>NC_134233.1:3583539-5983539 GCF_965140235.1 Caretta caretta
GGCTCATGCCTCATCCCCTAGACCCCGTCCCGCCCCCTGGATTTCTTCGATTGCAACAGAAGCTCAGCTTGAGGGTTTTTTTAAAAAAAGGTTCGTTCGTTTCTGGCCCCTGGGGCTGCACAGAAAGGCTTTGAACCATGACCCAGCTGTAACCCATACCGTGACACTGCCTGAGTTTGCGGGGAGCCTGAACCCATTGCTCTGGAGGGGGAGGGGAACTGCCCCTAATGTTCTCCCTTTGACTCACCTATATCTTTCCTGTTGCAGCATCAGCTCCTCACGGCGGTACTTCTGGAGCAGGTAGTGGGAGTCGTCACTAGGGATTTGGGCTGGAGAGAGGAGAGCGGGACTATGAAATCTGACCACGCCCTGCAGTGTGGGACGTAGCCCAGACCCCTCTGACCTGACAGGGCTCCCTCTTGCCAACCTTCTAGCTTCCTGTCTAACCCTTCTCTTTATCCCCATCTATCTTGCCATCCATCCATCCCCCGCCCCACACCCATCTAGCAAACTAGCTAATCGCTATGGCACTTTTCTTCTCTTCTCACTTTTCATGAAAACAAATAAATTACCTCTGCTCAGTTGCTGACCCCTCTCACAGTTCGGTGGCAGACAGCTGTAAATTGACCCCAATTGACTAAGGCAGGTGATGCCGGTTGAAGTGTGTCCACAGGCAAGTTTAAGGGTCCACACCCACGTAAGTAAACTTGATTTAACATCGTCCAAGTGAGTTAAGTGTACATCAGGCCTCAGATATCCTGGGCAGTGGGTTTCTCCTGGAGGGGACCGCTAGCCCCAGGGCCTGGTAGGAATCCAGCAGCCACAGAGATGCACGAGTGGCAAGAAGAAAGGGAACCCAGGAGTCCAGGCGCACCCGCAGTGGGTGTTTTCCACCAGCTCCACGGTTCAGTAGCCCTGAATCCACCGGTAGCAGGGGAAGCGGTAGATGTCTCCCTCGGGGGACGTCACCCGGACCGTATTGCAGTACCACATGGTCTCGGGGAACACGGAATAGGGCTCCTTGTGGAGCCGGATCAGCAAGATCGGCCCCAGGGCTCGCTCACTGGGCACCTCGTACTCCCGCACCTGGGGGAGACAGAGCAAGGGGAGGGTTCGAGCCTCGGGCACGGAGCCTGCGTTCCCGGCCACTCGGGATGGAGAGCGTTGCGCGGGCAGATCTGCGGGTACAGCTCCTTCTTCGCCGTCGCTGGATCCCCAGCTGGAGTCAATGGGTGTCTCTCCATTGCAATCAACGGGGCCAGATCCTCAGCCCCTTGAAACCCAGTGGGGGATCTGGCCCCATGGACGCCCATGGAGAGAAGCCCACTGACACCAGTCGGGACCTTGTCCCATTGACTACAGTGGAGAGACGCCCAATGACACCAGCTGGGGGTTTGTCCTCCATTGAGACCAGCTCTTTGACCTGCTGAACTTTCATCCTCCATTGCCAAGTGACGGAAATATTGAGCGTGTTTATTGACCGGATTCTTAGCTGGTGTAAATAATTGTGCCAGGCACTGCACAGTCCCCGACTGAGATTAGGGTTCAGGCGTGCGAACTAGGGGTGCAGGGGGTGTTGCAGTCCGGGGCTCAGGTGCCGGCTGCCTGCTTCGCTTTCCTGCCACTGACCTGCCTGGGTCCCCGCAACCGACAACCCCCCCCGCCGCCCGGCTTCCGGAGCTCGTTCACCCCAGCCTTTGCCCCCTTACCGCTGTCTGGGTGCCCACCTCCCAGAGGCACAGTACTACTGCCGGCCCCAACTGGCGGGGGGGGGGCTCAGACAGGGGTAACAGGGCAGGCTTTCAGCAACCCCCTTTGAAAAGTATTCCAGCACTAATGGTTCAGAGTCCCTGTCGCTCCAGGTTCTACCCAGACCCCGACAGAGCTCAGGGCCCCGTGCCTCGGGGGACTGCACAGAACCGGACCGAATCAGCGCCTCAATTACGCCAGACGCTGCTCAGATATAAAATGACAGACCGTCCTGGGCCTAGATCCCAGGTGCCAGGTGGGGGTGCAGCCAGTAGATCACAGCTGGTATCATTCAGCCCTGCGGAAACCCCCAGCATCCAGGCTGCAGACCCCCTCATCGACCGTCCCAGCCCACAGAACTGCGGTTCCATCGGGGCTCCCGACCCGTCAGGCTGGTATGAGGCACCCCAATTCATCCCCCCCCCCCCGCCGCGCCATCCTCTTTTGCTGCATTTATGTGAGTCAGCCTGGTCTGGCCCGGCATCAACCAGGCTCCGACTGAGACGGGAGATCCCTCTCGTTTCGTTTGAGGACTAGAGCGCTATAAAAGGGGGAGAATGACCCCGCATTTCGGTTTAGGAACCCTGCCTTAACCCCAATACTGGGTGCTTCTGTCCCATTTTACCTCTGGGGAAACTGAGTCACGAACACTGCTCTCTGCGGGCAGAGCCACGAATAGAACCCAAGGGTCCTTAGTCCCGGCCAGGCCCTCAAACCATTGCCCCGCTCTTCCTGACTGGATCCCCGCCTCCCCCCCACACCCCCGCAGAAGGAACCCCCTAAAATACTCACTCTTCCCGGCTGAAAGTCCAACCAGTAATTGTCCAGCACATTCTTGGGGCTTTCGCCGTCGATGCCCAACAGAGTGATGGAGATGGTGTCAAAAGTGCCAGCCAGGGCGCCCTGGCCGGTGGACACCTGGACTTTGTAGACGGTCATCAGGGATGGGCTGGGGGCCGGGCTGCTCTCAGGCAACGAGGGGGCTCCTGGCTCCAAGGGGCGGATAGTCTGGGGAGCCCGTCCCGACGGTGGAGCTGGGAGTTCTCGCTCGCGGGGAGCTGGCTGGGTGACCTCTGCTTATTCACCGGCTGCCTTCGGACGGAGGCCAAGCCTGAGCGGAGGAGGCGGGGAATGCAGCGCCCCGGGCTGAGCCCCGCCCTGCACTTTCAAGCCACCCTACACCTCGCTGCACCCGTGATGACGGCCATCCCCCGAGCACAGAGGGTGGCAGACGTCAGCGCCCAGAGAGCTTTCATGGGACGCTCCAGAGCGAAGGGCTTACCGCAGATTGATAGAATCTTACAAGTGCCGGGGGTCTGGTCAGCATCTGGCACAACGGGGGACAGGAATTCGGTTGAGGGGGGCGTCTAGGCAATATCTGGCCCTTGGGTTCCCTAATCTCTGTTGGGGGAGCGGTTCTGGGCAGCGCTTGGCACAACGGGACTCCACTCTCGGCTGGGTTGACAACTTTGGTTGAAAACTTTCTAATCGTTTAAAACGGAACACCCTAGCCCCGCCATTTCCCTGAGCCCCCGCCCCCGCAGTCACTACTTTCCCCTTCCCTCGGTGGCTCGCTGTCCTCCACCCTTACTCACTTTCACTGGGCTGGGGACGGGTGTTGGGGTGCGGGAGGGGTGAGGACTCCGGCTGGGGGTGCAGGGTCTGGGGTGGGACGGGGATGAGGGATTTGGGTAGCAGGAGGGAGCTCCTGGGTTCTCACTACTCCACGTAGCAAAAGGCTTTAAACCCAGAGTCTCAATACAGAACATGTAATACTGCTGGAAAGTTTTGCCGATGGGGTACAGTGACTCACCCACACTATTTTATACTGTTGTGCGAAATATGATAGACAAGGCGGGACTGTTACAAACGGGAAGACCAGTCCAGTCGGTAGATTACATTTTAATGGTAAAACAAAACAGGAAAGGAAGAGTTAATGCAGCAGTTGCGAACTAGCTGCCAAGAGTAGGGCTTGAAACTTAATTCCTCTAAAGCCTAGTTTAAGAAGAGAGAAGTGTAACACTCTGGGATTCCACTCAGTGCAGGCGGAAGATCTGTGGATAAGGAAAGAGTGAAGTGTATTGTTAACTTCCCCATGCCGGTAGATACTATATCTTTCTTGGGACTCACGAATTCCGCAGCGAATTTATGGTTGGTTACGCAGAGAAGGAAGTTCTCAAATAAAGGGGGCAGGGTATAAAGACTACAGTGGACCTGGACAGAGGCGGCAACTAAATCATGGTAGAGCCAAAAACAGGGTTAATGGAAGCTACAGTTGCTGTATAGTGTATATAGTTCAATTTGAAGCTTGATGGGCGTTGGGACTGTGTAACGGTTACGGGAATACTGGCCCAGGTCTGCACACTTTGTTATCCCTGTCCGATAAAGCCTGGACCATTGTCAGAATCAATGCTGTGTGCCAACCCCAAATTGGAAAAATTTATCTTACTAACTGTGGCCCAGTTGGTTTCCTTTTTAGCTGGAAATTGTTTCACCCATTTAAGAAAACTAGGCACAATTACAAACAAGAATCTATTTTTTCTACAGGTGGTAGGCAAGGGTCCTACAAAATCAACCTGTAAGCGTTGGAGGGTGCCTTTTAACCCTTGATGAGTTAGCTCTCCTTGTCCTTCTAGCATGGTCTTGCTTCGCACATGTTAAACAGCTATGAATAGCGCCTCCAACTATCTCTAGTGCGAGCTGCAGAATCTTCAAAACGCATTTAAAAAGCTATAAATTTAATTTCTCTTTTTCTTTAACGTCTTGGCTAACGTAGACGATCCATTAGGACAGAACTTTAAATAAGTCAAAGCTGGGAAAATTGGCTGGCTTTCTCATGACTTATCGTTGGCTGTTGTCTTAAAATCACTACAACTCTTATTACTGGTGGTTGGTGGACGAGTTTTGCTAGTAACTACAGAAAACACAATCGCCATTCTCGTCTACTGTTGAAACCACTTGGGTCATTAAACAATGCTACTGAGGAATCTCTGGTCCTGTCCTGCACTACAAGCTACACTTGAATCAGTCAGAGATATCCATTGAAAAGGCAATGGAAGAAGACAAGACTTCATTTCAGAAGCTGATAGATATTGACTCCTTAATTGAAGACGACAAGTGTTCATTAAGTAAAGAATACGCACTTGATTCTTACATCTCTACAACACCAACTTCTGGATTCCATTAACCTCCACGTAGCTTTCACAGAAGCCTGTCTCATAAAACGCCGACAATGGAGTGGAGTGACGCACTACCAGCAATGGGGCTGCCATGTAATCAGGCCCGACTACAGAATTTGAACACAGAGTTTAATATCGTGAAGGAATGTAGATTTGATTTCAACTTCTTTAGCACTAAATACAAAGAGGAGTGTTTGGGTATACGCTTTTGTGGGATAAATTTGTTAGTCTCTAAGGTGCCACAAGGACCATCATTGTTTTAACTGATACAGACAAACAAGGCTACTCCTCTGAAACCTAGTGGTTTGACCCAATTTTTGTGCCATGATTCCTGGGATGAAAGGAGGACTTCATCTCTTTCTAGTCTCAGTCACAGGCGCTACAGATGAGCGTTCTTTTTTCTCATTGAATAAAGTTTTGTTTTCTGAACGAAGACGCCCTCTGTCAGATCATGAGCATATCATGAAGGACTGGCAGTACCGGACACACGAGAAGCCACCAAAAACGGAGCCACTACATTCGATGAGTTCGTTAATACAGTTATGCAAAATTACAAGAAGGAAGTAGATGTCTTGACCCCATCCGCATCTTCTCTTCTCCTCGGTGGCAAGAGAGACAAACTTTTCTCCATGTTTTCACGTGTTTGAAGACCGCTGTTATGTCTCTCTTTTCTAAACTACATATTCCCTTTTCCTTCAGCTTTTGCTCATGACCTGAGCTCAGCACAAGCCATGAATTAAGCCCGGACCTGCTGGATGGGAGACAAAAATTCTCCCACTGAACCACAAGTATGCAAAATGTTAAAAAGTGATCTGTGCCCAGTGATCGGCTCCACGCTGCTGCCGGGCACAGGGGTCTACCTGACACGTCCGAGAGCTCCTTGTTGCTAAATCATACTCTGAGTCCACCGTGTTAGTAGTCAGAATGTCATTATACGGAAATGAATTAATGAATGATATGGAGATTAATGGGTTCTATTTATATGAGTCCTGTGCCTCTTAAGAGTTTGTAGCAATGCTGGGGAGCGTAAAGCGCACAGAGCTGGGGTGTAGGGTCTGGGCCCAGAAAAATTTTGCAGTGCTGGGGCTGAGCAGGTGCAGGGATTGTGCAATGGGTGGTGGATTGGACGTAGCCCAGTTGAGATTTTGACTGGGAGCCCGTTGCGACTTGCATTAGCCCCCCGCACTGGCCCTTGCTCAGAATGACATTCATTTGATGGATGTTATTATGCTTAATTACTGCCAGATACTAATGAAATGTGTTATCTAGTAGAAGTTGCAGAATCTTCAAAAGGCATTTAAATTTTTATTAAATAATTATATTTAATTTGTTCATTATACTCTTTTTCAGCAAGACTTGTCTTTTTAATCACAGGGTTACATTACATAAGGAACCCGAACAACCTTGCCACTCCTTGGAATCAGCGAAAGTCCTGCTGACTAAAAACACTGCTGCGATGATTATCCAATGAGTGAGTGCTTGGACCCATGGTTCTCACTGAAAGAAGATCTCTCCTCTCGATGATGCTGCATAAACTGCTGATCGGCTTTTTTCTAATTCTGTTACTTCTGTTCCTCTTCCTTAACGACAGGCAGAAAGGCCAAGTTGACGGAATCTCTCCCTTTTCCGCTAATGAAATCTTCAGATGATTTGTGGCCATGGAGGCATACTTGGAGATTTTTTTTCCGGATGGAATTGCAAGTGCTTGCAGTGCTCCTTCCAAGTATATGGGCCGATAGGAGGGCTGTGGGCCCTTACATACCGAATCCTACCGGGACTGGAGTATTCAGCTGGGAGATTAGACTGCCTGGTATACCTAGCCGAGTTGTTAGTTATCCTGGTGTAACAACTCATATTTGGATTGGAATAGGGCAGCGTTTCCCAAACTTTGTTCCACGGAACACTGCTGTTCCACATGATGTGAACAGGTGTTCCAGAAAGAATCTTGAATTTAATTTTGACTTTTGCACTTGAACTTTGTACAACTTTATACGCGTTAGAAATACGTCATTTTATTTGTAATTTATATTTTTGATTTATTTTATAAAATAACATATATTTGAACATAAATAACGCCATTTTTTATTTGAAAAACCACACGACTACAAAATAATATCATGTTTTGCATAACGGGTTAAAAAGTGTTCCGTGGCCAAAAAAGTTTGACCTGTCAAGGTACAGCCCCTCTGTGTGTTGGGGTGCTGTTTCTGCCCGGTACAGGTTGGTTCCAACAAAAAAGTGCATCCGTCATATTGACACTATCTTTACGATGTCTGCCTGTTCCTTATGGCTGTGGGGTGTGGTCGACCGGGGAGGTTCTGGAGACTTCCTAGCACACGTTCATCGGAGTAGTGCTCATATGTGTCGAAGTGCTTTCAGCAAACTTCATGTCTACATTATGTAATGTCGAATTTTCAAGTCTTTTTTTTTTTTGCAAAGCGATTTATAAATAGTCGACTATATGTATCTCCACCTAACACCATTAACTCGGCCAGAGGAAAAAAGCGTCCACAGTACCGAGTTTAGCGCCGACTTCCGAAGCGTTGCACTGAGGGTAGGTAACCTACAGTTCCCGCGCTCTCCGCCGCCCACTGGAATTCTCGGTTGAGATCCCAATGTCTGATGAGGCAAAAACATTTTCGGGGTGGTTCTGGGTACGTCGTCAGGCATCCCTCCATCCCTCCGTGAAATCAACGGCAGACAATCGTTTCACGCCTTTTTTCCTGAGTTACCTGCGCAGAAGCCATACTACAACAAGGATGGACCCTGCTTAGCTCACTGTCTCTGACTGCTGGCAGACGCGGGACTGCATTGCTACACAGCAGCAGCTCATTGCCTTGTGGCAGCAGACGGTGCAATAGGCCTGAAAACCATCGTCATCGTGTCCGAGGTTCTCCTGGCCGCCTCAGTAAGGTCAGTCAGGAGCACCTGGGCAGACATGGACGCAGGGAGTGAAAAAGGAGTGACTCGACCAAGTTATTCCCTTTAGTCCTGTAAGCAGGCGTATTGCACTGTCTTCTGTTGAGCAGCCAGGAGTCCTATTCCACAGTCTGCTGCCAGCTAAAGAACAAAACGAGAAAGAGACCAGATTTGTTTTGTATTCATTTGCTCCCCCCTCCTTCCCTCCTTCACGTCAATGGCCGACAATCGTTTTGGTGAGGTTTGTCAGGGCACCTTGAAAAGTTCAATTAAGATTCAGTCCTGCCTGGACTACCAGAGGGAGGTTAACTCAGTGGTTTGAGCGTTGCCCTGCTAAAGGCTTCAATCCTTGGGGAGGCCATTCTGCCTCAGCCTGCTCTCCCAGCCAGCAGCACCGCAAGCACCCAGGAGACGATGAGGGACGGCTAGCACTAGTGCACCACTGTCTGCTGGCTAGCACCCAGGAGAAAATGATGGCTAGCCGTCGTACTGCACCATCTGCTGCCAGCCTACCCCTTGCTCCTCCCTCTGTGAAAGCAATGGCTGACAATCATTTCGCGCCTTTTTCCGTGCGGGCTCCATATTGCTATCAGCATTGTCATCCACCCGCCGCTTCCGCTGCCACTCTGCTGTCCTGCTCATGCCATATCATGACAAGCATGCAGCTGACTCAGTTTGTAAATGCAGAACCAGAACCTGCAAAAGGAGGCGAGGAGGCGATGGCAGCACGGTGACGAGCGTGATGAGGGCATGGACACAGATGTCTCTCAAACCACGGGTCCTGTCAATGTGGACATCATGGCGGCATTGGGGAAGCCTCATGCCGTGGAACGCCGATTCTGGGCCGGGGAAACAAGCGCATAGTTTTGCAGGGACGACTTCCAGTGGCTGCGAAACTTTTATGGAAGTTTGTGACTTGCTTTCCCTTGTTCGGAAGCGCCAGAATGCCAAGATGAGAGCGGCCATCACAGTTCATAAGGGAGTGGCCCTCTGGAATCTTGCAGGGCCAGACAGCTACCGGTCAGTCGGGAATCAGTTTGGAGCGGGCAAATCTACTGTGGGGGCTGCTGGGATGCAAGTAGCCCACGCAATCAAAGATCTGCTGATATCAAGGATAGTGACCCTGGGAAATGTACAGGTCATAATGGATGGCTTTGCTGCCATTGGATTCCCAAACTGTGGTGGGGCCATACACGGAACCCATAATCCTATCGTGGCACCAGAGCACCAAGCTGGGGTGTACATAAACCGCAAGGGGCACTTCTCAATAGTGCTGTAAGCACTGATATATCACAGGGGACTTTTCACCAACATCAAGGTGGGATGGCTTAGAAAGGTACATGCTCGCATCTTCAGGAACTCCCATCTGTTTGAACTGCTTAAGGAAGGGACTTACTTTCCAGACCAGAAAATAACTGTTGGGGATGTTGAAATGCCTATAATTATCCTTGGGGACCCAGCCTACCCCTTAATGCCATGGCTCATGAAGCGGTACACAGGCACCTTATACATTAATAAGGAGCACTTTAACTATAGGCTGAGCAAATGCAGAATGGTGGTAGAATGTGCATTTGGACGTCCCTGGCGCAGTTTATTGACTTGGTTAGACCTCAGCGAAACCAATATTCCTATAGTTATTACTGCTTTCTATGTGCTCCAAAATATATGTAAAAGGAAGGGGGAGAAATTTATGGCGGAGGTTGAGGCAACTCGCCTGGCTGCTAATTATGCGCAGCCAGACACCAGGCCGATTAGAACAACAGAGGGAACGCTGCCCATCAGAGAAGCGTTGAAATCCAGTTTTAGGACTGACCAGGCTACAGCGTGAGCGTTCTGTTTATTTCTCCGTGTTCACTCTACTTTTCTGTAAGGCAACCGCCCTCTCCGTCTTTGCTTTGGAGCTGCAATAAAGTTCACGGAATAAAGTTAATGCAATAAAATTAATCCATTCTTTTTTAATTCGTCACACAGAGGGGAATAACTGGCTAGGTAGCCTAGGAGGGGACGGGGAGGAGGGAAGCACCGGGTGCAATGGTTGGGGGGAAGGACAAATCCACACCACACTCTAAAATGCCAGCTTTCTCTTTCTTGGTCAGTCCTCTGGGGTGGCGTGGTTGGGCGTCTTGACCCCCCCCCCGCCCTTCCCACCACATTCTTGGGCGTCTGGGTTAGGCGTCTATGGATCATGGTGAGCAGGGCGGTTAGTTAAACAGGTGATGTAGCGAACGTCTGTGCTCCTGCTGTCTTTCCTGCAGCAACACAAACAGCTCCCTCTCCCAATTCCCTAGTTTGGAGCCGAACCCGAAATGACCGTGCCTAGTAACTTTCGCTGTTACCACTGCCCTCTCTCTCTCTCTCTCCCTGCCCTCACTGTTCTCTTTCGAGGGGTTTGCCTCTGCTCTCCTTGGAGGGACCAGATGCATCGATGTGGCTGAGTTAGAGTGCGCCTGGTGCTAAGGTGCGATTGGCACCATTGTGAACCCGGTACTTATCCCAAGCAACCTTCTCAAGGAAAACTCCCAAGGACATTTTCTTGACGGCACCAAGAAATATAAAAACCTGCTGTCCGGGTGCTACTTTACTGCTACAGGAGATTTGATATAGTGAAATAATTCACATATAGTCAGTAAGTGTTTTATATGGCGTCTTCGTACATCCTTCCCAAGGGCAACACTCTTCTGCAAAAATGAAGGCTTGGGCTCATGAGGAGCGGCTGCAGAATTGTTGGATGTGCATGTCCACATTTCTGTATCTGTATGCAAAATTCACCAAAAGAAAACATAATTGCAGTATGGGGACGGAAAACACCAGATTCTTATTGGTCAATCCGTGGTCTGTCTCCTAAACCAAGCTCGAATGTAAGGAGTCACCACATATTGTTAAGGATAATTTCATGTTGAATGCCCTGTTATGACCTCTGCGGTCATAGCTAATACCGGTCCTCTTGGGGAACCAGGGCACAGTAGCCAGTCTGTCTGAGTCATGAAAGAACAGCCACCCCCCCTGCTTGAACCAAAGGTGATAAGAGAAAAAATTTGCATAGAGAAATGAATGGCGGCGTGAGATACAGCCATTCCTAGTGACAAGTTTCAGAGAACTCCCCTGTCCTCATCTGCATTAAAGATGGGACAACTAGATACTGCATTAGCAAACAGGATGGGGAAAAAAGAGAACCGCACAGAACTCTGGGACCAAAAGAGCAGGGAGCAACGGCAGCATCAGACATCTGTGCTCCAGATGTTAATGAATCTTCGCTGTACACACTCAGCAAGGCAGTTACCCCAATTTTCTTTGTGAAATCTTGATTGATAGCCAAAATATTGAAGCAGCCCAAATTCATTGTCAGCCCCCACGAAGGAATACCAATCATAGTTAGAAGTAATCAGCTCCTCTTGTCTAGACTAAAGAAAACCGTTGAGTCCTCTGTGTACCCATAAACAAATCTAGTCTCCTCTTTTGAACCATTGTATGTTCTCTACAAAAACCATCTACTCACGATCCAGTAACTTTTCTGATTCGTGCATAGACCAAAATTCGGCCTCATTTCCACTGGGGTTTCATCTACTGCTGACTGATCCAAGATTTTGAACCATCACCATTGCCTGGAAAGCCTCACTCGTTCAAGCTTCTGGAGTGGGTAAGAACCCTCATTTTCCCTCTCTGTTTCCTTTTCTACCTCAGGTAGAATAATATAATTTACTTTGTTTAAACTCTTCTTGAGTTATTAGTATTAGTCCATAAATAACTTAACTCTTCTGTTGGTATCTTCCATATATGTTCTGCAGCAATGTTTCTTTTGCCTAACCTGTAGAGCCAAAAATACTCTGGGGTTCGCTCATCAAGTGGATTACGACCACTACAATAGTGATATGAATGTGGGGATAGGGACAAATAATGCTGTCAGCTTGAAAGTGCTCTTTGACTGATTCCGTTGGGCACACAAGCAGTACATTGGTAGAATTACACAACATTGCCGCTCCGGAAGAGTAATCGTAATAAATAAGCGTATTCCAAAGTAACGGGCAAGCTGGTTACAAATTGTTAAAGAAAGGCAGGCAGAATGTGACACCAATCACATCTCAGTAGCTTGGAGTAGAGAAACTGTGGCACGGAATCTGAGCAAGGTTCCTTTTTATTTTTCAAGCTCCTTTAGTAAGGTCTCTCTTTCTCTCACGCTCTGTCTCATAGAATGTTTGTTAACGTTCTCTTCAGACTGTTGCTTTGAATAGCTGTAGAACTATACAATAAGGAGTTAAGAATAAAAATAAAAGTTTTACAACAATACGTTTAAAAGTGAAAGAGGGATGCTTTACAACAACTTGATACACAAGCAGTATATTAGTAGAATGAACCGAAGGGAAAAAACCCAAAAAGTAATTCCAACAAATGAGCATACCTCCAAGTAATGGGCAAATCTGGTTAAAGCTCAAAAATCCTAAGGGTCTTCCTGCCTAACGGCATGAATAAGGAAGAATCTTTACAATAACTGCATAGTCAATTCTTAAATGGTTTGCATGCCTGTAATTTATTTATATAGTTATGTAATCATTGTGATATATTTATTGTATTTTGCCATTAAGGTGGTGGGATCTAATTTGTTAGATAATCGTTGTGTTAGGATTGCTTACCTAAAGTATAGTAAAATGATCAAATAAAGATATAGCTGAGAATAAGGTAGAGTGTGTTATAAGGGGTTCTTTAGTTCAGATTTCTGCCAAAATAATTGCACGAAGATCCAGTACAACACAGATAATGAGTTAGTAGAATGTTTCCGTGTGTTCCCATGGGGAAAGGAGGGATAGCTCAGTGGTTTGATCATTGGCGTGCCAAACTCATGATTTGAGTGAATTCAACCATTAACGAGACAATTTAGGGATCAATTAAAAAAAAACTTGTCAGGGACAATAATTGAGTCTGCTAGTGAAGGCAGGGACCTGGACTCAGTGACCTTTCAGGGTCCCTTCTAATTTTATGAGATGTCTTCAGCTTTACTTTTATATTGTGTTTTATAACAAATTCCTGTACTTCTTTTTTGTTTGTTTATTTCTTTTTCTTCTGCATTTAAAAGTGAGCTTTACATTCTCTGCTTATAACATATGGGTTTATTGAGAACATTTAGTAAGATATACATGTAGTACATGACTGTAATGTTTCCCTTGTATGTAGGTTACTCGGATCTGGCAATTTGTGGAAATGGATTTAATAGGTCGGTTACCCGTAACAAAATGATTGTTCGACGTGGATACCCACAGCGGATACTGACAGATCTTGTAGCTGAATTCAATAATAAGGTTATGTCTTTTATTTTCCTGCTTATTTGTACGATGTAGTCAAACTTACTCTCAGGTCACCCACTGATTTCAATCACCATACTGTTTTTATGAACTGCTCTTGGTCACCGTCAATGTTGCTAGCAAATCATTTTTTGGTGTCTTCGTACAAGTACTTGTTTCCAAAACAAATATTAAGAGCTGTTGCTAATTACACATAAAAGTAGTGGCAAATGCGCAAAGGAACAGTCCTTAATACAAGTCTATATGTAAGTTTACGGTGTAACTTATTTTCTTTCAGTATAAGCTGCATATTTGTGAACGACTAATATAACGTAGCTTCAGCAGCCTGTATCACCCACAAACCAATGGTTTGGCCAGAAACGCTAAGAAACTTATTAATCATTTCATAGAGCTATAATTATTTTTCAGTTAGCGTGGAGGACTCCTGCATCTACTGAAACTTTGTCCACTGTGAAAAGGAAAGTGAGGATTGCACTATGTAAGGAACATAGACTTCTATGAGCTATAAATGCCATAAAATGCTTAACGATCATGATTTTTGTAAATATTCCAGATAAGTAAACATTTTCATCATGCTGATAGGTATATGTTCGGTAATGTGGAAAAAATAGCATAAATGACTGCAAAGTATGTGTAATATTATAATGTCTGTGAATTCATTTTCACAATTGTTACTTATCAAAGGTCCAGTGTGATTCTTACAAGAGATGGGCACATATGCCCTGTGTCATAAATATAAAGGGAAGGGTAAATCCTTCTTGGCCAGAGGGCAAACCCTTTCACCTCTAAAGATAACTTCGCTGGCACCTGACTAAAATGACCAATGAGGAGAGAAGAAACTTTCAAAGCTTGTGGGGGGGAGGAGGGGAACAAAGGGTTCTCTCTGTCTGTGAGTTGTTTTTTTGGGAGGATTTTAGGGGGAAAGACGTTTCCAGACGGACTCTTTCTCTGTTATATATTTGTTAGACTCTTGATGGTTGCAGCAATAAAGTCCAGGGGCAAAAGGTAAAATAGTTTGTGCCTTGGGGAAGTTTTAACCTAAGCTAGTAAAAATAAGCTTATTGAGTTTTTAATGCCGGTCCCCACAGCTATACCTTAGAGTTCACAGTGGGAAAGGACCCTTGACACCCGGCATTAAAGAAGAAACCAATCAAGTCTACCTGAATGATGACAAGAAACAGTACAACTGCAAAAAATTTGCAGTTCCCTACTTTACCAAAAAAACCCACCCCATTATGTCTAAATGCCTCTTGTTTAAAACATAATACAACCGAAAGAAGTTCTTTTATTACTATACCAGATTATAGTAATAAATGTTTTTTATGTGAAATAAATTAGTCTCTGTATTTGTATCCATGTGTATTATGCAAATTATACAAGCAACAAGGAGGAAGCAATACGTGAGTGTTTTCGGTCCAAACGCCATGCCACCTGGCTTGCAACCCTGGCCAGGCGATAGCAAGTCCTGCGCAGTAGTCAAGATGGTCTCGTTTGTGTGGTGGAAACTGCATCTAGTTGCAAAAGGAGAGGGTTTGGTCCAGTCGTCCTCCTCTCCTCTTGCTCGTTCCGCCTCTCGCGTTCGTTTTGTGTTTTCTTGGACTTTGACATTGCATTGTGTTGGCCTTCTTGAGGGTGGTGTGCATGACCTCCGAGAACACTTTGATCGCCTCTCGGACGAAGATGATAAGTGGTGTGATGAAACATTTGCACATGCGGGAGGGAAAAAAGGGAGATTAGTCTTTAAAAAAGAGACATTTTCGAGAACAATGGGTAGAATCTTTCACGGTGATCCAAGCTGTTAACATTACATAGCACGTATGTTTTCTTTACAAGGTGGTATTTTGCCTCTTTTATCGAGTATCTGTCGGTATGGTGTGAGACTAGACACACAGGGCCGTTGGCAACAGAATTCGTATTGCCGACAGACATGGTAAGCCACAGTCTTTTGGCTTCTTTAACCTTCCTAACATTTGGGAATGATTTCATACAGCAGCACCTTCATTTTCCATACTAAACACCCTTTGGGTTGGGCCTTTAAATGGAGGGTCTGCATTTTTGGTTAACAGTGCAGCACAAACCCAACTAACCACCCCCAAACACACACACCCAATTCTCTGGGATGATCGCTCCACCACTCCCTCTCATCGCGTGGCTAACAGCGGGGAGGAATGGCCACATGTGAATGTCCCCTTAATAGTCCCCTAATTCAACTAGGTGACCATAAATGATATCTCTCTCCTGAGGATAACACATAAAGATAAAAACGGATGTTGCTTGAATGCCAGCAAACAACGGGACGGTACGCTGTCATGCAATGATTCCAGACTACTTGCTGCTGGCCTGCCGTGGTAAAGTGTTCTATCACGGAGGATGGAATAAGGCTGCTCTCCCTAGAAAACTTTTGCAAAGACTTTGGGAGTACATCTAGGAGAGCTTCATGGAGATGTCACTGGAGGATTTCCACTCCATACGCATACACGTAAATAGACTTTTCCAGTAGCTGTACTGGCCGCGAATGCATTCCAAGTCTTCAGGGCAAATTAAGCATTAAACACTCTTGCTTTTAAACCATGTATTTATATTTTAAAAGGTGCTCTCACCAGAGGACCCTTCTCTGTCTTCTAGGTTCGGTGGGTTGGGAAGGTATTAGCTCCAGGGTGTAAAACAGGTGGAGGAAAACGGTTTCTAGGCTTGCTTGCTGTGCTTCAACCTCCTCATCATCTTCCTCGTCCCCAAAATCTGCATCCCTGTTGCGTGAGAGTTCATGAACGGAGTCCGCACACAGGGCTGGGGCAGCTGTAGGGGCACCACTTAGGATGGCATAATATTAGCAGAGCATGTTAGAAAAATAATAGCTGTTTTAGCATCCTATTGCATACACGTTCAAATCTTTCTTTGTGCACACAGTAGAAATCGGGGCTCTAATAAGCGACAGCCATTCTTTAACCCATATCACAGTTCTTTTGTATTCTTTCAGGTGCCCTGAAAGGGCAGCTGTCTAACGTTAATGTGCTTCGCCTATTTCATGATAGTCCCCGGAATTTTGCCAGCCATAGAGCTGGGCGTGTCTGGATCTTTTGCAGGGTTAGTGCAGTACCAGCTAATTACTTAGTCGGACGCAGCACCACAGAGCGTGTTTTTAAAATCTCACCGCTTGCTTGTAGGAAAGGGAAAGGATGCTCAGGCTGTTACTTGATTTGATGATCACTGGTCCACAGAACCATCCCCAGACTTTTGATAAAGAAAGCTGATTTTCACAGAAAAACTCTTACTGCAGTCAGCATGGCTCCCTTGCGTAGTAGCAACTGGAAATGTCACACCGGAGCAACTAGAGCATTGTTGTGTCAATCGTTCGTGTCTTACCTGCAGCATGGGAGGCCGGGGTTTGTTTTCTGGCCATTATGTGGCTGTTTTATTGCTTAGCGATTTCAGTCAAAAAATCAGAGTCAAACTGTGTGTGTGGGGGAGATCGTGTGTGTTTCTTTGGTTTTGATTAGTTTTGTTTCTTTCTCTCACTATAGATGTCCTTGATGACTTTAGCGGCAAAAATGTTTGTAGAAGGCCAATTCAAGAGAGAGAAAATCTGCTTCAGTGTGGGGCGGGGGTTGGGGGGGTCTCTGAGGGTTAGGGCAGGGATGGAGATTTTCGTGAGGGGGTTAAGGGGTAGAGCAGAGAGTATTTCTGGAGCACAGGAATCACATGACAAACTCCCGATCTTGCCCCCTGCTTCTGCTGCCCCAGCTCAGATCCCACTGACCTACAGTCTCCCCTCTGGCAAAAGCCCCGAGAGAAACTCCCCAGTCTCACGCTTCTCTTTCTAAACAAGAATTCACACTGGTGAGTCCCACTGTGCTTAAAGAGACAGCGTAGTCTTTCATACACTTCCCCAGCAGACACACACACTGTCTCTTTCATATGCAGCTCCGAACAAACTTGTGGTTTTGTTACTTCTTGGTCCTTCCTGCAATACTCAGATATTCCCTGTAATTTTATTCTCTTAAAGCGCTGTTATTTTAGTTTTTTACTGGTCTGTGCATTTCATAATTTTATTTCTCGCCTATGCTTACATTGAATTCTTTGAGTAGTGAGTTCTCAAATGTCTAACCTGTCATGGCTGGAGTAACTATCCCTAGGTTAACTTTTAAAAATACATAGCTCATATTTAGGTTTTTGGTTTTTACCGGGTGGCTCACTTCCGTACGTTATCTTGATATTGGTACACGTAACAAAATATAACATTCGGCTTATGGATGAAAAAATTAGAGGGAACATTAGTGGTGATTGTGGCCATCTGTCACCTGGGGGACTGGGACATGAGTCCCTGATTGGAAAGCTGTGATTTTTTTACCCTAACTCAGACCCTCCTGCTGCTGTGCTCTGAGCCAAGTTTAACTTCTGCAAATTTTCCTATTCTCCAGGAACCCAACCACACTAGCCAAGCTTGCAGCAATAGTGACATTTTAGTTGCACACAAGGATCGGATGCAACCAAACTGCTCATTTCTGATTGTGCAGGAACATTTAGAACAGAAAAATCAGACTCTCAGGAGAAACCCCTTTCCCTCTTTAACTCCATCCCAGCTGGGATCTGTTTGGGGACAACCTGGTGAGACAGAGCAAGAACTTAATCCAGGCAGTGAATTGCAGTCTGGGAGGAGTCTTGGCAGCTCTTCTGGGGATACAGATGAGAAATGTTCCCCCTTCTCTAGATTCTCCCCCTGGAGCTCTGGCGAGTACGGTGGGTGTATGTGATAGATTCCACCCAACATCCCCCTTTGAGTCTACCCTGGTCACCAGGGCATCTTCTGGGACTCTAATCAATGACGCTGAGCTCGGGAGCTTTGTTTTAAACACAATTTTACTTGGACCTTAGTTCACCACATCTCTGCAGTGAAAACCAACGACACGGAGCCCGGTTTTTCTACCTGAGTAGTTCCTGCCAATCTTTGGTCTTGATGAGGGCACATTTACAGATCTCTGGAGAAGACACCTTTACCAATCCACCCAAGGTCTCAGTAGTGCTAGTGAGGAATAGCGTCCCCAAACATGTCAAGTTTACTTCCTTCATCTAATCGCGCAGGTTTAAATCAGCAACTAGACATAAGCTTGGATGAGAATCACTACACAGGACTAGAGGTGGGGGTTCTATTCAGAACGAGTCATTTTTCTGCAACTGTCTCTCATTAAACACTGATTTCATTTTATATACATTGGAAGAATTATGAATGGTGAGTTCAAAAACAAAAGCAAAAACCACTTCTATTTCCTTCACATCTGCATTCCCCGAGACAATAGTTCCCAAATTTTAGGATTTGCTGGGAGATATCTTCAGCAGTAACCACCTCTAGGGCCTGGGACATAACTGTTTTGGCAAAAACATTTTGCATCGTTCCAAGTCACTGTGAAACTCTCTCTTTGGAGTGTCTGAAATAACATTAACCTAAATAGCTGAACAACACTGTGATTATATCCACTTAGTTGTACAGTTTGGGGGGGGGTGCTGTTCTTCACCATTTCAGACTAAAGATTTGAAACCACTGCCATTTCTTACGTAGCGTATCCCATAGCTAGGAGTATTCTCTCCAGCTGACTGGCTGCCTTTGAGCTTCCCCCATGTCATCACAGAGGTGTAGGGGAAAAGCAAAAATAAAGGAAGAAATGGTCATTAAAGGAAATGGGAATTTGGCTCAAAATCCTCACTAAATCTGAACTACATTCTGCCAAAGAAAACTAATATCCAGCTGTGTGACCAACCAACTTTCAGGAAAGAGAAAAAGAATCTACAAGTCAGCGAGGTGTAAGTCATTTTCCGTTTCAGACAGACTGAAACTCTAGAGTAGGTTATATCTGCTGACTTAGACAGGACCACAGATTTTCCCATTGCATTGTCCTCTTAGCCACTTAAACACGCTTAACTCCGCGCTGCCTCATTGTTATTCAGTTTCACCAAGCTGCGGCAGGAGGTTGGGCTTCAGGAGCGGTGCGGGCTCTCGGCTGAGCCTGGGGCAGGGGTGCACGAGTGGGTGAGGGATACAAGCTCGGGGAAGGTGTTTGGATGGGAGGGGCTCCGGGCTGAGGCACAGTGTTGGGGTGCAGGGTGCTGCTTTGAGAGGGGGATCAGGGGTGGGAGAGGGCCTCTCTGCTGCCCTTGCGAGAGGAGGCGGGGGACACGTGACTCTACACGCTCCTCCTATCTGCAGGCACCCCCCCAAAGCTTCCATTGGCCAGAGGTCTCTGTTCCTGGCCAATGGTAGCTGTGTGGACCATGATTACAGGCAGAAGCAGTGTGCGGAAACTCCCTCCCCGCCCCGGAGTCCCGCAATCAACTGGTTGGTGGCAATTGGTGTCTATCTCGTGTGGCTCTTCAGGTGTCTTCAGGAAAAAATGAAGTTTTTCCCAAACTCACAACATTCCTAGGTTTCAGAGTAACAGCCGTGTTAGTCTGTATTCGCAAAAAGAAAAGGAGTACTTGTGGCACCTTAGAGACTAACCAATTTATTTGAGCATGAGCTTTCGTGAGCCACAGCTCACTTCATCAGATGTGTACCGTGGAAACTGCAGCAGACTTTATATACACACAGAGAATATTCAATTGTTTCATATTCTCTGTGTGTATATAAATTGTTTCATATTCTCTGTATGTATCCAAAGTGACCACTCTCCTCACAATGTGTATGAAAATCAAGGTGGGCCATTTCCAGCACAAATACAGGTTTTCTCACCCCCCACCCCCTTTTTTTGATCACTTTTTTTTTGACCAACTTGATGATCACTTTAGATAAGCTATTGCCAGCAGGAGAGTGGGGTGGGAGGAGGTATTGTTTCATGGTCTCTGTGTATATAATGTCTTCTGCAGTTTCCACAGTATGCATCCGATGTAGTGAGCTGTAGCTCACGAAAGCTTATGCTCAAATAAATTGGTTAGTCTCTAAGGTGCCACAAGTCCTCCTTTTCTTTTTGCGAATACAGACTAACACGGCTGTTACTCTGAAACCTTGTTTTTAATGTTTTCTGGGCAGTGCTTTCCCCTGAAGAATAAACGTGGTTGCACCAAAGAGCTGGGTGGGTATCAGTGTTGGCCATGACACTGCCCTTAGTCACTGCAGAGATAGCAAAGGGCAGGCACTGGCCGTTTAGGACTTGCTGAGGGCTAGTACAGGGTAAACAGGGCTGGTGCATCCTGGAAATACGCTGTTCAGGAGAGGGAGAGACACGTGTCTCTGCCCAAGAGAGGTGACATCTGGGAAGTGTAAGAGTGGATGTCACTGGTGAACCACGGAGGGGGAATCCAGGGACAGTTGCCCTGAACGGTGAAAACGAGATTACAGCGGGCCCCTGCAGCCAGCACAGCCAGCTTCAACCACCCACTGGCCTGAACTGCCATGCAGTGTTTTTAACACAACCTCGAGCTCTCCTGAAGCTGTGGAAGAAAGGGAGCTGGAGACATGGGTAAAGGGTTTCCCCTCCCTCTAGGGTCAGGGGAGGGAGAGTGGTCATCTGCAATGGAGTCAAGACACCCCCTTCCAAATAATTACTGTTGGGGACAAGATATCCCTCCCACCAGAGACGATTTGTACCTCCTGATACAGGAACGGCACAATGTAAACATGGGCGGGGTGGGGGCACATGACGGCGCGGTCAGGGAGCTCTGCGCCGTGCACATTGCCCACACCCGCAGGCACCGCGCCCACCCCTGAGCCCCCTCCTGGATTCCAATCCACTGCACGAGCCATGAGCCCCTTTCCTCAGTTCCTGGCCAATGGGAGCTGTGGAGCCAGCGCACGGAGCTTCCCTAATCACTCCTGTGTCTATGGGCTGCAGGAACATGCCGGCCACTACCAGGATCCGTGCGGAGCCAGGGCAGGCAGGGAGCCTGCTTTAGCCCTGCTGCGCCGCCGACCGGACTTTTAACAGCTCAGGCAGCGGTGCTGACCGGAGCCACCAGGGTTTGTTTTTTTAACCAACCGTTCCGGTGAAAAACCGAGGGCCTGGGAACCCTAACTCTGGGTTGCACAGCAGCAGCTGCCTGCAAGAGAGCCCGGCTGGGGAGGGGGCAGTGGCAGCCCGCCCCCTCCGCTCCCTGACCAGGCCGGATGCTGGGGACAGAGGCCAAGCAAGCCGGAGCCATCCCAGCACATTTCTGGCTTGCTTGGCCCCTTTCACCTCCATTTATAACCTTTCAAACCAGACCCCCAACCTTACCTCAGCCTGATCAGACACAAGCCCAGGTCAAGCCAGACCGGTGTGGCGGCTGAATCTGGCCATCATAGTGACAGCAGAGAAATCCACCAACCACCACCTGTTTAGAGATACCCCGCCCTTCCAGCAATCTCTCATCAGGGAGACGCACTGCCCCGGCACCCCTCCCCTGCCGGGCCCCCTCACCCCACATTGCTGTCACTCCCCTGAAGTCACCAGGCAAATCAGGTGTGAATTATGCATTGGTACAGTCAATGTGGCCTGATCCATTTCAGGTGAGGCTGACTTCAGGCTATCGTCAGTTTGGAAAAGTCCCATTAAACACACACTTTTATTAAAATATTGGTTGCTGTGAACCACATGGACTGTGGAGTTCTTGCCAAATCCTTGGCCTTCGTCGGGGTACATTAACACTCTTGTGGAATAGAATCCTTTACAAAATCACTCAAATACTGAGCAGTGTTCGTGAGGAATGACTTCCCCAAACATGGCCAATTTATTTCTTTAATCCGGTGGCACAGGTCTAAGTTAGGGACTCGAAACACTCCAGCATCAGAATCCCCATAAGTCACCAAAGGAGGGGAACTTATTAACAATAAATATTCTGCAGCTATCCCACATACAACACTGATGTCATTTCAATGCACATTTCCAGCATCTACCAAGGGCAAGTTCATCAAAAATGCCATTTCTGGTTTCTCCTCATCAACACATAGGCCACACGCACCCAGTTACTTCAGTTAGTTGCACAATCTGGGGCGTGCTGTTCTTCACCATTTCAGAGAGGAGACCCAAACCCACTGCTCTTTCCTTGGTAGCACACCCGATGGCTCAGAGCATCCTCTCCTGGTGAGTGAACTGCACTTGAGCTTCTTCCATGTCCTCATGCAGCAGTGCGGGAAAGACAAAAATAAAATAAGAAAGCACTATTTTAGCAAACAGTCATTTCTCCCAAAGTCCCAGATAAATCTGAGGTACATCCTGGACAATTAAATTAATATTAAATTATGTGATCAAATGGCCTTCAGGAGAGAGAGAAATCCCAGGACAAAGAGCGGTGTAAGTCACTTTCTTTTTCATACAAAATGAAATTCCAGAGCAGGTTACATCTGATGACTCAAAAATCAGGAGAACAGATTCCCCTGTCGCCTTCTCCTCTGATCCATTCACACCTGCTTCACTCAACAGCCCTTCATTATTATGGAGTCGTGTTATTTAGAAAAAAAAAAAAGCTTCATCATAATAGGGAAAAACTGCCGACCTTCTCATCTTCAAATAGTCTCAGCTCAGCAGGGAAAAGCCCAGAAGTGGCTTTGTCAATAGACAGAAACTGGGATTTAAATGGGGAATGATCACACTGTGTTTGGGATCCATTGGAATTTCTGATCCAGGTCTGCAACACTTTCATCTCCAGCCCTAACGAGTCGGATTTAGGATCAAATTGCTATGAAGTGCAGAGACTCTTTGGGAGGTGGAGGGATAGAATATAGGTGGATAAGCTCCATTGTGGCTCAGATGGACGCCAGCGCTGCTGGAGTGAGCGGGCCTAGTGATGGTGATGGGGAAGGAGGGAATCCCGCTGACTCACCCCATTTCCTGCCAGTGTTGCAAAGACTGAAATGATACATTTGTCCCACTCCTGCTCCTCCTCTTTGTTATATTGAAATAAATTTTCAATAAGGGAAATGGTAAAAAGAAAAAAACTGCTGCCCAGCACAACCTGGACCAGCGTGATAACAACTGGGAATGAAACAATCTGTCACCAGAGGGGGAACTTGGTGACTCTAACACTCGCTCTGCTAGAGCGGGGCCAGTATAAAGGTGCTGCTCAGGGCCTGTCTAGACTATGAAATTGGCGTCGATTAGGACAGGTCAAAGGGGAAGGTGCGAGCTAACCCCAGCCTGGGCTTTGTCAGCACGGCACATACAGCGGGGTGTTGGCACTGGGATCGCCACCTCCAGCAGGCCGAGCCCATGGAAAATCCTAGCGGAGACAAAGCCCAGGTTGATTTTCGCTCAGTGTAGCTACTTGAGGTCACCCTTATTTCCCCCACCTGGGGCTGACGGACACTCCTGGCAGGAGGGACACACTCCCATGATGACTCTCAGGAGAAGGGAGTTGGTAGAAAGGACCACGGGATTCACCCCAGAGAAGGGAGATCTCCAAAGGAAAAGCAGGCAACTCACCTGGGGGAGCTGAAAGAACAGGGTGACGCAAATGGTGCAAATAGCCCTAAAAAGTCGCTATGTGGGAATTAGCAAATGTCTTTAAAAAAATCTTTTCTCTGCCTACACAAAGTTTTATGGTGTGTCTCTAGCCTGTGAAATCGCTGATGTCTATTAAGGTGTGAGCTCCAGATGAAACTTTTCCTGCATTCACAGGCTGCTCTCATGAGTGGATCCTTTGATGATTGATGAGACTGTTCCCCGCACTCACAGCATTCATAGGGTTACTCTCCTGTGTGGATTCTCTGATGTATATTAAGGCTTGATTTGAAAGTGAAACTTTTCCCACACTCACAACATTTATATGGTCTCTCTCCTGTGTGGATCCTCTGATGTATAATAAGGGATGAGCGGCAAGTGAAACTTTTCCTGCACTCACAGCACTCATAGGGTCTCTCTCTTGTGTGGCTTGTCTGATCTGTAATAAGGCTTGATTTCTCACTTAACTGTTTCCCATACTCAGAGCACTCATAGGGTCTCTCTCCTGTGTGGATCTTCTCATGTTTAAATAGGGCTGAGCTCTGAGCGAATGTTTGCCCGCACTCACAGCACGTATGGGGCGCTCCCCTGTGTGCATTTTCTGGTGATTAATAAGGACTGAGCTCAGAGTGAACTTTTTTGCACACTCACAGCATTCCTAAGGGCTCTCTCCTGTGTGCATTCTCTGATGTCTGGTAAGGGTTGAACTCCGAGTGAAGCTTTTCCCGCACTCACAGCACTCATAGGGTCTCTCTCTTGTGTGGCTTGTCTGATGTGTAATAAGGTTTGATTTCTCGCTGAACTGTTTCCTGCACTCACAGCATTGGTAGGGGTGCTCTCCCGTGTGGATCCGCTGATGTCTAACGAGGGTGGAGTTCAGAGTGAAGTGTTTCCCACACTCAGGGCATGTGTTTTTTCTCTCTCCTGTAGGTATTCCCTGCTGGGCTGTGATTTCCTTGGAATCCTGGTGAGTCCCCTGACAACTAATGGATCTACCCACTTTCTCCTTGGGCTGGTTTCCCTGCTGCCTCTCTGGCCTGTTGTGGCTCTCACAGGCTTTCCCCTTCGCAGGACGCCTGGACACATTCCCTTTGGATCCTTGGGGTAATCCCCTGTGCGCTTCCACTTGCTCAGCATCTTCCTGCTCAGGATTCAGCTCCTCGTTCTCACTCACCAGCCCAGGACCTCCTTGGAGAGAGAGAGGAAAGTCAGAAACAGGGGTGGAAAAGGGGAAATCAAACCATAATTAGAGCTGGAGAGACAGAAAAAATCTAGTAGCTGAATTCTCCAAAACTCTTCTCCTTTGAGGAGAGAGGAGGGGAACAATTCTGCCTCCACATCCCATCAGGGAGGGAGCTGCTGCCAGGTGTCAGTCAGGATGGGTAGGAAGCCATGAGCGATAGCTGCCCATCGGGTACAAGGCCTCCTGGGGATACTCCTGAACTCCGAGAGCTCCCAAGGCCTTTTTAGGATGTCCCAGGTATTTCTTTGAGCCACGGAGTGTATTTGAATTGCTTTAAGGATCCCTCACCTGCGCAGGCACCTCTCGGGATCTCTCCTTCCTCAGAGCCCTGGAGATCCAGGACCCACGGCTCCTCCCCTCGTTCCAGCTGGGAGATCACATCAGGTTTGGAAACGGGAAACCCTGCTCAGGGGATAGAAAACAAGGGAGATCAGGGGAGTTCATGGGACATTTCTTACAAAGAAGCAGCTATTGGTTTTAAACCAGCCCATTGTAAAGCAGTAAAATGCTTGGGAAAGCTCCCCAGGTGCTCCAAGGTGCAGGACACTCTGCATAGGAGGGATTTATCTATCCCCATCTCTGCTGGGAACACACAAAGCCAGACACTCCTCAGCAAAGGGGCTCCTAAAACACAGAGACAGTAACTCCATGTTCCAGGAAGTAAAGACTCCAGCCAGAGGGGAAGTCACCTTAGACCTGCTTCTTAATCACCAGAGAGAAACCCAGAGACAATGGGAGAGGTGTAGGAAAGCCGGGACTGGTGAGCATGGACTGGAGGGATTCAGCGCAGTCAGGAAAAGGAGGGACTGGGGGTGTCACTGAATGTCGTATCCCAGGGCTTGTCTACACCTGAGACCCTGAGACTGTCCTGATGTGGTGCATCAGTGTAGACACTCGCTACAGCAACAAGAAAGGTTCTCCCATCAGCATAGGTCATCCACCTCCGCGAGAGGCAGCAGCTAGCTCGATGGAAGCATTATTTTCTGTTTAAAGACCAACTATTCTAACTACCCTAAATTCCACATGTGTATTCGGATTGTCTTGTAATTTGCTGGGCAAATTTTTCATGGGCAGGGAAGGCTTAGTGGTCCAAATATGGGGTGATTTGTTAAAGACGTTCCTAAGACATAGCCCTCCCCCCCATGGTATGCAGCTTTTTACAAAATCATCTTGCTCTTGAAACTTTTTTTGCACACAGCTGGGGCTGAAATTATGGTTCTCCTTGTCCCCCGACGGATCTCGGTCACTTGGCATTTATCTCAGTTAGTACATAGCACCCACTGCCTCTTTGGGAAACCAGGATTGAAAAAGTCAATACCTGTAGGATTTGGAGTTTCAGAGCAGCACAAGCCAAACTGGTGAGTCGATGACATGGAAATACACACCTGCAGCAAGACTAAGTTCCTGTTAACTGCTCGAGGGTTTCCTGCAATCTGCTGTGACAGTGAAGTGTTGGCTCAAGGGGATGTGCTGTGGCCATTGAACCTGAATTCATCATCACATCATGTTCCCATTATGCCTCTTGCGTTTAGGGCAGTGACGAAGCTCCTCCACTCCTGTCTGTTTCTGGCACGTCTTTCAATGGTTCCCCAGCTGTGCCCCAGGTTTCTCAGCTCAGCTTCCACAGCTCGTCACCATGTTGTTTTCAGGTGGTCGCGTTTTCGCGTGCCTTCAGGTGTCCATCTTAGTGCTATTCTGGTGATGGAATCAGTTTCCATCTGAAGCACATGACCGATCCATCTCCAGCATCTCCCGGCAATGATGGGGCTCAGATCCTCTTGGCTGAGTTGTTTTTCCTTGTATATGGTGTTGGGTATGTGATAGGAGAGCGAGAGAATCTGCAAAGTCCAAGTCTTCAAGGCATGAGAAGGGTGTCCAGTTAATGCCTCTTGGAATGTCTTCTGTTGTACGCCGCATTACCCAGGCATAGCTGAAGAGGATTGCAGACATGACACACCCCGATGTACTCCTGTTCTGACTTCAAAACTGAGCTCACTGTGATCAACACTGCATGTGAAGTTGGAATAGATGCTTTTGATAATGTTGATTATACAATATGTTCCATAGGCCGGTCCTGTGAAGCTATCAACAGCCTTCTCAAAGTCTAAGAAGTTTATGTAGAGTTGCCATTGCCATTCTAAGCATTGTTCTATTATGTTTCGTTGAGTGAAGATCTGGTCTGTGCATGCACGCCCTTTCCAAAAACCGGCTTGCTCTTTTCTGAGAACGCTATCAACTGCCTCTGATATAAGCTGGACTATGATCTTACCCAATACCTTGCTTGGCACAGATAAACGTGTGATACCATGCCATTTTTTACGGATTTGATGGCTTGAATGATCTCTTGCTTTGTTGGGGTGTCTGTGTTGATATCAAGATCTTCTTCTGCCTCCTGGATGTTTGCTTCCTCTATAGGTGGATCCCTGTCCAGCAATTCTTTGAAATGCTCTGTCCAGTGCATTTCTTGTTCTTTTTCTGTTATCAGTAGGTGGCCTTCTGTGTCCCTGATGAGAGTGTTTGTTGGTGTCTGCCATTTACCACTGATAAGATTTTGTAGATGGTTCCTTGTTCACCATGAGCAGTTGCCTCCCTGGCTTGTGTTGCTAGATTATCAATATAATGTCAATTGTCTGTTCTCACAAGGTGTTTGATCTCTCGGTGTGCCTTGCTATACTGCTCGTGGTATTTGTCCTTTAGCTTCTGGGATTTTATGGCTAAAACTTTTTTCTTCAGGGCTCATCTAGTTTCTATGGTGTTCCATGTCCTGGGTATAATCCACTCCTTTCTTCTCTTCTGCCTCTGGCTTAGACAGGCTTCACTGTTTTCATAGATTGTAGTTTCTTTGTCCCACTTCTTGTTGATCTCCTCATCTGCCTTCTCCACCTCTTCATCAGTGTCTGCAAGCGTCTGCAAGTATCTGAAACCTGTTCTTTCACTGCAGAGCGAAGGCTTTCTGTATTTCAGGGGACTTTGCTATGTCCCTTTTTTGGTGGCCCCACACTTCTCAGTTTTAGCTTGGTGGAGGCTATCACTAAGGTGGTGGTCGCTGCCAACATCTGCTCTCCTTCTCACTTTCACATCTGTCAGTGAGGGTTGCCATCGATCAATCTGGTTCTAATCTCTGCCATTTGGAGAACACCATGTGAACTTGTGAATTTCACGATGTTGAAATAGGGTTCTGCGGATGACCAGATCCTTCACATTGCAGAAGTCAACAAGCCTCTCTCCGTTTTCATTCATCGTGCCACACCCATGTCTTCCCATTCCTCTGGCACTGTTCTCCTTACCGACCTTGGCATTCAGGTCTCCCATGACGATAGGTCGTGCTGTGGTGTCTCTAACTCCTCCTGTAGTGTAAGGTAGAGTTTGTCCTTTGCTTCTTCATCACAGTCATTTGTCTGAGCGTAGCACTGAATCAGGGTGATGTTCTGGGCCTCCCCCCATCTCCCTAGCCAGCTGTAAACTGAAACGCCCTCCAGCCCCTCCTCTGGCCCTTGTCTCTTCTCCGAGCAAGGAGGCCACGTGATCTCTTTGTTCTCCAATCCCTTCAGTTGACACCTTGCAGTGGAGGGGCTCAGGCCATCAGTTGCCAGGAAACAGGGTGTTGGCCATTCTCTGTGCAGACAGCATCACACTTGCCCTCTAGGGCTCTGCAACAATCATACCGCCTTATCCCACCACCTAGATACTGAAGAAATGCATTGGGGAAACTGAGGCACACACACCGTATTCAGAGAAAACATTCCCACTTCATCACAACATCCCAGAATGATGTTGGCTTTTTTCCTTTGTATGATGTTCCTTGTTCAAAATCAGGCTGTCCCGCCTAGGTTTAAGTTATTAAACAGACTTGTCCTAAGCAAAGAATGTGCATCTGTCTCAGTTTACATGTAAGTAGCAAACTGACCCATTGAGTCAGCAGGGGGAGGAGATTGCAGGAGACTGAACAATTTGGGTTTCTTGCCAGATCCTGGGCCTTGGTCAAGGTTATCTGCCCTCCCACCCCAAATTCCAAGTTAATGAGCAATGCACCCCTACCAATCTTACACTCCCATTTTACCCCTAGCAAGCATAAAATCACCCAGGAGACACAAGGCAAGTCATAAGATCAGGCCAGGGGTCAACCCCGTCCCTTATTCATGGGCTGTGTCTTTACAGCAAGAATAGTTGTGCTTTTACATCACGACAGCTAACTCGATCTTGCTAAGTCCAAGGAAAATCCTAGGGCAGAGGTCCTCAAACTGTGGTCCGCGAGCTCCATTCAGGTGGTCCGCGGATAGTTCCCTCTAAGGTGCGCGCTTGGGCTGCCACACACAGGAGAATGAAGGGCCACCCACCTAATTAGTGGACAGGCATAGCTCCACTAATTAGGTGCCTGGACCCTGGAGAAGACACACATGTAAGATGAGGTGGTGGCCTTGGGGAGAATAGGGGGGAGGTGGGAGGGGGTAGTGCAGTGAGAAGAGGGAGTGGGGGGAATTTGGGCTGTGGCAGCCAGAAAAAGAGGCAACTTGCCCCAGCTCCAGGGCTGCTGCTTCCGGGGAGAGACCCTCCTCCTTTCCAGCCCCAGCTCGGGAGCTGCCGCGGTGGGGGAGAGAGGGCATAGCCATGGCATTAGAAAGGTAAGACTACTGATATTAAAATATGAATTGTGTGCTTTTATTTGTAGAAATAAAAAAAGTTAATTATTATTGGTTTTATTAAATAGCACTTTTATCCAAAGCGCGTTCCAATAGTTAGCTAATGGTAAAAACAACATTTGGAAAGATCATTAAGTGGCCTGCCGAGACCCTCAGCAATTTTCAAGTGGTCCGTGAAAAAAAAAAAGCTTGAGAACCACTGGCCTAGGGTACATGAGGCCCAGGTATATTTAGCTAGTTGAGGTCACCCCTCTCTCCCCCATCTGGGGCTGATGGACACACACTTCCAAGACTCAAAGGACAATGGAATTGATAGACAGGACCACAGGATTTACCCAAGAAAAGGGCAAACTGCAAAAGGGAAAAGCAGGCAACTTGCCAAGGGGAGCTGAGAGAACACGGTGAAGCAAAGGGGCCAAATAGCTTAAAGGTCAATATTTGGGAATTAACAAAAGTCTTAGAGGAGAAAAACAAACAAACAAAAAATAAACTCTGTTGCCAGCCCTAGACGGGGTTTTCACAATGTTTGTCTCCTTTGCAGATTCTCTGATGATAAACAAGGGCCGAGCTCTGATGGAAGGTTTTCCCACACTCGGCGCATATTTAAGGACCTTCGCTTGTATAGATCCTCTGATGTCTAATCAGGTTCGACCGCCGAGCGAAGATTTTCCTGCACTGATAGCATTCGTAGGGTCTCTCTCCTGTGTGGGTTCTCCGATGCGTAAGAAGGGATGAGCTGTCACTGAAGCTTTGCCCGCACTCGCCGCATTCGTAGGGTCGCTCCCCGGTGTGGATTCTCTGATGCGTAGTAAGGCCAGAGAGGCAAGTGATGTGTTTCCCACACTCAGTGCATGTGTTGTTTCTCTCTCCTGTGGGGAGTCTCTGCTGGGCTGTGGTTTCATTGAGGTCCGTGTGAATTCCCTGACAATTAATGGATTTATCCGCTTTTTCCCCTGGCTGGTTTCCCTTCAGCCTCTCTGGCCTGCTCTGACTCTCACCGGCTCTTCCCTGCTCATGGCTCCCAGACAAATTCCCTCAGGGTCTTTGCAATAATGCCCCGTGCGCTTCCACTTGCTCAGCATCTTCCTGCTGAGGATTCTGCTCCTTGTTCTCACTCACCAGCCGGATAGAGGGAGAAACCTCAGAAACAGTGCTGGAAAAAGGGTGAGCAAACCAAACTAAATACCAGAAAGATGGGGAAAATAAATCAGGGACTGAATTCCCCCAAACTCTTCCCCATAGGGGAGAGTAGGGGGGATCAATTTTCCCTTCGCATCCCATCCAAACAATCAGGGGAAGGGAGATCAGGGAGAGATCTATTGCTAGGTGTCAGTCAGGGTGGGCAGGAAGCCATGAGTGGTAGCTGCCCTGAAGATAAGACACCTGCTGGGGAGAATCCTGAACTCAGAGAACGCACAATGTCTTTGTAGGGAATCCCAGCTGTTTCCTTCAGGCACTGACCATATTGGTTTAATGATCCCTCACCTGCACAGACACTCTGAGGATCTTTCTTTCCTCTAAACCTTGGAGAGCCAGGACCCACGGCTCCTCCCCTCGTTCCAGCTGGGAGATCACATCAGGTTTGGAAACTGAAAACCCTGCTGAGGGGAAAGAAAACAAGGAAGACCAGGTGAATTCATAGGCCATTTGTTATAAAAATAACATTCTATTACTTTAACCCCAGCCCCTTTTACAGCAGTACAATCCCACAGCCAGCTCCCCAGGTACTCAAAAGTGTAGGACACTCTGCATATGAGGCATTTAACTATCCCCATCTCTGCTGGGAACACACAAAGCCAGACACATCTCAGAAAAGGGGCTCCTAAAACACAGAGACATAAACTCCATGTCCCAGAAAGTAAAGACTCCATGCAGAGGGTAAGTGACCCTGGACCTGCTTCTAATGCCAGAGAGAAACAAAGATCATGAGAGTGATAGGGAAGCAGGAGCTGTGGAAGGTCCCTAAAAGTGAGGGGGGCACAGACTCCTGAACTGTGGCCCTGCCCCTTCTCCCCGAGGCCATGCCCTCTCACCACCCCTTCTCGCTGACCCCCCGCCCTGCCCTTTCGCCTCATCTTCCCCCCAAAACCTCACTCCCTCCCCTCTGCCCTCTCCCTTCCCCACCTTGTGGTCAGTACAAACTTTGTAAAGTGATGGGGCACGGCCCCTCCCTGTTCCGGCATCCCCATAGGGAAGGTGAGGCTAGTGAGTGTGAGGGATGGCACTGAATGCAGAATCTCAGAGGTCTTAGATGTCAGGGAAGCACATTTTGAGGCTCTGGGGAATGTAGCAAGCCAGGTGTGACAGGAGGGGGTATGAAAATCCCCCAGGGCGTGGAGACAGCTGGGGAATTAGATGCTCTATTCCAGGAGTAACAGACTCTACATTTCTCTGGAAAAGGAGAACGTGAAAAAAGCAGGGTCAGGCCACGTGAGCTCAGTAGGGACGGACTCCAAGACCTGAGAAGCCTGCGTGGAAGTGAGACTGTGGCTGCTTCAGGCAGCGGAGAGGGAAGTGAGGCCTCCAAGCCCCCAGAAGTTTCACTGCCAACTGATGACATCCTCAAGAAAGCTCCCGTTTGTGGCAGGGAAGGGGTCACACTGTGGCTGGGAGGAATGTATGAATGGATTCAGGGGGAGTGGCGGGGGTCACAGTGGGGAAGGAAGAGATGGAGGGGGGCAAGGTTAGGCACTATGCAGTGGAGAAGAGAGGAGGGGTCTAAATTAGCTGTTACCACTGAAGAGAGGGATCATGGAGTCATTGTGGAGAGTTCTCTAAAAACATCCACTCAATGTGCAGCAGCGTCAAAAAGCGAACGGAATGTTCGGCCTCATTAAGAGAGGGATAGATAATAAGACCGAAAATATCCTGTTGCCTCTATATAAATCCATGGTACGTCCACATCTTGAATACTACGAGCAGGTGTGGTCGCCCCACCTCAAAAAAAGATCTATTGGAATTGGAAAAGGTACAGAAAAGGGCAACAAAAATGATGAGGGGTATAGAACGGCTTCCGTATAAATAGAGATTAATAAGACTGGGACTTTTCAGCTTGGAAAAGAGATGACTAAGGGGGATATGCTAGAGGTCTATAAAATCATGACTGGTGTAGAGAAAGTAGACAAGGAAGTGTTATTTACTCCTCATAACACAAGAATCAGAAGTCACCAAATGACTCGATATTCTATGATTCTATAAAATCATGGACATAGAATATCAGGGTTGGAAGGGACCCCAGAAGGTCATCTAGTCCAACCCCCTGCTCGAAGCAGGACCAATCCCCAATTAAATCATCCCAGCCAGGGCTTTGTCAATCCTGACCTTAAAACCTCTAAGGAAGGAGATTCCACCACCTCCTTAGGTAACGCATTCCAGTGTTTCACCACCCTCCTAGGGAAAAAGTTTTTCCTAATATCCAACCTAAACCTCCCCCACTGAAACTTGAGACCATTACTCCTTGTTCTGTCATCTGCTACCACTGAGAACAGTCTAGATCCATCCTCTTTGGAACCCCCTTTCAGGTAGTTGAAAACAGCTATCAAATCCCGCCTCATTCTTTTCTTCCGTAGACTAAACATCCCCAGTTTCCTCAGCCTCTCCTCATAAGTCGTGTTCCAGTCCCCTAATCATTTTTGTTGCCCTCCGCTGGACGTTTTCCAATTTTTCCACATCCTTCTTGTAGTGTGGGCCCCAAAATTGGACACAGTACTCCAGATGAGGCCTCACCAATGTCGAATAGAGGGGAACGATCACGTCCCTCGATCTGCTGGCAATGCCCCTACTTATATATCCCAAAATGCAGCAGGTTTAAAAACAAACAAAAGAAAGTATTTCTTCACACAAAGACAGGATACCGGGCTAGGTGGACCTTTGGTCTGACCCAGTATGGCCATTCTTATGAGTGAAAATAATATTTGTAAAAAGTACATAAAATACAGGGAAACTGGACTAATACAAAGGAAACACAGGGTCTAAATCAATAGGGCCTGGTTAATGCACTGAGATCCCGCACAGCTCCAGATCCCTCCAACCTCCCCTCCCCTAACTACCTCTTCCCAACTGTCCCTTGGTCCTGTTTTTCAGCCCCCTTTCTGATGGGATTGGAGCTGCTCTCTCATATTGATGGAAACTGTACATTGACCCGGTGATTGGGATATTTCCTGTGTTGGTTTAGTTTAATTGGGGGCCTGTAAGGAAAAGAAGCAGGAAGGCAAGGAGAAGGGTTGAAGATGAGCCACTCCTTGGTAAACACTTAAGGGCTGTTAAGAGAGAATGCCCGAACTATTCACTTTGAATATTCTCCCTCCTTGCTCCAACCAATTTACAGAACTGGGTGAGATGAGCAAGACCTGGGACCCAGAAGATCAAAGGTCTGGAGCAGTTTAAAAAGAGACCCCCTCACAACAGAGGGATGGCAAATCGGGTAATTGTGTGGGGCAGTGGCTCTCAATCTTTCCAGACTTCTGTCCCCTTTGCAGGAGTCTGGTTTGTCTTGCGTAGCCCCAAGTTGTACGTCACTTCAAAACGACTTGCTTACACAATCAGACATAAAAGTACAGAAGTGTCACAGCCATTAGTACTGAAAAAATGGCTGGCTCTCTCATTTTTACCATACAATTACAAAACAGATCAATTGGAATACAAATCTTGTACTGACATTTTGGTGTATAGTCTACAGAGCAGTAGAAACAAATCATTGTCTGGATGCGATTTAAGTTTGCACTGTCTTCACTGGTGCTTTTTATGTAGCCTGTTGTAAAACTAGGCAAATCTGTTGATGGAGCCCCTGGCAGAGCTCGGCGTACTCCCAGGGGTACGTGAGCCCCTATTGAGAACCACTGAGCTAGTCTAGTTCCCTGCGGCAGGGAAGGGGTGTTGCGTGGAGGAGAGCCTGGACATGCGTTTTAGCAGTGTGGATGGGCAGAAAAGACGCTAGCTCAGGCCATATCTTCGGGACGTTGCGCAGAACGAAAATGCAAGATGTCGCCCTGTGGCCTGGGTGCTAGCAGGAGGTCCGGGTCGAAGATGTGTGACAGGCAGTGCTGGATTACCCAATAGGCAGACTAAGCAAGTGCACAGAAACCTAAAGTGGCAGAAGAAAAGAAACAAAAACTAGTGAAGTTTTCCAAAATCTTCCAAAGCTGACATCATTTTTCAAAGCGAATCCATCAGAAACAACATCTTCCTCTCAGTAGCACAGACATCGTTCCAAAACCTGTAGGTGTTTCAGAGACTGACCCTTCTTCTATTGGTGAAACAAACACCATTCCAGAACATGTGGATGTGTCAGAGACTGTAACAAATTAAAGGGGAGCGTGAATACTGGCAACATGTCTTGCAGCATGTTATAGCTGTTATTCAAACATTAGCTGAACGTGGTCTGCCTTCTGGGGATCAAATGACAGATTTGGATTATTGCAGAATGGAAATTTCTTGGGATTGTTGAAAGAAAAGGAGTACTTGTGGCACCTTAGAGACTAACCAATTTATTTGAGCATGAGCTTTCGTGAACTACAGCTCACTTCATCAGATGTTTACCGTGGAAACTGCAGCAGACTTTATATACACACAGAGAATATGAAACAATACCTCCTCCCACCCCACTGTCCTGCTGGTAATAGCTTATCTAAAATGATCAACAGGTGGGCCATTTCCAGCACAAATCCAGAGTGAATTTGTGTGGGGGGGTGGAGGGTGAGAAAACCTGGATTTGTGCTGGAAATGGCCCACCTGTTGATCATTTTAGATAAGCTATTACCAGCAGGACAGTGGGGTGGGAGGAGGTATTGTTTCATATGCTCTCTGTGTATATAAAGTCTGCTGCAGTTTCCACGGTAAACATCTGATGAAGTGAGCTGTAGCTCACGAAAGCTCATGCTCAAATAAATTGGTTAGTCTCTAAGGTGCCACAAGTACTCCTTTTCTTTTTGCGAATACAGACTAACACGGCTGTTCCTCTAAAACCTGTGGAGATGTGTGTCTCCCACAGATGAAAAACCAGTTGAACGATTTATAACATTCCTCAATTCGAAAAGCCACACTGGTGAAGACATGGCAAATCAAGTACTGCAGTATCTGTGCCAAGTTTGCAAAATAGATTTCTCAAAGTGCAGAGGTCAAGCTTATGACAACGCTGCCAACATGTCAGGGCGTTTTCAAGGAATGCAGAAGAAGCTTTTCGAACAGAACAAATATGCCATCTTCACACCATGTGCTGCACTCTCTCAGTCTTGTTGATTGTTGGCCGGTGGCAGTAAGTTTTTTCTCAACAGTCCAGTTACTTTATACATTTTTCTCTGCCTCAACACACCGACGGGCAGTTCTTAAAACATATTTGGGCAATGATCGTGTGCTGAAATCTCTTTCTAATACTCGCTGGGAGGCACATGCAGTGGCAACAAGTGCCATTCTGGAGTCCTACTCCATTAGAAAGTATGGCTGAAGACCAATCACAAAAGGGAGAAACTCTACGAGAGGCAGAAAACATTGCAAACAAGATGCAAGAACTAGAGTTTGTATGCATGTTGATCATGTAGAATGAAATTTTACAACACTTTCACCACACAAGTCAAGCTCTCCAAGAAAAGCAATGGGATTTGAAAACATATGCAGACCACCTCTGTCAATCATTAGCAGACCATTTACACACTTTGAGGAATGATTTCAAAAAATTTGAAGATAAATCAAAAGATATCTTGCCTGATACTAACTACAGAGAAGCCCAGTCCCACAAGCAAATCAGGAAAAAAAGAAGGAAATGATAGCACTGCTACAGACTAGGGACCGAATGGCTAGGCAGCAGTTCTGCAGAAAAGGACCTAGGGGTGACAGTGGAAGAGAAGCTGGATATGAGTCAACAGTTTGCCCTTGTTGCCAAGAAGGTCAATGGCATTTTGGGATATATATGTCCCTGGGATATATATCCATGGGATATATATATGCCCTGCCTGCAGATCGAGTGACGTGATCGTTCCCCTCTATTTGACATTGGTGAGGCCTCATCTGGAGTACTGTGTCCAGTTTTGGGCCCCACACTACAAGAAGGATGTGGAAAAATTGGAAAGAGTCCAGCGGAGATTAACAAAAATGATTAGGGGTTTGGAACACATGACTTATGAGGAGAGGCCGAGGGAACTGGGATTGTTTAGTCTGCAGAAGAGAAGAATGAGGGGGGATTTGATAGCTGCTTTCAACTACCTGAAAGGGGGATTCTAAAGAGGATGGATCTAGACTGTTCTCAGTGGTAGCAGATGACAGAACAAGGAGGAATGGTCTCAAGTTGCAGTAGGGGAGGTTTAGGTTGGAAATTAGGAAAAATATTTTCACTAGGAGGGTGGTGAAACACTGGAATGCGTTACAGAGGGAGGTGGTGGAATCTCCTTCCTTAGAAGTTTTTAAGGTCAGGCTTGACAAAGGCCTGGCTGGGATGATTTAATTGGGGATTGGTCCTGCTTTTGAGCAGGGGGTTGGACTAGATGACCTCCTGAGGTCCCTTCCAACCTTGATATTCTATGATTCTATGATTCAGTGCAAGGCAGAAACAGCATTGAATCCTAGAGACAAATTTCACGTATCTACTTACTACGCTATAGTTGATACACTTGAAGCTCATATGAAGAGGAGAGGTGAAGTGTACAGAGAAGTATCAAGTAGATTTTCTTTTCTAAACGATATGGACTTATCTGACGAGCAATATTCACAAAGTTCCTAAAAGGTACTTGACTCATACCCTGTTGACTTGAAAGTGAATCTCTGTGGAGAAGTATGGTAGTTCCATTGTTATATGCGCGCAAAGTTTAATGAAACAGGAAAAATGAAATCCAGTCACATTGATCTTCGTGACACAGTATTGAAAGACGGAATACAATATGTATTTCCAAATGTAGAGATCGCACGACGTATTTTTCTAACATTGATGATTATTAACTGATCAACAGAACGCTCTTTCTCAGCTGAAAAGAATAACAACCCTCAGAGAACAACAATGTGTCAGGACAGACTTGATTCATTTTCCCTATTGAGTATGGAAGTGGACTTGCTTCGTCGAGTCAGCTTCGATGAATTTATCCATATTTTGCAATCAGAAAATCTAGAAAGAAACTATTTTAATTTCAGCATACATGTAAGTTTTGTGTCATTTCGAAAAATAAAATTGTATTTTACCGTATAGTATTGTTTTTATTTTGAATTACACATGGGGGGCACAATAATCTTTTCAGTGCTTAGGGCCTCTAAATGTCTTAATCCGGCCCTGTACCCACCAATTCTTCCCTGTGGCTGCTCAGCCCTGGAGCACCCACGGAGTCGACGCCTGTGCCTTTGGACCCTGGAAACCCCCTCCCCCCAAAAGGCAGAATAGGAAGTAGCCTAGGGGAGCCGAAAAGCTGAGCTTTTCGGGAGCCGGAAAGCTCAGCTGTATTGCTGACTAATGGCTGGCCAGCATGTTGTGGCCGGATTTCCCCACTGACCCAGTGGTGGAATACTCCCCGTGTTAGGCCCTGGGCTGGGACATGGTGTAGTCGGGTGGCCCCACATCCCCCTTCCCCTGTGTGAGGATGGGACGCAGCGGGGAGGGGGGGGGTATTGGCCTGGGAATGTTCCCTGGGGATGGGAGACCTGAGAGCCTGTCACCTGAGCCAGGAGGGGGAGGGGGAGGTAACACCTCTGCCCAGGAATGTGAACGGAGGCTGCAGGAGAGATCCTGCTGCGGGAATTTAGTTTCAGTTTGGGGCTGGTTGGAGGAACGCAGGGAACCCCAGGGCTGGGGTCTAAGCTCCCTGCTCCCCCAGAAGGACTTGACTGAGGGGTCCTGGGTGTACCCACAAGCTCTGTTTTGGACTGCGTTCCTGTTGTCCAATAAACCTTCTGTTTTACTGGCTGGCTGAGAGTCTCAGTGAATCCCAGGAAGAGAGGTGCAGGTCCTGGACTCCCCCACACTCCATGAAACCCTGTCATCCCGCCCCTGGGGTGGCAACCTCCTCAGCATAGACCAAGAAACCTGTGTTTGTTGGCAGTCCACCAGAGCCAGGTCCCCCATCTGTTTGCTGCTCGGCCCTGTTTGAGTGTCTGGGCGTATAGACTCATTACTGGTCTGTCCTGAATACAGGCCAGAACCTCCTAAATGTTTGGTGCCCCACCCTGTCAGAGGGCCAGGGCCCCGTAGACTCAGTACTGTGCTACCCCACAGAGTGGCAGAGACCCCAGTGCTAATTCCCCCGTGAACTGTGCCCTTCCAGAGGACTTGTAGCAAGGGGGGCATGACCTCCCTCCCCGACGGATGGAGGGACAGCTGCAAACACCTTACAGCGTACCATGGATTGATTTAGAGGCAATCGGATCTTTTCTGTCCTCTTATCTACCCCTTTCCTGATGATTCCCAGGATCCTGTTATCTTCCTTGCAACCTGATCTGTCTTCCCAGGTCCATCTCCCCAGGGTCTTGGAAGCATCAGATTCTCTGCAGCATCTTTGTGAGCAAGAAATTCTGTTACAGGTTCCCCCCCTCCACTCTACCATGTTGACCCAAGTAGACAAGCCTTCACACAGAGAGGATAAGACAGTTATTTTTTCACAGCTGGTAGTGTGGCCGAGCGGTCTAAGGCGCTGGATTAAGGTTCCAGTCTCTTTGGAGGCGTGGGTTCAAATCCCACCACTGCCAACTCTTTAGTCATTCTGAACCTGCATGAATGCAGAATGTAGCTTTAGTCCTGATTTTGGGGGCTTCCTTGATCCTTTAAACTCAGACCCTCCTCATCAATTCTCTTGCCCTCTCCTCCACCCTCCAACCCCCCTCTAGTTTAAAAACAACAGTCAGCGCCTTTCACATCACTAGCAAAGTCCAGCACTGGAGTTCATGATGTAGATAGCTGGTCTGGAAGGGGAGTAAGATTTTTTTTTGGTGGGGAGGGAACAGGAAGGAAAGAGACAGCGAGAGATGGAGAGAAAAGTTCATTTCAGTTACTGACACGACAGTCATTCACCCTCACTGATTGTCTGTGCTCCTTGCTGTGTGAGATTTATTATGCAAAATCAACCAGTATGTGTCTGGTTTGGTTTAAGTGAGTTCAGCCCATTCCTGCTCCAGCACTGACCTCAGCTCATCCATTTCAGGCACCCGTGTGGTTCCATTTCTCTTCATTCCTGTGTTTTCCCAAGACATTTCTCCCCTGAGCATTTATTTTTGCTGAAAAGGCCCTGCTTGCTGCTGCCGTGGGGAGTTTAGGCCTGGGGGTGTCATAGAACTGATCAGTGACATTGTTTTTAATTGATCACTTTATTAATATAACTTCATAAGCAAATTTTTATGAATAAAACGACATTCATTTATAAAACCAGGTACCCCAATAACTGGTTAATTGAGTTTCACTTGCAATCCAATTGCTGCTTAAATCGCTGAAACTTGCACTGTTTCAACATTGTAACTTCTGTTCCCTGTTTGCCATTCCTTACACTTGTCCATATTGTAACTCAAACTCCATTTTAACTAGTCCCAAACTCCATTTTAAAATGCTCACTCCACTTTGTAAAAGCTTGCTGCAACGTTCATTTTTGCAAAACCCTGCTGTAATCTGATTAGTGTAGTTTCGATGTGGGAATGAGGATTGTATGGATGATGGAATCAACCTCCAGCCCCAGCCTGTCCTGATGAAATAAAGTGTAAACACCAATGGCTGAAGATGCAGACAGCAGCCCTGACAAAGTAAGAAGAGTCCACCCTAAAAAGAAAAGAACAAAAGTACAATTGAAGAAACAACAAAGCCAGGTGCTAGGCTGAAAGTCATGTCTACAATTGATGAGTGATCAGTCACACCGAACCCAGAGGCAGCGTGACACAGCAGGACCTATAGACTCTGGATTCAAACTCAATCCTACAAAAAGGACGGGTGAGAGGGAAGACTTTGGAGGGTAACATTCTGCTGCCAACATGGAAGGGAATCGGTGCATGTCCAACAGAGACCCAGTTCTTCCTTGTGCCTGGCTTTCCTGGCCAGTTAGCCGCCACAAGCTCCGAACCCAAGCCACGAACTCAAGCTACATTCAGGACTGGTAACTATCTAGCAGCTGCAGAACATTTGATGTGTGTGTGTGTGTGTGTAGGTATTAGATATTAGTTGTTGGTCTTAAATCAAATTGTGTTATTATAATAAACATGACATCTTGTCTTGTCCCATGAAACGATCCTGTGTAGTTTTGTCTGGATAACAGTGTCCCCACCTCCTCTCCTCTTGTCACGGGTCCCTTTAAAAACATTCGTGCATTTTAGATGTTTAAGAAACACAGGCGTGAGCAGCACTCCCTGCTGCCAAGATTTTGCAGTAGCACGAATCTGCTTTGCTGCACATGAAACTGGCGTTGGAGATGCCCCCCCTTGCATTAGTGAGCGTTTTCAGGATCACTTGACCGAAGGCTTTATAGGAATCGTTGGGGGATAAACCATCGGAAAAGAAATTTAATAAAATTCCCTTCAGAAAGCAGTCATGGTACAATTGATATCCTGGGCATCTGAAAACAAACGTGCCATTACCTGGTAGCAGATTGTGATATAAACACCTTAGATTTCACTGTCTAGATACGTTCTCAGCTTTCTATCTGTCATAGAATTATACAACTGGAAGGGACCTCGAAAGGGACCTAGTCCAGTCCCCTGCACTCATGGCAGGACTAAGTATTATCTACCAACCCTGACAGGTGTTTGTCCAACCTGCTCTTAAAAATCTCCAACAATAGAGATTCCAGAACCTCCCTTCCAGTGCTTAACCACTCTGACAGTTACGATGTTTTTCCTAATGTCCAACCTGAACCTCCCTTGCTGCAATTTAAACCCATTGTCAGTGCCAGGGAGCCCTGATCTGCCTCCAAGACATTTACAGTCTGAGAATATTTCTACATCTGTGCCTCGGCCCATTGGAAATGAATTAACAGGCAGGATGCTACAGTCCCCTGCTGCTGTTACAGACACACTGTACTTGCATTCCACTCACTGAAGCTGACTTTGGAAATGACATGGGCAGGTTAAGCGTCACCCCCATGGTCCTACCCATGGTGACACTGGTTGTGGGTGAAAGGCTGTGTTGAAAATTTGCTTTCTACAGTATCTGGCAGGTTGGGGAGCCAGGGCTGCCGAGGAGACAAGAGAATCCTGCGTGCTCTGGGCTGCTCTAATGAAAGGGCTGCAAGTTGAAATGCAGTGGCAGGAAATCTCCAGTTGGTGGGATCATTAATGTAAGAAGTGGTCACAGCATAACTCATACTGAGTCAGGCCCCAGTTAAACCTCAGTGGTTAGATAAATAGTGTGTGGGGTTAATTGTGCCAGAGTCAGGGGTTTGAGCCCCCTTTGGACTCTCATAATGGGATGTGCATTGTGGATGCTGATACATTTCCCCCAAAATACCAGGTTCTGTGGTGTAATGGGCAGGACTTTGAATCCAGTGATCTGAGTTCAAATCTCAGTAGAACCATGTCTTGAGTTGCTTTCATTCTACATCCCATTGTAAAGAAAGGTTTCAGAGTAACAGCCGTGTTAGTCTGTATTCGCAAAAAGAAAAGGAGTACTTGTGGCACCTTAGAGACTAACCAATTTATTTGAGCATGAGCTTTCGTGAGCTACAGCTCACTTCATCGGATGCATACTGTGGAAAGTGTAGAAGATCTTTTTATACACACAAAGCATGAAAAAATACCTCCCCCCACCCCACCCTCCTGCTGGTAATACACATTGTAAGGAGAGTGATCACTTTAGATAAGCTATTACCAGCAGGAGGGTGGGGTGGGGGAGGCATTCCTTCATGCTCTGTGTGTATAAAAAGATCTTCTACACTTTCCACAGCATGCATCCGACAAAGTGAGCTGCAGTCCACGAAAGCCCATGCTCAAACAAATTGGCCAATCTCCAAGGTGCCACAAGCACTCCCCTTATTTGTGCCCAGTAACAGCTCTAACTTTTGCATCCTCTGTTTCGGTGTTTCTCAATGAGTAGGTTGGGGCCCTCACAGGGGTCACAACAGGCAAATCAGGGATTTGTGAGGCTTTGAAACTGTGTTACAATCCAAAGCGAAGAAAATCTCACTTCCCCACTCACCACACACCTTTTCCATTCATTCCATTCCATTCTGTCAACTACTTGAAACACATGCAAATGAATTTCATACCCCTCTTATGGTTATCTTTGATACATCTCAATTTTTTAGTCTTTTTTTAGCAAATGTAAGGGGATCATGAAAATTTTTGATTTCAAAGAAGAGGTCACCAACCTGAAAACCTTGAGAAATACTGCTCAACATCTATTTCTGTGTCTGCCAACTCGTGGAACATTTAGTCACCATGTACGCTGGAGACTGGAGCAAGGGTTCCCCCGAATGCAGAGGCAGTTTCTATACCAGGAGACTCAAAACAGCTTACTTCTGTCCACATTAGTAGGAGCTGTGCTGATCTTTTCAGAGCTTTCTTCTGTCTTACCGCTGTAAGAGACTGGCCAATAAGAGACTTGGAGACTGGCCAATTTGTTTGAGCATGGGCTTTCGTGGACTGCAGCTCACTTTGTCGGATGCATGCTGTGGAAAGTGTAGAAGATCTTTTTATACACACAGAGCATGAAGGAATGCCTCCCCCACCCCACCCTCCTGCTGGTAATAGCTTATCTAAAGTGATCACTCTCCTTACAATGTGTATTACCAGCAGGAGGGTGGGGTGGGGGGAGGTATTTTTTCATGCTTTGTGTGTATAAAAAGATCTTCTACACTTTCCACAGTATGCATCCGATGAAGTGAGCTGTAGCTCACGAAAGCTCATGCTCAAATAAATTGGTTAGTCTCTAAGGTGCCACAAGTACTCCTTTTCTTATTGTAAAGAAAAACTCAAAAGAGTCAGTGAGCTGGTTTTCCTTCCCTTCCCTTTTCCAAAAGATTCTTGCATGAGTGAGGGAGCAGCATGGACGACACCAGCGTTAAGACTGGGCAGAGATTCCTAATTAACATCCCCATTTCCATACTGCTCTAAAATGCACGTGCACACTCAGATTGGCTTGAGAGTGGCTCTGCTAGTTAGACCACTGTTAAGGCTGGGGTTGCTGCAGCACTGAGGCCACTGGGGGCCACAGTCAAGGAGTCACTGGGCTATGTTCTGGAACTACTCCATATGAAGCCAGTCAGGATTCTGGGGGAGCCTCCTCTCTCTCTGAGCAGACTGTCGCCAGCGCAAGAACCTTATAAAGCTTTGACCTTCCTGGTTCTGACCTCGGAGCATTCAGCATCCTCTTTCTCTGCGTGCGCTTCCCGCAATGAGTCTGCCCGGGCAGGGTTCCTGGGGAACCCAGTGGGCCCTTCCCCCCAACTCTGCAGTTAGCAGTGATTCTTAACTAGCATAAAATGGAAGATTATTAGTCAATAGGAACACAGCATAGAACAGAACTTGTTAGCATAGAAATCAGTGACTTTCAGCCAAGTCCATTTAGGGGGAATTCCGGGCCAGATGCTCTGGACTCCCCCCTCCAGTTCCCCAACCAGACTGCCCAGCTTCCCAAGACCTGACCTCCAACATGCCCAAAGCTCCTCCTCCTGGTCTTTGTCTCACTTCCCAGGCAAAGTGTCACCTGGTTGTCACTTGGTTGCATCCCCTTCCTGGGTCTCAGGTTACAAAGGGCCAGGCCATAGCACCCATGCAGGCAGCTGGAGAAGCCTCGTCTGCATCCGAAGGTCTCACTCAAAGGCACACACCATTATTCCCACCACCTAAGCATTGGTACAGCATACAGGGAAACTGAGGCACACACAGTATTCCTGCAAAACAGTAAAACTCACATAGGCTCAACTGTAAGACTCACATAGGCTCACATAAAACATAAGAAGGGAAAAATCCCCATTTTGTCACAGCCACACCACCTGCCTGCCCAGCACTCTGGGTGCTGGGGGCCATGCTGCCCACCCGCATGGGGCTTCAGGCACGGGGGGCCACTGGAGGCTGCGCAGTGCTCTGGGTGCTTTCCTGCCCAGTGCTCTGGGTGCTGGGGGCTGTGATGCACACACGCAATGCACTCCGGGTGCTGACTGTCACTCAGATGCATAACTAGACAGAAAATGGGCAACATTTTAGAGACTTTGTTAGCAATATTTGAGAAATGGGGAGGAAAAGGGGGGGCACTAAATTAGAGGGCCCGAAGATCTGAGTGGATAATTCTAGAGAAATGGGAAGAAATGGAAGGAGATTACGACAGTGGACTTCCTTGCTGATTCTAGGTAAGGTTCAGACCGCTTTCTGTTTAAAGCTCGACTATTTTAAGTGCTTTAGAACAGACAAGTTCACTTCGATTCCCTTGAAATTTGGTGTGCCTCACTCATGAGGATTCAGGTTAGGGTTGGCGACTCAGATTTCGGGTCAATTGACCAAGGGCTTCCCAAGATAGAGCCCCCCTGCAAACCACAGTATTTCATAAAGTTCACAAATTCTAGCACCATTGACGTTTGAAAACCTACCTTGGTGAGACATCTGAGGGTGAACAGAGCTGGGAAAACTCTGCCTCCGCCAAGGGTGTTTTCTGAAATGTAATCTGAGTATAGCAGAGCAATCGGAAGGGAGTCAAACAAATTTGAAAGTAAATTATACCTCATTGGGAGGGGGGCAATTAGGGGTTCAAGAGTGGGTGGGAATATTGAGAGAGGAGGTTGTGTCTGCAGGTAGGGATGGGGGGGGTTATGGAGAAGGCAGAGGTCAGAGGGGTTATGTGTGGGATAGCAGAGGAATTTGGGGTGAGGGGCAGGAGGGACCTGTCAGACCTGTATTCTCCCCTTCTGTATATGCCCTGGGATTTGGAGGGGCAATATGACTCTCCCTGCCCCCTCTATCCTGGGATTTGGAGGACACTGGCCTTCCCCCCATGTGAGCAGAGATCTGGGAGCAGCGGGGGTCCAAGGTAACACAAATTTAATAATCTGAAATCCAGGAAAGGAATAGTTCAGATACGTGGGTGTATGTGGCGGGGTGGTCTGGCCAGAGTGTGTGTGTGGGGGGGGAGGGGGCTGGTATGGTGGGGGTGGACTGGGTGAGGATGGGGCATGGCTGAAGCAGGGGCAGGAGACCCAGCTAGAAAGGGGAGGGAGGGGCACAGCTCAGTGTGCAGTTTGGTTACATACTCAAGGTAGAATGTGTCCTTCCAATAAGCTGCTAAATTGAGACGTGTGCCCAGCAGCACAGGGCTGGGGCCAGCAAGCGGTAATTTCTGACAGGCTTCTGCAGTAAACACCTTGTACCGGATCCCATGCACAAAGTTCCTGGGTTCGACCTTCCATCTTGGTCAGCTCTGAACCAAATCTGAACCAATCGTGGCACATGCAGACATCTGATGCACAAATGGAAAACTCAGGACTCCCTGGCCTGAGGATGGTATATCTGAGCATCCAGGATTTAAGTCCCTGGTTCGGTGGCAGTCTTTCCCTATAGTGCATGCCCCAGGGCCTTCAAAAGGCTTCTCTTCAGAGTTGTCCTTGATGTTACTCTTTCTGAGGAAGGGTCCTTTAGTGCTTGGCACTGTAGGCACAATTTACTGACATCCCCACTGGCCTTGAAATCTGGAGGGAAAAGGACCTTGTGCTCTTATGAACAGCACGGGGGCGGGGTTGCTGTCTCTCTTCGATAGCTGCATTCACTGTTGATGGTAGAGTGAGCTGTCCCTCTGCCTCCATCTTTAAGTGAATTTGCTGACTTCGGTTTTCTTTCTGAGGCATGATGTGTGGAGCGTTTGGCACTTTTGCTCCTCGAGTGCTCTCTCCTGCAGCAGTGCAAAGCTCGCTCTACCCAGAGCCGGAAAGAAATCCACCTTCGGTGTTTGCTGCTCACCCAGGGCCTGCTTTTCTTGGAGGGAGCAGATTGTAGGCCCAGGCTCAGACCCCCCTCCCCAATCTGGTTACTGCTGCAGCTGTTGGGGCTAGTTCCTGAGGCTGGAGGCATGTGAGAGGTGTGCTACCCACGTGCCTCCCGGGTGTGGTGTTCTGTCCTGTGTAGTGGCACCAAGACCATTTAGAGAGAGACACGGCCTCAGCTTTGAGTCACCTGGCTTTTAGCTCATGCAGTAGAGGCTCATGCATTTAGCTTGAGGGGCGCAAGGTTCGATCCCGCCAGCTGACCACTGGGGTCTATTAGTGTGTCACTATTGGAGTGGTGTTGAAGGAGCATGTATCTGCAGTGCCGGGGGTACTCCAGGCCTTTCCCAGATAGAAGGCATTTGTGTGTTGCCAGTTCCTGGGAAGCTAGGGTGAAACTCAGTGTTGGGGCCTGAATTCTCAGACCACCAAGGGGAGGAGCTTTTCCCTTCCTTTTAGAGCCCTTCAAACTAGATCCACAACCTCAGCTAGCCCTTACCAGGGTGAGCCAGATGAGGGCCCTAGCTATGCATGGATATGACTGTAAATACCTACCAAGCTCCGCCCACTCATAAATATCCTCTCTCCATCTTCGGCAGTGATCCCTCCCACAGCCGCACAGCCCTCACACACACACACAATCCCAGAAAGCCTGCCTGGCGGAGTTTATTTTCCCTTGTACTGCCTTGTGTGCTACAGGATTCAGCTGGCCCTTAAATTGCTTCCCACCTCAACTGCTCCCCTGCAAGACGCAGAGGTTAAATTGAGAGGGAGCTCAGGGGGCTCTCCAATGGAGAGGCTGATTTCCACCCAGATTTGCTATAGTTCCAGCCCATGGTGCTCACTGAAATTTTTTTGACTCTATATCCCTTTTGTACAATTTATTAAAATGAACCAATACAATCACCAATACAGCTCACTAAGGCAAAACCACTATAAACACCACTCAGCTAACGAAGGGTGAAACAATACTGTTCTCACGTTTAGGTCAAATCATAGAATCACAGAATATCAGGGTTGGAAGGTGTGATGGGTTGGATTACAGAAACCCCCTTGGTACTGCCACTCGATGTGCCAATGTAAGCGGGAGAACAGTCCCGCTCTTGTGGGGAACTTTCCTGGCTTCTGCACTACCCTGGTGACGTGGGCTAGCGAAAGGATCTGAGTCCTCGCTCCCACTTCCTTTACCCAGTGGCCTCCCTGCCCTTGAGGACTCACCTTCACCTCTCCTGACTGGCAGAGTCCTCGTAACCCCAACAAGGCTGGGCCCAGGATTCCTGGGGGGCTCGACCCCCAACGTTGCTGCGGTCACCTAGGACAGGGGCTAGGGTGTCCCCACTCTCTCTGCACTGGGCACTTCTCTGACCCACTGATCATTTCATACAATTTGATGCAAATGCAAGTTATTTAATCAACCATTAATTTTAAAAAGAATAAGGGGAAATGGGAAAGGTTAAAGGAAACACATCACCCCGCTCTGTTGCAGGGAGCATCACAAACAGCGTCTCTGGAACGTCAGGGCCGTTCACAGTCTGTTCCTTGTAAGTCCCAGGCCCCTTCTCCAGCCCTGGCCGTGCTGCAGGGATGCTGCGGGTTGGACACTTGCTCTGGCGGTGGCCACAGGCTCTAGGTGGCAGGGCCCTTCTTCCCAGCGTTGCCCCCGCCCTGTCAGGGTTACCAATCCCCCTCCGAGTCTGGCCTGCCGAGCCCTCCTAGCTGAGGCGTCTCCCTGTACTGGGCCCACTGCCCAGGGTCCCCCTCGGTCCCCCCAGCGGCTCACTGCACCCAGCTCCGGACTGCTCCAGCCCCAGCTTCACTCTGTCTTAGCTCCAGCTCCACTCTGCCTCGCTGCTCTGCCTCCAGCCCCCTGGGCTGCTCCTCTGGCTCTGGTTGCTGCAGCTCTCCTCCCAGGGCAAGTCTGCTCCCTCTGGGCTGCGCCTCTGGCTTTGGGGCTGCAGCTCTGCTCCCAGGACAGGGGCTGCTCTCTCTGGGCTGCTTTTCTGGTCCCTCTGGATCTGGCCCAGCTCTGCTCCCCAGCTTAGCTCGGGCCCCTGCTCTCTCCTTAGTTCGGCCCCACTCTGTCTGACCCAGGCAAATCCAGCTCACAGGGAGGACGGGACCTCCCCGGCCTCCTGACTCCGGTATTAGCCTGCCCGCCCTGTCACTCAGGCTGACCTGGAGCATTGGCCTCTCCCCATTGTTCCTGGGGACTGTCAGTCTCAGGGTCCTGATTCCCCATCAACCCTTCCCCTTTGAGTACTGGGAGCTAGCAACTAAAACGCCCTGCACTGAATGTTAGTAAGGCAACAGTCCCCTTACATATACATAACAATATTCATTAAAACACTACACAGAACCAATGACATAATTATCTCTAAGTCTAACAGGAAGTACACCCTTATTAGCCCTCTGGGACCTTTTAAAAACCGGTGGTTCATTACTCATATTTTCTATTTCCCTATTCTTGGGTAATACTGGGTCAGTTTGAGGGATCTGGCCATTCTCGTTAGTGTTTGGGATTACCCCATTGATTTTAGTCTCCTCAGGAAATGCTGCTCTGTGCCTCCTACGAGCCCTGGTAAGACTAAAAGTCCAATCCTTTAGCTGGTCCCTACGTACTACTCTCTCAGGACCTCCTTGTTCAGGCTGGATAGTGTACACTGGCAGTTCGGGAATGTTGTGGGTGACCACAGTTGGGGATTTGGCTCCCGTTTGTCCTGTATTTTATTACGTCTCTGGCGTCTGTGGCACCGAGCTGGTACACAGTCACCAGGTCTGATGAGAGCCTGCCAAGGTTCCCCCCCACTCTGAACGCTAGGGTACAGATGTGGGGACCTGCATGAAAAACCTCCTAAGCTTATCTTTATCAGCTTAGGTCAAAACTTCCCCAAGGTAAAAAATATTCCACACTTTGTCCTTGGATTGGCCGCTACCACCACCAAACTAATACTGGTTACTGGGGAAGAGCTGTTTGGACACATCTTTCCCCCCAAAATACTTCCCAAAACCTTGCACCCCACTTCCTGGACCAGGTTTGGTAAAAAGCCTCACCAATTTGCCTAGGTGACTACAGACCCAGACCCTTGGATCTTAAGAACAATGAACAATCCTCCCAACACTTGCACCCCCCCTTTCCTGGGAAATGTTGGATAAAAAGCCTCACCAATTTGCATAGGTGACCACAGACCCAAACCCTTGGATCTGAGAACAATGAAAAAGCATTCAGTTTTCTTACAAGAAGACTTTTAATAGAAATAGAAGTAAATAGAAGTAAAGAAATCCCCCCTGTAAAATCAGGATGGTAGATACCTTACAGGGTAATTAGATTCAAAACATAGAGAACCCCTCTAGGCAAAAGCTTAAGTTACAAAAAAGATACACAGACAGAAATAGTTATTCTATTCAGCACAGTTCTTTTCTCAGCCATTTAAAGTAATCATAATCTAATACATACCTAGCTAGATTACTTACTAAAAGTTCTAAGACTCCATTCCTGGTCTATCCCCGGCAAAGACAGAATATAGACAGACACACAGACCCTTTGTTTCTCTCCCTCCTCCCAGCTTTTGAAAGTATCTTGTCTCCTCATTGGTCATTTTGGTCAGGTGCCAGCGAGGTTACCTTTAGCTTCTTAACCCTTTACAGATGAGAGGAGCTTTCCCCTGGCCAGGAGGGATTTCAAAGGGGTTTACCCTTCCCTTTATATTTACGCCCCCCAAATCTCAGCTAGGGTGAAACACTGGCTGGGATTTCTTCCTGGAGCTCTAGGAAAAACAGAGTTAATAAGACACATGCATCTCTAAATATACTACCAAGTACATAAAGACTAACAATATTTTCTACATCTCAAGGACGATTTTAACCAGTTGATTCTGGGAAACTTTCACGGGAGAGTGCATCAGCCACTTGGTCAGAAGCTCCTGAGATGTGTTGGATGTCGAAATCAAAATCTTGGAGAGCTAAACTCCACCGAAGAAGTTTTTTGTTAGTTTCTTTGACGGTGTGAAGCCACTTCAGTGCAGCATGGTCGGTTTGCAGGTGGAAACGCCGTCCCCAAACATATGGGCGTAGCTTTTCCAGAGCGTAGACAATGGCGTAACATTCTTTTTCAGTGACTGACTAGTTGCTTTCCCTCTCAGACAGTTTTTTGCTGAGAAACACTACAGGGTGGAATTCTTGATCAGGTCCTTTCTGCATTAAAACTGCTCCCACACCACGCTCGGACACATCTGTGGTTACTAGGAACGGTTTGTCAAAGTCTTGTGCCCTTAGTACAGAGTCAGACATGAGTGTCGCTTTAAGCTTGTTAAAGGCCTTCTGACACTTTTTGGTCCACTGAACAGCATTTGGCTGTTTCTTTTTGGTTAGGTCTGTCAGTGGGGCGGCGATTTGGCTGTAGTGCGGTACAAATCGTCTGTAATAACCGGCCAAGCCTAAGAAGGATTGAACCTGTTTCTTTGACTTTGGGACAGGCCACTTTTGGATGGCATCCACTTTGGCCTGTAGGGGGCTGATAGTTCCTTGACCCACCTGGTGTCCAAGGTAAGTCACTCTGTTTAGGCCTATTTGACACTTCTTAGCCTTAACAGTTAGTCCTGCCTCCCTTATGCGCTCAAGGACTTTTTGTAGATGTTCCAGGTGGTCTGCCCAGGAATCCGAAAATATGGCCACATCGTCAAGGTAGGCGACTGCATATTCTCCTAATCCTGCTAGGAGACCTTCTACAAGTCTTTGGAAGGTGGCGGGTGCATTTCGCAGCCCGAAAGGGAGTACATTAAATTCATACAGCCCGTGATGTGTGGTGAAGGCTGACCTTTCCTTGGCAGATTCATCTAGCAGTACCTGCCAGTACTTGGTTAAGTCCAAGGTAGAGATGAACTGGGCCCGTCCCAGTTTCTCTAATAGTTCATCTGTGCGTGGCATTGGATAGTTGTCTGGGCGAGTTACAGCATTTAGCTTACGGTAGTCCACGCAAAAACGTATCTCCCCATCTGGTTTGGGAACTAGAACCACTGGAGATGCCCATGCACTTTCAGAGGGGCGGATTACACCCATCTGTAACATATCCTGGATCTCCCGTTCTATAGCAGTTTTAGCTTGAGGAGACACCCGGTAAGGTTGGACCCTAATTGGGTGAGCATTACCTGTGTCAATGGAGTGGTATGCCCGTTCAGTCAGTCCTGGGGTGGCTGAGAATGTTGGCGCGTAGCTAGTGCACAGCTCCTGGATCTGCTGTCGCTGCGTTCGCCCAAGGGTCATGGAGAGGTTCACCTCTTCAACACCACCAGCACATTTCCCTTCGTAGTAGACACCTTCAAGCCACTCAGCGTCGTCTCCTCCCTGGCCTGTAAACTGACAAACCTTTAATTCTCTGGAATAAAAGGGCTTTAGAGAATTAATATGGTACACCTTAGGCTTTCGGTTGGAGGTGGGGAATGCTATGAGATAATTAACAGCTCCCAGGCACTCCTGGACCATGAATGGCCCTTCCCACGATGCTTCCATTTTATGGGCCTGGAGCGCCTTTAAGACCATGACCTGGTCCCCAACTTTGAAGGAACGCTCTCTGGCATGTTTATCATACCAGGCTTTTTGCTCTTTTTGAGCATCCTGTAAGTTTTCTTTAGCAAGGGCTAAAGAGGTTCGGAGGGTGTTTTGTAGGTTGGTTACAAAGTCCAGAATGTTAGTTCCTGGAGAAGGTGTAAATCCCTCCCATTGCTGCTTCACCAACTGCAATGGCCCCTTAACCTCACGGCCATATACAAGTTCAAATGGGGAAAACCCTAAACTGGGGTGTGGTACAGCTCTGTAGGCAAAGAGCAACTGCTGCAACACTAGGTCCCAATCACTGGAGTGCTCATTTACGAATTTACGTATCATGGCCCCCAAAGTTCCATTAAACTTCTCCACCATGCCATTTGTTTGATGGTGGTAAGGAGTGGCAACCAAGTGATTTACCCCATGAGCTTCCCAAAGGTTTTCCATAGTTCCTGCCAGGAAATTAGTCCCTGCATCTGTGAGGATGTCGGAGGGCCAACCTACCCTGGCAAAAATGTCTGCTAGTGCCTGGCACACACTTTTAGCCCTGGTGTTGCTTAGAGCTACTGCTTCCGGCCATCGGGTGGCAAAATCCATGAAAGTCAGTATGTTCTGCTTTCCTCTGGGTGTCTTTTTCGGAAAAGGACCCAGAATATCCACAGCTACTCGCTGAAATGGAACTTCAATGATGGGGAGTGGCTGGAGAGGGGCTTTGACCTGGTCTTGGGGTTTTCCCACTCTTTGGCACACCTCACAAGACTGGACATAGGTAGAAACATCCTTGCCCATTCCCTCCCAGTGGAATGACCCCCGCAAACGGTCTTTGGTCCTGTTCACCCCAGCATGGCCACTAGGGTGATCATGGGCTAAGCTCAAGAGCTTGGCCCAGTATTTAGTTGGAACTACCAACTGTCTCTGAGGATGCCAGTCTTCCTGGTGTCCACCAGAAAGAGTTTCCTTGTATAAAAGTCCTCTTTCTACAACAAATCTGGATTGATTAGAAGAGCTGAGAGGCGGTGGGTTGCTCCGTGCCGCCGTCCAAGCTCTCTGGAGGCTTTCATCTGCTTCCTGTTCGGTCTGGAACTGTTCCCTTGATGTTGGAGACATCAGTTCCTCATGGGATTGTGGACCTAGGCTTGGTCCCTCTGGAAGCGATATAGGGGATGGGGCTGTTTCTGTTGACTGTGAACCGCTCTCCGCTGGGACACTATGTTGGGATTCCGGCTCCGGCTGAGCCTCTTGTGTAGGGTTATCGGCTGCTGCCAGTTCAGGTTCGGTGGGGCCCTCTGGTGTTGGGGTTGCAAGTACTGGATTCAGTGCTGACACTGGGTCTGGTGTCGGTTGTTCGGCTGGTTCCAGTTCTGGGACTGGTTCCGTCTGGGTCTCTGGGACTGGATCCACTACTGCTGTTGCAGACATTGGCCTGGGGTCCGGGTCCATCATCTCTGACCAGGTCCTGATAGAAGTTTCCGGAACAGAGCTAGGCCTCACGGCTTGTTTAACCTGGCTGCGGGTGACCGTTCCCACCCTCTTGGCCTGCTTCACATGATTGGCCAAGTCTTCCCCCAACAGCATGGGGACGGGATAATCATCATAGACTGCAAAAGTCCACGTTCCTGACCAGCCCTTGAACTGGACAGGCAACTTGGCAGTAGGCAAATTGAAAGAGTTGGACTTGAAGGGTTGAATCGTCACTTGGATCTCTGGGTTGATTAAATTGGGGTCCACTAAGGAAGCATGGATAGCTGACACTTGTGCTCCAGTGTCCCTCCACGCGGTGACCTTCTTCCCGCCCACACTCACAGTTTCCCTCCGCTCCAAGGGTATCTGGGAGGTATCTGGGCCTGTGGACCTCTGGTGTGATTCCGGTGCAATGAACTGTAATCTGTTGGGGTTCTTGGGGCAGTTGGCCTTTACATGCCCCAGCTCGTTACATTTAAAACATCGTCCAGCTGACGGGTCACTGGGGCGAGGTGGGTTGCTGGAGAATGGGGTGGTGGGATGATAAGGGGTCTGGAGGGTTCTTTGGGAGGTAGGTGGGGCCTTGGGCGGCCCCTGGTAATAGGGTGTGGTCTGGGGTTGTCCCTTCTGGTCTCCGCTCCAACTGCAACCAGTTTTCTTCTTCTCTGCCACCTCCACCCATCTGGCTCCAATCTCTCCTGCCTCGATTAGAGTTTTGGGCTTCCCATCTAGGATGTATCTTTCTATTTCCTCAGTAACACCCTCTAAGAATTGTTCCATTTGCATTAGGAAGGGCAAATTTACTGGAGATTCAACACTTGCTCCTGATATCCAGGCATCCCAATGTTTCACAATGTGGTAGGCATGTCGGGTAAATGACACGTCTGGTTTCCACCTTAGGGCTCTGAACCTCCGACGAGACTGCTCGGGTTTTATCCCCATTCTGACTCTCGCCTTGGATTTAAACAGTTCATACTTGTTCATGTGTTCTTTAGGCATTTCAGCCGCCACCTCAGGTAAGGGTCCACTGAGCTGCGGCCTCAGCTCTACCATGTATTGGTCAGCAGAGATGTTGTACCCAAGGCAGGCCCTTTCGAAGTTTTCTAGGAAGGCCTCAGTATCATCGCCTGCCTTGTAGGTGGGGAACTTTCTGGGATGGGAAGTGGTACTTGGAGAAGGATTGCTAGGGTTTGTTGGGATATTCTGCTGAGCCTTTATCTTCTCTATCTCCTCAACATACTTCCTCTCTTTTTCCTTCTCCTCCAGTTCTTTGTCCCTTGCTTCCATAGCTCTTCTGTGAGCAGCCGCTTGGTGTTGTTCTGCCTCTTTCGCTGCCTCCCTTTCTTGTTCCTTCTCCTCCTTCTTCAGCCGCATGAGTTCTATCTGTCTTTCATGTTCCCTTTGTCTTTCCTCAGCCTGAAATCTGGCTAATTCCAGCTTTTGTGGAGCAGTGGATTTTGTCATTCTAACCTCTCTGTTTTTAACTAACTTTACACCCGAGGTTTAGAAATAAACAACAAAACTTGGCTGTAAAATTTTGCTGTGCTGGAATAGAATACCTATTCTCTGATAGTGATTGTCAGCCTACAGAAAAAGACAATTCCCTTGTCTCTGCTCTGGGCCCAAATCAAAGCAAAAAACCTCCAACTACTTGGAAACCTGCTTACCAGCAGCCCAAAGGAAAAAAAAGTTTCCTTTTTAAACTTGTGCTCCTTGTAAAAAATCAAAATCCAAAAAAAAAAAAACCCTTGCCACTTTTGTCTCCAGGCAAATGGGTAGAACACCACCCCCCCATTTACTTTTAGGGAAAAAAACCTCTGGGTTGGAAGACTGTGAATTTCCCTGCAGGAGTTAAGTACCCTGCCTCCAGGCAAAGAAAATCTGCAATTCACAAAGATAATCCCCTTTTGTCTCTGCTTGGCCACAAAGCAGAGAAAAAACAAGCTGCTTTCGGTTTCAGCTGCTTTAAACTGTTCAGGAAGGAAAGGCAAGGCAGAAAAGGTGGGGGAGTTGCACTGTATGGAAGGGAGCAGTATGACTGCCCAGAGCTCAAGTATGAAACTGCAGAAAAACCTGAGAGTCTCTGGATTAAGTTTAGAAGTGTGAGCAACAAGGGTGATGTCGTGGTGGGAGTCTGCTATAGACCACCGGACCAGGGGGATGAGGTGGACGAGGCTTTCTTCCAGCAACTCACGGAAGTTACTAGATTGCACGCCCTGGTTCTCATGGGAGACTTCAATCACCCTGATATCTGCTGGGAGAGCAATACAGCGGTGCACAGACAATCCAGGAAGCTTTTGGAAAGTGTAGGGGACAATTTCCTGGTGCAAGTGCTGGAGGAACCAACTAGGTTCAGAACTCTATTTGACCTGCTGCTCACAAACCGGGAAGAATTAGTAGGGGAAGCAAAAGTGGATGGGAACCTGGGAGGCAGTGACCATGAGATGGTCGAGTTCAGGATCTTGACACAGGGAAGAAAGGAGAGCAGCAGAATATGGACCCTGGACTTCAGAAAAGCAGACTTTGACTCCCTCAGGGAACTGATGGGCAGGATCCCCTGGGAGAATAACATGAGGGGGAAAGGAGTCCAGGAGAGCTGGCTGTACTTGAAAGAATCCTTATTGAGGTTACAGGGACAAACCATCCCAATGTTTAGAAAGAATAGTAAATATGGCAGGCGAGCCGGTTGGCTTAACAGTGAAATCCTTGCTGATCTTAAACACAAAAAAGAAGCTTACAAGAAGTGGAAGATTGGACAAATGACCAGGGAGGAGTATAAAAATATTGCTCGGGCATGCAGGAGAGAAATCAGGAAGGCCCAATCACACCTGGAGTTGCAAGAGATGTTAAGAGTACCAAGACGGGTTTCTTTAGGTATGTTAGCAACAAGAAGGAAGTCAAGGAAAGTGTGGGCCCCTTACTGAATGAGGGAGGCAACCTAGTGACAGAGGATGTGGAAAAAGCTAATGTACTCAATGCTTTTTTTGCCTCTGTCTTCACGAACAAGGTCAGCTCCCAGACTGCTGCACTGGGCAGCACAACAGGGGGAGGAGGTGACCAGCCCTCTGTGGAGAAAGAAGTGGTTTGGCACTGTAGAGAAAAGCTGGACGAGCACAAGTCCATGGGGCCGGATGTGCTGCATCCGAGAGTGCTAAAGGAGTTGGCGGATGAGATTGCAGAGCCATTGGCCATTATCTTTGAAAACTCATGGCGATCGGGGGAAGTCCCGGACGACTGGAAAAAGGCTAATGTAATGCCCATCTTTAAAAAGGGGAAGAAGGAGGATCCTGGGAACTACAGGCCAGTCAGCCTCACCTCAGTCCCTGGAAAAATCATGGAGCATGACCTGAAGCACTTAGAGGAGAGGAAAGTGATCAGGAACAGTCAGCATGAATTCACCAAGGGCAAGTCATGCCTGACTAATCTAATTGCCTTCTATGATGAGATAACTGGCTCTGTGGATGAGGGGAAAGCAATGGACGTGTTATTCTTTGACTTTAGCAACACTTTTGAATGGCTCGGCAGCAGTTCTGCGGAAAAGGACCTAGGGGTGACAGTGGACGAGAAGCTGGATATGAGTCAACAGTGTGCCCTTGTTGCCAAGAAGGCCAATGGCATTTTGGGATGTATAAGTAGGGGCATTGCCAGCAGATTGAGGGACGTGATCATTCCCCTCTATTTGACATTGGTGAGGCCTCATCTGGAGTACTGTGTCCAGTTTTGGGCCCCACGCTACAAGAAGGATGTGGAAAAATTGAAAAGAGTCCAGCGGAGGGCAACAAAAATGATTAGGGGTCTGGAACACATGACTTATGAGGAGAGGCCGAGGGAACTGGGATTGTTTAGTCTGAGGAAGAGAAGAATGAGGGGGGATTTGAAAGCTGCTTCCAACTACCTGAAAGGGGGTTCCAAAGAGGATGGATCTAGACTGTTCTCAGTGGTAGCAGATGACTGAACAAGGAGTAATGGTCTCAAGTTCAGTGCGGGAGGTTTAGGTTGGATATTAGGAAAATCTTTTTCACTAGGAGGGTGGTGAAACACTGGAATGCGTTGCCTAGGGAGGTGGTGGAATCTCCTTCCTTAGAAGTTTTTAAGGTCAGGCTTGACAAAGCCCTGGCTGGGATGATTTAATTGGGGATTGGTCCTTCCTTAGAAGTTTTTAAGGTCAGGCTTGACAAAGCCCTGGCTGGGATGATTTAATTGGGGATTGGTCCTGCTTTTGAGCAGGGGGTTGGACTAGATGACCTCTTGAGGTCCCTTCCAACCCTGATATTCTGTGATTCTATGATTGGTCCTACTTTGAGCAGGGGGTTGGACTAGATGACCTCCTGAGGTCCCTTCCAACCCTGATATTCTATGATTCCCTCCCTTTTATTCATGTCATAATTGTAACAGCAAAGGAATCTGCAGGAGCAAAAACTGACCCAAAACTTTATTTCCCCATCATTCAGGAACATAATACAAACATAACACAGAAGGCAAGGGGATGGGAGAAGCAGGTTTCCAAGTGTTCTGTCTTTCTCAGATGACACATTCCAGCCCCTTGTATGCCTCCATCCTCTATGATCTGCTGGGCTTTGAGAAATGTATTGTCTCATTCTATTAATAATGTGATTATAGCACAATGTGACTGAAATTATACCACTTCCAGACAAGGAAACAACAAAGGAGAAAAGCCATTATTGCATTGGCTGGGAATCAAACCCAGGTCCACTGCTTCAAAGGCAACTATGCTCACCACTCTACAGCTAGTGTGGGCAGCTTTCCCGTGTGTTATGGGTGCTAGCAAAGGCGGTGACACATAACCATGGATCTAGTAAGCTGGAAGCCGCCTAACAGCTGGGAGCAGAGTTACCATCCCAGAGTGACTGAAGGGAGTAAGGTTCCCCATCCCCAAATATCTCAGTGGTCCTGTCTAACCCCCAAGTCAGTCTTTGAGCCTCACGAGCACTCCTGACTTCCTGAAGAGATGCACTCTACTCCAGGGATGCTTGCTTGCGGGGCATGCACATGAGACCCGACCCACCAGGACTGAAGGCCCCTGGTACTCCTGTTCCGGCTCTCTGGGACAACACGAATCAATGGCAGTTGTGTAGATCAATGTTGTCTCAGATGATCTCACGAGGGACTTCCATAGTAAGAGACTTCCAAGTACGCAAAATGCCCATGTATTTGGTTCCCAAAGCAGTTGTGACCCGGGGTCTTACAGGAGGTTACTCCTGAATCTCTCCTATTGAATCCTATGCTATGGGAACTACTATCCCTAATTAGGCAGATGTGGAGGAAACAGAAGTGGTGGTTTTGCCTGTCTCTAGTCCCTCATTTAGACCTGTGCCATGATCAGATTAAAGAAATAAACTGATCACATTTGGGGATGCCATTCCTCACTGGCACTGCTGAGTGTTGGGGTGGTTTGGTAAAGGATTCTGCGCCAGAGAAGTGTAAGATAACCCTGACCAAGGCCCAGGATCTGGCAAGAAACCCAAATTCTTCAGTCTCCTGCAATCTCCTCCCCCTGCTGACTTGATGGGTCAGTTTGCTACTTAGACAGATGCACATTCTTTGCTTAGGACAAGCCTGTTTAATAACTTTTACCTAGGCAGGCAGGCCTGATTTTGAACAAGGAACATCATACAAGGGAAAAAAGCCAACATCATTCTGGGATGTTGTGATGAAGCAGGAATGTTAATGTTTTCTCTGAATACAGTGTGGGTGCCTCAGTTTCCCCTATGCATTTCTTAAGTACCTAGGTGGTGGGATAAGGGGGTGTGATTGTTGCAGAGCCCTAGAGGGCAGGTGTGATGCTGTCTGCACAGAGAATGGCCGACACCCTGTTTCCTGGCAACTGATGTACTGGGCCTCTCTCCTGCAAGGTGCCAGCTGAAAGTGTGGGAGAACAGAGATCAGGTGGCCTCCTTGCTCGGAGAAGAGACAAAATCCAGAGGAGGGGCTGGAGGGGTTTCAGGTTGGAGTTGGCTGGGGAGACGGGGGGAGGCCCAGAACCTGGGTCTGGGCTCCCCAGCCCCCAGATGGACCTGACTGAGGGGTCCTGTTTTCTGTATCAACAAGCTTGGTTTTAGACCATGTTCCTGCTGTCTAATAAACCTTCTGTATTACTGGCTGGCTGAGAGTCCCGGGAATCGCAGGAAGTGGGGGGTGCAGGGCCTGGACTTCCCCACACCCCAGGACAGATGTATTAGCAGGAGTGTTGTAAGTAAGAAAGGAGAAGGACTAAGTTTAAGGTTGTTACTTAGTTGTTACTTTTCAAAGGCTACCTCACAAGGCCTGTTGGCAGGCAGATTATTACAATAGGGTGCAGGGTGTGAATACAGGCTGCTTTGGTTTACACCCCTTCCCCTGCTGTCCCCTCGGGCGGCAGGGAGACAGAGGCAGCCCGGGTTGGTATCTGCAGGACACACAGGAAGGGGTAGGAGCAGCTGGAGGCAGGACTCCGGGAGAACAAAGGGGCGGGGGGGAGCCAGCCCCGGGCTCTGCCCTCGTCCGCTCCGGAGCCAGAGACTCCAGGTGCCCGAGAGCCCCCGGGGGAAGCGCTGGGGCCGGGCAGGAACATGACTCTCTGCCCCGGGAGCCCCAGACGCTGCAGCCCCCGGGGGTCGGCCCCGGCACGGCTGGGATGGGGGGAGGCGTCAGGAGGGGAGAAGCCGGAGCTTGGCGGCGGGGATGCTGAACCGTCTCTGTGCAGCCAGGACATGCCCGGGGGAAGGGGCAGAAGGGAATTAAAGGCAGGGGCTGACCTGGCAGGGCAGATTCCCCGAGCACAAAGGTGGGTCGCGGGGGAGGCTCCGCCGTTGCACTCGGGGGTCTGGCCCCGCTTGCCCTGGGGGCGCAGAGAGCCCCTGAACCCCACGCCGGGCTCTGGGTCCGCCTCTTCCCGGCCCTGCTCCGCCCCATCCCCGGGCCACGCCGCGGCCTGGTGAGACCCCTCCGGGCCCGCTGCGCCCCCTCTCCGGGGGTCCCCCCCCGCCCGCCGTGATACCCCTTCCTCCCCCCGCCCGCCGGATACCCCCCTGCCCGCGGGAGACCCCTTCCTCCCCCGCCCGCCAGATACCCCTCCGTCCCCCCCCCGCCGGGATACCCCCCTGCCCGCGGGAGACCCCTTCCTCCCCCCGCCCGCCAGATACCCCTCCGTCCCCCCCCCGCCGGGATACCCCCCTGCCCGCGGGAGACCCCTTCCTCCCCCCGCCCGCCGGATACTCCTCCGTCGTCCCCCCCCCGCCGGGATACCTCCCTGCCCGCGGGAGACCCCTTCCTCCCCCCGCCCGCCGGATACTCCTCCGTCGTCCCCCCCCCCGCCGGGATACCTCCCTGCCTGCGGGAGACCCCTTACTCCCCCCGCCCGCCGGATACCCCTCCGTCCCCCCCCCGCCGGGATACCCCTTCCTCCCCCCGCCCGCCAGATACCCCTCCGTCCCCCCCCCCCCGCCGGGATACCTCCCTGCCCGCGGGAGACCCCTTCCTCCCCCCGCCCGCCGGATACTCCTCCGTGTCCCCCCCCCCGCCGGGATACCTCCCTGCCTGCGGGAGACCCCTTACTCCCCCCGCCCGCCGGATACCCCTCCGTCCCCCCCCCCGCCGGGATACCCCTTCCTCCCCCCGCCCGCCAGATACCCCTCCGTCCCCCCCCCCGCCGGGATACCTCCCTGCCCGCGGGAGACCCCTTACTCCCCCCGCCCGCCGGATACCCCTCCGTCCCCCCCCCGCCGGGATACCCCTTCCTCCCCCCGCCCGCCGGATACCCCCCTGCCCGCGGGATACCCCTTCCTCCCCCCGCCCGCCGGATACCCCTCCGTCCCCCCCCGGAGACCCCTTCCTCCCCCCGCCCGCCGGATACCCCTCCGTCCCCCCCCGCCGGGATACCCCTTCCTCCCCCCGCCCGCCGGATATCCCTCCGCCCCCCCCCACCGGGATACCCCTTCCTCCCCCCGCCCGCCGGATACCCCCCTGCCCGCGGGATACCCCTTCCTCCCCCCGCCCGCCGGATACCCCTCCGTCCCCCCCCCGCCGGGGTACCCCCCTGCCCGCGGGAGACCCCTTCCTCCCCCCGCCCGCCGGATACCCCTCCGTCCCCCCCCGCCGGGATACCCCCCTGCCCGCGGGAGACCCCTTCCTCCCCCCCCCGCCGGGATATACCTTCCCCCCCCGCCCGCCGGATACTCCTCCGTGTCCCCCCCCGCCGGGATACCCCCCTGCCCGCGGGAGACCCCTTCCTCCCCCCGCCCGCCGGATACCCCTCCGCCCCCCCCTGCCGGGATACCCTCCTGCCCGCGGGAGACCCCTTCCTCCCCATCCCCCGCTGGGATACCCCTTCCTCCCCCCGCCCGCCAGATCCCCACTGTCCCCCCCCGCCGGGATACCCTTCCTCCCCCCGCCTGCAGGAGACCCCTCCGTCCCCCCCGCTAGGATACCCCCCCCCCGCCCATGGGAGACCCCTTCCTCCCCATCCCCCGCCTGCGGTATACCCCTTCCTCTCCATCCCCCATTGGGATGCCCCATTACTTCCCCCCCCCCCCCTGCTGGGATACGTCCCTGCCCTCCCACATCAGACCTCGCCCCCACCTGCCGAGTCCCACCTCACACCCCCTTCCCTGCAAGACCCTCTCCCGGGTCCCGGCTCGACCCCAGTCCCCTGTCAGATCCCCCCACCTGCCGGGTCCCTCCTCACCCCCCCCGGCCATGTCAGTACCCTACACCTGCCGGGTCCCACCTCGTCCCCCATCCCCTGCCAGACTCTCCCCTGCCTGCTGGGTCCCTCTTCACCCCCCTTTTCTTCCGAGACACCCTCCTGGTCCCGCCTCGCTCCACCACCCTCCGTGTCCCACCTCACCCCCCTGTTCTGTGCAAGACCCTCTCCGGGGTTCTGGCTTGTCCCCCCTCCTCCACCAGACCCCCGCCGCCTGCCAGGTCCCTCCTCACCCCCGCTTCCCTTTGAGACCCCCACCCTGCCAACCGGGTCATGCCTCGTCCCCCCTCCCCCACTAGACCCTCCTCTGCCTGCTGGGTCCCTCCATACCCCACCTTCCTTGGGAGATCCCCAAACAGACCCGCCCGCCGGGTCCTACCTCACCCCTCCTCTTCCCTGTGAGACCCCCTCCCCTGCCCGCCAGGTCCCTCCTCACCTGCCAGGTCCCTCCTCACCCCCTCTTCCCGGCGAGACCCCATCCCTGCCAGCCAGCCAGGTCCTGCCTTGCCCCGTCAGAACCGCCCCGACCTGCTGGGTCCCTCCTCGCCCCCCTCCAGTGCCAGACCCTCCCCTGGCCGCCGGGTCCCTCCTTACCCCCCCTTCCCTGCGAGAACTGCCTCCCCGCCTGCAGAGTCCCGCCTCACCCCCCTCCCTTACCATACCCCCCCCCCCGCACCTACCAGGTTCCTCCTCACATCCCCTTCCCCTTGAGACCCCACTGGCATGCCTGGTCCCTCCTGATTCCCCTCCCTCACAAGACTCCCCGTCCACTCTGTCCCTCCGCATCCTATCCCTCTCCCCAGGGAGAAGGGGGAAGAGGAGAGGAGAGATGGGGTGAAGGGGGGGGAGCCTGGGGCTGGAGAGGTGAGGCAGGGAGCTAGCCTCCCCCAGGAGAAGCTTCATCCTCCACCCATGCTTTCCCTGTCTCTGCCACTTCCTCTCAAATGCTGATAGAAATTCCCTCTAGTGCTTCCCCTGTTCTCTCCCTGTCTGGCAGACTCTAGGGTGTCTCTCTGCAGGAAAAGGGCCTGGGGGAATTGAGATGTGAAATGAACTAAAGCCTGTTCTGAAACCTCCACAACTGCCCTTCTCGCCCTGCCAGGCTGCAGAACGATGCCCACGTCTCGCTCCAGCTCACCCCATCCTCCCACGGGACAGGGGAGAGAAATGCCAGCTCAGGTAGGGCTTATCGGGGGGTGGCTGGTGGGTTTCTGCTGGAGGGAGAGGGACAGCAAATACACCGGAGATGGGAAGTTTGGTTTGTATTTTGGAGCAGGGCAGGAAATGCCCAGGGTGGAGAAAGGGAGGAGACCAGGGTGTGGCAAACCTTCCGGGACTAGTTTAATAAGTGGCTTAGAGTCTAGGAACAGATTCATGAGGTTTGGAGGTGGAAATGTCCTAAATTGTGGAAGAGGAAACAACCCACCTAGATGGGGCTAGGAAAAGTGGCCAGACTCCCAGTGCTGGAGCCTGACCTGACTAACCAGCGGCTGCTGTGAGATATGAAGGGGGCACCCACCAGTCAGGCTTAGGGGAGATGACTCTTCCCTCATATCCAGTTCCTCACAATGAGGAGGGTGTTGGGCTTCCTACCCATGTCATGGTGATGTCTTGGTGGGCATCTGCTATAGACCACCAGACCAGGAGGATGAGGTAGACGAGGCTTTCTTCAGACAACTAACAGAAGTTTCCAGATCACAGGCCCTGGTTCTCATGGGGGACTTCAATCACCCTGACATCTGCTGGGAGAGCAATACAGCAGGGCACAGACAATCTAGAAAGTTTTTGGAGAATGCTGGGGACAACTTCCTGGTGCAAGTGCTGGAGGAACCGGCTAGGAGCCATGCTCCTCTTGACCTGCTGCTCACAAACAGGGAAAAATTAGTAGGGGAAGTAGAAGTGAGTGACAACCTGGGCAGCAGTGATCTACAGATGGTCAACTTCAGGATCCTGACAAAAGGAAGAAAGGAGAGCAGCAGAATACGGACCTTGGACTTCAGAAAAGCAGACTTAGACTCCCTGAGGGAACTGATGGGCAGGATCCCCTGGGAGAATAACATGAGGGGGAAAGGAGTCCAGGAGAGCTGGCTGTATTTTAAAGAGGCCTTATTGAGGATGCAGAAACAAACCATCCCGATGTGTAGAAAGAATAGCAAATATGGCAGGCAACCAGCTTGGCTTAACAGAGAAATCTTTGGTGAGCTTAAACACAAAAAGGAAGCTTACAAGAAATGGAAACTTGGACAGATGACTAGGGAGGAGTATAAATATGTGCTTGAGTGTGCAGGGGTGTAATCAGGAAGGCCAAATCACAACTGGAGTTGCAGCTAGCAGGGGAAGCGAAGGGTAACAAGAAGGGTTTCCATAGGTATGTCAGCAACAAGGGAAAAGTGTGGGACCCTTACTGAATGGGGGAGTCAACCTAGTGACAGATAATGTGGAAAAAGCTGAAGTACTCAGTGCTCTTTTTGCCTCGGTCTTCACAGACAAGGGCAGCTCCCAGACTGCTGCACTGGGCAGCACAGTATGGGGAGGGGTGAGCAGCCCTCCATGGTGAAAGAACAGGTTAAGGGCTATTTAGAAAAGCTGGACATACACAAGTCCATGGGGCTGGATGCAATGCATCCGAGGGTGCTGAGGGAGTTGGCGGATGTGATTGCAGACCCATTGGCCATTATCTTTGAAAACTCATGGCGATCGGGGGAGGTCCCAGACGATTGGAAAAAGGCTAATGTAGTGCCCATCTTTAAAAAAGGGAAGAAGGAGAATCTGGGGAACTACAGACTGATGAGCCTCACCTCAGTCCCTGGAAAAATCATGGAGTAGGTCCTTGAGGAATCCATTTTGAAGCACTTGGAGGAGAGGACGGTGATCAGGAACAGTTAACATGGATTCACCAAGGGCAAGTCATGCCTGACCAACCTGATTGCCTTCTACGATGAGATAACTGACTCTGTGGATATGGGAAAAGCATTGGACATGATATGTCTGGACTTTAGCAAAGCTTTTGATACGATCTCGCACAGTATTCTTGCCAGCAAGCTAAAGAAGTATGGGCTGGATGAATGGACTATAAGGTGGACAGAAACCTGGCTAGATCATTGGGCTCAACGGGTAGTGATCAACGGTTTGATGTCTAGATGGCAGCCAGTATCAAGCGGAGTGCCTCGCGGGTCGGTTCTGGAGCCAGTTTTTTCAACATCTTCATTAATGATCTGGATGATGGGATGGATTGCACCCTCAGAAAGTTTGCGGATGACACTAAGCTGGGGGTAGAGGTAGATACACTGGAGGGTAGGGATAGGGTCCAGATGAGAAGCTGGATATGAGTCAGCAGTGTGCCCTAGTTGCCAAGAAGGCTAACAGCCTATTGGTCTGCATTAGTAGAAGCATTGCCAGCAGATCGAGGGAAGTGATTATTCCCTTCTATTCAGCACTCGTGAGCCCACACCTGGAGTACTGCTTCCAGTTTTGGGTGCCCCACTACAGAAAGGAGGTGGACAAATTGGAGAGAGTCCAGCGGAGGACAACGACAATAATTAGGGGGCTGGGGCACATGACTTATGAGGAGAGGCTGAGGGAACTTGGCTTATTTAGTCTGCAGAAGAGAAGAGTGAGGGGGGATTTGATAGCAGCCTTCAACTACCTGAAGGGGGGTTCCAAAGAGGATGGAGCTCAGCTGTTCTCAGTGATGCAGATGACAGAACAAGGAGCAATGGTCTCAAGATGCAATGGGGGAGATCTAGGTTGGATATTAGGAAAAACTATTTCACTAGGAGGGTGGTAAAGCCTTGGAATGAGTTACCTGGGGACGTGGTGGAATCTCCATCCTTAGAGGTTTTTAAGGCCTGGCTTGACAAAGCCCTGGCTGGGATGATTTAGTTGAGGTTGGTCCTGCTTTGATCAGGGAGTTGGACTAAATACCTCCTGAGGTTTCTACCAACCCTAATCTGCTAGCATCAGCTGTATCAGTCTCTGGCTAGTAGGTGTGTGATGGATCTGCTGAGAGAGGAGGGGCTCTCTCTTCGTCCCCTCACCCTGATGTTTTCTGGATGCTCTAATACTTGATAAGTTCATGCAGGCTAGGTCCATCAATGGCTATTAGCTTGGATGGGCAGGGATCGTGTCCCTAGCCCCTGTTTGCCAGAAGCTGGGAATGGGCAACAGGGGATAGATCACTGACGATTACCTGTTCTGTTCATTCCCTCTGAAGGACCTAGCATTGGCCACTGTTAGAAGATACTGGGCTAAATGGACCTTTGGTCTGACCTAGTAATGGCTGCTCCTATGAGCGGTGTGTGGGTAGGACTCTGTTGACTGCAAGCCACCCAGAGCATCCATTTGATTGGCTCCTTTCCCCATTGAATAGTGGGGCTGTGAGTGGGGCAGCAGGTACTGACTGTTGGACTCTTTCTCTTTCAGGGGCCGGTGACCTTCGAGGAGGTGGCTGTGTATTTCACCAGGGAAGAGTGGGCTCTGCTGGACCCCGCTCAGAGAGCCCTCTGCAGAGACGTCATGCAGGAGAACTATGAGAGTGTGACCTCGCTGGGTAAGGATTCCTGTCCCCTCGGTTCTTAGAAGGGGAAATGCAGAGTTATGGTTCACAACACCCCACAATGCAACCTCTTCTCTGTCCTATTTCAGCTTCACCCCGACAAGCCAGTGGCCCACATACTAACACTCTGCCCTCCCTGCTACAGTACAGTCTGGGAACATTTCACAGGGGCAGTTCAGCACAAAGTCTAACAACTTCACTTTGCTAAGGCCAAACTTGAATTTAGGTCCAGCATAAAGAACAGAAGCTTCTGACCCCTGACTGGGACTAAAACACTGAACCTACTCCAAACTCACCAGCTCAGACTTGCAAAGTGGTATCACCCCTTTACCAGGGAAGTGGCGCAGGCCGAGGGATGTTCTGGCTGCTTCTTCCTGCAGCCCCCATTGGCCAGGGATGGCGAACTGCAGCCAGTGGGAGCTGCGATCGGCCGAACCTGTGGACGCCTCAGGTAGACAAACCGGCCCAGCCTGCCAGTGACTTTCCCTGATGGGCTACATGCCAAAGGTTGCAAAGTTTTTGACACGGTCTCCCACAGTATTCTTGTCAGCAAGTTAAAGAAGTATGGGCTGGATGGATGCACTATAAGGTGGGTAGAAAGTTGGCTAGATTGTCGGGCTCAACAGGTAGTGATCAATGGCTCCATGTCTAGATGGCAGCCGGTATCAAGTGGAGTGCCCCAAGGGTCGGTCCTGGGGCTGGTTTTGTTCAATATCTTCATAAATGATCTGGAGGATGGTATAGATTGCACTTTCAGCAAATTTGCAGATGATACTAAACCAGGAGGAGTGGTAGATACAGTGGCAGGTAGGGATAGGTTACAGAGGGACCTAGACAAATTGGAGGATTGGGGCAAAAGATATCTGATGAGGTTCAACAAGGACAAGTGCAGAGTCCTGCCCTTAGGACGGAAGAATCCCATGCACCGCTACAGACTAGGGACCGAATGGCTAGGCAGCAGTTCTGCGGAAAAGGACCTAGGGGTGACAGTGGACGAGAAGCTGGATATGAGTCAACAGTGTGCCCTTGTTGCCAAGAAGGCCAATGGCATTTTGGGATGTATAAGTAGGGGCATAGCCAGCAGATCGAGGGACGTGATCGTTCCCCTCTATTCAACATTGGTGAGGCCTCATCTGGAGTACTGTGTCCAGTTTTGGGCCCCACACTACAAGAAGGATGTGGAAAAATTGGAGAGAGTCTAGCGAAGGGCAACAAAAATGATTAGGGGTCTGGAACACATGACTTATGAGGAGAGGCTGAGGGAACTGGGATTGTTTAGTCTGCAGAAGAGAAGAATGAGGGGGGATTTGATAGCTGCTTTCAACTACCTGAAAGGGGGTTCCAAAGAGGATGGTTCTAGACTATTCTCAGTGGTAGAAGATGACAGGACAAGGAGTAATGGTCTCAAGTTGCAGTGGGGGAGGTTTAGGTTGGATATTAGGAAAAACTTTTTCACTATGAGGGTGGTAAAACACTGGAGTGCGTTACCTAGGGAGATGGTAGAATCTCCTTCCTTAGAAGTTTTTAAGGTCCGGCTTGACAAAGCCCTGCCTGGGATGATTTAATTGGGGATTGGTCCTGCTTTGAGCAGGGGGTTGGACTAGATGACCTCCTGAGGTCCCTTCCAACCCTGATATTCTATGATTCTATGATCCCTGGTCTATAGGATTGCCTTTATCCGTAGGGCAATAAGGCCTAATGGCCAGAGTCATTTGGGTTGCCCTGATCCTCATGGTGCTATGGCCTAGTAGCCAGGATCAATGTCAAGGACAATGGGTTGCCACCTTGGGGTGCGTGGAGGCCGGGGTAGGGGGACCCAGGCCCTCCTGCTCCACCAGGTCCCAGCCCAGGGCCCTGTCTGTGGCAAGTGTCTCTGCTATTGAGTCAGCAGGGAGCCGACTGCAACATGCTGAGTGTTCTCAACCCTTCAACTGGCATCCTCCCTCGGCTACTTCCTACTACGTCTCTGGTAGTCATGTTTTGGGCGTCTGCAAGGTTCCTGGATTTGTCAGTGTGGAGGCTCCCAGCGATCCTGGGTTTTCCCAGATATCTGCTGGAGTCTGGGTCTCCACCTGGGTCTCGGTGGCCCTTGCTCCTGCTGTCAGAGCCTCTGGGGCTTCCTGGTCTGGAGCCTGCAGCGAGTGTCCTTCCTCTTCAGTTGTCAGCCCAGGCTGAGCTGAGCTTCTCCCCTTTATACTCCTGCTACATTTGGAGCATGCCCAGTAGGGCTTGGTGGGCGGGGCTTCCATAGCCCACAATGCAGAGTCAACCGGCCAGACAAAACAGGCATCCTGGCTCGTAAAAAACAAAATATGTTATGGAAACAGCAGCTGAGAAATCGACCTTCACTGCAGCAGTTCTCAAACTGTGGGGCGGGACCCCAAAGTGCGTCGTGACCCGGTTTTAATGGGGTTGCCTGGTCTGGTATTTAGACATGCTGGGGTCCAGGGCCGAAGCCCGAGCCACGCCCCCCTGGGCCAAAGCCCAAAGACGTTGTCCCTGGGGAATGGGGCTTGGGCTTTGGCTTCAGCGCTTGGGCTTTGCTGCCCCCCACCCTGCCCCTCCCCCAGGATGGTGGGACTTGGACTTTGCTCCTTCCCTCCCCCCGCCCATGGGGGCTGGGCACCGGCGGGCTCAGGCTTCAGTCCCTCTTCCTGGGGCCGTGTAGTAATTTCTGTTGTCAGAAGGGGGTTGTGGTGCAATGAAGTTTGAGAATTGCTGCTTTACTGTGTGCGATGGCCTTCAAACACCCATATGACTGCCAGTGGTGAAAGCCGAAAGGAAGCCACTGGCATGAAGACTGAAGTGCTCAACACCAAGAGAAAAACCAAACTTGGTTTTTGGAATGTACGGACAATGTACGAGAAAAGGGAAGCTAGCTCAGGTCCCAGCAGAGATGAGACGCTACAGCTCACACATCCTGGGTGTCAGCGAGAGCAGATGGACAGGATCAGGAAGATTAACAACAGCCTCAGTAGAAACTTTGCTGTATTCTGGACGGGATGATGGACAACACCATGAAAGCGTTGCCATCCTTTGAAGACGGGAGTGGAGCGGTCCCTGCTTGAGTGGAAATCCATCTGCAGCAGAATTATGAGAGCCAGACTGAAAGGGAAACACAATAACATCACCCTGATTCAGTGCTACGCTCCGACAAATGACTGTGATGAAAAAGCAAAGGACAAATTCTACCTTACGCTACAGGAGGAGTTAGAGGGAGTACCACGGCACGACCTATCGTCATGGGAGACCTGAATGCCAAGGTCGGTAAGGAGAACAGTGCCAGAGGAATGGGAAGACATGGGTGTGGCACGATGAATGAAAACAGAGAGGCTTGTTGATTTCTGCAATGTGAAGGATCTAGTCATTGAGGGAACCCTATTTCAACATCGTGAAATTCACAAGCTGACGTGGTGTTCTCCAAATGGCAGAGATAAGAACCAGATTGACCATATGATGATCGATGGCAAATGGCGACACTCACTGACAAATGTGAAAGTGAGAAGGAGAGCAGATGTTGGCAGCGGCCACCACCTTGTGATAGCCTCCATCAAGCTAAAACTGAGACGTGTGGGGCCACCAAACAAGGGACATAGACGTTATGATGTTGACAAGCTAAAGTCCCCTGAAATACAGAAAGCCTTCATTCTGCAGTGAAAGAACAGGTTTCAGACACTTGCAGACATTGATGAAGAGGAGGAGAAGGCAGATGAGGAGATCAACAAGAAATGGGACAAAGTAAAAACAATCTATGAACAGAGCAGTGAAGCCTGTCTAAGCCAGAGGCAGAAGAGAAGAAAGGAGTGGATTATACTCAGCACATGGAACACCATAGAAACCAGACGAGCCCTGAAGAAAAAAGTTTAACATAAAATCCCAGAAGCTAAAGGACAAATACTATGAGCAGTATAGCAAGGCACACCGGGAGATCAAACGCCTTGTGAGAGCAGACAATCGACATTATATTGATAATCTAGCAACACAAGCCAGGGAGGCAACTGCTCATGGTGAACAAGGAACCATCTACAAAATCTTATCAGTGGTAAACGGCAGACACCAACAAACACTCTCATCAGGGACACAGAAGGCCACCTACTGACAACAGAAAAAGAACAAGAAATGCACTGGACAGAGCATTTCAAAGAATTGCTGGACAGGGATCCACCTATAGAGGAAGCAAACATCCAGGAGGCAGAAGAAGATCTTGATATCAACACAGACACCCCAACAAAGCAAGAGATCATTCAAGCCATCAAATCCGTAAAAAATGGCATGGTATCACACGTTTATCTGTGCCAAGCAAGGTACTGGGTAAGATCATAGTCCAGCTTATATCAGAGGCAGTTGATAGCGTTCTCAGAAAAGAGCAAGCCGGTTTTCGGAAAGGGTGTGCATGCACAGACCAGATCTTCACTCAACGAAACATAATAGAACAATGCTTAGAATGGCAATGGCAACTCTACGTAAACATCTTAGACTTTGAGAAGGCTGTTGATAGCATTCACAGGACCGGCCTATGGAACATATTGTATAATCAACATTATCAAAAGCATCTATTCCAACTTCACATGCAGTGTTGATCACAGTGAGCTCAGTTTTGAAGTCAGAACAGGAGTACATCAGGGGTGTGTCATGTCTGCAGTCCTCTTCAGCATTGCCCTGGTAATGCGACGTACAACAGAAGACGTTCCAAGAGGCATTAACTGGACACCCTTCTCATGCCTTGAAGACTTGGACTTCACAGATTCTCTCGCTCTCCTATCACATACCCAACACCATATACAAGAAAAAACAACTCGACTCAACACATTCAGCCAACAAAATGGATTGAAAATCAACTGCAATAAGACAGATATCATGACCTTTAATATTGCCTCACCATCACTAGTCGAGATAGAGGGTCATGTTCTCACCAATATAGAAATATTCACATAACTGTGCAGCACCATCAGGCAGGACAGTGGAGCAAACCAGGACATCCGGAACAGAATCAATAAAGCCAGGAACACCTTCAGGAGCTTAAATACAGTCTGGAAATCATCAAAATATAACACCAAAACCAAACTCAAGATTTTATCAGAGCTGCGTACTTCCAACACTACTTTGTAGTGCAGAATGCTGGGGAATGACAAAGTCTGACACGTCCAAACTGTCTTCATTCCGTACAACCTGCCTCAGAAAAATCCTCCGTATCTTTTGTCCCACAGCAATCTCAAACCAAGACCGATTCACACAGTGCAGCCAAGAGGATCTGAGCCCCATCATTTCCGGGAGACGCTGGAGATGGATCGGTCATGTGCTTCAGATGGAAACTGATTCCATCATCAGAATAGCACTAAGATGGACACCTGAAGGCAAGCAAAAACGCGACCGCCTGAAAACAACATGGTGACGAGCTGTGGAAGCTGAGCTGAGAAACCTGGGGCACAGCTGGGGAACCATTGAAAGACGTGCCAGAAACGGACAGGAGTGGAGGAGCTTCGTCACGCTGATGGGAGAACCTTTCCCGTTGCTGTAGCGAGTGTCTACAGTGACGCACCATAGCAAGACAGTCGCAGGGTCTCAGGTGTAGACAAGCCCTGGGATATGACATTCAGTGACACCCCCAGTCCCTCCTTTTCCTTACAGTGCTGAATCCCTCCAGCCTGTGGTCGCTGGTCCCGGCTTTCCTGCAAATGTCCGTGACGTTCCCCTCTGGTGTTATGTGGACCAGTGATCTGATAGGTCACTCCATTCCTTGACTCTGGGAGCCGGCCTTACCCTGCTCTGCTGTGAGAACCCCCTTTCCTCCCCGGGCTGTTCACGCACGGCCTCTGGCATTTAAGCTGCTCCTTGGATTGTGCAACCGAAAGACACTAGTGAATATCTCCAGTCCCAGACACAACCCAAGGGACCTCCATCTTGCAGTGTCCAGTTATGCCCGCTGGACGCTGCAAGCTTATATGAGCTTATATCAATTTCTTTGTTAAATTGACAAAGTCATATGTACCAGGCTAGTTATGCCAAGGGGAATCTCTGACATGCTTCAAACCAAACGCACTGCTTCAGGTGGAATAAACAAACAGGTTTATAAACTATAAAGATAGATTTTTAAGTGATTATAAGTCAAAACATAACAAATCAGATTTGGTCAAATGAAACAGAAACAAAAGCAAAATGCATTCTAAGCTGCTCCAGGGCTGGAGCACCCACGGAAAAAAATTTGCTATTTAGCATGCACAGCTGCCCTCATCAGCTCTTTGTGTGGCTGCGGCCAGTCAGCTGTTTGGCACAAAGTCCCACCTATCAGCTGTTTCCCCTGCAGCTGCTGAAGCTCCCAGTGGGCTCCCACTGCAAGCATGTGTGAGTCCTTTTAACGTTCAGGGCAGAGGGAGCTAGGCTGGGGGACAAGCAGCCAGGGCACGGCAGCTTCTGGGCTAGCTCTGGAGGGGTGGGGCAGATGGGTGGGCAGCCCCTCGGCAGGGGATTGGGGGGAGATGGATGGGCAGCCTCTCGGCTGGCCCCAGGAGTCTGCTGGGGAGAGTATGGGCCAGGGGGTTTCTCAAGGACTGAGCCAGCCATTCTCAGCCCACCCTGGTGTCTCCCCCAGGACCTGTGCTCCCCCTCCAGCCAGGAGAAACCAACTGCAGACCCCCTTAGTGCTGGGCAGAGGGACAAACCAAAGGACATGGCTCCTTTAAGAAAAGTTTGCCCTTGTGTCTGATGAGTGAACTTGGGCTGGGGCCAGCAGCTCACACCCTGCCTCCCCCACCCCCATGCTCCGTCCAGCGAGTCGGGTGCGCCCAGCCATGGCCAAAGGTGAGAGGGGCTTCACTGCAGCCCCTGGTGCAAATGAGCAGCCTCCCCCAGCCCGGACCCTGCCTGTGCCCGGACCCCTCCCAGGTGGGCTCTGGGGGCTCCCAACCCCTATGGTTCTGACCCAGGTCCTGGGGCTCCGCATCCCTTCCCCGTGTGTGGGGGAGCGGGAGGGGGCAACACAGCCCCAGTACTTCTAGCCCCATCCTCCCCGTGGGCTCTTCTCCATGGCCGGCTCTCATGCCTGGGAAAGCAACGCTTGCCCAGCCCAAAGCTGTGTCCCCCGCCCCCATGCCCAGATCAAGCCTGCCTGAGCGGCTTTTCCTCCCAGAGAGGAAGTTTATCCCCTCCCACACCCATCAGCATCCCTTCCTCCTCCGCGTCAGGAAGGATTGATTCCCTTCCCCTGGATCCATTCCCCGCAGTTCCCAGGGAATTCCTTCCCTTCCATCCACCTCCCTGTGTCCACTACATGTCAGGAGCTGCTGCCTCGCTTCACCTTGGGACACCTGAGCTCCTCCTGCTTCAGGGTGCTGGGCTGCAGCAGCCGGGTGGAGGAAGCAACCCCCCCCCAGCCCTCCGCCCTCCTTGGCCATGGTCCCACCAGGGGCTCCCCGCCCACAAAAGTTGCAGAGTGTGTGCGGGAGTTGGGGGTGGGCTGCAGCCCTGTGGACTGGGAGGAGCAGGAGCAACACAGCCTCGCCACACAGCAGGATGAAGGAACGGGCTGTTTCTATGCTGGGCTGTTGAATTAAATGTCTCTCTCTGGCTCAGGGTGGGCAGTTTCTGGGCTGGCCGCAGGGGGTGGGGCTGGGGGGAGACAGAGCTGCTTGGAGTGCGTGGGTGGGAGCGGGCGCTAAACAGAGCCACCAGGAGGAGGGGAGCAGAGAGAGATGGGAAAAGGGACACGGGTAGAGAGCAAGAACTGGGAAACATCAGGAAGGGGAGATACCAATGATAGACACACTTTCAATAACTAGAATGAAAGTGTATAAATATGTTGAAAATAGCCTCCCCTCAAAATTGGCAGAGCACCCCTCCAGCACACGCACCTCGCCCTTAAGGCAGGAAGGGGCAGAAAGGAGTGAGCGGCAGGTGGGAGGCATTTAGCAGAGGGGGTTAGCAAGAAGGAGGCATTCAGGGGGGTCTAGGAGGATGGGGCAGGAAAAGGTGGAGTGCGGGCAGGACTTTGGAGAAGGGGGCAGAGCCAGGATGGGGCACCCGCCGGCAAAACCAAAAGTCATCACCTGTGTACCTGGGCCTTTGCCTTCCACAGGGAGGATGGACGAGAAGACCACTTGCGCCTCAAACTCCTTTATCCTTCTTCCCAAAGCCACGTAGTCCACAGTGATCCGCTCAAGGTCATTCTTGGCAGTATCATTGGTGCCCACGTGGAGAGGCAGGAAGGGGTAGTGATCTGAGGGCTTGATGAGTCTCGGCAGTCTCTCCGCCACATTGTGAATCCTAGCTTCTGGCAAGCAGCACACTTCTCGGTTTTCCCGGTTGAGACTGCAGATAGATGACTCAGTCCCCACTTAGGAGGGAGTCCCCAACCACCACCACCCGCCTCCTTCTCTTGGGAGCGGTGGTTGTGGAACTCCCATCCTTAGGACAGTGCAGCTCATGCCTTCCAGTCGGAGGAGTCTACTTCTGTTCCCTTCCCTCAGATGTATCATCTAGTCCACTTTCCGCATTAGTACCTGCAGAGAGAACATGAAAATGGTTGCTTACCTGTATCTGCATTGCTGGTACAAGGGTGCTCCTCTTTCTTCTTCTGGAGATCACATGCTGCCAATTTTCCTCACCGTCCTTCTGTCCCCACTGCGCAGCCTGCTCTGAATCTTCAGAAAGTTGTGCCCGCAGAAGCATATCCTGATGTCTGTCCAGGAAATCTTCATTTTCTCTTATGCAACTCAGGGTTGATACTTGTTTCTCCAGTTCTTGAACCTTCTCTTCCAATATGGAGACCAGCTTGCATTTTGTACAGACAAAGCCACTTCTGTCCTGTGGAAGAAAGACAAACATGGCACATCCTATGCAGGTCACAACAGCTGATCGCTCACCATCCATATTACCTTTCTTCTACGAGCTTCCTCAGCTGTTGCAGTTACTACTCAGAGAAGCCTGTAAGATGAAATCTTCAGCGGGCTCTCCCTAGGTGAACTCCCTCTGTTAGCCTTTCCACTGCCCTTTCCTACCTCTTGGCTTTGCCCCCTCTTCAGAGTCAGGTGAGCATTACTGAGTCTCTCCAAGCAAGGTTGAGCAATTCCCCTGGTGTGGCCCCATGCAAGTGAGTCACTGCATTGTAGCTTCCTTACTGGACAATGGCTGTTGATGGGTTGTTTGATACCCCACCCGGGCGTTGGTTACTTTCCTTGCTGTTGCCTCTGGGGAGCTAAGATCTGGCTGATTCCCCAATTTACAGCATGTCTCAGTGACAACCATACTACACAATTCTCATAACTTCATATGCATGAATGATTCACATGGACGGACAGAGAAATGACTTTCAACAGATCATAACCTTTCCCCTGATACCTTACAAGGCATGCTTTATACGTAAGATCATGGTTATATGAAAATGAGGAATATGGGGGTTACAGTACGCTCCACCAAGGTGTAGAATGTCACACTCTCCCATAATCTCAGTATTTCTCTCTGTGATTAAGAAGCAGGTCCAAGGTGACTTCCCCTCTGGCTGGAGTCTTTACTTCCTGGAACACGGAGTTACTGTCTCTGTGTTTTAGGAGCCCCTTTGCTGAGGAGTGTCTGTCTGTTTGTGTGTTCCCAGCAGAGATGGGGATAGCTAAATCCCTCATATGTGTCCACCTTGGAGCACCTGCAGAGGTGCCTCAAGCATTTTACTGCTTTAAAATGGGCTGAGTTAAAACTGATAGGCTCTTTTTTGTGAGAAATGTCCTGTCAAGGTTCCTTCCCCACTCTGAACTCTAGGGTACAGATGTGGGGACCTGCATGAAAGACCCCCTAAGCTTATTCTTACCAGCTTAGGTTTAAAACTTCCTCAAGGTACAAACTTTGCCTAGTCCTTGAACCCTCACCACTAAGCGTGTTAAACAAAGAACAGGGAAAGAGCCCACTTGGAGACGTCTTCCCCCCAAAATATCCCCCCAAGCCGTACACCCCCTTTCCTGGGGAAGAAAAAGGAAAAGAATCACCCCTGTAAAATCAGGATGGTAAATACCTTACAGGGTAATCAGATTCAAAACATAGAGAATCCCTCTAGGCAAAACATTGTTACAAAAAGACACAAAACCAGGAATATACATTCCATTCAGCACAGCTATTTTACCAGCCATTAAACAAAAGGAAATCTAACGCATTTCTAGCCAGATTACTTACTAACTTAACAGAAGTTCTGAAGAGCATTCCTGACCTGGTCCCGGCAAAAGCATCACACAGACAGACAGACCCTTTGTTCCCCCCCCACTCCAGTTTTGAAAGTAACTTGTCTCCTCATTGGTCATTTTGGTCAGGTGCCAGCGAGGTTATCTTAGCTTCTTAACCCTTTACAGATGAAAGGGTTTTGCCTCTCGCCAGGAGGGATTTTATAGTTCTGTATACAGAAAGGTGGTTACCCTTCCCTTTATATTTCTGACATGTCCCATGAACTCCCCTGAACTCCCTTGTTTTCTATGCCCTGAGCAGGGTTTCCCATTTCCAAACCTGATGTGATCTCTCAGCTGGAACGAGGGGAGGAGCCGTGGGTGCTGGATCTCCAGGGCTCTGAGGAAGGAGAGATCCCGAGAGGCGCCTGCGCAGGTGAGGGATCATTAAACCAATTCAAATACACTCTGTGGCTGAAGGAAATACCTGGGACTCGCTAAAAAGGCCTTGGGAGCTCTCGGAGTTCAGGAGTATCCCCAGGAGGCCTTGTACCCTATGGGCAGCTATCGCTCACGGCTTCCTACCAATCCTGACTGACACCTGGCAGCAGGTGTCCCTCTCTGATGGGATGTGGAGGCAGAATTGTTCCCCTCCTCTCTCCCCTAAGGAGAAGAGTTTTGGAGAATTCAGGTTCTAGATTTTTTCTGTCTCTCCAGCTCTAATTTTGGTTTGTTTTCCCCTTTTCCACCCATTTCTGATGTTTCTCCCTGTGTCCTAGCAGGTGCTTGGATGGTGAATGAGAACGAGGAGCTGACTCCTCAGCAGGAAGATGCTGAGCAAGTGGAAGCGCGTGGGGGATTATCGCAAGGATCGAAAGGGAATGTGTCCAGGCGTTGTGTGAAGGGGAAAGCCTGTGAGAGCCACAACAGGCCAGAGAGGCAGCAGGGAAACCAGCTCAGGGAGAAAGTGGGCAAATCCATTAATTGTCAGGGGCCTCACCAGGACTCCCAGGAAATCACAGACCAGCAGGGAATACCTACAGGAGAGAGAAAAAACACATGCACTGAGTGTGGGAAACACTTCACTCTGAACTCCACCCTTGTTAGACATCAGAGGATCCACACGGGAGAGCACCCCTACCAATGCTGTGAGTGTGGGAAACAGTTCAGCGAGAAATCAAACCTTATTACACATCAGACAAGCCACACAAGAGAGAGACCCTATGAGTGCTGTGAGTGTGGGAAAAGCTTCACTCGGCACTCATCCCTTACTAGACATCAGAGGATCCACACCGGGGAGAGACCTTATGAATTCTATGAGTGCGGGCAAAAGTTCACTCTGAGCTCATTCCTTATTAATCATCAGCGAATGCACATAGGAGAGCGCCCCTATACATGCTGTGAGTGCGGGCAAACATTCACTCAGAGCTCAGCCCTATTTAAACATGAGAAGATCCACACAGGAGAGCGCACCTATGAATGCTCTGAGTGCGGGAAACAGTTCAGTGAGAAATCAAGCCTTAATAAACATCAGACAAGTCACACAGAAGAGAGACCCTATGAGTGCTGTGAGTGCGGCAAAAGTTACACTCGGAGCTCATCCCTTATTCGACATCAGAGGAGCCACACAGGAGAGAGACCGTATAAATGCTGTGAGTGCGGGAAAAGTTTCACTTTCAAATCAAACCTTAATATACATCAGAGAATTCACACAGGAGAGCGCCCCTATGAATGCCGTGAGTGTGGGAAACAGTTCACTTGGAGCACAGCCTTTCGTAAACATCAGAGAATCCACACAGGAGAGCAGTCCTATGAATGCCGTGAGTGCGGGCAAATGTTCCCTCAGAGCTCAGCCCTTCTTAAACATCAGAGAATACACACAAGAGAGAGACTCTATGAGTGCTGTGAGTGTGGGAAAAGCTTCACTCGGAGCTCATCCTTTATTAGACATCAGAGGGTTCACACAGGAGAGAGACCGTATCAATGCTGTGAGTGTGCGAAAAGCTTTGCTTTCAAATCAAACCTTAATAAACATCAGAGGGTCCACACAGGAGAGCGCCCCTACAAATGCTGTGAGTGCGGGAAACAGTTCAGTGAGAAATCAAACCTTATCACACATCAGATAGGCCACACAGGAGAGAGACCCTATGAATGCTGTGAGTGTGGGAAAAAGTTCACTCAGAGCTCAGGCCTCTTTCATCATCAGCGAATGCACACAGGAGAGCGACCCTATACATGCTGTGAGTGTGGGAAAAAGTTCACTCAGAGCTCAAGCCTTATTAATCATCAGAGAATCCACACAGGAGAGCAACCCTATGAATGCAGTGAGTGTGGGAAAAAGTTCACTCAGAGCTCAGGCCTTATTAATCATCAGAGAATGCATACAGGAGAGCGACCCTATATATGTTCTGAGTGCGGGAAAGCATTTCCTCATAACTCAGGCCTTATTAAACATCAGAGGATCCACACAGGAGAGAGACCTTATGAGTGCGCTGAGTGTGGGAAAAGCTTCACTGAGAACTCATCCCTTACTAGACATCAGAGGATCCACACAGGCGTGAGACCATATGAATGCTGTGAGTGCGGGAAAAGGTTCAGTTTCAAATCAGACCTTAATAACCATCAGAGGATCCACACAGGAGAGCGCCCCTATGAATGCCGCGAGTGCGGGAAACAATTCACTTGGAGCACAGGGCTTATTATTCATCAGAGAATCCACACAGGAGAGCGCCCCTATGAATGCTGTGAGTGCGGGAAAAGGTTCACTCAGAGCTCAAGTCTCATCAATCATCAGAGGATCCATACACGAGAGCAGCCTGTGAATCCTGTGAAAGCGGGAAAAGTTTCATCTGGAGCTCACACCTTAATAGACATCAGCGATTTCACAGGCTAGAGACACACCATAAAACTTTGTGTAGGCAGAGAAAAGATTTTTTTAAAGACATTTGCTAATTCCCACATAGCGACTTTTTAGGGCTGTTTGCACCATTTGCGTCACCCTGTTCTTTCAGCTCCCCCAGGTGAGTTGCCTGCTTTTCCTTTGGAGATCTCCCTTCGCTTGGGTGAATCCCGTGGTCCTTTCTGCCAACTTCCTTCTCCTGAGAGTCATCATGGGAGTGTGTCCCTCCTGCCAGGCATGTCCGTCAGCCCCAGGTGGGGGAAATAGGGGTGACCTCAAGTAGCTACACTGAGCGAAAATCAACCTGGGCTTTGTCTCCGCTAGGATTTTCCATGGGGTCGGCCTGCTGGAGGTGGCGATCCCAGTGCCAACACCCCGCTGTATGTGCCGTGCTGATACAGCCCAGGCTGGGGTTAGCTCGCACCTTCCCCTTTGACCTGTCCTAATCGACGCCAATTTCATAGTCTAGACAGGCCTTGAGCAGCACCTTTATACTGGCCCCGCTCAAGCAGAGCGAGTGTTAGTCACCAAGTTCCCCCTTTGGTGACAGATTGTTTCATTCCCAGTTGTTCTCACGCTGGTCCAGGTTGTGCTGGGCAGCAGTTTTTTTCTTTTTACCATTTCCCTTATTGAAAATTTATTTCAATATAACAAAGAGGAGGAACAGGAGTGGGACAAATGTATCATTTCAGTCTTTGCAACACTGGCAGGAAATGGGGTGAGTCAACGGGATTTCCTCCTTCCCCATCACCGTCTCTAGGCCCCCTCACTCCAGCAGCGCTGGGGTCTGTCTGAGCCACAATGGAGCTTATCCACCTATATTCTATCCCTCCACCTCCCAAAGAGTCTCTGCACTTCATAGCAAATTGATCCTAAATCCGACTCGTTAGGGCTGGAGATGAAAGTGTTGCAGACCAATGGATCCCAAACACAGTGTGATCATTCCCCATTTAAATCCCAGTTTCTGTCTATTGACAAAGCCACTTCTGGGCTTTTCCCTGCTGAGCTGAGACTGTTTGAAGATGAGAAGGTCGGCAGTTTTTCCTTATTACGATGAAGCATTTTTTTTCCTAAATAACATGACTCCATAATAATGAAGGGCTGTTGAGTGCAGCAGGTGTGAATGGATCAGAGGAGAAGGTGACAGGGGAATCTGTTCACCTGATTTTTGAGTCATCAGATGTAACCTGCTCTGGAATTTCATTGTGTCTGAAAAAGAAAGTGACTTACACCGCTCTTTGTTGTGGGATTTCTCTCTCTCCTGAAGGCCATTTGATCACATAATTTAATATTAATTTAGTTGTCCAGGATGTAGCTCAGTTTTATCTGGGACTTTGGGAGAAATGACTGTTTGCTAAAATAGTGCTTTCTTATTTTATTTTTGTCTTTCCCGCACTGCTGCATGAGGACATGGAAGAAGCTCAAGTGCAGTTCACTCACCAGGAGAGGATGCTCTGAGCCATCGGGTGTGCTACCAAGGAAACAGTAGTGGGTTTAGGTCTCCACTCTGAAATGGTGAAGAACAGCACGCCCCAGATTGTGCAACTAACTGAAGTAACTGGGTTCGTGTGGCCTATGATTTAGGAAATGCTGTCCTTGTCTGTGTTGATGTGGAGAAACCAGAAATGGCATTTTTGATGAACTTGCCCTTGGTAGATGCTGCAAATGTGCATTGAAATGAAATCAGTGTTGTATGTGGGATAGCTGCAGAATACGGGGATTCTGATGCTGGAGTGTTTCTAGTCCCTAACTTAGACCTGTGCCACCGGATTAAAGAAATAAATTGGCCGTGTTTGGGGAAGTCATTCCTCACTAACACTGCTCAGAATTTGGGTGGTTTTGTAAAGGATTCTATTCCACAGGAGTGTTAATGTACCCTGACAAGGCCAAGGATTTGGTAAGAACTCCATTTGATACAGCAGACACCCAGTAGTTGATTTTCGCCCCAGAGAGGAAGCTGTGTTGAACTATGGTCCAGGTAAAACTTTTTGTTTGTTTTTAACACCGTTCCCTAGTTCACTGTCACTGATTAGAGTTCCAAATGTTACCATGGCTCGAGTGGAAGGTCCTTCACTATTTGGATCCATGGTTCTTTGAGACAAAGTGAGAACTAGCTGATGCCTTCAGAGGAGATTCCTGCCCCAGCCTGATTGAGCACCAAGGACTTCCATTTTGTTTGATTCCCTCATCCATTACTGTCATCCTGTGTGTCAGAGTCTAATTTCAGACTGCTGGATAGACAAATATTGAGTCCTGATTCTATGCTGTTGTCACTTAGTTTTGCTTTTGTGTCTGATTCAGTTGTACCGCATGCACCTCCTGATACTTTGAAAGATTGGAAGGTGTGGATATAGAGCTGAGGTCCTTTTTCTCATGATGCAAACCTTCCCCCATAGCAGGAGACTCCTTCCACCAACACTTACATCAGAAGGACCAGAGATAAATGAACTCTCAGATATGGAAAGCTCCTATGCTGGTGTAGACCACATTTACACAGTGCTCACGTAGTGGAAATGGGGCTTAAAATGAAACTAACCTGTATGATAAGATTTCATAATCTTTGACTATGTTCTTTTTACCAGTGAAAATGAAGTTAATTATTGGTTAAAGCCTAATTTAGTGATAACCTGAATTATATTGGAACACTGTGACTTACATTGGTTTGTTTTTTGTTAGTAATGTAGGAAGTGGTGGCTAACCTTAAAAAGTTTATTTGATGTAAAACACCCTCTTTGGGCTAAGGCACTCTGAAGTACAATATTCCCCCAAGGCTGTGGTGTGAGAGAAATAGTGTACAGGAGAACACAGACCCAGACTTCAGTTATTTCTATTTCAAATGTAATTTGTTTTGACAAGCTCTAAAGTAAAATTACTTAAGGAGACAAGTTGTGTAACCTTTTACCCAATTAGACTGTATGGGTCACTGAGTTCCCCTCTTCTCTGCAAAGCGAAGATGTATAATGTCTGTCAGGAGATGGCCACGATTCTTTTTATGAATGGTAATGGAAGCATGAGGCAAGAGGTAGCTTGGTTTTGTGTGTTGGGGAGGAAGGAATTGGCTGCCCGTTATTTTTATGGGAGCTGAGACCCCTTTTTGTTTTTTAAGGAAGCCCATTGTCACAGCTCAGCCTTTTAACCCTCAAGCCAGGCTATGGAAACCTCCCCAAAACTGTCCTTAGATTTCATTCATTTTTGAGATCTTTGGGATTCAGCCCTCCACAGTGCATGTGGCTCACAGCAACCAATATTTTAACAAAACTGTGTGTTTAATGGGACTTTTCCAAACTGACTATTTCCAAACTTTTCCAAAGTCTGCCTCACTTGAAATAGATCAGGCCACATTGTCTGTACCTAATGCATAATTCACACCTGATTTGCCTGGAGACTTCAGGGGAGTGACCGCAATGTGGGGAGATCTGGAATTGTCAACCATGAAGACCAAGGTAAAGGTGGAAGCCCTTTTGCACCAGGAACCTGTCTAAGAAAGACATTCCAGGATTCCCAGACTGATCCCGTCTGGAGAAGGAGGTTGTAACATCAACACCAGGCTGTGCCAGCCTTGACCTGTCTCCTCTTACCTGAGAGCACTTGCGAATATGGAGTATTGAGCCGGCGACCCCATCGCCTGGTTCCTTGACTGCAGCTCTAGATCCTACTCCGTGGAAGTCCAAAGAGCTGCAGAGTTGGATTCATTTGTCAGTTTCAATATCTGATTGTTACTTGTTCTAGTTTTTATCAACTGGGAGCCATTCCATCCTTCCTGTTCTACTCCGGTGGTACAGTGGGGTCAGTGCTTGCAGGTGTGTATGAAACCTGTCGCATCCATGCAGGAAAGGAGCTAAAAAGAATAATTCCCAAACCTAAATAATCCTAAAATGCTGCCCTACAATGTCAGTGCACACATGCTCCTCGTTCTGTGAAAGTGGTCAAAGAACCTAAGCTGTCGGATACATTAAAATTCTGTTAAAATTCTGTGTATTAAAGTCTGTGTCCGTATTAAGGTTTTTATCTATAGAAGTCACTGGGAGAAGGTTAGCCACATACTGGTGAGATCTAAGGTGGAAGCTCTGAAGTTGTGGCTTAAATGTGAACAATAATTTGGTGTTAGAATTGAAATATTCAAGCAGCTGAGTGTGGATCGCACGGCCTGGGTGAAGTTCTGTGATTGGGATTAATAACTAAATGGACAGCTGCCTCCTCAGTTCCTGTTTCAGGATTTAACAAAGGTTCATTTTCTGCTGTATTGTTGTGATAATTTGGCTAAAGTGATGACTTGAGTCCAAAGCAAGATCGTTATTTACTGACAGATTTTCTGATCTGACCTGAACATGATCACTGTGTTGTACACTCGAGAGCTAGCTGGGTGGTGTTAATAGTTTAGGGTTAGTGACCTGTGTTCTTCATTTTATTTGTTTCTTCATTTTAATTAAATGTATAAAAGGGATATTTTTGAGTCATGTCTTTCAATAAGCTCCATGGGCGAGAATCGTGGAGTATCTGGGTGGAGATCAGCTGATGGACCACGGAGCCTTATCAGCTCCCTCTACATTAACCCTTTGGTTCTCATATGGGAGCAGCTGGGGGAGTGGGGGGTACCCATCTCAGCTCTGGCTGCATCCTAGGAAGTCAGAGCATCGCAAGGGGAAATGAGCTCCCCTGCGCAGCCTTTCGGGAGCATGGAGTGGGGGCAGGGGAGGGGGGCCGGGGCAGTGTGTCTCCCTGATGAGAGATTGCTGGAAGGGCGGGGTATCTCTAAACAGGTGGTGGTTGGTGGATTTCTCTGCTGTCACTATCATGGCCAGACCCAGCCGCCACACCGGTCTGGCTTGCCCTGGGCTTGTGTCTGATCAGGCCGAGGTGAGGTTGGGGGTCTGGTTTGAAAGGTTATAAATGGAGGTGAAAGGGGCCAAGCAAGCCAGAAATGTGCTGAGATGGCTCCGGCTTGCTTGGCCTCTGTCCCCAGCATCCGGCCTGGTCAGGGAGCGGAGGGGGCGGGCTGCCACTGCCCCCTCCCCAGCCGGGCTCTCTCGCAGGCAGCTGCTGCTGTGCAACCCAGAGTTAGGGTTCCCAGGTGGTCAGTTTTTCGCTGGAACGGTTGGTCAAAAACAAACCCTGGTGGCACCAGTCTGCACCTCTGACTGAGCTGTTAAAAGTCCGGCCAGCGGCGCAGCAGGGCTAAAGCAGGCTCCCTGTTTGTCCTGGCTCCGCAGCTCCCATTGGCCAGGAATTGAGGGCTGGGGGCGGCACCTGTGGGCATAGGCAGCGTGGATGGAGCAGAGCCACCTGGCCGCGCCTCTGCGTAGGGGCCTGTAACGATGCCTTCACTTGCGCTTGCACAAATCAAGTCAGAGACCCCCTCCACGTGCAATCACTGGTGCTTCTTTTATTACGTGTCAGCTCCCACCACCTTCTATTTACAGACATGTAAACCAGCAACCTGGGGGACAGTGAGCTTCTCCAGCCAGCAGGCATGCACAGCCTGTGACTTCTCCCTTTCCTTTCCCCCTTTCACTTCCTGCCTGCCAGTGTTATATAGCCCCCGGCTAATAAGGCCCGCAGGTGCTCCTCTTTCACCAATTAGGCATGTCCTACTCAGCCAGCCCCAATTAATCCTTCTTAATTGGAGCTGGGCTAATAGGGCCTCCTGGCTAGCACGCTGTTACAGGCTGGACATGCCGGTTGCTTCTGGGAGCAGTGGAGAGCCAGGGTAGGTAGAGAGCCTGCTTTAGCCCCACTGCGCAGCCACCTGAGGTAAGTGCCACCCAGCCACATCCTGAACTTCCAGTCCCAGGTCGGAACCCCCTCCCACACCCCAACTCACTCCCAGAGCCCACACCTCCTCCCAATCCCATACCCCAACCCAGAGCCCCCTCCTGCATTCTAAATCCCTCGGCCCCAGCCCGGAGTCCCTCCTGTACCCCAAACCCCTCATCCCTGGCCCCATCCCAGAGCCCTCACCCCCTCCTGCACCCCAACACCCGGTTTCAGCCCGGAGCCCCCTCCCGCACCCACAACCCCTCATTTCTGGCCACATCCCAGAGCCTGCACCAGTGAAAAGTGAGAGAGGGTAGGGGAGAGCGAGCGACCGAAGGAGTGGGGGGGCTGGAGTGAGTGGGGCGTGGCCTTGGGGAAGGGGCGGGGTGGCGCAAGGGTGTTCGGTTTTGTGCAACTACAAAGTTGGCAAGCCTTCGCCGAGTGGCCACCCTCTACTGGTGTGAGAAGTGGCTCTGTCCCACCCCCTTCTTCTGCTGAGGTGCCTGCAAGGGTGCTGGAGCTCCGACCAGACGCTGTGGTGCTCTGAGTCTCCCTGGGCCGGGGCCAGCCCAGAGACGTGTTCCCCGCTCCTGTGGCCCCAGCCCCCAGGATTCACTGCCCTGTCCAGGGATGTGGGGTTGGAAGGTGTCCCCCCCCAACCCATGTTTACATTGTGCCCTTCCTGTATCAGGAGGTACGAGTCGTCTCTACTGCGAGGGGTAGCTTGTCCTCTACAGTAACATTATTTGGAAGGGGGTGTCCTGACTTCAGAGCGGACGACTGCTCTCCCTCCCCCTGCTCCTGTGATACCCACCCAGCTCTTTGGTGCAAGAATGTTTATTCTTCAGGGGAAAGCATTGCCCAGAAAACATTAAAAACAAGGTAGGAACCAGAGATCACCCCAGCTCCAGCAAGGGCTCTGGTTGGGGATTTGTCCTTCAAACCTCACCACGGCTTTTTCTATGGTCACAACAACCTTCGCTCAGCACAAGTCCCCACCCCATTAATCTGTAGATCTCCCCTTTGTGGGGTTCTGTGATCTGGGAATGGAATCACAGGGTCACCAAAGCACGAACCTCTCCGAGGGGGGGGGGGTGTCAAACGGCACATTCTGCCCCAGCCTGACTCTGGTTCCCCCAATCCCATGAGGTTTGCCTGCACAGGTTCAAATCCTGCTCACAGCAAAGGGCCAAGCACCAGTCCCATGGAAGGGCAGTGGGGGTTTGTGCTCCTAGGTCACCTTGGTGCTTTTCAGAATCCAACCTCGTGGGCTTCCCGGGAGGATGCTCAATGCCGAAGGAGAAGGGGGGGATCCCGGAGAGAAAGAGCCACATCAACACAGACTGAACGGTGAGGAAATCATAGAATCATAGAATATCAGGGTTGGAAGGGACCCCAGAAGGTCATCTAGTCCAACCCCCAGCTCAAAGCAGGACCAATTCCCAGTTAAATCATCCCAGCCAGGGCTTTGTCAAGCCTGACTGTGGCGGTTCAGTGATGAGACAGAACACAGCTTTTTGCAAGCAAGCAGGCTGGTCAGCTGAGATGGGCGTTCTGCCCCCCCGCCTTCCACCTTCTCCTTTTATTATATTTCTCCCCCCTAAGCATTACACACTGCTACCACAAAAAGATACACAAAGGAATGTATGACGTTGATTAATATACTTAGTTGCATCTATATCTACTACAATCCTGGTTCTCAGGCCTTGAGCCCAGGCTAAGAAAGCCTCCCACAATTGCTGTCCAAACAATCAAGTTCTCATGGTTCATGTCTAGCCCTTGTCCTTGGATAGAGCAATGTGTGCATTGCTTCTACGAAACAGTCAGGGTGTGCCCCGCCTGCTTCCAGGTGGAATAGCTAAACATTAACCCTTCATCTGACCTTAAAAACCTCTAAGGAAGGAGATTCTACCACCTCCCTAGGTAACGCATTCCAGTGTTTCACCACCCTCTTAGTGAAAAAGTTTTTCCTAATATCCAATCTAAACCTCCCCCACTGCAACTTGAGACCATTACTCCTCATTCTGTCATCTGATACCATTGAGAACAGTCTAGAGCCATCCTCTTTGGAACCCCCTTTCAGATAGTTGAAAGCAGCTATCAAATCCCCCCTCATTCTTCTCTTCTGCAGGCTAAACAATCCCAGCTCCCTCAGCCTCTCCTCATAACTCATGTGTTCCAGTCCCCTAATCATTTTTGTTGCCCTTCGCTGGACTCTCTCCAATTTATCCACATCCTTCTTGAAGTGTGGGGCCCAAAACTGGACACAGTACTCCAGATGAGGCCTCACCAATGTCGAATAGAGGGGAACGATCACGTCCCTCGATCTGCTCGCTATGCCCCTACCTATACATCCCAAAATGCCATTGGCCTTCTTGGCAACAAGGGCACACTGCTGACTCATATCCAGCTTCTCGTCCACTGTCACCCCTAGGTCCTTTTCCGCAGAACTGCTGCCTAGCCATTCGGTCCCTATGGGGTGGGGGAAGCAGGCAGAGGTTACAGAGAAGTCTCTTTACACACAACAGGGAGCAGGAGGCAAGTGCAGCATGTTTAGGATGATGGTGGTGGAGAGAAAAAAGGCTGGATTCAATGCACGATGAGACCAAAGGAGGGGAAGGCGAGTAGCAGCTCCACACAGGACCACAGTGCTCAGAGACCCCAGTGCTGGGCACCCTGACTGTCCTAGCTAGAGAGAACTGGCAAACAGGGACCCATCCCCCCGCCATGCTCCTCTCCTGGCAGAAGGCCCCTTGGAGCAGTAGGAACTGGATTGGGAGTGGGGGGCCCTGGGGAGAGAGGGCAGCTGAAGTCCCTCAGATATCTGGGAACTAGGCACTGCACAATGAACGGGCTTCACACCTGTCACAGCCGGGACTGAGGGGCAGCAGCAGCTGGTAGGGTCTGCGAGCAGGACTGGGGAAAAGACGAGCAGATGGGCCAGATCCCCAGCTGATGTTAATCACCCTGGCTCCACTGGAGTAAATGGGCCAGAACCTCAGCCGGTGTAAACGTCTTTTACTCCAGTGATGACAACTTCTCTATTTCCCTCATGTTTCATTGAACCAGCTCGCTTCCCTGTTCAGGCTAAACTTTTTGTCATCTAGATGGTTGTGACATTCCCCTCTGGTGTTATCTGGACTGGTGATCTGCTGGGCCTCTCCAATCTTTGACTCTGGGAGCCAGCCTGACCCTGCTCTGCTGTGAGAACCCCCACTTCTGGGCTGGTCACACAGGGCCTCTGGCATGTCAGCTGCTCCCAGCTACCTGCAAGCAAATGACACTAGCTAATATCTCGGTCCCAGACACAAACCTAGGAACCTCCGTCTTGCAGTGTCCAGTTATGCCCGGTGGACGCTGCAACCTAATAGGAGTTTGTCAATTTAACAAAGAAATAGATACGTTGTTATACCAATAAAATAAAAACCAGGAAGATCTTATTGAAGGGGAAAAGGCAAAATGCCACATTTATTGTGAATACAGAAAGAATCATAGTAAGCAGTTAAAAAGAAAAGGAGTACTTGTGGCACCTTAGAGACTAACCAATTTATTTGAGCATAAGCTTTCGTGAACTACAGCTCACTTCATCGGATGCATACTGTGGAAAATACAGAAGATGTTTATATACATACAGACCATGAAAAAATGAGTGTTTACCACTACAAAAGGTTTTCTCTCCCCCTACCCCACTTTCCTGCTGGTAATAGCTTATCTAAAGTGATCACTCTCCTTACAATATGTATGATAATCAAGGTGGGCCATTTCCAGCACAAATCCAGGGTTTAACAAGAATGTCAGAGGAACGGGGGCGGAGGGGGTTAGGAAAAAACAAGGGGAAATAGGTTACCTTGCATAATGACTTAGCCACTCCCAGTCTCTATTCAAGCCTAAGTTAATTGTATCCAATTTGCAAATGAATTCCAATTCAACAGTCTCTCGCTGGAGTCTGATTTTGAAGTTCTTCTGTTGTAATATCGCAACTTTCATGTCTGTAATTGCGTGACCAGAGAGATTGAAGTGTTCTCTGACTGGTTTATGAATGTTATAATTCTTGACGTCTGATTTGTGTCCATTTATTCTTTTACGTAGAGACTGTCCAGTTTGACCAATGCACATGGCAGAGGGGCATTGCTGGCACATGATGGCATATATCACATTGGTGGATGTGCAGGTGAACGAGCCTCTGATAGCGTGGCTGATGTTATTAGGCCCTGTGATGGTGTCCCCTGAATAGATATGTGGGCACAGTTGGCAACGGGCTTTGTTGCAAGGATAGGTTCCTGGGTTAGTGGTTCTGTTGTGTGGTATGTGGTTGCTGATGAGTATTTGCTTCAGGTTGGGGGGCTGTCTGTAGGCAAGGACTGGCCTGTCTCCCAAGATTTGTGAGACTGATGGGTCGTCCTTCAGGATAGGTTGTAGATCCTTAATGCGTTGGAGGGGTTTTAGTTGGGGGCTGAAGGTGACGGCTAGTGGTGTTCTGTTATTTTCTTTGTTAGGCCTGTCCTGTAGTAGGTGACTTCTGGGAACTCTTCTGGCTCTGTCAATCTGTTTCTTCACTTCAGCAGGTGGGTATTGTAGTTGTAAGAATGCTTGATAGAGATCTTGTAGGTGTTTGTCTCTGTCTGAGGGGTTGGAGCAAATGCGGTTGTATCGCAGAGCTTGGCTGTAGACGATGGATCGTGTGGTGTGGTCAGGGTGAAAGCTGGAGGCATGCAGGTAGGAATAGCGGTCAGTAGGTTTCCGGTATAGGGTGGTGTTTATGTGACCATTGTTTATTAGCACTGTAGTGTCCAGGAAGTGGATCTCTTGTGTGGACTGGACCAGGCTGAGGTTGATGGTGGGATGGAAATTGTTGAAATCATGGTGGAATTCCTCAAGGGCTTCTTTTCCATGGGTCCAGATGATGAAGATGTCATCAATATAGCGCAAGTAGAGTAGGGGCGTTAGGGGACCAGAGCTGAGGAAGCGTTGTTCTAAGTCAGCCATAAAAATGTTGGCATACTGTGGGGCCATGCGGGTACCCATAGCAGTGCCGCTGATCTGAAGGTATACATTGTCCCCAAATGTGAAATAGTTATGGGTAAGGACAAAGTCACAAAGTTCAGCCACCAGGTTAGCTGTGACATTATCGGGGATAGTGTTCTTGACGGCTTGTAGTCCATCTTTGTGTGGAATGTTGTATAGAGGGCTTCTACATCCATAGTGGCCAGGATGGTGTTATCAGGAAGATCACCGATGGATTGTAGGTTTCAGAGTAACAGCCGTGTTAGTCTGTATTCGCAAAAAGAAAAGGAGTACTTGTGGCACCTTAGAGACTAACCAATTTATTTGAGCATAAGCTTTCGTGAGCTGTAGCCACAAGTACTCCTAAGGTGCCACAAGTATTTCTTTTCTTTTTTCGATGGATTGTAGTTTCCTCAGGAAGTCAGTGGTGTCTCGAAGGTAGCTGGGAGTGCTGGTAGCGTAGGGTCTGAGGAGGGAGTCTACATAGCCAGACAATCCTGCTGTCAGGGTGCCAATGCCTGAGATGATGGGGCGCCCAGGATTTCCAGGTTTATGGATCTTGGGTAGTAGATAGAATATCCCAGGTCGGGGTTCCAGGGTTAGTTATAGCTATAACATTCCATTCAATTTCATATTTATTCTCATACACACACACAGGTTCTGCAAGGTTGTTATCATAGTTACCAGCCTTAGAACTGCTCATGCCAAGCCACTGGCCAGGTGGCCTGGACATGAGGAGGGAGCAGGGCTTTGTCAGATGCACATCTGATACTCCTGGAAGTTGGTTAGCAGAATCAGACCCCAAAGTTCTCACTTTCTAGAGTCCATTTTTATAGGAATTTATTCCTATGCCAGTCTATGGGAATTGCTTCATTATGCTGTCGCTGAATCAATCAGCAGATGGCACATTCCTGATGGCTCCATGCTGCCAGATGTTATCTTGTTCTTCGGTTCTCCCATCCTTGAGGCTGCTGGGTGGATTCCAGTCTGCCTTCGGGGGTCCTCTGGTTGTTTCCACTTGACGCCTTTTTTCAGCCGATGGACACTGCATTCTTAGGCTGGCACCTCCCTGATCATTCAGTTATTATCCACACCAAGCATCCATCCACATACATCCTCTATCTTTATTTTAATCATAATTGTTAACAAAGCGAGATGAATACAACAAAAGGGTGGGGAGTCTCTGGGTGCTGTTTCTGTTTTTACAGAGTATTGCTTTGAGTCTCTCTCTGTGTGAGTAGTTGTTGTTACAAAGAATTGCTTTGAGAACAGACTCTGTCTTAGAACGTACTAACACAATTAGCAGCTTGCAAGTTTCACACAGAGAGGGAGAGAAACAGTACCAAAAACCAAGAGACCTCTTAATTAGTAATACCCTGGAATTTAAACTATGGGGAATCAAACTCATTTGTGATTTTAATACAGAACTTCTTTAATATGATCCAACATGAGAACCCCCATTCCTGGGCCGTTCACGCACCGCCTCTGGCATGTAAGCTGCTCCCAGCTACTTGCAAGCAAATGACACTAGCTAATATCTCCGGTGCCAGACACAACCCTAGGAACCTCCATCTTGCAGTGTCCAGTTATGCCCACTGGACACTGCAACCTAAGATGCAACCTGCTGCTTGCCAGGAGCTAAGATTCGCGATGTGACGGAGAGACTGCCGAGACTCATCAAGCCCTCGGATCGCTACCCTTCCTGCTTCTCCACATGGGCACCAAGGATACTGCCAAGAATGACCTTGAGCGGATCACTGTGGACTACGTGGCTCTGGGAAGAAGGATAAAGGAGTATGAGGCGCAAGTGGTCTTCTCGTCCACCCTCCCCATGGAAGGAAAAGGCCTGGGTAGAGACAGTCGAATCGTGGAAGTCAATGAATGGCTACGCAGGTGGTGTCAGAGAGAAGGCTTTGGATTCTTTGACCATGGGATGGTGTTCCAAGAAGGAGTGCTAGGCAGAGACGGGCTCCATCTAACGAAGAGAGGGAAGAGCATCTTCGCAAGCAGGCTGGCTAACCTAGTGAGGAGGGCTTTAAACTAGGTTCACCGGGGGAAGGAGACCAAAGCCCTGAGGTAAGTGGGGAAGTGGGATACCGGGAGGAGGCACGAGCAGGAGCACGTGAGAGGGGAGGGCTCCTGCCTCATACTGAGAAAGAGGGGCGATCAGCAGGTTACCTCAAATGCCTATATACAAATGAATGAAGCCTGGGAAACAAGCAGGGAGAACTGGAAGTCCTGGCACAGTCAAGGAATTATGATGTGATTGGAATAACAGAGACTTGGTGGGATAACTCACATGACTGGAGTACCGTCGTGGATGGATATAAGCTGTTCAGGAAGGGCAGAAAAGGTGGGGGAGTAGCACTGTATGTAAGGGAGCAGTATGACTGCTCAGAGCTCAAGTATGAAACTGCAGAAAAACCTGAGAGTCTCTGGATTAAGTTTAGAAGTGTGAGCAACAAGGGTGATGTCGTGGTGGGAGTCTACTATAGACCACCGGACCAGGGGGATGAGGTGGACGAGGCTTTCTTCCGGCAACTCGCAGAAGTTACTAGATCACAGGCCCTGGTTCTCATGGGAGACTTCAAATCACCCTGATATCTGCTGGGAGAGCAATACAGCGGTGCACAGACAATCCAAGAAGATTTTGGAAAGCGTAGGGGACAATTTCCTGGTGCAAGTGCTGGAGGAACCAACTAGGGGCAGAGCTCTTCTTGACCTGCTGCTCACAAACCGGGAAGAATTAGTAGGGGAAGCAAAAGTGGATGGGAACCTGGGAGGCAGTGACCATGAAATGGTCGAGTTCAGGATCCTAACACAAGGAAGAAAGGAGAGCAGCAGAATACGGACCCTGGACTTCAGAAAAGCAGACTTGACTCTCTCAGGGAACTGATGGGCAGGATCCCCTGGGAGAATAACATGAGGGGGAAAGGAGTCCAGGAGAGCTGGCTGTATTTTAAAGAATCCTTATTGAGGTTACAGGGACAAACCATCCCGATGTGTAGAAAGAATAGTAAATATGGCAAGCGATCAGCTTGGCTTAACAGTGAAATCATTGCTGCTCTTAAATACAAAAAAGAAGCTTACAAGAAGTGGAAGATTGGACAAATGACCAGGGAAGAGTATAAAAATATTGCTCGGGCTTGCAGGAGTGAAATCAGGAGGGCCAAATCACACCTGGAGTTGCAGCTAGCAAGAGATGTTAACAGTAACAAGGGTTTCTTCAGGTATGTTAGCAACAAGAAGAAAGCCAAGGAAAGTGTGGGCCCCTTACTGAATGAGGGAGGCAACCTAGTGACAGAGGATGTGGAAAAAGCTAATGTACTCAAGGCTTTTTTTGCCTCTGTCTTCACGAACAAGGTCAGCTCCCAGACTACTGCACTGGGCAGCACAGCATGGGGAGAAGGTGACCAGCCCTCTGTGGTGAAAGAAGTAGTTCAGGACTATTTAGAAAAGCTGGACGAGCACAAGTCCATGGGGCCGGATGCGTTGCATCCGAGAGTGCTAAAGGAATTGGTGGATGTGATTGCAGAGCCATTGGCCATTATCTTTGAAAACTCATGGCTATCGGGGGAGGTCCCATATGACTGGAAAAAGGCTAATGTAATGCCCATCTTTAAAAAAGGGAAGGAGGAGGATCTTGGGAACTACAGGCCAGTCAGCCTCACCTCAGTCCCTAGAAAAATCATGGAGCAGGTCCTCAAGGAATCAATTCTGAAGCACTTAGAGGAGAGGAACATGATCAGGAACAGTCAGCATGGATTCACCAAGGGCAAGTCATGCCTGACTAATCTAATTGCCTTCTATGACGAGATAACTGGCTCTGTGGATGAAGGGAAAGCAGTGGACGTGTTGTTCCTTGACTTTAGCAAAGCTTTTGACGCGGTCTCCCACAGTATTCTTGCCAGCAAGTTAAAGAATCATAGAATATCAGAATCATAGAATCATAGATGCACATTCGGTGCATTGGATTCTTCCATCCTAAGTGCAGGACCCTGCACTTATCCTTATTGAACCTCATCAGATTTCTTTTGGCCCAATCCTCCAATTTGTCTAGGTCCGTCTGTATCCTATCCCTACCCTCCAGCGTATCTACCACTCCTCCCAGTTTAGTATCATCCGCAAATTTGCTGAGAGTGCAATCCACACCATCCTCCAGATCATTTATGAAGATATTAAAGAAGTATGGGCTGGACGAATAGACTATAAGGTGGATAGAAAGCTGGCTAGATTGTTGGGCTCAACAGGTAGTGATCAATGGCTCCATGTTTAGTTGGCAGCCAGTATCAAGTGGAGTGCCCCAGGGGTCGGTCCTGGGGCCAGTTTTGTTCAATATCTTCATAAATGATCTGGAGGATGGTGTGGATTGCACCCTGAGCAAGTTTGCAGATGATACTAAACTGGGAGGAGTGGTAGATACGCTGGAGGGTAGGGATAGGATACAGACGGACCTAGACAAATTGGAGGATTGGGCCAAAAGAAATCTGAAGAGGTTCAACAAGGACAAGTGCAGAGTCCTGCACTTAGGATGAAAGAAGTCCAGGCACTGCTACAGACTAGGGACCGAATGGCTCGGCAGCAGTTCTGCAGAAAAGAACCTAGGGGTTACAGTGGACTAGAAGTTGGATATGAGTCAACAGTGTGCCCTTGTTGCCAAGAAGGCCAGTGGCATTTTGGGATGTATAAGTAGGGGCATTGCCAGCAGATCGAGGGACGTGATCGTTCCCCTCTATTTGACATTGGTGAGGCCTCATCTGGAGTACTGTGTCCAGTTTTGGGCCCCACACAATAAGAAGGATGTCGAAAAATTGGAAAGAATCCAGCGGAGGGCAACAAAAATGATTAGGGGACTGGAACACATGAGTTATGAGGAGAGGCTGAGGGAACTGGGATTGTTTAGTCTGCAGAAGAGAAGAATGAGGGGGGATTTGATAGCTGCTTTCAACTACCTGAAAGGGGGTTCCAAAGAGGATGGCTCTAGACTGTTATCAGTGGTAGCAGATGACAGAACAAGGAGTAATGGTCTCAAGTTACAGTGGGGGAGATTTAGGTTGGATATTAGGAAAAACTTTTTCACTATGAGGGCGGTGAAACACTGGAATGCGTTACCTAGGGAGGTGGTGAAATCTTGTTCCCTAGAAGTTTTCAAGGTCAGGCTTGACGAAGCCCTGGCTGGGATGATTTAGTCGGGGATCGGTCCTGCTTTGAGCAGGTCGTTGGACTAGGTGACCTCCTGAGGTCCGTTCCAACCCTGATATTCTTTGATTCTATGAGTTAGTCAATTTAACAAAGAAATTGATACGTACCAGGCTTGTCAGAGTTCCCCCTTGGGAGAACGTACTTCAAACCAAACGCACTGCTTCCGGTAGAACAAACAAATTTATTAACTATAAAGGTAGATTTAAGTGTTTATAAGTCAAAGCATAAGAAGTCAGATTTGGTAAAATGAAATGAAAGCAAAGAGCTTTCTAAGCCGCCCTTAGCACTTTCAGTGCCCTTAAAAACTTAGAAGCTTCTCACCACGGGCTGGCTGGCTGCCCTTCAGCCAGGCTCTCCCCTGTGATCAGAGCTTCAGTCGCATGGAGGTGTCTGTAGATGAAGGTGGAAGAGAGAGGACGTGGCATGGCAAACGTCTCTCTCTTTTAGCATGTCCTTTCCTCCCTCTTGGCTTTGCCCCCCCATTTTAGTCAGGTGAGCATTACCTCATTGCAGTCCCATACACATGAAATTATTACCTATAACATTACTGTAACAATGACTATAAGATCATTATCACAACCATGCTCAGTGCATCATGAGCCTTCCAAAGACACCCAACATGACAAACTTTGCATTGGATACCTGTCATGGAGTCGCCGGGCGAAGCTCTGGAACTGCTCCCTACGAAGCCCGGCAGGACTCTGGAGAAGTGTCCTCTCTGGGAGCAGACTGTCTCCAGGGCAAACAGCTCACATGTCTTCCACCTTCCTGGGTCTGACCTCGAAGCATTCAGCATCCTCTGACCCTCCATGAGCTTCCCACGAGTCCGCCCAGGCGGGGTCCTGGGGAAGCCAGAGGGTCCTGCCCCCAACTTCGCAGTCAGACGTGACTCTCAGCCAGCCAGTAAAACAGAGGTTTATTAGACGACAGGAACATGGTCTAACACAGAGCTTGTAGGTGCAGAGAACAGCACCCCTCAGCTGGGTCCACTTTGGGGGGCAGTGAGCTAGACAACCACCTCTGCACTTCACTCCTCGTCCCAGCCCCCAACTGACTCCCCCTCTAGCCCCTCCTCCTCTGGGCTTTGTCCCTTTCCCGGGCCAGGAGGTCACCTGAGTCCTTTGTTCTCCAACCCTTTAGCTATCACCTTGCAGGGGGGAAGGGCCCAGGCCATCAGTTGCCAGGAGACAGAGTGTCGGCCATTTATGTACACTGGCCCTTTGCAACAATCACACCCCCTTATCCCACAACCTAGAGACTTAAGAAATGCATATGGGAAACTGAGGCACCCCTACAGTATTCAGAGGAAATTTAAGAACAGTCCCACTTCGTCACAATACCACACAATCATTTTATGACGATGAACATGGGCATGTAGGTACAGAGCGTCACAGTGGTATTCACCCCCGAGCATCCTCGATCTCTAGTGGCTGGCCCACATGCAGGAGAACAGCCAACTGCCCTCAGTTACACCACTCGCTCAAGGGGCAGAGGTCTGCAAATGGCCCTGTTCTGCTGACCCCACCCCTGGGACCCCGGTCACAACTCCTCATCAAAGGGGCTCCCAAAACACAGAGACAGTAACCCCATCCCCCAGAAAGTAAAGGCTCCGGCCAAAGGGGAAGTCACCTGGTCGTTAACCACAGAGAGTCACCCAGACACAGTGAGAGTTGTAGGAAGGCCCAGACCGGTGAGCATGGACTGGCGGGTTTCAGCGCAGTAAGGGATAGGATGGACCGGGCGTGTAGACATTACTACAGCAATGGAAAGGGTTCTCCCATTCCCATAGGTCATCCACCACCCAAGGGGCAGTAGGAAGGTTGATGGAAGCATTATTTTCTGTTTAAAGATCAATTATTCTAACTAAACTAAAAGGCATGTGTTTATTCAAATTGTCTTGATATTTTCTGGGGTTTACGGGCATTCAGGGAAGGGTTATTTGTCCAAATATGGATCTGTTTGATCATGAGGTTCCTGAGATACAGCCTTGCCACCAGAGGCAGCTTTTTACAAAGTCATCTTGCTCTTTTAACATTTCACTGCTCACAGCTGGGGCTGAAACTACGTTTCTCCTTGTTCCCTTATGGATCTCGGTCACTTGGCATTATTAGTACATAGCCCCCACTGCCTCTTTGGGAAACCAGGACTGAAAAAGTCAATACCTGCAGGAGTTGGAGTTTCAGAGCAGCACAAGTCAAACTGGTGAGTCACGGACATTGAAATGCAGACAGGCTGCAAGACTAAGTCCCTGTTAACTGCTAGAGAGTTTCCCCAATCTGCTGTCACAGTAAAGCGTTGGCTCAAGGGGATGTGCTGTGGACATTGAACCTAAACTACACCCATGAATCTGAGATTGAACCCTACTTCTGGTAGCTTTCAGACAATATGCATTGTGCATTTTTCTTGCATTTTGTAGAAGTTCCTCTTGAAAGTTTTGCCCTCCGATTCCAAAATGTTTGGGTTAAAAGTAATAGTTTAAAGTGCTCTGAAATCCACATGCAGACCTTTGCTCGGTCTGTACTTAAAACTTTTAACAGCGTAGCTGTGTCAGTTACGGGTGTGAAAAATCACACCACTAACCAATGTTCCCTCGAATATTTTCCATCCACGTGCGGGTTGAATTTTGTTATGTGCTCCACCAGCATTGAGGTAATGTGTGGGTGCGCGCTACCAGTTCAAACAAAACCCTAGATAGAATATATATTCTTAAACAGTTCCTAGGTATGGAGGAAGAAGAAAGAATATTAAAACAAGGGATAATTATCAAGGTGCACTGCTTAAGATGTGTATTTAATATGAAATCAAATAAAAAGAAAATGGACACTGCCCTTGGAGTACATGTATTTTATCATCCTTTCTAACAACTCAAGCTAGTAAACACACCCAAATGTGGCCTACTGAAAACAGCTATAGAAATAAAACAAAGCCATGGGCACTTAGTAAAAGCATAAGAAGTATGCACCGGAGACCCAATTTAATAACCTCCTCCTACCATACAGCCTGATCACTAAATCTTCAGGGAAAGCTGCTCTCAAAAAATGAAGCATCTGCCAAAACACTAGCATGCTACCGACTTTCGCAGTTCCCCAAACTATCCCTCTTGCATGCATATTATCTGCGCACACAGCCCAGCTTTAAGATGCTAAACAAATCTATGAGTCAACTAGAAACAGTCATGCTCTCATCGCAAATATTAATACAATATTGTCTGATACTGGAAAGGAGAGTAGAAGGTATTCACTCAGGCTTATACCATTTCTATGGGATGTCAATTCTTAACTTGATGAATATTTCACACACGTAGAACAGGAAAAAGAAGTAATAAAGCAACACAGACAGCAAACAAAACCCCGAACAAACAAGTGACAACACTGAAAATACAAAGGGAAGTAAAACAGCAACTGGCTGGTGATGGGTATTTTAAATGAGTGTCCAGGACCCACACTGTGCAAGTGCAACAGAGCCCTGCAGAAACAGGCAAAGTTCTCCTGTTTTCATATTGTGTGTGTGTGTGTGTGTCACCAACTCAGAAACTCAGAGCAGAAGCCCTGGAGCAGACTGACACATGGCTTCGGAGTTTACAGACAGATCCCTGCTTCAGAGAGCTTGCAAGTAAGGTCTTCATCCTACAAAACACCTATTCCTACTTCTGAGTCAATGGGAGTACTCTGACATGCCAGAACTATACCAGGTGGAAAGCATTAAGGCCAGATCTTTGCTAATACCTCTCCCCAGACAAATTCTAAAACTTAATGGGAATCACTTCTCTGAAATCCAACTCTAATTGAAAGGCCAAACAGCATCCATGGTAAAGTTCTTCCACTTTTAACAATTTATCATGTATTAATTAGTAACATAGGATATTTTAAAAAAATCATTAAGATCTCAGTTTTCAGATACCTACAACACTCCAAAAAAATTATGTTGTTGAAAGAATCCTTGTCTTTCTAACCTTAAGCCATTAACACCCATGTAAACTTTGTCTGAAATGTAACCGTGCCAATGTCATGAGCTAGGTCTAGCCACATGCTTTTGCGCCAGTATTCATTCGCTAAAGCCCCAATCCTGCAAACGTCTATGCATGGGAGCCCTGGTAATCCACCTTCACGAGAAGCATAACACTTGCTGCGCCCCGGCTGAAACGCCCGGGCATCAGTGTGAACGAGGTGTTGCATTACTGCGCGGTGATTGGCCTCATAAAACGTCCCATAATCCCCCAAATCAAGTGGCCACTTTTGTCACTGTTTTGAAATCGGCTACAGGAATGCGGCTATGCTCCACTTCTGACAGCTGGCTGCTTATCTGCTCTGGGACAAAGCAACCATTACTGTGGAATGCTGCTGTTGTGAGTGTGTGTGATGTGGGGGGGAGGGGGGTCTGCTGCTGTCTGAACTTACAAGACAGCATGCTGACACACTCACCCCGCCCGAAACCCACCCTCTCTCCCACCACACACACACACACACTCCCTGTCACACTCCACCCGCCGCCCCATTTGAAAAGCATGTTGCAGCCATTTGCACACCGGGATAGCTACCACAACGCACTGCTCTCTGTGGCGTTGCAAGAGCTGCTGATGTGGCCACGTCAGTGCGCTTCCAGTGACGGTGTAAACACAGGGCAGTGTTTTCCCTGCTGCAGTCTCTGAAAGCAGGTTTAACTCCCAGCGCTCTACATCTGCAAGTGTAGCCAAGCCCTAAGAGAGCAGAAATAGCATGAAAGCAGCTTCTTAAAGCAATACCAATCAAAATAAAATCACAGATCTATTTCTTTTAACCTTGGATTGCTGTAATTTACCCATCAGATCACTACAACAGAAAGATCAAAGTGTTTTTTCAATTTGTTCACTGTGTGGACTGGACAGCAGTTTCAAGCCTGATCCTGCACTTATGAAGACCTCATTCCAACCTAAAATGCAGTCTGCACTCTTTAAAAATACTCATAACTTCCTCAGAACTCTAGGAAGAGGACAGATCATTAACACGTATCTACAAAAGCAGCCTAAATGCTTTACAATAAAAAACAAACAAACCCACCAATACAAGTGGCAATGGACGCATGAGCAAATAGGTAGTTTTTCTGTTATTTTTTGCTTCACCTGTAATTTTTATGGGAGCTGGGACCCCTTTTCCTTCTTTAACAAAGCCCATTGTCACAGCTCAGACTTTTAACCCTCAAGCCGGGCTATGGAAACCTCCCCAAAACTGTCCTTGGTATTTTCACTTTGGAGAGCTTTGGGGTTCAAACCTCCACAGTGCCTGTGGTTCGGAGCAACCGATATTTTAAGAAAACTGCTGGGTTAATTCAGACTCTTCCAAACTGACAATAGCCCAAAGTCTGCCTCATGGATCAGGCCACAGTGTCTGTAACCAAGGCGTCTTTCACTCCTCACATGCCTGGAGACTTCAGCGGAGTGACCGTAATGTGGGGTGAGCTGGAATCCTCAACCATAAAGACCAAGGTAAAGGTGGAAGCCCTTTTGCACCAGCACCTGCCTAAGAAAGACGGACATTCCAGGACTCCCAGACTGATCCCCTCTGGGGAAGGAAGTTGTAACATCAACACCAGGCTGTGCCAGCCTTGACTTGTCTCCTCGTACCTGACACAGCTTGCGAATGTGGAGTACTGAGTCGGCGACCCCATCGCCTGGTTCCTTGACTGCAGCTCTAGCTCCTACTCCAGGGGAGTTGAAAGAGCTGCAGAGTTGGAATCACTTGTCAGTTTCAATATCTGATTGTTACTCTTTCAGTTTTTCAGACTTTGTGTGATGGGTTCAGTCACAGAGACCCCCTTGGGACTGTCACCTGACGTGCTGAATTTACCTCTAAGCCCATTTTCTCTGCCAGTTTGGGCCTCCAGAACCCTGCCTTGTTGAGCCAGACAAGCTAGCCTGCTACAAAACAGACCTGAACCACACCCCCAAAGCTGCAGACTTAACTGAAAACAGCTCAGCAAGTGCTCCCGTCTTCAGCACCCAACTCCCAATGGGATCCAAACCCCAAATAAATCTGTTTTACTCTGTATAAAGCTCATACAGGGTAAACTCATAAATTGTCCGCCCTCTATAACACTGATAGAGAGATATGCACAGGTATTTGCTCCCCCAGGTATTAATCACTTACTCTGGGTTAATTGTGATTTTATCCTATAAAAAGTAGGATTTAATTGGTTCCAAGTAATAACAGAAAGAACAAAGTAAGTTACCAAGCAAAATAAAACAAAACACGCAAGTCTAAGCCTAACACATTAAGAAACTGAATACAGGTAAATCTCACCCTTAGAGATGTTCCAATAAGCTTCTTTCACAGACTAGACTCCTTCCTAGTCTGGGCCCAATTCTTCCCCGGTACAATCCTTGGTTGTTCCAGCTCAGGTGGTAACTAGGGGATTTCTCATGACTGGCAGCCTCCTTTGTTCTGCTCCACTCCCTTTTATAGCTTTGGCCCAAGGCATGACTCCTTTGTCTCTCTCTGGGTTCCCACCCCTCCTTCTAAATGGAAAAGCACCAGGTTTAAGATGGATTGCAGTATCATGTGACATGGTCACACGTCCTGTGAGACCCCAGCCTCCATTCTTCCAAGGCTGCCCAGCATCTACCCCAGGAAGGTTTGCAAGTAAACAGAGCCATGTGCAGGTGATTGATTCTGAAGCACCCTGAATGGCTTCCACTTAATATGTTTACATCAGTGATACACGTTTATGTCTTATTCTCCTGAGTCCAGACCTAGAAATAACATATGCACAAATGGGATGACCACACTCAATAGATTATGAGCTTTGTAATGGTACCTTACAAGAGACCTTTTGCATGAAGCATATTCCAGTGACATTATATATACGCTCATTAGCATATTGCCATAAAACATATGGAGTGCAAGTGACACTTTGTTTTTATCAAGTGGGAGCCATCCCACTCTTTCTATTCTACCCCAGTGGTACAGTGGGGCTCAGTGCGTGCATGGGTGTATGAAACCTGTCACATCCACAGAAGGAAGGAGCTAAAAAGAATAAGTCTCAAATCTAAATAACACTAAAATGCTGCCCTACAAAATGACTGAGCTCCTTGTTCTGCGAAAGTGGTCAAAGAACCTGAGCTTCTGGATACATACGTTAAAATTCTGTACGTTAATGGCTGTGTCTGTATTAAGGTTTTATCTGTAGAAGCCACCAGCAGAAGCTACACACTGGTGAGGTCTAAGACGGAAGCTCTGAAGTTGTGGCTTAAATGTGAGCAATAAATTGGTGTTAGAATTGAAATATTCAAGCGGCTGAGTGTGGATCGCATGGCCTGGGTGAAGTTCTGTGACTGGGATTAATAACTAAATGGACAGCTGCCTCCTTGGGTTCCTGTTTCAGGATTTATAAGGGCTGATTTTCTACTGTATAATATCTTGTTCTTTTAACATTTTATTTCACACAGCTGGGGCTGAAACTATGGTTCTCTTTGTTCCCTGACAGATCTCGGTCATTTGGCATTTATCTCTGTACTTAGCACCCACTGCCTCTTTGGGGAACCAGGACTGAAAAAGTCAATACCTGTAGGATTTGGAATTTCAGAGCAGCACAAGCCAAACTGGTGAGTCACTGACATTACAGATGGGCTGCAAGACTAAGTCCCTGTTAACTGCTAGAGGGTTTCCCCAATCTGCTGTCAGTAAAAGGTTGGTTCAAGGGGATGTGCTGTGGCCATTGAACCTAAATTGCACCCATGAATTTGAGATTGAGCCCTACATAGCTATGCCAGGAAAAGCTCTACATTACACATAGTCATAGTGGCAAAAAAATCCAGTAAACAAAATCAAGGTAATTAATGCCCATAAACTACATTAATGTGGAGTTAAGGAGGCCCACTGCTTCCTCCTGCCCTCCCAGCATGTGGATGGGAGCTAAAGTTAAACCTCTGAAAACTAGGAAATGAAGAGTTAAAGTACATGTCCTAACTGCAAAACAACCTTAACTCTGCCCCTTCCCTATCTCTGGAGTTGGCACCCACCACTGGAAACAGTTCAGTAAGGAAGGTTTACAAATTACCAGGGAAGTGGCAGCTTCAACATCTCAGGAAGTCTTTGAGTCAAGACTAGATGCCTTTCTGGAAGATGCTTTAATCCAACACAAGGCATTCAGCTCAACTTGGAAGCAAATAGACGAAATTTTCTTGCCTGTGTTATAGAAGAGGTCAGACTAGATGACCTAATCGTCACATCTGGCCATAAAAAACCCATGAATCTACAATAGATACAAGGAAGGACTAAGAGAACATGCCACTGTTTGTGTTGTGTTGCACAGACGGGAATACCGGCATTTATCTGCATGCCCTCCAGCTGTGTGCACTCTGTCATCTCTAGCTAGAATTTGTTGCTGGAGGGATTACTGGGAGCAGCTTGGCAGAGCTGTGACTGGGATATGAAGGGGGGGTGCGTGTGAAACTTGGGGCACCAAGTCTGCTCATTTCCATGCTGAGTGTTTCAGAGTAACAGCCGTGTTAGTCTGTATTCGCAAAAAGAAAAGGAGTACTTGTGGCACCTTAGAGACTAACCAATTTATTTGAGCATGAGCTTTCGTGAGCTACAGCTCACTTCATCGGTATGCATCCGATGAAGTGAGCTGTAGCTCACGAAAGCTCATGCTCAAATAAATTGGTTAGTCTCTAAGGTGCCACAAGTCCTCCTTTTCTTTATGCTGAGTGTTGTAGGTTGTGTCAGTGAAGGTGCACAAGGATGTGTTCTTGTCACATAGACGGTCAGCAGCCTGGTGGCGTATGTGTAAAGAGAAGTTGTTAGACTTTGTGCTGTACTGCTCCTGTTCCCAAAGTGTTGTGTAGCAGGGGAGGGCAGAGGGTGTCACTGTGTGTGTCACTGGCATGTCGGGGTGATGCTGAAACAGGACAGAGTAGAGGTTGCATTCTGGGGCTGGTGTGAACCTTAACTCTGCATTTCCCCTTCCAAGAACCGAGGGGACAGGAATCCTTACCCAGCGAGGTCACACTCTCATAGTTCTCCTGCATGACGTCTCCGCAGAGGGCTCTCTGAGCGGGGTCCAGCAGAGCCCCCTCTTCCCTGGTGAAATACACAGCCACCTCCTCGAAGGTCACCGGTCCCTGAAAGAGCAAGAGTCCAACACTCAGGACCTGCTGCCCCACTCACAACCCCACTATTCGTGGGGGAGAGGAGCCAATCAAATTGGAGCTCTGGGAGGCTCGCTGTCAAAAGAGTTTCAACCCCGTACAAGGCTCCGAGCATCCAGGAAACACCAGGGTGAGGGGATGAAGAGAGAGTTCCTCGTCTCTCCCAGCAGATCCATCACACGCCGACTAGCCACAGACTGGTGCAGGAGATGGAGCCCTTAGCAGGGTCTAGGGAGAGCTGCCTGGTAGGAAGAGAAGGGGAAGTCAATAATTTTAGGAGAAATGGGGGAATTTATAGCTATATGTGATAACGAGAGAGAAAAGGGGAAGAAGTAGAGAGAATTTTTACCAGTATTTGAGAGGCAAGTGACACAAACAGGGAAAGGATGCAATTACCTCCCCTCCCAAACACACACTTCTCCCCCTGGAAATTCCTGGCTGCACAGAGACGGCTCAGTCCCCGGTAGTGTGAAAAACTGCTCTCTGTCTTAATGTGCTAACTGGAGCAGTTACTGATGAGTCAGGTGGGCTGAGGGGGTGTAGGTCAAACATTTCACTGCACCACCTCAGTTCCCTACATCAGACAGGGAGACGCTGCCGCGACTGGGCCGTGCCCCGCCTGGGCCTTGAAGCACCAGCCCCGGGAAGCCCATGCTGGGAGGTGGTGTCCGGGGGAGGGGAAATAAAGAAGCCCCTCTGCCCCCCCATTGCAAACACTGGTGTCGCACTGGAGTGTAACTGGCCCCCCTCTGCCTGTGCCGGGCTTTTGCCCCCCTCACCCTCAGGCAGGCCTCACCCCGCAGCTTACGCCCAGTTCCTCCCCCCACGATTTTGCCCTCAGCCCCCTCCTAACCCTGCCTCCAGCTGCTTGACCCCCCGCCCTGACCTGTCAATTCCCACCCCCCCGCTCAGACCCCGGCTGCCCCCCGCTCCGATCTGCCCCCTGGCCCCTTTCTGAGCCCGGTGAAGGGCAGCCGGAGAACCGGGGGCCAAGGAAGGGCAGGCAGAAGGGCAGCGGCTTCCGCAGATGTTACTGAGCATGCTCCGTGCCCCCTAAGTAGCCAAAGCAGAGATTCCAGATAACAGCCCTGTGAGTCTGTATTCGCAAAAAGAAAAGGAGGACTTGTGGCACCTTAGAGACTAACCAATTTATTTGAGCATAAGCATAAGCTCACGAAAGCTTCCCCTTTTCCTTTTGCGAAAACAGAGATTTTCACACTACGCCCCCCAGGCTTGCAAGGAGCGGGGGCTCTGCGCACTAGGGCCCCGCTGCAGCGTCCCCCTGGCCCCGCGGGGCTGGGGCGCCCTTCGCAGCCCCCGGGACCAGCCGCCCGCGGTCTGGCGCCAGGGCCGGAGGCTCAGAGCCGCACAAGCCCCGCGGGGACCGGCTGGGGCGCTTGGAGCAGCCGACCCGCCCCCCGCAGGCTCGCCCAAAGCTCGCGGGGATGGAGGAGCCCCGCCCCCCCGCAGCCCGAAAAAAGGCGACGGATGCACCGACCCCCCCGCAGCAAGGTCCCGCCTGCACCGACCCTCCCGCCGCCTCCCCCGGCCCGGCCAGGCCCCGGGCTCAGCCCCTGCAGCGGCTCCGCGACTCACAGGCACGCCGGGGCCCGGCGTCTGCAGGACCCACAGGAAGGGGCAGGAGCAGCCGGGAGCGGGGCGGGCTGGAGGAAGCAGGAGAACAAAGCCCGGAGATCGGGCCCGGGGCAGGTCCGTTCCCCGCGGGGAGCCAGCCCCGGGCTCTGCCCCCGTCCGCTCCGGAGCCAGAGACTCCAGGTGCCCGAGAGCCCCCGGGGGAAGCGCTGGGGCCGGGCAGGAAAGTGACTCTCTGCCCCGGGGGGCCCCAGACGCTGCAGCCCCCGGGGGTAGGCCCCGGCACGGCTGGGATGGGGGGGGGGGGAGAGAGACTGCGGCCTGGCGGGGTTCCCCTGGGGTGTGGGGAAGGGGAAAAACCGGAGGTGCAGGGCGGGGGGAGGTCGGTCGGGCGGGGGCGTTTGAACTGTCTCTGTGCAGCCAGGAAATCCGAGGAGGAGAAGTGGGGGGGAGGGGGATGAGTTCATTGCACCCTTTCCCTATTTGTGCCACTTCGCTCTGTCACACTGCTCCAAATTCTCTCTAGTTCTTCCCCTTTTCTCTCTCATTATCCCATGTGGCTCATCAATTCCAAGGAGATCCTTCCCCTATTTCTCTTAAAATGATTGACGCTCCATTCTCTTCCTACCAGGCAGCTCTCCCTAGACCCTGCTCGGGGCCCCATCTCCTGCATGTCTCTGGTTAGTCTGTGTGATGGATCTGCTGGGAGAGACGAGGAGCTCTCTCTTCATCCCCTCACCCTGGTGTTTCCTGGATGCTCGGAGCCTTGTGGGGGGTTGAAACTCTTTTGACAGCGAGCCTCCCAGAGCTCCAATTTGATTGGCTCCTCTCCCCCACGAATAGTGGGGTTGTGAGTGGGGCAGCAGGTCCTGAGTGTTGGACTCTTGCTCTTTCAGGGACCGGTGACCTTCGAGGAGGTGGCTGTGTATTTCACCAGGGAAGAGGGGGCTCTGCTGGACCCCGCTCAGAGAGCCCTCTGCGGAGACGTCATGCAGGAGAACTATGAGAGTGTGACCTCGCTGGGTAAGGATTCCTGTCCCCTCGGTTCTTGGAAGGGGAAATGCAGAGTTAAGGTTCACACCAGCCCCAGAATGCCACCTCTGCTCTGTCCTGTTTCAGCATCACCCCGACATGCCAGTGACACACACAGTGACACCCTCTGCCCTCCCCTGCTACACAACACTTTGGGAACAGGAGCAGTACAGCACAAAGTCTAACAACTTCTCTTTACACATACGCCACCAGGCTGCTGACCGTCTATGTGACAAGAACACATCCTTGTGCACCTTCACTGACACAACCTACAACACTCAGCATGGAAATGAGGCAGACTTGGTGCCCCAAGTTTCACACGCACCCCCCTTTCATATCTCAGTCACAGCTCTGCCAAGCTGCTCCCAGTAATCCCTCCAGCAACAAATTCTAGCTAGAGATGACAGAGTGCACACAGCTGGAGGGCATGCAGATAAATGCCGGTATTCCCGTCTGTGCAACACAACACAAACAGTGGCATGTTCTCTTAGTCCTTCCTTGTATCTATTGTAGATTCATGGGTTTTTTATGGCCAGATGTGACGATTAGGTCATCTAGTCTGACCTCTTCTATAACACAGGCAAGAAAATTTCATCCATTTGCTGCCAAGTTGAGCTGAATGCCTTGTGTTGGATTAAAGCATCTTCCAGAAAGGCATCTAGTCTTGACTCAAAGACTTCCTGTGATGTTGAAGCTGCCACTTCCCTGGTAATTTGTAAATCTTTGCACCAGCCTTCCTGAACCATTCCCAGTGGCGAATGCCAACTCCAGGGATAGGGAAGGGGCAGAGTTAAGGTTGTGTTGCAGTTAGGACATGTACTTTAACTCTTCATTTCCTAGTTTTCAGAGGTTTAACTTTAGCTCCCATCCACATGCTGGGAGGGCAGGAGGAAGCACTGGGCCACTGTAACTCTGCATTAATGTAGTTTATGGGCATTTAATTACTTTGATTTTATTCAGTAGTGGTTTGTGCTTTTTTTGCCACTGTAACTGTGTGTACCCTAAAGCTTTTGCTCTCCACGCTGTGTTGGTTAGCGGTGTGATTTTTCACACCCCAAACTGACAGAGCTACGCTGGAAAAACTTTTAAGTGCAGACCTAGCAAAACTCTGCATGTGGATATTAGGGCACTTTAAAATACTACTCTTGACCCAAACTTGTTGGAATCAGAGGGCAAAGCTTCCAAGAGGAATTTCAGCAGACTGTAAGAAAAATGCACAACACATATTATGTGAAAGCTACCAGAGGTAAGGCTCAGGTGTGGTTCAGTTTCAGTGGCCACAGCACATCCCCTTGAGCCAACCCTTTACTGTGACAGCAGATTGCGGGAAACCCTCTAGCAGTTAACAGGGACTTAGTCTTGCAGCCTGTCTGCATTTCAATGTCCGTGATTCACCAGTTTGGCTTGTGCTGCTCTGAAATTCCAAATCCTACAGGTATTGACTTTTTCAGTCCTGGTTTCCCAAAGAGGCAGTGGGGGCTACGTACTAACTGAGATAAATGCCAAGTGACCGAGATCTGTGAGGGAACGAGGGGAATCGTGGTTTCAGCCCCAGCTGTGTGCAGTGAAATGTTAAAAGTCAGCATGGATTCACCAAGGAAAGGTCATGTCTGACTAATCTAATCGCCTTCTATGATGAGATTACTGGTTCTGTGGATGAAGGGAAAGCAGTGGATGTATTGTTTCTTGACTTTAGCAAAGCTTTTGACACGGTCTCCCACAGTATTCTTGTCAGCAAGTTAAGGAAGTATGGGCTGGATGAATGCACTACAAGGTGGGTAGAAAGCTGGCTAGATTGTCGGGCTCAACGGGTAGTGATCAATGGCTCCATGTCTAGTTGGCAGCCGGTATCAAGTGGAGTGCCCCAAGGGTCGGTCCTGGGGCCGGTTTTGTTCAATATCTTCATAAATGATCTGGAGGATGGTGTGGATTGCACTCTCAGCAAATTTGCGGATGATACTGAACTGGGAGGAGTGGTAGATACGCTGGAGGGGAGGGATAGGATACAGAAGGACCTAGACAAATTGGAGGATTGGGCCAAAAGAAATCTGATGAGGTTCAATAAGGATAAGTGCAGGGTCCTGCACTTAGGACGGAAGAACCCAATGCACAGCTACAGACTAGGGACCGAATGGCTAGGCAGCAGTTCTGCGGAAAAGGACCTAGGGGTGACAGTGGACGAGAAGCTGGATATGAGTCAGCAGTGTGCCCTTGTTGCCAAGAAGGCCAATGGCATTTTGGGATGTATAAGTAGGGGCATAGCGAGCAGAGCTAGGGACGTGATCGTTCCCCTCTATTCGACATTGGTGAGGCCTCATCTGGAGTACTGTGTCCAGTTTTGGGCCCCACACTTCAAGAAGGATGTGGATAAATTGGAGAGAGTCCAGCGAAGGGCAACAAAAATGATTAGGGGTCTGGAACACATGAGTTATGAGGAGAGGCTGAGGGAGCTGGGATTGTTTAGCCTGCAGAAGAGAAGAATGAGGGGGGATTTGATAGCTGCTTTCAACTACCTGAAAGGGGGTTCCAAAGAGGGTGGCTCTAGACTGTTCTCAATGGTATCAGATGACAGAACGAGGAGTAATGGTCTCAAGCTGCAGTGGGGGAGGTTTAGATTGGATATTAGGAAAAACTTTTTCACTAAGAGGGTGGTGAAACACTGGAATGCGTTACCTAGGGAGGTGGTAGAATCTCCTTCCTTAGAGGTTTTTAAGGTCAGGCTTGACAAAGCCCTGGCTGGGATGATTTAACTGGGAATTGGTCCTGCTTCGAGCCGGGGGTTGGACTAGATGACCTTCTGGGGTCCCTTCCAACCCTTATATTCTATGATTCTATGATTCTATGAAAAGAGCAAGATGATTTTGTAAAAGCTGCCTCTGGTGGCAGGGCTGTATCTCAGGAACCTTGTGATCAAATAACCCCATATTTGGATCAATAACCCTTCCCTGAATGCCCGTAAACCCCAGAAAATATCAAGACAATTCGAATAAACACATGCCTTTTAGTGTAGTTAGAATAATTGATCTTTAAACAGAAAATAATGCGTCCATCAACCTAGCTACTGCCACTTGGGTTGGTGGATGACCTATGGCAATGGGGAACCCTTTCCATTGCTGTAGTAATATCTACACGCCCGGTACTTTGGTTAAAAGACCATTATCCATGCAGATATGAGTCGAGTTCTTAGGTCAGTTTCATAGTAGAGATGATGAGTTTCAAAGGTGTAAATAGTTCTTCCAGAATTAGTTGCACTGGTCACAGTCCAGTGCCCAATATCGGAGTGACCCAGACTGGAGCTGAGGACCTCAACCTTGCAACTCAAACTTCCCCTGGCAAAGCTTAAGCAGATCTGAGATAACAGGATCAGGGCCCAGGAGTTCTTTTTATAGCTCTCGTGCAGCCTCTTGACAGCCCACATTCTTTTGGTGCGGCATTGTGGCTTGAAATAACCCCCCCTATTTCCTATGCATACACAGGTAACTAGTTGTATTCATCAGCCCAAGGTAATTCTCCATTGAGCAGTTCATAGACCAGTGGTGGGCAGCCTGTGGGCAGCCTGTGGCCTGTCAGGGTAAACTGCTGGCAGACCACCAGACAGTTTGTTTACATTTCTACAGCCGTCCACAGCTCCCAGTTTCCACGGTTCACTGTTCCTGGCCAATGGGAGCTGTGGGAAGCGGCGGCCCGCAGCTCCCATTGGCTGGAAACGGTGAACCGCAGCCACTGGGAGCTGTTGTGCAAATGTAAACAAACTGTTTGGCAGCCCGCCAGCGGTTTACCGTGATAGGTCACAGGTTGCCCACCACTGTCATAGACAGTTTACTACAAACTTCAAAGAGAAATATAGACAAAGACATTATTACACCCAAGTTTCATATAAATGTTAATATTGCCTTTTGAGTTATGATTCAGTAAGTGTAGTGACAGACAGGAACCGTCTGTTTACATCGTTAACATCTAACAAGTTATAAGTGAACACACAGAATTAGTATTACCCCTAATTCTCTCACAAAACCGGTTTGCATTTCAGAGCTCTCATCTATGGGACATGGCTACGTTAGCTATTTATAAGGAATAGCCCTAAATACATATTTTTCTAATGTGACTTTAAAGTTTGGGTAATTTAGTCTGCTAGTTGCTAAACCTTTCTGGATCAATGTCACGGGAGTGTCTGGCTGTGTGTGTTCCCAGCAGAGATGGGGATAGTTAAATGCCTCTGTCCTGCCCCTTGGAGCACCTGGGAAGCTGCCCCAAGGATTTTACTGCTTTACAATAGACTGGTTTAAAACCAATAGCTGCTTCTTTGTAAGAAATGTCCCATGAACTCCCCTGATCTCCTTTGTTTTCTATCCCCTGAGCAGGATTTCCCATTCCCAAACCAGATGTGATCTCCCAGCTGGAACGAGGGGAGGAGCCGTGGGTCCTGGATCTCCAGGGCTCTGAGGAAGGAGAGATCCTGAGCGGCGCTTGTGCAGGTGAGGGATCATTAAACCAATTCAAATACACTCTGTGGCTGAAGGAGGGAGCTGGGACTCCCTAAAAAGGCCTTGGGAGCTCTCGGAGTTCAGGAGTATCCCCAGAAGGCCTTGCACCGTATGGGCAGCTATTGCTCACAGCTTCCTACCCATCCTGATTGACACCCGGCAGCAGCTCCCTCCCTGACGGATACAATTCTGCCTCCACATCCTCTCTTCTCACCGCTGTGGAGAAAAGTTTAGGAGAATTCACTACCAGGGTTTTTTTCCCTGTCTCTCAAGCTCTAATTTCAGTTTGTTTCCTTCTTTTCCACCCCTGTTTCTGAGGTTTCTCTCTCTGTCCTGACAGGTGCTGGAATGGTGAATGAGAACGAGGAGCAGAATCCTGAGCAGGAAGATGCTGAGCAAGTGGAAGCGCGTGGGGGATTATCGCAAGGATCGAAAGGGAATGTGTCCAGGTGTTGTGTGAAGGGGAAAGCCTGTGAGAACCAGCACAGGCCACAGAGGCCGCAGGGAAACCAGCCCAGGGAGAAAGTGGGTAAATCCATTAATTGTCAGGGGACTCACCAGGACTCCAAGGAAATCACAGCCCAGCAGGGAATACCTACAGGAGAGAGAAAAAACACATGCACTGAGTGTGGGAAACACTTCACTCTGAACTCCACCCTCGTTAGACATCAGAGGATCCACACAGGGGAGCACCCCTACAAATGCTGTGAGTGCGGGAAACAGTTCAGTGAGAAATCAAACCTTATTACTCATCAGACAAGCCACACAAGAGAGAAACCCTATGAATGCTGTGAGTGCGGGAAAAGCTTCACTCGGAGTTCAACCCTTACTAGACATCAGAGAATCCATACAGGAGACAGACCCTATGAGTGCTGTGAGTGCGGAAAAAAGTTCACTCAGAGCTCAGTCCTTATTAATCACCAGCGAATGCACACAGGAGAGCGCCCCTATACATGCTGTGAGTGTGGGCAAACATTCGCTCAGAGCTCAGCCCTGTTTAAGCATGAGAAGATCCACACAGGAGAGCGCCCCTATGAATGCTCTGAGTGCGGGAAACAATTCATTGAGAAATCAAAATTTATGAAACATCAGAAGAGTCACACAGGAGGGAGACCCTATGAATGTTGTCAGTGCAGGAAACAGTTCAGTGAGAAATCAAGCCTTACTAAACATCAGGCAAGCCACACAGATGAGAGACCCTATGAGTGTAGTGAGTGCGGGAAAAGCTTCACTCGGAGCTCATCCCTCATAAGACATCAGAGGATCCACACAGGAGAGAGACCGTATAAATGCTGTGAGTGTGGGAAAAGCTTTGCTTTCAAATCAGACGTTAATAAACATCAGAGGGTCCACACGGGAGAGCGCCCCTATGAATGCCGCGAGTGCGGAAAACAGTTCAGTCAGAAATCAAACCTTAGGGCACATCAGAGAGGCCATACAGAACAGAGTCCCTATGAGTGCCGTGAGTGCGGGAAAAAGTTCACTCAGCTCTCAAGCCTTATTAATCACCAGAGAATCCACCCGGGAGAGCGCCCCTATGAATGCTGTGAGTGGGGGAAACAGTTCAGTGAGAAATCAAACGTTCTTAAACGTGAGGCAGACCACACAGGAGAGAGACCCTATGAGTGCTGCGAGTGCGGGAAAAAGTTCACTCAGCGCTCAGGCCTTATTAATCACCAGAGAATCCACACAGGAGAGCGCCCCTATACATGCTGCGAGTGTGGGAAAAAGTTCACTCAGAGCTCAGGCCTTATTAAACATCGGAGGATCCACACAGGAGAGAAACCCTATGAGTGCTCCGAGTGCGGGAAAAGTTTCACTGAGAGCTCATCCCTTATTAGACATCAGGGGATCCACACGGGAGAGAGACCCTATGAATGCTTTGAGTGTGGGAAAAGCTTCACTTTTAAATCGGACCTTATTAATCATCAGAGGATCCACACACGAGAGCAGCCTGTGAATGCTGTGAAAGCGGGAAAAGTTTCACCTGGAGCTCACACCTTAATAGACATCAGTGATTTCACAGGATAGAGACACACCATAAGAACTTTGTGTAGGGCAGAGAAAAGATTTTTTTTTTTAAAGACATTTGTTAATTCCTACACAGGGACTTTGGTGAAAACAGCCCTAAATTTGTGTCACCCTGTTCTCTCAGCTCCCCCAGGTGAGTTGCCCACTTTTTCTTTGCAGGTCGCCCTTCTCTGGGGTGACCCATGGTCCTTTCTACCTACTCCTTTCTCCTGTGAGTCATGAGAGTGTGTCTCCCTCCGGCCAGGAGTGTCCATCAGCCTCAAGTGGGGTTAATAGGGGTGACCTCAGGTAGGGGTGATCTAAAATTGACCTGGGCTTTGTCTCCGCTAGGATTTTCCAGCCTGCTGGAGGTAGCGATCCTAATGTAAACACCCTGCTGTATGTGCAGTGCTGACATAGCCCAGGGGCTGGGGTTAGCTCGCACCTTCCCCTTTGACCTGTCCTAATCGACACCAATGTTCCTGCTCTGGACAATCCCTGAGCAGCACATTTATACTGGCCCTGCTCTAGCAGAGCGAGTGTTAGTCACCAAGTTCCCCCTTTGGCGACAGATTGTCTCATTCCCAGTTGTTCTCATGCTGATCCAGGTTGTTCTGGGCAGTAGATATTTTTCTTTTTAACATTTTCCTTATTGAAAATCTATTTCAATATAACAAAGAGGAGGAGCAGGAGTGGGACAAATGTATCATTTTGGCCCCTGTGACACTGGAAGGAAATGGGGTGAGTCGACGGGATTCCCTCCTTCCCCATCACCATCACTAGGCCCGCTCACTCCAGCAGCGCTGGGTTCTGTTTGAGCCACAATGGAGCTTATCCACCTATAATCTACCCCCCCCCCCCACCTCCCAAAGTGTCTCTGCACTTCATAGCAAATTGATCCTAAATCCGACTTGTTACGGCTGGAGATGAAAATGTCCCAGACCTGGATGGGGAATTTCCATGGATCCCAAACACCATGCGATCATTCCCCATTTAAATCTCAGTTTCTGTCTATTGACAGAGCAACTTGTGGAAATTTTCCTGCTGAGCTGGGATCGTTTGCAGACGAGAAGGTCAGCAGTTTTTCCCTGATATGATGATAATTTTCTTGTTTTGTCAATAACAATTCCATAATAATGAAGTGCTGTTGAGTGAAACAGGTTTGAATGGATCAGAAGAGAAAGTGACAGGGGAATCTGCTCTGCTGATTTTTGAGTTATCGGATGTAACCTGCTCTGGAATTTAATTTTATATGAAACTGAAAGTGACTTATACAGAGCTAGTTGAGTGGTGTTAAGTATAGTTTATGTTTAGTGAGCTGTGTTCTTCATTTTATTTGTTTGTTCATTTTAATGAAATGTATAAAAGCGATAATGAGTCATCTCTTTCAATAAGTCACATGGGTCAGAACCATGGAGCATCTGGGTGGAGATCAGCCAGTCCAAGTTGGAGCCTTATCGGCTCCCTCTGAATTAACCCTTTGGCTCTCACATGAGAGCAGCTGTGGGGTTAGGGGGTGGGAACCTATCTCAGCTCCCGCTGGATTCTAGGGAGCTCAGAGCATCACAAGTAAAAAATGAGCTCACCTACACAGGCTTTTAGGAGTAGGGAGTTGGTGGAAGGGCAGGGTATCTCTAAGTAGGGGTGGGATGGCTATGGATTTCTCTGCTGTCACTGTCATGACCAGGACCAGCCAGCACACCCATCCGGCTTGCCCTGGGATTGTGTCTGGTCAGGATCAGCTGATGTTGTGGGTCTGGTTCGAAGGGTTGTAAATGGAGGGGAAGAGATTGTGCCTTTTAGCCATTGTGGTGTTGGCAGACTGAAGATGTGTTTGTGTTTTGGGGGAACATTGGGGAATAACTGAAAGAGGGCAGGCAGAGTTAAGGTTGTGTGGGCAACCTTATCTCTTAGTTTCCTATTTTTCAGGCGTGTGAGTTTTGCTGAAGTTGAGCTTCTCCAGGCAGACAACATTCCACCAGGCACTTAACTCCTTGTTAATGATGGTTTTTGTCCTTTAATTACTCCTTGAGGAATTCTGCACCAAAACATTAAAAATTCTGCACACTATTTTAAAATTTTGTGTATTTTATTTGTCAAAGTAACACAATATAATCACTCCAGTTTCAGTTATTCAAAATACCTGTCAACAAATATGTCAACAATACAGACAACAGCAAAAATGATTCCCCGAGGAGAAAGAGAGTTAAAGAAACCCCTACAATAACCGAATTCCAGATGGGGGATGCTGGAGGGGGCTGTGTGGGGCCCACAGAGCCCAGACACCTGCACTCCCATCCCCCCAGAGCCCAGCTACAGGGCAGCCCCCAGACACCAGTCCCCCCTCTCCCCATAGCCCAGCTGTGGGACAGCTGCCAGACACCAGTTCCGGCCTCTCCACAGAGTCTAGCCATGGGGCAGCCCCTGGCCCAGATGCCAACACCCCAGGGGCTTTACTCCCCACAACTTCTTTACTGTCCTGCCGGGGGACGTGGTGTGGTGCAGCCCTGCCCTTCCCCACTCTTTGCCAGAGCTGGCAGGGTATCCCAGGCCCTTTCCCGTCCTCAGGAGAATGAGGATCAGGCAGAGTGTGCAGCCTCCCGCCCTGCCACGCTCTGCTCCCTGCGAGCTGGGTGTCTTTATAAGAGGGAGAAAGACAAGAAAATCCAGTGAAAAGTCCCAGGAAGAAGTTAGCAGATTTCTTCCCCCTCCCAGGCCCCTTTTCTCTGCATGACCCTTTGCTGTGTGTGAGGGGTGAGATAGAGGATGCTGGGGAGTCAGTACCACCTAGATGACAAAAAGGGAAGTTAGCTGATTAAATGGGACATGAGGAAAATAGAGACGTTGTCATCATTGGAGTAAAAGAAGTTTTCATCGGCTGGGGATCTGGCCCATCTGCTCGTCTTTTCCCCAACCCTGGTCGCAGACCTACCAGCTGCTGCTGCCCCTCGGTCCCAGCTGTGAGGGGTGTGAAGCCCGTTCATTGTGCAGTGCCTAGTTCCCAGACATCTGAGGGACTTCAGCTGCCCTCTGTCCCCAGGGCCCCCCACTCCCAATCCAGTTCCTACCGCTCCAAGGGGCCTTCTGCCAGGAGAGGAGCATGGCAGGGGGATCATAGAAATCATAGAATATCAGGGTCGGAAGGGACCTTAGGAGGTCATCTAGTCCAACCCCCTGCTCAAAGCAGGACCAATCCCCAACTAAATCATCCCAGCCAGGGCTTTGTCAAGCCTGACCTTAAAAACTTCTACGGAAGGAGATTCCACCACCTCCCTAGGCAACGCATTCCAGTGTTTCACCACCCACCTAGTGAAAAAGTTTTTCCTAATATCCAACGTAAACCTCCCCCACTGCAACTTGAGACCATTACTCCTTGTTCTGTCATCAGCTACCAACAAGAACAGTCTAGATCCATCGTTTTTGGAACCCCTTTCAGGTAGTTGAAAGCAGCTATCAAATCCCCCCTCATTCTTCTCTTCTGCAGACTAAACAATCCCAGTTCCCTCAGCCTCTCCTCATAAGTCATGTGTTCCAGTCCCCTAATCATTTTTGTTGCCCTCCGCTGGACTCTTTCCAATTTTTCGACATCCTTCTTGTAGTGTGGGGCCCAAAACTGGACACAGTACTCCAGATGAGGCCTCACCAATGTCGAATAGAGGGGAATGATCACGTCCCTCAATCTGCTGGCAATGCCCCTGCCTATACATCCCAAAATGCCATTGGCCTTCTTGGCAACAAGGGCACACTGTTGACTCATATCCAGCTTCTCGTCCACCGTAACCCCTAGGTTCTTTTCTGCAGAACGGCTGTCTAGCCATTCGGTTCCTAGTTTTTAGGGGTGCATGGGATTCTTCCGTCCTAAGTGCAGGACCCTGCACTTCTCCTTGTTGAACCTCATCAGATTTCTTTTGGCCCAATCCTCTAATTTGTCTAGGGCCCTCTGTATGCTATCCCTACCCTCAAACGTATCTACCTCTCCTCCCAGTTTAGTGTCCTCTGCAAACTTGCTGAGGGTGCAATCCACACAATCCTCCAGATCATTTATGAAGATATTGAACAAAACCGGCCCCAGGACCGACCCTTAGGGCACTCCACTTGATACCGGCTGCCAACTAGACATGGAGCCATTGATCACTACCCGTTGAGCCTGACAATCTAACTTTCTATCCACCTCATAGTCCATTCATCCAGCCCATACTTTTTTAACTTGCTGCCAAGAATACTGTGGGAGACCGTGTCAAAAGCTTTGCTAAAGTCAAGGAACAACACGTCCACCGCTTTCCCCTCATCCACAGAACCAGTTATCTCGTCATAGAAGGCAATTAGATTAGTCAGGCATGACTTGCCCTCGGTGAATCCATGCTGATTGTTCCTGATCACTTTCCTCTCCTCTAAGTGCTTCAGAATTGATTCCTTGAGGACCTGCTCCATGATTTTTCCAGGGACCGAGGTGAGGCTGACTGGCCTGTAGTTCCCAGGATCCTCCTTCTTCCCTTTTTTAAAGATGGGCACTACATTAGCCTTTTTCCAGTCATGCGGGACTTCCCCTGATCGCCATGAGTTTTCAAAGGTAATAGCCAATGGCTCCGCAATCACATCCGCCAACTCCTTTAGCACTCTCGGATGCAGCGCATCCAGCCCCATGGACTTGTGCTCGTCCAGCTTTTCTAAATAGTCCCGAACCACTTCTTTCTTCACAGAGGGCTGGTCACCTCCTCCCCATGCTGTGCTGCCCAGTGCAGCAGTCTGGGAGCTGATCTTATTCGTGAAGACAGAGGCAAAAAAAGCATTGAATACATTAGCTTTTTTCCACATCCTCTGTCACTAGGTTGCCTCCCTCATTCAGTAAGGGGCCCACACTTTCCTTGATTTTCTTCTTGTTGCCAATATACCTGAAGAAACCCTTCTTGTTATTCTTAACAGCTCTTGCTAGCTGCAACTCCAGGTGTGATTTGGCCTTCCTGATTTCACTCCTGCATGCCCAAGCAATATTTTTATACTCTTCCCCGGTCATTTGTCCAATCTTCCACTTCTTGTAAGCTTCTTTTTTGTGTTCAAGATCAGCAAGGATTTCACTGTTAAGCCAAGCTGGTCGCCTGCCATATTTACTATTCTTTCTCCGCATCGGGATGGTTTGTCCCTGTAACCTCAATAAGGATTCTTTAAAATACAGCCAGCTCTCCTGGACTCCTTTCCCCCTCATGTTATTCTCCCAGGGGATCCTGCCAATCAGTTCCCTGAGGCAGTCAAAGTCTGCTTTTCTGAAGTCCAGGGTCCATATTCTGCTGCTCTCCTTTCTTCCCTGTGTCAGGATCCTGAACTCGACCATCTCATGGTCAGTGCCTCCCAGGTTCCCTGTTAGCCAGTTCTCTGTAGTTAGGACAGTCAGGGTGCCCAGCACTGGGGTCTCTGAGCGCCGTGGTCCTGTGTGGGGCTGCCACTCCCCTTCCCCTCCTTTGGTCTCATCGTGCATTGAATCCAGCCTTTTTTCTCTCCACCACCATCATCCTAAACATGCTGCACTTGCCTCCTGCTCCCTGTTGTGTGTAAAGAGATTTCTCTGTAACCTCTGCCTGCTTCCCCCACCCCATTTCCTCACCGTTCAGTCTGTGTTGATGTGGCTCTTTCTCTCCGGGATCCCCCCCCCTTATCTTTCGGCATTGAGCATCCTCCCGGGAAGCCCACGAGGTTGGATTCTGAGAAGCACCAAGGTGACCTAGAAGCACAAACCCCCACTGCCCTTCCATAGGACTGGCGCTTTGCCCTTTGCTGTGAGCAGGATTTGAACCTGTGCAGGCAAACCTCATAGGATTAGGGGAACCAGAGTCAGGCTGGGGCAGAATGTGTCATTTGACCCCCCTCCTACTCCCCCATGGACAGGTTCGTGCTTTGGTGACCCTGTGATTCCATTCCCAGATCACAGAACCCCACAAAGGAGAGATTTGCAGATTAACGGGGTGGGGGCTTGTGCTGAGCAAAGGCTGTTGTGACCATAGAAAAAGCCGTTGTGGGGTTTGAAGGACAAATCCCCAACCAGAGCCCTTGCTGGAGCTGGGGTGATCTCTGGTTCTTTTCTTGTTTTTAATAAAAAGAAAAGGAGTACTTATGGCACCTTAGAGACTAACCAATTTATTTGAGCATGAGCTTTCGTGAGCTACAGCTCACTTCATCGGATGCATACTGTGGAAACTGCAGAAGACATTATATACACAGAGACCATGAAACAATACCTCCTCCCACCCCACTCTCCTGCTGGTAATATCTTATCTAAAGTGATCATCAAGTTGGGCCATTTCCAGCACAAATCCAGGTTTTCTCATCCTCCGCCCCCCCCACATACAAACTCACTCTCCTGCTGGTAATAGCCCATTCAAAGTGACCACTCTCTTTAAAATGTGTATGATAATCAAGGTGGGCCATTTCCAGCACAAATCCAGGTTTTCTCATCCTCCGCCCCCCCACATACAATCATAGAATCATAGAATATAAGGGTTGGAAGGGACCCCAGAAGGTCATCTAGTCCAACCCCCTGCTCGAAGCAGGACCAATTCCCAGTTAAATCATCCCAGCCAGGGCTTTGTCAAGCCTGACCTTAAAAACCTCTAAGGAAGGAGATTCTACCACCTCCCTAGGTAACGCATTCCAGTGTTTCACCACCCTCTTAGTGAAAAAGTTTTTCCTAATATCCAATCTAAACCTCCCCCACTGCAGCTTGAGACCATTACTCCTCGTTCTGTCATCTGATACCATTGAGAACAGTCTAGAGCCATCCTCTTTGGAACCCCCTTTCAGGTAGTTGAAAGCAGCTATCAAATCCCCCCTCATTCTTCTCTTCTGCAGGCTAAACAATCCCAGCTCCCTCAGCCTCTCCTCATAACTCACTCTCCTGCTGGTAATAGCTTATCCAAAGTGACCACTCTCCTCACAATGTGTATGAAAATCAAGGTGGGCCATTTCCAGCACAAATACAGGTATTCTCACCCCCCCACCCCCCTTTTTTTTTTTTTTTTCAAAAAAACACACACACAAAAACTCACTCTCCTGCTGGTAATAGCTTATCCAAAGTGACCACTCTCCCTACAATGTGCATGATAATCAAGGTGGGCCATTTCCAGCACAAATCCAGGTTTTCTCACCCCCCCACCGCAACACACAAACTCACTCTCCTGTTGGCAATAGCTCATCCAAACTGACCACTCTCCTTACAATGTGCATGATAATCAAGGTGGGCCCTTTCCAGCATAAATCCAAGTTTAACCAGAACGTCGGGGGGGGAGGGGGTAGAAAAAAACAAGGGGAAATAGGTTACCTTGCATAATGACTTAGCCACTCCCAGTCTCTAGTCAAGCCTAAGTTAATTGTATCCAATTTGCAAATGAATTCCAATTCAGCAGTTTCTCGCTGGAGTCTGGATTTGAAGTTTTTTTGTTGTAAGATAGCGACCTTCATGTCTGTGATTGCGTGACCAGAGAGATTGAAGAGTTCTCCGACTGGTTTATGAATGTTATAATTCTTGACATCTGATTTGTGTCCATTTATTCTTTTATGTAGAGACTGTCCAGTTTGACCAATGTACATGGTAGAGGGGCATTGCTGGCACATGATGGCATATATCACATTGGTAGATGTGCAGGTGAACGAACCTCTGATAGTGTGGCTGATGTTATTAGGCCCTGTGATGGTGTCCCCTGAATAGATATGTGGGCACAGTTGGCAACGGGCTTTGTTGCAAGGATAGGTTCCTGGGTTAGTGGTTCTGTTGTGTGGTATGTGGTTGTTGGTGAGTATTTGCTTCAGGTTGCGGGGCTGTCTGTAGGCAAGGACTGGCCTGTCTCCCAAGATTTGTGAGAGTGTTGGGTCATCCTTCAGGATAGGTTGTAGATCCTTAATAATGCGTTGGAGGGGTTTTAGTTGGAGGCTGAAGGTGACGGCTATTGGCGTTCTGCTATTTTCTTTGTTAGGCCTGTCCTGTAGTAGGTGACTTCTGGGAACTCTTCTGGCTCTATCAATCTGTTTCTTCACTTCCGCAGGTGGGTATTGTAGTTGTAAGAATGCTTGATAGAGATCTTGTAGGTGTTTGTCTCTGTCTGAGGGGTTGGAGCAAATGCGGTTGTATCGCAGAGCTTGGCTGTAGACGATGGATTGTGTGGTGTGGTCGGGGTGAAAGCTGGAGGCATGTAGGTAGGAATAGCGGTCAGTAGGTTTCCGGTATAGGGTGGTATTTATGTGACCATTGTTTATTAGCACTGTAGTGTCCAGGAAGTGGATCTCTTGTGTGGACTGGACCAGGCTGAGGTTGATGGTGGGATGGAAATTGTTGAAATCATGGTGGAATTCCTCAAGGGCTTCTTTTCCATGGGTCCAGATGATGAAGATGTCATCAATATAGCGCAAGTAGAGTAGGGGCTTTAGGGGACGAGAGCTGAGGAAGCGGTGTTCTAAGTCAGCCATAAAAATGTTGGCATACTGTGGGGCCATGCGGGTACCCATAGCAGTGCCGCTGATTTGAAGGTATACATTGTCCCCAAATGTAAAATAGTTATGGGTAAGGACAAAGTCACAAAGTTCAGCCACCAGGTTAGCCGTGACATCATCGGGGATAGTGTTCTTGACGGCTTGTAGTCCATCTTTGTGTGGAATGTTGGTGTAGAGGGCTTCTACATCCATAGTGGCCAAGATGGTGTTATCAGGAAGATCACCAATGGATTGTAGTTTCCTCAGGAAGTCAGTGGTGTCTCGAAGGTAGCTGGGAGTGCTGGTAGCGTAGGGCCTGAGGAGGGAGTCTACATAGCCAGACAATCCTGCTGTCAGGGTGCCAATGCCTGAGATGATGGGGCGCCCAGGATTTCCAGGTTTATGGATCTTGGGTAGTAGATAGAATATCCCAGGTCGGGGTTCCAGGGGTGTGTCTGTGCGGATTTGATCTTGTGCTTTTTCAGGAAGTTTCTTGAGCAAATGCTGTAGTTGCTTTTGGTAACTCTCAGTGGGATCGTAGGGTAATGGCTTGTAGAAAGTGGTGTTGGAGAGCTGCCGAGCAGCCTCTTGTTCATATTCCAACCTATTCATGATGACAACAGCACCTCCTTTGTCAGCCTTTTTGATTATGATGTCAGAGTTGTTTCTGAGGCTGTGGATGGCATTGTGTTCTGCACGGCTGAGGTTATGGGGCAAGTGATGCTGCTTTTCCACAATTTCAGCCTGTACACGTCGGTGGAAGCAGTCTATGTAGAAGTCTAGTCTGCTGTTTCGACCTTCAGGAGGAGTCCACCTAGAATCCTTCTTTTTGTAATGTTGCTAGGGAGGTCTCTGTGGATTAGTATGTTGTTCAGAGGTATTTTGGAAATATTCCTTGAGTCGGAGACGTCGAAAATAGGATTCTAGGTCACCACAGAACTATATCATGTTCGTGAGGGTGGAGGGGCAGAAGGAGAGGCCCCGAGATAGGACAGCTGCTTCTGCTGGGCTGAGAGTATAGTTGGATAGGTTAACAATATTGCTGGGTGGGTTGAGGGAACCATTGCTGTGGCCCCTTGTAGCATGTAGTAGTTTAGAAAGTTTAGTGTCCTTTTTCTTTTGTAGAGAAGCAAAGTGTGCGTTGTAAATGGCTTGTCTAGTTTTAGTAAAATCCAGCCACGAGGAGGTTTGTGTGGAAGGTTGGTTTTTTATGAGAGTATCCATTTTTGAGAGCTCATTTTTAATCTTTCCCTGTTTGCTGTAGAGGATGTTGATCAGGTGATTCCACAGTTTCTTTGAGAGCGTGTGGCACAAGCTGTCAGCATAGTCTGTGTGGTATGTAGATTGTAATGGATTTTTTACCTTCAGTACTTTTGGTACGATGTCCATCTGTTTGCATTTGGAAAGGAAAATGATGTTGGTCTGTATCTGTACAAGTTTTTTCATGCAGTTGATAGATTTCCACTCCATACGGCTAAATGCAGGGCCTTGCATAATGACAGGTTGCAGAGTAGCAGCCGTGTTAGTCTGTATTTGCAAAAAGAAAAGGAGTACTTGTGGCACCTTAGAGACTAACCAATTTATTTGAGCATAAGCTTTCGTGAGCTACAGCTCACTTCGTCGGATGCATACTGTGGAAACTGCAGAAGACATTATATACACAGAGACCATGAAACAATACCTCCTCCCACCCCACTCTCCTGCTGGTAATAGCTTATCCAAAGTGACCACTCTCCTCACAATGTGTATGAAAATCAAGGTGGGCCATTTCCAGCACAAATACAGGTTTTCTCACCCCCCCACCCCCTTTTTTTGATCACTTTTTTTTTTTTGACCAACTTGATGATCACTTTAGATAAGCTATTGCCAGCAGGAGAGTGCGGTGGGAGGAGGTATTGTTTCATGGTCTCTGTGTATATAATGTCTTCTGCAGTTTCCACAGTATGCATCCGATGTAGTGAGCTGTAGCTCACGAAAGCTCATGCTCAAATAAATTGGTTAGTCTCTAAGGTGCCACAAGTACTCCTTTTCTTTTTGCGAATACAGACTAACACGGCTGTTACTCTGAAACCTTGTTTTTAATGTTTTCTGGGCAGTGCTTTCCCCTGAAGAATAAACGTGCTTGCACCAAAGAGCTGGGTGGGTATCAGTGTTGGCCATGACACTGCCCTTAGTCACTGCAGAGATAGCAAAGGGCAGGCACTGGCCGTTTAGGACTTGCTGAGGGCTAGTACAGGGTAAACAGGGCTGGTGCAGCCTGGAAATACGCTGTTTAGGAGAGGGAGAGACACGTGTCTCTGCCCAAGAGAGGTGACATCTGGGAAGTGTAAGAGTGGATGTCACTGGTGAACCACGGAGGGGGAATCCAGGGGCAGTTGCCCTGAACGGTGACAACGAGGTTACAGCGGGACCCTGCAGCCAGCACAGCCAGCTCCAACCACCCACTGGCCTGAACTGCCATGCAGTGTTTTTAACACAACCTCGAGCTCTCCTGCAGCTGTGGAAGAAAGGGAGCTGGAGACATGGGTAAAGGGTTTCCCCTCCCTCCAGGGTCAGGGGAGGGAGAGTGGTCATCTGCCATGGAGTCAAGACACCCCCTTCCAAATAATTACTGTTGGGGACAAGATATCCCTCCCACCAGAGACGATTTGTACCTCCTGATACAGGAACGGCACAATGTAAACATGGGCGGGGTGGGGGCACATGACTGCCCCATGTGTCGCCTCTGGAAGGAACCTGGGGGGCTGGGGCCACAGGAGCGGGGAACACGTCTCTGGGCTGGCCCCGGCCCAGGGAGACTCAGAGCACCACAGCGTCTGGTCGGAGCTCCAGCACCCTTGCGGGCACCTCAGCAGGGGAAGGGGGCAGGACAGAGCTGCTTCTCAGGCCGGCAGAGGGTGGCCACTCGGCGAAGGGTTGCCAACTTTCTAATTGCACAAAACCGAGCCCCCTTACCCCACCCTGCCCCTTCCCCAAAGCCCCACCCCATTCACTCCAGCCCCCCCCCCCCTTCAGTCCCTTACTCGCCCCCACCCTCAATCACTTTCACTGGGCTGGGGATGCGGGCTCTGGGATGTGGCCAGGGATGAGGGGTTGTGGGTGCGGGAGAGGGCTCCAGGCTGGAGCCAGGTGTTGGAGTGCAGGAGGGGGTGAGGGCTCTGGGGTGGGGCCGGGGGTGAGGGGTTTAGGGTGCAGGAGGGGTTCCGGGCTGGAGCCGGGTGTTGGAGTGCAGGAGGGGGTGAGGGCTCTGGGGTGCGAGCGGGAATGAGGGGTTTGGGGTGCAGGAGGGGGCTCAGGCCTGGGGTAGGGGTGTGGGCTCTGGGAGGGAGTTGGGATGAGGGAGGGGGTTCCAACCTGGGACCAGAAGTTCAGGGTGTGGCTGTGGCTGGGCGACGCTTACCTTAGGCAGCTGCTGGGTGGCGGAGCAGCAGGGCTAAGGCAGGCTCCCTGCCTGCCCTAGCTCCGCGCTGCTCCCAGAAGCAGCCGGCACGTCCAGCCCCTAGGCAGAGGCGCGGTCAGGGAGCTCTGCACCGTACACATTGCCCACACCCGCAGGCACCGCCCCCAGCCCTGAGCCCCCTCCTGGATTCCAACCCACTGCACGAGCCATGAGCCCCTTTCCTCAGTTCCTGGCCAATGGGAGCTGTGGAGCCAGCGCACGGAGCTTCCCTGATCACTCCTGTGTCTATGGGCTGCAGGAACATGCCGGCCACTACCAGGATCCGTGTGGAGCCAGGGCAGGCAGGGAGCCTGCTTTAGCCCTGCTGCGCCGCCGACCGGACTTTTAACAGCTCAGGCAGCGGTGCTGACCGGAGCCACCAGGGTTTGTTTTTTAACCAACCGTTCCGGTGAAAAACCGAGGGCCTGGGAACCCTAACTCTGGGTTGCACAGCAGCAGCTGCCTGCAAGAGAGCCCGGCTGGGGAGGGGGCAGTGGCAGCCCGCCCCCTCCGCTCCCTGACCAGGCCGGATGCTGGGGACAGAGGCCAAGCAAGCCGGAGCCATCCCAGCACATTTCTGGCTTGCTTGGCCCCTTTCACCTCCATTTATAACCTTTCAAACCAGACCCCCAACCTCACCTCAGCCTGATCAGACACAAGCCCAGGGCAAGCCAGACCGGTGTGGCGGCTGGGTCTGGCCATGATAGTGACAGCAGAGAAATCCACCAACCACCACCTGTTTAGAGATACCCCGCCCTTCCAGCAATCTCTCATCAGGGAGACGCACTGCCCCGGCCCCCCTCCCCTGCCCCCACTCCATGCTCCCGAAAGGCTGCGCAGGGGAGCTCATTTCCCCTTGTGATGCTCTGACTTCCTAGGATGCAGCCAGAGCTGAGATGGGTACCCCCCACTCCCCCAGCTGCTCCCATATGAGAACCAAAGGGTTAATGTAGAGGGAGCTGATAAGGCTCCATGGTCCATCAGCTGATCTCCACCCAGATACTCCACGATTCTTGCCCATGGAGCTTATTGAAAGACATGACTCAAAAATATCCCTTTTATACATTTAATTAAAATGAAGAAACAAATAAAATGAAGAACACAGGTCACTAACCCTAAACTATTAACACCACCCAGCTAGCTCTCGAGTGTACAACACAGTGATCATGTTCAGGTCAGATCAGAAAATCTGTCAGTAAATAACGATCTTGCTTTGGACTCAAGTCATCACTTTAGCCAAATTATCACAACAATACAGCAGAAAATGAACCTTTGTTAAATCCTGAAACAGGAACCGAGGAGGCAGCTGTCCATTTAGTTATTAATCCCAATCACAGAACTTCACCCAGGCCGTGCGATCCACACTCAGCTGCTTGAATATTTCAGTTCTAACACCAAATTATTGTTCACATTTAAGCCACAACTTCAGAGCTTCCACCTTAGATCTCACCAGTATGTGGCTAACCTTCTCCCAGTGGCTTCTATAGATAAAAACCTTAAGATGGACACAGACCTTAATAGACAGAATTTTAACAGTATGTATCCAACAGCTTAGGTTCTTTGACCACTTTCACAGAACGAGGAGCATGTGTGCACTGACATTGTAGGGCAGCATTTTAGGATTATTTAGGTTTGGGAATTATTCTTTTTAGCTTCTTTCCTGCATGGATGCGACAGGTTTCATACACACGCACTGACCCCACTGTACCACCAGAGTAGAACAGGAAGGATGGAATGGCTCCCAGTTGATAAAAACTAGAACAAGTAACAATCAGATATTGAAACTGACAAATGAATCCAATTCTGCAGCAATTTGGACTTCCACGGAGTAGGATCTAGAGCTGCAGTCAAGGAACCAGGCGATGGGGTCGCCGGCTCAATACTCCTCATTCGCAAGTGCTCTCAGGTAAGAGGAGACAGGTCAAGGCTGGCACAGCCTGGTGTTGATGTTACAACTTCCTTCTCCAGACGGGATCAGTCTGGGAATCCTGGAATGTCTTTCTTAGACAGGTTCCTGGTGCAAAAGGGCTTCCACCTTTACCTTGGTCTTCATGGTTGACAATTCCAGATCACCCCACATTGCGGTCACTACCCTGAAGTCACCAGGCAAATCAGGTGTGAATTATGCATTGGTACAGACAATGTGGCCTGATCCATTTCAGGTGAGGCTGACTTCAGGCTATCGTCAGTTTGGAAAAGTCCCATTAAACACACAGTTTTGTTAAAATATTGGTTGCTGTGAACCACATGCACTGTGGAGTTCTTGCCAAATCCTTGGCCTTCGTCGGGGTACATTAACACTCTTGTGGAATAGAATCCTTTACAAAACCACTCAAATACTGAGCAGTGTTCGTGAGGAATGACTTCCCCAAACATGGCCAATTTATTTCTTTAATCCGGTGGCACAGGTCTAAGTTAGGGACTTGAAACACTCCAGCATCAGAATCCCCATAAGTCACCAAAGGAGGGGAACTTATTAAAAATAGATATTCTGCAGCTATCCCACATACAACACTGATTTCATTTCAATGCACATTTGCAGCATCTACCAAGGGCAAGTTCATCAAAAATGCCATTTCTGGTTTCTCCACATCAACACAGACAAGGACAGCATTTCCTAAATCATAGGCCACACGAACCCAGTTACTTCAGTTAGTTGCACAATCTGGGGCGTGCTGTTCTTCGCCATTTCAGAGTGGAGACCTAAACCCACTGCTCTTTCCTTGGTAGCACACCCGATGGCTCAGAGCATCCTCCCCTGGTGAGTGAACTGCACTTGAGCTTCTTCCATGTCCTCATGCAGCAGTGCGGGAAAGACAAAAATAAAATAAGAAAGCACTATTTTAGCAAACAGTCATTTCTCCCAAAGTCCCAGATAAATCTGAGGTACATCCTGGACAATTAAATTAATATTAAATTATGTGATCAAATGGCCTTCAGGAGAGAGAGAAATCCCAGGACAAAGAGCGGTGTAAGTCACTTTCTTTTTCATACAAAATGAAATTCCAGAGCAGGTTACATCTGATGACTCAAAAATCAGGAGAACAGATTCCCCTGTCGCCTTCTCCTCTGATCCATTCACACCTGCTTCACTCAACAGCCCTTCATTATTATGGAGTCGTGTTATTTAGAAAAAAAAAAAAGCTTCATCATAATAGGGAAAAACTGCCGACCTTCTCATCTTCAAATAGTCTCAGCTCAGCAGGGAAAAGCCCAGAAGTGGCTTTGTCAATAGACAGAAACTGGGATTTAAATGGGGAATGATCACACTGTGTTTGGGATCCATTGGAATTTCTGATCCAGGTCTGCAACACTTTCATCTCCAGCCCTAACGAGTCGGATTTAGGATCAAATTGCTATGAAGTGCAGAGACTCTTTGGGAGGTGGAGGGATAGAATATAGGTGGATAAGCTCCATTGTGGCTCAGATGGACGCCAGCGCTGCTGGAGTGAGCGGGCCTAGTGATGGTGATGGGGAAGGAGGGAATCCCGCTGACTCACCCCATTTCCTGCCAGTGTTGCAAAGACTGAAATGATACATTTGTCCCACTCCTGCTCCTCCTCTTTGTTATATTGAAATAAATTTTCAATAAGGGAAATGGTAAAAAGAAAAAAACTGCTGCCCAGCACAACCTGGACCAGCGTGATAACAACTGGGAATGAAACAATCTGTCACCAGAGGGGGAACTTGGTGACTCTAACACTCGCTCTGCTAGAGCGGGGCCAGTATAAAGGTGCTGCTCAGGGCCTGTCTAGACTATGAAATTGGCGTCGATTAGGACAGGTCAAAGGGGAAGGTGCGAGCTAACCCCAGCCTGGGCTTTGTCAGCACGGCACATACAGCGGGGTGTTGGCACTGGGATCGCCACCTCCAGCAGGCCGAGCCCATGGAAAATCCTAGCGGAGACAAAGCCCAGGTTGATTTTCGCTCAGTGTAGCTACTTGAGGTCACCCTTATTTCCCCCACCTGGGGCTGACGGACACTCCTGGCAGGAGGGACACACTCCCATGATGACTCTCAGGAGAAGGGAGTTGGTAGAAAGGACCACGGGATTCACCCCAGAGAAGGGAGATCTCCAAAGGAAAAGCAGGCAACTCACCTGGGGGAGCTGAAAGAACAGGGTGACGCAAATGGTGCAAATAGCCCTAAAAAGTCGCTATGTGGGAATTAGCAAATGTCTTTAAAAAAATCTTTTCTCTGCCTACACAAAGTTTTATGGTGTGTCTCTAGCCTGTGAAATCGCTGATGTCTATTAAGGTGTGAGCTCCAGATGAAACTTTTCCTGCATTCACAGGCTGCTCTCATGAGTGGATCCTTTGATGATTGATGAGACTGTTCCCCGCACTCACAGCATTCATAGGGTTACTCTCCTGTGTGGTTTCAGAGGAACAGCCGTGTTAGTCTGTATTCGCAAAAAGAAAAGGAGTACTTGTGGCACCTTAGAGACTAACCAATTTATTTGAGCATGAGCTTTCGTGAGCTACAGCTCACTTCATCAGATGTTTACCGTGGAAACTGCAGCAGACTTTATATACACACAGAGAATATGAAACAATACCTCCTCCCACCCCACTGACCAGCAGGACAGTGGGGTGGGAGGAGGTATTGTTTCATATTCTCTGTGTGTATATAAAGTCTGCTGCAGTTTCCACGGTAAACATCTGATGAAGTGAGCTGTAGCTCACGAAAGCTCATGCTCAAATAAATTGGTTAGTCTCTAAGGTGCCACAAGTACTCCTTTTCTTTCTCCTGTGTGGATTCTCTGATGTATATTAAGGCTTGATTTGAAAGTGAAACTTTTCCCACACTCACAACATTTATATGGTCTCTCTCCTGTGTGGATCCTCTGATGTCTAATAAGGGATGAGCGGCAAGTGAAACTTTTCCTGCACTCACAGCACTCATAGGGTCTCTCTCTTGTGTGGCTTGTCTGATCTGTAATAAGGCTTGATTTCTCACTTAACTGTTTCCCATACTCAGAGCACTCATAGGGTCTCTCTCCTGTGTGGATCTTCTCATGTTTAAATAGGGCTGAGCTCTGAGCGAATGTTTGCCCGCACTCACAGCACGTATGGGGCGCTCCCCTGTGTGCATTTTCTGGTGATTAATAAGGACTGAGCTCAGAGTGAACTTTTTTGCACACTCACAGCATTCCTAAGGGCTCTCTCCTGTGTGCATTCTCTGATGTCTGGTAAGGGTTGAACTCCGAGTGAAGCTTTTCCCGCACTCACAGCACTCATAGGGTCTCTCTCTTGTGTGGCTTGTCTGATGTGTAATAAGGTTTGATTTCTCGCTGAACTGTTTCCTGCACTCACAGCATTGGTAGGGGTGCTCTCCCGTGTGGATCCGCTGATGTCTAACGAGGGTGGAGTTCAGAGTGAAGTGTTTCCCACACTCAGGGCATGTGTTTTTTCTCTCTCCTGTAGGTATTCCCTGCTGGGCTGTGATTTCCTTGGAATCCTGGTGAGTCCCCTGACAACTAATGGATCTACCCACTTTCTCCTTGGGCTGGTTTCCCTGCTGCCTCTCTGGCCTGTTGTGGCTCTCACAGGCTTTCCCCTTCGCAGGACGCCTGGACACATTCCCTTTGGATCCTTGGGGTAATCCCCTGTGCGCTTCCACTTGCTCAGCATCTTCCTGCTCAGGATTCAGCTCCTCGTTCTCACTCACCAGCCCAGGACCTCCTTGGAGAGAGAGAGGAAAGTCAGAAACAGGGGTGGAAAAGGGGAAATCAAACCATAATTAGAGCTGGAGAGACAGAAAAAATCTAGTAGCTGAATTCTCCAAAACTCTTCTCCTTTGAGGAGAGAGGAGGGGAACAATTCTGCCTCCACATCCCATCAGGGAGGGAGCTGCTGCCAGGTGTCAGTCAGGATGGGTAGGAAGCCATGAGCGATAGCTGCCCATCGGGTACAAGGCCTCCTGGGGATACTCCTGAACTCCGAGAGCTCCCAAGGCCTTTTTAGGATGTCCCAGGTATTTCTTTGAGCCACGGAGTGTATTTGAATTGCTTTAAGGATCCCTCACCTGCGCAGGCACCTCTCGGGATCTCTCCTTCCTCAGAGCCCTGGAGATCCAGGACCCACGGCTCCTCCCCTCGTTCCAGCTGGGAGATCACATCAGGTTTGGAAACGGGAAACCCTGCTCAGGGGATAGAAAACAAGGGAGATCAGGGGAGTTCATGGGACATTTCTTACAAAGAAGCAGCTATTGGTTTTAAACCAGCCCATTGTAAAGCAGTAAAATGCTTGGGAAAGCTCCCCAGGTGCTCCAAGGTGCAGGACACTCTGCATAGGAGGGATTTATCTATCCCCATCTCTGCTGGGAACACACAAAGCCAGACACTCCTCAGCAAAGGGGCTCCTAAAACACAGAGACAGTAACTCCATGTTCCAGGAAGTAAAGACTCCAGCCAGAGGGGAAGTCACCTTAGACCTGCTTCTTAATCACCAGAGAGAAACCCAGAGACAATGGGAGAGGTGTAGGAAAGCCGGGACTGGTGAGCATGGACTGGAGGGATTCAGCGCAGTCAGGAAAAGGAGGGACTGGGGGTGTCACTGAATGTCGTATCCCAGGGCTTGTCTACACCTGAGACCCTGAGACTGTCCTGATGTGGTGCATCAGTGTAGACACTCGCTACAGCAACAAGAAAGGTTCTCCCATCAGCATAGGTCATCCACCTCCGCGAGAGGCAGCAGCTAGCTCGATGGAAGCATTATTTTCTGTTTAAAGACCAACTATTCTAACTACCCTAAATTCCACATGTGTATTCGGATTGTCTTGTAATTTGCTGGGCAAATTTTTCATGGGCAGGGAAGGCTTAGTGGTCCAAATATGGGGTGATTTGTTAAAGACGTTCCTAAGACATAGCCCTCCCCCCCATGGTATGCAGCTTTTTACAAAATCATCTTGCTCTTGAAACTTTTTTTGCACACAGCTGGGGCTGAAATTATGGTTCTCCTTGTCCCCCGACGGATCTCGGTCACTTGGCATTTATCTCAGTTAGTACATAGCACCCACTGCCTCTTTGGGAAACCAGGATTGAAAAAGTCAATACCTGTAGGATTTGGAGTTTCAGAGCAGCACAAGCCAAACTGGTGAGTCGATGACATGGAAATACACACCTGCAGCAAGACTAAGTTCCTGTTAACTGCTCGAGGGTTTCCTGCAATCTGCTGTGACAGTGAAGTGTTGGCTCAAGGGGATGTGCTGTGGCCATTGAACCTGAATTCATCATCACATCATGTTCCCATTATGCCTCTTGCGTTTAGGGCAGTGACGAAGCTCCTCCACTCCTGTCTGTTTCTGGCACGTCTTTCAATGGTTCCCCAGCTGTGCCCCAGGTTTCTCAGCTCAGCTTCCACAGCTCGTCACCATGTTGTTTTCAGGTGGTCGCGTTTTCGCTTGCCTTCAGGTGTCCATCTTAGTGCTATTCTGGTGATGGAATCAGTTTCCATCTGAAGCACATGACCGATCCATCTCCAGCATCTCCCGGCAATGATGGGGCTCAGATCCTCTTGGCTGAGTTGTTTTTCCTTGTATATGGTGTTGGGTATGTGATAGGAGAGCGAGAGAATCTGCAAAGTCCAAGTCTTCAAGGCATGAGAAGGGTGTCCAGTTAATGCCTCTTGGAATGTCTTCTGTTGTACGCCGCATTACCCAGGCAATGCTGAAGAGGATTGCAGACATGACACACCCCGATGTACTCCTGTTCTGACTTCAAAACTGAGCTCACTGTGATCAACACTGCATGTGAAGTTGGAATAGATGCTTTTGATAATGTTGATTATACAATATGTTCCATAGGCCGGTCCTGTGAAGCTATCAACAGCCTTCTCAAAGTCTAAGAAGTTTATGTAGAGTTGCCATTGCCATTCTAAGCATTGTTCTATTATGTTTCGTTGAGTGAAGATCTGGTCTGTGCATGCACGCCCTTTCCAAAAACCGGCTTGCTCTTTTCTGAGAACGCTATCAACTGCCTCTGATATAAGCTGGACTATGATCTTACCCAATACCTTGCTTGGCACAGATAAACGTGTGATACCATGCCATTTTTTAAGGATTTGATGGCTTGAATGATCTCTTGCTTTGTTGGGGTGTCTGTGTTGATATCAAGATCTTCTTCTGCCTCCTGGATGTTTGCTTCCTCTATAGGTGGATCCCTGTCCAGCAATTCTTTGAAATGCTCTGTCCAGTGCATTTCTTGTTCTTTTTCTGTTGTCAGTAGGTGGCCTTCTGTGTCCCTGATGAGAGTGTTTGTTGGTGTCTGCCATTTACCACTGATAAGATTTTGTAGATGGTTCCCTGTTCACCATGAGCAGTTGCCTCCCTGGCTTGTGTTGCTAGATTATCAATATAATGTCAATTGTCTGTTCTCACAAGGTGTTTGATCTCTCGGTGTGCCTTGCTATACTGCTCGTGGTATTTGTCCTTTAGCTTCTGGGATTTTATGTCTAAAACTTTTTTCTTCAGGGCTCATCTGGTTTCTATGGTGTTCCATGTCCTGGGTATAATCCACTCCTTTCTTCTCTTCTGCCTCTGGCTTAGACAGGCTTCACTGTTCTTTTCATAGATTGTAGTTACTTTGTCCCACTTCTTGTTGATCTCCTCATCTGCCTTCTCCTCCTCTTCATCAGTGTCTGCAAGTATCTGAAACCTGTTCTTTCACTGTAGAGCGAAGGCTTTCTGTACTTCAGGGGACTTTAGCTTGTCAACGGCATAATGGCTATGTCCCTTTTTTGGTGGCCCCACACTTCTCAGTTTTAGCTTGGTGGAGGCTATCACTAAGGTGGTGGTCGCTGCCAACATCTGCTCCCCTTCTCACTTTCACATCTGTCAGTGAGTGTTGCCATTTGCCATCGATCATCATATGGTCAATCTGGTTCTTATCTCTGCCATTTGGAGAACACTACGTCAGCTTGTGAATTTCACGATGTTGAAATAGGGTTCTGCCGATGACCAGATCCCTTTCCAGACTCCCTTTCCAGGAGTAACAGACTCTACATTTCCCTGGAAAAGGAGAACGTGAAAAAAGCAGGGTCAGGCCACGTGAGCTCAGTAGGGACGGACTCCAAGACCTGAGAAGCCTGCGTGGAAGTGAGACTGTGGCTGCTTCAGGCAGCGGAGAGGGAAGTGAGGCCTCCAAGCCCCCAGAAGTTTCACTGCCAACTGATGACATCCTCAAGAAAGCTCCCGTTTGTGGCAGGGAAGGGGTCACACTGTGGCTGGGAGGAATGTATGAATGGATTCAGGGGGAGTGGCGGGGGTCACAGTGGGGAAGGAAGAGATGGAGGGGGGCAAGGTTAGGCACTATGCAGTGGAGAAGAGAGGAGGGGTCTAAATTAGCTGTTACCACTGAAGAGAGGGATCATGGAGTCATTGTGGAGAGTTCTCTAAAAACATCCACTCAATGTGCAGCAGCGTCAAAAAGCGAACGGAATGTTCGGCCTCATTAAGAGAGGGATAGATAATAAGACCGAAAATATCCTGTTGCCTCTATATAAATCCATGGTACGTCCACATCTTGAATACTACGAGCAGGTGTGGTCGCCCCACCTCAAAAAAAGATCTATTGGAATTGGAAAAGGTACAGAAAAGGGCAACAAAAATGATGAGGGGTATAGAACGGCTTCCGTACAAGGAGAGATTAATAAGACTGGGACTTTTCAGCTTGGAAAAGAGATGACTAAGGGGGGATATGCTAGAGGTCTATAAAATCATGACTGGTGTAGAGAAAGTAGACAAGGAAGTGTTATTTACTCCTCATAACACAAGAATCAGAAGTCACCAAATGACTCGATATTCTATGATTCTATGAAATCATGGACATAGAATATCAGGGTTGGAAGGGACCTCAGGAGGTCATCTAGTCCAACCCCCTGCTCAAAGCAGGACCAATCCCCAATTAAATCATCCCAGCCAGGGCTTTGTCAAGCCTGACCTTAAAAACTTTAAGGAAGGAGATTCCACCACCTCCCTAGGTAATGCATTCCAGTGTTTCACCACCCTCCTAGTGAAAAAGTTTTTCCTAATATCCAACCTAAATCTCCCCCACTGAAACTTGAGACCATTACTCCTTGTTCTGTCATCTGCTACCACTGAGAACAGTCTAGATCCATCCTCTTTGGAACGCCCTTTCAGGTAGTTGAAAGCAGCTATCAAATCCCGCCTCATTCTTTTCTTCCGTAGACTAAACATCCCCAGTTCCCTCAGCCTCTCCTCATAAGTCATGTGTTCCAGTCCCCTAATCATTTTTGTTGCCCTCCGCTGGACGTTTTCCAATTTTTCCACATCCTTCTTGTAGTGTGGGCCCCAAAATTGGACACAGTACTCCAGATGAGGCCTCACCAATGTCGAATAGAGGGGAACGATCACGTCCCTCGATCTGCTGGCAATGCCCCTACTTATACATCCCAAAATGCAGCAGGTTTAAAACAAACAAAAGAAGGTATTTCTTCACACAAAGACAGGATACCGGGCTAGGTGGACCTTTGGTCTGACCCAGTATGGCCATTCTTATGAGTGAAAATAATATTTGTAAAAAGTACATAAAATACAGGGAAACTAGACTAATACAAAGGAAACACAGGGTCTAAATCAATAGGGCCAGGTTAATGCACTGAGATCCCGCACAGCTCCAGATCCCTCCAACCTCCCCTCCCCTAACTACCTCTTCCCAACTGTCCCTTGGTCCTGTTTTTCAGCCCCCTTTCTGATGGGATTGGAGCTGCTCTCTCATATTGATGGAAACTGTACATTGACCCGGTGATTGGGATATTTCCTGTGTTGGTTTAGTTTAATTGGGGGCCTGTAAGGAAAAGAAGCAGGAAGGCAAGGAGAAGGGTTGAAGATGAGCCACTCCTTGGTAAACACTTAAGGGCTGTTAAGAGAGAATGCCCGAACTATTCACTTTGAATATTCTCCCTCCTTGCTCCAACCAATTTACAGAACTGGGTGAGATGAGCAAGACCTGGGACCCAGAAGATCAAAGGTCTGGAGCAGTTTAAAAAGAGACCCCCTCACAACAGAGGGATGGCAAATCGGGTAATTGTGTGGGGCAGTGGCTCTCAATCTTTCCAGACTTCTGTCCCCTTTGCAGGAGTCTGGTTTGTCTTGCGTAGCCCCAAGTTGTACGTCACTTCAAAACGACTTGCTTACACAATCAGACATAAAAGTACAGAAGTGTCACAGCCATTAGTACTGAAAAAATGGCTGGCTCTCTCATTTTTACCATACAATTACAAAACAGATCAATTGGAATACAAATCTTGTACTGACATTTTGGTGTATAGTCTACAGAGCAGTAGAAACAAATCATTGTCTGGATGCGATTTAAGTTTGCACTGTCTTCACTGGTGCTTTTTATGTAGCCTGTTGTAAAACTAGGCAAATCTGTTGATGAGTTGATGGAGCTCCTGGCAGAGCTCGGCGTACTCCCAGGGGTACGTGAGCCCCTATTGAGAACCACTGAGCTAGTCTAGTTCCCTGCGGCAGGGAAGGGGTGTTGCGTGGAGGAGAGCCTGGACATGCGTTTTAGCAGTGTGGATGGGCAGAAAAGACGCTAGCTCAGGCCATATCTTCGGGACGTTGCGCAGAACGAAAATGCAAGATGTCGCCCTGTGGCCTGGGTGCTAGCAGGAGGTCCGGGTCGAAGATGTGTGACAGGCAGTGCTGGATTACCCAATAGGCAGACTAAGCAAGTGCACAGAAACGTAAAGTGGCAGAAGAAACAAAAAACTAGTGAATTTTTCAAAATCTTCCAAAGCTGACATCATTTTTCAAAGCGAATCCATCAGAAACAACATCTTCCTCTCAGTAGCACAGACATCGTTCCAAAACCTGTAGGTGTTTCAGAGACTGACCCTTCTTCTATTGGTGAAACAAACACCATTCCAGAACATGTGGATGTGTCAGAGACTGTAACAAATTAAAGGGGAGCGTGAATACTGGCAACATGTCTTGCAGCATGTTATAGCTGTTATTCAAACATTAGCTGAATGTGGTCTGCCTTCTGGGGATCAAATGACAGATTTGGATCATTGCAGAATGGAAATTTCTTGGGATTGTTGAAAGAAAAGGAGGACTTGTGGCACCTTAGAGACTAACCAATTTATTAGAGCATAAGCTTTCATGAGCTACAGCTCACAGGATGCATCCAATGAAGTGAGCTGTAGCTCACGAAAGCTTACGCTCTAATAAATGGGTTAGTCTCTAAGGTGCCACAAGTCCTCCTTTTCTTTTTGCGGATACAGACTAACATGGCTGCTACTCTGAAACTTGGGATTGTTGGAGCTTGTGGCTCAGTTTGACCCATTTTTAGCAAGCCATATCTCAAAATATGGGAATGTTTGCAAAGGTAATCCATCATACTTATCCAAGACAACATGTGATGAACTCTTTGGTCTAATGAGTGACAAAGTTTGTTCCGCTATTGTAGATGAAGTAAGTACTGCTGGGTACTTCAGGTTATCGGTTGACTCTACACCTGATCTTTCACAGATTGATCAATTGAGTATTGTACTAAGATATGTGTCTCCCACAGATGGAAAACCAGTTGAACGATTTATAACATTCCTCAATTCGAAAAGCCACACTGGTGAAGACATGGCAAATCAAGTACTGCAGTATCTGTGCCAAGTTTGCAAAATAGATTTCTCAAAGTGCAGAGGTCAAGCTTATGACAACGCTGCCAACATGTCAGGGCGTTATCAAGGAATGCAGAAGAAGCTTTTCGAACAGAACAAATATGCCATCTTCACACCATGTGCTGCACTCTCTCAGTCTTGTTGATTGCCGTCCGGTGGCAGTAAGTTTTTTCTCAACAGTCCAGTTACTTTATACATTTTTCTCTGCCTCAACACACTGATGGGCAGTTCTTAAAACATATTTGGGCAATGATCGTGTGCTGAAATCTCTTTCTAATACTCGCTGGGAGGCACATGCAGTGGCAACAAGTGCCATTCTGGAGTCCTACTCCATTAGAAAGTATGGCTGAAGACCAATCACAAAAGGGAGAAACTCTACGAGAGGCAGAAAACATTGCAAACAAGATGCAAGAACTAGAGTTTGTATGCATGTTGATCATGTGGAATGAAATTTTACAACACTTTCACCACACAAGTCAAGCTCTCCAAGAAAAGCAATGGGATTTGAAAACATATGCAGACCACCTCTGTCAATCATTAGCAGACCACTTACACACTTTGAGGAATGATTTCAAAAAATTTGAAGATAAATCAAAAGATATCTTGCCTGATACTAACTACAGAGAAGCCCAGTCCCACAAGCAAATCAGGAAAAAAACAAGCAAATGATAGCAGTGCAAGGCAGAAACAGCATTGAATCCTAGAGACAAATTTTGCATATCTACTTATTACACTATAATTGATACACTTGAAGCTCATATGAAGAGGAGAGGTGAAGTGTACAAAGAAGTATCAAGTAGATTTTCTTTTCTAAACGATATGGACTTATCTGACGAACAATATTCACAAGGTTCCCAAAAGCTAGTTGACTCATACCCTGTTGACTTGAACATGAATCTCTGTGGAGAAGTATGGCAGTTCCATTGTTATATGCACGCAAAGTTTAATGAAACAGGAAAAATGAAATCCAGTCACATTGATCTTCATGACACAGTATTGAAAGACGGAATACAATATGTATTTCCAAATGTAGAGATCGCACGACGTATTTTTCTAACATTGATGATTACTAACTGCTCCACAGAACGCTCTTTCTCAGCTGAAAAGAATAACAACCCTCAGAGAACAACAATGTGTCAGGACAGACTTGATTCACTTTCCCTATTGTGTATGGAAGCGGACATGCTTCGTCGAGTCAGCTTCGATGAACTTATCCAGAATTTTGCAATCAGAAAATCTAGAAAGAAGCTATTTTAATTTCAGCATACAGGTAAATTTTGTATCATTTCGAAAAAAACCCCTGTATTTTACGGTATAGTATTGTTTTTATTTTGAACTACATATGGGGGGCGCACAATAATCTTTTCAGTGCTTAGGGCCTCTAAAGGTCTTAATCCGGCCCTGGTGACAGGCAGGATGGGGGTGCTGTCCGCAATGAGAGAGAAAAAAGGCGGAGGGGGGTGGCTTGGGGAACACATTGAGAGCTCTGCGTTTACCTTTTCAGCTGTTGCGCTTGAGCTAGTGACTAGCCATTCAGCAGGAGAGGAGGTTTTAGTTGGGGCAGAAGGCAGTGGGTCTGGAGCAGCACAGAGAAGGTGGCTCAATACGGTGTGTGCGGATGAGGTTACCAGAGGTAAGGTGAAGAGGAAAAGGGGGACCAAGGACACAGCCCTGTGGAACCCCATGGAAAGCTGGGGTGGGCGTAAGGAGGATCTCACAGAGGACATGCTGAAGGAGTGATTACAGAGGTAGGAAGGGAGCCAGGAAGAGGACAAGGGAAGACAAGGTTTCAAGAAGAAGAGCAGGGTCAGCGGTGTCAAAGGCAGCTGACCAGGTCAAGGAGGAGGAGGATGGAGTTAGGGATGTAAACGTTTAACCGGTTAACTGAGAAGCTTGATGCTTATTGGTTCCAGTTAACGATTAAACTCCACTGCTCCCCTGCACCCGGCATCCTGGCTTCTCCCCCCACGCGCCCAGGGTCCTGGCTGCTCCCCCCCCCCCGTGCGCCCGGGGTCCCGGCTGCCACCCCCAGATGCTGGCAGCAGCAGAGCCCCAGGCATGGGGCCAGGGAGCAGCGGGGACCCTGAGCACGTGGTGGGGAGGGGGGGCTGCAGTGTCCCCACACCTCTAGTTCCCCGTTAACCATTTAACCGATTGAATTTCAATCGGTTAAATGGTTACTTTTTTTACCCGCTGTTTACATCCCTAGGTGGAGCAGTGTTGGTGAACTTTGCCTAGGGAGAGGGCATCAGAGACCTTGGCACTCCACTGAGACTGTTTTTGCCCCAAATCTCTGCCTCTCTGAAACCTTCCCTTCCCCCTCCCTCTAGACCTGCCCCGCTTCTTAGAGCGACCCCTTCCCTCCCCCTCCCACTATTCCCAGTGTTCCCCACTCCCATGTTACCTAAATCTCCCACCCAATCCTCCCCCACCACAGCACCCCCTTTTCCCCATTCCCCCAGCCCACCCCAATACGCTACCAGTTCTCAGAAGCTCCTGTCCCTGACCTCTCTCACACCTTTCCCTTCCATTGTAGCTAGCCCTCTCTGATTCCCTCTAATCCTAATCCTTCACAGACCTCTCCCCTCGTCTCAGCCCCCCTTGCCTTGTGGCACCCCAGAATCACCAGCTCATCTGCTCCCCTCCCACTGCTCCCCGCTCTCCCTTCTCCTGTGGACTTATGAATAGGAGGAACCTCAAACTGTCTTCTATCAACACATGGACCCATCTGACTGTCACACCCTCCCGGCCTTTGGGAAGTTATTCTAGAGTGGAACGCCAGCTCTGGTACAGTTAAGGTTTGGCATTAATTTCTCTTTAAAGATTGACTATTGTAACTGCTCTAAAATCCACAGGTTTACTCAAATTGTATTGGAGTTTGCTCTTCTTTACGGGGGTGCAGGGCAGGATCAGAGGACCCAATTTGGGGTGATTTGGTCATGAGATATAGACCTGCCCCCCTAAAAAGCAGCTTTATACAAGAATCACCTTGGGCTCAAACTATGGTTTTAATTGTCCTCTGACTGATCTCAGTCACTTATTTCTCATCTACATGGCACCCACGGCCCCTTTGTGGAAGCAATATTGAAAAAAAGTTAATAACTGTAGAGTCTGGAATTCCAATTCAGCACAAGCTGAACAGACGAGTCAAAGACATCGAAATGCACATGTGCTAACAAACCGAGACCCTGTTAGGAGCCAGTAGATTTCCGGGACTCAGCTGTCACAGAGATTGGTTGGCTCCAGGGCTTAATTCATGTCAGGACTGAGCCCCGGCACCTAATTACTTGAGCCCTGGCACCTCTTTCATAGAATATCAGGGTTGGAAGGGACTTCAGGAGGTCATCTAGTCCAACCCCCTGCTCAAAGCAGGACCAATCCCCAATTAAATCATCCCAGCCAGGGCTTTGTCAAGCCTGACCTTAAAAACTTCTAAGGAAGGTGTCAAGGTTCCTCCCCCACTCTGAACTCTAGGGTACAGATGTGGGGACCTGCATGAAAAACCTCCTAAGCTTATCTTTACCAGCTTAGGTCAAAACTTCCCCAAGGTACAAAATATTACACCCGTTATCCTTGGAATGGCCGCTACCACCACCAAACAATTACTGGTTACTGGGGAAGAGCTGTTTGGACGCGTCTGTCCCCCCAAAATACTTCCCAAAACCTTGCACCCCACTTCCTGGACAAGGTTTGGTAAAAAGCCTCACCAATTTGCCTAGGTGACTACAGACCCAGACCCTTGGATCTTAAGAACAATGAACAATCCTCCCAACACTTGCACCCCCCCTTTCCTGGGAAATGTTGGATAAAAAGCCTCACCAATTTGCATAGGTGACCACAGACCCAAACCCTTGGATCTGAGAACAATGAAAAAGCATTCAGTTTTTACAAGAAGACTTTTAATAAAAAATAGAAGTAAATAGAAATAAAGAAATCCCCCCTGTGAAATCAGGATGGTAGATATCTTACAGGGTAATTAGATTCAAAAACATAGAGAACCCCTCTAGGCAAAAGCTTAAGTTACAAAAAAGATACACAGACAGAAATAGTTATTCTATTCAGCACAATTCTTTTCTCAGCCATTTAAAGAAATCATAATCTAACACATACCTAGCTAGATTACTTACTAAAAGTTCTAAGACTCCATTCCTGTTCTGTCTCTGGCAAGAGCAGCACACAGACAGACACAAACCCTTTGTTCCTCTCCCTCCTCCCAGCTTTTGAAAGTATCTTGTCTCCTCATTGGTCATTTTGGTCAGGTGCCAGCGAGGTTACCTTTAGCTTCTTAACCCTTTACAGGTGAGAGGAGCTTTCCCCTGGCCAGGAGGGATTTCAAAGGGGTTTACCCTTCCCTTTATATTTATGACACGCCCCCCAAATCTCAGCTAGGGTGAAACACTGGCTGGGATTTCTTCCTGGAGCTCTAGGAAAACAGAGTTAATAAGACACATGCATCTCTAAATATACTACCAAGTACATAAAGACTAACAATATTTTCCACATCTCAAGGACGATTTTAACCAGTTGATTCTGGGAAACTTTCACGGGAGAGTGCATCAGCCACTTTGTTAGAAGCTCCTGAGATGTGTTGGATGTCGAAATCAAAATCTTGGAGAGCTAAACTCCACCGAAGAAGTTTTTTGTTAGTTTCTTTGACGGTGTGAAGCCACTTCAGTGCAGCATGGTCGGTTTGCAGGTGGAAACGCCGTCCCCAAACATATGGGCGTAGCTTTTCCAGAGCGTAGACAATGGCGTAACATTCTTTTTCAGTGACTGACCAGTTGCTTTCCCTCTCAGACAGTTTTTTGCTGAGAAACACTACAGGGTGGAATTCTTGATCAGGTCCTTTCTGCATTAAAACTGCTCCCACACCACGCTCGGACGCATCTGTGGTTACAAGGAACGGTTTGTCAAAGTCTGGGGCCCTTAGTACAGGGTCAGACATGAGTGTCGCTTTAAGCTTGTTAAAGGCCTTCTGACACTTTCCGGTCCACTGAACAGCATTTGGCTGTTTCTTTTTGGTTAGGTCTGTCAGTGGGGCAGCGATTTGGCTGTAGTGCGGTACAAATCGTCTGTAATAACCGGCCAAGCCTAAGAAGGATTGAACCTGTTTCTTTGACTTTGGGACAGGCCACTTTTGGATAGCATCCACTTTGGCCTGTAGGGGGCTGATAGTTCCTTGACCCACCTGGTGTCCAAGGTAAGTCACTCTGTTTAGGCCTATTTGACACTTCTTAGCCTTAACAGTTAGTCCTGCCTCCCTTATGCGCTCAAGGACTTTTTGTAGATGTTCCAGGTGGTCTGCCCAGGAATCCGAAAATATGGCCACATCGTCAAGGTAGGCGACTGCATATTCTCCTAATCCCGCTAGGAGACCATCTACAAGTCTTTGGAAAGTGGCGGGTGCATTTCGCAGCCCGAAAGGGAGTACATTAAATTCATACAGCCCGAGATGTGTGATGAAGGCTGACCTTTCCTTGGCAGATTCATCTAGCGGTACCTGCCAGTACCCCTTGGTTAAGTCCAAGGTAGAGATGAACTGGGCCCGTCCCAGTTTCTCTAATAGTTCATCTGTGCGTGGCATGGGATAGTTGTCTGGGCGAGTTACAGCATTTAGCTTACGGTAGTCCACGCAAAAACGTATTTCCCCATCTGGTTTGGGAACTAGAACCACTGGAGATGCCCATGCACTTTCAGAGGGGCGGATTACACCCATCTGTAACATATCCTGGATCTCCCGTTCTATAGCAGTTTTAGCTTGAGGAGACACCCGGTAAGGTTGAACCCTAATTGGGTGAGCATTACCTGTGTCAATGGAGTGGTATGCCCGTTCAGTCAGTCCTGGGGTGGCTGAGAACGTTGGCGCGTAGCTAGTGCACAGCTCCTGGATCTGCTGTCGCTGCATACGCCCAAGGGTCATGGAGAGGTTCACCTCTTCCACACCACCACCACATTTCCCTTCGTAGTAGACACCTTTGGGCCACTCAGCGTCGTCTCCTCCCTGGGCTGTAAACTGACAAACCTTTAATTCTCTGGAATAAAAGGGCTTTAGAGAATTAATATGGTACACCTTAGGCTTTCGGTTGGAGGTGGGGAATGCTATGAGATAATTAACAGCTCCCAGGCGCTCCTGGACCGTGAATGGCCCTTCCCACGATGCTTCCATTTTATGGGCCTGGAGCGCCTTTAAGACCATGACCTGGTCTCCTACTTTGAAGGAACGCTCTCTGGCATGTTTATCATACCAGGCTTTTTGTTCTTTTTGAGCATCCTGTAAGTTTTCCCTAGCAAGGGCTAAAGAGGTTCGGAGGGTGTTTTGTAGGTTGGTTACAAAGTCCAGAATGTTAGTTCCTGGAGAAGGTGTAAATCCCTCCCATTGCTGCTTCACCAACTGCAATGGCCCCTTAACCTCACGGCCATATACAAGTTCAAATGGGGAAAACCCTAAACTGGGATGTGGTACAGCTCTGTAGGCAAAGAGCAACTGCTGCAGCACTAGGTCCCAATCATTGGAGTGCTCATTTACGAATTTACGTATCATGGCCCCCAAAGTTCCATTAAACTTCTCCACCATGCCATTTGTTTGATGATGGTAAGGAGTGGCAACCAAGTGATTTACCCCATGAGCTTCCCAAAGGTTTTTCATAGTTCCTGCCAGGAAATTAGTCCCTGCATCTGTGAGGATGTCGGAGGGCCAACCTACCCTGGCAAAAATGTCTGCTAGTGCCTGGCACACACTTATAGCCCTGGTGTTGCTCAGAGCTACTGCTTCCGGCCATCGGGTGGCAAAATCCATGAAAGTCAGTATGTACTGCTTTCCTCTGGGTGTCTTTTTCGGAAAAGGACCCAGAATATCCACAGCTACTCGCTGAAATGGAACTTCAATGATGGGGAGTGGCTGGAGAGGGGCTTTGACCTGGTCTTGGGGTTTTCCCACTCTTTGGCACACCTCACAAGACTGGACATAGGTAGAAACATCCTTGCCCATTCCCTCCCAGTGGAATGACCCCCCCAAACGGTCTTTGGTCCTGTTCACCCCAGCATGGCCACTAGGGTGATCATGGGCTAAGCTCAAGAGCTTGGCCCGGTATTTAGTTGGAACTACCAACTGTCTCTGAGGATGCCAGTCTTCCTGGTGTCCACCAGAAAGAGTTTCCTTGTATAAAAGTCCTCTTTCTATAACAAACCTGGATCGATTAGAAGAGCTGAGAGGCGGTGGGTTGCTCCGTGCTGCCGTCCAAGCTCTCTGGAGGCTTTCATCTGCTTCCTGTTCGGTCTGGAACTGTTCCCTTGATGCTGGAGACATCAGTTCCTCATGGGATTGTGGACCTAGGCTTGGTCCCTCTGGAAGCGATATAGGGGATGGAGCTGTTTCTGTTGACTGTGAACTGCTCTCCGCTGGTGCACTATGTTGGGATTCAGGCTCCGGCTGAGCCTCTTGTGTAGGGTTATCGGCTGCTGCCAGTTCAGGTTCGGTGGGGCCTTCTGGTGTTGAGGTTGCAAGTACTGGATTCAGTGCTGACACGGGGTCTGGTGTTGGTTGTTCGGCTGGTTCCGGTTCTAGGACTGGTTCCGTCTGGGTCTCTGGGACTGGATCCACTACTGCTGTTGCAGACATTGGCCTGGGGTCCGGGTCCATCACCTCTGACTGGGTCCTGATAGAAGTTTCCGGAACAGAGCTAGGCCTCACGGCTTGTTTAGCCTGGCTGCGGGTGACCATTCCCACCCTCTTGGCCTGCTTCACATGATTGGCCAAGTCCTCCCCCAACAGCATGGGGATGGGATAATCATCATAGACTGCAAAAGTCCACATTCCTGACCAGCCCTTGTACTGGACAGGTAACTTGGCTGTAGGCAAATTGAAAGAGTTGGACTTGAAGGGTTGAATTGTCACTTGGATCTCTGGGTTGATTAAATTGGGGTCCACTAAGGAAGCATGGATAGCTGACACTTGTGCTCCGGTGTCCCTCCACGCGGTGACCTTCTTCCCGCCCACACTCACAGTTTCCCTCCGCTCCAAGGGTATCTGGGAGGTATCTGGGCCTGTGGACCTCTGGTGTGATTCCGGTGCAATGAACTGTAATCTGTTGGGGTTCTTGGGGCAGTTGGCCTTTACATGCCCCAGCTCGTTACATTTAAAACATCGTCCAGCTGACGGGTCACTGGGGCGAGGAGGGCTGCTGGAGAACGGGGTGGTGGGACGATAAGGGGTCTGGAGGGTTCTTTGGGAGGTAGGTGGGGCTTTGGGCGGCCCCCGGTAATAAGGTGTGGTCTGGGGTGGTCCCTTCTGGTCTCCGCTCCAACTGCGACCAGTTTTCTTCTTCTCTGCCACCTCCACCCATCTGGCTCCAATCTCTCCTGCCTCGATTACAGTTTTGGGCTTCCCATCTAGGATGTATCTTTCTATTTCCTCAGGAACACCCTCTAAGAATTGTTCCATTTGCATTAGGAAGGGCAAATTTACTGGAGATTCAACACTTGCTCCTGATATCCAGGCATCCCAATGTTTCACAATGTGGTAGGCATGTCGGGTAAATGACATGTCTGGTTTCCACCTTAGGGCTCTGAACCTCCGACGAGATTGCTCGGGTGTTATCCCCATTCTGACTCTCGCCTTGGATTTAAACAGTTCATACTTGTTCATGTGTTCTTTAGGCATTTCAGCTGCCACCTCAGCTAAGGGTCCACTGAGCTGCGGCCTCAGCTCTACCATGTATTGGTCAGCAGAGATGTTGTACCCAAGGCAGGCCCTTTCGAAGTTTTCTAGGAAGGCCTCAGTATCATCGCCTGCCTTGTAGGTGGGGAACTTTCTGGGATGGGAAGTGGTACTTGGAGAAGGATTACTAGGGTTTGTTGGGATATTCTGCTGAGCCTTTATCTTCTCCATCTCCTCCACATACTTCCTCTCTTTTTCCTTCTCCTCCAGTTCTTTGTCCCTTGCTTCCATAGCTCTCCTGTGAGCAGCCGCTTGGTGTTGTTCTGCTTCTCTCGCTGTCTCCCTTTCTTGTTCCTTCTTCAGCCGCATGAGTTCTATCTGTCTTTCATGTTCCCTTTGTTTTTCCTCAGCCTGAAATTTGGCTAATTCCAGCTGTAGTCGAGCTGAGGATTTGGTCATTCTAACCTCTCTGTTTTTAACTAACTTTACCCCCGAGGTTTAGAAATAAACAAACAAAACTTGGCTGTAAAATTTTGCTGTGCTGCAATAGAATACCTATTCTCTGATAGTGATTGTCAGCCTACAGAAAAAGACAATTCCCTTGTCTCTGCTCTGGGCCCAATTTAAAGCAAAAAACTTCCAACTGCTTGGAAACCTGCTTACCCAGCCCAAAGAAAAAGCAAATGGGTAGAACACACACCCCCTATTTACTTTTAGGAAGAAAAGAAAAAAAAAAAAAAACAATGGGTTGGAAGACTGTGAATTTCCCTGCAGGAGTTAAGTACCCTGCCTCCAGGCAAAAAAACCTGCAATTCACAAGATAATCCCCTTTTGTCTCTGCTTGGCCAAAGTTTCAAAGCTGCTTTCTGGACTTTCTTTCCAAAGAAAAAAAAATTTCCTTTTTAAAATCTGTATTTCTAGTTCAAAAAATCTCAACTGGATCTCAGATGATTTCAGGTTAATCCCACCACTGTGCCACCATGTCAAGGTTCCTCCCCCACTCTGAACTCTAGGGTACAGATGTGGGGACCTGCATGAAAAACCTCCTAAGCTTATCTTTACCAGCTTAGGTCAAAACTTCCCCAAGGTACAAAATATTACACCCGTTATCCTTGGAATGGCCACTACCACCACCAAACAATTACTGGTTACTGGGGAAGAGCTGTTTGGACGCGTCTGTCCCCCCAAAATACTTCCCAAAACCTTGCACCCCACTTCCTGGACAAGGTTTGGTAAAAAGCCTCACCAATTTGCCTAGGTGACTACAGACCCAGACCCTTGGATCTTAAGAACAATGAACAATCCTCCCAACACTTGCACCCCCCCTTTCCTGGGAAATGTTGGATAAAAAGCCTCACCAATTTGCATAGGTGATCACAGACCCAAACCCTTGGATCTGAGAACAATGAAAAAGCATTCAGTTTTTACAAGAAGACTTTTAATAAAAAATAGAAGTAAATAGAAATAAAGAAATCCCCCCTGTGAAATCAGGATGGTAGATATCTTACAGGGTAATTAGATTCAAAAACATAGAGAACCCCTCTAGGCAAAAGCTTAAGTTACAAAAAAGATACACAGACAGAAATAGTTATTCTATTCAGCACAATTCTTTTCTCAGCCATTTAAAGAAATCATAATCTAACACATACCTAGCTAGATTACTTACTAAAAGTTCTAAGACTCCATTCCTGTTCTGTCTCTGGCAAGAGCAGCACACAGACAGACACAAACCCTTTGTTCCTCTCCCTCCTCCCAGCTTTTGAAAGTATCTTGTCTCCTCATTGGTCATTTTGGTCAGGTGCCAGCGAGGTTACCTTTAGCTTCTTAACCCTTTACAGGTGAGAGGAGCTTTCCCCTGGCCAGGAGGGATTTCAAAGGGGTTTACCCTTCCCTTTATATTTATGACAGAAGGAGATTCTACCACCTCCCTAGGTAACGCATTCCAGTGTTTCACTACCCTCCTAGTGAAAAAGTTTTTCCTAATATCCAACGTAAACCTCCCCCACTGCAACTTGAGACCATTACTCCTTGTCCTGTCCTCTTCTACCACTGAGAATTGTCTAGAACCATCCTCTCTGGAACCACCTCTCAGGTAGTTGAAAGCAGCTATCAAATCCCCCCTCATTCTTCTCTTCTGCAGACTAAACAATCCCAGTTCCCTCAGCCTCTCCTCATAAGTCATGTGTTCCAGACCCCTAATCATTTTTGTTGCCCTTCGCTGGACTCTCTCCAATTTATCCACATCCTTCTTGTAGTGTGGGGCCCAAAACTGGACACTGTCCTCCAGATGAGGCCTCACCAATGTCGAATAGAGGGGAACGATCACGTCCCTCGATCTGCTCGCTATGCCCCTACTTATACATCCCAAAATGCCATTGGCCTTCTTGGCAACAAGGGCACACTGCTGCCTCATCTCCAGCTTCTCGTCCACTGTCACCCCTAGGTCCTTTTCTGCAGAACTGCTGCCTAGCCATTCGGTCCCTAGTCTGTAGCGGTGCATTGGGTTCTCCCATCCTAAGTGCAGGACCCTGCACTTATCCTTATTGAACCTCATCAGATTTCTTTTGGCCCAATCCTCCAATTTGTCTAGGTCCCTCTGGATCCTATCCCTGCCCTCCAGCGTATCTACCACTCCTCCTAGTTTAATATCATCTTTCATTATAAATGAAGCACTGGTTGGCTCCAGGGGACATGCTGTGGTCATTGAACCTGAACTACGCCCGTGCATTTGAGTTTGAGCTCTACCATGGGTAGCTTTCAACCAACGCATGTTGTATATTTCTTCTGCTTTCTGCAGGAGTTTCCTTGGGCAGTTTTGCCCCGATAATTTGCCCCAAAATTTCTGGGTTAAGAGCAACATTTTAAAGTGCTCTCAAGTCCAAAGGCAGACTCTAGTTTGGTATCTGCTTAAAAGATCTGCCAACGTGGCTATGTCTGGTTAGGGGTGTGAAAAATCACATCCCTAACCGACATAGCTATGCCAGCAAAATCTGTAGAGTAGATACAGTTCTAATGACAAAAAATGTCCATAAACTACCTTAATTCAGAATTCAGTGTTCCAGCGTCCATTTCCTAGTTTTCAGAGATTTAAGTTTATATTCTGTGAAGGAAGATTTAAAATATATGCCACCCCTGAAAAGTCACCTTAACTCTGCCCTCCACCCCTTAACCCTGGACCTGGCACTAGTCACTGAGAGTGGTTCAGTAAGGCTGGTACAAAGATTAACAAACTAACAAGGGACGTGGAGGTTTCTCCATCTCAGGAAGTCTTTAAGTCAAGACTGCATACCTTTCAGGAAGACAATTTAGTGAAACACAAGCTCTTCAGCTCAATTCAGCAGTAACTAGGTGAAATTCTCTGGCCTGTGCTATATAGGCGGTCGGACTAGATGACCTAGTAGTCCTTTTTGGGCATAAAATCTATGAATCCAGAACAGAACTTGCCATTATTTGTGTTATAGTCTACAGATTGGAATGCCAGCATTTATCTGCATACCCTCCACCTGTGTGCACTGTATCAGGTGTAGCTGTAACTGAAAGAATTAGTTGGAGCAGCTTTGGAGAGCTGTGACTGTGGTATAAAGAGAGGTACATGTGAAAGTTGAGGGACCTAGTCTGCCCCATTTCAGTGCTGCTGAGTATTGTTAGTTTGTTTCAGTAAAGGTGCACAAAGGTATGTTCTTGACACCAGGGTTGTCAGCAGTCCAGTGGGATACATGCTAGTAATCTCCAGGGCTCAGTGACAGCCAAGTAAAGGCAATGACTCAGAAGGAATCCTCAAGGTGAGGGTAAGGGAGTGGTATCATTTTGCAAGTCTGAGCTGGTGTGCATGGAGTAGGCTCAGTGTTTGAGTGCCAGCCAGGGGTCGGAAGCTTCTGTTCGTTATGCTGGACCTAACCCCAAGTTTTGCCTTAGCAAAGAGAAGACGTTAGACCTTGTGGTGAACTGCCCCTCTGCTCTGTTCCCAAAGTGCTCTGTAGCAGGGGAGGGTCCCTGGCTGTGTGTGTGTCACTGGCATGTTGGGGTGATGCTGCAAAAGAGAGGAGGGTGTTTTGTAGGGGTGGCATGAACCTTAACTCTTCATTTCCCCTTCTAATCATAGAATATCAGGGTTGGAAGGGACCTCAGGAGGTCATTTAGTCCAACCCCCTGCTCAAAACAGGACCAATCCCCAACTAAATCATCCCAGCCAGGACTTTGTCAAGCCTGACCTTAAAAACCTCAAAGGAAGGAGATTCCACCACCTCCTTAGGTAACCCATTCCAGTGTTTCACCACCCTCCTAGTGAAAACGTTTTTCCGAATATCCAACCTAAACCTCTCCCACTGCAACTTGAGACCATTACTCCTTGTTCTGTCCTCTGTCACCACTGAGAACAGTCTAGACCATCCTCTTTGGAACCCCCTTTCAGGTAGTTGAAAGCAGCTACCAAATCCCCCCCTGCAGAACTGCTGCCTAGCCATTCGGTCCCTAGTCTGTAGCAGTGCATGGGATTCTTCCGTCCTAAGTGCAGGACTCTGCACTTGGCCTTGTTGAACCTCATCAGATTTCTTTTAGCCCAATCCTCTAATTTGTCTAGGGCCCTCTGTATCCTATCCTTACCCTCCAGCGTATCTACCTCTCCTCCCAGTTTAGTGTCCTCTGCAAACTTGCTGAGGGTGCAATCCACACCATCCTCCAGATCATTTATGAAGATATTGAACAAAACCGGCCCCAGGACTGACCCTTGGGGCACTCCACTTGATACAGTTGCCAACTAGACATGGAGCCTGTAGTTCCCAGGATCCTCCTTCTTCCCCTTTTTAAAGATGGGCACTACATTAGCCTTTTTCTAGTCGTCCGGGACTTCCCCCGATCGCCATGAGTTTTCAAAGATAACGGCCAATGGCTCTGCAATCACATCCGCCAACTCCTTTAGCACTCTCGGATGCAGCGCTTCCGGCCCCATGAACTTGTGCACGTCCAGCTTTTCTAAATAGTCCCTAACCACTTCTTTCTCCACAGAGAGCTGGTCACCTCCTCCTCATGCTGTGCTGCGCAGTGCAGTAGTCTGGGAGCTGACCTTGTTCGTGAAGACAGAGGCAAAAAAAAGCATAATAACCGAGGGGACAGGAATCCTTACCCAGCGAGGTCACATTCTCATAGTTCTCCTGCATGAGATCTCCGTAGAGGGCTCTCTGAGCCGGGCCCAGCAGAGCCCCCCTCTTTCCTGGGGGAATACACAGCCACCTCCTCGAAGGTCACCAGCCCCTGAAAGAGCAAGAATCCCACACTCAGTGCCTGCTGCCCCACTCACAGCCCCACTATTCACGGGGGGGAGGAGCCAATCAAATGGCAGCTCTGGGAGGATCACAGTCAACAGAGTCCCACCCCCACCCCGCTCAGAGCATAAAGGAAACTCCAGGGTGAGACGATGAAGAGAGCCCGTTGTCTCTCCCAGCAGATCCATCACACTCCTGCTAGCTAGACACTGATACAGAAGATGAAGCCCCTAGCAGGGTCCAGGGAGAGCTGCCTGGTAGGAAGCCCAACACCCTCCACATTGTGAGGAGCTGGTTATGAGCAGAGGGACAGCTCCCTTAAGCCTGACTGGCGGCTGCCCCCGTTATATCTCACAGCAGCCGCTGGCTCATAGCGCTCAGGCTCCAGTACTTGGATTCTGGGAAGTTTTCCCAGCCCAGTCCAGAGGAGCTCTTTCCTTTTCCATAAATTAGGGAATTTCCAGCCCCAGCTCCTATTCTGTTCCTAGAATCCAGGCCCCAGGTTAAACAAGTCCCCGCAGGTTTGTGTAAGTCCACCCTGTATATTTCCTGCCCCCTTCCCTCTCCAGACCACCCACCCTCAAAGTTCCCACCTCCTCAGTATTTACTTCCACTCTCCCTCCAGCAGGACCCCTCCAGCAATTCCCCGATAGTCCCTACCTGAACTGGCTCTAATGCGGCCATTTCTCTTCCCTGTCCCATGGGAGGATGGGATGAGCTGGAGTGAAACATGGATGTCATTCTGCAGCCTGCGAGGGAAAGAAAGGCAATCGAGGCTTGTTTTTTCAGAACAGGATTTAGAAATTTCACATTACAATTTCTCCCATGCTCTTTCGCTGCAGGACATTCCAGATGCTACCATGCAAACAGAAAGAGCCAATACACAAGTAATAATGGGCAGGGACAGATTAACTCTCCTGTGGGCCAGGGGCTATTAGATTTTGTGGGGCCCCTGTATACAAGTCTTTTTCCTGGGAGGGAGTTTGGGTGCAGGAGAGGGTTCTGACATGGGGCAGGGGGGTGGAGTGTGGGGTGCAGGCTCTGGCCAGGAGGCACTTTACCACAGGCGGCTCCCGGCCAGCGGCGCAGTAGGGCTCAGGCAGGCTGCCTGCATGCCGTGACCCCACGCTGCTCCCAGAAGCAGCTGGCTGCTAGCACGTCTCTGTGACCCCTAGGGGGAGGGGGAGGGGGAGGGGGACAGCATGTCTCCATGTGCTGCCCATGCCCACAAGTGCCACCCCCAGGGACGGGGGACTTTTAGAGGCCACAGGACTTTTAGCGGCCCGGCTTTGGAGATCGCTGCCTGTGCATAGGCGCCGACTCCGTGGGTGCTCCAGGGCTGGAGCACCCATGGGGAAAAATTAGTGGGTGCACTGCACCCACTGGCAGCCAAGCTCCTCTCCCTGCCCCCCCGCCCCACCTCACCTCACCTCTGCCGACTCCTCCTCCTCTGAGCGTGCTGCGTCCCTGCTCCTCCACCTACCTCCCAGTGCTTGCTGCTGCAAAACAGCTGTTTTGTGGTGTAACAAGCTCCGGGGGTAGGGGGGAGGAGTCGAATAGGGGCAGGGATGGGGCAGGGACTTTGGGGAAGGGGCTGAATTGGGGGTGGGGCCTGGGGTAAATGGGGGGTCAAGCACCCACCAGCACAAGTCGGTGCCTATGTGCCTGTGATTTATTTTTGCGTGGTCCCCCTTGAGCTGGGGCCCTGGGCTGCAGCCCCTAAAGCCCCTGCCTTAATCCGGCCCTGATAATGGGGCAGAGTTGAACTGCTCAGACATCTGTTGGAAAAGTAATACAGCCAAACACAAAACATCCAGCAAGTTCCTGGACTCTTTTGGGGTTTTGTTTCAGAAGATGGCAGAAGTAAAGAGGGGGGCAGCTGTTTTAGAATTGATTCTGACTACGACGGAGGAATTGATTATGAATGTGACTGTGGAAGGCCATTTGCATAAATGTCACCAATATATGATAGATTTCACAATGTAAGGAAAGGAAGGAAAGTGAGCAGCAGAATAAAGATGGTGGTGGACACTAGTAATCTTCCACTGCAGCTGCGCCGCTGTAAGATCTTTAGTGTAGCCACTCTATGCTGACCACAGAGCTCTCCCGCCGGCATACTTAAACCACCCCTAACGAGCGGCGGTAGCTATGTGGACAGGAAAGTGTCTCCCACTGACGTAGTGCTGTGCACCCTGGCGCTTCTGTCAGTGTAATTTGTGTCAGTCAAGGGGTGTGTGTTTTTTTCATGACAAAAGTTTTACCAACAAAAGACATAGCCTTAGTAACAGAAAACTAAAGAGAAAGTAGGACAAAATTTTAGGAAATTTGATGTCAATCTTTAAAAAATTGGGGAGAAAATGGAAATATTTGATACTAGGAGAGAAAATCGTCAAAATCTGAAGGGATTTTATGTCGATATTATATTAAGTGGGAAAAGTTTGAAAGGATTATATATGAATGTTCAGCAGACAGCAATCCTTCTCCTCCTCTGCCACCGTTCACGTGGGAAGTGGGCAGCCCTTTGGGAAGCAGCTTTCAGAGGGTCAAATGGGAGGAACCCCCCCAAAAAATCTGAGGAGATTTTACATTGGAGAGAGAAAAATGGGAGCAAAATCTGAGGCTAGATAAAGAGTCGATAATCTGAGATAAAAGGGGGGGAGAATCAATGCAGATTTTATATCCCGGTCAAGGTTCCTTCACCACTCTGAACTCTAGGGTACAGATGTGGGGACCTGCATGAAAACCTCCTAAGCTTACTTTTACCAGCTTAGGTTAAAACTTCCCCAAGGTACAAACTATTTTACCCTTTGCCTTCCTCTGCCACCACCAAACATTTATCTGGGTTTATTTTTATTAGGAAAGCATCGTTTGGAAACATCTTTCCCCCCAAAATCCTCCCAACCCTTGCACCCCACTTCCTGGGGAACGTTTGATAAAAAATCCTCACCAATTTGCATAGGTGACCACACCCAAACCCTTGGATCTTAGAACAATGAAAAAACATTCAGTTTCCTTACAAGAAGACTTTTAATAGAAGAAAAAAAAAAAAAGAATCACCTCTGTAAAATCAGGATGGTAAATACCTTATAGGATAATTAGATTCAAAACATAGAGAATCCCTCTAGGCAAAACCTTTAGTTACAAAAAAGACACACAGACAGGAATATTCATTCTATTCAGCACAGCTATTTTCTCAGCCATTTAGAGAAATCATAATCTAAAACATACCTAGCTAGATTACTTACTAAATTCTAAGACTCCATTCCTGTTCCATCCCTGGCAAAAGCATCCCAGAGACAGACACAGACCCTTTGTTTCTCTCCCTCCTCCCAGCTTTGAAAGTATCTTGTCTCCTCATTGGTCATTTTGGTCAGGTGCCAGCGAGGTTACCTTTAGCTTCTTAACCCTTCACAGGTGAAAGGATTTTTCCTCTAGCCAGGAGGGATTTTAAAGGTGATTACCCTTCCCTTTATATTTATATATTTATATTTATGACAATCCCTATGTGACAATTAGGGAGAGACGGGGAGAGAATTTTGTCAAGAGTTGAGAGAAGTGGCAAAATCAGAGATGTCCCCACCCTTCCCAGATCAGCTGCTTTTCTTCTCCCCTGCAATCTCTTGCCTGTACAGAGTTCACAGTCTGTCTTCCCCTCCCTGCAACTCTGGCTTATTTTTCATCCCTTTTGCTTCCTGACACCTCCCCTTCCCCAACTCTTGCTTTGAGCAGGGGGTTGGACTGGTTACCTCCTGAGGCCCCTTCCAACCCTGATATTCTATGATTCTAATCCCCCCTCACTGGGGCCCCAATTCCCTCCCCCCGCCAGTTTTGCCCTCTGGGGCAGCTTCTGACCTGAGCTAGAGGCAGAGAGAGGACAGAGGCTTCATTGCCTAGGGTTGCAACATCTGAGGATCCCTTGGGCAGCCAGAGAGTCACTTTCCTGCCGGTCCCCAGCACTTTCCCCTGGGACTCTCAGTCACCTGAAGTCTCCGGCTCAGGAGTTGATGTTGGTAGAGCCCAGGGCTGGCCTAGGGGGCTAGATCCAGCTGGAGAAAGTCCCCCGCACTTGGCCGGGTACATAAGGAGCATGAAGGAAGGTCTCTCCCCAGCACAGATCCCCATGGGGAAGCAGCAACCACTCAGCTCCCAGGTCACAATGGAGGAGGCAGCGTCTTGCATTTTGCAGTGAGCGCCTCGGTATTATCTGTGTACTTTGTTTTCTTCCTGCCTCCTGATCTCTCCTGCTCCAGCCCCTTCCTGTGTCTCTCGATAGCAACCCGGCTGCAGCTGCTCACTGGGACAAGGGTTTCCTCTGCTGGGAACCCCCCGCCCCCAGCACGCCTCAGAGGGGATGGACTGGCTCTCTCTCACACACACACTGCAAGGCTAAAAGCTGCTGCCCCAGTCAGAATTCGCTCAGCTCTGAAGCGGGTTCCAAAGAGGAGGGAGCTCGGCTGTTCTCAGTGGTGGCAGATAACAGAACAAGGAGCAATGGTCTCACCTTGCAGTGGGGGAGGTCTAGTTTGGATATTAGGAAACACTATTTCACTAGGAGGGTGGTGAAGCCCTGGAATGGGTTCCCTAGGGAGGTGGTGGAATCTCCATCCTTAGAGGTTTTTAACACCCTGCTTGATAAAACCCTGGCTGGGATGATTTAGTTGGGGATTGGTCCTGCTTTGAGCAGGGGGTTGGACTAGATACTTCCTGAGGTCTCTTCCAATCCTAATTGTCTATCATTCTATGATAAAGATGTTTAGCAACATCTGCTGAAGGCACTGGCCTGACCCTGCCTTTCCTTGGGGTTACTATCTGCTCCTGGCTGTACCAAGGGGCAGCCCTGCCAACCCCAGGTGACCAAAACCCCTGAGACTGGCTTTGAAATCATGAGAGCAGGGCTTAACTTCAGCCGGAGCCATCTGAAGTGTTGCTCCAGTAAATATTTTCAAACCTGCAGGAGCCCTGGTGCACCCCACGAGACTGAAGCCCCTGGCCCTGGTGCCCCCTATGGCACAGAAACCCCCAGCCCCCAAATGCGTAGGACTACAGTGCCCTAAAGAAATTTGAGGGGAAAAATCAGAGAGGGTAAATGATGCTCAGGAGCAAGACAGTGGGGGGAGTTCTGAATTACCCAGAGGGGTTTCTTTTCAGAATCTTACCTACCGCCCGTGAAGATGAGATCATAGGCCGGGGGAGGCTAAGCCTCCCCAGATAGCCAGGCGTGGCCCCTTCCATGCTCCACTGTGAGACCCCTCTCCGTGTCCTGCTCTTTCCCCATGTCGTCGTCCCCTGTCCCCCGGCCTATGGCGGAAGGAGTGGGACTGGGAGCTAACCTTCCCAAACTGGGGGCTCATGCACCCCCCAATCTGAGCTTCTAGTTTCATCTCCAGTGGTTCAACAAACCCAGCAAGAACTGCCTTCAGAATGGCCCCTTCATTGACGTATGCAGAAGTATTGGATGACAATAACTTGTGATGTATGTGTTTGAGGATCTAGCCCCTGGTTCAACTTTATATCTAGGTCAGTGGTTCTCAACCTGTTTTGCCTACCAATGTGTTAAGTGCAGCCCAAGCACCAGCCTGCCAGCCCCAGCCAGCTTTGGGGGAGAGGCTGTGTTAAGTTGAGAACCACAGCACTCCCCTGCCCTAAAACTGCCCACAGTCCCCTATGCCCAGTGCCCCTGCCCAGAGCGGGGCCAGTAGTGGAGTCCTGGGCACAGGCCAGGCAGCTGGACCCCAGACCCAGACCCCATTGCATGCAGGAGCCAGACCCTAGACCCAGACCTCGCCGCACGGGGCCAGGGATGAGCCGGACCCCAGATCAGGACCCCACCACACGGGGCCAGGCAGGAGCTGGGACCTAGACCTAGACCCAGACCAGGACCCCAACCCCAGATCTGGACCCAGACTCTGCTGCACACAGGAGCCAGACCCAGACCCAGACCCTGCCACATGGGCGCAGCCAGGATCTGGGACCCAAACCCTGCTGTGCAGGTCGTGCTGCACAAGCCCGGACAGGAGCCAGGACTCAGACCTGGACCCCACCACACAAGGCCAGGCAAGAGCTGGGACCCAGACCGGCTCTAGGTACCAGCAAAGCAAGCACATGCTTGGGGTGGCACAATCCCAGGGGTGGCTTTCTGGCCACTTTTTTTTTTTTTTTTTGGCTTGGGCAGTTGCGCTTTCGGAGCTTGGGGCGGCAAAAAACCTAGAGCTGGCCCTGCTGGGACCCAGGCCCTGGACCTGGACACCATCCAGGACCAGAGTGCCCAGCAAGGCCAGCAGCCAGGACCCGAGAAGGGGGGCCAGGAAAGGACCCCACCTAAAACCTGGGACAAACCCCTAGTTCCCTTCAACCTACCCACAGACCCACTCACCAGCCCCCTGCTGGCAGGAACACTGGTGCAGACTGCAAGATGCTGTCTCCCCCTCAGCCAGCCCCACCCCCTGCCAGACCAGAGCAGCAAATTTTGAATGATTTTTAGCACACAGCTGGGCCACAGCCCTGTGCTAATTGGGCGGCATGCAGGCCACGGGTTGAGAACCACTGATCTAGGTACTCCTTTGTAAAACGGATTGCTTCTCCCCCCACCCCACAAATGGAAGGGTTCTCTTGAGGATGATCTCCATGCATTCGGACCTATTGGGCCCTCTCCCGTCACCATTTGCTCTCATGATGATGTCTCTGTTTTAAATCTGGACACAAAGAAAAAGAGGCATTTTTCTAATTTGGATAATTTCACCATTGCGACAAGGAATAAAAACAAAACTTACAGGTGGAACTCTTTGCTAGAGGATAACGGTTGTTCTTGTAAGACGAACAACCAGATTCACTTTACTCGTCTGCTCAAAGATATGGTGTGTGTTTTTGGACATGCTTTTGTGTTTTTTCCCATCCTGCGACCCTTGTTTTCCTTTCCATAGCTGACAAGGTTGCAGTAGAGGCAACACAGAACATAAGAACGGCCACACTGGGTCAGACCAAAGGTCCATCTAGCCCAGTGTCCTGTCTGCCGACAGTGGCCAACGCCAGGTGCCCCAGAGGGAACGAACAGAACAGGCAATCATCACCTGATCCATCCTCTGTCGCTCATTCCCAGCTTCTGGCAAACAGGTTAGGGACACCATCCCTGCCCAGCCTGGCTAATAGCCGTTGATGGATCTACCCTCCATGAACTTCTCTAGTTTTTATTTGAATCCTGTTATAATCTTGACCTTCACAACATCCTCTGGCAAGGAGTTCCACAGGTTGACTATGCGTTGTATGAAGAAATACTTGCATTTGTTTGTTTTAAACCTGCTGCCTATTAATTTTATTGGCCGACCCCTAGTTCTTGTGTTATGAGAAGGAGTAAATATCCCCCTTAGTCATCTGGTTTCCAAGCTGAAAAGTCCCAGTCTTATTAATCTCTCCTCATATGGAAGTTGTCTTCCACATTCTCCACAAAAATCAATGTCATTTAAGCAAAGGCTGCTTGCTTGATGACCAAAATAGGAAACAGAAATCTCGACTTATTCATGAATACTGTTTAGTTCAGGCATTTAATGAATGATTTGCAAATATTTTTTCTCTTTGGGGCAGGGCTCATATTTTAGATGGTATGTGGTACCCTCTCCTGGATTTCTCTCAAAGAAGTAGATTAATGCTGGTAGGTTTAACCATGTCCCATTGGCTTTCACTGCTCTTTCAGTGTCAACAACGTTTCCCCTCCCTCCCATGGGTGCATGGCCCCCCCGCCGGCTGCCCGGGTTCAGGTTTTTCTCGGCCCTGCGAGGGGACCGCCCGGGGCAGGGGCAGGGCCCGGCCCGGGTAGGAGCCGCCCCTTCCTGCCTCCCCCCAACCCAGGAGCCCTTTGTGTTTGCAGCGGAGCCATGGCCGGGGCCGGGAGCGCAGCGCGGAGGCTGCTCCACCCCTGCAGCCCGCGGGGCAGCGCGGTAGGACTGGGGGCCGCGGGGAGCGGGCAGGGCCCGGGTGGGCGGAGGGGAAGCGTGGGCCCGAGACACGCGTGGGGCGGACACGCTCCTGCCGGGAGGGCCCGGAGCCCGGCTCGGCTGCAGAGCTCGGAGCCCAGGCTGAGCCCCGAGAGCGAGGGGATGGTGGCAGCTGGGGGGGATCTGGTGGGGGTCAGAGCAGGGGCATCTGGGGAGGGGGGCAGTGGCTGGTGTTGGGGATCGTGGGGCTGCTGGAGTTTGGGGGGTGTTTAGAGCTGGGGTTTGGGGCGGGAGGGCGGAACGGGGGTTTGGGGGATATTTGGTTGCGGGGGGGGGGTCCATGTTCAGATCTGGCCCTGCGGGAGCATTGGGGGTTGGAGCTGGGGAAGTTGGGGGCAATATCTGACGTTGGCTGCTTGAGATGTGGGCAGGGCCTGGGGATGTTCGGGTTGGGGGGGCTGCACCCCTGTCACTTCTTCAAGGGGTCCTGAGTTTTCTCTGGAAAACCTGGTGCCCCTTTCACCAGCCCCCCTCAGAGCTGCCTCGCTGAGGCCAAACAAGACCTGGGATAAAAGTCTGAGTCTCAGAGACTCTGCACGACCCTCGGCAGGGCAGGGCAGGACGGGCCCTGAAATCTGGCAGCTGGGAGGCCATTTGCGGCAGTTTCTAAGCCCCTCCCCCACTTCTTCCAGGAGCCCCCACGAGAGCATCGGGCCCCTCTGGGAAAAGAGCGAGAAGCAGCCAAAGCCCAGGAGCAGCAGCAAAGCGAGGCGCTGCTGGTAGGTTCCCCGGGAGCCCCTGCCCTGCAGATTTGCCTGGGATCCCGGCGCCCTGAATCAGCGGCTCTCAACCGTTCCAGACGACTGTCTCCCTTTCAGCCGGCTGATTTGTCTTGTGTAGCCCCAAGTTTCACCTCTCTTAGAAACAACCTGCTTACAAAATCGGACACACAAATGCAAAAGTGTCACAGCCGCTAGTACCGAAAAAATGGCCGACGTTCTCATTTTTACCATGTAATTATAAAATAAATCCATTTGAATATAAACCTTGTACTTCCATTTCAAGTGTTTAGTCTATTCAGCAGTCTAAACAAGTCATTGTATGAAATTTTAGTTTGTACTGACTTCGCTCGTGCTTTTTATGTAGCCTGTTGTAAAACTAGGCAAATCTCGAGATGAGTTGATGGGCCCCCTTGAAGACCTCTGGGTACACCCAGGAATACGGGTACCGCTGGCTGAGAACCACTGCTCTGGGTGATGTGGTGAATGCAGGGCCTGTCCTTCCAGCCTTAGCCCTGAAATCGTCCCCACTGGAGCCCAGGGAGAGGCATGCTCAGATACGTGGGTAACATGATGCCCTTAGGGTGCAGGAGGCTGCTGGGCAGGAGAGGATCAGTCTATGTTAGCCCAGAGCCCTTGCCCATGGGCTGTCTGCATGTCTCAGTGACCGGGGATCCTTTTTAGCACCTTTAGGGGAGAAGGGGGGCAAAGAGATGAAATGTGGGATGGAGAGTTTGGCTCAGTTCAAGTTGATGAGATTCTGGGAAAAACAGTCCTTCTTGTTGGTGATGTACAGCTCACCCCACCCCGATCCCTCCACCCTTCCTGGCCTAAATGCATCACCCACTGCAAGAGATCCTATGTTCTGGTCAATAAAACTGGAGGCACATTTATGGTTAATCAAAGGCTCTTAAGCAAAATAAGCAGTCATGGGATAAGAGGGAAGGTCCTCTCACAGATCAGTAACTGATTAAAAGGCAACAAAGGGTAGGAATAAATGGTCAGTTTTCAGAATGGAGAGAGGTAAATAGTGGTGTCCCCCAGAGGTCTGTACTGGGACCAGTCCTATTCAACATATTCATAAATGATCTGGGAAAAGGGATAAACAGTGAGGTGGCAAAATTTGCAGATGGTACAAAACTACTCCAGAAAGTTAAGCCCAAAGCAGACTGCGAAGAGCTATAAAGGAATCTCACAAAACTGGGTGACAGGGCAATGAAATGGCAGATGAAATTCAGTATTGATAAATGCAATGTAATGCACTTTGGAAAACATAATCCCAACTATACGTATAAAATGATGGGGTCTCAATTAGCTATTACCACTGAAGAATGAGATCTTGGAGTCACTGTGGATAATTCTCTGAAAACATCCACTCAATGTGCAGCAGCAGTCAAAAAAGCAAACAGAATGTTGGCAATCATTAGGAAAGGGATAGAGAATAAGACAGAAAATATCATGTTGCCTCTGTATAAGTCCATGGTACGTCCACATCTTGAATACTGCGTGCAGATGTGGTCGCCCCATCTCAAAAAAGATCTATTGGAATTGGAAAAGATGCAGAAAAGGGCAACAAAAATTATTAGGGGTATGGAACAGCTTCCGTATGAGGAGAGATTAATAAGACTGGGACTTTTCAACTTGGAAAAGAGATGACTAAGGGGGGATATGATTGAGGTCTATAAAATGACTAGTGTGGAGAAAGTAAATAAGGAAGTGTTATTTACTCCTTCTCCTAACACAAGAACTAGGGGTCACCCAATGAAATCAATAGGCAGCAGGTTTAAAACAGACAAAGGGAAGTATTTCTTCACACAACGCGCAGTCAACCTATGGAACTCTTTGCCAGAGGATGTTGTGAAGGCCAAGACTATAACAGGGTTCAAAAAAGAACTGGAGAAGTTCATGGAGGACAGGTCCATCAGTGGCTATTAGCTAGGATGGGCAAGGATGGTGTCCCTAGCCTCTGTTTGCCAGAAGCTGGGAATAGGCGACAGGGGATGGATCACTTGATGATCACGGTTCTGTTAATTCCCTCTGGGGCACCTGGCATTGGCCACTGTCGGAAGACAGGACACTGGGCTAGATGGACCTTTGGTCAGACCCAGTGTGGCCATTCTTATGTTCTGTGTTCCCCTGTTACCAAGCCGCCCTCTCTCTGTGATTGCAGATACAGACAGAAGCTGAGAGGCAGAAGATCGTCTGGGAGTGGCAGGAGCTGCGAGGGTTTCTGGAGGAGCAGGAGCAGCGGCTGCTGTACCAGCTGGAAGAGCTAGAGAGAGCCATTGTCCAGAGAAGGGATGAGGGCATTTGCAGACTATCCTGGGAGATTTCCCTGCACAGTGAGCGGGGAGGAGAGAAGGGGCAGCAGCCGCTGAGCCAACCCCTGCAGGTCAGACTGTCATTGCAATGGTCATACGCAGCGTTCCTATAGGAGCGTCTCAGCCTTAGACCCCAAAGCACTTTACAAAGTGGGGTCAGGGGCATTATCCCTATGGGAGAGATGGGGGAAGTGAAGCGGGGGAGGGGCAGAGCTCTGTCCAAGGTCACACAGCAAGTCTGGCAGCGGCGCCAGGGGTGGATCCCGGGAGTCCTGGATGCTGCAACCCCAAGACCTTCTCTCCTGCCCTGTAAATGTCTGTCTGCATTTGCACTTGGAGACTGAAATCCCCCTCCCCCCATGCCATGGTCCTGAGCCAGGCCTAAGACCCCACTGCTACCAGATTAATGGGTTTAGTGGTGTCAGAGTGAATTTCACTTTCAATGCAGCAAATATTTTCTTCCTGTAAAATGCCTGGGGAGAAACTTCCCCCTGTGGCAATTTCTCAGCAAGGATTTGTGGGGCTGCTGAGAGCAGAAGTCCCTGCTTGAGGGGATGGCAGCTGCTCTGGAAACATGAACCCGAGTGTCTGAAATTAGACTCCAATGGTAATTCCCCTGCAGAGCAGGAGAGCTCCCCAGGCTGCGACAAGTCCTCTGATGGCTTCTTTCTTCTCTCCTTCTGCAGGGTGCTGGGAGCAGGTGAGTCCCTGGTTCCATTTCACTCCCCCTCATGTTCCATTACGCTTGGAAACTGCACTGGATACAGAGCTTCTCCCTGCCCTTGGAGTGTGACATGCTGGCTTAGAGCCTGGGATTCTGTCTCCCCTAGCGGCTTCCTCAGCAAGGGCCAGAGCCTGTTACTCTTACAGCTAATGAGGTCCCACCAGGGCTGTCAGACATAGAGGCCAGACCTGGCTTGTCTGACCTGTGGCAACATCATGTATTCAGAGTGTGCAGAATCTCAGCTTTCCATTTTTTTAAAAGTAAGTTTCTAGCTCTCCTGGTTACAAAGAAACTCTCCCAAATGGACACGGAGACAATGTTGCCTTCCTGAGTCTGCAGACAGCCTGAAACACCAATTCAGAGAGGCGTGAATGCCCTTGTCCTCTCTTAATCTCATTGCAGTGTCAACTGAAATGACGACACTTTAACATCAACATTCAGTATTCCATGGCCAATCAATTGAGCAGGTGGAAGGGGAGTGGGTGGGAGAGAAGCCTTTGAGGGGTGGGAATAGGGAGCTGATGTAGAGAGGGAAGAACAGAGGAGGGACACAAAGACAGTGAGGAGAGAGAGAAATGGAGACAGGAGGGTGGGAAAGGAAAGGAAAGGAAACAAACAGTAGAAATAGCAGGGGCCCTGAATGTGTGTGAGAGGGGGCTGTTTCCCTACTGAGTGATACTGATCGTGAAAATAAAGGACTTAATAAAGAACAGTAACAAATGGTTGACGTGGGGATCGGTCCCAGTTCTCACCCCTTCTCCTTTCCTCAGCAGGGAGGACGGGACGTTTCGGAAGCTGAAGCTGGGGTTTGCAGAGCTGGAGAAAAGACTCAGTGATTTCTCTCTGAAAAGCGCCCACCTGCAGGAGGTGCTGCTGGGATTCAAAGGTGAGTTGGAGTCTGGGGGTGGCGTCTCCTCTGGTTAGAGTGACCCTGGTCCTGGGGAGGAGTCGGGGTCTCTAGTGATGTCACTGACCCTGGGCTCCATCTCACAGCCCCAGTTCAGCGGGTCGCCCTTCCCTATGGGAGTAGCCCTGTGGGGCTGGCTCTGTCTGCAGCGGCTGCGTTATCGGCCTCAGTCTGTGTCACCATCTCATAGTTAACAGCAGTTACATTAATAACTAGGGCCCTACCAAATTCATGGTCCATTTTTGTAAATTTCACGATTATAACGTTTAAAAAATCTTGAATATCACAGTTTCAGATATTTAAATCTCATGGTGTTGTAATAAAACATGAGTATGTATTTAAAAATTTCAAAACATATAAAGGCCTTAAGACTCAGTGTTTCTCAAACTGACTCATGGCTATTGCGGAGGATTCAAGGTATTGTCACCCTTACTTCTGTGCTGTCTTCAGACCTGGGTGGCTGGAAAGCAGCGGCTGCTGGCCAGGTGCCCAGCTCTCAAGGCAGCCCTGCCGCCAGCAGCATAGAAGTAAGGGTGGCAATAGTGCGATTTCCACACCGCCCCCCAATAGCCTTGTGACTCCCAGTTTGAGAGACGCTGTGTACTTTTGTATACTTTTATAGTAGAGAGTAAAAGTACACGAAAGACCAGATTTCACAGGGGAGACCAGATTTAATGGTCCATGACACATTTTTCACAGCCACGAATTTGTTAGGGCCCTGTTAATAACTATTGGGAACCTCCCACTGAATGTGAGGGCTTCAATTCTGACCTCTCCCATCCTCTTCTTCCCCTAGAGATGCTGCGACTGGAGCTGGGGAGTGACACAGGTACGTTTCTGTCAAGGATCCTTCCCCACTCTGAACTCTGGGGTACAGATGTGGGGACCTGCATGAAAGACCTCCCCCAAGTTTATTCTTACCAGCTTTGGTTAAAAACTTCCCCAAGATACAAACTTTGCCTTGTTCTTGAACAGTATGCTGCCACCACCAAGCGTGTTAAACAAAGAACAGGGAAAGAGCCCACTTGAAATATCCACTTGGATATTCCCCCAAAATATCCCCCCAAGCCCTACACCCCCTTTCCTGGGTAAGGCTTGATAAGAATCCTCACCAATTAGTACAGGTGAACACAGACCCAAATGCTTCGATCTTAAGAACAATGAAAAATCAATCAGTTCTTAAAAGAAGAATTTTAATCAAAGAAAAGGTAAAAGAATCACCTCTGTAAAATCAGGATGGTAAATACCTTACAGAGTAATCTGATTCAAAACATAGAGAATGTTTCTAGGCAAAACCTTAAGTTACAAAAAGACACAAAAACAGGAATATACAGTCCATTCAGCACAGCCTTATTTGACCAGCCATTAAACAAAAGGAAATCTAACGCATTTCTAGCTAGATTACTTACCAACTTTTTACAGGAGTTCTGAGCTGCATTCCTGATCTGTTCCTGGCAAAAGCATCACACAGACAGACAGACCCTTTGTCCCCCCCTCCAGCTTTGAAAGTATCTTGTCTCCTAACTGGTCATTTTGGTCAGGTGCCAGCAAGGTTATCTTAGCTCCTTAACTCTTTACAGGTGAAGGGGTTTTGCCTCTGGCCAGGATGGATTTTATAGCACTGTATACAGAAAGGTGGTTACCCTTCCCTTTATTTTTATGACAGTTTCTGTCTCTGACGGGCCTTGGGGAGATTTCAGACCAATAACCAAATTAGCGACAGGGCATCATGGCTTTCAGCCCCTGATGTGCACCTGGAAGCTGTGGAGCAATGCAAAGCAGGATGAGCACCTGGACTAATTCACTGTTGTTGTGACATCTGATATGGGTTCAGAGTGAATCCAGATCTCAGGGGTGTGTTTCCCTTTGGGAACAGGAACAACACCCTGAATGGTGTAAAATAGGATGAGACAAGAATAAAACAGTCTGACAGCTGTATGGAGTGACCAAAAATAGTATTGGAGGGGTGGGGGCAGCGAAGATTCAGGAGCAGGGGCTGGAGCCCAGCTGTATCCTGTATTGACTGACCCTGAATGGGAAATCAAGCTGCTATATTGTGTACAGTGACTATGAATGGGAGGAGAGTGCTACATTGAATATAGGCTGATTTTGAATGTAGGAGGGAGTTGCAAAGTATCTGTGTGTATAATCTGTGTCTCTCACTCTTTTCACATTGGCTTCCCCCCCCCCCCTTTTTTTTTTGATAAACACTTAAAAGCAGTTAAGTCAACAGCTTATTGATTAAGCCAGAGTTAGTGTTTTCACCTGGGGTTTTGTCAGGTGATGTAAATTCCCATGGCATTCCATTTAGTGCACTTTTTTTTGGCAAGTGTGATAGTTTTATTATTGTTTAGTGGCTCTCAGCCTTTCCAGACTACTGTACCCCTTTCAGGAGTCTGATTTGTCTTGCATACCCCCAAATTTCACATCTCTTAAAAAGTACTTGCTTACGAAATCGGACACAAAAATACAAAAGTGTGACAATGCACTATTACTGAAAAATTGCTTACCTTTTCATTTTTATCATACAATTATAATACACATCAATTGGAATAGAAATATTGGACTTCCCTTTCAGTGTATAGTCTATACAGCAGTCTAAACAAGTCATTGTCTGTATGAAATTTTAGTTTGTACTGACTTCGCTCGTGCTTTCTATGTAGCCTGTTGTAAAACTAGGCAAATCTCTAGATGAGTTGATGTAGCCCCCGGATGATCTCTGCGTACCCCCAGGATACATGTACCCCTGCCTAGAACCACTTGTTTAGATGATTTTGTTTATTTGCATGTGAATCATTTTCCACTGTGTTTTAATGAATGGTTAATTTATGGGTTTGAATTAATTGATTTGTTAGTGCAAGTAGTTTACAGCATTTGCTTTGTTTTCTTTTAGCATTTTGGAATGTGTAGGTACGCCAGGTACAAAGACATAACAGGAGGCTACTCGTCACGTAGTTTTCATTTGTACCTAAAATGAAAGTCTATACATTAGTTTTTAGAGCTGACTTTAAGGCTAATACAGCAGCAAAGTCAGCATAATGACTTATGACAGGAATTAGTTTAAAGTGTTATAAGATTTTTTGGGGGTTTTGATCATGTATTTTTGTGCTAGCATGCTGGACCCTCTTTTGATTAAATGAATAACTACATATGTGTGCAATGGGTAAATTGGCACAAATTATTTTCTTTATAAGATGGATACTGTAAACTTTGTGGACAAATAAGTTACTTTTTCTTTAAGTATTGTCTTAAGATTACTGTCCTGATGTTGACAGGTTTCAGAGTGGTAGCCGTGTTAGTCTGTAAACGCAAAAAGAATGAGTACTTATGGCACCTTAGAGACTAACAAATTTATTTGGGCTTAAGCTTTTGTGGGCTAAAACCCACTTCATCAGATGCATGCAGTGGAAAATACAGTACAAAGATATATATATATACACATACAAAGAACATGAAAAAATGGATGTTGCCTTACCAACTGTAACAAGACTAATCAATTAAGGTGGGCTATTATCAGCAGGAGAAAAAAAACTTTTGTAGTGATCATCAGGATGGCCCATTGCAAATAGTTGACAAGAAGGTGTAAGTAACAGTAGGGGAAAAATTAGCATGGGGAAATAGTTCTTAGTTTGTGTAATGACTTATCCACTCCCAGTCTTTATTCAAGCCTAATTTAATGGTGTCCAGTTTGAAAATTAATTCCAGTTCTGCAGTTTCTCTTTGGAGTCTGTTTTTGAAGTTATTTTGTTGAAGAATTGTGACTTTTAGGTCTGTAACTGAGTGTCCAGGGAGGTTGAAGTGTTCTCCAACTGGTTTTTGAATGTTATAATTCTTGATGTCTGATTTGTGTCCATTTATTCTTTTGCATAGAGACTGTCCGGTTTGGCCAATGTACATGGCAGAGGGGCATTGCTGGCACATGATGGTATATATTACATTGGTAGTTGTGCAGGTGAATGAGCCCTTGATGGTGTCCCTTGAATAGATATGTGGACAGAGTTGGCAACGGGCTTTGTTGCAAGGATAGGTTCCTGGGTTAGTGTTTTTGTTGTGTGGTGTGAGGTTGCTGGTGAGTATTTGTTGTCTGTAAGCGAGGACTGGCCTGTCTCCCAAGATCTGTGAGAGTGATGGGTCATCCTTCAGGGTAGGTTGTAGATCCTTGATGATGCGTTGGAGAGGTTTTAGTTGGGGGCTGAAGGTGACGGCTAGTGGTGTTCTGTAACTTCCTTTGTTGGGCCTGTCCTGTAGTAGGTGACGGTAAAAAAAAAAAAATTCCTACTGTATTTTCCACTGCATGCATCCGATGAAGTGAGCTACAGCTCACGAAAGCTTATGCCCAAATAAATTGTCCGTGTTCTTTTTGTCCTGATGTTGATGTAGTTGGGTTAATTTTGTGCTTTTGCAAACTATTTTTAAAATACTTCATTTTTACTCTCTTCCCCTCCTTCCCCCCCGAATTTAGGAGATTAGTTTGGCACTTGACACTTTACTTTAAAAATGTTATTGGATTTTAGTTATTTTAAAGACTGGTGGTTAATGTGAATAGTGACTTTTTTATTATTTCTTTTTTATAGTTTGAGTATTTTTTACAGCAATTTTTTGATTGCATAATTAATAGCTTGGCACTTATACTGACTTCTATACATGCAATCTTTAAGTAATACTTTTTGCTTCTTTGAGGGTAAATTAAGCTAGGGTCTTGAATTAATTTTGTTTATAATTATTTTTTTTTAGTCTGATTTTGTGCAGGTTCCCAGTCCCAATCCTTATGTATTTGTAAATTTACTAGCATATTCTGGGATGAATTGCAGTAATTGCAGGGTTACAAAAAACTATGTACTTTTGATATATTTTTTAATTCATTAGAATTTGCACTTTATGAACTTGGGGGTTGTAGACCATTTGAGGAAATTTTAAAGCCCAAATAATTTACTCTTTTTTTATTGACTTTTTACTAAAGACAGTTTTGACAAGCATTTTTAAGTTGTTTTAGTATATATTCGTTGGGTTTTTACATTATTTTTAGTTGTACTAAAAATTAAAACATTATTATTATTTATTATTATTTTAGTTTATTTACTTTAGGTAAACCTTTGTGAATGAAACAATTAAATTTGGGGACATTTTTATCCCTGGGACATTTTTTTCCCCAGATACATTGACTTTTTTTAAAGCAAAAAGTAGCTGATGTTGGTGTTTTGGAACTACTTTTAGGGTTTAAAAAGTGTTCACTACATTTAAGATGTGGTAAAATACTTTTTTTTTTTTTACTTAGCTTGGCTAAGTTTTGATTTATAAACGGCCGTTGCTACCAGTTTAGGAGCATTTGTTGTTTATAATGAATTGTTAAAATCTGATTAGATAAAAAAAAAAAAAAACTGGCCACAAGGGTGTATGTATTAAGAATAAAATAATTTGCATGGATTTTTCAGAAGCTAAGAATACAATATTGTTTTATATACACTAGATTTGATTTTGAAGAGGTTTTAAATTTTACTTTGTGGAGATGTTTGTGTTTTTTTTTTTTTTTAACGATTCAGGCAGACATTTTGGAATTATTTTTTTAATTCTTTATTTTCTTTTTAGGTTAAACTATTGCCAGTTTTGTTAATTTATTCACTTGCTCTGGAAATTATGTGCTGCTTTTTTAAAACTTTACCTAGTATGTTAGATTGTTAAACATTAAACAGGACTTCATTGATTGATTTTTATTTTTTAAATGTAACTCATTTTTGCCCATTAATTAGCTAGGTGTAGGGAAAATTTTTTAAAATAAATCCTAAATTGAAAGGAAGATACAGCATAACACATACATAACATTTTGGGGGGTTAGTTTTTAACTTTACCAATCATGGTGACTGATGGGACGAACTTTCTGCCTTTCTGTGTGGAAGATGACACAATACCTAAATTAAATGGTGGAGAGGAATTTTAATCGTTTTAGACAATGGATTATTCACTAAAATAAAGGCATTACCCTCCTTAAAATTTAAGAGATGAGGTGGGCGGGGTGGGGGGCTGTGCTAATATTAGGCTAGTTTCCTGGAAACATGGAGTGGAATGTAATTAGCTATAGGATAACTCCATGCTTGTCCTTTCTGAATTAGTGTGTTTACAGGGAAATTTTTCTGCAACTACATGTGCTACTTCTGGAATTGTTTCACCAGATTTTAACAGGCCTTTGGTGGGTTTTAGGGTTGTCCTTTCAATAGGTAAAACTTTGTATTCAAAATCTAAAACTGTCACCATTTATACCAGTGAATTTGTTCCTAGGTAAGCTGGGCATGGTAGGTAGCTTTGTATTTGAGAATTTAATTTCCTGATTAAAAGTTCCTTAAAACTATGGTCTTTACATTGGGGATGTTTTTGATCCCCAAAGTAGGTTTGCCTTAACTTTTTATAAGACTTAGAAATACTTGTCTTTTTTGTTTTAATATTATAAGCTATTTGCCAGGCTGTGAGGGAGTTCTTAAATATGCCATATTCTCTCCTTAAACCAAGCCACATTCATGTAAAGCTCTGCTGACGCTTTGTTGATAAAGATTTATTTTGTAACCTTTTTAGTAGACATTTGTTTTAATAACTATTTTATTTAAGTCTGTGAAAACTAACTGTTTTTTTTGCCAGATGTGTGTTTTGTGGGTCTTTCTTTCTTTCTTTCTTTCTTTCTTTCTTTCTTTCTTTCTTTCTTTCTTTCACAACAGTTAAGCACATGTAAATATTAGCATTTTGGATTATATGGATTAATATTTTTTATTGTTTGGTTTAAATATGGAATATTTTTACTAACTACTTTGGAGTTGCTTTTGTTTACTGTTTGTATTGTTATTACCACGTGCTTGCTTTATTTTTTTTCTTTTCTTTTTTTGCTAATTATTTTAAAGCTTTTTAACAGTTTTCAGAGGACGCAAAGGTGACAGAAGTTTGCTTTTTTGCTGACTTTTTACAATGTTACATTGTCCTTGCACCACTGAATTTTTTAAATGAACTTTTCTCTTAAGTTTTTTAGCTCTTCTCTCAATGTCACTTGAAAATTTAAATGATATGTAATTTTATAGTGCCAATTTTTTTTTTGCTTTTTGAAATTATTACATTTTATTTTCATGATTACATTGAACTAATTTCAGTAACTATTTTGCACTTTTAATTGTAGTAACGCCAATCATTGTTTTTCTTTTTATTAAGTTTATATAGTCTAATTTTGGTGCTTCTTTTTTTAAGGCTGCGAAATTTTGTAACAGCTGGTAACATTTGTGAATGGCTGATATTAATTTTTTAAAAAGAATAAAGGCTGAGCTTTTTTAACACTTATTTGAGAGTTTAAGTTAATGTATTTAGAGGGGTTTTCCATTTTTTTTTAAATGGAGAAGTTATTTATTTGTGAATTTTTAAAATTTGTTTGTAATGTATGTACATTTCAAATGGACTGGTCTTAGCACACTATTTAACTCTTGCTACACAGACTAGCTGATTTTTTACCCTTTAAATTGATAAAACCATTATTAGTAGCTAATTTTGTTAAAACACAAATTCAGATGTGTTTCTGTTTTTACATTGTTCTTTTAAAAATAGATACAGTTTTTTTTAATTACAATATTTCCAGGGACTGAGGTGAGGCTGACTGGCCTGTAGTTCCCCTGATCCTCCTCCTTCCCTTTTTAAAAGATGGGCACTACATTAGCCTTTTTCCAGTCATCTGGGACCTCCCCCGATCGCCATGAGTTTTCAAAGATAATGGCCAGTAGCTCTGCAATCACAGAGCCAACTCCTTTAGCACTCTCGGATGCAGCACATCTGGCCCCATGGACTTGTGCTCGTCCAGCTTTTCTAAATAGTCCCGAACCACTTCTTTCTCCACAGAGGGCTGGTCACCTCCTCCCCATGCTGTGCTGCCCAGTGCAGTAGTCTGGGAGCTGACCTTGTTCGTGAAGACAGAGGCAAAAAAAGCCTTGAGTACATTAGCTTTTTCCACATCCTCTGTCACTAGGTTGCCTCCCTCATTGAGTAAGGGGCCCACACTTTCCTTGACTTTCTTCTTGTTGCTAACATCCCTGAAGAAACCCGTCTTGGTACTCGTAACATCTCTTGCGAGCTGCAACTCCAGGTGTGATTTGGCCCTCCTGATTTCACTCCTGCATGGCCGAGCAATATTTTTATACTCTTCCCTGGCCATTTGTCCAATCTTCCACTTCTTGTAAGCTTCTTTTTTGTATTTAAGATCAGCAAGGATTTCACTGTTAAGCCAAGCTGCTCACCTGCCATATTTACTATTCTTTCTACACATCGGGATGGTTTGTCCCTGTAACCACAATAAGGATTCTTTAAAATACAGCCAGCTCTCCTGGACTCCTTTCCCCCTCGTGTTATTCTCCCAGGGGATATAAAGATGAATGAGCTGCTGGTGCTATAGCATACATGGACCAACCCTGGGGGCTCGTCATTCTGATAAAACCCACATTTCAAAATCTCTTCCCTTCCTTCACAATCCCAGCTGTGGAAATAGGGACCTTGGAGCTGTGCACAGTAACCCTTTCACTGCTGGGTCTCTATCACAGTAACCCCCTCTGGTGATTAGCAGAGGTGGGGGCGGGGCAGCAAGTTTGGATCCCAAATGGCATTCGCTGCCATTAGCGATTGTAGGAGTGGGAGGGAACCCAGACGTAGGTGTGGGCCAAGTCTCCCAGCTGGAGGGAGGGGAGACGGGTAAGGAGATAGAGAAACTGAAGGAGAAGTAAGTGGGAAGAGCGGTGACAGGGTCCCAAACTGGTCCAGTTATAGAGGCAGAGAGTTTCAGGCCAGACGGGTCCACTACATCATCTGATCTGACCTCCTGTGTCACAGGCCACCAACCCCAGCCACCACCCGCCTACTAAACCCAACAGCTGGAGTGAGATCCAAGTATCACGGCCCACAGCAGACTAGACTGTTTTGTGCCAGAGGCAGAGAATGGGAGATGGGGAGTGAGATGCTTGAGGCCCCTGACAGGGAAACGATTACCCCCGCCCAGTCTCCCATCTCCAGCCGTCGCCATGCCTGATAACTTCAGAGGAAGGAGATAAAAACAAAAAATCTCCCAGAATACATTTGGAAGGGGGAAGGTGGGGAGAGATCCCTTCCTGACCCCTGCCATTGGCCGGCTGGAAGCCTGAGCTTTAGGAACATGAGACATAGACCAGAATCACTGCAGACCAGAATAAAACTGGAGAGGTGAATGCAGCCCGAAAGAATTCTGGGCATCAGGTCAACCAGTGGGGCTGATTCAATTCCACAGAATCATAGGACTGGAAGAGCCCTCAAGAGGTCATCTAGTCCAGTCCCCTGCACTCAAGGCAGGACTAAGTATTATCTAGACCATCCCTGACAGGTGCTTGTCTAACCTGCTCTTAAGAAAAATCTGTCGGTAGGGAAAGAGCCAGGGGCAATCGTGATGTGAAATGCATTAAAGCCCCTTCTGAAATCTCCCCAGTCCCCCTTCTTGCCCTGACAGGCTGTAGAGTAACACCTGCCTTTGGCTCCCGATGCTCCCATCCTCCCCGGGGACGAGAAAGGACAATGGCTGCGGTGGAGCCAGTCCAGGTAAGGTTTCTGAGGGAGTTGCTGGTGGGTTCGTGCTGCAGAGAGGGGGGCAGAAAATACAGAGGAGGTCAGGATTGCTTGGGAGTTTGATCAAGAGGTGGGGGGGGGGCAGGAAATCCACAGGGTGGAGAAAGGGAGGGGGACAGGGTGTGGCGAACCTGCTGGGACTTGTTCAACCTAGGGCCTGGATTCTAGGAACAGACCTATGGGGGTTGAGGGTTCAGATCCACGTATTAGTGGAACAGGAAACAAACCCCTTGGCCTGGGCTGGGAAAACTTACCAGATTACTAGTGCTGGAGTCTCAACCTACCAACCTAAGGTTTCTGAGCAACATGAAGGGGACACCCATCAGAGGGTCTTAGGGGAGATGCCCCATCTCCTGACATCCAGCTAATGGCAATGGGGAGGGGGTTGGGATTCCTACCAGGGGGCCTGGAGCCTGCTAGGGGCCCCATCTTCTGTATCAGGCTCTGGCTAGTAGGTGTGTGATGAATGTGAAGACCCTGCCCCCTCTATCTGCTGGGAAGCATGAGAAGTTCTCTTTCTCACCTCACTCTGAGGCCTTCTGGCTGCTCTGAGCAGGGTGGAGGAGGAACCTGCTGATTGTGAGCCTCCCAGAGCTTCCATCTGGTAGGTCCCTCTCCCCCATGAATGGTGGGGCTGTGAGTGGGGCAGCAGGTCCTGAGTGTGGGACTCTTGCTCTTTCAGGGGCTGGTGACCTTCGAGGAGGTGGCTGTGTATTTCACCAGGGAAGAGTGGGCTCTGCTGGACCCCGCTCAGAGAGCCCTCTGCGGAGATGTCATGCAGGAGAACTATGAGAGTGTGACCTCGCTGGGTAAGGATTCCTGTCCCCTTGGTTCTTAGAAGGGGAAATGCAGAGTTAAGGTTCACGACACCCCACAATGCCACCTCTCCTCTGCCCTGTTTCAGCATCACCCCGACATGCCAGTGACACACACAGTGACACCCTCTGCCCTCCCCCGCTACAGAACGCTCTGGGAACAGGAGCAGACGCGGTATTGCACAAAGTCTAACAACTTCTCTTTGCGAAGGCAAAACTGGGGTTTAATTCCAGCAGAGTGAAGAGAAGCTGCCTGCCACTGGCCTCCACTCCAACACTCAGCCTACTCCACACGAGCCAGCTCAGACTAGCAAAGTGAGATCACCCCTTTACCGGCATAAGCGCCAGTGTGCATCGTGCTGTGAAAGTGGCAGGGCTTCTCCCGCCCACATAGCTACCGCTGCTCCTCGTTGGGGGTGGTTTAGTTATGCAGAGCGGCTACCTGCAGCTGCCTCACTGTAAGCTCTCTCGTGTAGACCTGGCCTTAGTTTGGCTGATTTCACTCCTCAGGGTGCAGCTCTGCACTGGGATGCTTGTGCAGTAAAACGAGTAAGTTTGTTACCTAAATAATCGTTCTTTGTTCACACCAAGGAGAGGGAATTGGGATAGAAATAGTTACAAACAAACCCAAGTTAAAATATGCTTCTGAGACTAAAACCTAACTTAACTAACTAGAAAAGGAGGACTTGTGGCACCTTAGAGATTAACCAATTTATTTGAGCATGAGCTTTCGTGAGCTACAGCTCACTTCATTGGAAGCATCCCGTGGAAACGGCAGCAGAGTTTATATAAACTCTGCTGCAGTTTCCACGGTATGCATCCGATGAAGTGAGCTGTAGCTCACGAAAGCTCATGCTCAAATAAATTGGTTAGTCTCTAAGGTGCCACAAGTCCTCCTGTTCTTTTTGCAAATACAGACTAACACGGCTGCTACTCTGAAACTTAACTAACTAGGTTTTTTGTTCCAAGTCGTTTGCTCCCCACGCTCCTCCTTCCTTAGCCAGGATACAACACAGCAAAACCCAGAGCACTTGGTTCCTGTGGCTCCTGCTCAATTGTTTTTTTACCCACCTTATCTCCCCACGAAATGTCTCTGTTTCAACAGCCAGTATTGCTTCCTCCTGTTCTTCCCTTTCTGTGCGCTTCCCATCCCCTGCTTGTTTGCATGTAAATGGCTTTTCCATTGTTTTGATTCCCCCCTGGTTAATTTACATCATTGTTAGGGGCCGGCTTTCTCTTCGCCCTCCCTTGCTTCTTGTCACGCAGACAGAAAGCAGAAGATGAGCAGGCAAAGTGCAGGCAATGCCATGGTTATTGGCATTAATCAAGCATATCCATAGCTCTACACGCCAGCAGAGACTTTTCCCCAGTGTCCCAGTTTCCGCTTCCTTAGAAGGCATAGTTATACCTGCAGTGCACACCCATGATCCCACTCCTTACAATTTATGGTCATGTTCTGTTTTGGAGGGTCGTGAGTCTGGGGGCTCAGTGTCACCTCTTTCGTATCCCATGGGAAGGGTAAGGAGTGAGGTTGTGCTTTGGTCAGGGACAGGCATTTCTTTGGCTTTCAGTGTTTTTTATACCTTCCACCCCCCCCACCCCCCCCCCAAAAAAATCTCCCCTTGCCCTTCTCAACCGGTTGCTTGACCTTATCTTGGGAGAGAAGTTGAGGCAGGGCTGTCCTTCAAGTGTCCTCTCCCACTCTGCCCAGCGACACTTTCTCTTTTCACCCCATCTGCTTGTGGGCAGATGTAACATACGGTGTCTTTGTTCTTTGTTCACACACATTAATAAGAATATAAAAATATCAGAAGTCAAATGAGCCAAACAAGACCCAAACTTCTATCTCAGGCAGATATACAGGCCTGAATACTACATTATCATCACTAACACTCCTAGCAGTCATCACGGAGTTTGTTCTGCTGGTCGGGTCATTAGCTTTCCCGGCTCAGGCCAGGTACTGGCAGGGAGTGTGACGTAGATGCTGTTGCAGACCGGAAGCTAGACAACTTTTTTCTCCATTTGTCGGGTCACAAACTCAAAAGCATAGTAGAGGCGAGGATCCATAATTCCTCATGTGGTGTTCAGATAGTAATGACCAGCATATTGCAGGCTTTCAGACAAGACCTTGCTCTATTGAGCACTTTTATAGCACAGTAATATTGCATACAATCAGATGCTTCCCTTGTTCTGGGATTCAGACCCCACTGTTTTCCCCCTGGGATTGTCACAGTGCCATGGTGAGTGATGGGCTAGCTGCATTTCTGTCCCCTTCCTCCTCTCTCAGAGTTCCTTACCCTGGGGTCAGGTCTCAAGCCTTTCTGTCTCCTGGAGTGGAATTCAGCAATTCTTCTTCTCCTAAACCAGGCCCTGGGCGGTGCTACCCTCTGTGCTTACCCAGCAGGTCAGGCTGAGTGCGGACACCTTTACTACTTCCCTTCGGGAGTCTGAGATCAGTGACAAAAGAGTCTCCTTCAGACCAAAGGAGTGTTTATTCTGCAGTAGGAAAAAAAGATTTGAAAATGGTCTTCATGCCTGCCGGGCTGACCATCCCCTGATGGACACCTCAGCAGGTCTAACTTCTTCAGACATCCCATCAGGGTCATTTCTTTGTCTCTTTCCTGCAAACAATTACCTGAACTGGCTATCCTGCCTGTGATGGGATCCCCAGGGTGCAGCCTGGGACCATGGGACCGCTGTTGCCCCTTAACTCTCCAGCCTGGGCTCTCTCTCGCAATGCTTTGCTAGTGACAAGCAGCAAACCCCTCCAGGCCCTGTGAACACTCAGCACAACAGCATGTGGAGCCCCACGTGCAGCTAGATTTCATGAATGCTCCCAGAGCCACTCATGAATCACACAGAGAAAGGCACCAAATCCTCCCAGCTCCCAGCCCTGTACCTCAGGAATATACCGTCCTGCACTGCTCAAGACAAGCAGTGCAAATTTATTAATTCGTTCCCTACTTCATTTCATAACTGTCAGGGTGGTTAAGCACTGGAATAAATTGCCTTGGGAGATTCTGGAATCTCCATCACTGGAGATTTTTAAGAACAGGTTAGACACACACCTGTCAGGGATGGTCTAGATCAGTGGTTCTCAAACTTTTGTACTGGTGATCCCTTTCACACAGCAAGTGTGACAAAGCGGGACTGTTCTTAATGTTTCCTCTGAATATTGTGGGGGTGCCTCAGTTTCCCCTATGCAGTTCTAGGTGGTGGGATAAGGGTATATGATCATTGCAGAGCCCTAGAGGACAGGTGTGTGCAGGGGTCTGGACACAGAGAATGGCTGACACCCTGTTTCCTGGCACCTGATGGCCTGGGCCCTTCCCCCCTGCAAGGTGAGAGCTAAAGGGTTGGAGAACAAAGGAATCAGGTGACGACCTGACCCAGAAAAGGGTCAAAGCCGAGAGGAGGAGGGGCTGGAGGGGAGTCAGTTTGGAGCTGGCTGGGGACATGGAGTGAAGTGCAGACGTGGTTCTCTGGCTCACTGCCCCCCAAAATGGACCTGGCTGAGGGGTCCTGTTCTCTGTACCTACAAGCTGGTTTAGACCATGTTCCTGTCATCTAATAAACCTTCTGTGTTACTAGCTGGCTGAGAGTCACGTCTGACTACGGAGTTGGGGGGGCAGGACCCTCTGGCTTCCCCAAGACCCCGCCTGGGCGGACTCGCTGTGGGAAGTGCACAGAGAGGCAGAGGATGCTGAATGCTCTGAGGTCAGACCCAGGAAGGTGGAAGCCATGTGAGCTGTGTGTCCTGCAGACAGTCTGCTCAGAGAAAGGGGTCTTCCCCAGAGTCCTGCCTGGCTTCGTAGGGAGCAGTTCCAAAGCATCGCCCGGGGACTCCGTGACAGCAAGCCTCTGAGTGTGGACCCCACCCCCTATAAATTAAAAGCATTGGTTTATATATTTAACACCATTATAAATGCTGGAGGCAAAGAGGGGCTTGGGGCAGAGGCTGACAGCTCGCAACCCCCCATGTAATAACTTTGCAAACCCCTGAGGGGTCCCAACCCCCAGTTTGAGAACCCCTGGTCTAGATAATACTTAGTTCTGCCATGAGTGCAGGGGACTGGATTAGATGACCTCTCAAGGGCCCTTCCAGTTCTATGTTTCTATGCGCTTTCCTAACATCTAATAACCCTGAGATCCTGCATTCAGTGACATCCCTGGTCCCTCCTACTCCTTACTACTCTGAACCCCACCAGCCCATGTGTGACACCTTCTTGGGGCGTCCAGAACTGTAGGTCATTGTCTTCTCCTCCTGCCTCAGGGAGAGAGGTGCTGGAGTTAATCTTTGTGTCCACTCCCAGTCTTTAGCGCCCCACAAAGAAACTCCTCAAGGTTCTGCCAGCTCTCACTTTGCCTTGCAGGTTAACCCTTGGTGTACACCTTTCCTCCAACTCCCCTGAAGCACCCCCTGTAGTGTCCAGCCCCTGTCACTGGACACTCACAGAAATTACCAGGTCTGGTGCCCCCAAAGGGGCAGCGTACTAGCGTCTTGGAAGGTTACAACTCTGGAGCGGGTCCTTTATAACAACGCAGCACTGTAATCCCTTCATGGGGAAAACAGATATAAGTTTATTGACAAAAAACAGAGACTCAGAGATTCAAATGGGCAGTGAGCAAGGGTAATAAGAACTGAATTAGTTACAAATAAAACAAAAGTATGCAGTAAAACCTCAGAGTTACGAACACCAGAATTAAGAACTAACCGGTCAAGCACACACCTCATTTGGAACTGGATGTACGCAATCAGGCAGCAGCAGAGACAAAAACAAAACAAAATGCAAATACAGTACTGTGCTGTGTTAAACGTAAAATTACTGAAAAAATAAAAGGAAAGTTTAAAAAAAGATCTGACAAGGTCAGGAAACTGTTTCTGTGCTTGTTTCATTTCAATTAAGACAGCATTTTTCTTCTGCATAGTAAAGTTTCAAAGCTGTATTCAGTCAATGTTGCATTGTAAACTTTTGAAAGGACAACCAGACTGTTTTGTTCAGATTTACGAATGTTTCAGAGTTGCGAACAATCTCCATTCCAGAGGGGTTCGAAACTCGGAGGTTCTACTGTACTGTGCTTTCTAGAGACCAAGACTTAAACTTATCAAGATACAGTCCTCGTCCACTGCTTTATCTTGTCTTCAAAGCCTTTCTGCAGAGCTTGCTGGTTTCCGGTCAAACCAGGATCCAGAACGTTAACAAACGATCCACTTCTGCTAAGGGTGTTCTTTGGTGAAATGGATAACAAAGGGGATTCTTTTTCCTGCCTTTTATAGTCCAGTAAACCTCTGAAATGTATCCTTTTGAGGAGGACTATCAGCTAAGACACCTCTCCCCCATTGCTTCTTCTCCGGTGTGCTGTGCCCCGGTGAGAACGCTTGTGTAGCTGCGTTATGCCGACCGGAGAGCGCGTTCCCATCGACGTAATAAAACCAGCTCAATGAGCAGCAGTGGCTGTGTCGGTGGGAGGCGTCTCCTGCTGTGCACACGAGCGTTTATGCCGACAAAACTTACGTCGCTCGGGGTGTGTGGTTTTTTTCACACCCCCGAGCGACCAAAGTTTTGCCGACATAAGTGCTAGCGTAGACATGACCTTATGTAGGAAAGAGAGACCTTCCCTCCTGTCTGGAAGAAACCTGTTTCTCCCTTTGTTTGGTTAGACATTAAGGCAGAGGTCCCCAAACTGTGGGGCTCAGAGGAACGTTCGGGGGCGGTGGCCCAGGCCAGTCCCCATGGGGGGCAGGGAGGGAGTGCCACCCAGCCCCGCCCCTGGCCCTGCACCTGGGCCCCTGTCTGTGGCTCCATTCCTGGCCTGAGGCCAAGGCTGGGAGTGGGAGAGGAGCAGAGTCGCACCCGGCCATGAGCCCAGCTGCCAGCCCCCACCACGGCTCTGCTCCCATCCTCAGCCTCGGTCCCTGGCCGCGGCTCCAGCCTTGGCCTCAGACCCACCCCCAGCCTTGGCCCCCTGTCCACATCCCCACCCACCTGCTCCTGGCCCAGGGTGCAGGGGTGGACAGGGGAAAGGGGGAGGGGTGACCCTCAAAGTTTGGGGACCACTGTTTTAAAGCATAATATCACTAGGTATACATTATTCCTCATATAGCATCAGTGCACACATTTCACAATTCTCTGAATCATAGGACTGGAAGGGACCTCGAGAGGTCATCTAGTCCAGTCCCCTGCACTCATGGCAGAACCAAGTATTATCTAACCCATCCCTGACAGGTGTTTGTCTCACCTGCTCTTAAAAATCTCCAATGATGGAGATTCCACAACCTCCCTAGGCAGTTTATTCCAGTTCTTCCAACAGGTAGGAAGTTTTTTCTAATGTCCAACCTAAACCTCCCTTGCTGCAATTTAAGCCCATTGCTTCTTGTCCTATCCTCAGCGGTTAAGAACAATTTTTCTCCCTCCTCCTTGTAACAACCTTTTATGTACCTGGAAACTGTGATCATGTCCCCTCTCACTCTTCTTTTCCAGACTAAACAAACCCAATTTTTTCAATCTTCCCTCATCAGTCATGTTTTCTAGACCTTTAATCATTTTTGTTGCTCTTCACCGGCTTTCATCTGATGCCTTACAAGAAACTTTTTGAATAAATTCTATTAAACCAGAGTGAGTTTGTCAGACCTTATAGGTGTTCCGGACACAGAGGAGTGAGCCACAACTGGGCCTCCGTGACACAGCTTGCTCACCCATCCCGTCTTCCCTATGACTCTCTCTATGTCTCTGGATCTCTGTCAGTGAGCTCCCCTCTGAGTCCTCCGTTTCTGGGACATGGAGTTACCTTTTCTGTGTTTTTGGGATCCTTTCATGACGAGTGTCTGGCTGTGTGTTCCCATCAGAGATGGCAATAGTAAACCCCTCCTAAGCACAGTGTCCCGCGCCTTTCAGCGTTTGGGGAGCTGCATTACAATGGGCTGTTAAAATAATAGAACTTTTTTTTTCTGAACAAATTAAATTAATTCACCTGATCTTGCTTCTTTTTCTTCCCCTGAGCAGGGTTTCCTGTGTTCAAATCCGATGTGATCTCCCAGGTGAAACAAATGGAAGAGCCAGGGCCCCCGGTTCTCCAGGGCTTGGAGGAAAGAGAGATTCTGATGGCCACCTGTTCTGGTGAGGAATAATTAAATCCACTCAAAAGATGTTAGTGCCTGAAGGAAAGAGCTAGGATTCCCTACAAAAGCCTTGTGAGTTCAGGATTGTCCCCAGCGGGTGTCAGATCCTCAGGGCAGCTATCGCTCATGGCTTCCTACCCATCCTGACTCACACCTGGCAGGAGCTCCCTCACTGGTCTCCCCTCCCCTGAATGTTTGGATAGGATGGAGGCAGACTTCACCCCCTTCTCTTTCTCCTACAGGGAAGAGTTTGGGGAAATTCAGTTCCTGATTTTTTTTTCTGTCTTTCCAGTTATTTTGGTTAGCTCTCCCCTTTTCCATCCCTGAGTTAGGTCAGTGTAAGCTGCCTCTTGTCGACTAACTCTGAATGTGTCTATGCTAAAATGCAGCTCTCACCCCACTGCGCTGACTTAAATGACTTAAATAATCCCAACTATATGTATAAAATGATGGAGTCTAAATCAGCTGTGACCACTCAAGAAAGAGATCTTGGAGTCACTGTGGATAGTTCTCTGAAAACATCCACTCAATGTGCAGTGGCGTCAAAAAAGCGAACAGAATGCTGGGAATCATTAAGAAAGGGATAGATAATAAGACAGAAAATATCATGTTGCCTCTATATAAATCCATGGTACATCTGCATCTTGAATACTGTGAGCAGATGTGGTCGTCCCATCACAAAAAAGATATATTGGAATTGGGAAAGGAGCAGAAAAGGGCAACAAAAATTATGAGGGGTATGGACCGGCTTTCGTATGATGAGAGATTAAAAAGACTGGGACTTTTCAGCTTGGAAAAGAGACAACTAAGGGGGGATATGAGAGAGGTCTGTAAAATTATGAAGGGTGTGGAGAAAGTAAAGAAAGAAGTGTTATTTGCCCCTTCTCATAACACACGTACTAGGGGTCACCCAATGAAATTAATTGGCAGCAGGTTTAAAACAAACCAAAGGAAGTATTTCTTCACACAACGCAGAGTCAACCTGGGAAACTCCTTGCCAGAGCATGTTGTGGAGGCCAAGGCTATAACAGGGTTCAAAAAAGAACTAGATAAACTCAGGGAGGATAGGTCCATCAATGGCTATTAGCCAGGATGGGCAGGGTTGGGGTCCCTTGCCTCTATTTGCCAGAAGCTGGGAATGGGCAACAGGGGATGAATCACTTGATGATTCCCTATTCTGTTCATTCCCTCTGGGGCACCTGGCATTGGCCACTGTCGGAAGGCAGGATACTGGGCTAGATGGACCATTGGTCTGACCCAGTATGGATAAATTGGATGGATAAACTGTGGATAAATTGGAGAGAGTCCAGCGAAGGGCAACAAAAATGATTAGGGGTCTGGAACACATGAGTTATGAGGAGAGGCTGAGGGAGCTGGGATTGTTTAGCCTGCAGAAGAGAAGAATGAGGGGGGATTTGATAGCTGCTTTCAACTACCTGAAAGGGGGTTCCAAAGAGGATGGCTCTAGACTGTTCTCAATGGTATCAGATGACAGAACGAGGAGTAATGGTCTCAAGCTGCAGTGGGGGAGGTTTAGATTGGATATTAGGAAAAACTTTTTCACTAAGAGGGTGGTGAAACACTGGAATGCGTTACTTAGGGAGGTGGTAGAATCTCCTTCCTTAGAGGTTTTTAAGGTCAGGCTTGACAAAGCCCTGGCTGGGATGATTTAACTGGGAATTGGTCCTGCTTCGAGCAGGGGGTTGGACTAGATGACCTTCTGGGGTCCCTTCCAACCCTTATATTCTATGATTCTATGATTCTATGATTCAGTATGGCCATTCTTACATTCTAATAATTCCCCCTTCGTGAGAGGTGTGGTGCTTAAGTCGATGTAATTATGTTGACGCAGTGCCAGTGTAGACACTGTGTTGCTTGCATGGACTGTTACTGCCTTTCAGAAGCTGTCCCACAATGCCCCACGCTGCCTGTTAAGTTGGTGCAAGCGCTCCTGGTGAGGACGTGCACTGCCGACGTAAAGAGCCTAGCATGGACGTGCAAAAGCAATTTAATTACTGTGGAGGGTGTACGTCGACTGAACTTAGGCTGACTTAATTTTGTAGCGTAGACTCATCCTGAGGTTTCTTTCTCTATCCCAGCAGGCGGTGGGATGCTGAGTGAGAATGTGGAGCAGAATCCTCACCAGGAACATGCTGAGCAAGTGGAAGCACATGGGGGATTATTGCAAGGATATCAAGGGAATGTGTCCAGGCATCATGTGCAGGGAAAAGCCTGTGAGAGTCAGCACAGGCCAGAGAGACAGCCGGAAAGTCAACCAGGGGAGAAAGTGGGTAAATCCCCTAATTGTCAGGAAACTCACAACAACTTCAAGGAAAGCACAGCCCAGCAGAGAATCCCAATGGGAGAGAGACCCTATAAATGTGCTGAGTGTGGGAAGACCTTCAGTTTGAGTTCAAACCTTATTAAACATCAGAGGATCCATACAGGAGAGCGCCCCTATGAATGCGGAGAGTGCGGGAAAACCTTCACTCACAGCTCACACCTAACTAGACATCAGAGAATGCACACCGGAGAGAGACCCTACGAATGCTGTGAGTGTGGGAAAACCTTTCGGTACCGCTCAGACCTTATCACGCATCAGAGAATCCACACGGGGGAGAGACCCTATGAGTGCTGTGAGTGCGGGAAAAACTTCAGCCAGAGCTCAAACCTTATTAAACATCAGAGGATCCACACCGGAGAGAGACCCTACGAGTGCTGTGAGTGCAGGAAGACCTTCACGCGGAGATCAAACCTTAATGCACATCAGAGAACCCACAAAGATGCAAGACCCTATGAATGCTTTGTATGGGAAAACCTTCACACTGAGCTCACACCTTACTACACATGAGAGAAACACCTTTTAATAACCTTTTCAAAGCCTGACAAAAGTTGTTGGGTTTTTTTGTTTGTTTGTTTTGCATTAATGCTTTTGTTAATTCCCACCTAATGATCTTTAAGGATATTGGCAGAATTATCTTTACTGTGGTCTCTCACCTCCCCACGTGAGTTGTCCACTTTTGTGTTTTGCTGCTCGCCCTTCCTTGGGATGAATACCGTGGTCCTCTCTATCAACTCCTATGAGTCATGGGAGAGCTAGTCTCTCTTGCCGGGAATGTCCATCAACCAAGGCGAGGGAGATAAGGATGACCTTCATTAGCTACATTGAAGCACAGTCTACGTGGGCCTCACCTCCGCTAGGTTTTTCCCATGCAGTTAGCTAGCTCATGTTCACTATCCCAATGAAGAAGACAGCTACTCTTGCTGGAATGGGTGTGGTTAGCTAGGCTATTTTCTCATGAGCTGACCTCACTTTTTATGGCTTTTCATAGTCTAAAAAAGCCCAGAGCAGCACATTTGTATTGTTCCTCCCATTGCAAAGCGGTTGTGAGAGTCATCAAGTTCTGCCTTGAGGATAAATTGTCTCATTCTCTGCTGTTCTCACATTGCCCTAGGGTGTGCTGATGAGCAGTTATATACTTTTTTTTACCATTTTTCTCATTTAAAATGTATTTAAATATAATAAAAAGCAGGAGCATGGGTGGGAAAAAAAGTGTCTTTTCCACCACTGTGACACCCGAAGAAGGTGGGGAGAGTCAGAGGGATCCCCTCCTTCCCCATCAGCCCAGCAGCGTTAATCTCCGCACGGCTAAAATAGAAGGTCTTGTCTTCACATTCTACCCGTCCACATCCTAGAGAGTCATGTGATGCAGCAGCCTCAGGTTTCTGTGCTTCGGAATGGTGCTTTGATTTCTTTGATCCTAAATCAGACTCATTAGGGCTGGAGATGAGTGTCACAGACCTGGAAGGGGAATTCCAATGGATCCCAAACACAGTGTGATCATACTGAGTTTAAATCCCAGTTTTCATCTATTGGCAAAGCCACTTTGGTCTCTTTCCTACTGAGTTGGGATTGTTTGCAGATGGGAAAGTTGGCTGGTTTTGCACTCCTTCCCCCCTCCCCTCCTCCCATTCTGATGATGCTAAAGCTTTTGTAAATAACACAACTCACTAATGAGACAGTGGTGAGTGAAGGAGGTTTGAACGACTCAGAGAAGATGATGGGAGAATCAGTGGTCCTGCTTCTGAGTTATCGGATGTAACCTGCTGTGGAATTTCACGTTACATGACCCTAAATGTGTCTCATGACCTCTCTGTGAGGTGGGTTTTTCTCTCATGCCTGGAGGCCCTTTGGTCACACAACCAGATATTAATTTAGTTTGACAGGACGTAGCTCAGATTTACTGGGGACTTTGAGACAAATGACCATTTGCTAAAATAGTCATTTCTTAGTATATTTTTGCTTTCCTCCCACCTCTCCATTATGACACACAGGAAATTCAAGTGCAGTTCAGTCAACAGGATTGAATACTCCAAGCTATTTGGCATGCTAGCAAAGCAATAGTAGCGTTTTTAAGTCTCCAGTCTGAATTGGTGAGCAATAGCAGACCCCAGACTGTGCAACTAACTGAAGTAATTGCCTGCGATCACAATGCCATTCAGTTCTTTAGGTCAATATTATCTCAGATGATCCAGGGAGACAGTGTCATAGTATGTGGCTTTCAACTGGGCAAAAATGCCCATGTATTTTTCCCCCCCAAAGCACGTGTGACCCAGGCCCGACAGGAGGTTACTCCTGTGATTTGGTAAATACTGTCCCTAACTATGCAGATGTAGAGAAATAGACGTGGTGTTTTTGTTGAACTCACCCCTTGTACGTGCTGTAAATGTGTATAAAATGAAGTAAGTGTTGAATGTTATGTAGCTGCAGGAAAAAAAACTGTTTTCAAATAGAAATCCTACCTCTACTAGCTTAAAGAAATTCGGGATCCAGGTTTGTGTCCAGTCCCTAATTTAGACCTGTGCCACCAGATTAAAGAAAGAAATTGAGCATGCTTGGGAGAGACCATTCCTCACTAACACTCTTGAGATTTGGGGTGTAAATTAACCTTGACCAAGGCCAAAGATTTGGCAAGAGTTCAGGTAGAAATAGCATGCAGCCAGTTGTTAGCTTACATCACAAAGTCAAAAAGCTCTGGTGAACGGTGCACAAGTCAAATTGTTTTAGAACACCATTTCCTAGTTCAGTGTCACTGATGGCCAAAGGATGCCATGCTTAGATCCGTGGACAATTGTCCTTTTCCATTTGGATCCAACGTTTCATGAGGTAACAAGAGAAACAGCTGATGTCTTCAGAGAACATTCTTTCCTCAAGGATCACAATCTGGCTGCCTGGTTGGGCAACAACGACTTCCCTTTTGTGCAAGTGATGGCTACAGTGAGGGAATGAATTTGTCAGATTCCAAGTTGAGACTTCAACATACATAAATGTTGAGTCCTGATGCTATTCTTTTGTCTCATAGTTTTGCTCTTGTGTCTCAAGCATTTGTATCACTTCTCTTCCACCTCCTGCTACTTCGAAAGATTAGAAAGTGTGGAAATAGCATACAGGTGTTTGCTTGTGATGCAAATCTCGCTACATAGTGTGAGGCTCTTCTCTCCAAAACTTATGACAGAAGACCCAAACTTAAATGAACCTGTAGATGTGGAAGAACCTATGTTGGGGTAAACATCAACTTGACATAAAAGTTCACTTGGTGGAAATGGGAATTAAAAGAAAACTGATGTATGATAAGATTTTGTAAGCTTTGAATATGTTGTTATAACCAGCGAAAATGAAATTAAACACAAAGATGGTGGTTAAAGAGTAAGAGACTAATTATGTGATCATTGGAAAACTGAGAGTTGTATATATATATTTGTTTTGTTAGTAATAAAGGAAATGATGGATAATCCTGAAAAGTTTATGCAATGTAATTTACCCCCTTCAGACTAAAAAGTTCTGAAGTAAAAACTCACTCCAAGTATTGGGATGGTGGATATGTAAGAGAAATACTGTATATGAGACTACAGACCTGGTATAGATGTCAATTGTTTCTATTTTGAATGGAATTTATTTTGATACACATCAAAGTGAATTTCTGTTAACTTGTCTTTAAGTATTTTTTTCTCTTATGTAACCTTTTATCCAGTTAGACTGCAAAAGTCACTGAGTACCCCTCTTCTCTTATTTGCAAAGGATGTGACATCTGTCATGAGATGTCCACATTTATTTGTAAGAGTAGTGATGCAGTGGGTACTTTTTCTGCTAAAACCTTTGCAACTAACTATTTTTACAGGTGCTGAACCCCCTTTTCCTTTTGAGGCCAGCTCTTAGAATATTAACCCTGAGACCTGACTATGGAAACGTCCTCAAAACTTGTTTTCCTTTCACATTTGATACCTTTGGGGTTCACACATTCCGACAAAATTTGGTTTGTAACAATAGATATTATAAGAAAACTGCTTGGTTAAGGGAGACTTTTCCTAGCTGACATTAACCCAAAGTCTGTCTCATTCCAACTGGGTCAGGCCATGTTGTCTGTAGCCACAGCATATTTCACCCCTAATTTTCAGCTAGCTCCTTGGATTCGAGTTTTAGCATTTATAAGAGTTGATTATCTGCTGTATTAATCTGATGATTTGGCTCCATTGATGACTTGAGTCCAATGCAGTGGCATTAGTGCTTTGATTTTTGTGATTTGATCTTCACTGTATTGTTTAATACAGTTTAGTATTTTATAGTAATATATAATTTAGTATTAGTACTAAGAGTTCTCGGTTTTATTTGTTGTTCATCCACCCTATATATTCCTCCTTGAGTGTCGGCTTTTGTTAATAGTCATCAATTCCCTCCTTGGAATTTGTATAGGGATATGAGGCAGGTGTGAGCATGGCAGGCCAGGGGCCAGCTTGTGGCAAGTCCCCCATGTCTGAACTGGACACTAACAGATACTGGAATCTGTCTTGTGGGATACTTTTGATAAAATAGGTATTAGACTGCTAAGAAAGTGTTTAATGTTTAGACTCTGTTGAATGCCATGCATTAATCTTAGTTGTTCTATCTATGTTCCATATTGTAACATAATTCCATGTTGTAATATGTTGAATGTGTGTCGTGTGAGCCTCTGTGACTGTACGTATCACCATACAGGAGGGGATATTAATTAGTGCGAATGGCTGCTCTTCTACAGAAATTGTTCCCCCTTCCCCAGCCCCCCTATTGCCAGACGGGCTATGGTTGGATTTTACAACTGGAAACTCTACATCAACGAAAGGACGAAAGACTTGTTCCATTCTCGTCCCCATGAAGATGAGTTCTGCGCATGGACTCATCCCATCAACTGACTTTAAAGCTCAGAACACATGGCAGGAGGGAGATAAATACCCCAAACAAAAGGAACTATGGATCTCAATGATGCTTGGATTCTTGGGGGGGCAGGGAGGAAAGGTGTTTCTAGACATAAGTAAGAGATCCCCAGTTGCTTAGTCTGGGTTAGTCCTAAAGGAGAAATATGGCAGAAACCGAAGACTGTGTAACTCATTTGTGCATCTGTGTTTGCTTGCTTCAACCTTGTAGGTAACTCTCTGACTTCTTTTTCCAAGTTAATAAACCTTCATATAGTTTACTATAGGAATGGCTACAAGAGTTGACTTTGGTATAAGACCTAAAGTGTAATTGACCTGGGATAAGAGACTGGTCCTTTAGGATCAGGGCTAATCTGAATATTGCTGTGATTCTTGGTGTAAGGGGCCACCCAGAGGAAATGCAGGGGGGCGAGGTGAACATGTGGGGTCATGTGCCTGCCCCCCAGATTTGCTGCTTGGCTTGTACTGAGGATGCTCACACAGACTGAGCATGCTCAGTAGCACTGCTGAAGCCAGCTGCCCTAATTCTGACCCCCACTATTAGCAGGCACGGGTCATTTCTGGGGCTGTTTATCGCAGAGAGATGCTCACCAGGGTGGCAAGACAGACTGGAATACCCAAGGGGACTTTCTGTGAGGCAGTTCATAGGCCTGAGGACTTTGCACTTGGTGCAATAAGTTTAGGACTCACAACCAGTTTGCGGTTTGTGCCCTGTTTTTTACAGTTTTCCCCTTTCCCCCCACTCCCTTTGCTTTGGCAATGGAACCATCTGCAGTAAAAGATGAGAATGAGCCAGTTGGTAAAGGGCATCAAAATGCCTTCTGGGCTAGAAGTCAAAATAGCATTGAACGCTGATGATGTCTTGTTTATAGTGAGAGGAGCCAGAAGCCTCATATATATATATATATAGAACAATGGATTTTGGGATTTAGATAGCTATCAGGCTTCAAAATGAACTATGATGAATCCAAAATGTTAGGAATTAATATTCCCCAAATGTAAAAACCAAACCGTCATCAGCTGCATAAATTTAAATGGGTAAAGAAATATTTAAATTGTTTATGAATAAATATGGTGGAGAAACATACAAATCATTCTAAGGCAAATTACCCTCCAATGTGGAATAAAATAAGAAGACCCAGGACAATGGAACAAACAGGAATTTTCTTGGCTAGGTAAGGTAGCCTCGGTACAGAGGAATTGTCTTTCCAAAGTTGTTGTTTTTGTTTCAGTGCACCCTTGTTGGTATCCCTGCCATGACCGTGAAAACATGGAAGTATGTGCTATTAAAATTCAGATGGAAACATAAAAGACATGGGGTGCGTTCTAAATTCTGCATAAGCCTCCAAAGTGGGATGGAGTAGATTTCCCTGATTTGACTGATTATGATGATGCATCACAATTAAAAGATGTGATCAACTGGATTAACAATTGTCCATCCAAGCACTGAGTAAAACTCAAAGAAGACTAGAGCCCAGCCCAGATACAGCTATTCCTAGCAACGGTTGGGTTCAAAACAAATGGAGCTAACCAAAAATAAAAGACCACCCATTCATCCAGACCATGTTAGCAGCTTTGAACCATTTTTTTAAAAAAATCTGTTGTCAAGGTCGTGTCCATTAGCTAGCTTCATTAATAATCAGGAAATTAATAATCAGCAGGGCAGGGCATCACCCCTCTTCCAAGCACAATGAGCTGAGAAGATAGAGCAGTGGTCCCCAAACTGGGGTGTGCCCCCCTAGGTTTTTTGGGGGGTGCCACTCTGCCCCCAGCTCCACTCTGGCCCTGCCTTCAGCGTGCCCCCACCCCCAAGCTGCAGCTCCAGCCCCAGCTGAGGCTCTGCTTCTGCCTGTGCCTCCTGTCCCCAGCATAGTTCTGTCCTCTTTCCCTCTCTGCCCCCAGGCCAGCTCCGTCTCTAACCCCAATCAGCAGCAGGGTCGTCTCTGGGGATAATGGAAAAGACAAGGAAAATCCCCCAACATGTGGAGGTTATAGAATGGCAGAATCCTAGAAAGGTAGTGCTGGAAGGGACTTCAAGAGGTCACTTATCTAGCCCCATGCACCGACTCAGGACCAAGGAAACCTAGATCATTCCCAACTGGTGTTTGTCTAAGCTGTTCTGAAAAACCTACAAGGATGGGGCATCCATGACCTCCACTGGGAGCCTATTCCAGAGCTTACCCACCCTTAGAATGAAAGTGCTTTTCCTAACATCTAACCTCAATGTGCCGTGCAGCAGATGAAGCCCATTACTTCTTGGCCTGTCCTCTGTGGCCAATGAGAACCAGTGATCCATATCCTTATAGCAGCCCTTACTAGATTTGAAGACTTACCATTTTTCTCCCACCCGCCAGTCTTCTTTTCTCCAGACTAAATGCCCCATATTTTTAACCCGTCCTCATCAGTCAGGTTTTTTTAACCCTTCCATTGTCTTTGTTGCTCTCTTCTGGACTCTCTCCAATTTCCACTTCTTTTTTTTAACATGCGGTGCGCAGAATTGGATGCAATACTCCAGCCTCACCTCACCTTAGTCCCTGGAAAAATCATGGAGCAGGTCCTCAAGAAATCAATTCTGAAGCACTTAGAGGAGAGGAAAGTGATCAGGAACAGTCACCATGGATTCACCAAGGGCAAGTCATGCCTGACTAATCTAATTGCCTTCTATGACGAGATAACTGGCTCCGTGGATAAGGGGAAAGCAGTGGACATGTTGTTCCTTGACTTTAGCAAAGCTTTTGACACGGTCTCCCACAGTATTCTTGTCAGCAAGTTAAAGAAGTATGGGCTGGATGAATAGACTATAAGGTGGATAGAAAGTTGGCTAGATTGTCGGGCTCAACGGGTAGTGATCAATGGCTTCATGTCTAGTTGGCAGCCGGTATCAAGTGGAGTGCCCCAAGGGTTGGTCCTTGGGCCAGTTTTGTTCAATATCTTCATAAATGATCTGGAGGATGGTGTGGATTGCACCCTCAGCAAGTTTGCAGATGACACTGAACTGGGAGGAGAGGTAGATACACTGGAGGGTAGGGATAGGATACAGAGGGACTTAGAGAAATTAGAGGATTGGGCCAAAAGAAATCTGGTGAGGTTCAACAAGGACAAGTGCAGAGTCCTGCACTTAGAACAGAAGAATCCCATGCACCGCTACAGACTAGGGACCGAATGGATCGGCAGCAGTTCTGCAGAAAAGGACCTAGGGGTTACAGTGGACGAGAAGCTGGATATGAGTCAACAGTGTGCCCTTGTTGCCAAGAAGGCTAATGGCATTTTGGGATGTATAGGTAGGGGCATTGCCAGCAGATTGAGGGATGTGATCATTCCCCTCTATTCAACATTGGTGAGGCCTCATCTGGAGTACTGTCTCCAGTTTTGGGTCCCACACTACAAGAAGGATGTGGAAAAATTGGAGAGAGTCCAGCAGAGGGCAACAAAAATGATTAGGGGACTGGAACACATGACTTATGAGGAGAGGCTGAGGGAACTGGGATTGTTTAGTCGGTGGAAGAGAAGAATGAGGAGGGATTTGGTAGCTGCTTTCAACTACCTGAAAGGGGGTTCCAAAGAGGATGGATCTAGACTGTTCTCAGTGGTAGCAGATGACAGAACAAGGAGTAATGGTCTCAAGTGGCAGTGGGGGAGATTTAGGTTGGATATTAGGAAAAACTTTTTCACTAGGAGGGTGGTGAAACACTGGAATGCGTTACCTAGGGAGGTGGTGGAATCTCCTTCCTTCAAAGTTTTTAAGGTCAGGCTTGACAAAGCCCTGGCTGGGATGATTTAATTGAGGATTGGTCCTGCTTTGAGCAGGGGGTTGGACTAGATGACCTCCTGAGGTCCCTTCCAACCCTGATATTCTATGATTCTATGATCTGAGGTCTCACCTGCGCCAAAGTAGAGCGCAACAATTAACGACCACGTCTTACATAGGATGCTCCTGTTAGTACACTTGTCGTCAAGTCTCTCCTCTCCAGAGCACCTCCTTGTGTCCAGGTTCAGCACTGCAAAGATTGTACCTGGCTAGCGGTACATTTTACCATTCTTGGGGCTACAAACACCTGGTCTTCTGTGTGGCCTAGCTATGCAGCCAGGTCCCTGTTCAGTTCATTCCCCTTCTTGGGTTGATAGACTTTGTTTTTTTAGGACTTTTCTAACAGCTTCCAAGCCTGTCCCCTGACTCTATCTTGTATGTGGCTTCTTTTATCTTTGTCACCCACTCTTCCCCCTCGTGGTCCAGGGAAGAGGTAGGGGACACCCAGGCCCACCCTCTCTGAGTTCCAGCCCAGGACCTTGAAATCTCAGGACAATGAAATCACAGGGAAGATGGAAAGGAAATCAGAAGTAGCAACAGAATTATTGTCATGACTGGGAGGGATCATCTTGTGGTTGGGAGGAACATAAAGGGCTCAGAGATAGTAGCTCAGGTCCCAGTGGGAAGGGAACATGAGGTGGGAGGAGTAGGAATTGAGCAGTGGTGAGATAAAAAAGTGAAAATAATATTTGGGAAAAAAAATGACTGCGTAGGAAGGAGCGCTGCAGACAGGGATCTGGGGGGTCACAGTGGATTAGCTAAATATGAGTCAACAGCGTAACACTGCTTCAAAAAAAGCAAACATCATTCTGGGCTGTATTAGCAAGAGTGTCGTAAGCAAGACGTGAGAAGTAATTCTTCCGCTCTACTCTGCGCTGATTAGGCCTCAACTGGGGTGTTGTGTCCAGTTCTGGGCACCACATTTCAGGAAAGAGGTAGACAAATTGGAGAAAGTCCAGAGAAGAGCAACAAAAATTATTCGAGGTCTAGAACAGTGGCTCTAAATCTTTCCAGACTACTGTCCCCCTTTCAGGAGTCTGATTTCTCTTGCGTAGCCTCAAATTTCACCTCTCTTAAACTACTTGCTTACAAAATCAGACATAAAAATACAAAAGTGTCATAGCACACTAGTACTGAAAAAATGTCTGACTTTCTCATTTTCACCATATCATTATAAAATAAATCAAGTGGGATATAAATCTTGTACTTACATTTCAGTGTATATTTAGAGCAGTCTACTGTATATAGAGCAGTCTAAACAAGTTGTGTGACATTTTAGATTGTACTGACTTCGCAAGTGCTTTTTATGTATCTGGTTGTAAAACTAGGGAATCTTTAGATGAGTTGATGCACCCCCAGAAGACCTCTGTGTACCCCCAGGTGTACACGTACCCCTGGCTGAGAACCACAGTCTTACACGACATGGACGGTGGCTTAGCTTAAATCTCTGAAAGCTAGGAAATGAAGAGTGAAGGTACACAACACCTCTTCAATGCAACTTTAACTTTGCCTAATCCTGGAGCTGGCAGGAGCCACTGGGAATGTGTCAGTCTGGGTGGAGCAAAGGTTTAAAACTACCAAAGGAAGTGGAGGATTCTCCATCTCTTGAAGTTTTCAGGTCAAGACTGGATGCCTTTCTGGAGGAGGATTTAGTCAAACACAAGGTATTCAGCTCGGTACAGCAGTAATTGGATGAAATTCTGTGGCCTCTGTTATACAAGAGGTCAGACTAGATGATTTAATAGTCTCTCCTGGCCTTTCACCCTCCCCCCCCAAAAAACAAACAAACAATAAATCCATAATAGATATGAGGAAGATCTAAGAATATGCCATTATGTTGTGTTCACAGATCGGAATGCCAGCATTTGTCTGCATGCCCTCCAGCTGTGTGCACTGGGTCAGGTGTAGCTGTCACTGAATGGGGGAGGGATTAGTTGAAATAGTTTGGCAGAGCTGTGGTTGTGATATGAAGTCAGGTGCAAGTGAAATCTGAAAGAGCAACTATGCCTCGTTTCAGTGCTGAGTGTTGTCAGTAATGGTGCAAAAGGTTATGCTCTTGCCATGAGGATTGTCAGCAGTCTGGTGGCCTACATGCAAGTGGTCTGCTGGGCTTAGTGAGGGGCAAGTGAAGGCAATGACTCAGAAGGAAAATTCAGCACAAGAGTACAGGAGTGGTAACATTTTACAAGTCTCAGGTGGTTTATGTGGCTCAGTGTTTGAGTGTCAGCCCAGGGTAGGCAGCTTCTGTTCGTTATGCTGGACCTAAATACAAGTTTTGCCTTAGCCAAGAGAAGACATTAGACTTTGTGCTGAACTGCTCCGTTCCCAGAGCGTTCTGTAGCAGGGGAGGGGAGAGAGCTAGTGTGTGTGTCACTGGCATGTCGGGGTGATGCTGAAACAGGGCAGAGGAGAGGTGGCATTGTGGGGTGTTGTGATCCTTAACTCTGCATTTCCACTTCTAAGAACTGAGGGAACGGGACGCCTTACCCAGCGAGGTCACATTCTCAGAGTTCTCCTGCATGACGTCTCTGCAGAGCCCCCTCTTCCCTGGTGAAATACACAGCCACCTCCTCGAAGGTCACCGGCCCCTGAAAGAGCAAGAGGCCCATACTCAGTGTCTGCTGCCCCACTCACAGCCCCATCATTCATGGGGGAGCAGGGACAATCAAAGGAAGCTCTGGGAGACTTGCAGTCAACAGAGTCCCACCCCCACCCTGCTCAGAGCATCCAAGGAGGCATCAGGGTGAGGGGATAAGGAGAGAGCTCCTTGTCTCTCCCAACAGATAGAGGGGGCAGGGTCTTCATATTCATCACATACCTACTAGCCACAGACTGACAGAGGAGATGGAGCCCCTAGCACAGTCCAGGGAGAGCTCCCTGGTAGGAAGCCCAACATCCTCCTCATTGTGAGGAGCTGGATATAAGGCAAGGGGCATGTGTACCCTAAGCCCCTTCATAATGGTCGCCTTCTTCCTATCTCACAGCAGCTGTTGGTTAGTTGGGTCAGGCTCCAGCACTGGGAGTCTGGTCCGTTTTCCTACCCCACCTAGGTGGGTTGTTTCCTGTTCCATAAAAAGAGAGGAACTTCCACCTCTCACCCCCCTGAGTCTTTTCCTAGAATTTAGGCACCAGGTTAAACAAGTCTCAGCATGTTTGTTATACTTTATCTCCCTCCCTTTCTCTAGCCGGTGTATTTTCTGCCCCCTCCCCACCAGCGTCCACCTCCTATCTATTTACCCCCCCCCAGCAGCAACCCCCCCAAAAACTTCCTGATAACAGTGGACCTATTTCAGGCAGGGATTCTCGTCCCTGGTGATGGAGAGGATGGGACAATCTGACCCAAAATGTGGGTGGTGTTCTGCAGCCCCTCAAGGACAGAGTGGCAACTGAAGAGGTTTCAGTAGGAGCTTTTGACACCTGATTTTCCCCCAGTCTCTTTCCTGGCAGACGGACTTTCTAGACTCCACCTTGCTGGGCAAACACACAGTTGCTTTTTTGCAGCACAGACCCAGCCCTTTGCACATGGGCTAAACCCATGGAGACTTTTTTAAACCCTCCCAGGAAGAGAGTCTGAACCAAACACTAGAAAGGAGCAGAACCAAAGGAGCTGCTTTGAGGGGCTCCCTCAGACATAAGTCCTTGGGATAGCACTCTCCCGCAGTGGCGTGGGGATGAGGCCGAGGCAGGAACTGGCTTTTCCTCCATCTGCCCCTCACCTTGTTCACAGGAACATGATGTTGCAATGTGTGTGTCTAGGCTCGTTTGAGAGCTGGGTATCTCTCTCCCCACTTATTTCTCCTGCTGCCTCTTTCAGTGTCTCTCTCCTCTTTCCCTCTCTCCACTCTGGCTGGGAGACTTGATCACTGGGCCATTTCCAGGGGCATTCGATCTGCAACTGGATTAGCTGATGCAAGTTCTAACGGGAGCAAGACCCTGTGTGCATCAGTGACGGCAGCAGCTCTGGGAGCTGAAGACACCTGAGGGGCAGAGAATGACCTGTGTCCAGCACTTTCCCCAAGGTCTCCCGCAATCACCTGGAGTCTCCGACTCAGGAGCTGATGTCAGTTGCGCTAGGCGCTAGTCCTTGCAGGTGAAAGCCCCCACCCTGGCTGGGCACAGAGGGAGCTTTAATGAAGGTCTCTCGTAGCATTCCCACTGGGGGAACAGCAGCTGTTCAGTCCCGGATCCCACATCTCAATGGAAGCAGCATCTGACTGTTGACTAATATATGCTGGCTAGCCTACAGATATATTAGGCATTAAGTACACACATTAAGCATTAATAGAGCAGTTATATAGACCAGATTAGCCAGTACCTTTGTTATAATCCTGTTCATTCATCCTGTAACATCTGGCATGAGCTGAGGTAAATTTTGGCTTAAGTAGCTGGGAAAACTGTTAGTATCAGGATATATAATTGTTTCCTTATACCAGGGGTATAAGCCACAGATGACAATCTTCAGAAGTTCGAGAGCCAGGGTGTGCCTGCCAGGGCTTGGGGCTTCAGCCCTGCTCCTGCAGAAGCCCTGAGCCCCAGCAGGACCTCCCCATGGGGCTCAAGTCCCAAGCGCCCCTTCCCCAGGCAGAAGACAGAAATGACAGGCGGAAGGGGGCAAGAGGGCTCAAGTGCTCCTCCCCCATATTTTTGCCACGGTTTACTGGCCCTGCTTGGTCTCATGGTACTGCCAGGCCCCCTCTTTGCATGTCTGGTGCTGGAACCTGCAAGCTGGGAGCTGCAGCCCTGGGGAAAGGCAGCGACAAACAGCTGAGGGCTGCAGGAAGAGCCACTGAGGGTAAGAGAGGGGTGTGCCTGGGCTGCGGGTGATTCAAGCTGTTGGGGGGCTGAATCTTTAAATTGTGCCCCCACACTCTCAGAATGCACCAGTCATCTCTGGCAAAAGCCTCTAGCCCCACCACCCCACTGCAGGGCAGAAGCCCTGAGCCTCCCCCCCCGCGTCCCCAAGTCTGGTAGGCAGAGGATGGGGGGAGGACATGGGGGGGGATCCGCAAGCCAGATTTTAACTGTAAAAGAACCACACTTTGGCCACCCCACCTTATAGCAACAGGAAGGCAGTTACCCTCACAAACCTATTTATACAGGTACAGGTACAGGTACAGCCCAGGAGTGTCTTCGTACCCCTTAGTTACTGGAATGTATGTGCCCAGAGCTAAGATAAGGGTGCACCATGACCTGGGATGAATGGTGGGTTCAGAAAAAAGAGAAAGGGTACACCATGGTACCAGATAATTAAGATAAAACATAATCTAGTCTGAAATGACTTATATGGGACCTTTTACTGGTAAACCAGTAGGGTATAAAAAGATAGCTTTAAGGATGTAACTTTGGCATAAAGTGAATGTAACAATATGGGCGGTGGGTATCACAGGCCAGGGGAGGTTGAGCCTCCCTAAATAGCCATGCGTGGCCCTGCCAACCCTCCACCCCCAGGCCTCCTCCTGCATCCCACTCTTCCCCCATGGCCCGGACTGGGGCAGGCTGGCCTGTGGCTTGGGTCTCAGGGTGGCTGGGGCCAGTGCTTGCACTTCCCGGTGCTCTGGGGCTGGGGATGCTGGGGTTGCTCTGAGCTTCGGCAGGAAAGGGGAATGGGGCAGAAGGGGCAGGGCTGGGGGCTAGCCTCCCTGAACAGGCAGTTCACACGCCGCTGTGTGTAACATCACCGTATGGGATGGCTCTTCAGACACTGGTATCATACAGAACCTCCTGTACCATATTAATCCACATGACTGACATTGGCTATTGGGTCTCTTGCCTATATTTCATACTGAACGAAAGCGTGGTCAAGCATCAGCGATGCAATTTATCAGCATGGCATTGGAAACTCAAACACCTAGACAGAGGCAGAGAGATTGAGAAGTCTCCGTTCCCTTGAAACTAATCAAAGCCCTCTGGTGATGGCAGCTGATGAAACCACTTCCCACCGATACAGGACTGTTCTCCACCCCAAAACCTGAACTTCCTGCAGTTTGAAAGAGAGGAAAGTGGAAATATCGGAAGGAATTTATATCAGTAGTTGATAGGTAAAGTGATCAACCCAGAGTGGAGTTCATAGCACTATTCGAGCATTAGAGAGGGACAAAATTGGCCAGAATTTTCTATCATTATTGGAATTTGCCGCCGGGGCCCCACTGCTCCTCAGCTTGGCCAGCTCCAGCTCATACTCACGTTGCCTCTCCTTCTCCTCCTGCTCATGCTGACGTTGCTTTTCATGATCCTCCAGCTCCATCATTTTCATCTCCCTCTCCCATTCCAGCTGCCTCCGCTCCAAGGATGGGGAGCTCTGCCAGAAGATTGAAATCTGAGTTGATTTTGTTGATGCCGGATAGTCAGAGGGATGGGGAAATCACAGGGGATATTAAAACAGCAATAGATAACAAAAGAGAACAATGGAGTGAATTTTTAGGGTACTTTACATCAGTCTGTGAGAATTGGGAAGAAAAGGGGCCACACTAAATATCTGACAGCAATCCACAATAGCTGTGGGGATTGTGTAGGATTAGCCAATAAGAGGGAAAAGTCAAAAAGTCTGAGGAGAGTGTATAGGAATGATCAGTAAATAGAGAGAAAGGGATGGTTTCCCTGCTGCCCTGCCATTCACATGGGCAGCAGGGAGCCCCAAGTTTACTTTGCAGCAGGGCGGCAGTAGCAGCAGGGTTGGGCAGGTGACTGGCAGCTGGCTGTCCCTCCGGAGAGAGTGCCTTGTTACCCTGGAGGTGGATGAGTGGAAGGTCAATGGATACTGGGGTACGGGCGCGAAGGTAACGCTGGCCTGGCCCATGGTGGTGGCCCCAGATCGGGTGGTACCAACACCAACCTGACCCTGATGGGGGTGGGCAAGACCACACAAGGGTACACCTGAAATGGGGGGCCAAGGAGGGCCCCAATGATGTGGGGGGTGCACCACCATTTGCCCACTGAGGTTTTGATGGGGGGAGACCTAGAGGACTGGCCAAGCAACCCCCAGAATACCCTGGTGGTGACCTGTAGCCAAAGCTGATGAGGGGCACTGTGCCCCGACCTCGGGGAGGGTACCTACCCTGGTGGAGAGGGAGCGCCGAGGGGCACGGCTCAGAGAGGCTGTGGCCTCAGACCCAGCCAGTGAGAGGGAACCGGTCCCCATCCCTTCCCCAGCCGCTGAGTTCCACGCCGAGTTGAGGAAAGATCCCTCCTTGTGGAAGCTCAGGGACCTGGCCGACCTCAGTGTGGGACGGACCATGAGGAGAGGTTGCCAGGAGAGGTTCTTGTGGGAGAAGGGGTTCCTGTACCGAGAATGGGCTCCCACAAGGGAAGTGGAGTCCTGTGGGATCAGGAGGCAGCTGGTGGTCCCCCAGAAGTATCACCGCAAGCTACTGTACCTGGCCTATGACATCCCCCTCGCAGGGCACCAGGGAATCCGGTGCACCCGGCAGAGGTTGCTACAGAACTTTTACTGGCCCGGGGTCTTTACCACCGTCCGGCAGTATTGCCGATCCTGTGACCCCTGTCAGAGGGTGGGGAAGACCCAGGACAAGGGGAAAGCGGCTTTGAAACCTTTGCCCATCATAGAGGAGCCTTTCCAGAAGGTGGCCATGGACATCGTGGGGCCTCTCAGCAAGACGACCCGGTCGGGGAAGAAATACATTCTGGTGGTGGTAGATTTTGCCACCCGCTACCCTGAGGCAGTGCCCTTAGCTTCCATTGAAGCAGACACCACGGCAGATGTGCTCCTGACCATTTTCAGCCGAGTGGGGTTCCCCAAGGAAGTCTTGACAGACCAAGGATCCAACTTCATGTCGGCCCTGCTCCGGTGCTTGTGGGAGAATTGTGGGGTCTGGCACAACTGGGCCTCAGCTTATCACTCCCCAGTCCAATGGGCTGGTGGAGAGGTTCAATGGGACACTAAAGATGATGCTGAAAACCTTTATGAACCAGCACCCGCAGGACTGGGACAAGTACTTACCTCACCTGCTGTTCGCGTACAGGGAGGTGCCCCAGGAGTCTACCGGATTTTTGCCTTTTGAACTGTTATATGGAAGGAGGGTGAGGGGCCCCCTGGACCTGATGAGAGACGAGTGGGAGGGGAAGGCCACTCCCAATGGAGAGTCAGTGGTGGAGTATGTCCTGATCTTCCGAGAGAGACTTGCTGAACTCATGGGCCTGGCCAGGGAGAATCTAACCAGAGCCCGGAAGAAGCTGGTCTGGTACGACCGCATGGTGTGGGCCCATGCCTACGCCACCGGGGATCAGGTGATGGTTCTCATCCCCATGAGAAGGAACAAACTACAGGCCGCCTGGGAGAGCCCTTTCAAGGTTGTCAAGCAGCTCAATGACGTAAACTATGTGGTGGAGCTGTCGAACCGGGCGCACCACCGCTGGGTGTACCATGTGAATATGATGAAGCCATATTATGCCAGGGGGAATGTGGTGTTGGCCGTGTGTGGACATTGGGAGGAGCAAGGACATGACCCTTTAGTAGATCTATTCCCTGGGACAAGAGCTGGTTCCCCCTGGAAACAATTCCCCTCTCGGATCAGCTAACCCCTGCCCAGCAAGCTAAGGTCGGGTGGGTGCTGCATCCGTACCGACAGCTGTTTTCCAACCAGCCTGGACTCACTAATCTGACTGTCCACCGGGTGCAGACAGGATCGCACCCGCTGATAAGATGTTCCCCCTTCCGAGTCACAGGGAAAACTGCTCAGGACCTGGAAAGAGAGGTCAGGGACATGCTGGCTTTGGGGGTGATCCAGCCATCTGCCAGCCCTTGGGCCTCGCCGGTGGTGCTGGTCCCCAAAAAGGACGGGTCGATCCGGTTCTGTGTGGACTATCGGAAGCTCAATGCCATCACTGTATCTGATGCCTACCCCATGCCATACCCCGCTCAGCTCAGTCTCGAACGGGGGAGAGATGTGACGCAATAGGGAGCGGGGAGTGTTGACCTGGGAATGTGGCAGGGGAGTTTCACTGGGGATGGGAGACCTGAGAGCCTGTAACCTGAGCCAGGACGGGGAGGGGGAGGTAGCACCTCTGCCCAGGAATGTGAACAGAGGCTGCAGGAGGGAGCCTGCTGGGGTGGTTTTGGTTTCAGTTTTGGGCTGGGTGGTGGAACGCAGGGAACCCCAGGGCTGGGGTCTAAGTTCCCTGCCCCCCAGAAGGACTTGACTGAGGGGTCCTGGTTGTACCCACAAGCTCTGTTTTAGACTTTGTTCCTATTGTCCAATAAATCTTCCGCTTTACTGGCTGGCTGAGAGTCACAGTGATTCCCAGGAAGTGGGGTGCAGGGCCCGGACTCCCCCACACGCCGTGGCAGCCTGTTAATTCATTTCCAATGGGCCAAGGCAGAGATGTAGAAATATCCTCAGACTGTAAATGTCTTGGGGCAGATCAGGGCTTCCTGGCATTGACAATGGGTTTAAATTGCTGCACGGGTGGTTTAGATTGGACATTAGGAAAAACATCCTAACGGTCAGGGTGGTGAAGCACTGGAATAAATTGCCTAGTGAGGTTGTGGAATCTCCATCACCGGAGATATTTAAGAGCAGGTTGGACAAACACCTGTCAGGGATGGTCTTGTTAGTATTTAGTCCTGCCATGAGTGCAGGGGACTGGACTAGGTGACCTCTTGAAATCCCATCCAGTCCTACGATTCTGTGATGTTATAAAGCTGAGATCTTATCTCAACAGTGAAATCTAAGGTGTTTATACCACAATCAGCTACCAGGTACTGGGACATCTGTTTTCAGACACCCAGGATATCAATCTCCCCAAGACTGTTTTGGGAAGGGAATTCTATTAATTTTCTTTTCCGATGGTTTATCCCCTAAAGATTCCTATAAAGCCTTCGGTCAAGGGATACTGAAAACGCTCAGTAATGCGTGTGTGTGTGTGTGTGTGTGTGTGTGTGTCTCCAATGCCAGTTTTATGCATGGCAAAGCAGATTTGTGCGCGTGCAAAATCTTGGCAGCTGGGAGTGCCACTCACGCCTGCGTTTCTTAAACATCTAAACAGCACCAAAGTTTTTAAAGGGACCTGAGAGAAGCGGGGGGGGGGGGGGGGAACGACACACCCAGGCCTAAATGCCCCATGGCACCAGCAAGCAGGGCCTTTTCAGTGAAAATAAATCCCCAGTGGAGAAATGTCTTGGGAAAACACAGGAATGAAGAGAAATGGAACCACGCGGGTGCCTGAAATGGAAGAGCTGAGGTCAGTGCTGAAGCGGGAATAGGCTGAACTCACTTAAACCCAACTGGACACATACTGGTCCATTTTGCATAATAAGTCTCACACAGCAAGGAGCACAGATTATCAGTGAGGGTGAACGACTGTAGTGTCTGTTAGAGAGCTTATTCCTTCACTCTCCACTTCCCTGGTCCTTCTCGCATGAACAGAGAGCAACAATACCCGAAGTCCGAAGGTGCAAATAATTGGATGTTTATTGGGGTGAACTTCCAGCAAGCTTAAATCCAAGTTCCTTTTTCCTTATTTTCGAATCCCACCTTACTTCCTGTTTGCCCCTAATTTATATAGTAATATTCTTAGCTATACCTTAACCAATCATTCTACTGAATTTTAACTAAACAATCCTAACATATTGTAACATGATTAGCTAACCAATTATATCCCACCACCTTAATTAGTTTACACCCAGCAAAATTAATTATACAGCCGACAGAAACAATCACAGAACCAGACAGAGACCATGCAAATAAACAATAGCAAAGTGGGAACTATAATGACAAAACAATACAGAAGTGAGGATTTCACAACTACATCTTTAAAGACTTAAGGGTTTCCCAGCTGGGTCTATTGATAAGTGAGTTCTTACCAGACAGAAAACTATCAACCTAAATTTCCTTTTACATCTCCTAGGCTCTTCCCTTTCTCTGGAGGTGATAGATCAGATCACCTTGCTCACAGCCCCAGATTGACTAGTTTGGAATGGGAGGAGATGACCGGTCGCTTCCCAGTTTATGGCTGCCTCTGCTGCTTAGCCAAAGGCCTTGGCCTAAGAACAGGGCCTCAGACTGTCACAGTGAGAGAAGGCCCTTACACAGATTCTTTCTTGTATACCTCTATTACTAGCTAAATGACAAACATATACCTACATTCTTAGAGTATAGGCCTTTACAGACAGGCCTGAATATCTATATCCTAACAGTGTCAGTAACTGAAATGACCTTTTCTCCCCATCTCACTCTCTATTTCCTTCCTGTTTCCCCCTCCCCCCAAAAATCTAACTCCCTTTCCAGCCCAGTTATTGTGGGGCCAGACAGTCTCCACGAACTCCAGTGCTGGACTTTGCTGGTGATGTGAAAGGCGCGCCCTGTACTAGGGTGCTACCGGCTTTCAGTTTTAAACTAGATGGAAGCACAGATGGGAGGTGGAGGAGAGGACAAGAGAATTGGTGAAGAGGGTCTCAGTTTAAAAGATCAAGGAAGCCCCCAAAATCAGGACTGAAGCTCCATTCTGCATTCATGGCAGGTTCAGAGTGGCTAAAGAGATGGCAGTGGTGAGATTTGAACTCACGTGTCCAAAGACACTGGAACCTTAATCCAGTGCCTTAGACCACTTGGCTACACTACCATCTCTATAAAGATGACTGTTTTGTCCTCTGTGAGGGCTTGTCTACTTAGGTCACCACTGTAGAGTGGAGGAGGGACCCCCCAGCAGCTCAGGGGGTGTCACAGAGTGTGGGGGAGTCCAGGCCCTGCACCCCTCTTCCTGGGATTCACTGAGACTCTCAGCCAGCCAGTAAAATGGAAGGTTTATTGGACCACAGGAAAACCGTCTCAAACAGAGCTTGTGGGTACAACCAGGACCCCTCAGTCAAGTCCTTCTGGGGGAGCAGGGAGCTTAGACCCCAGCCCTGGGGTTCCCTGCGTTCCTCCACCCAGCCCCAAACTGAAACTAAAGCCACCCAGCAGGCTCTCTCCTGCAGCCTCTGTCCACATTCCTGGCAGAGGTGTTACCTCCCCCTCCCCCTCCTGGCTCAGGTGACAGGCTTTCAGGTCTCCCATCCCCAGGGCACATTCCCAGGTCAACACTCCCCGCTCCCTGCTGTGTCACATCCTCACATCTCTCCCCCCTTCGAGACTGAACTGAGCGGGGTCACTCTGACCAGTGACCTGGGGAAGTTCAGGGCCCCCTCTCCAGGACAGCGCTTCCGCTATCAGGTTGGCACTTCCCTTCACATGGACCACGTCCATGTCGTAATCCTGCAGGAGCAGGCTCCATCTCAGGAGTTTGGCGTTGGCTTCTTTCATCTCGTGCAGCCAAGTCAGGGGAGAGTGGTCGGTGTACACGGTGAAGTGTCACCCGAAGAGATAGGGCTCTAGTTTCTTGAGGGCCCACACCATGGCCAGGCACTCCTTCTCGATGTCCGCAAAGTGTTGCTCCCGGGGTAGCAACTTCTTGCTCAGGTACATGATGGGGTGTCTCTCCCCCTTTTCATCCTCCTGCATTAACACCGCTCCCTGTCCCGTGTCTGAGGCGTCGGTGAACACCACAAAGGGCTTGTCAAAGTCTGGGTTTGCCAGAACTGGGCCACTGACCAGAGCCTCCTTCAGCTCCCGAAAAGCCTCCTGGCACTGCTCGGTCAAGACCAACTTGTCTGGCTTCCCCTTCTTGCATAGCTCGGTGATGGGGGTGGCTATGGTGCTAAAACAAGGCACAAACCTTCGATAGTCTCCTGCCACCCCAATAAAGGCTTGGACCTGCTTTTTGGTGTGGGGAGCGAGCCAGTCTCTAATCACCCCCACCTTAGCTGGTTCCGGCTTTAGGCGGCCACTCCCCACCCGATGGCCCAGGTAAGATACTTCAGCCATCCCCACCTTGCATTTCTCAGCTTTTATGGTCAGCCCAGCCCCTGGAGTCGGTCCAGCACTTGTCTAACCCGGGACACATGGTCCTCCCAGGTCTGGCTAAAGACACAGATGTCATCAATATACGCCACGGCAAAACTCTCCATCCCCCTCAGTAGCTGATCCACCAGGTGCTGGAAGGTGGCCGGCACTCCCTTGAGGCCAAAAGGCAGGGTCAGGAACTCTTAAAGCCCCAGAGGGGTGATAAAGGCCGATTTCAGCTGGGCTTCTGCATCCAGCGGCACTTGCCAGTAGACCTTTGTAAGATCCATGGTGGTAAGATACCGAGCTCCTCCCAGTTTGTCTAGGAGCTCGTCAGACCTGGGCATGGGGTAGGCATCAGATACAGGGATGGCACTTTGCTTCCGATAGTCCACACAGAACCGGATCGACCCGTCCTTTTTGGGGACCAGCACCACCGGCGAGGCCCAAGGGCTGGCAGATGGCTGGATCACCCCCAAAGCCAGCATGTCCCTGACCTCTCTTTCCAGGTCCTGAGCAGTTTTCCCTGTGACTCGGAAGGGGGAGCATCTTATCGGCGGGTGCGATCCTGTCTGCACCCGGTGGGCAGTCAGATTAGTGCATCCAGGCTGGTTGGAAAACAGCTGTCGGTACGGATACAGCACCCGCCCCCCCGACCTCAGCTTGCTGGGCAGGGGTTAGCTGATCCGAGAGGGGAATTGTTTCCGGGGGGAACCAGCTCTCGTCCCAGGGAATAGATCTACTAAAGGGTCATCTCCCTGCTCCTCCCAATGTCCACACATGGCCAACACCACATTCCCCCTGGCATAATATGGCTTCATCATATTCACATGGTACACCCGCCGGTGGTGCGCCCGGTTAGACAGCTCCACCACATAGTTTAACTCATTGAGCTGCTTGACGAGCTTGAAAGGGCCCTCCCAGGCGGCCTGTAGTTTGTTCTTTCTCACTGGGATGAGAACCATCACCGGATCCCCAGTGGCGTAGGCACGCGCCCACGCCGTGCGGTCATACCAGACCTTCTGCTTCTTCTAGGCTCTGGCCAGATTCTCCCTGGCCAGACCCATGAGTTCAGCCAGTCTCTCTCGGAAGATCAGGACATACTCCACCACTGACTCTCCATCGGGAGTGGCCTTCCCCTCCCACTCGTCTCTCATCAGGTCCAGGGGGCCCCTCACCCTCCTTCCATATAACAGTTCAAAAGGCAAAAATCCGGTAGACTCCTGGGGCACCTCCCTGTACGCGAACAGCATGTGAGGTAAGTACTTGTCCCAATCCTGCAGGTGCTGGTTCATAAAGGTTTTCAGCATCATCTTTAGTGTCCCATTGAACCTCTCCACCAGCCCATTGGACTGGGGAGTGATAAGCTGAGGCCCAGTCGTGCCAGACCCCACAATTCTCCCACAAGCACCGGAGCAGGGCCGACATGAAGTTGGACCCTTGGTCTGTCAAGACTTCCTTGGGGAACCCCACTCGGCTGGAAACGGTCAGGAGCGCATCTGCCACGGTGTCTGCTTCAATGGAAGCTAATGGCACCTGCCTCGGGGTAGCGGGTGGCAAAATCTACCACCACCAGAATGTATTTCTTCCCCGACCGGGTTGTCTTGCTGAGAGGCCCCACGATGTCCATGGCCACCTTCTGGAAAGGCTCCTCTATGATGGGCAAAGGTCTCAAAGCCCCTTTCCCCTTGTCCTGGGTCTTCCCCACCCTCTGACAAGGCTCACAGGATCGGCAATACTGCCGGACGGTGGTAAAGACCCCGGGCCAGTAAAAGTTCTGTAGCAACCTCTGCCGGGTGCGCCAGATTCCCTGGTGCCCTGCGAGGGGGATGTCATGGGCCAGGTACAGTAGCTTGCGGTGATACTTCTGGGGGACCACCAGCTGCCTCCTGATCCCACAGGACTCTACTTCCCTTGTGGGAGCCCATTCTCGGTACAGGAACCCCTTCTCCCACAAGAACCTCTCCCGGCAACCTCTTCTCATGGTCCGTCCCACACTGAGGTCGGCCAGGTCCCTGAGCTTCCGCAAGGAGGGATCTTTCTGCAACTCGGCCTGGAACTCAGCGGCTGGGGAAGGGATGGGGACCGGTTCCCTCTCATTGGCCTGGTCTGAGGCCACAGCCTCTCTCAGCCATGCCCCTCGGCGCTCCCTCCCCACCAGGGAAGGGTCCTGCGCCTCCGGTGCGGTACCCTCCCCGAGGTCAGGGTGCAGTGCCCCTCGCCGGCTCTGGCTACGGGTCACCACCAGGGCGGTCTGGGGCTTGCTTGGCCAGTCCTCTAGGTCTCCCCCCATCAAAACCTTGGTGGGCAAATGGTGGTGCACCCCCACATCCTTGGGGCCCTCCTTGGCCCCCCATTTCAGGTGTACCCTTGCTACGGGCACCTTAAATGGGGTCCCGCCCACCCCTGTCAGGGTCAGGTAGGTGTTGGGCACCACCCGATCTGGGGCCACCACCTCGGGCCGGGCCAGCGTCACCTCCGCGCCCGTATCCCAGTATCCATTGACCTTCCTCCCATCCACCTCCAGGGGAACAAGGCACTCTCTCCGGAGGGACAGCCCCGCGCCCACCCTGTAAACTGAGCACCCTGAGTCCAGAGCCTCCAGCCCTCTGGTGGAGCTGGCCTGGGGTACTCTTCCCTCCTGAGCAGGTGGTAAACTGGCAGCCCCCCTTGCCTGGGTCGTCTGCCCCTCGTCCAGCTGGGTCCCTACCCAGTTAACCCTAGGTTGGGTCTGCTCAGTCTGTCCCTGAGCCTGGAGCACTGGGTCCGTACGTGGCCTCTCTGGCCACAGTGATAGCAGCTCAGGTCACGTTGGTCCCCTCGAGCGGGTCGGAGGGGCCCGACGCCAGGTGTTCCCCTTTGGAGGGGGTTCTCCCTATTTCCCCGCTGGGAGGTCCCATGGTGACTCTCTCTCTGCATCGGGGGGGCCTGTTCTTTTGGGACTCCTCCCTGCTACCCCCTGACCGACTGTTGACAAACTCGTCGGCCAGCTGCCCTGCGTGCTGGGGGTTCTCTAGCTTTTTGTCCACTAACCACAGCCTCAGGTCAGAAGGGCACTGTTCATACAGCTGCTCCAGTACAATTAGGTCAAGCAGGTCCTCTTTAACTTGGGCCCTAGCTGTCCACTTGCGGGCATATCCCTGCATCTGGTTGACCAGTTGTAAGTAGGTGACCTCAGGCGTTTTACGCTGACTCCGGAACCTTCTCCGGTACACCTCGGGGGTCAGCCCAAACTCATGGAGCAGGGCCTGTTTGAACAGTTCATAGTCCCCTTCCTCCGCCCCTGTCATTCGGCTGTACACCTCCACGGCTTTGGGGTCCAGTAAGGGGGTGAGAAACTGGAGCCTGTCTGCAGGGTCAGCCCTGTGCATCTCGCAGGCATTCTCAAAGGCCGTCAGGAAACTATCTATGTCCTTCCCCTCCTTCCGCTGGGCCAGGAAGCACTTATCAAAGCTCCTTGCAGTCTTGGGTCCCACCTCACTCACCGCAGCCGGGGCCCCACTGCTCCTCAGCCTGGCCAGCTCCAGTTCATGCTGTCTTTGTTTCTCCTTCTCCTGACGTTCCCTCTCCTTCTTCTCCTGCTCATGTTGACGTTGTTTCTCCTCATGTTGACATTGTTTTTCATGGTCCTCCAGCTCCCTCATTTTCATCTCCCTCTCCCATTCCAGCCGCATCCGCTCCAGGGATGGGGAGCTCCGCTGGGAGGATCCCCTGCTGGCTGCCGGGGTCAGGGTGCCCTCAGTATTCGCTGGGCTTCCCCCAACCCCTCCCCCAGGCATAGGTAGGAAGGGTCTCGGGATGTCCTCGGCAGCAGTCTGACCTCTCCCAGCCCGGTCAGGCCCCCGGGCCCACGCTGCGTCCGCCAGGCGGCTTCCCTCAGGGACAGGGATCGGGTCATCCAAGCGATCCCTCTCCTCCAGCTGGGCAATCAGCTGTTCCTTGGTGGACCTCCCAATGCGCAGCGCCCTCTGCCTGCACAGCTCCACCAGCTTGCTCTTAAAGCGTTTAGTGTACATCTCCCTGCTGGCCACTTGCAGGCCGGGCAGCTTTCCATGGTTTCCAGGAAAAACCCCTAATGTGCCGGTCCTTCTTGAGGTCACCACCTCTTTGCCAGGGTCAAGCTGCAGACTCCTCCACCCCTGGGACCGCTCATTGCAATCCCCCGGGAGACCCTGTTACTGCAAAAGTCCTTCTTTCTGGTCACACACTCCCAGGGGTTAACCGCCCCCTGAAACCGTCTCTCTCTGAATCTTCAGCATGCCTGGTCCCCATCAATCCCCCTTCGTTTTACTGCTCTCCAGTCACTTACTGCAGGAAGCGCCATTCACGGGGTGCAGTACGTCCCACCTCTGCCACCAGTTGTCACGGAGTGTGGGGGAGTCCAGGCCCTGCACCCCTCTTCCTGGGATTCACTGAGACTCTCAGCCAGCCAGTAAAATGGAAGGTTTATTGGACTACAGGAAAACCGTCTCAAACAGAGCTTGTGGGTACAACCAGGACCCCTCAGTCAAGTCCTTCTGGGGGAGCAGGGAGCTTAGACCCCAGCCCTGGGGTTCCTTGCATTCCTCCACCCAGCACCAAACTGAAACTAAAGCCACCCAGCAGGTTCCCTGCTGCAGTCTCCGTCCACATTCCTGGGCAGAGGTGTTACCTCCCCCTCCCCCTCCCGGCTCAGGTGACAGGCTCTCAGGTCTCCCATCCCCAGGGCACATTCCCAGGTCAACACTCCCCCCTCCCTGCTGCGTCACATCGTCACAGGGGGGTTTCTCATAATAGAAAAAAATTCTTGCTCACAAAGATGCAGCAGAGAAGGTGATGCTTCCAAGACCCTGGGGAGATGGACCTGGGAAGACAGGTCAGGTTGCTAGGAAGATAACAGGATGCTGACCCCATCAGGAGAGGGATAGATAAGAAGACAGAAAAGATCCGATTGCTTCTATATCAATCCATGGTACGCTGTAAGGTGTTTGCAGCTGTCCCTCCATCTGTCTGGGAGGGAAGCCATGCCCCCTTGCTACAAGTCCTCTGGAAGGGCACAGTTCAGGTGGGAATTAGCACTGGTGTGATGTTGCACTCTATGACTTTATGAAAATATGCTAATGAGTGTGAATATAATGTAACTGGAATATGCCTCATGCAAAAGGTCTCTTGTAAGGTATCATTACAAAGCTTGTAATCTACTGAGTGTGGTCATCCTATTTCTATTAATGTATCTCTCTTGTATCTGAAATTAGAAATATGAAATATAACTCTGAGGTCCTGTTGTAGTTATGTAAAGTGTGGGCCATTAATGGTGGTTTGGAATCTTGATGGCTCCCATCAACCAGGACAATTGACTGTGGATGGCTCTGTTTGCAGGCAGGCCTTCCTGTGGGTCAGGCTGGGAGGAATGAAGGCTTGGGGTCTTACAGTGCCATGTGATCATGTCACCGGAACTGAGATCAGTCTTTAACCTGGTGCTTCTCCATTTACAAGGAGGGGTGGGAACCCAGAGTGGGACAAAGGATTCCTGCCTTATGCAAAAGATATATAAGGGGGTGGAAGAGAACAACAGGGGCTGGAGTCATGAGAAATCCCCTAGCTGCCACCTGAGCTGGAACAAAGACTGGAGCAGGGGAAAGGATTGGGCCCAGACTAGGAAGGCATCCAGTCTGTGATAGAAGCTTATTGAAATGTCTCTGAGGGTGAGATTTTATCTGTATTAAGTTTTCTTACTTTATTAAGTTTAAACTTGTGTGTTTTATTTTATTTTACTTGGTAATTCACTTTGTTCTGTCTGTTATTACTTGGAACCACTTAAATTCTACTTTTCATAGTTAATAAAATCACCTTTTACTTATTAATTAATCCAGAGTATGTATTAATACCTGGGGGACGGGGGGAACAGCTGTGCATCTCTCTCTATCAGTGTTACAGAGGGTGAACAATTTATGAGTTTACCCTGTATGTGCTTTATACAGGGTAAAATGGATTTATTTGGGGTTTGGACCCATTGGGAGCTGGGCATCTGAGTGTTAAAGACAGGAACACTGCTTAAACTGTTTTCAGTTAAGCGTGCGGCTTTTAGGGGACATGGTTAAGACCTGGGTCTGGGTTTGTAACAGGCTAGCGGGTCTGGCTCAGATCAGGCAGGGCACTGAAGTCCTAAGCTGGGAGGGAAAACAGGCTCAGAGGTAGTCAAAGCACATAAGGTGGCAGTTCCCAAGGGGATTTCTGTGATCCAACCCATCACAGCTGGGGTCTCTGCCACTCTGCGGGGTAGCACAATACTGAGGGTAGGGGACCCTGGCCCTCTGACAGGGTGGGGTACCAAACAGTTAGAGGGCTCTGGCCTACAATCAGAGTAGGGCACCAGTGTCCATAAGCCCCAGCCCTCACGCAGGGCAGGGCAACAAGCAGTTAGGAGGTTCTAGTCTGTAGTCAGGACAGTGCAGTAATGAGTTTATATGCCCAGACACTCAAACAGGGCAGAGCAGCAAACAGATGGAGGACCTGGCTCTGGCGGACTGCTGACAAACACAGGTCTCTTGGCCTATGCTGGGGAGATTGCCACCCCAGGGGTGGGATGGCAGGGGATGCGGGGCCACCCGACTACACCATGTCCCAGCCCTGGGCCTTAACAATAGTGGAGTATTCCACCACTGGGTCAGTGGGGAAATCCGGGCACAACATGCTGGCCAGCCATCAGTCACCAACACAGCTGAGCTTTATTTGGCTCCCCTGTGCTACTTCCTACTCTCCTGTTCGGGGGGAGGGGGTTACCTGGGTCCCAGGGTCGTTGTTTGTCTCGCCAGTGTAAACAGTCAAGGGCAGCCCCAGCAATTCCTTGGTGTGACTGGCAGCTCTGGCAGTCCCTCCAGGTCTCAGGCGCTGTCAGGTCCAAGCCCCAGCCACGAATGGGAGATGTCCTTCCCCTCTGGCGGCTCGTCTTCAACTGAACTGGAGGTCTTGGGGAATTTGAGCTGAAGCAGGAATCACACAGGGGAAGAGTTTGGGTTGCACAGGACAGGATGGAGCTGGATGGGGAGTGAGTCTGGAGTCCCAGCTCACAGTAATGTCCCGAGCTCCCCAAGTCCCATTCACAGCTGAGCTCTTCCTGCCCATTGAAGCCTGGAGAGACAGTGGGTGGTGGGTGAGTTTGTACCCAAGCAGCTGACAGAGCCAAGCAAGGAGCAAAGAAATGTTTGCTTCAGTCACTAGGTCTCTGTTTCTATCGCTCACTCTCTCTCCCCTTCTCTGATACTGAGCAACGGTAAGAGAAGAAGTTAAAACCTGTGCTAGGGGGCGGCTAGGTTTGGAGGACAGATTTAAAGCCATCACAGCACCCTCTAATGTGACACTGACACGATCAGATTCCGACCTTCCATTGACACTTCATCAATAATGGTTTCCCTGAAGTACGTTGCTGATTATTTAAATGACTCTGACACGATACCTGCTGCCCCATCTGGCTGGTTCATTGCGCTGTTTGGAACCTGCACCTAAAATCACCTCCTTCCTGGGTGCAAGATTCAAAACTGCCCAAGGAAACCCCATTGGGTTTCAAGTACAACGCAGACAGGGAGACAAGGGGACAACACAGGAGTCTCTGAGCTCCTCCTTTGTCACATGGAGTGGGGTCTCGTGGGCTAGAGCAGGGGAGATGGGATTCAGGACTCCTGGGTTTTATTCCTGGCAGTGGGAGGAGAGTGGGGCCTAGTAGGTTAGAGTAGGGGGGGCTGGGAGTTAAAGAAAAAACACGTCCCTTTTCAGCATCAATGCACATTGAAGAAACGTATGGCTTCTTATTTCTTAGGTTCTGGTGCCATCGTGTGGCCGATTTATTTTCACTTCTTATTGTTAAAAGTTTTGGGTACTTTGCACAGAAACGTTATTTCCTTGGGAGAGTGCGAGGATTGGAAGCTGCATTGATTTAATCCCACAAAAAATATATACATAGAGGATTAAAATATTCCCCAGATAGCTCACTCCCACCCATTTCCCTCACTGATGCCAGTGAAGCTCAGTTCTGTCCCCCAGCCCCAAGAACTGCTGGGTGCAAGTCCTGGGCCTGATTTGCAGTAAATGTAGGGGTGACTCTGCCTGCCGAGACTTTTCAGTAGAAAAATTCAGACACGACACCATGCCTGGTGAAGGAGATACAGATGTGCTATTTGATTGTTTTTCTCATTTTAAATGTACTTGATCATTTCCATGGCAAAAATATTTGTACAAGACCATGAAAAAAGGAAGAAACCATGAAAATACCCATGGGAGAGAGGGGGGTTTCTGAGAGCTAGGGTAGAGATGGAGGTTTTCATGAAAGGGGGAGAGGCCAAAGTAGGGCCTTTAGCTGGAGCAAAGGGGGAGGTTTTTTTGTACAGTTTCATTTTAACCTTTCCCCGCCACATCCTGTAGCCCCTACTGCCCCCCTCCCCTCCCACATGTGACCTAGAGCCTCTCCCCTGGCAAAGCCACCTGTGACAGCCCCACTGGTCTGGCCCTCAGCACTCCCTCTTCTAGCTGGATCCCCTGGGAGCCAGAGCTCTCCACAGAACTGCCGTGGTTACTCTCCTGTGTGTCTGTTCAAGGATGGCCACTGGCTTCTCCTGAGAATGCAGGGTGAAATGACTCATCCTTCCCTAGACTGTCTCCTGTGGGCTCTGAGAAGCAGGCTGGGGCCTGTATAATAAAGTCCATGCAGCATTCCCCTTTCATCCCAGCCCTGGGATGTCGCCAGTTCCCTGCTGTCCCCTGGCAGCAACAAAGAATGTTTCCCACCATCCAGGAGACCCCAGCCTGGGACCAAAGTCAGCTTCTCCTCTTTCCCTTCTTGGAATCAAGTTCATATTTTTACCAAGATTAAAGCAGCCTGAACCCCCCGAGTCTGGATCAATGTCACAAGTTCTCAGTGTCTCCATGGAAGACAATTTGTTAAATCCCAGATAAGGGGAGTTAAATCGGTTCTCAGCCTGAGTCCTTTGCTCTTAATCATGAGGATATTGTCCCACCATGGGGCTATTTCAGGGGTGGGCAAACTATAGTCTGGGGGCCACATCCAGCCCTTCAGATGTTTTAATCCAGGAGAGCACGATTGGCCCTCAGAGAAGGGAATGGGCTTCTCATGAAGCTTAAAGAAATCTGATGAGGTTCAACAAGGACAAGTGCAGAGTCCTACACTTAGGCCAGAAGAATCCCATTCATTGAAAGTTTGAGCTTGAAAGTTTGAGTGAGTGTTTGATTGGTTGGCTGAAAAGGGCGGGAGTTGGGAGTGCTTGTTTCAGGTGAGCCTGGCTGTTTAAAAAAAGCCGGCGCTCCACGAACCAGCTGAGCGGCGGGGAGCCAGCTGAGCAGCGGGGGACAGCAGAGCAGCAAACAGCAGGAGTTTGCCTGGGAGTTTGCCTGGAGTGAGCCCACTGAGGCTTACACCCTAACGACTTCTCTGAGTAATTACTGCATCTCCTGAGGAATCTCATAGTAGGAAGGTAATATGGATGGGGAGTGTTCAACTGTTGTGACCTGCACTGGATGTGCCATGTTTGTCTTTCTTCCAGAGGACAGAAGCGACTTTGTCTGTACAAAGTGCAACCGGGTCTCCATATTGGAAGAGAAGGTTCAGGGTCTGGAGCAACAGGTATCGACCCTGTGTTGCATAAGAAAAACTGAAGATTTCCTGGACAGACGTCAGGATATACTTCTACAGGCACAATGTTCTGAAGATTCAGAGCAGGCTGAGCAGCACGGACAGGAGGACGGTGAAGAAATCTGGCAACATTTGACCTCCAGAAGAAGAAGGGGGAACGTCCATGTACCAGCAATGCGGACACAGGTAAGTAACCGTTTTCATGCTCTCTCCACAGGTACCATTGCAGGGAGTGGCCCAGATGATATGTCTGGGGGGAGAAAGCAGAAGGAGACTCCACCATTTGAAAGGCATGAGATGCACTGTCCTAAGGTTGGGGGTTTCACGACCACCACTCCCAAGAGAAGGAGGCTGGTGATGGTGGTCGGGGACTCTCTCCTCAGGGGGATTGAATCATCTATCTGCCGCCCTGACCGGGAAAACAGAGAAGTCTGCTGCTTGCCAGGGGCTAAGATTCGCGATGTGACGGAGAGACTGCCGAGACTCATCAAGCCCTCAGATCGCTACCCCTTCCTGCTTCTCCACGTGGGCACCAATGATACTGCCAAGAATGACCTTGAGCGGATCACTGCAGACTATGTGGCTCTGGGAAGAAGAATAAAGGAGTTTGAGGCGCAAGTAGTGTTCTCGTCCATCCTCCCCGTGGTAGGAAAAGGCCAGGGTAGAGACCGTCGAATCGTGGAAGTCAATGAATGGCTACGCAGGTGGTGTCGGAGAGAAGGCTTTGGATTCTTTGACCATGGGATGGTGTTCCAAGAAGGAGGAGTGCTAGGCAGAGACGGGCTCCACCTAACGGAGAGAGGGAAGAGCATCTTTGCTAGCAGGCTGGCTAACCTAGTGAGGAGGGCTTTAAACTAGGTTCACCGGGGGAAGGAGACCAAAGCCCTGAGGTAAGTGGGGAAGCAGGATACCGGGAGTAAGCACGAGCAGGAGCGTGTAAGAGGGGAGGGCTCCTGCCTCATACTGAGAACAAAGGGAGATCAGCGGGTTATCTCAAGTGCCTATATACAAATGCACAAAGCCTGGGAAACAAGCAGGGAGAACTGGAGGTCCTGGCAAAGTCAGGGAATTATGATGTGACTGGAATAACAGACTTGGTGGGATAACTCGCATGACTGGAGTACTGTCATGGATGGGTATAAACTGTTCAGGAAGGACAGGCAGGCCAGAAAAGGTGGGGGAGTTGCACTGTATGTAAGGGAGCACTATGACTGCTCAGAGCTCCAGTATGAAACTGCAGAAAAACCTGAGTGTCTCTGGATTAAGTTTAGAAGTGTGAGCAACAAGGGTGATGTTGTGGTAGGAGTCTGCTATAGACCACCGGACCAGGGGGATGAGGTGGACGAGGCTTTCTTCCGGCAAGTCGCAGAAGCTACTAGATCGCAGGCCCTGGTTCTCATGGGCGACTTCAATCATCCTGATATCTGCTGGGAGAGCAACACAGCGGTGCACAGACAATCCAGGAAGTTTTTGGAAACTGTAGGGGACAATTTCCTGGTGCAAGTGCTGGAGGAACCGACTAGGGGCAGAGCTCTTCTTGACCTGCTGCTCACAAACCGGGAAGAATTAGTAGGGGAAGCAAAAGTGGATGGGAACTTGGGAGGCAGTGACTGTGAGATGGTCGAGTTAAGGATCCTGACACAAGGAAGAAAGGAGAGCAGCAGAATACGGACCTGGGACTTCAGAAAAGCAGACTTTGACTCCCTCAGGGAACTGATGGGCAGGATCCCCTGGGAGAATAACACGGGGGGGAAAGGAGTCCAGGAGAGCTGGCTGTATTTTAAAGAATCCTTATTGTGGTTACAGGGACAAACCATCCCGATGTGTAGAAAGAATAGTAAATATGGCAGGCGACCAGCTTGGCTTAAGAGTGAAATCCTTACTGATCTTAAACACAAAAAAGAGGCTTACAAGAAAAGGAAGATTGGACAAATGACCAGGGATGAGTATATAAATATTCCTCGGGCATGTAGGAATGGAATCAGGAAAGCTAAATCACACCTGGAGTTGCAGCTAGCGAGGGATGTTAAGAGTAACAAGAAGGGTTTCTTCAGGTGTGTTGGCAATAAGAAGAAAGCCAAGGAAAGTGTGGGCCCCTTACTGAATGAGGGAGGCAACCTAGTGATAGAGGATGTGGAAAAAGCTAACGTACTCAATGCTTTTTTTGCCTCTGTCTTCATGAACAAGGTCAGCTCCCAGACTACTGCACTGGGCACCACAGCATGGGGAGGAGGTGGCCAGCCCTCTATGAAGGAAGAAGTGGTTCGGGACTATTTAAAAAAACTGGACGTGCACAAGTCAATGGGGCCGGATGCGTTGCATCCGAGAGTGCTAAAGGAATTGGCGGATATGATTGCAGAGCCATTGGCCATTATCTTTGAAAACTCATGGCGATCGGGGGAAGCCCCGGAAGATTTGAAAAAGGCTAATGTAGTGCCCATCTTTAAAAAAGGGAAGAAGGAGGATCCTGAGAACTACAGGCTGGTCAGCCTCACCTCAGTCCCCGGAAAAATCATGGAGCAGGTCCTCAAGGAATCAATTCTGAAGCACTTAGAGGAGAGGAAAGTGATCAGGAACAGTCAGCATGGATTCACCAAGGGAAAGTCATGCCTGACTAATCTAATTGCCTTCTATGATGAGATAACTGGTTCTGTGGATGAAGGGAAAGCAGTGAACGTGTTATTCCTCGACTTTAGCAAAGCTTTTGACACGGTCTCCCACAGTATTCTTGTCAGCAAGTTAAGGAATATGGGCTGGATGAATGCACAACAAGGTGGGTAGAACGTTGGCTAGATTGTCGGGCTCAACGGGTAGTGATCAATGGCTCCATGTCTAGTTGGCAGCCGGTATCTAGCGGAGTGCCCCAAGGGTCGGTCCTAGGGCCGGTTTTGTTCAATATCTTCATAAATGATCTGGAGGATGGTGTGGATTGCACTCTCAGCAAATTTGCGGATGATACTAAACTGGGAGGAGAGGTAGATACGCTGGAGGGTAGGGATAGGATACAGAGGGCCCTAGACAAATTGGAGGATTGGGCCAAAAGAAATCTGATGAGGTTCAACAAGGACAAGTGCAGAGTCCTGCACTTAGGACGGAAGAATCCAATGCACCGCTACAGAGTAGGGACCCAATGGCTCGGCAGCAGTTCTGCAGAGAAGGACCTAGGGGTTACAGTGCACGAGAAGCTGGATATGAGTCAGCAGTGTGCCCTTGTTGCCAAGAAGGCCAATGGCATTTTGGGATGTATAAGTATGGGCATAGCGAGCAGATCGAGGGACATGATCATTCCCCTCTATTGAACATTGGTGAGGCCTCATCTGGAGTACTGTGTCCAGTTTTGGGCCCCTACAAGAAGGATGTGGATAAATTGGAGATAGTCCAGCGGAGGGCAACAAAAATAATTAGGGGACTGGAACACATGACTTATGAGGAGAGGCTGAGGGAACTGGGATTGTTTAGTCTACGGAAGAGAAGAATGAGGAGGGATTTGATAGCTGCTTTCAACTACCTGAAAGGGGGTTCCAAAGAGGATGGATCTAGACTATTCTCAGTGGTAGAAGATGACAGGACAAGAAGTAATGGTCTCAAGTTGCAGTGGGGGAGATTAAGGTTGGATATTAGGAAAAACTTTTTCACTCGGAGAATGGTGAAACACTGGAATGCGTTACCTAGGGAGGTGGTGGAATCTCCTTCCTTAGAAGTTTTTAAGGTCAGGCTTGACAAAGCCCTGGCTGGGATGATTTAATTGGGGATCGGTCCTGCTTTGAGCAGGGGGTTGGACTAGATGACCTCCTGAGGTCCCTTCCAACCCTGATATTCTATGATTCTATGATTCTGTGAAGGACCAGGGAAGTAAGTGGGTGAAGGGATAATCCCCCTAACACTGATGATGAAAAGAAAAAATGCTGGAGTGAATGAAAGATGAGATCATAGAACGGGAAGGAGAAGGGCAGCTCCACAGAGGGCCATGGGTGCTCACACAATGCAGTTAACCTGGGGAACTCTCTGCCAGAGAATGTTGTGAAGGCCAAGTCTAGAACAGAGTTCAAAAAAGAACTAGAGAAGTGCATGGAGGAGAGGTCCATCGATAGCTATTAGCCAGGATGGGCAGCGATGGTGTCCCTAGCCTCGGTTTGCCAGAAGTTGGTAATGGGCAACTGGGGATGGATCACTTGCTGATTACCTGTTCTTTTTATTCCCTCTGGGGTGCCTGGCATTGGTCACCATTGGAAAACAGGATAGTGGGCTAGATGAACTAGTCTGATCCAGTATGGCCACTCTTATGTTCTAACTGCTGTTTATGGAAGAGACAACCTTTCAGGCTACACAGAACTGAAGAAGTGTTCTGGGTTAGCTCCAAAGCTTTTCTCTTTCACCAGCAGAGGTTGGTCCACTACAAACTCTTACCCTCACCTGCGTTGTCTCTCTTGGCCCCTGAAAAGTGTTTTCTCTCAACTCTCTTTAGAGAGAAGTTAAGTTTTCCCTTTGGGAAATTGTCAGGCTGAAGCAATTGTAGTGATTGTGACACTAGAATCAAAGGATTATTTAATATTATAAATAAATGAGTGTAAACCTGGGCTTCCTGTTTTCAAACTGGTTTTCCCAACTCAGTTCTCAATTCTCTTCTAGAAAGGATTCCAGGATGCCTGCCAATGCCAGCAGAAGTGGCAAGGAGAAAGCCCCCCAGTGCTGCTCTTAGTCCCAGGTGGATTGTTCAGTGGCAGGGGGAGTTGGTTTGTTTGTTGCTGAGAAAGCTGCCAGGAAAGGTGTCTGGGCACCAGATCTCCTTGCTTCTTCCAGCACTCCCCTGGCTCCTTCCCTGCTCATCACTGGTGTAGGAGGGTCCTACATGCACTTAGCCAAAAGCCTTTCATAGACTTCTTAGTGCAGTTGGCAGTGTGTCAGTCTTATAATCTGAAGGTCCTGAGTTTGAGCCTCAGAGAGGGCAGACAGTCTGCTCCCTGCTTCATCTTTTTCTAAGGGAAATCCCAGAAAAAAGAGACTGGAGCAAACTGATTTCTGGAAACCCTCCTACCCATCTAACACACACACACACTCACACACACACACAGACTTTTCTAAGACATTAACTCTTCCTTCTCTTTTATGACTCTTTAATGCAGCTGGAAATACCAGTTCCTGGAGACCCTTTCCACAGAGAACACAAGTCCTCCCCCTCCTTTCCATCTCAAAGCGGCTTTGAATCTTGATGACTGTGATGCTGAGTTTCCACTGCCTCAGCATCCTTGACCCTCACTGGAGGCCACTGTAGAGTCCTTAGATCCCTGTTCATATTTCAGACCCCAGCTGGTGCAGCATCCCTGCCCAGCAACTTACCATCTGTCCCAGGAGAACCAGCTGGTGGGCTGCACCCACAGGCAGATAGCTTATACCGCTCCCCTAAGAGCAGCAGCTGCAGCTGTTGGCAGCTAATCCACAGAGAGGAACTTGGGGGAAGGAGCTGGGGATCACTTGTTATTTCTTCTATATTTTGAGTCTCAGTGTGTTTGAACACATTTCTCTCTAAAACTGATTTAAATTTAGATACTCTTCCCCCCATTTCTGCTTTGTAAGTCCCTCATTCCTGTACATAAAACATAACAGCCATCCTGGGTCAGACCAATGGTCCATCTAGCCCAATGTCCTGTCTTCCAACAGTGGCCAATGCCAGGTGCTTCAGATGGAATGAATCGAACAGGTAACCATCAAGTGATCCATCCCCTGTCACCCATTCCCAGCATCTGTACAGATGTGCACACAAAGAAACATTTAGGGACCACTTGCACCTACTCAGGAGGTCATCAAGTCCAACCCCCTGCTCAAAGCAGGACCAACCCCAACTAAATCATCCCAGCCAGGGCTTTATCAAACAGAGCCTTAAAAACCTCTAAGGATGGAGATTCCACCACCTCCCTAGGGAGCCCATTCCAGTGCTTCACCACCCTCCCAGTGAAATAGTTTTTCTTAATATCCAACCTAGACCTCCCCCATTGCAACTTAAGACCATTGCTCCTTGTTCTGTCATCTGCTACCACTGAGAACAGCTGAGCTCCATCCTCTTTGGAACCCCCCTTCAGGTAGTTGAAGGCTGCTATCAAATCCACCCTCATTCTTCTCTTCTGCAGACTAAATAAGCCCAGTTCCCTCAGCCTCTCCTCGTAAGTCATGTGCCCCAGCCCCCTAATCATTTTTGTTGCCCTCTGCTGGACTCTCTCCAATTTGTCCACATCCTTTCTGTAATGGGGGGCCCAAAACTGGACGCAGTACTCCAGGTGTGGCCTCACCAATGCCAAATAGAGGGGAATAATCACTTCCCTAGATCTGCTGGCATCACTCCTAATGCAGCCCAATATGCCATTAGCCTTCTTGGCAACAAGGGCACACTGTTGACTCATATCCAGCTTCTCATCCACTGTAATCCCCAGGTCCTTTTCTGCAGAACTGCTGCTTAGCCAGTCAGTCCCCAGCCTGTAGCGGTGCATGGGATTCTTCCATCCTAAGTGCAAGACTCTGCACTTGTCCTTGGTGAACCTCATCAGATTTCTTTTGGCCCAATGCTCCAATTTGTCTAGGTCACTCTGGACCCAATCCCTACCCTCCAGTGCTTGGATTCTTTATGTGCTTTCACAGAGGGAAAAGCACATGTTCCATGATTTCATAGGGAGGAGTTTTAGGGCTATTTTGAGTCAGGGAACTATTCTATAGGGTGCTTTCCCTGTGTGGATTTGACAGGTGGATCAAAATAGATGCACATTGTGACCCTTCTCAGGGTGCTGAAGGCTGTGAGCCTCCTTGTTGCCACCTGCCACTAGTAAGAGGGACTTTTGCCTTTGGCAGCTGGATTTTCACGACCGAACTCACCCAGCCTGTCAGCCACTCAAGCACCCTCCTCTGAGCTACAGCAGCCCTGCCAGTTGACAATAGAGGCACCCTAACCCCTGAGTTCCTTCAGTGTGCCCCCCTCGGGGGTCCAGGCCCAATCACCAGATACTCAGAGAAATCCCAGATCCTCTCTGCCCGAAGCAATGGTACATCCTAGGTTACCAGTTTTACTGTAGACCACTGCTCCTGCATCACACACAGCACAGTTATTGAACAAACGGAAATTTATTCAGCAAGGAATAAAGATTTAAACAGAAACAAATGTAAGTGATGGAAACAGTTACAAACAAAACAAAACAACAAAATGCAACCTACACTATTTAATAGTTACCTTTCCTAGCTAAGTAGAGTCTCACCTCACATTTCAGTCTATTGCAGTGATTGCTAGTCCCTAGGAGCCAGGGCCTTGCCTTTCATGAAGCACCACTGGTCGTCAGGGATCTCCTTGGTGAATGGACCCAGAGTATTTTTCTCCCCGCTTTTATAAACTGAATCAGTTTTTTGTCTTCATTCACAGAAAGGACGATCTCCTCATTGTCATATTGTCCTTGTCACTTCCACAGGGTTTCGATGTCTATAGTTTATCTTTGATGGTTTTCCGTTGGCTTTTCTGGGTTGGTGCAAAGGTTGACAATGGAGCAATACATTGCATAACTAGCTAGCAAGGCAGGGGGTGACAATTCCCTCCCACTGGATGGGCCATTCCCACCAAGACCTATGATTGGGGTGACTCACTTTCATGACGATACCATATGGGCATAACTTTCCATGTACTTACATTACTCCTTCAGTATGACTCGTACACACCTCTTGCAGTGATTACGAGTAACAATAATTTACAAGTTTTCATTAGAGATCTCACTGCTATGCTTCCTGGATAAATATCATAAAATCAGTGTATTAGGTGCGGCAAGTTTCTCAGGTCTGATACAGAAGTTGCTTGTGAACAACAGTGACCCATTTGGCAATTGGCACCAATGAGCTTTTGTCACACATGCATGAGCTATACTGAGATATACAGTCACACCCTGATATAATAGAAAGGCCAGCACAATAAGATACTAAAATGATAACGGTTGGAACACTCCATTTCTCTCAGTCTTTGGATGGATAGGTACTAAGAGCTGTAGCTACAGTTGATGAACCAGGCGACTGGACAGCTGGCTCAGCCTCCATGCTAGTAGCTTTCTCACATACAGAAAGAAAGGTCAAGATCGGAATTGATGTCATGACTTGCTTCCCATAGGGGATCAATCTGTCTAAGGCTCTGTCTACACTTCAAACACTGGAAGTATTCTTCTGACAACATAACACCGTCTACACTGGGGCTCAGCTCACAGTAACTACTTCTCTCAGTGGAGTGGATTTTTCACACACCCGAGAGATGTGGCTATGTCAACATAGCTTTTCAGCATAGACCAGCCTTTAGATGGCTTTTTGACCTGAAAGGCAATGGACTTCACCCTTTTCCTTGATATGGACGGTTGACGATTGCAGCTTTCCTAGCTGCTGGACACATCCTGTGACAGATGTCATGCCTTTCCTTTGAAAATTAGAGAAGTGGGGAAGTCAGTGACCCTACAGTCTAAGTGGGTAAAAAGTTATACAACTTGTCTCCTCAAGTAATTTTCCTTTTAATAGAAATTGACTTTGAAGCTAAGCAAAATAAGTTCTATTTGAAATACAAAAAATTAAAATCTATACTGGGCCAATATTCTCTTATACACTATTTCTCACACACATTCTCCCACCCCAACCTTTGGAGTGAGATTTTCTACCAGAACTCCTTACACTACAGGGGGTAAATTAAATCAAAGTAACTTTTCAAGATTAGCCATCATTTCCTGTTTGACAAAACAAAAAACAAGACAACTTTCAGTTTTCCAAAATAATTCAGATTATCACACAATTAGTCTCTTACTCTTTAGCCAATAACTTCAGCTATAATTTCTTCCTGACACAGGAAAGAAAGGTAAGCAGCACGATACGGACCCTGGACTTCAGGAAAGCAGACTTCGACTCCCTCAGGGAACGGATGGCCAGGATCCCCTGGGGGACTAACTTGAAGGGGAAAGGAGTCCAGGAGAGCTGGCTGTATTTCAAGGAATCCCTGTTGAGGTTACAGGGACAAACCATCCCGATGAGTCGAAAGAATAGTAAATATGGCAGGCGACCAGCTTGGCTTAATGGTGAAATCTTAGCGGATCTTAAACATAAAAAAGAAGCTTACAAGAAGTGGAAGGTTGGACATATGACCAGGGAAGAGTATAAAAATATTGCTAGGGCATGTAGGAATGTTATCAGGAGGGCCAAATCGCACCTGGAGCTGCAGCTAGCCAGAGATGTCAAGAGTAACAAGAAGGGTTTCTTCAGGTATATTGGCAACAAGAAGAAAGCCAAGGAATGTGTGGGCCCCTTACTGAATGAGGGAGGCAAACTAGTGACAGAGGATGTGGAAAAAGCTAATGTACTCAATGCTTTTTTTGCCTCTGTTTTCACTAACAAGGTCAGCTCCCAGACTGCTACGCTGGGCATCACAAAATGGGGAAGAGATGGCCAGCCCTCTGTGGAGATAGAGGTGGTTAGGGACTTTTTAGAAAAGCTGGACGTGCACAAGTCCATGGGGCCGGACGAGCTGCATCCGAGAGTGCTGAAGGAACTGGCGGCTGTGATTGCAGAGCCATTGGCCATTATCTTTGAAAACTCGTGGCGAACCGGGGAAGTCCCGGATGACTGGAAAAAGGCTAATGTAGTGCCAATCTTTAAAAAAGGGAAGAAGGAGGATCCTCGGAACTACAGGCCAGTCAGCCTCACTTCAGTCCCTGGAAAAATCATGGAGCAGGTCCTCAAAGAATCAATCCTGAAGCACTTGCATGAGAGGAAAGTGATCAGGAACAGCCAGCATGGATTCACCAAGGGAAGGTCATGCCTGACTAATCTAATCGCCTTCTATGATGAGATTACTGGTTCTGTGGATGAAGGGAAAGCAGTGGATGTATTGTTTCTTGACTTTAGCAAAGCTTTTGACACGGTCTCCCACAGTATTCTTGTCAGCAAGTTAAGGAAGTATGGGCTGGATGAATGCACTACAAGGTGGGTAGAAAGCTGGCTAGATTGTCGGGCTCAACGGGTAGTGATCAATGGCTCCATGTCTAGTTGGCAGCCGGTATCAAGTGGAGTGCCCCAAGGGTCGGTCCTGGGGCCGGTTTTGTTCAATATCTTCATAAATGATCTGGAGGATGGTGTGGATTGCACTCTCAGCAAATTTGCGGATGATACTAAACTGCGAGGAGTGGTAGATACGCTGGAGGGGAGGGATAGGATACAGAAGGACCTAGACAAATTGGAGGATTGGGCCAAAAGAAATCTGATGAGGTTCAATAAGGATAAGTGCAGGGTCCTGCACTTAGGACGGAAGAACCCAATGCACAGCTACAGACTAGGGACCGAATGGCTAGGCAGCAGTTCTGCGGAAAAGGACCTAGGGGTGACAGTGGACGAGAAGCTGGATATGAGTCAGCAGTGTGCCCTTGTTGCCAAGAAGGCCAATGGCATTTTGGGATGTATAAGTAGGGGCATAGCGAGCAGATCGAGGGACGTGATCGTTCCCCTCTATTCGACATTGGTGAGGCCTCATCTGGAGTACTGTGTCCAGTTTTGGGCCCCACACTTCAAGAAGGATGTGGATAAATTGGAGAGAGTCCAGCGAAGGGCAACAAAAATGATTAGGGGTCTGGAACACATGAGTTATGAGGAGAGGCTGAGGGAGCTGGGATTGTTTAGCCTGCAGAAGAGAAGAATGAGGGGGGATTTGATAGCTGTTTTCAACTACCTGAAAGGGGGTTCCAAAGAGGATGGCTCTAGACTGTTCTCAATGGTATCAGATGACAGAACGAGGAGTAATGGTCTCAAGCTGCAGTGGGGGAGGTTTAGATTGGATATTAGGAAAAACTTTTTCACTATGAGGGTGGTGAAACACTGGAATGCGTTACCTAGGGAGGTGGTAGAATCTCCTTCCTTAGAGGTTTTTAAGGTCAGGCTTGACAAAGCCCTGGCTGGGATGATTTAACTGGGAATTGGTCCTGCTTTGAGCAGGGGGTTGGACTAGATGACCTTCTGGGGTCCCTTCCAACCCTTATATTCTATGATTCTATGATTCTAATTTCATTTTCATTGGTAACAACAACATATTCAAAGATCACAAATTCTTCTCATATATGTTAGTTTTCTTTTAATCCCCATTGCCAACAACTGAACTTGGCTCAAGTTGTGGTTTGTCCCAACGTAGGTCCGAACCACTTCTGTGAGTTCATATATGTCTGGTTCTTCTGCCATGTGCATTGGTGGAAGGGGTCTCCTAGGTGGGAATGTTTGCATCATGAGGAAAAATACCTCTCTTTTCACACTTTTTAATCTTTCAAAGTAGGAGGAGGTAGAGGAGAAGTGATGTAAATGCATAAAACACAAGAGAAAACTAAGGTCTGTTCTACACTAAAGACATTTATCAGTATTCCTGTTTTGCTCAGGGGTGTGAAAAATCCACACCGCTCAGCTACGTAGTTACACAGCCCTAGCCCCTTGTGTAGATAGCGCTACGTCAGCGGGAGAGCTTCTCCTGCCAACACAGCCACCGCCGCTTGCGGGGCCTGGACTAATCAAGTCCGACGGGAAAGATCTCTCTCCTTGGCAGAGAGCATCTGTAATAACAATGCTAGACCAGCACAGCTACAAATCGGTGCAGCTGCGCCAACATCAGCTTTATTGTGTAGCCGTTGCGTCAGACACAAAACCAGAGAATCAGGACTCAGCATGCGAGTATCCGGAACTCTGAAATTGGAGCCTGACATGATCATTGCCTCATTGGTTTCCATCATTTCTACAGCCTGAAAGTCCTTGTTACCCACTCAGGCAGCCAGTTTGGGATCCACGGGGAAGGAATGTCCTATGAAGCACTCTCTCTTTGGATCCAAACAATGAAGGATGATTGTTCTCAGTCTAACCCTGGCATCCTTTGGAACGGTAATCAGTGACACTGAACTAGTAAGTGGAGTTGTACAGACAATTTTCCTTGGGTCATTGGTCACCATCGCTTCCTTTACTGGGATGGAAACCAAGAACTGGTGTGGATTCTTTCAACCCCAGTTCTTTCCAAATCCTTGGCCTTTGTTAGGGTAAATTTACACTTCTCTGAAGTAGAATCCTTTACAAAACTACTCCAAATCTCAGCAGTGTTAGTGAGGAATGGCTTCCCGAAACATGCCTGGAACTGTGCCACCAAATTAAAGAAAAACTGGGCAAGGAACTGGATACAGGCCTGGATCAGAATCTCTGTTAGTTATCAGAGCTGCAGTTTCTATTAAAAACAGCTATTTTTCTGCAGCTATTAGATTTCCCACACTGATTTCATTTTATACACATTTTTAGCACCTACAAAGGATATTCAACAAACCCCCCACTTCTGTTTCTACAACATCTGCGTCATAAAGGGCAGCATCTCCCATACCATAGGATTAGCTATGAGAGATCTTCTGTGGAGCCTGGGTTACAAATGCTTTGGGAACGAAACATATGGGCATTTTGCCTAGTTCAAAATCACTTACCATGGAATTCTCTCCCCAGATCATCTTCAATTGACTTCAACAATTGAACTACACTGTGACCATATGCACGTCCTTCAATTAGTTGGGGTTCTGCTGTTGTTCACCATTTCCGAGTGGAGATTTTAAATCACGGCTGTTACTTTGTTAGCATGTCAGTAAATTGGAGAGTTCTGTCCTGTTGACCGAACTGCACTTGAACTGTCTCCATGTCATCATGGAGGGATGGGGAAAAAGCAAAGCTGAAGTGAGAAATGATGACTTTAGCAAATGGTCGTTTGTCTTAAATTCTCCTATGAATCTGAGCTACATCCTATCAAACTGAACTAATATCCAACTGGGTGGCCAAACAGCCTTAGGAAAGAAAAATCCACATCACAGAGAGAAAGAATACATGACAATGAAAATGTCAAGTGAAATTCCAGAGCAGGTTACATCTGATTATTCAGAATCAGGACAAGAGATTCTCTCATCACATTCTCCTCTGATCCATTCAAACCTGCTTCACTCAGCACTGTCTCAATGGTAAGTTATGTTATTTACAAAATTTTTAGTATCCTAACATCCCCATAATGGGGGAAAAAACAGCCACCTTGCCTGAAGTGGCTTTACCAATAGATGGAACCTGGGATTTAAACTCCAAATGATCACACTGTGTTTGGGATCCATTTGAATTCCCCTTCCAGGTCTTTGACACTTTCATCTCCGGTCATAGTGACTCTGATATAGGATTAAAGAAGTAAAACATCATCTCCAAGCACAGACAGCTGAGAACACTTCATCACATGACACTTTGAAAAGTGGAGGGATAGAATGTGATGAAGATACCTCCTGTTTGAGCCATGCAGAAATTAACAGTTCTGGAGTGATGGGGAAGGAGCGAATCTCTGAGACACCCCGTCTCCTCACAGCTTCACAGAGGTTCAAATGACACTTTTTTTCCTTACCCTGCTCCTCTTCATTTAAATATAATTTTAAAAGTTCCCAATATAACGGCTTTTCAGCACAACCCAGATCAACGTGAGAACAACTGGCACTGAGGTCCTGGCAAAGTCAGGAAATTACGATGTGACTGGAACATGGTTTTGGTAATTAAATATTCATGGTAAATAGGCCCAATGGCCTGTGATGGGTTTTTAGATGGGGTAAGATCCAAGTTACCCGGGAAAGAATTTTCTGTAGTATCTGGCTGATGAATCTTGCCCATATGCTCAGGGTTTAGCTGATCGCCATATTTGGGGTCGGGAAGGAATTTTCCTCCAGGGCAGATTGGAAGGCCCTGGAGGTTTTTCGCCTTCCTCTGTAGCATGGGGCACGGGTCACTTGCTGGAGGATTCTCTGCTCCTTGAGGTCTTCAAACTACAATTTGAGGACTTCAATAGCACAGATATAGGTGTGAGGTCTTTTTTAGGAGTGGTGGGTGAAATTCTGTGGCCTGCATTGTGCAGGAGGTCAGACTAGATGATCATAATGGTCCCTTCTGGCCTAAATATCTATGAATCTATGAATCTATGAATAACAGACTTGGTGGGATAACTCACATGATTGGAGTACTGTCATGGATGGGTATGAACTGTTCAGGAAGGAAAAGGAGGCCAGAAAAGGTGGGGGAGTCGCACTGTATGTAAGGGAGCAGTATGACTGCCCAGAGCTCAAGCATGAAACTGCTGAAAAACCTGAGAGTCTCTGGATTAAGTTTAGAAGTGTGAGCAACAAGGGTGATGTCATGGTGGGAGTCTGCTATAGACTACCGGACCACAGGGATGAGGTGGACGAGGCTTTCTTCCGGCAAGTAGCAGAAGCTACTAGATCGCACGCCCTGGTTCTCATGGGCGACTTCAATCATCCTGATATCTGCTGGGAGAGCAATACAACGGTGCACAGACAATCCAGGAAGTTTTTGGAAACTGTAGGGGACAATTTCCTGGTGCAAGTGCTGGAGGAACCAACCAGGGGCGGAGCTCTTCTTGACCTGCTGCTCACAAACCGGGAAGAATTAGTAGGGGAAGCAAAAGTGGATGGGAACCTGGGAGGCACTGACCATGAGATGGTTGAGTTCAGGATCCTGACACAAGGAAGAAAGGAAAGCAGCAGAATACGGACCTGGGACTTCAGAAAAGCAGACTTTGACTCCCTCAGGGAACTGATGGGCAGGATCCCCTGGGAGAATAACACGAGGGGGAAAGGAGTCCAGGAGAGCTGGCTGTATTTTAAAGAATCCTTATTGTGGTTACAGGGACAAACCATCCCGATGTGTAGAAAGAATAGTAAATATGGCAGGCGACCAGCTTGGCTTAAGAGTGAAATCCTTGCTGATCTTAAACACAAAAAAGAGGCTTACAAGAAGTGGAAGATTGGACAAATGACCAGGGATGAGTATAAAAATATTGCTCAGGCATGTAGGAGTGAAATCAGGAAGGCTAAATCATACCTGGAGTTGCAGCTCGCAAGAGATGTTAAGAGTAACAAGAAGGGTTTCTTTAGGTATGTTGGCAACAAGAAGAAAGCCAAGGAAAGTGTGGGCCCCTTACTGAATGAGGGAGGCAACCTAGTGACAGAGGATGTGGAAAAAGCTAATGTACTCAATGCTTTTTTTGCCTCTGTCTTCACGAACAAGGTCAGCTTCCAGACTACTGCACTGGGCAGCACAGCATGGGGAGGAGGTGGCTAGCCCTCTGTGAAGGTAGAAGTGGTTCAGGACTATTTAGAAAAGCTGGACGTGCACAAGTCCATGGGGCCGGATGCGTTGCATCCGAGAGTGCTAAAGGAATTGGCAGATGTGATTGCAGAGCCATTGGCCATTATCTTTGAAAACTCATGGCGATCGGGGGAAGTCCTGGACGACTGGAAAAAGGCTAATGTAGTGCCCATCTTTAAAAAAGGGAAGAAGGAGGATCCTGGGAACTACAGGCTGTTAGGGGGCTTATTCCTTCACCCACTTACTTCCCTGGTCCTTCTCGCATGAACAGAGAGCAACAATACCCGAAGTCCAAAGGTGCAAACAATTCGATGTTTATTGGGGTGAACTTCCAGCAAGCATGATTCCAGTTTCCTTCCTTAGTATCCTCCTTCCCAGCTCTGACACCACAGAGCCTTACACCTATGTCCCTGTTCCCATTCCTACCCTTAGCCAAACATGATTCCAACTTCCTTACTCCCATTCCCTGTTCCCATTTCCCCCTTTAGCAAAACATGATTCCAATTTTCTTACCCCCATTCCCTGTTCCCATCTCCCTCCCCCACCCACCTTCCCACCCACACTCACTCACTTCCTCACTGACTACAGATTATATAATACAACTTGAGTTCTGCTTAGCTATACCTTAACCAATCATTTTCCTGAAATTTAACCAACCAATCCTAACATATTTATGAAAATAACATGATTATGAAACCAATTATATCCCACCATCTTAATTAGTTTACACCCAGCAAAATTAATTATACAGCAGACAGGAACAATCACAGAACCAGAGAGATTATACAGACAAACAATAGCAAAGTGGGAACTATAATGACAAAACAATACAGAAGTGAGGATTTCACATCCCAGCTATTGATAAGTGAGTTCTTGCCAGACAGGATGCTATCAAACTAAGTTTCCTTTTACATTTTCTAGGCACTTCCCTTTCTCTGGAGGTGATAGGAATACAATCCTGTCCTGACAGTGCCTAACAGCCCAATAGCACCTTATTTCAATGTGACTAGTTTGGAATGTGAGGATGTGACTGTTCGCTTCCTAGCTTATGGCTGCCTCTGCTGCTTAGCCAAAGGCCTTAGCCTAAGAACAGGGCCTCAGACTGTGATAGTAAGAGAAGGCCCTTACACCAGCAGACAGTGATTTTGATTCTTTCTTTTATACCTCTAGAACTAGCGAAGTGATAAGAATACACCTAAATTCTTAAAGTACAGGCCTTTGCAGACAGGCCTGAATATCTATATCCTAACACAGGCCAATCAGCCTCACCTCAGTCCCCAGAAAAATCATGGAGCAGGTCCTCAAGGAATCAGTTCTGAAGCACTTAAAGGATAGGAAAGTGATCAGGAACAGTCAGCATGGATTCACCAAGGGCAAGTCATGCCTGACTAATCTAATTGCCTTCTATGATGAGATAACTGGTTCTGTGGATGAAGGGAAAGCAGTGGACGTGTTATTCCTTGACTTTAGCAAAGCTTTTGACACGGTCTCCCACAGTATTCTTGTCAGCAATTTAAAGAAGTATGGGCTGGATGGATGCACTACAAGGTGGGTAGAAAGTTGGCTAGATTGTCGGGCTCAACGGGTAGTGATCAATGGCTCCATGTCTAGTTGGCAGCCGGTATCTAGCGGAGTGCCCCAAGGGTTGGTCCTGGGGCCGGTTTTGTTCAATATCTTCATTAATGATCTGGAGGATGGTGTGGATTGCACCCTCAGCAAGTTTGCGGATGACACTAAACTGGGAGGAGTGGTAGATATGCTGGAGGGTAGGGATAGGATACAGAGGGCCCTAGACAAATTGGAGGATTGGGCCAAAAGAAATCTGATGAGGTTCAACAAGGATAAGTGCAGAGTCCTGCACTTAGGACGGAAGAATCCAATGCACTGCTACAGACTAGGGACCGAATGGCTAGGCAGCTGTTCTGCAGAGAAGGACCTCGGGGTTACAGTGGATGAGAAGCTGGATATGAGTCTACAGTGTGCCTTTGTTGCCAAGAAGGCCAAAGGCATTTTGGGGTGTATAAGTAGGGGCATTGCCAGCAGATCGAGGGATGTGATCATTCCCCTCTATTTGACATTGGTGAGGCCTCATCTGGAGTACTGTCTCCAGTTTTGGGCCCCCCACTACAAGAAGGATGTGGAAAAATTGGAGAGAGTCCAGTGAAGGTCAACAAAAATGATTAGGGGTCTGGAACACAAGACTTATGAGGAGAGGCTGAGGGAACTGGGATTGTTTAGTCTGCGGAAGAGAAGAATGAGGGGGGATTTGATAGCTGCTTTTAACTACCTGAAAGGTGGATCCAAAGAGGATGGATCTAGACTATTCTCAGTGATAGCAGATGACAGGACAAGGAGTAATGGTCTCAAGTTGCAGTGGGGAAGATTTAGGTTGGATATTAGGAAAAACCTTTTTACTAGGAGGGTGGTGAAACACTGGAATGCGTTACCTAGGGAGGTGGTGGAATCCCCTTACTTAGAAGTTTTTAAGGTCAGGCTTGACAAAGCCCTGGCTGGGATAATTTAGTTGGGGATTGGTCCTGCTCTGGGCAGGGGGTTGGACTAGATGACCTCCAGAGGTCCCTTCCAACTCTGATATTCTATGATTCTATGATACAATTTGCATCATTGGTGACTAACAATAACTTTGGAATAGGAGGAATGGGATAAATGTGATGCTCCCTGATTCCCTTTAGGAAGGGCATATTCAAATTACTCATGGGACAATGGAGTTGATAGAAAGGACAAATGGGTCCATCTCCAAACCAGGAAAACTGCAAAAGGCAAAAATGGGCCCCTCCTCTGGACAAGCTGAGGTATAACGGTGCTGCCAACACTTCAAACAGCTTTAAAGGTTAGTATGTGGGAATCAGCCAAAGTATTAAAGAAAAAAAGAAGTCTTCATAGCCCTAGAGTCTTTTATGGTGTTGATCTCCCTTGCAGATTTTCTGATGCCTAACACGGTCTGAGCTCCAAAAAAAAGTTTTCCCACACTCACTGCATTCATAGGTGCATTCATTTCTTACCTGTGTGCATTTTCTGATGTGTAATAAGATGTGAGCACCGAATGAATGTTTTCCCACACTCACTGCATTCATAGGGCCTCTCCCCTGTGTGGATTCTCTGATGACTAACAAGGCTTGAGCGCTGACTGAAGGTCTCCCCACACTCACTGCATTCATTGGGTTTCTCTCCTGTGTGGATTCTCTGATGTGTAATAAGATGTGAGCGCCGAATGAAGCTTTTCCCACACTCACTGCATTCATAAGGCCTCTCCCCTGTGTGGATTCTCTGATGTTGAAAAAGGCCTGATCTGTGAGTGAAGTTTTTCCCACACTCACGGCATTGATAGGGCCTCTCTCTTGTGTGGATTCTCTGATGTTTAATAAGGGCTGAGTAGTCACTTAAGTTTTTCCCACACTCAGTGCATGTATTTTTTCTCTTTCCCATGAGGATTTCCTGCTGGATTGTTGTTTCCTTGAGGTTCTTCTGAGTTCCCTGAGAGTAAATACATTTACCCACTTTCTCCCCTGGCTGGTTTCCCTGCTCTCTCTCTGGTCTGTGCTGAATCTCACAGGATTTTCCCTGCTCATGACTCCTGGACACATTCCATTCCGATCTTTGTGATAATGCTCTGTGTTTATCTACTTGCTCAGCATCTTCCTGCTGACAATTCTGCTCCTCTTTCTCACATGCCATCGCATCACCTGCTGTGATAGAGACAGAAACCTCAAACAGGGATGGAAAGGGGAAGATCAAACCAAAAAAAGTGCTGGAGACAGGTCAAATAAAAATCAGGGACCGAACTCCCCCAAACTCTTCCCCCAAATAGGAGAGAGGAGGGGAATCAATTCAGCCTTCACATCCCATCCAAATTTGAAGGGGGAAGGGAGGAAGCAATGGCCCGGTGTCTGCTAGGATTTACAGGAAGCCATGAGCTATATTTACCCTGAGGATACAACCCCTGCTAGGGACAATAATGAACCGCAAGACCTCCCAAGGGCTTTGTAAGGCATCCCAGATGTTTCCTTCAGACACTTACAGATTCTGAGTTGGTTTAATGTTTCCTCACCTATGCAGTGAGTTCTCAGGATCTCTCTTTCCTCTGAACCCTGGAGGTCTGGGACCCATGGCTCTTCCCCTTGTTCCAGCTGGGAGAACACATCAGGTTTGGAAACTGGAAACCCTGCTCAGATGAAAGAAAACAAAGGAGTTCAGGTGATTTCATAAAAAACATTCTATTAATTTAACTTCAGTGCTTAGTGTGACCCAGTGTGCCTGGGGAAGTCCTCACTGAAAATGCCAAGGTCTGGGCAGGTTGACTCAATAGGTGTATCCCCTTGGTCTTTTCCATGGGTTCATTGTACAGCTCAGGGGTGGCTCTGGAAAATATCTTCAGAAGATAATATGTGGCTCCTGCTAGGAGCCGACTCGGGGGAAAAATGGTGGTTGCTCAGCACCCACCAGCAGCCCTATCAGCCTCCCTTCCCTCCCCCAGCACCTCCCACCCACTAGTGGCCTCCCCGATCAGCACCTCCTTCTCCCTCCTCCGTGGTCTTGCCCACTGTGATCAGTTGCTTTGTGGTGTTCAGGAGCCTCTGGGGGGGAAGGGCGGAGAAGTGAGGACATAGCATGCAGCCCCCCTTCTTCCCCTAGCGCTTCCCACCCACCGCAGTCAGCTGTTTCACGGCACTGAGGAGGCACTGGGCGGTGGGGGTAGAGAAGCAAGGACACGGTGTGCAGCCTCACCCCTCCCTCCCCCAGTGCCTCCTTCCTGTGCCTCCTGCCTGCTGCGATCAGCTGTTTTGCAACATGCAGGAGGCTCGGGAGGGAGGGAAGGAGCGAGGACACAGCTAGGGATAGGGTAGGGGGTGAGAAGAGGCGGGGGGGACTTGGGGAAAGGGGTGGAGTGGGGGGCGGGGCCTGGGACAGAGCCAGGGGTCCAGCACCCCCTGGCCAGCACCAGTGTCTCCTTGAAGAAAGCACACAGGGATTAGCTGGTGTAGAAATTTTTAATCAGAATTTTTCTTACACCATCTAACAATGGAAGGCAAGTGCAAACAGGAAAGAAAACACAGAGATGAAAATTGAGGTTTCCAACAGGAGTGGGAGAATAAGTACTTTTTCATTGAATGTAATGGTAAGGCCACGTGTCTTCTTTGCCAGATGTGTCTCTCTCAGTTCAAATCTTCAAACTTGCAGCGTCATTTTGCTTCTAGCCATCAAGAATTCCCACAAGGTTCTGAACTCTGCACTTTAAAACTGAAAACTTTGAGAAAACAAACAGATGTAGAAGCCCAGTTCTTCACCAGATGAGCCAACCGATCGCAGACTGTAACATTAGCCTCCTATTATGTGGCCTGGTACATAGCCCACGTGAAAAAGCCCTACTCTGAAGGAGAGCTTATAAAAACGTGCCTCACTGATGTGATTTCAATCCTGTCACCAGAGAACGAGAATCTACAGAAGAAAATTTCTGGACTGCAGCTTTCACACCACACAGTAGAATGCAGAATCTCCAATCTGAACAGTAACATTGAATCGCAACTGCACTCACAACTTCAGCAGTATGAATATTTGAGCATCGCTTTGGATGAGTCATGCCATGCACAGGATAAACCTTATTATTGGTACTTGTCCGCACTGTGTCCTACGACTGTGTTGTAAGGGAAGAACTCCTCGATATCGTGTCACTAAAGGACAGAACTCGGGGATGAGATCTAAAGGAGGCGTTGATGTTGGTAGCTGTGAAAAGCCACTTGCCTTTACAGAGGCTCACTGCCATTGCAACAGATAGGGCTCCATCCATGAGGGGATTTGCAAATGGATAAGTAGGGCTTTGTAAGTCTAAGGAGAGCTTTCCCGAATTTTGGACATTTTACTATTATTCATAGGGAGCAACTGATATATATAAATCTCAAATTTGACCACATCATGAAACTGGTCTTGCACATTGTGAATTTCATTCTCTCAAATGCACTCAATCACAGACAATTTCAAAATCTAATTGAAGAACTGGATGAAGATGACTCCCCTGCCGATTTCACTGTGCAGTTCAATGGCTCTCAAGAGGTAAAGTTAATTCCTGTTTTTTTGAGCTCCCAAAACCAGTAAAATTGTTTATGGAGGAGAAGCACAGAATACATCCAGCAACAAACCTTGATGCCAACTCTGCCCACAGATCTACACCAGCGACACCATCACAGGACCTAACCAGATCAGCCACACCATCACTGGTTCATTCACCTGCATGTCCACCAATGTTATATAAGCCATCATGTGCCAGCAATGCCCCTCTGCTATGTACATCAGCCAAACTGGACAGTCCCTATGTAAAAGGATAAATGGACACAAATCAGCTATTAGGAATAGCAATATATAAAAACGTGTAGGAGAACACTTCAACCTCCCTGGACACTCAATAGCAGATTTAAAGGTAGCCATCCTCCAGCACAAAAACTTCAGGACCAGACTTCAAAGAGAAACTGCTGAGCTTCAGTTCATTTGCAAATTTGACACCATCAGCTCAGGATTAAACAAAGACTGTGAATGGCTAGCCAGCTACAAATGCAGTTTCTCCTCCCTTGGAGTTCACACCTCAACTGCTAGAAGAGAATCATAGAATCATAGAATATCAGGGTTGGAAGGGACCTCAGGAGGTCATCTAGTCCAACCCCCTGCTCAAAAGCAGGACCCATCCCCAATTAAATCATCCCAGCCAGGGCTTTATCAAGCCTGACCTTAAAAATTTCTAAGGAAGGAGATTCCACCACCTCCCTAGGCAACTCATTCCAGTGTTTCACCACCCTCCTAGTGAAAAAGTTTTTCCTAATATCCAACCTAAACCTCCCCCACTGCAACTTGAGACCATTACTCCTTGTCCTGTCCTCTTCCACCACCGAGAATAGTCTAGAACCATCCTCTCTGGAATCACCTCTCAGGTAGTTGAAAGCAGCTATCAAATCCCCCCTCATTTTTCTCTTCCGCAGACTAAACAATCCCAGTTCCCTCAGCCTCTCCTCATAAATCATGTGTTCCAGACCCCTAATCATTTTTGTTGCCCTTCGCTGGACTCTTTCCAATTTATCCACATCCTTCTTGTAGTGTGGGGCCCAAAACTGGACACAGTACTCCAGATGAGGCCTCACCAATGTCGAATAGAGGGGGACGATCACGTCCCTCGATCTGCTCGCTATGCCCCTACTTATACATCCCAAAATGCCACTGGCCTTCTTGGCAACAAGGGCACACTGCTGACTCATATCCAGCTTCTTGTCCACTGTCACCCCTAGGTCCTTTTCCGCAGAACTGCTGCCTAGCCATTCGGTCCCTAGTCTGTAGCTGTGCATTGGGTTCTTCCGTCCTAAGTGCAGGACCCTGCACTTATCCTTATTGAACCTCATCAGATTTCTTTTGGCCCAATCCTCCAATTTGTCTAGGTCCCTCTGTATCCTATCCCTGCCCTCCAGCATATCTACCACTCCTCCCAGTTTAGTATCATCCGCAAATTTGCTGAGAGTGCAATCCACACCATCCTCCAGATCATTTATGAAGATATTGAACAAAACCAGCCCCAGGACCGACCCCTGGGGCACTCCACTTGACACCAGCTGCCAACTAGACATGGAGCCATTGATCACTACCCGTTGAGCCCGACAATCTAGCCAACTTTCTACCCACCTTATAGTGCATTCATCCAGCCCATACTTCTTTAACTTGCTGACAAGAATACTGTGGGAGACCGTGTCAAAAGCTTTGCTAAAGTCAAGGAATAACACGTCCACTGCTTTCCCTTCATCCACAGAACCAGTAATCTCATCATAGAAGGCAATTAGATTAGTCAGGCATGACCTTCCCTTGGTGAATCCATGCTGACTGTTCCTGATCACTTTCCTCTCATGTAAGTGCTTCAGGATTGATTCTTTGAGGACCTGCTCCATGATTTTTCTGGGGACTGAAGTGAGGCTGACTGGCCTGTAGTTTCCAGGATCCTCCTTCTTCCCTTTTTTAAAGATTGGCCTCATCCAAAGAGGGCCTCATCCTCCCTGATTGAACTAACTTTGTTATCCCTAGCCTGATTCTTGCTTGCATATTTATACCTGCCTCTGGAAATTTGCACTACATGCATGAGACAAAGTAGGTATTCACCCAAGAAAGCTCATGCTCCAGTACGTCTGTTAGTCTATAAGGTGCCACAGGACTCTTTGCCGCTTTTACAGATCCAGACTAACACGGCTACCCCTCTGATACTAGAATACATCTTGAACTTACAGATCCTGGATGGGTTCTAGACTTGGCATTTCTTGCAGACATGCTGCTGCATTTGGATAAAATAAACATGGACTTACAAGGAACATTTTGGTTGCTCTCTGATCTAGTGCAAGGCGTATTTGCATTCATGAACAAACTGCAGTTGTTTCACAGATAAATGCTTGAGGGAGAGAAGCATAGAATATCAGGGTTGGAAGGGTCCTCAGGAAGTCATCTAGTCCAACCCCCTGCTCAAAGTAGCACCAATCCCCAACTAAATCATCCCAGCCAGGGCTTTGTCAAGCCTGACCTTAGAAACTTCTAAGGAAGGAGATTCCACCACTTCCCTAGGAAACCCATTCCAGTGCTTCACCACTCTCCTAGTAAAAAAGCTTTTCCTAATATCCAACCTAAACCTCCCCCACTGCAACTTGAGACCATTACTCCTTGTTCTGTCATCTGCTACCTCTGAGAACAGTCTAGATCCATCCTCTTTGGAACCCCCTTTCAGGTAGTTGAAAGCAGCTATTAAATCCCCCCTCATTCTTTTCTGCTGCCGACTAAATAATCCCAGTTCCCTCAGCCTCTCCTCATAAATCATGTGCTCCAGCCCCCTAATCATTTTTGTTGCCCTCCGCTGGACTCTCTCCAATTTTTCCACATCCGTCTTGTAGTGTGGGGTCCAAAACTCGACACAGTACTCCAGACGAGGCCTCACCAATGCTGAATAGAGGGGAATGATCACATCCCTTGATCTGCTGGCAATGCTCCTACTTATACAGCCCAAAATGCTGTTAGCCTTCTTGGCAACAAGGGCACACTGTTGACTGATATCCAGCTTCTCGTCCACTGTAACCCCTAGGTCCTTTTCTGCAGAACTGCTGCCTTTCCACTCGGTCCCTAGTCTGTAGCGGTGCATGAGAGTTGACATACTTTCCCTCAATGTTACAACTTCAAGCCAGATCAAAATAAGATGCAGCAGAACCCCTAAAATGGAGCACAACTAGATATGTGAGCCTGATTAAATATCTTAAGGACAGTTTTGAGGAAAGATCCCAACATTTGCAGCAGAAAAGACCTCAAAACAGATTTCTGATTGACCCTTTTAGTGCTGAAGCCAATTGTCTGAAACCCCCTTTAGTCACTGATGAAGAAACTTCCCAGAAGGAAATAATAGAACTTTTGGAAGATGACAGATTGAAATCTGTTCAGAAGACACAGGGAGACCCTTACTTTCTTGAAATCTGTATCAAAGGATAAATACCCCAACATCAGAGGAGTGGCCCAAAAATTAATCTTGATGTTTGCCTCGACCTTTCTTTGTGAGTCTGTTTTCTTGACACTCAAACATGTGAAATCCAAGCACCGATCCGTTTTGACAGACAGCCACTTAAGAGAACTGCTGCATGTGAGCACAACTGAACAGAAACCAAACTTCAAGGGAATTGTTGAAAGCAAAGGTTGCCAGAAGTCCCATATCTACCTATCTATCCAAATATATACACACACACATATATAGATATATGTATATAATCATTACATATTACTGGGCTCTTTGGCAATGTACATTGGTAAATTCTGGCTCTCTCTCAGGCTCAGGTTGGCCACCCTTGGTACAGCTGATGACTCTTCATGGGCCATCAAACAGGCTAGATAGTGCTAATGGCATTCTGCCTGGGGATGTCCCCCAGAAACACTGGACAAGTCTGGAAATACAGATATATCCTGCATATCTATAACTCACAATACAAAGGTGATACAAACATAGAAACAAAAAGGAGTACTTGTGGCACCTTAGAGACTAACCAATTTATTTGAGCATAAGCTTTCGTGAGCTACAGCTCACTTCATCGGATGCATACTGTGGAAAGTGTAGAAGATCTTTTTATACACACAAAGCATGAAAAAATACCTCCCACCCTCCCACTCTCCTGCTGGTAATAGCTTATCTAAAGTGATCACTCTAAAGTGTGGGATGGGGAGGGGGGGAGAGAAAACCTGGATTTGTGCTGGAAATGGCCCAACTTGATTATCATACACATTGTAAGGAGAGTGATCACTTTAGATAAGCTATTACCAGCAGGAGAGTGGGGTGGGAGGGAGGTATTTTTTCATGCTTTGTGTGTATAAAAAGATCTTCTACACTTTCCACAGTATGCATCCGATGAAGTGAGCTGTAGCTCACGAAAGCTTATGCTCAAATAAATTGGTTAGTCTCTAAGGTGCCACAAGTACTTCTTTTCTTTTTGCGAATACAGACTAACACGGCTGTTACTCTGAAACATAGAAACAAGAGTCACATACTTGGAAACTCATAACATTTTCACAGATACCTGACAGGGCATAGCTAGCACGATTCATTGCACTTTTATAATATTGGTATTAATAATAATATAAAGTGTCTCACAATTCCATACAGTGTCACACTTAGTAAACCAGTGAACAAGTATGGCTTGTGAGATATCGTTCTGAAAACTCATAATCCACTGAATATTATCCTCCTGTTAAAATATGTGTAGCAACACTGTAAAGTGATGAGATTTTACTGTATGGTATTACTGAAAAAGTTACAATTCTGGGGAACACCCACAGACCAGTTCCTCAGAGACAGCAAGGAAAACAGCTGGTGAAATAGCCATTCTCCAGCAGGGAGAAGGTGTGAACAAGATATTGGGCTCAAGGGGTAGCAATCAATGGCTCCATGTCTAGTTGGCAGATGGTATCAAGCAGAGTGCCCCAAAGGTCGGTCTTGGGGCCAGTTTTGTTCAATATCTTCATTAATGATCTGAAGGATGGCGTGGACTGCACCCTCAGCAAGTTTGCAGATGACACTAAACTGGGAGGAGAGGTAGATACGCTGGAGGGTAGGGATAGGATACAGAGGGACCTAGACAAATTGGAGGATTGGGCCAAAAAATTGTCCTTGACAGAACAAGGAGTAATGGTCTCACGTTACAGTGGGGAAGGTTTAGGTTGGATGTTAGGAAAAACTTTTTCACTAGGAGAGTGGTGAGGCACTGGAATGGGTTCCCTAGGGAGCTGGTGGAATCTCCTTCCTTAGATGTTTTTTAGGTCAGGCTTGACAAAGCCCTGGCTGGGATGATTTAGTTGGTGTTGGTCCTGCTTTGAGCAGGGGGTTGGACTAGATGACCTCCTGAGGTCCCTTCCAACCCAGATATTCTACGATTCTATATTCTATGACTCATTTACATGGCATCACAGGGAAGGCTCGAAGCTCACATCCACAACAGACAGCCCGTCACCATGACTCAGGTGAAAATTGAAGATGTTTCTCGTTCAAAGGACTGAATTAAAAAAAGAGGTGGGGAAAATGCTTGAGACTCTCCCCCACTTTTGCCTCTCCTCATGACAATAATTCCTGAAGAATTGAACTTGGGCGGGAGGGGCGGGTTAGGGGGAGTCCTGGCAGAAAGGAAAGCCAGCCGGTCTCAGCATATGGTGAGAGAAACATTTACTTTGAATCCATTTTAGCTTGTTAAGTTAGACATTAGTGTGACGTTATTGACATAATCTGGGACTGTATAGATCATTGTTGCAACCACGGTCCTGTAGTGGCACCAAATCTTCTATAAAGGGGGTCAAATGAGGTGTCCAAGACAAGGTTATGGTATTGGCTCTCTACTGTCTTTATTTCAGACTTTTGCTATTGCTTCTGGGTGACACCCCAGACAAGTTGGTGTCAGCTCTGCCTAGCCTGCTAGATGGCCCATTAAGGACCATCAGCGATACAACTGACCCATTGAGAGAAAGCAGACACCTTGGGACTCAGCAAGGTGTGCAGGGACCTGCCTCTGGACAGAACTCTGAGGTTTTTCCAGGCCATGGGATGGGCAGCTTGTCTTTGAGACAAAGAAAGCAAAGACCACATGGCAAGAGACTGTAAAAAGCTGCTGCAGCTCCTCCATCTTGTCTTCAATCCTGCTTCATACCTCTGGAGGGACTTCGCTACACTGAAGCTTTGAACCAAGGACTGAAAGACCCGTCCCAGCTGGGGATGTTCTCCAGAGACTTGATTTGAACCTGCAGTTTATTCTATCACTGCTACAAGCCTGAACCAAGAACTTTGCCATTACTGTATGTCATTGATTCCATTTAGCCAATTCTAGCTCTCATCTGTATCTTTTTCCTTTTATGAATAAACCTTTAGATTTTAGATTCTAAAGGATTGGCAACAGAGTGATTTGTGGGTAAGATCTGATTTGTATATTGACCTGGGTCTGGGACTTGGTCCTTTGGGATTGAGAGAACCTTTTTTCTTTTACTGGGGTATTGGTTTTCATGACCATTTGTCCCCATAACGAGGGGCACTGGTGGTGATACTGGGAAATTGGAGTGTCTAAGGGAATTGCTTGTGTGACTTGTGGTTAGCCCGTGGGGTAAAACCGAAGTCTTCTCTGGCTGGCTGGTTTGGTTTGCCTTGGTGTGCAGAGACCCCCCAGCCTTGGGCTGTAACTGCCCTGCTTTAAGCAATTTGTCCTGAATTGGCACTCTCAGTTGGGTCCCACCAGAACTAGCATCGTTACAGGTTAGTTTGTGTTTTATCTTTCATTTCTTTTGTAACTAATTCTGACTTTTATGCCTCATTACTTGTAGTCACTTAAAATCTTTTTTTTTTTGGTCATTAATCTTGTTGTATTGTTTTATCTAACCAGTTTGTTTGGATTAAAGTCTGTGGGAAATTCCATTCAGGATAACAAGGCTGGTGCATGTCATTTTCCACTGGTGAAATGAAAGATTTTATATGAGCTTGTGTTGTTCAGTAGCATGCTGGACAGTGCAAGAGGCACATTTCTGTGGGGAGTCTGGCACTTGACAATTTGCTGGTGTTCTCCCGAGATGTAATTCAGGAGTGGCTGACTAGCAGCACTCAATACTATGTAGCTGGGAGAGAGTTACATGCTGGAGACTGCGTGTTAACCGGCCAAGAGGGGCTGTTCTCACAGTAAAACAGTGGAAAAAGCACCCCAGGTTGGAGAACTGAGAGGACACAGCTGTTCAACATTCCAGATTGTACTGTGGGTAATGTCACAGACACTCATTATGACGGAGCCTCTTACAACACAGAGACGGTAAATCCATGTCCCAGAAATCGAAGACTCCAGACAGAGGGCAAGTCTCCCTGGCACTGCTTCTTGCTGACAGAGAAGTCCAGAGACAATGAGAGAGTCCTGTGGAAGCTGGGAACAGTAAGCATTGGCTGGTGGGGTTCAGTGGAGAAAGGGAACAGGAAGGACAGGGATATTACTGAATGCAGGATCTCAGCAGTACTAGATGTCAGGATAGCACATAGTGCAGCACCTTGGAAAACATAATCCCAACTATACATACAAAATGACGGGGTCTAAATTAGTTGTTTCCACTCAGGAGAGGGATCTTGGAGCCACTGTGGCTAGTTCTCTGAAAACATCCACTCAATGTGCAGCAGCAGTAAAAAAAAGAGAACAGAATGTTTGGCATAATTAAGAAAGGGATAGATAATAAGACAGAAAATATCATATTGCCTCTATATAAATCCATGGTACACCCACATCTTGAATACTGCGTGCAGACGTCGTCACCCCATCTCAAAAAAAGATATATTGGAATTGGAAAAGATTCAGAAAAGGGCAACAAAAATGATGAGGGGTACGGAACAGATTCTGTATGTGGAGAGATTAAAAAGACAGGGACTTTTCGTCTTGGAAAAGAGATGACAAAGGGGAGATATGAGAGAGGTCTATAAAATCATGACGGGTGTGGAGAAAGTAAATAAGGAAGTGTTACTTATTCCTTCTCATAACACAAGAACTAGGAGTCACCCAATGAAAGTAATAGGCAGCAAATTTAAAACAAACCAAAGGAAGTATTTCTTCACACAACGCACAGTCAACCTGTTGAACTCTTTGCCAGAGGATGTTATGAAGGCCAAGAGTAGAACAGGGTTCAAAAAAAGAACAAGATAAATTCATGGAGGATAGGTCCATGAATGCCCCATTAGCCAGGATGGGCAGGGATGGTGTCCCTAGCCACTGACTGCCAGAGCCTGGGAATGGACGACAGGGGATGGATCACTTGTTGATTGCCTGTTCTGTTCATTCCCTCTAGGACACCTGGCATTGGCCACTGTCAGAAGACAGGATACTGGGCTAGATGGACCTTTGGTCTGATCCAGTATGGCCGGTTTTATGTACTAGGGAATCTAGTGAGACCAGTGTAATGGGAGGGAGTATGAAAATCGCTGGCTGTGGAGAACACTGGGAAATTAGAAGCAATAATTCAGAAGCAACAGTCTCTAATTAGTCTGGAAAAGCAGAATGTGAAAAATAAGAATCAGGTCATGTGACTTCAGGAATGATGGACTCCAAGATCCACAGAGCCTGCAGAGAAGAGAGATTGTGGTGATTGCACATGGGGATGTGGGAGCAAGACTCTCCATGTCTCAGGAAGTTTCACTACTAACCGAGGCCATTTTCACACACTGGGGTACAATCCAGATCAATGAGGAGTTGTGTCACCTGTAATCCTGGGTGAGATTCAAGGTTCTGCTGCTGGAGCTCCCCTCTCTGGATGCCCCCCGCCAGCATTCAAGGGGTGTCTGTGTGATAAATAACCCTGGACCAGCAACTCTGACTCCAGCAGCCTGCTTTTCCACCCCAAGCACATGCTGGTTTGGGTGGAGTAGGCTCAGGGTTTGAGATAAGGCCAGGGGCAGGAAGCTTCTGTTTGTTATGATGGACCTAACCCCTGGTTCTACTTGTGTAAACAGGAGATATTTGACACGGTGCGATACTGCTCCTGTGCTCTGCTCCCAAAGTGTTCTGCAGCAGGGGAGGGTCTCTGGCAGTGTGTGTGTCACTGGCATGTTGGGGTGATGCTGAAACAGGACAGAGTAGAGGTGGCATTGTGGGGGTGGTGTGAACCTCATCTCTTCAGTTCCCCTTCCAAGAACCGAGGGGACAGGAATCCTTACCCAGCGAGGTCACATTCTCATAGTTCTCCTGCATGACGTCTCTGCAGAGGGCTCTCTGAGCAGGGTCCAGCAGAGCCCCCTCTTCCCTGGTGAAATACACAGCCACCTCCTCGAAGGTCACCGGCCCCTGAAAGAGCCAGAGCCCCACACTCAGGACCTGCTGCCCCACTCACAGCCCCACTATTCGTGGGGGAGAGGAGCCAAATGGGAGCTCTGGGTGGACTGCAATCAACAGAGTCCCACCCCCACCCCGCTCAGAGCATCCAGGAAACACCAGGGTGAGGGGACAAAGAGAGAGTCCCTTGTCTCTCCCAGCAGATCCATCACACTAGCCACAGACTGATACAGGAGGTGGAGCCCCTAGCAGGGCCCAGGGAGAGCTCCCTAGTAGGAAGCCCAACACCCTCCTCATTGTGAGGAGCTGGATATGGAGGGGAATCTCCCCAAACCTGACTGGTGGGGGCCCCCTTTCATATCTCACAGCAGCTGCTGGTTAGTCGGGTCAGGCTCCAGCACTGGGAGTCTGGTCAGTTTTCCTAGCCCCATGTAGGTGGGTTATTTTCAGTTTCACAAATGAAGGCATTTCCACCTCCAAACTCATGGGTCTGTTCCTAGAATCTAGGCCACTTATTAAACTAGTCCTGGCAGGTTTGCCATCACCTGGCCTCCTCCCTTTCTCCACACTGTGAATTTCCTGCCACGCTCCACCCTCCAAACCAGACTGTGCAAACCTTCCCATCTCCAGTGTATTCGCTGTCCCTCTCCCTCCTGCAGGACCCCACCAACTCCCACCTCCCTCCCCACCGCCCGAATAATCCCTACCTCAGCTGGCTCCTCTGCAGCCATTTCTCTCCCCTGTCCCGTGGGAGTACGGGATGAACTGGAAGGAAACATGGATGTCATTCTGCAGCCTGGGAGGGGGAGAAGGGCAGTTGTGGGGGTTTCAGAACAGTCTTTAGTTAATTTCACATCACGATCCCCCAGGCTCTTTCCCTGCAGACAGACATCCTACATTCTGCCATACTGGGAAATTACTTGATCTCTTTATTACAGTGCAGACCTGGCCCCTCCTGCCAGGCTAAGCCCACAGAGAGATTTTTAACCTTCCTTCTCCCTCCCCCCATCCCATAACAAAGTATCTGAACACAATGCTAGAAAAAAGCAGAACCAAAGGAGTCATTGTGAGGGGGGAAGGATAGCTCAGTGGTTTGAGCAATGGCCTGCTAAACCCAGGGTTGTGAGTTCAATCCTTGATGGGGCCATTTAGGGATCTGGGGCAAAAATTGGGGATTGGTCCTGCTTTGAGCAGGGGGTTGGACTAGATGACCTCCTGAGGTCCCTTCCAACCCTGATATTCTATGATTCCCCCGGACACTGGCCACACCCCAGCAGGGGGAATATGGAATCAGGAACTGGTTTTTCCTCTGTCTGATCCTTTTCTTGTTCACTGGGAAGTGATTCTGCCCAGCGATGCTGCAATACATGTGTCTGGGTAGATCAGAGAGCTGGAAATCTCTCTCCCCACTCAGTTCTACCACTGCCCCTTTCTTTCAGTCTCTCCTTCCCCTCCCCTCTCTCCCCCCCCTCTGTGTTAGATTAAAAGTAATAATTAATACATTAATTATTTTCGGGAAAATATGGTCCAGTACAGACCCCTGATTTGGCTTGTATTATTAGAAAGAAATATGTCTCTCAGCCTGCTGAGTTTGAGCGAAGTGAAGCAGGCCTGTTAGTTTGCAAGGTCCGTGCTAATTGTAGAAAAACATCCAGAGAAAAAAAGTTTGTTCTAAAGGTGATAAGACTGCTGTCTCCTTGAGGTCAGGAACAAGATTTGTTAATCCTCCACTTTTGCATTCCTATCTCCCTTGTTTTCTTTTCATGTTTAACAAGTGGCATGGATAGATTCACTGGAGTCTGTCATGCCCCAATGATTTGAGAATGGTTATGTTAAAGAATGTGTAGGTAATAAAATATAAATGTGATAGGAAGTAAAATATTAAGTAAAATGGAGTGTAATTGCAATTGTGTGTTTGGATGAGTAATAAAAAGGTTGAAGTGCCAGCCTAATAAATGACACCACATCGAGAGGAAGAACTGACAGGCTGAAGAGTGCATTGGGTGAGATAGCCCGATGATAAACCTGAGGGCATACCAGAATCCACCCACAACTGCCCCAAGGACAGGGAGAGCTGAAGAAACAAAGAACAAGATAAAAACATACTGTCATTCCGTCATTGCTGTGCCATCTGTGTGATTGACTATCACTTCAAACGTGAGAACAGCATGACAAAGCAAACCCTATAAACTTGTACGAGGATAAAACCCTATAAAAACAGACCCTGAAGACTGAGAACTTTGGGTCTGATTCTGCAACCAACCTCCAGGAACATCAGATGCACATCTGACAAGGCCCTGCTCCCTCTTCGTGTCCAGGCCACCTGGCCAGTGGCTTGGCTTGAGCAATCTCCAAGCTGGTAACTATAACAACCTTGCAGAACTCTGTGTGTATGAGTGAATGAATGTGTAAGAGAATGAAATGTTATAGCTATAACTGATTGCTTACTTTAATTCTTTCTGTATTCACAATAAACATGGCACATTGCCTTAGCACCTAAATAAGATCCTGCTGGTTTTCATTTTCTAAGTATAACATCTGGCTGGGAAAGTCCCATTCCTGGGTTCTTTGCTCTCCTATGGCTGGATTTTCTCCTGGTAATTGCTAATGGGAAGAGAAATGACAGGGGGCTGTTTGTGCAGAGTCACTATAATGCCAGACCCCAACACTTTCTGTGAGGTCTTTCAGTTACCTGGAGTCTGTGGCTCAGAATTTAGTATTAACAGGGCCCAGGGCTGCCCTAGGGGGCTAGCACATCAGAACCACCCCTGAAATCCCAAACCTCCAGAACCCACCAACCTAACTAGGGTACCCGCTGTTCAGCCACCCAGAGGCCTCCTCCTACCACAATGCCCCTTCAGCTCCAGCTGCAATCTCCCCACACAGACACCCCCCCGCCCAGCAACAGTGTTACCTCACAGTGTTGGATAAGTGGATAGAAAGTTATCACCACCCCGTGCTGGCCAGTCACACAGGCAGAGGGAGCCCTGGGGGATGCTTCTTTAACAGGAGAATGGAAGGCATGGAGGGCCAAAATAGGTAAAACATTTCCATGCCCTGTCACTAGCAAATAATGGCCACCGTGAATCCACCCCACACATGGCTACATCTTAGCACATTGGGAAGCAACCCCTCACTGAGACCATTTGTCGGGGTGTTTGGGATACTTCTGGACCCACGCTGCACTCAGAGCAATCTCCTCATCCCGTGCCAGCTGGAAAAAAGAAAAGGGTCCAGCCAGGTCTCCTGTTATCAGCTGGGAACCACTGATCCCCCAAACAGGGGGAGGCCTCTGGCTTTGATGTGTATTAAAGATGTGGCTGGTCTCTTTCATTGGCAAACATTTTAACAGAGATAAAGGGGAGAACAAATGATTCTCAAAGGAGCGGGGAAAGATGACCACTGGGCAATTTAACCCCCTGCAAGCTCCAGGATGGAGAACAACACAGGGCCACAGGTTCCCTCCAAGGAAGGAGAAGTTGCTGGGATTTAGAAACATGGGGAACAGCCCCAAACCCAAGAGGATTTTTAATTGACATTTGATAATAACATAGAAAGAGGCAAAAACTGATTTGAGATCAATGTTCAGAAATGAAAGAGAAAGGGTGGAAATCTGCGGGATTTTGGATCCATTTTTGCAAATTAGAGAGGAAAGTGGAAAATCAGAGGGATTTTATATCAGTAGTTGATATGAGGTAAAATCTGAGTGTATTTTACATCAATATTTGATAAATGAATAGAGAGGAAATGGGCAACATTTACAAACATTTTATATCCATATTCAAGAATCTGAGAAAGGGTGTAAATCTGACATTTTCTTAATATTTTATTTATTTATGTATTATTTAATTAGAGAGACGGGGAAATCTCAGGGCATATTCAATTAGAAATAGAAACCTAGAGTAAAGTGGGGCAAATGTTTAGGGCAGGGGTCGGCAACCTGCGGCACGTGAGCTGATTGTTAGTGGCACTTTGCTGCCAGCCGGGGTCCCGACTGCCGGCCCCTCTCAGCCTGCTGCTAGCCTGGTTGGACAGAACCCCGGGCTGACAGCAGGCTGCCGGCCGGGACCCCGCCTGGCAGGGGCCGGCGGATGGAACCCCAGACAGGCAGTGGGCCAAGCGGCTCAGCCCGCTGCCGGCCTGGGGTTCCGTCTGCTACCCCCGCTGCCGGTCTGAGGTTCCGTCCGCCGGCCCCTGCCAGCCGTAGTCCCAATCACCAACCCCACTCAGCCCGCTGCCGGTCTGGGGTTCCGTCCGCCGGCCCCTGCCAGCCGGAGTCCCGATCGCCGGCCCTGCTCAGCCCGCTGCCGGTCTGGGGTTCTGTCCGCTGGCCATGCCAGCCGGAGTCCCGATCGCCGTCCCTGCTCAGCCCACTGCCGGTCTGGGGTTCCGTCCGCCGGCCCCTGCCAGCCGGAGTCCCGATCACCGGCCCTGCTCAGCCCACTGCCGGTCTGGGGTTCCGTCCGCCGGCCCCTGCCAGCCGGAGTCCCGATCACTGGCCCTGCTCAGCCCGCTGCCGGTCTGGGGTTCTGTCCGCCGGCCCCTGCCAGCGGGAGTCCCGATCGCCGGCCCTGCTCAGCCCGCTGCCGGTCTGGGGTTCTGTCCGCTGGCCATGCCAGCCGGAGTCCCGATCGCCGGCCCCGCAATATTACTGGCATGCGACACCTTAAATTACAGTAAATAAATGAAGACTTGGCACACAACTTTTCTCAAAGGTGGCCGACCACTGGTTTAGGGTATTTTATATCAATCTTTGAGATTCACAGGGAAAACGTGTCACAAACTACGCATTTGATAACAAGAGAGAAAAACACCAAGATCTGAGGGGATTTTAGATTTCTATTATTATTATATATTATTATGATATCTGAGGGGATTGCTTGACTGGATTTTATATGACTGTCCAGTACATCAACAAAAAGTGATGGTTCCCCCCACTGCTGCCACCATTCACATGGGTAGCGGGGAGCCCTTTGAGGAGCTGATAAAGAGGGCAAGGGAGGGGGAGCTGGAGGGCTCCCTGGATGAGGGAAGGGGGCAGCAGTGGGCAATGGGCAGGTGACTGGCAACTGATGGCTGGGGGCAACTGTGTTGGTAGTTCGGGGGCAGCAACTGGGATTGGGAAACCGGGATCTGGGCAGTCCCATGGGGGATACTTGCTCCTCCCTTCCCCGCCCCGGCAGAGAACCGGCATCTCCTCCCACCACCACTCCAGGGGCAGCCAGGTTTTGGGGAACAATTTCCCACCTGAACAAGGACAAATCGCTGGGGAGAAAATGGGTGGGGAAGCCCCCCACATGGGAGGAGATTTTAAATGGACCTTTGAGAATTATGGCGAGAACAGGGGGAAATCAGGAGAGACAAGAGAGCGGATCATTTGGGGGGAAAAGGGGGAATCGCCCCAGATTTTATAGCCACGTGTGATACTGAGAGAGAAAAGGGGAAACACCTGAGAGAATTTGTATCCGTGTGTGGGAGGAAGTGGCACAAACAGGGAGAGGATCCAATTAACTCACCTCCCCCCGGGAATTTCTTGGCTGCACAGAGACAGTTCCCCCCGTCCCATTGAACTTCCCGCTCCCTGCAACTCCGGCTTCTCCCCTCCCTGCCCGACACCCCCCACGGGACCCCCCCGCCGGGCCCCAGTCTCTGCCCCCCCCCATCCCAGCGGGGCCGGGGGCAGATCCTGGCGGCAGCTCCGAGGCTTCTCCCCGGTTCCCGGGGGCAGAGAGTCACTTCCCCCCCCGGGGTCTCTCACTCACCGGGGGGCTCCGGCTGGGGCGGGCAGAGCCCGGGGCTGCCCAGGGGGCTGGTCCCAGCTGCAGAAAGCCCCCCCGGCCGGGCACGGAGGGGTTAATGTCGGGCCCCCCAGCAGGGACCCTCCGGGTCCCACGGAGCCAGCAGCTACGTCTGGTCCGGGCCCGCCCCCGGGCTCCGGGCTTCGTCCTCCCGCCCCCTGCCTCGCAGCCCCCGCCCGGCCTGTGCCCTGCAAGCAGAGGGGCCCTTTGTGTGTTTGCAGCGGGGCCATGGCCGGGGCCGGGAGCGCAGCGCGGAGGCTCCAGCCCGGCAGCCCGCGGGGCAGCGCGGTGGGGCCGGGGGCGGCGCGGCGCGGGCAGGGCCTGGGCGGGCGGCGGAGACTCGCGGCCGGAGAGGGGCTGCCCGGGAGCTGCAGGAGGAGCCCGGGACCGGGAGCGAGGGGATGGGGGCAGCTGAGGGGGATGTATCGGGGGGTCAGAGCCGGGCTGGGTGGCGGGAACAGCTGGGGATTGGGGTTGTTTGGAGCTGGGACTCTGGGGGGAGGTGTCATTGTGGGGAAGGGGTGGCAGAGCTGGGCTTAGGGGCTATTTGGTTGTGGGGGTGGAGGGGTCTGTGTTCAGATCCAGCACTGGGCTGTGGGTGGGGAGGGTTCGAGAGGGGAAGTTGGGGGCAATGCTGGAAGTTGGTTGCTTGGGAGCTGGGTGGGCGCTGGGGGTTGGGCTGCACCCCGTCACCTTTCCAAGGGGTCCTGTGTTTTCCCTGGGAAACCTGGGCCCCGTTTCACCAGCCCCTCAGAGCTTCCTGGCTGAGGCTGAACGAGGCCTGGGGGGAAAAAGTCCCAGTGCGTCCCAGGGACTCTGCTCGGGCATCTGCAGGGCGGGATGGGCCCTGAAATCTGGCCTGTGAGGCCGTTTGCAGCAGTTTGTAACCCCCTCCCCCACTTCTTCCAGGAGCCCCCACGAGAGCATCGGGCCCCTCTGGGAAAAGAGAGAGAAGCAGCCAAAGCCCAGGAGCAGCAGCAAAGCGAGGAGCTGCTGGTAGGTGCCCAGGGCCCAGGTTCGCCTGGGATCCCGGGGCCCTGAGTGACGGTGAATGCAGGGCCCGGCCTGCCAGCCTCAGCCAGGGAACCGTCCCCACTGGAGCCCAGGGAGAGGGCAGGGTCCGACACGGGGGTGACATGATGCCCTTAGGGTGCGGGAGGCTGCTGGGCAGGAGAGAGTCAGTCTGTGTGAGCCCAGAGCCCCTGCCCACGGGCTGTCTGCGTGTCACAGTGACCGGGGAGCCTTTCTAGCACCTGGGGGGGATGGGGAGGAAGGAGATGAAATGTGGGCTGCAGGGATGGAGAGTTTGGCTCAGTGCAAGTTGATGAGGTTTTGGGGGAAACAGGCCCTCCTGTTGGTGATGTACTGCTCACCCCAGCCTGAGCCCTCCTCCCTTCCTGGCCTAAATATATGTCCCATCCCCCAGCGGAAGAGATCCTGTGTTCTGGTAAATAACTTCCCCACCTACCAAGAGGTTCATTTATGGTTCTCCCTTGTTACTGAGCTGCTCTCTCCCTTTTGCAGAAACAAACAGAAGCCGAGAGGCAGAAGATGGTCTGGGAGTGGCAGGAGCTGCGAGGGTTTTTGGAGGAGCAGGAGCAGCAGCTGCTGTCCTGGCTGGAAGAGGTAGAGAGAGCCATTGTCCAGAGAAGGGATGAGGACATCTGCAGACTGTCCTGGGAGATATCCCTGCTCAGGGAGCAGGGAGGAGAGAAGGGGCAGCTGCCGCTGAGCCAGTCCCTGCAGGTCAGACTGTGTCATTGCAACGATCATACGCACCGTTCCTATAGGCCAGCGGTTCTCAGCCCGTGGGCCGCACGCCGCTCACTAGCACTACTGAGGCCCAGTTCAGCTGTGTGCTAAAGGGCAGCCCGTGGGCTGGGTCCCGCCAGGTTCCCGTCTGCCTGGCGCGGAGGAGTCCAGGCTGCCCCGCCACTGAGCATATGGCAGGAGTCTGGGGCCGGGGCTGGCCCCATCGGGTCAGAGGTCTGGGACAGCTGGCTGGCCCCGCTAGCTACAGGGCAACCAGCTTGCTCCTCAAGCTCCGGGTCTGGGGCAGATGGCCTGCTGTGTGTGGCAGGGTGTGGAGGTGGCAGCCAGCTCCAGGGCAGCCCTGCACCGGGTTCCGGGTCAGGCAGCTGGCCCACCACCCATGGTGAGGGTCTGGGGTTGGGGCTGCTGGCAGGTCCCGCAGGGTCTGGAGCAGCCACGTGGCAGGAGTCCGGGCTGGGCAGCTGGATGGCCCCACCCAGCGGGGATCCAGCATCGGGGTCCAGGCTGTTGCTGCCGCCCGGCCCCTGTGGCCCAGTTAACACACTGTGTAATAAGCTGAGAACCACTGCTGTAGGTTCTTCTCCACTCTAGACCTCAAAGCACTGTACAAAGCTGGGTCGTGGGCATTATCCCTATGGGATAAATGGGGAAAGCGAGGCAGAGGGAGGGGCAGAGCCCTGCCCAAATCACATAGTAAATCTGTAGCAGCACCAGGGATGGGACCTGGGAGTTTGGGTGCTGCAACTCCAAGATTTTTCTCTCCTCTCCTGTAAATGTCTGTCTGCGTTTGCACTTGGAGGGTGAAATCTCCTCCCCCATGCAGAGGTCCCGAGCCAGCCTAAGGCCCCACTCACACCAGGGGGCTCGTGGGGCTCTCAGCACTGGGGCAATTTGACTCTCAAGACAGAGAAACATTTTCTACCTGGGGAGAAACTTGCCCCTGCAGCCACCTCTCAGCAGGGATTTCTGGGGCTGCTGAGAGCAACTGTCTCTGCTAGTAGGGAGCGGGAGATGGCACATGAGTGTCTGAAATTCCCTAAATACCAGAGGCTCCCATGGTGATTCTCCTGCAGAGCAGGAGGCTTTCCCAGCCTGGCACAAGTCCTCTGACTGCCTCTTCTTTCTCTCCCTCTAGGGTGCTGGGAGCACCTGGGGAAGGTAAGTCCTGGGCTCTGTCTCACTCCCCTCATGGTCTGTTAGGTCTGGTTACTGCACTGAATACGGCGCTCCCCCCGCCCGCAGTGTGACGTGGCTCTGTGATTCTGTCTCCCTTAGCAGCTGCCTCAGCAAGGGGCAGAGTCTGTTACTCTCTGTCAGCTAATGAGGTTACACCAGGGCTGTCAGACATATGGCCCCTGGGCCAGACCCAGCCTGTCTGGTGTATTTATTGGCCGTATCTCATATTCAGAATGTGAAGAATCTGTTTGCATTGTTTTAAAAGTACTTTTCTAGCCCTCCTGGTTACAAAGAAACCCTCCCAAATGGTCACAGAGACAGTGTTGCCTTTTGGATTGTGCAAACAGCCTGGAGCAGCGGCTCCGGGAGGTGTGAATTCCCTTGTCTTCTGTTCATCTCTGTGGAGTGTCAGCTGAAATGACACTTTAATATCAAAGTTCAATATTCCATGGCTGATCCCTTGAGTAGGTGGAAATGGGAGTGAAGCCTTTGAAGGGTGGGTATAGGGGGTTGCTGTAGGGAAATAAAAACAGAGGAGACACACAAGGACAAGAAAGCAAGAGATAAATAGAGAAAGGAGGATGGGAAAGGAAGGGAGAGAAAAGGTAGAAATAGCAGGGCCATAAGGCGGTGTGTGGGAGGGGGGCTATTTCTCCACACAGTGATACTTTGTGACAGTAAAGGACTTAATAAGTAACAGTAACTAATATTGTATTTCCTATACAAAGGGCAGAGTCTCTGCTCATTCTTTGTGCATGCAGGTCCCAATGAGCAGTGGGTGTCCTGCTGTGAATGGAGGTGGGGTACGGAGTCCTAAATTGATGCCCTTGGGCCACTGACCATAACGGACAGCACAATATGGCCCTCTATACCGAATGAGTTTGACAACCCAGGGTTACTGGTTTAACTGAAAAAAAAAAGGAGTACTTGTGGCACCTTAGAGACTAACAAATTTATTTGAGCATAAGCTTTCGTGAGCTACAGCTCACCGATGAAGTGAGCTGTAGCTCACGAAAGCTTATGTTCAAATAAATTGGTTAGTCTCTAAGGTGCCACAAGTACTCCTTTTGTTTTTGCGAATACAGACTAACACGGCTTCTACTCTGAAACCTGGTTTAGCTGAAGGGCTCAGAGCTTTTGGTGTTTAAGGGTCCATGTTCATCCCGCGCTGAAGATCTGGACTCTGTCCACATTGAGCATGTGGGACACACCCACTCTTTGGTCTGTGTCTCCTCTCTTTCTACGTAATCCCAGTGCTGGTGCCTCTTGTTGCTGGAATAGCCCAGTGTGGGAGGTGGCTCTGCTTCCCGCAGAACCAGAGCGTCCCAGAGAAAGCTCCTGAACCTGGCTTGGTTCCTTGCCCTAATGTTTCCCAGTGTCCCATCTCTCTGGGCCCATGGCAAGCCCAGGGCTGAGGGCGGGTGACTCACCATGACTCACCATGACTATCTCAGGCTACAAAGCTCAGATCTAGGTTTGCTGGAATTTAAGGGTTGCTGGGCTCAATTTCTCACCCCTCCTCCTTTCCCTAGCAGGGAGGATGGGAGATTTCCAAGGCTGGAGCCAGGGTATGGGGAGCTGGAGAAGAGACTCAGCGATTTCTCTCTGAAAAGTGCCATGCTGCAGGAGGTGCTGCTGGGATTCAAAGGTGAATTGGAGTCTGGGGTGGCGTCTCCTCTGGTTAGAGCTACCCCCACCCTGGGGAGGAGTCAGGGACTCTAGTGATGTCACTGACCCCACCCTCCATCTCACAGCCCCAGCTCCGAGTCGCCCTTCCCCATGGGAGTAGCCCTGTGGGGCTGGCTCTGTCTGCAGCGGCTGCGTTATCGGCCTTGGTCTGTGTCACCATCTCGTAGTTAACAGCGGTTACATTAATAACCAATGGGAACCTCCCCAGGAATGCGAGAGCCTGAATTCTCACCTCTCCCATCCTCTCCTTCCCCTAGAGATGCTGCGACAGGAGCTGGGGAGCGACACAGGTACGTGTCTGTCTCTGATACAGGGGCCCTAGACAAATTAGAGGATTGGACCAAAAGAAATCTGATGAGGTTCAACAAGGACAAGTGCAAAGTCCTGCACTTAGGACGGAAGAATCCCATGCACCACTACAGACTAGGGACTGAATGGCTCGGCAGCAGTTCTGCAGAAAAGGACCTAGGGGTTACAGTGGATGAGAAGTCGGCTATGAGTCAATAGCGTGCCCTTGTTGCCAAGAAGGCCAATGGCATTTTGGGCTGTATAAGTGGGGGCATTGCCAGCAGATCGAGGGACGTGATTGTTCCCCTCTATTTGACATTGGTGAGGCCTCATCTGGAGTACTGTGTCCAGTTTTGGGCCCCACACTACAAGAAGGATGTGGATAAATTGGAAAGAGTCCAGTGGAGGGCAACAAAAATGATTAGGGGACTGGAACACATGACTTATGAGGAGAGGCTGAGGGAACTGGGTTTGTTTAGTCTGCAGAAGAGAAGAATGGGGGGGAATTTTATAGCTGCTTTCAATTACCTGAAAGGGGGTTCCAAAGAGGATGGATCTAGACTGTTCTCAGTGGGAGCTGATGACAGAACAAGGAGTAATGGTCTCAAGTTGCAGTGGGGGAAGTTTAGGTTGGATATTAGGAAAAACTTTTTCACTAGGAGGGTGGTGAAACACTGGAATGCGTTACCGAGGGAGGTGGTGGAATCTCCTTCCTTAGAAGTTTTTAAGGTCAGGCTTGACAAAGCCCTGGCTGGGATGATTTAATTGGGGATTGGCCCTGCTTTGAGCAGGGGGTTGGACTAGATGACGTCCTGAGGTCCCTTCTAACCCTGATATTCTATGATGGGCCACGGGGACATTTCAGAGCAATAAACAGGTTAGGGACATGGCATCACGGCCTCCAGTCCCAATGTTCCACAGCTTCCAGCTGCACAATGTAAAGCAGGGGGAGCCCCGAGACTGAGTCACTCCTGCTGTGACATCTGATGGGGATTCGCAGTGAATCCAGATCTCAGGGGTGTGTTTCCCTTTGGGGAAAGGAACAAGAACCTGAATGGTGTGAAATAGGACAAGGACAAAATATCCCGACCCTGAGGAGCCTGAAAGCTTCCATGAGTGACTGAAAATGGTCAGATGTGGGCAGCAGAGTCTCAGGCATGAGGAGGGGTGGAGCCCAGCTGTACCCTGTATGGACTGACTCTATCTGAGCCATGGGGCTGTGCGAAGGAGCAGAGAAACTGCCATCTGGCACAGCAGGGGTGAAAGAAAACCTGTGGGTTCAGCTAGCCCCATCCCGCTTTCCCTGCAGCCAGTGCCAGGCCTGGAGAGGGGGAGAAAAGAAGGGAGCCTGGCTCAGTTGAAGAGGCAGGAGCTCAGTTTGCCTGCCTGAAGGGCCAGATCAGTGACATGCCAGCCAGTGGAGACTTTAGTAGGAAGTAGCCCAGGAAATCTGATCTTGACTCCCTCTGCTGGGAGGGACACCCATTTCCACTGTTTAGGGGTTCAACTGCACAGGGCCCTGGGCTGGGACCTGGTGGAATGGGGCCCAGGTCCCCCTGCACTCCTCTGACCAACAGTCTTGCCACTAGTATCACAGGCTGGTTTACTGCATACAGACTGGCTTTGAATATTCGTTTGGAACAAAGATGGAGCTGCTGTAGGCATGTTGGCGTTTCTCACACTTTAGTGACCCCTTATTTGAAATCCCTCCCCGGGATCTCCTGACGTTTACAATGATGTGAGAATAAAACACGTGTCAAGCCTGACCCTGTACAACTTGCATGTCTGCACTTCAAGAGGCTGCCAGAAAGTAGTTTGTCCTTGAGGGCTAAAAGTGCAGGAAGTGGGGGAGTGAGATTTTCTTTGCTTAAGATCATAGTAAATCTGTCAGTATCTCACGGCCCATCTGACTGCTTGTCATGAAGCTCTGGGTGTTGCAACCCACCAGCTGAGAAACGTTGCACAGGATCCTTCATGATTTTGTATCCATATTGGCTATGAAGGGGAAGAAAGTGTTACTTTTTATATGAAGGAAATCTGAATTCAGCAGCTAGCAGCTGGAGCAGATATGGCCCAACCCTGGGAAATATTGATCTCAATGCAAGCCACATTCTTAATCATTCGGAATCCCAGCTGTGATATTAGTAGGGCCCTTTCTTTTCAGTTTGTATTTGATTTAATTTTTCTATGGAATTGATCAGTGTTTATTACCCCAACAACGAGAACAGGAGAGAATCAGTGCAAAAAACGATTAATTTTCCTGGGTAAATATTAGGGGTTTATTTTGATATGGGGGGGAGAGGAAGCATTCAGCAGATGAATGCTTTGAATTCCTTTCATCAATGTGGTTTGCTGCAGAACTAAAACAGAACTCAAAACATAACGCTACCTTTGAGTTTAAGAAAACAATCTAATCCCCAAATAGAACTTTTCATTTGAATGAACAGGTTACTGGGCAGACTTATTATTAGCCTATAAAGATTGACATTTAATAACTGGGCCACACCATTTGCAGTGCATACACTCAGCTTCATCCTTTTCTCCTGGGTTTGTTTTTTTAAAAATTTTTGAATACTTCCTTGTGTTCTGAAACATATTCTGAGACAGATTTTCGTTTTCTTCCCATTTTAGTGTGTGAAATCTTTAAACCATTATCTGCTAACAGCTTGAAATGTGTACACGATGGGCACATAGATTCATCAGTACGTTCAGATGCGCGCGCACTTCAGTGCTTGCATGCGTGCCTGTTTGTTTGTTGTGTGTGTCTTCTAGACTAAGACAGAGCTTTTCTTCAACTGGCAGCTTTGTGTATACACGCAGACTAATGTATTCTCCTAATGCATCTATCTCACGTAATGGATTGTATTTTCCTAGCAAAACAAGTTATTTTTTGTATATTTGAAAGATACAAAAGTAGGGTGACAATCAGAAAAAACTGAATAATACTTTATTTTTCTGGAAAAATCGGTTTAAACTGAAAACGAAGGGGCTTAGATATTAGGCAGCCTGAAGCTGGGCACAGTAACTCTTTCGCTGCTCTGTCTGTATCGCAGCCAGAGAGACTGACACCCCACCCGTGTTTAGTAGCGATAGCGATGAGGCAGAGTGTCAAGCCGAAATGGCGTTAGTTCTTGCAGGATAGGGAATAGACAATAACCAAGTCTCTGAGTCAGGAGGGGAAAGAAAAACCAAGGAGGAATAAGTGGGGAGAGAGGCCACGGACTCTGAAACCTGCTCAGATCCAGTTCCTGTCTCAGCACTGGACAGATTTGGCCTGGTCCCTAGCTCTGTGGAGTTCCCCCTCTGCTGGGGGAATGTGCCATCCTTTGGAACCATGTCAGGTTTAAAGGGTCTCAGAGGGTTTAGTCCTGGTGGGAGGGGATGGGTCTGCGCTGCAGTGACAGAGTGCTTTCCCAGCGTGAGAGTCTGCAGAGAAAGGGCCAGTGAGACTCGTGACGTGAAATGACCTAAAGTCTGTTCTGAAATCCCCCCCAATAACCCTTCTCCCCCTGACAGGCTGCAGAATAACATCCCTGGGTCACTCCAGATTCTCCCAGCCTGCCCGGCAAAGGGAAATGGGCATGGCAGAGCTGGCTCAGGTAGGGATGCTGGGGGGTTCCTGCAGGAGCCAGAGGGACAGTGAATACACAGGAAGTGGGAGTTTGATCTAAGGGTGGGAGGGTGCAGGAAGTGCACAGGGTGGAGAAAGGGAGGGGGACAAGGTGCGATGAACCTGCTGGGACTTGATAAATCTGGGGTCTCGATTCTAGGAATAGAGGCATGGGGGTTGGGTGTGGAAATTCCCCTATTTGTGGAAGAGGAAACAAACTGGCCTGGGCTGGCAAAACTTCCCAGACTATCAGTGCTGGAGGGTGAACCCACTAACCAGAGGTTGTTATGACATGAAGGGGACACCCAGCAGAGGGACTTAGGGGAGATGCCCCATCCCCTGACATCTAGCTGCTGGAAATGGGGAAGGTGTTGGGCTTCCTATCCGGGAACGTCCCTGGACCCTGCTTGGGGCTCCATCTCTTGTATCAGCCTCTGGTAAGTCCATGTCTGATGAAAGTGAAGACCTTGCTCCCTTTATCTGCTGGGAAGGATGAGGGGCTTGCTCTATCTCTATGCTTCCTGGGTGCTCTGAGCGGGTTGTGGGTGGGGCTCTGCTGACTCTGTATCCATTTGATTGACCCTGCTACTTATGAATAGTGGGGCTGTGAGTGGGGCAGCAGGTCCTGAGTGTGGGACTCTTGCTCTATCAGGGGCCGGTGACCTTCGAGGAGGTGGCTGTGTATTTCACCAGGGAAGAGTGGGCTCTGCTGGACCCCGCTCAGAGAGCCCTCTGCAGAGACGTCATGCAGGAGAACCATCAGAATGTGACCTCGCTGGGTAAGGATTCATAGAATCATAGAATATCAGGGTTGGAAGGGACCCCAGAAGGTCATCTAGTCCAACCCCCTGCTCGAAGCAGGACCAATTCCCAGTTAAATCATCCCAGCCAGGGCTTTGTCAAGCCTGACCTTAAAAACCTCTAAGGAAGGAGATTCTACCACCTCCCTAGGTAACGCATTCCAGTGTTTCACCACCCTCTTAGTGAAAAAGTTTTTCCTAATATCCAATCTAAACCTCCCCCACTGCAACTTGAGACCATTACTCCTCGTTCTGTCATCTGCTACCATTGAGAACAGTCTAGAGCCATCCTCTTTGGAACCCCCTTTCAGGTAGTTGAAAGCAGCTATCAAATCCCCCCTCATTCTTCTCTTCTGCAGGCTAAACAATCCCAGCTCCCTCAGCCTCTCCTCATAAGTCATGTGTTCTAGACCCCTAATCATTTTTGTTGCCCTTCGCTGGACTCTCTCCAATTTATCCACATCCTTCTTGAAGTGTGGGGCCCAAAACTGGACACAGTACTCCAGATGAGGTCTCACCAATGTTGAATAGAGGGGAACGATCACGTCCCTCGATCTGCTGGCTATGCCCCTACTTATACATCCCAAAATGCCATTGGCCTTCTTGGCAACAAGGGCACACTGCTGACTCATATCCAGCTTCTCGTCCACTGTCACCCCTAGGTCCTTTTCCGCAGAACTGCTGCCTAGCCATTCGGTCCCTAGTCTGTAGCGGTGCATTGGATTCTTCCATCCTAAGTGCAGGACCCTGCACTTATCCTTATTGAACCTCATCAGATTTCTTTTGGCCCAATCCTCCAATTTGTCTAGGTCCTTCTGTATCCTATCCCTCCCCTCCAGCGTATCTACCACTCCTCCCAGTTTAGTGTCATCCGCAAATTTGCTGAGAGTGCAATCCACACCATCCTCCAGATCATTTATGAAGATATTGAACAAAACCGGCCCCAGGACCGACCCTTGGGGCACTCCACTTGATACCGGCTGCCAACTAGACATGGAGCCATTGATCACTACCCGTTGAGCCCGACAATCTAGCCAGCTTTCTACCCACCTTATAGTGCATTCATCCAGCCCATACTTCCTTAACTTGCTGACAAGAATACTGTGGGAGACCGTGTCAAAAGCTTTGCTAAAGTCAAGAAACAATACATCCACTGCTTTCCCTTCATCCACAGAACCAGTAATCTCATCATAAAAGGCGATTAGATTAGTCAGGCATGACCTTCCCTTGGTGAATCCATGCTGGCTGTTCCTGATCACTTTCCTCTCATGCAAGTGCTTCAGGATTGATTCTTTGAGGACCTGCTCCATGATTTTTCCCGGGACTGAGGTGAGGCTGACTGGCCTGTAGTTCCCAGGATCCTCCTTCTTCCCTTTTTTAAAGATTGGCACTACATTAGCCTTTTTCCAGTCATCCGGGACTTCCCCGGTTCGCCACGAGTTTTCAAAGATAATGGCCAATGGCTCTGCAATTACAGCCGCCAATTCCTTCAGCACTCTTGGATGCAACTCGTCCGGCCCCATGGACTTGTGCACGTCCAGCTTTTCTAAATAGTCCCTAACCACCTCTATCTCCACAGAGGGCTGGCCATCTCTTCCCCATTTTGTGATGCCCAGCGCAGCAGTCTGGGAGCTGACCTTGTTAGTGAAAACAGAGGCAAAAAAAGCATTGAGTACATTAGCTTTTTCCACATCCTCTGTCACTAGGTTGCCTCCCTCATTCAGTAAGGGGCCCACACTTTCCTTGGCTTTCTTCTTGTTTCCAACATACCTGAAGAAACCCTTCTTGTTACTCTTGACATCTCTTGCTAGCTGCAGCTCCAGGTGCGATTTGGCCCTCCTGATATGATTCCTACATGCCCGAGCAATATTTTTATACTCTTCCCTGGTCATATGTCCAACCTTCCACTTCTTGTAAGCTTCTTTTTTATGTTTAAGATCCGCTAGGATTTCACCATTAAGCCAAGCTGGTCGTCTGCCATATTTACTATTCTTTCGATTCATTGGGATGGTTTGTCCCTGTAACCTCAACAGGGATTCCTTGAAATACAGCCAGCTCTCCTGGACTCCTTTCCCCTTCATGTTAGTCCCCCAGGGGATCCTGGCCATCCGTTCCCTGAGGGAGTCGAAGTCTGCTTTCCTGAAGTCCAGGGTCCGTATCCTGCTGCTTACCTTTCTTCCCTGCGTCAGGATCCTGAACTCAACCAACTCATGGTCACTGCCTCCCAGATTCCCATCCACTTTTGCTTCCCCCACTAAATCTACCCGGTTTTAGATTTAGGTCAAGAAAGCAGGTCAAGAAAAGCGCCCCCCCCAGTTGGCTCCTCTAGCACTTGCACCAGGAAATTGTCCCCTACGCTTTCCAAAAACTTCCTGGATTGTCTATGCACCGCTGTGTTGCTCTCCCAGCAGATATCAGGAAAATTAAAGTCACCCATGAGAACCAGGGCATGCGATCTAGTAGCTTCCGCGAGCTGCCGGAAGAAAGCCTCATCCACCTCATCCCCCTGGTCCGGTGGTCTATAGCAGACTCCCACCACTACATCACTCTTGTTGCACACACTTCTAAACTTAATCCAGAGACACTCAGGTTTTTCTACAGTTTCGTACCGGAGCTCTGAGCAGTCATACTGCTCCCTTACATACAGGGCTACTCCCCCACCTTTTCTGCCCTGCCTGTCCTTCCTGAACAGTTTATAACCATCCATGACAGTACTCCAGTCCCCTCAGTTCTTAGAAGGGGAAATGAGAAGAGTTAAGGTTCACAACACCCCACAATGCAGCCTTTTCTCTGCCCTGTTTCAGCATCACCCCAGCATGCCAGTGACACACGCACTAGCCCTCTGCTCTCTGTTGTTACACAACGCTCTGGGAACAGGGCACAGGAGCAGTACAGCATAAAGTCTGACAACTTCTCTTTGCTAAGGCAAAACTTTGATTTAGGTCTGGCATAGCAAACAATCTTCCAGTCCCTGGCCTGCACTCAGAGATTGAGCCTACACCACACAAACCATCACAGATTTTCAGAATATTACCACGCCTTTGCCCTCCCCCAAGGATTCCTTCTGAGTCATTACCTTCACTTACCCCTCTCTAAGCCTTGGAGACCAATGAGTATGTATGCTACCGGAGTGCCGACAACGCTCATGGAAAGTACCCACCCCGTACACATTTATTGTTGCATCCTTCAACACTGAAATGAGGCATGCTTGCTCTGTCAAGGTTCATGTGCACCTCCCTTTATCTCACAGTCCCAGCTCTGCCAAGCTGTTCCAACTAATCCCTCCATCATCCAGTGACAGCTACAGCTGACCCAGTGCACACAGCTGGAGGGCATGCAGAGAAATGCTGATACTCCAGTCTGTAGAACACAACACAAACAATGGCATGTTCTTAGTCCTTCCTCATATCTATTGTAGATGAATAGATTTTAAGGCCAGAAGGGATGATTAGGTCATCTAGTCTGGTCTCCTGTATCAAACAGACCATTGAATTTCAACCCGTTACTGCTGTATTGAGCTGAATACCTTGTGTTTGACTAAATCATCTTTCAGTCCTGACTTGAAGACTCCAAGAGAAGGAGAATCCCTCATTTCCTTGGTAGTTTATTAACCTTTGTACCACCCTTACTGCACCACAGTCAGTGGCTAATGCCAGCTCCAGAGTTAGGGGGTGGGGGTAGAGTTAAGGTGGTGGATAGAGTCAAGGTTGTGTTGCAGGGGTGATATGAATTTTTACGCTTAATTTCCTGGTTTTCAGAGCTCTAAGTTTAGTCACTGTCCATGTTCTCGAAGGGTGCACAACAGCACTTGGCAACCTTAACTCTGTATTAAAGAAGTTAATTAACTGCCTACACACGAGATTTTGCTTTTAAAAATTTTTTTGGTTAAAGGTGTGATTCTTCACACCTGGGCAAAACTCCCAAGAGGAACTTCTGAAGAATGCAAGCAAAATGCAGAACACACATTGTCAGAAAGCTATCAGGGGTAGGGCACTCACTCAAATACATGACGTATCTTTGGTGCAGTGGCGACCGCGTGTCCTCTTGAGTCACCCAGTTAGTTTGAGTGGAGATTGGTGGAAATACCCTGTCTTTTCACAGAGCCTTAGGGTATGTCTACACTGCAACTAATCCCAGGTTTAGTGGGGCCTTGGGTCTGCCAACCCTGTGTTTGGAACCCCAGGCTCGAGCATCTACACTGAATATCTGGGCTTCAGCATCCACTCAGCAGTTTGCAGGTCCGATTCCAACCAACCATATCCCAGGCTTCCTACTGCCTTCCCAAATTGTTTGTGGTGCAATGTTGGGAAAACGTGACTGTCCTCTCCACATGTCATGGCAAGTTGTTGCATCCCATGGACACGTCTTGATGAGCTCTCCTTGTGGTCTGTACGCTCCCAGTGTCCTGAACCAACAAAATGGAAGATTCGCCATTGGAAGAAATTCTCTTGCTCTTGGGTTTTTGCTCCTGTCTCACAAAATGGGCAGAGCTTCTGGGAAACGCTGGTGGACGTTCTGGCAGCATTTTCTGACCCACTGAACGCACCTGATAGAGCTAATGATGGTGCAGGAGGAGGAGGATGATACGGACATGAAATATTCAACTCATATAGGAGAAAGAAAAGGAGTACTTGTGGCACCTTAGAGACTAACCAATTTAAACCTGTCATATAGGAGAGTGGCGCAGCGGAAGAGTGCTGGGCCCATAACCCAGAGGTCGATGGATCGAAACCATCCTCTGCTACCTTGGTCAGGGGGAGGGATAGCTCAGTGGTTTGAGCATTGGCCTGCTAAACCCAGGGTTGTGAGTTCAATCCTTGAGGGGGCCATTAGGGATCTGGGGCCAAAAAAAATAAAAAATTGGACGATTTAGTTGGGGTTGGTCCTGCTTTGAGCAGGGAGTTGGACTAGTTGACCTCCTGAGGTCCCTTCCAACCCTGATATTCTATGATACCCATGGCTTTTGGTGTAGCTGCTGCTGTCCCCTCCGTAGGCCACTGGAGCACATTGGTGGGATCACATCGTCATGCAGACCTGGGGTGACCAGCGATGGGCGCAGAACTTTTGTGTGAAGAAAGCTAAATTTTTGGAGCTTTTTGAGCAGCTTGGCTTGATCCTCCAGCATCATGGCGCACACATGACAGCAGCCCTACTGGTCCAGAAGGGGCAGGGGTTGCCATGGAAAGTATGTAAGAGTCAGATTTGTCCTGTCCAGCTACTTTTAAGTCCTGGTTACATGGGCCACCCAACCATGGTGTTGGCCAAAGTGTTCCTGAGATGCATTGCATGGTACCATGGAGGGGACTCGGGCCATGGTGGGGGTGTAGTAGGAGCCTGCCCTCTTGTGGTGATTAATGAAAGCAGCCACTCAGACAGGTCTTTTTGCTGCACTCTGCCTTCCTCCCTCAACCAGCGTTCCTGTTCCAAGAACTGCAATGCAGTTGTTGGGAATCATTAGGAAAGGGAGAGATAGTAAGACATAAAATATCACATTGCCTCTGTATAAATCCAGGGTATGCCCATGTCTTGAATGCTGTATGCAGATGTGGTTGCCCCATCTCAGAAAAGATGTATTGGAATTGGAAAAGGCAACAAATGATGAGGGGCATGGAACAGCTTCTGTATGAGGAGAGATTAAAAAGACTGGGAGTTTTCAGCTGGGAAAAGAGGTGACTAAAGAGGGATATGATAGAGGTCTACAAAACCATGACGGGTGTGGAGAAAGTAAATAAGGAAGTGTTATTTACTCCTCTCATAACACAAGAACTAGGGGTCACCAAATGAAATGAATAGGCAGCAGGTTTAAAACAAACAAAAGGAAGTACTTCTTCACACGATGCACAGTCAACCTGTGGAACTCCTTGCCTGAGGATGTTGTGAAGGCCAAGACTATAACAGGGTTCAAAAAAGAACTAGATAAGTCCATGGAGGATAGGTCTGTCAATGGCTATTTGTCAGGGACGGTGTCCCTAGTGTCTGTTTGCTAGAAGCTGGGAATGGGCACCTGGGGACGAATCACTTGATGATGACCTGTTCTGTTCATTCCCTCTGAAGCACCTGGCATTGGCCACTGTTGGAAGACAGGACACTGGGCTAGATGGACCTTTGGTGTGACCCAGTGTGGCTGTTCTTATATCTGCTCCCATGCTGGAACCCTGTCCGCCAGCGCTGAAGCCTGCCTGTGCCTTTCCATTTGCCATGAATCCTTCCCTCTTTGGTATTGCACATGGTTGTTGGCCCTCTCCAGGATGTCAGCCATAAGTTCATTGTGGACACACTACCTCTGGGACAGGTCTGTGATGGTACAAAGACCCAAGTTTCTGCTGGAGTGTTCACGAGCTGCTGACGTATGACAGACAGGACAGGTCGAACTGCCTGCAAGCAGACATAAAACAAAACATTATTGTCTCAGTGATTCCAAAACGGCTCAGTGCAAAAGCTCAGAAAAAAAAAATACTGGTGGAATCTGAAAGAAGAATTGAATATTTTGTAAAACTGACCTTCAGTATAGTGTGAGAGGAATGCTGCAGATCCCAGAAACTCCATGGACACTACTGGGTTAATTGCAATGAAAAGAACATACAGAGAATGGTAACTTTAAAATAACAATTTTGCTTAAAATTGCAGAACATTTGGGGCTCTGGGGGAAGGGGGATGGCCATGACCTACTCCAGAGGCCTTCTCTATCATTTCAAGCATTGTACATTTTGGAGGATGTCATGGAGTCCCCGGGCGATGCTCTGGAACTGCTCCCCACGAAGCCAGTCAGGACTCTGGGGAAGTCTCCTCTCTGGGAGCAGCCTGTCTGCAGGACACACAGCTCACCCGGCTTCCACCTTCCTGGGTCTGACCTCGGAGCATTCAGCATCCTCTGCCCCTCCGTGCGCTTCCCACAGCCAGTCCGCCCAAGTGGGGTCCTGGGGAAGCCAGAGGGTCCTGCCCCCCAACTCTGCAGTCAGGTGTGACTCTCAGCTAGCCATTAAAACAGAGGTTTATTAGACGACAGGAATGTGGTCTAAAACAGAGCTTGTAGGTTCAGAGAACAGGACCCCTCAGCTGTGTCCATTTTGGGGGGCAGTGAGCCAGACAACTCCGTCTGCACTTCACTCCTCGTCCCCAGCCAGCGCCAAACTGAAACTCTCTCCAGCACCTCCTCCTCTGGGCTTTGTCCCTTTCCCGGGCCAGGAGGTCACCTGATTCCTTTGTTCTCCAACCCTTTAGCTCTCACCTTGCAGGGGGGAAGGGCCAGGCCATCAGTTGTCAGGAAATAGGGTGTCGGCCCTTCTCTGTGTCCAGACCCCTGCACACACCTGCCCTTTAGGGCTCTGCAATGATCATACACCCTTATCCCACCACCTAGATACTTAAGAACTGCATAGGGGAAACTGAGGCACCCCCACAATATTCAGAGAAAACATTAAGAACAGTCCCACTTCGTCACATCTCTCCCCCCTTCAAGACCGAACTGAGTAAGGTCACTTTAGCCAGTGACCTGGGGAAGTTCGACCCCACCAACGTTTCCATGCATGCCCCAGCATCTCTCCCATTCCCTAGCATTGGCTTGCATCAGCCCCACACCCCGCCCTGTGTCTGAGATGTCGGTGAACACTGTAAAGGCCTTGGCAAAGTCTGGGTTTACCAGATTTACTGGGCCCTGTATTAGAGCCTTCTTCAACGCACAGAGAGCCCTCTGGCACTGCTCAGTCCAGACCAGCTCGTCTGGCTTCCCCTTCAGTTGCAGTAAACTGCTTGCAAAGACTACCATGGGGATTCCTTTCCCTAGGGGATTTTCTACGTAACAATTCACCCTTCACAGAAATTCTGCCCTTAACCTCTTCACCTAGGGCTTGCTCTAGAGGAACACTTTCCTGAGCAACAACAGACTGTTTCTGGGACTTACTTACATCCAGAATTACCTCTGGCCTATCAGGTGGATTCCTACACAATCCCCTTTCAGGCAAACTTACAGACTTCCTAGATAAAAGGCTAGAAGCATTTGCCTTCCCTTTGCCACACACAAGTTCAGGAATCTTTTCCTTCTTGCGACAGGTTTCCACACCCTCAGTAGGTAACACAATCAAATCACCTTTCTGCTCTCCTTGTGCCCTGGCTAGGATCTCACCCTGATTAGACAGAGTTGCTACACCCTTTCCCAGCAACACACTAGCAACAGGCAAAATACAAGCACCAGAATTATCTGGTCTCTGGGATTTTGCTAGGACACTAACTGAATGCAACCTAGTTACAGGGCCATTCTCCCGAGCAGACACAAACTTAGGACCCTTCCCTTCCTAGGCTTTAGTTGAATCCAGAACCAACTCTGAGACAACTGCACTATTCTCAACCATCACAGGCTGAAAGGCCCCTTCTGTCTGCTCCACAGACAAAGAAGAGCCGGAGACACATTCTCCTTTCCCAGACACACAGCTTGGGATCTCATTCCGCTGGTCCCAGCACACAAGGCTGTTCACAGACAAGTGCTTGGAGATCAGGGTAGCTCCCTCCACAGGCAAGTCAATACCCCTGACAGTCACAGGCACGTTTCCTTCACTGTCCCAATTCTCCACCCAGCTAACAGGTAAGGTCCAGGGACACTCATCTTCCACCCTCCTCGCCTTCCCACCCTGCTGACTAGACACAGCCATCAGCTCACAAGGCTGCCTAGGCTCATCCAAACTTTCCTTACCAAGCACCTTGCCACTCCCAACAGATAAACTGCTGCTTCTTCTCACTACCCTGAGCTACTTCCAGCAAATCGCAGCTACCCTTCTCAGGTTCCCTTTTACAAGGTGTGCTCTCAAAGTTCTGTTGTCCTTCCCTTACCAACCTCTGCTTCCAAAAGGAACTAGATGTTAAATTCACTGAGAGACTACACGTCATATCCAAAGTGTCTAGAGATGAGAGTAGACCTGCCATCCTCGAGAGATTAACTACCCAGCTGTTCTGCTCTGCAGACTCAGCTACCCAGTCTTCCCTCTCACTGGCTGGGCCTGGGGTCACAGCCCCGCTGAGCCCTGTCCCTGGTAGCTCCATCCTTGCCGTGGACTCACTTCCCAGCAGCACCTCTGGACAAGGCAAACCTGGTTGGCAGCTGACCTGCCCTGCCTGTGGGTCCCCCCATTCATCTGGGGTCTTATCTTCCCCCTTGCTCAGCGCTGCCCTTGCTGTTCCAGTGGGGGCAGGCAGCGAGCTCTCTGCTCTCCTTACAGCATCAGAGCCAGCAGGAGCCTCATCTCAGTGTGCAAGGGGGTGGGGAGCATCTCTCTGTCCCACCCAGCCCCACGAGTCTGGTTACAGGTAGGCAGGTATCCTGAGCTTAGCAGCTCCTCCCTCCTGCCAGCCAGGTCATTTGCATTTTCACTGACAATTTCCATCTTAGCCAATTGGTTCCCTGGATTCAAATTCAAACCCCTGGCCGTTACAGGAGCAGGGCCTGGATCCTGTCCCAAAGAGACACAGTCACTCCCCAACAGGGTCTCACAGCCGATATCCTGGAGAACCCCAACGACTAGCCAGCCCGACCCCTTCTGTGTCCGCACAGGGATCTGGGCCATAGGCAGGGCAAGGGGCTTCGTCCCTGGGACTTTCACCCAGCTCACACAGCCCCTCAGCATCTGGTTGGGCTGCACCATCCGGGGCCTGACAATAGTTCTCTCTGTCCCAGCATCTCGCCACCCCAGGAATGTCTCCCCATTGACCATCACCTTCCGCTCCCACTGGGGGTCCAAGGGGCCTGGCCCCAGGAGACTCCACACAGACATATAGGTTGGGGTCAGGAGTGGGAACCTGTCCACTTCCCCACCCATCTGGCTGACGGAATCTACGGCCTTGGGACCCAGCAAGGGAGCTAGACACCGGGGCTTTTCTGCAGAGTCCCCCTTCGTTCAAATCTCGAGCCTGCTCAAAGGCAGTGGGGTGGCATCCACATCCCCCCCTCCTTAACCAGGGGCAGCAATTTAGTCTTGAGGTTCCCTGCGGAACTGGCCCCCCGGGGTCTATCCCCACTCACCCCTGGGAGGTCCCCTAGGCCTCTCCGCTCCACCACCACCAGTTCATGCTGCTGCTGCTTCTGCAGCTCTTTCTTGGGCTCTCTCGGACTCAGCTCCCATCCCGTCCATTCCCCTGATGGGGAACCCGATCGGGAAGACCCTCGTCTGGGCGGGGACAGGTGTCTTGGGGTGCCTGGCTACCACTCCAGCTGCTCCCAGATCCTGCTATAGCCCCATTTGGGGTCAGGAATCTGCTCCTTAGAGCGGTCATCCTCCTCCAGCTGCACAATTAACTGTACTTTGGTGAACTTTCCAACGTGTAACCCTCGCTTTCTGCACAGGGTTACAATGTCCTTCTTAAGGAGACGGTGACAGGCCATCACTCCGCCCTTCCCAAGTTGCTGTGGACTCACAGGCCTGTGTGCTCTCAGCTCCCCACGGTTTCCAGGGAGAACCCCTAGTGTGCCAGCCCTTCTCGCGGTCACCTCCTCTTTGCCAGGGTCGAGCTGCAGACTCCTCCGCCGCTGGGACAGCTTGCTGCAATCCCCAGAGGAACCCTGTTATTGCAAAAGTCCTTCTCTCTCCCAGGGCCAAGCCACAGGCTCCTCCACCCCTGAGACTGGTCACCACAGTCCCCAGGGGGACCCCATTACTGCAGAGTCCTTCTCGCTGGTCACACACTCCAGGGGTTAACTGCCCCCCGAAACCGCTCCTCTCTGAGCCTTCAGCACACCTGGTCCCCGTCAGTCCCCCTTCGTTTTGCTGCTCCCCCATCACTTACTACAGGAAGCACCATCCACGGGGTGCAGTACATCCCACCTCTGCCACTAGTTGTCACGGAGTCCCCGGCGATGCTCTGGAACTGCTCCCTACGCAGCCAGGGAGGACTCTGGCGAAGTCTCCTTTCTGTGAGCAGACTGTCTGCAGGACACACAGCTCACACAGCTTTCACCTTCCTGGGTCTGACCTCGGAGCATTCAGCCTCCCCTGCCCCTCCGTGCGCTTCCCACAGCCAGTCCGCCCAGGCGGGGTCCTGGGGAAGCCAGAGGGTCCTGCCCCCCAACTCCACAGTCAGACGTGACTCTCAGCCAGCCAGTAAAACAGAGGTTTATTAGACGACAGGAACGTGGTCTAAAACAGAGCTTGTAGGTACAGAGAACAGGACCCCTCAGCTGTGTCCATTTTGGGGGGCAGTGAGCCAGACAACCATGTCTGCACTTCACTCCTCATCCCCAGCCAGCGCCAAACTGAAACTCCCTCCAGTCCTTCCTCTTCTTTGTCCCTTTCCCGGGCCAGGAGGTCACCAGATTCCTTTGTTCTCCTACCCTTTAGCTCTCACCTTGCAGGGGCGATGGTCCAGGCCATCAGTTGCCAGGAAACAGGGTGTTGGCCATTCTCTGTGTCCAGACCCCTGCACACACCTGCCCTCTAGGGCTCTGCAACGATCATACACCCTTATCCCACCATCTAGATACTTAAGAACTGATTAGGGGAAACTGAGGCACCCCCACAATATTCAGAGAAAACATTAAGAACATAGAATCATAGAATATCAGGGTTGGAAGGGACCCCAGAAGGTCATCTAGTCCAACCCCCTGCTCGAAGCAGGACCAATTCCCAGTTAAATCATCCCAGGCAGGGCTTTGTCAAGCCTGACCTTAAAAACCTCTAAGGAAGGAGATTCTACCACCTCCCTAGGTAACGCATTCCAGTGTTTCACCACCCTCTTAGTGAAAAAGTTTTTCCTAATATCCAATCTAAACCTCCCCCACTGCAACTTGAGACCATTACTCCTCGTTCTGTCATCTGCTACCATTGAGAACAGTCTAGAGCCATCCTCTTTGGAACCCCCTTTCAGGTAGTTGAAAGCAGCTATCAAATCCCCCCTCATTCTTCTCTTCTGCAGGCTAAACAATCCCAGCTCCCTCAGCCTCTCCTCATAACTCATGTGTTCCAGACCCCTTATCATTTTTGTTGCCCTTCGCTGGACTCTCTCCAATTTATCCACATCCTTCTTGAAGTGTGGGGCCCAAAACTGGACACAGTACTCCAGTACTTGTTAGCCGACGGCCAAGGATGTTTGGTGAGGTGCCAGCTATGCCCGTTTATACCATCCGTGACTTTAACCGCTAGGACGCACTGTCCCTTCGCGGCGGGCAGCCCGGGCTAGGCTGACGGATGCCCCAAGGTCCTAACCACCCGTGACTTTAACTGCTAGAGCTCAGAGCTCCTTCGCAGCGGGCAGTCAATACTGACTGACAGGTGCCCCAATGGCAGCACTAAGAGCCTCTCCACACCCGTGACTTTAACTGCTAGAGCTCAGAGCTCCTTCGCAGCGGGCAGCCAGGATTGACTGACAGGTGCCCCAAGAGTTTGCCCCGTGGAGGCGGCACAACTCAACGCTAGGCTCTTAGTACTCTCACCTAATGGCCAGGCTTTAGAGCCAAAACGGCTGAGGTTCTTTAATTGTGTTGGCTGCTTTACAGTAAACCAGAGAAAACAAGACAGGCTTATGTACAAATGGTTACCAAAATTTATTAAGCTAGATTCTAATCATGTGGTTACAAAATTGCTAGTGCCTACTTATTTAAATGTAGAGATGTTACACACACAAACAAGTTACAAAACTGAAGCCACAATCCCAAAGAAAGAAAACAAAGTATAGAGCTCTATTTCAAAATATGTGTACACTAAAGATAGGAGATCAGGTGTGGGTGCTTCTTACCCTCCTTGCATCTCTCGATTCCAGCGGTGCCAAGCCAGGATCGGTCACTCAATTCCGCGGAAAGACGAATAAGGGACAAGGCGTAAGGACCCTCTTAGCTGCAGAAGCCTTGGGAGGCTGTCACTTATCTGACCAGCAGATAGATAGTGAAAAGCACTCAAAAATCATGGTGCTGTAGGTCCCCTACTTATACCTCTGTACTCCTTTATTCTCTTTCTCCTTTCTTATGCCAAATTGAGGCTGGTCTGTCTGGGTGACGCCAGCTTTCGCAAGAGTAGTTTACACTTGCAAAGGAGAGAAACAATAAGTTTCGACTACTGGACATTTCTTTTATCAGGGTAAATATTTTCCCACCTAGGATGTTGATGTGTGTGCATCACGCTATTTAGTAGGGGCTAAGAGCCATGTCTGTCACAGGGCCTCTGCCTGCTGTGAGCTTAATCGTTGTATCTGCTCCCAGAGGCACATTGTAGCAGCACACCTGTGCTTTTCACAGCTTCAAAGGCTGTGCTGGAATATATGTTAAGTGCCCTGTTCCGGCTTCCTCCTGTGTTTCCAGCAATGCTGGTCTGGGGGGGGGGGGGGGGGGGGCTGTCTGTCTGGCTACAGTACTCCAAAACAGTCCCACTTCGTCACAGACGACACAACAGTTCTTGTGGTTCCTGAATGGCAAAGAGAGATTTTATTCCATGTCTTTGGTGGCAAGCCAGCTATGTATGCCATCAAAGTATGCCAATTTATTGTGACTGAACAGCACATCTGTATGGGAAGTGGGCTGATCCACTACTGAGGACACCCTGGCAAATATACCTTTCTGGGAAATGTGACTCTATGTCTTGAGTGCCTGATACAGGAAAAGTTTGCAGCACTTGGGACTGGGGAAAAATTTGTGCGGGAATCAGCAGGATACCATGTTAATATCTGCATGCCTTATGGCCTCCCGCTGGCTTTGAATACAGGCTTTTATGGCTACATACAAACACATAAACTATGAGGGACTCACAAGGAACTCTGCAGAAACCCCCCTCCTATTGCTGGACCCCTCAGCTGTGTTTCAGAGAAATGGTTTTGTCACCCAGGGACTCCATTGAGCTAAAATGGACTCCATTTCAGCTTCCCACCCCGTACAGTTCACTGTTTGCAGGTGGCTGTCTTCACAGTGGGGCTGGGACAGAGCACCCCACTGACAGAGAAGGCAATATCAGGTTTTTATTTTTAACACCTTAGCAAGAATGAGTTTCTAGTAAAGTTTTATTTTTAATGCTTGTTTCAGTGTTTTTGCTTCCCAGTCTCCAGTTTGAATTGCACGTGGTGGTGGAGGGGGCAGGGGGAGACCAAGGTGTGCTGGTGGTGGTGGAAGTAAAGGCCAGGGTGGGTGCTCCAGGAAATGGGGGTGCTAGTAATGTAGGAGGGGAGACAAGGGGCACTTTTTGGCCCTGTGGGTGGGAGGTGGGAGCAAGGACTGCTTGGGAGAGTGGGATGCAAAATGGTTGGGGACATAGACTCTGGGGCTTGAGCACCCATGGAAAAAAATGGGAGGGGGGGGCTCAGCACATGCCAGGCACAGCTGTGGGGTGGCCCCAGGGCTGGCCCCAGATCAGCTATTCGGCAGCTGGCGGGAGGTGCTCCAGGGAGGGCGGAGAGGAGCCAGTGGGGGGCAGGGGGACCTTGGGGGAGGAGGCTGTGAGGAGCAAATGAAGGACAGGCAGGGAAGGGGGCTGGGGGAGGGAGTGGAGCAAGGTGGGAAGAGGTGGGGTATGGGCGGGGCCCCAGGAGAAGTGTGTTGCGGGGGGCTTTGGGGTGGAGCACCCACCGGGAAAAATAGAAGTCAGTGCCTATGGTTGGTGAGCAGGAAATTTGGGATAACTGGTAGTGAGCAGGGCTGCAAGACATGGGAAAGGAGGAGCCAATATAAGGAGTGACTGCTTGCGGGGTCCCAGGAGATGGAGAGGGCTGGGAGGAAGGGGTGTGGGTGTATTAGTGAGTGACAGGGCTAGCTGAATCTCCATCCCCTTCCTCAGCTCTTTGAGACCCCCACCCCAGTCAGGCCTTGTGCCTTTCTCTCTCCTGGAGTGGAATTCCGCAAGTCTCCTGTTCCTAGGCCAGGCCCTGGGCTACAATACCCGACAGATGAATCCAGCCTGAGTGCAGACACCTTCGTCAGTCTGCAATCATTTGTGTACAGTAACAAATCAGCTTTCTTCACGCCAAAGTCATGTCTATTTTGCAGTAGAAATCAAGGGTAAGAGAAAAAAGGATTTAAAAATAACAATCTTCACGCCTGCTTGTCTTACCCTGGTGGTCAGCTAGGCAGGTGTGACCCAGTGGGAATTGGGGTGATAGTTTTATGATGCTGATGTCTGCCTCAGTTTCCCTGTGTACTTTTGTCAAGGTTCCTTCCCCACTCTGAACTCTAGGGTACAGATGTGGGGACCTGCATGAAAGACCCCCTAAGCTTATTCTTACCAGCTTAGGTTAAAAACTTCCTCAAGGTACAAACTTTGCCTTGTCCTTGAACCCTATGCTGCCACCACCAAGCGTGTTAAACAAAGAACAGGGAAAGATTCCACTTGGAGACGTCTTCCCCAAAATACCCCCCAAACCCTACACTCCCTTTCCTGGGAAGGCTTGATAAAAATCCTCGCCAATTTGTACAGGTGAACACAGACCCAAACCCTTCGATCTTAAGAACAATGAAAAATCAATCAGGTTCCTAAAAGAAGAATTTTAATTAAAGAAAAGGTCAAAGAATCACCCCTGTAAAATCAGGATGGTAAATACCTTAAGGGTAATCATATTCAAAACATAGAGATTCCCTCTAGGCAAAACCTTAAGTCACAAAAAGACACAAAAACAGGAATACACATTCCCTCCAGCACGGCTTATTTTACCAGCCATTAAACAAAAGGAAATCTAACGCATTTCTAGCTAGATTACTTACTAACTAACTAACAGAAGTTCTGAGACTGCATTCCTGATCTGTTCCTGGCAAAAGCATCACACAGACAGACAGACCCTTTGTTTCTCCCTCCTCCAGCTTTGAAAGTATCTTGTCTCCTAATTGGTCATTTTGGTCAGGTGCCAGCGAGGTTATCTTAGCTTCTTAAAGCTTCTTCTTTTACAGGTGGAAGGGTTTTGCCTCTGGCCAGGAGGGATTTTATAGCACTGTGGACACAAAGGTGGTTACCCTTCCCTTTATTTTTATGACAACTTTGCATTGCTACCTGGGGTGAAAAAAATATTGCTCTGCTCTTGGGGCAGGACTGGAGATTTGAGTTGTTTGCATCAGGTAGCTGGCTGGGGTGCGCCGAATGGGTCATTAAAGGTCACGCTGAAGCTGACCCAGATCAATGCAGAATCCAAAGAGACCAAGTCACCTCCCATGGCCAGGACATTTCTACATGGCAACAACCAAGTGCGAGGAAAGAGAATCCCCCGCCCCCTCCTCTCAGCAGGGAAGCAGAGTATCGGGCTGAGCTGGAGAAGAAAGAGGAAAGGGGGCAGGCGACTGGGCTCTCTCCTGGCACTGTCAGAGAGACTGACATGGATTCCAAACCAACTTGCTGGCTCCTTGCACTGGCCTGGCCAGTACGGACCCTGCCTTAACTTTTGCTGCTCTAGACTAAACTAGGCTGAAACGTAGACCAGACCCTGTGGATCCGTGAGAGCAGATGTAACTTCTTCAGACACCCCATTGGCCCCCCCGTGTCTCTGTCTCTTTCCGCTTTCCAACTACTTGAGGTGGACTTCCTTTTTACCCCGCTCCAGTTTGGCCCTGCTCATCTAACCCAGTTCTGCAAGTTAGCTGGAGCTGGGAGGTAGAACAGGCAATGCTGATAATTCCTGCATTGTCTCATAACAATTTTCAAGTGTTTGCCAAAGGGTGGCTAATTTTGAGCCATTATTCTTCTCTTCCTGCTTGTTTTCCATACAGCCTCCCCCCCCCATTACATTGAACCAGCATATGCATACATTAGTTGTCCCAATAGCCAGGTCAATGTACAGTATTCAACAATATTACAGAGCAGCTCCAACTCCCATCTCAGGGGTTTGGAGCGACAGGGGAGGGCCCTACCAAATTCACGGCCATGAAAAATATGTCACGTACGGTGAAATCCCGTCTCCCCTGTGAAATCTGGGTATTGTAGGGGGGCTCTAGAACTGGGCAGCTAGAGAGAAGTAGTTGCTGGCCAGGCACCCAGCTCTGAAGGCAGCACAGAAGTAAGGGTTGCAATACTGTGGGCTCACTACAATAGCCTTGGGACACCCCACCCATGATGCTCTTTTGGGTCAGGACCCCTATGGTTACAACACCATGAAATTTAAGATTTCAATATCTGACACAGGGGAAATCAAGGTTTTTAAAATGCTCAGACTGTGAAATTTATGAAAATGAACCATGAATTTGGTAGGGCCCTAGATATAGGATTAAGGGACACATGGGAAAGGGAGAGGGGCTGTTCGTTGGGAGTGAGTGGAGGGGAGGTCTGGGGGGATCTGGAGCTGCCAGGATCCTACCCCATTAATACAGAGTCCCTACAGAGCCCTCACTGATTTAGGGGCTGCGCCCCATTCTTCTTACTGTCCCATTTCACTTTATTTTATCTACATTTTCAAATATTATTGTTTTCACTCTTCTTTATCCATTGCTGAGTGCCCACCCACCACCACACTTGCCTCTTCCCTGCCTACTGTGTTCCTAGCCACCATTTCTCAGACCTTCCATTCCTCCCAGCCACAAGATGACCCCTTCCCTGCGAAAAGTGGGCTATCTTGGCCATGTTCTAGGTTGGGAGTGACTCTGGGGATGCAGAAGATCGTCCTTCCTCCTCCCTATCTGCAGCATCTCTCTTGGCTCTTTGAGTCAGTCCCGCCTGATGTCACATGGCCCAATTCCTATTAGAATCATAGAAGATTAGGGTTGGAAGGGACCTCAGGAGGTATCCAGTCCAAGCCCTGCTCAAAGCAGGACCAAACCCAACTAAATCATCCCAGTCAGAGCTTTGTCAGCCGGGCCTTAAAAACCTCTAAGGATGGAGATTCCACCACCTTACTAGGTAACCCATTCCAGTGCTTCGCCAGCTCCCTAGGGAAATAGTGTTTCCTAATATCCAATCTAGACCTCTCCCACTGCAACTTGAGATCATTATTCCTTGTTCAGTCATCTGCTACCACTGAGAACAGCCTAGTTCCATCCTCTTTGGGACCCCCCTTCAGGTGGTTGAAGGCAGCTATCAAATCCCCCCTCAATCTTCTCTTCTGCAGATTAAATAATCCCAGTTCCCTCAGCCTCTCCTCGTAAGTCATGTGTTCCAGTCTCCTAATCATTTTCGTTGCTATCCGCTGGACGCTCTCCAATGTGTCCACATCCTTCTGTAGTGGGGAGCCCAAAACTGGACGCAATACTCCAGATGTGGCCTCACCAGTGCTGAATAGAGGGGAACGATCACTTCCCTCAATCTGCTGGCAATGCTCCTACTAATACAGCCCAATATGCCATTAGCCTTCTTGGCAACAAGGGCACACTGCTGACTCCTATCCAGCTTCTGGTCCACTGTAACCCCTAGGTCCTTTTCTGCAGAACTGCTGCTTAGCCAGTCAGTCCCCAGCCTGTAGCGGTGCATGGGATTCTTCCATCCTAAGTGCAGGACTCTGTTGTCCTTGTTGAACCTCATCAGATTTCTTTTGGCCTAATCCTCCAATTGCCTAGGTCACTCTGGACCCTATCCTTCCCCTCCAGTGTATCTACCGTGTCATCCGTGAACTTGCTGAGGGGGCAATCCATCCCATCATCCAGATCATTAATATTGTTCAAATTCTCCTTTTCCATGGGATGGATATTTATCCATCCCATCATACAGATCATAGAATCATAGAATATCAGGGTTGGAAGGTACCTCAGGAGGTCATCTAGTCCAACCCCCTGCTCAAAGCAGGACCAATCCCCAATTAAATCATCCCAGCCAGGGCTTTGTCAAGCCTGACCTTAAAAACTTCTAAGGAAGGAGATTCTACCACCTCCCTAGGTAATGCATTCCAGTGTTTCACCACCCTCCTAGTGAAGAAGTTTTTCCTAATATCCAACCTAAACTTCCCCCACTGCAACTTGAGACCATTACTCCTTGTCCTGTCCTCTTCCACCACTGAGAATAGTCTAGAACCATCCTCTCTGGAATCACCTCTCAGGTAGTTGAAAGCAGCTATCAAATCCCCTCTCATTCTTCTCTTCTGTAGACTAAACAATCCCAGTTCCCTCAGCCTCTCCTCATAAGTCATGTGTTCCAGACCCCTAATCATCCAGACCCCTAATCATGAATATTTTTTATATTCTCCTTTTCCAGAGGAACTAGAGTCTGTTGCTCCTGAATTATAGCATCTAATTCCCCAGCCTTCTCCAGACCCTGGGGGATTTCCAGACTCCCTCCCATTTTGTCTGACTTGCTAGAGTCCTTTGCTAGAGCCCCCCAGCCCAGCCCGCCCCTTCTGCCTGAGATCCTTCCCCTTTCCTCTGCCGAATCCCAGAGGCGCCGAAATGCACTGGCTCCAGCTCCCCGGAGTCTCTGCCTGCAGCCTGGGCCCCGCCTTGCCCCAGCCCAGGGCCCGGGCCACAGGGGAAGAGCCCCAGAGGAGGAAGCCTGGGGGCAGACTGTGGGTTCAGCCTCCCCTGCCCTGTGATACCTGCCGCCCATGCCTCATTCCTCAAGACGTGCTTTCCTGACATCTAATGTTCCTGAGATACCGTGCTCACTCCCTCCTATTGCTTAGTCTGCTGACTCCCACCAACCCATGCTCGCTGTTCCCAGCTTCCCTGCAACTCTATTTCTCTTTCTCAGAATGAAGCAGGAGGTTTCCTTGCCTGCTGCCATCTTCCCCTTCTAGGCTGTGGAGTTACAGTCTCTGTGTTCTAGGCCCCCCTTTGAGGAGGATTGTCGGGTGGTGTGTTTTCCCAGCAGAGATGGAGTTAGTTAAATCCCTCTTTCAGCAGAGCCTCCGACACGTTTGAGCCTCTGGGGAGCTGGCCCCAGCATATTGCAACTTCCGAATGGGCTGGGGTTAAAATAAACAAATTTTTGTGTGTGACAAATCTCCCACGAACCCACTGGATTTCTTTTCCCTCTGCAGAGTTCCCAGTTTTCAAACCTGATGCAATCTCCCATCTGAAACAAGAGGATGAGCCGGGGGTCCCAGAGATCTCTGATTCAGAGGAGAGCCTCAGGGGTGCATACACAGGTGAGGAATCATGAAATCAATTCAAAACCTGTCCGTGTCTGAAGGACACAGCTTGGGATTCCCGACAGAGACCTTGTGAGTTCTCCAAGTTCAGGATTGTCCCCAGCAGGTTTGTATCCTCAGGGCAGATGTTGCTCATGACTTCCTACCCATCCTGAGTGACACCTGGCAGTAGCTCCCTCCTTGACCTCCCTTCCCCCTGAGTGTTTCAATGGGATTTACAGGAAGGATTGATCCCCTCCTGTCCCGTGGGAAAGACTTTGGGGAAATTCAGTTCCTGATTAATTTCCATCTCTCCAGCACTTGTTTTGGTTTGCTCTCCCCTTTTCCATCCCTGTTTCTGAGGCGTCTCTCTCTGTCGCAGCAGGTGCTGGGCTGGTGAGTGAGGACGAGGAGAAGAAACCTCCTCAGGGCGTTGCTGCCAGTGGTACCTCAGGAGGATGCGTCCCGGAGTCATGGGCAGAGAGAAGGTCGTGAGAATCAGCACAGGCCAGAGAGGAGGCAGGGAAACAAGCCAAGGGAGAAAACAAAGAGCTCCATTCATTTTTGGAGACCTCACAAGTACCTTGAGGAAACCACAGCCCAGCACAAAATCCACACAAGAGGGAGAAATAACCCATGCAGTGAGTGTGGGAAAAGCTTCAGGAGACGCTCTGACCTTATTAAACATCAGAGAATCCACACAGGGGAGAGACCTTATGAGTGTTGGGAGTGCGGGAAAAACTTCACTCGCAGCTCAAACCTCAGTGCACATCAGAGGATCCACACAGGAGAGAGGCCCTATGAATGCAGCAAGTGCGGGAAAAGCTTCATTTGGCGCTCAAGCCTTATTACACATGAGAGAATACACACAGGGGAGAGACCTTATGGGTGCTGCGAGTGCGGGAAAAAATTCATTGAGAGCTCAAAGCTTAGGAAACATCAGCGAATCCACATGGGAGACAGTCCTTATGAATGCTGCGAGTGTGGGAAAAACTTCACTCAGAGCTCAGACCTCATTGCACATCAGAGGATCCACACAGGAGAGAGACTCTATGAGTGCTGGGAGTGCGGGAAAAACTTCACTCGCAGCTCAAACCTCAGTGCACATCAGAGGATCCACACAGGAGAGAGACCCTATAAATGCAGCAAGTGCGGGAAAAGCTTCATTTGGCGCTCAAGCCTTATTACACATGAGAGAATACACACAGGGGAGAGACCTTATGGGTGCTGCGAGTGCGGGAAAAAATTCATTGAGAGCTCAAAGCTTAGGAAACATCAGCGAATCCACATGGGAGACAGCCCTTATGAATGCTGTGAGTGTGGGAAAAACTTCACTCAGAGCTCAGACCTCATTGCACATCAGAGGATCCACACAGGAGAGAGACCCTATGAGTGCTTTGAGTGCGGGAAAAGCTTTGCTCGGAGCTCAGACCTTATGAGACATCAGAGGATTCATGTAGGAGCCAGACCTTATGAGTGCCGTGAGTGTGGGAAAAACTTTTGCTCGCGGCTCAGACCTTATTAGACATCAGAGGGTCCACACAGCTTAGAGACCCTACAGATGCTCTGAGTGTGGGAAAGCTTGTCTCAGAACTCAGCCCTTACTTATCATCAGAGAATTTGCAAGGGAAATAAACACCACAAGAACTTTATCAAGGGCTGACAACAGGTTTTTTTTCCTCTTTACTAATTTTTGCTAATTTCCTCATAAAAGCTCTTTGAACTATTTGCTTCACATGGTCTCTTGGGTCCCCTAGGTGGGTTGCCCGTTTTTCTCTTTTGTAGCTCACCATTCTTTGGAATTAATCCTCTGCTCCATTCTATCAACAACTTTATTCTGCATGTTGTGGGAGCATCTGTCCCTCCTTTCAGGAATGTCATTAGCTCTGGGGACAGGAGTGACCTAAACTAGCTCCCATCGTGATAAAATTACCTGGCCCTTATCTCCACTCAGATTTCCCATGGCCTTAGCTAGCTTGATGTAAAACCACAACTATTCCTGCAGAAGAGACATAGCATGTGTATAGTAGCTGGGGGTGTTTAGCAGGTTTACTCAGAATCTCACCAGTGCTCCATCATTTCCTTGTCTAAACAACCCTGGAGCGTGTCATTTGCTCCCACTGCAACGTGATTGTTAAAGTCACCAAGTTCCCCTTTGGGCACTGATTCCCTCATTCCCATTTGTTCTCACATTGCCATGGGTTGTGTTGAACATCACTTATTTTTTGTACCATTTTCTCACTTAAAATGTATTTGATTATAGCAAATTCTGTGACACTCAAAGACAATCGGTTGTGTCGGAGGGATTCCCTCCTTTCCCATTATCCCAGCAGTGTTTCCTTCTGTCTCAGCTGTGTAGAGTTTATCTTCTTCACATTCTTTCCCTCCACCTCCCATAGTTTCCCAAGACACAGTGTTCTGAGCTCTCTGAGCTTAGGAATCGTGGTTCAATTTCTTTGATCCTAAATCACTAGGTTTGGAGATAAAAGAGTCACAGTCCCAGAAGGAGATTTTTCAATGAATCTAAAACCATGTGATCATTCTTTGTTTAAACCCCATTTTTCATCTATAGGCAAAGCCACTTCTTGTCTTTTCCCTTCTGAGTTGGGATTGTTTTTGGATGGGAAGGCTGGCTGTTTTTTCACATTATGATGATGCTAAAACTTTCCTAAATCACATGACTCAGTAACTGTGATTTTCTTTGTTAGGCCTGTCCTGTAGTAGGTGACTTCTGGGAACTCTTCTGGTTCTGTCAATCTGTTTCTTCACTTCCGCAGGTGGGTATTGTAGTTGTAAGAATGCTTGATAGAGATCTTGTAGGTGTCTGTCTCTGTCTGAGGGGTTGGAGCAAATGCAGTTGTATCGCAGAGCTTGGCTGTAGACAATGGATCGTGTGGTGTGGTCAGGGTGAAAGCTGGAGGCTGCTACTCTGAAACCTGATTTAAATTTAGAGATCCTCCCTCCATTTCTGCTTTATGCCTCATTCCTATACAGATGTGAACACAAAAACCTTTGGGGACTACTTGCAGCTACTTCTTTGAAGATTTTTTAATTCAATAATTGCTGAGTCCTACCCGCATTAAGAACAGTGGATTTTATGCCCAGGAGCTTGGCTAAAGGCAAAATAATGGGCTAAGGTTTGTTACCCCCATGGCCAGTGCTGGAATTCACTATATTATCCCAGCACAAAGGCCGGACTATTGCACAAAAGTTCCTTTCATCTAGTTTTTCTTTTAGTGCCCTCTGCGGCTATGTTATTGTTTGTTCATTCAAGCCACAATCAGAGGTGGGTGTTACCCTGACACACAGGGAACATAAAGATGTCCACGAGTATGCAGAGTTTCAGAAATATACTAAAGCCCAGGTTTTTTACTTCTTGCTGTTGAATCGGATTGCAATGTGCGACTAAACAAACAGGGAAATACTCAACCTGGTGCTAGAGTAAGATTCCAGTCTGCAGTGAATAAGGCGCTGAGAGGAAGATCCTGGGGCAAGTGTCAGGGACGCACACCCTCCTTTGCTGGTTATAAAATAACAGCAGCCCCAGCTCCAAGGGCAATAGCTCACTGGCTGAACTTCAAGCAGGGGCCCTTTCTGTGCATCACTCATCCTGGTGTGACTCAATAACAGTCACTGTGGGCCAAATCCTCCACTAAACAACAATAAAAAAACACCCTCCCCACAAAACCTCCAGAACTTTGCCAGAGCTGGGGGATCTGTGCCAAGAGAACAGAACTAGGAACCAAGGCAAGACAAGGTACCAGGGCCAGCTGGCACCTGCGGCCAGGTTCGGGGAGGGACAAGAAGAGGCTGCAGATGCACAAGAGTTTCCACAAGGTTGAACACTGCCAGAGACAGGTTTTTCCGCTCCTGGCTCCCTGCAGAGAAAATGCGTTCCCCTGTAAAAGCAGCCCCTTGGGGAATGGATAAACCAGCCACATGGTGGCGCCATCCCTTCAGGGCTGCAGCAGCAGGCACGGCCCTGCACAGGGGCTCAGGGCACATCTACACTGCAATTGAAAACCCCAGGGCTGGGGTGGAAGATAGCAGGGAATCCTTGAACTGAGGCATCCTGGGCATAACTTGGGGGATCTGTGCTTTGCTCCACACTGGGGATATTTGCACACAGCTGATTAGGAATCTGCCCACAGGTGAAATGATGGGGAAGTTGGGAACTGCTCTGCCCACTTACTTCTCCTTCTGCCCCTTTCAGTCTCTCTCTCCCTCTCAGGCTGGGAGACTTTGGTCACTTTCCTCTTCCCAGCCAGCGGTGATCCCTCTCCCCGAGCTAGATCGGCTTCTGAAAGGTCTAGCCAGGTGCCAGAGCGTGTGTGTGAGTGTTTCAGTAAATACAGGGCTCTGGCGAGTCACAGACACATGGGTGGTGAGCAGAGAGGGGGGCTGGCTGCGGCCGGAGAAAGCCCTGCCTTGCCCCAGTGATCGCTGCTGCAGCGCGGGTTAGTGTTTGCAGGACACACACAGGAAGGGGCTGGAGCAGCTGGGAGCAGGGAGGAGCGAGGAGGAACTGGGGAGAACAAAGAACCGAGACCAGGTATTGTTACAAGCTGCTGCTCTGCCTCCGTTGTGACTGGAAGCCCAGCAGGAGCAGCTGTTGATTCCCCAGCTGGGGAGAGACCAGCATTCAAGCTTCTTGCTTCTCCAGCTGAAGTGGGGGGAAGTTTCTCCAGCTGGAGCCAGCCCATAGGGCAACCCTGGGCTCTGCAGACACCAAGCCTGAGCCGGAGACTCCAGGTAATTGAGAGACACCCTTGGGTGGGGGTGGGAGAACTGGGCACGGGCAGGAAAGTGACTCTGAGCACAGACGGATCCTGAGATCTTGTGGCTTTCGCACATCGGCTCCCTTGGTGCTAATGAATTTGCGGGAAGGGGCAGGACGGGAAGGTGGGTGGGTCTTAGCTGCAAAGGAAACTCCCACCCTCAGGCTGCCTCCAAGCTCCGGCCAGGATCTGCCCCAGAGAGGCAAAATGTGGGGAAAGAAATCGGGCCCCAGTGGGGGGTTCCCCCTTGTGTGTCTGGAAGTGTCAGGGAGGGGAAAGACAGTGTGACACTCTGGAGATTGAACGACCTCTGTGCAGGCAGAGCATCCCTGGAGGGGGAAGAACAGGACCCTCTCCTCTCAAACATCCATAAAAGTCTCTCCAGTTCTTCCTCCTTTACTCCCCAATTATTAACCAATCCCAGCTGCTGCCGCCTCCACCCACAACTGCCCCAAGCAAGTCCCTCCCCAGCTATTACTTGCCAATTACCTGTCCATCCCCTGCTGGCTCCTTCCCAGCTTAAAGCAGCTTTAAAAAGGTTTCCCTGCTCAGTGGTGGGAGGTGGTCAGGTGGTGGTGGTTTATTAAATATTTCGATATGGTCCCTTCAAACCTTACCAGTTTTCCCCTCTAGCTAATTACTAAAGCTATAGAATCCCCCAGATCTTGGTGTTTTCCCTCTCATATAATCAAATATTTAAGTTTTGACCCATTTTCTCACCAATTCCCAAAGATTGATATAAAATACTAGGGCTGTCAAATAATTCAAAAAAATTAATCGTGATTAATTGCACAATTGAAAAACAATCACCATTTTAACTGTGCTGTTAACAATAACAGAATACCCTTTTTAAATATTTTTGGCTATTTTCTATATTTTCAAAAATATTAGTTTCAATTACTACACAAAATACAAAGTGCAAAGTGCTTACTTTATGTTATTGTTTTGTTGACCTGAATTTTATGGGTTAGTTCTTATGGCTTGCCACTGATCGCATCCAACTGGAAGATTTATAGGTTCTTGTACAAGTCAGACTACAGGGTCCAAGAACTCAGAGAGCTCTATATTAGGAGAGGACTCTCAGGGTGCTTGGCAAAAACACTTACACTGAGGACAATACCAAATTGATAAAAACTTTATTGAGATTAACGAAAGAATAATAAATGCTATGAAACTTATGACTGCAAAACAGTAAAACAATTCCAAAACTTCTGGTGGTAATATTCCTATTATAAGTACCTTAACACAGTCTCAGCCTTCCTTGAGGACCCGGTAATAGGAGATGAAGGACCAGCCTTACTCCTGGCATGTCCGATAACACAATGGTGCTGGCTTCCCCAATAGTTAGGAATGTTGAGTAGTTATAGTATACTACACAAGCTGAGCATGATGGACGATTGTTCTCCTATATTCTATAGACTAAGAAAAGAAAGAGCTAAAGACTAAAAAGCGCTCAAAACTCTTCCTTACAAGGTATTTTATAGGATCCTGATGCTATGTCATGCAGGCCTAAGCTACTTATTTGGAATCTTATTTCCATACCCTAAGAAATTTATCAGTACTTTTATCCTTTCGGTTAATGGATTATGACATGTACTCTCTATATATTAATAAGGATTATCTCACTCCCAAAACTGCCAACCTAGGCTCTCTTGGTGACTTCCAGGTTGAGGTATACCCTGCGGTTATCAACCAGTTGTAGATGCTGGATAAACCTGTTCAGTGTTGTGTATAGTTCCTCCCTTTGGTTCCCCAAAGTTTAGGGACCATTCCTATCTGTGCCAAAGGTTACCAGCCTTTATGCTGATTTACTCTTAACTGATTATACTTTTAGCTGTTTAGCAGATCTTATTGGATACAGGCCAGTGGGCTTCTTGCATTTCAGCAAAACTTATTCCATGCATAATTATTAGGAAACACATATCATATGCCTCAACACATCCTAAATTCATAGGAATTAATACTGACAACATAAGAATAAAATGGATTAATTCAGAAAGAGAAACATATTATTCGATATGGGTGGCTGGATTAGTAGGACATAATAGCTAGCAAAACAATCCTATGGGTTACAAATCCCCCCTTTGATGGGGGGTGATTACTAAAGAACCCGATCACACTGACAAAGGGATAGATAGTTCATGTGTGGGAATAGGCTCTATTTCTTGATATATCTCTTATCATGAGCATTATAGAGGCATAATCAGTTGGTTGTATCGGAGGTGTTTTCCTTTGTAACTTATTGAGTTTCCACTGCATACATCCTAAAGTTATGAAAACAATTTCTGTTGTAATACCTTGGATAATAATCCATCCCTTTAATCCAATTTCCTTCCAGGGAGAATCTACTTCTTGGCCTTTCCCATCTAATAACTGGACGATTGCTTGATTAGCCTTATCCACATCATTTGTAATTTGGGTAAGGTAGGTTTTCTTTCGGGATACCAATTGTTTTAATTGTAGTTCCAGAGGGGGATTATGTACTAAAAATGTTGCGGTATATTGAATAGTCAAATTCTGATAGGAGGGATCAGACTGAACAACAGTTGTGTATTTTCAAAGGCAGGAATAGGGGAAATCACTTGATTTCCAATTGAGTTAAACTGCTTAGGAGTAAAACAGAAGTCTGGATCTGTGACCTGACACGCCAAGAAACCATATAGGAACCTTTCCTGGTTGGTTACTATGCAAAATTGACTATTTCCAGCATAGGTCACCCTCTCCACAGGAGTCTTCCATCTGGTCAGTTGGACCATACACTCTAGTGGTGATTGATTCTGGATCTCTCCCTGCAGTTCACACAAGATAGTACTTGTCTCAAACACATTACGTCTGCAGATATACCGAGGCCTCTTTTTAGAGCAACAGGCCATCTGCAGAACTTTCCATGTTGGGGTTGCAGTGTGATAGACTACCAAGGGAGGCACATTGACACATTCCTTGTAGATGCCATCTGCGAGGTGACCTATGGACTGTGCTGCAGCCAACCACTTAGACACATCCTTGTCTGAGTCAAACACAGGTAAAGAGACTGTGAATGAAACATACAAGGATTGTGCTACAACACAATTTTGAGAAAATAACTGTCTCAGTTGGGATGTGGTGTCACAGACCCCCTTTGTCTCATAATTCCAATGGATACATGTGGACATGCAATCAAACATACAGATCTCTCCCCTTCAGGCCTTTCAAAACATTTAGGGCAATACCAATTTAATAATTGTTCATCTTTAATTAGATTGGGGATCCTTCCCAATTCTAGGGATTGCAATGCCTCAGTGATAGTGTTAAACATAGTCCCCATATGCAAAGCAAATAATTTCCTTTCCTAATGATTGGTCTTTTTGCCAATCATTATTATGAGCAATTAACTGGTTAATTTTGCATGGAGTGTCATTGAATAGTTGTGCTATATCATACATGTTATAAATAGTAAAACGTTCCTCCTGTGACAGCTCTTGTATGCCTTGCAACATTGGATTCATCACTTGATTAGCTTCCTCTTGTATTACATAATTTATGCGCTTGCGGATTTTCCAAACATCAATACGGTTCCACATTGACATCCCTGAACCAAATAGTCCTGACATGGATCCCAGAACTCCCAGTGGATTTAAGCTACGTTTTTGTCTGGAGGTATATGATTTTGTTTTGTTATCTGCCCCCAACATTGATATGTTTCGTACTCGTTGCTGACAAGTTACAATCTTATCCACAAGGAGTACTGAGAAGAAGGAAACTACTTTGGTGTATTCAAACTCCCCCAGCTGGACAAGCTTAACACCACAGAAATATGCATAAATCGAACTTGGTTAATTAATATACCGAACATGGGTGTTGTGCTGAGACCAATGGCTGATCCTGGGTTTGTTGCTGGTCAAATCAATACACCACCAATGGTGGTGTCAGAGTCATAGTCAAGTATTGGGTTGTGAACCTTAAGTTCAAAAGTCACATTCAATATGTATTTCTTATCTCCTAATTTAGTCTGAAAGGTAGCTATAAGACAGACTTCATATAGCCCTTCATTTTCATATTCTACCCTGTGTAAGGTTAGACTTCCTCCAGTTACAGAGTTTTCACAATTGGCCTTGCGTTTCCAATCCCCATAGGGAATTCCATGTCTGAGGGATGTGGAATTGGTTAGTGAGGAGATATAGGTGTTACATCCTCCCCGCTTTGAATCCTCATCTAATGGCTGAATTTTTTTCCAACCACTTGATGGCAGTGATGTCACCCGTTAATTGATATTTAAATTCCTGTGACATGTTGGATTGGATGGATGGTTGATGATGAATTCAGGACGGGGATCCAAATTTACAGTTTCTGGAAACTCATTTATGTGAGGCGGTCAAACAATTAATTTAGTATGGCTCCACCAAATGCAATTATTAGGCAATGGCTGAAAAACTGTACAAATTCCTGCTTGATATCTGCCAGACACAATATATAATGTACCCACATATATATCATTAGTCCAGGCGGATAGTTTGGTCCACCGTTTTATTGCTGTGACTAATTTCCCCTGATTTTGTGTGTATTGCCAACTTATGATTACCTCATGCTTCTAACTTTGAATCATGTGAAGGTGAAGATTTAGCCTTAGTCTCCTCTTTCTAACCCCAAACAATACTCACCATCAAATCAACACTTAATGTTTACAAGATGTGGGAATGAGTCCATAGAGCCATTTGCCAGCAATTTGGCATATAGCTTTAAAGTAAGTTCATTGCCTTGATGGGTGATAATGGGTCATTCAGTCTCTGTTGGCGGTATGATACGTTTTAAGTGTTAAACACCTAAGTGTGGAGGCATCGTTGGGTATTATGGTCCTGGGCAGCTTGGTGTACTTTGTGTAGGAGTCTAGTCCCCCATTTTGATTCCCTCCAACTGAGTGCCACTGGTGTGCCAAATTAGATGTTCTGGCAACCTCATACTTCGGCCTGTCATTACTTCAACGGGTGTCTTATCGGTAGACACAGCAGGAGTTGCCCTTAGTGCCATAAGAATTAGAGGCATGAGGGAATCCCAGTTGCATCCACCAGTTTCCTCAACATTACCTTTATAGTCTGATTTGTACGTTCCATCATCCCAGATGACTGTGTTCTGTATAGGATGTGTAGTCTCTGTGGGACTCCCATTAGTTTAAGACAGTCTTTGAAGAACTGCCCTGTGAAATGTAATCCCTAGTCTGATTCCACTTTCACAGGGATCCCCCAACAAGCGACTTGTTCTACTAGGACCTTGGCTGTGGCCTTTGCAGTATTGGTCTTCAAAGGAAAGGCCTCCACCCATTTTGAGAGAGGATCACCAACCACCAAGAGATATTGGCTGCAGGTTTCACAGTAGAGGGCCTATGAAATCAATCTCCAAAGCCATCCATGGACCTTCATACACCTGAGATTGTAATGGTGCATTATGCTTGGAAGGAGCATGTTGACTTGGGCGCAAGTCAAACAGTTGTTACAGTACTGTTGTACATCTAATCTAAGAAGAGGCCACCATCCCACGGTTAAGAGACATTGGACAGTTTTGTCTACTCCCTGATGTCCCCCTGTTGGAGTATCATCGACCATGTATATAATTTCCTTTCTTAGGGAGGTTGGAACCACACACACTGGAAAAAGGTCTCCCATGTACATAACGATTTTATCCACCACCTGTAGATACTGTCTGTACCTCCCATATACAGGGTTCAATATAAATGACCAGTCTCCTTCTGTCTTGGAGAGCTCTCCACTATATCTTTGTCTAATGCTTGCATCTCCTTTAAGTCGGGAATGTCAGTCTCTACCATCTTGGCAGCAGCAATGGAACCAAGGGTTATGAAGGAATGTCCTAAGTCTTTTTCTTTCCAAGGTTCCCTTGATCGAGCTCCCTCTCTGGCTAGGCTATCGGCCTTTCCATTCTTGATCACATAGGGTTCTGATTTGGAATGAGCCTTGACCTTTTTCAGCATGACAGGCCACCCTGAGATAGGATTTTTAAAGCCAGGTCACAGATGTACCTTAACAGTGATGCATACTTGATTGGGGACCCATCAGAGGATGTGAACTCATTTGTTTCCCAACAGGGCAGGAACTCAGTGAGAGAACTGCACACCCAAGTGGAGTCTGAAAACAGACCAACACACTGGTACTAGGCATTAAGGGAGGCCTGTACACAATACTCCAGTACACAAGCCACTGCTGCTAACTCAGCATATTGGGCCAAATGTGGGATACATGAGTGTGCTTTTTCCCCAAGGCATTCCTTTGGGAGGAAAGACATAAATCCCAAAGCCAGTGCACGAATTCCCTTGAGGATCATGATAGCTTGATCCGTCCACAAAGAAGTGGTGTCCTTTAAAGGAATCTTTCTCTTGGATTAGAGGCAGGAAGAAGACTCTTTCTACCATTCCCTTTGGACTCTGTTCATTCGTGTCTTGACAGTCATGGGGCTCTCCTTGCTACAGTGAGGCTGTGGGGCAGCAAAGATGGTATCCTAACAGGTTTTACTGCGATATCCTTCTCCTGTAACAACAATGCCGAATGGGCTAGGTGGGCGTTGGAAACCTGACCATCTTTAACCCGATTAGATAGCAGAAACTGAAGGGTTGTGCGCAATGAGTGTAATATAATTGGGCTGAGGCCAACTAGGAAAGCAAAATGCTGTATGGCCCAACTAATGGCCAGTAAGTACTTCTCACATTTGTCATATTTAAGTTCTACTGGAGACATTAAACATGAGGCATAGGCCATCACTGAATTTTCCATCCCTTTTTTGGGAAGCAACAGCTGCTAATGCATTAACACTCACCGCCACCTCCAGGTGACAAGGTATCTCAGGATTTGGAGTGATCAACACCGGAGCCTTGACAAGGGCCTGCTTCAGTTGGGACACTGCTTCCATGTATTGTTCAGCCATTCCCATAGAACATCCTTCTTTAGCAGTTGGTACAAGGGATTTACAATGGAAGCAAAATTAGGAATGAAATCCCCGTGGAACTCAGTTTAAGCCCAAAAAGGATCTTAATGCCATTAGGTCCTCTGGTATTGGCAACTTTTGGACTGCCTCCACCTTTTGCTGTGAGGGAGTTCAACCCCATTTTGTCAGAGTAAGACCTAAGAAAGAGACAGTGGTTTTCATTAGTTGCGCCTTGGCAGAGTTGCCCTTTAAACCCGCTCTGATATTATTGAATGAACTGGGACCATATAGATCATTGTTGCAACCAAGGTCCTGTAGTGGCACCAAATCTTGTATAAAGGGGGTCAAATAAGGTGTCTAGGACGAGGTTATGGTTTGCTGGTTATGATTATGCTATCTGTATATGTGTATTGTTTCTGTATTTAAAGTTATAAGTATTGGCTCTATACTGTCTGTATTTCAAACTTATGCTATGCTTCTGGGTGACACCCCAGACAAGTTGGTGTCAGCTCTGCCTAGTCTGCTTGATGGCCCATTAAGGACCATCAGCAATACCACTGACCGATTGAGAAACGGCAGACACGCCTTGTGACTAAGCAAGGTATGCAGGGACCTGCCTATGGACAGAACTCTGAGGTTTTTCCAAGCCATGGGATGGACAGCTTGTCTTTGAGACAAAGAAAGAAAGACCACATGGCAAGAGACTGTAAAAAGCTGCTGCAGCTCCTCCATCTTGTCTTCAATCCTGCTTCATACCTCTGGAGGGACTCTGCTGCACTGAAGCTTTGAACCAAGGACTGAAAGACCCATCCCAGCTGTGGATATGCTCCAGAGACTTGATTTGAACCTGCAGTTTATGCCATCACTGCTACAAGCCTGAACCAAGAACTTTGCCGTTACTGTATGTCATTGATTCCATTTAACCAATTCTAGCTCTCATCTGTATCTTTTTCCTTTTATGAATAAACCTTTAGATTTTAGATTCTAAAGGATTGTCAACAGTGTGATTTGTGGGTAAGATCTGATTTGTATATTGACCTGGGTCTGGGACTTGGTCCTTTGGGATTGAGAGAACCTTTTTTCTTTTACTGGGGTATTGGTTTTCATGACCATTTGTCTCCATAACGAGTGGCACTGGTGGTGATACTGGGAAACTGGAGTTTCTAAGGGAATTGCTTGTGTGACTTGTGGTTAGCCAGTGGGGTAAAACCGAAGTCTTCTCTGTTTGACTGGTTTGGTTTGCCTTGGTGTGCATAGTAAACCCCAGCCTTGGGCTGTAACTGCCCTGCTTTAAGCAATTTGTCCTGAATTGGCACCCTCAGTTGGGTCCCAGCATTTTTACACCCGCTTCCTTAAGACTTTGCAGGAGCTCATCCAGTTTTGCCAAATGCTCCTCCTTGATCCGAGTAGCTAAGCAAAGGTCATCTACATACTGGAATAAAACAGACTGTTTAGAAAATCACGTCAGGACTTGCCGCATTTGAGCATGGAACAATGCCGGGCTATTTTTATATCTCTGTGGTAACTGAGTCCAGGAATATTGGTCTCCCTGGAAGCTAAATGCAAACCTTTATTGCTACTCCCAGGCCACTGGTAAAGTCCAAAAGCTGTTACTGATACCTAGCACAGAGAACCACTAAGTCAAGGGACTTTATGAGGTCTGGCGTCTTTGCCACAGTAGGGGCACAAGTAGGGGTAACCTGATTTAACCATCTGTAATCAATGGTGAGGTGCCAAGAACCATCTGCTTTCTTTACAGGCCAAACTGGGGAGTTGGATGTAGAAGTGCTCCCTGTGCCAGCAACGACTTGATAGCCTTGGCTACATAAGGTATAGCCTGGTCTGGATAGGAATATTGTTTTTGGGTGAGCACGTCTTCCCCCATCCACAACAATAGTGACTACCATGCACCTGCAGTCATGTTTGTGTTTAGCAAAAGCATCAGCATGTTTGCAAAGTATGGCCTGTAACTCTGGATAGAGTGCATGTTTGGTTATTAATGTGTCCAGGTGGTATTCATCTGGTTCTGGCCCCTCGACTGGGGTGACCACTAGCAGGCAACCTGTCATAAATATAAAGGAAAGGGTAAACCCCTTTAAAATCCCTCCTGGACAGAGGAAAAATCCTTTCACCTGTAAAGGGTTAAGAAGCTAGGATAACCTCGCTGGCATCTGACCAAAATGACCAATGAGGAGACAAGATACTTTCAAAAGCTGGAGGGGAGGGAGAAACAAAGCCTCTCTCTGTCTGTGTGATGCTTTTGACAGGTTCAAAACAGGAATGGAGTCTTAGAACTTAGTAAGTAATCTAGCTAGATATGCATTAGATGCCATTTTCTTTAAATGGCTGAGAAAATAAGCTGTGAATGGAATGGATATTCCTGTTTTTGTGTCCTTTTGTAACTTAAGGTTTTGCCTAGAGGGATTCTCTATGTTTTGAATCTAATTACCCTGTAAGGTATTTACCATCCTGATTTTACAGAGGTGATTCTTTTTACTTCTATTAAAATTATTCTTTTAAGAAACTGAATGCTTTTTCATTGTTTTTAAGATCCAAGGGTTTGGGTCTGTGGTCACCTATGCAAATTGGTGAGGATTTTTATCAAACCTTCCCCAGGAAAGGGGGTATAAGATTTGGGAGGGAAAGACGTTTCCAAACGGACTCATTCCCAGTAACCAGTGTTAGACGTTTGGTGGCAGCAAAAGTCCAAGGGCAAAAGGTAAAATAGTTTGTACCTTGGGGAAGTTTTAACCTAAGCTGGTAAAAGTAAGCTTAGGAGCATGCAGGTCCCCACTTCTGTACCCTAGAGTTCAGAGTGGGGAAGGAACCTTGACATGGTGGCAGAGGGTGGGATTAACTTGAAATCATTTTGAGATTTTTTGAACCAGAAGCACAGATTTGAAAAGGAAATTTTTTTTTCCTTTGGAAAAAGCAGGTTTTAAAAAAGGTTTTAAACTGAAAGCAGTTAGTTTTTTCTTCTCTGCTTTGGTGCCAGAGCAGAGACAAAAGGGAATTGTCTTTTGTGAGCTGGAGTTTTCTCTACCTAAAGGCAGGGTAGTTAACCTCCTGTAGGGAAATTCACTAGTCTTCACAGACCTGAAGTTTTTTTTACCTAAGAGCAACTAGAGGGGTTTTCTGCTTATTTGCCTGGAGACAAAGGTGTTAGGGTTTTTTGTTTGTTTTGTTTTTGTTGTTGTTGGTTTTGGTTTTTTTTAGGATTTTTCTGTAGGCTGACAATCACTATCAGAGAATATAGATATCATATTACAGGACAGCAAAATTTTACAAGCCAAGTTTTTGTTTGTTTGTTTGTTTTTTACTGCTAACTCTCGGGTGTAAAGTTAGTTAAAAACAGAGAGACAAAGATGACAAATCAAGACACAACACAAATTGGAGTTAGCCAGACTGGAGGCAGCGAAAGAGGCAGAAAAAAACCAAGAGGCTGTCCACAGGAGAGCTATGGAGGAAGGGCCAAAGAACTGGAGGAGAAGGAAAAAGAGAGGAAGCATGCAGTGGAGATGGAGAAGGCAAAGGCTCAGCAGAATATACCAACAAAGCCTAGCAATCCTTCTCCAGGTACCACTTCCCATCCCAGAAAGTTCCCCACCTACAAGGCAGGCGATGATACCGAGGCCTTCTTAGAAAACTTCAAAAGGACCTGCCTTGGGTACAGCATCTCTACAGACCAATACATGGTATAGCTGAGGCCGCAGCTCAGTGGACCCTTAGCTGAGGTGGCAGCTGAAATGCCTAAGGAACACATGAACCAGTATGAACTGTTTAAAACCAAGGTGAGAGGCAGAACAGGGCTAACACCAGAGCATTCCCATCAGCGGTTCAGAGCCCTAAGGTGGAAACCAGACGTGTCATTTACCTGACATGCCTACCACATTGTGAAACATTGGGATGCCTGGATATCAGGAGCAAGTGTTAAATCTCCAGAAGATTTGCCTTTCCTAATGCAAATGGAGCAGTTCTTAGAGGGTGTTCCTGGGGAAATAGAAAGATACATCCTAGATGGGAAGCCCAAAACTGTAATCGAGGTGGGGGAGATTGGAGCCGAATGGGTGGAGGTGGCAGAAAAGAAAAAACTGGTCGCAGTTGGAGCAGAGACCAGAAGGGACAACTTCAGACCACACCCTACTACTGGGGGCAGCCCAAGGCCCCACCTACCCCCCAGGAACCCTCCAGCCACCTTATCGTCCCACCACACCGTTCTCCAGCAACCCCCCTCACCCCAGTGACCCATCAGCTGGACGATGTTTTAAATGTAACGAGTCAGGGCATGTAAAGGCCAACTGCCCCAAGAACCCCAACAGATTACAGTTCATTGCACCGGAATCACACCAGAGGTCCTCAGGCCCAGATACCTCCCACATACCCTTGGAGCGGAGGGAAACTGTGAGTGTGGGGGGGAAGAAGGTCACCGCGTGGAGGGACACCAGAGCACAAGTGTCGGCTATCCATGCTTCCTTAGTGGACCCCAATTTAATCAACCCAGAGATCCAAGCGATGATTCAACCCTTCAAGTCCAACTCTTTCAATTTGCCTACAGCCAAGTTGCCTGTCCAGTACAAGGGCTGGTCAGGAATGTGGACTTTTGCAGTCTATGATGATTATCCCATCCCCATGCTGTTCGGAGAAGACTTGGCCAATCATGTGAAGCGAGCCAAGAGGGTGGGAATGGTCACCTGCGGTCAGGCTAAACAAGCCGTCACAGCTAGCTCTGTTCCGGAAACTTCTACCAGGACCCAGTCAGAGGTGATGGACCCGGACCCCAGGGCAATGTCTGCAACAGCAGTAGTGGATCCAATCCCAGAGACCCAGACAGAGCCAGAACCGGCACCGGCGGAACAACCAGCATCAGACCCATTGCCATCACTGAATCCAGTACTTGCAACCCCAACACCAGAGGGCCCCCCCCCCCGAACCTGAACCGGCAGCAGCTGATAAACCTACACAAGAGGCTCAGCTGGAGCCTGAACCCCAACATAGTGCACCAGCGGAGAGCGGTTCACAGTCAACAGAAATCAGCCCCATCCCCTACATCGCTTGATGTCTCCAGCATCAAGGGAGCAAACTTCGTCAGTGACTTTATGTTTTCTTCCAAGTCGTTGAAAAAAACCTTAAATAATGTGGGGCCAAAACCGGACCCCTGTGGTGCACTGCTGGAATCACCTGTTTGATGATGATTCACCATATATAGTCTCAAAATGTAACTTTCAGTTAGTTCATTCAGCTTTAGTCCATTTAATGTGTATCATCATGTTAATTTTATATCATTCTAGTTTGAATGCAGTACCAAGTGAAATGCCTTTCAGAATATTAAAGTATATTAAATCAACACTACTGCTGTTATCAAGCAAACTTATAGACTCAACAAAAAAGATATCTAGTTACTTTGACAGGAGCTGTTTTCCATAAACCCATGTTGATTGACGTTACTTATATTACTGTTCTTTAATTCCAGTATCAGCTGCTCTGTTATCTTGCCTGGGATCACTCTCAGACTGACAGGTATATAATTACCTGGGTCATCCTGTTTGCTTTTTTAAAATATTGGCACAGTGTTGGCTTTCTTTGACTCTTCTGGAACTTTCTCCATGTTCCATGACTTGTTGAAAATGAACATTAAAGCAAGCTCTTCAGCAGGCTTTTTTAATACTCTTGTTTGCAAGTTATCCAGACCTACTGATTAAACATGAGTCCCTACTGGTTAACATCCTCCTGAGATACTAGTAGAATGGAAAGAGTGTTATCATATGAAATGAATCATCATTTGTGTTTTTCCCAAATATAGAACAGAAATATTTATCGAACACTTCTACCTTTTCTCTGTTATTATTGATAATTCTACCATTTCCACCTAGTAATAGACCAATACTATTGTTAGGATTCACTTTGTTCCTAATAGACTTAAAAAACTCCTTATTGTCCTTAACTCTGCTGGCCACAAGATTTCGCCTTGTGTCCCTTTGCTTCCCTTATCAATTTTCTACAATTCCTAGCTTCTGATTTATATTCATTACTACCAACTTCCCCATTTCTTCCATTTATTTGAGATATATATGTATATAGTTGCCTTCACTTCCCCTCTAAACCAGGTCTTTTTTTTTTTTTTAACCAGTATGTTCATCTGTCATTATTGTGGCTTTTCGGGCATCTAGCAAAGTGTTCTTAAACAGTTCCGAATTCACTGTTTGAACTCTGACAGGGCTGGAGACACCAAACTGAAGTCAGAAATCACCAGGGGCTGCCTTTTGAGTTCGCCCTCAAAGACACTTTGAATTGACAGATCACTACAACTCTCAGGTTTCAGAGGAACAGCCGTGTTAGTCTGTATTCGCAAAAAGAAAAGGAGTACTTGTGGCACCTTAGAGACTAACCAATTTATTTGAGCATGAGCTTTCGTGAGCTACAGCTCACTTCATCAGATGCATACCGTGGAAACTGCCGGTATGCATCCACGGTATGCATCTGATGAAGTGAGCTGTAGCTCATGAAAGCTCATGATCAAATAAATTGGTTAGTCTCTAAGGTGCCACAAGTACTCCTTTTCTTTTTGCCACTACAACTCTGTCACTCTTAGGATCTAGATTGCAACTCATTTGTTTATTTATTTCTTTTTCCTAGTTAATAAACTTTCAGATAGGACTGGCTGCGGGCGTTGTGTTTGGTAGAAGATTGAAGGTACCAACTGATCTGGGATAAGTGACTGGTGCCTTGGGACTGGAAGCAACCTGAATGTGGTGCGATTTTTGGTGTAAGTGATCATTTATCACTAAGTCCAGTTTGTCTGGGTGGCAGGATAGACTGGAGAGTCTAAGGGGACTGTCTGTGACTCCATGGTAAGGCTGGTAGAGTGATCCAGGAACTCACAGTTGTTACTGGCTTGGTGAAATCTAATTATAGAACACAGCACCAGCATGGGGTGTCTGCCCTGTTATTGACAGACTGCCTGGAGGTCAGCACTCACAGTTGTGAGCCTCTCCACACAGCGTGACGGGGTAAATTGAGGTGACTGACCATTCTTCAGCTCTCCCTGGCTCCCTCTGTGTGTGTGTGTGTGTGTGTGTGTGTGCGTGCGTGAAAGAAGAGGCCATAAGGTCCCCTTAGTCCCACCCTGTGCTATGGGTCACTGTAAGAGATGGGCCAAGATACCGAATTCAGATCTGCGCTCCATCTCTAACAGCCCAAATTGCCGGGGTCTGGGGCTGTGGTTCACCTCATAGTGAAGATGGCGTCAATTGGGACCCAGATCCCAGTCTGGGTTTGAAATCTCTGATAGATGTGGGGCTTTGGGGCCCAGGGCTCTGTTGTTTGGGCCCAACAGGTCTGAGGTGATAAGGGTTAGGAGGTTGGGGATAAAGATAAAGGAGAGATGTGACGAGTGACCCTAGAATGTGCTCAGAGCAGGGGAGACCTTGTTTCATTGACCCTGCCACTCTGGAGCCACTTTTGCCTTTGAAGTAACTGGAACATCCTGGCTCAAAGCTTTTCTGCCAAGTGTAAAATCCCGGCCCGGGCGGGGGGTTCAGGCCCCAAGGTCAGTGGCTCTGGAATGGAATCAGAACAGACTCATTGTAGAGGGGAGGAGACGGACTGGCTCCTAACAGGGCTCAGGGCAAACAGACCCATAGCATGGTTGAGGGAGAGAGAGCAGCTGAAATTCAGCAATGCCTGCAGGCAGAAGCAATTGGAAGGGTGGGGACTGCCATGGTGATGCCATGGGGGGGCTGATGTTGGGGATTGTCCCAATGTCCACTGCTGTCTCTCCTGTTGCTAGGGGACAGACTCGGGTGGCAGAGCAACATCCTAGCGGGGATTAGCATTACTGCTCTCAGAAGGAAATCTGTTCCCACAGGTCTCCTAGTGCACAAGCATCCTGCTTCCACACGCAGCCAGAGAGGGCAAGAGAAAGAGATGGGAGCCTGGCAACCAAGCCTGGCAGCCCCACAGGGCCAGTGCAGGGAGCGCGTTGTGCTCTCACCCAATGCAGAGAAGAAGGTGGGATGGATTTGTGCTGCTTGTCTCTCTTACCTCATTCAGTCTGCGAGCTCTTTGGGCAAGGCCTTGTCCGATTTGTGTGGTGTAAGCGCAGAGCACATTGAAGGCACTGTTCACATCATTTATAATAACCCCACCCCTGTCCTGTATCTCTGGCTCCAGCACCAGGATAAAATACCATACTCTTTGCTCTGGCTTGGAGAGCAGAGGAAGCGCTGCATGGTCCTCACCATGCTGAGAACACTCACAGCTTTACACTTAGACAATTTCTACAATCAATGCTCATGCTTCAGGGCTTCAATTTGTCACCTGCAGGGGTCAGGGAGGAATACTTTCCCCGCAGATGCACAATTGGCCCAGTGCATTTTGGTTTTCTTTCGCCTTCCGCTGAAGCATCAGGGATTGGCCACAGCTGGAGGAAGGACACAGGACGATATGGACCAGGACATAGACATAGACTATGAGGGTTGGAAGGGACCTCAGGAGGTCATCTAGTCCAACCCCCTGCTCAAAGCAGGACCAATCCCCAATTTTTGCCCCAGATCCCAAATGGCCCCCTCAAGGATTGAACTCACAACCCTGGGTTTAGCAGGCCAATGCTCAAACCACTGAGCTATCCCTGCCACCCGCCCTGAGGTGTTACAGTAAGTGCTTTGTTCCTAGATGCCCAGTTGGTGATTCTTGCTCCCAGGCTCAGGGTCACACTGATTGCCAGTTTTGGGGTCAGGAAGGTGTTTTGCCCCAAGTCAGACTGGCAGGGACCTTGGGGGGGCAGGGGAAGTTGGGGTTCAGCTTCCTCTCCAGCATGGAGCAGGGATCCTGCTAGGATCATCTGAACCTGTCTCACCCAAACAATTCTCTGCCACTGCAGGGGCCTGAGGCCTTGGTGGCATCTCGGTCCCTCCTGCTCTGTCTGTGGCCGCAGCCCGTCAGTCTCTGGAGGGCTGGGAAGTGGAGAAGAGAACTGACTGTGATTTGGTCCGGTGAAATCTGAGTTGTGTCTTTAACTCTGGTTATTTTTGAAGTGGGGTTCAGAGGCGCCGTGGGATTTACCCCAGGTCACCCAACCAGTCAGCAGCAGAGCTCAGGGGTCCTGACACTGAACCGTCTACGTCTAGCAAAGGACTTGTACCATCACAAGGTGTGTTTTTTTTTCCTCGATGTTATTGTCATTAACCGTATTGGCCATTGATATTTCAGTGGTTCCTTTGACTTCCCTTCTCAGTCACCTGTTGTGGAGAATGTGGACATTTTTGTAATGTTTTTATGAACAATATGCATGACTCCGTTTCCCCACTCACTGTGTATTGCCACAGCCTGGGTGTAAAGGGGTTAATATTTCCTCTGGGACAAGGTGAGACAAGGGGTGTGGGTCATAAGCAGGCAGGTCTGGGTTGGTTTGAATGAACTGTCAAGGAGAGGAGAACGTGTGTGCTCAGCAGGACGGCACCTGAGAGAAAGGGACCAAGTGGGTGTGTGGGGTGTTAAGATGACTGCTGTGTAGCAGAGAGAGCTGAAATCCAGGGATTTTGGAGCAGAGGGGCAGGGGATGCTGCCAACACAGGCTCTGAGCTCGGTTTGGCTTTCCCAGACAAACCTGCCCCCCTTGGTCCTGGAGTCCAGGTGACCAATGACGAGGGCGTGGTCTGAACAGGCCGTGCAGTGTCACTGCCAATCCCTGCTGGCTGCATCGTTGCCAAAGGGGTCGAGTCTCTCACAGGGGTCTACATTCAGCTGGACTCACTGGGGAGCCCCGGCGAGAAGCAGAGGGGCTGGAGGCCCAGGCCTCCATCTCAGAGTTGTGGGGCCATGGCACTCCCCCTTGCAAAATGTGGAGGCCTCAGGCCTAGAACAACGAAGGGAGCAGTCCCAGAGCGACTGTAATGGCTGGGTCAGAGCAACCTGTAAATCCGCGACAGCTGGCAGGAGAGCTGAGACGCTGAATGCAACAGCAAAGTTTTGCAAGAAGTGACCGCAACAGTAGAAACAAGCTTAGTTCCAGAAAACAGTGGGGGAGGTGGCATGTAACCCATTCCTTGAGAGGCATATTATAGAGCTGTGCAGAGAGGACTAAACATTGGGAAGTGAACCCTGATCCAGACCATTACTACAGGGAAATAATAGAATAATCAATCCTAAAACAGAAAAGGCAGAAAGCAGAATCCCACTATACATATAAAATGATGGGGTCTAAATTAGCTGTTACCACTCAAGAAAGAGACCTTGGAGTCATTGTGGATAGTTCTCTGAAAAGTGGATACTCAATGTGCAGCGGCAGTCAAAAAAGAGAACAGAATGTTGGGAATTCTTAGGAAATGGACAGATAATAAGACCGAAAATATCCTACTGCCTCTATATAAATCCATGGTACGCCCATATCTTGAATATTGCGTGCAGATGTGGTCTCCCCATCTCAAAAAAGATATATTGGACTTGGAAAAGGTTCAGAGAAGGGCAACAAAAATGATTAGAGACATGGAACAGCTGCCGTATGAGGAGAGATTAATAAGACTGGAATTATTCAGCTTGGAAAAGAGACGATTAAGGGGGGATATGATAGAGGTCTATAAAATCATGACTGGCTTGGAGAAAGTCAATAAGGAAGTGTTATTTACTCCTTCTCATAACACGAGAACTAGGGTCACCAAATGAAATTAATAGGCAGCAGGTTTAAAAGAAACAAAAGGAAGTATTTCTTAACAGAATGCACAACCTGTGGAACTCTTTGCCAGAGGATGTTGTGAAGGCCAAAACTACAACAGGGTTCAAAAAATAAAAACTAGATAAATTCATGGAGGATGGATCCATCAATGGCTATTATGAGATGGTATTTCTAGCCTCTGTTTGCCAGGAGCTGGGAATGGGCGATGGGATGGATCCCTTGATTATTACCTGTTCTGTTCAGTCCCTCTGGGGCACCTGCATTGACAGGATAGTGGGCTAGATGGACCTTTGGTCTGGCCCAGTATGGATGTTCTTATGTCTGTCTGACCCCCTTTGTTCGACTCCCAGATGTGTGTCCCGACTGCTTCCCTCAGCCCACCCTTAACCTACACCTCTTACCTCTCCAATCCTTTGTTCTTGAGCTGGGGAGAAGCTGTTCAGCCTCCCTAAGAAGAGGTGGGGAAGTTCATTGTGGCATGACGCCCCATATTCTTTATAGTAATATTACTGTGATGTGAGTATGGCATAATTATGATGTATTTTGTGCAAGATAAGGCATGTGAGAGATCATTGGAAAAGTTATGATTTACTGAATATGATTATCGTACTAGTATGCATGTATCTTTTTTGTATCTGAAGTTTGGAATATTGTCTATGCATCTATTACAAATGTGTTTACACCTGGGGAACACCCACTAGGCAGAATGCAATCAGTCTAGATGGATGGCTGGGAAAGGCTGAGAAGCCTTCCTGGGGACGCTGCAAACAGTCTCTGAGTTATGGCTGCAGGGACATGTGACCAAGTCACTTGGTACTGGACTTCATGATAATACTAGTGTTTTTCCACTGACCAGGAGTGGGAATCAAACTGGGAGACAAAGGGTCCCTGCCATATGCAAAAACTATTTAAGGCAGGGGGGTGACATCATCATTGTTCGTTCTTCACTGACTCCCCGCCCGAGAAAGAAGGCTGCTGGAAACACCTGAGAAACAAAAGGACTGAACTAGGGGGAAGGGCTGAACCCAGGCTAGAGTGTTGCCTTCCCTGTGTCTGGAATATCTGGAATTTAGTTGGATTTAGTTGGTGTTGGTCCTGCTTTGAGCAGGGGATTGGACTAGATGAAATCCTGAGGTCTCTTCCAACCCTAATCTTCTATGATTCTATTAATTTTAAGCTGCAAGCAAGGGCAGCATGTCTTCAAGACTCTCTGTAAACTGCCTTTAGGGTGAGAATTTGCTGCTCATATCCAATTATGTGAATATATTGAACTTAGATTGCGTTTTTGTTTTATTTGCTAGATAATCTGCTTTGATCTGTTTGCTATCCCTTATAATCACTTTAAATCTATCTTTTGTAGTTAATAAACTTGTTTTGTCTAAAAGTAGTGTGTGGAAATCATAACTTGGGGCAGAAAGCTGTGTATAGCCTTCTCCACACTGAGGGAGGGGGTGAATTTCATGAGCTTATGCTGTACAGTTATCTCTGCAGTGCAAGACGGAACAATTTTGGGTTTACCCTCAAGAGGGTAAGGGCTTGGGGGGATATTTTGGGGGAATAGGAACTCCAAGTGGTCCTTTCCCTAATTCTTTGTTAAATCACTTGGTGGTGGCAGAATTTGTGTCTTGGGGAAGTTTTAACCTAAGCTGGTAGAAATAAGCTTAGGGGGTCTTTCATGCAGGTCCCCACATCTGTACCCTAGAGTTCAGAGCGGGGAGGGAACCCTGACATAAGGGGACTAGTAAAAAAACAAAGAGGACAAGTCACTGATACAGAGCGATATGGATCTCTTGGTAAACTGGGCACAAGCAAACAAGATGCGTTTTAATATGGTTACATGTAAATGTATACATCTAGGAGCAAAGAATATAGGCCACACTTACAGGACGGGGATTCGCTGGGCGCAGAGGTGGATAATAAAGTGAACATGAGCTACCAGTGTGATGCTGTTGCCAAAAGAGCTAAACACATAAACAGAAAACTCTTGAGCAGGAGTAGAGAGGTTATTTTACCTCTGGATTTGACGCTGGTCTGACAGCTGCTGGAATACCGTATCCAGTTCTGCTGCCCCCATTTCAAGAAGGAGGTTGATAAACTGGAAAGGGTTCAGAAGAGCCACAAGAACGATTAAAGGATTAGAAAACATGCCTACAATGATAGATCCAAGGAGCTCAATCTATTTAGCTTACCAAAAAGAAGGTTAAAGGATGCCTTGATTACACGCTGTAGTTACCTTCATGGGGAACAAATATTTAACAATCAGCTCTTCAATCTAGCAGAAAAAATCTAACATGCTCCATTGGCTGGAAGCGGAACTTAGGCCATGTCTACACTAGCGAGTTTCCAGTGACACAGCTGTACCGATACAGCTGTGCCGCTGTACAATCACTTTTGTAGCCGCTCTCTACTGGTGGGAGGAGCTCTTCTGTCAACATAATTAAATCACCTCCAACAAGCCGTGGCACCTCTGACAACAGCGGGGCTGGAGCCCAAGGGCTCCATCTCTGACTAGCAGAGCCATGGGGCAAACAATGGAGGCCTCAGGCCCAGCACAATGAAGCATGGCTGGGTAAAGGCCGGGGGGCACAGACCATCCTGGAAATCCAGGATACCGACATTGTTTAACTGTAACTTACATTCATTGCCAGTTACTTCCCCTTTCCCCCACCCCTTATATACTGATTTTTGTGTGTTTTATCGCTGAACCCACATCTCCTTTGACCCAGGCTGGGTTTTGGCCCACTCTCACTTTTTCTGTGTCTGCAGAATTGTAGCTTTTTGGTCATCAAGTAAGTTCTCCCCAAACACCTCCCAGTTTTCGTTACCGTTTCCCACTATATATTCATGGTCCCACTCACTTAAGCCAGCTGCTGCTTTAAGCTTTGGGAAATTGGCCCTCTAGAACTGCAAGTACACATGTCCAAATTAGTGTAATTTATTTACGTAGGGTTTGGGGTTTTTTTGCAGACTGAATAATAAAAATAAAGTACAGTTTTCTCTATTCTTTACTGGCCCTAAACAGAATAGAAACGCAAACAAACGTGCTTTGCATGTTCTTGTCTTTTTTGTTGTAGTTTCTTTTGCTTTTTTGGTTGCTTTGGTTATTTTTAGCCTTGTGAGCTAGTAAATCTGCTGCCGTGAAAAGTGATACTTGTATGTTAATATCACTTTTCACAGCCTCCCAGCTAGCTACTAAGTCTGCTGTGAAAAGTGACATTACCAAACATACAAATATCACTTTTCACAGCAGTTACACAGCCCTGGCAAGCCCGGAGACAAATTAAACCCTGTATGGGGAGGTGGATATGGAGGCAGTGGGGGCCCGGGGCACTGGGGGGAATGAATAGAGAGCTGGTGGAGGCAATGTGGGACTGTGGGGGTGGGAGTGGCAGCAGGGGCCAGAGTTGATGGTGGAGAGGGGGGAGCTGGGGGCCTGCACCCGCTGCTGCATGGTCAGGAGCCAGAGCCAGAGAGCCCAAAAACCCGGGGCTGGAGGACGCAGAGTGGGCTTGGGCAAAGGGGGGTTGGTGAGCCTGGGGCTGGCACTTGCTGCCTCACAGCTGGGGACCAGAGCCAGAAGACCCGTGGCCAGATCCTAGGGCCTGAAGCCCTGTGGCCAAGGAATGGAGCACACGGTTGAAGTCTGGGGCTCGAGGAGGCAGTGGGGACTGGGGAGATGGCGGGGGGGGGGCTGGGGCTGGAGCCTGCCGCCACGTGGCCGGTGGACAGAACTCAAAGCTCAGTGGCCAGATTCCAGGGCCAGATCCTGAAACCCCGAGGCCAGATCCCAAAGCCTCGTGGCCTCGACCCTGCAGCAGGGGCCTTGGACTTCACCATGGTCCGGAACCAACTTAGAAATATCATGAAACCAACTGTCCCGCAGCTCCAGGTCCATCTGCCCCAGCGGCCACATATGGCCCCCTGCTCGCTCTCTCAACCATTGTTTGTCTCTTTGAGCCATGAGTTCCCTGTGGGAGGGAGTGGGTCCCTGCTGGGTCTGCAGCCAGCCCTCCCGGGCACGGTCTGGCGATACACACACACAATGGGGAATTGTACATGTGCGTGAGTAACAAAGGCTTCCCTGCCCCAACTCCCGCAGGTGACTGCAGGCAGCAGGTTGCGATTGCTGGGCAGCTGCCCCCTGGATCGCTGCCCCACCCCAAAGCCACCTGCAGCAGAGTGAGAAATGGCCTTTGCCACCGCTCACCTGGGGCACTGGGGGCCCCTCAGGAAGATCGGCCAGAGCACTGAGCCACGTGCCTGCAGGCCTCTCAGCTGTTCATGCCCCAGGCCAGGCAGGTGGATTGATGAGTGCAGGAGTGGGGGGAGCAGGACAGAGCAGGATAGAAAGATGCCTACCCTCCGGGGAAGAGGAGTGAGAGACAGACCAGACCCTCAGCTACAGACAGCAGCATCGGTGCACAGGTGGGCTGATCCACTAACAAGCCCATAGCATTTAGGGTTATTGACCACGTGTTCTTAGATGCCCCACCATAAGTATGTGGCACTTCACCCCCCAACTGCATTTACCCTCATCCCCTGTGGGCAGGGCCATTAGCCCCATTGCACTGATGGGAGTTGAGGGCCAGAGGCTGAGTGACTTTCCCAAGGCCACTCAGGGAGCCTGTGGCAGAGCGGGGAATTGAACATGGGTCTCCCACATCCTAGACTAGTGGCCAGACAGCTTGGCACCCTGCCTCAGGCCAGTGGAGGCAGGGAACGCAGGCCAAGGGGTCGCCCAGGCTGTGAGTGGGCAGCGCCGGGAGCCAGGCTGCTTGGCTCCATTTCTAGCTCTGACATTGAGCCACCAGGTGGCCGTGGGCATCCAGCGGGGCTGGGGAGAGGCACTTGTCACCCTGCCTCCCAGGGGCAGGTGGGGGAGGGCTAAGCAGCTGGTGTCTGAAAGGAGCCTGCAGCACCTGAGGGGCCCCATGCCCGGACCCCACAGCGCCTCCTTTGGTACAGAGGGCTGGTCTAGATTAGAGGAGAGAGCTGGCCCCACCATGATCCCCACCTGGTCCTCCACTCGGCAGGCCCCTGAGCTGTGCGGAGCAGGCTGGATCCCCGCAGCGGGCGGGAGCGCACGGCCCTAGGAGCGCGGTGCGGGGGGCCGGCCCTCACGGCTGGGCCCCAGCGGCTCCAGGTGCAGCCACAGCCCGTTCTGGCTGCGCAGGATCAGCTCGGGCTTGCGCCGCACGGGCCTGCTCCGGTCCAGCCGCAGGGCGAAGGCAGCAGGGTCAGCACCAGCACCACCTTCATCTCTGCCACGGCGAAGTTCTGCCCGATGCAGTTCCTGCGAGAAAGCCAGGGGTGTCAGCCGGTGCTCTTCGCTTGGAAGCCACACCCCCTGTGAGGGCAGGGATGGGGGAGCAGGGACAGACAGATGCTGGGGGGAGCCCACCCCCCTGTGGGAGAAGGGACAGATCCTCAGCAATAACAGCTGGCCCCAGCACTGACCAGAGGCCACCTCCTGCCTGTCCCACAATGCTTCACTGCAGCCAGGGAGCCGCTTGCTGGTGGGCAGCCGGGGGTGGGGGAGGGGGCAGTTCGTGCGGCGAGGGGCTCTGAGCCCAGCAGGCAGGTTACCTGGGTCCAGCAGAGAAGGGCATGAAGGCCAGTGGGGGCTGGTTCTTGGAGTTCTCTGGGTCGAAGCGGTGTGGGTTATAGACCTGGAGCAGCAAGCACAAGGCACGGTGAGGGGAGCGAGGGCGAAGGGTGGGGTGTGGGGCTGGTCCCTGAGCCAAGGGGGAGCAAAGGCAGCCCCTCCCCGGGTGCAGCTTGGGCACCAGGCTCCCCAAGAGTGAGCTTCTGACTGGGGCCATGTGCTGGCAGCGGGGATGGTTCTGCCTCCACCCAGCACTCAGTGACCCATCCCCACCCAGTGTGAATGGGGGTGCGACCCTCACTCCCCTCTAGGCGAGCTGGGGGGGGGGGGGGAAGGAGCTTCCTCTCTGGGGAAGGTCACTGGGCATAGGAAGCTGCTACTTTGATGGCGCTTCAGCACCCCCTGGTGCCACGCTGGGGCATTGGGTCAGCAATGACTCCGAGGGGACAGTGCCCCTACCGAGCCCCGCAATCCCACTCTCTGCAGCACAGCGCCCCCTGGTGCCACGCTGGGGCATTGGGTCAGCAATGACTCCGAGGGGACAGTGCCCCTACCGAGCCCCGCAATCCCACTCTCTGCAGCACAGCGCCCCCTGGTGCCACGCTGGGGCATTGGGTCAGCAATGACTCCGAGGGGACAGTGCCCCTACTGAGCCCCGCAATCCCACTCTCTGCAGCACAGCGCCCCCTGGTGCCACGCTGGGGCATTGGGTCAGCAATGACTCCGAGGGGACAGTGCCCCTACCGAGCCCCGCAATCCCACTCTCTGCAGCACAGCGCCCCCTGGTGCCACGCTGGGGCATTGGGTCAGCAATGACTCCGAGGGGACAGTGCCCCTACCGAGCCCCGCAATCCCACTCTCTGCAGCACAGCGCCCCCTGGTGCCACGCTGGGGCATTGGGTCAGCAATGACTCCGAGGGGACAGTGCCCCTACCGAGCCCCACAATCCCACTCTCTGCAGCACAGCGCCCCCTGGTGCCACGCTGGAGGTGGCCGTGGGGTGGAGTAGAGCCAAAGGGGCAGAACAGAGTGACCAGTGGTACCTGGGGCTCCGGCCTGACAGCAGGATTGTGATGCGTCCCATAGATACTGATCAGACAGACGTTCCCTGCCAGAGAGGAAACTGCCTCATTAGAGAGAGGAAAGGGAGAAGGAGGGGAGGGGTTGTGCACCACAGGGGTTATGGGCCCAGTTCCGGTGCCATGCCCCTGGCTGGGGGGCAGGGAAGAAGGCTGGTACCTTTGGGTAGGACACGTCCGTCGGGCAGTTTGATGTCCTCGGTGCAGCGCCGGGACACGGCCGTGACGGGCGGGTGCAGACGCAGACTCTCCTTGATGCACATGGTGGAGAAGGGCACCTGGGACAGGTCCCCCTGCAGAGAGCAGAGCTTAGCGCTGGCCCCAGAGGTGGATGCATGGGGGGCCCAGTGTGAGCCCATGAGCCAGGCAATGGGGCTGGGACAGACTCGCATAGGCATGGAGCTGGCACTGAGGGGACAAACAACACCATGATGGGGGGGGGGGGGAGCATGCACATCTGAGTGGCAGGGTCCTTGGGCATCCAGGGGGGACATGCAAAACCCAGAGCAGCAGGGCCCTCGGGCACTGGGGAGCAGCCTAGGGCCATCTTGCAGGGGAAGCCCTCCAGCTTGTGGGGCTGGCAGAGGTGAAGGGACCCCAGTGCTAGGCATAGACTGGTGGGGAGGGGAGGGGAGGGCAGCGGCTGGGCTAACCCTCACAGGTGGGGTGGGGGCTGTGCTGGAACTACAGGGCGTGGAAGTGGGGGTGCTGGGGGTCAGCACTGCAGCTGAAGCAGCCATCTCACCATTCAACCTCCTCCGACTCCTTGTCCCGCAGTAAGTCCTTGATCTCCTCCCGGCAGCGCTCCTGGTACTCGGGGTGACAGGCCAGGTTATACAGCACCCAGGAGAGGCCGCTGGCTGTGGTGTCGTGGCCTGCAGAGAGAGGCCAGCCCAGCGTGAGAGCCGCGGGGGCAGAGAGGGACCGTGGAGAGTCCGGGGCTGGAGGGACCCTCCCCCTGCCAGCACCTCCTCCGGGGCCTTGCTCCCCATGACTCTCTGGCAGTGCCAGCTGGGAACTCCAGGCCCCTCGTGCCTGCAGGGCAAATGGGGTGACTCTGAGCATCTGTCTCCACTACCACCACCTCCTCCGTTGCTGGGACTGTCTGGCAGTGCCCAGGGGCAGATCTGTCTTAGCCCCATTTCACGGAAAGGCACACCCAGCTCACTCAGAGCCAGGGACTGAACCCAGCTCTCCTGCCCTCCCCCCAGAGCCATGTCATCCGCAGAGACCCCACCTCCCACATGAGGCTGTGAGGTCAGCAGGCGAGCCCCCCCACCTCCTCTCCAGGGGGGCTCCTCACCCTCAAACATGAAGGTGTCGGCCTCAGCTGCGATGTCCTCGTCTGACAGGTCCTGGCCGTCCTCATCCTGCACAAAGCACACACTGCTGGACGGGTAACCTGGCTCCCCGTGACTCAGGGACCCCAGCCCCACCGGCCCACGCCTCCCCCACTTCAGAGCCTGGGAGGATGGGACATCTTGGGGTGGAGTGAGCTTGGCCATCTCCCCTCCACCCAGCCCGGGGAAAGAGGCAGTCCCTGCCCTGCCCCACAGCCCCAGGCCCCAAGGTGGGCTCCCCCCTTCCCCCATGCCCAGCCTGGCTCTGGTGTTAGAGCTCCCCAGAGGTGCCAGCCTCATGTCGCCAAGTGCAGTTCATATCGCTCCACGCTGAGCATGCTGGGAAGGCAGCTCTGGCTGGGCCGCCCCAGAGAGCTGGGCCGGGGGGCAAGTCCCGGTGTGACAGACATCACACAGCACCTTCCACCTGGCTCCCCAGGACTCTCTGGCAGTGCCAAATGGGAACGCCAGGCCCTGCCCTGGACGTCAACGAACCCCCACACTCCCGAGGGCAGGATCTCCCACTGTGTCCCCTTGGCCAATTGCAGGACATCCGTGACCTCCGCCCACCCCCACGGGGCAGGCCCCCCCATGTCCCCTTGGCCAATCGCAGGACATCCGTGACCTCCGCCCACCCCCACGGGGCAGGCCCCCCATGTCCCCTTGGCCAATCGCAGGACATCCGTGACCTCCCCCCACCCCCACGGGGCAGGCCCCCCATGTCCCCTTGGCCAGGAGCAGGACATCCGTGACCTCCCCCCACCCCCACGGGGCAGGCCCCCCATGTCCCCTTGGCCAGGAGCAGGACATCCGTGACCTCCCCCCACCCCCACAGGGCAGGCCCCCCCACCACGTTACCTTGGCCAGGAGCAGGATGTCAATGAAGTCCACCGTCCTGCCCTGCTTGGATTTGAGCCAGGCCTCCCTGCCCCGGTGGCTCAGGGCCTGGTGGCGCCGCTGCACCACGTCGGCCATGAAGCGGTGCACGGTGTCGCAGGCGCGCCGGAAGCGCCGCCCGTCGGGTGACAGGCGGTACAGGAAGTCGCAGTGCAGGAGCAGGCGGTGCTGGCGTCCCACCACCAGGGAGCTGAGTTCCAGGATGGCTGCGATGTAGTCACTGGGTGTCCTGCAACACAACAGGCCAGCATGTGCCTGACAGGCCGGGGCGGGGGCCCCCTGATCAGAGCTGGGGGATCCCGGCGGGCTGGGCCTCGCCACAGAGCGATGGCGTGATCTCCCAGCCACGGGATCTCCGGGCCGGCCGGCGGGGAAGGGACCAAGCTTGGGTGCCTCTGGCTGCTGCTGCGGCTCAGCCAGTGTGGGACGGTGACAAATGACCAGAAAGGGTTAAGCATCCTGCAGGACAAATGACTCAGATTCAACCCTTAAAAACATACGGGGAGATCACGTTTGTGGTTTTGGGTATTTACGTACATACTAGCAGAGGTCAACAATGTAATCAAACAGTCCCTGTCCATGCTGTATTCGGTTAATTCAGAGATCAAAAGAACATCAATGAACTGTAAACGCAGGATATCGTCGCTGTATTCCTCTCTCTTTGAAATGTACAGCCAATCATCTGCGACTGGTGGAAAAACCGGCAACTGCCTTGTGTTACTTCGTGTAGCTAATTACCGGTGATGGACCTACTTCAGAGTCGCCCCGATTGCCTATTGTTGGTCTAAGGACTCCAACCTGTCAAAGAAGGCCTGGAGTTGTATAAAAAGACCCTTGGGTCCTGATCCTGTTTATCTCAGATCTGCTTGAGGCTTCATGCAGGGGAAGCCTAAGCCACAAGGACTGAGATCCCAGTTCTGACTGGACCGCCCTGAATATAAACACTGGACTATAACCAATGGACTATTTCTGAAAGAACTCTTTGCCTCTGCAAAGCTCTCCATCTCGGCTATAAATCTGAACCTCAAGAATTGTACTCATGTCTGTATGTGCACCAGTGCAGTAAAACAGGTGCAAGCTGCCGACGAGGGCCCTGCAGTACACGTATAAACTGGGGGCAGGAGGGTTCTGGGGTGATGGGACTGAGGTGAGGAGCTTCCTGGCAGCGAGAGGCATGCAACAGCAGGATCATCCCCCAAGAGTCACAGCACAGCCATGCCGACCCCACAGGCGTTAGCAGACAGACCTGCGAGTGCAAGCACCAAGCACCAGCCTCCGCGCAGTGAGCTGCAGGAGTTCCACCCCCAGTGCTGACCCGGGCCTGGCGCAGCCCCCCAACGCCTCCAGACACCCCACTGGAGAGCCCCTGCCCAGGCCTGCAGTAACACCCTCCCCGCCCTGGGATCTCCAGTTCAGAGACCCATTCCGTGAATCCGGCCAGGCTCACTGGGGCCAGGCCAGGAAGGGAGGGAGGGACCCTGCAGCCCATTCGCCCCACTCTAACCTCCCCCAGTGAGGGGGCTCCCACCCTCGGGTCAGCGCGGGGCCCTGCTGGGGGAGCTGCCCCCGCGTCACTCACTCCTGGCAGTTGCCGTTGCAGCCGAAGACGCATTTCTGCAAACTGTCCAGGGTCATGAGGCTGATCTGACCAGACATGTCCAGGGAGGTGGATCCTGACGCCACCAGCCGGCGCCACTTGGCCTGTGGGGGAACAGCAGCCCCCGAGCAGCTGCCTGCAGGGACGGCACTGCGGAGCCCAGTGCCCATGCAATGCGGGTGGGCCAGCGTCAGAGACAGGCAAGCAGACAGGGGAGGAGGCTAGTGGACTGGTGCAGTGCCAGGGCTGGGCATGTGGTGGGGGCAGGTGAAAGAGCAGTGGGCAGGCGGGTGGGTGGGCAGGGTATCGGTGCAGTATATGCCCGGGGGGCGGTGCAGGGCCAGAAGCACTGCGTAGTGATGGTACAGCACATTGCATAGGGTGTGGGGGAGGCATGGGGAGGGCAGGCTGCTGGTTCCACATATGCCAAGGGAGGAAGGCACTAGTGCAGCGTGTGCCATGGGGGGAGGGTCCCGGGCAGGCTGGCGGGTGCCAGGGCAGCGTGTGCCATGGGGGGAGGGTTACGGGCAGGCTGGGGGTGGCAGGGTGCCAGGGCAGTGTGTGCCATGGGGGGGAAGGTCCCGGGCAGGCTGGCGGGTGCCAGGGCAGTGTGTGCCGTGGGGGGGAGGGTCCCGGGCAGGCTGGCGGGTGCCAGGGCAGCGTGTGCCATGGGGGAGGGTCCCGGGCAGACTGGCGGGTGCCAGGGCAGCGTGTGCCATGGGGGAGGGTCCCGGGCAGGCTGGCGGGTGCCAGGGCAGCGTGTGCCATGGGGGAGGGTCCCGGGCAGGCTGGCGGGTGCCAGGGCAGCGTGTGCCATGGGGGAGGGTCCCGGGCAGGCTGGCGGGTGCCAGGGCAGCGTGTGCCATGGGGGAGGATCCCGGGCAGGCTGGCGGGTGCCAGGGCAGCGTGTGCCGTGGGGGAGGGTCCCGGGCAGGCTGGCGGGTGCCAGGGCAGTGTGTGCCGTGGGGGGGAGGGTACCGGGCAGGCTGGCGGGTGCCAGGGCAGCGTGTGCCGTGGGGGACGGTCCCGGGCAGGCTGGCGGGTGCCAGGGCAGCGTGTGCCGTGGGGGACGGTCCCGGGCAGGCTGGCGGGTGCCAGGGCAGCGTGTGCCGTGGGGGACGGTCCCGGGCAGGCTGGCGGGTGCCAGGGCAGCGTGTGCCGTGGGGGAGGGTCTCGGGCAGGCTGGCGGGTGCCAGGGCAGTGTGTGCCATGGGGGAGGTTCCCGGGCAGGCTGGCGGGTGCCAGGGCAGGGTGTGCCATGGGGGAGGGTCCCGGGCAGGCTGGCGGGTGCCAGGGCAGCGTGTGCCATGGGGGAGGGTCCCGGGCAGGCTGGCGGGTGCCAGGGCAGTGTGTGCCGTGGGGGGGGGGCCAGAGGCACAGGCATAGATTTGGTGCCATGATGGGAGGGGGTTACTCACATGCATGATGTCAGTGCTCTGGTTGAAGATCTTCATGTAGGGCTTCAGGATGTCAAAGTGGAAGGCTGGCGTCAGCATGCGCCGGTGCCGACCCATTTCGGACCATTGCTCAGCAGCAAACCGTCCCCTGAGATGACAGGCACTCAGCTCAGAGCCCTGGCAGAGATCCCGCAGCCCAGGCCCCCTGCAGCCCGCTGAGTCGCAGCCAGCTGGGGTGCTCAGCGAGAATCAACCTCCCTGGTGCATGTTGGGCAGCACGAGAGTGCGTGCACGTGTGCAATGCGTGCATGGGTGGGGGTGTGAGTGAAGCATGTGTGGGTGTGTTTGTGGGGGCACGTGTGGGCATGAACATGCAGGTGCATGCGTGTGTGTACGTGCAGGTGCGTGGTGGTATGCACACAGAGGTACGTGCGCATGTGAAGGCGTGTGTGTGATCCTGGGCACACCCACGTGCTGGCGCTCACGGCTATGGCACGCATAGCTCCAGCTCCACACTGACATAAGAATGGACAGACTGGATCAGCTCAATGGTCCATCCAGCCCAGTCTCCTGTCTGCCAACAGTGGCCATATCCCTCCTTTGTCGTCTCTTTTCCAAGCTGAAAAATCCCCGTCTTTTTAATCTTTCCTCATATGGAACCTGTTCCATACCCCTAGTCATTTTTGTTGCCCTTTTATGAACCTTTTCCACGTCCAATATATCTTTTTTGAGATGGAGCAACCACACCTGCATGCAGTATTCAAGATGTGGGGGTACCATGCATTTATATAGAGGCAATATGATATTTTTCTGCATTATTATCTCTCCCTTTTCTAATGGTTCCCAACATTCAGTTCACTTCTTTGACTGCCGCAGCACATTGAGTGAATGTTTTCAGATAACTATCCACAATGACTCCAAGATCTCTTTCTTGAGTGGTATCAGCTGATTCAGGCCCCATCATTATTTATGTATAGTTGGGATTATGTTTTCCAATGTGCGTTACTTTGCATTTATCAGCATTGAATTTCATCTGCCATTTTGTTGCCCAGTCACCCAGTTTGGAGAGATTCTTTTGAAACTCTTTGCAGTCTGCTTTGGACTTATCCTGAGCGGTTTTGTATCATCTGTAAATTTCGTCACCTCTTTACCCACTTTTCCAGATCATTTATGAATATGTTGAATGGGACTGGTCCCAGTACAGACCCCTGGGGGACACCACTATTACCTCTCTCCATTCTGAAAACTGACCATTTATTCTCACCCTTTGTTTCCAGTCTTTTAACCAGTTACTGATCCAGAAAGGACCTTCCCTCTGATCCCACGATAGCTTACTTTGCTTAAGAGCCTTTGGTGTAGGAACTTGGTGAGTCACTCCCCTTCCCTTGGTCAGTCAGGGACTGCGATGAGGTAATGCTCACCTGACCCTGAAGGGTCAGGGTGGGGGGACACAGCCAAGAGGGAAGAAAGAACATGATAAAAGGGAGAGACATTTGTCATGGTCTTCTTCTCTCTTCCACCTCCATCTACAGACCTCACCAAGCCACTGAAGCGCTGATCAAAGGGGAGAGCCTGGCTGAAGGACAACCAGCTAGCCTGTGGTGAGAAGCATCTACATTTGTAAGGACAATAAAAGTGTTAAGATTAGCTTAGAATGTGTTTTGCTTTCATTTTGTTTGACCAAATCCGACTTGTTTTGCTTTGACTTATAAATGACTTAAATCTATCTTTGTAGTCAATAAATCTCTTTGTTTATTCTACCTGACGCAGTGCATTTGGTTTGAAGTGTGTCAGAGACTCCCCTTGGGAGAACAAGCCTGGTAAATATCAATTTCTTTGTTAAATTGATGAAATCTCATAAGCTTGCAGCGGGCATAACTGGACACTGCAAGACGGAGGTTCCTAGGGTTGTGTCTGGGACCAGAGATATTGGCTAGTGTCATTCGATTGCACAGACCAAGGAGCAGCTTACATGCCAGGGGCTGTGTGTGAACAGCCCCAGAGTGGGGGTTCTCACAGAAGAGCAGGGTAAGGCTGGCTCCCAGAGTCAAGGATTGGAGTGACCTAGCTGATCATCGGTCCAGATAACACCAGAGGGGAACATCACACCCTCCATTCCCCACAAGCCCCTCCCCTGGGGTCCGGGCCCCATGACACCAAGCACAACAGATCCAAGCCCAGAAGAAAGGGCACTCACCTAGCCAGGGCTTCAGGAAGCCGTAGAACAGGTAGTCCTTGGGTGCGATGGCAACTGTGGGGGAGACCAGAGATGGGCAGGCCCAGGGGTTAGTGCTGAGACACACATGGCTCGGGAGTGCAGAGATGCGGCACACCTGGGGTTTAGTGCTGAGACACACACACGGCAGAGTGGAAGAGAGATGGGCGCACCCCGGTGTTAGTGCTCAGACACACATGGCACTGGGGGCGGTAATGGGGTGCACCCTGGCGTTAGCGCTCACACACACATACACGGTTTAGGACACAGGGAAGGAGTGCAGGACTACTGTTATCAGAGCCCCGGCTGGAGCTGCAGCTCCACTGGGCCCCCTTTTGGTCTGGAAAGGGGCAGCTGCAGGAATGTGGGTCTGTCCAGTGCCCACCTGCTCCACAGGCTGTTTCCTAAGGAGCCTTGGCGCATCGCCCTGTGAAAGCAGCCCCCATCAGACAAGGCAGAACCCTGCTGGACACCCTGCTCCAGGCTCTACCCTAGGAGCCAGGAGGGTGGCTGCTGGGGCAATGGGACAGGCTCAGTGAACAGCGTGAAGGAGCCACACGACAGGGACCAGGTGCTGAGCCACCAGGCCCCTCACGCAGAGCAGGCTTGCTCTGAGCGAGTCACAGACAGGTAGGAGGACACGGGGCACAAGCAGCATCCGCAGCCTGGGCCAGGCCTGCAGCGCGACAGAGACTCCTCCTGGGGCAGTGCCTGTGACCCACGGACTGCGTGAGCTTGGCAGTCACGTGGGGCCTTCACAATAGAGAGCTTGGCATCCTTAAAACTCCCTATTAGCTGTATTCCCTGGCTCTGCGAGCAGAGTGGGGATCCTGTGGCTACAGCAGGGTCTGGAGGGGGCTGGGAGCCAGGACTCCTGGGTTCTATTCCTGTCTCTTACATGGACATGCTGTGTGAGTCCCCTGCCCCCTCTGTACCTCAGTGACTCCCTACCTCGCAGGGCTGTGCGAATGGCTGGCACTCGGGTGGGTGACACGGGAGACGGGCAAAGGTGGCTTGGCAGGCCCAGCTCTCTGAGACTGAGCTGGCCTCAGCTGCTCCTCTCCCTGGGTCAGCCAGAGACAATAGGGACAGAAACTGCCCCCCCTGCACCACTAGCCCCACGACCACCCCCTCTCTGCACCATTCTCCAGATTCCCCCACCCCCAACATCCCACTAGCCTCACGGCCATGCACCCCCACAACAGTATCAGCCTCACACTCTCTGCTGCTCCCCATAGGCCCCCCCAAGAATATCGGCCATTTGGTCCTTATGACTCTCCCTGACCTGTTTCTCCCCTGGACCACCTCCCTCATTGTCCCCTTCACCCCACAGCCCTGCCGTGCCCCCTTTGGGACCATGGACTGAGTTGATGAAGGTGTCCCTGAGCCAGCTGGATGCTATCAGATCCCCCACTCGCCTATCACCAGCCAGGGATGCTGGCAGGGCTGCAATGAACCTTTGCTCCCATGGGTCACTGGCCCAGAGCCTGACGGCAGCTCCAGCTGGGCTTCAGCCAGTGGGACGTGCTCCTCTCAGGACGCTAAGGGATGGCTACAGCCTCTGCCCTAACTCCTCTGGGGCCAGGGGGACTCACTAAGGACCCTGGGTTGGCAGCACCCAGCCAGACAAGCAGCCCAATGAACAGCCACCTGCCGAGCTGAGCTCGGCCTGAGACCTGATCCCTTCCCCCAGCCCCGACAGCCAGGCAGCTTCCTCCTCAGCCACGTGGAGGAGGGCTGGTCTCAGCAGCCAGTCCGGCCGGGGGCTTTTCTAGGGAGCAGCTGCCCTCTCACCACTGGGCCCATGTCCCTAGAGGTCCCGTCATGGCGGGTGCAGCACACATGACATCGAGAGCTCCAGGCGCCTGCTGGGAATCCAACCCCTGCTGAGCCCCAGGACAGACAGACGGACGGACACACAGACTCCTGGGGCTGGGGCCACCCTCACTACCTGACTCCAGCAGCACGGGTTTAACGGCCTCTGGGTGGAAGAGCCGGAGAATGGGAAACCAGGGCCCAAACCACCAAAGGCAGGAGTGGCTGTAGCCCCCGGCGAGCTCATCTGCGCACTGCATCCCCTCCTCCGCGCTCTGACCCTGCAACGAGGAGCCAGGGGTTAGCCACGGGCCAGCTGGGACTCCGGCCACGTCTCCGGCCAGGGCGACATGCTGGGCCCAGCGCCCGACGCAGCCCACTGCAGGAGCGGCAGCTCCCCAAGCAGACCCACTGCTGGCTGCTCTCAGAGCGCCTCTGGCTTCCTTTCTAATGGGGCAGGGAGGGCTGCCCTCACCTGGCAGTCGGTTGGATGGGGCCACTTGGGGCTCCCTGTGTTATTGCAAACACGGCTCCCAGCCATTCTCCGTGCAGAGGTGAACCCGGGGGCTCAGTGGGCAGCGAGCATGAGCCCTCAGCCCCGGCATGAACTGGCTACATGCATTCACACAGCCCCAGCACTGCATCCCCGCCCTGCGCTGCTCTGCCATCCAGCTGAGCTGAGCAGGAGACTGAGGGCTCCTGAGCCCCGAAGCACCTCTCTCCTGGCCCCGTGACATCCAACTCTGCTCCAGGGAGCAACGCTCATTGCTCAGACCCAGCTGCTGGCTTTGAGGACTAAGGCCAGACCTCCCCTCTCTGTGTCCTGCCAAGCCCGCCTGGCACTGGGGGAGGGAGCTGGACTCTGTTCCCGCTGCTGCATCAGCAACGGGATTGTTTACAAAGTTCCCGCAGACTGCACTGGGCTCCTGGGCACAGCGAGTCATACAAAGGGCTGGCGGGGTAGGGCTGGATGCTAGGCTGGCGGGGAGGGGCAGCATTTCTATTTGTTGCTTTGGCTCTGGACTTAGGGCCCTGGTGAAACTTCCAGAGTCACTTCTCAACCACCCTGCAGGGCAGCAGTTCAGGGATGAGCAAACAAGCCCCAGCGTAGCTCCACGTGCCCGTGGCCCTGCGGGCCCAGGCGCCACTTGGAGCAGGGCTAATTGGGGAGAGTGGCAGCAGTACGTCAACGGGGACAGATGTCCCCTCCGCAAGGGGGCAGAAGAGGCTGGAGCAGGAGCCCCCAGGCCAGGGAGCACCGACCAGGCTGGGGGCTGGATTCCGTCGGAGTCTGGCTTCAGCTCATCGCGCGTCCCCCTGCAGCGCACAGCCCCAGCAACTCGCTCACCAGAGAGGGGCCTGCGCTGGCGGTGCTGGGACACCTGCAGGTGTTCTGCCTGCTCCTGCACTCCTCGCCCACACCCCAGTGGGACTCTGCCCCATCCCCCTATGGCAGCAGGCAGCCTTCTGGGTGCCCCTGGATCCAGAGAGTAGCAGGGGCTGGGCTGGACTCCCCAAAGCAGTAAATGACACAATCTCTCAAGAGCCAAACAGGAATTGGTACAAACGAGGGCACAAGGAAGACCCCACCCCCCAAACACCTGCCCCCCGCAGCTACATGGCCCCATTTTATTCCCCTGCCTCCCTGCACAGAGCACGTTGACGGCCTTTGCCCAGGGTGAGCTGGTGCAGACAGTGGCCTGCAGCAAGAGCAGTCACATCAAGGGAGCTGGAGGAGCTGGACTAAGGCAGCCTGTCCTCCAGGGGGGATCCAGAACCGCCCGGGGGGGAAAAGGGGATTCTGTAGAGCTGCACAGCCCAGCCTGTCCGACAAGGTTTCCACTGCAGCACGGCCCCAGAGACAGGCTGAAGCTTCCTGGGGCTGCCTGGGCAGAGCTGTCCCACAATGGAGCAGGGAGGCAATAGCCCCTCCCTCCAATGTGCCCCCACCTCAAATAGCACAGCGACAGCTGGGGAGGGGTCTGGGAGGAGCCACCAGAACACCTCAAGCTCTGGGAAACCTGCCTCTCTGGGGGAGGCTACAGGAGCCCAATGGATTTAATTTCTTCAAGGGCAGGAAAAGAGGTGCCTAGATCCCAGCTACCAGCCCCTCCATGGGCAGGGATGCCTGGCAGCAGGGGGCTCTGCCATCCAGCAGACAGCGGCAGAGTCAGATCCAGCAGGAACGAACTCAGACTGACAACACAGTGCAGGTGTTTAACAGGGAGGGGATCGAGCCCTGGGAACTGTTAGGATATAGATATTCAGGCCTGTCTGTAAAGGTGTCACGGAGTCCCTGAGCGATGCTCTGGAACTGCTCCCCATGAAGCCAGTCAGGACTCTGGGGCAGTCGCCTTTCTGTGAGCAGCCTGTCTTCAGGACACGCAGCTCACACAGCTTCCACCTTCCTGGGTCTGACCTCGGAGCATTCAGCATCCTCTGCCCCTCCGTGCGCTTCCCACAGCGAGTCCGCTCAGGCGGGGCTCCTGGGGAAGCCAGAGGGTCCTGCACCCCAACTTCGCAGTCAGACGTGACTCTCAGCCAGCCAGTAACACAGAAGGTTTATTAGATGACAGGAACATGGTCTAAAACAGAGCTTGCAGGTGCAGAGAACGGGACCCCTCAGCTGGGTCCATTTTGGGGGGCAGTGAGCCAGACAACCACGTCTGCACTTCACTCCATGTCCCAGCCAGCCCCAAACTGAAAACCCCTCCAGCCCCTCCTCCTCTGGGCTTTGTTCCTTTCCCGGGCCAGGTGGTCACCTGATTCCTTTGTTCTCCAACCCTTCAGCTCTCACCTTGCAGGGGGGGAAGGGCCCAGGCCATCAGTTGCCAGGAAACAGGGTGTCGGCCATTCTCTGTGTCCAGATCCCTGCACACACCTGCCCTCTAGGGCTCTGCAATGATCATACACCCTTACCCCACCACCTAGATACTTAAGAACTGCATAGGGGAAACTGAGGCACCCCCACACTATTCAGAGGAAACATTAAGAACAGGCCCACTTCGTCACATCTCTCCCCCCTTCGAGATCGAACTGAGCGGGGTCACTTTACCCGGTGACCTGGGGAAGTTTGAAGCCACCAATGTTCCCATGGATGCCCCAGCATCTCTCCCGTTCCTTGGTAGGAGTTACACCAGGCCCTTCCAGTTTCACGCCCTCCCTTAGGTCGGGGGTGGTCGATAGCACTAGCAGGCTGCATGTGGGAAGGTTTCTGCAGCCCATGCCCTTTGGCCACCCCAAAACCCCAGGGGGTCAAACTGGGATTGGGTTTTCTCCCAGAGCTCCAGTCTGGAGGGCTGCAATTCGGGCTCTCTTGGTTAAGGGCCCCCCGAAACCGCTCCTCTCTGAGCCTTCAGCAGGCCTGGTCCTCGGCAATCCCCCTTCGTGTTACTGCTCCCCAGTCACTTACTGCAGGAAGCACCATCCACGGGGTGCAGTAGATCCCACCGCTGCCACCAGTTGTCACGGAGTCCCTGAGCGATGCTCTGGAACTGCTCCCCATGAAGCCAGTCAGGACTCTGGGGCAGTCGCCTTTCTGTGAGCAGCCTGTCTTCAGGACACGCAGCTCACACAGCTTCCACCTTCCTGGGTCTGACCTCGGAGCATTCAGCATCCTCTGCCCCTCCGTGCGCTTCCCACAGCGAGTCCGCTCAGGCGGGGCTCCTGGGGAAGCCAGAGGGTCCTGCACCCCAACTTCGCAGTCAGACGTGACTCTCAGCCAGCCAGTAACACAGAAGGTTTATTAGATGACAGGAACATGGTCTAAAACAGAGCTTGCAGGTGCAGAGAACGGGACCCCTCAGCTGGGTCCATTTTGGGGGGCAGTGAGCCAGACAACCACGTCTGCACTTCACTCCATGTCCCAGCCAGCCCCAAACTGAAAACCCCTCCAGCCCCTCCTCCTCTGGGCTTTGTTCCTTTCCCGGGCCAGGTGGTCACCTGATTCCTTTGTTCTCCAACCCTTCAGCTCTCACCTTGCAGGGGGGGAAGGGCCCAGGCCATCAGTTGCCAGGAAACAGGGTGTCGGCCATTCTCTGTGTCCAGATCCCTGCACACACCTGCCCTCTAGGGCTCTGCAATGATCATACACCCTTACCCCACCACCTAGATACTTAAGAACTGCATAGGGGAAACTGAGGCACCCCCACACTATTCAGAGGAAACATTAAGAACAGGCCCACTTCGTCACAAAAGGCCTATACTCTAAGAATTTAGGTGTATTCTTATCACTTGGCTAATTATAGAGGTATAAAAGAAAGAATCAAAATCACTGTCTGCTGGTGTAAGGGCCTTCTCTTACTATGACAGTCTGAGGCCCTGTTCTTAGCTAAGACCTTTGGCTAAGCAGCAGAGGCAGCCATAAGCTGGGAAGCGAACAGTCACATCCTCACATTCCAAACTAGTCACATTGAAATAAGGTGCTATTGGGCTGTTAGGCACTATCAGGACAGGATTGTATTCCTATCACCTCCAGAGAAAGGGAAGTGCCTAGAAAATGTAAAAGGAAACTTAGTTTGATAGCATCCTGTCTGGCAAGAACTCACTTATCAATAGCTGGGATGTGAAATCCTCACTTCTGTATTGTCTTGTCATTATAGTTCCCACTTTGCTATTGTTTGTCTGTATAATCTCTGTCTGGTTCTGTGATTGTTCCTGTCTGCTGTATAATTAATTTTGCTGGGTGTAAACTAATTAAGGTGGTGGGATATAATTGGGTACATAATCATCTTACAATATGTTAGGACTGGTTAGTTAAATTTCAGGAAAATGATTGGTTAAGGTATAGCTAAGCAGAACTCAAGTTTTACTATATAATCTGTAGTCCATGAGGAAGTGAGTGGGTGTGGGTGGGAGGGGGTGGGCATGTGGGTGAGGGAAATGGGAACAGGGAATGGGGCTGGGGAAATTGGAATAATGTTTGGCTAAGGGCAGGAATGGGAACAGGGACACAGGTGTAAGGCTCTGTGGTGTCAGAGCTGGGAAGGAGGATACTAAGGAAGGAAACTGGAATCATGCTTGCTGGAAGTTCACCCCAATAAACATCAAATTGTTTGCACCTTTGGATTTCGGGTATTGTTGCTCTCGGTTCATGCGAGAAGGACCAGGGAAGTAAGTGGGTGAAGGAATAAGCCCCCTAACAGGAACAGCTGGCCCAGGGACACAGGGGCTTTGCCATCCCTGGGAGTCTTTACATGGAGATGGGCTGTCCCTTTGTAACACTCCCTCCAGCACAGCCAGGAGCTCGGGGCTGGCTGAAGGGAGCTCTGGGGAGGGTCTCTGCCTTGTGTGACACCGGCAGTCAGATTAGAGGAGCAGAATGGTCCCTCCTGGCCTGACCCACCCTGCATTCAGCTCTGGGCCCCCTGGACAGTAAACCAATCCCAGGGGTCAAGGCCAGAAGAGGCTGCTGGGCCCACACAGTGCAGAACACAGGGAAGAGCAGCCAAGGTGGCAGGGAAGGATTGGTTCACCCGGGCAGAGGAGCGAGTCAGTTGAGCCAAGGGGCCTGCACTGATTATGTATGAGAACACGAGGGTTGTGACCCACGGGGCTGGGGGGTTGACCTGGAGCAGAGGGAAACCCAGGCTGGACAGTGCGGACTCCGAGGAGCTATTGCAGGGAGACTGCCATTAGCTCCCCAGGCGGATTGTCCTGTCTGGTGCCTTCCCCAGGGCTCTGGTCGGGCTGCTCTGCAGGGTCTCAGGTGACTGGCTCCCAGCCCTGCCCTGGGGAAGTCAGGAAAGCCTTCATACCACCATGATGTCACACTGGGGGTAAGGGACTGGCTGGGAGCCCTGTCCCTTGGGATGTTCACAGCTAGCCTGGCCAGGGCCCTGGAGAACAGATTGCTGGGGCCAGTCCTGCATAGGTTCCCAGGGGACGGGCTAGAGGGCCCCAGCTGGTGTCTCCCATCTCTGGCCCCACAAGTTGTGTCTATTGTGCACGTAGACACCCGTGACCTGCCCATGTCAGCTGACTCGGACTCAGGGCTGTAAATCTGAGGTATAGACATTTGGGCTTAACTGGAGCCCAAGATCTGGGATCCCACAGGGAGGAGGTCCCAGAGGCCAGGCTCCAGCCCCAGCTGGAATATCTACACTGCAGGGTAACAGCCCCACAGTCTGAGCCCGAGCCAGCTACAGGTGTCTACGTGCTGTACGGACATACCCTCAGAGCCTCACCTCCACCCCCAGGAGTCAGCGTACCTGAGGCTGTTGTGATCGGCTTGAGGAAATCAGGGTGCACCAGGCCCAGGACTGGCAGGAAGGGCCCCATCCATGTCACAAAGACCTGGGAGAATGTAGCCACTGTTTGGGACACCAGGCTCAGCCCCTCCTCACCAGGTATGAACTGCAGGAGGGATGGGGCAGAGTTAATATAGGAGGGACCCAATCCTACCCGGGACTCCTGAGCAAGTCAGCGCATGCCAGGCAGGGGCAGAATCGGATCCTGTGATCAGAGGCAGGACTGCCGTGTGCAATGCCTCACCAAGTGTATCTGTCAAGACCCTCGCTCCTGGCCCAGTGCTCACATCCCATCCATCTTGGGGGATGCTCCCCAGAGCAGGCAATACATTTCCGAGACTGCCCCTCTCCCCAGGGACCTACAGACTGGCCTGACCCCTAGTGTCAGGGGACCCTCCGACACCAACCCTATCTCCCCTCACTGCGCTGGTGGCTGCTCTGAGGCCAAACATGCCTCACTCCAAGCAGCCAGTTGGGTCTCCTAGGTCCCTCTGTGCTCTGAGGGGCAGAGTTCCTGCAATGCCCGATGTCACAGCACATGGTGATTGGCTATGCCCTTGCCAAAGCTACACCAGGTGGGGCCATCCTGCCAGGGGCTTTATAACCCTCCCTGCTCCACAGCAAAGGCGGCCGAACAGGCCCAGGGGCCACTTACCACCAATGCAGGCAGAGCCATTGGGGTGCAGCTGGCTGGCAGGGGTGTCACGGGGCTGGGCCAGGGAGCATGGCAGGGGCCAGTGGTGAGCAGAGATGCTTCTATGGATTGGTTCCCTTAGAGCCCCTGTGTGACGAAGTGGGACTGTTCTTAATGTTTCCTCTGAATAGTGTGGGGGTGCCTCAGTTTCCCCCAGGCAGTTCTTAAGTATCTAGGGGGTGGAGTAAGGGTGTATGATCATTGCAGAGCCCTAGAGGGCATGTGTGTGCAGGAGTCTGGACACAGAGAATGGCCGACACCCTGTTTCCTGGCAACTGATGGCCTGGGCCCTTCCCCCCCTGCAAGGTGAGAGCTGAAGGGTTGGAGAACAAAGGAATCAGGTGACCACCTGGCCCGGGAAAGGAACAAAGCCCAGAGGAGGAGGGGCTGGAGGGAGTTTCAGTTTGGGGCTGGCTGGGACATGGAGTGAAGTGCAGACGTGGTTGTCTGGCTCACTGCCCCCCAAAATGGACCCAGCTGAGGGGTCCCGTTCTCTGCACCTGCAAGCTCTGTTTTAGACCATGTTCCTGTCGTCTAATAAACCTTCTGTTTTACTGGCTGTGACGAAGTGGGCCTGTTCTTAATGTTTCCTCTGAATAGTGTGGGGGTGCCTCAGTTTCCCCTATGCAGTTCTTAAGTATCTAGGTGGTGGGGTAAGGGTGTATGATCATTGCAGAGCCCTAGAGGGCAGGTGTGTGCAGGGATCTGGACACAGAGAATGGCCGACACCCTGTTTCCTGGCAACTGATGGCCTGGGCCCTTCCCCCCCTGCAAGGTGAGAGCTGAAGGGTTGGAGAACAAAGGAATCAGGTGACCACCTGGCCCGGGAAAGGAACAAAGCCCAGAGGAGGAGGGGCTGGAGGGGGTTTTCAGTTTGGGGCTGGCTGGGACATGGAGTGAAGTGCAGACGTGGTTGTCTGGCTCACTGCCCCCCAAATGGACCCAGCTGAGGGGTCCCGTTCTCTGCACCTGCAAGCTCTGTTTTAGACCATGTTCCTGTCGTCTAATAAACCTTCTGTTTTACTGGCTGGCTGAGAGTCACGTCTGACTGCGAAGTTGGGGCGCAGGACCCTCTGGCTTCCCCAGGAGCCCCGCCTGAGCGGACTCGCTGTGGGAAGCGCACGGAGGGGCAGAGGCTGCTGAATGCTCCGAGGTCAGACCCAGGAAGGTGGAAGCTGTGTGAGCTGCGTGTCCTGAAGACAGGCTGCTCACAGAAAGGCGACTGCCCCAGAGTCCTGACTGGCTTCATGGGGAGCAGTTCCAGAGCATCGCCCAGGGACTCCGTGACAACTGGTGGCAGCGGTGGGATGTACTGCACCCTGTGGATGGTGCTTCCTGCAGTAAGTGACTGGGGAGCAGTAACACGAAGGGGGATTGCCGAGGACCAGGCCTGCTGAAGGCTCAGAGAGGAGCGGTTTTGGGGGGCGGTTAACCCCTGGGAGTGTGTGACCAGCGAGAAGGACTGTGCAGTAACAGGGTTCCCCTGGGGATTGCAGCGAGCAGTCCAAGGGGCGGAGGAGTCTGCAGCTCGACCCTGGCAAAGAGGTGGTGACCTCGAGAAGGGCTGGCACACTAGGGGTTCTCCCTGGAAACCGTGGGGAGCTGAGAACACACGGGCCTGTGAGTCCACAACAACTTGGGAGGAGCGGAGTGATGGCCTGTCACCGTCTCCTTAAGAAGGACATTGTAACCCTGTGCAAAAAGAGAGGGTTGAGCGTTGGAAAGTTCACCAAAGCAGAGTTAATCGTGCAGCTGGAGGAGGATGACCGCTCTAAGGAACAGATTCCTGACCCCAACTGGGGCTATAGCAGGATCTGGGAGCAGCTGAAGCGGGAGCCAGGCATCGCCAAGACTCCTGTCCCCGACCAGACGAGGGTCTTCACGATCGGGTTCCCCATCGGGGGATCGAGACGGACGGGATTGGAGCGGAGTCCGAGAGAACAAGAGGACCGTGGGAGACAGCGAGAGCCCGAGAAAGAGCTGCAGAAGCAGCAGCAGCATGAACTGGCGGTGGTGGGGCGGAGAGGCCGAGGGGACCTCCCCGGGGTGAGTGGGGATAGATCCCGGGGGGCCAGTTCCGCAGGGAACCTCGAGACTAAATTGCTGCCCCTAGTTAAGGGGGGGGGGTGTGGATGCCCACCCCACTGCCTTTGAGCAGGCTGGAGATCTGAACCAGGGGGACCCTGCGGAAAAGCCCCGGTGTCTAGCTCCCTTGCTGGGTCCCAAGGCCACAGACTCCATCAGCCAGATGGGTGGGGAGGTGGACAGGCTCCCACTCCTGACCCCAACCTATATGTCTGTGTGGAGTTCCCTGGGGTCAGGCCCCTCGGACCCCCAGTGGGAGCGGAAGGGGATGGTCAATGGGGAGACATTCCTGGGGTGGCGAGATCCTGGGACAGAGAGAACTGGTGTCAGACCCTGGGTGGTGCAGCCTCAGAGGCTGAGGGCCTGTGTGAGCTGGGTGAGGGTCCCAGGGACGAAGCCCCTCGCCCTGCCTATGGCCCAGATCCCTGTGCAGACCCAGGAGGGGTGGGGCTGGCTGGCCGTTGGGGTGCCCCAGGACACCAGCTGCGAGACCCTGTTGTGGGGTGACTGTGTCTCTTTGGGACAGGATCCAGGCCCTGCTCCTGTAACTGCCGAGGGTTTGAATTTGAATCCAGGGAACCAATCGGTGGAGAGGGAAATGGTCAGTGAAAATGCAGATGACCTGGCTGGCAGCAGGGAGGAGCCGCTAGGCTCAGGCTACCTGCCTGCCTGTAACCAGACCCCTGGGACTCGGTGGGACAGAGAGATGCTCCCTGCCCCCTTGCACACCAGACTGGGGACTCTCGCTGGCTCTGATGCAGTGAGGAAAGCAGTGGCCTGCCCCCACTGGGACAGCAAGGGCAGTGCTGAGCACAGTGGGAGCTGAGACCCCAGCTGAGTGGGGGGAGACACAGGCAGGGCAGGGGATCTGTGGGGAGTGGCAAGGTGCTTGGTAAGGGAAGTGTGGATGAGCCTAGGCAGCCTTGTGAGCTGATGGCTGTGTCCAGTCAGCAGGGTGGGAAGGCGAGGAGAGTGGAAGATGAGAGTCCCTGGACCTTACCTGTTAGCTGGGTGGAGAATTGGGACAGTGAAGGAAATGGGTCTCTCTGTCAGGGGTATTGACTTGCCTATGGAGGGAGCTACCCTGATCTCCAAGCAGTTGTCTGTGACCAGCCTTGTGTGCTGGGACAAAGGGAATGAGATCCCAACCTGTGTGTCTGGTAAAGGAGAAAGTGTGTCCGGCTCTTCTTGGTCTGTGGAGCAGACAGAAGGGGCCTTTCAGCCTGTGATGGTTGAGGGTCATGCAGTTGTCTCAGAGCTGGTTCTGGATTCAGCTAAAGCCCAGGAAGGGAAGGGTCCTAAGTTTCTGTCTGCTCGGGAGAATGGCCCTGTAACTAGGTCGCATCCAGTTAGGGTCTATGTAAAATCCCCGAGACCAGACAATTCTGGTGCTTGTATTTTGCCTGTTGCTAGTGTGTTGTTGGAAAGGGTGTAGCAACTCTGTCTAATCAGGGTGAGATCCTAGCCAGGGCACAAGGAGAGCAGGAAGGTGATGTGATTGTGGAACCTACTGAGGGTGTGGAAACCTGTAGCAAGAAGGAAAAGATTCCTGAACTTGTGTGTGGCAAAGGGAAGGAGAATGCTTCTAACCTTTTATCTAGGAAGTCTGTAAGTTTGCATGAAAGGGGATTGTGTAGGAATCCGCCTGATGGGCCAGAGGTGATTCTGGATGTAAGGGAGACCCAGAAAGAGTCTGTAGTTGCTCAGGAAAGTGTTCCCCTAGAGCAAGCCCTAGGTAAAGAGGGTAAGAGCAGAATTTCTGGGAGGGGGTGAATTGTTGCATAGAAAAGCCCTCGGGAAAGGAATCCTCATGGAGTCTTTGCAAACAGTTTACTGCCACTGAAGGGTGTGAAAGTGATTTAATCAAGAAAGTTTAAGTTCCTAACAGCCAGAAATTTTCTGTTGTGAATGGATCCACTGACTTTCCTGTTGAAAGATCCAGTGTGGAGAGCTTTGAGAAGGTCTCAGATGGAGTGAAAGCTGTTAAGAAAGGTATACCGTCCTATAACCAAGTGGCTGTGTTTGGCCAGCTTGTTGGGGAGACAAGGTTGTTGGGAAAGGGATGTCTCCATGCTAGTTCTGTAAGTGAACAGTATGTGGCCCAGGTCAAGATGGGGGCCCTTAACCAAGAGAGCCCGAATTGCAGCCCTCCAGACTGGAGCTCTGGGAGAAAACCCAATCCCAGTTTGACCCCCTGGGGTTTTGGGGTGGCCAAAGGGCATGGGCTGCAGAAACCTTCCCACATGCAGCCTGCTAGTGCTATCGACCACCCCCGACCTAAGGGAGGGCGTGAAACTGGAAGGGCCTGGTGTAACTCCTACCAAGGAACGGGAGAGATGCTGGGGCATCCATGGGAACATTGGTGGCTTCAAACTTCCCCAGGTCACCGGGTAAAGTGACCCCGCTCAGTTCGATCTCGAAGGGGGGAGAGATGTGACGAAGTGGGCCTGTTCTTAATGTTTCCTCTGAATAGTGTGGGGGTGCCTCAGTTTCCCCTATGCAGTTCTTAAGTATCTAGGTGGTGGGGTAAGGGTGTATGATCATTGCAGAGCCCTAGAGGGCAGGTGTGTGCAGGGATCTGGACACAGAGAATGGCCGACACCCTGTTTCCTGGCAACTGATGGCCTGGGCCCTTCCCCCCCTGCAAGGTGAGAGCTGAAGGGTTGGAGAACAAAGGAATCAGGTGACCACCTGGCCCGGGAAAGGAACAAAGCCCAGAGGAGGAGGGGCTGGAGGGGGTTTTCAGTTTGGGGCTGGCTGGGACATGGAGTGAAGTGCAGACGTGGTTGTCTGGCTCACTGCCCCCCAAATGGACCCAGCTGAGGGGTCCCGTTCTCTGCACCTGCAAGCTCTGTTTTAGACCATGTTCCTGTCGTCTAATAAACCTTCTGTTTTACTGGCTGGCTGAGAGTCACGTCTGACTGCGAAGTTGGGGCGCAGGACCCTCTGGCTTCCCCAGGAGCCCCGCCTGAGCGGACTCGCTGTGGGAAGCGCACGGAGGGGCAGAGGCTGCTGAATGCTCCGAGGTCAGACCCAGGAAGGTGGAAGCTGTGTGAGCTGCGTGTCCTGAAGACAGGCTGCTCACAGAAAGGCGACTGCCCCAGAGTCCTGACTGGCTTCATGGGGAGCAGTTCCAGAGCGAAGTGCAGACGTGGTTGTCTGGCTCACTGCCCCCCAAATGGACCCAGCTGAGGGGTCCCGTTCTCTGCACCTGCAAGCTCTGTTTTAGACCATGTTCCTGTCGTCTAATAAACCTTCTGTTTTACTGGCTGGCTGAGAGTCACGTCTGACTGCGAAGTTGGGGCGCAGGACCCTCTGGCTTCCCCAGGAGCCCCGCCTGAGCGGACTCGCTGTGGGAAGCGCACGGAGGGGCAGAGGCTGCTGAATGCTCCGAGGTCAGACCCAGGAAGGTGGAAGCTGTGTGAGCTGCGTGTCCTGAAGACAGGCTGCTCACAGAAAGGCGACTGCCCCAGAGTCCTGACTGGCTTCATGGGGAGCAGTTCCAGAGCATCGCCCAGGGACTCCGTGACACTGGCTGGCTGAGAGTCACGTCTGACTGCGAAGTTGGGGTGCAGGACCCTCTGGCTTCCCCAGGAGCACCGCCTGAGCGGACTCGCTGGGGGAAGCACACGGAGAGGCAGAGGATGCTGAATGCTCCGAGGTCAGACCCAGGAAGGTGGAAGCCGGGTGAGCTGTGTGTCCTGAAGACAGGCTGCTCACAGAAAGGCGACTACCCCAGAGTCCTGACTGACTTCATGGGGAGCAGTTCCAGAGCATCGCCCAGGGACTCCGTGACAACTGGTGGCAGCGGTGGGATGTACTGCACCCCGTGGATGGCGCTTCCTGCAGTAAGTGACTGGGGAGCAGTAACACGAAGGGGGATTGCCGAGGACTAGGCCTGCTGAAGGCTCAGAGAGGAGCGGTTTCGGGGGGCGGTTAACCCCTGGGAGTGTGTGACCAGCGAGAAGGACTGTGCAGTAGCAGGGTTCCCCTGGGGATTGCAGCAAGCAGTCCAAGGGGCGGAGGAGTCTGCAGCTCGACCCTGGCAAAGAGGTGGTGACCTCGAGAAGGGCTGGCACACTAGGGGTTCTCCCTGGAAACCGTGGGGAGCTGAGAACACACAGGCCTGTGAGTCCACAACAACTTGGGAGGAGCGGAGTGATGGCCTGTCACCGTCTCCTTAAGAAGGACATTGTAACCCTGTGCAAAAAGAGAGGGTTGAGCGTTGGAAAGTGCACCAAAGCAGAGTTAATCGTGCAGCTGGAGGAGGATGACCGCTCTAAGGAACAGATTCCTGACCCCAACTGGGGCTATAGCAGGATCTGGGAGCAGCTGAAGCGGGAGCCAGGCATCGCCAAGACTCCTGTCCCCGACCAGACGAGGGTCTTCACGATCGGGTTCCCCATCGGGGGATCGAGACGGACGGGATTGGAGCTGAGTCTGAGAGAGCAAGAGGACTGTGAGAGACAGCGAGAGCCCGAGAAAGAGCTGCAGAAGCAGCAGCAGCATGAACTGGCGGTGGGGGAGCGGAGAGGCCTAGGGGACCCCTCAGGGGTGAGTGGGGATAGACCCCGGGGGGCCAGTTCCGCAGGGAACCTCGAGACTAAATTGCTGCCCCTGGTTAAGGGGGGGGGTTTGGATGCCCACCTCACTGCCTTTGAGCAGGCTGGCGATTTGAACCAAGGGGACCCTGCGGAAAAGCCCCGGTGTCTAGCTCCCTTGCTGGGTCCCAAGGCCTTAGACTCCGTCAGCCAGATGGTTGGGGATGTGGACAGGCTCCCACTCCTGACCCCAACCTATATGTCTGTGTGGAGTTTCCTGGGGCCAGGCCCCCCGGACCTCCAGTGGGAGCAGAAGGTGATGGTCAATGGGGAGACATTCTTGGGGTGGCCAAAGGGCATGGGCTGCATAAACCTTCCCACATGCGGCCTGCAAGTGCTATCGACCACCCCTGACCTAAGGGAGGGCGTGAAACTGGAAGGGCCTGGTGTAACTCCTACCAAGGAATGGGAGAGATGCTGGGGCATCCATGGGAATGTTGGTGGCTTCGAACTTCCCCAGGTCACCGGCTAAAGTGACCCCGCTCAGTTCGATCTCGAAGGGGGGAGAGATGTGACGAAGTGGGACTGTTCTTAATGTTTCCTCTGAATAGTGTGGGGGTGCCTCAGTTTCCCCCAGGCAGTTCTTAAGTATCTAGGGGGTGGAGTAAGGGTGTATGATCATTGCAGAGCCCTAGAGGGCATGTGTGTGCAGGAGTCTGGACACAGAGAATGGCCGACACCCTGTTTCCTGGCAACTGATGGCCTGGGCCCTTCCCCCCCTGCAAGGTGAGAGCTGAAGGGTTGGAGAACAAAGGAATCAGGTGACCACCTGGCCCGGGAAAGGAACAAAGCCCAGAGGAGGAGGGGCTGGAGGGAGTTTCAGTTTGGGGCTGGCTGGGACATGGAGTGAAGTGCAGACGTGGTTGTCTGGCTCACTACCCCCCAAAATGGACCCAGCTGAGGGGTCCCGTTCTCTGCACCTGCAAGCTCTGTGTTAGACCATGTTCCTGTTGTCTAATAAACCTTCTGTTTTACTGGCTGGCTGAGAGTCACGTCTGACTGCGAAGTTGGGGTGCAGGACCCTCTGGCTTCCCCAGGAGCCCCGCCTGAGCGGACTCGCTGTGGGAAGCGCACGGAGGGGCAGAGGATGCTGAATGCTCCGAGGTCAGACCCAGGAAGGTGGAAGCTGTGTGAGCTGTGTGTCCTGAAGACAGGCTGCTCACAGAAAGGCGACTGCCCCAGAGTCCTGACTGGCTTCATGGGGAGCAGTTCCAGAGCATCGCCCAGGGACTCCGTGACACCCTGCCACTGGGCAAGTGTCTGGGCACCAGCACCCAGAGCCACCCACCAGGGCACATCCCACGCTCAGCCTGGGGCCCTGCCTGGAGAATGTGGCATTTGAGTGCAGGGCACTGAGTGGTTAGGGGGCCATTTGCACCCCTGTCTCACTCTGCATGTGGGCCGGCATCCCACCTGCCCCATCCAGTGCCAGAGGTGGATCCCAGGGCCCTGCCGTATCCGGGGTGCATCAGACCCAGCAGCCATAGGAAGGGCCCCACCCACAGCAGGAGGGGGAGCAGCAGCGTGGCTAATGCCTCTGCCTCCAGCTCAGGCCCGCCTCGTTGGGTCAGGAAGTCTGACTGAGTTCAGACGCTGCTCACTCTGGTGCCAGACAGGGCGCGTGCTGAGAACCTGGTGGAGCTGTCCCAGGACCCTCGTCTCCTACCCCTGCTCGGTCCCAACCCCATTCCCATGTGTCATGCAGCTGCAGCGAGCACGGCGCCCTGAGCAACCTGCCATGCCATGCTCCCCTTGCCAGCACCAGCTGGGGCCAACGCCCTTCACCTGGGAGAGAGGGAGAGGCTTGAACCAGCAGGGTCACCTGCCCCCAGCCCTCTCAGGGGCTATTCTACCAGCCCCTCCCTTGGGGTGGGCCAGGGTGGCTCCTCCCAGCAGGGGTCAAGCCATGTCTCAGTGGCAACAAGGAGTAAGAGGGGAGAGAAGACACTCACCCCCTTCTCGCCCCCACGGGACATGACACCTACCATCCCCAAGTGTCCCAGCAGCCACTTGCGACGCGGGGGCTCCGGGAAGCAGCGCAGCCGCTGGCAGGTCACATAGTAGCGGTGCCAGGATCTCCCAAGCTGCAGGAGGGTGCGGAAGAGCAGGGCCAGCAGAGCAAGGAGCAGGGCGGAAACGGTGTAGGCGCGGAAGGGGGTCCGCTCCATGCTCAGCAGCTCCAGCACCCAGTCCGTGAGCGGCAGCATCCTGTGGGGAAAGACCGGGCTGTTACCGGGGGTGAACTGCCACTGGGTCCCTTTGTTACAAGCTGTATGTGCGTTACTGAGCTGCTGAGAGGTAGATACACTGGAGGGTAGGGAAGGGTCCAGAGTGACCTAGACAAATTGGAGGACTGGGCCAAAAGAAATCTGAGGAGGTTCAACAGGGACAAATGCAGAGTCCTGCACTTAGGAAGGAGGAATCCCATGCACCGCTACAGTCTGGGGACCGACTGGCTAAGCAGCAGTTCTGCAGAAAAGGACCTGGGGATTACAGTGGATGAGAAGCTGGATAGGAGTCAGCAGTGTGCCCTTGTTGCCAAGAAGGCCGACGGCATATTGGTAGGAGCATTGCCAGCAGATCGAGGGAAGTGATTATTCCCCTCTATTCGGCACGGGTGAGGCCACACCTGGAGTACTGCGTCCAGTTTTGGGCCCCCCACCTCAGGAAGGATGTGGACAAATTTGAGAGAGTCCAGCGGAGGGCAATGAAAATGATTAGAGGGCTGGGGCACCTGACTTACGCGGAGAGGCTGAGGGAACTGGGCTTGTTTAGTCTGCGGAAGAGAAGAGTGAGGGGGGATTTGACAGCAGCCTTCAACTACCTGAAGGGGGATTCCAAAGAGGATGGAGCTCAGCTGTTCTCAGTGGTAGCAGACGACAGAACAAGAAGCAATGGTCTCAAGTTGCAGTGGGGGAGGTCTAGGCTGGATATTAAGAAACACTATTTCACTGGGGGGTTTAATCATAGATCATAGAATATCAGGGTTGGAAGGGACCCCAGAAGGTCATCTAGTCCAACCCCCTGCTCAAAGCAGGACCAATTCCCAGGTAAATCATCTCAGCCAGGGCTTTGTCAAGCCTGACCTTAAAAACCTCTAAGGAAGGAGATTCTACCACCTCCCTAGGTAACGCATTCCAGTGTTTCACCACCCTCTTAGTGAAAAAGTTTTTCCTAATATCCAATCTAAACCTCCCCCACTGGTAAAGCACTGGAATGGGTTCTCTAGGGAGATGGTGGAATCTCCTTCCTTCAAGATTTTTAAGGCCCAGCTTGACAAAGCCTTGGCTGGGATGATTTAGTTGGGGTTGGTCCTGCTTTGAGCAGGGGGTTGGACTAGATGACCTCCTGAGGTCTCTTCCAACCCTAATCTTCTATGATTGTATGTGTGAGCCAGGAGAGAACCCAGCCCCCCTAGCCAGCCAATAACCCTTCCTGCTCCTAACCCCCCAGGCTCCCCCACACAGCCAATAGCCCTTTCTGCTCCCCAGAGGCAGCGTGTGCGTGTGTGTGGGGGGGGTCACACAGGGTCACATATCCCCCTCTCCCTCCAAGACTTCTACCAGGGTTTATATCCACCGGAGCCAACTGGCTCTTCCCCAGGGCACAGGCTGGGGCTGGCTGGTGTATGAGACTCACTGCCAACTTCTCCCTCTCCTCACACAGGCCTGGGCTCTGCAAAACTGCCGCGAGCTTCCCCTGGGCGGGCAGGGCAAGGCACTTGGCAGCAGGGCGCTGGCTCCCTCGGCCATGCTGCAGAGTGGCTAGTGCTCGCACCTCTTCCCGGCTCCTGCTCCCTCCGCATACAGCTGGCTCTAGCCCTCCGTGCCCAGCACCTCCCTGGCGCAGCTGGCTCCTTTCCTGCCCTTCCCCCCTGCACAGAGCTGGCTCAGGGCTGCCGCACAGAGCTGGACCTTGCCCCAGCTGCCTGCAGGCTCAGGGCGGTTCCCGCCCAGCTGGAGCCTCTCCGGGACCCTCCTGCACACAGCTGGCTTCAAGCTTTTACTCCCGGCGCCTCCAGCTCCTGCCCGTCTCCCCCCATCACACACCTGGGGCTGGGCTCTCCTGGGGGGCACAACGGCCACTCCCCGCCTGCCTACCTACCCCAAAGCCGGCCTTCCCCAGGCCCTGGCTTCCTTACCTGCCAGAGCTCCCTGGACACCAGCTGCAGCAGCCTTTCCCTTGGGTCCTACAGCCTGACAAGTCTGGTGCAGCCAAGGAGGGACTTCCCCGTCGCGGTGGGCTGTAACCTCAGGAGCAGCTGCCTGCAAGACCGGTCCCCAGCTGAGACTCCATAGCACGGCGTGCAAAGCCGCGCTGGAAACCAAAACGCCTTTGTCCCCGGCGCGCCTGCCCTGAGCCCCGCTGCGTGCCCCCAGAGCCTTTGCATCGCTCCGCGCCCTCAATAGTTATGGGGCACCTCCGCTGCCGCCCCGCCAGCAGCCCTCCGAGTCCTGCCCCCCGCCCCCGGCTCCCCCTCCCAGCCCGGGGCATTCGCTGCTGCCGGGATCCCGGCTCATGGGAAGCCCCGCTGACACCGAGCGGGGGGGCTGGGCCATGCAGAGCCCGGCCCGGGCAGGGGACGAACCAGCCGCTCCGCTCACCTGGGCCGGGCACGGACGCTGGGACTCACGGGCTAAGCTCCGGGAGCGGCCTTCATAGCCAGGCGGGGCCAGAGGAGGGGCTCGGCTCGGCTCGGCTCCGTGGGTGATGGGCTCCAGGCTGGGACACGATCGCCCCCTACCGGGGGTCCGCGCGGGTCGGGGTGTGGCTCCGAGCGGCCGCAGCCCGGGGCCGTCGCTTGGCTCCAGCGCCGGCAGAGCCCGGCCCGCCAGCTCCAGAGAGCAGGGGCCACAGCTCACGCTCCAGCCCGCAGGGCCCGGGAGCCACCTCTGCTCTTGTATCAGCAGCTGATTTGTCTGCCCGGTTCCACCCGGGGGGCACTGTGCCGCTGCCCCTCCCCGCTCCCCCCCCAGCTCTCCCCATAGCGATTGCAGAGGCCGCAGCGCTATGCTGGTGCCAGCCAGGGGCCCTTGTCTCTCTGGCGAGGGGGCAGGGAGCCCAGCCTGGTGCTCAGGGCCTCTGCAGCTGGCCGGACACGGGAGGGGAAAGCCCAGCCTCCCCCCACCAGCCAGCGTGAATTGGCTCTGCACTGGATGAACCTGGGCCCATCACACGAAGCCACTGCACAGACCCAAACACACACCCAGGGAGCCCATCCAGAACAGTGTCATTTTCAGAAAAAGCCCAGCTAACCCGCCACTTTACACCCTGTGAACATCTGACACCCACAGCCTGGGACTGCTCCCTTGTGTGTGTCTGAAAGCAAAGTTAGGGAGTGTAAACAAACAGTAGTCCAGGTTGCTCTGAGACCTAATTCAAAGTTAAACATGCAGGAAGTTAACACACTGTTAATCTTTCATCAATTTACCTCTACTAGCAAATTGACACCAGTTATGGTACAGAATAAAAAACTAGCTTGGAACGCAGTCATAACTCCATATTAATAATGGTGTTCGCTGGTCACTGGCGGTGAGTGACCCTGAGCCTCAGCACATACAAGTGTGAGTCTCTTTGGGGGCCAAAGGAGCAGCTCTGGAGCTTCAGTAGACCTCTAGGGCTATGGCGTCACTGCAAAACGGGCATAGCGCTGATCAAGTACAACCCTAGTGGAGACAAGGCTCTGGAATTTCTACTTCCATGTAGCTAGGTGAGCTCAAGCTGAAGTGTGTGCGTGCGGGGGGGTCTAGTGTTGACCTCAGCAAGTTACATGGAGGTAAAAACTACTTGTCCCTCGTCTCCACTAGGGCTGTATATTGAGATGCGGAGAATTTAAGGCCAGAAGAGACCATTAGATCAGCGTTTCCCAAGCTGTGCTCCGTGGAACACTGGTGTTCCTCATGAGGTGAAGAGGTGTTCCGTGAAAGAATCTAGAGTTTAATTATGACTCTTGCCCTTCATTTTTGTACTACTTTATAAGCACTTTCCAGTTCAAAATTGTTAGTTCAAGTTATTTTAAATTTGTATTTTTGCTTTGTTTTATAAAATAAAATATATTTGAGCATAAATAACGCAATTTTTTATTTGAAAACCAAACGACTACAGAATAATATTATAAGTATTCGGTAATAGACTAAAAAGTGCTCCGTGGCCAAAACAGTTTGGGAGACGCTGCATTAGATCATCCAGTCTGACCTCCACAGGCCCTTCCACGTCACTCAGCTACCCCTGCATTGAGCCCAGTAACTTGCGTTGGACTAAAGCATCTCCCAGAAAGGCCTCCAGCCTGGATCTGTAAACATCAAGAAATGGAGAATCCACCACTTCCCCTGGGAGTTTATTCCAATGGCTAATCCCCCTTTACAGAGCTATCACCCCTGTACAGGGTGACCACATGTACCGATTTTTGGCTCTCTCTCTCATATAGGCTCCTATTACCCCTCACCCCCCGTCCCGATTTTTCACATTTGCTGTCTGGTCACCCTACCCCTGTAGAAACAACTGTTTTGTCAGTGAAGATGTAGCCAACGTGTGTCAAAGCTCATGTCCGTGTGACAAGGCTGAATCCCCAGTCTGTCACTCCGAGTGCGGAAGGTGGGGGCCTGCAAGGCTTCTAAAAATTAATACTGGCCACTCCAAGCTTGTATTACACTCCCAAGGTTACAGCTTTTCTCTGACCTTGACTTGGTAAACGCTGCCACCACCCAAATGCAAAACAAAACAAAACAACAAAAAAACCCCAAAGAAAACCCTTGGATCCAGGAAGGAACACTTGGGAATTCCTCCCTGTGGGGTACCCTCAAGCCCTTTCATGCCCCTCCGGGGAAGAGCTGAGAAAGAAAACAAAGGAAATTAGCTGTTGCCACCAGCTAATCCAACAACATGCACAAACCTCTTAGGACACCAAAAATCCAATCCTGTTCTTAAAAAAGGTTAAAAAAAAATTTAAAAAGAAAAAAATATATCTAGAGCTTAGGCTTTTGCTAGATTTTAAAAGCGCAATTCCAAATATTAAGCACCCAACTAGCTTTTGGGGGGGTTCAGCTTAAAGGTTACAAGCAAACAATAGCATCGGGGTTAGCACAGAGGAGATCCCCAAGCCAAAATAAAAAAATAAACCTGACTGTGTCTAACGAAACATTCCCTGTCCAAATAATTTCTTCTAGGTATGGAAGATGAAATGTCATACCTGGTTCAAGCCTTACACAACACTGCTGCTCCATGTCTCCTTCTCCGGAGAACAGACCAAGGGAAAGTTTCTTTCTCAATTTTAAAAAGTTCTAACTGCCCATTGGCTCTTGTGGTCAGGTGCCCACTCCTTTCCTTTTACCTGCGGGCTTGTTAACCCGTTACAGGTAAAGCAGAGAACAGACAAGGAGGAATGTTACAGCTAACTGGCTGGCTGGGTGTTCATAAACGGGGGCTACCCCCCTCCCTTCATTTATCACACCTTGTTCACTTACTCCTGGTCTCATTGCGTTCTGAGGATGTCTGAAAGCAACCTTGACTTCCAGCAAACTAAGTGTGGGGCTGGATTTGCTTCCAGGGCTTTTACAGAAAATAACTGAAAACAGCACACAGTAGCCGAAGACAATTGAAATAAGGATAAGAGATAAGGAGCTTTTCTGAGAGGGGATGCTCCCCAGAAAGGTAGTTTTTAAACTTATTTCTTGTCTTCATGGTTATGAGCTATATAACAACAACACCTAGCTCTTATATAGCACTTTCCACCAGCAGGTCTCAAAGCGCTTTACAAAGGAGGTCAGTCGGTATCATTATTGCCATTTTACAGATGGGGACACTGAAGCATAGGGTAAGGAAGGGCCTTGCCCAACATCATCTGAGAATCCACATCTCCTGAGTTCATTCCTCCAAGTTCACTTCCTCCAAACCAAGACCCCCATCCTGCAGCAACTGCAGCCCCAGGGGATGCACAATCTGGCGCAGGATCGGGTCCTACAGTTTTTGGCTGGATAATATTGTTCTATAGAGTCCTGTGGAAAAGAAAACCCTGCCGCCACCTGAACTCTGGGTCGCTCCAGCCCCACCAAACCAACATGGGATAAGTTCCCTTGGTCCTTCAGGGCACTGGTGACTGAATCCTGGGCTGTCCTACGCAAGGTAGATCTGAGCTAGAAGAGTGAGTCAGGTTTCCTTTCAGTCACACGACTCTATGTTTAAATGTTTGTTCTATTGAGGTAAAAGGTTAGCAAAATATACATATAAGTACACAGGCCCTGCATTATCCCTACTGCAACCCAACAAACATTACTTTGCTTTTTCATTACCAAGGATACAATGTTTATGAGAGAGTTGTAAATACTGTTATATTAACCTCACATTTCATGATTCTGTCGAGTGATAAGGCAGCATATACTGACCTTGGGGCATGCCGCCTTTACCCCATTTCATACTCCAGCCTTGGGATATAAACACCTATGAGCCATCACTGGATTTTTTTTCTCCTTGAGAAATTCAAGCACTTTGCAAACCAATTAAACCAGATATATATTTAATTAATAGATGTTAAGGTCAGATTTAAAGACTCCAAGTGATGGAGACCCCACTATGTCCCTAGATCCATTGTTCTGATGGTTCCTCACTGATAAAAATTTCTAGTCTGATTTTTGTCTCACTTCAGCATCTCATTCAGCCATTGTCTCTTAGATTAAAGAGCCCTAGATCATCAGCAATCTCCTCCATAGGGACAGGATAACAGCAAGCGGCTAAGGGCCGAGTTTCCATGGGAGTTTGTGGAAGAGCGTTTGAAGCCTTTATCGGCACATTACAAGAGTGAACAGCTATTGTGACCTGCACCAGATATGCCACACTCACTTCCTGCCTGAGGAGACTCCATCTGCATGAGGTGTGAGGCTGGCAGCTTGATGGAGGAGAAGGTTTGTGGTCCGGAGGAACAGCTGATCATGTTGCAAAACACCAAGGCTATGGCGAAATTCCTGGGTACTCAGATCCAGCCAGCACCATGGCAGATACCACACTGGGAGGCTGTGGAGTCCAGTGACCAAGGGAGACAAGAAAACAGAAAAGATGACTGGAAATTTGTTATCTCCGGAGGTAGGAGAACCCCAAGGATCTGCTCACAGCTGGAAGTATCAAATCGCTGCCAGGCGCAGAGTAAGGCATCTGAAGAGAGCAACCTCCAAGAACGAACCAGAGGGAAGGACCTACAGACATTAGAGAAAAGAACTGAGAACTGCTGCCAGCTCAGGCTAGACAGACCCAGACAAGCCCAAGAGAACATCCACAACTGGCCAAAGGAGACAGACAGTCCTTAGTGGGGACTGTATGCTAAGAAGAGTGGACAGGGCATTCTGCAATAGGTAGAAGCACGGCAGGACAGCTAGCTGCCTTCCGTGAGCGAAGATGAAGAACGCCACCACCAGAATAAACTAGATTCTGAGGTCAGCAGGAGAGACCCCTTCTGCAGTGACCTACAAAGACGCCAATTCAGACACACTTCTGCAGATCCTGGAACGTGCCTGCACAGGCTGGAGGCAGGGCTTAAAAGGGGAAGCAGAGCATCTCAGAAGGGGGCAAGCAGCGGAAGGGAGCAGACCTGTGCTCTGAACTCTTGGGAAGGGGCATCCCAGGAACTCTTGCAGCCTGAGGCTTGGAGATACAGACCTAACCAAGAGGGACGGCGGACTTCTGAAGCTCAGAGATTTTAATTTACCCTGCAGGAAGAGATGCTGGTAGGAAGCGATCCAGGGAGGCAGTTGCATTACACTCCAAAGTGCCGATCTCAACAGCCTACCGCTGGGCCCTGGATCAGAGTCCTGTGGAGAGGGTGGGCCCGAGCTCCCCTACCAACCCCTGAAAAGGTGACAATGACAGAAGTCTATCCCTTGGTGGGAACCTAACTGGGGATGATCCTGAAGGTGCAAGGGTCCAGAATCCCAAACCCCAACCCAAATGGGAAGCCTGGGAAGAAGACAACTCAGCACACCTGGCCTGACCACTAGGTGGAGCTGCCAGCGAGTGTTCCCCTTCACATGGTACAAACCCCCAGATATGTAAACCAGACTCAGTGTTATGCATCTGACAAATCCAAGCACAAAGGGGCATGTAAGGAGCACATGTTTAATTATCTCTATATTAATGCCCGGAGCCTGGGGAATAAACAAGAGGCGTTGGAGACACTCAGGTAGGAGAGAGGACACACGACATGGCTGGTATTACTGAAACTTGCTGGCTTGGATTTGTGACTGGAACGTTAAAAATCAATAGTTAAAACTTGTTCCGTCAGGGCAGAATGGGAAAAAGGGGAGAGGTGGTACTTTACCTCAAAGGCGCCGTTACCTGTCCCAGACCATGCAGAATCACAGGACCACAAAGGCTAATGGATTAAAGTTCTCACTGATAAAAGTAAAACTGAGGATATGGGGGGGGGTACTGGTGGGCATCTGTTACAGACCACCTAATCTCACTAGGAAACAGAACAAACTGCTTCTTAAGCATCTGTCAATAACGTGTAGGAAGAAACACTGTTATTATGGGGGACTTCAACCTGGGAAACACTTGCTACACATTTCCTTTGGCTGGTAACAAAACTTCCTTGGGGTATATAAAAACAATAGATGATAATTTCCTAACACAGAGAATCCTGCTCCCAATGCAAAGGAACTCAGTATGGAACCTCGTTCTGAGGGACAAAGAACAGTTAATCACTGAGCTGAACATTAGCAGTTGCCGAGGTACCAGTGATCATGATCCGGTTGCATTTACTTTGTGCGAACAGAATACGGCACCAATTAGGGTCATGTGTACTTGCAGTTCTAGAGGGCCAATTTCCCAAAGCTTAAAGCAGCAGCTGGCTTAAGTGAGTGGGACCATGAATATATAGTGGGAAACGGTAACGAAAACTGGGAGGTGTTTGGGGAGAACTTACTTGATGACCAAAAAGCTACAATTCTGCAGACACAGAAAAAGTGAGAGTGGGCCAAAACCCAGCCTGGGTCAAAGGAGATGTGGGTTCAGCGATAAAACACACAAAAATCAGTATATAAGGGGTGGGGGAAAGGGGAAGTAACTGGCAATGAACGTAAGTTACAGTTAAACAATGTCGGTATCCTGGATTTCCAGGATGGTCTGTGCCCCCCGGCCTTTACCCAGCCATGCTTCATTGTGCTGGGCCTGAGGCCTCCATTGTTTGCCCCATGGCTCTGCTAGTCAGAGATGGAGCCCTTGGGCTCCAGCCCCCCTGTTGTCAGAGGTGCCACGGCTTGTTGGAGGTGATTTAATTATGTTGACAGAAGAGCTCCTCCCACCAGTAGAGAGCGGCTACAAAAGTGATTGTACAGCGGCACAGCTGTATCGGTACAGCTGTGTCACTGGAAACTCGCTAGTGTAGACATGGCCTAAGTTCCGCTTCCAGCCAATGGAGCATGTTAGATTTTTTCTGCTAGATTGAAGAGCTGATTGTTAAATATTTGTTCCCCATGAAGGTAACTACAGCGTGTAATCAAGGCATCCTTTAACCTTCTTTTTGGTAAGCTAAATAGATTGAGCTCCTTGGATCTATCATTGTAGGCATGTTTTCTAATCCTTTAATCGTTCTTTCTTCCAGTTTATCAACCTCCTTCTTGAAATGGGGGCAGCAGAACTGGATACGGTATTCCAGCAGCTGTCAGACCAGCGTCAAATCCAGAGGTAAAATAACCTCTCTACTCCTGCTCAAGAGTTTTCTGTTTATGTGTTTAGCTCTTTTGGCAACAGCATCACACTGGTAGCTCATGTTCACTTTATTATCCACCTCTGCGCCCAGCGAATCCCCGTCCTGTAAGTGTGGCCTACATTCTTTGCTCCTAGATGTATACATTTACATGTAACCATATTAAAACGCATCTTGTTTGCTTGTGCCCAGTTTACCAAGAGATCCATATCGCTCTGTATCAGTGACTTGTCCTCTTTGTTTTTTACTAGTCCCCTTATGTCAGGGTTCCCTCCCCGCTCTGAACTCTAGGGTATAGATGTGGGGACCTTCATGAAAGACCCCCTAAGCTTATTTCTACCAGCTTAGGTTAAAACTTCCCCAAGACACAAATTTTGCCACCACCAAGTGATTTAACAAAGAATTAGGGAAAGGACCACTTGGAGTTCCTATTCCCCCAAAATATCCCCCCAAGCCCTTACACCCCTTTTCCTGGGGAGGCTTGAGGATAATATCCTAACCAATTGGTTACAAAGTGATCACAGACCCAAACCCCTGGGTCTTAGGACAATAGAGAAATCAGTCAGGTTCTTTAAAAAAAAAAAAAGGTAAAAATCACCTCTGTAAAATCAGGATGGAAAATAACTTTACAGGGTAACAAAAGATTCAAAAACACAGCAGAACTTCCTCTAGGCTTCATTTCAAAGTTACAAAAAACAGGAAAAAACCTCCCTCCTGCAAAGGAAAAATTCACAAGCAAAACAAAAGATAATCTAACACGCCTTGCTTGGCTTTTACTTACAACTTTTGTAATATGGGAGACTGTTAGGATGGTTTATAGGAGAAGGAGTTTTCTGACCTGATGCTTCTCTGCTTCCCAAGAGAACACACAAAACCAAAGCCTTCCCCACCCCAAGATTTGAAAGGATCTTCTTTCTCCATTGGTCCTTTTGGTCAGGTGCCAACCAGGTTATTTCAGCTTCTTAACCCCTTACAGGTAAGCAGGAATTCTAGGCTACCCTTAGCTGTATGACACCTTAGTTTTGTGATTTTATGTTTCTTCTAGGTCATTGATAAACATGCTAACTAACGTAGGGTCAAGAACCGATTCCCTGTTTACTGTTACATTTTGTGACCTATTAGTTAGCCAGTTTTTAATCCATTTACTCTATGGCATGTTAATTTTATATTGTTCTAGTTTTTGAATCAAAATGTCACACAATACCAAGTCAAATGCTTTACAGAAGTCTAAGTATATTACATCAACACTATTATCTTTATCAAACAAACTTGTAATCTTGTCAGAAAAAGCTATCAAGTTAGTTTGACAGGATCTATTTGCCATAACCCCATTTTGATTTGTGTGACAAAGTGGTCATTTTTTGTAATATTTATATAAAGCCTATGTGTGCCTCAGTTTCCCCTACATGCTGCATTGTTACCTAGTGGGTGGAAAGGGATTGTTTGCTCTCTGGGCAGGCTAAACCAGAAGCGTGAGTGTTGCCTAGCTGTCTGGGCCATGCTTCCCATATCAGTGGAGCATCTGAGAAGAAAATGCCAAATCCAATTGCCAGGACACTGATGCCTAGCAACCAATAAGGCAGGGGGATAAGGATGTGACTGGTTCCCCCCAGCTCTTTGAGGTGCTGCCTGGAACTGGGGTACCACTGACTTTGCCTGATCCACCAGCCTTGACTCCCTTTCACCCTGTAGTACTGTGACAAGCTGCAGACATGCTCCCGGCCTCACACTTTCACCACCACACAAGTAGGGACACACCTAGCTGCAGAAACACACAGACACTGAAATCACCTTTGCATGGGAAGGCTTAGCTAAGGAATTGCCCAGTACTCAAGTACACACATCCCTCTTGAGGGTAAACCCAAAATTGTTCCGTCTTGCACTGCAGAGATAACTGTACAGCATAAGCTCATGAAATTCACCCCCTCCCTCAGTGTGGAGAAGGCTATACACAGCTTTCTGCCCCAAGTTATGATTTCCACACACTACTTTTAGACAAAACAAGTTTATTAACTACAAAAGATAGATTTAAAGTGATTATAAGGGATAGCAAACAGATCAAAGCAGATTATCTAGCAAATAAAACAAAAACGCAATCTAAGTTCAATATATTCACATAATTGGATATGAGCAGCAAATTCTCACCCTAAAGGCAGTTTACAGAGAGTCTTGAAGACATGCTGCCCTTGCTTGCAGCTTAAAATTAATAGAATCATAGAAGATTAGGGTTGGAAGAGACCTCAGGATTTCATCTAGTCCAATCCCCTGCTCAAAGCAGGACCAACACCAACTAAATCCAACTAAATTCCAGATATTCCAGACACAGGGAAGGCAACACTCTAGCCTGGGTTCAGCCCTTCCCCCTAGTTCAGTCCTTTTGTTTCTCAGGTGTTTCCAGCAGCCTTCTTTCTCGGGCGGGGAGTCAGTGAAGAACGAACAATGATGATGTCACCCCCCTGCCTTAAATAGTTTTTGCATATGGCAGGGACCCTTTGTGTCCCAGTTTGATTCCCACTCCTGGTCAGTGGAAAAACACTAGTATTATCATGAAGTCCAGTACCAAGTGACTTGGTCACATGTCCCTGCAGCCATAACTCAGAGACTGTTTGCAGTGTCCCCAGGAAGGCTTCTCAGGAAAGCTCCCTGGCGGGTGACTAGCATCTTCGAAGACCTATTGTTCTCCCTAATGGCCTTTCCCAGCCATCCATCTAGACTGATTGCATTCTGCCTAGTGGGTGTTCCCCAGGTGTAAACACATTTGTAATAGATGCATAGACAATATTCCAAACTTCAGATACAAAAAAGATACATGCATACTAGTACGATAATCATATTCAGTAAATCATAACTTTTCCAATGATCTCTCACATGCCTTATCTTGCACAAAATACATCATAATTATGCCATACTCACATCACAGTAATATTACTATAAAGAATATGGGGCGTCATGCCACAATGAACTTCCCCACCTCTTCTTAGGGAGGCTGAACAGCTTCTCCCCAGCTCAAGAACAAAGGATTGGAGAGGTAAGAGGTGTAGGTTAAGGGTGGGCGGAGGGAAGCAGTCGGGACATACATCTGGGAGTCGAACAAAGGGGGTCAGACAGACATAAGAACATCCATACTGGGCCAGACCAAAGGTCCATCTAGCCCACTATCCTGTCAATGCAGGTGCCCCAGAGGGACTGAACAGAACAGGTAATAATCAAGTGATCCATCCCATCGCCCATTCCCAGCTCCTGGCAAACAGAGGCTAGAAATACCATCTCATAATAGCCATTGATGGATCCATCCTCCATGAATTTATCTAGTTTTTATTTTTTGAACCCTGTTGTAGTTTTGGCCTTCACAACATCCTCTGGCAAAGAGTTCCACAGGTTGTGCATTCTGTTAAGAAATACTTCCTTTTGTTTCTTTTAAACCTGCTGCCTATTAATTTCATTTGGTGACCCTAGTTCTCGTGTTATGAGAAGGAGTAAATAACACTTCCTTATTGACTTTCTCCAAGCCAGTCATGATTTTATAGACCTCTATCATATCCCCCCTTAATTGTCTCTTTTCCAAGCTGAATAATTCCAGTCTTATTAATCTCTCCTCATACGGCAGCTGTTCCATGTCTCTAATCATTTTTGTTGCCCTTCTCTGAACCTTTTCCAAGTCCAATATATCTTTTTTGAGATAGGGAGACCACATCTGCACGCAATATTCAAGATATGGGCGTACCATGGATTTATATAGAGGCAGTAGGATATTTTCAGTCTTATTATCTGTCCATTTCCTAAGAATTCCCAACATTCTGTTCTCTTTTTTGACTGCCGCTGCACATTGAGTATCCACTTTTCAGAGAACTATCCACAATGACTCCAAGGTCTCTTTCTTGAGTGGTAACAGCTAATTTAGACCCCATCATTTTATATGTATAGTGGGATTCTGCTTTCTGCCTTTTCTGTATTAGGATTGATTATTCTATTATTTCCCTGTAGTAATGGTCTGGATCAGGGTTCACTTCCCAATGTTTAGTCCTCTCTGCACAGCTCTATAATATGCCTCTCAAGGAACTGGTTACATGCCACCTCCCCCACTGTTTTCTGGAACTAAGCTTGTTTCTACTGTTGCGGTCACTTCTTGCAAAACTTTGCTGTTGCATTCAGCGTCTCAGCTCTCCCGCCAGCTGTCGCGGATTTACAGGTTGCTCTGACCCAGCCATTACAGTCGCTCTGGGACTGCTCCCTTCATTGTTCTAGGCCTGAGGCCTCCACATTTTGCAAGGGGGAGTGCCATGGCCCCACAACTCTGAGATGGAGGCCTGGGCCTCCAGCCCCTCTGCTTCTTGCCGGGGCTCCCCAGTGAGTCCAGCTGAATGTAGACCCCTGTGAGAGACTCGACCCCTTTGGCAACGATGCAGCCAGCAGGGATTGGCAGTGACACTGCACGGCCTGTTCAGACCACGCCCTCGTCATTGGTCACCTGGACTCCAGGACCAAGGGGGGCAGGTTTGTCTGGGAAAGCCAAACCGAGCTCAGAGCCTGTGTTGGCAGCATCCCCTGCCCCTCTGCTCCAAAATCCCTGGATTTCAGCTCTCTCTGCTACACAGCAGTCATCTTAACACCCCACACACCCACTTGGTCCCTTTCTCTCAGGTGCCGTCCTGCTGAGCACACACGTTCTCCTCTCCTTGACAGTTCATTTAAACCAACCCAGACCTGCCTGCTTATGACCCACACCCCTTGTCTCACCTTGTCCCAGAGGAAATATTAACCCCTTTACACCCAGGCTGTGGCAATACACAGTGAGTGGGGAAACGGAGTCATGCATATTGTTCATAAAAACATTACAAAAATGTCCACATTCTCCACAACAGGTGACTGAGAAGGGAAGTCAAAGGAACCACTGAAATATCAATGGCCAATACGGTTAATGACAATAACATCGAGGGAAAAAAAACACACCTTGTGATGGTACAAGTCCTTTGCTAGACGTAGACGGTTCAGTGTCAGGACCCCTGAGCTCTGCTGCTGACTGGTTGGGTGACCTGGGGTAAATCCCACGGCGCCTCTGAACCCCACTTCAAAAATAACCAGAGTTAAAGACACAACTCCTATCAGAGCCTTGCCAAACAGATTTCACCGGACCAAATCACAGTCAGTTCTCTTCTCCACTTCCCAGCCCTCCAGAGACTGACGGGCTGCGGCCACAGACAGAGCAGGAGGGACCGAGATGCCACCAAGGCCTCAGGCCCCTGCAGTGGCAGAGAATTGTTTGGGTGAGACAGGTTCAGATGATCCTAGCAGGATCCCTGCTCCATGCTGGAGAGGAAGCTGAACCCCAACTTCCCCTGCCCCCCCAAGGTCCCTGCCAGTCTGACTTGGGGCAAAACACCTTCCTGACCCCAAAACTGGCAATCAGTGTGACCCTGAGCCTGGGAGCAAGAATCACCAACTGGGCATCTAGGAACAAAGCACTTACTGTAACACCTCAGGGCGGGTGGCAGGGATAGCTCAGTGGTTTGAGCATTGGCCTGCTAAACCCAGGGTTGTGAGTTCAATCCTTGAGGGGGCCATTTGGGATCTGGGGCAAAAATTGGGGATTGGTCCTGCTTTGAGCAGGGGGTTGGACTAGATGACCTCCTGAGGTCCCTTCCAACCCTCATAGTCTATGTCTATGTCCTGGTCCATATCGTCCTGTGTCCTTCCTCCAGCTGTGGCCAATCCCTGATGCTTCAGCGGAAGGCGAAAGAAAACCAAAATGCACTGGGCCAATTGTGCATCTGCGGGGAAAGTATTCCTCCCTGACCCCTGCAGGTGACAAATTGAAGCCCTGAAGCATGAGCATTGATTGTAGAAATTGTCTAAGTGTAAAGCTGTGAGTGTTCTCAGCATGGTGAGGACCATGCAGCGCTTCCTCTGCTCTCCAAGCCAGAGCAAAGAGTATGGTATTTTATCCTGGTGCTGGAGCCAGAGATACAGGACAGGGGTGGGGTTATTATAAATGATGTGAACAGTGCCTTCAATGTGCTCTGCGCTTACACCACACAAATCGGACAAGGCCTTGCCCAAAGAGCTCGCAGACTGAATGAGGTAAGAGAGACAAGCAGCGCAAATCCATCCCACCTTCTTCTCTGCATTGGGTGAGAGCACAACGCTCTCCCTGCACTGGCACTGTGGGGCTGCCAGGCTTGGTTGCCGGGCTCCCATCTCTTTCTCTTGCCCTCTCTGGCTGCGTGTGGAAGCAGGATGCTTGTGCACTAGGAGACCTGTGGGAACAGATTTCCTTCTGAGAGCAGTAATGCTAATCCCCGCTAGGATGTTGCTCTGCCACCCGAGTCTGTCCCCTAGCAACAGGAGAGACAGCAGTGGACATTGGGACAATCCCCAACATCAGCCCCCCCATGGCATCACCATGGCAGTCCCCACCCTTCCAATTGCTTCTGCCTGCAGGCATTGCTGAATTTCAGCTGCTCTCTCTCCCTCAACCATGCTATGGGTCTGTTTGCCCTGAGCCCTGTTAGGAGCCAGTCCGTCTCCTCCCCTCTACAATGAGTCTGTTCTGATTCCATTCCAGAGCCACTGACCTTGGGGCCTGAACCCCCCGCCCGGGCCGGGATTTTACACTTGGCAGAAAAGCTTTGAGCCAGGATGTTCCAGTTACTTCAAAGGCAAAAGTGGCTCCAGAGTGGCAGGGTCAATGAAACAAGGTCTCCCCTGCTCTGAGCAATTTCTAGGGTCACTCGTCACATCTCTCCTTTATCTTTATCCCCAACCTCCTAACCCTTATCACCTCAGACCTGTTGGGCCCAAACAATAGAGCCCTGGGCCCCAAAGCCCCACATCTATCAGAGATTTCAAACCCAGACTGGGATCTGGGTCCCAATTGACGCCATCTTCACTATGAGGTGAACCACAGCCCCAGACCCCGGCAATTTGGGCTGTTAGAGATGGAGCCCAGATCTGAATTCGGTATCTTGGCCCATCTCTTACAGTGACCCATAGCACAGGGTGGGACTAAGGGGACCTTATGGCCTCTTCTTTCACGCACACACACACACACACAGAGGGAGCCAGGGAGAGCTGAAGAATGGTCAGTCACCTCAATTTACCCCGTCACGCTGTGTGGAGAGGCTCACAACTGTGAGTGCTGACCTCCAGGCAGTCTGTCAATAACAGGGCAGACACCCCATGCTGGTGCTGTGTTCTATAATTAGATTTCACCAAGCCAGTAACAACTGTGAGTTCCTGGATCACTCTACCAGCCTTACCATGGAGTCACAGACAGTCCCCTTAGACTCTCCAGTCTATCCTGCCACCCAGACAAACTGGACTTAGTGATAAATGGTCACTTACACCAAAAATCGCACCACATTCAGGTTGCTTCCAGTCCCAAGGCACCAGTCACTTATCCCAGATCAGTTGGTACCTTCAATCTTCTACCAAACACAACGCCCGCAGCCAGTCCTATCTGAAAGTTTATTAACTAGGAAAAAGAAATAAATAAACAAATGAGTTGCAATCTAGATCCTAAGAGTGACAGAGTTGTAGTGATCTGTCAATTCAAAGTGTCTTTGAGGGCGAACTCAAAAGGCAGCCCGTGGTGATTTCTGACTTCAGTTTGGTGTCTCCAGCCCTGTCAGAGTTCAAACAGTGAATTCGGAACTGTTTAAGAACACTTTGCTAGATGCCCGAAAAGCCACAATAATGACAGATGAACATACTGGTTAAAAAAAAAAAAAGACCTGGTTTAGAGGGGAAGTGAAGGCAACTATATACATATATATCTCAAATAAATGGAAGAAATGGGGAAGTTGGTAGTAATGAATATAAATCAGAAGCTAGGAATTGTAGAAAATTGATAAGGGAAGCAAAGGGACACAAGGCGAAATCTTGTGGCCAGAAGAGTTAAGGACAATAAGGAGTTTTTTAAGTCTATTAGGAACAAAGCGAATCCTAAAAATAGTATTGGTCTATTACTAGGTGGAAATGGTAGAATTATCAATAATAACAGAGAAAAGGTAGAAGTGTTCGATAAATATTTCTGTTCTACATTTGGGAAAAACACAAATGATGATTCATTTCATATGATAACACTCTTTCCATTCTATTAGTATCTCAGGAGGATGTTAACCAGTAGGGACTCATGTTTAATCAGTAGGTCTGGATAACTTGCAAACAAGAGTATTAAGAAAGCCTGCTGAAGAGCTTGCTTTAATGTTCATTTTCAACAAGTCATGGAACATGGAGAAAGTTCCAGAAGAGTCAAAGAAAGCCAACACTGTGCCAATATTTTAAAAAAGCAAACAGGATGACCCAGGTAATTATATACCTGTCAGTCTGAGATTGATCCCAGGCAAGATAACAGAGCAGCTGATACTGGAATTAAAGAACAGTAATATAAGTAACGTCAATCAACATGGGTTTATGGAAAACAGCTCCTGTCAAAGTAACTAGATATCTTTTTTGTTGAGTCTATAAGTTTGCTTGATAACAGCAGTAGTGTTGATTTAATATACTTTAATATTCTGAAAGGCATTTCACTTGGTACTGCATTCAAACTAGAACGATATAAAATTAACATGATGATACACATTAAATGGACTAAAGCTGAATGAACTAACTGAAAGTTACATTTTGAGACTATATATGGTGAATCATCATCAAACAGGTGATTCCAGCAGTGCACCACAGGGGTCCGGTTTTGGCCCCACATTATTTAAGGTTTTTTTCAACGACTTGGAAGAAAACATAAAGTCACTGACGAAGTTTGCAGACGACCCAATGAGTAGGGGATATTTATAACGAACTACATTCAAAAAGCGACATAAAAAGAATTAGCTGCAAATGCGAGCACCAAACAGGCAATGGTTAATTAAGGTTACCCCCGCAACTTTAATTTGGCCCTTGTGCATATGCATTATGACACGGCTTTTAATGCCATGATCGTGCACTATTACCCACAGGACCCTGGCCCCAATACTGGCATTTCCACACTTTTGAGTACATGGCTTTGCAACCTGAAAAAAACAAAATATCACCAAGTGGAGCCAAAATAACCCTCCTTGTGGGACCACAGGAGAGTTGACGCATTTCAATATACAGCATAGACCTCTGCCACTTGAGCTAACGGAGGAATTGGTAGAAGTGGTCGACTCTTATCCTCTCTCTGCACCAGCCTCTAGAGAGGGATGGGACACACGCTTTGCCAGTGGGTTCACAGCTATTTGCCTGACAGCGGAGGAATGCTGAGAGGCAGGGCTTGTCTAAGACGGCGGATTAGTCCACCCTAACGAGAATGAGTGTGGCTTGAAAATGCCTGCGTACACACAACACAAACCCTTAAAGGGCGCTAACTCAGGAATCCTGGGCTCTGTGCCAGCTTTGGGAAGGGCATCTGTTCCGGGGGCTATTGACTCTGCTACCCCCTCCCCCACCCCACCCCTTCTGCCCCTGCCCCTAACATCTCCCTCCTCCTCCCCCTCTCCCCTCTGCGCCTAGCCCTTATCCTTTTCCCCGACTACTCTCCCCTACTTCTCAGCCCCACAAACAGCCAGCCCCGCTGTGTTCCCTTCTCCGCTCTTTCTCACCCCTATGGTTAGGCTGTTTCCTCTGTCTCCGGGGGAGCATTGAGTGCACAGGAGAGACAGTCTGAGGCCCAGCACCACAGCATCCCCCAGCAGCCAGGAGGAGCCATTATAGGAAAAGCCCTGCTCATCCCTGTAGCCTGTTTCTGGTGATTTCTGGGCCCGTTTTGCTGTGATGCCCTGCCCTGCTCTTTGCACATAGAATCATAGAATCATAGAATATCAGGGTTGGAAGGGACCTCCGGAGGTCCTCTAGTCCAACCCCCTGCTCAAAGCATCTGAAGAGGTAAAGTATTGCAGCTAACTCCATAGCTTCACCCCACTGCTTCTCTCCCTCGCTTTGGGCCAAACAAAGTCCATGCTGCAGTGCTGGTCATTTTTGGGAACCGCCAAGGTCAGCACTGCCTGGCTGCAACCCGCACCCACTCCCACACTCAAACTCCCTCCCAGAGCCCGCCCCTTTATCCCCTCCTGCACCCCAAACACCTGATGCCCCAGCCCTGAGCCTGCACCCCACACCCTAACTCCCTCCCAGAGCTCTCACCCCTCATCCCCTCCCGCACCCCAAACCTCTGCAGCCTCTGTCCTGAGTCCCCACCCCACAGCCAAACTCCCGCCCAGAGCCCGCACCCAAACTCCCTCCCAGAGCCAAAACCCCCTCCCACACCCAAACTCCCTCCCAGAGCCTGCACCCTGCACCCACTCCCGCACCCAAACTCCCTCCCAGAGCCCACACCCTCTCCCACACCCAAACTCCTGCCCAGAGCCCACACCCCCTCCCGCACCCAAACTCCCTCCCAGAACCCGCACCCCCTCCCGCACCCAAACTCCCTCCCTGAGCCCTCACACTGCACCTCCTCCCGCACCCAAACTCCCTCCCATAACCCGCACCCCCTCCTGCACCCCAACCCCCTGCCCCAGCCTGGTGAAAGTGAGTGGGATGGGGGATGGTATCAGGGCCCGCATCTCAGACAGCCTTCCCGGGCCCTGATACCATCCCCCACCCCACACACTTTCCCTCTCTGCCCCGATCCCATCTCCCGACCCCACACACTTTCCCTCCCCATCCCTGATCCCATCCTGCACCCCACACACATGCCCTCTCCACCCCTGAACCCATCCCCCGTGCACACATTTGCCCTTCCCCCAAATCCTATCCATGTGACCCCAGGGACCTCTTGGTGCCAACTGGCAGAGGGGACAAAGTGGATGCGCAGGGTTAACATGGATCCCCTGGGTCAGGAATAAGTATAATAATTCACCAAAGGTGACATGAAAGGTCTCTACTGAAAGCCAGTAGCTCACTGGTCATCACAATCACTGTGAAACGTATGTACGGATAATAGTTAAGAAGTTATGTATAGATGCTGAAAAATATGTGGTTTAAGTTGGGGGCTTCTTACCAGAAGGTGATTGTGACAGGGCGCTTGCCTCGCACTGGCCCTAAGAGGGTTAAAATCCATCTAGGGAGGCTGAGGGGCAGGCAGCCAAAGGAGGGGCTGCTGGGGAAACAGCCAATTAGGGCAGCGGCTGCAGAAAATTAGGGTGGTAGCTGGAGCAGCCAATCAGGGCCCAGCCAGCCTACATAAAAGGAAGCTGCAGACCAGAGCACATAGTCTGCTGTGGGGAGTCCTAGGGAGAAGACTGGCTTCCTAGAGGGCTAGAGAGAGACCAGCACTGGGGGAAGGGCAGGTGCTAACAGGGACTGGGAGAGCTCCTGACAGGCTGCCAGGACTTACAGGCTTGAGGCCCTGGGAAAAGGAGCTGGAGGCAGGAGCAGAAGGAACCGAGGCTGCGGGGAAGTGGCCCAGGGAATAGAGACAGTGAGCTGGAAGGAAGGAGCAGCCTGGCTGTGGACTGCCAAGCTGCTGAGAGAAGTGGCTGGATGCTTGTTGGAGGAGTCCCCTGGAAGTGGGGAACCGGATGGTGACATGGCTGGAGGGCTGTGCCACAAAGCAGATGAGAGAAAGGAGCTGTAATGGGTCTGCAGGCGGAGGTGAGACCGGGAGAGCCACCACCCAAGAACGCACCTGCTGCACTGAGCTAATTCCTGAAATGACCAGCAGGTGGCGCCAGTGTGGTGAGTGATGCCGTGACAGGGATAAGCAGGTTCCTTTCAAGCAGGAGGTGAGAGATGCTTCTCTCTCCGTCTGAGCCGGTGTGTGCTGTAAGACTCACACTGGATGCCTATTGGCTTTATGGAGCCTGAACCTAATCAAGAGTTTGCAAAGTCTACAAGAAAGATGCAGACAGGAGAAAGCATCCAGCAGGGGGCATCCTGTTTACGAGCAAAGACAATGGATGTGGGAGGAGGGGTATAACTGGGAGTACTGGGGTACACATATGAGCCTAAAACTAGGGGACAGGCTACCAGCATGCATATCTTACGAAAGGAGGGTCCCAGCTGTTAAGAGCTGAGAGAGAGACTTTGGGTGAGCTAAGCTTTGTTAGACAGGGAAGTATCTCTGGTTAGTTAAGTTTAGGCTCCAGAAACCCTGTTATGATTTTATTTGACAGGTAACTATTTGTTTCCGATATTTGTTACTTGCTGCTTTTCAAACTTCTATTCTTAATTGAACTTATACTTGGCTTCACTATATAAACATGTCTAAGTGCTGTCTTTCAAGTGGAGCTGTGTTCTGAGGTGTAGCTGCTAAGCTGCAGTGTCTGGCTCCTTTGGGAGCAGTGTAGCCAAAGGCATGGTGAGTGTTCCCCTGGAGAGGCCAGCCCCTGTGCCATGGGACACTCACTCACAGGGCTTGGGTTGGAGTGCATTTATTGCAAACCCTCACAATTCCTCTGTCCCCTTTTCCCTCCCCAACATCCCTGTCCCTCCTTCCCTCCTCCACACTAGTCGGCTTGCCAACTTTCTAAACCCTGAAAACCAAACACTCCTGCCCCACCTCTTCCTCTGAGGCCCTGCCCCACCTCTCCCCCACTCCATCGCTCGCTCTCCAGCCCCCATGACTCATGCCCCTAGGACTTACCTGCTGCCTTGTCACCATGCCTCAGTGGTCACAACTGAATACCAAATTCAGACCAAACTGCTGAGAAATAGGGCAGATACACCCCAAAACTGGCGGTTATTCTTCCATAAAATATACCAAATCAGCAACAAAAGTAAACTTCTGGCTAACAAGAAGTAGCACTGTATGTAAGGGAGCAGTATGACTGCTCAGAGCTCCGGTACGAAACTGCAGAAAAACCTGAGTGTCTCTGGATTAAGTTTAGAAGTGTGTGCAACAAGAGTGATGTAGTGGTGGGAGTCTGCTATAGACCACCGGACCAGGGGGATGAGGTAGATGAGGCTTTCTTCCGGCAGCTCACGGAAGCTACTGGATCGCATGCCCTGATTCTCATGGGTGACTTTAATTTTCCTGATATCTGCTGGGAGAGCAATACAGCGGTGCATAGACAATCCAGGAAGTTTTTGGAAAGCGTAGGGGAGAATTTCCTGGCGCAAGTGCTAGAGGAGCCAACTAGGGGGGGCGCTTTTCTTGACCTGCTGCTCACAAACCGGGTAGAATTAGTGGGGGAAGCAAAAGTGGATGGGAATCTGGGGGGCAGTGACCATGAGTTGGTTGAGTTCAGGATCCTGACACAGGGAAGAAAGGTAAGCAGCACGATACGGACCCTGGACTTCAGGAAAGCAGACTTCGACTCCCTCAGGGAACGGATGGCCAGGATCCCCTGGGGGACTAACTTGAAGGGGAAAGGAGTCCAGGAGAGCTGGCTGTATTTCAAGGAATCCCTGTTGAGGTTACAGGGACAAACCATCCCGATGAGTCGTAAGAATAGTAAATATGGCAGGCGACCAGCTTGGCTTAATGGTGAAATCTTAGCGGATCTTAAACATAAAAAAGAAGCTTACAAGAAGTGGAAGGTTGGACATATGACCAGGGAAGAGTATAAAAATATTGCTAGGGCATGTAGGAATGTTATCAGGAGGGCCAAATCGCACCTGGAGCTGCAGCTAGCCAGAGATGTCAAGAGTAACAAGAAGGGTTTCTTCAGGTATGTTGGCAACAAGAAGAAAGCCAAGGAATGTGTGGGCCCCTTACTGAACGAGGGAGGCAAACTAGTGACAGAGGATGTGGAAAAAGCTAATGTACTCAATGCTTTTTTTGCCTCTGTTTTCACTAACAAGGTCAGCTCCCAGACTGCTACGCTGGGCATCACAAAATGGGGAAGAGATGGCCAGCCCTCTGTGGAGATAGAGGTGGTTAGGGACTTTTTAGAAAAGCTGGACGTGCACAAGTCCATGGGGCCGGACGAGTTGCATCCGAGAGTGCTGAAGGAACTGGCGGCTGTGATTGCAGAGCCATTGGCCATTATCTTTGAAAACTCGTGGCGAACCGGGGAAGTCCCGGATGACTGGAAAAAGGCTAATGTAGTGCCAATCTTTAAAAAAGGGAAGAAGGAGGATCCTGGGAACTACAGGCCAGTCAGCCTCACTTCAGTCCCTGGAAAAATCATGGAGCAGGTCCTCAAAGAATCAATCCTGAAGCACTTGCATGAGAGGAAAGTGATCAGGAACAGCCAGCATGGATTCACCAAGGGAAGGTCATGCCTGACTAATCTAATCGCCTTCTATGATGAGATTACTGGTTCTGTGGATGAAGGGAAAGCAGTGGATGTATTGTTTCTTGACTTTAGCAAAGCTTTTGACACGGTCTCCCACAGTATTCTTGTCAGCAAGTTAAGGAAGTATGGACTGGATGAATGCACTACAAGGTGGGTAGAAAGCTGGCTAGATTGTCGGGCTCAATGGGTAGTGATCAATGGCTCCATGTCTAGTTGGCAGCCGGTATCAAGTGGAGTGCCCCAAGGGTCGGTCCTGGGGCCGGTTTTGTTCAATATCTTCATAAATGATCTGGAGGATGGTGTGGATTGCACTCTCAGCAAATTTGCGGATGATACTAAACTGGGAGGAGTGGTAGATACGCTGGAGGGGAGGGATAGGATACAGAAGGACCTAGACAAATTGGAGGATTGGGCCAAAAGAAATCTGATGAGGTTCAATAAGGATAAGTGCAGGGTCCTGCACTTAGGACGGAAGAACCCAATGCACAGCTACAGACTAGGGACCGAATGGCTAGGCAGCAGTTCTGCGGAAAAGGACCTAGGGGTGACAGTGGACGAGAAGCTGGATATGAGTCAGCAGTGTGCCCTTGTTGCCAAGAAGGCCAATGGCATTTTGGGATGTATAAGTAGGGGCATAGCGAGCAGATCGAGGGACGTGATCGTTCCCCTCTATTCGACATTGGTGAGGCCTCATCTGGAGTACTGTGTCCAGTTTTGGGCCCCACACTTCAAGAAGGATGTGGATAAATTGGAGAGAGTCCAGCGAAGGGCAACAAAAATGATTAGGGGTCTGGAACATATGAGTTATGAGGAGAGGCTGAGGGAGCTGGGATTGTTTAGCCTGCAGAAGAGAAGAATGAGGGGGGATTTGATAGCTGTTTTCAACTACCTGAAAGGGGGTTCCAAAGAGGATGGCTCTAGACTGTTCTCAATGGTAGCAGATGACAGAACGAGGAGTAATGGTCTCAAGTTACAGTGGGGGAGGTTTAGATTGGATATTAGGAAAAACTTTTTCACTATGAGGGTGGTGAAACACTGGAATGCGTTACCTAGGGAGGTGGTAGAATCTCCTTCCTTAGAGGTTTTTAAGGTCAGGCTTGACAAAGCCCTGGCTGGGATGATTTAACTGGGAATTGGTCCTGCTTTGAGCAGGGGGTTGGACTAGATGACCTTCTGGGGTCCCTTCCAACCCTTATATTCTATGATTCTATGATTCTAAGTCAGAAATTCAGCCTCCTTAGATATTCCAGTCCTGGATTCAACATCCAGACACTAGACTTAATGATGCGTGATTATTTAAAACCAATTTCATCAAACAAAGGGCTCTTCTGATCCCAAAGGAGCAGCCACATACCCAGATCAATATATAACTCAGATCTTACCCAATAATCACGCTGTTGTCAGTCCTTTAGTATCTCATATCTAAAGCTTTATTTATAGAAAGCAAGAGGTGAGCCTTAAAATTGGTTAAAGGAATCAAATACATTCAATAATTGCAAAGCTCTTGGTTCAGGCTTGAAGCAGGGATGCACTAAACTGCTGGCTTGTTAAATCTCTGGTTGCTTCCAAATGACCTGGAAGGTCCTCAGTCCTTTGGTTAGAATGCTTCCGTCGCCCAGAGATTACAGCAGGAACGAGGCAAAATGGAGACGTTTCTTGGGCCTGTTATAGCTTCTGTTGTGTGGAGGGAAACCCACTGTTCCAAGCAAAGCCCTCAGCACAGTTTGTGGAACTGTACAGGCACACAAGATGGAGTTTAGTATCCCATGATCTAGTCACATGCCCACGCCTGCTTCGATGAGTCATAACAGAGGCCATGACCCATACTCTAGCTGGAAAGTCCATCAGGTAGGGATAAGCCTTTTCTATGGTCCAGTGTGAGTTAAGTGTTCTTTGATGGGCCATTCAACTTGTATAATCCCTTGACAATGTGCTGGCCAGACTAAAAGTAAGCTGTCTTGTGGGTGTGACCCCAGGAGCAAACACATTTGAAATACAAGTATACAATCAATATTCACAACGTTAGATCTAAAAAGATAGGATAATCATATTCAGCAAACCATAACTTTTTGGGGGCACAGTGTGGTGGGGGGTCCCTGGAGCGAGGGGCTGGGGAGGGGAAATCAGGGCACAGCAGAGTGAGGGAGGTCGGCCCCTGGAGTGAGGGGCTGGGGAAATCGGGGTGGGAGGCAGACAGGTTACCCCCTGCCCCCCCTGGACGGCACTGGTATCTACTTTGGAGACAAATCCAGGAGCCAATCAGTTCTGTCTGTCAGGCCTGGAGGGGCGGGAAGAGCAGCAGCTGCTGAGCGGAGCCGCTTCTCCAGCAACAGCTGCTGCTTTTCCCGCTCCCCGGTGGCAGAGGCGGGTTACTGCACGTAACTGGACTTTTAGTGTCCGGTCAGCTGTGCTGACTGGACGCTGCTAGTTTCCCTTTTCGACCGGACATTCTAGTCAAAAACTGGACACCTGGCAACCCTACCCACTAGTCCCTGAGCTCCCCACATCCCTGGGGTGCCCCCGGGGTGAAAGTAAGTTAGAGGACTTACCGGTACGCCAGAGTCCGGAGCAGAGGCGTGGCCTCAACTGGAAGAGGCAGGGCCTTAACTCCCCAGGCCAGGGCTCCAGCTGCGGTCGTGGCGGCTGGGAGCCCGGGGCCCTTTAAATCACACCCGAGCTACCAGCTGCAGAGGCGGCTGGGAGGCTCGGGAGCGATTTAAAGGGCCCAGGGCTCCAGCTGCCGCTACCGCAACTGAGCCCTGGGGCTTTTAAATCACTGAGGAGCCCTGGGGGCTCCCGGCTGTCACCGCTACCCCAGGGCTCTGCGCTCTGGCAGAGCTTTAAAGGGCCTGGGGCTTCGCTGTGGGTTTCAGATCAAACCATTAGTTAGTTAATAGGAGCAGAACAGAAAAGAAGAGAGGTTTGGTATTTCTTGTTTCCTTGTGTCCCTTTGCCTGTCTGTCTCCACCTATCATCCCATGTCTTACACTTAGGTTGGAAGCTCTTTGGGGCAGGAACTGGCTTTGTGTACTGTGTTTGTACAGCACCTCACACAATGGAGTCCTGGTTCATAACTGGGGCTCCTGGGTGCTGCCATAATACACCTAACAGGCGAGTCTGGGATCCATAGACAATCACAGTCCTTGTTATAGCCAATGAGTGCTAAGTATCCACTTTTAGACACAACAGGAGGAGCAATCAACCTCATTTATGTAGTGAAACAGCTGCAGACAATGAAAGTGACCACCCAAGGCACCAGGCTGCATGGCAGGAAAGAGCTGTGTGGGCCGAGGGGCACCCTGGTTGTAGCCCCAGGTGTTCGGAGCAGCCTGTGTGTGAGGGAGGCTGAAGGAGCTGTGAGCGGGACCCTGTCAGGAAGCAGGGATGGAGTTTCTTGGGCACAGAGCTGAAGGGGCAGAAGGGGCATTTCCGAGACAGGGAACAGCCTGCAGCTGTTTGTTCCTGCTGTGTTCAAGGGAACAAGATGTTCTAACTAAACAAGATCACAGCGAGAACAGACCTGCTTGGGAGCAGCGATTGCTCCCCCTGTAGCCAGACAGACAGCCCCCCCCACCCTCAGACCAGCATTGCTGGAAACACAGGAGGAAGCCGGAACAGGGCACTGAACATATATTCCAGCACAGCCTTTGAAGCTGTGAAAAGCACAGGTGTGCTGCTACAATGTGCCTCTGGGAACAGATACGACGATTAAGCTCACAGCAGGCAGAGGCCCTGTGACAGACATGGCTCTTAGCCCCTACTAAATAGCGTGATGCACACACACCAACATCCTAGGTGGGAAAATATTTACCCTGATAAAAGAAATGTCCAGTAGTCGACACCTATTGTTTCTCTCCCTTGCAAGTGTAAACTACTCTTGCGAAAGCTGGCGTCACCCAGACAGACCAGCCTCAATTTGGCATAAGGAAAGAGAATAAAGGAGTACAGAGGTATAAGTAGGGGACCTACAGCACCATGATTTTTGAGTGCTTTTCACTATCTATCTGCTGCTCAGATAAGTGACAGCCTCCCAAGGCTTCTGTAGCTAAGAGGGTCCCTACGCCTTGTCCCTTATTCGTCTTTCCGCGGAATTGAGTGACCGATCCTGGCTTGGCACCGCTGGAATCGAGAGATGCAAGGAGGGTAAGAAGCACCCACACCTGATCTCCTATCTTTAGTGTACACATATTTTGAAATAGAGCTCTATACTTTGTTTTCTTTCTTTGGGATTGTGGCTTCAGTTTTGTAACTTGTTTGTGTGTGTAACATCTCTACATTTAAATAAGTAGGCACTAGCAATTTTGTAACCACATGATTAGAATCTAGCTTAATAAATTTTGGTAACCATTTGTGCATAAGCCTGACTTGTTTTCTCTGGTTTACTGTACAGCAGCCAACACAATTAAAGAACCTCAGCCGTTTTGGCTCTAAAGCCTGGCCATTAGGTGAGAGTACTAAGAGCCTAGCGTTGAGTTGTGCCGCCTCCACGGGGCAAACTCTTGGGGCACCTGTCAGTCAATCCTGGCTGCCCGCTGCGAAGGAGCTCTGAGCTCTAGCAGTTAAAGTCACGGGTGGTTAGGACCTTGGGGCATCCATCAGCCTAGCCCGGGCTGCCCGCCGCGAAGGGACAGTGCGTCCTAGCGGTTAAAGTCACGGATGGTATAAACGGGCATAGCTGGCACCTCACCAAACATCCTTGGCCATCGGCTAACACCCCCTAACAGGAACAAACCCGACAGCACCTCCGATTTTGGCTTCTGCCAAAGGGGCAACATCAGTAATACAAATACATGGACACTCATAAGTAAACTGAATTGTTACTGTTGCCTCTCAGCACAGATTGACCAGTCCGCAACTGCTCCAGCTCCTTGGACATCTCCGAGTCTAGACAGAAGGACAGATGCCAGCTGTTGTTTATATGGTTTGGGGGGGGAGGGGGGCTGAGTTTTCGATTTGGATTCACAGCATAGAGCGACATGCTGCATTTCTACTTTCCAACTTCCCCCTGTGGAGATAATCTCTGAGGGTGATATCCCCAAAGGGATTTTGGCATTGCAATGCTGAGCACCACAGTGCCTAGAAAATCCCAGGAACACCCACAAAGCCGAGTTACATGCCCAGGCTCCGATACAATGACTGGGGAGAGCAATGCATCTGAGTGCAATCCCCAAAACGCAGCACGCTAGGCGGGGAGCTGTGTAAGCAGCCAATGGGAGATACTGATGAGCCATCCCCGCCCTTTTCTCAGAGCTAGGCATGCTAATCCAGGCTGCAGGAATGGGAAGTATCTAGCTCTGCTAGTGATCCGCAAACAAGAACTCCTCTCCTGGCTTAGGCACCTAAGTAGTGTCTTTTGGGAATGAGTTAGGTGCCTGCCTCGTTCTACACAAAATGCAGGGGAGGAGATGCTGCTGCCCACCTTATAATTTATAGCCCAATGGTCAGAACACTCACTTGGGATGTGGGCGACCCAGGTTCAAATCCTTCCTCCCTGGCAGAGGAGCAGAAAGGATTTGTATAGGGGTTTAGGTGGGAGACAAGCATCCAGATGCCTCGAGGGAGGCAGGAGTGTGCATGCCTAGAGGTGTCGAGTGAGTTTAGGTGCCTACAGTGCTCAGGGGGAGTTTTGTGGATTGCAGTAGGAGCCTTAGGTGCCTCACTGGCTTCAAGGATTTCACCCAGAGTCCCCTCTGAATGACCTCTGCCCTGGCGCAGTCTGGCCAACTCCAGAGGTTAAAAACCAATCACAAGATTGGCTGGCTGAAAAATAATAGACTTTACTTTTCTTTTCTTTGCCTCCTGGTTTCTGAGCCCTTACAGCGCTTTCCCAAGCTTTTCTCTGCAACTAGAATCCGTCTCAGTATTTTTAAATGGAAGCTCAGATTCTCACCTAATCACAAGACTCCTGGAGCTGGGGCTTTAATTCAAACACCACCTAGAGCTCACAACGCTGAGGCTGCTCTGTGTAACGACACCCACCAAGGCTCCTCAGCAGGACGTAAATCCCTGCCACAGCAAAGACCTTTTGAGCTACAGGAGCTACTCCCTCAGCTGGCAGGAGTAGTTAGGCTGTTATCCTGCGTGGAGCAGCTGCTAGAGGGCATCCCAACACACATTGTACGTACTTGTACCTGTGAATACATTCAAGAATCAAACACCAGCGTGTTCCTGCTCACAGTGGGGGCTCTGGGAAGGTGCCCCACTGCTGTGAATTGGAGGGCAGGTGGCCTGACTTAATGAGCCTTGTCTTACAATTAGCAGCACTATGGCACAATGAAACGCATTGCGGGGGCCTATATCCCTTCTCCTGCAGTGTCTTGACACTGGCCATTGCCAGACACAAGGGGACCTGGCTGGGAGGGACTCTTGGCCTGAAATCCTGGCCTTGCTGAAGCCAATGAGAGTTTGGCCATTGACTTAATGGAGTCAGGATTTCACCCCTGGTCTTTTCCACTGGTCCATTCCTGTGTGATAGTCCTAAACGCACTCCGGGATACTTACACTTTCCAATCACCATGGCGAGGAGGATGACCCATAATACAAACGACACGGCGTTCACAGCGTTAAGGGGTAATACTGACCTTTCCTCCCCATTCAGGCCGCTACCGCCCTGCAGCAAGGAATTCCCTGGAAGGTAGGAGCAGAGACAGCGGGGGTTAGAGCATTGGTCCCTGCCCTCTGCCGAACCAGTGCTGCGGGGGCAGGTGTGCTCGAAGCCTCGCAGGGAAGGCACTAGGGGAATTCAGAATTCACTATTATTGTAATTCATAAATAGAAATGGACGTGCCACTGGGGTCAGGAATCTCTGTGTAGCACAGAGCATGCAGGGGAATTCACACCCTCTATCTATCTATCCCTATAGAATCCTAGAATATGAGGGTTGAAAGAGACATCAGGAGGTCATCTAGTCCAACCCCCTGCTCAAAGCAGGACCAATCCCCAACTAAATCATCCCAGCCAGGGCTTTGTCAAGCTGGGCCTTAAAAACTTCTAAGGATGGAGATTCCACCAAATCCCTAGGTAACCCATTCCAGTGCTTCACCACCCTCCTAGTGAAAGAGTTTTTCCTAATATCCAACCTAGACCTCCCCCACTGCAACTTGAGACCATTGCTCCTTATATCCACCCTATCTATCTATCATTTGCCCACCTGGATTTCCATTGAGCCTAAGCCCCAGAAGTAAGAGAACCCCATTTCCTGGGAGTCCCCTCTGTTTTCCCAAGGATCCTTTGGGGGAGCCAGGCCATGAGATCCATGTGAGATGCTGGGATGATTCCCTGGGGTTTCACCTCCCACCCTTTCTTCTCTCTGCTTTGACTGCCTTCCACCATCAGGATACAGCTCCGCGGCTGCAACCCCTGCCTACATCTCCCCCTCACCCCCTGTTCAGTCTGTGCTCCCCTCCTGATGGTTGCTTGTACCACCTCCCTATGGCCAGCCCTGGCCTCCCCCCCAGTGCCCTATGCTCTCCCATACACTGTCCTCTAAGATTCCTCCCCATCTTGCTGCAGACTCAGGCGCCATGAAGCCTGCCAGGCAGAAAGGCTGCCCCCCGCTCTGTGCTGCTCTGTCCCATCCACTGTAGCCTCCTCCAGGCAGGGACAAGCCCTTGGTTCAGAGCGTTGCTCCATGCACAGTACCATGTACTCACCAGCCAACCCCCCCTTCCTCCACTGCCCCAGCCCACTGTGCTGCTGTCAGTGGGGAGGGGAAGGAAGCAGCTGTGTCTCCAACGCCTACATCTCAAATCAGCGCCCCCTCCCACACACACACACATATCCCCCTTCACTTTCCAGGAATGAAAGTAAAAAAAGAGGAAGAAAAGAAGCACAAATCTGCTGTAAGCACAGAATTGCACGAGGCATGTTCCTATTGCACAACGCAGGGACATCCCGCCTGATCAGCAGAACTCTGGCTCTGAAATGCCTCTCGTAACACGTCCACCCCTGGGCCTGGGACAGGGATCAGGGCCAAGGCTCCTGATGGTATAACCTTCAATTGTGTATGACGGGCTCCAGCGCCCAGCAACTCGTACATTGTGGACACTAGTCCTGAGTGCAAAATGGATCTATTTATCCATTTATCCATTCAATCCCATAAATGCTAGCCATCCCTATATAACCCCATCCAGCCATCCCCATACTCCTCCATCCGTCCATCCATCCATCCATCCCCATACACCTCCCTCCATTCATCTCCATATACCCCCCATCCACCCACCACCATAAACCCCCCTCCATCCATCCATCCCCATACACCCCCCTCCATCCATCTCCATATACCCCCCCATCCATCTATCCATCCCCATACACGCACATCCATCCCTATCTATCTCACAATCTCCATACACACCAGTTCATCCACATCTATCTACCTATCTATCTATCATCATACAGCACCCCTCCATCCCCATCCACTCTCTCTCTCTCTTGCTCCCCCGCTTTTAAACCCCTCATTGCCAGAGTATGCAAGCACCAAACATAAACATCTGATGAAATGCTGCTGAGACAAGCCTGGAATTCTCAGCCTGGCTCTGCCCAGCACCTCCTGCTGTGATGTATGAAACGCCACCCTCCCAGAGTACAGACCTGCCTTCGAGTCTGACTTCGCTGCTGAGCACTATGCCGCTCTATAAGTAGGGCCCAATCCTGCAAACCTCGCTGACACCGCCCTCCTCTTGGCTTCACTGGGGTGTGGAGTCTGCAGGATCAGGGTCTGTTATCAAGGAGTGAGCTGATTAGCAGGAAATGATTGCGCACTATCCCACTAATGCAGCCTGGGGTTACCTGCTCTCCCAAAAGCCATTTCTGTTTCCTGTTCCTTGAGCGTCCCTTGGTCGGACTCTTCGCACTTTTGGTAAATGCTGCCTGAAGGCATCACTCTGAGCCTCTTCCTACCCCAATGGCTCAAACGGCTTTTATACCAGCTGAGGTTCTGAGCATCTTTCCTGGAAAAGGAAACACATGTACCCAGCCACTCTTCCTCTCTTCAGAACACAGAGATCTGTGACCCTGTCACTTCTCCTCTAGCAGCTGGGAGCCTTCATCCAATCAGGATTCCTGGTGCAGTTGACAAACAATAGCCACCCACCCAGTGACCCAAGGAGCACAGACAATCTTTAAGTGGGAGGATCTTTTCAGAGCTGGGCATGTCCTTACCCTGGGCCCGGCAAGAGGGGTTCTCGCGTGTGCAGTCTGTGAACATTGCTGTTCAGGGAAACAGAATGGTGAACATCTTGCAAATAAACAAATGGCACTAAGAAAACACCTGACTCCATGTCACCGATTTCTGCTCCAAACAGGAAGCCAATCTACCAGGGCCTGAAAAGCCACTTGTCAAAGGGCACCACCATCTTTCTCTCTTTTCAGGGTCTTTGTGCCATTGATGGCACTTGGCATCTTGTCAGTTTCACTGGTTTCCAGCCCTGCATAGGCTGTGAGTCGGGTTCCCCTGTTGTTTGCATTGATCTCTCTCACAGCACCAGGGAGGGGAAAACAAGGAAAATGTAACGGTAAAAGTACAAAACTTGGCAGGAGTACCCAGGGGAGGAGTAGGGGCTGAAACCACTCGTGTAACTAAAATCACTAGGGGGAATATTTTCAAAAGCACCTAAGGGGATGTCTACACTGCAGCAAAAGCCATGCAGCATGGCTGCGGCTGACCCAGGTCAGCTGACTCAGGCTTGTGGGATGCAGCCTGCAGGGGCTAAAAATTGCAGTGTAGACATTTGGGCTCGGGTGGGAGCCCAGGCTTTGAGACCCTGCCCCTCACCATGTTTCAGAGCCGGGGCTCCAGCCCAAGCCCAAACGTCTATACTGCGATTTTTAGCCCCACAGCACAAGTCCCAGAAGCCCGAGTCGATTGACCCCAGTTCTGTGGCTCAGTGCAGTGGATTTTTTATCACAGTGTAGACGTACCCTAAGTAATTTAGGAGCATAAATCCCAGTTTCAAAAGGCACTTGGGGCCAGATTTTCAAAGGTATCTGGCCCCTAGAGATGCAAAATCACCTCTCCAGCCCACAGACTGTAACAGTGATGTTGGTGTCTCAGGGAGTTCTGTTCTGAGTAGAGTTCTAAGAAAGGGGATGATATCTTGGGTTCTGGTACCTGACCAGGACTCCTAGATGCTACTGTAATACAAATAAATCATAATCGTCTGTTCCTCAAGAAATGGCTCTCATCTCCAGCTGGCTGACTCCAACGCCAAGATAGCTCAGGACAGAGACACTGCCAGTGACAGAGCTGCAGAATACCTCTGAAAACTGGGTTGAGAGGGGAACCCAGCGGAGGAAGAGGAAAAGGAAGATCTCACCTGGGCCAGCAGGTAAATGATTGGCCTGGCTCCGCCGCCTCTCTATGGGCTGCTCTGCCTCAGTTTTTGTACCAATGTCACTAAGCCCTGGTCTACACTAGGACTTTAGGTCGAATTTAGCAGCGTAAAATCGATCTAAACCTGCATCCGTCCACAGGATGAATCCCTTTATTTCGACTTAAAGGGCTCTTGAAATCGATTTCCATACTCCACCCCTGACAAGTGGATTAGCGCTTAAATCAGCCTTGCCGGGTCGAATTTGGGGTACTATGGACACAATTCGACGGTATTGGCCTCCGGGAGCTATCCCAGAGTGCTCCATTGTGACCGCTCTGGACAGCACTCTCAACTCAGATGCATTGGCCAGGTAGACAGGAAAAGAACTGCGAACTTCTGAATCTCATTTCCTGTTTGGCCAGCGTGGCAAGCTGCAGGTGACCATGCAGAGCTCATCAGCACAGGTGACCATGATGGAGTCCCAGAATCGCAAAAGAGCTCCAGCATGGACCGATCGGGAGGTACGGGATCTGATCGCTGTATGGGGAGAGGAATCCGTGCTATCAGAACTCTGTTCCAGTTTTCGAAATGCCAAAACCTTTGTCAAAATCTCCCTGGGCATGAGGGACAGAGGCCATAACAGGGATCCGAAGCAGTGCCGCGTGAAATTTAAGGAGCTGAGGCAAGCCTACCAGAAAACCAGAGGGGCGAACGGCCGCTCCGGTTCAGAGCCCCAAACATGCCACTTCTGTGACGAGCTGCATGCCATTTTAGGGGGTTCAGCCACCACTACCCCAGCCGTGTTGTTTGACTCTGTCAAGGTTCCTTCCCCACTCTGAATGCTAGGGTACAGATGTGGGGACCTGCATGAAAAACCTCCTAAGCTTCTCTTTACCAGCTTAGGTCAAAACTTCCCCAAGGTACAAAATATTCTACCCTTTGTCCTTGGATTGGCCGCTACCACCACCAAACAAATACTGGTTACTGGGGAAGAGCTGTTGGAAATGTCTTTCCTCCCAAAATACTTCTCAAAACCTTGCACCCCACTTCCTGGACAAGGTTTGGTAAAAAGCCTCACCAATTTGCCTAGGTGACTACAGACCCAGACCCTTGGATCTTAAGAACAATGAACAATCCTCCCAACACTTGCACCCCCCCTTTCCAGGGAAATGTTGGATAAAAAGCCTCACCAATTTGCATAGGTGACCACAGACCCAAACCCTTGGATCTGAGAACAATGAAAAAGCATTCAGTTTTCTTACAAGAAGACTTTTAATAGAAATAGAAGTAAATAGAAGTAAAGAAATCCCCTCTGTAAAATCAGGATGGTAGATACCTTACAGGGTAATTAGATTCAAAACATAGAGAACCCCTCTAGGCAAAATCTTAAGTTACAAAAAAGATACACAGACAGAAATAGTTATTCTATTCAGCACAATTCTTTTCTCAGCCATTTAAAGAAATCATAATCTAACACATACCTAGCTAGATTACTTACTAAAAGTTCTAAGACTCCATTCCTGGTCTATCCCCGACAAAAGCAGCATATAGAAAGACAGAGACCCTTTGTTTCTCTCCCTCCTCCCAGCTTTTGAAAGTATCTTGTCTCCTCATTGGTCATTTTGGTCAGGTGCCAGCGAGGTTACCTTTAGCTTCTTAACCCTTTGCAGGTGAGAGGAGTTTTCCTCTGGCCAGGAGGGATTTTAAAGGGGTTTACCCTTCCCTTTATATTTATGACATGCCCCCCAAATCTCAGCTAGGGTGAAACACAGGCTGGGATTTCTTCCTGGAGCTCTAGGAAAAACAGAGTTAATAAGACACATGCATCTCTAAATATACTACCAAGTACATAAAGACTAACAATATTTTCCACATCTCAAGGACGATTTTAACCAGTTGATTCTGGGAAACTTTCACGGGAGAGTGCATCAGCCACTTTGTTAGAAGCTCCTGAGATGTGTTGGATGTCAAAATCAAAATCTTGGAGAGCTAAACTCCACCGAAGAAGTTTTTTGCTATTTTCTTTGAGGGTGTGAAGCCACTTCAGTGCATCATGGTCGGTTTGCAGGTGGAAATGCCGTCCCCAAACATATGGGCGTAGCTTTTTCAGAGCGTAGACAATGGCGTAACATTCTTTTTCAGTGACTGACCAGTTGCTTTCCTTCTCAGACAGTTTTTTGCTGAGAAACACTACAGGGTGGAATTCTTGATCAGGTCCTTTCTGCATTAAAACTGCTCCCACACCACGCTCGGACGCATCTGTGGTTACTAGGAATGGTTTGTCAAAGTCTGGGGCCCTTAGTACAGGGTCAGACATGAGTGTCGCTTTAAGCTTGTTAAAGGCCTTCTGACACTTTTCGGTCCACTGAACAGCATTTGGCTGTTTCTTTTTGTTTAGGTCTGTCAGTGGGGCGGCGATTTGGCTGTATTGCGGTACAAATCGTCTGTAATAACCGGCCAAGCCTAAGAAGGATTGAACCTGTTTCTTTGACTTTGGGACAGACCACTTTTGGATAGCATCCACTTTGGCCTGTAGGGGGCTGGTAGTTCCTTGACCCACCTGGTGTCCAAGGTAAGTCACTCTGTTTAGGCCTATATGACACTTCTTAGCCTTAACAGTTAGTCCTGCCTCCCTTATGCGCTCAAGGACTTTTTGTAGATGTTCCAGGTGGTCTGCCCAGGAATCCGAAAATATGGCCACATCGTCAAGGTAGGCGACTGCATATTCTCTTAATCCCACTAGGAGACCATCTACAAGTCTTTGGAAGGTGGCGGGTGCATTTCGCGGCCCGAAAGGGAGTACATTAAATTCATACAGCCCAAGATGTGTGGTGAAGGCTGACCTTTCCTTGGCGGATTCATCTAGTGGTACCTGCCAGTACCCCTTGGTTAAGTCCAAGGTAGAGATGAACTGGGCCCGTCCCAGTTTCTCTAATAGTTCATCTGTGCATGGCATTGGATAGTTGTCTGGGCGAGTTACAGCATTTAGCTTACGGTAGTCCACGCAAAAACGTATCTCCCCATCTGGTTTGGGAACTAGAACCACTGGAGATGCCCATGCACTTCCAGAGGGGCGGATTACACCCATCTGTAACATATCCTGGATCTCCCGGTCTATAGCAGTTTTAGCTTGAGGAGACACCCGGTAAGGTTGGACCCTAATTGGGTGAGCATTACCTGTGTCAATGGAGTGGTATGCCCGTTCAGTCAGTCCTGGGGTGGCTGAGAATGTTGGCGCGTAGCTAGTGCACAGCTCCTTGATCTGCTGTCGCTGCACACGCCCAAGGGTCATGGAGAGGTTCACCTCTTCCACACCACCAGCACATTTCCCTTCGTAGGAGACACCTTCGGGCCACTCAGCGTCGTCTCCTCCCTGGGCTGTAAACTGACAAACCTTTAATTCTCTGGAATAAAAGGGCTTTAGAGAATTAATATGGTACACCTTAGGCTTTTTGTTGGAGGTGAGATAATTAACAGCTCCCAGGCGCTCCTGGACCGTGAATGGCCCTTCCCACGATGCTTCCATTTTATGGGCCTGGAGCGCCTTTAAGACCATGACCTGGTCCCCAACTTTGAAGGAACGCTCTCTGGCATGTTTATCATACCAGGCTTTTTGCTCTTTTTGAGCATCCTGTAAGTTTTCTTTAGAAAGGGCTAAAGCGGTTCGGAGGGTGTTTTGTAGGTTGGTTACAAAGTCCAGAATGTTAGTTCCTGGAGAAGGTGTAAATCCCTCCCATTGCTGCTTCACCAACTGTAATGGCCCCTTAACCTCACAGCCATATACAAGTTCAAATGGGGAAAACCCGAAACTGGGATGTGGTACACCTCTGTAGGTAAAGAGCAACTGCTGCAACACTAGGTCCCAATCATTGGCGTGCTCATTTATGAATTTACAGAACATGGCCCCCAAAGTTCCATTAAACTTCTCCACCATGCCATTTGTTTGATGGTGGTAAGGAGTGGCAACCAAGTGATTTACCCTCAAGGGATTATGAGTGGTACACTGTCAGTAGCAGTACTGTAATAGATGGGCAAAGGAGGGCGGGTTATGCTGTTGTGACCCTCCATGACACTGTGGAAGCTGAAGGTTTGCCTGCTGGGACCTCTGCCCAGCTTGCCGAACTAATAGCCCTGACCCGTGCACTTGAACTGTCAAAAGGAAAGCGGGTCAACATTTTTACTGATTCAAAGTATGCTTTTGGTGTGCTGCATGCTCATGCTGGCCTATGGAAGCAAAGGGGAATGCTGACAGCCCAAGGCTCCCCAGTCAAGTACGGGCCCCAAATCCTCCAGCTCCTAGAAGCCGTACAACTTCCCTCGGAAGTGGCGGTGGTACACTGTAAGGCCCATCAAAGGGACGATCAAGATGTGGCCAGAGGTAACGCCCGGGCAGATAGAGAGGCTAAGCATGCTGCCACCCTGCCATCCCCTCAGACTGAGAACGCCCATATGCATGCCCTTATCCCATCAGTAGGGGAGCTTCCAACCCCTCAGTACTCTGGGGAGGAGAGACAGCTAACTGACAAACTCGGTCTCCGGGAAAAGGAGGGATGGCTCCATTCCCCAGAAGGGAAGGTCCTCTTACCAAAGGGCCTGATCCAGCCGGTGCTGCAAAAACTACATCAAACCGCTCATGGTGGCAGGGAAGCACTTATCCAGCTAATGGGAAAATACTTTATCACTTCCGGACTCCGACCCCTGGCTGCCCAGGTACAAGCGGACTGCTTAGTCTGCCAAAAGAATAACCCCTGACCGGGACATCCTGTGCCACCAGCTGCCCTAGAACCCACTCCGGGCCCCAGACAAGTGTGGCAAATAGACTTTACTGAGTTTCCCCGGACCCAAGGGTTCAAATATCTCCTTGTCGTAGTGGATTGGTTCAGCGGATGGCCAGAAGCCTTCCCATGCCGTAACTGCACTGCCAGAACAGTGGCCCTCAAGTTTGTTAAGGAGATCATTCCTTGCTTTGGACTCCCCCTGTGGATGGAATCTGACAATGGGACACATTTCACGTCAAAAATCATTCAAAGCATCTCACATGCCTTACAGGTCCCCTGGAAACTCCATACGCCCTGGAGACCGCAAGCCAGTGGGGTAGTGGAGCGTACCAATCAGACCCTTAAACGGCATCTCTCAAAAGTGTGTCAAGAAGCCTCACTGCGATGGCCTGATGCTTTGCCCCTCGTCCTACTTCGTATCCACATTCTCCCGAGGGTAGATTAGGGCTTAGTCCCTTTGAAATTATGTTTGGAAGGGCATGGCCTATGAATGGTACCTCGGTTCTGTCAGGGGAATGGGAGCTGGGTAATGGTTTTGTGTCACAGTATATGTGTTCCCTGTCTGCTGTTCTCTTGTCTCTTCACAGGTATACCAAGGATTCCCAGCCTCTCCCCTTGGACTCTCCCTTCCACTCCTTACAGCCCGATGACTCTGTGCTTGTTCGTACCTGGAAAGACGAGCCTCTCCAGGAAAAGTGGAAAGGACCCTATACCATCCTGCTGATCTCCCATACAGTGGCAAAGATCGAGGGACACAAGAACTGGATCCATCACTCTTGTCTGAAGGCAGTAACCGCCCCCTCGTCAGCAGGACAGTGGACCGTCCAACCTGCTGACTCCTCATCTAGTGACGATCTCGGGCTAAAGCTACTGTTTAAAAGACACAAATAGTGGGCATCTTAACGCTAAAATGGGCCCTCCCAGGTACTGGAGACCCTGGGTTGGGAAGACTCTGGTGATAATTAATTGGGTAACATTGTTATTCTCTGTATTGTTATTTCCAAACTGTGCATATCGGGAGCATAACTCCTTTGTTTCGCTTGCGCACCATGTTGCTACTTTAACAAACCGGACTGATTGCTGGGTATGTGCTCCAACTCCACTGTCCCCCAAAACGGGAATGCCCCTTGACATGCTGTCCTTGACCCCAGCAGAATTAGCCGCCACCAAAGAGCAGGAAAGAACAGACTCGCCGTTCTGGAATAAGACTTCTTTACAGCAAGCCGCCTATCAGGACCAGGAGTATTCAGTTGCAGTACTCACTGAGGGAGTGTTATGTTTTACCCAAAACCAATCTGATCACTATGGGCGTCCTGTGGGAAAAAGCTCTTGTGTTATTACACAGTGGGCTGATGGGTATTGGGTAAAGACCAAAAGGGGAGGCCAACAGTGTGGGTGTAATGGTTCCTCCCCTTTTAGGGAAACTCTTACAAATAATTTTACCACAAAAGAAAGGTTTGGAAATATAACTTGCCGTCCAGTTAATATCTCCAACGTAGCAAGCCAATGGTGGGTTTGTAGTGGTCCCTATGGCGAGTGTAATTTGAACGGCATAATTAGAAACGCCCCCACTTGTACCCAATCAGGAGGATGGGATACCCCTTTAAGGGCATATGAACCATTTGGAAAAACAGCCAAAGCAGCTTTAAATATCCCAGGAATCCCCTTAAGAAACAGTCCTTACTGGGCCCTACAGGGTCACTATTTTGTATGTGGCCGAAAGGCTTACAAGGTGCTGCCAGCCAACTGGACAGGTAGCTGTTATATAGCTCATGGAGTTCCTCATCTTTCCATAACTGCCACACTGCCCAAAGGAAAGATTAGAAATGCCCGAGACACCTCTGTTGAGTCACGAGAAAAGACCCTGCGGCGACTGACTACGGCATTGGAGGGCAATATGAAGAATTCCCTCACAACCGAGAAGCTTGTAGGGTGCTCTGTACTGGGAATAGCGCCACTGTTTACCGGGCCAGCCACGGCATGCATAGGCCGCTATACTGCAAGGCTGCAAGTGGTACTTGAGAAAGTGGCCTTCGAGTTAGAGGACATGGTTAGTGATTTAGGATCAGCAGTAAAAACATTAAATAAAGAGGTACAGCAGCTCAGGACATTTTCCCTCCAAAAAAGGCTGGCTTTGGACTAATCTCTTGGCATCCCAAGGAGGGGTTTGTGCCCTCGTCGGGCCCCGATGTTGTGTATATGTCAATGATAGCAGTTATGAGATCTATGAAAAGGTGGTACAGGTTGAGGCCCATGCCTGAGCTGGAGCACAGGTTGCCTATGCTGTTCCAGAGAGCGATTGGTTGCAAACCTTGTTTTCAGGCTGGGGTTTGTCGTCTTGGCTTGGTGGTATATTTAGCCTGTTATTGAAACTTTTCTTTCCTGTATTGCTTGTATTACTGGTATTATGCTGTGCAGTATCATGTGTTAGGGCCCTTTTGCAAAAGTTAATAAGTCATTCTTTTCAGGGCTATCACAAAGTGCTTATGCAAAGTCCTATTGTAAAGAAATAAGTAGCCCAAGTGAGAAAACTCAGAGCCAAGGCTGTTGAGTGTTCTCAAGGGAGGGAGTTGTTGGGGACACTGGGGCATGGCCACTAGGTAACTTGAGGGGATGGAAGACCACGAGTGTCAATGAAGCCCCCTCGCACTAGGCCCAGGTGTCCTTACTTTATGTTCCAAATGTGAATGGTGTCCGCTGTGTCAATTAATTTTTTTAAATTATGACCATGATCTAAGATCCACATTTTCAGAATTTTCTTACATCATTCATATGCTCGGATGAATAAGGCTGCTTTCCTGAACTGCGGTCCATATTTGGAACTGTCTTTATAGTTTAGACTCAACCACCCTTCTTATACAGTTTGGAAGTTGTTCGATACTCCCTCGGGCCCAGATTTACTCTTCTTTACACAGATTTGGGCCCTAGTCGGGGAGCGACATACTCATGTAACCGAGGAGCAGAATTTGGCCCTCATATGGGTTCAGTCTCTCAGTTAGGCCTGTCTTTTTATCTTATCTATTGATATAGCATCCATCCCGAGAGTAGAAGAGCAGCTGTCCCATTTCAGACGAGATACATCAATACCTATATTGATTATTCACAATGTTTTTATCTTTGTTGTACTGTTCCTTTTGAGAAATAAGAAAATAGAGTAAAAGTAAAATGTACTTTTTCTCCCAAATCTATGTGCCATTCCCGATCTTGATTGAACAGGGGAGAGCGTCTTTCCTCTGGATTAAGAATCCAGCTGAGACAACTACCCCAGCCCCACACATTCTACAAGGGAATCCAAAGTCAGAGCAGTGGCGTTCAGTGAAGGGTAGCTGCTCTCTTTGAACATCCTGATAGATGAAATAAAGGACTGGGGGTCATCATTAAAAGTACCTTAAATGGGAGCCCAATCCCCAGAGCAATGATTGCCGAATCAGGAAAAAACAAGAAAGTATGTCCTCTCAGGGATTGGCATATTCAAGTTTACAAGAGAGACGATAAAGACTGGCCATGACGTAGAAAAATCAAAATTCAAGTTCGCCAGTAAGAAAAGAGCCTGAGTAATAGTCAGCTAAAGAATGGAAGGGACCAGTTTACCCAGGAAGTTACAAGAGCCTTTAATAAAATGGAGAGCTACTTTTGTCCTTCTGTCTGCTTGCTTCTGGCAAAGGTTGACTCCGGAATAGAGGGGGAATCTCTTGGGGTCCAGCAACTCTGCTGGCTTGGGAAAGTGTGCACTGCATCACCCACTCCTCCCTGTGTGAGACAATCTCTGTGCCTCTGTCTCGACAGTTCAAAACCTTTAAAAATATCTTTCTTTACAGCTCAATACAGAAATTGCCAGAACCTAGTCCTGAACCTTTTTCTTTAAAAACAAACAATGAAATGGGGATGTTTGCACGACAATGATATGAACCGATGTCTGTATTTTTATATCTTTAGACGCCAAACAAATACATAAAAATCTGCATGAAAATAACAATTAGTAAGTTTGCAAAACTGAGCAATGGAAAGTTCGGAAATGCCAGGATTCAGGGAGTCTGAGTACTGTGCACGTGCATTTTGACACAGTCTTTAATTGCACAATGGTAGTATTTTTTTCCACAGGCCCCTCATTCAGTGATCATTGAAGTGTTGTTTGTTGTTTGCCTTCAGACACTGTGTACATACTTCTGCAACGTGAACACATCAAGTCAGGTTCCAGGTCGCAGTCCTTCTCTTCCAGGGGCTCAGTGGCCAGGGCCCAGTATATCTAAAATATCAGGTAAATCCCTGGGATTAGGGGTGTGGCTGACAGGGCCTATTTCTCAGGCACCATGAAGTGTTCTACTAGAAGGATGAGGCTTGTCTGTGCAGTAGATAGAGCTTTCTCAGGGGACAGTCTGTGACAGGAGAACAAACTCCCATGTCATTGCGAGGCTATTAGAGAGACAAGGTGGGTGAGGGATAGGGTGACCAGATAGTGAGTATGAAAAATCGTGATGGGGGTGGGGTGGGATTGATAGGCACCTAAACCCCGAATATCTGGACTGTCCCTATAAACTTAGGACATCTGGTCACCCTAGCTGAGGTAATATCTTCTGTTGGACCAACTTCTGTTGGTGAAAGAAATAACCTTTCAAGGACCTGAAGGAGAACTCTGTGCACTCCTTTCACCAACAGAAGTTAGTCCAATAAAAGATATTACCATGACAGATGTGAGTCATATTATTAATGTACTAGACGAAGCTGCTCAGATACTTCATTGAGGAGAACAGTGGAAAAACCTAGATAGAATAAAGTGAAGGAGAAAGAGAGAGCCTCTTTCTGAGATTATCCTTTTCCTTCTCCCTAATGATCCTATTTGCTAACAAAGATATGCATTCTTAGTGCTCTTGTGGCTTTGTGCAGAAGTGTGAATTGTCTCAGTAGATTCTGATGTATTTTATCTTTTAGGCAAAGATATTGAAAACAGGGAATACAAACAACACATGTTATGCAAACCCGCACCACTAAGTGGAAGCAGATATTTTGAGTTGTCATTAATTGAGAAACCATTTCAAAAAGCGAAGGAATGTTCTTGGAATTCTGCTTTAAGCCACAAGGCACACAGCTAAGCAGAGTCATCTTTTGAGTGCTGGATCTTTAATTTTTGTTTTCCATACGAGAACCTGCTTAAAATCCCATTAATAAACTGTGTTCTCTTCACTCTCCTATTTGTCTATGCTGTGACGGAAAAATATAATTGTCTGTCAATAATGGCTTTTATTTGAAGCAGAGAGTTAGAAAACATGTGTGTAAAATGCTTTGAAGAAGAAAATCTCTCTAGAAATGCAAATTAGTATTATTGTTGTTATTGGGTCAAATTCTACAGTAGGTATTTAGGCTCCTAGCTTCCACTGATTTCAGACAGACAGACACAGACACAGACCCTTTGTTTTTTCTCCCTCCTCCCAGCTTTTGAAAGTATCTTGTCCCCTCATTGGTCATTTTGGTCAAGTGCCAACGAGAGGTTACCTTGAGCTTCTAAACCCTTTACAGGTGAGAGGATTTTTCCTCTGGCCGGGAGGGATTTTAAAGGGGTTTACCCTTCCCTTTATATTTATGACAAATGCATTTTCTGTATTTACCAGCTTTGTTTTCTTGCATCCTCAGTCATTTTGGGCCTTGTACATAATGTGTATAAATGGAATATTTATCATCCTCTCTGACTGTAATGTGTTTTAAGTGATGGTATATTGTCAAGCTGCATTCAGTATGGGTTAATCTGTTGATCCTCATTCGTGAGAGAAGTGTATGAATTACGAGCCCAAGCAGGATCCCGCTGCTCATTGCTGCAGCTCAACTTGCACTGCCGCAGAACACTATTTGCGTGTGTGCACAAGGCTTGTGTTGCGAAAACCTTGCCCCCTGTAAATACACTCAAAGTCAACCTCTGATCCAGCTCTTGTCAAATGCAGCCAGTTAACATCACAGTGACCTCGGGTGTAAAGCTGTGGCCTCCTCCTTTTGAGGGTCTACTGTTGCCCAAGTTCTAAGTCAAGCTGTGGCAGTTTTTGGGTGATGATGTGCTAATTTATGAGCTCCTTGATGCCTGCACAGTGTTTGTCATGGCTTTGCCACACATACTCTTGTTCTGTTCTTGATCTTAATTTGTTCTGTGGCATGACATAGTTCATGGTGTTACTTGTCACATGCTGAACACTCTTCCCATCACTGGTCCATCCGTCGTGGACTTATATGTGGATGCCTTGCCCGGATGGTAACAGCTGCAATGAGCAAGCATTCTTACAATTACTTGTGCTCCTACCTGATGCTGCATTTTTGAAAGGCCCGACTTTATGGAGCCAGGTGTAGACAGTGAGGGGTGCAGAACACCAGCACAGAGACAGGCAAACTCTCTGTGCTGACCATGCCCTTAGCTTCTTGCAGAGCGGCCTGCTGTTTATGTACTAAAAATGGAGTAGGCCTCAACTGTGTGCCACTGGATACTTTCCATCTTGTGCAAATGTACGAGTCCCCAGTTTACACAATGGCATGGAACAGGGGCTGAGTCACATCAGACCCTGACTCAGGAAGAAAGTTCCCGAAATAGGTAGCACTATATTAGCTATCTGCTGGTACCTGGTCAAAGGGGGCTTTTTTGCTTGCTTTATTATCCTCTTGTCTGTTTGTTGTGCTGTTAAGATGTGTTAATTAATTAATGACAGTTAAGGACCATCTTGTTCTCTGTTTGTACAGGTCCTAGCGCAATGGGATCCTGCTCTGTGACTGCGACTGTGAGGCAGTACTGCAATACAAATAATCACATGCTGATCTCCAGAAATATTTTTATAGCGTGGCCATCCCCACTAGCTTAAGAGATTAGTCACGGTAAATGGAAGTATGTGAACCTGACATCTGCAGTTTAACTCAGTCCCCTTGTCTCCTGCACTGAGTGTTCTTTCTGCTCAATACACACTCAATGGTAGGCATGCCCACAGAATAGGGTTATGAAGATGGGTCTCTGGGAGGCTTTGACTTCCTCTACCATGGGATGCTATTGCAGGAAGGAGGTTTGCTGGGAAGAGATGGGGTCCGTCTGACCAAGAAGGAGAAGAACATCTTTATGCACTGACTCACCAACCTTAGGAGAAGAGCTTAAAACTAAGTTCAGAGGGGGCAGGTGAAAAAAGCCACCAGGTAAAAAAAGGTGGCCTTAATAGAGAACTAGCTGTGTGTGGAGAAGTAGATGTGGAAAATTGCAGTAGAATTACAGGAGAAACAAGAGGGAAATCCATGGGGGCATCCGCTTAACATCTTAGATGTCTGTACACACAAGCAAGGAGTAATAATAATGGGGAATAAGCAGTAAGAACTGGGAGTTTTAGTACATGAATCTTAACTGAGCTTAACTGCATCACAGATACTTGATGGGATAAATCTCATGACTGGACTATTGGTATAGAGGGCTATAGCTTGTTGAGGAAGGACAGGCAGGAAAAAAAAGAGAGGACATATTGCATTGTTAACCTGTTCTGAGGTCCAGAAGGAGGTGAGAAGCAGACCAGTTGAAAGTCTCTGAGTAAAGATAAAAGAGGGAATAAACAGGGGTGAGGTCCTGGTAGGGGGTCTATTACAGACCACCAAATCAGGAAGAGGAGGGAGACGAGGCATTTCTAGAACAAACAACAGAAATATGCAAAACACAAATCCTGATCGTAATGGGGGACTTTACCTACCCAGACATCTGCTGAAAAAGGAATATGGTAAAACTCAAAATTACCCAATAAGTTCCTGGAATGTACTGGGGACAATGCTTTGTTTCAGAAAATGGAGGAAGTAAGCGGGGGGACAGCCATTTTAGACTTGATTCTGACCAGCAGGGAGGAGCTGGTGGTGAATGTGAAGGTGGAAGGTGATTTGGGTGAAAGGGATCATGAAGGATAGATTTCATGATTCTAAGGAAAGGAAGGAGTGAGAATGACAGGAGAAGGACTGCCAAAAGCAGACTTTAACATCCTCAGAGAATTGGTAGGTAGCGACCCATGGGGAAAAAGTCTAAGGCATAAAGGAGTTCAGGAAAGCTGGCAGTTTAACCTCCAGGAGACAATATTAAAGGCACAACTGCCAATGCAAAGGAAAGACAGGAAGAATAGTAAGAGGCCAATGGCTCCATCAGAAGTTTTGTAATGACCTGAAAATCAAAAAGAAATCCTACAAAATGGGGAAACATGGACGAATTACTAAGGAGGAGTACAAAAGAATAGCATGTCCGTGTAAGGGCAAAATCAGAAAGGGTAAGGCACCAAATCACTTATACATAGCAAAGGACACATGTCATTGGAATTCTTTTTCCATATGGTTTACTGCAAAGAGTGTCATCACTCTGAATGCTTTGAAGGCAACATCATCTCCAAAATCAAGTGTGGCCTCTACATATGGCCATACATATGACACCACACTGTATTAAACACAACAAAAAATAATTTAGTTGATTTGTTTGGCGGGACATGGAAATGAAGAATAAATTTCAATTCATTGTAAAACAATATAAAATCAATATTTGTAATACAGTCCAATAAGATTTCATCAAGCTTTTTAATCAACCGAATTAAAAAGCAAAGGAAACCAACCACCCACACTCAAGTGTCACTGTGCATTCCAACCAACCAACCACACTCAAGTGTCACTGTGCATTCTCCAAGGCAGTTTCTTCTCTTTCTTTGTTCGGTGCTTTTATTTTCTATCCATTCAACCAGGAGCAGATTTTCCAGTAAAACCAATATTGGAAAGTGTGGCAAACTGAGAGAGGGACGGAACCAAAATTCAAAATGATTTAGAGCGAATGAGAAATTCTACACTGGAGCAAATTTAGCCACCTATTGGACTGCGTACATGGATGGGTCCACATATTGAAATGTATTTAGGTTCCTCACATCTATTGATTTCAGTGCGAGTTAGGAGCCTAAATACCTTTGAGGATCTTGTCCATGTCATCACAGCACCCACCTGGTCAGCAGCAGTTTATGTGCTATGTCACAGTCACAGCGATGTCATAATAGTGCTTGCATCATCTGAACTGGCTATCCTGGACAGGACAGGACAGCCTGAGAGGCCAGCTGCCTATCAGTACTGGAGCTCTTTGGAGAAAGGACTGGAGGAAGTGTTGAGGAAAGATTAAAACATGAATAAATTTGTGAGTGAGCAGGAGGTAACCAACAGAGGTAAGGGTCAGCATTGTATTCTCTATATCCATTCTATATTCACACACACATTTAGAAAGCATAGGCATACAGATTAACTGTAATGTTCTCCTTTTGTATGAGCAGAACCTCAGCTGCTGGAAACCAGTGTCCCTCTGTTGACTTCCTTGTACTTGTGTTGATTTACCCCAGTTGAGGAGTTGGCCTACAGCCTCTGGACCTGGAAACTTTCCTGAGAATCTGAGTTTCTAGGGAATGTTATGGGGGAGGCCTTCCTTCTTTTCTCCCAGTTGTTTTATGTTTGTTATGGGTCCTCATTTTGTGTCTTCTGCATCCATGGAGCCAACTCCATCAGAGAGAGGGGAAATTAGAACAAAAAAGGCAGAAGGACTTCTCCTCTAGCTGTCTAAATGAAGCTCTGCTAATATCTTAAATGCAAGAGAACAAAGCATGGGGGTCACATTTCTTAGCAACACTAGTGCTCCTCATCCCACACGGATGGGCAGTGTAGGTTACAGTTATGATTATGTTTGCATCTGGGTGTTACAACTGAAGGATGCAATTTGCATAACGGATGGGCAATCGCCTAACCTCAAGCAGTCTTTCCTGGGAAGGGGAAATCTTGTTAGTTCCTCCTTCATGCTTGGAATGCTGTTACAATGGAGACAGATAAATACGGCATTTCAGATTTCTTGTGAAATATTAAGTCTCCTGGAGAATTTCTGCCCAGAGCGAAGAGATACATGGAGATCAAATCCTGATTTTTTTCATACACCAGCTATTTCATTGTTTCCTAGAGTTTAAGGCCAGAAGGGACCATTAGATCATCTAGTCTGACTTCCTGTATTTCACAGGCCACTACATTTCACCTAGCAACCCTACCCTGAACCCCAAAACTTGTCTTGGACGAAAACATTTCAGTCTTTAGGAGACAAAACTGTTGTGTGCCATCGGCAGAGGACAGGAGAGACTGAGGTTCCACCAATGCCTGAGGCCCTTGCAATGGTCGAGAATTGATTAGGTCAGATATACTCAGATTATCCTAGCAGGTGATCGGTGCCCCATCCTCCCAATTAAAGGTCCCTGCCAATCCGACCAGGGGGAAATTCCTTCCCACCCACAACTCTGGAGATCAGTTGGACCCTGAGCATGTGAGCAGGACAGCTAAGGAAACAGATTCTCTGAACCATCTTAGAGCACTGGTCCACCCTACCAGGTGTCCCATCTCCTGCTATGGTCAATCCCTGATGCTTCAGATGAAGGTTGAAGGGACTCACCCCACCCCACCCCATTCACAGCGTACACCTCACCAATTGTGCATGGGGGGGGGCGGGGGAATTCCTTTATGACCTCTACAGGCAACTGTACAGGGGGGAGGGATAGCTCAGTGGTTTGAACATTGGCCTGCTAAACCCAGGGTTGTGAGTTCAACCCTTGAGGGGGCCATTTAGGGATCTGGGGCAAAAGTTGGGGATTGGTCCTGCTTTGAGCAGGGGGTCGGACTAGATGACCTCCTGAGGTCCCTTCCAACCCTGATATTCTATGAACTGGATGAACTCCGTTCCATGAGTCTTCTCTGCAAATATTTAAACTACCATAAAAGAAGATTGCAGGCTTTCTTCAAAACAAGGGGCCTAAAGTTAGGCTTCTAAATTCATACTGAGGTCTCCAACAGTGGCCTGATTTTCAAGAGATACCGAGCCCCCAAAGTTCCCAGCATAGCCAATAGGTACATCTGGGTGCTCAGGATTTTTGAAAATGGGGCCCTGACTAAGCAAAACTCTTAAGCATGTGCTTAACTTTAGCTCTATTTCTTGGCTTAGAGTTAAATTATTACTCTGTATGCTATCAAAACTCATCAATTGACAGTAAAGAGGGAAAGGAAGATTATTTTATGGGGGGATCTACTTGAAAGGAGCAAATTTGCTTCATTATGATTTCCCCCCAAGCACACTGGGTAGTTCAGCAAACAAACCTGGTCATGAGGAGGAAGGAAGAGGATTTCCACGATTCCCAGGTCTACTTCTCACAGTGTTGGGGCTCCTGCAGAATCTTGACTGGATAGTGAATTAAAGAGGCCAGCACCAATTTCTGCTATCCTTTTATTTAATTTCAGGTGTTTATAATGAGGTTGTCTCCCTCCTGGCACATATGGATGATCAAGATAAGGGCAAAATTGCCCTCAGGATTGCCTTTATAGCCGAGACCAAGCTGGCTATCATTCTGACAGTTCTGCTCGAGAAACTGCAAAAGGATGAGGTAGGGCAGTTTCATGAAATTACATCCGCTTTCCAGGTGTCCACAGCAAATTCTGCCTGACTTCATGGGGGTACAGGGGACTGCACGGGGATAATTCAGTGTAGAACTTGGCCTGGCGCACCCTCAGGAGAATCAGTATTCGCCCTTCTGTCCTCAGGCGTAAACTCATCATGCAAAATGCTGTTCTTACAGATCAGGATGATATAATGCTCTATAAAGAGAGCATTGTCCTTTTACACACAGTGGAGTACATGGGCTGTAGACAGTAAAAGTACACCTTCGGACTAGCAGTAATCTCTTCTAATAATACTTTGCCCTTCTTTCGCATCTTCATCCAAAAATCTCAAAGCACTTGCCTAATACTAATGAATTAAGACTCACAGCACCCTTGTGAGAATGGGAAGCATTATCCTCATTTACGGATGACTTGTGTCACAGGGAATTAAGTAACTTGCTCAACACCACTTAGCAAGTTAGTCAAAGAATGTGAATAAAACCCAAGTGAACTGACTCCCTGCTCTAAATCCTAGCCAACACTCCTTTATTATGATGACATATTATTGAGATTATAGCATTGAAGGGACCCTTATCTATATATTTTCTACGGGGGGAATTCTGCAAGAAAAAAATAAAAATGATGCGTACAATATTTTAGAAGTTCTGCAAAATTGTGCATATTTTGTTTGTCAAAATAATACAATATAATTACACCCGTTAAAATTATTTTTGGTTATTTATTTCAAAATACCTGTCAGCAAGTATGTCTGTATGAATACAGACAACAAAAAGGATTCAGGAAATGTTTTTTGACAAACTGATTCCTTACTATGCATGTTAATACAGAACTCAGAGTAATAATTCATTTAAACTCAATACAGAACCATATTTCTTGCACCCCTTAGGCGCAGTGCAAAGGCTTGGTAGAGTCAGGGGTAATGGAGGAGCTGAGGGAGAGGGAAGTAAATTGCTGGGAAGGAGCCTGGGTGTGAACTTGAAGCGTTGCTGGGTATGGGTGGGAAAAGTATGGAGCAGTTTTTTTGGGAGGGGCGGGAAGGAATTGTTAGGCAGCTCCCCCCATGCAGACCCTGTCTGACCCCTAACCTCTCCCATTCAGTAAGGCACATCTGCCCCTGTCTCCATGTGTCCCTGCACACCCGTGGGTCCTGGCACCCCCTGTCCACATGTGTCCCTCCACCCCCACTCAGAAACCCACTCCCGTGTAGATCTAACGGCTGAGCTCATTGCCTCTGGGAGCGGTTGAGGACTTACTGCAGGAGTTGGGTATTTTATATTCCACATTTACAAATTCTGCCTGGAGTGGCTAGAGCAAGGGCAAGGTGCTCATTTTTATTGTTTGTTCTGAATAAATGAAACTAGAGAAGGGGGCAGTGAAGGGCGCTTCCTCTGGCTCTTTTCTCTCCAGGAAGATTAAACAATGTCAGTTGCTCGGCTGCTTCTGAAGCGCTGCTCAATGCGGTGCTTGTGGAGGGCCGGGCATGTTTTACACCAATTAAGCCACCAATTAAGGCAGGGGCTTATTAGCCACATTACTGTCTGGTCGGCAAGAAAGAGTTTTCCCAATTCTTCTCTTTTATGTTTTGTCCCCAGCAAAACAGAGTAGACATTTACTGTGTCCTGGAGAAAGTCTTACAGCAGGACACCTAGGGCCTGGAGAGAAGGCTTCTGAAGAAAATCACAACACTAGCCTCAAACCACATGAGAGAGACTCAGGTAAGTTAGTTCTCCCGAGATACCAATCAAAGGATCCAAAGCTTTAACTCATTCAAACTCTCTTTTGGGGGGATAAACTATATACTGAAATGAAAATGTATTCTTCTGTTGGAGGCCCACACCTTCCTCCAGACCAAAGCCCAGGTCCTAGAGAGCACTTGTGCACATGCATAAGATGGGACAACTCACATGCTGAAAGTTACACATGTGCTGAAGTGCTTTGCAGGATCAGGACCTGAGACACATGATCTCAGACCCAGAGACAGGCCTATGGTGTCTTAAGGAGCAAGTCTTTCCCGAAGTCTACTCAGGATTTCATTATTGATACTGATTTTATGGGGAAGGCGCTCTGATACTGTCGCGATAAGTGGCAGTATAAAGCCCCAAGACAGACAGAATCTGAGCTATCTCCAAAAGAAGCAGCATTGGATTTAGAATATAGTTTGCCAGCAGGAAAACCCATGGAAAAATCCCTCTCTTATTCCAAAGGAAGTCAGCTTCCTTTTGGGGGACAGTTTATTCCAGGAAAGCTCTCGGAATATCTTGAAGCTGCCCAGTCTGTGTCTCACTTACCGCCTCAGGGAAGGGCAGGGAAAATATCATGTGACTATGGTGACCAGTCACCCACCACAGGTAGCTAACAGTGAATAGGCTAACGAAGCAGCTTGCAAGCAACTCGAAGGCTGAAAACTCTTTAGCCAAGTGACTCAAGGAATATTTATGACGAATGACTCTACCCTCAGAAAGTTGGGTTGGTTCCTTCACAACTTGTGCACAGAAATAAGGACTTGACTCATGTAAACAACTCTGGCTAGTGCAACCGGCTTCAGTCAACTCGGTCTCTCTCTTTTGGTTTTTGTTTTTAGGAAGCAAGAAATGAACTAAAAGTGGCAGCTAGCAACACCTTAGTGACTCTGGCACGCTGCTATTTCAGCGATGTCATGGTAGAGCTGATGTATCATCTGGAGCTGCCTGAGGAGTTTATTTTCATTACGTTGGGCAACCTGTCATCCGCCTATGGTATGGTCACTTCCCTCTTTTCTTTCAAAGTGATTGTTTTTCATTTAAGGACAGGGGATTATCTCTCTACCTAAAAATGTTACCGCTAAACAGAGCTCTGTTTGAGTGTGTGTGTAGAAACACAAGATTAACTGCTGTTGCTAGTTCTGGCCTCCAGATCATGAGCGATCCAGCCGGAGGTGCAAGCTCTAACTTATGCCCCTGAGTGAAGTACCTGAAGGATGGGAATGAGTGGAAGATCAGGTCTAGTGGAGCTCTTCTCCACCCCACTTCCCATCCCGCCCCAGTGCTCTCTCCCCTTACTCTGGGAGTGAGTTGGGCATTGGGCACAGCTGTACACTTGTGGAGGATTCCCCTCTTCAGGGTGACTCCCCCACTGGCTTTCAATGGCTGCTTTAAAGCCATTCTGCTCTGCTTACGCAGCGCCAATGGCCTCGGAACCCATAGCATCCTGCCCCACAGTGTTTCTAAGTGTGTTGTAAGAAGGCAGAGAGCAGCTGATTGTCTGTCTTCCTTCTCTTCTGGCCTTTCTCTGCAGCACTTAAGTGTATCCCTTTTGTGGGAATGATCCTGAACGTCATGATCTCCATGTTGGAGTTAGTCGAGGACAGCAGGATGAGACAAGCATTTTGTGGTGGTAAGTGCCAGCACTTCCTGTAGGTGCCCCAAATGGATCATAGAATAGAATATCAGGGTTGGAAGGGACCCCAGAAGGTCATCTAGTCCAACCCCCTGCTCGAAGCAGGACCAATTCCCAGTTAAATCGTCCCAGCCAGGATATTTAGGGGGTCTTGGTACAGATTTAAGTGACTGACCAAGTCTGCAAACAGGCCCTGAACTGTGCTCCCTTCCCTGGATTGCACCAGGTGCTGCGTTGCTTGGCTCCCGTGGCACACAGTGAAGTTGAGAATGCTCCTTACTTTGCAGGAGGTGCTGAGCATTTGTAAGTTCAGGCCCTTTGTGACTCACGCATATCGTTTAAAATAAACAGACACAAAGGCTGAAGCTGCCCCTCTGCCAGGAGGCTCCTGGGGGAGGAGGTGAAGGGAGCAGATTTCATTACTGTACATTTAAAAATCCCCTGTTTCCCACTCCTCCACCCATTCTCTCTCCTTAGTTTCTTCTTCATCATCATCATCATCATCATCATCTCCTTTCACCCTCTTTCTCTGTCTTCTCTTCTTCTCCACTTCTCTCTTCCTTTGCTTTTCAGGGGATGCTCAGTAAGGGGTTAATCCTGTGCCCTTGAGGGAAATGGGAATTTTGCCATCCACTTCATAGAGAACAGGATTGGGCCCTAATTCCTCTTAGCAAGGACACTAGATACACCTACTTTTAGGGCAAAGTGCTCCCCACTACCTTCAAATCCCACTGAAGCCAATGGCAGTTAGGGGCACTGAACATCTTTCAGACAAACTGTAACTCAAGATGAAATCATACAGTGTTCGGGTTGAATAAACAACAACTGCAGAGGACGCGAGTCTTCAAATGATGGTAATTGAAAAAAGATGGAGAGATGTACAAAGAAAAAAGCCTTTTAAGAAACAAGAAATGGAATGGGGGAAAGAGAAATAGCTCCAAATTGATATGGGATTTCAGCATCTAGTCCTGATAGGAGCTGCCATGGAATTGGAGTAAACGATAGGCCTGGGTGTCTTCTCTGAGAAAGCAACTTCTCCTCATTATTACTATGTCCTTTTCACATTGCCTGTCTTCTCTCCTTCCCTGCAGTTCTGGAAAAATGCTCAAGGGCAGTGAATGGATATTTTATGAACTGGGAAAAGTGCTCATTCCCCAGAATGGGTGAATCACAATTCTGCAATCAAATTCTTCCCTTATATTGTCATGTGACCCGCAACTGGCTGACCTGTGAGGAGCTGGAGGTGAGAATTGCTGACTTTCTAAACCTTTAGCGGAAATTGTGATGTTACATTCTGTGTGTCTGGCACTCTTTGTGATGATGGCATTTAATGGTAGGTCCTTTTGGATGGAACAGAGTGTCATGTAAAACATCGAAAACCCATACGTTTATAAAGTCACCACATCATGGAAATTCGGTCTGTACCTACTGTACATGGATTCTAGTTTTGTGCACCTAATGTGCAGATGAACCCGGGATAGTGGGCTAAATTAATTCCTGGTCTAAGTCCATTCAGCCCCAGTGGAGTTACAGCAGGGATGAGTTGGCCTAGAATGCATATTAATCTGGGGAAATATTTTACCTGGTCTAGTTGTGAGGTGCATTAGAATATAATCCTGACACCAACCCTACGAGTCCTGGTTCTTTACCAGGAAATATTGGGATAGGACCGTTCCGACAGTGGAACAAGGGAAATTGCACTCATTAGAAGTAGAAAAGGTGTGCCTATTGGAAGATATTGAATGAATTCATAGGAACATAAATTCTGTGTCTCATCTATGCAGCTCAAGCAGGCCATCATCAAAGCCCTTGGTCCCATGATGGGCATCCTACTACACAAAAAGGAGCCACAAAATCCGATATTTAAGGAGATCTCATGGCTCCTTGAGCAATATAAGGAGGAAATTGATGTTTTTCACGTCACCAAGGTGAGGTACCACTCATTAAGGTAACTGTCTCTGTGTGTGCATGTGTGAACTGCAGGAGGAATTTGCTACCAGTGGGGTTTCCTGGTCTAGATAGTGACTTGTTAGATAATAAATATGCACACAAGTTCTGGCTTTATACACATGGTGACCCAGGCAACAAGATTTGTAGGTAACTGCCTCTGATGAAAAGCATCTTCTGTTTCCTGGGGAGGAGGAGAAGGAGATAAAAAAACAAAACACCTGCACAACAAGATACTCTCTCCTTGTGATTTCCCAAAACATCCTGTCAACTCTGTGTCTCTCTTTTAGATCATAAGCTCCTCAGAGCAGGGGCTACCATATGTTGTCTCTGGTCGGTACCAAGTCAACTGTCAACGGTTGAAAATTAATAACAAGGAGGCTTGAGGGTCATTGCTTTGCACTGCATAACTAGATAGATATAAAATCATTGCCTGTCTGTTTCATCTACCGTTCTATGCAGTGCTGTTGTAGCCATGTTGGTCCAAGATATTGGAGCGACAAGGTGGGTGTGATAATCTAATTGAAGATATTGTCTCACTCGCCTTGTCTCTCTATTTCATCCACCCTCAGTACCACATGAGCGAGAAGTAAGGGGCCATATTCTGTCTTCAGTGGGGCTACACAGTTGTAAATGAAGTCATGAGACAGCTATAACTTCTTGGTAGTGATATTTACTCACCGTCTATGTTGGTTGAAGCTTTCTAGTACAGAGTATGTGGTCACTTTGGGGGTTGAAATACCCATGATTTGGAGGGAACCAATGTATCATGGACTTGTTTGATAGCATCAGGGCACTACACAACTGTGTAAACATAGTAAAGTATGTAGATGGCATCCGAGACATTCTGGAAGCTTCAAGCAGCAACGGAGAAAAGTGTGTTAGATGCAGGAAGGAATTAGATTTTCACCATTTTTTAATCAATAACCTGGCAGAGGACATAAAATCATCATCGATAAAGTTGGCAGATGAGATAAAATTGGGGGAGTGGTAAATAATGGAGAGGACAGCTCACGGATTCAGAGTGATCTAGATCACTTAGCAAACGGGGCGCAAAGAAACAATATGCCTTTAAATATGGCTGAATGTAAATGTATGCGTCTAGGCACAAGGGATTTAGGCCAGACATACATGATGGGGGATGCTGTCCTGGGAAGCAGTGACTCTGAAAAAGATTTTGGGGGTCATGGGGCATAATCAGCTGAACATGAACTCATGCTGTGGCCAAAAAAGCTAAAGCTGGGATGCATCAAAAGGGGAATCTCAAGGAGGAGCACAGTGGTTATTTTACCTCTAAATCTGGCACTTGTCTGACGACTGTTGGAATCCTGTGTCCAGTTCTAGTGCCCACAATTCAAAAAGGGTGTTGCTAAATTGACAGAAGAGCCACAGTGAGGAAAGGATTAGAAAATATGCCTTACAGAGGGAGAATCAAGGAAGTCAATCTATTTAGTTTAATACACAGAAAGTAAAAGGGTGTGTGATGGGGTTTACCTACCCCGCATTGGTTCAGCAGGGGTTAATCATGCTTTGTGGGCCGAGGAGGTCATGCCCCCTCATCTCTGCTCGGCATGCTTCAGCTGGACCCAGGATACAAAAGAGAGCCGCTCAGCTCAGGCTGGGATGGCTGCCAAAGGGAGCAGAGGCGCATTGCAGGCTCCTGCAGAGAGACTGCCAGTGCTCCAGGATTCAGAGGCCAGCCGGACTGTGGCTGCAGCTGACCCCCAGCCACCCAATGCCAGAGATGGAGGAGAGACCCCAGAATCCCTGAGACTCCCAGCTGCGGAAGAACGGGTGGGAAGCAGCCTAGGTGGACGAAGCATTGATCCAGTTGAGGTAGCAGGCTTGACTCAGCATGCTTTGGAAGGATCCCCGCTGAGTTGGTGGCAGATACCCCTGCGCCCTGGGCTGGGACCCTGTGGAATAGGTAGGACCCAGTGGAGAAGGGCTCACCACTAGGCAACACTACCCTGCCGCAAAAGGTGGTTCTAAGGACTCTGGCCACTAGGCCGCATTGCCCTGCAGCCAAGGGTGGGTCTCCTGACTTTGGCCACTAGGCCGCACTGCCATCCCGAGAAGGGCAGCCCAAGTGACTCAGGCCGTTGGGCCGCGGTCCCTCACCCAAGGGCTGCTGCACTGATCCCGACCATTAGGCGATGCTGCCCTAGGAGCCCGGACTGCTGTGGTGGCTAGGGAGACTAGGCCAGTTGGGCTGCTCCAGATCTACTTCAATTCCTCCTCAACCTGATACCACCCTGACGGGGTGGACCTATCCTGTGACAGGGTGACTTAATTACAGTCTATAATATCTTACATGAGGGACTCCTATTATCTAATGGGCTCTTCCGTCTAGCAGAGAAAGGTGTCACTTGATCCAATGGCTAGAAACTGAAGCTAGACACTTTCAGACTGGAAATACGGCGTACATTTTTAATGGTGAGATAATTATCCATTAGAGCCATTTACCAAGGGCCGAGGCGGATTCTGACGATTTTTCAATCAGGATTGGTATGTTTTTCTAAAAGCTCTGCTCTGGGAATTATTCTGGGCAAGGTCTATGGCCTGTGTCATACCGACCGGAGGTCAGACTAGATGATGGCAAGAATCCGGTCTGGCCTTGGAATCTAGGAATCCCCTGAATCTGCTTCAGTCACTACATATGGCTCCTTTGTGTGCCCACCACCTGACTTTCGCCCTCTGTTGCAGAGTCTGAGCCAGCTCTTGGAGGTCTCTGTTGAATATAAGATCCCTCTACGTAAAGGGAAGTTTCAAGCCATCTGCAGTGCTCTGCACAACCAGGTGAGGGGTGGTTTTGCTTGGATCCCTTCAGCTTAGGCACAGCAGATCTGAAGCATATTAACACTAAAAAATCAATGGAATGATCGTGCAGAGCCTGGGGACCTCCTCATGCCTTACTGATTTCTGCAGGCTCAAGAGTAAGCAGGGAATGGTCTCATTTTCTTAGCTACTATCCAGCTCAGTTTGTAAAGCGATTTCACCATAAGCCGATTACCAGGGGGAGTCAGGGTTGTAAAGTAAAAACTGTGGCTGTGTCTTGATTAGGTCAGCTCTGCTGCTCAAAAGACGTTAGCTTCTCTTATCTAATGTATTGGTCATTGTCTTGGAGTCTTGCTGTGCATGCAGGACCATCTCCCTGGGGTTCAGACCTCTAGTTGGACAGGCAGGAAGTGGAAGCTTAGAAATGAATTGAACATTTTTCTTTTCCCTTGCTTCTGATTCGTTTTTCTTTCACCATTTCCCTTCTTCCCACAGATCTGTTCTCCAGCTAACCAGCTCAGCATCGAAAACCACAAAGAGCTGTTCCATTGTGTACTTCTGCTAGGTAAGGGGAAGAGACTCTGAGTTACACAGTGGTTTCTTTGTAACTTCCTTACCTTTGTGAGGTACGGTAAGAAGAAGAGTTCTGCAGACAGTGAGGATGTGATTTCTTCCCTTGCAGCCCGTTCTTCTCCTGATGATCTGCTGGCATTTCTACACGAGCAGCTGGAGATTGAGCATGAGGCCGTTCGTGTGGCGTCTTTAGATTTCCTGAGAGCTATTGTTGGGGCTGACTGTAAGTAACACAGGAGCAACTGTGCCAGCTGCCCTCTTGGCCGACATGCTGAGGGTTGAGTTGAGGACATCCAGAGCTAAAAGCTTGAGCTACTCGAGATTGAGCTAAAGAACCAAGGCTGTGTAGGCACGGCAGGGCTGCAGCAGACTCATCACCTCTGCAACTGGGGCACAGAGGCTCTAGAACACACAGTCACCAGTGGTTTGGAGATCCCCTAAGGGACCAAATGCTGCCCTAAGTTACTCCCATATGGCCCCACAGAAATCAACAGGTTCAACTAAGTGCTGAATGTAGCCCAAGATATTTGTCAAGGTCTTTTTCAACTTCAAATACAGAAGTTAACTTGGGGCTAATGCATGTTAACAATAATCAGATAAAAATAGAATAATAGTCCTGACTCGAGAATCCTAAGTATTATACACTCTAGACTAGATTCTGAGTTCTGTTATGCCGGTGTAAACACAGATTAACTTCAGTCACCTCAGTCTATCATAATAGACTGACATAATAGACATAATAGTCTTTATAATATTTCCATCATGGTAGTAGGATGGCACTATTTAGAGAAATGGAATTACTTTAGATTTACACTGGTGCAACTGAGACCAGAATCTGGTCCTAAGTCTTCCCCACTGATTCTGTAGAGGAGAGAAGCTTGATACTATTCTTAACTAGGGCCCTTTGAAATCCAGGATTAATTCCAATGTGGAAAGTGAGTGTGTGTGGAACAAAGAAGCACTGTACACCTCTCCTTATCTTTCAGTGCCTGAGACAAGAGTTAAAAAGCTTCTGATTGTGAAGGCAGTGAAATCTACTCTCAGTGATCAGAATGCTACGGTAAGATTGTGTGTGGAACAGTGAACTATTTCAACTTTTTCAGTGTTATGGGATGAATGGATATCTGGGTGGAGCTTTCATTCCGATCCAGATGAGAGACTGCAGAATAGAGAAGGCATGTCATTCTCCTGCCGGTGTTAAATGTATCCATGTTTCTAATCCAAGGAGACAAAATCAAAAGCATAAGGACTCTCCTATCATATCCTAGCTCCTATTTCAGGCAGAAGGGCTAACAAGAAGTGCTGTGTGTAATCTCTACCCTTGCAGGTGAGGAAGGCAGCTCTTCATTTCATCAGGACGCTGCTCAGTTCAGGAAGTGTGGAGAATTGTGCAGCATGGGATCTGGTAGCATATGTTTTCAGCGAGTTCAGTGTGTCCACCAGCAAACTGGTAAGGAGAGTTCTTAACACTTAGGACTCGGTCCTACCATTCTTGCATGCTGATTGCTCCCCTTGACTTCAGTGGGAGTTTTGACTCCAGGACAGCTGGACTGAATGAATAGAGCCAGAATCGGATCCGTTATATTGATGTAAAGTCAAGGTAACTCCACTGACTTGAGTGGTGTTACTCTGGATTTATACTAGTGTAACAGAGACCAGAATCTCACACTGAGTATTTCCATCTAACAGAGTTATCTATGCTGCTCCAACCTCTGATGAGTCATTGAACATTCAGAAAACACCATTTTTCAGTGAAAGGTTCCTGTACAAGGAAGCACATCTTTTTGTTTTCAATAGACTCTCCAAAAAACAGAACGATGCCCCGTTCTGTGGCTGTCAAAGCAGACCTAAACTATCAGCAAAACACTCAGGTTATGCAGGTTGCATAAAAATATCTTCAATCCGTATTTCTATCCATGGACACAGCCCCGGGCCCCAGACACTTTGTGCTCCATGACTGAATCCGTGATATGTATGAACATAAACAGTTCAACTTGACAGTAAGTTGTTGAAGATCTTAGCTCTGCCTGGCCCCTTTTCTACAAAGTTGGAGCTTGTGGCAATAACCACACACACATATCTCTTAAAGAAGGCTGCTTTTTCTCATCAGGCCAGTTTTGGTCCCATTGATAGAATCACACTCACTACACACAGAATGACCAAGCTGGTTGGGGCATCAGAACAAAGAGATTGGATCCCCCTGGTTCTGCAAATTTATTTCCCCTGGGCAGAATCGGAATGTTTTTCCTCAGAGATCAAAAGATGAAACAGTTTTTCAAATTTTAAAAAGTTGAACACTGTGGGGGAACTCTTTTGTGTTCAGTGAATCATTCCCTTCATTTCAGGGTTTTCCTAAGCCTGGGATCTGATGATTATGTACCCAATTATATCCCACCACCTTAATTAGTTTACAGCCAGCAAAATTAATTATACAGCAGACAGGAACAAGCACAGAACCAGACAGAGATTATACAGACAAACAATAGCAAAGTGGGAACTATAATGGGGGGAGGGATAGCTCAGTGGTTTGAGCATTGGCCTGCTAAACCCAGGGTTGTGAGTTCAATCCTTGAGGGGGCCATTTAGGGATCTGGGGCAAAAATTGGGGATTGGTCCTGCTTTGAGCAGGGGGTTGGACTAGATGACCTCCTGAGGTCTCTTCCAACCCTGATATTCTATGATTCTATGATAATGACAAGACAATACAGAAGTGAGGATTTCACATCCCAGTATTGGTAAGTGAGTTCTTGCCAGACAGGATGCTATCAAACTAAGTTTCCTTTTACATCTTCTAGGCCCTTCCCTTTCTCTGGAGGTGATAGGCACTATCAGGACAGGATTGTATTCCTAACAGCCCAATAGCACCTGATTTCAGTGTGACTAGTTTGGAATGTGAGGATGTGACTGTTCGCTTCCTAGCTTATGGCTGCCTCTGCTGCTTAGCCAAAGGCCTTAGCCTAAGAACAGGGCCTCAGGCTGTCACAGTAAGAGAAGGCTCTTACACCAGCAGACAGTGATTTTGATTCTTTCTTTTATACCTCTATAACTAGCCAAGTGATAAGAATACACCTAAATTCTTAAAGTACAGGCCTTTGCAGACAGGCCTGAATATCTTTATCCTAACACTCACCAAACAAGATAGTGTCTTTAAAAGACAGAGTGAGGGGGCACCAGACAGGTAGAGTGAGCTAATGGGGAGAGAGAGATGAGGTGATAGGTTAGGGAAGGGTCCGTGAGGAATCAAAGGAGAAGCTACATGGCAGGGAGGGATTCAGACAGCAGGATACTGGAGGTGGGGGAACGGAAATAGCTCCGTACTGAACAGTCTCGCTCTTCTCTGCAGGTGTTATGGCCAAGGCTGCTGGAGTATGTGGTGCCAGCTCAGTACACGGGTACTTTGAAGCCTCTTTGCAGATGCCTGAGGGAACTGGCTGAGAAAAAGCAGCGGGAAGGAGAAGCAGCTGCTTGCCTCGACTACAGTGGACGAGGTTTATAAGAGAAACTCTTTCATTTCTTCTCTCCAGGCACTATGAAATGAACAGGTTCAGTCTGCTCCAGTTCTCTCATCTGCAATCAGGAGGCTAAAATGAATGAGGGATGGTCTTGTGATTACAACACGGCCATGGGAGGGAGCTAGGAAATGTGGGTTCTGTTCCCAGCTCGCCACCAAAATTCGGATGTGACCTTGGGGAAATCACTTGATCTTTCTCTCTCAGCTTCCCCACTTGTGAAATGAAGGAGTAATTCATGCCAACCTCACAGAGGTGCTATGAGGTGGAATTCATACATGTTTGTAGAGCATTCTGAGATGCTCAGACTGAAAGCACTATGGAAATGCAAATTATTATCAGCTGTATTCAACATTGGTGGGCATGCTGGAAATGGATAGGTGAAGAACATCAGCAGGACTCTCTGCAAAGCCTGGCATAATTAACGCTATTCTGTTTCTTTCCCTAGTGCAACTCCCTACACCCCAGGGGCTGCTGGCGCGACTCCTGGTGAGTAGACCATGAGAATAGGTTTTCTGTGGAATGGGACAGTTAACTATACAAATTGGTTTTGTAGCTAGATGCTTGACTTAGGCTGAGGAATGTGTATGACTGGGTCTCTCTCTCTCTCCGGCCTCTCCTGAGACACACTGTCCTGCATCCTCCTACTAGCTAGAATGCTTTCTTCTTCAGGAAGGCACTGCAGTAGAAGCAACAACTCTCTTGGATTGTCTCCACAATGAGAGTCTCTGAACTATTCCCTCCCTCAGGAACAAACTGGTATTGTGCTGACAAAACTTAGCCTGTTCTTTCTCTCTCGTTGACAGGTAGTAGCCTCATCCCCTTATGAAAGAGAAGGACACGGATGTGCTGCCTTGCAGTTACTAAAGGCCCTGCACCAAACTGTCCATGCAGCAGTGGGTGAGATGTGGGTAGTAAAGATCCCATCTCTGCTGCAGTACATTGAAGGTAAAGTGTTAGTTAGGAGGAGTGTGGTCCATGGAGAATAGAAGGGAAGCCAGAAAATGCAGCTTCGTATTGACGTGTGTTGTGCCATTCCTGTTGCAGTACGTGGGAACAGTGGGGAATTGAAATGGGGCTTCTAGGCCCACACTTTTCCTTCCTCTGGATAACTGTGAACCACTGAGGCCAATTCAAACAGGGCAGAATCAGGCCAGGAAGGTTTCAGCTGAATGGAAATGTCACAGCACTTTCCCCCACACCTTTGCTAGGTTATTTTTTGGGAAGGTCAATACGCATGAAGCTGGAGGTTAGTGAAAGATTTTGGGGTTACATATAGAGTCTGATTTTGCAAACGGACTTTTTCTGAAAATTAAACCCCACGTTTACTTTCAAGGGGGATTCAATTAAAAAACCCAGAGTTTGTCTTTCTGTAAGGAAACCTGCACCATAAAAGCTAGGTTCGCCAAGTGGGTGCCCTAGGGAGAATCTAGGTATTGTGGGCCTAATAATGTCTTTCACCAATTTTACAGTGGTATGACTCTATTGACCTCCATGGAAAAAACCCTTCAGTCAGCACAGGCTGCGTCTACACGATGGCGTTATGCCAGCAGAGCTCCAGTGACGTAGCTGCGCCTGTCTAGTCTCTGGGGAGCAGGACAGACCCTAGGTGCAGCACAAGCCCGCTATGTTTCTCATGAACGTCGAACCCCCCCATGGACAAGCGGGTTTGATATTCCAAAAAAGATTTTAAAAAATGAGCTGTATCTTCCCTCCTTGCTGCGGCTGTACAGAGTCCCCAGCACTACACTGTGCCGCCATTAAAGAAGGCTAGGTTAGAGCTGGACACTCAGAAACAGGGCCAGATTCTCAGCTGATGTAAATCAGTATAATTCCATTGACTTCAGTGAAGCTACACCGATTTACATCCAGTTCGGATCAAGTCCGGAATCTCTGATTCTGCAGGAAAAGGTTGTATTCCTACTAAACCCAGTCTTCTGATGTGCTGAAGAGTTTTGTGAGGTGCTCAGCACCCTCAGCTCCCATTCAAGTCAAGCGGAATTGGGAGTGCTCAGCATCTCACTCCTGGTGGGTTGACGGACCCTGAATAAAAATGCCAGCAGGGTACGTAACATCTGACGAAGTGAGCTGTAGCTCACGAAAGCTTACACTCCAATAAATTTCTTAGTCTCTAAGGTGCCACAAGTCCTCCTTTTCTTTTTGCGGATACAGGCTGAGACGGCTGCTACTCTGAAACAGGACATTTTCTGTTGGTCCAACAAAGAACGTCGGCGCAGGTCCCTGTGACGGCGCAACGACTCACCCCTGCAGCGCCTCCTGCTGGCCATCTGGGAATTAGCTCTTTCCAGCACAGAGCACCCTCTGCAGGCCCGTGTCCCTCTCAGACCCCGGTGCCCTTTTTACCCAGGGTGCTGCGCCCTGGCAGTACCCCCTCAGTCTCTATGGGTCTCCCTTCTCTGGGGAACGCCCAACCCTCTAATCCCCACCTTGCCTCAGTCTGGGCCCCTGCACCTTGGGGCAGATTGCAGTGTAAGAGCCAGTCACCACAGGCAAGGGGGTTTGGGTCTGCTGCCTTTCCCTGCAACGCAGTACCCCTATGGGCCTTGGACCAGGCCCGATAGCCTGGGGAGTTGCCACCCTAGAGCTTCCCTGCTCCTCTGGCCTTTCCCCAGCCCAGCCTCGCCTCATTCCCAGTACCCTTTCTGCAGGCAGGCCCTACTCCCTTCAAAACTAGAGAGAAAGACCTTCTCCTACTGGCCCACGGCCCTCTTATAAGGGCCAGCTGGGCCCTGATTACCCTGGCTACAGCTGTGGCTGCTTTCCCCATCAGCCCAGCTCTTGTTAATCCCTTTCATAGATTCATAGATATCAAGGTCAGAAGGGACCATTATAATCATCTAGTCTGACCTCCTGTACAACGCAGACCACAGAATCTCACCCACCCACTCCTGCGAAAAACTTCTCACCTCTTTCCCTCCTACAGCCCTCGCCCAGGGCTGTTTTAAGCCCCTCAGGACAGGAGCGGGGTGACTCTCCCAGAACCTAATAGGTACAGTTCCATTTCGCCTTGAAAGCCCAGGTATGTTACAGCTTGGCAGACCAGGAGTTTTAGAAGGACTGATTGCAAAGGAGATACCTGGGATGACTCTTCTTGCTAATCTAGGTGACATTCTTGTTTTGCCTCCTGCTTTATAGGAAACACAGAGAATTCCCTGGACCATGCACGGTGGGAGCACATGCTGCTTCAGGTAGAGGATGGCTTTCAGATGTATTGTCACAGTCCTCTCTTCCCCCTCCAAATATATCAGCTAGGGGAAAAAATTAATAATAAATTATTCATTATAAGCAGAGCTGGTCAAACCATTTCATTTGCAACTTTTGTTCAATTAAAAATGGCCTTTTTATTTTCATGGGACATTTTCAAATTTTTCAGGGTTCTTTTTTTTTTTTTTTTTAAACACACACACAAAAAAAACCCAAAACAAAATAACCCCAACCCAAATAGAAAATGTTTAGTTTTTTGAAACTGAAGCTGTTTTTTTTTTCCAGTTGCTTTGCTGTTTGTCTCCTTCCCCCTTCCCCCCTCCCCCTCCCCTGCTTTTCAATCACAAAGTGGAAGAGGGGGAAAAAAGCACGGGGATGAGGGATAAAGGGAAGGAAATGGGGAAAACAAAGAATTGAATAATGGTCATCTTTGATTTTGAAAAGCAAAATATTTTTGTGTTTTCACTTTTCATTTGTATGTTGAAAAATCAAGAAAACAAAAAAAATCCCACTTGTTTTGTGAAATGGCCTTACTATTGTTCAACCAGCTCTCGTTATAAATCCCTCTGTATTACCCCTGGGAACAACACAAAACTTAACCAGAAACCCAGCATGCTAATGGTGCTCATGCATCACTGGGGGACGTCTAAAGGATTTTTTTTTCTATTTGCCACTCAAAAGAAAACTTGCTCTGAGAAACCCAAAAAGGAAAAGAGACAAGACAAGGTTTGGTGTCTGTATCTCATGGAGAAGCCTTTGTGGTCAGAAAGAGCTCTTTACAGCCTCATGTAAATCCAGACAAGGAAGATTTTTATGGCGAGGGCTGAAAATGAAAGGAAAGGACCTAGTGACAAAGAAGCCCCAGAAGGTTTGGAGTTCCATTTGGGGTTGGATTACACTCTAGAATTTCCCATTCCAGATCCAGCCTCATTTGAAATTCTTTGGGCTCAAAAATCAACTAAGATTAGGTTCTCTTGTGAGGTTTCTGATATTTCCTGGCTGCTGTTCAAAAGTCGGGCCTGAAACAGCAAAGTGCTGAGAGTTACTAACCTCTGGCTGACTTCAATGGGAGTTGAGGGTGTGACCCCGGGTCCTTTGGGTACCCACTGGCAGAGGCCACAGGAGTGCATAGGGTTCCCAGGATTCCCTGGATCTGATCTCTATATCATCAAAGGGTGTCATGTAAAGCCTTTCCTGGATGCCTGTGCCACATTGCATAATCCTCATAATCGTTGCACAGTGACTGGATGGATAATATCGAAGGCGTTATGGTTGTCTACTGAAATTGATGCTTTGAAGGTCTGTGCATTGGGGCTGGTCACCAGAAGGTGATAAAGAAGTTTCTTTCAGGCAGAAGATGCTTAGCTGCTTGAATGGCTGTATGTAGACTGAGTAATTATTCACAGTGGATGCTAATCAATAGAGCAAAATTCTAATCAAGTGATTGCAAAGTCTCCAGAGGAGATTCGAGACAAGAAAAACAAACAAACAATAGGGGGTACCCTGTTTATAAGCGGACAATGGATGCTTGGAACTATATCTGGAGGTCCAGAGGTATCCTGCACCAGGTATCCTTCACCTATTGGACAAATTGCCAACTGGCTTGTCTTATGAACGGAGGATCACATTTGGTCTGGGTGTTTCCTGCTGGGAGAGAGATTTGGGGGAGCTATCCCTTGTGAGACAGGGGACTGTTTGGTTCTTTAAGTTGAAGCTCTAGAAGTGTGTTAGGATTTTATTTTTATGTAACCATTTGTTTACATTAATTTTTCTTGCTGCTTCTCAAATCTCTGATCTTGGTGAATTAAACTCTACTTCTTTTCACTGTCAATGTATCGAAGTGTGTGAAATGGAGCGGTGATGCTGAGGTGAAGCTGGTAAGGTGGTGTGTAGCAAACCTCTGAATTCTGTGAGTGTCCAGTGGAACAGGGGCTGGACATTCTGGGGATGTCCAGAGGGCGAGCGGTTGGAGTGTACTGATTGCTTATCTGTGGAAGGACAGTGGATCCTGGACAGGGTGAGAAGGGTGTGCTTGTGTTTCCTTTGACTGGCAGAGTCAGGAGCTGACACTTGGCAGGTACAGAGAAGGCTTCCTCATGCTAAGGGCAGGTGGTAGTGAGGTCCCTCACAACCCTGGGTACCTCGGGAGGTGTCATAAAGGGTCCATAGCACTTCAGAGAAGGTGCCTGGTCCTTCGTAGTCCAGGGCCCTTTGTTCAAAGTTGACTAGAGCCATCGTCCATCCACTGGAAAATCACTCCTCGATGGTCAGATGTCTTGGCTCCATCTCATTCTCCAATTCACTGTCCATCTGGGTTTGGGGACTGAGAGGAATCCTCAGGCAAAGGTTCAAGAACAAGAGGCAGAGGAAGTCTGGGTTGTCAATGTTTATAGTTCTCAATAGGGAAATAATCTTCCCAGGACACCTGAATATTGGAAAGTTTACAACAGAACAAGGAAGCAAAAACCAACCAACCAACCAAAACCCCAAACCCCACAACAGCCCCCACATTCTTCCAATTAACCATCTGCTTTAACTCTGGTTTTACACGCAGTTCCTAAGAACATCTCTGGAGATGATAGACGACAGTGCCTGGAGCAGCCAGATATCCCTTGACTTGAGCTGGCAGATGGCCGGCTATGCCAGCCCCTCCAAAGAGAAGGTTTGTTCTCTGTTAAGGTTTAGTTTCTAGTTACTTTCCCCTGAAATTCTGATTGGAGGGCTGCATAAGGCTTCTCTCAAGGTTTCATTATTTGATATTTTATTCTGCGTATAAAATTTGTTTGTACTTATTCCCTGCTCTCTTGCCCCCCTGCCCTTCCAATATTTGCTTGGACAGGCTGCTTGTCTGTACTGCATTGTTGGTTCTCTGGCTGGGCTAGACGATAGGATGTTTCTGCAGCATGGGTGCTTGGACTTGGCTGTCTTGTTCCTTCCTGAGTGTTGCTGAGCTGGGTCTGTACTGACAGGCCCGTTGTGTTCCTGATATCCCAGGGCTGGTCTCTTTCTTTCAGAGTTTCCTGTATAAGGCGCTAGGAACGTCCTTAGCAGCTTGTCAGGACCTGGTCCATGTTAAATCACAGATTCATACACTTCTGACGACAGCAGATTATATGGAAGCCCCTGAGAGACAGGTGAGGCCTCTGTCCCTCTCCCCATTTTACCAAGTAATCCCTGAATGCTCCCTGTGGGGCTCAGCTCTGAGTTGGCCTGGGACAGATGCCATTTTGCTTCCTATCCTCTTGATTGCTATTTCACTCAGCGCCCGCTCCCCATGTGTCTCAGGCCCGATTGGCACTTTACACCACTTTGGGTGAAAGGAATGGACTCGTGGGCTCTATCAGACACCTGGTTCGATCCTAACCTGTATTTCTCTTGGGTGACAGGGAGTCGTCTCCATCCTCGCAGTCTGTGCTGCGAGCCACTTGGACCTCACCTTGAAGGCACTTCAGGAGTTTGGGGCTGCAATGAGCCAGGTTACGATTTCTGGGTTCGTCAGCCGCCTGAAGGTAAAGGAGCCAGGGGGTTCTCTCAAACTTCCTCTCCCTCTAAAGCAGGGGCAGCAGCCCCACGGTAGTGTCTGCTCCGGTCAGCTAGCATTGTCCCCCAGTGTATGCGTTCCACGTGATGCCTGCCGTTAAGCAGACAGGAGCACAATGTGGAGCTGGGGTTCTCTCAAATGATTTTTACCATCTGATGTCTCATGGCTTGAGCGCCCCTCCCATGCACAATGTATGGGAACTACATCAGTTGCTTGCATGGAAAAGAATTGAAGGTATTTTTAGCTGTTTTTTATTCCAGGTTAGTAGCTGGAAATGAGGAGGTGTTGCAAGCAACATGTGGCTTACCAACCCGCTTTAGGTAGACCACCAGTGGTCTACGGATGACAATTAGGGAACCTCTGATTTAGAGCAGTGGTTCTCAACCTTTCCAGATTAGTGTCCCCCTTTCAGGAGTCTGATTTGTCTTGTGTCCCCGAAATTTCACCTCACTTAAAAACTAATTGCTTACAAAATCAGGCATAAAATTATAAAAGGGTCCTAGCACATTATTCCTGAAAAAAAGACTGCTTATTTTCCCATTTTTGCCCTAGAATTAGAAAATACATCCACTGGAATCTAAATATTGTACCTGCATTTCAGCGGGCAGTATATAGAGTAGTCTAAAGAACCCATTGTATGAAATTTGAGTTAGTAACTTTGCAAGTGCTTTCTTTGTTGTCTGCTGTAAAACTAGGCAAATATCTAGATGAGTTGATATACCCCCTGGAAGACCCCTGCAGACCCTCAGGGGTACAGAAGTCCCCCTGGTTGAACACCACTGATCTAGAGGATAGAGCAGGAGACTAGGCCTCTGGGCTCCCATTGCTGGCTCTGCCATTTACTCACTGTGCAGCCTTAGGCAAGACATTTAGCGCCTGATCTTGTACCCACCAGTGTCAATGACTAAGCTCCCAAGTACTCCACTGCTGTCAGTTCAGCCTTTTTCGGCTCTCTGGGTCAGAGTTACCCAATGGGAATGATGGCGATGGGGCGGCGAGTTCTATGGGCTCATGGTGCCCGGGCTCCAGCAGTATTCAAGGCTCGGGGGCCCGGCTCCACCAATGTTTGATTCATTCCAAGGCCAAATGAATCAGAAGAACTTGTCTCTAGTGATGTTTCCTACTGTCTAGGATTACCACCATGGGACAAGAGGCAAGACTCGCCGCACCCTGATGCTGACATACAGCAACGTGGCTGTCCATGCTCCAAAAGAGCAGCTTCTCTCCCGAGTAGAGGCAGACATCACAAGGAACATCATTCACCATTACAGAACCAGTTGTCAGGTAAGAGCCTTTGCATGACAACTGTGAGGGGCATTACCCTGAAGTTATAGAATTGCCTCTGAGTTTATAGAGAGAGGGCTTCTATTTTCTAAAACTCTCCTTTGAGCAATAATTTGTCACATAACTGAAATTTAAAACTGTAATGGATGGAGCGTGAGCTGTCACATGTTGTATCACTTTTGTTGCTCTTCTTTGTGTTTTCTCTAGTTTTTCTATAGTCTTCTGAAATTCTGTCGAGCACAGCTACACAGTAATTCACATGGAGTCACACTCAGGCTATTCAGAATAACACTCTAACTCCCCTAATATGTATGTGTATCTAGCTCTATCTTTTGCTAGCCAAGAGAGAATGGTGCTAACTTGTATTTAGTTTCTTTGCTGTCACTCTGTTTCTTGGACTCACTACTTCCCTTCCCTCTTCTCTGTCGTCTTGTTTGTCTGTGTGCTCGTTATTTCTGTTCCCTAGGTGTCTGACTGCTGGTACTGACTCTCCTCTCAGTGCAACCTCGCCACGTCACTTTGCCATTCAGTTCTGCCCTGTCTAAGTGAGAATCTCATTTAGCCTTTGTCAAAAAAGTTGATCACAGTTGAACCAAACGGATATCTTCCAGAAGTTCACAAATGCAAATATTCCATAGGATGGCCCCTGATCTTGACCTCTGCAAAACACCCCCTCTGGATACGTTTCCTGCCTTTTGGAAGATTTAACAATCATGATTTCTCTCTGCTCCATATTCACCAGCCAGGCCATTTTGAGGATGTGTGTTATGTGGGACTATAGACATTGCTAATAGCTGTTTTGCATTTTGTTTTTCAGGTGCTGGGCATCGCTCTTACAAACAAGGTAAATTCTAAATAATCTGCCCTCGGCTCTTGCCTTTTCTATCCACAAGTTGCTTGTTTAAATTGCACAGAGCTTGATTTCCTTGCTACATCAAGCAGGAGTCCTGGCTGCTCTGGTGTAAGTGGCCCTGGATTTCTTTCATGAACCTGGGTTTTCTCTTCTTCTGAGGTGGGTGCAGAGCCAGGGTTCTCTGCCTTCTGGGGTCTGTGGACACCTCTCTCCTCTCCTGTGGCTAGATTTAATTCCTGATCTTTATCTTCTGGACTCTGGTTCTTCTCTCCGTTTCTCATCCACATCCTCTTGTTTCTCCTTCTGGATTATGTAGGACATGCACCTAAAATTAACCCTCATCCAGAATGTCACGGAGATTAGCTGTGCCATTTTGGAGACCAGAGACTCCCAGGAGTTCGAATTCTCTTACAAACTGGAGCTCCTTGGCTACATGCTGGTGAGTGATGAGGAGCTTTGAGGACTGAAGTACAAAGGAGTTTGTTGTAATGTCATCAGACTGGGTTTCCAGGTAGATGTTGTTTTATCCATTGGCTGTGACTGTACCACTGCAGTCTCATGAGCTACCTGCACGGCACCCAGAATGCTGCTGGGTCCACTCTGAGCTTGGCAGGGATGCCGACCTATTGTGGGCTGTAAGTGGCAGGAATAGCTTGTTTCTGGGGAGTTATCTTTCTGTCCTCCGTATAGCCTGCAGATGGCCCTACGGTCCATTTCTGAGGCAGAGAGCCTGCCGAGCACGGTGTCTGTTTATTACAGGTCTGGCATATGGCCCTGTTTCAGGGTGTGAGAGGAAAGCCTCTCTGCCTTTCAAATTTATTTCCCATTTTTTAAAATTTCCCTATTCGTGCATTTCAGGACTTCATTAAAAAGGAACCACTGGATTCCCTGGCATCTCCAGTTCGCTACAAGGCAATTCTTGCCATTAGACATCTGAGGTAGGCTATTTTCTGCCATATTTCCTGGCACTGTGACGTCGTCTTTGTTAGTTCATGAGTGCCAGGTTGGGAGCAGTTTGATGCCTGCCGGGTTTGGCTCACATGCTGCTCACCAGCAGAACTTTAGTTCTTGAGGGTTTGAATGTGTCCATTTGGAGGTTTGTGCTTGAAAGACACAAACTTGGAGGTTGTGGGGCATGCAGTCCAATGCAGGAGAGTTCAGATGGGGAGGGAGGTGTCTGGCTTGCTGGCAGGGGGAAGGAAGCTAGTGGGTTTCTCTAAAAAGGGGACTTGAAGCTTTAGCTTTACTTCTCAATGAGCCAATACTTAATAGAGGTGCAAAGAGGTGCTCAGCTGCAAAGTGAAGGGTTGTTTGTATTTGGGGTTTTAGATTGAGACAATCTCCAGTCATTGGACCCATTTCTTTTACTTGGAGGTGGTACTGAGTCTAATGCATGACTTTTCTCTCTCTCTCTTTCTTCTGCCAGCAAACTCAAACCATCTTTGACCTTGAAGGAAAACCGTGAGCTCCTTCATCAGTGTTTCAAAAGTTTCTTTCCCCTCCCTCCCCTGGAGAAGATGATGAAAGAGGAAGGTGAGACAGCAAAGGATGCTCTGCCTATACAGGTACGTGACAACAATTCTCCTCAGGCACCATCCACTGTATTTCTGCCCAGCAGGCACTGGGTGATGGCAGTCACACATGGCCTCCCTGGCAAAGTTATGGTTAGCTTTCCCCAGTCCCCAGTTGTCCCCCCACACACACTCACACAAATTATCTGTGCTGAGCCTCACTCTTTCTCTTCTGGTTTCAGTCACTGTACGTAGAGTCCTTGGAAGCCCTTGGCAAGCTAATGAAGACTTTGCTGGAGGAAGAACCAACCGCACACTGGTTCCAGGAAATGTTTCAAGTGAGTAGACCATTGAACCATGGTGAAGATTGTTTGTTTGTTTGTTTGTTGTGTTACTGCAGGGAAGAGTCAGAGATTTAGGGGGTCAAGCTTCAGTTGTGGAGGAATTTTCCACAATGGAGTGAATTGTCGGGGGAAAAAGCACCAAATTCTTCCTGGGATAAGCAGGCATGTGCCCCGCTGAAATCCACAGAAGCTATGCCATTTTATGCCAGGGCTGGATGGGACCAACTTCTTACAATGTAGTTGACACTACTTGGACCGGCAAGAAAATCACCACTGCAGTAGCCAAATCCAAGAGAACCAGTTGAAACTGATCACTTCTTCAAAGAGGAATTCATTCATATTGAGTTAAGCCCTGTGTATGGAAACTCATCCAGAGGAGACTTCCTGTTCCTCAGACATGAACAGAATATCTTGAAGAGCTGAGGGGTGGGGAGTTTGATGCACCTTCAGTATAAAAATGAAGTTCTAAAAGGAGCTGGGCTTCGGGGGGGACTTCTCTGCTCTTTTTCAAATTAATAAAAAGAAACGCTCCTCTCTGTCATTTGGCCACTCAATGTGGGAGAAGTTGCCCGGGAAACAGAACACAGCAGCAGACATCAAACAGCATGCAATGTGGTAGACAGCTCCCATCAGACAGTCTACAGAAGACATGACGTACACAGGCCCAGGTTCATCTCTCATGTAACTCCTTTGTCTTCAATCACTCAGAGGTGAATCTGGTCCCTGGCACTTCCATTAGACATGTAATTCCTTCGCTCCATGGAGGTCGGGTGCTTTGGAGAGGGATTTTAGTAACAATTAAACCTGTTTAAGAGGAACTTTTGGGAGGGATTTTCTGGTACTAACTCTGTCCATTCCCCTGCTCTGCCAACAGCTACTAGAGACATGGCTCCATTCAGAGAAGGAGTGGGAGAGAGAAAGGGCCTTGCAGGCCACCATCCAGCTGCTGACTGCCTATCAAGAGACAGTTCATAGCACAGTGAGTATAGCCTTCCTCTTCCTTCAGCTGACTTCCCTGCTTATATCCGATCTGACACTCAACGCAAATGCATGAAAAAAGCTTCCAGGGCAGCAGCTGGGATCTCAAAGTGACTAAGATCCCTCTGCTTCTATAAGAGAGAGGTTTACACAACAATGCTGTGACCACACTCCGGGCAGACTGCAAGAAGTAGAGGGCAGACGATCCCCCAAACTGATGGCTTATTCTAGAATTACATGCACCAAGTCAACAGCAAAAGAGCTTCCACCCTAGTTAACAAAATGCCAAACACGGTCCCCTTTTGGCATTCCAGACCTAGGCTCCCATCTAAACAGCCCAGTCTAATATAGTGAGGGGTTACTGAAAACCTCATTCACCATATGTGAGGTTCACCCATCATAAAGGACCAGATGCTTATCCCCAGGTCAAGGTGAATCTCAGGTCTTTCCCAAATAGCATGCTGCCAGCCAATCCTTAATAACGAAATTGAAGATTTCTTCTTAAAAGAAAGAAGAGAGTTACAAATGGTTAAAAGATCAATATCCATACAAGTGACTGTCAATGTTCATAGTTCAGGATGACAACAGTGATGGAATAAACTGCTGGCTTGTACAAGTCTCTCTGGAATCATCCCAACAGATCAGAATCCAAAGGCAGCTTAGATGTAAAGACTGTTAGTTTTTCCATGCATTTTCCAGGTTCTTTCAAATGATGATTTGGAAGCTCTCTGTCCTATGGCTTACACTTTCCCTGTTCAAAGTTTCAGCAGACTAGAGATGACAGGATGAGGCCCGAGCCTTCTCTTTTCTAGCTATTCTAGCAGGCTGACAAGCCTACCTCACAAAAATGGTTCCAGCAGGACCTTCCCCTGAGAAAGACTAGGCAATGCAGATCGCCTCCTGTACTTTGCTTTGAAGCTAATCTTCTATTTCCTGTGCATACACAGTAAACTAGTTACTCATTCGCATAAGGTGATTAGCCGTTCTTCCATTATAACACAGAGAGTTAAGCTGAAGACAATGTAGAAAGTATTAGTTTCCTGCAGTATCTTACATCTTTGATTTTAAGGTTAACTGAACACCTTGCATACATAATGAAGACCTGAAAGGGAATGAGCATCGACAAGCTAATTTGGTTACATTGTGAAACTTCTAACCTTGTATAGATCAACAAAGACAAATAGACTTAGCATCTATTGTTCATTTTTGAATGAGTTGAGGATTGCTAGTCTAATCCATCTCTTTGAAATTCACATGCAAGTGAACTGTCTTGATACAGTGGAAGTGCCTCTTGTTAAGTTATTATGGGTCATACACAGGTTGTCTGGTCTGCCAGTGTCACAAATGCATTCTTGGTTCTTATGCTCCCAGGGTGGTAAAGGAAAATTTCTATTTAACCAGCTAAGAACATAAAACATAAGAATGGCTAACCTGCCTCCCGCAAAAGAATGGTTCATCTGGCCCAGTATCCTGTCTTCTGACTGCATTGTGTGAAGATATGCTTCCTTTGGTTTGTTTTAAACCTGCTGCCTATTAATTTCATTGGGGGACCCCTTGGTCTTGTGTTAGGTGAAGGGCTAAATAACACTTCCTTATTGACTTTCTCTACACCAGTCATGATTTTATAGACCTCTAGCATATTCCCTCTGAGTCGTCTCTTTTCCAAGCTGAAACGTCGCTCTTTTTTTAATCTCCCATGGGTGAGAAGTTATCCCATAGGCCTAATTTTTGTTGCTCTTCTCCGTATTTCTTCCCATTCTAACACATCTTTTTTGAGATGAGATGACCGAAACTGCACGCAGTATTCAAGGTGTGGGGGTCCTGTAGATTCCTATTGTAGTATAATGATATTTGCTGTCTTCTTATCGATCCCTTTCCTAAGGGTTCCTAACATGTTGTTAGCTTTTTTGACTGCATGTTGAGCGGATGCTTTCTGAGAACTGTACACAATGACTCTGAGGTCTCTTTCTTGAGTGATAACAGCTAATTTAGACCCCATCCATTTCTATGTACAATTGGGATTATGTTTTCCAATGTGCATTACCCAGTACAGAACAGGAATCAGGGGCACAATGTTACCAGATGTGCTGCTTATGTCACTTGTGTGTTCATATGGAGCTCTACTCCTTCCTTCTGCAAGTGCCCTCCCAATGGAGCGACCCTGCAGGACCTTGGTTCCCCAGGGCTGGGTTCCTCCAGCCCTAGAACTAGATGAGCACGCACGCACGCACGCTCACACTTTTCTGGTCCCAGAGTTCAGTGCGGTTCTCTGTTCCTCATTCTTCATGCTAATTCCTATCCCATCTTTCATGCAGATGAGGCTAGGGGAGTTGTCTCTGTTCTTCATTCTGTATGCAAATGGAGATGTCTTAATCTTGTCACCCTTCTCAGGCGGGGTCTAGGTGTGTCTCCCAACACCCTTCATTGTTCTCTGCAAGCCTTTTCTCTGATGGGTTTTGGTTCAAACAGAGACTGGTAGGGGCGGGGGGTGTCTTTCATGAGTCAGACAGGCTAGATACTGTGCCCTGGTTCCACAAAAAACACAGAGCTGACTGGTCTGAACAATAAGGATGGCAAGTGAAGTCTAGTCCAACTGGAGACCATTCATTCTTCCTTCTTTGTTCTTTTTTCATTAGACTCAGGGAACTTTTGATCAGTTTGGATCTCTGATTGGACTAATAGCACCATACAGCTGTGATTCGCTGGCCACGTCCCGTCAGTGGGTGGTTGACTGTATCAGCTGCCTTCTCTGTATACAAGGTGAGGAGACCATTAGCAGGTATAAGGAATTCTTCACCTTCTTTCACTGTTGTAATGTCCATTTGTCTGCCTATCTAGTTCTTTCTGTCCTGTCTGTTGTCGCTTAGATAACAGAATGGTGGGCATCTTGTAAATACCTCATTAGAAGAGAAGATTCTGATGTGTAAAGAGCCTAGCACACTTTTGGGAACTGTACAACTAATAAATGGTCTGCATACAGGTAGATAAGGGCTAAATTCCTTAGGGCTTGTCTACACAGGGACAGTAAGGAAAGTTAATCCAAATGAACTAAAGGTGTACATTTCAAGTGCATGAGGTAAATGGCATTAAACACATGTGTGGATGCTCTGATTCTGAATTAAAATGGGCCTTATTAATTGTCGTGAATTCCATGAATGAAACTAACCTGAATGAAGGCCACTTTAATTCTAAATCAGTGTGTCCCCACAGGTGTTGAATGAAGTATAACGAATGCATTTTGAAATGAATGGGGATTAGCTTTCTTGAATATCTCCATGGAGACAAGCCCTTGGTACTAAACATTTTCATTCTCTTTACCCTGCCACTGGCTGGACTGGAGGGGTTTCCTGGAATAATTCTGTAAACAAAAAGTTCTTCCAGCAGCCCTCTGCCATGAGCATTCCGAGCGACTGGAGTAAGTAGAGGCCATTTTTCCCCTTTGTGAAAGAGTAGGATATTCTTTTCACCTAATTCTTTCTTTTCACCAGATGTTAAGGGATAGAGCTTGGTTATCGTTTAAGGCCATTTCCAATGAGGGTGACCAGACAGCAAATGTGAAACCTCGGGACAGGGGGTGGGGATAAGAGGAGTCTATCTAAGAAAAAGACCCCAAAATGGGGACTGTCCCTATAAAATCGGGACCCCTGGTCATCCTATTTCCAATGATTCTTAATCAGTCCTAAAAACAGTGTTGGTGATTCAGAAACAGAATAAGGGACTCCAACCTTTGAATGTACAACATAGTAATCCCAGCATTGTTTAGAAGTGACTGATGATGAGCCTGGGTTTCTTGCCAAAGTTTTTTGTCTATCCCCGTCTCTTTTACAAGGAGAGTTTGGTGGAGGGATTCACCTCTAAACTGGAACCTCTGATCTACCTGCATGAGTTGTACTTGAATAGGAGCTTAGATGTAAATAGTGAGAGCAGAGAGACTACTGAAACCAGACACACACACAAAGCTGCTCCAAGCTGAATACAGTGCTTGTTCAATCCTGGATCATTCACAATAACATACCTCTACTGTTAACGTTCAGACATTTTAGGGTGTAATCCCGACTCCATTCCAGTCAACAGGAGTTTTGCCATTGACTTCAGTGGGGCCAAGATTTTACACTATGCTGATGACAACATAGCACATGGATCCTCCCGTATGAAGATCCATGCAGTAGGGGTTCAGTTTCCTTAATCGTTACAGTACTTTTTCTCCTTTTCTCCACTCCAGGCCAGTCCATAAACCTGGGCTCAGCAGAGGAGGAGCTGAGATGTCTCCGTGAAGCACTAACAGCTCCAGACCCCGAGGCTCTGTTTCAGGCATCTTCCAAAATGGCCAGGGTAACTGACTCAAAAAGCTTGTGCGGATGTGCGAGTGACCGGGCACCGTTCATTTGACATTTGCTCTTTCATGATGCCTTTCCGTACTCGGAGGGAGCTGTGGGAGCGGGGCGTTGGCTGCTAGTAACCAGCAAGATGCTTTTCATAGATGTGTGCTCTGAATGCCACGTAAAAACCAGATTCCACAGAACGTTGCACGCCCATGAAAATGCGCACGCGGATGCACACGCATGTACCTATCCAGCAGGGCCGGCTCTTGCTTTCTCACTGATCCAGAGCAGTGAAGCACAAAAAATAATGAAATAAAAGAGCCCCCATGCCGCCCTAAGATTGGCCGGAACACCGCCCCTTGCAATCTGCCGCCCCAAGCACGAGCTTCCTCGGCGGGTGCCTGGAGCCGGCCCTGCCATCCAGCCACCCAGGAGAAAAACTGTGTTAGTGGAACATCAAGCTGAGAAACCACCCAGGATTCATTCCGTCACCTTGTGGGTTTGCCTTCGCCGATATTTGTGTGCATGCCTCTCTTGACTGACTTCTATATGCTGTAAAAAGATGCAGTGTATGTAAGAGACTACAAAGGGAAACTTACCTCCTGCCTATCCAGTACAATGTTGTGCTAACTATGCAACAGAGTCTTTGCCTCTAACCTGATATCATTAGTGTAGAATACAAAAATGTAGTCTATAGACTAGAGAGAGAATTGTAATCCCAAATGGCGAGCTAGACAGGAGGCTAATTCACCATTTGCTGATGCAGGTATATCTTTTTTTCCATTTTTAAAAGTGCTGGAGCCAAACATCATTGCGGTCTCTCCTGTTTTTGATTTGTTACCAGGTTGTTAGTGAGTACTTTCCCTCCGAACAGGCCACAGACTTTATTGTGGCCACATTGGGTGGTCTGCTGTCTGCTAGCCCCACCTGTGCCACGGCAGCTGGACTATGGATGAAGATCATCCTGAAGGAGTGTGGAGATGCCATGCTGGACAAGGTAAAACTGGGAACTGGAGAGCTTTTCTGCCTAAACTCTAGGCTTTTTGATCTTTGCCCTCATGTGTAAGGAAGAAAAATCTTGCTGTTTCTCCCCCTTAAACAGTTAAACAGGAGAGTCCTCTTAATACAAAATCTATTGTGCATAAACAAACTCCTGATCAAATGTTACTAATGTGTTTAAGGCTCATGGTGAATTAATGATTTTTTAAACAAAACCTTTAAAACAAAAATATAGCAGTTTGCTTTTTCACAGGGAATAAAAGTAGCACGGACAGTGTCTGCTGTGAAAGCAGTTGAGTTGTCTCTGAGTGTGATTCACATGATTGTTTTGTGTTTATTTTATTGACTCTTTTTGCAGCGATGTATACAGATAATGACCCTCGTTTATACTCAATATTCTGCTTAACTTCTTGTGCCTGCAGAATGCTGAAATAGATTTTAATTTTACCGAGGAAGAAAATGCTTTTGTTTTATATCTAAACTTCCCTTCATACACTTCACTTTATCGGTTGTACTCCTTTTTAGTTGTCAGCATTTTAGCCTCAGTGATGGCAGGTGCATTCGACCCAACAGGTACTGTTGGAATTGCACAGTCCTGTATTAACAGAGTCTAGAACAGTGTGCATTTCTCATTTCCAAACCCAGTCTGTCTTCTGACCGGGCACAGCACTAAAGGCCTCAGGACAGGGAACCCTCGCAGCAGAACTGCCATGTTTGCACAGTGTTTTGAAGATGTGAAGGGCTAGGAATGAATATGAGAGGTAGTCACCTGTTCAGAGTCCCAGGCATTTACACACTGTCTTTAAAGCACTTGCATATTTTGTGCTTGTGGTTGTTGATGAGCTCTGCATTCTTCGAGGCAAATGGTCAGATTTGGCTGCTTAAATCACACCTGTAAAATCGGACAAGCAAAGCCGCCTTTTGTGCATGTGAACTGGTTTGTGTAATGCATAGCTGGGCACCACCACATTAAATTACCTGGTATGTCTATGTGTGTGTCAGTGTTAATTTTTACAGCCGTGTGTGGGCAATTTGTGTGGGCTCAAGTTACGCAGACGTATTTGAACATTTGTTTCTTGAAGTGAGGCATTTCTAAAAAAAGCAGCAAATGGCTAAATAAAGGTTTTGATTCTGTAGAGTGAATGGAGAGAAAGAAAAAGGGACATTTCTTTCTGGTTTTGTTCCTTCCAGGTGCCAGATATCCTGGCTATACTATATCGCCACATGCCTACTATCCAGGAGGGCAGCTTGAGGCAGTTCCTGGTGGAGGCAGTGTCCATTCTAGCTCACCATCACCAAGAGGCAGTGATCTCCAGCCTCCTCAGCAAACGTCTGCCGATGGACAGGTATATAACGCTACCTCTTGCATTCATCTTGGTAAAACATGGATCCCACAGCTTTACTAGGAGATGTAGGGCTTCATTTAAGCAGCAGACAGTTTGGGATCATTCCTAAGGGTTAATAGCCTGGCTCTTTCTGCAGGAAGGTCCAAGAACATGTTAAGGTGGGGTGCGGAGAGAAATTAAGTGTCACTCTGTTTCCATTCATGGATAGCTGCTTTGACATCCTAAAGATCTATCTTTACTGGTATAACTGGAGTGTATTGTTGGAAACATCTACCTCTCTAGACGCCTGAATTGAGCTCACTCTGGAAATGAGCAGTGGCTGTTGGTTTCCTGGTAGCATGACAGCTTCAGGTGCAAATCCCTGGCTGATTGCAAAGACTAGGGCCAATATTATCATCAGACCTCTGCTTGGTATCAGTGAGGGTGTGGCTGCTTGAGCAGAGTTGCCATCCTTGGTACTTAAAAGTGGACTGGAAGCAGATCCATCATTTCATTTCAAGATCCCTAACTGAGGTATCAGTTATCAGTGCTGGAATCTAAGACCATAAGAACAGCCATACTGGGTCAGACCAAAAGGCCATCTAGCCCAGTAGTCTGTCTTGCGACCGTGACCAGTGCCACATGCCCCAGAGGAAATGAACACAACAGGTCATTGTCAAGTGATCCATCCCCTGTTGCCCAGTCCCAGCTTCTGGCAAACAGAGGGTAGGGACGCCATTTGTGAAGGGGACCTAGGATGGCCAAGAACATTCGTTCTCATAGTTGTATGTCCATCTAGTAGGAATCTGGCTTTTCTTTCATCCACTTGCCTTCCAAACCCTAGATCTTTGGGAGCCACATGCTCATGATTCCATATTGACTGGGAAGTGGAGAAAACAGGAAGTGAGGTTGGCGCTCTGTGTCCTGTCCTTCTGAAGTCTAGTATTAATGGTTAGGCTGCAGGAGGACTAGGTCACTTAACTTAGTTCTGTAACTGGAAACTCAATATTTAAACATGAGGAGCATTAAAGGAGGACAGGACTCCTAACTCTCTCATCATAGGCAAGGAGAACATTTGGTCTTTGCTAAAATATGACACATTCAGGGTGAGCCACAAAAGTGTCCAGGGCTCACCTGTAACTTCTGTTAAACTGCAGTGACACCGCTGAGCAGTGGAGATCTCTGGGGGGAGACCCCTTGCTTGCCACTCAAGTCCTACGAGCCCTAATAGAGAAGATAAAGACTCCAACAAGAACAGAAGGCAGCATCGCCTCAGAGACCGAAATGGACAGGCATTTGGCAGCTGCTGAACCTCTCTTAGTAAGTTAGATGGCAGACACGTCTTTCAGGCTTTCCTGTGCCCTGCGATAATCCTGCTGATGGAAAGCTGGAAGTGTGGTATAATATTGCTGTGTGGGCACTTCTCCTCTGATGGACTGTCTCCCTGAGTCCAGCTCTGCTGCCTGTGGAACAAATACGGCAGCTTTAGATACGTTACTGATTTACTTAATACTATCTGGCCATTAGAAAGTCTTTGGAGCAGGTTTCTTTGCAAATCTTCCTTTGGACTCACAGCATGCCTTGGGAGGTCATACACATTTGTACAGATGTGGGAAAGTGAGCCACGAGTTAAGCAAGTTGCTTGCTGTCATTCAAGTTACTGGCAGAAGGGAGAATTTCGTACAGCAGATATCAGACGGGGAGAGAGGGTGTGATGGTGTTGGGAAGAGATCTCCTTTTTTACCATGCTCTCCTTTCAGGCAACATGTGCCATCTTTGAGGTGGTGTCAGCCCTGCAGTCGAGCAAAGCTGTGCGGGAACTGCTCCCAGAGTTGTTTCCTGTTCTCCTGCAGCAGGTCAGCCAAACCCTCGGACAAAAGCTGCCTTTGCCAACGAGAAGCAGCCCGAGAGAAATCCGAAAAGGGCTACAACTTACTGAGGGCAACCCTTGCCGGTAATTAGAAGGAAGGGAGAGAAACCAAGAGAATTCCAGTAGAGTTGTGTGACGCTCCCGAGGAGTTCCCAGGGTTATGAGGCACCTTACCACCACGTGCCCTTCGAGTGAGGAAGTCTTGTCTGTGCCTGCTGTGGGTCAGTTCCCTGAAACGACCAGGCTCTGGCAAAACAAACCCTGCCACCCAGGCCTCCTCAGACCTCAGTCTCTTTGTACAGGTTAAAGACAGGCACACACCCACCCCCGAGTCCTCTGACCATTCCGTATGGTGTCCAGCCCTTTATCCACTGAACTCCCACAGAATTGTCAGGCCTGCTGTTCCCAATGGAACAGTACACACCCGTTTATTACTTCTACTTTAGACTCTGTACTCGATACTTAGACTCTGTACTGCAAAACACACAGCACTTAGATATATTTCTAGTGAAAACAAGAAGGGAGATTATCAAAGAACAGAGATTCCAGTGACCGTCAGTAAGAATGCAAGCAAAAAATGGTTACATTTCAAATGAAATCATAACTTGCTCCTAGAAACTAAACTTAACCAACAGGTTAACCTCCTGTCTAAAGATGTTTCTCACCCAAAGTTCTCAACCAAGCCTGATCGCGACCCCTCTTTCATGAAGCAAACTCGCGGTCCATCTACTTCCTAAGTGAAAGATGTCCCCCAAATAGACTAGAGCAAACCTTTGATGTGTACCCCAAAATTGGGTCCCCACCCCCTGTCTACTTCCTGCTACTTTTCTTTCTTTTAAGTTCTCGCAGTCCTTCTCAACTGAATGTACATTAAGCATGTAGGGTTCACATGTAAACAAACAGATGGATAAACATTTCTTGCCTGAAAGAAAACCATTTTGTCACCTTTCCTGGTGACTAGTCCCAAGACACAGATCCTAAGGATGTAATTTTCAATGCATATCCATGACTCTTTACACAGCATCTGTACATGCGTTTCACAATGATATTGGTGACATGGGCTTTTATTTGAGACTCATGGGGCAATCTTGTAGTGAACTAGAATGTACGTACCAGGTCCCTCGGCACCCACTCTGTGCCCCTCGCCAGTTAACACTAAGATTCCTGAGTCCTCAGTTGACTTCAGCTCTGGTAGCACATTAATGTACATTTCCCACCAATCTCACAACATGATTAGTTTCTCTTCTTGTTGTGTTTCTTTATTCCATGCCAACAAGGTGCTCAAATTACAGACTTCATGGTTTTATAATGTCTCTGAATTTTCCTAGGAAACCAGGATCTCAGCTCTGTTCACGGATGGGCAGCAGGTATCAAATAAACATAAGGAAGTACTACTTCACACAACACACGGTCAACCTGTGGAACTCATTGCCAAGGGATGTTGTGAAGGCCAAAAGTATAACTGGGCTTTTTTAAAAAAAAGAATTAGATAAGTTCATGGAGAACAGGTCCATCAATGGCTATTCGGCAAGATGGTCAGGGATGCAACCCCAAGCTCTGGGTGTCCCTAGGCCTCTGACCGCCAGAAACTGAGACTGGACAACAGGGATTGGATCATTTCATGATTGCCCTGTTCTGTTCATTCCTGCTGAAGAAGCTGGCATTGACCACTGTTGGAAGAGAGTGTACTGGACTAGATGGACCATTGGACTGGCCCAGTAAGGCTGATCTTAGGTAGTGGCCACAGTGGGTCAGGTTTTCAAGATGGGTGCCTCAGTTTTGTCCACAAAACTTGAATTTGTTCAGATGGATGGGTACCTAGCTATGTGATTGCAGGCGCTGCAGACACGAGTATATATTCTGATCATGCTGTTGGCCCATGTGCAGGCCCATTTTAGGTACCTATATGTGACGGGGTGGTAGGCTGTGCCCCGGCCTCTTCCATGGACACAGACTGCTCCGAGTCCCTCCAAAGTGTTCTAGGGATGCCTGCTCCTGAGATCCTGGTGGTAAGGGCTCTGATGACTGTTTGACCCCAACGGATGATCTTAAGTCACCTTTACGCTTGACCTTTGTTTTCTTTCTCCTCCCTCTTGTCTATACTTTCGTGTCTAGGTTTCTCCAGCCCCTTTACATATATTTCCTCTTTACCTGGCCCTTCAGGTTTTATTTCCACCCTCCTGGGCCTCCATACCTGCCTTGGTGTCCCTGTTAGAAAGGGATTCCAGTCCATGCCCAGTAGAAGGCAGTGGGGCAATCCATCCACTACCGCTACATGTTTCTGCCTAAACTTCCCCTTAATTTTCAGAGTCCTTAAAATTGGGCAGAATTTATCGTCCCCATGGACACTGGGCAGAATTTCTTGTCCCCATGGACCTGGTATTCAGTTTTGATCCTACCTCTGGGAAGTATCCAGTGGGGTTTCACTAACTCCTGCCTGATTAGCAAACAGGATGAAGCTGTGTCCATTAGTCCCTTTGGTGGCTCCTCCCTACCCAGACCGATACGGTAGGTACTTTCTTTTTTCTTTCCTGCCTGGGAGTCTTGTCCCAACCACAAAACTGGGCAAACCCACAGTCCATTTTAGGACAGTCTCTTTTTAGATGTCCTTCACGTCCATGTCGGAAGCACACTGTCGGCCAAGCTCCCACTACAGTTCCTTGAGGCTCCTCCCTCTTCTTCTTGCTGCCCTTCCCAGCTGTAGGCACTCTTGTCCTTCTCAGATCTAGTCCCTTAAACCACTGACTCACTCTGGGAATGTCCGCCTCTGTAAATTCCTCTCACTTTAACTGTGGGGTCCAGATGAACTGGCTGGCGCCACAGAACCCATCCTCGGATATGCTCAGGGAGACTCTGAAGAAACTTCCAGAATCATGCAGTCCATGATCTCCCCCACAGTCTGAGTATCTGGCCTTACCAATGAGTGGCCCAATCTTTTAATTCCTGTCCAAATGCACAGAGGCATAATCCCTCAATCCATCTTTCAACTCTACATTTCTGGCAGTACTTTTCTGTGGACAGGCCCCACCTCGTCCAGCATGGCTGCCTTAACCATGTCATAATCTCTTGCCTGCTCATCACTAAAAGCCCTGTATGTGCTTCCCCGGTTAAATAGGGTATCAGTTGAAGGGCCCACATTGTTCTGTCCCTAGGAGGTCTCACTGCTGCTCCTTGAAGAGTAACCAAAAACACATCGGGGTTGTTCGCAGGTCCCATTTTACAGTCTGATCTCCTGTTCCTGGTTTCCATTTCCTGTCACAGGACTCACCAAACTTTGGAGGAGTTGTTGCCAGACCTGGGCTTGCTCCCGTATAAATTCCTGACGGCTCTTTTGCTGTTAAACCTACCAGGCAAGGAAAGGCTGTTTTTCTGCCTGGTGGGATTGTTGGAAGGTCTGTCGGGTCTTCTACACCAGTGGTCTCCAAACTGGGGTGCGCGGGATGATCCCGGGGGGAGCGTGGCATTAGTAGCGCCGCCGGACAGCACTCTGCCGTTTTTTTCCTTCGGCGGCAGCTCTGCACGTCCAAGGCTGGTGCTCCCCTTTGGCGGCCCGCCTGCGGCAGGTCTTCCATCGGTGGCGCGTCTGCGGCAGGTCACCCTGGGGGTGCGTGAGCCAAAACGTTTGGAGGCCACTGTTCTACACCAGCAGTTCTCAACCGGGCCGGTTTTAGCGGGTCTGCCAAGCAAGGTTGGCTTTAGACTAGATGGGGCTCAGGGCAGAAAGCTGAAGCTTTGAGCCCAGCCGGGCTGGAGCCCTGAGGCCCAGCACCTGCACTAAAGCCCCGAGCCCCTGCACCCTGTGGGGTTAAAATCCGGAGCTAGGAGCCCCAAACTCTGATGCCTGGCAGGGCAGAGGCCTGGAACTGGGCCATGGAGTATTTCTAGCATGTTGAGGGTGGGGGGAGGCTCAGAAACAGAAAGGTTGAGAACCCCTGTTCCACACTTCTCTTTGCTGCTTCATCACTTGTTTCAGTGTTCCCTCCATCACCGGACTGCCAAACCTCTACACCGGCTTCTCCAAGAGGCTCTCCATTTGCATAGATAACAGGGAAATCCCTGATGAGCCCCCAGCTGTGACAGAGAGGGGTGTTGCACCCCCACAGCTTCCACAAACACAGACCGTGTTGAGACTTTTTTCCTTCTAAGCACCAACATATAGTCTATTTAATCCCCCTACCAATACATAGCACCTTTATATTGTATCTCAACTTTTTAAACTCTTCTCCAAAAGTCGGGTGGGGGGTAAGGTGTTTCCACTCAGAGACCTCACTTTGTCAGGCTCTCCTAGCTTTTTGTCTTTCTGTTTCTCTTAGGGTGACCAGACAGCAAGTGTGAAAAATCAGGACGGGGGTAGGGCTGTGGGGTGGGGGGGAGGGAATAGGCACCTGTATAAGATAAAACCCCAAATATCAGGACATCTGGTCACCCAAGTTTCTTTCTCTGTCTGTTCCCCTCAAAGGGCTCCTGCCCATGTCCTTTTACACAGTTTCCCTGTTAATGGAATGATTGGTTCCTTGACTCACTAGCCCCAATCTGACCTTGTAATCAGGTACACCTCTCTTCAATTAGGCCTTCTGTGAGGAACAGAATTAGTAGGAATAGTGACCAGAGTGCTGACTCAAGTGCAAACCCTCAGCACTCTGTCACCTCATATCTGGAGATATGACCCCAGAATGTCCATTAGTGATCACCACACTCGATGCCCCCTGTTTCTGGGTCCTGATCATGTACCTTTTCCATATCACTTTACTCTGCTAGTGCCCATAGTCCTTGCAGAAAGAGAAAAAGGACTGCAAAATTTTGTCCCTAGCAAAACTAGTCCTATGAGATGTATGAGACTGAAACTTACCTCCCAGCATCAAGTCCTTCCAGGGACACTGGTGTCCAGGACATTGCCAATGGATGAACTGCCGATTGAACAGCAGACCTGAGAAGTAGCCGGGGCTTCCTGACTCTCTGTTCAAGCTGCACCTTCCTCCTGATTGCTGCAGTTCTGTGCCTCTCTTTCCCCAGGCTTTCTATCAAAGCATTCGAGTCTGTGCTTTTCAAGGGTGGGAATGAGAGACTGGTGAGAGCGCTCAGGAAGCAGAGAACTTGGATTCTTCTGGAAAACCCCAAGACTCACCATGAGGGAGTGTGTCTGCTGGTGAGGTAAGAGATCTAGGAGGCATCATTTTATCCTTGGGAATCAGTAGCCAATAGAGTGGCTGAGAGGGAACCTCCCGTTTATAGCTTTGTGGGTGGGTGGGTGGGGGGTGTCCTGGGTGGAAACACACAGCTCCCACTCCTAGATAGCAGAGCTGTCTGCTCAGAGCAGCTGAGTTTTTTTGAAGTGTGCAATCTAGCCCATGAGCGGTTTCTTTTGTCTTCCAGTCTTCTGCTAAGATCTGGACTCATAACACCTGAGATCACACAGAGCCTCCTCCACTGGGTGAATTCCCCCACAGAAAACCACCGAGTCACCAGCACAGCTTTCCTTGCCCAGGTAAGACACAGGGCTCTGAAGAGTAGTTTCACCATTAGACTGTTGTCTGCCTTTCTTTCGGGAGTTGTACAGTTCTGTTCATAGGAGTAATTGTCATTTTAGACCGTAGAATAGGTCCTCCTTTATATGGAAACCTCACCAGGAACTTCACGATACCTTTCTGAGTCCTTCTCTCTCTGTGGTTTTTATTGCCGTCATTGCCTATACTAGCTACACAACCACAGGTGCTGGCTGAGAGAGATACGGACAGAGTTTGGATGACTGGACCTCTTCTGCCAAGTCCTAGTGCTGATCCTAACCAACAGCTCCTGATTTTGGTTTCGCTCAGCAGATCTTCTGAATGAACCTAGTGTCCTAATACTACCAACCAAGCAACCTACAACTACATTAATGTCTATCTTAGGTTCTCATTACTCTAGTATCTGAGTACCTCCAAACTCTTTAATGTCTGTATCCCCACCACACTCCTGCGAGGTAGGGAAGCACTATGTTTCCTATTTTACAGGCAGGGAACTGATGCACAGAAGGGCTAAGTGACTTGCCCAAGGTCACACAGGAAGTCTTTGAGGGAGCAGGAAATGGAACCTGGGTCTCCTAAGTCCTAGGCTTGTGTGATACCTGCCGCAGCATCCTCCCTTTCCACAGCCTTCCTCCAACATCTGCATCATATTTCCCACTTATGCTAAGCAACTATCTTCGGGGCCCATCCGCTTCTAAGAAAAACAACCTCTCTGTGCCTGTGATGGGCTGTACCTGAGCTTTGAGGCTCCTTACAAGAGGCCCCGTGGTCCTACTACACCCTGCCCCAGGAAAAGAGCCCCCAGTCTGGGTCTGTCTAGAGAGGCTTCATGAAAGCAGCCAATCCGAGCCCATGAGGCTTGGCTAAAAGGAGCTGAAGGGCCTTAGCAGGTCAGTTCCTGGCAGGAACTGGAGGGGCAAGAAAGGGCGCTGCTCTCTGGCCACAGAAATTCAGGGGACAGCCAGAGTTTCATTCTGGCAGCCTTTACTTAAGCTGGCTTTTCAGGAAGAGAGTCCCGAAGAACTTTAACCCTGAGGTGAGGGTGAAGCTAAAAGTGGCCGGTAGGAAGAAGCGACAATGAACTGAAATCAAGCAGTGCCTAGCTCCTGTTTATAGGATCCATGGTTTGGAACCCAGAGTTAGGGGCAGGCCCAGGTTCCCCTACCACCAACAGTGGCATAAGCCCCATGGAGGGGACAATGCTAATGGAGAGCTTGAACAAAGGGCAGAATGTAAAGGACCCAGAGTTGGGGCTGGAGACCCAAGTGAGGGCAATGGGATTGTTCTGGACTACCCCAGAAGGGGTTCCTTTGGACTTTGGGACTCAGCCAGAGGCCTGAGCCACAGAAGGCTCACTGAGGACGGCTGGCAGGGTGCACCGGGGTGAGAAAAGGACTGTGATACCATACCCAGCCACTAAGAGGCTCTCAAGAGGTGAGTGGATCCCTATTCTAGTGCCCAAAAGGAAAGCTCCATGTTTTGTAGACCTTTCTCATTTGTGTGGAATGCTAAAGTTACAGTGTATTATGTGGAAAGTATCAGAGGGGTAGCCATATTTGTCTGTATCCTCAAGACTGGGGCTGTAGGAGGACTCCTTGTTGTTTTTAGCGTATGACATGTCTGCTCAAATTCTATTCCCAATCTTAATGATCCTATTGGGGCTAATGGACAGGTTGATTTCCTTTCAGCTAATGAGTGATCCCATGCTCAGGGAGAAGAAGTTCCTTAAGCCAGTCTTACGCATCTTGGAAGAAAGGTCACATGATAGGAACAGCATTGTCCGGCAGATGGCTGTAAGAGGCCTGGGAAATTTAGTCTATGGGGCACCTGAGAAGGTAAGAGAGAATACTGACTAGAATGCAGCATAACGAGAGAAACCAAGGGAAATAGTTCTTCGGAGTTTACAGAGGCTGCACACAATGCACTAGGCCAAATTCTGCTCTCTCACATACCCGAGTCACCTCTTTGCAGTCAATACAGGGCAAGCTAGATCCTTTGCTAAGCTGGGCATAAGCAAACAATCTGTGCACTTTAATATGACCATGTGTAAATGTCTCCATCTAGGAATAAAAAATGCAGGCCTTACTTACAGGATGAGAGACTCTATCCCAAGAAGCAATGATGCTGAAAACCACTTGAGTCATGGCAGAGAATCAGTTGAACATAAGGTGTCCCAATGCGAAGCTGTGGCCAAAAGGGCTGAAATGATCCTTAGAGGCATAAAGAGAGGAATCTTGAATAAGAGTAAAGAAGTTCTTTTCCCTCTGAATATGATGCTCATGTGAGCACTGCTGGAATGCTGTGTCCAGATCAGGTCTCCACAATTCAAGAAGGATGCTGATAAACTAGAGAGGATTCAGAGAAGAGTCACAAGAATTCTCAAACGATTGGAAAAGATACCTCTAGTGATAGACTCAAGGAGCTCAATCTATTTAACCTTACAAAGAGAAGGTTAAGGAGTGACTTGAGGACAGTCTAGAACTACTCACATGGGGAACACATTTTGAGAATGGGTTCTTCCCATTAGCAAACAAAGGTATAAGAAGATTCAATGGGGGAAAATGAAACTAGACTAATTCAGACTGGTAATAAGGCATTGATTTTTAATGGTAATTTTAATTAACCATTGGAACAATTTACCAAGGGTTGGAGTGGATTCTCTGTCACTAGCAATTTTAAAATCAAGATTGAACGTTTTTCTAAAAGATACACTCTAGTTCCAACAGAGACTATTTTGGGGAAGTTCAGTGTTATGCAGGAGGTCAGGCCGGATAATCACAAGGGTTCCTTTTGGCCTTGGAATCTAAGTAACTAGGAATCTAATGATAGGATGACACAGGTGTATTATGGCACCAAGTTTGGCTCATTGCAGCTCCAACCTGGTCTGAAATATAGCTATAGGTCTCCGGGGGTGGGAGGGGGAGATGAAATTCCCACAGCTTCATAACTGCTAAAGAAAACGTATTAGAAGTGTGATCAGTGATCAGTGTTCTTTAATGTCCTATTTTTGTCTAGGTGAAAAAGCACAAGAAGTTTCTTATGGTCATACTGATCAGGGCCTTAAGTGACCCTTTCAGTTCTGAAGTCATTGGCGAGAGCATGAAAGCAGTGGCCAAAGTCCTGAAGGAGCTGAAAGAGAAGGACATAGGTTCTTCCTTCAGAGACCTCACCCAACAGATCCGGACCTACTTTGACCACGTATGTGACCAGAACTCTCCAGCCCCAGTTCAAGCGATCTTGATTAGACTCCATTTACTCCCTGGGCATTGCTCATGTCAGAGTGAAGAGATGTTTCAGCCCAGGGAAGAGAGGTGTTTTACGGAGGAGGAGAACATTAGGAGGATGGGGATGACATCCCTGCTCCCACAGTCTCCCCCTTCTGTTCTTCTTTCTTGCCACTGAGAACCTCAAAGGAAGTCTGAATACTAGATTAGATAGCTAGATAACCATGAAAAGGGGGTTCCAAGGTACAATAGAGAGTGTTGGGCCTGCTCTATACCATTTTTATGTGAGAGGGTTGGAATGATTCCGTTTTTGCAGAGAATTTTGAGATTTCAAATTTTGGTTTTGTTCCTATTTGTGGGACTCCCTCTCCCCAAACTTCAAAACTCTTTGTGAAGCGGAATTACTATTCTCAACCGAGCTCTATTGAAAGCCTTGGGTCCGGGCAGTCTGCTCTCGGTGCTGGGAACCCAGTTGCTGGGAACCCAGGAACTTGGGCAGCTAGAAGTGCCAGGGAGTTGCAAATTTGAGAGCCAGGGTCCCAGACGCTGTGGGTTTGGAAGCCCACGATCCCAGTCAGCCTGCTAGATCGGCTTCCAAGGAGCTGAATGGGTGCACTGTCAAGACAGCAGGCAGGTTTCTAAGGACCCCTGCCTGGCTTCTGGAGGAATTTCATCAAAATGGAACTGTCGCTAAAATAGTTTGATGAATCAGCAAATTCAAATCAAAAATTCGTGCATGAAAGTGTTTCCGACTAGCTGTAGTTGGAATCCCTCAACTTTAGCGTAGAAGAGATGGCTGTGCGAGGTACGTGATGTGATTGTCCCTTAGTTACTAACTTGTGGGGCTTTCTTGGCTGTAGGAGGACGATGCTCTTCGTTTATTGTCCTTTGTCCTATTTGGCATCCTGGCCCGCCTGACCAAAAGAAAATGGAAGGGCTATTTCGCCGAGCAGGTTAGACAGAGCTGGGTCACACTTCTGCTGCACCTGCAAGACCCGAACCCCAGTGGTAAGACCGAGAGTGACTTATTTACTAAGCCAAAGGAATCTTCCTCCCAATGCCAGGGGAGCTCTGCTATTCCTGCCTGCTGTGGAGGCCCAAATTCTCCCCTCAGTTCATTGCCCTCCTGCTGAGTCAGTTCCCGCCAGGTTGCTCCATGGCTGCCTCACCAGAATCCAAGATAGGTCATGGGTCTGAGCCCGACAGCTCTCTATTCCTGTCTGTCTCTGCACCCCAGGCCCCTGCCTCCCCAGAACAGAAGAGAGACCTGGTGAAGCAGCTTTCATAGGTAGATCTGTTCCAAAAAGACATTGATGCTACCTCCAGGTTGCAGTGGAAGCTCTCCCCTCTATTAGTCATTCCTGCATGTTTTCTGCCAATTACATCCAGATGAATCCCTTTTTATCCTGGAATAGATGAGCAGGCAAGCAGATGAGTTCCCTTTGAATGACCATAGCACTCAGTAGGGAACAATTAAATGGTGTGACACGCTTTCTTTTTTTCAGGAACGCAGAGCTACGTTTCACCTCTGTGTCCCGTTTTTGGGACTGAAGAGGCTCCAAACTGCAGTGAATGAACACCTTGATAGCACAGCTGAGCTGAAGCCTGAGGAGCTCCAGGTGGACATTTGCAGACACCTTGTGAGTGAGCTGTTGAAGTGTCTGAGATTCTTGACTGGAGTGGCGTGTGGTGGTGTAGAGATGTGTGATGGGTAATGGAAATAACGGTCAGAGTGGGATATATGACTGAGGGTGATGGAAAATGTAAATCTGCCACAGATCCCCATTTTTCCCACGTCCACCCAGTCACCTGTTCTTTCTCTGATTTACCTGTGGCTCGTAAAAGCATGTGCTGGCAGTCAAAGGGCACTTCTAGCCAGAGAGAGCTCATGTGTCCCTGATTTCCTCTAGGCCAAAGAGAATGCCGAGCTGCTGGAGAACTTGTACAAAAGCACCATCACGTACTTCTGTAGCAGCTGGGAAGAGATGCGGGCAGTTGCAGCCAAGTTAGCTGGTGAGAGATGATGCCCAGTGTCCCTTTTGGTATTCCCATTGAGGGAGAGAGAAAAAAATCCCACTGTGCAGCCATTAATCTCTCTGTGCCTCAGCTTCCCATACATAAATGGGGATGTTAATATCCCTACCTCTCCAGTGTGGTGGTCGGAGGAAATCATGACTTGCTATAAAGTGCTTTGGGATTGTTGCAGGGAAAGCATGGTGCAGTCATTTAGTTGTAAAGGCTGGGACACTGTCTCGTAGGGCATGTTTACACTTGGAACTGGGGGTCTAATTCCCAGCTTGATGAGACATACCCGCACTAGCCCTGAGTGCTAAAAATAGAGAGTAGCTGCGATGGCAGGAGCAGCAGGAAGTTTAACCACCCCAAGTATGATCCCATCCAAACCCCAAAGTCGATTCTCAAGGTGGCTAGCTCCTCCCACTGCTCGTGCTGCTTTAGCTACATTCTAATTTTAGCATGCGAGCGCTGTCCGAGCTAGAGTGGGCCTGTCCCATTGAACTGGGAGGGATCTCCCTCGCTCAAAGTGCAGACCCACCCACAGTGTTGCTCAGTGCTCTTCACTACTACTTCATCATTGGGAGGCATGCAGCCCACCTGCCCTCAGCGCCTGCTGTTTCAGGTTCCTGGCCACACCACCTTGTCAAGGAGGCAAAAGGTTCCTCCGCTTTGGCCCTGTGCCCTCTTCTCCCAAGCATACCCAGGTGAGACAGGCAGGCGTTGTGCCCTAAGTCTCACCTATCAGTCACCTTGTGGGATCCCTGCTTAGAACTCACTTATTCCTGGCCCCAGTCCTTTGCTCAGACCACTAGACCAAGACACTAGCTTAGCATGTCTCCAATGACTGACAGCAGTGGCAAGAGGAACACAGACTCTTTAAAGCAAATGGGTTTTGTGTAAACATTCTTTAAAAAAAAAGTCTTTCTCATTCTCTTCAGTGTGGACTCTAAACTGCACTAGCATCCTCTTGCCCACAGCTCACCCTTAGGCCCACAGTAGGAGAGGCCAAAGACCTGTCTAGGGGCTGCTAATATCACTTTGCACTCAACAAGGGAAGGTTTTATTGTTGTTGTTTGTTTTCCATTGTGTATTTAGGCATCATCCTGGAACACACAGACAGGCAGCGTATGAAATGGCTGGACCTGGAACATCTGCTGATGTGTAAGTAATAAATACAGCTGAAGTTCTGCTCATCCGTGAGTTCTAAAGGAATTTAGCTGACAAGCAGCTGTAACCGATAGCACTGGTGCAAAGTGCATCAGCCACACGTCAAAGGACAAATTCACTCTTGCCCAGTAGAAAGTCAGCTTTAATTTCCCCTGAAGGAGGAAGCTGCAGAGGGTGTGATGTGAGTCCGTGCATCTCCTGGTTGTCCTGGCAAGGCCCCCTCCGCAGCCAGTGTTATCCACTCTTTGGGCTTTATTGGCTCTCTGTGGACTCCCACTCTGTGATTGGAGCTCAGACAGTGGCTCCTGAATAGAGATGGAAAATAAACTTAAAAGTGGAAGTTATTGAAACAATGGACCTTCTTCCATTTACAGCAGAGTGGATGACTTTCTGGTCGAGTCAGGGTCTCCCCGCTTGTTGGGAGCATGGAAGGGAGGCAATGGAGGAAGCTAAAGCTTTCTTTGTATTGGAGAGCTTCTGTAGCGTGGTATTCAGAGGTAGTAAGTCTCCAGCTATTTCCAGCACAGGTGACAATATGAAAAGTGAGGCATATTCATCTCTCATGTATTTTCCACCCCAATAGAAGGACTGAGCCTAGTTTCACATTTTACCATGTGATCATTCTGCTCTGGTACTTCAAGATTCTGTGATCACGCTTAGCTGTGATTTGACAGTCTGTATACTAACATGTTGTCGTGTGTCATTTCAGCTCTCCAGGTCCTCAAGAAAGACCCAAGTCCCTCTGTCCAGCTGGTGGCAACGGAGGTCATAAGTGACATCTGTCCTGGCCGAGTGCTTGGGGACTGAAGCGGAACGGAGACAAACAGAAGAAGGCGCTCCAGTAGTATAAGGGCCCTACCGTCAATCAAACGTTAACCCCACCCTTGGCCCTCGTAAGCCTTGCCCACCGGTCACTGGAAGTCCCAAGCCATGAGGTATTTCTTCCAGGGTCAAGGCGGACAAATGACCGGAAGCAAGGTGTGTCATGTGACCCCTCTAAGAACTCCTCCCATTGTCCTCTACCAATCGGGATGGGTTTCGCCCTGATAGGAACGCCCCAAGAGAACATTTGACCAATCAGGGGGAGTTCCGGGGCAGGATGACCTGTCTGGAAGTGGTTCGTGTGACCCCTCTAAGAATTCCTCCCACCACCCTCTACCAATCAGGAGGGGTTTCAGCCACTGGTAACCACCCCGAGAGGAGGTTTGACCAATCATGGGGAGCCCCGGGGTGGGGTGATCTGTCTGGAAGTGGTTCGTGTGACCCCTCTAAGAATTCCTCCCACCACCCTCTACCAATCAGGAGGGGTTTCAGCCACTGGAAACCACCCCGAGAGGAGGTTTGACCAATCATGGGGAGTTCCGGGGTGGGGTGATCTGTCTGGAAGTGGTTTGTGTGATCCCTCTAAGAATTCCTCCCACCGCCCTCTACCAATCAGGAGGGGTTTCAGCCACTGGAAACCACCCCGAGAGGAGGTTTGACCAACTGGGGGGAGTTCCGGGGTGGGGTGACCCGTCTGGAAGTGCTTCGTGTGACCCCTCTAAGAACTTCTCCCACCACCTTCTACCAATCGCGATTGGTTTCGGCTGCAGAGGACTGCCCCGAGAAGAGATTTGACCAAAATGGGGCAGGTTCTCGGATTGGGTGAACCGTCCAGAAGAGGGTCATGTGACCCCTCTAAGAACTCCTCCCAACGCCCTCTGCCAATCATAGTGCAGCACCATCACCCCATAAGTCCCAGCGCTGGGCAGAGGAAGCCATCTCTTACCAAGAAGACATGTTTTAGAAATTGTGGAAAGGCTGAGAGGAAACATGGCCTCCTTTACCACCCCCGTGAGACCTTCAGATTTTGTTTTAGCTCCGAGGACCTTTGGAGTTGTGTGGAGAAAGCGCTACAGCAGTGACAGTTCCGAGGAGGGCCATTTGACTCAACCGTTGATGGCTACGTCGGAACCTGACCCCAAAATCCAAACCTTTGTGAGGCACCCCAGTGAGTGTGACAGCCTCTCATTGTCCATGCCCTAATGTTGGAAGGCGATTGTGGCTTGGGGGAGTCACAAGGTGAACGGGAAAGATGGCGCTCAGGTAAATGAATGATTAAGAAGCGACTGTCGATCATGGGGGTGTAATGGGGTTCGGAATCGACCTGGCATTGCATAAATCTAAAAACAGGCAGTGGGGTGCTTACACTGTTTTTTGTCTGAAAATCTCTCAACAGCTCGACAATGCCTTTCTAGAGGCCTTTGAGAAGTTGCACATCGGTAGCCCTGTGGGAGTAAATCCATCACGCATCAGCTGTTTTTGCTCCTGTCTGAGACCCAGATCTCAAGAGGAAAATCCAGAAAAGGACAAAATTGGAAGAATGAACCAGCTCAGACTCCCTCATGGTAGGGGTCATGGCGTCCTTTGTTTCAGGCGGCTGTAAAAGATTGTGTTAAACCAGGCGATTAATAAAACTTATTTAAATGTGTCAGAATGAACGTGTCCCCCTCCATACTTGTGTTCATAAAAGACGGTCCCAGGAAGAGTCATGTCTCCACAGACGGCTCTGTTAAAGAAAATCTGTTAAACCCCCAGGAAAGTTGGGGGCTTTGACGGGGTCAATCTTCTTTTTCAAGTGGCCAAAAAGCATCATAAAACTTTAAATAGAAGACAGGTAGGAGCTTGGCTTTCACACCAGGATGCTTACACTTTACACAAACCAGCTCGAATACGTTTTAAAAGAACCAAGACCGTTCTTTCAGATGTGGACGCGCAATGGCAGGCAGATTTGGTCCGTATGCACTGGTTCTCCAAACACAACAGCGGTTTTAAGTACATCTTAACAGTGATAGACGTTCTATCCAAATATGCCTGGGCCTTAGGCCTAAAAGACAAGATGAGTGGTGAGGTATCCAAGGCCTTTAAAGCTATTTTTAGCCAAGGTCGCGTGCCTCAAAAATGACAAACTAATCGGTGGAAAGAATTTTGAAACAGACCTTTTAGCAGATTGTTGAAATGGCACAGCGTTAACGCTTTTTGTTACTGATAATGAAGTCAAAGCAGGGGTTGTGGAGCGATTTAACAGAACTTGAAAAAGATGCGGAGGATGTGGCGATATTTTACAGCCCATAACGCCTTTCGCCACCTTGACCTGTTACCTGACTTTATGAAGAGTTACAACCAGAGCTTTTACAGAACTCTACGTACCAGACCCGCTGATGTTAACCCTTCCAATTCTCTGAAGATATGGAAACTGGTTGATAGAGATGGTTTTAAAATAAAACCGGTTGTTGCCCCCTTTAGAAAAGGCGACCACGTGAGACTCTCTAAAACCAAAGGAGCTTTTGAAAAAGGTTGTGAACAGACGTTTACCAATGAGATATTTATAGTGGATGAAGCCTTAACCAGGAGCCAGAGACCTGTATACTGATTAAAAGATTACGAGGATGAGACAGTTACTGGATCTTTTTACCCTGAAGATTTACAAAAAGTAAACCCCAAAGGAGACAGGATTTGCCGGATCAAAAAAGTTCTAGCGGAGAAAGGAAAAGGGAGAAAAAAGCAGCTACTGGTGAAATGGTTTGCCGGGGGGGCGGGGACGATAAGTTTACCAGCTGGGTGGAAGCTTCTCAATTCTGACGTTTAGACACAAACAAACAAAAAGATTCCTCCTGCAAAAACTGAGGGAGAGAAAAATGAGCGACGGCAGGTGTTACATGACTTTGCCCAGCAATGCCAGCTCTGCAGTTTTTCCTCAAAACACCAGCTCGAACTTTGCATTACAGCTAATTAAGCCCTTGGGTCTCCCGGGTGCCTGGAAGGTGGGGTTAGTGGAAATACAACACCCACACAGCTGGAACACTATCCGCGAGAACACCCCTTTTGAAATCACCTTTGAAGATATGGCATAGAGTTTTATCCTACGACGAGGTTATTACTCGTCCATACCCGAATGATTGGATCATATGAACAGTACCGTGGCTCGTCCTCCCCCACCGCCTGAGGTGGTCATGAACTATGACCCTGTGGGTAGAAAAGTTAGCCTTAAATCCGCTGATTTTACTTTTATGTTTTCTACCAGCAGGGAGCTAGCTAACATTCTAGGTTTGGGCCCCAAGCGCAGCGTCCAAAAATTCCCCTTCTGGGCAGACATCACAGGGGGGGTTAAGTCCTTGTATCTGCACACAGTTATTGTAGAACACCAGTTTGTGAGGGACTTTTCTGTTCCCCTGTTATGCTGTGTCCCTGTCTGAGGAAGGAACAATGAGTTTGTCACCATCACCTACGATAAACCTCATCACGTTCCTGTCAGAAAACACCACATCGATACCATTACCATTGAAATAAAGACAGATCAGAACAGATACGTCTCATTTGTTGAACGGAGTGGATGTGAAAATTAAACTGACGCGCAGTAAAGACGCTTTCTGTTTAATGGGCAGTGCAGCCGAAGGCTTTAAATTGCGCATTGTATCAGCATCGCTTTTTGTGAAGAAAGTACGGATGGCCCTGAGCATTCGTCTGGGGCACGCGGAGTCCCTGCTTACCACAAATGCTAAATATCCCGTGGACCGTGTGGGAATGAAAGTGTTCAGCATCCCCGTGGGCAGCAGGGTCAATAACCAGGAGAACCTGTTTTTTGGGACAGTTACCCAAAATGCTTGTCCTAGGGTTTGTCCTATGCCTTGAGTGGAAGTTACATGAAAAATCCCTTTCATTTTAAACATTATGATATTAATTTTGTGGCCTTGTATGTGGATGGTGAACAGATACCAACCAAGCCTCTGCAACCAGACTTGGAGGCAGGATGCTGCATGAGAGAATACATGAATCTGGTACAGATGCTGGTAAACACATGACAGATCGTTCTCTGTTAATCGACCGTGAGAAGTTTCCACAGGGTTACATCTTGTTTGCCTTTGACCTGTCTCCCGACCAGGAATGCGCCGATGGCTATTCCCTGATTAAAACCGGGAACCTGAGAGCAGAAAATACGTTTTGGGAAGGCTTTAACCATCACCGTCAATCTGATCGTGCATGGGGTTTTTGACAACATCATAGAGAGAAATCAGAGGAGAGACGTTCTGCTTGATTATATGTGAACATGGACACCGTGCAGCTCTCGTGTGTCTTATCAAGGTGCCTTACACAAAAAAGAATTTCTTAGATGTGTTCCCTTGTGATTTGGCTCCCTGGCGACAAGCTGTCTCCAGAGACCCCTAGGTTTGTATTGCACATCCACACAACCAACCTGGTGAACACTGGCTTGCCTTGTGTCTGGCGGAGTGTAACGTGGAGAGCTTTTAGACTCATACGGGCACCCCCCGAAGAGCATGTTGTTTCCTAAAAGGATTATGAAATTTTTAAACAAAAATGCCACAGGCATTGTGTTTCACAATAGACAATTACAAGACCCCCGCTCTGTCGCCTGCGACTATCACCGAGTGTTTTTCTTACATCATCGGAGCAAGTGTTTATCTTTTGACCGGATTTTAAAATTGTATTCTAACGACTTAGTGCAAAACGACCGGATGGTGATGAATTTTGTAAAAAATACATTTAAATTCTTGGGCATGCCTAGCCTTGCTCAAAATGTGTTTCAACAAGCCCAGACATGTGTATCTTGCAATGCTTTTTATAGCCAGGTTATCCAATATTCTCAGGCATAACAGACAATGTTTTGTTTGGCATTATCCAACACATTTTTTATAAAGTAACTTTTCCCACAGTTGCTAGGCCCCGCGAGAATTGCAGAAAAAGGGGTGTTTCCACCTCGTATCCATTTTAAAATCTGTAGGGCAGGGTTTTAAACCCTTCTCCTAGGACCCTCTTGTTGTAAATGACTTTCTGTGTTTTCTTAAGGGTTTTGGTCTCTATTTACCACTGATTTTTGTTTCTTACGATAGAGGGCTGCTGCACCTCTCTCTTTTTTGAGGTGTTTTCTCGCAGACCCGTGTAATTGTCCAGGACTAGATCTCTCAAACTGTCAAAGTTGATCTTTTGACAGTTTGCCAAGTTCAGGGTAATACCTTTGACTTTCATACAGGCTTTTCCTCCCGACAGCTTATACCCGTATGTTTTCGGGCCTGCCGACACAAACTCGGTGATGTGTTGATCTGGCGGGATCTCACTCGTGAGGGAATTTAGAAAGAGTTTAGCGATTTGGCATTTAGCGGGGTTAAACCTGATTTCGTGTTGGCACAAACGCACGCCTTCTTCCTGGTAGAAATTGTTCATGTACTTATTTTGTTTTTCTTCGTCTGTGCACCAGCTGGGGTACCCTGAAGCCTCTTGTTTCTGGTGGAGGTGTCATTTGATGAAGTCTTTTCAGAGTACATCAGATTTTTCATTAAAAAGCCAGATTTCATATATTTTTGCCACCGCATACCCCTTTGCTATGGCGGTGTTCAATTCCACCGTGCACCAAGTCCCCAGGATGGCCCTCTCCTCGTCAGTATGGATGCACATCTCCCGCTGCTCGGTTTCCGCACAGGTTCGGCATAGCGGGAACATAAGCTTGCCACCCACTCTGACAGGTAACAATGGGAAAAAGAAGCCTTGTGTGGGGTACACTTTAACTTTTGCAATTCCAAAATAATTTGCAAGGGGTCCAAATTTGTCATAAACTATATCAGAGTGTTCGAGAGGGTATTCTTTGGTTTTCTTTACAAAAGGGTAGAAGCTGGTAAAATCATAATAGTGGATTTCTTCCCTGGAGTTAAGTTTGTAATATAGGTGCATAGCATTTGTCCTTCCCCCAAAAAGAACATCCCTAGGCACGAGAGGCTAGGGCAACTGGGCTCAGTTTAAAAAACCTGCAAGCTCCCTGTCTGTTTCTTTCATCACTTCCCACTCTTGCTCCCAAAGAGTCCTCACTACAAAACCAAGTTGTTTCAGATAGTCGGTCTTGAGCTGCGTCTTGTAATAAAGAAACCCAAAAGTTGTCCCCGTCATAGGGTTTTGTGCTTTTTCACAATGACAGGTGGCACAAGCGTGGAAAAGAACACCCGTTAAACTCTAAGGCTGTGTGTACCCTGTCAACACTGGCATAACCGTCTAAAGAGTAGGAGCCTACCTGTAGTTCCCCACCCTGTAAAGCATGCCGTATTTGTATAGTTTCTTTGTGAGAGGTATACAACAGCCACTGAACAGATGGGGTCGAATATCTTTTTCCTGCCTGTGATCATTGTCTGGAGGGAGAAGAGCTACCGTGTTAGGCTCCAAAAACATAAACCTGTACATAGCCATGCAGACAGATGCCAGTGTTATGTACCAGAATGGATCTCTACACAGTTTTATCTCGGTGAATTCACCAGGTTCTCTCTCTACTAGATCTCCCTTCTCCATCTTTTTCATAATCTCTTTTCTGTAGAGGATACAAGGCTGTCTCAAAATTTTGACATCCTGCTGACAGTAATACACGAGCTCTTTCTGCAAGTCAAACGTCTCCTACCTGTGGGCCTGCTACCAGTCGAGAAACTCTGCTTTTTCCCTGGGCATCATGCTTTCTACACCATAGTGCTCCACATGGGGCATAGGCCCCACGTCATTTTGATTTTCTAAAGTGTTCAAAAAATGTGGAAAATACCCTTTGCACCCTTCAAACCCCATCACCTGCGGGAGCTTACCAAGCTTCATGGGCAAGAAGTTTAAAGAGTCTATAAAACGAATGCCCAGGACCTTACACACATTACTTTACTACCCTGAGTGATCAGTTCTAGGCACATCTTTTTCTTCAGTAACTGTCTAATGATGAAGTATGCATCGTAACCTTTGGAATTGTGCGCCTGGAACGTGTAGACCCGGAACTCTTTGCCAATAAAGGTCTGAACAAACATAGAAAGACACTCATCACCCTTAAATTCCCAGGACTTTTCCGGCTTGAGGGACATAGCAAAAATGTAATTGGGAGTGTGCAACCCAGTCTCCTATGTGTATTCAGAATCATAACAAATACACTTTTCTGAGGATTCGGGCTTTCTAAGGCTGTCCATAAAACCGAGGTGACCGTCTACATCACCAGCGATCAAAGCCTGACCCCGCTTATAGCGCCTCCCTTTACACCTGTGCCGCTTGTCCACGTAAGACTGACCCTTATCACACAACGTTTTAGACAGGCATTCAACTTGTTCTGTCGACGCCCAGTTGATGTGTCTGTCTAAACGCTCTCTGGACTGACAATACAGTCTACAGCGAGGAGACCTCAGCTGCACATCCACGCTGTCTGAGCATGTTATGCTCAAGCAGAGGCAGCAGCTGGACCTGCAAGAGTGGCCGTGACTGTGCACCGTGGGGCAAAACTCACCGTAATTTTTTACTCCAAACAACTTTTTCACAACCAGAACCCCCTAGTAATGCTCATCGTGCAACAGGATGAAATAAGTCTTGGGGTAAACTGCCCCCCCCCCATTTTAAAAAAGCCCCTTTCGCCGCACACAGCACCACCTGTATGCTGACTCCTAAATGCTGTTCAGACATTGCTACGTCACTGAGCATAATCTTTTTTTCATCTGACCAGCCCAGTTTCTCATGCAACTTTCTCGCCCCCGCTAACGATTCCGCGTCCGTAGGTTTATGGTCGGACATGAGAGCCAAGAGTCCACGCGCAAAACACAGATGGGTACCCGTGTAAGTCAGGTCTACTAAACATTGTCTCTTTTTTATGGATGATTTGACTACTGAGGATAGAATTTAAAACTCTATGAGCGGTCCCCACCCCTGTTTTTTTACAACTGTCACAACGAGGTGCAATGTCCCATTGACATGCAACTCTATTGCTCTGTGGCAGCTTTGAGGTCTGATTGAAGAAATCCTCAGCAGACAGCTCATCCCTAGTTCTTCAGACCAAAACCAACGGCTTAGTTAAATTACAGCTCTCTAAATGTAACTGAACATAATCATCAGGGCCTACCCTACCATTAACATCATCGAGAACTAACTGTACCCCCTGTGTATGGCTTCAACAACCTGCTGAGCTGAATTTATTCGCTCAAGATTGACAAAAAGAAATTCCTCACAATACACCGACCCCCCAAATCTAGGTAATTCACGTTGCGAACTTCTCACTCTCTCCATACACACCTCTGCATTTTCAGGGTTACTTGGGGGTTCCTCTACGGGACCATCAGCGGCATCTTCTACATCAGATGCTATTTGAGAGTCAGACTGCGAGGCGCCTCCGTGAGGGTCATCGGGAGAAGATGGGGACCCATCATTCTAGAGAGCCCTCTGGGGAATTTTCTAAACCAGACTCTGTGTGAGAGTCTGATTCCACCTCCCCATTTTCAGACATGCCAGTTTGAGAGCCTCCAGTCGAGGGCATCTCTTTTTGTCCCCCCTTTGGCTGGTCTGGTGGAGGTGTCCCTGTCGCTTTGACTACAGCATTGTCAGGAGAACTGCACATACCCGATTAGGGGGGAAGGGACATATTACAAAACTTAACTTTACCATCTTTCTCACCCACACCGATGTATTTACTTAAAATACAAAACCTCATAACCTCACAAACACAATATATTTACTGGGCTTCATCCATCCATCTGGGGAATTTTTCTTTTCAGCTGTCTCTTTTCTTTTTCTTTGAAGCTTGTTTACCCTCTGGTCTAAGGGTCTCTCATGTTTTCACCATATGGTGGAGCAGACAATATTATGATAATGATGATGATTATTATTATTATAAATCACATTAAACTGTCTTGTACAGTTAAAAATAAAATATTCATTAGGGTGTTTTTCTATTTAAAAAGTCAGAGCTTTCAAACAAAATAATCCATTTCAGGCTGCACAACAAACAGGAGTTTTGAGTTTATTTCTACCACTTTAAAACAAAAAACAACAAACCCGCAAACATTTTTTTAAATACACCTCATTTTGCAAAATCAAACCCAACTGCTTTTAAAATCAACTTTTAAAATCCAGTTTAAAACACATTTTGCACAGTAAAAAAACACCCTGTTAGTTTGAAACACACCATTACTATCAGGTGCAGCCATATACTTTAAAAAAAACCCACCTATGTTTTTTTTACACAGAGAGAGAGAGAGAGAGAGAGTTTAAAACACAAAAAGAAAAGGAGTACTTGTGGCACCTTCGCGACTAACCAATTTATTTGAGCATAAGCTTTCGTGAGCTACAGCTCACTTCATCGGATGCATACTGTGGAAAATACAGAAGATGTTTTTATACACACAAACCATGACAAAATGAGTGTTTATCACTACAAAGGGTTTTCTCTCCCCACACCCTACTCTCCTGCTGGTAATAGCTTATCTAAAGTGATCACTCTCCTTACAATGTGTATGATAATCAAGGTGGGCCATTTCCAGCACAAATCCAGGTTTTCTCCCTCCCCCCCCAAAGAAAAACAAACCCACTCTCCTGTTGGTAATAGCTTATCTAAAGTGATCACTTACATTGTAAGGAAACCTGGATTTGTGCTGGAAATGGCCCACCTTGATTATTAATGTGTGTGGTGGGGTTTTTTGGTTGGTTGTTTTGGGTTTTTTTGGTAAATATAGTATTTTAAACTTTTAATGGCTTTGAATTCCTAGAAAGAGTGACCCATAGCATTCAAAACCACTCCTGGGTCATATTTAAACTGTCCAGTAGAGTTCTGCCAGTTCCTGGGTCCTTTAAACTGTCCAGTAGAGTTCTGCCAACTCCAGGGATTATATTTAAACTGCCCAATAGCATCTGCGATTTCCTGAGGTTTTATTTCATTTCATATTAATCCGAACTCACCCACCCACCTCCCTTACTATGGGTGCACACCCATCAAATTTATCCCTATAGCAACAAGGGTAAGGAATCACAGTTGCCTTCACTATTCAGTGGGGGTGTGGTTAAAACCATTCAGTTCAACAGGATGAGTCAACTCTGTTGTACTCAAACACATGTCTGAACCATCCCTGTTTTGTTTTCGTGTTGTAAGCAGAGGCAGGATGAGCTCTACCCTGACATCTGGTGGTGAGTTGTGGAAAAGGACTTCAGGAGCTGATCTCGTTTGCACAGGCACACCCACCCCGCCTAGCATGAGCCCACAGGAGCCCAAACGGTCACTTTGGCTGCTGTGGGATCCCCAGTGTCTCTGTTATTGGGGCAGGAAGAATAAAGTGTCGTTATCCTGATTATGTGAACCAAGGACAGTGGAACTGTCCTTGGCCTTTTATGACGGAGGGACTCACCATCAACTAAGTAGCACTCGCTAGGCAAGGGACAAGGATTGCAAAAGCCAGTGAATTGAGAGAGTTTGAGGATGGAGGTTTGTGCCTAGTGGTGTGAGCCCCCTTCTGAGGGCCCCAAATACCAATTGCACCTTCTCTCCATTATGTAATATCAGAGAGAATTTTAATTCTATTAGGAGTTCGGTTACAGACTGCAGAGCTGAATTCACTTTGGGTTCATGGTGCCCCAGCTCTGAGGCCCACTACTACTTAACACAGTATTCAGTGATTTCAACTTGTCGTAGGGGAGCTTCAGTGCCCCACTGGTGGGGGCTTGACCTGGTTTTGCATTGTGTTACGGGAATGGAACTCCTAGATACTGAACCTAGACCCTGTTGTTGCCAACTCTGATGGGCAGAAGGGTTACACTGTAAACACATTTCTAGGATTTGTTCCCCTCCCACTTCACAGCTTGTTGCTGTAAATGGGTCTCTTTTACACAAAGACACAAGAGCTAGGTTCTCACAAACCATTTTTTTTTTTCAATTTAAAAGTCATACAGCTTCTTGAAAACAAACCCAGATCTCCATTAAAACTTTTAGCTCACTTAAGGGCCAGAGACCTTCTAACAGAAACACAGATAATCACAAAGCCCTTTTCATTCGATTTTTTAAAATGTACAGCGACCAAGTTTGATATTGCATGTTTGTCCCCTCATCATTCTCTCAATTAATCCTTTTAGATTTCTTACAAATAGTCTTTTTCTTAAGCAGGGTTCTGTCAGTTTTTGTGTGGACCAGACGGTCAATGTAACGCTGTAAGCAGGCATCTTCCATTTTGGACATTTTCTTTAAAACACGGTCAGGGTCTCCACTGAATTGCACAGCATTTCTCAAGGTCACCGCTTGCGCTAAATGTTCTTGGGTTAGGCACAGATGTTGCATAACATAACCTATGGCAATAATAGTGTTCAATAAGCTTTCCAAACACAGCTCAGCACACAGGCCCCAGAGCTTGCAGTTTCTATCCATTGAAGTCCAAGTCACACAGGCATGGTGCCATTGGGCTGGGGCATTTATGACACAGCCCTCACCATTTTCAAAAAGCTTTTCCCCAAGACAGTGATGAAGAACAGCATAAACAGCAACGTGTACAATAGTCCGCATAACATTTTTACGCTCGTGACGTGGCACTGGCTCAGCGAGTTCCATGCCAAGCCTCTCCTAAACTCCTCATAACCGTCCTCCTCGGAGTCATCTTCAACAATTTCTAGCGGCGTTGAGCAAAAACAAGGCGGGCCTGGTTCACCTTCGCTGTTTGATGCAACGCCGTCCAGGGCCTCCGGGTCCTCTAGAAAGGCATCGTCAAGCTGTCGAGAGATTTTCAGACAAGAAACAAGCGTAAGTTCCCACTGCTTGTTTTTAGATTTACACAACCCCTGGTTCCTAACCCCATTACACCCAATCATCGACCGTCGCTTCTTAATCATTCATTTACCTGAGCTACGTCGTTTCCATTCACCTTGTCTGCCAGTGCCTCCCCCACGCCATGATGGCCTTCCTCCTCCAGGGTGGCGGATGACGAGAGGCCACCATGCTCATGGGGGTGTCTCATGAGCAGTTGGGCTTCAGGGTCGGATTCTGGCATATCCATCAATGGCTGGGCCAAAGGAATCCCCTTGGCTTCTCTCTCATCCTCTTCAGAACTGTCGCTGCTGTAGCGCTTTCTCCACACAACTCCAAAGGTCCTCGGGGCTAAAACAAAGTCTGAAGGTCTCCCAGGAGTGGTAAAGGAGTCCACGTTTCCTCTCAGCCTTTCCACAATTTCTAAAACACGTCTTCTTGGTAAGAGATGGCCTCCTCTTCCCAGCGCTGGGACTTATGAGGTGATGGTGCTGCACTCTGATTGGCAGAGGACGTTGGAAGGGGTCCTTAGAGGGGTCACACGACCCTCTTCTGGGCGGTTGACCCCATCCCAGAACCCACCCTATTTTGGTCGAATCTCCTTTCGGGGCTGTCCTCTGTGGCCAAAACCCATCGCGATTGGTAGAGGGTGGTGGGAGGAGTTCTTAGAGGGGTCACACGAGCCACTTCCTGATGGGTCACCCCGCCCCAGAATTCCCCCCAATTGGACAAATCTCCTCTCGGGGTGGTCCCCAGCGGCTGAAACCCTTCCTGATTGGTATAGGGCAGTGGGAGGAGTTCTTAGAGGGGTCACACAAACCCCGGAACTCCCCCTGATTGGTCAAATCTTCTCTCGAGTCGTTCCTGTCAGGGCAAAATCCATCCTGATCAGCAGAGGACAGTGGGAGGAGTTCTTACAGGGGTCACATGACACACCTTGCTTCCGGACATGTGTCCGCCTTGACCCTGGAAGTAATACTCCCATGAGGTGGGACTTCCAGTGACCTGTGTGCAGGGCTTACAGGGTCAAGGGGTGGGGGTAACATTTGATTGATGGTAGGGCCTTTATACTACTCGCTCCTGCGACCCAAAATTGGAACAAGAGAGACTATAATACTGGAGAGAAAGAAAGGAATGTTTTAAATGTTTTAAATCCTTGTACTGTGCTGTAAATTCTTTTCCCCAAATTAAATCAAAACATTCATTTGTATTTTTTATTTTTCTATTTATTTTGTTGTTTTATAGCACGATACAGCAATTATCTGGCCAGTATTACTTTTATAAATATTTAAGTAATATAAATATTACTTTTATAAATATAAAAAATTACAGTGTTATAATACTGGCCAGTATTATACTTTTATAAATAGAATACAATAACCATAATACTGGCCCGTATTAGCCATTCTCCTACTGCTCACATGCTGTAAGGGAGAGAAGGATCAGGCCCTGTAAAGTAGGCTGGGTTGATTTTTTATGACTCGAAGTGTTTTTATTACACATCAGGACATCTAGTCATTCTGATTTAATTGGGGATTGGTCCTGCTTTTGAGCAGGGGGTTGGACTAGATGACCTCCTGATGTCCCTTCCAACCCTGATATTCTATGCAGCCTCTGGACAAGCTCAGTGATAAGCATGTACATTACACTGCTTGCTCAGGGGTCATTACTATAGAAACAGCCAAGTACTGGCCCAGATCCTCAAATACACCTGAGCTTTAGACTCTGGGTTGTTCTAACTTACTCTGTCTTGTAAGAGCCATTGCTGTACGGGAGATTGCTGTAGCACCGGGGTCGGTAACGTTTGGCACGCAGCCCCCCAGGGTAAGCCCCCTGGTGGGCCGGGCCAGTTTCTTTACCGGCCGCGTCCGCAGGTTTGGCCGACTGCGGATCCCACTGGCCGCGGTTCCCCACTGCAGGCCAACGGGGGCTGCAGGAAGCCGTGGCCAGCACATCCCTCGCCCCGCGCTGCTTCTCGCAGTAAAACAGAAGGTTTATTAGATGACAGGAACATGGTCTAATACAGAGCTTGTAGGTGCAGAGAACTGGACCCTTCAGCTGGGGGGTCCATTTTGGGGGGCAGTGAGCCAGACAACCACGTCTGCCCTTCACTCCATGTCCCAGCCAGCCCCAGACTGAAACTCCCTCCAGCCCCTCCTCCTCTGGGCTTTGTCCCTTTACCCGGCCAGGTGGTCACCTGATTCCTTTGTTCTCCAACCCCTTTAGCTCTCACCTTGCAGGGGGGAAGGGCCCAGGCCATCAGTTGCCAGGAAACAGGGTGTCGGCCATTCTCTGTGTCCAGACCCCTGCACACACCTGTCCTCTTGGTTTACATCCGGCCCACAACAGCGTCAGATGGAGCGAACAGGCCAAAGTGAAAGCAGAGCCTCTCCCCAAGCCTCTGGGAAAGACCGACCTGCCTTGCGGGGCGGGTGTGCAATTCCTAGCTTCTCCCTCCCTCCCGGCTGCTGTTAACGGGAGGCAAACAGAGACTGCAATAAACCCCTCTGGTAGGAACAAGCCTGCACCGCTGGGGAACGGAGCCACCCGGAGCGGATTAAAAGCCCTAGTCCCAGAGCCAGGGCAAGCGCTCTCCTCTGGACAGCGGTTGGGGACGTCATACAGGGCGGCTTTCGGGCCCAGGGTTCTCATCCTGGCGCTTCAGCTGCTAGTTACCTCGGGCCTCCTCTTCTGCAGCGCTGAGTCCCACAGCTGCTCTGAAGTCACTGGGGCAAATCCACTGCTCGTGTCAGTGACCACGGCTCCAGGAACGGGGCTGGAGAATGTGCTGTGCCCCTGAACAGGGCTGGGACAAACTGCCCCAGCTGAGGTCTGCCCCGGTGGGAGCTGTGGGGAGCCCAGTGTACTGGAAGCTGCTGCTGCCCCGGGGTTTGTGATGGAGAATGTGGGGTGACGGGGGGGGGGGCAATTCAGCACAAACAGCTCCTTTCGATTTCCTCCCAGCCACCCCAGCATGCCTGGGGACTCCCCTCCCCAATCAATCAAAGCCCAAGACGGGGATCTGAAGCTCGACATAAAGTTACTCCTCCGCCAGCTGATGTAACCCACGCACCTTCTGGGTGTGGTGTTGTGTCCCATCGAGTGGCACCAAGACCATTCGAGAGAGAGATAAGATGAGTCTGCTCTGCAGCCGTCGCTACCAGCCAGGGGGCTTTTAGCTCACGCGATAGAGGCTCATGCACTAAGCTCCAGAGGCCCCAGGTTTGATCCCCACCCGCCGACGACCAGGGTCTGTGGGAGTGACGCTGGCGTGGCTGGCAAGGGGCAGCAGGAAGGATTTCCACTGAGCGTTAAGGGAAAGGAACTTGCTGGCTGTGGCACGGTGCAGCCGGCTGGTTGGCACACCGGGAAAGGAAGATGGAGGAGAGCTCCAGCCCTGGCTGGTTCCCAGCTCTTGTCTTGGCCTTGTAAATGGCTAACAGACGTAGTGAGAGCTTTGAAAGCGAACACACCGTGTTCTGGGCCTGGAGCAGCGGCTGGGAAGCGTTCCCAATCAACAACCGCGCCGGGATCCCTGTAATCCGCACCAGAGTGCAGGGGGAGGGGAGGGAGCTGGAGGGCCTTTGAAAACACAGACAGCTTGATGCCAGCCTTCCCTGGCTGCATGAAGCTATCCTCCAGAACCATGCCACCAAGGGCCCAGTCCTGCAGCGGGACAGCCGGAGGGTTGGTGTCGCTATCCTCCTGTTCTACAGAGGGGGAAACTGAGGCACAGAGCTGGGCCACGTCAGGGCGCGGCTGGGGATGGAGCCCGTCAGATCCTCACGAGCTGCTGTGAGGCGCTATCCCTTGTGTCTGTGCCAGGTATAAACCCAGGCCCCGTGTGCAGGCCCAGCCGTCCGTCCCCTGGCGGGCAGCAGGGCCCATGCGGGAGCCCCCACGCAGCCCCCCACCGCCCTCGGCTGCAAAGCAGCCCCAGCCCCACGGCTGGCCCAAAGGAAACACCTCCACGGTCTTTCCAGGTGCCACCCAGTCCCCCGGCGCCTGCAGGAAGGTTTGGGGTAATCACGCACACGCTGGGTCTCCCAGTCACCAACGCTTTGCCCGGAGCCTGGCTCGGAGGGAAGCGCAGACCCAGTCCCTTTCCGCGGAGCTGGGAACGCGCCTGGAGCTGCCAGCCCAGTCCTGTCTACTCAGCGAACGGCTTGCTGCTGCTCTTTCCCGGGTCTCCTCCTCCCTCCCCAGCCCTGGAGCCAGACGAACACCCACACACAGGCCTACTGTGCCCATGGCTGTACAGCGGCTGCAGGGCTGCAGCCATCGCGTCCTGGACATATTCAAGGGGAGCCCGATGGGATTGGCCAGGCAAGGAGGGCATGAGCCCTGCCCAGCTAGGATGGGGCACCGTCCCCAGGCTGCTGCATCAAAGCCAGCCCTGGCTAGGAGCGATCAGCGACACTGCACTGGCTGATAGGTGCCATGAGCTGGGTGGGTCTCATCATCCTTCTTCGGGTGCCGCTGCAGAGGCGAGCTCCTAGACCAAGGGGGAGGGAAACAGGCATAGGGAAGGGGAGTGACCACACCCCCTCCTTCCGCACCCCACCCCCTGCCCCAGCCCTGAGCCCAGTCCAGCACTTCAAACCCTTTGGCCCCAGCCCATAGCCCCTGCCTGCACCGCAAACCCCTCATCCCCAGCCCCTCCCAGAGCCCACCCCCCCCAGCCGGAGCCCTCACCCCCTTCCCCAGCCTGGAGACCCCCTCCCACACTACGAACCCCTCGGCCCTCTTCCCCAGCAGCAGGTCAGAGCCAGGCATAGAACCCAGGTGTCCTGACTCCCAGGCTTCTGCCTGCTAGGCCGATGTAGCTGGGCCACCCAGATGATGCTTAGCACATGGCTCCCCCATGTGATGGATGTCATCACCCCCATTTCACAGAGGGGGAAACTGAGGCACAGAGCAGGTGAGGGCCTGGCCCAGTGGGTGCCTGAGCCAGTGTTCGGTGCTCCTGGCTCCCAGACCTGTGCTGAGACAAACACCCACCCCCTTGGCACTCGCTGGGCGGGCTGGCAAAGGGGATGCAGCAGGACAGCTGCAGCCCCTAGTTTGAACAGGCTGCAACCCCAGCACCTTTCACCAGCCCCAACCCCCAAAACAAAGGCCCCTCCCAGCACCAGCAGCTCCCTCCTGGAGTGTCCAGCCTGGAGCGCCCCCCAGAAGGTCCTGGGAACAGCTCAGTAAAGAGTCTCCTGTTTGTCTTCTCTGTCTGCCCCCTGCATCAGCCCCCTACCCCAGGCCCGTCCCCCCAGCTCCAGGGAGTCAGACCTGTCAGCGACCTCCCTTTTTCCACCATGTGCTTTTAATTTTAGTCTGACTTGAGAAACTGGAAGAAGTGGGGGGGCAGGGTGAGGCAGTGGGATGGGGGCAGGGGGTAAGGAGGTGGGGTGGGGGAAATGAGGGGTGAGGAGGGGGTGGAACTGCGGTCGTGGGTGGGGGGCATGAAGAGTAAGGGGGGAGTGGGGCTGTGGTTGGGGCAAGGAGGCATGTGGGTCAGTAGAGTGGGGCAGGGAGGAGGAGGTGCGTTGGTCAGTGGGATGGGCGCAGGGAGGAAGCATGTGGGTCAAGGAGGAGGAAGCGTGTGGGTCAGTGCAGCGGATCAGTTGGGTGGGTGCAGGGAGGAGGCGTGTGGGTCAGTTGTTCCATGTCAGTCAGTGAATCATTCCCCCCCGCCCCTGTGTACTGCATCCCTATCGAGGACCCCCCACCCGCCAGGTGACCAGGCCATTGAACAAGCTGCAAGAGGAGCCAGTGAGTGCCCCAGCTGGCGCCAGGTGCCAGGGCGAGGGAGAAGCTCGGAGCTCTGCTCTGGCTGCATTTCTGTGCCCTCTGGCTCTGCTGGGGGTGGGGGATGTCTGTGCTGTCAGCCCTGTGCTGCGGGGAACTGGGCTGAGACCAGCTCGCCTCTGCGTCTTTTGGGCCACACCTCAGAGGCCCTCACCCCCGGAAGCTGAGTGAGTCAGCTGGGGGAGGACAGAGCTGGTGAGAGAACCCAGGAGTCCTGATGCCCAGCCCCCCTGCTCTAACCCCCAGACCCTGCTTCCCTCCCAGAGCCGGGACAGAACTAGGGTTGCCAGGTGTCCGGTTTGCAACCTGAACTCCCGGTCGAAAAGGGACCCTGGCGGCACCGGTCAGCACTGCTGACTGGGACACTAAAAGTCCGGTCAGCAACACAGCAGGGCTAAGGCAGGCTCCCTACCTGCCCTGGCTCCGCGTGGATCCTGGGAAGCGGCCGGCATGTCCAGCTCCTAGGCACAGGGGCAGCCAAGGGGTCTCTGTGCACTGCCCTCACCCTGAGCATCAGCTCCATAGCTCCCATTGGCCGGGAACGGTGGCCAATGGGAGCGGTGGGGGCAGAGCCTGCAGCCGGAGACAGTCTGTAGAGCTGCCTGGCCACACTTCCATCTAGGAGCCGCAGGAACATGCCGGCCACTTCCAGGAGCTGCCTGAGGTAAGCACTGCCCAAGCACACACACCCCGCACCCCAACCCCCTGCCCTAGCTCTGAGCCCCGTCCCGTCCTCCGAACCCCTTGGCCCCAGCCCAGAGCCCCTGAACCCCTCATCCCCAGTCCCACCCCAAAGGCTGCACCCCCAACCGGAGCCCTCACCCCCACTCCCCCAACCCCCTGCCCCGGCCTGGTGAAAGTGAGTAAGGGTGGGGGAGAGCGAGCGATGGTGTCAATCAATTAAGGTGCTGGGGTATGACTGGTTAAAGAATTGTTTTGCAATGTGCTAGGATTAGTTTGACAATTGTTTTCTAATATTTTAGTAAAATGATGGTTAAGGTAGAGCTAAGGAAGACTCAAGTTTCACTATGTAAAGGTGGGTCCAAAAGGAAGTTCTTTGGAACCAACTCCAGGACACAGCCCCAAGGTCAGAGCTGCCAGACCTCAACACCTGCCAATCACATCATGCGGAAGCTGGAGTCCCCCAGATGACCTGACCCTGGCTGGCAATCAAGAAAAGGTCAGCTGCCTTATTGGGAGTGGTGAGTGGTGAGCATTGTATGCGGAGCAGGTGCATTCTGTTTTGGTGACTGTCAATAAATAGAGGTTAAGGGTATTCCTGTGAAAGCTTCTTTCACTGGTAAAAGACCCCACAAACCTGCAGAGTGTGAGGTTATGCCCGGAGCCGACGGAAAGGTAACGGTGGGTGCCCTAGAGCGCGAGGTTATGCCTGAGCCCGAGGAACTGGGTACAGGTTGGTGCCCCTAGAGTGTGTGAGTAACGGAGAATTGTGTGCGTAACAGTCCTTCTCACACAGGACTGGAGTCAGGATTGTCACCCCCATTTAGCAACAGGGCAAACTGAGGCACGGGCTAGTGAAAGTGCTTAGAGCCAGCCCAGGAGGCTGAATGGCACCAGGCCTGAGCTCTGGCCCTCCACAGAATTAGCTCGGGTCTCAGGCCAAAGAGCGCCATGCCCCTGCACCCTGCCTGTCGGCAGGTGGGGCAGGTTGACCCCTTGGCGCCAGCATGGGCAGCGTGGCCATGGGGCATGTGGCAGCCTGGACGTGGGGCACGTGGCCTGGGGGAGTGGGGAGCTGATGGGCTGGAAGCTGGAGGCCGCTGTTCTGTTTCCTCAGAGTCACTTCCACTGGCTGCAGGCTCAGGGCGTGATTCACCCTGTGACAGCCGTCAGGAGCTGGCCGGGATGGGAGCAGCAGGCACGGTGCTGGGGCCCTGAGAGGCAGCCGCTGGAGATCACTGATGCTGTGTCACCCTCCAGGAGAGAGAGGTCCCTCTGCACCAGCCAGCCCCATCTGCAGGCGGGTGGGGCACAGGGTACAGCTGTGGCGGGGCTTGGTTTAGCTTGGGGAACCCTCAAGTTCATCTCCTTACTGAGGCATTGTTTGGGCCAAACATGGCTCCAGAGCGCCCCCCCCTTCCCCCGGATTACCCCCCCTCCATGAGCTGCCCCTCCGCCCCCAGGGGTGCAGAATCCCCCCTGCCCAGGCCACTGGCTGCTCTGGCTGGCTGCAGAGGGGATTGTTCCCCCGTGCAGTGCACAGGCCCTGCCCACAGAGCCACGTGCAGCTCCCAGGTGCTGCGCTGCCTCCTGCTGGCTGCACAGGGGTCCTGCCCGTTCAGGGAGCCATGGGACTCACCTGGCCAGTGCAGATACAAGAACCTGCCCCAAAGCTTCGCTGGTGAGTCCCCGGGGCAGGGAAAAACTTGTCCCTGCTGAGCTCTGTGCAGTCCCTGGGGAGCCGTGCCCTGGCACTGCCCTTCAGGCCAGGCTTCCACAGGTATGTAGGTGCTGAACTCCTGGGGTTCAGTGGGACTTTGGTGCCTAAATCCAGCCCTTAGTTTCCCGTGCCTCAGTTTCCCTCACATGATGAGGGTAGTGGCCCTGCAGTTGGGGGAGGATTGTGAGGATAAAGGCACTGAAGCCCCTGAGGGGCCCAGGCACTGGAGGTATGGGGGCCACCTTACCCAAAGCTGGCAGGATGGGAGTGGTGCTGGGTTTGGGTGCGCCCTACAGCAGGGCTCAAAGAGCCACCTCTGCCTTCCTCCCCAGAGCCCACAAGCTGACTGTTGTCGCTGTGGGTTTTATCCAGTTCAATGCACCATCCTGGCATCACCGTGCAGCAAAACAACCCGCCCACTCCCTGGTGCACAGCTGAGCTAGGTGTGCTGCGGGGACCTGCCCTTTGCAGCCGGCGGGGCGTGGCCCAGGGCCAACTGCAACTTGGGGCAGCTCGGCCTGTCTGTGCTGGGGCAGCAGCCTGTGCCAGTGGGGAGCACCTCTCTGCTCTCAAGCCACCTCCTGCACTCAGATGCCCTGTGAGTGGGGCTTGTAGGCAGGCCATGGAGGGGTCAGCCTGGGAGGGATGCTGGGGGGCTACAGAGGGTCAGCCTGGGCTGAGCTGGGAGGGATGCTGGGAGGGTGGTGGAGTGTCAGGCTGGGAGGGATGGTGGGGGGGTGATGGAGGGTCAGACTGGGCTGAGCTGGGAGGGATGGGAGGTGACGGAGGATTGGGCTGGGCTGAAGTGGGAGGGATGGTGGGGGGTTGATGGAGGGTAGGTCTGGGCTGAGCTGGGAGGGATGCTGGGGGGGTGATGGAGGGTTGGGCTGGGCTGGGCTGAGCTGGGAGGGATGCTGGGTGGGTGATGGAGGGTCGGGCTGGGCTGAGCTGGGAGGGATAGTCGGGGGGTGACGGACGGTTGGGCTGAGCTGGGAGGATGCTGGGAGGGTGATGGAGGGTCGTGCTGCGGGGGATGGTGGGGGGCAACAGAGGGTTGGGCTGGGCTGAGCTGGGAGGGATGCTCGGTTGTAGTAGAGCTACAAAGCTGGGGGTTGTAGTAGAGGAGAGAGGTTGTCTTCACCGTGTTGCTCAAGGATTGTCTTGTAGCCAGTTGGTGTTGTGGGCTTGTGTGGAAGAATGAGGTGGGCAGTAGAGGTGACTGGGTTGGCAGTACCAAGCTACCTGCCTCCATGGTGCTGCAACCAGCTTGGCTAGGGAAGCACAGGGCTGAACTTACAGCTGATGTCCCCAGTCCAGGCCAGGTAGGTGCATGGTGCAGTGGAACCCAACGGGTGGGAGGAGACTACCTCTCCCCCCATGGCACCCTCACAGACAGCCAATGGGCAAGGGGCAGCTGTCTATGCCCAGGGGTCTTAGTGTTTGCAGTGTAGCTGTAGCCAAGTGGGTCCCAGCATCCAGAGGGGGGGCAGGGGGGAATCTCTTTCATTGGACCAACTTCTGCTGGAGAGAGAGCGCTTCAGAGCCACACCAAGCCCTTCTTCAGGTGTGAAGTGCTCCCAGCTCACAGCAACGGGCAAGTGCACAGATTGTTCAGCGTAAGGAGTCGGCACATGTTGTAAGTGACCATGTGAGGTGTGGTGGTGCGTTAACACCGCTGCAGGGGCAGGAGAACAAGGGGGCTGGTGGGTTACAGGTGGTTGTAATAAGTCGGAGAGCCAGTGTCTGTTCAGCCCATGATTTTCAGTGTCTAGCCGTTAGGAATTGAGCCTTAACCACTAGCCCCCCCTCTTTGTCCTATGGTAACAGGCCACTTTACCTCTCCTGGCCCCTTCCACCATTTGCTAACTGTGACGGTGCACTCATATGATGTTATGAAAATATGCTAATAAGCGTGACTGTGATGTCACTGGAATATGCTTCATTCAAAAGGTCTCTTGTAAGGTATCATTACAAAGCTTATAATCTACTGTGTGTGTTCATCCAATGTGTATAAATGTATCATTCTTGTATCTGAAACTAGAAATATGAAATATAACTCTGAGGTCCTATTTGTAATTACGCAAAGTGTGGGCCATGAACGGTGGCTTGGAATCTTGATGGCTCCCATTAACCAGGACAATTGGTTGTAAATGGCTCTGTTTACTTGTAAGTCTTCCTGTGTACGTGTGCTAGCAAGTGGGTAATGAAATCTTACAGTGACATGTGATCATGTCACCTGAACTGGAATCCATCTTTAACCTGGTGCTTTTCCATTTAGGACGGGTGGGAACCCAGAGAGGGACAAAGGATTCCCGCCTTGTGCAAAAGATGTATAAGGGGGTGGAACAGAACAAAGGAGGCTGCAGTCATGAGAAATCCCCTAGCTGCCACCTGAGCTGAAACAAGGACTGTACCAGGGGAAAGGATTGTGCCCAGACTAGGAAGGTGTCCAGTCTGTGAAAGAAGCTTATTGAAACATCTCTGAGGGTGAGATTTTATCTATATTCAGTTTTCTACTGTATTAGGCTTAGACTTACGTTTTATTTTATTTTGCTTGGGAATTTACTTTGTTCTGTCTGTTACTACTTGGAACCACTTAAATCCTACTTTTTTTATTTAATAGAATCACTTTTTACTTATTAACCCAGAGTAAGTATTCATACCTGGGGGGCAAACAGCTGAGCGTATCTCTCTATCTCTCTATCAGGCGAACAATTTATGAGTTTACCCTGTATAAGCTTTATACAGGGTAAAACGGATTTATTTGGGGTTTGGACCCCATTGGGAGCTGGGTGTCTGAGTGCTGGAGACAGGAGCACTTCTTAAGCGGTTTTTAGTTACGTCTGCAGCTTGTGGGGGATGGGCTCCCACCTCATCTTTAGGGGATCAGTATAGCTGTAGTGACTGGCAGCTCCAGGGCACTGGGACAGGGACAGCCCCCTTCCCACTCCCCCCAGGAGACAGCAGCCTCCAAGCATCCCCTGGGGCAGGTGTTTATGTGACTGCTCTACCCCAGAGAAACCCCCAGCCCTGCCCTCCCACATGCTTCACCAAAGCCCAGCCACTGGGAGGGGGTCCCCTGGGCTGCCTGCCTCACAATGGCCCAGACCTGCAGGGCTGGGAGAGACCCTGAGCAATGCCAAGGGAACCCCCTTCTCCCTCTCCAGCAGGATGCCCAGCCCCATGGCCTGCAGCCTGGAGAGAAATCCTTAGAGCCACCCCCATCGGGAGCCAGCCCAGGACGTGGGCTCGTCCCGGAGTCACTGCTGCACTGCAGCCCCTCCACCCTGCTACTGCTACCCCCAACCCACTGCTGCCCCCTTGCACTGCCAGCCCCATTCCCTGTGCTGCCCTGCCAAAGCAGGATGGCGGTGGGGGCAGAACAAGGCAGGGGCTGGGTCAGTGCAGGTCCCATTTCATCCATCTCCTCTCTGAGTCAGCCAGTTTTTCCAGCCTCTCCCAGCTGGCCTGGGTGCCATCACTTGCTGGCATGTTCCGAGGCTCCTGGCCCAGGGAGAGTTAGGTTTCCAGGCATGCCTGGCACCTGGAAATGCAGGTTGTGGTGGTGGTGGGGGGGGGGCACTGGGGAATGGAGCCCCCCTGAGCCTGGCAGACAATCCCTCGGGCACCCGTTCCAGGGTGGCGGTGATGGGGTGCTCAGTGCGCTCTGTAGAGCCATGTTGTTATTGATGTGGGAAGCCATGTTCACCTCCCCAGGCAACAGAGCCAGGAAATAGAACCCAGGAGTCCTGGCTCTCAGCCCCTCCCCCTTCCTGCTGTAATCACTGGACCCCACTTCCACCCCAGAGTTGGGAACAGAGTCCTGGAGACCTGATTCGCTGTCCCTCTGCTCTAATCACTTGACCACCTGCCCTCCCACCCCTGAAGAAGGCAAGGGAGACTTGACAAAGGGATTCCCTATACCAGCTCTCCAGCGCCATCTGCTGCCCCAGCAGCCCGGTTTGTTTTACAGAGGCCCTGGCTTAAGCATTTATTTTCAAGATGAAAGTTTTTTGATGAAACACAAGAACAAAATCAAACCAAGTGTTTATATTAAAACAGAAAGAAAAGGAGGACTTGTGGCACCTTAGAGACTAACCAATTTATTTGAGCATGAGCTTTCGTGAGCTACACCTCACTTCATGGGATGCATACCGTGGAAACTGCAGCAGACTTTATATACACACAGAGAATATGAAACAATACCTCCTCCCACCCCACTGTCCTGCTGGTAATAGCTTATCTAAAGTGATCATCAGGTTGGGCCATTTCCAGCACAAATCCAGGTTTTCTCACCCTCCACCCCCCCACACAAATTCACTCTCCTGCTGGTGATAGCCCATCCATCTTTTTGCGAATACAGACTAACAATTGTCACTTTGGATGACATTGGTGACATTGGTGAGGCCTCATCTGGAGTACTGTGTCCAGTTTTGGGCCCCACTCTACAAGAAGGACGTGAAAAAATTGCAAAACGTCCAGCGGAGGGCAACAAGAATGATTAGGGGACTGGAACACACGACTTATGAGGAGAAACTGAGGGAACAGGGATTGTTTAGTCTGTGGAAGAGAAGGAAGAGGGGGGGATTTGATAGCTGCTTTCAACTACCTGAAAGGGGGTTCCAAAGAGGATGGCTCTAGACTGTTCTCAGTGGTACCAGATGACAGAACGAGGAGTAATGGTCTCCAGTTGCAGTGGGGGAGGTTTAGGTTGGATATTAGGAAAAACTTTTTCACTAGGAGGGTGGTGAAGCCCTGGAATGGGTTACCTAGGGAGGTGGTGGAATCTCCTTCCTTAGAGGTTTTTAAGGTCAGGCTTGACAAAGCCCTGGCTGGGATGATTTAGTTGGGGATGGGTCCTGCTTCGAGCAGGGGGTTGGACTAGACACCTCCTGAGGTCCCTTCCAACCCCGATATTCTATGATAAGTCTCTGCCTGCGCTAGAGCTTAAGTCTTTGCAGTTAATTTAACCCTTCTGGAACAGGAGGGAAGTTACTCAATGTTCCACCTGAGGCCACGTCTATATTGGGAGCATTTTGCCAGTACAGGTAAACTAGTGTGGACATAGAAGAGCACGACTGTCCCCCACTGAATGAAGAGCCTTTACCCTTAGAAAAGAGCAAGAATACAAAGAGGACGAACCCACTGCTCAGGCTTGCTCTGCATGGTTTTTCTATCACTATAGCGATGTTGGCTAGGGGTGTGATTCCTAACCAATACAATCATACCAGGACATCATCTTAACACGTGGATGCAGTTATACCGATATAAGTGTGCTTATACCTGTACAACTAATATACACTAGCACTGGAGAGCTTAAAATAAGATGCTAGACTGAGAGGACAAAAGAAAGGAGCAGATTCTCCTCTTAAATATACAGCATTCTCGCCCAGGATAGAAGACTGAGAAGAGGGACTTGCAGACAGATGTACACTGAATAGAGTTATTAGCAATATAAAAAAAAGATGGCTTAGCAGCTCTCCTGCTCTGATTGCAAAGTAAAGAATTAACTGCAACATCAGATCACTTCTGCTTTGGCCAGCCAGAAGGCATCCATCCAACACTGGCTGCATTTGCTCCATGGCCTGAAGTGGGAAGTAAATACCCTGGTCCCATGAGTGAACTGTTGGAAGAGAATAGGATCCCATCACTGAGCTAGGTATTCTGAAGAACCTGTTTCGCCTTTCTTCAGGGTAAATGCACTGATCTGAAGGGCATTACTAAATATGAACTGGATGCTTTTACTAAGTGGTAAATGGATGAGCGATATAAATATGAAATAAAGACGGCATCTTCCAGCCTAATAGCAAGTGAATGCATCCTTCTAGCAAAAGGCAGCACAGCATACCGAGCTCACCATGCATAAGCATTTACAAAAATATGTTTTCCCAAGTGCATTAGAGACCTTAACATCCCATCCTACCTTCAGAGTAACAGCCATGTTAGTCTGTATTCGCAAAAAGAAAAGGAGTACTTGTGGCACCTTAGAGACTAACCAATTTATTTGAGCATAAGCTTCCGTGAGCTACAGCTCACTTCATCGGATGCATCCTACCTTCCTGCACTTTATAAGATGATAGGGAAACCAACAGGCCCTGATTCGATGATAATTATCATAGGGACATTGTATTAACCTCTCTGGATCCAAAGCATCAACTGGAAGAGAAGGAATAAAAAGACAAAAGAAAACATTCTGTAAAACAAGATCTAAGTTCATCATCAACACAATTAACAAGAGTGGAAACATACTAGCTACTGGAGCTGCCCTCTAACGGGGTTAAGCTATCAATTTTTAATAGCCGAGACAAAAATGCTAAACTGCTAAGCTGGCACTCACTGTGTGTACCCAACCAAATTCACTTCGGATTTTGGGTGAGTGGAATGTTCAATTAAAAATGAGGAAAGCGCAATCAGTAGGGCAGAGTGGCCAGTACATATTAATGACTATACTTATGCAGAACAGTGAGCTGGAAATAAACATTACTAGAAAAACCCTTGAAGCTACCAAATTAGCGAGTTGTACAGCAGTGACATGCTAAGGATTGGCAGAAGCACGGCATTCTGAAGTAAATCCTTTTGCATTTACCTTCATACTCCAAGGCCATCTCTGCTGGATTAAGAAAAAAATCAAACTCAAACAAACATGTCTGGAGCTAAGGATGCAATTTGCACTACAGTGCACTTGGCCCTGTAAAGTGCAGAGGTTGGCAGGTGCTTAAGAGCCCAACACTCACTGAACATAGTGAGGGGCTAAGTCACAGGCACTTTTTGAAAATGTTCCCTCCTAGTCCATACTATGACCCAGAGACAGGCACAAGTCACCTTAATCACTTAACAGTTACACAGAAGGGACAAGGTAGGGGAGGACCAACTTCTGATAGTGAGACACACAAGCTTTCAAGCATACATAGACCTCTTCTTCAGGATTCAGTTTGTGTCCATGCAGCAGCTTTCTTGCCATCACAAATGTGTCTCCCCTCACACCTTCCATGCTATTTATCCGCGTTTGTATCAATGTACAGAGGGCATGCACAGAAGGAACATGGGCCAACGGACTGTGGGAGGTTTTCTAGATAGCTGGAAGTAAGGAGGATGGGCCAGATTGATTACATAAATCAGTGTTTTTCAACCTTTTTGATACCAGGGACCAGCTTAGAATCATAGAAAATCAGGGTTGGAAGGGACCTCAGGAGGTCATCTAGTCCAACCCCCTGCTCAGCGCAAGACCAACACCAACTAAATCATCCAAGCCAAGGCTTTGTCAAGCCGGGCCTTAAAAACCTCTGAGGATGGAGTTTCCACCATCTCCCTAGGTAACCCATTCCAGTGTTTCACCACCCTCCTAGTGAAATAATGTTTCCTAATATCCAACCTAGACCTCCCCCACTGCAACTTGAGACCATTGCTTCTTGTTCTGTCATCTGCCACCACTTTGAACAGCCTAGCTCCATCCTCTTTGGAACCCCCTTTCAGGTAGTTAAAGGCTGCTATCAAATTCCCCCTCACTCTTCTCTTCTGCAGACTAAATAACCCCAGTTCCCTCAGCCTGTCCTCATAAGTCATGTGCCCCAGCTCCTTAATAATTTCCGTTGCCCTCCAGCTGGACTCCCTCCAATTTGTCCACATCCTTTCTCTAGTGGGGGGACCAAAACTGGACGCAACACTCCAGGTGTGGCCTCACCAGTGCCAAATGGAGGGGAATAACCACTTCCCTCAATCTGCTGGCAATGCTCCTACTAATACAGCTCAATATACCATTGGCCTTCTTGGCAACAAGGGCACACTGCTGACTCCTATCCAGCTTCTCATCCACTGTAATCCCCAGGTCCTTTTCTGCAGAACTGCTGCTTAGCCAGTCGGTCCCCTGTCTGTAGCAGTGCATGGGATTTCCTTCCTTCCTTCCTTCCTTCCTTCCTTCCTTCCTTCCTTCCTAAGTGCAGAACTCAGCACTTGTCCTTGTTGAACCTTATCAGATTTCTCTTGGCCCAATCCTCCAATTTGTCTAGGTCACTCTGGACCCTTCCCTATCCTCCAGTGTATCTACTTCTCCCCCCAGTTTAGTGTCATCTGCAAACTTGCTGAGGGTGCAATTAATCCAATCATCCAGATCATTAATAAAGGTATTGAACAAAACCGGCCCCAGGACTGACCCCTGGGGCACTCTTCTTGATACCAGCTGCCAACTAGACTCGGAGCCATTGATCACTACCCGTTGAGCCCAACAATCTAGCCAGCTTTCTATCCACCTTATCGTCCATTCATCCAATCCATACTGCTTTAACTTGCTGGCAACAATACTGTGGGAGACCGTATCAAATGCTTTGCTAAAGTCAAGATATATCACATGCACTGCTTTCCCCATATCCACAGAGCCAGTTCTCTCATCCTGGAAGGCAATCAGGTTGGTCAGGTATCACTTGCCCTTGGTGAATCCAAAGCTTGCAGCCTTTCTCAACAGTGTCAGGGAGATCTGAGAGACAGGCCATTGAGAAAGATTGACACAGGTACTTAGGACAAATGGCTACTTGTGATGAAGTGGAAAGTGTCTTAGTGTTTGTATGAATACTGTGCACGCCTCAGTTTTCCCTATGTGTTGCACAAGTATCTAGGTGGTGGGATAAGGGTGTGTGACCTTTGCAGATACCCCGAGAGGGAAGGTGCAAGTGCCTTCTAGCTCCCTGGGACCAGACAATAGATGTATCTTGGCAACTGATTGCCGGGCCGCATCCTCTGCAAGAGCCAGCTGGAGGAATTGGAGAACAAAGGGAGGTGGAGGCCAGGTGACCGGTTTGCCTGGGGAACAGCATACAGGATGGAGGAGGGGCAACTGGGTGTGACTGCAGGTGGACTGCTGGAGGCTGGTCAGACTCCTGGTTTGGGACTCAGGAGGACAGCCCATGGCTCTGGGTCTCCTCAAGATGAACTTTGCTGTAACTTCCTGCTTTCTGTGCTAACAAGATTCTGCTCTATGCTGTGTTCCAGACGACTAATAAACCCTTCTGTTTTACACCGCTGGCTGAGAGTCACTCCTGACTGCTGAAGTCGGGGGTGCATGGCCCCTTTGGAGGGCGTGTAAGGTTTCCCTAGGTGTCCTATTCAGGTGGCTCACTGCAGGGAGCTTATGGCGTGAGACAGGGATGCTGAATGCTCTGAGGTCAGACCAAGGAGAAGCTGAAGCCCAGGAGGCTTGTCCTAGTGAGAGTGTGCCCCGAGGGGTAGTCACACTGCAAGAGGGTCCTGGTCCGGGGGCTAGTCTTCACCAGACTCACTGCAGCTGCGCTAATGTAGGGCAGTAGTGTAAACGCACTATGAAGACCAGAGAGCGCTTTCCTGTCAGCATAATTACTCCACCTCAGCGAAAGGTGGAAGCTATGACAGAATGAGAGTGTGTCCCACTGACTTAGCGCCGGTGCGGACAGCTCGGGGGGTGGCTTTTTCATATCCGTGACCGACATAAGTTACATCAACTTAAGCGGAAGCGTAGACAAGCCCTGAACTTCATTCAATGGTTCCAGAGCACCAAGCCCGTGCATCCATGAACTACTATGGGGGGAAAAAGTCCCCAATGCCTCAAACCAACACCGTATACCTGGCTATGCCCTCTCACCTGCTTTTATACTTGTTTTATTAGGGAAAGACTTCTGTACCAGCGTCTGCCTCCACAGTACTCCCACTGAAATCCTATTGCAGCCAGACACTCCTCACCCTATTCTTCCTCCTGAATGCAAGTTTTAGTTTAAAGACATAGGCCCTAAGTCTCCACTGCCTTTCATTTTGTGAAGTAATTTACACCTCTCCAAACTGAGTGCCAAGTGTGTGAAAAACGCTACCATTCCAATTTGGCATGAGTTAACTCCCATTTTCACTCACTTTGCACAAGTGTGAAAGACTACACAAGGTGAGAGGGAGGGGGAAACTAAGCCAATAAATATTAATGAAACAGGACCAATCAGCTACCATGATCCATCCCTCTGTCAGCTCCACTTTAGATGACTGCAGTGGAATTTTACATGTGGTGATACTTTAAATCCAGTAAAAAATGAATTCTCGTGCATCAGCTCACTTGTTATGTTATGATTTTATTTTTAAAAAATCTTTTTATGAAGGCCAAATGACAATAAAACATTAACATACTACACTGTACATTACTTATTCCGGATCAGCTAGCACATCACACCTGCACTTCATGATCTGCATTAGCTACCTTTTGATTCTGAATGGAATTTAATGTGCCAATTTTGATCAGGTGGGATTTTCAGAAGTGACTTAGAAGCATAAGTTCCATTGAAAGGCAATGGGATTTGTGCTCCTATGTTATGTAGGCATTTTTTAAATGCCATTCTAAATGGCTGAGGTGTGGCCTACAAGAATTGCATCGTTCTCCCTGCATAATTCTGCCATAGCTGAAATCAAAAAAGGAGCTTAAGCTGTAAATTCTTTGGTGTAAAAGGAAGGGCACTCCTGACAGTGTCTTTTGTATGAGATCCCCCAAACTTTGGAACTCATTCTCAACCTTGGTCCTAAATAACCTTAATCTGCTGATATTCAGGTTGTAGTAATAATGCTTTCTTTGCTCAGAATTTGAGGAAGCCAAGTTCCCCATGCTGAACACTTGCCAGACTGCTGTGAGGTGAATCAAACAATGAATCCCATAAGCCCTTAGCTTATGGGGGCTGGGCAGATTTTAGGTCTGTAGGTCTTTGGGTCTATAGCAGGGATCGGCAACCTTTGGCACACGGCCCATCAGGGAAATCTGCTGGAGGGCCGGGACTGTTTGTTTACCTGCAGGGTCCACAGGTTTGGCCAATCACAGCTCCCACTGGCCATGGTTTGCCATTCCAGGCTAATGGGGGTGGCAGAAAGTGGCGGCCAGTACATCCCTCGGCCCACACTGCTTCCCACAGCCCCCATTGGCCTGGAACAGCAAACCACAGCCAGTGGGAGCTGTGATTGCCTGAACCTGTGGACACTGCAGTTAAACAAACCTGCCTGGCCCACCAGCAGATTTCCCTGATGGGCCACATGCCAAACATTGCCAATCTCTTGTCTGTCGGCATGCACTCCAGATGCTGTGTCTCATGCCCCTTTTGGAAATATGGGCACCATGGCCCAATTCCCTACGTCCTGAAATTAGTGTAAACCTCCCCATCAGCTGTTGCACATTCCCCAGTATCCCACTGAAGGACTGGGCCTTTTGGTTTACAGTTTACCTCTTCAGAGACACATAGTAGGACACAGGCTTAGCAAAAGGTTTCTAACACTATTACTGTGTACATAGGAGATAAGGCACAAGCAAATACAGATATTTAGAAAACAACAAATAATCCAGAATGCAGCTGACCTTTCCCTTGGGAGTTCTTAAGGTCTCTCTGTGTTCAGGTAGGCAGGGTTCCCCCAACATCAGGCTCCTGCAACAGCTTCCATTGGCTTGAAGTGATGAAAATAGCCAAAGACTCTGAGGAGAGCAGTTCCTGCCCTTAAATTATAACCTCCCAGTCTCCTGTCATATGACCTCCCAATCAGCCTCAAAAGGATGAGCAGACCCATGTGACTTAATTGCCAGGCAACCTCTCCCCTGGGAAAAGAAAGCCATTTTTACAGGGTATTTCTCTTTCAATAGAGGACCATCCAGATTGAATCACCCACTATTGTTAGTCCGATGCCACTACCCCTCGGAATTGCAGAGCAGCATGAAAGTAAGGGAACAACAGAGAAGACAGCAAACCCCACATTCAGAGTGGAGTCTGCAGTCTGACATAAATACATATCAAGAGCCCCCAGCATCAAACAGAATGCTTAATCATACATAGACAGATTCTCGAAATCAGCACAGGGAGGAGATGGTATTGTTGGAGAGGGTGAATTATTTCTTTGTTAAATTTATTCTTTTGGCTGGTTAATGTTGGTGAACATGTGTTGCCGGATTTGCTGTTTTGTACAAGGGCAATTTGGTTGTTGTTTTTTTTTAAGTTCTGCCAAAAGCAACATGGCCAAAATTTTCAAAGGAAATACCGTAAGTTCCATATTTGGGCACCTCAGTTAGTGGTATGATTTTCCGTGGTGCTAAGCACTCACAGTACCCTTTAATGTGCTCTAATTTTAGATATTGAAAAGTATGGCCATAGAGGACGAAATATACATAATGTCAGTATCTACAATAAAATTTAATTGATTACTTTAATGTAAACAAAGTAATGGGACATCTTGTTTTAGTGGATGTATAGAAAGATTTATTTGGTAATGCCAGATTATTTTATTATATAGCCGCCGAAAAATTTTCCTGAGATAAGAATCTCTTCCAACTTAAGTTATACAGTCTAATACTGTAATGATGATCTTTTTCTGGCTTGTTTCAGCAAACAAGATGAAAATATAACACTAAATGCAGTACAACAGCCCTATGATCCAATAATATTGCAAAAGAAACTGAATACTACTTGTCATGAGATGACACACTAGAAATCTATATGAAATTAAATGGACAGCTATGTTGAAAAGATGTGAATTGCAAAGAACAAAATCTTATATTTAAACAAACACATTGGAAAAAATATTCACAAAAAGGACTGCATCTAACTGCTTATTCAAAAAGTTAGCTACAGCCAGAAGAAAATGTAATGGTCTTCCTATGGTGATCAAACTGGGTGGGGGCTGAAGGGAGAGGGTAAACTGAATTAAAGAAAGATGCTATGTAAAGAGAAAAAAGGTTGACAAGCGCCTTGTTTGTCAGAATGTAAAACAAGCCAGAGAGTATAAAGTCAATAGAATAGTTTTTTATAGAATCAATTTTCATAGAACCATGGAAATGTAGGGCTGGAAGGGACCTCCAGAGGTAATCAAGGCCATTTCCCCATGCTGAGGCAGAACCAAGTATACCTAGACCATCCCTGACAGGCATTTGTCTAACCTGCTCCTCTAAACCTTCAATTATGGGGATTCCAAGACCTCCTTTGGTAGGCTATTCTAGTACTTAATGATACTTATAGTGAGAAAGTTTTTCTTACTATCTAACCTAAATCTCTCTTGCTGTATATTAAGCTGATTATTTCTTGTCCTACGTTCAGTGAACATGGAGAACAATTGAGCACCATCCTCTTTGTAACAGCCCTTAAAATATTTTAAAACAAGTATCAGGTTCCCCCTCAGTCTGCTTTTCTCAAAACTAAACATACTCTGTTTAAAATCCTTCCTTATACGTCAGATTTTCTAAATCTTTCATCATTTTTTTGCTGTCCTCTGTACGCTCTCCAATTTGTCCACATCTTTCTTAAAGAGTGATGCCTGAATTTGGACACATTTGAAGCATCACTAATACCAAGTAGAGCGGGACAATTACTTCCTATGTCTTGCATACAACACTCCTGCTTATACACGTCAGAATGATATTAGCCTTTTCTACAACTGCATCACATTGTTGGCACATATTCAGTTTGTGATCCACTATAATCCCAGATCCTTTTCTGCAGTATTTGTGCCTAGTCAGTTACACCCCATTTTGTAGTTCTGAATTTGATTTTTCCTTCCTAAGTGTAGTACTTTGCATATGTCTTTATTGAATTTCATCTTGTTGATTTCAGACCTATTTGCCAATTTGTCAAGGTCATTCTAAATTCTAATCCTGACCATCTCAGTTTAGCATCATCTGCAAATTATATAAACATACTCTCCACTCCACTATCCAAGTTGTTAATGAAAATATTGAATAGTAATGGACTCAGGATAGACTCCTGAAGAACCCTCACTAAATACATCATCCCAGTTTGACAATAAACCATTTGTAACTATATTTTGAGTATGGTTTTTCAACCAGTTATGCATCTATTTTATAATAATTTCATCGGGAGCACATTTTGTTAGTTTGCTTATGAGAATGTCAAATGGGACTGAGTCAAAAGCTTTGCTAAAACAAAAATAAATCATGTCTAAGGCTAAGACTTTGTCATGGATATTTCTTGTAAAAGTCATGGACAGGTCACAGGCAAAAAAGAAAAATTCACAGAAGCCATGACCTGTCCCAGACTTTTACTAAAACTATCCGTGACAAAATGGGGATCTGGATCTTCAGGTCCCCACACTGCCTAAAGTGGGGCAGCTGGGTGGCTGCTAGGAGCCACCTACAGCAGCTGAAGGATGTGGGTACCCCCGCCACCTGCAGCTCCAGGGGCCCGTGGTGGCAAGGAGCTCGGGGGTTCCCCTGAGGCCCGCAGGGTCCGGGAGCTGCAGGATACCCCTGCCACCCATAGTTTTGGGGGCCTGCAGCAGCTGGGAGCCTGGGGGTTCCCCTGCCACCACCGCCCACAAGCTTAGGGGTTCCCCACCACCCGCGGCAGCCGGAAGCTGTGGTGATTCCCCTGCCATTGGCAGCTCTGGGAGGCCCCCACTGCCCATGGCAGCTGGGAGCTCAAGGGTACCCTGCTGCCCAGGAGCTGCGAGGTGCCCCACTGCCCATGGCAGCTTGGAGCTCTGGGAGCCGCCAGAGGCTAGAGTACCTGGCAGCTCCCTGCCCCTGCAGACAGCGGAGGACCCTGCAGCTCCCGACCACCACAAGCTGAAGTCACAGAGATTGCTGGAAGTCATGGATTCCATGACTTCCACGACCTCCGCAACTAAATTGTAGCCTTAATCATGTCTACTGCTTCACTCCTCTTTTTATCAGAGTTGTATATTTCAAATTTGCTTAAGTGACATGAATATTTAAAAAATTCTGCAACTCTCTCCTATCATTCTCTGATCCTGGATAATCAAAACAATCTTCATAAGTAACATAATGCTATAAAATTATTTACCTCAGTTAAAGCTCTTCTTGACTAAAATCTTTAATTAGTCAATTGGAAATTGCCTGATATATGAATGAAACAATCTTGCTTATTCTCAAAAAATATATATATGAGGAACTTTCTGGGTTCTCCTAAATTCATATATACCTGCTTATATGCTTGGTATCAGACATAAAAAATTAATTATATGGTCTAAATAAATCTTATTAAGAAAAAAAATGTAATGGCTGATAATTTACTCAAGTATGTTAATATTCTCCCTCCTGCTGGGTTAAACGAGTCCTCCTTACTTTTTTGGTTTCTTGATTAAGAAAAAGCATCTGAAGAAGTGGAGTGGTTATTTTTGTTTGTCCATGCTTAAAGAATGGTCTTTGGCCATAATTATGTGAAATATATTGAAGCTAGGAATGCATCTCCCAAAGCCAATATTAGTTTAACATTCAGGAATCTTTTTTTTTTTTTTTGAGGTAAACTAGTTGCTCTTTAGCACTGAGCAATATACTATATGAATGGAACCTTTAACACAATTTAGTACAGCGAGTAAGGCTGTCATAAGTTTAAGAATTGGTTGCACAATATGATGACAATATGTATTAATTGTTTCTAATTCAATAATATTTTCAAAATGTGTAAGGAATTTCTGGGTTCAAAACCCAGTTTGAAAAAGCAGAAGCACTGTTCCCTATGCTCTCCCTGGAATTCTCTTAGAGCTAGCTTTGATTTCAAGCAGACATCTAGTACACTTAGTTACATAGGGGTTAAAATATCAAAAAACCATGCAGACTTACAGATTAACAAGGCTGTTACTCTGAAACCTCTCTCTGAATTATAGTCCACCTCTGAAGAAAGTTTCAGAAGAATTAGCTCATTGGAAATCATTATGCCTTTCATGGGGAGACAGAACAAATGTTATTGAAATGAATGTTCTAGCAAGATCCAGTTATTTATCACAGGTTTTGCCTATAATGATACCACTTTTCTTTTTTTTTTAAATTCTCACAAAAATTTGCATGGAATAATAGTTATTCCCAAGATGGTATTATTTGGCTTCAGCAAAGAAAAGAAAAAGGAGGTTTTGCTTTGCCTCACTTTAACTTTTATTTTCTTGCTACTCATTTTACAGAAGTATTTGATTTTTATGTGGAAACTCTTTTCAACCCTTTTCTTAGCCTACAGAACAGTCCATTGGACTAATATTAAATATATTCTCTTTCTTCCTAAAGCGGATCTCTGAAGATGCAGGGTCCAATCCTGCAATACTCCCATTGACTTCAGTGGTGTAGGACTTACCTAGACCTTGTCATCTGTGCATGTTATATATCTATTTAACTAGGTACATATGCCGCTTCTTAAGTGATATTTTATGCAGGATTGAATCGCGAGAGCAAGCACCCTCTAGTTCAGTATTTCTCCCCTATCTAATAATCATTAATTAGTTAGTTATAATACTTTGGAGTTACATAGCACTGTGACCAAAGATTCTCTGGATGCCAACTAGCAGAGGGCAAAGGAGTATAGGGATCCCCTGGGTTCACCCAAAGGATGTCATGTAAGGTCTCTAATGAAAGCCTGTCTCACACTGGTCATCATAATGATTTCAAACTGTATGTACAGACATTGTGTAAAGAGTTACATGTATACATTGAAAAATATGTTCTTAAGGTCTGTGATCAGAGACTGGTCATCAGAAAGGTGAAAAGCAGGTTTTCTTTCATGCAAGAAATAATTATCCATTTGTCTGTTTATATGTAAATGGTTCACAATGGGCATCCATGTACAGTCTGAGCCAAATGTTAAAAAAGGATTGTGAAATCTTCAAAGAGAGAAAATTTACAGGAAGAAGTGACCCAGCAGGGAAATGCCCTGTTTACATGTAAGGACAATGAAATGTGGGGGGTATAATAAGGGGTACAGAAGTACACCTTCAGCCTTCCCCTAGGAAGTAAACTGATAGCACATTGGCTTCATGAAAAAGAAATTTCAGCCGGGCTTGGTTGAAAATGCTGGAAAGAACTTTGGATGCGATAAACTGATTTGGGCAAGAGGATTATATGTTAGTTATGTTTAGGCTCTAGAATGCATGTTATGATTTTGTTTTAGATGTAATCATTTGTTCCCATCTCTTACACTGCTTTTTATTTGAAGATTTTTATTCTTTCTTAAATACATTTCCTTTTGTTTGTAATTGAACTCAAGTGCTGTGTGTAACAGAGGAGTGGTGATCTAAGGTAGAGCTGGTAAACTGTGATACTCTTTTCCTTTGAGAACAGAGGATCTGGAATTTCTCTGTGTAGGGAGTGATCAGGGGCTGGATACCACAGGGGAATTCTTTGAAAAAACTCATGGGCAGAGGTGCCACTATTGTCAATCTGCACAGCAAAAACAGTCCCAAAGAAGAGTTCTTGAGTGTCTGACAGGCTAGTTGTGCTCACGAGCGAACACCCAGTTAAGCACATGCAAGTCTCCCTCATGTAGTAACAAGGTGACCCCCAGCCCTAGGTGTCCCAAGAAGCATCACAAACACCTTCCTCCCAAAGTACTAAGGGACTTTCACTTACTTGTGAGACAGGTAAAATTTAAAATCCCTATTTTCATATGGAAATCAATGCAGAAAAAGATTATGTGACTTTCATAGATTCCTAGATATTTAGGTCAGAAGGGACCATGATGATCATCTAGTCTGACCTCCTGCACAACGCAGGCCACAGAATTTCACCCACCACTCCTGCAAAAAACCTCACACCTATATCTGTGCTATTGAAGTCCTCAAATCATAGTTTAAAGACTTCAAGGAGCAGAGAATTCTCCAGCAAGTGACCCATGCACCATGCTACAGAGGAAGGCAAAAAATCTCCAGGGCCTCTTCCAATCTGCCCTGGAGGAAAATTCCTTCCCAACCCCAATATGGTGATCAGCAAAACCCTGAGCATATGGGCAAGATTCACCAGCCAGATACTACAGAAAATTCTTTCCTGGGTAACTCGGATCCCACCCCATCTAATATCCCATCACAGGCCATTGGGCCTATTTACCGTGAATATTTAATTACCAAAACTATGTTATCCCATCATACCATCTCCTCCATAAACTTTTATCGAATTTAATCTTAAAGCCAGATAGATCTTTTGCCCCCACTGCTTCCCTTGGAAGGCTATTCCAAAACTTCACTCCTCTGATGGTTAGAAACCTTCGTCTAATTTCTAGTCTAAATTTCCTGGTGGCCAGTTTATATCCATTTGTTCTTGTGTCCACTTTGGTACTGAGCTTAAATAATTCCCCTCCCTCTCCGGTATTTATCCCTTTGATATATTTATAGAGAGCAATCATATCTCCCCTCAACCTTCTTTTAGTTAGCCTAACAAGCCAAGCTCCTTGAGTCTCCTTTCATAAGACAAGTTTTCCATTCCTCAGATCATCCTAGTAGCCCTTCTCTGTACCTGTTCCAGTTTGAATTCATCCTTCTTAAACATGGGAGACCAGAACTGCACACAGTATTCCAGGTGAGGTCTCACCAGTGCCTTGTATAATGGTACTAAAACTTCCTTATCCCTACTGGAAATACCTTTCCTGATGCATCCCAAGACCGCATTCGCTTTTTTCACGGCCATATCACATTGGCGGCTCATAGTCATCCTATGATCAACCAATACTCCAAGGTCCTTTTCCTCCTCCTTTACTTCTAATTGTTGTGTCCCTAGCTTATAACTAAAATTCTTGTTATTAATCCCTAAATGCATGACCTTACACTTCTCACTATTAAATTTCATCCTATTCCTATTACTCCAGTTTACAAGGTCATCCAGATTCTCCTGTAGGATATCCCTGTCCTTCTCTAAATTGGCAATACCTCCCAGCTTTGTATCATCCGCAAACTTTATTAGCACACTCCCACTTTTTGTGCCAAGGTCAGTAATAAAAAGATTAAATAAGATTGGTCCCAAAACTGATCCTTGAGGAACTCCACTGGTAACCTCCCTCCAGCCTGACAGTTCACCTTTCAGTAGGACCCGTTGTAGTCTCCCCTTTAACCAATTCCTTATCCACCTTTCAATTTTCCTATTGATCCCCATCTTATCCAATTTAACTAATAATTCCCCATGTGGCATGGTATCAAACGCCTTACTAAAATCTAGGTAAATTAGATCCACTGCGTTTCCTTTGTCTAAAAAATCTGTTACTTTCTCAAAGAAGGAGATCAGGTTGGTTTGGCATGATCTACCTTTTGTAAAACCATGCTGTATTTTGTCCCATTTACCATTGACTTCAATGTCCTTAACTACCTTCTCCATTGCCTAAAGTTACATAGCAAATCTGTTGGCTGAGAACAGAATGCATTAGCAACAAGGCCATTCTTCCCTTATTTTAACCAACATTGTTTTCTTTTTTCCTTTCTCAGTCCTGCCCTCTTTCCCATCTAGCTTTCTCCAGTTCCATTGTCTGTCTTGTCCACCACCTGGTCCTTTCTGTCTCCTCCACCACCACCAATTTCCACTTGTCCTCTCCCATCCAAAGATCCAGTCTCCTACCTGTCTCTCCAGTTTGCTCCACTTAGATAGATTGTCCCTTGTGACCTCCTCCTAAGGACCAACAGGCAGCCAAAGCATGTAATGTCCTCCTCTGCATTACTCTTTATTGTGAGACATAAAGGAGGCAAGAGAGCCAGCAGGATTATCAGGGAAACCTAGGCTTCCAGTTCAGCAGGCCAAACAACAGTTTGTAGCCAACTCTCGGATAAGCCTTGCTCACTGCCTGCTTTAGTCTATGACATTTCATGAACAGTGTCAGTACCACAACAGGCCAAACAACGTTTCAGCGATTCCTTTTAAGCAACCTGGTGGTAGTCATTAATTTCTTATGAGAGTGAGAAGTTTATTTGTCCTTTTACTTAAGCAAGTAGAAATGTATCACTTGTTTCTTGTTGTATACTATAGATGGTACAACTTGTAACACAATAATAAACATGCTGGAGTGGCTGGATTTTCAAGGGCCTGTGACACACCAAAAGCCTGACATTTGGACACAGAGATCCTATTGAATCACTGCTGTTAGAGAAGGACTAAACCTATTAGATCTCTAATCAGCCTCCTGATCTCCCAGTGCAGGACCGTCCCAAAACATACATTTTCTAGTGTTCTGTCCAGGCTACATTTTAATGTTTCAGGTGACAGGTTTATGACTATTTCCCTAGGGAGGCTACTGTATAACCCAACTGGAACTTTTCTTAATATTTAGCCTAAATGTTCCCTTTTACTTGTCTTAGTTAAATCCCTTATCCTACTGCAAAAACCTCTTCTCTCTCCTTGGGTGAAATCCCGGCCCAAATGAAGTCAATGACAAAATGTCAAGATTTCACCATTGGTCTTTACTAGCAGCAGTTATTATATACCCCTTTGTTTTTGCTTAGTCAAGCAAATGTATCTTGCTCTTGTAAACTTGCATCATAAAATCAATCCCTGTAGTTCTTCTGTGAACTCTTGATGAAGTTTTTAACTATGCCTGAAATAACACAGATACCTAGATACCTTCCCCCATCTTGATACATTGCTGTTTGTCATTATTACCATTAGTTTACAATCTTTCAGCCAGTTTTCAGCCTAGAGCAGGCTATTCCTATTGATCTGAATTAATGTTTCAAGTATGATTTCATGATATCTTTTATTCTATGGTTTATTCAAATTCAGTTATATGACATCTACATTTTGTAATTCTGTCAAAATCCTTCATTTTCTAGCAAAACACATTCTTTGCAAACCAGTGTTGCTTATTACTCACTATCCTAGAGATGTTTAGCTACTTTTTTCCTCTCAATATTTGTTCCACTGTTTTACTAGGGACAGAAGTTAAATTTATGAAACAATAATTGCAGAATCACTGGGTAGTTGCAGGATAGTGGGAGAGGAGATAATAAGCAACTGCCATGGCAGACTTTGAAGAAGTGGACAGCAAGTCATAAGGAAAACTAATAGAGTCCAGCCACGAGGTAGAAATAATCATGATCATGATGGTCAAAGGCAGCAGGCAAATCAAAAAGAATTAAATAATTGAAGCGCTCCCTTGATTTTAGCTAAGAATAGATCACCTATGGCTCTGGAGAGTGCTATTTCAATGAATTAGAAAGGGCTGGAGCTAGATTGTAAAGGATGACAGAGTTGAAGCACAAGTGTAGATAGCACACTAGGATTTTACATACAATTAGTTTTCAAAGAAGATGCAAATTCATCCCATTGCAGTTGAATCAGGCTCCCATAAAAATGGACAGAGATTGAGCTGAGCTACAAATACAAATGTATACTTAAATATTTCACGTGCGTAAGGACCATTTTGGTAGGGCAACTCTAGTAGACTGATATCCCTGACTAAGAGAAGTGGCATTTGGCAACATTTAATAACCTATATCAGGTCTGACCATCACTGGCATAGATAACACAAGGGATCAAATAGTAGAAAGAAAATTCTTACATGACTCCCGGAGAAATGGATAAAGGTCTCCAATGGCAGAAAGCTGATTCAGAGAAATACAGCAACTAATCAGTATTTGGACCTTGAGTGGACCCAGTCTGGAGAAATATACCACATCAGTAGGGATTTCAGAAGGCAGATTTGAAAAGTACAACACACAGGAGGTGCTTTACATCAAATGAACACACACATCATTAACAACCTGTCATGTAACAGATGTAGAGAGCACAAGAAGTACTTAGAGACATTATTCCAAGGAGAACAAGTCATCGGATTTTTTGTCCTTTTGATATAGAGCTGCAATTAGAAGCCCCGTATTCATTTTATATGACATATGTTATATTATTATTATTATTCTGTCTGTTCTAGGGGCTATGAGTAAACCCATATAGATATCTTTCTTTGTTTCTTGATACTAACCATGTCAAAATGAGAAAAATCAGCTCATTTCTTACAAGTGAAACAAAGGTGACCTGCACTTTATTTTTAAACAACTAAATGTGGTTTTATATACTGAATGTCCCAAATAGCAAGGGTAATGTGAACACTCTGCACATAAATTATTTAACTTACCTTGCTTGTATTCAGCAGATGTCCCTTGAAATCCAGACTAACAGCCTGGATACACTCTGTACGTCCACGCAATCCCTAGGACTGTATGATCATACACTGACCCCTATCATATACTGACATCATAGCTACCAAGGAATCCCACGAGACCACACTGACGGTGGTGGGTAAATGGAGGGTTTTTACTGTGCATGATTTTGAAAACAATACTGTTTTATATCCCAAAGGGCATATATAAAATAATATTGTACCAAATGTTTGCCTAGGACAAGATGGTTGTCGCAATACCACAGACCACAACCACTCTGATCTCACAATTAATTCAGGGATAGATCCAAAATCACAGGATCCTAGGAATGTAGAGTCCTGCTGTCAATGTGAAGATCTGAGCAGCCATGGTCCCAGCATGCTAACAAATACAACATACACAGACTTGTTCAAACATTATATAATACTCCAAGTTGACAAAGATAACAGAATTCACCTTGCAACAATTTAGAAAGTTTCTGCTGTCCACTTGTATTTAAATGCTGAGTTGCATTAACAGTGTCTAAAACTAGGTCATCAGATTGTCCAGACAGCATCTTCATGTCTGGTGGTTAATTATTCTTGATTATATTTAAAATATTTTAAAAAATACACGAGTCATTTGCAGGAGTTAGAATCACTTTTATTGCACTGCAGTTTTCTTTTCCAAAGAAAAAGAATTTCAAATACCCAACGGGCTTTTATAAGGAATGAAGAAATTAAAAAACTGCTTTAAGAATTATGAAAAATACCTTGATAGTTGTCTTTTTAAAAAAGGAGTGTGGAAGCATCTGTCACAACCTTATTGTTATTGAAAAGAAGTTCCATGTGTTAATGGAAATAAAGCCCAGACATGTTCATTCACCCTGAATAGAGACTCTGGCGTTCAAATTCTACAGATTAAGGACAGCTGGATTAAGTTAATGAAAGGACCTTGAGCAGTCATGGTGTACAGGCCCCCTTTGAAAGGTATGGCACTTTGATTTTCATATAGTTTGGCACTTTGTCTTGTTACTCCTCCATCACCATGAAACTTATTACAGTTGACAAACAAGTTGTCTAATATACTGGAAGTATGAAACCTATATAGCATGCATAACTCTGTCTGGATAAAGTACTACAATAAACCCATACTAAAGCAGTCAGATATGGCTTCTTCTGTGTTCCTGACACAAATGACAGCATCTGCACATGGCAACTGCCTCTGCACCATGTTTCTAACTGCATAGGGATATCACTGATTATACAAACAGTGTATAACAGCATTGGGAGTGACCTGCCCACTGCGCTAGCAGAGATGCTTCTGACAATGACAGGCAAAACATGTGTTCGGGAAAAGAGAGTAATGAACAATATTGCCAACTGGTGTGAAAGTGTAACCTAACATTTTGTCAGGCTTTAACAATGATAAAATAAATTGCATAAATATTAATATTAATAATCTTGTCTCAAGGATCTATGAACACTTTACAAAGGTGGGAAAACATCATTAGCTCCATTTAACAGAAAAGGACACTGACCTGAGAGAGACTTGCTCAAAGTGACAAACTGGCAGTCAGGACTGTAACTCAGTTCTCCTGATTCCCAAAGTTCTTAAACATTCAAATAAGCTGTAGTTTGCCAATCCACTTCATGGTCTCTTCAAGCAATAACCAAATAGGAAACAGGAAGAGCCACATTATATGGTTCTTACAAGTGAGGCATGTATATACTTTCAAGTGCTACCGTGATAGCTGTCCTCTTGGTTGACATATTGGAGATTGAACTGGGAGTATCCTGAGCAGCAAATTCTTATATGTGGATTTTGACATAGAGAAGTGTCCCTATAGTCCATACTCACGAGTTACTTACACTCACCAACTGCTGTCCTTGCTAATGCTGTTCAGAGCTATCATACAAAAAAAATTGTAAAAGTTTTCTTTCCATTCTGACTTCTTTCCTTCCATCCCACTCCCTTCTTCAATAACCCCCAACTCTGTGATCCCTGTCACATCCCCACCAGATCACAAATGCTGCTCATATTTACACTGTGCTTTGGCTGGATGACTGAAGTATCCCACATTAATTATGAAACATTTCATTCTGCCTGGAGGCCCAAGTAGCCAATATGAAGGCAGTTTCAAGCACATGAGGATACAATTGATACCATGGTGCAGCAGAGTGAAAGAAGTGGGAAAGAGATGACAGACTGAATAAATGGCAAGCAAATTGGGGAGGATTGATTGAAAAGATTTTGAGTTATGACAGATATTGAGTTTCTTCAGATAGGACATGATGTAGTCAAGAAAATCTGGAGGGCACATACCATATTAGCATGTTGTTTCTGCGACTGATGAGACTCAACTGCTTACAATAATTGACTCCTCCTGTCTCCAGAATAACTTCTAATGGTCGCTTAGTGTTTGTGCCCAGGGTAATATCAATTTAATACATGAACATTCCTTGTGGGATTGCTACATAAAGAAATGTATTCTGCCAAGCAGAGGGATGAATTCAAGTATCTAACAGGTACTTTTCATCTCTAAATACTGGGCATATTTAATATAATTTTTAAAGCCTGTACTAACTTTCTTTAAAATTTGAAAAAGTTAATTTCACAGTTAAATATGTGTTTGAAACAAAGGAAAGAAGTAGAGTGACCACAGGAGAAGGCTAAAGTGTTGCTTAACAAGTTGCTATTTCTGTTCACAGCCCAGATGGGAAAAATACTAATAATACTGTCAAAGTTTCATTTACTTATTTAAAAAATAATAAACCAACATGATTAATAATAAGATCCTGATGTACTTTGGAAACAATATTTCTCAGAATTTTTTCTTCTGCCCAACTTCTATTCATGGTAATGCAATCTGGATCAATATTTACAAAATTCATCCACCATTTCTTTAGTTATTTTCCTGAAACATTTTCCACAATGAGTCGGCTTCTCTGAGAAGGAAGTTGGCAGATTATTTCTGCTGTTACTCTTTTTCTATTCTCTGCTGAAAATACAGAATATTATGCCAAAAATAATTTCCAGATCAGTATGCTATTTTTATTAGTCTATAGTATACACATTTTTAAAAGTAATTTACTGATAGCTGGCAACTCTTGTCTGCCACTTGTGTGATTTTGCTTTCAGAATGCAGCAAACAGGATTGGTGCGACCTTTCCTTCCAGGGTATCGGAATTTACATTAGTATCATACCAGTTTTTAGTAACTGGGAATCATTAATTCCATGAGAAATGATGACAAATCTTAGCCTTAAGGCTAGAACACTCTTGAAGCATGCTAGCGCAGATTTTAACAGATGTCACTTTGTACCACTGATGACCATTCTGAAGTTCCTGTTACACTGCAGACAAATTAATTGTGACATACTAATGTAATTTTCTTTTACCATGAACTGTCAGAGTACAAAACTTGTCCAGTTCAGAAAGACAATAATTTCATGGACAATCACTCTTCACTGTACCTCTGATTAAGAAGCTTTTATAAATAATTCAAGCTGTGACTGATTAGTTTTTATACTGTCAAAAAGACATGCCTCTTTAAATCATGCCTAGATTTAAAAAAAAAAAACAAAAACCCACAACCCCACAGTTTCCACAACAACCCTAAAAATCACAAAAGTAGAAAACATCTGTGTGATCCAGGCAATCCCAAGCCAATACAAATTGTTCACTATAATACTTGGTTCAGTTTATTTTCAAAAAAATCAAACTAATTGTGTTTATTGCACATCCCTTAGGATGCAAGAGTTTTAATAAACCCCAGAAAATGTGTTTTTTTTAAATATTATCACAAGGTTAGGCCCTGGTTATTTAATAAGAAAGTTATTTTCTTCTTATTAAATATGTATAGGCCCTGATCCAGCTCCCATTAAAGTCAATGGAATGACTTCTAATGACTTCCTTGGCAGTTGGATGAGGCCATATTGCAGAAGCACTCAAAGGCCTCAGCTGGGATGTTGTGTTAAATGCTGCACAAATATAACTTAAGACATGGCCCCATGGAAGTTAGCGGAAGTTTTGCCATTTCCTTTACCCACATGATCAAAGAGGATTACATCTGGAGGGTATAAATATCCTGCCCTGACTGCATGCCTGACAGGTCAGTGCCCACACCTGAGCTGGACTTCTGGGTCCCTATTACTCTGCTCACCTCTTTTGCCTTTCCCTCATAACTCAAGGAAGCAGGAACCCTTATGGGGTCCACAATCCCTTTCTTCTTGCTGCCCAGACAAAGACCTACTGCATTCAGTTGTGGAGTGCACTTTATAATAAGTAAATATTTTAAGTTATTTAGTATCCTGTCTGTCTCTCAGCCTAGCCCTCTTTAGTTAGCTTAGCAGGATTGTGGCAAAGGCAGGTCTTGAGGCAGGATATGAAAGTAGAGAACCTAGCTGCGCTCAGTTTTGGTTCTAGATGGATTTTTTTTCTCTGTATAGAGGAATGTGTTTGATCAACCTACTTGCAACAGTGCCTGGGCTTACCTAACCACCTTCTCTGACTCTGACATAGCAACTACATGCTTTTAAATGGTATTTAACTGGCTCTGAGCATGCTCATTTTATCTTACTATATTCTCCTAATTAATTCTGCTTCGTCTACTTTCTTCTAGAACAGACCTGAAACTTAACTTTCCATTAATATAAAACAATGAGAACACTCCAGTCTTTTTTGTTTTATATCATAAGGCAACACAGTTGATTTCAATAGTACAGTCAGTCTATCACATGTACAAATGCCTTCAGCCAGAAATGCAAAGTCAACTGTTATAAAATCTCTATTCAGAGTGAACAGAGAGATTAGTCCCTCACTTCCATCAGTTTCTCCTTATGTTGCCACAGTCTTTCCCCATTTGGTCCATCACAACAAAGTCATTGTGGTTCTATTTCTTGATTTCTCTGAGATTCTGCCAATATCCAGTTTTTCCAAACAAATTTAAAGATCTGGTCTGACTATACATGCATTCATGTAAAACCAAAAGTCATCTTTCACTCTAGTTATTTATTTTCTAGAAACTTTTCATTTAGCATTCCAGGTTACAATTTGCATGAATAATCAGGATTTTTCCCCCTTCCTTTTTTGGAAAGTTGTAGGAATCTAATGGAATAGCCCTATGGATTTCAACAGGGATGAAACAATAGAAAATATTCTAAAACCATAATTTAATAGAAAATTATAGCCTTCCTATGGAATTTTGTACTGTCTAGTAGATTTTAATTGGATAATTGTATCCCTTCTATTGATCTGTATAGGTAGGATTCAACTTTTTATAGAGAGGTCACCATTCATTCTAAATGCTACAGCAACTTTCCATAAGAGAGACAGCGGTGTGATATTTTGTATCCCTGATCCTTCTTTTTCTCTCTCTTCTTTTAGGAGAAGGTACCAGAGCTTTCCTGGGCTATCATGTACCACCCTCCAGAGTTGACTCTTATTCCTCACTGTAAAGAATTCCTTCCTTCCTGAAAGGTCTGGGCTGGAAATATTTCATAGAATCATAGAATCATAGAATATAAGGGTTGGAAGGGACCCCAGAAGGTCATCTAGTCCAACCCCCTGCTCAAAGCAGGACCAATTCCCAGTTAAATCATCCCAGCCAGGGCTTTGTCAAGCCTGACCTTAAAAACCTCTAAGGAAGGAGATTCTACCACCTCCCTAGGTAACGCATTCCAGTGTTTCACTACCCTCTTAGTGAAAAAGTTTTTCCTAATATCCAATCTAAACCTCCCCCACTGTAACTTGAGACCATTACTCCTCGTTCTGTCATCTGATACCATTGAGAACAGTCTAGAGCCATCCTCTTTGGAACCCCCTTTCAGGTAGTTGAAAACAGCTATCAAATCCCCCCTCATTCTTCTCTTCTGCAGGCTAAACAATCCCAGCTCCCTCAGCCTCTCCTCATAACTCATATGTTCCAGACCCCTAATCATTTTTGTTGCCCTTCGCTGGACTCTCTCCAATTTATCCACATCCTTCTTGAAGTGTGGGGCCCAAAACTGGACACAGTACTCCAGATGAGGCCTCACCAATGTCGAATAGAGGGGAACGATCACGTCCCTCGATCTGCTCGCTATGCCCCTACTTATACATCCCAAAATGCCATTGGCCTTCTTGGCAACAAGGGCACACTGCTGACTCATATCCAGCTTCTCGTCCACTGTCACCCCTAGGTCCTTTTCCGCAGAACTGCTGCCTAGACATTCGGTCCCTAGTCTGTAGCTGTGCATTGGGTTCTTCCGTCCTAAGTGCAGGACCCTGCACTTATCCTTATTGAACCTCATCAGATTTCTTTTGGCCCAATCCTCCAATTTGTCTAGGTCCTTCTGTATCCTATCCCTCCCCTCCAGCGTATCTACCACTCCTCCCAGTTTAGTATCATCCGCAAATTTGCTGAGAGTGCAATCCACACCATCCTCCAGATCATTTATGAAGATATTGAACAAAACCGGCCCCAGGACCGACCCTTGGGGCACACCACTTGATACCGGCTGCCAACTAGACATGGAGCCATTGATCACTACCCGTTGAGCCCGACAATCTAGCCAGCTTTCTACCCACCTTGTAGTGCATTCATCCAGCCCATACTTCCTTAACTTGCTGACAAGAATACTGTGGGAACAGTATTTCAAACAACTTCTAAATATTCAGTCTGGCCAGAATATTTAACTCATGAAGAGAACTGAGCTTTAATAGAGACACCACAGCATGCTAGGTTCTGGTTGTCTTATTATTGTTCACTTGTACTGCAGAAGTGTTTGGAGACCCCAGTCATAGGCCAGGGCCCCGTTGTGCTAGGCATTGTACAAACAGGTAACAAAAAGACAGTCTCTGCCCTAAGGAGTTTACAATCAAAACCCACTTGGAATAAATAGGTCACGTATGCACAATAGGCACTGACTCTGTGGGTGCTCCAGGGCTCAAGCACCCACAGAAAAAAAAATAGGGGGTGCTCAGCACACATGAGCTATAGTGGTTCCTGTCACTCTCCCCCTCAAGTTTTGTAACTGAGGTCTGATCACTGGGCCTGCCCTAGGCCCACACAGAGCTTGAGTGTGGAATATGATAAGTTTACAAAAAGAAAAGGAGGACTTGTGGCACCTTAGAGACTAACAAATTTATTTGAGCATGAGCTTTCGTGAGCATTCGATGAAGTGAGCTGTAGCTCACGAAAGCTTATGCTCAAATAAATTTGTTAGTCTCTAAGGTGCCACAAGTCCTCCTTTTCTTTTTGAAAATTTATTTGAGCATAAGTTTTGTGGGCTACAGCCCACTTCATCGGATGCATAGAATGGAACATATGGTAAGAAGATAGATATATACATACAGAGAATGTGAAAAGGTGGAAGTAGCCATACCACTGTAAGTGGCTAATTAATTAAGATGAGCCATTTTCAGCAGAAGAAAAGAACTTTTGTAGTGATAATCAAGATGGCCCATTTAGACAGTTGACAAGAAGGTGTGAGGATACTTAACATGGGGAAATAGATTAAATATGTGTAATGACCCAGCCACTCCCAGTCTCTATTCAAACCCAAGTTAATGGTATCTAGTTTGCATATTAATTCAAGCTTAGCAGTTTCTCATTGGAGCCTGTTTTTGAAGCTTCTTTTCTGTTGCAAAATCACCAAATTCTGTACTGCTAACAGCTTCTGCCCTTGGGGCAGGGAGTTGGTTTATAAACAGAGGCAGGGTGATTAAGATAACAAAAGGCTTGTCATTAAATTAAATTAAGGATCCTTAGATGATCCTGAAAGCATTGCCAGCACTCCTGTTAAAAGATAAGAAACAAAGGGTAGGAATAAATTGTCAGTTTTCAGAATAGAGGGAGTTAAATAGTGGTGTCCCCCAGAGGTCTGTACTGGGACCAGCGCTGTTCAACATACTCATAAATGATCTGGGAAAAGGGGTAAAATAGTGAGGTGGCAAATTTACAGATGATACAAAATTACTCATGATAGTTAAGTCCAAAGCTGACTGCAAAGAGTTACAAAGGGACCTCACAAAACTGCGTGACTTGGCAACAAAATGATAGATGAAATTCAATGTTAAGTGTAAAGTAATGCAAACATAATCCCAACTATACATACAAAAGAATGGGGTCTAAATTAACGGTTACCCTTCAAGAAAGAGATTTTGGAGTCATTTGCAGTACTCTGGAAGCACTATGCACTTTTGTCTCTGCTTGTTATTTCATGAGGAGTTTGAACAGCGTAGAAAAAAGATCATTCTGCAACCCTTCTGGGATATACAGATTGCATACAGATCTATAATGACCTCTCACTGTGTTCCACATGGATGTGACACTCTACAGGGACAAGTCTGACAGAGCTTTCTCTTCAAAGTCCTTTAAAAGCAAAGATGTTGTCTTTGCTTTTAAAATAATATCACAATAATTTGACCTCTCAGACTATGTGAGTTGTCATACCTAATATATCCAAAATACAAACAACAAAAAACCAAACTAGTCAAACCCATGAACTAGCACAGCATGTTTTAACTTTTCTTTCAGCATGAAACAAGGAAAATAAATCCCATCAGTAAGTAAATGAAGTGGATCTCAGCATAACCAATCTATGAGCCAAAATTGAGTTTAACTCCATGGTGGGAAGGTTTCAGATTCATAAATTATAAACCCAGAAGGGACTACTGTGACCATATATACAAATTTAGGGGGAGATTTTCAAAGACACAAAGGGCAGTTGAAGCATCTAATTCTATTGTCTTTTAGTGGAAGTTGGGTTCCTAACTGCCATTTGGGCCTTTGAAAATCTCACAAAGATAATAATAAATTGGCCCATGCCCACAATTCAAAATCCTGATAGCTAATAACCTGCTTTGAGTTATTAATGTCTCAAATGTAATCAAAATGTTAATAGAATTTAGGTTTTGATATAGGGGATTGTTTACCCCAACTTGACTGAGGAAGAGAAGGTTACTTACATTGTGCAGGTTCTTCGAGATGGTTGCCGAGACAGCCTGTTCGGAGGAAATAAAAGACAGATTACTGAACAGTCATAGAATGAATACAAGAAAGACATATATCCATAAGTGGAAACAATTCAGCGCTTGGTGCCAAGATAAACAGATCTTACCAACATCTTCCCTTCTAACAAGGGTCCTGGACTACATATTAGAACTTTAAAAACCGGGACTCTTCACAAGCTCCATCAAGGTACACTTGGTGGCTATCACAGCTTTCCAAGAGAAGGTGGATGGAATCACTATATTTGCCCACCCAATGACTAACCGCTTTCTTAAAGCATTGAGAACACCTACTCCCACAATAAGGAAACTGCCACCCAACTTCATCTTATGCAGTCTTATGGGAAAGCTGTTTGAACCCCTTGCAATTGGCTCATTACTACATTTATCTATGAAGGTGGCCTTCCTCATCATCATCACACCCTCCAGACGAGTGGGAGAGCAAGGTGCCCTAATGGTACATCCTCCTTACACAACGTTCTTTAAAGATAAAGTTACTTTAAGACCACACCCCAAGTTCCTACCCAAAGTCGCTCCCCCCGCCCACACGCTTCATTTGAAACAACCCATTTACTTACCTGTGTTTTTTCCAAAACCACATGCAGATGGAAGGGAGGCATCACTCCACACAGATATTTACAGAGCATTAGCTTTTTACATTGAAAGATCAAAAAAATTAATGACAGGTTTCAGAGGAACAGCCGTGTTAGTCTGTATTCGCAAAAAGAAAAGGAGTACTTGTGGCACCTTAGAGACTAACCAGGTGCCACAAGTACTCCTTTTCTTTTTGCAAAAAAATTAAGAAAATCACAGAGACTTTCGGTCTCCATAACAGAATACTCAATAGGACAAACCATCTCAAAATAGAGAGACTATCCAAATGGATATCAGGATGCATCCATCTTTGCTTCCAAAAGAGCAACCTACAAGCCCCAGTGGGAGTCCGCACACTTTACCAGAGCACAGGCAGCTTCTGTGGCCTTTCTCAACAATGTCCCCATTACCGACATTTGCAGAGCAGCAACCTGGGCATCAGCCCACACATTGACAGAACACTATGCTATAGAACAACAATCAACATCAGATGCTTGTTTTAGACTCACGGTGTTATCCAACATTTACAACACAACTCCGAAGCCCCTCCCTTCCACTGAGGAGCACTGCTCAACAGTGACCTAAAGTGGAGCACCCACAGGGACACTCCAAGAAGAAGAAGAAGAAGAAGGAGGTTACTCACCTTGTGCAGTAACTAAGGTGTTTTGAATTGGCTGTCACTGTGGGTGCTCCACTACTCTCCCACCTCCCCTCTACTTCAGAGTTTCATACAGATTCTCTGCGGTAGAGAAGGAACTGGGGGGCGGTTGGTTGTGCAGCACTATGTAACCACCTGGAGTGGTGCAAGACAGTGATGGCGCGTGTGTGACCCAACTAGGCACTGCTACCACAAATCTCTGTTTCAGGTGTAAGGTGTACAGACACCTAAAGTGGAGCACCCAACAGAGATGCTCCTCAAAGAAGAAGGGAATTGAGTTGCTACACACGTTCTCTGATTATTAGGTTATTTTCAGAATAATGGATGTATTTACAGTACCACACTAGACCTTCTGATCATTAGACCCATTCAGAAACTTTAGGGATGAGGGCATTTGGGCCTTAGTCTGAAGTTGGAAGTATAATTCTCTATGTAATTTGGTCAGGAACTTTTCGGCTAAAAAATTTTCAATTTGTAGAAACCAGAACTTTTGATGGAAACATATTGGTTATGAAAAAACTTTTGTCAGGATTGTTTTTCAGGTCCAGGAGGAAATTTCCTGTAACACAGAGAGAGAGATCCAGCCCAGAATAGCCAAGCAGTTGGGGGATTCATGTAGGAGACCCGGTGTTCAGTCTGCTAGATTCAGACTACTGACTTGAGCCTGGGTCTCCCACATCCCAGCAGTGTACCCTAACCATCTGGCTATCCCAGGGATCTCTCCCATATCAAATGTTTTTGTGAAATTGAATTCTCGTTTCCAGGCAGTCCCGTATGTAATCTTACCTCTGGTGTGCTTGGCAATAAACTCTGTAAGTAATTGGCAGGTTCTAAAGGGAGGTCAACCTTTCTTATTTTAAGTATCTGTTAATTTCACACACACACGCGCACACACACACATCCCAAAGAGAAATTATTTGAGGGCACAGCCACCAGTAAATCACAGCTCTTCTGCCACTCGGAAGAATAACAGTAATTTATTGCATTTAATCTGGAAGAGGTTAAATACATTACAGTTACTATTCTCATTCTATTTGACTGGGATACGGCACACTTAAGCCAACAGCTCAGATGATTTATTTGCCTGTCTAGATAAACTGCCTCCTCGTGTCTGCATCTCATATTTAAATATAGTTTAACTTAGGCTATGCCTACACTTAGGACAGTGTGCAGAGTACATACATGGCATGCCCCCCGGAACACAGCTATAACTAGCAGTGTAGAAGGTGAGGCACTGCTTAGGTGAGTAGACACATCAGAATCTTAGGGTATGTACCCTACATGGCTCTCTACGCACAAAAGCAGTGGCTTCCATGGCTATGCTGCTATTTTTAGCAGTGTAGCATCCTGCTGCCTCTCCATTGCAGGAGTGTTTCCCCACCAAAGGGAAAGGCTCCAGCAACAGGAAAAGGGTCTGGCAGGGGGAAGCAGTGGGAAAAATCTCTGACAGCTCCCCACTGCCAGAGCCTTTTCTCCTGCCTCCCCTGTGCCAGAGCCTTTCATTGCCATGTGTAGCTACACACCACTGTGTGGATGCACCCTACTCCACTGCAACATGTAGCTGCATGCCGCCACCACTGTAGACAAGGCCTTAATGTTAAAAATAGTGTGTTGGGGGGTAGAATATATTCCAGCTATAACCACTTTACACACAGCAGGGAATGCAGGGAATTAGGAGCCACCATACTGCATGAGACCAGTGAGCCAGTTAGTTCAGAATCCTGGCTCTGACAGTGGCCAGAACCAAGGACTCTGTTTTCCATTTCATTTGGCAGTCTGTTGATCACTCTCTCATTGATGGGGTTACAGGCAAAGTGCTAGAATTGAAAAAAAAATTGCTAAAAAATGTATTTCACAGCCAGGTAAGGTTTCCAAGATTCCAATACATTTAAAGTGATTTCCTTGAAAAAGCCAAGGTAGAGGTTTGTCAGATTTGTTGGCTTTCTCAGAACAAAATCTTTTAGGCGCTCTAATTGCATACACCATTCAGATAATATCAATTACATTTATTTCTCTAATAGTCTTGCTCATTTATTTCAAAGTGCTACTAAAGCACTATTCTGTAATTTTTCCAATTGGGTTTAACTGATCCTGAAGAGCCAGAAGTTGTTGGTTTACCAAAGCAGTCACACTTCAAAAGTTTTTCCAAGTTTGCAAGATTCTATCGGGGTGCAAGTATCACCAGCAATATCTCTCATACTGGAAGAAATTTTTGACGTGCAACTCCTGACACTGCTTCCTTCCTGACATATTGAGATAGCCCTGCCCCTTCTCACTTGCTGGTCCCCACCACAGCCAGAGACAGGAAATCTCAGGGGTGTAGCGGTTAGCTAGATAGTTATCTGGGGCATCATTACACTACATTTCAAGTTTATCTATTGACCAGTGCCATCCACCCTTTAGGTTCCTTTACTATTAACATTAGTACCAGCGGAGCATGGTCCTGAAATGCTAATTGAGCCAAATCTGACAAACAATTTCTCTGGCAACCAGATGAATATCAAGAAAAGAGTAATCTAATCTCAAATATGATTGGTGTCGCAGTGAAAAAAGTGCAATCTCCTTTCAGAGGCTGCAGATGGCATCTTACATGTTTTTGTCTCCTAAAAGTTTTCCTAATTTTTTCACTTTCAAGTTGAGAGAGTTAGTGGGACCTGAGCAATTTTAGAAAGTATATATATAACAGTGACACCTAGAGCAGGGCCCCATTGTGCCAGGTATTCTACAAACAGATATGGTATGGCTTCACAGCAGAGGGTACCAGGATACAGGTACTCTTGCTTGCCAAGCCCACCTGTAAATGTCCACACTGCAGAGTCACATACAACTCATACCAATGTCCACGCTGCAGTTACCCAAGTTTAGCGCTAGGATTTATGGGGGTATATCCCCAGGTTCTTAGCACCTGACTACCTTGAGCCAGTCTAGGAATTTATTGGTGATGTATTGTGGGAAATCTTGTCTGTCCTTGAGTAAGAGGCAGTTCCTACTTTGAAGAGCTAACCATCTAATTGGATAAAACCACCCATTGGAGGGAAGGGAAACAAAAGGAAAACTGACTTTCTTGAAGCCCACTTAGCAGCACAGTGGCAAAGCTGGAAAGAAAACCCCCATCTGCTGAGTTACAGAGCAGTGTGTCTTGCAGTAGACCATGCTATCTTGTTCACAGCCTCAGCCAGTCACTGATCATTATATTCAGGATGAGGAAGGAATTTTTTCCCCCAAGGCAGATTGGCAGGGACCCTAGGGTTTTCATAATCCTTTATGACATGGGGTGTGGGCCACTAGCTAGGTTCATCTGGGTATAGATCATATAATCAATTCCATGCTATTGCAGGTCCTCAGGCATTGGTCATCGCAGTCCCTCCTGTTCTCTGCCTGTGGCACATAAGAGATTAGTATCCTGGGGGCTGTAATACTTTGGTCTAATTCTGGTTGTTGGGTTTGGTGTGGTGGTGGCTGGGGGGCGTTTAGTGGTCTGTGATATACAGGAGGTCAGACTAGACGATCTGGTGGTCCCTTTTGACCTTAAACTCTATAACTCTAGTAGTGACAATGAGTCCTACCACTCCCTATTCCCAATGTTCCACGTGTATGCAAATCTTGAATATGTAATTAAAAATAATCAGACTAGAGATAGCGTATACATTTTATTCCCACTTTCTCCAACAACCAGTGCAATCCTACCCTCCTCTCATAGTATTGTTGCAGTCAGATGAATGGAACATATTTATGCACACACAAAAACTTCTCACCACCCTGGCTCTTAACATACTATGAAGAGTAGAAATACCCCTCCACACTTCAAATTTTCATGCTCAGTGTTTGATGAAAGGAGATTCTTGAAAGAGGGGAAAATCATCCTTTAGTTTCTTTTTAGATAAGAACTCTCATTTTACAGGGATGGTCATAGTCTAATGTCTAGTGAGATAATTTTACATGAATCATCCATTACAGAATGTTAACACTTATGTTTGTATCTTGCAAATAATTGAACTCAGAGTAATCCTTTGTTAGCAAACATCTGGAATGATAAGTGAGAAAGGAAGAGAAGAGATGTTCTAAGACAGATTTTAAAAAACTGTAATGTTCCTTTGTTTCTTTGTTCGAAAATCCCAGAGCATGTGTGCCTATCCTTTCTTATAACGATTCAAACTCTACCTATCGAGGTAAATCAGTAGGCCATGAAAATAAAAATAAACTGCCATAGCTAAGCAAGAGAGAATCCAGATCATAACTTGGTTAGGAAAGGAAAGGAAATTATATGCTCGGTAGAGTCTTGCTTCTTCTATTAAAATTCCGAACTCCCTCTTTCCACCTTCCACTTCAACAATATAGTCAACCACCAACTCTACAGTAATTATATAATGTTATGTCAACAGTATAGTTGCACGCATACTTGAGTGAAATATACGCTTTGTCAACCCAAGACCCATGGATAATGAAAAAGGAAAAGACAGCAAGATCTCTAGGGGAAGGGATGAGGAATTATCATAGAATCACAGAATATCAGAGTTGGAAGGGACCTCTGGAGGTCATCTAGTCCAACCCCCTGCCCAGAGCACAGGGTTACAGACAGGATACACTATAAAGAGTAGACAGAAACATTTCCCTGCTTTGCACAGCGAGTCTTTGATCCACAGTTGTGTAACTGGCAGAGGTGCCTCACACACACAGTATTCAAAACTTTCCTAGATTCTAAGAAATGAACACATTTCAAAACTCAAGTAATCTATACTAAAGGCTTTTCTCAATAGGTTCTCCACACTATTCCTCATTCATTCTGTGTTAGGAGGAATGCAGAATAACCCTATTTTATACCATATCCCAAATACACATAAGCTAGTGAACACTAGAAGAGGGCCAAATTCTCCTCACTAGGGCTGACATTTGATCCATTGTGTCTTGTTTCACTTGAGCATCTCAGTAGCTTGCTCTTTTGACATGATTTATTTTCTAGATATCTCTGTATTGTGAATAATTATTTTTCTCATTTGCCTTTTGTGCACATACAAATTCTATCTACCTTCAAGGGTGAAGCTCCTGTGTATAGCTGACGGAGGTTTTGGAATTCACTCCTGTAGCAACTAAAAATAATCAGGTCCCTCAGGTCCAAATGCAAATCCCACTGTCTTTGACCTTGCGTCCCCACACAAAAACTCCAAATCTATTAGCATTTCTGGGACACTCACAAAAATCTAACACAACTTATTCACCCTGGGGGGGGGGGGGAGTTTGAAGAGGAAACTTTACTGATGGTAAGTTGTATGATTTTTAAATCTGAAAAATACTCAAACATGGTGATGGGCATGGTATAAGAACCTAAATAAAAAAGAGCTGGAAACATTTTTGATCAGAGAGAGAATACGCCATACTGAAAAGGGAAATATCTTTTATCATGATTTTGGTTCAGTACAGAGTACAAGTCAGAGTCAGCTGTGGACTCTTTTAAGTTATTCCAAATGCATGAAAACAAAAAATATTTTCCACCTTTAGCCGTAATTATATGTATATTTCTCTTGAGATAAACATATGCATTTGCTTTAACAGACTCTCTCTTTTCTGACAATATCCCGCCCCTCCCCCCCCGCCCCACCTTCCCCCCAACCCCCAGGCAAACTTCCTTTTCAAATTATCAGTGGCTGAAGGTTTGGGTTGTTGTTTTTTTAAAGCAAACAAATAAATTACCCATCTTTAACTAGATTCATGTGCATTTGGGAATATATTAAGTGTTTTACATTTTCTTTAATATTGCATTACAAATCCTGGAAGATTGTTCCTTGCAGTCTGTGTTCACAGATACATTCATCGGTGAATGAAAGCCTAATTTTCTAATGGCATTTAAGATTATTTTAGTAACAGTGCACATATGTTATCAGAGGAAGAAACAAAATTTTAAAGTCTCTTCTCTGCTATGTTTGTTGTTTTACTCTTTGACCACTATACCCAAGTGAGTTTTGGCAGCTCCAGGATACTAAATCTTCATTTCTCACCATCCAGAAATGTTGAAGTCAGTAGCTCTAATTTTCCAATCTGTTACACCACTTTTGTGCTAGTATAATTCTACTGAAATCAATGGCCTTACACCATCAAAAAACTGGTAAAATATAGGGGAGAATCTGTCCTAGTATGTATAGACTGCAGACTTGGGAGTATATGTTTTTTCACATCACAATAATGCTAAAGTATGTTTTTCAGTATTGTTTTACTGCAATTTAAAAGGAAATACTTTAATCCAGATTAGCACACTGAAACTACCCCATTTGGGTACTGTGTTAGTCAAAGCTGAGTTTCAGAGTACTTATTGTGGTAGAATTCAAATTTGGTCTCATAATATCCTAGAAACATGCTTTAAAATTGTATGAATACAAATCTGGCTACTCCCTTTCAAACCAAGGTAAATTTTAAATGAGAACCACAAAGGAAAAAACGATAATGTTTGCACCCTATTTTTCTTCTTTGTGATATATAAAAAAACCCTGAATTTCTTTCCCACATAAAATACAATTCTGTTTGTGGCTCCCCCCCCCCCCACCAATCTCAGTTATGTCTTTCCTGTTTTTATTTAAGAATTCTTTGGAGAACTAGATAAGTGATAGGTTACTCAGCTCTTTATTACACAGAGAAAGCTTTTCTCCCAAATGTTTTTCAGATGTTAGAGTTAAATATTTAGTTACAAAAGCAATCATACTTGCTCAAGTTTTAGTCCTTCAGTATGTCCCACTAGTTTGCCTGTCTTCCAGCACATGCAAGTGACAACCTAATATTTAAAATGTAAAAAGTATGTAGAATAAAACCTGTAAATAAATAAATCAATAAATCAATAAATATAAAGTATATCGAGCTACTCAATGCAGTAGAAAGAAATAAAAAGGGTGTGTCTACACTTTGTTTTCCTTTTGTTTAGGTCACCTTTACAAGTCGTAACTTAGAGATGGCTTGTGTGACAACCTGAATACCTAACATCTGATTAGTGGAATTTGTCATAGTTTTTACTCCACTGCATGTTAACTATTGCTACACAGGCCATCTTTAAAACTATTCTTAAATAATCTATTTTATACATTGCTCTATTTTTCATTATTAATACCTTTCTGAGGATAAGTTGCGAACACAGCTCTCTTTCCACAGGCAGAACTACTGTTCCTGGAGTAGTCATCTCCAGCTGTGGTGCAGAAGTCTAAAAATAAATGGAGATACTGCAGCCTGGTGAGACTGTTATACCCCTGTGGTGATGATTCTTGCTCCTCGGTGAGTTACACTAGTTCAGAACATCTAGTCCACCGGGCTGCTCCGGTGTATTAGCCAAGAAAGGTTTTGAAGTAGCGGCCTCTTTCTTGCAGATGGGAGAGGAAACGTGTCTGTTCATGTCAAGCACATAATAAAATGCATTGAAAAGCCTTTCAAGTCAGCAGCAGCTCTGACATAGCATGGTGCCACGATGAGCTGTTGCTAAGACCTGGATTCTGAAAAAATAGAGATGTGTAATCAGGGTTCTACAAATCAACTGAGCGAAAAATCATTCAATAAAAAACCTATACCTCCACAAAATCTTCCCTTTTGTTTCTGATTCGCAGCTGGAGGACATGTGCATTAACCAGCCTCTGAACAAAATCACTGGCATGTCACTGAAATGGCTTTTGTCCCTCTGAACAGCCTTCCATGGGCATTTTTGCCTATTTCTCCAAAGAGACTGTGAGATCTTGCCATAGACTTTCTTCATCAGAGGAAAGGCAAAGACATCCAGAAATAATATCAAGCTATCAAAGCCAGAGCCACAGACTAAAGGAAGCCAGCTGCTGAAATAGAAATTAAGGAAATCAAAGGGCCTCTTGAAATAATAAAAAGGGCTCTTAAATAACTGCAGCAAAAGCCAACTGAATTGAAAGCAAGCACTAACTCCAGTTCCTGAAAGAGAGAGAAATCAGTTGTGTTTATACAAAGAAATCTGTTAATTCACTTGTAAATAAGCACCAGTAGTTCTCCTTGTCCACACCTTCACGGGGAGAGACAGGTCAGTGCTAGCACCCCGGGACGCACCCACAGCCCAGGCATATGAGTCCGTGGCCCCAGGAGTCCTAGTTCCCCGATCAAATCCTGAGATCCTGCTCTTCCCACCCCTCTCAGAGCTGGGGGTAAACCCAGGAGTCCTGGCTCTCAGCCCCCCTCTAACCCACTAGACCCCACTGCCCTCCCAGAGCTGAGGATAGAACCCAGGAGTCCTAGCTCCCAGCACCATCCGCTCTAACCCACTGGACCCCACACAGTTAATGATCGAATTTAGGTTCTTGCTGCTCCTCCCTCAACAGGTTCTCTCGGGCGCTGGGGTCAGGGGTCTCTCTAGTTCCCCCTGGCAGTGCAATGGGAGCCCCCATCCCCCTGATCTGGGCTCCCCCTTCTGCGGCCAGTCAGGTGCAGAGTCAGAGCCGAGGCCTGGCTCTTAAAGGCTGTGAGGCCTTGAGCTGGAGGGAGGGCAACGTGCCCCACCCCTGCCCCCCCCAAACCATTTACTGCTGCTTAGTGCAGACGGGGAGGCCTGGCAACTCCACAGCACCCCCTGGCCAGGAAACTGGGCAGCCAGGCAGCCAGAGGAGCCCCATGAGGGCACCCTGGCCTGAGCAATGGGCACAGGGGCAGTGCCTGAGCAGGGCTACAGGAAGGGCCCCGGAGCAGGGCCCTGCCCCACCGAGCCAGCATGGGATAGGAACCGATGGGGGAAGAGGGACTGTGCCAAGTGTCAGGGTCAGGGAGGTTCCCCAGGCCATGGTGAGTTTGGGGAAGGGGCTGGATGCAGCAAGAAGCAGGGAGCTGCTGCAGGGATGACACAAGGGGTGGGCAGGGGACTGGTTGCAGGAGGCTCAGAGACACAACATGGTATCTGAACAGCCTGCAGGAAGGGAGGGAAGTCCCCCCTCCCTGCAGAGAATGGGCTGGGGGACTGCTCCAGGTGTGTGTCTCTCCATCCCCCCTCCCTGCAGAGAACGGGCTGGGGGGCTGCTCTGGGTGTGTGTCTCCATCCTCCCTCCCTCCCTGCAGAGAACGGGCTTGGGGGAGCATGGAGGGCGGACACTGCTCGGAAGGCAGTAGCAGGGAGCAAAGGCCACCAGATCTGACCCCAGATCTGACCCCAGATCGGAGCATGGGCGTGGCGCACTGGCAGGCTTGCAGGCACCGAGAGGTGGGCAGAGGTGTTGGGAACACTGGGGCATGGCCACTAGGTAACTCGAGGGGATGGAAGACCACGAGTGTCGATGAAGCCCCCTCGCACTAGGCCCCAGTGTCCTTGGCCCCCCTCCTCCTGCCTGGAGGCACTCGCAGCAGCTCTGCGTGCTAGGCCCAAGTGTCCTTGGCCCCCCCGCCTGGAGGCACACACAGCAGTTATGCTGAGAATCTGCAACAGTATGTTGCAGAGTCAGACTGCCTGAAACTAAGCAAGGCCAAACAGGGGAGATATGGAAGAACAATGCTGAATAAAGCAGCTTTATGTATAGTTTAACAAATGATACAGAGAACAAGGGCACTAGCTGGGAACTGGATTGGCTGGCTATATGGATACTTGGAGCAGCTTGCTATTGGATAAGTATGCTGGGGAAAAGGATGTATAAAAGCCTGTGTAACTTCCTGCTCTGTTGTGCAGGATTTGAGATTTTATTCTCCCTGTACCTTTTTGCAGCTGCAAATAAACTTTTCTGCTTCTCCACCCCGTTGTGATTATTGGGTGTAGCACACCGGGTAACGAACCAACTCAAGCTGTTGTTCAGCCTCTCGGCACTGGGTGCCGGCAACAGCTTTTGGCGTCCCTGGGTGGGCGATGAGGCTGCAATTTAGCCTTGCCCGGACCCCTCCTGAAGGTCGAGGATTGCGGCGAGAACCGACGCCCAGCGCGCACCGGTGAGTTCATCGGGGGCCTCGGAGGAGACGCGATTTGATCGACCCCAGAGGGCACAACGGTGCAACGCACTCATATAGTGGAGAAGCTGTTGTGGACGGCGGTGAAGAACCGGTCCCTTAGACGTGGGGGAGGAGCAGCTGCAGGCCACGGTGAAGAACCGGACCCTTGGATAAGGTAGGAACCTATTAAAATCCGGATTATATGCTCTGTTGGAACCTGGGGACGCCCAGAGTTACCCTGTAGGTATGGGACAGGGACAGAGCTCAGAGGTTAGGGCATGGTGTACGCCCCTAGAGTGCATTCTAGCAAACTGGAAGGTATTTGGTGCGGATCCGATGACTAAGAGCCAATTAAAACGATTCTGTACAGTTGACTGGCCTCAATATGAACTAGAGGACCAGGAGTGGTGGCCACCAGGAGGGTCAATTAATTACAACACGATCCTCCAATTAGTTTTGTTTTGTCAGTGAATGGGTAAATGGAATGAACATATGTATGCGCATTTGTTTCTGACTTTATGTACTCGACCAGATATTTTACAGCGCTGTAATCTGACTCCGACTGGTTCGGTAGCAGCTAATGTTAGTCCCCAGACCCCCACCCCCACTGTAATGGCAGAGCCGGTGTCCCCTTCGGCCCCTACACCCACACCCACACCTTGTAAGTCCCCCATGGTTGGCCTATACCCCTTAATCACCGAAACTAAAGTCGCCCGGTCTGGATCAGACAGGCGTCCTGCCACAACTATGCAGGTTTAAACCCATGTGCCATTCAATCCAATAGACTTAGCAGCTTTTAAAACACAGGCTGGGGAATTCTCAACCAACGCAAGCAGGTTTATATCAGTCTTTGAGGGGTGCCTCAGTAGTCACAAGCCGATTGAGACGACTGTAATATCCTCCTGAGAACCCTGTTGTCTGAGGTGGAGAGGGATCAGGTTACAGCTAAGGCAAGGGGAGCGTCAGCTTTCAAGCGAAAGGAAGGAAGCTATCTGTCAAGTTCCTACCCCAAGTAACCGTAAGCGGCTCAGGGCATTTCTGGGTATGGCAGGCTTTTGCAGGATATGGATCCCAGAGTTTGGACTGTGGGCTAAACCCCTGTATGACTGTGTAAAAGGAGCGGATCATGACCCCTTCTATTGGACCCCAGAGGCTGACAGGGCATTTAAAATTCTGAAAAGAAAATTGATGGAAGCCCCAGCTCTGGACCTGCCGGATCTCTCTAAGCCGGTTTCAGTTGTATGTACATGAACGAAGGGGGGTGTCCCTAGGAGTGCTTACACAGCTGTTAGGAGCATGGAAGCGTCCTGTGGCTTATTTTTCTAAGCAATTGGATCAGGTTGCAAAGGGTTGGCCGGCATGTTTACGGGCGGTCGCAGCTACTGCCCTATTGCTTGAGGAAGCCGAGAAGCTAAGATTGGGAGGGGTTATGCAAATCTATACTCCCCATATGGTCCGAGCCTTATTGGATGCAAAGGGAGGGCTTTGGCTCACCCAGGCTCGGATTGCTCGGTACCAGGCTAAGCTGTTAGAGAACTCTGAAGTCACCTTACAGCCTTGCCCCTCCCTTAACCCAGCCACTCTCTTGCCAGAAACAGAGGAACAGAAACATGACTGTTTAGAGATCATAGATGTCCAGTACTCCAGCCGTCCGGATTTAAAGGATGTACCTCTCCCAAATGCAGATTATGAGTGGTACACTGATGGTAGCAGTACTGTAATAGATGGGCAAAGGAGGGCGGGTTATGCTGTTGTGACCCTCCATGACACTGTGGAAGCTGAAGGTTTGCCTGCTGGGACCTCTGCCCAGCTTGCCGAACTAATAGCCCTGACCCGTGCACTTGAACTGTCAAAAGGAAAGCGGGTCAACATTTTTACTGATTCAAAGTATGCTTTTGGTGTGCTGCATGCTCATGCTGGCCTATGGAAGCAAAGGGGAATGCTGACAGCCCAAGGCTCCCCAGTCAAGTACGGGCCCCAAAACCTCCGGCTCCTAGAAGCCATACAACTCCCCTCGGAAGTGGCGGTGGTACACTGTAAAGCCCATCAAAGGGAGGATCAAGATGTGGCCAGAGGTAACGCCCGGGCAGATAGAGAGGCTAAGCATGCTGCCACCCTGCCATCCCCTCAGGCTGAGAACGCCCATATACATGCCCTTATCCCATCAGTAGGGGAGCTTCCAACCCCTCAGTACTCTGGGGAGGAGAGACAGCTAACTGACAAACTCGGTCTCCGGGAAAAGGAGGGATGGCTCCATTCCCCAGAAGGGAAGGTCCTCTTACCAAAGGGCCTAATCCGGCCAGTGCTGCAGAAACTACATCAAACCACTCATGCTGGCAGGGAAACACTTATCCAGCTAATGGGAAAATACTTTATCACTTCCGGACTCCGACCCCTGGCTGCCCAGGTACAAGCGGACTGCTTAGTCTGCCAAAAGAATAACCCCCGACCGGGACATCCTGTGCCACCAGCTGCCCTAGAACCCACTCCGGGCCCCGGACAAGTGTGGCAAATAGACTTTACTGAGTTTCCCCGGACCCAAGGGTTCAAATATCTCCTTGTTATAGTGGATCGGTTCAGCGGATGGCCAGAAGCCTTCCCATGCCGTAACTGCACTGCCAGGACAGTGGCCCTCAAGTTTGTTAAGGAGCTCATTCCTCGCTTTGGACTCCCACTGTGGATGGAATCTGACAATGGGACACACTTCACGTCAAAAATCATTCAAAGCATCTCACATGCCTTACAGATCCCCTGGAAACTCCATACGCCCTGGAGACCGCAAGCCAGTGGGGTAGTGGAGCGTACCAATCAGACCCTTAAACGGCATCTCTCAAAAGTGTGCCAAGAAGCCTCACTGCGATGGCCTGATGCTTTGCCCCTCGTCCTACTTCGTATCCACATTCTCCCGAGGGTAGATTAGGGCTTAGTCCCTTTGAAATTATGTTTGGAAGGGCATGGCCTATGAATGGTACCTCGGTTCTGTCAGGTGAATGGGAGCTGGGTAATGGTTTTGTGTCACAGTATATGTGTTCCCTGTCTGCTGTTCTCTTGTCTCTTCACAGGTATACCAAGGATTCCCAGCCTCTCCCCTTGGACTCTCCCTTCCACTCCTTACAGCCCGATGACTCTGTGCTTGTTCGTACCTGGAAAGACGAGCCTCTCCAGGAAAAGTGGAAAGGACCCTATACCATCCTGCTGATCTCCCATACAGTGGCAAAGATCGAGGGACACAAGAACTGGATCCATCACTCTTGTCTGAAGGCAGTAACCGCCCCCTCATCAGCAGGACAGTGGACCGTCCAACCTGCTGACTCCTCATCTAGTGACGATCTCGGGCTAAAGCTACTGTTTAAAAGACAGAAATAGTGGGCATCTTAACGCTAAAATGGGCCCTCCCAGGTACTGGAGACCCTGGGTTGGGAAGACTCTGGTGATAATTAATTGGGTAACATTGTTATTCTCTGTATTGTTATTTCCAAACTGTGCATATCGGGAGCATAACTCCTTTGTTTCGCTTGCGCACCATGTTGCTACTTTAACAAACCAGACTGATTGCTGGGTATGTGCTCCAACTCCACTGTCCCCCAAAACGGGAATGCCCCTTGACATGCTGTCCTTGACCCCAGCAGAATTAGCCGCCACCAAAGAGCAGGAAAGAACAGACTCGCCGTTCTGGAATAAGACTTCTTTACAGCAAGCCGCCTATCAGGACCAGGAGTATTCAGTTGCAGTACTCACTGAGGGAGTGTTATGTTTTACCCAAAACCAATCTGATCACTATGGGCGTCCTGTGGGAAAAAGCTCTTGTGTTATTACACAGTGGGCTGATGGGTATTGGGTAAAGACCAAAAGGGGAGGCCAACAGTGTGGGTGTAATGGTTCCTCCCCTTTTAGGGAAACTCTTACAAATAATTTTACCACAAAAGAAAGGTTTGGAAATATAACTTGCCGTCCAGTTAATATCTCCAACGCAGCAAGCCAATGGTGGGTTTGTAGTGGTCCCTATGGCGAGTGTAATTTGAACGGCATAATTAGAAACGCCCCCACTTGTACCCAATCAGGAGGATGGGATACCCCTTTAAGGGCATTTGAACCATTTGGAAAAACAGCCAAAGCAGCTTTAAATATCCCAGGAATCCCCTTAAGAAACAGTCCTTACTGGGCCCTACAGGGTCACTATTTTGTATGTGGCCGAAAGGCTTACAAGGTGCTGCCAGCCAACTGGACAGGTAGCTGTTATATAGCTCATGGAGTTCCTCATCTTTCCATAACTGCCACACTGCCCAAAGGAAAGATTAGAAATGCCCGAGACACCTCTGTTGAGTCACGAGAAAAGACCCTGCAGCGACTGACTATGGCATTGGAGGGCAATATGAAGAATTCCCTCACAACCGAGAAGCTTGTAGGGTGCTCTGTACTGGGAATAGCGCCACTGTTTACCGGGCCAGCCACGGCATGCATAGGCCGCTATACTGCAAGGCTGCAAGTGGTTCTTGAGAAAGTGGTCTTCGAGTTAGAGGACATGGTTAGTGATTTAGGATCAGCAGTAAAAACATTAAATAAAGAGGTACAGCAGCTCAGGACATTTTCCCTCCAAAAAAGGCTGGCTTTGGACTAATCTCTTGGCATCCCAAGGAGGGGTTTGTGCCCTCGTCGGGCCCCGATGTTGTGTATATGTCAATGATCGCAGTTATGAGATCTATGAAAAGGTGGTACAGGTTGAGGCCCATGCCTGAGCTGGAGCACAGGTTGCCTATGCTGTTCCAGAGAGCGATTGGTTGCAAACCTTGTTTTCAGGCTGGGGTTTGTCGTCTTGCCTTGGTGGTATATTTAGCCTGTTATTGAAACTTTTCTTTCCTGTATTGCTTGTATTACTGGTATTATGCTGTGCAGTATCATGTGTTAGGGCCCTTTTGCAAAAGTTAATAAGTCATTCTTTTCAGGGCTATCACAAAGTGCTTATGCAAAGTCATATTGTAAAGAAATAAGTAGCCCAAGTGAGAAAACTCAGAGCCAAGGCTGTTGAGTGTTCTCAAGGGAGGGAGTTGTTGGGGACACTGGGGCATGGCCACTAGGTAACTCGAGGGGATGGAAGACCACGAGTGTCGATGAAGCCCCCTCGCACTAGGCCCAGGTGTCCTTACTTTATGTTTCAAATGTGAATGGTGTCCGCTGTGTCAATTAATTTTTTTAAATTATGACCATGATCTAAGATCCACATTTTCAGAATTTTCTTACATCATTCATATGCTCGGATGAATAAGGCTGCTTTCCTGAACTGCGGTCCATATTTGGAACTGTCTTTATAGTTTAGACTCAACCACCCTTCTTATACAGTTTGGAAGTTGTTTGATACTCCCTTGGGACCAGATTTACTCTTCTTTACACAGATTTGGGCCCTAGTCGGGGAGCGACATACTCATGTAAGGCATAAAGGAGTTCAGGAAAGCTGGCAGTTTAACCTCCAGGAGACAATATTAAAGGCACAACTGCCAATGCAAAGGAAAGACAGGAAGAATAGTAAGAGGCCAATGGCTCCATTAGAAGTTTTGTAATGACCTGAAAATCAAAAAGAAATCCTACAAAATGGGGAAACATGGACGAATTACTAAGGAGGAGTACAAAAGAATAGCATGTCCATGTAAGGGCAAAATCAGAAAGGGTAAGGCACAAAATCACTTATACATAGCAAAGGACACATGTCATTGGAATTCTTTTTCCATATGGTTTACTGCAAAGAGTGTCATCACTCTGAATGCTTTGAAGGCAACATAATCTCCAAAATCAAGTGTGGCCTCTACATATGGCCATACATATGACACCACACTGTATTAAACACAACAAAAAATAATTTAGTTGATTTGTTTGGCGGGACATGGAAATGAAGAATAAATTTCAATTCATTGTAAAACAATATAAAATCAATATTTGTAATACAGTCCAATAAGATTTCATCAAGCTTTTTAATCAACCGAATTAAAAAGCAAAGGAAACCAACCACCCACACTCAAGTGTCACTGTGCATTCCAACCAACCAACCACACTCAAGTGTCACTGTGCATTCTCCAAGGCAGTTTCTTCTCTTTCTTTGTTCGGTGCTTTTATTTTCTATCCATTCAACCAGGAGCAGATTTTCCAGTAAAACCAATATTGGAAAGTGTGGCAAACTGAGAGAGGGACGGAACCAAAATTCAAAATGATTTAGAGCGAATGAGAAATTCTACACTAGAGCAAATTTAGCTACCTATTGGACTGCGTACATGGATGGGCCCAGATATTGAAATGTATTTAGGTTCCTCACATCTATTGATATCAGTGCGAGTTAGGAGCCTAAATACCTTTGAGGATCTTGTCCATGTCATCACAGCACCCACCTGGTCAGCAGCAGTTTATGTGCTATGTCACAGTCACAGCGATGTCATAATTGTGCTTGCATAATCTGAACTGGCTATCCTGGACAGGACAGGACAGCCTGAGAGGCCAGCTGCCTATCAGTACTGGAGCTCTTTGGAGAAAGGACTGGAGGAAGTGTTGAGGAAAGATTAAAACATGAATAAATTTGTGAGTGAGCAGGAGGTAACTGACAGAGGTAAGGGTCAGCATTGTATTCTCTATATCCATTCTATATTCACACACACATGTAGAAAGCATAGGCATACAGATTAGCTGTAATGTTCTCCTTTTGTATGAGCAGAACCTCAGCTGCTGGAAACCAGTGTCCCTCTGTTGACTTCCTTGTAGCTGTGTTGATTTACACCAGTTGAGGAGTTGGCCTACAGCCTCTGGACCTGGAAACTTTCCTGAGAATCTGAGTTTCTAGGGAATGTTATGGGGGAGGTCTTCCTTCTTTTCTCCCAGTTGTTTTATGTTTGTTATGGGTCCTCATTTTGTGTCTTCTGCATCCATGGAGCCAACTCCATCAGAGAGAGGGGAAATTAGAACAAAAAAGGCAGAAGGACTTCTCCTCTAGCTGTCTAAATGAAGCTCTGCTAATATCTTAAATGCAAGAGAACAAAGCATGGGGGTCACATTTCTTATCAACACTAGTGCTCCTCATCCCACACGGATGGGCAGTGTAGGTTACAGTTATGATTCCGTTTGCATCTGGGTGTTACAACTGAAGGATGCAATTTGCATAACAGATGGGCAATCACCTAACCTCAAGCAGTCTTTCCTGGGAAGGGGAAATCTTGTTAGTTCCTCCTTCATGCTTGGAATGCTGTTACAATGGAGACAGATAAATACGGCATTTCAGATTTCTTGTGAAATATTAAGTCTCCTGGAGAATTTCTGCCCAGAGCGAAGAGATACATGGGAGATCAAATCCTGTTTTTTTTCATACACCAGCTATTTCATTGTTTCCTAGAGTTTAAGGCCAGAAGGGACCATTAGATCATCTAGTCTGACTTCCTGTATTTCACAGGCCACTACATTTCACCTAGCAACCCTACCCTGAACCCCAAAACTTGTCTTGGACGAAAACATTTCAGTCTTTAGGAGACAAAACTGTTGTGTGCCATCGGCAGAGGACAGGAGAGACTGAGGTTCCACCAATGCCTGAGGCCCTTGCAATGGTCGAGAATTGATTAGGTCAGATATACTCAGATTATCCTAGCAGGTGATCAGTGCCCCATCCTCCCACTCAAAGGTCCCTGCCAATCCGACCAGGGGGAAATTCCTTCCCACCCACAACTCTGGAGATCAGTTGGACCCTGAGCATGTGAACAGGACAGCTAAGGAAACAGATTCTCTGAACCATCTTAGAGCACTGGTCCACCCTACCAGGTGTCCCATCTCCTGCTATGGTCAATCCCTGACGCTTCAGATGAAGGTTGGAGGGACCCACCCCACCCCACCCCACTCACAGCGTACACCTCGCCAATTGTGCATGGGGGGGGGGGAAATTCCTTTATGACCTCTACAGGCAACTGTACAAGGGGGGAGGGATAGCTCAGTGGTTTGAACATTGGCCTGCTAAACCCAGGGTTGTGAGTTCAACCCTTGAGGGGGCCATTTAGGGATCTGGGGCAAAAGTTGGGGATTGGTCCTGCTTTGAGCAGGGGGTCGGACTAGATGACCTCCTGAGCTCCCTTCCAACCCTGATATTCTATGAACTGGATGAACTCCGTTCCATGAGTCTTCTCTGCAAGTATTTAAACTACCATAAAAGAAGATTGAAGGCTTTCTTCAGAACAAGGGGCCTAAAGTTAGGCTTCTAAATTCATACTGAGCTCTCCAACAGTGGCCTGATTTTCAAGAGATACCGAGCCCCCAAAGTTTCCAGCATAGCCAATAGGTACATCTGGGTGCTCAGGATTTTTGAAAATGGGGCCCTGACTAAGCAAAACTCTTAAGCATGTGCTTAACTTTAGCTCTATTTCTTGGCTTAGAGTTAAATTATTACTCTGTATGCTATCAAAACTCATCAATTGACAGTAAAGAGGGAAAGGAAGATTATTTTATGGGGGGATCTACTTGAAAGGAGCATATTTGCTTCATTATGATTTCCCCCCAAGCACACTGGGTAGTTCAGCAAACAAACCTGGTCATGAGGAGAAAGGAAGAGGATTTCCACGATTCCCAGGTCTACTTCTCACAGTGTTGGGGCTCCTGCAGAATCTTGACTGGATAGTGAATTAAAGAGGCCAGCACCAATTTCTGCTATCCTTTTATTTCATTTCAGGTGTTTATAATGAGGTTGTCTCCCTCCTGGCACATATGGATGATCAAGATAAGGGCAAAATTGCCCTCAGGATTGCCTTTATAGCCGAGACCAAGCTGGCTATCGTTCTGACAGTTCTGCTCGAGAAACTGCAAAAGGATGAGGTAGGGCAGTTTCATGAAATTACATCCGCTTTCCAGGTGTCCACACCAAATTCTGCCTGACTTCATGGGGGTACAGGGGACTGCACGGGGATAATTCAGTGTAGAACTTGGTCTGGCGCACCATCAGGAGAATCAGTATTCGCCCTTCTGTCCTCAGGCGTAAACTCATCATGCAAAATGCTGTTCTTACAGATCAGGATGATATAATGCTCTATAAAGAGAGCATTGTCCTTTTACACACAGTGGAGTACATGGGCTGTAGACAGTAAAAGTACACCATCGGACTAGCAGTAATCTCTTCTAATAATACTTTGCCCTTCTTTCGCATCTTCATCCAAAAATCTCAAAGCACTTCCCTAATACTAATGAATTAAGACTCACAGCACCCTTGTGAGAATGGGAAGTATTATCCTCATTTACGGATGACTTGTGTCACAGGGAATTAAGTAACTTGCTCAACACCACTTAGCAAGTTAGTCAAAGAATGTGAATAAAACCCAAGTGAACTGACTCCCTGCTCTAAATCCTAGCCAACACTCCTTTATTATGATGACATATTATTGAGATTATAGCATTGAAGGGACCCTTATCTATATATTTTCTATGGGGGGAATTCTGCAAGAAAAAAATAAAAATGATGCGTACAATATTTTAGAAGTTCTGCAAAATTCTGCATATTTTGTTTGTCAAAATAATACAATATAATTACACCCGTTAAAATTATTTTTGGTTATTTATTTCAAAATACCTGTCAGCAAGTATGTCTGTATGAATACAGACAACAAAAAGGATTCAGGAAATGTTTTTTGACAAACTGATTCCTACGTAAAAGAATAAATGGACACAAATCAGATGTCAAGAATTATAACATTCATAAACCAGTCGGAGAACACTTCAATCTCTCTGGTCACGCAATCACAGACATGAAGGTCGCTATCTTAAAACAAAAAAACTTCAAATCCAGACTCCAGCGAGAAACTGGTGAATTGGAATTCATTTGCAAATTGGATACTATTAATTTAGGCTTAAATAGAGACTGGGAGTGGCTAAGTCATTATGCAAGGTAGCCTGTTTCCTCTTGTTTTTTCCTACCCCCCCCCCCCCCAGATGTTCTGGTTTAACTTGGATTTAAACTTGGAGAGTGGCCAGTTTAGATGAGCTATTACCAGCAGGAGAGTGAGTTTGTGTGTGTATGGGGGTGGGGGGGATGTGAGAAAACCTGGATCTATGCAGGAAATAGCCCGACTTGATTATGTAAAGAGTTGTCACTTTGGATGGGCTAGCACCAGCAGGAGAGTGAATTTGTGTGGGGGGGTGGAGGGTGAGAAAACCTGGATTTGTGCTGGAAATGGCCCACCTGTTGATCACTTTAGATAAGCTATTACCAGCAGGACAGTGGGGTGGGAGGAGGTATTGTTTCATATTCTCTGTGTGTATATAAAGTCTGCTGCAGTTTCCACGGTATAACATCTGATGAAGTGAGCTGTAGCTCACGAAAACTCATGCTCAAATAAATTGGTTAGTCTCTAAGGTGCCACAAGTACTCCTTTTCTTTTTGCGAATACAGACTAACACGGCTGTTCCTCTGAAACCTGATTCCTTACTATGCATGTTAATACAGAACTCAGAGTAATAATTCATTTAAACTCAATACAGAACCATATTTCTTGCACCCCTTAGGCGCAGTGCAAAGGCTTGGTAGAGTCAGGGGTAATGGAGGAGCTGAGGGAGAGGGAAGTAAATTGCTGGGAAGGAGCCTGGGTGTGAACTTGGAGCGTTGCTGGGTATGGGTGGGAAAAGTATGGAAGAGTTTTTTTTGGGAGGGGCGGGGAGGAATTGTTAAGCAGCTCCCCCCATGCAGACCCTGTCTGACCCCTAACCTCTCCCATTCAGTAAGGCACATCTGCCCCTGTCTCCATGTGTTCCTGCACACCCGTGGGTCCTGGCACCCCCTGTCCACATGTGTCCCTCCACCCCCACTCAAAAACCCACTCCCGTGTAGATCTAACGGCTGAGCTCATTGCCCCTGGGAGCGGTTGAGGATTTACTGCAGGAGTTGGGTATTTTATATTCCACATTTACAAATTCTGCCTGGAGTGGCTAGAGCAAGGGCAAGGTGCTCATTTTTATTGTTTGTTCTGAATAAATGAAACTAGAGAAGGGGGCAGTGAAGGGCGCTTCCTCTGGCTCTTTTCTCTCCAGGAAGATTAAACGATGTCAGTTGCTCGGCTGCTTCTGAAGCGCTGCTCAATGCGGTGCTTGTGGAGTGCCGGGCACGTTTTACACCAATTAAGCCACCAATTAGGGCAGGGGCTTCTTAGCCACATTACTGTCTGGTTGGCAAGAAAGTGTTTTCCCAATTCTTCTCTTTTATGTTTTGTCCCCAGCAAAACAGAGTAGACATTTACTGTGTCCTGGAGAAAGTCTTACAGCAGGACACCCAGGGCCTGGAGAGAAGGCTTCTGAAGAAAATAACAACACTAGCCTCAAACCACATGAGAGAGACTCAGGTAAGTTAGTTCTCCCGAGATACCAATCAAAGGATCCAAAGCTTTAACTCATTCAAACTCTCTTTTGGGGGGATAAACTATATACTGAAATGAAAATGTATTCTTCTGTTAGAGGCCCACACCTTCCTCCAGACCAAAGCCCAGGTCCTAGACAGCACTTGTGCACATGCATAAGATGGGACAACTCACATGCTGAAAGTTACACATGTGCTGGAGTGCTTTGCAGGATCAGGACCTGAGACACATGATCTCAGACCCAGAGACAGGCCTATGGTGTCTTAGCCCTGGTCTACACTAGGACTTTAGATCGAATTTAGCAGCGTTAAATCGATTTAAACCTGCACCCGTCCACACAATGAAGCCCTTTATTTCGACTTAAAGGGCTCTTAAAATCGATTTCCTTACTCCACCCCTGACAAGTGGATTAGCGCTTAAATCGACCTTGCCGGCTCGAATTTGGGGTACTGTGGACACAATTCGATGGTATTGGCCTCCGGGAGCTATCCCAGAGTGCTCCATTCTGACCGCTCTGGACAGCGCTCTCAACTCAGATGCACTGGCCAGGTAGACAGGAAAAGAACCGCGAACTTTTGAATCTCATTTCCTGTTTGGCCAGCGTGGCAAGCTGCAGGTGACCATGCAGAGCTCATCAGCAGAGGTGACCATGATGGAGTCCCAGAATCGCAAAAGAGCTCCAGCATGGACTGAACGGGAGGTACGGGATCTGATCGCTGTTTGGGGAGAGGAATCCGTGCTATCAGAACTCCGTTCCAGTTTTCGAAATGCCAAAACCTTTCTGAAAATCTCCCAGGGCATGAAGGACAGAGGCCATAACAGGGACCCGAAGCAGTGCCGCGTGAAACTGAAGGAGCTGAGGCAAGCCTACCAGAAAACCAGAGAGGCGAACGGCCGCTCTGGGTCAGAGCCCCAAACATGCCGCTTCTATGATGAGCTGCATGCCATTTTAGGGGGTTCAGCCACCACTACCCCAGCCGTGTTGTTTGACTCCTTCAATGGAGATGGAGGCAATACAGAAGTAGGTTTTGGGGACGAAGAAGATGATGAGGAGGAGGTTGTAGATAGCTCACAGCAAGCAAGCGGAGAAACCGGTTTTCCCGACAGCCAGGAACTGTTTCTCACCCTAGACCTGGAGCCAGTACCCCCCGAACCCACCCAAGGCTGCCTCCTGGACTCAGCAGGCGGAGAAGGGACCTCTGGTGAGTGTACCTTTTAAAATGCTATACATGGTTTAAAAGCAAGCATGTGAAAGGATTACTTTGCCCTGGCATTTGCGGTTCTGCCTTTGCAAAAGGTTTCTGGGGAGGGCAGCCTTATTTCGTCCTTCATGGTAGGACACTTTACCACTCCAGGCCAGCAACACGTACTGGGGAATCACTGTAGAACAAAGCATTGCAGTGTATGTTTGCTGGCATTCAACCAAAATCCGTTCACGCGGTGGGAGGAGGCAAAATGCGACCTTGTAACGAAAGCACATGTGCTATGTATGTAATGTTAACTTTCAAGGTTTACCCTGAAAGAGTGTAGCCACTGTTTTATAAAATGTGTCTTTTTAAATACCGCTGTCCCTTTTTTTTTCTCCACCAGCTGCATGTGTTTCAATGATCACAGGATCTTCTCCTTCCCAGAGGCTAGTGAAGCTTAGAAAGAAAAAAAAACGCACTCGCGATGAAATGTTCTCCGAGCTCATGCTGTCCTCCCACACTGACAGAGCACAGACGAATGCGTGGAGGCAAATAATGTCAGAGTGCAGGAAAGCACAAAATGACCGGGAGGAGAGGTGGAGGGCTGAAGAGAGTAAGTGGCGGGCTGAAGAGAGTAAGTGGCGGGCTGAAGACAGGGCTGAAGCTCAAAGGTGGCGGCAGCGTGATGAGAGGAGGCAGGATTCAATGCTGAGGCTGCTGCAGGACCAAACCAGTATGCTCCAGTGTATGGTTGAGCTGCAGCAAAGGCAGCTGGAGCACAGACTGCCACTGCAGCCCCTCTGTAACCAACCGCCCTCCTCCCCAAGTTCCATAGCCTCCACACCCAGACGCCCAAGAACACGGTGGGGAGGCCTCCGGCCAACCAGCCACTCCCCCACAGAGGATTGCCCAAAAAAAAGAAGGCTGTCATTCAATAAATTTTAAAGTTGTAAACTTTTAAAGTGCTGTGCTTAAAGTGCTGTGTGGCATTTTCCTTCCCTCCTCCACCACCCCTCCTGGGATACCTTGGTAGTCATCCCCCTGTTTGTGTGATGAATGAATAACGAATGCATGACTGTGAAGCAGCAATGACTTTATTGGCTCTGCAAGCAATGATTAAAGGGAGGAGGGGAGGGTGGTTAGCTTACAGGGAAGTAGAGTGAACCAAGGGGCGGGGGGGTTCATCAAGGAGAAACAAACAGAACTTTTACACCGTAGCCTGGCCAGTCATGAAACTGTTTTTCAAAGCTTCTCTGATGCGTACCGCGCCCTCCTGTGCTCTTCTAACCGCCCTGGTGTCTGGCTGCGCGTAACCAGCAGCCAGGCGATTTGCCTCAACCTCCCACCCCGCCATAAACGTCTCCCCCTTACTCTCACAGATATTGTGGAGCACACAGCAAGCAGTAATAACAGTGGGAATATTGGTTTCGCTGAGGTCTAAGCGAGTCAATAAACTGCGCCAGCGCGCCTTTAAACGTCCAAATGCACATTCTACCACCATTCTGCACTTGCTCAGCCTGTAGTTGAACAGCTCCTGACCACTGTCCAGGCTGCCTGTGTACGGCTTCATGAGCCATGGCATTAAGGGGTAGGCTGGGTCCCCAAGGATACATATAGGCATTTCAACATCCCCAACAGTTATTTTCTGGTCTGGGAATAAAGTCCCTTCCTGCAGCTTTTGAAACAGACCAGAGTTCCTGAAGATGCGAGCATCATGCACCTTTCCCGGCCATCCCACGTTGATGTTGGTGAAACGTCCCTTGTGATCCACCAGAGCTTGCAGCACTATTGAAAAGTACCCCTTGCGGTTTATGTACTCGGCGGCTTGGTGCTCCGGTGCCAAGATAGGGATATGGGTTCCATCTATAGCCCCACCACAGTTAGGGAATCCCATTGCAGCAAAGCCATCCACTATGACCTGCACATTTCCCAGGGTCACTACCCTTGATATCAGCAGATCTTTGATTGCGTGGGCTACTTGCATCACAGCAGCCCCCACAGTAGATTTGCCCACTCCAAATTGATTCCCAACTGACCGGTAGCTGTCTGGCGTTGCAAGCTTCCACAGGGCTATCGCCACTCGCTTCTCAACTGTGAGGGCTGCTCTCATCTTGGTATTCATGCGCTTCAGGACAGGGGAAAGCAAGTCACAAAGTTCCATGAAAGTGCCCTTACGCATGCGAAAGTTTCGTAGCCACTGGGAATCGTCCCAGACCTGCAACACTATGCGGTCCCACCAGTCTGTGCTTGTTTCCCGAGCCCAGAATCGGCGTTCCACAGCATGAACCTGCCCCATTAGCACCATGATGCATGCATTGGCAGGGCCCATGCTTTCAGAGAAATCTGTGTCCATGTCCTGATCACTCACGGGACCGCGCTGACGTCGCCTCCTCGCCCGGTATCGCGTTGCCAGGTTCTGGTGCTGCATATACTGCTGAATAATGCGTGTGGTGGTTAATGTGCTCCTAATTGCCAAAGTGAGCTGAGCGGGCTCCATGCTTGCCGTGGTATGGCGTCCGCACAGAAAAAAGGCGCGGAACGATTGTCTGCCGTTGCTCTGACGGAGGGAGGGGCGACTGACGACACGGCTTACAGGGTTGGCTTCAGGGAGCTAAAATCAACAAAGGGGGTGCCTGTACATCAAGGAGTATTTCAGGCAGGACTGCACGGAGGGTTCCAATAAGAAATGGTGCACCTAAGTTATCGTTGTTATTGGAACAAGGAGGTTAGCCTGGCCTCTGATTGATACATGGCTAGATTTACCTCGCTGCACCTTCTCTGTGAGTGACTGCAGTGTGACCTAGAGGAATGAGTCCCCTAGACAGGGGAGGAGGCAAATGAGTACAAAACAAATCTGGTCTATTTCTTGTTTTGACCCACTCCATCTATCTTTTACATCTTTGGCTGGCAGCAGACGGTGCAGAAGGACTGCATGCCATCCACATCTCATGGCTGCTTGGCAGAAGATGGTACAGTACGCCTGCTAGCCATCCCCATCTCTTGCCTGCCTGGCAGAAGATGGTGCAATACGACTGCTAGCAATCCTCATCTCTTGCCTGCCTGGCAGAAGATGGTACAGTACGACTGCTAGCAGTCCGTATCGCCTGCCTGCTCACCATAAGATGGTTCAATAGGACTGACTGCAGGACTAAAGAGAATGACCTGGTCAAGTCACTCCAAATTTAGTCCCTGCGCCCATGTCTGCCCAGGCGCTCCCAGCCGACGCGGCCAGGAGCACCTCGGACACGATGAGGACGACTACCAGTCGTATTGCACCGTCTGCTGCCAGAAGGCAAGGGGTTGCTGCTACTGTGCAGCAAAGCCGTACCGCGTCTGCCAGCACCCAGGAGACATAGGGTGACGGTTACCTGAGCGGGCTCCATGCTTGCTGTGGTATGGCGTCTGCACAGGTAACTCAGGAAAAAAGGCGCGAAATGATTGTCTGCCCTTGCTTTCACGGAGGGAGGGAGGGAACGGGGGCCTGACGACACGTACCCAGAACCACCCGCGACAATGTTTTAGCCCCATCAGAGCGCTCCATTGTGACTGCTCTGGACAGCACTCTCAGATGCCCGATTGTTTGCCATTGCTCTGACGCTGGGAGGGGCGCTTACAGGGTTGGCTTCAGGGAGCTAAAATCAACAAAGGGGGTGGCTTTACATCAAGGAGTATTTCAGGCAGGACTTCACAGAGGGTTCCAATAAGAAATGGTGCACCTAAGTTATTGTCCTTATTGGAGCAAGAAGGTTAGCCTGGCCTCTGATTGATACATGGCTAGATTTACCTCGCTGCACCTTGACTGCAGTGTGATCTAGAAGAATGAGTCCCCTAGACAGGGGAGGGGGGGGAAGCAAATGAGTACAAAACAAATCTGGTCTATTTCTTGTTTTGACCCACTCCATCTATCTTTTACATCTTTGGCTGGCAGCAGACGGACTGCATGCCATCCACATCTCATGACTGCTCGGCAGAAGATGGTACAGCACGACTGCTAGCAGTCCGTATCGCCTGCCCGCTCACCATAAGACGGTTCAATAGGACTGACTGCAGGACTAAAGAGAATGACCTGGTCAAGTCACTCCAAATTTAGTCCCTGTGCCCATGTCTGCCCAGGCGCTCCTGATCGACCTCACAGAGGCGACCAGGAGCACCTCAGACATGACGATGACGGCTACCAGTCGTACTGTACCGTCTGCTGCCACAAGGCAAGGGGTTGCTGCTACTGTGTAGCAATGCCGTACCGCGTCTGCCAGCACCCAGGAGACATAGGGTGACGGTTACCTGAGCGGGCTCCATGCTTGCCATGGTATGGCGTCTGCACAGGTAACTCAGGAAAAAAGGCGCGAAATGATTGTCTGCCCTTGCTTTCACGGGGGGAGGGAGGGAACGGGAGGCTGACGATATGTACCCAGAACCACCCGCGACAATGTTTTAGCCCCATCAGGCATTGGGATCTCAACCCAGAATTCCAATGGGCAGCGGAGACTGCGGGAACTGTGGGATAGCTACCCACAGTGCAACGCTCCGGAAGTCGACGCTTGCCTCGGTACTGTGGAAGCGCTCCGCCGAGTTAATGCACTTAATGCACTTAGAGCATTTACTGTGGGGACACACACACTCGAATTTATAAAACCGATTTCTAAAAAACCGACTTCTATAAATTCGACCTTATTCCGTAGTGTAGACATACCCTTAAGGAGCAAGTCTTTCCCGAAGTCTACTCAGGATTTCATTATTGATACTGATTTTATGGGGAAGGCGCTCTGATACTGTCGCGATAAGTGGCAGTATAAAGCCCCAAGACAGACAGAATCTGAGCTATCTCCAAAAGAAGCAGCATTGGATTTAGAATATAGTTTGCCAGCAGGAAAACCCATGGAAAAATCCCTCTCTTGTTCCAAAGGAAGTCAGCCTCCTTTTGGGGGACAGTTTATTCCAGGAAAGCTCTCGGAATATCTTGAAGCTGCCCAGTCTGTGTCTCACTTACCGCCTCAGGGAAGGGCAGGGAAAATATCATGTGACTATGGTGACCAGTCACCCACCACAAGTAGCTAACAGTGAATAGGCTAACGAAGCAGCTTGCAAGCAACTCGAAGGCTGAAAACTGTTTAGCCAAGTGACTCAAGGAATATTTATGACGAATGACTCTACCCTCAGAAAGTTGGGTTGGTTCCTTCACAACTTGTGCACAGAAATAAGGACTTGACTCATGTAAACCACTCTGGCTAGTGCAACCGGCTTCAGTCACCTCAGTCTCTCTCTTTTGGTTTTTGTTTGTAGGAAGCAAGAAATGAACTAAAAGTGGCAGCTAGCAACACCTTAGTGACTCTGGCACGCTGCTATTTCAGCGATGTCATGGTAGAGCTGATGTATCATCTGGAGCTGCCTGAGGAGTTTATTTTCATTACGTTGGGCAACCTGTCATCCGCCTATGGTATGGTCACTTCCCTCTTTTCTTTCAAAGTGATTGTTTTTCATTTAAGGACAGGGGATTATCTCTCTACCTAAAAATGTTACCGCTAAACAGAGCTCTGTTTGAGTGTGTGTGTAGAAACACAAGATTAACTGCTGTTGCTAGTTCTGGCCTCCAGATCATGAGCGATCCAGCTGGAGGTGCAAGCTCTAACTTATGCCCCTCAGTGAAATACCTGAAGGATGGGAATGAGTGGAAGATCAGGTCCAGTGGAGCTCTTCTCCACCCCACTTCCCATCCCGCCCCAGTGCTCTCTCCCCTTACTCTGGGAGTGAGTTGGGCATTGGGCACAGCTGTACACTTGTGGAGGATTCCCCTCTTCAGGGTGACTCCCCCACTGGCTTTCAATGGCTGCTTTAAAGCCATTCTGCTCTGCTTACGCAGCGCCAATGGCCTCGGAACCCATAGCATCCTGCCCCACAGTGTTTCTAAGTGTGTTGTAAGAAGGCAGAGAGCAGCTGATTGTCTGTCTTCCTTCTCTTCTGGCCTTTCTCTGCAGCACTTAAGTGTATCCCTTTTGTGGGAATGATCCTCAACGTCATGATCTCCATGTTGGAGTTAGTCGAGGACAGCAGGATGAGACAAGCCTTTTGTGGTGGTAAGTGCCAGCACTTCCTGTAGGTGCCCCAAATGGATCATAGAATAGAATATCAGGGTTGGAAGGGACCCCAGAAAGTCATCTAGTCCAACCCCCTGCTCGAAGCAGGACCAATTCCCAGTTAAATCATCCCAGCCAGGATATTTAGGGGGTCTTGGTACAGATTTAAGTGACTGACCAAGTCTGCAAACAGGCCCTGAACTGTGCTCCCTTCCCTGGATTGCACCAGGTGCTGCGTTCCTTGGCTCCCGTGGCACTCAGTGAAGTTGAGAATGCTCCTTACTTTGCAGGAGGTGCTGAGCATTTGTAAGTTCAGGCCCTTTGTGACTCACGCATATCGTTTAAAATAAACAGACACAAAGGCTGAAGCTGCCCCTCTGCCAGGAGGCTCCTGGGGGAGGAGGTGAAGGGAGCAGATTTCATTACTGTACATTTAAAAATCCCCTGTTTCCCACTCCTCCACCCATTCTCTCTCCTTAGTTTCTTCATCATCATCATCATCTCCTTTCACCCTCTTTCTCTGTCTTCTCTTCTTCTCCACTTCTCTCTTCCTTTGCTTTTCAGGTGATGCTCAGTAAGGGGTTAATCCTGTGCCCTTGAGGGAAATGGGAATTTTGCCATCCACTTCATAGAGAACAGGATTGGGCCCTAATTCCTCTTAGCAAGGACACTAGATACACCTACTTTTAGGGCAAAGTGCTCCCCACTACCTTCAAATCCCACTAAAGCCAATGGCAGTTAGGGGCACTGAACATCTTTCAGACAAACTGTAACTCAAGATGAAATCATACAGTGTTCGGGTTGAATAAACAACAACTGCAGAGGACGCGAGTCTTCAAATGATGGTCACTGAAAAAAGATGGAGAGATGTACAAAGAAAAAAGCCTTTTAAGAAACAAGAAATGGAATGGGGGAAAGAGAAATAGCTCCAAATTGATATGGGATTTCAGCATCTAGTCCTGATAGGAGCTGCCATGGAATTGGAGTAAACGATAGGCCTGGGTGTCTTCTCTGAGAAAGCAACTTCTCCTCATTATTACTATGTCCTTTTCACATTGCCTGTCTTCTCTCCTTCCGTGCAGTTCTGGAAAAATGCTCAAGGGCAGTGAATGGATCTTTTATGAACTGGGAAAAGTGCTCATTCCCCAGAATGGGTGAATCACAATTCTGCAATCAAATTCTTCCCTTATATTGTCATGTGACCAGCAACTGGCTGACCTGTGAGGAGCTGGAGGTGAGAATTGCTGACTTTCTAAACCTTTAGCAGAAATTGTGATGTTATATTCTGTGTGTCTGGCACTCTTTGTGATGATGGCATTTAATGGTAGGTCCTTTTGGATGGAATAGAGTGTCATGTAAAACATTGAAAACCCATACGTTTATAATGTCACCACATCATGGAAATTCGGTCTGTAACTAGTGTACATGCATTCTAGTTTTGTGCACCTAATGTGCAGATGAACCCGGGATAGTGGGCTAAATTAATTCCTGGTCTAAGTCCATTCAGCCCCAGTGGAGTTACAGCAGGGATGAGTTGGCCTAGAATGCATATTAATCTGGGGAAATATTTTACCTGCTCTAGTTGTGAGGTGCATTAGAATATAATCCTGACACCAACCCTACGAGTCCTGGTTCTTTACCAGGAAATATTGGGATAGGACCGTTCCGACAGTGGAACAAGGGAAATTGCACTCATTAGAAGCAGAAAAGGTGTGCCTATTGGAAGATATTGAATGAATTCATAGGAACATAAATTCTGTGTCTCATCTATGCAGCTCAAGCAGGCCATCATCAAAGCCCTTGGTCCCATGATGGGCATCCTACTACACAAAAAGGAGCCACAAAATCCGATATTTAAGGAGATCTCATGGCTCCTTGAGCAATATAAGGAGGAAATTGATGTTTTTCACGTCACCAAGGTGAGGTACCACTCATTAAGGTAACTGTCTCTGTGTGTGCATGTGTGAACTGCAGGAGGAATTTGCTACCAGTGGGGTTTCCTGGTCTAGATAGTGACTTGTTAGATAATAAATATGCACACAAGTTCTGGCTTTATACACATGGTGACCCAGGCAACAAGATTTGTAGGTAACTGCCTCTGATGAAAAGCATCCTCTGTTTCCTGGGGAGGAGGAGAAGGAGATAAAAAAAACAAAACACCTGCACAACAAGATACTCTCTCCTTGTGATTTCCCAAAACATCCTGTCAACTCTGTGTCTCTCTTTTAGATCATAAGCTCCTCAGAGCAGGGGCTACCATATGTTGTCTCTGGTCGGTACCAAGTCAACTGTCAACGGTTGAAAATTAATAACAAGGAGGCTTGAGGGTCATTGCTTTGCACTGCATAACTAGATAGATATAAAATCATTGCCGGTCTGTTTCATCTACCGTTCGATGCAGTGCTGTTGTAGCCATGTTGGTCCAAGATATTGGAGCGACAAGGTGGGTGTGATAATCTAATTGAAGATATTGTCTCACTCGCCTTGTCTCTCTGTTTCATCCACCCTCAGTACCACATGAGCGAGAAGTAAGGGGCCATATTCTGTCTTCAGTGGGGCTACACAGTTGTAAATGAAATCATGAGACATCTGTAACTTCTTGGTAGTGATATTTACTCACCGTCTATGTTGGTTGAAGCTTTCTAGTACAGAGTATGTGGTCACTTTGGGGGTTGAAATACCCATGATTTGGAGGGAACCAATGTATCATGGACTTGTTTGATAGCATCAGGGCAACTGTGTAAACATAGTAAAGTATGTAGATGGCATCCGAGACATTCTGGAAGCTTCAAGCAGCAACGGAGAAAAGTGTGTTAGATGCAGGAAGGAATTAGATTTTCACCATTTTTTAATCAATAACCTGGCAGAGGACATAAAATCATCATCGATAAAGTTGGCAGATGAGATAAAAATGGGGGAGTGGTAAATAATGGAGAGGACAGCTCACGGATTCAGAGTGATCTAGATCACTTAGCAAACGGGGCGCAAAGAAACAATATGCCTTTAAATATGGCTGAATGTAAATGTATGCGTCTAGGCACAAGGGATTTAGGACAGACATACATGATGGGGGATGCTGTCCTGGGAAGCAGTGACTTTGAAAAAGATTTTGGGGGTCATGGGGCATAATCAGCTGAACATGAACTCATGCTGTGGCCAAAAAAGCTAAAGCTGGGATGCATCAAAAGGGGAATCTCAAGGAGGAGCACAGTGGTTATTTTACCTCTAAATCTGGCACTTGTCTGACGACTGTTGGAATCCTGTGTCCAGTTCTAGTGCCCACAATTCAAAAAGGGTGTTGCTAAATTGACAGAAGAGCCACAGTGAGGAAAGGATTAGAAAATATGCCTTACAGAGGGAGAATCAAGGAAGTCAATCTATTTAGTTTAATACATAGAAAGTAAAAGGGTGTGTGATGGGGTTTACCTACCCCACATTGGTTCAGCAGGGGTTAATCATGCTTTGTGGGCCGAGGAGGTCATGCCCCCTCATCTCTGCTCGGCATGCTTCAGCTGGACCCAGGATACAAAAGAGAGCCGCTCAGCTCAGGCTGGGATGGCTGCCAAAGGGAGCAGAGGCGCATTGCAGGCTCCTGCAGAAAGACTGCCAGTGCTCCAGGATTCAGAGGCCAGCCGGACTATGGCTGCAGCTGACCCCCAGCCACCCAATGCCAGAGATGGAGGAGAGACCCCAGAATCCCTGAGAGTCCCAGCTGCGGAAGAACGGGTGGGAAGCAGCCTAGGTGGACGAAGCATTGATCCACTTGAGGTAGCAGGCTTGACTCAGCATGCTTTGGAAGGATCCCCGCTGAGTTGGTGGCAGATACCCCTGCGCCCTGGGCTGGGACCCTGTGGAATAGGTAGGACCCAGTGGAGAAGGGCTCACCACTAGGCAACACTACCCTGCCGCAAAGGGTGGTTCTATCGACTCTGGCCACTAGGCCGCATTGCCCTGCAGCCAAGGGTGGGTCTCCTGACTTTGGCCACTAGGCCGCACTGCCATCCCGAGAAGGGCAGCCCAAGTGACTCAGGCCGTTGGGCCGCGGTCCCTCACCCAAGGGCTGCTGCACTGATCCCGACCATTAGGCGATGCTGCCCTAGGAGCCCGGACTGCTGTGGTGGCTAGGGAGACTAGGCCAGTTGGGCCGCTCCAGATCTACTTCAATTCCTCCTCAACCTGATACCACCCTGACGGGGTGGACCTATCCTGTGACAGGGTGACTTAATTACAGTCTATAATATCTTACATGAGGGACTCCTATTATCTAATGGGCTCTTCCGTCTAGCAGAGAAAGGTGTCACTTGATCCAATGGCTAGAAACTGAAGCTAGACACTTTCAGACTGGAAATACGGCGTACATTTTTAATGGTGAGATAATTAACCATTAGAGCCATTTACCAAGGGCCGAGGCGGATTCTGACGATTTTTCAATCAGGATTGGTATGTTTTTCTAAAAGCTCTGCTCTGGGAATTATTCTGGGCAAGGTCTATGGCCTGTGTCCTACCGACCGGAGGTCAGACTAGATGATGGCAAGAATCCGGTCTGGCCTTGGAATCTAGGAATCCCCTGAATCTGCTTCAGTCACTACATATGGCTCCTTTGTGTGCCCACCATCTGACTTTCGCCCTCTGTTGCAGAGTCTGAGCCAGCTCTTGGAGGTCTCTGTTGAATATAAGATCCCTCTACCGAAAGGGAAGTTTCAAGCCATCTGCAGTGCTCTGCACAACCAGGTGAGGGGTGGTTTTGCTTGGATCCCTTGAGCTTAGGCACAGCAGATCTGAAGCATATTCACACTAAAAAAATCAATGGAATGATCGTGCAGAGCCTGGGGACCTCCTCATGCCTTACTGATTTCTGCAGGCTCAAGAGTAAGCAGGGAGCGGTCTCATTTTCTTAGCTACTATCCAGCTCAGTTTGTAAAGCGATTTCACCATAAGCCGATTACCAGGGGGAGTCAGAGTTGTAAAGTAAAAACTGTGGCTGTGTCTTGATTAGGTCAGCTCTGCTGCTCAAAACACTTTAGCTTCTCTTATCTAATGTATTGGTCATTGTCTTGGAGTCTTGCTGTGCATGCAGGACCATCTCCCTGGGGTTCAGACCTCTAGTTGGACAAGCAGGAAGTGGAAGCTTAGAAATGAATTGAACATTTTTCTTTTCCCTTGCTTCTGATTCGTTTTTCTTTCACCATTTCCCTTCTTCCCACAGATCTGTTCTCCAGCTAAGCAGCTCAGCATCGAAAACCACAAAGAGCTGTTCCATTGTGTACTTCTGCTAGGTAAGGGGAAGAGACTCTGAGTTACACAGTGGTTTCTTTGTAACTTCCTGACCTTTGTGAGGTACGGTAAGAAGAAGAGTTCTGCAGACAGTGAGGATGTGATTTCTTCCCTTGCAGCCCGTTCTTCTCCTGATGATCTGCTAGCATTTCTACACGAGCAGCTGGAGATTGAGCATGAGGCCGTTCGTGTGGCGTCTTTAGATTTCCTGAGAGCTATTGTTGGGGCTGACTGTAAGTAACACAGGAGCAACTGTGCCAGCTGCCCTCTTGGCCGACATGCTGAGGGTTGAGTTGACGACATCCAGAGCTAAAAGCTTGAGCTACTCGAGATTGAGCTAAAGAACCAAGGCTGTGTAGGCACGGCAGGGCTGCAGCAGACTCATCACCTCTGCAACTGGGGCACAGAGGCTCTGGAACACACAGTCACCAGTGGTTTGGAGATCCCCTAAGGGACCAAATGCTGCCCTAAGTTACTCCCATATGGCCACACAGAAATCAACAGGTTCAACTAAGTGCTGAATGTAGCCCAAGATATTTGTCAAGGTCTTTTTCAACTTCAAATACAGAAGTTAACTTGGGGCTAATGCATGTTAACAATAATCAGATAAAAATAGAATAATACTCCTGTCTCGAGAATCCTAAGTATTATACACTCTAGACTAGATTCTGAGTCCTGTTATGCCGGTGTAAACACAGATTAACTTCAGTCACCTCAGTCTATCAAACTCCTTTATAATATTTCCATCATGGTAGTAGGATGGCACTATTTAGAGAAATGGAATTACTTTAGATTTACACTGGTGCAACTGAGACCAGAATCTGGTCCTAAGTCTTCCCCACTGATTCTGTAGAGGAGAGAAGCTTGATACTATTCTTAACTAGGGCCCTTTGAAATCCAGAATTAATTCCAATGTGGAAAGTGAGTGTGTGTGGAACAAAGAAGCACTGTACACCTCTCCTTATCTTTCAGTGCCTGAGACAAGAGTTAAAAAGCTTCTGATTGTGAAGGCAGTGAAATCTACTCTCAGTGATCAGAATGCTACGGTAAGATTGTGTGTGGAACAGTGAACTATTTCAACTTTTTCAGTGTTATGGGATGAATGGATATCTGGGTGGAGCTTTCATTCCGATCCAGATGAGAGACTGCAGAATAGAGAAGGCATGTCATTCTCCTGCCGGTGTAAAATGTATCTATGTTTCTAATCCAAGGAGACAAAATCAAAAGCATAAGGACTTTCCTATCATATCCTAGCTCCTATTTCAGGCAGAAGGGCTAACAAGAAGTGCTGTGTGTAATCTCTACCCTTGCAGGTGAGGAAGGCAGCTCTTCATTTCATCAGGACGCTGCTCAGTTCAGGAAGTGTGGAGAATTGTGCAGCATGGGATCTGGTAGCATATGTTTTCAGCGAGTTCAGTGTGTCCACCAGCAAACTGGTAAGGAGAGTTCTTAACACTTAGGACTCGGTCCTACCATTCTTGCATGCTGATTGCTCCCCTTGACTTCAGTGGGAGTTTTGACTCCAGGACAGCTGGACTGAATGAATAGAGCCAGAATCGGATCCGTTATATTGGTGTAAAGTCAAGGTAACTCCACTGACTTGAGTGGTGTTACTCTGGATTTATACGAGTGTAACAGAGACCAGAATCTCACACTGGGTATTTCCATCTAACAGAGTTATCTATGCTGCTCCAACCTCTGATGAGTCATTGAACATTCAGAAAACACCATTTTTCAGTGAAATGTTCCTGTACAAGGAAGCACATCTTTTTGTTGTAAATAGACTCTCCAAAAAACAGAACGATGCCCCGTTCTGTGGCTGTCAAAGCAGACCTAAACTATCAGCAAAACACTCAGGTTATGCAGGTTGCATAAAAATATCTTCAATCCGTATTTCTATCCATGGACACAGCCGCGGGCCCCAGACACTTTGTGCTCCATGACTGAATCCGTGATATGTATGAACATAAACAGTTCAACTTGACAGTAAGTTGTGGAAGTTCTTAGCTCTGCCTGGCCCCTTTTCTACAAAGTTGGAGCTTGTGGCAATAACCACACACACATATCTCTTAAAGAAGGCTGCTTTTTCTCATCAGGCCAGTTTTGGTCCCATTGATAGAATCACACTCACTGCACACAGAATGACCAAGCTGGTTGGGGCATCAGAACAAAGAGATTGGATCCCCCTGGTTCTGCAAATTTATTTCCCCTGGGCAGAATCGGAATGTTTTTCCTCAGAGATCAAAAGATGAAACAGTTTTTCAAATTTTAAAAAGTTGAACACTGTGGGGGAAACTCTTTTGTGTCCAGTGAATCATTCCCTTCATTTTAGGGTTTTCCTAAGCCTGGGATCTGACCCACCAGTTCGGAGTTTCTATTATTCTCTTCCCTTCAGACGTTGGTGCACTTCCAGTGCAGTATAAAAGCAGGCATAGGTCAATGCTCAAGATGGCTTTGTAAGAGAAGGACACTGGTTCTATTGCCAGTGTCTTACGACTAGCGAATAAGTTCGATCTAGCTATCTCACAGCAGGGTACAACACTTCTCACCCAGGGTGTTGAGGAAGAAAGCACGATCCAAACCCTGTGCATTGACATCCTGCAATGTCTGGACACCTCAGTCAATGGAATGACCCAAGTAAGTGACCTCTTGCTACTGCTTCTTGAAATAGGGACGTTCTTCCTTACGTTCCTTGTACCCCTCCACAAGGAAACCTTCTGCACAGTCAGCATAATGGAGGATCAGCATGTCAAATTCATCTCAGGGATGATGTGACCCCTTCATCATGGAGTAAGCGGTTCACAGTAGAGAAAAGATATAAAGCAACTTAACTGGAAGGAATCATGTTGCAGAGATCGTCTCTTAATTCTTTCCACTGTCTGAGTGCAACTTCCCCTTAGATCCCCCATGAATACTTCTGAAACGTAGAGTTGGTGATCCTGGATTTGAAGAGATATTGGGGCTGGGACTGTGCCTTATATAGGTCTGTCAAGTTCTGAGTAAGCTTATGGTACTATCTAAATATCTCCATAATGCTCTAATGCTGGGAAAGAGGATTCATCTCTGGGTGAGAGCCCAATTGCTCACTGTTAGGGGGCTTATTCCTTCACCCACTCACTTTCCTGGTCCTTCTCTCATGAACAGAGAGCAACAATACCCGAAGTCCAAAGGTGCAAACAATTCGATGTTTATTGGGGTTAAATTCCAGCAAGCATGATTCCAGTTTCCTTCCTTAGTATCCTCCTTCCCAGCTCTGACACCACAGAGCCTTACGCCTATGTCCCTGTTCCCATTCCTGCCCTTAGCCAAACATGATTCCAATTTCCTTACCCCCATTCCCTGTTCCCATTTCCCCCACCCCCCTACTTCCTGATTGACTGCAGATTATATAGTAAAACTTGACTTCTGCTTTGCTATACCTTAACCAATCATGTTCCTGAAATTTAACTAACCAATCCTAACATATTGTAACATGATTATGTACCCAATTATATCCCACCACCTTAATTAGTTTACAGCCAGCAAAATTAATTATACAGCAGACAGGAACAAGCACAGAAGCAGACAGAGATTATACAGACAAACAACAGCAAAGTGGGAACTATAATGGGGGGACGGATAGCTCAGTGGTTTGAGCATTGGCCTGCTAAACCCAGGGTTGTGAGTTCAATCCTTGAGGGGGCCATTTAGGGATCTGGGCCAAAAATTGGGGATTGGTCCTGCTTTGAGCAGGGGGTTGGACTAGATGACCTCCTGAGTTCTCTTCCAACCCTGATATTCTATGATTCTATGATAATGACAAGACAATACAGAAGTGAGGATTTCACATCCCAGTATTGGTAAGTGAGTTCTTGCCAGACAGGATGCTATCAAACTAAGTTTCCTTTTACATCTTCTAGGCCATTCCCTTTCTCTGGAGGTGATAGGCACTATCAGGACAGGATTGTATTCCTAACAGCCCAATAGCACCTGATTTCAGTGTGACTAGTTTGGAATGTGAGGATGTGACTGTTCGCTTCCTAGCTTATGGCTGCCTCTGCTGCTTAGCCAAAGGCCTTAGCCTAAGAACAGGGCCTCAGACTGTCACAGTAAGAGAAGGCTCTTACACCAGCAGACAGTGATTTTGATTCTTTCTTTTATACCTCTATAACTAGCCAAGTGATAAGAATACACCTAAATTCTTAAAGTACAGGCCTTTGCAGACAGGCCTGAATATCTATATCCTAACACTCACCAAACAAGATAGTGTCTTTAAAAGACAGAGTGAGGGGGCACCAGTCAGGTAGAGTGAGCTAATGGGGAGAGAGAGATGAGGTGATAGGTTAGGGAAGGGTCTGTGAGGAATCAAAGGAGAAGCTACATGGCAGGGAGGGATTCAGACAGCAGGATACTGGAGGTGGGGGAACGGAAATAGCTCCGTACTGAGCAGTCTCGCTCTTCTCTGCAGGTGTTATGGCCAAGGCTGCTGGAGTATGTGGTGCCGGCTCAGTACACGGGTACTTTGAAGCCTCTTTGCAGATGCCTGAGGGAACTGGCTGAGAAAAAGCAGCGGGAAGGAGAAGCAGCTGCTTGCCTCGACTACCGTGGACGAGGTTTATAAGAGAAACTCTTTCATTTCTTCTCTGCAGGCACTATGAAATGAACAGGTTCAGTCTGCTCCAGTTCTCTCATCTGCAATCAGGAGGCTAAAATGAATGAGGGATGGTCTTGTGATTACAACACGGCCATGGGAGGGAGCTAGGAAATGTGGGTTCTGTTCCCAGCTCGCCACCAAAATTCGGATGTGACCTTGGGGAAATCACTTGATCTTTCTCTCTCAGCTTCCCCACTTGTGAAATGAAGGAGTAATTCATGCCAACCTCACAGAGGTGCTATGAGGTGGAATTCATACATGTTTGTAGAGCATTCTGAGATGCTCAGACTGAAAGCACTATGGAAATGCAAATTATTATCAGCTGTATTCAACATTGGTGGGCATGTTGGAAATGGATAGGTGAAGAACATCAGCAGGACTCTCTGCAAAGCCTGGCATAATTAACGCTATTCTGTTTCTTTCCCTAGTGCAACTCCCTACACCCCAGGGGCTGCTGGCGCGACTCCTGGTGAGTAGACCATGAGAATAGGTTTTCTGTGGAATGGGACAGTTAACTATACAAATTGGTTTTGTAGCTAGATGCTTGACTTAGGCTGAGGAATGTGTATGACTGGGTCTCTCTCTGTCTCCGGCCTCTCCTGAGACACACTGTCCTGCATCCTCCTACTAGCTAGAATGCTTTCTTCTTCAGGAAGGCACTGCAGTAGAAGCAACAACTCTCTTGGATTGTCTCCACAATGAGAGTCTCTGAACTATTCCCTCCCTCAGGAACAAACGGGTATTGTGCTGACAAAACTTAGCCTGTTCTTTCTCTCTCATTGACAGGTAGTAGCCTCATCCCCTTATGAAAGGGAAGGACACGGATGTGCTGCCTTGCAGTTACTAAAGGCCCTGCACCAAACTGTCCATGCAGCAGTGGGTGAGATGTGGGTAGTAAAGATCCCATCTCTGCTGCAGTACATTGAAGGTAAAGTGTTAGTTAGGAGGAGTGTGGTCCATGGAGAATAGAAGGGAAGCCAGAAAATGCAGCTTCGTATTGACGTGTGTTGTGCTATTCCTGTTGCAGTACGTGGGAACAGTGGGGAATTGAAATGGGGCTTCTAGGCCCACACTTTTCCTTCCTCTGGATAACTGTGAACCACTGAGGCCAATTCAAACAGGGCAGAATCAGGCCAGGAAGGTTTCAGCTGAATGGAAATTTCACAGCACTTTCCCCCACACTTTTGCTAGGTTATTTTTTGGGAAGGTCAATACAGATGAAGCTGGAGGTTAGTGAAAGATTTTGGGGTTACATATAGAGTCCGATTTTGCAAACGGACTTTTTCTGAAAATTAAACCCCACGTTTACTTTCAAGGGGGATTCAATTAAAAAACCCAGAGTTTGTCTTTCTGTAAGGAAACCTGCACCATAAAAGCTAGGTTGGCCAAGTGGGTGCCCTAGGGAGAATCTAGGTATTGTGGGCCTAATAACGTCTTTCACCAATTTTACAGTGGTATGACTCTATTGACCTCCATGGAAAAAACCCTTCAGTCAGCGCAGGCTGCGTCTACACGATGGCGTTATGCCAGCAGAGCTCCAGTGACGTAGCTGCGCCTGTCTAGTCTCTGGGGAGCAGGACAGACCCTAGGTGCAGCACAAGCCCGCTATGTTTCTCATGAACGTCGAACCCCCCCATGGACAAGCGGGTTTGATATTCCAAAAAAGATTTTAAAAAATGAGCTGTATCTTCCCTCCTTGCTGCGGCTGTACAGAGTCCCCAGCACTACACTGTGCCGCCATTAAAGAAGGCTAGGTTAGAGCTGGACACTCAGAAACAGGGCCAGATTCTCAGCTGATGTAAATCAGTATAATTCCATTGACTTCAGTGAAGCTACACTGATTTACATCCAGTTCGGATCAAGTCCAGAATCTCTGATTCTGCAGGAAAAGGTTGTATTCCTACTAAACCCAGTCTTCTGATGTGCTGAACAGTTTTGTGAGGTGCTCAGCACCCTCAGCTCCCATTCAAGTCAAGCGGAATTGGGAGTGCTCAGCATCTCACTCCTGGTGGGTTGACGGACCCTGAATAAAAATGCCAGCAGGGTACGTAACATCTGACGAAGTGAGCTGTAGCTCACGAAAGCTTACGCTCCAATAAATTTCTTAGTCTCTAAGGTGCCACAAGTCCTCCTTTTCTTTTTGCGGATACAGGCTGAGACGGCTGCTACTCTGAAACAGGACATTTTCTGTTGGTCCAACAAAGAACGTCGGCGCAGGTCCCTGTGACGGCGCAACGACTCACCCCTGCAGCGCCTCCTGCTGGCCATGTGGGAATTAGCTCTTTCCAGCACAGAGCACCCTCTGCAGGCCCATGTCCCTCTCAGACCCCGGTGCCCTTTTTACCCAGGGTGCTGCGCCCTGGCAGTACCCCCTCAGTCTCTATGGGTCTCCCTTCTCTGGGGAACGCCCAACCCTCTAATCCCCACCTTGCCTCAGTCTGGGCCCCTGCACCTTGGGGCAGATTGCAGTGTAAGAGCCAGTCACCACAGGCAAGGGGGTTTGGGTCTGCTGCCTTTCCCTGCAACCCAGTACCCCTATGGGCCTTGGACCAGGCCCGATAGCCTGGGGAGTTGCCACCCTAGAGCTTCCCTGCTCCTCTGGCCTTTCCCCAGCCCAGCCCAGCCCAGCCTCATTCCCAGTACCCTTTCTGCAGGCAGGCCCTACTCCCTTCAAAACTAGAGAAAAAGACCTTCTCCTACTGGCCCACGGCCCTCTTATAAGGGCCAGCTGGGCCCTGATTACCCTGGCTACAGCTGTGGCTGCTTTCCCCGTCAGCCCAGCTCTTGTTAATCCCTTTCATAGATTCATAGATATCAAGGTCAGAAGGGACCATTATAATCATCTAGTCTGACCTCCTGTACAACACAGACCACAGAATCTCACCCACCCACTCCTGCGAAAAACCTCTCACCTCTTTCCCTCCTACAGCCCTCGCCCAGGGCTGTTTTAAGCCCCTCAGGACAGGAGCGGGGTGACTCTCCCAGAACCCAATAGGTACAGTTCCATTTCGCCTTGAAAGCCCAGGTATGTTACAGCTTGGCAGACCAGGAGTTTTAGAAGGACTGATTGCAAAGGAGATACCTGGGATGACTCTTCTTGCGAATCTAGGTGACATTATTGTTTTGCCTCCTGCTTTATAGGAAACACAGAGAATTCCCTGGACCATGCACGGTGGGAGCACATGCTGCTTCAGGTAGAGGATGGCTTTCAGATGTATTGTCACAGTCCTCTCTTCCCCCTCCAAATATATCAGCTGGGGAAAAAATTAATGATAAATTATTCATTATAAGCAGAGCTGGTCAAACCATTTCATTTGCAACTTTTGTTCAATTAAAAATGGCCTTTTTATTTTCATGGGACATTTTCAAATTTTTCAGGGTTCTTTTTTTTTTTTTTTAAACACACACACACAAAAAAACCCCAAAACAAAATAACCCCAACCCAAATAGAAAATGTTTAGTTTTTTGAAACTGAAGCTGATTTTTTTTCCAGTTGCTTTGCTGTTTGTCTCCTTCCCCCCCTCCCCTCCGCCCCCTGCTTTTCAATCACAAAGTGGAAGAGGGGGAAAAAAGCACGGGGATGAGGGATAAAGGGAAGGAAATGGGGAAAACAAAGAATTGAATAATGGTCATTTTTGATTTTGAAAAGCAAAATATTTTTGTGTTTTCACTTTTCATTTGTATGTTGAAAAATCAAGAAAACAAAAAAATCCCACTTGTTTTGTGAAATGGCCTTACTATTGTTCAACCAGCTCTCGTTATAAATCCCTCTGTATTACCCCTGGGAACAACACAAAACTTAACCAGAAACCCAGCATGCTAATGGTGCTAATGCATCACTGGGGGACGTCTAAAGGATTTTTTTTTCTATTTGCCACTCAAAAGAAAACTTGCTCTGAGAAACCCAAAAAGGAAAAGAGACAAGACAAGGTTTGGTGTCTGTATCTCATGGAGAAGCCTTTGTGGTCAGGAAGAGCTCTTTACAGCCTCATGTAAATCCAGACAAGGAAGATTTTTATGGCGAGGGCTGAAAATGAAAGGAAAGAACCTAGTGACAAAGAAGCCCCAGAAGGTTTGGAGTTCCATTTGGGGTTGGATTACACTCTAGAATTTCCCATTCCAGATCCAGCCTCATTTGAAATTCTTTGGGCTCAAAAATCAACTAAGATTAGGTTCTCTTGTGAGGTTTCTGATATTTCCTGGCTGCTGTTCAAAAGTCGGGCCTGAAACAGCAAAGTGCTGAGAGTTACTAACCTCTGGCTGACTTCAATGGGAGTTGAGGGTGTGACCCCGGGTCCTTTGGGTACCCACTGGCAGAGGCCACAGGAGTGCATAGGGTTCCCAGGATTCCCTGGATCTGATCTCTATATCATCAAAGGGTGTCATGTAAAGCCTTTCCTGGATGCCTGTGCCACACTGCATAATCCTCATAATCATTGCACAGTGACTGGATGGATAATATCTAAGGCGTTATGGTTGTCTACTGAAACTGATGCTTTGAAGGTCTGTGCGTTGGGGCTGGTCACCAGAAGGTGATAAAGAAGTTTCTTTCAGGCAGAAGATGCTTAGCTGCTTGAATGGCTGTATGTAGACTGAGGAATTATTCACAGTGGATGCTAATCAATAGAGCAAAATTCTAATCAAGTGATTGCAAAGTCTCCAGAGGAGATTCGAGACAAGAAAAACACACAAACAATAGGGGGTACCCTGTTTATAAGCGGACAATGGATGCTTGGAACTATATCTGGAGGTCCAGAGGTATCCTGCACCAGGTATCCTTCACCTATTGGACAAATTGCCAACTGGCTTGTCTTATGAATGGAGGATCACATTTGGTCTGGGTGTTTCCTGCTGGGAGAGAGATTTGGGGGAGCTATCCCTTGTGAGACAGGGGACTGTTTGGTTCTTTAAGTTGAAGCTCTAGAAGTGTGTTAGGATTTTATTTTTATGTAACCATTTGTGTACATTAATTATTCTTGCTGCTTCTCAAATCTCTGATCTTGGTGAATTAAACTCTACTTCTTTTCACTGTCAATGTATTGAAGTGTGTGAAATGGAGCGGTGATGCTGAGGTGAAACTGGTAAGGTGGTGTGTAGCAAACCTCTGAATTCTGTGAGTGTCCAGTGGAACAGGGGCTGGACATTCTGGGGATGTCCAGAGGGCGAGCGGTTGGAGTGTACTGATTGCTTATCTGTGGAAGGACAGTGGATCCTGGACGGGGTGAGAAGGGTGTGCTTGTGTTTCCTGTGACTGGCAGAGTCAGGAGCTGACACTTGGCAGGTACAGAGAAGGCTTCCTCATGCTAAGGGCAGGTGGTAGTGAGGTCCCTCACAACCCTGGGTACCTCGGGAGGTGTCATAAAGGGTCCATAGCACTTCAGAGAAGGTGCCTGGTCCTTCGTAGTCCAGGGCCCTTTGTTCAAAGTTGACTAGAGCCATCGTCCATCCACTGGAAAATCACTCCTCGATGGTCAGATGTCTTGGCTCCATCTCATTCTCCAATTCACTGTCCATCTGGGTTTGGGGACTGAGAGGAATCCTCAGGCAAAGGTTCAAGAACAAGAGGCAGAGGAAGTCTGGGTTGTCAATGTTTATAGTTCTCAATAGGGAAATAATCTTCCCAGGACACCTGAATATTGGAAAGTTTACAACAGAACAAGGAAGCAAAAACCAACCAACCAAACAAAACCCCAAACCCCACAACAGCCCCCACATTCTTGCAATTAACCATCTGCTTTAACTCTGGTTTTACACGCAGTTCCTAAGAACATCTCTGGAGATGATAGACGACAGTGCCTGGAGCAGCCAGATATCCCTTGAGTTGAGCTGGCAGATGGCCGGCTATGCCAGCCCCTCCAAAGAGAAGGTTTGTTCTCTGTTAAGGTTTAGTTTCTAGTTACTTTCCCCTGAAATTCTGATTGGAGGGCTGCATAAGGCTTCTCTCAAGGTTTCATTATTTGATATTTTATTCTGCGTATAAAATTTGTTTGTACTTATTCCCTGCTCTCTTGCCCCCCTGCCCTTCCAATATTTGCTTGGACAGGCTGCTTGTCTGTCCTGCATTGTTGGTTCTCTGGCTGGGCTAGACGATGGGATGTTTCTGCAGCATGGGTGCTTGGACTTGGCTGTCTTGTTCCTTCCTGAGTGTTGCTGAGCTGGGTCTGTACTGACAGGCACGTTGTGTTCCTGATATCCCAGGGCTGGTCTCTTTCTTTCAGAGTTTCCTGTATAAGGCGCTAGGAACGTCCTTAGCAGCTTGTCAGGACCTGGTCCATGTTAAATCACAGATTCATACACTTCTGACAACAGCAGATTATATGGAAGCCCCTGAGAGACAGGTGAGGCCTCTGTCCCTCTCTCCATTTTACCAAGTAATCCCTGAATGCTCCCTGTGGGGCTCAGCTCTGAGTTGGCCTGGGACAGATGCCATTTTGCTTCCTATCCTCTTGATTGCTATTTCACTCAGCGCCCGCTCCCCATGTGTCTCAGGCCCGATTGGCACTTTACACCACTTTGGGTGAAAGGAATGGACTCGTGGGCTCTATCAGACACCTGGTTCGATCCTAACCTGTATTTCTCTTGGGTGACAGGGAGTCGTCTCCATCCTCGCAGTCTGTGCTGCGAGCCACTTGGACCTCACCTTGAAGGCACTTCAGGAGTTTGGGGCTGCAATGAGCCAGGTTAAGATTTCTGGGTTCGTCAGCCGCCTGAAGGTAAAGGAGCCAGGGGCTTCTCTCAAACTTCCTCTCCCTCTAAAGCAGGGGCAGCAGCCCCACGGTAGTGTCGGCTCCGGTCAGCTAGCATTGTCCCCCAGTGTATGCGTTCCACGTGATGCCTGCCGTTAAGCAGACAGGAGCACGATGTGGAGCTGGGGTTCTCTCAAATGATTTTCATCGTCTGATGTCTCATGGCTTGAGCGCCCCTCCCATGCACAATGTGTGGGAACTACATCAGTTGCTTGCATGGAAAAGCATTGAAGGTATTTTTAACTGTTTTTTATCCCAGGTTAGTAGCTGGAAATGAGGAGGTGTTGCAAGCAACATGTGGCTTACCAACCCGCTTTAGGTAGACCACCAGTGGTCTACGGATGACAATTAGGGAACCTCTGATTTAGAACAGTAGTTCTCAACCTTTCCAGATTAGTGTCCCCCTTTCAGGAGTCTGATTTGTCTTGTGTCCCCCAAATTTCACCTCACTTAAAAACTACTTGCTTACAAAATCAGGCATAAAATTATAAAAGGGTCCTAGCACATTATTCCTGAAAAAAAGACTGCTTATTTTCCCATTTTTGCCCTAGAATTAGAAAATACATCAACTGGAATCTAAATATTGTACCTGCATTTCAGAGGGCAGTATATAGAGTAGTCTAAAAAAGCCATTGTATGAAATTTGAGTTAGTAACTTTGCAAGTGCTTTCTTTGTCGTCTGCTGTAAAACTAGGCAAATATCTAGATGAGTTGATATACCCCCTGGAAGACCCCTGCAGACCCTCAGGGGTACAGAAGTCCCCCTGGTTGAACACCACTGATCTAGAGGATAGAGCAGGAGACTAGGCCTCTGGGCTCCCATTGCTGGCTCTGCCATTTACTCACTGTGCAGCCTTAGGCAAGACATATAGCGCCTGATCTTGTACCCACCAGTGTCAATGACTAAGCTCCCGTGTACTCCACTGCTGTCGGTTCAGCCTTTTCGGCTCTCTGGGTCAGAGTTACCCAGTGGGAATGATGGCGATGGGGCGGCGAGTTCTATGGGCTCATGGTGCCCGGGCTCCAGCAGTATTCAAGGCTCGGGGGCCCGGCTCCACCAATGTTTGATTCATTCCAAGGCCAAATGAATCAGAAGAACTTGTCTCTAGTGATGTTTCCTACTGTCTAGGATTACCACCATGGGACAAGAGGCAAGACTCGCCGCACCTTGATGCTGACATACAGCAACGTGGCTGTCCATGCTCCAAAAGAGCAGCTTCTCTCCCGAGTAGAGGCAGACATCACAAGGAACATCATTCACCATTACAGAACCAGTTGTCAGGTAAGAGCCTTTGCATGACAACTGTGAGAGGCATTACCCTGAAGTTATAGAATTGCCTCTGAGTTTATAGAGAGAGGGCTTGTATTTTCTAAAACTCTCCTTTGAGCAATAATTTGTCACATAACTGAAATTTAAAACTGTAATGGATGGAGCGTGAGCTGTCACATGTTGTATCACTTTTGTTGCTCTTCTTTGTGTTTTCTCTAGTTTTTCTATAGTCTTCTGAAATTCTGTCGAGCACAGCTACACAGTAATTCACATGGAGTCACACTCAGGCTATTCAGAATAACACTCTAACTCCCCTAATATGTATGTGTATCTAGCTCTATCTTTTGCAAGCCAAGAGAGAATGGTGCTAACTTGTATTTAGTTTCTTTGCTGTCACTCTGTTTCTTGGACTCACTACTTCCCTTCCCTCTTCTCTGTCGTCTTGTTTGTCAGTGTGCTCGTTATTTCTGTTCCCTAGGTGTCTGACTGCTGGTACTGACTCTCCTCTCAGTGCAACCTCGCCACTTCACTTTGCCATTCAGTTCTGCCCTGTCTAAGTGAGAATCTCATTTAGCCTTTGTCAAAAAAGTTGATCACAGTTGAACCAAACGGATATCTTCCAGAAGTTCACAAATGCAAATATTCCATAGGATGGCCCCTGATCTTGACCTCTGCAAAACACCCCCTCTGGATACGTTTCCTGCCTTTTGGAAGATTTAACAATCATGATTTCTCTCTGCTCCATATTCACCAGCCAGGCCATTTTGAGGATGTGTGTTATGTGGGACTATAGACATTGCTAATAGCTGTTTTGCATTTTGTTTTTCAGGTGCTGGGCATCGCTCTTACAAACAAGGTAAATTCTAAATAATCTGCCCTCGGCTCTTGCCTTTTCTATCCACAAGTTGCTTGTTTAAATTGCACAGAGCTTGATTTCCTTGCTACGTCAAGCAGGAGTCCTGGCTGCTCTGGTGTAAGTGGCCCTGGATTTCTTTCATGAACCTGGGTTTTCTCTTCTTCTGAGGTGGGTGCAGAGCCAGGGTCCTCTGCCTTCTGGGGTCTGTGGACACCTCTCTCCTCTCCTGTGGCTAGATTTAATTCCTGACCTTTATCTTCTGGACTCTGGTTCTTCTCTCCGTTTCTCATCCACATCCTCTTGTTTCTCCTTCTGGATTATGTAGGACATGCACCTAAAATTAACCCTCATCCAGAATGTCACGGAGATTAGCTGTGCCATTTTGGAGACCAGAGACTCCCAGGAGTTCGAATTCTCTTACAAACTGGAGCTCCTTGGCTACATGCTGGTGAGTGATGAGGAGCTTTGAGGACTGAAGTACAAAGGAGTTTGTTGTAATGTCATCAGACTGGGTTTCCAGGTAGATGTTGTTTTATCCATTGGCTGTGACTGTACCACTGCAGTCTCATGAGCTACCTGCACGGCACCCAGAATGCTGCTGGCTCCACTCTGAGCTTGGCAGGGATGCCAACCTATTGTGGGCTGTAAGTGGCAGGAATGGCTTGTGTCTGGGGAGTTATCTTTCTGTCTCCGTATAGCCTGCAGATGGCCCTACGGTCCATTTCTGAGGCAGAGAGCCTGCCGAGCACGGTGTCTGTTTATTACAGGTCTGGCATATGGCCCTGTTTCAGGGTGTGAGAGGAAAGCCTCTCTGCCTTTCAAATCCATTTCCCATTTTTTTAATTTCCCTATTCGTGCATTTCAGGACTTCATTAAAAAGGAACCACTGGATTCCCTGGCATCTCCAGTTCGCTACAAGGCAATTCTTGCCATTAGACATCTGAGGTAGGCTATTTTCTGCCATATTTCCTGGCACTGTGACGTCGTCTTTGTTAGTTCATGAGTGCCAGGTTGGGAGCAGTTTGATGCCTGCCGGGTTTGGCTCACATGCTGCTCACCAGCAGAACTTTAGTTCTTGAGGGTTTGAATGTGTCCATTTGGAGGCTTGTGCTTGAAAGACACAAACTTGGAGGTTGTGGGGCATGCAGTCCAATGCAGGAGAGTTCAGATGGGGAGGGAGGTGTCTGGCTTGCTGGCAGGGGGAAGGAAGCTAGTGGGTTTCTCTAAAAAGGGGACTTGAAGCTTTAGCTTTACTTCTCAATGAGCCAATACTTAATAGAGGTGCAAAGAGGTGCTCAGCTGCAAAGTGAAGGGTTGTTTGCATTTGGGGTTTTAGATTGAGACAATCTCCAGTCATTGGACCCATTTCTTTTACTTGGAGGTGGTACTGAGTCTAATGCATGACTTTTCTCTCTCTCTCTTTCTTCTGCCAGCAAACTCAAACCATCTTTGACCTTGAAGGAAAACCGTGAGCTCCTTCATCAGTGTTTCAAAAGTTTGTTTCCCCTCCCTCCGCTGGAGAAGATGATGAAAGAGGAAGGTGAGACAGCAAAGGATGCTCTGCCTATACAGGTACGTGACAACAATTCTCCTCAGGCACCATCCACTGTATTTCTGCCCAGCAGGCACTGGGTGATGGCAGTCACACATGGCCTCCCTGGCAAGGTTATGGTTAGCTTTCCCTAGCCCCCAATCGTCCCCTCCCCCCCCCCACACACAAATTATCTGTGCTGAGCCTCACTCCTTCTCTTCTGGTTTCAGTCACTGTACATAGAGTCCTTGGAAGCCCTTGGCAAGCTAATGAAGACTTTGCTGGAGGAAGAACCAACCGCACACTGGTTCCAGGAAATGTTTCAAGTGAGTAGACCATTGAACCATGGTGAAGATTGTTTGTTTGTTTGTTTGTTGTGTTACTGCAGGGAAGAGTCAGAGATTTAGGGGGTCAAGCTTCAGTTGTGGAGGAATTTTCCACAATGGAGTGAATTGTCGGGGGAAAAAGCACCAAATTCTTCCTGGGATAAGCAGGCATGTGCCTTGCTGAAATCCACAGAAGCTATGCCATTTTATGCCAGGGCTGGATTGGGACCAACTTCTTACAATGTAGTTGACACTACTTGGACCGGCAAGAAAATCACCACTGCAGTAGCCAAATCCAAGAGAACCAGTTGAAACTGATCACTTCTTCAAAGAGGAATTCATTCATATTGAGTTAAGCCCTGTGTATGGAAACTCATCCAGAGGAGACTTCCTGTTCCTCAGACATGAACAGAATATCTTGAAGAGCTGAGGGGTGGGGAGTTTGATGCACCTTCAGTATAAAAATGAAGTTCTAAAAGGAGCTGGGCTGGGGGGGGGGGACTTCTCTGCTCTTTTTCAAATTAATAAAAAGAAACGCTCCTCTCTGTCATTTGGCCACTCAATGTGGGAGAAGTTGCCCAGGAAACAGAACACAGCAGCAGACATCAAACAGCATGCAATGTGGTAGACAGCTCCCATCAGACAGTCTACAGAAGACATCACGAACACAGGCCCAGGTTCATCTCTCATGTAACTCCTTTGTCTTCAATCACTCAGAGGTGAATCTGGTCCCTGGCACTTCCATTAGACATGTGATTCCTTCGCTCCATGGAGGTCGGGTGCTTTGGAGAGGGATTTTAGTAACAATTAAACCTGTTTAAAAGGAACTTTTGGGAGGGATTTTCTGGTACTAACTCTGTCCATTCCCCTGCTCTGCCAACAGCTACTAGAGACATGGCTCCATTCAGAGAAGGAGTGGGAGAGAGAAAGGGCCTTGCAGGCCACCATCCAGCTGCTGACTGCCTATCAAGAGACAGTTCATAGCACAGTGAGTATAGCCTTCCTCTTCCTTCAGCTGACTTCCCTGCTTATATCCGATCTGACACTCAATGCAAATGCATGAAAAAAGCTTCCAGGGCAGCAGCTGGGATCTCAAAGTGACTAAGATCCCTCTGCTTCTATAAGAGAGAGGTTTACACAACAATGCTGTGACCACACTCCGGGCAGACTGCAAGAAGTAGAGGGCAGACGATCCCCCAAACTGATGGCTTATTCTAGAATTACATGCACCAAGTCAACAGCAAAAGAGCTTCCACCCTAGTTAACAAAATGCCAAACGCGGTCCCCTTTTGGCATTCCAGACCTAGGCTCCCATCTAAACAGCCCAGTCTAATATAGTGAGGGGTTACTGAAAACCTGATTCACCATATGTGAGGTTCACCCATCATAAAGGACCAGATGCTTATCCCCAGGTCAAGGTGAATCTCAGGTCTTTCCCAAATAGCATGCTGCCAGCCAATCCTTGATGACGAAATTGAAGATTTCTTCTTAAAAGAAAGAAGAGAGTTACAAATGGTTAAAAGATCAATATCCATACAAGTGACTGTCAATGTTCATAGTTCAGGATCTCATCAGTGATGGAATAAACTGCTGGCTTGTACAAGTCTCTCTGGAATCATCCCAACAGATCAGAATCCAAAGGCAGCTTAGATGTAAAGACTGTTAGTTTTTCCATGCATTTTCCAGGTTCTTTCAAATGATGATTTGGAAGCTCTCTGTCCTATGGCTTACACTTTCCCTGTTCAAAGTTTCAGCAGACTAGAGATGACAGGATGAGGCCCGAGCCTTCTCTTTTCTAGCTATTCTAGCAGGCTGACAAGCCTACCTCACAAAAATGGTTCCAGCAGGACCTTCCCCTGAGAAAGACTAGGCAATGCAGATCGCCTCCTGTACTTTGCTTTGAAGCTAATCTTCTATTTCCTGTGCATACACAGTAAACTAGTTACTCATTCGCATAAGGTGATTAGCCGTTCTTCCATTATAACACAGAGAGTTAAGCTGAAGACAATGTAGAAAGTATTAGTTTCCTGCAGTATCTTACATCTTTGATTTTAAGGTTAACTGAACACCTTGCACACATAATGAAGACTTGAAAGGAAATGAGCATCGACAAGCTAATTTGGTTACATTGTGAAGAAGTGAGCTGTAGCTCACGAAAGCTCATGCTCAAATAAATTGGTTAGTCTCTAAGGTGCCACAAGTACTCCTTTTCTTTTTGCGAATACAGACTAACACGGCTGTTCCTCTAAAACCTGTCATTGTGAAACTTCTAACCGCGTATAGATCAACAAAGACAAATAGACTTAGCATCTATTGTTCATTTTTGAATGAGTTGAGGATTGCTAGTCTAATCCATCTCTTTGAAATTCACATGCAAGTGAACTGTCTTGATACAGTGGAAGTGCCTCTTGTTAAGTTATTATGGGTCATACACAGGTTGCCTGGTCTGCCAGTGTCACAAATGCATTCTTGGTTCTTATGCTCCCAGGGTGGTAAAGGAAAATTTCTATTTAACCAGCTAAGAACATAAAACATAAGAATGGCTAACCTGCCTCCCGCAAAAGAATGGTTCATCTGGCCCAGTATCCTGTCTTCTGACTGCATTGTGTGAAGATATGCTTCCTTTGGTTTGTTTTAAACCTGCTGCCTATTAATTTCATTGGGGGGCCTCTTGCTCTTGTGTTAGGTGAAGGGCTAAATAACACTTCCTTATTGACTTTCTCTACACCAGTCATGATTTTATAGACCTCTAGCATATTCCCTCTGAGTCGTCTCTTTTCCAAGCTGAAACGTCGCTCTTTTTTTAATCTCCCTTGGGTGAGAAGTTATCCCATAGGCCTAATTTTTGTTGCTCTTCTCCGTATTTCTTCCCATTCTAACGCATCTTTTTTGAGATGAGATGACCAAAACTGCACGCAGTATTCAAGGTGTGGGGGTCCTGTAGATTCCTATCGTGGCATAATGATATTTGCTGTCTTCTTATCGATCCCTTTCCTAAGGGTTCCTAACATGTTGTTAGCTTTTTTGACTGCATGTTGAGCGGATGCTTTCAGAGAACTGTACACAATGACTCTGAGGTCTCTTTCTTGAGTGATAACAGCTAATTTAGACCCCATCCATTTCTATGTACAATTGGGATTATGTTTTCCAATGTGCATTACCCAGTACAGTACAGGAATCAGGGGCACAATGTTACCAGATGTGCCTGTTACTTTGGGGTAGGCTCATTGATTAGGGTTACTCTTCTTGGGGGGGGGGGTCTGTAATTCTATTAATGTGCTGCTTATGTCACTTGTGTGTTCATATGGAGCTCTACTCCTTCCTTCTGCAAGTGCCCTCCCAATGGAGCGACCCTGCAGGACCTCGGTTCCCCAGGGCTGGGTTCCTCCAGCCCTAGAACTAGATGAGCACGCACGCACGTACGCTCACACGAGCAGAGCAAGTCTGAGCGGACCAGGTCAATCAGCCCTCTCCAGCTGATCCTCTCATATGTCCCTGTACTCAATGGGCTGGGTTAAGCAGCACTTTCAGCTGCTCCCCTCTTATGTGCCCCAAGTTTAACACATCCCTATCCCACTTCCACATTACAATTGTACTGGTAGTAACCCACTTCATGAGCAAACCCCACCGTATTTTTGGGCGCTACCGGGACCTTTAGCTTAGGTAAAAGAAGGGTTGCTGCAGAGTAAATGGGGGAAGCGGAAAATACAGAGTGAAATTTGGAGAGCGAGAGAGAGGGAGAGAGAAGCAACCAGCTGAACCATAAAAGTTATTTATTGAATAATAGTGATAACTACACAAGGAGGGCTAAACAAACATAATGGTTACATTTGAAAGGTTAATACCTGAGGAAGAAAAGAAAACGGAGGGGCGAGGGGGGGGGGGGAATCTCATCCACTCCATGAGGCTTGAACTGGGTGGGGTTCTGAATTGGTCTGGAATTGGTCTGAATTGGACTAGAATTGGTCTGATAATTGCTGAGCTAGGTGTGTGCAGGCATAGGTTCATTAGCATCTGGAGCAGGGATTCCCATGATGCAATGCGTCCCTGCTTTTCTGGTCCCAGAGTTCAGTGCGGTTCTCTGTTCCTCATTCTTCATGCTAATTCCTATCCCATCTTTCATGCAGATGAGGCTAGGGGAGTTGTTTCTGTTCTTCATTCTGTATGCAAATGGAGATGTCTTAATCTTGTCACCCTTCTCAGGAGGGGTGTAGGTGTGTCTCCCAACACCCTTCATTGTTCTCTGCAAGCCTTTTCTCTGATGGGTTTTGGTTCAAACAGAGACTGGTAGGGGCGGGGGGTGTCTTTCATGAGTCAGACAGGCTAGATACTGTGCCCTGGTTCCCCAAAAAACACAGAGCTGACTGGTCTGAACAGTAAGGATGGCAAGTGAAGTCTAGTCCAACTGGAGACCATTCATTCTTTGTTCTTCGTTCTATTTTCATTAGACTCAGGGAACTTTTGATCAGTTTGGATCTCTGATTGGACTAATAGCACCATACAGCTGTGATTCGCTGGCCACGTCCCGTCAGTGCGTGGTTGACTGTATCAGCTGCCTTCTCTGTATACAAGGTGAGGAGACCATTAGCAGGTATAAGGAATTCTTCACCTTCTTTCACTGTTGTAATGTCCATTTGTCTGCCTATCTCGTTCTTTCTGTCCTGTCTGTTGTCGCTTAGATAACAGAATGGTGGGCATCTTGTAAATACCTCATTAGAAGAGAAGATTCTGATGTGTAAAGAGCCTAGCACACTTTTGGGAACTGTACAACTAATAAATGGTCTGCATACAGGTAGATAAGGGCTAAATTCCTTAGGGCTTGTCTACACAGGGACAATAAGGAAAGTTAATCCAAATGAACTAAAGGTGTACATTTCAAGTGCATGAGGTAAATGGCATTAAACACATGTGTGGATGCTCTGATTCTGAATTAAAATGGGCCTTATTAATTGTAGTGAATTCCATGAATGAAACTAACCTGAATGAAGGCCACTTTAATTCTAAATCAGTGTGTCCCCACAGGTGTTGAATGAAGTTTAACGAATGCATTTTGAAAATGAATGGGGATTAGCTTTCTTGAATATCTCCATGGAGACAAGCCCTTGGTACTAAACATTTTCATTCTCTTTAACCTGCCACTGGCTGGACTGGAGGGGTTTCCTGGAATAATTCTGTAAACAAAAAGTTCTTCCAGCAGCCCTCTGCCATGAGCACTCCGAGCGACTGGGGTAAGTAGAGGCCATTTTTCCCCTTTGTGAAAGAGTAGGATATTCTTTTCACCTAATGGTTAGATGTTAAGGGATAGAGCTTGGTTATCGTTAAAGGCCATTTCCAATGAGGGTGACCAGACAGCAAATGTGAAACCTCGGGACAGGGGGTGGGGGGTAAGAGGAGTCTATCTAAGAAAAAGACCCCAAAATGGGGACTGTCCCTATAAAATCGGGACCCCTGGTCATCCTATTTCCAATGATTCTTAATCAGTCCTAAAAACAGTGTTGGTGATTCAGAAACAGAATAAGGGACTCCAACCTTTGAATGTACAACATAGTAATCCCAGCATTGTTTAGAAGTGACTGATGATGAGCCTGGGTTTCTTGCCAAAGTTTTTTGTCTATCCCCGTCTCTTTTACAAGGAGAGTTTGATGGAGGGATTCACCTCTAAACTGGAACCTCTGATCTACCTGCATGAGTTGTACTTGAATAGGAGCTTAGATGTAAATAGTGAGAGCAGAGAGACTACTGAAACCAGACACACACACAAAGCTGCTCCAAGCTGAATACAGTGCTTGTTCAATCCTGGATCATTCACAATAACATACCACTACTGTTAACGTTCAGACATTTTAGGGTGTAATCCCGACTCCATTCCAGTCAACAGGAGTTTTGCCATTGACTTCAGTGGGGCCAAGATTTTACACTATGCTGATGACAACATAGCACATGGATCCTCCCGTATAAAGATCCATGCAGTAGGGGTTCAGTTTCCTTAATCGTTACAGTACTTTTTCTCCTTTTCTCCACTCCAGGACAGTCTATAAACCTGGGCTCAGCAGAGGAGGAGCTGAGATGTCTCCGTGAAGCACTAACAGCTCCAGACCCCGAGGCTCTGTTTCAGGCATCTTCCAAAATGGCCAGGGTAACTGACTCAAAAAGCTTGTGCGGATGTGCGAGTGACCGGGCACCGTTCATTTGACATTTGCTCTTTCATGATGCCTTTCCGTACTCGGAGGGAGCTGTGGGAGCGGGGCGTTGGCTGCTAGTAACCAGCAAGATGCTTTTCATAGATGTGTGCTCTGAATGCCACGTAAAAACCAGATTCCACAGAACGTTGCACGCCCATGAAAATGCGCACGCGGATGCACACGCATGTACCTATCCAGCAGGGCCGGCTCTTGCTTTCTCACTGATCCAGAGCAGTGAAGCACAAAAAATAATGAAATAAAAGAGCCCCCATGCCGCCCTAAGATTGGCCGGAACACCGCCCCTTGCAATCTGCCGCCCCAAGCACGAGCTTCCTCGGCGGGTGCCTGGAGCCGGCCCTGCCATCCAGCCACCCAGGAGAAAAACTGTGTTAGTGGAACATCAAGCTGAGAAACCACCCAGGATTCATTCCGTCACCTTGTGGGTTTGCCTTCGCCGATATTTGTGTGCATGCCTCTCTTGACTGACTTCTATATGCTGTAAAAAGATGCAGTGTATGTAAGAGACTACAAAGGGAAACTTACCTCCTGCCTATCCAGTACAATGTTGTGCTAACTATGCAACAGAGTCTTTGCCTCTAACCTGATATCATTAGTGTAGAAGACAAAAATGTAGTCTATAGACTAGAGAGAGAATTGTAATCCCAAATGGCGAGCTAGACAGGAGGCTAATTCACCATTTGCTGATGCAGGTATATCTTTTTTTCCATTTTTAAAAGTGCTGGAGCCAAACATCATTGCGGTCTCTCCTGTTTTTGATTTGTTCCCAGGTTGTTAGTGAGTACTTTCCCTCCGAACAGGTCACAGACTTTATTGCGGCCACATTGGGTGGTCTGCTGTCTGCTAGCCCCACCTGTGCCACGGCAGCTGGACTATGGATGAAGATCATCCTGAAGGAGTGTGGAGATGCCATGCTGGACAAGGTATAACTGGGAACTGGAGAGCTTTTCTGCCTAAACTCTAGGCTTTTTGATCTTTGCCCTCATGTGTAAGGAAGAAAAATCTTGCTGTTTCTCCCCCTCGGACATAGAGTCGATTCCATCTCTGTTCCTACCCTAAGATAGGCAATGGCAGAATCAATAGCAGTAGACCGAGATAATCCAAGGGAAAAGGAAGATGGTTGGTTCTTTATTGCTCTAGCTTGTTGCCACAGTATTCAGCCAAGAAAGGCTTGAGAAAACAGACTCTGGGGAAAAGACAAGAAGACAGAATGACTGGCACTTGGAGGCCTCCAGGTATTAGGAGGCCTATGGCTAAGGGCTACATGGATTAAAAAGAGCACTGGGCTATTGCCACCCTCTTGCCAGGTTTCTGAGCCTGGCCTCCAGCCCGAGCAGGGACAGCTCCACTTTTAGCCCCATCGTGCAAGCCCCACAGGCCCAGGTTGACCTGAGCTCTGAAACTCACTGCTGTGGGGTTTTTTTGCTGTGTAGACCTACCCTTTAAGAAGAGAAGGAAGGAGGGAGAAAACTCTAGTGTCTTTGGGATCCACTATTTATATGCCTTATTCTGGAGCCCAGTACATCAGGGCTAGATGAAAGGAGCACTCCACAAATCTTCTAACAAGGCTGGTGAAAGGCCTCAGGACAGGGAACCCTCGCAGCAGAACTGCCATGTTTGCACAGTGTTTTGAAGATGTGAAGGGCTAGGAATGAATATGAGAGGTAGTCACCTGTTCAGAGTCCCAGGCATTTACACACTGTCTTTAAAGCACTTGCATATTTTGTGCTTGTGGTTGTTGATGAGCTCTGCATTCTTCGAGGCAAATGGTCAGATTTGGCTGCTTAAATCACAGCTGCAAAATCTGGGCAAGCCAAGCTGCCTTTTGTGCATGTGAACTCGTTTGTGTAATGCATAGCTGGGCACCACCACATTAAATTACCTGGTATGTCTATGTGTGTGTCAGTGTTAATTTTTACAGCCGTGTGTGGGCAATTTGTGTGGGCTCAAGTTACGCAGACGTATTTGAACATTTGCTTCTTGAAGTGAGGCATTTCTAAAAAAGCAGCAAATGGCTAAATAAAGGTTTTGATTCTGTAGAGTGAATGGAGAGAAAGAAAAAGGGACATTTCTTTCTGGTTTTGTTCCTTCCAGGTGCCAGATATCCTGGCTATACTATATCGCCACATGCCTACTATCCGGGAGGGCAGCTTGAGGCAGTTCCTGGTGGAGGCAGTGTCCATTCTAGCTCACCATCACCAAGAGGCAGTGATCTCCAGCCTCCTCAGCAAACGTCTGCCGATGGACAGGTATATACCGCTACCTATTGCATTTATCTTGGTAAAACATGGATCCCACAGCTTTCCTAGGAGATGTAGGGCTTCATTTAAGCCGCAAACAGTTTGGGATCATTCCTAAGGGTTAATAGCCTGGCTCTTTCTGCAGGAAGGTCCAAGAACATGTTAAGGTGGGGTGCGGAGAGAAATTAAGTGTCATTCTGTTTCCATTCATGAATAGCTGCTTTGACATCCTAAAGATCTATCTTTACTGGTATAACTGGAGTGTATTGTTGGAAACATCTACCTCTCTAGACGCCTGAATTGAGCTCACTCTGGAAATGAGCAGTGGCTGTTGGTTTCCTGGTAGCATGACAGCTTCAGGTGCAAATCCCTGGCTGATTGCAAAGACTAGGGCCAATATTATCATCAGACCTCTGCTTGGTATCAATGAGGGTGTGGCTGCTTGAGCAGAGTTGCCATCCTTGGTACTTAAAAGTGGACTGGAAGCAGATCCATCATTTCATTTCAAGATCCCTAACTGAGGTATCAGTTATCAGTGCTGGAATCTAAGACCATAAGAACAGCCATACTGGGTCAGACCAAAAGGCCATCTAGCCCAGTAGTCTGTCTTGCGACCGTGACCAGTGCCACATGCCCCAGAGGAAATGAACACAACAGGTCATTGTCAAGTGATCCATCCCCTGTTGCCCAGTCCCAGCTTCTGGCAAACAGAGGGTAGGGACGCCATTTGTGAAGGGGACCTAGGATGGCCAAGAACATTCGTTCTCATAGTTGTATGTCCATCTAGTAGGAATCTGGCTTTTCTTTCATCCACTTGCCTTCCAAACCCTAGATCTTTGGGAGCCACATGCTCATGATTCCATATTGACTGGGAAGGGAGAAAACAGGAAGTGAGGTTGGCGCTCTGTGTCCTGTCCTTCTGAAGTCTAGTATTAATGGTTAGGCTGCTTTAAGACTAGGTCACTTAACTTAGTTCTGTAACTGGAAACTCAATATTTAAACATGAGGAGCATTAAAGGAGGACAGGACTCCTAACTCTCTCATCATAGGCAAGGAGAACATTTGGTCTTTGCTAAAATATGACACATTCAGGGTGAGCCACAAAAGTGTCCAGGGCTCACCTGTAACTTCTGTTAAACTGCAGTGACACCGCTGAGCAGTGGAGATCTCTGGGGGGAGACCCCTTGCTTGCCACTCAAGTCCTACGAGCCCTAATAGAGAAGATAAAGACTCCAACAAGAACAGAAGGCAGCATCACCTCAGAGACCGAAATTGACAGGCATTTGGCAGCTGCTGAACCTCTCTTAGTAAGTTAGATGGCAAACATGTCTTTCAGGCTTTCCTGTGCCCTGCGATAATCCTGCTGATGGAAAGCTGGAAGTGTGGTATAATATTGCTGTGTGGGCACTTCTCCTCTGATGGACTGTTTCCCTGAGTCCAGCTCTGCTGCCTGTGGAACAAATACGGCAGTTTTAGATACGTTACTGATTTACTTAATGCTATCTGGCCATTAGAAAGTCTTTGGAGCAGGTTTCTTTGCAAATCTTCCTTTGGACTCACAGCATGCCTTGGGAGGTCATACACATTTGTACAGATGTGGGAAAGTGAGCCACGAGTTAAGCAAGTTGCTCGCTGTCATTCAAGTTACTGGCAGAAGGGAGAATTTCATACAGCAGATATCAGATGGGGAGAGAGGGTGTGATGGTGTTGGGAAGAGATCTCCTTTTTTACCATGCTCTCCTTTCAGGCAACATGTGCCATCTTTGAGGTGGTGTCAGCCCTGCAGTCGAGCAAAGCTGTGCGGGAACTGCTCCCAGAGTTGTTTCCTGTTCTCCTGCAGCAGGTCAGCCAAACCCTCGGACAAAAGCTGCCTTTGCCAACGAGAAGCAGCCCGAGAGAAATCCGAAAAGGGCTACAACTTACTGAGGGCAACCCTTGCCGGTAATTAGAAGGAAGGGAGAGAAACCAAGAGAATTCCAGTAGAGTTGTGTGACGCTCCCGAGGAGTTCCCAGGGTTATGAGGCACCTTACCACCACGTGCCCTTCGAGTGAGGAAGTCTTGTCTGTGCCTGCTGTGGGTCAGTTCCCTGAAACGACCAGGCTCTGGCAAAACAAACCCTGCCACCCAGGCCTCCTCAGACCTCAGTCTCTTTGTACAGGTTAATGACAGGCACACACCCACCCCCGAGTCCTCTGACCATTCCGTATGGTGTCCAGCCCTTTATCCACTGAACTCCCACAGAATTGTCAGGCCTGCTGTTCCCAATGGAACAGTACACACCCGTTTATTACTTCTACTTTAGACTCTGTACTCGATACTTAGACTCTGTACTGCAAAACACACAGCACTTAGATATATTTCTAGTGAAAACAAGAAGGGAGATTATCAAAGAACAGAGATTCCAGTGACCGTCAGTAAGAATGCAAGCAAAAAATGGTTACATTTCAAATGAAATCATAACTTGCTCCGAGAAACTAAACTTAACCAACAGGTTAACCTCCTGTCTCAAGATGTTTCTCACCCAAAGTTCTCAACCAAGCCTGATCGCGACCCCTCTTTCATGAAGCAAACTCGCGGTCCATCTACTTCCTAAGTGAAAGATGTCCCCCAAATAGACTAGAGCAAACCTTTGATGTGTACCCCAAAATTGGGTCCCCACCCCCTGTCTACTTCCTGCTACTTTTCTTTCTTTAAAGTTCTCACAGTCCTTCTCAACTGAATGTACATTAAGCATGTAGGGTTCACATGTAAACAAACAGATGGATAAACATTTCTTGCCTGAAAGAAAACCATTTTGTCACCTTTCCTGGTGACTAGTCCCGAGACACAGATCCTAAGAATGTAATTTTCAATGCATATCCATGACTCTTTACACAGCATCTGTACATGCGTTTCACAATGATATTGGTGACATGGGCTTTTATTTGAGACTCATGGGGCAATCTTTTAGTGAACTAGAATGTACGTACCAGGTCCCTCGGCACCCACTCTGTGCCCCTCGCCAGTTAACACTAAGATTCCTGAGTCCTCAGTTGACTTCAGCTCTGGTAGCACATTAATGTACATTTCCCACCAATCTCACAACATGATTAGTTTCTCTTCTTGTTGTGTTTCTTTATTCCATGCCAACAAGGTGCTCAAATTCCAGACTTCATGGTTTTATAATGTCTCTGAATTTTCCTAGGAAACCAGGATCTCAGCTCTCTTCACGGATGGGCAGCAGGTATCAAATAAACATAAGGAAGTACTACTTCACACAACACACGGTCAACCTGTGGAACTCATTGCCAAGGGATGTTGTGAAGGCCAAAAGTATAACTGGGCTTTTTTTAAAAAAAGAATTGGATAAGTTCATGGAGAACAGGTCCATCAATGGCTATTCAGCAAGATGGTCAGGGATGCAACCCCAAGCTCTGGGTGTCCCTAGGCCTCTGACCGCCAGAAACTGAGACTGGACAACAGGGATTGGATCATTTCATGATTGCCCTGTTCTGTTCATTCCTGCTGAAGAAGCTGGCATTGACCACTGTTGGAAGAGAGTGTACTGGACTAGATGGACCATTGGACTGGCCCAGTAAGGCTGATCTTAGGTAGTGGCCACAGTGGGTCAGGTTTTCAAGATGGGTGCCTCAGTTTTGTCCACAAAACTTGAATTTGTTCAGATGGATGGGTACCTAGCTATGTGATTGCTGGCGCTGCAGACACGAGTATATATTCTGCTCATGCTGTTGGCCCATGTGCAGGCCCATTTTAGGTACCTATATGTGACGGGGTGGTAGGCTGTGCCCCGGCCTCTTCCATGGACACAGACTGCTCCGAGTCCCTCCAAAGTGTTCTAGGGATGCCTGCTCCTGAGATCCTGGTGGTAAGGGCTCTGATGACTGTTTGACCCCAACGGATGATCTTAAGTCACCTTTACGCTTGACCTTTGTTTTCTTTCTCCTCCCTCTTGTCTATACTTTCGTGTCTAGGTTTCTCCAGCCCCTTTACATATATTTCCTCTTTACCTGGCCCTTCAGGTTTTATTTCCACCCCCCTTTGGCCTCCATACCTGCCTTGGTGTCCCTGTTAGAAAGGGATTCCAGTCCATGCCCAGTAGAAGGCAGTGGGGCAATCCATCCACTACCGCTACATGTTTCTGCCTAAACTTCCCCTTAATATTCAGGGTCCTTAAAATTGGGCAGAATTTATCGTCCCCATGGACACTGGGCAGAATTTATTGTCCCCTTGGACCTGGTATTCAGTTTTGATCCTACCTCTGGGAAGTATCCAGTGGGGTTTCACTAACTCCTGCCTGATTAGCAAACAGGATGAAGCTGTGTCCATTAGTCCCTTTGGTGGCTCCTCCCTACCCAGACCGATACGGTAGGTACTTTCTTTTTTCTTTCCTGCCTGGGAGTCTTGTCCCAACCACAAAACTGGGCAAACCCACAGTCCATTTTAGGACAGTCTCTTTTTAGTTGTCCTTCACGTCCATGTCGGAAGCACACTGTAGGCCAAGCTCCCATTACAGTTCCTTGAGGCTCCTCCCTCTTCTTCTTGCTGCCCTTCCCAGCTGTAGGCACTCTGGTCCTTCTCAGATCTAGTCCCTTAAACCACTGACTCACTCTGGGAATGTCCGCCTCTATAAATTCCTCTCACTTTAACTGTGGGGTCCAGATGAACTGGCTGGCGCCACAGAACCCATCCTCGGATATGCTCAGGGAGACTCTGAAGAAACTTCCAGAATCATGCAGTCCATGATCTCCCCCACAGTCTGAGTATCTGGTCTTACCAATGAGTGGCCCAATCTTTTAATTCCTGTCCAAATGCACAGAGGCATAATCCCTCAATCCATCTTTCAACTCTACATTTCTGGCAGTACTTTTCTGTGGACAGGCCCCACCTCGTCCAGCATGGCTGCCTTAATCATGTCATAATCTCTTGCCTGCTCATCACTAAAAGCCCTGTATGTGCTTCCCCGGTTAAATAGGGTGCCAGTTGAAGGGCCCACATGGTTCTGTCCCTAGGAGGTCTCTCTGCTGCTCCTTGAAGAGTAACCAAAAACACATTGGGGTTGTTCGCAGGTCCCATTTTACAGTCTGATCTCCTGTTCCTGGTTTCCATTTCCTGTCACAGGACTCGCCAAACTTTGGAGGAGTTGTTGCCAGACCTGGGCTTGCTCCCGTATAAATTCCTGATGGCTCTTTTGCTGTTAAACCTACCAGGCAAGGAAAGGCTGTTTTTCTGCCTGCTGGGATTGTTGGAAGGTCTGTCGGGTCTTCTACACCAGTGGTCTCCAAACTGGGGTGCGCGGGATGATCCCGGGGGGAGCGTGGCATTAGTAGCGCCGCCGGACAGCACTCCGCCGTTTTTTTCCTTCGGCGGCAGCTCTGCACGTCCAAGGCTGGTGCTCCCCTTTGGCGGCCCGCCTGCGGCAGGTCTTCCATCGGTGGCGCGTCTGCGGCAGGTCACCCTGGGGGTGCGTGAGCCAAAACGTTTGGAGACCACTGTTCTACACCAGCAGTTCTCAACCGGGCCGGTTTTAGCGGGTCTGCCAAGCAAGGTTGGCTTTAGACTAGCTGGGGCTCCGGGCAGAAAGCTGAAGCTTTGAGCCCAGCCGGGCTGGAGCCCTGAGGCCCAGCACCTGCACTAAAGCCCCGAGCCCCTGCACCCTGTGGGGTTAAAATCCGGAGCCAGGAGCCCCAAACTCTGATGCCTGGCAGGGCATAGGCCTGGAACTGGGCCATGGAGTATTTCTAGCATGTTGAGGGTGGGGGGAGGCTCAGAAACAGAAAGGTTGAGAACCCCTGTTCCACACTTCTCTTTGCTGCTTCATCACTTGTTTCAGTGTTCCCTCCATCACCGGACTGCCAAACCTCTACACCGGCTTCTCCAACAGGCTCTCCATTTGCATAGATAACAGGGAAATCCCTGATGAGCCCCCAGCTGTGACAGAGAGGGGTGTTGCACCCCCACATCTTCCACAAACACAGACCGCGTTGAGACTTTTTTCCTTCTAAGCACCAACATATAGTCTATTTAATCCCCCTACCAATACATAGCACCTTTATATTGTATCTCAACTTTCTAAACTCTTCTCCAAAAGTCGGGTGGGGGGTAAGGTGTTTCCACTCAGAGACCTCACTTTGTCAGGCTCTCCTAGCTTTTTGTCTTTCTGTTTCTCTTAGGGTGACCAGACAGCAAGTGTGAAAAATCAGGACAGGGGTAGGGGTGTGGGGCGGGGGGGAGGGAATAGGCACCTGTATAAGATAAAGTCCCAAATATCAGGACATCTGGTCACCCAAGTTTCTTTCTCTGTCTGTTCCCCTCAAAGGGCTCCTGCCCATGTCCTTTTACACAGTTTCCCTGTTAATGGAATGATTGGTTCCTTGACTCACTAGCCCCAATCTGACCTTGTAATCAGGTACACCTCTCTCCAATTAGGCCTTCTGTGAGGAACGGAATTAGTAGGAATAGTGACCAGAGTGCTGACTCAAGTGCAAACCCTCAGCACTCTGTCACCTCATATCTGGAGATATGACCCCAGAATGTCCATTAGTGATCACCACACTCGATGCCCCCTGTTTCTGGGTCCTGATCATGTACCTTTTCCACATCACTTTACTCTCCTAGTGCCCATAGTCCTTGCAGAAAGAGAAAAAGGACTGCAAAATATTGTCCCTAGCAAAACTAGTCCTATGAGATGTATGAGACTGAAACTTACCTCCCAGCATCAAGTCCTTCCAGGGACACTGGTGTCCAGGACATTGCCAATGGATGAACTGCCGATTGAACAGCAGACCTGAGAAGTAGCCGGGGCTTCCTGACTCTCTGTTCAAGCTGCACCTTCCTCCTGATTGCTGCAGTTCTGTGCCTCTCTTTCCCCAGGCTTTCTATCAAAGCATTCGAGTCTGTGCTTTTCAAGGGTGGGAATGAGAGACTGGTGAGAGCGCTCAGGAAGCAGAGAACGTGGATTCTTCTGGAAAACCCCAAGACTCACCATGAGGGAGTGTGTCTGCTGGTGAGGTAAGAGATCTAGGAGGCATCATTTTATCCTTGGGAATCAGTAGCCAATAGAGTGGCTGAGAGGGAACCTCCCGTTTATAGCTTTGTGGGGGGGTGGGGTGTCCTGGGTGGAAACACACCGCTCCCACTCCTAGATATCAGAGCTGTCTGCTCAGAGCAGCTGAGTTTTTTTGAAGTGTGCAATCTAGCCCATGAGCGGTTTCTTTTGTCTTCCAGTCTTCTGCTAAGATCTGGACTCATAACACCTGAGATCATACAGAGCCTCCTCCGCTGGGTGAATTCCCCCACAGAAAACCACCGAGTCACCAGCACAGCTTTCCTTGCCCAGGTAAGACACAGGGCTCTGAAGAGTAGTTTCACCATTAGACTGTTGTCTGCCTTTCTTTCGGGAGTTGTACAGTTCTCTTCATAGGAGTAATTGTCATTTTAGACAGTAGAATAGGTCCTCCTTTATATGGAAACCTCACCAGGAACTTCACGATACCTTTCTGAGTCCTTCTCTCTCTGTGGTTTTTATTGCCGTCATTGCCTATACTAGCTACACAACCACAGGTGCTGGCTGAGAGAGATACGGACAGAGTTTGGATGACTGGATCTCTTCTGCCAAGTCCTAGTGCTGATCCTAACCAACAGCTCCTGATTTTGGTTTCGCTCAGCAGATCTTCTGAATGAACCTAGTGTCCTAATACTACCAACCAAGCAACCTACAACTACATTAATGTCTATCTTAGGTTCTCATTACTCTAGTATCTGAGTACCTCCAAACTCTTTAATGTCTGTATCCCCACCACACTCCTGCGAGGTAGGGAAGGACTATATTTCCTATTGTACAGGCAGGGAACTGATGCACAGAAGGGCTAAGTGACTTGCCAAGGTCACACAGGAAGTCTTTGAGGGAGCAGGAAATGGAACCTGGGTCTCCTAAGTCCTAGGCTAGTGTGATACCTGCCGCAGCATCCTCCCTTTCCACAACCTTCCTCCAACATCTGCATCATATTTCCCACTTATGCTAAGCAACTATCTTCGGGGCTCATCTGCTTCTAAGAAAAACAACCTCTCTGTGCCTGTGATGGGCTGTACCTGAGCTTTGAGGCTCCTTACAAGAGGCCCCGTGGTCCTACTACACCCTGCCCCAGAAAAAGAGCCCCCAGTCTGGGTCTGCCTAGAGAGGCTTCATGAAAGCAGCCAATCCGAGCCCATGAGGCTCGGCTAAAAGGAGCTGAAGGGCCTTAGCAGGTCAGTTCCTGGCAGGAACTGGAGGGGCAAGAAAGGGCGCTGCTCTCTGGCCACAGAAATTCAGGGGACAGCCAGAGTTTCATTCTGGCAGCCTTTACTTAAGCTGGGTTTTCAGGAAGAGAGTCCCGAAGAACTTTAACCCTGAGGTGAGGGTGAAGCTAAAAGTGGCCGGTAGGAAGAAGCGACAATGAACTGAAATCAAGCAGTGCCTAGCTCCTGTTTATAGGATCCATGGTTTGGAACCCAGAGTTAGGGGCAGGCCCAGGTTCCCCTACCACCAACAGTGGCATAAGCCCCATGGAGGGGACAATGCTAATGGAGAGCTTGAACAAAGGGCAGAATGTAAAGGACCCAGAGTTGGGGCTGGAGACCCAAGTGAGGGCAATGGGACTGTTCTGGACTACCCCAGAAGGGGTTCCTTTGGACTTTGGGACTCAGCCAGAGGCCTGAGCCACAGAAGGCTCACTGAGGACGGCTGGCAGGGTGCACCAGGGGTGAGAAAAGGACTGTGATACCATACCCAGCCACTAAGAGGCTCTCAAGAGGTGAGTGGATCCCTATTCTAGTGCCCAAAAGGAAAGCTCCATGTTTTGTAGACCTTTCTCATTTGTGTGGAATGCTAAAGTTACAGTGGATTATGTGGCAAGTATCAGAGGGGTAGCCATATTTGTCTGTATCCTCAAGACTGGGGCTGTAGGAGGACTCCTTGTTGTTTTTAGCGTATGACATGTCTGCTCAAATTCTATTCCCAATCTTACTGATCCTATTGGGGCTAATGGACAGGTTGATTTTCTTTCAGCTAATGAGTGATCCCATGCTCAGGGAGAAGAAGTTCCTTAAGCCAGTCTTACGCATCTTGGAAGAAAGGTCACATGATAGGAACAGCATTGTCCGGCAGATGGCTGTAAGAAGCCTGGGAAATTTAGTCTATGGGGCACCTGAGAAGGTAAGAGAGAATACTGACTAGAATGCAGCATAACTAGAGAAACCAAGGGAAATAGTTCTTCGGAGTTTACAGAGGCTGCACACAATGCACTAGGCCAAATTCTGCTCTCTCACATACCCGAGTAACCTCTTTGCAGTCAATACAGGGCAAGCTAGATCCTTTGCTAAGCTGGGCATAAGCAAACAATCTGTGCACTTTAATATGACCATGTGTAAATGTCTCCATCTAGGAATAAAAAATGCAGGCCTTACTTACAGGATGAGAGACTCTATCCCAAGAAGCAATGATGCTGAAAACCACTTGAGTCATGGCAGAGAATCAGTTGAACATAAGGTGTCCCAATGCGAAGCTGTGGCCAAAAGGGCTGAAATGATCCTTAGAGGCATAAAGAGAGGAATCTTGAATAAGAGTAAAGAAGTTCTTTTCCCTCTGAATATGACGCTCATGTGAGCACTGCTGGAATGCTGTGTCCAGATCAGGCCTCCACAATTCAAGAAGGATGCTGATAAATTAGAGAGGATTCAGAGAAGAGTCACAAGAATTCTCAAAGGATTGGAAAAGATACCTCTAGTGATAGACTCAAGGAGCTCAATCTATTTAGCCTTACAAAGAGAAGGTTAAGGAGTGACTTGAGGACAGTCTAGAACTACTCACATGGGGAACACATTTTGAGAATGGGTTCTTCCCATTAGCAAACAAAGGTATAAGAAGATTCAATGGGGGAAAATGAAACTAGACTAATTCAGACTGGTAATAAGGCATTGATTTTTAATGGTAATTTTAATTAACCATTGGAACAATTTACCAAGGGTTGGAGTGGATTCTCTGTCACTAGCAATTTTAAAATCAAGATTGAATGTTTTTCTAAAAGATACACTCTAGTTCCAACAGAGACTATTTCAGGGAAGTTCAGTGTTATGCAGGAGGTCAGGCCGGATAATCACAAGGGTTCCTTTTGGCCTTGGAATCTAAGTAACTAGGAATCTAATGATAGGATGACACAGGTGTATTATGGCACCAAGTTTGGCTCATTGTAGCTCCAACCTGGTCTGAAATATAGCTATAGGTCTCCGGGGGTGGGAGGGGGAGATGAAATTCCCACAGCTTCATAACTGCTAAAGAAAACGTATTAGAAGTGTGATCAGTGATCAGTGTTCTTTAATGTCCTATTTTTGTCCAGGTGAAAAAGCAGAAGAAGTTTCTTATGGTCATACTGATCAGGGCCTTAAGTGACCCTTTCAGTTCTGAAGTCATTGGCGAGAGCATGAAAGCAGTGGCCAAAGTCCTGAAGGAGCTGAAAGAGAAGGACATAGGTTCTTCCTTCAGAGACCTCACCCAACAGATCCGGACCTACTTTGACAACGTATGTGACCAGAACTCTCCAGCCCCAGTTCAAGCGATCTTGATTAGACTCCATTTACTCCCTGGGCATTGCTCATGTCAGAGTGAAGAGATGTTTCGGCCCCAGGGAAGAGAGGTGTTTTACGGAGGAGGAGAACATTAGGAGGATGGGGATGACATCCCTGCTCCCACAGTCTCCCCCTTCTGTTCTTCTTTCTTGCCACTGAGAACCTCAAAGAAAGTCTGAATACTAGATTAGATAGCTAGATAACCATGAAAAGGGGGTTCCAAGGTACAATAGAGAGTGTTGGGCCTGCTCTATACCATTTTTATGTGAGAGGGTTGGAATGATTCCGTTTTTGCAGAGAATTTTGAGATTTCAAATTTTGGTTTTGTTCCTATTTGTGGGACTCCCTCTCCCCAAACTTCAAAACTCTTTGTGAAATGGAATTACTATTCTCAACCGAGCTCTATTGAAAGCCTTGGGTCCGGGCAGTCTGCTCTCGGTGCTGGGAACCCAGGTGCTGGGAACCCAGGAAACTGTGGGAGCTAGAAGTGCCAGGGAGTTGCAAATTTGAGAGCCAGGGTCCCAGACGCTGTGGGTTTGGAAGCCCACGATCCCAGTCAGCCTGCTAGATCGGCTTCCAAGGAGCTGAATGGGTGCACTGTCAAGATAGCAGGCAGGTTTCTAAGGACCCCTGCCTGGCTTCTGGAGGAATTTCATCAAAATGGAACTGTCGCTAAAATAGTTTGATGAATCAGCAAATTCAAATCAAAAATTCGTGCATGAAAGTGTTTCCAACTAGCTGTAGTTGGAATCCCTCAACTTTAGCGTAGAAGAGATGGCTGTGCGAGGTACGTGATGTGATTGTCCCTTAGTTACTAACTTGTGGGGCTTTCTTGGCTGTAGGAGGACGATGCTCTTCGTTTATTGTCCTTTGTCCTATTTGGCATCCTGGCCCGCGTGAGCAAAAGAAAATGGAAGGGCTATTTCGCCGAGCAGGTTAGACAGAGCTGGGTCACACTTCTGCTGCACCTGCAAGACCCGAACCCCAGGGTTTCAGTGGTAAGACCGAGAGTGACTTATTTACTAAGCCAAAGGAATCTTCCTCCCAATGCCAGGGGAGATCTGCTATTCCTGCCTGCTGTGGAGGCCCAAATTCTCCCCTCAGTTCATTGCCCTCCTGCTGAGTCAGTTCCCGCCAGGTTGCTCCATGGCTGCCTCACCAGAATCCAAGATAGGTCATGGGTCTGAGCCCGACAGCTCTCTATTCCTGTCTGTCTCTGCACCCCAGGCCCCTGCCTCCCCAGAACAGAAGAGAGACCTGGTGAAGCAGCTTTCATAGGTAGATCTGTTCCAAAAAGACATTGATGCTACCTCCAGGTTGCAGTGGAAGCTCTCCCCTCTATTATTCATTCCTGCATGTTTTCTGCCAATTACATCCAGATGAATCCCTTTTTATCCTGGAATAGATGAGCAGGCAAGCAGATGAGTTCCCTTTGAATGACCATAGCACTCAGTAGGGAACAATTAAATGGTGTGACACGCTTTCTTTTTTTCAGGAATGCAGAGCTACGTTTCACCTCTGTGTCCCATTTTTGGGACTGAAGAGGCTCCAAACTGCAGTGAATGAACACCTTGATAGCACAGCTGAGCTGAAGCCTGAGGAGCTCCAGGTGGACATTTGCAGACACCTTGTGAGTGAGCTATTGAAGTGTCTGAGATTCTTGACTGGAGTGGCGTGTGGTGGTGTAGAGATGTGTGATGGGTAATGGAAATAACGGTCAGAGTGGGATATATGACTGAGGGTGATGGAAAATGTAAATCTGCCACAGATCCCCATTTTTCCCACGTCCACCCAGTCACCTGTTCTTTCTCTGATTTACCTGTGGCTCGTAAAAGCATGTGCTGGCAGTCAAAGGGCACTTCTAGCCAGAGAGAGCTCATGTGTCCCTGATTTCCTCTAGGCCAAAGAGAATGCCGAGCTGCTGGAGAACTTGTACAAAAGCACCATCACGTACTTCTGTAGCAGCTGGGAAGAGATGCGGGCAGTTGCAGCCAAGTTAGCTGGTGAGAGAAGATGCCCAGTGTCCCTTTTGGTATTCCCATTGAGGGAGAGAGAAGAAAATCCCACTGTGCAGCCATTAATCTCTCTGTGCCTCAGCTTCCCATACATAAATGGGGATGTTAATATCCCTACCTCTCCAGTGTGGTGGTCGGAGGAAATCATGACTTGCTATAAAGTGCTTTGGGATTGCTGCAGGGAAAGCATGGTGCAGTCATTTAGTAGTAAAGGCTGGGACACTGTCTCGTAGGGCATGTTTACACTTGGAACTGGGGGTCTAATTCCCAGCTTGATGAGACATACCCGCACTAGCCCTGAGTGCTAAAAATAGAGAGTAGCTGCGATGGCAGGAGCAGCAGGAAGTTCAAGCACCCCAAGTATGATCCCATCCAAACCCCAAAGTCGATTCTCAAGGTGGCTAGCTCCTCCCACTGCTCGTGCTGCTTTACCTACATTCTAATTTTAGCATGCGAGCGCTGTCCGAGCTAGAGTGGGCCTGTCCCATTGAACTGGGAGTGATCCCCCTCGCTCAAAGTGCAGACCCACCCACAGTGTTGCTCAGTGCTCTTCACTACTACTTCATCATTGGGAGGCATGCAGCCCACCTGCCCTCAGCGCCTGCTGTTTCAGGTTCCTGGCCACACCACCTTGTCAAGGAGGCAAAAGGTTCCTCCGCTTTGGCCCTGTGCCCTCTTCTCCCAAGCATACCCAGGTGAGACAGGCAGGCGTTGTGCCCTAAGTCTCACCTATCAGTCACCTTGTGGGATCCCTGCTTAGAACTCACTTATTCCTGGCCCCAGTCCTTTGCTCAGACCACTAGACCAAGACACTAGCTTAGCATGTCTCCAATAACTGACAGCAGTGGCAAGAGGAACACAGACTCTTTAAAGCAAATGGGTTTTGTGTAAACATTCTTAAAATAAAAAGTCTTTCTCATTCTCTTCAGTGTGGACTCTAAACTGCACTAGCATCCTCTTGCCCACAGCTCACCTTTAGGCCCACAGTAGGAGAGGCCAAAGACCTGTCTAGGGGCTGCTAATATCACTTTGCACTCAACAAGGGAAGGTTTTATTGTTGTTGTTTGTTTTCCATTGTGTATTTAGGCATCATCCTGGAACACACAGACAGGCAGCGTATGAAATGGCTGGACCTGGAACATCTGCTGATGTGTAAGTAATAAATACAGCTGAAGTTCTGCTCATCCATGAGTTCTAAAGGAATTTAGCTGACTAGCAGCTGTAACCGATAGCACTGGTGCAAAGTGCATCAGCCACACGTCAAAGGACAAATTCACTCTTGCCCAGTAGAAAGTCAGCTTTAATTTCCCCTGAAGGAGGAAGCTGCAGAGGGTGTGATGTGAGTCCGTGCATCTCCTGGTTGTCCTGGCAAGGCCCCCTCCGCAGCCAGTGCTATCCACTCTTTGGGCTTTATTGGCTCTCTGAGGACTCCCCAGGTGAGGAGAAATTGTAGCCACTTTCTGCTGCCCCAAATTTCCCACCAGCAATTTTTCTTCCAGTAGGTGCCCTGCATCCTGCACAAAGCAGCTTGGACCTGGCCTCTGTTCAATTCCAGGGTTATTGGAGCTCAGACAGTGGCTCCTGAATAGAGATGGAAAATAAACTTAAAAGTGGAAGCTATTGAAACAATGGACCTTCTTCCATTTACAGCAGAGTGGATGACTTTCTGGTCGAGTCAGGGTCTCCCCGCTTGTTGGGAGCATGGAAGGGAGCCAATGGAGGAAGCTCAAGCTTTCTTTGTATTGGAGAGCTTCTGTAGCGTGGTATTCAGAGGTAGTAAGTCTCCAGCTATTTCCGGCACAGGTGACAATATGAAAAGTGAGGCATATTCATCTCTCATGTATTTTGCACCCCAATAGAAGGACTGAGCCTAGTTTCACATTTTACCATGTGATCATTCTGCTCTGGTACTTGAAGATTCTGTGATCACGCTTAGCTGTGATTTGACAGTCTGTATACAAACATGTTGTCCTGTGTTATTTCAGCTCTCCAGGTCCTCAAGAAAGACCCAAGTCCCTCTGTCCAGCTGGTGGCAACGGAGGTCATAACTGACATCTGTCCTGGCCGAGTGCTTGGGGACTGAAGTGGAATGGAGACAAACAGAAGAAGGCGCTCCAGTAGTATAAGGGCCCTACCGTCAATCAAACATTAACCCCACCCTTGGCCCTCGTAAACCTTGCCCACCGGTCACTGGAAGTCCCAAGCCATGAGGTATTACTTCCAGGGTCAAGGCGGACAAATGACCGGAAGCAAGGTGTGTCATGTGACCCCTCTAAGAACTCCTCCCATTGTCCTCTACCAATCGGGATGGGTTTCGCCCTGATAGGAACGCCCCAAGAGAAGATTTGACCAATCAGGGGGAGTTCCGGGGCAGGATGACCTGTCTGGAAGTGGTTTGTGTGACCCCTCTAAGAATTCCTCCCACCACCCTCTACCAATCAGGAGGGGTTTCAGCCACTGGAAACCACCCCGAGAGGAGGTTTGACCAATCATGGGGAGTTCCGGGGTGGGGTGATCTGTCTGGAAGTGGTTTGTGTGACCCCTCTAAGAATTCCTCCCACCGCCCTCTACCAGTCAGGAGGGGTTTCAGCCACTGGAAACCACCCCGAGAGGAGGTTTGACCAATCACGGGGAGTTCCGGGGTGGAGTGATCTGTCTGCAAGTGCTTTGTGTGACCCCTCTAAGAATTCCTCCCACCGCCCTCTACCAATCAGGAGGGGTTTCAGCCACTGGGGACCACCCCGAGAGGAGGTTTGACCAATCATGGGGAGTTCCGGGATGGGGTGATCTGTCTGGAAGTGGTTTGTGTGACCCCTCTAAGAATTCCTCCCACCGCCCTCTACCAATCAGGAGGGGTTTCAGCCACTGGGGACCACCCCGAGAGGAGATTTGACCAACTGGGGGGAGTTCCGGGGTGGGGTGACCCGTCTGGAAGTGCTTCGTGTGACCCCTCTAAGAACTCCTCCCACCACCTTCTACCAATCGCGATGGGTTTCGGCTGCAGAGGACCTCCCCGAGAAGAGATTTGACCAAAATGGGGCAGGTTCTCGGATTGGGTGAACCGTCCAGAAGAGGGTCATGTGACCCCTCTAAGAACTCCTCCCAACGCCCTCTGCCAATCAGAGTGCAGCACCATCACCCCATAAGTCCCAGCGCTGGGCAGAGGAAGCCATCTCTTACCAAGAAGACATGTTTTAGAAATTGTGGAAAGGCTGAGAGGAAACATGGACTCCTTTACCACCCCTGTGAGACCTTCAGATTTTGTTTTAGCTCCGAGGACCTTTGGAGTTGTGGGGAGAAAGCGCTACAGCAGTTACAGTTCCGAGGAGGGCCCTTTGACTCAACCGTTGATGGCTACGTCGGAACCTGACCCCAAAATCCAAACCTTTGTGAGGCACCCCAGTGAGTGTGACAGCCTCTCATTGTCCATGCCCTAAAGTTGGAAGGCGATTGTGGCTTGGGGGAGTCACAAGGTGAACGGGAAAGATGGCGCTCAGGTAAATGAATGATTAAGAAGCGACTGTCGATCATGGGGGTGTAATGGGGTTTGGAATCGACCTGGCATTGCATAAATCTAAAAACAGGCAGTGGGGTGCTTACACTGTTTTTTGTCTGAAAATCTCTCAACAGCTCGACGATGCCTTTCTAGAGGCCTTTGAGAAGTTGCACATCGGTAGCCCTGTGGGAGTAAATCCATCACGCATCAGTTGTTTTTGCTCCTGTCTGAGACCCAGATCTCAAGAGGAAAATCCAGAAAAGGACAAAAATGGAAGAATGAACCAGCTCAGACTCCCTCATGGTAGGGGTCATGGCGTCCTTTGTTTCAGGCGGCTGTAAAAGATTGTGTTAAACCAGGCGATTAATAAAACTTATTTAAATGTGTCAGAATGAACGTGTCCCCCTCCATACTTGTGTTCGTAAAAGACGGTCCCAGGAAGAGTCATGTCTCCACAGACGGCTCTGTTAAAGAAAATCTGTTAAACCCCCAGGAAAGTTGGGGGCTTTGACGGGGTCAATCTTCTTTTTCAAGTGGCCAAAAAGCATCATAAAACTTTAAATAGAAGACAGGTAGGAGCTTGGCTTTCACACCAGGATGCTTACACTTGACACAAACCAGCTCGAATACGTTTTAAAAGAACCAAGACCGTTCTTTCAGATGTGGACGCGCAATGGCAGGCAGATTTGGTCCGTATGCACTGGTTCTCCAAACACAACAGCGGTTTTAAGTACATCTTAACAGTGATAGACGTTCTATCCAAATATGCCTGGGCCTTAGGCCTAAAAGACAAGATGAGTGGTGAGGTATCCAAGGCCTTTAAAGCTATTTTTAGCCAAGGTCGCGTGCCTCAAAAATGACAAACTAATCGGTGGAAAGAATTTTGAAACAGACCTTTTAGCAGATTGTTGAAACGGCACAGCGTTAACGCTTTTTGTTACTGATAATGAAGTCAAAGCAGGGGTTGTGGAGCGATTTAACAGAACTTGAAAAAGATGCGGAGGATGTGGCGATATTTTACAGCCCATAGCGCCTTTCGCCACCTTGACCTGTTACCTGACTTTATGAAGAGTTACAACCAGAGCTTTTACAGAACTCTACGTACCAGACCCGCTGATGTTAACCCTTCCAATTCTCTGAAGATATGGAAACTGGTTGATAGAGATGGTTTTAAAATAAAACCGGCTGTTGCCCCCTTTAGAAAAGGCGACCACGTGAGACTCTCTAAAACCAAAGGAGCTTTTGAAAAAGGTTGTGAACAGACGTTTACCAATGAGATATTTATAGTGGATGAAGCCTTAACCAGGAGCCCGAGACCTGTATACCGATTAAAAGATTACGAGGGTGAGACAGTTACTGGAACTTTTTACCCTGAAGATTTACAAAAAGTAAACCCCAAAGGAGACAGGATTTGCCAGATCGAAAAAGTTCTAGCGGAGAAAGGAAAAGGGAGAAAAAAGCAGCTACTGGTGAAATGGTTTGCCGGGGGGACGGGGATGATAAGTTTACCAGCTGGGTGGAAGCGTCTCAATTCTGACGTTTAGACACAAACAAACAAAAAGATTCCTCCTGCAAAGACTGAGGGAGAGAAAAATGAGCGACGGCAGGTGTTACATGACTTTGCCCAGCAATGCCAGCTCTGCAGTTTTTCCTCAAAACACCAGCTCGAACTTTACAATACAGATCTCCCTTCTCCATCTTTTTCATAATCTCTTTTCTGTAGAGGATACAAGGCTGTCTCAAAATTTTGACATCCTGCTGACAGTAATACACGAGCTCTTTCTGCAAGTCAAACGTCTCCTACCTGTGGGCCTGCTACCAGTCGAGAAACTCTGCTTTTTCCCTGGGCATCATGCTTTCTACACCATAGTGCTCCACATGGGGCATAGGCCCCACGTCATTTTGATTTTCTAAAGTGTTCAAAAAAGTGGAAAATACCCTTTGCACCCTTCAAACCCCATCACCTGCGGGAGCTTACCAAGCTTCATGGGCAAGAAGTTTAAAGAGTCTTTAAAACGAATGCCCAGGACCTTACACACATAACTTTACTACCCTGAGTGATCACTTTTAGGCACATCTTTTTCTTCAGTAACTGTCTAATGATGAAGTATGCATCGTAACCTTTGGAATTGTGCGCCTGGAACGTGTAGACCCGGAACTCTTTGCCAATAAAGGTCTGAACAAACACAGAAAGACACTCATCACCCTTAAATTCCCAGGACTTTTCCGGCTTGAGGGACATAGCAAAAATGTAATTGGGAGTGTGCAACCCAGTCTCCTATGTGTATTCAGAATCATAACAAATACAGTTTTCTGAGGATTCGGGCTTTCTAAGGCTGTCCATAAAACCGAGGTGACTGTCTACATCACCAGCGATCAAAGCCTGACCCCGCTTATAGCGCCTCCCTTTACACCTGTGCCGCTTGTCCACGTAAGACTGACCCTTATCGCACAAGGTTTTAGACTGGCATTCAACTTGTTCTGTCGACGCCCAGTCGATGTGTCTGTCTAAACGCTCTCTGGACTGACAATACAGTCTACAGCGAGGAGACCTCAGCTGCACATCCACGCTGTCTGAGCATGTTATGCTCAAGCAGAGGCAGCAGCTGGACCTGCAAGAGTGGCCGTGACTGTGCACCGTGGGGCAAAACTCACCGTAATTTTTTGCTCCAAACAACTTTTTCACAACCAGAACCCCCTAGTAATGCTCATCGTGCAACAGGATGAAATAAGTCTTGGGGTAAACTGCCCCCCCCGTTTTAAAAAAGCCCTAATCTTTTTTTCATCTGACCAGCCCAGTTTCTCATGCAACTTTCTCGCCCCCGCTAATGATTCCGCGTCCGTAGGTTTATGGTCGGACATGACAGCCAAGAGTCCACGCGCAAAACACAGATGGGTACCCGTGTAAGTCAGGTCTACTAAACATTGTCTCTTTTTTATGGATGATTTGACTACTGAGGATAGAATTTAAAACTCTATGAGCGGTCCCCACCCCTGTTTTTTTACAACTGTCACAACGAGGTGCAATGTCCCATTGACATGCAACTCTATTGCTCTGTGGCAGCTTTGAGGTCTGATTGAAGAAATCCTCAGCAGACAGCTCATCCCTAGTTCTTCAGACCAAAAACAACGGCTTAGTTAAATTACAGCTCTCTAAATGTAACTGAACATAATCATCAGGGCCTACCCTACCATTAACGTCATCGAGAACTAACTGTATCCCCCTGTGTATGGCTTCAACAACTTGCTGAGCTGAATTTATTCGCTCAAGATTGACAAAATGAAATTCCTCACAATACACCGACCCCCCAAATCTAGATAATTCACGTTGCCAACTTCTCACTCTCTCCATACACACCTCTGCATTTTCAGGGTTACTTGGGGGTTCCTCTACGGGACCATCAGCGGCATCTTCTACATCAGATGCTATTTGAGAGTCAGACTCCGAGGCGCCTCCGTGAGGGTCATCGGGAGAAGATGGGGACCCATCATTCTAGAGAGCCCTCTGGGGAATTTTCTAAACCAGACTCTGTGTGAGAGTCTGATTCCACCTCCCCATTTTCAGACATGCCAGTTTGAGAGCCTCCAGTCGAGGGCATCTCTTTTTGTCCCCCCTCCCCATTACCTCTTTAGCTCTTTTTAAAATTTTTACAGTGATCCTGGCCTGGAACTTTTTGGCAGCCATTTTGTTTGTCCACCAAGCGCTATCCCCCCTTTTGTTTACACCTGAGCTGATGTGTATCCTTGCGGGTGCCCCTTTCCACAACTAGTCACGCCTGCGCAGAGCCAAAAATTGAAGTATTTTTCAAAAAGTCACCCACCAAAGCTTTTGCTTTGTTGATGTGCTTTCCAGCCCTCCGTTCTTTTAGACCCCCTGAAGATACACCATTCACCGGTATTCTGAACGAAGCATCATATTTTCCCCAAACCTTTTTTAGAATACCATTCTTTTAGAACCCCCGAGGATACAACGTCCCTCAGTCTTCTGAACGAAGCATCGTAGGTGGGCGTTTTCACTCACCGTTTTCTCAGGGCTTGGTGTGGAGGTGGCCGCTGAGGAACTGGCGTTGTGTTTGCGTGGTTGGTTTTCACCAGAGTTTTTTGTTTTGTCCTTGGCTTTGACGTAATTGAGGTTTGGACTGCCCTGATGCTTCATCTGCACTCTTGTGCTGTTTTGAGTTGTTAAAGGTCTCAAAGCAGATTTCTGGTTCTTTGGCTGGTCTGGTGGAGGTGTCCCTGTAGCTTTGACTACAGCATTGTCAGGAGAACTGCACATACCCGATTAGGGGGGAAGGGACATATTACAAAACTTAACTTTACCATCTTTCTCACCCACACCGATGTATTTACTTAAAATACAAAACCTCATAACCTCACAAACACAATATATTTACTGGGCTTCATCCATCCATCTGGGGAATTTTTCTTTTCAGCTGTCTCTTTTCTTTTTCTTTTAAGCTTGTTTACGCTCTGGTCTAAGGGTCTCTCATGTTTTCACCGTACGGTGGAGCAGACAATATGATGATGATGATTATTATTATTATTATAAATCACATGAAACTGTCTTGTAAAGTTAAAAATAAAATATTCATTAGGGTGTTTTTCTATTTAAAAAGTCAGAGCTTTCAAACAAAATAATCCATTTCAGGCTGCACAACAAACAGGAGTTTTGAGTTCATTTCTACCACTTTAAAACAAAAAACAACAAACCCGCAAACATTTTTTTTTAAATACACCTCATTTTGCAAAATAAAAACCAAACTGCTTTTAAAATCAACTTTTAAAATCCAGTTTAAAACACGTTTTGCACAGTAAAAAAACACCCTGTTAGTTTGAAACACACCATTACTATCAGTTTGCAGCCATATACTTTAAAAAAAAAACACCTATGTTTTTTTTACACAGAGAGAGAGAGAGAGAGAGAGTTTAAAACACAAAAAGAAAATGAGTACTTGTGGCACCTTAGCAACTAACCAATTTATTTGAGCATAAGCTTTCGTGAGCTACAGCTCACTTCATCGGATGCATGCAGTGGAAAATACAGAAGATGTTTTTATACACACAAACCATGACAAAATGAGTGTTTATCACTACAAAGGGTTTTCTCTCCCCACACCCTACTCTCCTGCTGGTAATAGCTTATCTAAAGTGATCACTCTCCTTACAATGTGTATGATAATCAAGGTGGGCCATTTCCAGCACAAATCCAGGTTTTCTCCCTCCCCCCCCAAAGAAAAACAAACCCACTCTCCTGTTGGTAATAGCTTATCTAAAGTGATCACTTACATTGTAAAGAAACCTGGATTTGTGCTGGAAATGGCCCACATTGATTATTAATGTGTGTGGTGGGGTTTTTTGGTTGGTTGTTTTGGTTTTTTTTTTTTGGTAAATATAGTATTTTAAACTTTTAATGGCTTTGAGTTGCTAGAAAGAGTGACCCATAGCATTCAAAACCACTCCTGGGTCATATTTAAACTGTCCAGTAGAGTTCTGCCAACTCCAGGGATTATATTTAAACTGCCCAATAGCATCTGCAAATTCCTGAGGTTTTATTTCATTTCATATTAATCCGAACTCACCCACCCACCTCCCTTACTATGGGTGCACACCCATCAAATTTATCCCTATAGCAACAAGGGTAAGGAATCACAGTTACCTTCACTATTCAGTGGGGGTGTGGTTAAAACCATTCAGTTCAACAGGATGAGTCAACTCTGTTGTACTCAAACACATGTCTGAACCATCCCTGTTTTGTTTTCGTGTTGTAAGCAGAGGCAGGATGAGCTCTACCCTGACATCTGGTGGTGAGTTGTGGAAAAGGACTTCAGGAGCTGATCTCGTTTGCACAGGCACACCCACCCCGCCTAGCATGAGCCCACAGGAGCCCAAACGGTCACTTTGGCTGCTGTGGGATCCCCAGTGTCTCTGTTATTGGGGCAGGAAGAATAAAGTGTCGTTATCCTGATTATGTGAATCAAGGACAGTGGAACTGTACTTGGCCTTTTATGACGGAGGGACTCACCATCAACTAAGTAGCACTTGCTAGGCAAGGGACAAGGATTGCAAAAGCCAGTGAATTGAGAGAGTTTGAGGATGGAGGTTTGTGCCAAGTGGTGTGAGCCCCCTTCTGAGAGTCCCATATACCAATTGCACCTTCTCTCCATTATGTAATATCAGAGAGAATTTTAATTCTATTAGGAGTTTGGTTACAGACTGCAGATCTGAATTCACTTTGGGTTCATGGTGCCCCAGCTCTGAGGCCCACTACTACTTAACACAGTATTCAGTGATTTCAACTTGTCGTAGGGGAGCTTCAGTGCCCCACTGGTGGGGGCTTGACCTGGTTTTGCATTGTGTTACTGGAATGGAACTCCTAGATACTGAACCTAGACCCTGTTGTTGCCAACTCTGATGGGCAGAAGGGTTACACTGTAAACACATTTCTAGGATTTGTTCCCCTCCCACTTCACAGCTTGTTGCTGTAAATGGGTCTCTTTTACACAAAGACACAAGACCTAGGTTCTCACAAACCATTTTTTTTCAGTTTAAAAGTCATACAGCTTCTTGAAAACAAACCCAGATCTCCATTAAAACTTTTAGCTCACTTAAGGGCCAGAGACCTTCTAACAGAAACACAGATAATCACAAAGCCCTTTTCATTCGATTTTTTTAAATGTACAGCGACCAAGTTTGATATTGCATGTTTGTCCCCTCATCATTCTCTCAATTAATCCTTTTAGATTTCTTACAAATAGTCTTTTTCTTAAGCAGGGTTCTGTCAGTTTTTGTGTGGACCAGACGGTCAATGTAACGCTGTAAGCAGGCATCTTCCATTTTGGACATTTTCTTTAAAACACGGTCAGGGTCTCCACTGAATTGCACAGCATTTCTCAAGGTCACCGCTTGCGCTAAATGTTCTTGGGTTAGGCACAGACGTTGCATAACATAACCTATGGCAATAATAGTGTTCAATAAGCTTTCCAAACACAGCTCAGCACACAGGCCCCAGAGCTTGCAGTTTCTATCCATTGAAGTCCAAGTCACACAGGCATGGTGCCATTGGGCTGGGGCATTTATGACACAGCCCTCACCATTTTCAAAAAGCTTTTCCCCAAGACAGTGATGAAGAACAGCATAAACAGCAACGCGTACAATAGTCCGCATAACATTTTTACGCTCGTGACGTGGCACTGGCTCAGCGAGTTCCTTGCCAAGCCTCTCCTAAACTCCTCATAGCCGTCCTCCTCGGAGTCATCTTCAACAATTTCTAGCGGCGTTGAGCAAAAACAAGGCGGGCCTGGTTCACCTTCGCTGTTTGATGCAACGCCGTCCAGGGCCTCCGGATCCTCTAGAAAGGCATCATCAAGCTGTCGAGAGATTTTCAGACAAGAAACAAGCGTAAGTTCCCACTGCTTGTTTTTAGATTTACACAACCCCTGGTTCCTAACCCCATTACACCCAATCATCGACCGTCGCTTCTTAATCATTCATTTACCTGAGCTACGTCTTTTCCATTCACCTTGTCTGCCAGTGCCTCCCCCATGCCATGATGGCCTTCCTCCTCCAGGGTGGCGGATGACGAGAGGCCACCATGCTCATGGGGGTGTCTCATGAGCAGTTGGGCTTCAGGGTCGGATTCTGGCATATCCATCAATGGCTGGGCCAAAGGAATCCCCTTGGCTTCTCTCTCATCCTCTTCAGAACTGTCGCTGCTGTAGCGCTTTCTCCACACAACTCCAAAGGTCCTCGGGGCTAAAACAAAGTCTGAAGGTCTCACAGGAGTGGTAAAGGAGTCCACGTTTCCTCTCAGCCTTTCCACAATTTCTGAAACACGTCTTCTTGGTAAGAGATGGCCTCCTCTTCCCAGCGCTGGGACTTATGAGGTGATGGTGCTGCACTCTGATTGGCAGAGGACGTTGGAAGGGGTCCTTAGAGGGGTCACACGACCCTCTTCTGGGCGGTTGACCCCGTCCCAGAACCCACCCTATTTTGGTCGAATCTCCTTTCGGGGCTGTCCTCTGTGGCCAAAACCCATCGCGATTGGTAGAGGGTGGTGGGAGGAGTTCTTAGAGGGGTCACACGAGCCACTTCCTGACGGGTCACCCCGCCCCAGAATTCCCCCCAATTGGACAAATCTCCTCTCGGGGTGGTCCCCAGCGGCTGAAACCCTTCCTGATTGGTATAGGGCAGTGGGAGGAGTTCTTAGAGGGGTCACACAAACCCCGGAACTCCCCCTGATTGGTCAAATCTTCTCTCGAGTCGTTCCTGTCAGGGCAAAATCCATCCTGATCAGCAGAGGACAGTGGGAGGAGTTCTTACAGGGGTCACATGACACACCTTGCTTCCAGACATGTGTCCGCCTTGACCCTGGAAGTAATACTCCCATGAGGTGGGACTTCCAGTGACCTGTGTGCAGGGCTTACAGGGTCAAGGGGTGGGGTTAACGTTTGATTGATGGTAGGGCCTTTATACTTCTCGCTCCTGTGACCCAAAATTGGAACAAGAGAGACTATAATACTGGAGAGAAAGAAAGGAATGTTTTAAATGTTTTAAATCCTTGTACTGTGCTGTAAATTCTTTTCCCCAAATTAATTCAAAACATTCATTTGTATTTTTTATTTTTCTATTTATTTTGTTGTTTTATAACACAATACAGTAACTATAATACTGGCCAGTATTATACTTTTATAAATAGAATACAACAACCATAATACTGGCCCGTATTAGCCATTCTCCTACTGCTCAGATGCTGTAAGGGAGAGAAGGATCAGGCCCTGTAAAGTAGGCTGGGTTGATTTTTTATGATTCGAAGTGTTTTTATTACACATCAGGACATCTAGTCATTCTGATTTAATTGGGGATTGGTCCTGCTTTTGAGCAGGGGGTTGGACTAGATGACCTCCTGAGGTCCCTTCCAACCCTGATATTCTATGCAGCCTCTGGACAAGCTCAGTGATAAGCATGTACATTACACTGCTTGCTCAGGGGTCATTACTATAGAAACAGCCAAGTACTGGCCCAGATCCTCAAATACACCTGAGCTTTAGACTCTGGGTTGTTCTAACTTACTCTGTCTTGTAAGAGCCATTGCTGTACGGGAGATTGCTGTAGCACCGGGGTCGGTAACGTTTGGCACGCAGCCCCCAGGGTAAGCCCCCTGGTGGGCCGGGCCAGTTTCTTTAACAGCCGCGTCCGCAGGTTTGGCCGACCGCGGATCCCACTGGCCGCGGTTCCCCACTGCAGGCCAACGGGGGCTGCAGGAAGCCGTGGCCAGCACATCCCTCGCCCCGCGCTGCTTCTCGCAGTAAAACAGAAGGTTTGTTAGATGACAGGAACATGGTCTAATACAGAGCTTGTAGGTGCAGAGAACTGGACCCTTCAGCTGGGGGGTCCATTTTGGGGGGCAGTGAGCCAGACAACCACGTCTGCCCTTCACTCCATGTCCCAGCCAGCCCCAGACTGAAACTCCCTCCAGCCCCTCCTCCTCTGGGCTTTGTCCCTTTACCCGGCCAGGAGGGCACCTGATTCCTTTGTTCTCCAACCCCTTTAGCTCTCACCTTGCAGGGGGGGAAGGGCCCAGGCCATCAGTTGCCAGGAAACAGGGTGTCGGCCATTCTCTGTGTCCAGACCCCTGCACACACCTGCCCTCTAGGGCTCTGCAACGATCATACACCCTTACCCCACCACCTAGATACTTAAGAACTGCCTAGGGGAAACCGAGGAACCACACACTATTCAGAGGAAACATTAAGAACAGTCCCCCTTCGTCACACTGGGTATGAGATTTTGCTGTTTGTGCAGGGAGCTGGGAGCCCCAGGGCGCCCTGTTTAACCCTGGGACTTGGTGCCTCTCCAAGAGGCCCTGCAATGAGTGTTGGACTGAAACCCAGCCAGCTTGGTTTACATCCGGCCCACAACAGCGTCAGATGGAGCGAACGGGCCAAAGTGAAAGCAGAGCCTCTCCCCAAGCCTCTGGGAAAGACCGACCTGCCTTGCGGGGCGGGTGTGCAATTCCTAGCTTCTCCCTCCCTCCCGGCTGCTGTTAACGGGAGGCAAACAGAGACTGCAATAAACCCCTCTGGTAGGAACGAGCCTGCGCCGCTGGGGAACGGAGCCACCCGGAGCGGATTAAAAGCCCTAGTCCCAGAGCCAGGGCAAGCGCTCTCCTCTGGACAGCGGTTGGGGACGTCATACAGGGCGGCTTTTGGGCCCAGAGTTCTCTTCCTGGCGCTTCAGCTGCTAGTTACCTAGGGCCTCCTCTTCTGCAGCGCTGAGTCCCACAGCTGCACTGAAGTCACTGGGGCAGATCCACTGCTCGTGTCAGTGACCATGGCTCCAGGAACAGGGCTGGAGAATGTGCTGTGCCCCTGAACAGGGCTGGGAAAAACTGCCCCAGCTGAGGTCTGCCCCGGTGGGAGCTGTGGGGAGCCCAGTGTACTGGAAGCTGCTGCTGCCCCGGGGTTTGTGATGGAGAATGTGGGGTGACGGGAGGGGGGCAATTCAGCACAAACAGCTCCTTTCGATTTCCTCCCAGCCACCCCAGCATGCCTGGGGACTCCCCTCCCAATCAATCAAAGCCCAAGACGGGGATCTGAAGCTCGACATGAAGTTATTCCTCCGCCAGCTGATGTAACCCACGCACCTTCTGGGTGTGGTGTTGTGTCCCATCGAGTGGCACCAAGACCATTCGAGAGAGAGATAAGATGAGTCTGCTCTGCAGCCGTCGCGAACAGCCAGGGGGCTTTTAGCTCACGCGATAGAGGCTCATGCACTAAGCTCCAGAGGCCCCAGGTTTGATCCCCATCCGCCGACGACCAGGGTCTGTGGGTGTGACGCTGGCGTGGCTGGCAAGGGGCAGCAGGAAGGGTTTCCATTGAGCGTTAAGGGAAAGGAACTTGTTGGCTGTGGCACGGTGCAGCCGGCTGGTTGGCACACCGGGAGAGGAAGATGGAGAAGAGCTCCAGCCCTGGCTGGTTCCCAGCTCTTGTCTTGGCCTTGTAAAAGGCTGACAGACGTAGTGCGAGGTTTGAAAGCGAACACACTGTGTTCTGGGCCTGGAGCAGCGGCTGGGAAGCATTCCCAATCAACAACCGCACCGGGATCCCTGTAATCCGCACCAGAGTGCAGGGGCAGGGGAGGGAGCTGGAGGGCCTTTGAAAACACAGACAGCTTGATGCCAGCCTTCCCTGGCTGCATGAAGCTATCCTCCAGAACCATGCCACCAAGGGCCCAGTCCTGCAGCGGGACAGCCGGAGGGTTGGTGTCGCTATCCTCCTGTTCTACAGAGGGGGAAACTGAGGCACAGAGCTGGGCCACGTCAGGGCGCGGCTGGGGATGGAGCCCGTCAGATCCTCACTTGCTGCTATGAGGCGCTAGCCCTTGTGTCTGTGCCAGGTATAAACCCAGGCCCCTTGTGCAGGCCCAGCCGTCCGTCCCCTGGCGGGCAGCAGGGCCCATGCGGGAGCCCCCACGCAGCCCCCCACCGCCCTCGGCTGCAAAGCAGCCCCAGCCCCACGGCTGGCCCAAAGGAAACACCTCCACGGTCTTTCCAGGTGCCACCCAGTCTCCCGGCGCCTGCAGGAAGGTTTGGGGTAATCACGCACACGCTGGGTCTCCCAGTCACCAACGCTTTGCCCGGAGCCTGGCTCGGAGGGAAGCGCAGACCCAGTCCAGCCAGCCTTGACGTCCCTTTCCGCGGAGCTGGGAACGTGCCTGGAGCTGCCAGCCCAGTCCTGTCTACTCAGGGAATGGCTTGCTGCTGCTCTTTCCCGGGTCTCCTCCTCCCTCCCCAGCCCTGGAGCCAGACGAACACCCACACACAGGCCTACTGTGCCCATGGCTGTACAGCGGCTGCAGGGCTGCAGCCATCGCGTCCTGGACATATTCAAGGGGAGCCCGATGGGATTGGCCAGGCAAGGAGGGCATGAGCCCTGCCCAGCTAGGATGGGGCACCGTCCCCAGGCTGCTGCATCAAAGCCAGCCCTGGCTAGGAGCGATTCTGTAACCCAGGAGAGATTCTGCAACCATCCGCCTGCTGGAGAAAGACATCAAGGTGAACTTGTCCCAGCTTGGAACTCCCTGTAGCCAATGGGATACATTTGGGTTAGGAAAAAGAAAAGGAGTCCTTGTGGCACCTTAGAGACTAACCAATTTATTTGAGCATAAGCTCCCAGTGCCAGCTGTGCCAGGGCCCCCAAGACCTTTGGGCCTGGATTGGGGGGATCATGACTCGGGCGGAGCTGGGACCCAGGGACAGGTGAGGCTGCACCAGGCTTGCAGAAGAGCTCATCCTGCAGAGACCTGCATGCAGACCCTGCTTGTTTGGGGAGATTGTTTGGGACAGAGCAGGGTGACTTGGGGGGCTTACAGCAGGGTGGGGGGAAGGCAGTGGGGGTAGCAGGGAGGGGGAGAGGTTTACAGTAACTGCAAGCTGTATACACTGCATGGGTGGGGGGGTCAGGGGTGATTTGGGGTGGGGCAGTGGGAGGCAGGAGGTGCGGGTGGGTGACACCCCCATGCAGCGGCAGTGCCCCCTGTAGGCAGTACGGGTGCATCCAATGGGCCCTAGAGCAAATATTGTCTAAAGATCGGAGTTCACCAAACCCAGGCTGAGCCAGCCCTGTCCCAAACTGCCCATCCCTTGTGGGTGTGGACTGCAGCCTGGTGCCCCCTGCCCTGGGCCTGGCCATGCTGGGGGCTGAGTGATCCCAGAATGATGCCCAGTGCACACCCCTTCTCCCGGGCAGGGACCCAGCATCTCGTCCCCCAGCCCTCCCCAGAGTCGTCCCCCAACCTCCAGGGCTGGGCGGGGGGTGGGGAAGGCGACCGGCCTGAGCCAAGTTCACAATTATGCAACCAACCAGCCCGTGTGATGCTGCTTATCATCTTACCGCGCAGCCCAAAGCCGGCTCACCCGCCACTTTCGTGGCATTTTGTTGCCTGAAATTAAATCTCATTTCCTAATTACGGGGTGGACTCAGGCTGCTGGGCAGGGCTGGGCTGGGCTGGGCTTTAAGAAGAGGGCAGCGTAGTGTGATCAGCATCAGTCACAGAGACAGCCTGTTGGAGAACCCGCCCCCCCAAAGCCCGAGACCCCCCTCACCACAGCCAGCCCCCCAGGCTGCATCTAACGAGACCCACTCACCTCCCTCTGCCCTGCAGGAAACTCAGCCTGGCTGGTTCCTACAGGGCCCATCCAGCCCAGTATCCCCTCTCTCTGCTGTGAGTGAACGTCAGGCCCTGCCCACTTGCACGTTCCCAGAATCTGGCCAGCCCAGCGCTGATCGTGCAGAAACGCGCAGTCCTGGACAGTGCTCGGCACAAAGGACTCACACAAACACATTCCAGAAGCGTGGTACAAAAACCACAACATCAAGAATGGCACAAAAACATTCCCCAAGGATAACAGGAACACACTGAGCCCTCCTAAAAGATAAGGTCAAATAGCAACGTAATAAATACAAATGTTTTAATCAAACCAACATGTACAAAAACGTGGGCAATAACTAGCCAGGTCAGAGGGCAGTATCTAAGTCAGAGGGGCAGCTTGTTTGTATCAGGGTATCTCTGAGAGAATGTGTTGGTCCAGCCAAGGGGGAAATGGAAAGTCCTGCCATTCACTGAGCTGCGTCCATTGTCACAGGCATACATGTCTTAGTATCCTCGTAGAGTCTGCCAGGTGCCTGGAGCCTGCGCCATGCACTGCTCTCTCAGAAGAGAAAAAAGGAGCTGTCTCCAAGAGCTCTTGTGATGAAAGCTCTGGACTGGGACTCAGGACGTCTGGGGTCCGTTCCTGGCTCTGCCACAAACTCCATCTGTGATACTGGGCATTTCATGTGGGACCAAATTCCCAAAAGTATTCAGCACCAAGCAGCCTCCATTAGGGGAATGTGAGCATCGGATGCGAATGGACCGCCAGCTGGGGGAGGCTAGCCCCCAGCCCTGCCCCTTCCGGCTGAGGCCCCACCCCTTCCATCCCCTCACCACAGCCCTGAGCCCCCCACCGCAGCAAAGGAAACCAACCACCCACACTCAAGTGTCACTGTGCATTCCAACCAACCAACCACACTCAAGTGTCACTGTGCATTCTCCAAGGCAGTTTCTTCTCTTTCTTTGTTCGGTGCTTTTATTTTCTATCCATTCAACCAGGAGCAGATTTTCCAATAAAACCAATATTGGAAAGTGTGGCAAACTGAGAGAGGGACGGAACCAAAATTCAAAATGATTTAGAGCGAATGAGAAATTCTACACTGGAGCAAATTTAGCCACCTATTGGACTGCGTACATGGATGGGTCCACATATTGAAATGTATTTAGGTTCCTCACATCTATTGATTTCAGTGCGAGTTAGGAGCCTAAATACCTTTGAGGATCTTGTCCATGTCATCACAGCACCCACCTGGTCAGCAGCAGTTTATGTGCTATGTCACAGTCACAGCGATGTCATAATAGTGCTTGCATCATCTGAACTGGCTATCCTGGACAGGACAGGACAGCCTGAGAGGCCAGCTGCCTATCAGTACTGGAGCTCTTTGGAGAAAGGACTGGAGGAAGTGTTGAGGAAAGATTAAAACATGAATAAATTTGTGAGTGAGCAGGAGGTAACTGACAGAGGTAAGGGTCAGCATTGTATTCTCTATATCCATTCTATATTCACACACACATGTAGAAAGCATAGGCATACAGATTAGCTGTAATGTTCTCCTTTTGTATGAGCAGAACCTCAGCTGCTGGAAACCAGTCTCCCTCTGTTGACTTCCTTGTAGCTGTGTTGATTTACACCAGTTGAGGCGTTGGCCTACAGCCTCTGGACCTGGAAACTTTCCTGAGAATCTGAGTTTCTAGGGAATGTTATGGGGGAGGCCTTCCTTCTTTTCTCCCAGTTGTTTTATGTTTGTTATGGGCCCTCATTTTGTGTCTTCTGCATCCATGGAGCCAACTCCATCAGAGAGAGGGGAAATTAGAACAAAAAAGGCAGAAGGACTTCTCCTCTAGCTGTCTAAATGAAGCTCTGCTAATATCTTAAATGCAAGAGAACAAAGCATGGGGGTCACATTTCTTATCAACACTAGTGCTCCTCATCCCACACGGATGGGCAGTGTAGGTTACAGTTATGATTCCGTTTGCATCTGGGTGTTACAACTGAAGGATGCAATTTGCATAACGGATGGGCAATCACCTAACCTCAAGCAGTCTTTCCTGGGAAGGGGAAATCTTGTTAGTTCCTCCTTCATGCTTGGAATGCTGTTACAATGGAGACAGATAAATACGGCATTTCAGATTTCTTGTGAAATATTAAGTCTCCTGGAGAATTTCTGCCCAGAGCGAAGAGATACATGGGAGATCAAATCCTGATTTTTTTCATACACCAGCTATTTCATTGTTTCCTAGAGTTTAAGGCCAGAAGGGACCATTAGATCATCTAGTCTGACTTCCTGTATTTCACAGGCCACTACATTTCACCTAGCAACCCTACCCTGAACCCCAAAATTTGTCTTGGATGAAAACATTTCAGTCTTTAGGAGACAAAACTGTTGTGTGCCATCGGCAGAGGACAGGAGAGACTGAGGTTCCACCAATGCCTGAGGCCCTTGCAATGGTCGAGAATTGATTAGGTCAGATATACTCAGATTATCCTAGCAGGTGATCAGTGCCCCATCCTCCCACTCAAAGGTCCCTGCCAATCCGACCAGGGGGAAATTCCTTCCCACCCACAACTCTGGAGATCAGTTGGACCCTGAGCATGTGAGCAGGACAGCTAAGGAAACAGATTCTCTGAACCATCTTAGAGCACTGGTCCACCCTACCAGGTGTCCCATCTCCTGCTATGGTCAATCCCTGACGCTTCAGATGAAGGTTGGAGGGACTCACCCCACCCCACCCCACTCACAGCGTACACCTCACCAATTGTGCATGGGGGGGGGGGGGGAATTCCTTTATGACCTCTACAGGCAACTGTACAGGGGGGAGGGATAGCTCAGTGGTTTGAACATTGGCCTGCTAAACCCAGGGTTGTGAGTTCAACCCTTGAGGGGGCCATTTAGGGATCTGGGGCAAAAGTTGGGGATTGGTCCTGCTTTGAGCAGGGGGTCGGACTAGATGACCTCCTGAGCTCCCTTCCAACCCTGATATTCTATGAACTGGATGAACTCCGTTCCATGAGTCTTCTCTGCAAGTATTTAAACTACCATAAAAGAAGATTGAAGGCTTTCTTCAAAACAAGGGGCCTAAAGTTAGGCTTCTAAATTCATACTGAGCTCTCCAACAGTGGCCTGATTTTCAAGAGATACCGAGCCCCCAAAGTTCCCAGCATAGCCAATAGGTACATCTGGGTGCTCAGGATTTTTGAAAATGGGGCCCTGACTAAGCAAAACTCTTAAGCATGTGCTTAACTTTAGCTCTATTTCTTGGCTTAGAGTTAAATTATTACTCTGTATGCTATCAAAACTCATCAATTGACAGTAAAGAGGGAAAGGAAGATTATTTTATGGGGGGATCTACTTGAAAGGAGCAAATTTGCTTCATTATGATTTCCCCCCAAGCACACTGGGTAGTTCAGCAAACAAACCTGGTCATGAGGAGGAAGGAAGAGGATTTCCACGATTCCCAGGTCTACTTCTCACAGTGTTGGGGCTCCTGCAGAATCTTGACTAGATAGTGAATTAAAGAGGCCAGCACCAATTTCTGCTATCCTTTTATTTAATTTCAGGTGTTTATAATGAGGTTGTCTCCCTCCTGGCACATATGGATGATCAAGATAAGGGCAAAATTGCCCTCAGGATTGCCTTTATAGCCGAGACCAAGCTGGCTATCGTTCTGACAGTTCTGCTCGAGAAACTGCAAAAGGATGAGGTAGGGCAGTTTCATGAAATTACATCCGCTCTCCAGGTGTCCACACCAAATTCTGCCTGACTTCATGGGGGTACAGGGGACTGCACGGGGATAATTCAGTGTAGAACTTGGCCTGGCGCACCATCAGGAGAATCAGTATTCGCCCTTCTGTCCTCAGGCGTAAACTCATCATGCAAAATGCTGTTCTTACAGATCAGGATGATATAATGCTCTATAAAGAGAGCATTGTCCTTTTACACACAGTGGAGTACATGGGCTGTAGACAGTAAAAGTACACCATCGGACTAGCAGTAATCTCTTCTAATAATACTTTGCCCTTCTTTCGCATCTTCATCCAAAAATCTCAAAGCACTTCCCTAATACTAATGAATTAAGACTCACAGCACCCTTGTGAGAATGGGAAGCATTATCCTCATTTACGGATGACTTGTGTCACAGGGAATTAAGTAACTTGCTCAACACCACTTAGCAAGTTAGTCAAAGAATGTGAATAAAACCCAAGTGAACTGACTCCCTGCTCTAAATCCTAGCCAACACTCCTTTATTATGATGACATATTATTGAGATTATAGCATTGAAGGGACCCTTATCTATATATTTTCTACGGGGGGAATTCTGCAAGAAAAAAATAAAAATGATGCGTACAATATTTTAGAAGTTCTGCAAAATTCTGCATATTTTGTTTGTCAAAATAATACAATATAATTACACCCGTTAAAATTATTTTTGGTTATTTATTTCAAAATACCTGTCAGCAAGTCTGTCTGTATGAATACAGACAACAAAAAGGATTCAGGAAATGTTTTTTGACAAATTGATTCCTTACTATGCATGTTAATACAGAACTCAGAGTAATAATTCATTTAAACTCAATACAGAACCATATTTCTTGCACCCCTTAGGCGCAGTGCAAAGGCTTGGTAGAGTCAGGGGTAATGGAGGAGCTGAGGGAGAGGGAAGTAAATTGCTGGGAAGGAGCCTGGGTGTGAACTTGGAGCGTTGCTGGGTATGGGTGGGAAAAGTATGGAAGAGTTTTTTTGGGAGGGGCGGGAAGGAATTGTTAGGCAGCTCCCCCCATGCAGACCCTGTCTGACCCCTAACCTCTCCCATTCAGTAAGGCACATCTGCCCCTGTCTCCATGTGTTCCTGCACACCCGTGGGTCCTGGCACCCCCTGTCCACATGTGTCCCTCCACCCCCACTCAGAAACCCACTCCCGTGTAGATCTAACGGCTGAGCTCATTGCCCCTGGGAGCGGTTGAGGACTTACTGCAGGAGTTGGGTATTTTATATTCCACATTTACAAATTCTGCCTGGAGTGGCTAGAGCAAGGGCAAGGTGCTCATTTTTATTGTTTGTTCTGAATAAATGAAACTAGAGAAGGGGGCAGTGAAGGGCGCTTCCTCTGGCTCTTTTCTCTCCAGGAAGATTAAACGATGTCAGTTGCTCGGCTGCTTCTGAAGCGCTGCTCAATGCGGTGCTTGTGGAGGGCCGGGCACGTTTTACACCAATTAAGCCACCAATTAGGGCAGGGGCTTATTAGCCACATTACTGTCTGGTCGGCAAGAAAGAGTTTTCCCAATTCTTCTCTTTTATGTTTTGTCCCCAGCAAAACAGAGTAGACATTTACTGTGTCCTGGAGAAAGTCTTACAGCAGGACACCCAGGGCCTGGAGAGAAGGCTTCTGAAGAAAATAACAACACTAGCCTCAAACCACATGAGAGAGACTCAGGTAAGTTAGTTCTCCCGAGATACCAATCAAAGGATCCAAAGCTTTAACTCATTCAAACTCTCTTTTGGGGGGATAAACTATATACTGAAATGAAAATGTATTCTTCTGTTGGAGGCCCACACCTTCCTCCAGACCAAAGCCCAGGTCCTAGAGAGCACTTGTGCACATGCATAAGATGGGACAACTCACATGCTGAAAGTTACACATGTGCTGAAGTGCTTTGCAGGATCAGGACCTGAGACACATGATCTCAGACCCAGAGACAGGCCTATGGTGTCTTAAGGAGCAAGTCTTTCCCGAAGTCTACTCAGGATTTCATTATTGATACTGATTTTATGGGGAAGGCGCTCTGATACTGTAGCGATAAGTGGCAGTATAAAGCCCCAAGACAGACAGAATCTGAGCTATCTCCAAAAGAAGCAGCATTGGATTTAGAATATAGTTTGCCAGCAGGAAAACCCATGGAAAAATCCCTCTCTTGTTCCAAAGGAAGTCAGCCTCCTTTTGGGGGACAGTTTATTCCAGGAAAGCTCTCGGAATATCTTGAAGCTGCCCAGTCTGTGTCTCACTTACCGCCTCAGGGAAGGGCAGGGAAAATATCATGTGACTATGGTGACCAGTCACCCACCACAAGTAGCTAACAGTGAATAGGGTAACGAAGCAGCTTGCAAGCAACTCGAAGGCTGAAAACTCTTTAGCCAAGTGACTCAAGGAATATTTATGACGAATGACTCTACCCTCAGAAAGTTGGGCTGGTTCCTTCACAACTTGTGCACAGAAATAAGGACTTGACTCATGTAAACAACTCTGGCTAGTGCAACCGGCTTCAGTCACCTCAGTCTCTCTCTTTTGGTTTTTGTTTTTAGGAAGCAAGAAATGAACTAAAAGTGGCAGCTAGCAACACCTTAGTGACTCTGGCACGCTGCTATTTCAGCGATGTCATGGTAGAGCTGATGTATCATCTGGAGCTGCCTGAGGAGTTTATTTTCATTACGTTGGGCAACCTGTCATCCGCCTATGGTATGGTCACTTCCCTCTTTTCTTTCAAAGTGATTGTTTTTCATTTAAGGACAGGGGATTATCTCTCTACCTAAAAATGTTTCCGCTAAACAGAGCTCTGTTTGAGTGTGTGTGTAGAAACACAAGATTAACTGCTGTTGCTAGTTCTGGCCTCCAGGTCATGAGCGATCCAGCCGGAGGTGCAAGCTCTAACTTATGCCCCTGAGTGAAATACCTGAAGGATGGGAATGAGTGGAAGATCAGGTCTAGTGGAGCTCTTCTCCACCCCACTTCCCATCCCGCCCCAGTGCTCTCTCCCCTTACTCTGGGAGTGAGTTGGGCATTGGGCACAGCTGTACACTTGTGGAGGATTCCCCTCTTCAGGGTGACTCCCCCACTGGCTTTCAATGGCTGCTTTAAAGCCATTCTTCTCTGCTTACGCAGCGCCAATGGCCTCGGAACCCATAGCATCCTGCCCCACAGTGTTTCTAAGTGTGTTGTAAGAAGGCAGAGAGCAGCTGATTGTCTGTCTTCCTTCTCTTCTGGCCTTTCTCTGCAGCACTTAAGTGGGAATCATTCCCTTTTGTGGGAATGATCCTGAACGTCATGATCTCCATGTTGGAGTTAGTCGAGGACAGCAGGATGAGACAAGCATTTTGTGGTGGTAAGTGCCAGCACTTCCTGTAGGTGCCCCAAATGGATCATAGAATAGAATATCAGGGTTGGAAGGGACCCCAGAAGGTCATCTAGTCCAACCCCCTGCTCGAAGCAGGACCAATTCCCAGTTAAATCGTCCCAGCCAGGATATTTAGGGGGTCTTGGTACAGATTTAAGTGACTGACCAAGTCTGCAAACAGGCCCTGAACTGTGCTCCCTTCCCTGGATTGCACCAGGTGCTGCGTTGCTTGGCTCCCGTGGCACACAGTGAAGTTGAGAATGCTCCTTACTTTGCAGGAGGTGCTGAGCATTTGTAAGTTCAGGCCCTTTGTGACTCACGCATATCGTTTAAAATAAACAGACACAAAGGCTGAAGCTGCCCCTCTGCCAGGAGGCTCCTGGGGGAGGAGGTGAAGGGAGCAGATTTCATTACTGTACATTTAAAAATCCCCTGTTTCCCACTCCTCCACCCATTCTCTCTCCTTAGTTTCTTCATCATCATCATCTCCTTTCACCCTCTTTCTCTGTCTTCTCTTCTTCTCCACTTCTCTCTTCCTTTGCTTTTCAGGTGATGCTCAGTAAGGGGTTAATCCTGTGCCCTTGAGGGAAATGGGAATTTTGCCATCCACTTCATAGAGAACAGGATTGGGCCCTAATTCCTCTTAGCAAGGACACTAGATACACCTACTTTTAGGGCAAAGTGCTCCCCACTACCTTCAAATCCCACTAAAGCCAATGGCAGTTAGGGGCACTGAACATCTTTCAGACAAACTGTAACTCAAGATGAAATCATACAGTGTTCGGGTTGAATAAACAACAACTGCAGAGGACGCGAGTCTTCAAATGATGGTCATTGAAAAAAGATGGAGAGATGTACAAAGAAAAAAGCCTTTTAAGAAACAAGAAATGGAATGGGGGAAAGAGAAATAGCTCCAAATTGATATGGGATTTCAGCATCTAGTCCTGATAGGAGCTGCCATGGAATTGGAGTAAACGATAGGCCTGGGTGTCTTCTCTGAGAAAGCAACTTCTCCTCATTATTACTATGTCCTTTTCACATTGCCTGTCTTCTCTCCTTCCCTGCAGTTCTGGAAAAATGCTCAAGGGCAGTGAATGGATATTTTATGAACTGGGAAAAGTGCTCATTCCCCAGAATGGGTGAATCACAATTCTGCAATCAAATTCTTCCCTTATATTGTCATGTGACCAGCAACTGGCTGACCTGTGAGGAGCTGGAGGTGAGAATTGCTGACGTTCTAAACCTTTAGCGGAAATTGTGATGTTACATTCTGTGTGTCTGGCACTCTTTGTGATGATGGCATTTAATGGTAGGTCCTTTTGGATGGAACAGAGTGTCATGTAAAACATCGAAAACCCATACGTTTATAATGTCACCACATCATGGAAATTCGGTCTGTACCTAGTGTACATGGATTCTAGTTTTGTGCACCTAATGTGCAGATGAACCCGGGATAGTGGGCTAAATTAATTCCTGGTCTAAGTCCATTCAGCCCCAGTGGAGTTACAGCAGGGATGAGTTGGCCTAGAATGCATATTAATCTGGGGAAATATTTTACCTGCTCTAGTTGTGAGGTGCATTAGAATATAATCCTGACACCAACCCTACGAGTCCTGGTTCTTTACCAGGAAATATTGGGATAGGACCGTTCCGACAGTGGAACAAGGGAAATTGCACTCATTAGAAGTAGAAAAGGTGTGCCTATTGGAAGATATTGAATGAATTCATAGGAACATAAATTCTGTGTCTCATCTATGCAGCTCAAGCAGGCCATCATCAAAGCCCTTGGTCCCATGATGGGCATCCTACTACACAAAAAGGAGCCACAAAATCCGATATTTAAGGAGATCTCATGGCTCCTTGAGCAATATAAGGAGGAAATTGATGTTTTTCACGTCACCAAGGTGAGGTACCACTCATTAAGGTAACTGTCTCTGTGTGTGCATGTGTGAACTGCAGGAGGAATTTGCTACCAGTGGGGTTTCCTGGTCTAGATAGTGACTTGTTAGATAATAAATATGCACACAAGTTCTGGCTTTATACACATGGTGACCCAGGCAACAAGATTTGTAGGTAACTGCCTCTGATGAAAAGCATCCTCTGTTTCCTGGGGAGGAAGAGAAGGAGATAAAAAAAACAAAACACCTGCACATCAAGATACTCTCTCCTTGTGACAGGTTTCAGAGTAACAGCCATGTTAGTCTGTATTCGCAAAAAGAAAAGGAGTACTTGTGGCACCTTAGAGACTAACCAATTTATTTGAGCATGAGCTTTCGTGAACTACAGCTCACTTCATCGGATGCATACCGTGGAAACTGCAGCAGACTTTATATACACACAGAGAATATGAAACAATACCTCCTCCCACCCCACTGTCCTGCTGGTAATACCTTATCTAAAGTGATCATCAGGTTGGGCCATTTCCAGCACAAATCCAGGTTTTCTCACCCTCCACCCCCCCCCACAAATTCACTCTCCTGCTGGTGATAGCTCTCGTCCCCTAAAGCCCCTACTTTACTTGTGCTATATTGATGACATCTTCATCATCTGGACCCATGGAAAAGAAGCCCTTGAGGAATTCCACCATGATTTCAACAATTTCCATCCCACCACCAACCTCAGCCTGGTCCAGTCCACACAAGAGATCCACTTCCTGGACACTACAGTGCTAATAAACAATGGTCACATAAACACCACCCTATACCGGAAACCTACTGACCGCTATTCCTACCTGCATGCCTCCAGCTTTCACCCTGACCACACCACACGATCCATCGTCTACAGCCAAGCTCTGCGATACAACCGCATTTGCTCCAACCCCTCAGACAGAGACAAACACCTACAAGATCTCTGTCAAGCTTTCTTACAACTACAATACCCACCTGCGGAAGTAAAGAAACAGATCGATAGAGCCAGAAGAGTTCCCAGAAGTTACCTACTACAGGACAGGCCTAACAAAGAAAATAACAGAACGCCACTAGCCATCACCTTCAGCCCCCAACTAAAACCCCTCCAACGCATTATTAAGGATCTACAACCTATCCTAAAGGATGACCCAACACTCTCACAAATCTTGGGAGACAGGCCAGTCCTTGCCTACAGACAGCCCCGCAACCTGAAGCAAATACTCACCAACAACCACATACCACACAACAGAACCACTAACCCAGGAACTTATCCTTGCAACAAAGCCCGTTGCCAATTGTGCCCACATATCTATTCAGGGGACACCATCACAGGGCCTAATAACATCAGCCACACTATCAGAGGCTCGTTCACCTGCACATCCACCAATGTGATATATGTCATCATGTGCCAGCAATGCCCCTCTGCCATGTACATTGGTCAAACTGGACAGTCTCTGCGTAAAAGAATAAATGGACACAAATCAGATGTCAAGAATTATAACATTCATAAACCAGTTGGAGAACATTTCAATCTCTCTGGTCACGCAATCACAGACATGAAGGTCGCTATCTTAAAACAAAAAAACTTCAAATCCAGACTCCAGCGAGAAACTGCTGAATTGGAATTCATTTGCAAATTGGATACTATTAATTTAGGCTTAAATAGAGACTGGGAGTGGCTAAGTCATTATGCAAGGTAGCCTATTTCCCCTTGTTTTTTCCTACCCCCCCCCCCAGATGTTCTGGTTTAACTTGGATTTAAACTTGGAGAGTGGTCAGTTTGGATGAGCTATTACCAGCAGGAGAGTGAGTTTGTGTGTGTATGGGGGTGGGGGGGGTGTGAGAAAACCTGGATTTGTGCTGGAAATGGCCCACCTTGATTATCATGCACATTGTAGGGAGAGTGGTCACTTTGGATGAGCTATTACCAGCAGGATAGTGAGTTTGTGTGTGTGGTTTTTGGGAGGGGGGTGTGGGGGTGAGAGAACCTGGATTTGTGCAGGAAATGGCCCAACTTGATAATCATGCACATTGTGTAAAGAGTTGTGACTTTGGATGGGCTATCACCAGCAGAGAGTGAATTTGTGTGGGGGGGTGGAGGGTGAGAAAACCTGGATTTGTGCTGGAAATGGCCCAACCTGATGATCACTTTAGATAAGCTATTACCAGCAGGACTGTGGGGTGGGAGGAGGTATTGTTTCATATTCTCTGTGTGTATATAAAGTCTGCTGCAGTTTCCACGGTATGCATCCGATGAAGTGAGCTGTAGCTCACGAAAGCTCATGCTCAAATAAATTGGTTAGTCTCTAAGGTGCCACAAGTCCTCCTTTTCTCTCCTTGTGATTTCCCAAAACATCCTGTCAACTCTGTGTCTCTCTTTTAGATCATAAGCTCCTCAGAGCAGGGGCTACCATATGTTGTCTCTGGTCGGTACCAAGTCAACTGTCAACGGTTGAAAATTAATAACAAGGAGGCTTGAGGGTCATTGCTTTGCACTGCATAACTAGATAGATATAAAATCATTGCCTGTCTGTTTCATCTACCGTTCTATGCAGTGCTGTTGTAGCCATGTTGGTCCAAGATATTGGAGCGACAAGGTGGGTGTGATAATCTAATTGAAGATATTGTCTCACTCGCCTTGTCTCTCTCTTTCATCCACCCTCAGTACCACATGAGCGAGAAGTAAGGGGCCATATTCTGTCTTCAGTGGGGCTACACAGTTGTAAATGAAGTCATGAGACAGCTATAACTTCTTGGTAGTGATATTTACTCACCGTCTATGTTGGTTGAAGCTTTCTAGTACAGAGTATGTGGTCACTTTGGGGGTTGAAATACCCATGATTTGGAGGGAACCAATGTATCATGGACTTGTTTGATAGCATCAGGGCACTACACAACTGTGTAAACATAGTAAAGTATGTAGATGGCATCCGAGACATTCTGGAAGCTTCAAGCAGCAACGGAGAAAAGTGTGTTAGCTGCAGGAAGGAATTAGATTTTCACCATTTTTTAATCAATAACCTGGCAGAGGACATAAAATCATCATGGATAAAGTTGGCAGATGAGATAAAAATGGGGGAGTGGTAAATAATGGAGAGGACAGCTCACGGATTCAGAGTGATCTAGATCACTTAGCAAACGGGGCGCAAAGAAACAATATGCCTTTAAATATGGCTGAATGTAAATGTATGCGTCTAGGCACAAGGGATTTAGGCCAGACATACATGATGGGGGATGCTGTCCTGGGAAGCAGTGACTCTGAAAAAGATTTTGGGGGTCATGGGGCATAATCAGCTGAACATGAACTCATGCTGTGGCCAAAAAAGCTAAAGCTGGGATGCATCAAAAGGGGAATCTCAAGGAGGAGCACAGTGGTTATTTTACCTCTAAATCTGGCACTTGTCTGACGACTGTTGGAATCCTGTGTCCAGTTCTAGTGCCCACAATTCAAAAAGGGTGTTGCTAAATTGACAGAAGAGCCACAGTGAGGAAAGGATTAGAAAATATGCCTTACAGAGGGAGAATCAAGGAAGTCAATCTATTTAGTTTAATACACAGAAAGTAAAAGGGTGTGTGATGGGGTTTACCTACCCCGCATTGGTTCAGCAGGGGTTAATCATGCTTTGTGGGCCGAGGAGGTCATGCCCCCTCATCTCTGCTCGGCATGCTTCAGCTGGACCCAGGATACAAAAGAGAGCCGCTCAGCTCAGGCTGGGATGGCTGCCAAAGGGAGCAGAGGCGCATTGCAGGCTCCTGCAGAGAGACTGCCAGTGCTCCAGGATTCAGAGGCCAGCCGGACTGTGGCTGCAGCTGACCCCCAGCCACCCAATGCCAGAGATGGAGGAGAGACCCCAGAATCCCTGAGAGTCCCAGCTGCGGAAGAACGGGTGGGAAGCAGCGTCGGTGGATGAAGCATTGATCCACTTGAGGTAGCAGGCTTGACTCAGCATGCTTTGGAAGGATCCCCGCTGAGTTGGTGGCAGATACCCCTGCGCCCTGGGCTGGGACCCTGTGGAATAGGTAGGACCCAGTGCAGAAGGGCTCACCACTAGGCAACACTACCCTGCCGCAAAAGGTGGTTCTATCGACTCTGGCCACTAGGCCGCATTGCCCTGCAGCCAAGGGTGGGTCTCCTGACTTTGGCCACTAGGCCGCACTGCCATCCCGAGAAGGGCAGCCCAAGTGACTCAGGCTGTTGGGCCGCGGTCCCTCACCCAAGGGCTGCTGCACTGATCCCGACCATTAGGCGATGCTGCCCTAGGAGCCCGGACTGCTGTGGTGGCTAGGGAGACTAGGCCAGTTGGGCCGCTCCAGATCTACTTCAATTCCTCCTCAACCTGATACCACCCTGACGGGGTGGACCTATCCTGTGACAGGGTGACTTAATTACAGTCTATAATATCTTACATGAGGGACTCCTATTATCTAATGGGCTCTTCCGTCTAGCAGAGAAAGGTGTCACTTGATCCAATGGCTAGAAACTGAAGCTAGACACTTTCAGACTGGAAATACGGCGTACATTTTTAATGGTGAGATAATTAACCATTAGAGCCATTTACCAAGGGCCGAGGCGGATTCTGACGATTTTTCAATCAGGATTGGTATGTTTTTCTAAAAGCTCTGCTCTGGGAATTATTCTGGGCAAGGTCTATGGCCTGTGTCATACCGACCGGAGGTCAGACTAGATGATGGCAAGAATCCGGTCTGGCCTTGGAATCTAGGAATCCCCTGAATCTGCTTCAGTCACTACATATGGCTCCTTTGTGTGCCCACCATCTGACTTTCACCCTCTGTTGCAGAGTCTGAGCCAGCTCTTGGAGGTCTCTGTTGAATATAAGATCCCTCTACCTAAAGGGAAGTTTCAAGCCATCTGCAGTGCTCTGCACAACCAGGTGAGGGGTGGTTTTGCTTGGATCCCTTCAGCTTAGGCACAGCAGATCTGAAGCATATTAACACTAAAAAATCAATGGAATGATCGTGCAGAGCCTGGGGACCTCCTCATGCCTTACTGATTTCTGCAGGCTCAAGAGTAAGCAGGGAGCGGTCTCATTTTCTTAGCTACTATCCAGCTCAGTTTGTAAAGCGATTTCACCATAAGCCGATTACCAGGGGGAGTAAGAGTTGTAAAGTAAAAACTGTGGCTGTGTCTTAATTAGGTCAGCTCTGCTGCTCAAAACACTTTAGCTTCTCTTATCTAATGTATTGGTCATTGTCTTGGAGTCTTGCTGTGCATGCAGGACCATCTCCCTGGGGTTCAGACCTCTAGTTGGACAAGCAGGAAGTGGAAGCTTAGAAATGAATTGAACATTTTTCTTTTCCCTTGCTTCTGATTCGTTTTTCTTTCACCATTTCCCTTCTTCCCACAGATCTGTTCTCCAGCTAAGCAGCTCAGCATCGAAAACCACAAAGAGCTCTTCCATTGTGTACTTCTGCTAGGTACGGGGAAGAGACTCTGAGTTACACAGTGGTTTCTTTGTAACTTCCTTACCTTTGTGAGGTACGGTAAGAAGAAGAGTTCTGCAGACAGTGAGGATGTGATTTCTTCCCTTGCAGCCCGTTCTTCTCCTGATGATCTGCTAGCATTTCTACACGAGCAGCTGGAGATTGAGCATGAGGCCGTTCGTGTGGCGTCTTTAGATTTCCTGAGGGCTATTGTTGGGGCTGACTGTAAGTAACACAGGAGCAACTGTGCCAGCTGCCCTCTTGGCCGACATGCTGAGGGTTGAGTTGAGGACATCCAGAGCTAAAAGCTTGAGCTACTCGAGATTGAGCTAAAGAACCAAGGCTGTGTAGGCACGGCAGGGCTGCAGCAGACTCATCACCTCTGCAACTGGGGCACAGAGGCTCTAGAACACACAGTCACCAGTGGTTTGGAGATCCCCTAAGGGACCAAATGCTGCCCTAAGTTACTCCCATATGGCCACACAGAAATCAACAGGTTCAACTAAGTGCTGAATGTAGCCCAAGATATTTGTCAAGGTCTTTTTCAACTTCAAATACAGAAGTTAACTTGGGGCTAATGCATGTTAACAATAATCAGATAAAAATAGAATAATACTCCTGACTCGAGAATCCTAAGTATTATACACTCTAGACTAGATTCTGAGTTCTGTTATGCCAGTGTAAACACAGATTAACTTCAGTCACCTCAGTCTATCAAACTCCTTTATAATATTTCCATCATGGTAGTAGGATGGCACTATTTAGAGAAATGGAATTACTTTAGATTTACACTGGTGCAATTGAGACCAGAATCTGGTCCTATGTCTTCCCACTGATTCTGTAGAGGAGAGAAGCTTGATACTATTCTTAACTAGGGCCCTTTGAAATCCAGGATTAATTCCAATGTGGAAAGTGAGTGTGTGTGGAACAAAGAAGCACTGTACACCTCTCCTTATTTTTCAGTGCCTGAGACAAGAGTTAAAAAGCTTCTGATTGTGAAGGCAGTGAAATCTACTCTCAGTGATCAGAATGCTACGGTAAGATTGTGTGTGGAACAGTGAACTATTTCAACTTTTTCAGTGTTATGGGATGAATGGATATCTGGGTGGAGCTTTCATTCCGATCCAGATGAGAGACTGCAGAATAGAGAAGGCATGTCATTCTCCTGCCGGTGTTAAATGTATCCATGTTTCTAATCCAAGGAGACAAAATCAAAAGCATAAGGACTCTCCTATCATATCCTAGCTCCTATTTCAGGCAGAAGGGCTAACAAGAAGTGCTGTGTGTAATCTCTACCCTTGCAGGTGAGGAAGGCAGCTCTTCATTTCATCAGGACGCTGCTCAGTTCAGGAAGTGTGGAGAATTGTGCAGCATGGGATCTGGTAGCATATGTTTTCAGCGAGTTCAGTGTGTCCACCAGCAAACTGGTAAGGAGAGTTCTTAACACTTAGGACTCGGTCCTACCATTCTTGCATGCTGATTGCTCCCCTTGACTTCAGTGGGAGTTTTGACTCCAGGACAGCTGGACTGAATGAATAGAGCCAGAATCGGATCCGTTATATTGGTGTAAAGTCAAGGTAACTCCACTGACTTGAGTGGTGTTACTCTGGATTTATACGAGTGTAACAGAGACCAGAATCTCACACTGGGTATTTCCATCTAACAGAGTTATCTATGCTGCTCCAACCTCTGATGAGTCATTGAACATTCAGAAAACACCATTTTTCAGTGAAATGTTCCTGTACAAGGAAGCACATCTTTTTGTTTTCAATAGACTCTCCAAAAAACAGAACGATGCCCCGTTCTGTGGCTGTCAAAGCAGACCTAAAGTATCAGCATAACACTCAGGTTATGCAGGTTGCATAAAAATATCTTCAATCCGTATTTCTATCCATGGACACAGCCGCGGGCCCCAGACACTTTGTGCTCCATGACTGAATCCGTGATATGTATGAACATAAACAGTTCAACTTGACAGTAAGTTGTTGAAGATCTTAGCTCTGCCTGGCCCCTTTTCTACAAAGTCGGAGCTTGTGGCAATAACCACACACACATATCTCTTAAAGAAGGCTGCTTTTTCTCATCAGGCCAGTTTTGGTCCCATTGATAGAATCACACTCACTGCACACAGAATGACCAAGCTGGTTGGGGCATCAGAACAAAGAGATTGGATCCCCCTGGTTCTGCAAATTTATTTCCCCTGGGCGGAATCGGAATGTTTTTCCTCAGAGATCAAAAGATGAAACAGTTTTTCAAATTTTAAAAAGTTGAACACTGTGGGGGAACTCTTTTGTGTCCAGTGAATCATTCCCTTCATTTCAGGGTTTTCCTAAGCCTGGGATCTGACCCACCAGTTCGGAGTTTCTATTATTCTCTTCCCTTCAGACGTCTGTGCACTTCCAGTGCAGTATAAAAGCAGGCATAGGTCAATGCTCAAGATGGCTTTGTAAGAGAAGGACACTGGTTCTATTGCCAGTGTCTTACGACTAGCGAATAAGTTCGATCTAGCTATCTCACAGCAGGGTACAACACTTCTCACCCAGGATGTTGAGGAAGAAAGCACGATCCAAACCCTGTGCATTGACATCCTGCAATGTCTGGACACCTCAGTCAATGGAATGACCCAAGTAAGTGACCTCTTGCTACTGCTTCTTGAAATAGGGACGTTCTTCCTTACGTTCCTTGTACCCCTCCACAAAGAAGCCTTCTGCACAGTCAGCATAATGGAGGATCAGCATGTCAAATTCATGTCAGGGATGATGTGAGCCCTTCATCATGGAGTAAGCGGTTCACAGTAGAGAAAAGATATAAAGCAACTTAACTGGAAGGAATCATGTTGCAGAGATTGTCTCTTAATTCTTTCCACTGTCTGAGTGCAACTTCCCCTTAGATCCCCCATGAATACTTCTGAAACGTAGAGTTGGTGATCCTAGATTTGAAGAGATATTGGGGCTGGGACTGTGCCTTATATAGGTCTGTCAAGTTCTGAGTAGGCTTATGTTACTATCTAAATATCTCCATAATGCTCTAATGCTGGGAAAGAGGATTCATCTCTGGGTGCGAACCCAATTGCTCACTGTTAGGGGGCTTATTCCTTCACCCACTCACTTCCCTGGTCCTTCTCTCATGAACAGAGAGCAACAATACCCGAAGTCCAAAGGTGCAAACAATTCGATGTTTATTGGGGTGAACTTCCAGCAAGCATGATTCCAGTTTCCTTCCTTAGTATCCTCCTTCCCAGCTCTGACACCACAGAGCCTTACACCTGTGTCCCTGTTCCCATTCCTGCCCTTAACCAAACATGATTCCAATTTCCTTACCCCCATTCCCTGTTCCCATTTCCCCCACCCCCCTACTTCCTGATTGACTGCAGACTATATAGTAAAACTTGACTTCTGCTTTGCTATACCTTAACCAATCATGTTCCTGAAATTTAACTAACCAATCCTAACATATTGTAACATGATTATGTACCCAATTATATCCCACCACCTTAATTAGTTTACAGCCAGCAAAATTAATTATACAGCAGACAGGAACAAGCACAGAAGCAGACAGAGATTATACAGACAAACAATAGCAAAGTGGGAACTATAATGGGGGGAGGGATAGCTCAGTGGTTTGAGCATTGGCCTGCTAAACCCAGGGTTGTGAGTTCAATCCTTGAGTGGGCCATTTAGGGATCTGGGCCAAAAATTGGGGATTGGTCCTGCTTTGAGCAGGGGGTTGGACTAGATGACCTCCTGAGGTCTCTTCCAACCCTGATATTCTATGATTCTATGATAATGACAAGACAATACAGAAGTGAGGATTTCACATCCCAGTATTGGTAAGTGAGTTCTTGCCAGACAGGATGCTATCAAACTAAGTTTCCTTTTACATCTTCTAGGCCCTTCCCTTTCTCTGGAGGTGATAGGCACTATCAGGACAGGATTGTATTCCTAACAGCCCAATAGCACCTGATTTCAGTGTGACTAGTTTGGAATGTGAGGATGTGACTGTTCGCTTCCTAGCTTATGGCTGCCTCTGCTGCTTAGCCAAAGGCCTTAGCCTAAGAAGAGGGCCTCAGACTGTCACAGTAAGAGAAGGCTCTTACACCAGCAGACAGTGATTTTGATTCTTTCTTTTATACCTCTATAACTAGCCAAGTGATAAGAATACACCTAAATTCTTAAAGTACAGGCCTTTGCAGACAGGCCTGAATATCTATATCCTAACACTCACCAAACAAGATAGTGTCTTTAAAAGACAGAGTGAGGGGGCACCAGACAGGTAGAGTGAGCTAATGGGGAGAGAGAGATGAGGTGATAGGTTAGGGAAGGGTCCGTGAGGAATCAAAGGAGAAGCTACATGGCAGGGAGGGATTCAGACAGCAGGATACTGGAGGTGGGGGAACGGAAATAGCTCCGTACTGAGCAGTCTCGCTCTTCTCTGCAGGTGTTATGGCCAAGGCTGCTGGAGTATGTGGTGCCAGCTCAGTACACAGGTACTTTGAAGCCTCTTTGCAGATGCCTGAGGGAACTGGCTGAGAAAAAGCAGCGGGAAGGAGAAGCAGCTGCTTGCCTCGACTACAGTGGACGAGGTTTATAAGAGAAACTCTTTCATTTCTTCTCTCCAGGCACTATGAAATGAACAGGTTCAGTCTGCTCCAGTTCTCTCATCTGCAATCAGGAGGCTAAAATGAATGAGGGATGGTCTTGTGATTACAACACGGCCATGGGAGGGAGCTAGGAAATGTGGGTTCTGTTCCCAGCTCGCCACCAAAATTCGGATGTGACCTTGGGGAAATCACTTGATCTTTCTCTCTCAGCTTCCCCACTTGTGAAATGAAGGAGTAATTCATGCCAACCTCACAGAGGTGCTATGAGGTGGAATTCATACATGTTTGTAGAGCATTCTGAGATGCTCAGACTGAAAGCACTATGGAAATGCAAATTATTATCAGCTGTATTCAACATTGGTGGGCATGTTGGAAATGGATAGGTGAAGAACATCAGCAGGACTCTCTGCAAAGCCTGGCATAATTAACGCTATTCTGTTTCTTTCCCTAGTGCAACTCCCTACACCCCAGGGGCTGCTGGCGCGACTCCTGGTGAGTAGACCATGAGAATAGGTTTTCTGTGGAATGGGACAGTTAACTATACAAATTGGTTTTGTAGCTAGATGCTTGACTTAGGCTGAGGAATGTGTATGACTGGGTCTCTCTCTCTCTCCGGCCTCTCCTGAGACACACTGTCCTGCATCCTCCTACTAGCTAGAATGCTTTCTTCTTCAGGAAGGCACTGCAGTAGAAGCAACAACTCTCTTGGATTGTCTCCACAATGAGAGTCTCTGAACTATTCCCTCCCTCAGGAACAAACGGGTATTGTGCTGACAAAACTTAGCCTGTTCTTTCTCTCTCATTGACAGGTAGTAGCCTCATCCCCTTATGAAAGAGAAGGACACGGATGTGCTGCCTTGCAGTTACTAAAGGCCCTGCACCAAACTGTCCATGCAGCAGTGGGTGAGATGTGGGTAGTAAAGATCCCATCTCTGCTGCAGTACATTGAAGGTAAAGTGTTAGTTAGGAGGAGTGTGGTCCATGGAGAATAGAAGGGAAGCCAGAAAATGCAGCTTCGTATTGACGTGTGTTGTGCCATTCCTGTTGCAGTACGTGGGAACAGTGGGGAATTGAAATGGGGCTTCTAGGCCCACACTTTTCCTTCCTCTGGATAACTGTGAACCACTGAGGCCAATTCAAACAGGGCAGAATCAGGCCAGAAAGGTTTCAGCTGAATGGAAATATCACAGCACTTTCCCCCACACCTTTGCTAGGTTATTTTTTGGGAAGGTCAATACGCATGAAGCTGGAGGTTAGTGAAAGATTTTGGGGTTACATATAGAGTCTGATTTTGCAAACGGACTTTTTCTGAAAATTAAACCCCACATTTACTTTCAAGGGGGATTCAATTAAAAAACCCAGAGTTTGTCTTTCTGTAAGGAAACCTGCACCATAAAAGCTAGGTTGGCCAAGTGGGTGCCCTAGGGAGAATCTAGGTATTGTGGGCCTAATAATGTCTTTCACCAATTTTACAGTGGTATGACTCTATTGACCTCCATGGAAAAAACCCTTCAGTCAGCGCAGGCTGCGTCTACACGATGGCGTTATGCCAGCAGAGCTCCAGTGACGTAGCTGCGCCTGTCTAGTCTCTGGGGAGCAGGACAGACCCTAGGTGCAGCACAAGCCCGCTATGTTTCTCATGAACGTCGAACCCCCCCATGGACAAGCGGGTTTGATATTCCAAAAAAGATTTTAAAAAATGAGCTGTATCTTCCCTCCTTGCTGCGGCTGTACAGAGTCCCCAGCACGACACTGTGCCGCCATTAAAGAAGGCTAGGTTAGAGCTGGACACTCAGAAACAGGGCCAGATTCTCAGCTGATGTAAATCAGTATAATTCCACTGACTTCAGTGAAGCTACACCGATTTACAGCCAGTTCGGATCAAGTCCGGAATCTCTGATTCTGCAGGAAAAGTTTGTATTCCCACTAAACCCAGTCTTCTGATGTGCTGAAGAGTTTTGTGAGGTGCTCAGCACCCTCAGCTCCCATTCAAGTCAAGCGGAATTGGGAGTGCTCAGCATCTCACTCCTGGTGGGTTGACGGACCCTGAATAAAAATGCCAGCAGGGTACGTAACATCTGACGAAGTGAGCTGTAGCTCACGCAAGCTTACGCTCCAATAAATTTCTTAGTCTCTAAGGTGCCACAAGTCCTCCTTTTCTTTTTGCGGATACAGGCTGAGACGGCTGCTACTCTGAAACAGGACATTTTCTGTTGGTCCAACAAAGAACGTTGGCGCAGGTCCCTGTGACGGCGCAACGACTCACCCCTGCAGCGCCTCCTGCTGGCCATCTGGGAATTAGCTCTTTCCAGCACAGAGCACCCTCTGCAGGCCCGTGTCCCTCTCAGACCCCGGTGCCCTTTTTACCCAGGGTGCTGCGCCCTGGCAGTACCCCCTCAGTCTCTATGGGTCTCCCTTCTCTGGGGAACGCCCAACCCTCTAATCCCCACCTTGCCTCAGTCTGGGCCCCTGCACCTTGGGGCAGATTGCAGTGTAAGAGCCAGTCACCACAGGCAAGGGGGTTTGGGTCTGCTGCCTTTCCCTGCAACCCAGTACCCCTATGGGCCTTGGACCAGGCCCGATAGCCTGGGGAGTTGCCAGCCTAGAGCTTCCCTACTCCTCTGGCCTTTCCCCAGCCCAGCCCAGCCCAGCCTCATTCCCAGTACCCTTTCTGCAGGCAGGCCTTACTCCCTTCAAAACTAGAGAGAAAGACCTTCTCCTACTGGCCCACGGCCCTCTTATAAGGGCCAGCTGGGCCCTGATTACCCTGGCTACAGCTGTGGCTGCTTTCCCCCTCAGCCCAGCTCTTGTTAATCCCTTTCATAGATTCATAGATATCAAGGTCAGAAGGGACCATTATAATCATCTAGTCTGACTTCCTGTACAACGCAGACCACAGAATCTCACCCACCCACTCCTGCAAAAAACCTCTCACCTCTTTCCCTCTTACAGCCCTCGCCCAGGGCTGTTTTAAGCCCCTCAGGACAGGTGACTCTCCCAGAACCCAATAGGTACAGTTCCATTTTGCCTTGAAAGCCCAGGTATGTTACAGCTTGGCAGACCAGGAGTTTTAGAAGGACTGATTGCAAAGGAGATACCTGGGATGACTCTTCTTGCTAATCTAGGTGACATTATTGTTTTGCCTCCTGCTTTATAGGAAACACAGAGAATTCCCTGGACCATGCACGGTGGGAGCACATGCTGCTTCAGGTAGAGGATGGCTTTCAGATGTATTGTCACAGTCCTCTCTTCCCCCTCCAAATATATCAGCTGGGGAAAAAATTAATGATAAATTATTCATTATAAGCAGAGCTGGTCAAACCATTTCATTTGCAACTTTTGTTCAATTAAAAATGGCCTTTTTATTTTCATGGGACATTTTCAAATTTTTCAGGGTTCTTTTTTTTTTTTTTTTTTTTTTTTAAACACACACACACAAAAACCCAAAACAAAATAACCCCAACCCAAAGAGAAAATGTTTAGTTTTTTGAAACTGAAGCTGTTTTTTTTTTTCCAGTTGCTTTGCTGTTTGTCTCCTTCCCCCTTCCCCCCTCCTCCTCCCCTGCTTTTCAATCACAAAGTGGAAGAGGGGGAAAAAAGCACGGGGATGAGGGATAAAGGGCAGGAAATGGGGAAAACAAAGAATTGAATAATGGTCATCTTTGATTTTGAAAAGCAAAAGATTTTTGTGTTTTCACTTTTCATTTGTATGTTGAAAAATCAAGAAAACAAAAAAATCCCACTTGTTTTGTGAAATGGCCTTACTATTGTTCAACCAGCTCTCGTTATAAATCCCTCTGTATTACCCCTGGGAACAACACAAAACTTAACCAGAAACCCAGCATGCTAATGGTGCTAATGCATCACTGGGGGACGTCTAAAGGATTTTTTTTTCTATTTGCCACTCAAAAGAAAACTTGCTCTGAGAAACCCAAAAAGGAAAAGAGACAAGACAAGGTTTGGTGTCTGTATCTCATGGAGAAGCCTTTGTGGTCAGAAAGAGCTCTTTACAGCCTCATGTAAATCCAGACCAGGAAGATTTTTATGGTGAGGGCTGAAAATGAAAGGAAAGGACCTAGTAACAAAAAAGCCCCAGAAGGTTTGGAGTTCCATTTGGGGTTGGATTACACTCTAGAATTTCCCATTCCAGATCCAGCCTCATTTGAAATTCTTTGGGCTCAAAAATCAACTAAGATTAGGTTCTCTTGTGAGGTTTCTGGTATTTCCTGGCTGCTGTTCAAAAGTCGGGCCTGAAACAGCAAAGTGCTGAGAGTTACTAACCTCTGGCTGACTTCAATGGGAGTTGAGGGTGTGACCCCGGGTCCTTTGGGTACCCACTGGCAGAGGCCACAGGAGTGCATAGGGTTCCCAGGATTCCCTGGATCTGATCTCTATATCATCAAAGGGTGTCATGTAAAGCCTTTCCTGGATGCCTGTGCCACACTGCATAATCCTCATAATCATTGCACAGTGACTGGATGGATAATATCTAAGGTGTTATGGTTGTCTACTGAAATTGATGCTTTGAAGGTCTGTGCGTTGGGGCTGGTCACCAGAAGGTGATAAAGAAGTTTCTTTCAGGCAGAAGATGCTTAGCTGCTTGAATGGCTGTATGTAGACTGAGTAATTATTCACAGTGGATGCTAATCAATAGAGCAAAATTCTAATCAAGTGATTGCAAAGTCTCCAGAGGAGATTCGAGACAAGAAAAACAAAGAAACAATAGGGGGTACCCTGTTTACAAGCGGACAATGGATGCTTGGAACTATATCTGGAGGTCCAGAGGTATCCTGCACCAGGTATCCTTCACCTATTGGACAAATTGCCAACTGGCTTGTCTTATGAACGGAGGATCACATTTGGTCTGGGTGTTTCCTGCTGGGAGAGAGATTTGGGGGAGCTATCCCTTGTGAGACAGGGGACTGTTTGGTTCTTTAAGTTGAAGCTCTAGAAGTGTGTTAGGATTTTATTTTTATGTAACCATTTGTTTACATTAATTTTTCTTGCTGCTTCTCAAATCTCTGATCTTGGTGAATTAAACTCTACTTCTTTTCACTGTCAATGTATCGAAGTGTGTGAAATGGAGCGGTGATGCTGAGGTGAAACTGGTAAGGTGGTGTGTAGCAAACCTCTGAATTCTGTGAGTGTCCAGTGGAACAGGGGCTGGACATTCTGGGGATGTCCAGAGGGCGAGCGGTTGGAGTGTACCGATTGCTTATCTGTGGAAGGACAGTGGATCCTGGACGGGGTGAGAAGGGTGTGCTTGTGTTTCCTGTGACTGGCCGAGTCAGGAGCTGACACTTGGCAGGTACAGAGAAGGCTTCCTCATGCTAAGGGCAGGTGGTAGTGAGGTCCCTCACAACCCTGGGTACCTCGGGAGGTGTCATAAAGGGTCCATAGCACTTCAGAGAAGGTGCCTGGTCCTTCGTAGTCCAGGGCCCTTTGTTCAAAGTTGACTAGAGCCATCGTCCATCCACTGGAAAATCACTCCTCGATGGTCAGATGTCTTGGCTCCATCTCATTCTCCAATTCACTGTCCATCTGGGTTTGGGGACTGAGAGGAATCCTCAGGCAAAGGTTCAAGAACAAGAGGCAGAGGAAGTCTGGGTTGTCAATGTTTATAGTTCTCAATAGGGAAATAATCTTCCCAGGACACCTGAATATTGGAAAGTTTACAACAGAACAAGGAAGCAAAAACCAACCAAATAAACAAAACCCCAAACCCCACAACAGCCCCCACATTCTTGCAATTAACCATCTGCTTTAACTCTGGTTTTACACGCAGTTCCTAAGAACATCTCTGGAGATGATAGACGACAGTGCCTGGAGCAGCCAGTTATCCCTTGAGTTGAGCTGGCAGATGGCCGGCTATGCCAGCCCCTCCAAAGAGAAGGTTTGTTCTCTGTTAAGGTTTAGTTTCTAGTTACTTTCCCCTGAAATTCTGATTGGAGGGCTGCATAAGGCTTCTCTCAAGGTTTCATTATTTGATATTTTATTCTGCGTATAAAATTTGTTTGTACTTATTCCCTGCTCTCTTGCCCCCCAGCCCTTCCAATATTTGCTTGGACAGGCTGCTTGTCTGTACTGCATTGTTGGTTCTCTGGCTGGGCTAGACGATGGGATGTTTCTGCAGCATGGGTGCTTGGACTTGGCTGTCTTGTTCCTTCCTGAGTGTTGCTGAACTGGGTCTGTACTGACAGGCACGTTGTGTTCCTGATATCCCAGGGCTGGTCTCTTTCTTTCAGAGTTTCCTGTATAAGGCGCTAGGAACGTCCTTAGCAGCTTGTCAGGACCTGGTCCATGTTAAATCACAGATTCATACACTTCTGACAACAGCAGATTATATGGAAGCCCCTGAGAGACAGGTGAGGCCTCTGTCCCTCTCTCCATTTTACCAAGTAATCCCTGAATGCTCCCTGTGGGGCTCAGCTCTGAGTTGGCCTGGGACAGATGCCATTTTGCTTCCTATCCTCTTGATTGCTATTTCACTCAGCGCCCGCTCCCCATGTGTCTCAGGCCCGATTGGCACTTTACACCACTTTGGGTGAAAGGAATGGACTCGTGGGCTCTATCAGACACCTGGTTCAATCCTAACCTGTATTTCTCTTGGGTGACAGGGAGTCGTCTCCATCCTCGCAGTCTGTGCTGCGAGCCACTTGGACCTCACCCTGAAGGCACTTCAGGAGTTTGGGGCTGCAATGAGCCAGGTTAAGATTTCTGGGTTCGTCAGCCGCCTGAAGGTAAAGGAGCCAGGGGGTTCTCTCAAACTTCCTCTCCCTCTAAAGCAGGGGCAGCAGCCCCACGGTAGTGTCGGCTCCGGTCAGCTAGCATTGTCCCCCAGTGTATGCGTTCCACGTGATGCCTGCCGTTAAGCAGACAGGAGCACGATGTGGAGCTGGGGTTCTCTCAAATGATTTTCATCGTCTGATGTCTCATGGCTTGAGCGCCCCTCCCATGCACAATGTGTGGGAACTACATCAGTTGCTTGCATGGAAAAGCATTGAAGGTATTTTTAACTGTTTTTTATCCCAGGTTAGTAGCTGGAAATGAGGAGGTGTTGCAAGCAACATGTGGCTTACCAACCCGCTTTAGGTAGACCATCAGTGGTCTACGGATGACAATTAGGGAACCTCTGATTTAGAACAGTAGTTCTCAACCTTTCCAGATTAGTGTCCCCCTTTCAGGAGTCTGATTTGTCTTGTGTCCCCCAAATTTCACCTCACTTAAAAACTACTTGCTTACAAAATCAGGCATAAAATTATAAAAGGGTCCTAGCACATTATTCCTGAAAAAAAGACTGCTTATTTTCCCATTTTTGCCCTAGAATTAGAAAATACATCAACTGGAATCTAAATATTGTACCTGCATTTCAGAGGGCAGTATATAGAGTAGTCTAAAAAAGCCATTGTATGAAATTTGAGTTAGTAACTTTGCAAGTGCTTTCTTTGTCGTCTGCTGTAAAACTAGGCAAATATCTAGATGAGTTGATATACCCCCTGGAAGACCCTTGGAGACCCTCAGGGGTACAGAAGTCCCCCTGGTTGAACACCACTGATCTAGAGGATAGAGCAGGAGACTAGGCCTCTGGGCTCCCATTGCTGGCTCTGCCATTTACTCACTGTGCAGCCTTAGGCAAGACATTTAGCGCCTGATCTTGTACCCACCAGTGTCAATGACTAAGCTCCCGTGTACTCCACTGCTGTCGGTTCAGCCTTTTCGGCTCTCTGGGTCAGAGTTACCCAGTGGGAATGATGGCGATGGGGCGGCGAGTTCTATGGGCTCATGGTGCCCGGGCTCCAGCAGTATTCAAGGCTCGGGGGCCCGGCTCCACCAATGTTTGATTCATTCCAAGTCCAAATAAATCAGAAGAACTTGTCTCTAGTGATGTTTCCTACTGTCTAGGATTACCACCATGGGACAAGAGGCAAGACTCGCCGCACCTTGATGCTGACATACAGCAACGTGGCTGTCCATGCTCCAAAAGAGCAGCTTCTCTCCCGAGTAGAGGCAGACATCACAAGGAACATCATTCACCATTACAGAACCAGTTGTCAGGTAAGAGCCTTTGCATGACAACTGTGAGGGGCATTACCCTGAAGGTATAGAATTGCCTCTGAGTTTATAGAGAGAGGGCTTGTATTTTCTAAAACTCTCCTTTGAGCAATAATTTGTCACATAACTGAAATTTAAAACTGTAATGGATGGAGCGTGAGCTGTCACATGTTGTATCACTTTTGTTGCTCTTCTTTGTGTTTTCTCTAGTTTTTCTATAGTCTTCTGAAATTCTGTCGAGCACAGCTACACAGTAATTCACATGGAGTCACACTCAGGCTATTCAGAATAACACTCTAACTCCCCTAATATGTATGTGTATCTAGCTCTATCTTTTGCTAGCCAAGAGAGAATGGTGCTAACTTGTATTTAGTTTCTTTGCTGTCACTCTGTTTCTTGGACTCACTACTTCCCTTCCCTCTTCTCTGTCGTCTTGTTTGTCTGTGTGCTCGTTATTTCTGTTCCCTAGGTGTCTGACTGCTGGTACTGACTCTCCTCTCAGTGCAACCTCGCCACGTCACTTTGCCATTCAGTTCTGCCCTGTCTAAGTGAGAATCTCATTTAGCCTTTGTCAAAAAAGTTGATCACAGTTGAACCAAACGGATATCTTCCAGAAGTTCACAAATGCAAATATTCCATAGGATGGCCCCTGATCTTGACCTCTGCAAAACACCCCCTCTGGATACGTTTCCTGCCTTTTGGAAGATTTAACAATCATGATTTCTCTCTGCTCCATATTCACCAGCCAGGCCATTTTGAGGATGTGTGTTATGTGGGACTATAGACATTGCTAATAGCTGTTTTGCATTTTGTTTTTCAGGTGCTGGGCATCGCTCTTACAAACAAGGTAAATTCTAAATAATCTGCCCTCGGCTCTTGCCTTTTCTATCCACAAGTTGCTTGTTTAAATTGCACAGAGCTTGATTTCCTTGCTACATCAAGCAGGAGTCCTGGCTGCTCTGGTGTAAGTGGCCCTGGATTTCTTTCATGAACCTGGGTTTTCTCTTCTTCTGAGGTGGGTGCAGAGCCAGGGTTCTCTGCCTTCTGGGGTCTGTGGACACCTCTCTCCTCTCCTGTGGCTAGATTTAATTCCTGATCTTTATCTTCTGGACTCTGGTTCTTCTCTCCGTTTCTCATCCACATCCTCTTGTTTCTCCTTCTGGATTATGTAGGACATGCACCTAAAATTAACCCTCATCCAGAATGTCACGGAGATTAGCTGTGCCATTTTGGAGACCAGAGACTCCCAGGAGTTCGAATTCTCTTACAAACTGGAGCTCCTTGGCTACATGCTGGTGAGTGATGAGGAGCTTTGAGGACTGAAGTACAAAGGAGTTTGTTGTAATGTCATCAGACTGGGTTTCCAGGTAGATGTTGTTTTATCCACTGGCTGTGACTGTACCACTGCAGTCTCATGAGCTACCTGCATGGCACCCAGAATGCTGCTGGCTCCACTCTGAGCTTGGCAGGGATGCCGACCTATTGTGGGCTGTAAGTGGCAGGAATGGCTTGTGTCTGGGGAGTTATCTTTCTGTCTCCGTATAGCCTGCAGATGGCCCTACGGTCCATTTCTGAGGCAGAGAGCCTGCCGAGCACGGTGTCTGTTTATTACAGGTCTGGCATATGGCCCTGTTTCAGGGTGTGAGAGGAAAGCCTCTCTGCCTTTCAAATCCATTTCCCATTTTTTTAATTTCCCTATTCGTGCATTTCAGGACTTCATTAAAAAGGAACCACTGGATTCCCTGGCATCTCCAGTTCGCTACAAGGCAATTCTTGCCATTAGACATCTGAGGTAGGCTATTTTCTGCCATATTTCCTGGCACTGTGATGTCGTCTTTGTTAGTTCATGAGTGCCAGGTTGGGAGCAGTTTGATGCCTGCCGGGTTTGGCTCACATGCTGCTCACCAGCAGAACTTTAGTTCTTGAGGGTTTGAATGTGTCCATTTGGAGGTTTGTGCTTGAAAGACACAAACTTGGAGGTTGTGGGGCATGCAGTCCAATGCAGGAGAGTTCAGATGGGGAGGGAGGTGTCTGGCTTGCTGGCAGGGGGAAGGAAGCTAGTGGGTTTCTCTAAAAAGGGGACTTGAAGCTTTAGCTTTACTTCTCAATGAGCCAATACTTAATAGAGGTGCAAAGAGGTGCTCAGCTGCAAAGTGAAGGGTTGTTTGCATTTGGGGTTTTAGATTGAGACAATCTCCAGTCATTGGACCCATTTCTTTTACTTGGAGGTGGTACTGAGTCTAATGCATGACTTTTCTCTCTCTCTCTTTCTTCTGCCAGCAAACTCAAACCATCTTTGACCTTGAAGGAAAACCGTGAGCTCCTTCATCAGTGTTTCAAAAGTTTGTTTCCCCTCCCTCCGCTGGAGAAGATGATGAAAGAGGAAGGTGAGACAACAAAGGATGCTCTGCCTATACAGGTACGTGACAACAATTCTCCTCAGGCACCATCCACTGTATTTCTGCCCAGCAGACACTGGGTGATGGCAGTCACACATGGCCTCCCTGGCAAGGTTATGGTTAGCTTTCCCTAGCCCCCAGTCGTCCCCTCCCCCGCCCCACACACACACAAATTATCTGTGCTGAGCCTCACTCCTTCTCTTCTGGTTTCAGTCACTGTACATAGAGTCCTTGGAAGCCCTTGGCAAGCTAATGAAGACTTTGCTGGAGGAAGAACCAACCGCACACTGGTTCCAGGAAATGTTTCAAGTGAGTAGACCATTGAACCATGGTGAAGATTGTTTGTTTGTTTGTTTGTTTGTTGTGTTACTGCAGGGAAGAGTCAGAGATTTAGGGGGTCAAGCTTCAGTTGTGGAGGAATTTTCCACAATGGAGTGAATTGTCGGGGGAAAAAGCACCAAATTCTTCCTGGGATAAGCAGGCATGTGCCTTGCTGAAATCCACAGAAGCTATGCCATTTTATGCCAGGGCTGGATTGGGACCAACTTCTTACAATGTAGTTGACACTACTTGGACCGGCAAGAAAATCACCACTGCAGTAGCCAAATCCAAGAGAACCAGTTGAAACTGATCACTTCTTCAAAGAGGAATTCATTCATATTGAGTTAAGCCCTGTGTATGGAAACTCATCCAGAGGAGACTTCCTGTTCCTCAGACATGAACAGAATATCTTGAAGAGCTGAGGGGTGGGGAGTTTGATGCACCTTCAGTATAAAAATGAAGTTCTAAAAGGAGCTGGGCTGGGGGGGGACTTCTCTGCTCTTCTTCAAATTAATAAAAAGAAACGCTCCTCTCTGTCATTTGGCCACTCAATGTGGGAGAAGTTGCCCAGGAAACAGAACACAGCAGCAGACATCAAACAGCATGCAATGTGGTAGACAGCTCCCATCAGACAGTCTACAGGAGACATCACGTACACAGGCCCAGGTTCATCTCTCATGTAACTCCTTTGTCTTCAATCACTCAGAGGTGAATCTGGTCCCTGGCACTTCCATTAGACATGTAATTCCTTCGCTCCATGGAGGTCGGGTGCTTTGGAGAGGGATTTTAGTAACAATTAAACCTGTTTAAGAGGAACTTTTGGGAGGGATTTTCTGGTACTAACTCTGTCCATTCCCCTGCTCTGCCAACAGCTACTAGAGACATGGCTCCATTCAGAGAAGGAGTGGGAGAGAGAAAGGGCCTTGCAGGCCACCATCCAGCTGCTGACTGCCTATCAAGAGACAGTTCATAGCACAGTGAGTATAGCCTTCCTCTTCCTTCAGCTGACTTCCCTGCTTATATCCGATCTGACACTCAACGCAAATGCATGAAAAAAGCTTCCAGGGCAGCAGCTGGGATCTCAAAGTGACTAAGATCCCTCTGCTTCTATAAGAGAGAGGTTTACACAACAATGCTGTGACCACACTCCGGGCAGACTGCAAGAAGTAGAGGGCAGACGATCCCCCAAACTGATGGCTTATTCTAGAATTACATGCACCAAGTCAACAGCAAAAGAGCTTCCACCCTAGTTAACAAAATGCCAAACACGGTCCCCTTTTGGCATTCCAGACCTAGGCTCCCATCTAAACAGCCCAGTCTAATATAGTGAGGGGTTACTGAAAACCTCATTCACCATATGTGAGGTTCACCCATCATAAAGGACCAGATGCTTATCCCCAGGTCAAGGTGAATCTCAGGTCTTTCCCAAATAGCATGCTGCCAGCCAATCCTTAATAACGAAATTGAAGATTTCTTCTTAAAAGAAAGAAGAGAGTTACAAATGGTTAAAAGATCAATATCCATACAAGTGACTGTCAATGTTCATAGTTCAGGATGACAACAGTGATGGAATAAACTGCTGGCTTGTACAAGTCTCTCTGGAATCATCCCAACAGATCAGAATCCAAAGGCAGCTTAGATGTAAAGACTGTTAGTTTTTCCATGCATTTTCCAGGTTCTTTCAAATGATGATTTGGAAGCTCTCTGTCCTATGGCTTACACTTTCCCTGTTCAAAGTTTCAGCAGACTAGAGATGACAGGATGAGGCCCGAGCCTTCTCTTTTCTAGCTATTCTAGCAGGCTGACAAGCCTACCTCACAAAAATGGTTCCAGCAGGACCTTCCCCTGAGAAAGACTAGGCAATGCAGATCGCCTCCTGTACTTTGCTTTGAAGCTAATCTTCTATTTCCTGTGCATACACAGTAAACTAGTTACTCATTCGCATAAGGTGATTAGCCGTTCTTCCATTATAACACAGAGAGTTAAGCTGAAGACAATGTAGAAAGTATTAGTTTCCTGCAGTATCTTACATCTTTGATTTTAAGGTTAACTGAACACCTTGCATACATAATGAAGACCTGAAAGGGAATGAGCATCGACAAGCTAATTTGGTTACATTGTGAAACTTCTAACCTTGTATAGATCAACAAAGACAAATAGACTTAGCATCTATTGTTCATTTTTGAATGAGTTGAGGATTGCTAGTCTAATCCATCTCTTTGAAATTCACATGCAAGTGAACTGTCTTGATACAGTGGAAGTGCCTCTTGTTAAGTTATTATGGGTCATACACAGGTTGTCTGGTCTGCCAGTGTCACAAATGCATTCTTGGTTCTTATGCTCCCAGGGTGGTAAAGGAAAATTTCTATTTAACCAGCTAAGAACATAAAACATAAGAATGGCTAACCTGCCTCCCGCAAAAGAATGGTTCATCTGGCCCAGTATCCTGTCTTCTGACTGCATTGTGTGAAGATATGCTTCCTTTGGTTTGTTTTAAACCTGCTGCCTATTAATTTCATTGGGGGACCCCTTGGTCTTGTGTTAGGTGAAGGGCTAAATAACACTTCCTTATTGACTTTCTCTACACCAGTCATGATTTTATAGACCTCTAGCATATTCCCTCTGAGTCGTCTCTTTTCCAAGCTGAAACGTCGCTCTTTTTTTAATCTCCCATGGGTGAGAAGTTATCCCATAGGCCTAATTTTTGTTGCTCTTCTCCGTATTTCTTCCCATTCTAACACATCTTTTTTGAGATGAGATGACCGAAACTGCACGCAGTATTCAAGGTGTGGGGGTCCTGTAGATTCCTATTGTAGTATAATGATATTTGCTGTCTTCTTATCGATCCCTTTCCTAAGGGTTCCTAACATGTTGTTAGCTTTTTTGACTGCATGTTGAGCGGATGCTTTCTGAGAACTGTACACAATGACTCTGAGGTCTCTTTCTTGAGTGATAACAGCTAATTTAGACCCCATCCATTTCTATGTACAATTGGGATTATGTTTTCCAATGTGCATTACCCAGTACAGAACAGGAATCAGGGGCACAATGTTACCAGATGTGCTGCTTATGTCACTTGTGTGTTCATATGGAGCTCTACTCCTTCCTTCTGCAAGTGCCCTCCCAATGGAGCGACCCTGCAGGACCTTGGTTCCCCAGGGCTGGGTTCCTCCAGCCCTAGAACTAGATGAGCACGCACGCACGCACGCTCACACTTTTCTGGTCCCAGAGTTCAGTGCGGTTCTCTGTTCCTCATTCTTCATGCTAATTCCTATCCCATCTTTCATGCAGATGAGGCTAGGGGAGTTGTCTCTGTTCTTCATTCTGTATGCAAATGGAGATGTCTTAATCTTGTCACCCTTCTCAGGCGGGGTCTAGGTGTGTCTCCCAACACCCTTCATTGTTCTCTGCAAGCCTTTTCTCTGATGGGTTTTGGTTCAAACAGAGACTGGTAGGGGCGGGGGGTGTCTTTCATGAGTCAGACAGGCTAGATACTGTGCCCTGGTTCCACAAAAAACACAGAGCTGACTGGTCTGAACAATAAGGATGGCAAGTGAAGTCTAGTCCAACTGGAGACCATTCATTCTTCCTTCTTTGTTCTTTTTTCATTAGACTCAGGGAACTTTTGATCAGTTTGGATCTCTGATTGGACTAATAGCACCATACAGCTGTGATTCGCTGGCCACGTCCCGTCAGTGGGTGGTTGACTGTATCAGCTGCCTTCTCTGTATACAAGGTGAGGAGACCATTAGCAGGTATAAGGAATTCTTCACCTTCTTTCACTGTTGTAATGTCCATTTGTCTGCCTATCTAGTTCTTTCTGTCCTGTCTGTTGTCGCTTAGATAACAGAATGGTGGGCATCTTGTAAATACCTCATTAGAAGAGAAGATTCTGATGTGTAAAGAGCCTAGCACACTTTTGGGAACTGTACAACTAATAAATGGTCTGCATACAGGTAGATAAGGGCTAAATTCCTTAGGGCTTGTCTACACAGGGACAGTAAGGAAAGTTAATCCAAATGAACTAAAGGTGTACATTTCAAGTGCATGAGGTAAATGGCATTAAACACATGTGTGGATGCTCTGATTCTGAATTAAAATGGGCCTTATTAATTGTCGTGAATTCCATGAATGAAACTAACCTGAATGAAGGCCACTTTAATTCTAAATCAGTGTGTCCCCACAGGTGTTGAATGAAGTATAACGAATGCATTTTGAAATGAATGGGGATTAGCTTTCTTGAATATCTCCATGGAGACAAGCCCTTGGTACTAAACATTTTCATTCTCTTTACCCTGCCACTGGCTGGATTGGAGGGGTTTCCTGGAATAATTCTGTAAACAAAAAGTTCTTCCAGCAGCCCTCTGCCATGAGCATTCCGAGCGACTGGAGTAAGTAGAGGCCATTTTTCCCCTTTGTGAAAGAGTAGGATATTCTTTTCACCTAATTCTTTCTTTTCACCAGATGTTAAGGGATAGAGCTTGGTTATCGTTTAAGGCCATTTCCAATGAGGGTGACCAGACAGCAAATGTGAAACCTCGGGACAGGGGGTGGGGATAAGAGGAGTCTATCTAAGAAAAAGACCCCAAAATGGGGACTGTCCCTATAAAATCGGGACCCCTGGTCATCCTATTTCCAATGATTCTTAATCAGTCCTAAAAACAGTGTTGGTGATTCAGAAACAGAATAAGGGACTCCAACCTTTGAATGTACAACATAGTAATCCCAGCATTGTTTAGAAGTGACTGATGATGAGCCTGGGTTTCTTGCCAAAGTTTTTTGTCTATCCCCGTCTCTTTTACAAGGAGAGTTTGGTGGAGGGATTCACCTCTAAACTGGAACCTCTGATCTACCTGCATGAGTTGTACTTGAATAGGAGCTTAGATGTAAATAGTGAGAGCAGAGAGACTACTGAAACCAGACACACACACAAAGCTGCTCCAAGCTGAATACAGTGCTTGTTCAATCCTGGATCATTCACAATAACATACCTCTACTGTTAACGTTCAGACATTTTAGGGTGTAATCCCGACTCCATTCCAGTCAACAGGAGTTTTGCCATTGACTTCAGTGGGGCCAAGATTTTACACTATGCTGATGACAACATAGCACATGGATCCTCCCGTATGAAGATCCATGCAGTAGGGGTTCAGTTTCCTTAATCGTTACAGTACTTTTTCTCCTTTTCTCCACTCCAGGCCAGTCCATAAACCTGGGCTCAGCAGAGGAGGAGCTGAGATGTCTCCGTGAAGCACTAACAGCTCCAGACCCCGAGGCTCTGTTTCAGGCATCTTCCAAAATGGCCAGGGTAACTGACTCAAAAAGCTTGTGCGGATGTGCGAGTGACCGGGCACCGTTCATTTGACATTTGCTCTTTCATGATGCCTTTCCGTACTCGGAGGGAGCTGTGGGAGCGGGGCGTTGGCTGCTAGTAACCAGCAAGATGCTTTTCATAGATGTGTGCTCTGAATGCCACGTAAAAACCAGATTCCACAGAACGTTGCACGCCCATGAAAATGCGCACGCGGATGCACACGCATGTACCTATCCAGCAGGGCCGGCTCTTGCTTTCTCACTGATCCAGAGCAGTGAAGCACAAAAAATAATGAAATAAAAGAGCCCCCATGCCGCCCTAAGATTGGCCGGAACACCGCCCCTTGCAATCTGCCGCCCCAAGCACGAGCTTCCTCGGCGGGTGCCTGGAGCCGGCCCTGCCATCCAGCCACCCAGGAGAAAAACTGTGTTAGTGGAACATCAAGCTGAGAAACCACCCAGGATTCATTCCGTCACCTTGTGGGTTTGCCTTCGCCGATATTTGTGTGCATGCCTCTCTTGACTGACTTCTATATGCTGTAAAAAGATGCAGTGTATGTAAGAGACTACAAAGGGAAACTTACCTCCTGCCTATCCAGTACAATGTTGTGCTAACTATGCAACAGAGTCTTTGCCTCTAACCTGATATCATTAGTGTAGAATACAAAAATGTAGTCTATAGACTAGAGAGAGAATTGTAATCCCAAATGGCGAGCTAGACAGGAGGCTAATTCACCATTTGCTGATGCAGGTATATCTTTTTTTCCATTTTTAAAAGTGCTGGAGCCAAACATCATTGCGGTCTCTCCTGTTTTTGATTTGTTACCAGGTTGTTAGTGAGTACTTTCCCTCCGAACAGGCCACAGACTTTATTGTGGCCACATTGGGTGGTCTGCTGTCTGCTAGCCCCACCTGTGCCACGGCAGCTGGACTATGGATGAAGATCATCCTGAAGGAGTGTGGAGATGCCATGCTGGACAAGGTAAAACTGGGAACTGGAGAGCTTTTCTGCCTAAACTCTAGGCTTTTTGATCTTTGCCCTCATGTGTAAGGAAGAAAAATCTTGCTGTTTCTCCCCCTTAAACAGTTAAACAGGAGAGTCCTCTTAATACAAAATCTATTGTGCATAAACAAACTCCTGATCAAATGTTACTAATGTGTTTAAGGCTCATGGTGAATTAATGATTTTTTAAACAAAACCTTTAAAACAAAAATATAGCAGTTTGCTTTTTCACAGGGAATAAAAGTAGCACGGACAGTGTCTGCTGTGAAAGCAGTTGAGTTGTCTCTGAGTGTGATTCACATGATTGTTTTGTGTTTATTTTATTGACTCTTTTTGCAGCGATGTATACAGATAATGACCCTCGTTTATACTCAATATTCTGCTTAACTTCTTGTGCCTGCAGAATGCTGAAATAGATTTTAATTTTACCGAGGAAGAAAATGCTTTTGTTTTATATCTAAACTTCCCTTCATACACTTCACTTTATCGGTTGTACTCCTTTTTAGTTGTCAGCATTTTAGCCTCAGTGATGGCAGGTGCATTCGACCCAACAGGTACTGTTGGAATTGCACAGTCCTGTATTAACAGAGTCTAGAACAGTGTGCATTTCTCATTTCCAAACCCAGTCTGTCTTCTGACCGGGCACAGCACTAAAGGCCTCAGGACAGGGAACCCTCGCAGCAGAACTGCCATGTTTGCACAGTGTTTTGAAGATGTGAAGGGCTAGGAATGAATATGAGAGGTAGTCACCTGTTCAGAGTCCCAGGCATTTACACACTGTCTTTAAAGCACTTGCATATTTTGTGCTTGTGGTTGTTGATGAGCTCTGCATTCTTCGAGGCAAATGGTCAGATTTGGCTGCTTAAATCACACCTGTAAAATCGGACAAGCAAAGCCGCCTTTTGTGCATGTGAACTGGTTTGTGTAATGCATAGCTGGGCACCACCACATTAAATTACCTGGTATGTCTATGTGTGTGTCAGTGTTAATTTTTACAGCCGTGTGTGGGCAATTTGTGTGGGCTCAAGTTACGCAGACGTATTTGAACATTTGTTTCTTGAAGTGAGGCATTTCTAAAAAAAGCAGCAAATGGCTAAATAAAGGTTTTGATTCTGTAGAGTGAATGGAGAGAAAGAAAAAGGGACATTTCTTTCTGGTTTTGTTCCTTCCAGGTGCCAGATATCCTGGCTATACTATATCGCCACATGCCTACTATCCAGGAGGGCAGCTTGAGGCAGTTCCTGGTGGAGGCAGTGTCCATTCTAGCTCACCATCACCAAGAGGCAGTGATCTCCAGCCTCCTCAGCAAACGTCTGCCGATGGACAGGTATATAACGCTACCTCTTGCATTCATCTTGGTAAAACATGGATCCCACAGCTTTACTAGGAGATGTAGGGCTTCATTTAAGCAGCAGACAGTTTGGGATCATTCCTAAGGGTTAATAGCCTGGCTCTTTCTGCAGGAAGGTCCAAGAACATGTTAAGGTGGGGTGCGGAGAGAAATTAAGTGTCACTCTGTTTCCATTCATGGATAGCTGCTTTGACATCCTAAAGATCTATCTTTACTGGTATAACTGGAGTGTATTGTTGGAAACATCTACCTCTCTAGACGCCTGAATTGAGCTCACTCTGGAAATGAGCAGTGGCTGTTGGTTTCCTGGTAGCATGACAGCTTCAGGTGCAAATCCCTGGCTGATTGCAAAGACTAGGGCCAATATTATCATCAGACCTCTGCTTGGTATCAGTGAGGGTGTGGCTGCTTGAGCAGAGTTGCCATCCTTGGTACTTAAAAGTGGACTGGAAGCAGATCCATCATTTCATTTCAAGATCCCTAACTGAGGTATCAGTTATCAGTGCTGGAATCTAAGACCATAAGAACAGCCATACTGGGTCAGACCAAAAGGCCATCTAGCCCAGTAGTCTGTCTTGCGACCGTGACCAGTGCCACATGCCCCAGAGGAAATGAACACAACAGGTCATTGTCAAGTGATCCATCCCCTGTTGCCCAGTCCCAGCTTCTGGCAAACAGAGGGTAGGGACGCCATTTGTGAAGGGGACCTAGGATGGCCAAGAACATTCGTTCTCATAGTTGTATGTCCATCTAGTAGGAATCTGGCTTTTCTTTCATCCACTTGCCTTCCAAACCCTAGATCTTTGGGAGCCACATGCTCATGATTCCATATTGACTGGGAAGGGAGAAAACAGGAAGTGAGGTTGGCGCTCTGTGTCCTGTCCTTCTGAAGTCTAGTATTAATGGTTAGGCTGCTTTAAGACTAGGTCACTTAACTTAGTTCTGTAACTGGAAACTCAATATTTAAACATGAGGAGCATTAAAGGAGGACAGGACTCCTAACTCTCTCATCATAGGCAAGGAGAACATTTGGTCTTTGCTAAAATATGACACATTCAGGGTGAGCCACAAAAGTGTCCAGGGCTCACCTGTAACTTCTGTTAAACTGCAGTGACACCGCTGAGCAGTGGAGATCTCTGGGGGGAGACCCCTTGCTTGCCACTCAAGTCCTACGAGCCCTAATAGAGAAGATAAAGACTCCAACAAGAACAGAAGGCAGCATCGCCTCAGAGACCGAAATGGACAGGCATTTGGCAGCTGCTGAACCTCTCTTAGTAAGTTAGATGGCAGACACGTCTTTCAGGCTTTCCTGTGCCCTGCGATAATCCTGCTGATGGAAAGCTGGAAGTGTGGTATAATATTGCTGTGTGGGCACTTCTCCTCTGATGGACTGTCTCCCTGAGTCCAGCTCTGCTGCCTGTGGAACAAATACGGCAGCTTTAGATACGTTACTGATTTACTTAATACTATCTGGCCATTAGAAAGTCTTTGGAGCAGGTTTCTTTGCAAATCTTCCTTTGGACTCACAGCATGCCTTGGGAGGTCATACACATTTGTACAGATGTGGGAAAGTGAGCCACGAGTTAAGCAAGTTGCTTGCTGTCATTCAAGTTACTGGCAGAAGGGAGAATTTCGTACAGCAGATATCAGACGGGGAGAGAGGGTGTGATGGTGTTGGGAAGAGATCTCCTTTTTTACCATGCTCTCCTTTCAGGCAACATGTGCCATCTTTGAGGTGGTGTCAGCCCTGCAGTCGAGCAAAGCTGTGCGGGAACTGCTCCCAGAGTTGTTTCCTGTTCTCCTGCAGCAGGTCAGCCAAACCCTCGGACAAAAGCTGCCTTTGCCAACGAGAAGCAGCCCGAGAGAAATCCGAAAAGGGCTACAACTTACTGAGGGCAACCCTTGCCGGTAATTAGAAGGAAGGGAGAGAAACCAAGAGAATTCCAGTAGAGTTGTGTGACGCTCCCGAGGAGTTCCCAGGGTTATGAGGCACCTTACCACCACGTGCCCTTCGAGTGAGGAAGTCTTGTCTGTGCCTGCTGTGGGTCAGTTCCCTGAAACGACCAGGCTCTGGCAAAACAAACCCTGCCACCCAGGCCTCCTCAGACCTCAGTCTCTTTGTACAGGTTAATGACAGGCACACACCCACCCCCGAGTCCTCTGACCATTCCGTATGGTGTCCAGCCCTTTATCCACTGAACTCCCACAGAATTGTCAGGCCTGCTGTTCCCAATGGAACAGTACACACCCGTTTATTACTTCTACTTTAGACTCTGTACTCGATACTTAGACTCTGTACTGCAAAACACACAGCACTTAGATATATTTCTAGTGAAAACAAGAAGGGAGATTATCAAAGAACAGAGATTCCAGTGACCGTCAGTAAGAATGCAAGCAAAAAATGGTTACATTTCAAATGAAATCATAACTTGCTCCTAGAAACTAAACTTAACCAACAGGTTAACCTCCTGTCTAAAGATGTTTCTCACCCAAAGTTCTCAACCAAGCCTGATCGCGACCCCTCTTTCATGAAGCAAACTCGCGGTCCATCTACTTCCTAAGTGAAAGATGTCCCCCAAATAGACTAGAGCAAACCTTTGATGTGTACCCCAAAATTGGGTCCCCACCCCCTGTCTACTTCCTGCTACTTTTCTTTCTTTTAAGTTCTCGCAGTCCTTCTCAACTGAATGTACATTAAGCATGTAGGGTTCACATGTAAACAAACAGATGGATAAACATTTCTTGCCTGAAAGAAAACCATTTTGTCACCTTTCCTGGTGACTAGTCCCAAGACACAGATCCTAAGGATGTAATTTTCAATGCATATCCATGACTCTTTACACAGCATCTGTACATGCGTTTCACAATGATATTGGTGACATGGGCTTTTATTTGAGACTCATGGGGCAATCTTTTAGTGAACTAGAATGTACGTACCAGGTCCCTCGGCACCCACTCTGTGCCCCTCGCCAGTTAACACTAAGATTCCTGAGTCCTCAGTTGACTTCAGCTCTGGTAGCACATTAATGTACATTTCCCACCAATCTCACAACATGATTAGTTTCTCTTCTTGTTGTGTTTCTTTATTCCATGCCAACAAGGTGCTCAAATTACAGACTTCATGGTTTTATAATGTCTCTGAATTTTCCTAGGAAACCAGGATCTCAGCTCTGTTCACGGATGGGCAGCAGGTATCAAATAAACATAAGGAAGTACTACTTCACACAACACACGGTCAACCTGTGGAACTCATTGCCAAGGGATGTTGTGAAGGCCAAAAGTATAACTGGGCTTTTTTAAAAAAAAGAATTAGATAAGTTCATGGAGAACAGGTCCATCAATGGCTATTCGGCAAGATGGTCAGGGATGCAACCCCAAGCTCTGGGTGTCCCTAGGCCTCTGACCGCCAGAAACTGAGACTGGACAACAGGGATTGGATCATTTCATGATTGCCCTGTTCTGTTCATTCCTGCTGAAGAAGCTGGCATTGACCACTGTTGGAAGAGAGTGTACTGGACTAGATGGACCATTGGACTGGCCCAGTAAGGCTGATCTTAGGTAGTGGCCACAGTGGGTCAGGTTTTCAAGATGGGTGCCTCAGTTTTGTCCACAAAACTTGAATTTGTTCAGATGGATGGGTACCTAGCTATGTGATTGCAGGCGCTGCAGACACGAGTATATATTCTGATCATGCTGTTGGCCCATGTGCAGGCCCATTTTAGGTACCTATATGTGACGGGGTGGTAGGCTGTGCCCCGGCCTCTTCCATGGACACAGACTGCTCCGAGTCCCTCCAAAGTGTTCTAGGGATGCCTGCTCCTGAGATCCTGGTGGTAAGGGCTCTGATGACTGTTTGACCCCAACGGATGATCTTAAGTCACCTTTACACTTGACCTTTGTTTTCTTTCTCCTCCCTCTTGTCTATACTTTCGTGTCTAGGTTTCTCCAGCCCCTTTACATATATTTCCTCTTTACCTGGCCCTTCAGGTTTTATTTCCACCCTCCTGGGCCTCCATACCTGCCTTGGTGTCCCTGTTAGAAAGGGATTCCAGTCCATGCCCAGTAGAAGGCAGTGGGGCAATCCATCCACTACCGCTACATGTTTCTGCCTAAACTTCCCCTTAATTTTCAGAGTCCTTAAAATTGGGCAGAATTTATCGTCCCCATGGACACTGGGCAGAATTTCTTGTCCCCATGGACCTGGTATTCAGTTTTGATCCTACCTCTGGGAAGTATCCAGTGGGGTTTCACTAACTCCTGCCTGATTAGCAAACAGGATGAAGCTGTGTCCATTAGTCCCTTTGGTGGCTCCTCCCTACCCAGACCGATACGGTAGGTACTTTCTTTTTTCTTTCCTGCCTGGGAGTCTTGTCCCAACCACAAAACTGGGCAAACCCACAGTCCATTTTAGGACAGTCTCTTTTTAGATGTCCTTCACGTCCATGTCGGAAGCACACTGTCGGCCAAGCTCCCACTACAGTTCCTTGAGGCTCCTCCCTCTTCTTCTTGCTGCCCTTCCCAGCTGTAGGCACTCTTGTCCTTCTCAGATCTAGTCCCTTAAACCACTGACTCACTCTGGGAATGTCCGCCTCTGTAAATTCCTCTCACTTTAACTGTGGGGTCCAGATGAACTGGCTGGCGCCACAGAACCCATCCTCGGATATGCTCAGGGAGACTCTGAAGAAACTTCCAGAATCATGCAGTCCATGATCTCCCCCACAGTCTGAGTATCTGGCCTTACCAATGAGTGGCCCAATCTTTTAATTCCTGTCCAAATGCACAGAGGCATAATCCCTCAATCCATCTTTCAACTCTACATTTCTGGCAGTACTTTTCTGTGGACAGGCCCCACCTCGTCCAGCATGGCTGCCTTAACCATGTCATAATCTCTTGCCTGCTCATCACTAAAAGCCCTGTATGTGCTTCCCCGGTTAAATAGGGTATCAGTTGAAGGGCCCACATTGTTCTGTCCCTAGGAGGTCTCACTGCTGCTCCTTGAAGAGTAACCAAAAACACATCGGGGTTGTTCGCAGGTCCCATTTTACAGTCTGATCTCCTGTTCCTGGTTTCCATTTCCTGTCACAGGACTCACCAAACTTTGGAGGAGTTGTTGCCAGACCTGGGCTTGCTCCCGTATAAATTCCTGACGGCTCTTTTGCTGTTAAACCTACCAGGCAAGGAAAGGCTGTTTTTCTGCCTGGTGGGATTGTTGGAAGGTCTGTCGGGTCTTCTACACCAGTGGTCTCCAAACTGGGGTGCGCGGGATGATCCCGGGGGGAGCGTGGCATTAGTAGCGCCGCCGGACAGCACTCTGCCGTTTTTTTTCCTTCGGCGGCAGCTCTGCACGTCCAAGGCTGGTGCTCCCCTTTGGCGGCCCGCCTGCGGCAGGTCTTCCATCGGTGGCGCGTCTGCGGCAGGTCACCCTGGGGGTGCGTGAGCCAAAACGTTTGGAGGCCACTGTTCTACACCAGCAGTTCTCAACCGGGCTGGTTTTAGCGGGTCTGCCAAGCAAGGTTGGCTTTAGACTAGATGGGGCTCAGGGCAGAAAGCTGAAGCTTTGAGCCCAGCCGGGCTGGAGCCCTGAGGCCCAGCACCTGCACTAAAGCCCCGAGCCCCTGCACCCTGTGGGGTTAAAATCCGGAGCTAGGAGCCCCAAACTCTGATGCCTGGCAGGGCAGAGGCCTGGAACTGGGCCATGGAGTATTTCTAGCATGTTGAGGGTGGGGGGAGGCTCAGAAACAGAAAGGTTGAGAACCCCTGTTCCACACTTCTCTTTGCTGCTTCATCACTTGTTTCAGTGTTCCCTCCATCACCGGACTGCCAAACCTCTACACCGGCTTCTCCAAGAGGCTCTCCATTTGCATAGATAACAGGGAAATCCCTGATGAGCCCCCAGCTGTGACAGAGAGGGGTGTTGCACCCCCACAGCTTCCACAAACACAGACCGTGTTGAGACTTTTTTCCTTCTAAGCACCAACATATAGTCTATTTAATCCCCCTACCAATACATAGCACCTTTATATTGTATCTCAACTTTTTAAACTCTTCTCCAAAAGTCGGGTGGGGGGTAAGGTGTTTCCACTCAGAGACCTCACTTTGTCAGGCTCTCCTAGCTTTTTGTCTTTCTGTTTCTCTTAGGGTGACCAGACAGCAAGTGTGAAAAATCAGGACGGGGGTAGGGCTGTGGGGTGGGGGGGAGGGAATAGGCACCTGTATAAGATAAAACCCCAAATATCAGGACATCTGGTCACCCAAGTTTCTTTCTCTGTCTGTTCCCCTCAAAGGGCTCCTGCCCATGTCCTTTTACACAGTTTCCCTGTTAATGGAATGATTGGTTCCTTGACTCACTAGCCCCAATCTGACCTTGTAATCAGGTACACCTCTCTTCAATTAGGCCTTCTGTGAGGAACAGAATTAGTAGGAATAGTGACCAGAGTGCTGACTCAAGTGCAAACCCTCAGCACTCTGTCACCTCATATCTGGAGATATGACCCCAGAATGTCCATTAGTGATCACCACACTCGATGCCCCCTGTTTCTGGGTCCTGATCATGTACCTTTTCCATATCACTTTACTCTGCTAGTGCCCATAGTCCTTGCAGAAAGAGAAAAAGGACTGCAAAATTTTGTCCCTAGCAAAACTAGTCCTATGAGATGTATGAGACTGAAACTTACCTCCCAGCATCAAGTCCTTCCAGGGACACTGGTGTCCAGGACATTGCCAATGGATGAACTGCCGATTGAACAGCAGACCTGAGAAGTAGCCGGGGCTTCCTGACTCTCTGTTCAAGCTGCACCTTCCTCCTGATTGCTGCAGTTCTGTGCCTCTCTTTCCCCAGGCTTTCTATCAAAGCATTCGAGTCTGTGCTTTTCAAGGGTGGGAATGAGAGACTGGTGAGAGCGCTCAGGAAGCAGAGAACTTGGATTCTTCTGGAAAACCCCAAGACTCACCATGAGGGAGTGTGTCTGCTGGTGAGGTAAGAGATCTAGGAGGCATCATTTTATCCTTGGGAATCAGTAGCCAATAGAGTGGCTGAGAGGGAACCTCCCGTTTATAGCTTTGTGGGTGGGTGGGTGGGGGGTGTCCTGGGTGGAAACACACAGCTCCCACTCCTAGATAGCAGAGCTGTCTGCTCAGAGCAGCTGAGTTTTTTTGAAGTGTGCAATCTAGCCCATGAGCGGTTTCTTTTGTCTTCCAGTCTTCTGCTAAGATCTGGACTCATAACACCTGAGATCACACAGAGCCTCCTCCACTGGGTGAATTCCCCCACAGAAAACCACCGAGTCACCAGCACAGCTTTCCTTGCCCAGGTAAGACACAGGGCTCTGAAGAGTAGTTTCACCATTAGACTGTTGTCTGCCTTTCTTTCGGGAGTTGTACAGTTCTGTTCATAGGAGTAATTGTCATTTTAGACCGTAGAATAGGTCCTCCTTTATATGGAAACCTCACCAGGAACTTCACGATACCTTTCTGAGTCCTTCTCTCTCTGTGGTTTTTATTGCCGTCATTGCCTATACTAGCTACACAACCACAGGTGCTGGCTGAGAGAGATACGGACAGAGTTTGGATGACTGGACCTCTTCTGCCAAGTCCTAGTGCTGATCCTAACCAACAGCTCCTGATTTTGGTTTCGCTCAGCAGATCTTCTGAATGAACCTAGTGTCCTAATACTACCAACCAAGCAACCTACAACTACATTAATGTCTATCTTAGGTTCTCATTACTCTAGTATCTGAGTACCTCCAAACTCTTTAATGTCTGTATCCCCACCACACTCCTGCGAGGTAGGGAAGCACTATGTTTCCTATTTTACAGGCAGGGAACTGATGCACAGAAGGGCTAAGTGACTTGCCCAAGGTCACACAGGAAGTCTTTGAGGGAGCAGGAAATGGAACCTGGGTCTCCTAAGTCCTAGGCTTGTGTGATACCTGCCGCAGCATCCTCCCTTTCCACAGCCTTCCTCCAACATCTGCATCATATTTCCCACTTATGCTAAGCAACTATCTTCGGGGCCCATCCGCTTCTAAGAAAAACAACCTCTCTGTGCCTGTGATGGGCTGTACCTGAGCTTTGAGGCTCCTTACAAGAGGCCCCGTGGTCCTACTACACCCTGCCCCAGGAAAAGAGCCCCCAGTCTGGGTCTGTCTAGAGAGGCTTCATGAAAGCAGCCAATCCGAGCCCATGAGGCTTGGCTAAAAGGAGCTGAAGGGCCTTAGCAGGTCAGTTCCTGGCAGGAACTGGAGGGGCAAGAAAGGGCGCTGCTCTCTGGCCACAGAAATTCAGGGGACAGCCAGAGTTTCATTCTGGCAGCCTTTACTTAAGCTGGCTTTTCAGGAAGAGAGTCCCGAAGAACTTTAACCCTGAGGTGAGGGTGAAGCTAAAAGTGGCCGGTAGGAAGAAGCGACAATGAACTGAAATCAAGCAGTGCCTAGCTCCTGTTTATAGGATCCATGGTTTGGAACCCAGAGTTAGGGGCAGGCCCAGGTTCCCCTACCACCAACAGTGGCATAAGCCCCATGGAGGGGACAATGCTAATGGAGAGCTTGAACAAAGGGCAGAATGTAAAGGACCCAGAGTTGGGGCTGGAGACCCAAGTGAGGGCAATGGGATTGTTCTGGACTACCCCAGAAGGGGTTCCTTTGGACTTTGGGACTCAGCCAGAGGCCTGAGCCACAGAAGGCTCACTGAGGACGGCTGGCAGGGTGCACCGGGGTGAGAAAAGGACTGTGATACCATACCCAGCCACTAAGAGGCTCTCAAGAGGTGAGTGGATCCCTATTCTAGTGCCCAAAAGGAAAGCTCCATGTTTTGTAGACCTTTCTCATTTGTGTGGAATGCTAAAGTTACAGTGTATTATGTGGAAAGTATCAGAGGGGTAGCCATATTTGTCTGTATCCTCAAGACTGGGGCTGTAGGAGGACTCCTTGTTGTTTTTAGCGTATGACATGTCTGCTCAAATTCTATTCCCAATCTTAATGATCCTATTGGGGCTAATGGACAGGTTGATTTCCTTTCAGCTAATGAGTGATCCCATGCTCAGGGAGAAGAAGTTCCTTAAGCCAGTCTTACGCATCTTGGAAGAAAGGTCACATGATAGGAACAGCATTGTCCGGCAGATGGCTGTAAGAGGCCTGGGAAATTTAGTCTATGGGGCACCTGAGAAGGTAAGAGAGAATACTGACTAGAATGCAGCATAACGAGAGAAACCAAGGGAAATAGTTCTTCGGAGTTTACAGAGGCTGCACACAATGCACTAGGCCAAATTCTGCTCTCTCACATACCCGAGTCACCTCTTTGCAGTCAATACAGGGCAAGCTAGATCCTTTGCTAAGCTGGGCATAAGCAAACAATCTGTGCACTTTAATATGACCATGTGTAAATGTCTCCATCTAGGAATAAAAAATGCAGGCCTTACTTACAGGATGAGAGACTCTATCCCAAGAAGCAATGATGCTGAAAACCACTTGAGTCATGGCAGAGAATCAGTTGAACATAAGGTGTCCCAATGCGAAGCTGTGGCCAAAAGGGCTGAAATGATCCTTAGAGGCATAAAGAGAGGAATCTTGAATAAGAGTAAAGAAGTTCTTTTCCCTCTGAATATGATGCTCATGTGAGCACTGCTGGAATGCTGTGTCCAGATCAGGTCTCCACAATTCAAGAAGGATGCTGATAAACTAGAGAGGATTCAGAGAAGAGTCACAAGAATTCTCAAACGATTGGAAAAGATACCTCTAGTGATAGACTCAAGGAGCTCAATCTATTTAACCTTACAAAGAGAAGGTTAAGGAGTGACTTGAGGACAGTCTAGAACTACTCACATGGGGAACACATTTTGAGAATGGGTTCTTCCCATTAGCAAACAAAGGTATAAGAAGATTCAATGGGGGAAAATGAAACTAGACTAATTCAGACTGGTAATAAGGCATTGATTTTTAATGGTAATTTTAATTAACCATTGGAACAATTTACCAAGGGTTGGAGTGGATTCTCTGTCACTAGCAATTTTAAAATCAAGATTGAACGTTTTTCTAAAAGATACACTCTAGTTCCAACAGAGACTATTTTGGGGAAGTTCAGTGTTATGCAGGAGGTCAGGCCGGATAATCACAAGGGTTCCTTTTGGCCTTGGAATCTAAGTAACTAGGAATCTAATGATAGGATGACACAGGTGTATTATGGCACCAAGTTTGGCTCATTGCAGCTCCAACCTGGTCTGAAATATAGCTATAGGTCTCCGGGGGTGGGAGGGGGAGATGAAATTCCCACAGCTTCATAACTGCTAAAGAAAACGTATTAGAAGTGTGATCAGTGATCAGTGTTCTTTAATGTCCTATTTTTGTCTAGGTGAAAAAGCACAAGAAGTTTCTTATGGTCATACTGATCAGGGCCTTAAGTGACCCTTTCAGTTCTGAAGTCATTGGCGAGAGCATGAAAGCAGTGGCCAAAGTCCTGAAGGAGCTGAAAGAGAAGGACATAGGTTCTTCCTTCAGAGACCTCACCCAACAGATCCGGACCTACTTTGACCACGTATGTGACCAGAACTCTCCAGCCCCAGTTCAAGCGATCTTGATTAGACTCCATTTACTCCCTGGGCATTGCTCATGTCAGAGTGAAGAGATGTTTCAGCCCAGGGAAGAGAGGTGTTTTACGGAGGAGGAGAACATTAGGAGGATGGGGATGACATCCCTGCTCCCACAGTCTCCCCCTTCTGTTCTTCTTTCTTGCCACTGAGAACCTCAAAGGAAGTCTGAATACTAGATTAGATAGCTAGATAACCATGAAAAGGGGGTTCCAAGGTACAATAGAGAGTGTTGGGCCTGCTCTATACCATTTTTATGTGAGAGGGTTGGAATGATTCCGTTTTTGCAGAGAATTTTGAGATTTCAAATTTTGGTTTTGTTCCTATTTGTGGGACTCCCTCTCCCCAAACTTCAAAACTCTTTGTGAAGCGGAATTACTATTCTCAACCGAGCTCTATTGAAAGCCTTGGGTCCGGGCAGTCTGCTCTCGGTGCTGGGAACCCAGTTGCTGGGAACCCAGGAACTTGGGCAGCTAGAAGTGCCAGGGAGTTGCAAATTTGAGAGCCAGGGTCCCAGACGCTGTGGGTTTGGAAGCCCACGATCCCAGTCAGCCTGCTAGATCGGCTTCCAAGGAGCTGAATGGGTGCACTGTCAAGACAGCAGGCAGGTTTCTAAGGACCCCTGCCTGGCTTCTGGAGGAATTTCATCAAAATGGAACTGTCGCTAAAATAGTTTGATGAATCAGCAAATTCAAATCAAAAATTCGTGCATGAAAGTGTTTCCGACTAGCTGTAGTTGGAATCCCTCAACTTTAGCGTAGAAGAGATGGCTGTGCGAGGTACGTGATGTGATTGTCCCTTAGTTACTAACTTGTGGGGCTTTCTTGGCTGTAGGAGGACGATGCTCTTCGTTTATTGTCCTTTGTCCTATTTGGCATCCTGGCCCGCCTGACCAAAAGAAAATGGAAGGGCTATTTCGCCGAGCAGGTTAGACAGAGCTGGGTCACACTTCTGCTGCACCTGCAAGACCCGAACCCCAGTGGTAAGACCGAGAGTGACTTATTTACTAAGCCAAAGGAATCTTCCTCCCAATGCCAGGGGAGCTCTGCTATTCCTGCCTGCTGTGGAGGCCCAAATTCTCCCCTCAGTTCATTGCCCTCCTGCTGAGTCAGTTCCCGCCAGGTTGCTCCATGGCTGCCTCACCAGAATCCAAGATAGGTCATGGGTCTGAGCCCGACAGCTCTCTATTCCTGTCTGTCTCTGCACCCCAGGCCCCTGCCTCCCCAGAACAGAAGAGAGACCTGGTGAAGCAGCTTTCATAGGTAGATCTGTTCCAAAAAGACATTGATGCTACCTCCAGGTTGCAGTGGAAGCTCTCCCCTCTATTAGTCATTCCTGCATGTTTTCTGCCAATTACATCCAGATGAATCCCTTTTTATCCTGGAATAGATGAGCAGGCAAGCAGATGAGTTCCCTTTGAATGACCATAGCACTCAGTAGGGAACAATTAAATGGTGTGACACGCTTTCTTTTTTTCAGGAACGCAGAGCTACGTTTCACCTCTGTGTCCCGTTTTTGGGACTGAAGAGGCTCCAAACTGCAGTGAATGAACACCTTGATAGCACAGCTGAGCTGAAGCCTGAGGAGCTCCAGGTGGACATTTGCAGACACCTTGTGAGTGAGCTGTTGAAGTGTCTGAGATTCTTGACTGGAGTGGCGTGTGGTGGTGTAGAGATGTGTGATGGGTAATGGAAATAACGGTCAGAGTGGGATATATGACTGAGGGTGATGGAAAATGTAAATCTGCCACAGATCCCCATTTTTCCCACGTCCACCCAGTCACCTGTTCTTTCTCTGATTTACCTGTGGCTCGTAAAAGCATGTGCTGGCAGTCAAAGGGCACTTCTAGCCAGAGAGAGCTCATGTGTCCCTGATTTCCTCTAGGCCAAAGAGAATGCCGAGCTGCTGGAGAACTTGTACAAAAGCACCATCACGTACTTCTGTAGCAGCTGGGAAGAGATGCGGGCAGTTGCAGCCAAGTTAGCTGGTGAGAGATGATGCCCAGTGTCCCTTTTGGTATTCCCATTGAGGGAGAGAGAAAAAAATCCCACTGTGCAGCCATTAATCTCTCTGTGCCTCAGCTTCCCATACATAAATGGGGATGTTAATATCCCTACCTCTCCAGTGTGGTGGTCGGAGGAAATCATGACTTGCTATAAAGTGCTTTGGGATTGTTGCAGGGAAAGCATGGTGCAGTCATTTAGTTGTAAAGGCTGGGACACTGTCTCGTAGGGCATGTTTACACTTGGAACTGGGGGTCTAATTCCCAGCTTGATGAGACATACCCGCACTAGCCCTGAGTGCTAAAAATAGAGAGTAGCTGCGATGGCAGGAGCAGCAGGAAGTTTAACCACCCCAAGTATGATCCCATCCAAACCCCAAAGTCGATTCTCAAGGTGGCTAGCTCCTCCCACTGCTCGTGCTGCTTTAGCTACATTCTAATTTTAGCATGCGAGCGCTGTCCGAGCTAGAGTGGGCCTGTCCCATTGAACTGGGAGGGATCTCCCTCGCTCAAAGTGCAGACCCACCCACAGTGTTGCTCAGTGCTCTTCACTACTACTTCATCATTGGGAGGCATGCAGCCCACCTGCCCTCAGCGCCTGCTGTTTCAGGTTCCTGGCCACACCACCTTGTCAAGGAGGCAAAAGGTTCCTCCGCTTTGGCCCTGTGCCCTCTTCTCCCAAGCATACCCAGGTGAGACAGGCAGGCGTTGTGCCCTAAGTCTCACCTATCAGTCACCTTGTGGGATCCCTGCTTAGAACTCACTTATTCCTGGCCCCAGTCCTTTGCTCAGACCACTAGACCAAGACACTAGCTTAGCATGTCTCCAATGACTGACAGCAGTGGCAAGAGGAACACAGACTCTTTAAAGCAAATGGGTTTTGTGTAAACATTCTTTAAAAAAAAAGTCTTTCTCATTCTCTTCAGTGTGGACTCTAAACTGCACTAGCATCCTCTTGCCCACAGCTCACCCTTAGGCCCACAGTAGGAGAGGCCAAAGACCTGTCTAGGGGCTGCTAATATCACTTTGCACTCAACAAGGGAAGGTTTTATTGTTGTTGTTTGTTTTCCATTGTGTATTTAGGCATCATCCTGGAACACACAGACAGGCAGCGTATGAAATGGCTGGACCTGGAACATCTGCTGATGTGTAAGTAATAAATACAGCTGAAGTTCTGCTCATCCGTGAGTTCTAAAGGAATTTAGCTGACAAGCAGCTGTAACCGATAGCACTGGTGCAAAGTGCATCAGCCACACGTCAAAGGACAAATTCACTCTTGCCCAGTAGAAAGTCAGCTTTAATTTCCCCTGAAGGAGGAAGCTGCAGAGGGTGTGATGTGAGTCCGTGCATCTCCTGGTTGTCCTGGCAAGGCCCCCTCCGCAGCCAGTGTTATCCACTCTTTGGGCTTTATTGGCTCTCTGTGGACTCCCACTCTGTGATTGGAGCTCAGACAGTGGCTCCTGAATAGAGATGGAAAATAAACTTAAAAGTGGAAGTTATTGAAACAATGGACCTTCTTCCATTTACAGCAGAGTGGATGACTTTCTGGTCGAGTCAGGGTCTCCCCGCTTGTTGGGAGCATGGAAGGGAGGCAATGGAGGAAGCTAAAGCTTTCTTTGTATTGGAGAGCTTCTGTAGCGTGGTATTCAGAGGTAGTAAGTCTCCAGCTATTTCCAGCACAGGTGACAATATGAAAAGTGAGGCATATTCATCTCTCATGTATTTTCCACCCCAATAGAAGGACTGAGCCTAGTTTCACATTTTACCATGTGATCATTCTGCTCTGGTACTTCAAGATTCTGTGATCACGCTTAGCTGTGATTTGACAGTCTGTATACTAACATGTTGTCGTGTGTCATTTCAGCTCTCCAGGTCCTCAAGAAAGACCCAAGTCCCTCTGTCCAGCTGGTGGCAACGGAGGTCATAAGTGACATCTGTCCTGGCCGAGTGCTTGGGGACTGAAGCGGAACGGAGACAAACAGAAGAAGGCGCTCCAGTAGTATAAGGGCCCTACCGTCAATCAAACGTTAACCCCACCCTTGGCCCTCGTAAGCCTTGCCCACCGGTCACTGGAAGTCCCAAGCCATGAGGTATTTCTTCCAGGGTCAAGGCGGACAAATGACCGGAAGCAAGGTGTGTCATGTGACCCCTCTAAGAACTCCTCCCATTGTCCTCTACCAATCGGGATGGGTTTCGCCCTGATAGGAACGCCCCAAGAGAAGATTTGACCAATCAGGGGGAGTTCCGGGGCAGGATGACCTGTCTGGAAGTGGTTCGTGTGACCCCTCTAAGAATTCCTCCCACCACCCTCTACCAATCAGGAGGGGTTTCAGCCACTGGTAACCACCCCGAGAGGAGGTTTGACCAATCATGGGGAGCCCCGGGGTGGGGTGATCTGTCTGGAAGTGGTTCGTGTGACCCCTCTAAGAATTCCTCCCACCACCCTCTACCAATCAGGAGGGGTTTCAGCCACTGGAAACCACCCCGAGAGGAGGTTTGACCAATCATGGGGAGTTCCGGGGTGGGGTGATCTGTCTGGAAGTGGTTTGTGTGATCCCTCTAAGAATTCCTCCCACCGCCCTCTACCAATCAGGAGGGGTTTCAGCCACTGGAAACCACCCCGAGAGGAGGTTTGACCAACTGGGGGGAGTTCCGGGGTGGGGTGACCCGTCTGGAAGTGCTTCGTGTGACCCCTCTAAGAACTTCTCCCACCACCTTCTACCAATCGCGATTGGTTTCGGCTGCAGAGGACTGCCCCGAGAAGAGATTTGACCAAAATGGGGCAGGTTCTCGGATTGGGTGAACCGTCCAGAAGAGGGTCATGTGACCCCTCTAAGAACTCCTCCCAACGCCCTCTGCCAATCATAGTGCAGCACCATCACCCCATAAGTCCCAGCGCTGGGCAGAGGAAGCCATCTCTTACCAAGAAGACATGTTTTAGAAATTGTGGAAAGGCTGAGAGGAAACATGGCCTCCTTTACCACCCCCGTGAGACCTTCAGATTTTGTTTTAGCTCCGAGGACCTTTGGAGTTGTGTGGAGAAAGCGCTACAGCAGTGACAGTTCCGAGGAGGGCCATTTGACTCAACCGTTGATGGCTACGTCGGAACCTGACCCCAAAATCCAAACCTTTGTGAGGCACCCCAGTGAGTGTGACAGCCTCTCATTGTCCATGCCCTAATGTTGGAAGGCGATTGTGGCTTGGGGGAGTCACAAGGTGAACGGGAAAGATGGCGCTCAGGTAAATGAATGATTAAGAAGCGACTGTCGATCATGGGGGTGTAATGGGGTTCGGAATCGACCTGGCATTGCATAAATCTAAAAACAGGCAGTGGGGTGCTTACACTGTTTTTTGTCTGAAAATCTCTCAACAGCTCGACAATGCCTTTCTAGAGGCCTTTGAGAAGTTGCACATCGGTAGCCCTGTGGGAGTAAATCCATCACGCATCAGCTGTTTTTGCTCCTGTCTGAGACCCAGATCTCAAGAGGAAAATCCAGAAAAGGACAAAATTGGAAGAATGAACCAGCTCAGACTCCCTCATGGTAGGGGTCATGGCGTCCTTTGTTTCAGGCGGCTGTAAAAGATTGTGTTAAACCAGGCGATTAATAAAACTTATTTAAATGTGTCAGAATGAACGTGTCCCCCTCCATACTTGTGTTCATAAAAGACGGTCCCAGGAAGAGTCATGTCTCCACAGACGGCTCTGTTAAAGAAAATCTGTTAAACCCCCAGGAAAGTTGGGGGCTTTGACGGGGTCAATCTTCTTTTTCAAGTGGCCAAAAAGCATCATAAAACTTTAAATAGAAGACAGGTAGGAGCTTGGCTTTCACACCAGGATGCTTACACTTTACACAAACCAGCTCGAATACGTTTTAAAAGAACCAAGACCGTTCTTTCAGATGTGGACGCGCAATGGCAGGCAGATTTGGTCCGTATGCACTGGTTCTCCAAACACAACAGCGGTTTTAAGTACATCTTAACAGTGATAGACGTTCTATCCAAATATGCCTGGGCCTTAGGCCTAAAAGACAAGATGAGTGGTGAGGTATCCAAGGCCTTTAAAGCTATTTTTAGCCAAGGTCGCGTGCCTCAAAAATGACAAACTAATCGGTGGAAAGAATTTTGAAACAGACCTTTTAGCAGATTGTTGAAATGGCACAGCGTTAACGCTTTTTGTTACTGATAATGAAGTCAAAGCAGGGGTTGTGGAGCGATTTAACAGAACTTGAAAAAGATGCGGAGGATGTGGCGATATTTTACAGCCCATAACGCCTTTCGCCACCTTGACCTGTTACCTGACTTTATGAAGAGTTACAACCAGAGCTTTTACAGAACTCTACGTACCAGACCCGCTGATGTTAACCCTTCCAATTCTCTGAAGATATGGAAACTGGTTGATAGAGATGGTTTTAAAATAAAACCGGTTGTTGCCCCCTTTAGAAAAGGCGACCACGTGAGACTCTCTAAAACCAAAGGAGCTTTTGAAAAAGGTTGTGAACAGACGTTTACCAATGAGATATTTATAGTGGATGAAGCCTTAACCAGGAGCCAGAGACCTGTATACTGATTAAAAGATTACGAGGATGAGACAGTTACTGGATCTTTTTACCCTGAAGATTTACAAAAAGTAAACCCCAAAGGAGACAGGATTTGCCGGATCAAAAAAGTTCTAGCGGAGAAAGGAAAAGGGAGAAAAAAGCAGCTACTGGTGAAATGGTTTGCCGGGGGGGCGGGGACGATAAGTTTACCAGCTGGGTGGAAGCTTCTCAATTCTGACGTTTAGACACAAACAAACAAAAAGATTCCTCCTGCAAAAACTGAGGGAGAGAAAAATGAGCGACGGCAGGTGTTACATGACTTTGCCCAGCAATGCCAGCTCTGCAGTTTTTCCTCAAAACACCAGCTCGAACTTTGCATTACAGCTAATTAAGCCCTTGGGTCTCCCGGGTGCCTGGAAGGTGGGGTTAGTGGAAATACAACACCCACACAGCTGGAACACTATCCGCGAGAACACCCCTTTTGAAATCACCTTTGAAGATATGGCATAGAGTTTTATCCTACGACGAGGTTATTACTCGTCCATACCCGAATGATTGGATCATATGAACAGTACCGTGGCTCGTCCTCCCCCACCGCCTGAGGTGGTCATGAACTATGACCCTGTGGGTAGAAAAGTTAGCCTTAAATCCGCTGATTTTACTTTTATGTTTTCTACCAGCAGGGAGCTAGCTAACATTCTAGGTTTGGGCCCCAAGCGCAGCGTCCAAAAATTCCCCTTCTGGGCAGACATCACAGGGGGGGTTAAGTCCTTGTATCTGCACACAGTTATTGTAGAACACCAGTTTGTGAGGGACTTTTCTGTTCCCCTGTTATGCTGTGTCCCTGTCTGAGGAAGGAACAATGAGTTTGTCACCATCACCTACGATAAACCTCATCACGTTCCTGTCAGAAAACACCACATCGATACCATTAGCATTGAAATAAAGACAGATCAGAACAGATACGTCTCATTTGTTGAACGGAGTGGATGTGAAAATTAAACTGATGCGCAGTAAAGACGCTTTCTGTTTAATGGGCAGTGCAGCCGAAGGCTTTAAATTGCGCATTGTATCAGCATCGCTTTTTGTGAAGAAAGTACGGATGGCCCTGAGCATTCGTCTGGGGCACGCGGAGTCCCTGCTTACCACAAATGCTAAATATCCCGTGGACCGTGTGGGAATGAAAGTGTTCAGCATCCCCGTGGGCAGCAGGGTCAATAACCAGGAGAACCTGTTTTTTGGGACAGTTACCCAAAATGCTTGTCCTAGGGTTTGTCCTATGCCTTGAGTGGAAGTTACACGAAAAATCCCTTTCATTTTAAACATTATGATATTAATTTTGTGGCCTTGTATGTGGATGGTGAACAGATACCAACCAAGCCTCTGCAACCAGACTTGGAGGCAGGATGCTGCGTGAGAGAATACATGAATCTGGTACAGACGCTGGTAAACACATGACAGATTGTTCTCTGTTAATCGACCGTGAGAAGTTTCCACAGGGTTACATCTTGTTTGCCTTTGACCTGTCTCCCGACCAGGAATGCGCCGATGGCTATTCCCTGATTAAAACCGGGAACCTGAGAGCAGAAATACGTTTTGGGAAGGCTTTAACCATCACCGTCAATCTGATCGTGCATGGGGTTTTTGACAACATCATAGAGAGAAGTCAGAGGAGAGACGTTCTGCTTGACTATATGTGAACATGGACACCGTGCAGCTCTCGTGTGTCTTATCAAGGTGCCTTACACAAAAAAGAATTTCTTAGATGTGTTCCCTTGTGATTTGGCTCCCTGGCGACAAGCTGTCTCAGAGATCCCTAGGTTTGTATTGCACATCCACACAACCAACCTGGTGAACACTGGCTTGCCTTGTGTCTGGCAGAGCGTAACGTGGAGAGCTTTTAGACTCATACGGGCACCCCCCGAAGAGCATGTTGTTTCCTAAAAGCATTATGAAATTTTTAAACAAAAATGCCACAGGCATTATGTTTCACAATAGACAATTACAAGACCCCCCTCTGTCGCCTGCGACTATCACCGAGTGTTTTTCTTACATCATCGGAGCAAGTGTTTATCTTTTGACCGGATTTTAAAATTGTATTCTAACGACTTAGTGCAAAACGACAGGATGGTGATGAATTTTGTAAAAAATACATTTAAATTCTTGGGCATGCCTAGCCTTGCTCAAAATGTGTTTCAACAAGCCCAGACATGTGTATCTTGCAATGCTTTTTATAGCCAGGTTATCCAATATTCTCAGGCATAACAGACAATGTTTTGTTTGGCATTATCCAACACATTTTTTATAAAGTAACTTTTCCCACAGTTGCTAGGCCCCGCGAGAATTGCAGAAAAGGGGTGTTTCCACCTCGTATCCATTTTACAAGCCGTAGGGCAGGGTTTTAAACCCTTCTCCTAGGACCCTCTTGTTGTAAATGACTTTCTGTGTTTTCTTAAGGGTTTTGGTCTCTATTTACCATTGATTTTTGTTCCTTACGATAGAGGGCTGCTGCACCTCTCTCTTTTTTGAGGTGTTTTCTCGAAGGCACGTGTAATAGTCCAGGACTAGATCTTTCAAACTGTCAAAGTTGATCTTTTGACAGTTTGCCAAGTTCAGGGTAATACCTTTGACTTTCATACAGGCTTTTCCTCCCGACAGCTTATACCTGTATGTTTTCGGGCCTGCCAACACAAACTCGGTGATGTGTTGATCTGGCGGGATCTCACTCGTGAGGGAATTTAGAAAGAGTTTAGCGATTTGGCATTTAGCGGGGTTAAACTTGATCTCATGTTGGCACAAACGCACGCCTTCTTCCTGGTAGAAATCGTTCATGTACTTATTTTGTTTTTCTTCGTCTGTGCACCAGCTGGGGTACCCTGAAGCCTCTTGTTTCTGGTGGAGGTGTTATTTGATGAAGTCTTTTCAGAGTACATCAGATTTTTCATTAAAAAGCCAGATTTCATATATTTTTGCCACCGCGTACCCCTTCGCTATGGCCGTGTTCAATTCCACCGTGCACCAAGTCCCCAGGATGGCCCTCTCCTCGTCAGTATGGATGCACATCTCCCGCTGCTCGGTTTCCGCACAGGTTCGGCATAGCGGGAACATAAGCTTGCCACCCACTCTGACAGGTAACAATGGGAAAAAGAAGCCTTGTGTTGGGTACACTTTAACTTTTGCAATTCCAAAATAATTTGCAAGGGGTCCAAATTTGTCATAAACTATATCGGAGTGTTCGAGAGGGTATTCTTTGGTTAAACCCATTAAACTCTAAGGCTGTGTGTACCCTGTCAACACTGGCATAACCGTCTAAAGAGTAGGAGCCTACCTGTAGTTCCCCACCCTGTAAAGCATGCCGTATTTGTATAGTTTCTTTGTGAGAGGTATACAACAGCCACTGAACAGATGGGGTCGAATATCTTTTTCCTGCCTGTGATCATTGTCTGGAGGGAGAAGAGCTACCGTGTTAGGCTCCAAAAACATAAACCTGTACATAGCCATGCAGACAGATGCCAGTGTTATGTACCAGAATGGATCTATACACAGTTTTATCTCGGTGAATTTACCATTTCTCTCTCTACTAGATCTCCCTTCTCCATCTTTTTCATAATCTCTTTTCTGTAGAGGATACAAGGCTGTCTCAAAATTTTGACATCCTGCTGACAGTAATACATGAGCTCTTTCTGCAAGTCAAACGTCTCCTACCTGTGGGCCTGCTACCAGTCGAGAAACTCTGCTTTTTCCCTGGGCATCATGCTTTCTACACCATAGTGCTCCACATGGGGCATAGGCCCCACGTCATTTTGATTTTCTAAAGTGTTCAAAAAATGTGGAAAATACCCTTTGCACCCTTCAAACCCCATCACCTGCGGGAGCTTACCAAGCTTCATGGGCAAGAAGTTTAAAGAGTCTATAAAACGAATGCCCAGGACCTTACCTTCCACACACATTACTTTACTACCCTGAGTGATCAGTTCTAGGCACATCTTTTCCTTCAGTAACTGTCTGATGATGAAGTATGCATCGTAACCTTTGGAATTGTGCGCCTGGAACGTGTAGACCCGGAACTCTTTGCCAATAAAGGTCTGAACAAACATAGAAAGACACTCATCACCCTTAAATTCCCAGGACTTTTCCGGCTTGAGGGACATAGCAAAAATGTAATTGGGAGTGTGCAACCCAGTCTCCTATGTGTATTCAGAATCATAACAAATACACTTTTCTGAGGATTCGGGCTTTCTAAGGCTGTCCATAAAACCGAGGTGACCGTCTACATCACCAGCGATCAAAGCCTGACCCCGCTTATAGCGTTCCCTTTACACCTGTGCCGCTTGTCCACGTAAGACTGACCCTTATCGCACAACGTTTTAGACAGGCATTCAACTTGTTCTGTCGATGCCCAGTCGATGTGTCTGTCTAAACGCTCTCTGGACTGACAATACAGTCTACAGCGAGGAGACCTCAGCTGCACATCCACGCTGTCTGAGCATGTTACGCTCAAGCAGAGGAAGCAGCTGGACCTGCCAGAGTGGCCATGACTGTGCACCGTGGGGCAAAACTCACCGTAATTTTTGCTCCAAACAACTTTTTCACAACCAGAACCCCCTAGTAATGCTCATCGTGCAACAGGATGAAATAAGTCTTGGGGTAAACTGCCCCCCCCCGTTTTAAAAAAGCCCCTTTCGCCGCACACAGCACCACCTGTATGTTGACTCCTAAATGCTGTTCAGACATTGCTACGTCACTGAGCATAATCTTTTTTTCATCTGACCAGCCCAGTTTCTCATGCAACTTTCTCGCCCCCGCTAACGATTCCGCGTCCGTAGGTTTATGGTCGGACATGACAGCCAAGAGTCCACGCGCAAAACACAGATGGGTACCCGTGTAAGTCAGGTCTACTAAACATTGTCTCTTTTTTATGGATGATTTGACTACTGAGGATAGAATTTAAAACTCTATGAGCGGTCCCCACCCCTGTTTTTTTACAACTGTCACAACGAGGTGCAATGTCCCATTGACATGCAACTCTATTGCTCTGTGGCAACTTTGAGGTCTGATTGAAGAAATCCTCAGCAGACAGCTCATCCCTAGTTCTTCAGACCAAAAACAACGGCTTAGTTAAATTACAGCTCTCTAAATGTAACTGAACATAATCATCAGGGCCTACCCTACCATTAACGTCATCGAGAACTAACTGTATCCCCCTGTGTATGGCTTCAACAACCTGCTGAGCTGAATTTATTCGCTCAAGATTGACAAAATGAAATTCCTCACAATACACCGACCCCCCAAATCTAGGTAATTCACGTTGCCAACTTCTCACTCTCTCCATACACACCTCTGCGTTTTCAGGGTTACTTGGGGGTTCCTCTACGGGACCATCAGCGGCATCTTCTACATCAGATGCTATTTGAGAGTCAGACTCCGAGGCGCCTCCGTGAGGGTCATCGGGAGAAGATGGGGACCCATCATTCTAGAGAGCCCTCTGGGGAATTTTCTAAACCAGACTCTGTGTGAGAGTCTGATTCCACCTCTCCATTTTCAGACATGCCAGTTGGAGAGCCTCCAGTCGAGGGCATCTCTTTTTGTCCCCCCTCCCCATTACCTCTTTAGCTCTTTTTAAAATTTTTACAGGGATCCTGGCCTGGAACTTTTTGGCAGCCATTTGTTTGTCCACCAAGCGCTATCCCCCCTTTTGTTTACACCTGAGCTGATGTGTATCCTTGCGGGTGCCCCTTTCCACGACTAGTCACGCCTGCGCAGAGCCAAAAATTGAAATATTTTTCAAAAAGTCACCCACCAAAGCTTTTGCTTTGTTGATGTGCTTTCCAGCCCTCCGTTCTTTTAGACCCCCTGAAGATACACCATTCACCGTTATTCTGAACGAAGCATCATATTTTCCCCAAACCTTTTTTAGAATACCGTTCTTTTAGAACCCCCGAGGATACAACATCCCTCAGTCTTCTGAACGAAGCATCGTAGGTGGGCGTTTTCACTCACGGTTTTCTCAGGGCTTGGTGTGGAGGTGGCCGCTGAGGAACTGGCGTTGTGTTTGCGTGGTTGGTTTTCACCAGAGTTTTTTGTTTTGTCCTTGGCTTTGACGTAATTGAGGTTTGGACTGCCCTGATGCTTCATCTGCACTCTTGTGCTGTTTTGAGTTGTTAAAGGTCTCAAAGCAGATTTCTGGTTCTTTGGCTGGTCTGGTGGAGGTGTCCCTGTAGCTTTGACTACAGCATTGTCAGGAGAACTGCACATACCCGATTAGGGGGGAAGGGACATATTACAAAACTTAACTTTACCATCTTTCTCACCCACACCGATGTATTTACTTAAAATACAAAACCTCATAACCTCACAAACACCATATATTTACTGGGCTTCATCCATCCATCTGGGGAATTTTTCTTTTCAGCTGTCTCTTTTCTTTTTCTTTTAAGCTTGTTTACCCTCTGGTCTAAGGGTCTCTCATGTTTTCACCGTATGGTGGAGCAGACAATATGATGATGATGATGATTGATGATGATGATGATTATTATAAATCACATGAAACTGTCTTGTAAAGTTAAAAATAAAATATTCATTAGGGTGTTTTTCTATTTAAAAAGTCAGAGCTTTCAAACAAAATAATCCATTTCAGGCTGCACAACAAACAGGAGTTTTGAGTTTATTTCTACCACTTTAAAACAAAAAACAACAAACCCGCAAACATTTTTTTTAAATACACCTCATTTTGCAAAATAAAAACCAAACTGCTTTTAAAATCAACTTTTAAAATCCAGTTTAAAATATATTTTGCACAGTAAAAAAACACCCTGTTAGCTTGAAACACACAATTACTATCAGTTTGCAGCCATATACTTAAAAAGAAAACCCACCTATCTTTTTTTTATACAGAGAGAGAGAGAGAGAGAGTTTAAAACACAAAAAGAAAAGGAGGACTTGTGGCACCTTAGCGACTAACCAATTTATTTGAGCATAAGCTTTCGTGAGCTACAGCTCACTTCATCGGATGCATACTGTGGAAAATACAAAAGATGTTTTTATACACACAAACCATGACAAAATGAGTGTTTATCACTACAAAGGGGTTTCTCTCCCCACACCCTACTCTCCTGCTGGTAATAGCTTATCTAAAGTGATCACTTACATTGTAAGGAAACCTGGATTTGTGCTGGAAATGGCCCACCTTGATTATTAATGTGTGTGGTGGGGTTTTTTGGTTGGTTGTTTTGGGTTTTTTTGGTAAATATAGTATTTTAAACTTTTAATGGCTTTGAATTGCTAGAAAGAGTGACCCATAGCATTCAAAACCACTCCTGGGTCATATTTAAACTGTCCAGTGGAGTTCTGCCAGTTCCTGGGTCCTTTAAACTGTCCAGTAGAGTTCTGCCAACTCCAGGGATTATATTTAAACTGCCCAATAGCATCTGCGAATTCCTGAGGTTTTATTTCATTTCATATTAATCCGAACTCACCCACCCACCTCCCTTACTATGGGTGCACACCCATCAAATTTATCCCTATAGCAACAAGGGTAAGGAATCACAGTTACCTTCACTATTCAGTGGGGCTGTGGTTAAAACCATTCAGTTCAACAGGATGAGTCAACTCTGTTGTACTCAAACACATGTCTGAACCATCCCTGTTTTGTTTTCGTGTTGTAAGCAGAGGCAGGATGAGCTCTACCCTGACATCTGGTGGTGAGTTGTGGAAAAGGACTTCAGGAGCTGATCTCGTTTGCACAGGCACACCCACCCCGCCTAGCATGAGCCCACAGGAGCCCAAACGGTCACTTTGGCTGCTGTGGGATCCCCAGTGTCTCTGTTATTGGGGCAGGAAGAATAAAGTGTCGTTATCCTGATTATGTGAATCAAGGACAGTGGAACTGTCCTTGGCCTTTTATGACGGAGGGACTCACCATCAACTAAGTAGCACTCGCTAGGCAAGGGACAAGGATTGCAAAAGCCAGTGAATTGAGAGAGTTTGAGGATGGAGGTTTGTGCCTAGTGGTGTGAGCCCCCTTCTGAGGGCCCCAAATACCAATTGTACCTTCTCTCCATTATGTAATATCAGAGAGAATTTTAATTCTATTAGGAGTTTGGTTACAGACTGCAGATCTGAATTCACTTTGGGTTCATGGTGCCCCAGCTCTGAGGCCCACTACTACTTAACACAGTATTCAGTGATTTCAACTTGTCGTAGGGGAGCTTCAGTGCCCCACTGGTGGGGGCTTGACCTGTTTTTGAATTGTGTTACTGGAATGGAACTCCTAGATACTGAACCTAGACCCTGTTGTTGCCAACTCTGATGGGCAGAAGGGTTACACTGTAAACACATTTCTAGGATTTGTTCCCCTCCCACTTCACAGCTTGTTGCTGTAAATGGGTCTCTTTTACACAAAGACACAAGAGCTAGGTTCTCACAAACCATTTTTTTTCAATTTAAAAGTCATACAGCTTCTTGAAAACAAACCCAGATCTCCATTAAAACTTTTAGCTCACTTACGGGCCAGAGACCTTCTAACAGAAACACAGATAATCACAAAGCCCTTTTCATTCGATTTTTTAAAATGTACAGCGACCAAGTTTGATATTGCATGTTTGTCCCCTCATCATTCTCTCAATTAATCCTTTTAGATTTCTTACAAATAGTCTTTTTCTTAAGCAGGGTTCTGTCAGTTTTTGTGTGGACCAGACGGTCAATGTAACGCTGTAAGCAGGCATCTTCCATTTTGGACATTTTCTTTAAAACACGGTCAGGGTCTCCACTGAATTGCACAGCATTTCTCAAGGTCACCGCTTGCGCTAAATGTTCTTGGGTTAGGCACAGATGTTGCATAACATAACCTATGGCAATAATAGTGTTCAATAAGCTTTCCAAACACAGCTCAGCACACAGGCCCCAGAGCTTGCAGTTTCTATCCATTGAAGTCCAAGTCACACAGGCATGGTGCCATTGGGCTGGGGCATTTATGACACAGCCCTCACCATTTTCAAAAAGCTTTTCCCCAAGACAGTGATGAAGAACAGCATAAACAGCAACGTGTACAATAGTCCGCATAACATTTTTACGCTCATGACGTGGCACTGGCTCAGCGAGTTCCATGCCAAGCCTCTCCTAAACTCCTCATAGCCGTCCTCCTCGGAGTCATCTTCAACAATTTCTAGCGGCGTTGAGCAAAAACAAGGCGGGCCTGGTTCACCTTCGCTGTTTGATGCAACTCCGTCCAGGGCCTCCGGGTCCTCTAGAAAGGCATCGTCAAGCTGTCGAGAGATTTTCAGACAAGAAACAAGCGTAAGTTCCCACTGCTTGTTTTTAGATTTACACAACCCCTGGTTCCTAACCCCATTACACCCAATCATCGACCGTCGCTTCTTAATCATTCATTTACCTGAGTTACGTCTTTTCCATAGACCTTGTCTGCCAGTGCCTCCCCCACGCCATGATGGCCTTCCTCCTCCAGGGTGGCGGATGACGAGAGGCCACCATGCTCATGGGGGTGTCTCATGAGCAGTTGGGCTTCAGGGTCGGATTCTGGCATATCCATCAATGGCTGGGCCAAAGGAATCCCCTTGGCTTCTCTCTCATCCTCTTCAGATCTGTCGCTGCTGTAGCGCTTTCTCCACACAACTCCAAAGGTCCTCGGGGCTAAAACAAAGTCTGAAGGTCTCCCAGGAGTGGTAAAGGAGTCCACGTTTCCTCTCAGCCTTTCCACAATTTCTAAAACATGTCTTCTTGGTAAGAGATGGCCTCCTCTTCCCAGCGCTGGGACTTATGAGGTGATGGTGCTGCACTCTGATTGGCAGAGGACGTTGGAAGGGGTCCTTAGAGGGGTCACACGACCCTCTTCTGGGCGGTTGACCTCGTCCCAGAACCCACCCTATTTTGGTCGAATCTCCTTTCGGGGCTGTCCTCTGTGGCCAAAACCCATCGCGATTGGTAGAGGGTGGTGGGAGGAGTTCTTAGAGGGGTCACACGAGCCACTTCCTGACGGGTCACCCCGCCCCAGAATTCCCCCCAATTGGACAAATCTCCTCTCGGGGTGGTCCCCAGCGGCTGAAACCCTTCCTGATTGGTATAGGGCAGTGGGAGGAGTTCTTAGAGGTGTCACACAAACCCCAGAACTCCCCCTGATTGGTCAAATCTTCTCTCGCGTCGTTCCTGTCAGGGCAAAATCCATCCTGATCAGCAGAGGACAGTGGGAGGAGTTTTTACAGGGGTCACATGACACACCTTGCTTCCGGACATGTGTCCGCCTTGACCCTGGAAGTAATACTCCCATGAGGTGGGACTTCCAGTGACCTGTGTGCAGGGCTTACAGGGTCAAGGGGTGGGGTTAACGTTTGATTGATGGTAGGGCTTTTATACTACTCGCTCCTGCGACCCAAAATTGGAACAAGAGAGACTATAATACTGGAGAGAAAGAAAGGAATGTTTTAAATGTTTTAAATCCTTGTACTGTGCTGTAAATTCTTTTCCCCAAATTAATTCAAAACATTCATTTGTATTTTTTATTTTTCTATTTATTTTGTTGTTTTAAAGCACGATACAGCAACTATAATACTGGCCAGTATTATTCTTTTATAAATAGAATACAACAACCCTAATACTGGCCCGTATTAGCCATTCTCCTACTCTTCAGATGCTGTAAGGGAGAGAAGGATCAGGCCCTGTAAAGTAGGCTGGGTTGATTTTTTATGATTCGAAGTGTTTTTATTACACATCAGGACATCTAGTCATTCTGATTTAATTGGGGATTGGTCCTGCTTTTGAGCAGGGGGTTGGACTAGATGACCTCCTGAGGTCCCTTCCAACCCTGATATTCTATGCAGCCTCTGGACAAGCTCAGTGATAAGCATGTACATTACACTGCTTGCTCAGGGGTCATTACTATAGAAACAGCCAAGTACTGGCCCAGATCCTCAAATACACCTGAGCTTTAGACTCTGGGTTGTTCTAACTTACTCTGTCTTGTAAGAGCCATTGCTGTACGGGAGATTGCTGGAGCACCGGGGTCGGTAACGTTTGGCACGCAGCCCCCCAGGGTAAGCCCCCTGGTGGGCCGGGCCAGTTTCTTTACCGGCCGCATCCGCAGGTTTGGCCGACCGCGGATCCCACTGGCCGCGGTTCCCCACTGCAGGCCAACGGGGGCTGCAGGAAGCCGTGGCCAGCACATCCCTCGCCCCGCGCTGCTTCTCGCAGTAAAACAGAAGGTTTATTAGATGACAGGAACATGGTCTAATACAGAGCTTGTAGGTGCAGAGAACTGGACCCTTCAGCTGGGGGGTCCATTTTGGGGGGCAGTGAGCCAGACAACCACGTCTGCCCTTCACTCCATGTCCCAGCCAGCCCCAGACTGAAACTCCCTCCAGCCCCTCCTCCTCTGGGCTTTGTCCCTTTACCCGGCCAGGAGGGCACCTGATTCCTTTGTTCTCCAACCCCTTTAGCTCTCACCTTGCAGGGGGGAAGGGCCCAGGCCATCAGTTGCCAGAAAACAAGGTGTCGGCCATTCTCTGTGTCCAGACCCCTGCACACACCTGCCCTCTAGGGATCTGCAACGATCATACACCCTTACTCCACCCCCTAGATACTTAAGAACTGCCTAGGGGAAACCGAGGAATTACGCACTATTCAGAGGAAACATTAAGAACAGTCTCACTTCGTCACACTGGGTATGAGATTTTGCTGTTTGTGCAGGGAGCTGGGAGCCCCAGGGCGCTCTGTTTAACCCTGGGACTTGGTGCCTCTCCAAGAGGCCCTGCAATGAGTGTTGGACTGAAACCCAGCCAGCTTGGTTTACATCCGGCCCACAACAGCGTCAGATGGAGCGAACGGGCCAAAGTGAAAGCAGAGCCTCTCCCCAAGCCTCTGGGAAAGACCGACCTGCCTTGCGGGGCGGGTGTGCAATTCCTAGCTTCTCCCTCCCTCCCGGCTGCTGTTAACGGGAGGCAAACAGAGACTGCAATTATCCCCTCTGGTAGGAATGAGCCTGCGTCGCTGGGGAACGGAGCCACCCGGAGCAGATTAAAAGCCCTAGTCCCAGAGCCAGGGCAAGCGCTCTCCTCTGGACAGCGGTTGGGGACGTCATACAGGGCGGCTTTCGGGCCCAGGGTTCTCATCCTGGCGCTTCAGCTGCTAGTTACCTAGGGCCTCCTCTTCTGCAGCGCTGAGTCCCACAGCTGCACTGAAGTCACTGGGGCAGATCCACTGCTCGTGTCAGTGACCACGGCTCCAGGAACAGGGCTGGAGAATGTGCTGTGCCCCTGAACAGGGCTGGGAAAAACTGCCCCAGCTGAGGTCTGCCCCGGTGGGAGCTGTGGGGAGCCCAGTGTACTGGAAGCTGCTGCTGCCCCGGGGTTTGTGATGGAGAATGTGGGGTGACGGGAGGGGGGCAATTCAGCACAAACAGCTCCTTCGATTTCCTCCCAGCCACCCCAGCATGCCTGGGGACTCCCCTCCCCAATCAATCAAAGCCCAAGACGGGGATCTGAAGCTCGACATGAAGTTATTCCTCCGCCAGCTGATGTAACCCACGCACCTTCTGGGTGTGGTGTTGTGTCCCATCGAGTGGCACCAAGACCATTCGAGAGAGAGATAAGATGAGTCTGCTCTGCAGCCGTCGCTACCAGCCAGGGGGCTTTTAGCTCACGCGATAGAGGCTCATGCACTAAGCTCCAGAGGCCCCAGGTTTGATCCCCACCCGCCGACGACCAGGGTCTGTGGGTGTGACGCTGGCGTGGCTGGCAAGGGGCAGCAGGAAGGGTTTCCACTGAGCGTTAAGGGAAAGGAACTTGCTGGCTGTGGCACGGTACAGCCGGCTGGTTGGCACACCGGGAAAGGAAGATGGAGAAGAGCTCCAGCCCTGGCTGGTTCCCAGCTCTTGTCTTGGCCTTGTAAAAGGCTGACAGACGTAGTGCGAGGTTTGAAAGCGAACACACCATGTTCTGGGCCTGGAGCAGCGGCTGGGAAGCGTTCCCAATAAAAAACCGCGCCGGGATCCCTGTAATCCGCACCAGAGTGCAGGGGGAGGGGAGGGAGCTGGAGGGCCTTTGAAAACACAGACAGCTTGATGCCAGCCTTCCCTGGCTGCATGAAGCTATTCCTCCAGAACCATGCCACCAAGGGCCCAGTCCTGCAGCGGGACAGCCGGAGGGTTGGTGTCGCTATCCTCCTGTTCTACAGAGGGGGAAACTGAGGCACAGAGCTGGGCCACGTCAGGGCGCGGCTGGGGATGGAGCCCGTCAGATCCTCACGAGCTGCTGTGAGGCGCTAGCCCTTGTTTCTGTGCCAGGTATAAACCCAGGCCCCGTGTGCAGGCCCAGCCGTCCGTCCCCTGGCGGGCAGCAGGGCCCATGCGGGAGCCCCCACGCAGCCCCCCACCGCCCTCGGCTGCAAAGCAGCCCCAGCCCCATGGCAGGGTTACGTTCTCCTCCCCTGCCCTGTGTTCTGGCTCCTCCAGGACCCTTCACGAGGCTGGCAGGGGAGCGCTGAGCTTGGAGCCTGGCCAGGCTGGAGCTGGCCCAAAGGAAACACCTCCACGGTCTTTCCAGGTGCCACCCAGTCCCCCGGCGCCTGCAGGAAGGTTTGGGGTAATCACACACACACTGGGTCTCCCAGTCACCAACGCTTTGCCCGGAGCCTGGCTCGGAGGGAAGCGGAGACCCAGTCCAGCCAGCCTTGACGTCCCTCTCTGCGGAGCTGGGAACGTGCCTGGAGCTGCTAGCCCAGTCCTGTCTACTCAGCGAACGGCTTGCTGCTGCTCTTTCCCTGGTGTCCTGCTCCCTCCCCAGCCCTGGAGCCAGACGAACACCCACACACAGGCCTACTGTGCCCATGGCTGTACAGCGGCTGCAGGCATCGCGTCCTGGACATATTCAAGGGGAGCCCGATGGGATTGGCCAGACAAGGAGGGCATGAGCCCTGCCCAGCTAGGATGGGGCACCGTCCCCAGGCTGCTGCATCAAAGCCAGCCCTGGCTAGGAGCGATTCTGCAACCCAGGAGAGATTCTGCAACCATCCGCCTGCTGGAGAAAGACATCAAGGTGAACTTGTCCCAGCTTGGAACTCCCTGTAGCCAATGGGATACATTTGGGTTAGGAAAAAGAAAAGGAGTCCTTGTGGCACCTTAGAGACGAACCAATTTATTTGAGCATAAGCTCCCAGTGCCAGCTGTGCCAGGGCCCCCAAGACCTTTGGGCCTGGATTGGGGGGATCATGACTCGGGCGGATCTGGGACCCAGGGACAGGTGAAGCTGCACCAGGCTTGCAGAAGAGCTCATCCTGCAGAGACCTGCATGCAGACCCTGCTTGTTTGGGGAGATTGTTTGGGACAGAGCAGGGTGACTTGGGGGGCTTACAGCAGGGCTGGGGGGAGGCAGTGGGGGTAGCAGGGAGGGGGAGAGGTTTACAGTAACTGCAAGCTGTATACACTGCATGGGTGGGGGGGTCAGGGGTGATTTGGGGTGGGGCAGTGGGAGGCAGAAGGTGCGGGTGGGTGACACCCCCATGCAGCAGCAGTGCCCCCCGTAGGCAGTACGGGTGCATCCAATGGGCCCTAGAGGAAATATTGTCAAAAGATCAGAGTTCACCAAACCCAGGCTGAGCCAGCCCTGTCCCAAACTGCCCATCCCTTGTGGGTATGGACTTCTGGGTCCCTGCCCTGGGCCAGGCCATGCTGGGGGCTGAGCAATCCCAGAATGATGCCCAGTGCACACCCCTTCTCCCGGGCAGGGACCCAGCATCTCGTCCCCCAGCCCTCCCCAGAGTCGGCCCCCAACCTCCAGGGCTGGGCGGGGGGTGGGGAAGGCGACCAGCCTGAGCCAAGTTCACAATTATGCAACCAACCAGCCCGTGTGATGCTGCTTATCATCTTACCGCGCAGCCCAAAGCCGGCTCACCCGCCACTTTCGTGGCATTTTGTTGCCTGAAATTAAATCTCATTTCCTAATTACGGGGTGGACTCAGGCTGCTGGGCAGGGCTGGGCTGGGCTGGGCTTTAAGAAGAGGGCAGCGTAGTGTGATCAGCATCAGTCACAGAGACAGCCTGTTGGAGAAAACCCCCCCCCAAAGCCCGAGACCCCCCTCACCACAGCCAGCCCCCCAGGCTGCATCTAACGAGAGCCACTCACCTCCCTCTGCCCTGCAGGCAACTCAGCCTGGCTGGTTCCTACAGGGCCCATCCAGCCCAGTATCCCCTCTCCCTGCTGTGAGGAAACGTCAGGCCCTGCCCACTTGCACGTTCCCAGAATCTGGCCAGCCCAGCGCTGATCGTGCAGAAACGCGCAGTCCTGGACAGTGCTCGGCACAAAGGACCCACACAAACACATTCCAGAAGCGTGGTACAAAAACCACAACATCAAGAATGGCACAAAAACATTCCCCAAGGATAACAGGAACACACTGAGCCCTCCTAAAAGATAAGGTCAAATAGCAACGTAATAAATACAAATGTTTTAATCAAACCAACATGTACAAAAACGTGGGCAATAACTAGCCAGGTCAGAGGGCAGTATCTAAGTCAGAGGGGCAGCTTGTTTGTATCAGGGTATCTCTGAGAGAATGTGTTGGTCCAGCCAAGGGGGAAATGGAAAGTCCTGCCATTCACTGAGCTGCGTCCATTGTCACAGGCATACATGTCTTAGTATCCTCGTAGAGTCTGCCAGGTGCTATTAGCATGCCTTGTCAACAATAAACCTGGCCGGGTGCCTTCGTCCCTTAACGGATCTTGTGGTCATTGGGCGGTTCACTCAAGCTCTGCTGTGCTGGCTGTCTGCACAGAGCTGGGGCAGCACACAGGGAGAACACACACATGCAGTGAAATATCTAACAACAGAGGCAATCAGTAAGGACGTTTCGCAATGGCTCATTTGGTTTCAATGGGCAGGCCCAGCACTTTACACTAATTCATGCTTCTCCCCTGTTGGGGGAGTTACACAGGCCATGGCTACACTACAAAATCAAATCGCCCTGCGTGCAGCCGCCACAGTAGTTACAGCACTTGTGTGTGTGTACACCTGGCTCCTTGTGTCTGTGGTGGGTGGTATCGATTGTACTGTCAGTGTGGGGCATTGCGGGACAGTCGATGTAAGCAATGCAGTATGTACACTGACACTGCATTGACCTAACTACGCTGACTGGGGGAAGTGGCACGATTAAGTCGGCAAAGCAGGTGAGTTACATCAGCGGGAGCCAAATTTTAGTGTAGACGCAGTGTTAGGTGGACGTAAGCTGCCTTGCAAACTCAGTGGTGTAGAGCAGTTACAGAGGTTTACGATGCAAACGTTCATTTTAACTTTATACCACGGGCTACAGAGGTTATGGGAGAGATCAATCCGGCAAGCAATTCCACAAGTCGAAACACTCCACACACGCTGATCAGCAGCTGTTTTCACACGGCTAACACACAGGCTGGGTCAAGCTCTGCATTTGTCAGTGTTCAGTGAGGCCTAAGGGCCTGGGCATGAGCTGGCACCTGGTCTGCTAGCGTCACAGGACCCATCTAGCCCAGTACCCTGCCCTCTCCCTGCTGCCTCCTTCCCCAAATCAGATCAATGGGGCCAGCCACCCCAGCACCAGCTACTTCAGAGGAAGGTGAAAGAACCCCCTCTTTGTGGAGGAAGCCTGCAGCAGGGAACCTGCTGGGTGGGTTTAGTTTCAGTTTGGGGCTGGGTGGAGGAACGCAGGGAACCCCAGGGCTGGGGTCTAAGCTCCCTGCTCCCCCAGGAGGACTTGACTGAGGGGCCCTGGATGCACCCACAAGCTCTGTTTTGGACTGTGTTCCTGTTGTCCAATAAACCTTCTGTTTTACTGGCTGGCTGAGAGTCTCAGTGAATCCCAGGAAGAGGGGTGCAGGGCCTGGACTCCCCCACACTCCGTGACAATGACCTCCTGAGCTCCCTTCCAACCCTGATATTCTATGATTCTATGACCAGGCTGCACTGCACATGGGCTCCTTAGTGACAAGCGCTCAGGAGCTTAGATTTACAACCCCCAAAATAGCACAAATTGAGCACTATGCTGGGGCCAGCACAGACTAGAAGGGGCAAGTGCCCCCTACTGGGTCCTCCCACCCCACTCACTGCAGCCCCTAGCACCCCATAAGCTCCATCCATGCAGAGTAAGGGGACTGGCATATGGAATTGCAAGCCCAATAGCAAGGATTTCTGATGACTCTGTAAACTCGGGGCGGGGGAGTGGAGAATTGCTAATATAGTTCCTATTTTTAAGAAATGGAAAAAAACGTGGTCCAGGTATCTACAGGCCTTTTAATTTGACCTCAACTGTCTGCAAGGTCTTGGGACAAATTTTGAGAGAGAAAGTAATGAAGGACATAGAGGTGAACAGTAACTGGGATAAAATACCACCTGGTTTTACAATCGGTAGGTCCTGCCAGGCCAACCTGATCTGTTTCTCTGCGAAGATAACTGAGGTTTTAGACAAAGGAAATGCAGTAGATCTAATCCAGTGGTTCTCAAACTTTTTGTATTGGTGACCCCTTTCGAACACCAAGCCTCTGAGTGCGACCCCCCCTTAAAAATTAAAAACACATTTTTGATATTTAACACTATGTTAAATACTAAATTTAAACCCTATGGCTTAAAATGAATTTACCTTTCCTCACTGCTTTTAAATTAAGACTAAAACACAGAGGGTGGCGGGGCTCGGGGCTGACAACCCTGTGCGTGCTCTCGGCTGATAACCCTCAGCATGGCCGGGCTCCGCCTGAAACCCCATTACAGGGATCGGGGCTCACAGCGTCCTGGATGCCCCAGCTCAGGGCTCACAGCCCCACTCCTGGTTGGGGTCAGGACTTGCAACCCCATGTGGCAGTCGGACTCAGGGATCACAGTCCCGCTCCTGGCCAGGGTTGGGGTCTGGGCTTGCAGCCCTGTGTGGGGGTTGGAGTCGGGGCTCGCAACCACGATTCCCTGTCGGGGTCAGGATTCACAGCTGCACACCGGGGTCATGGCTCACAGCCCGGCGCAGGGGTCGGGGTCGGGACTCACAGTCGCACACCGGGGTCAGGGCTCACAGCCTAGCACAGGGGTCAGGACCCACAGCCGTGTGCCTGGGTTGGGGCTCGTAGCCCCGCAGCTCCACACAGGGGTCGGGGCTGACAGCCTGGTGCAGGGGTCGGGGCTCGCAACTGACAGCCGCGCGCTGGGGTCGGGGCTTGTGACCCCCCCACTTAACCGGGTTGTGACCCCCAGTTTGAGAACCAATGATCTAATCTACCCGGATGTCAGTGATGCATTTGATACAATTGGGAAAATATTAGTTCAATTGGAGAAGATGGGGTTTAATATGAGATTTGAAAGGTGGATAAAGAACTGGTGAAAAGGACCTGCAGAAAAGGACCTGGGGTTACAGCAGATGAGAAGCTGGATATGAGTCAGCAGTGTGCCCGTGTTGCCAAAAAGGCTAACAGCATATTGGGCTGCATTAGTAGGAGCATTGCCCACAGATCGAGGGAAGTGATTATTCCCCTCTATTCAGCACTGGTGAGGGCCTCATCTGGAGTATTGCGTCCAGTTTTGGGCCCCCACTACAGAAAGGATGCGGGGGGGATGCTGCTGTGAGGCGCTAGCCCTTGTGTCTGTGCCAGGTATAAACCCAGGCCCCGTGTGCAGGCCGAGCCGTCCATCCCCTGGCGGGCAGCAGGGCCCATGCAGGAGCCCCCACGCAGCCCCCCACCGCCCTCAGCTGCAAAGCAGCCCCAGCCCCACGGCTGGCCCAAAGGAAACACCTCCACGGTCTTTCCAGGTGCCACCCAGTCCCCTGGCGCCTGCAGGAAGGTTTGGGGTAATCACGCACACGCTGGGTCTCCCAGTCACCAACGCTTTGCCCGGAGCCTGGCTCGGAGGGAAGCGCAGACTCAGTCCAGCCAGCCTTGACGTCCCTCTCCGCGGAGCTGGGAACGCGCCTGGAGCTGCCAGCCCAGTCCTGTCTACTCAGCGAACGGCTTGCTGCTGCTCTTTCCCGGGTCTCCTCCTCCCTCCCCAGCCCTGGAGCCAGACGAACACCCACACACAGGCCTACTGTGCCCATGGCTGTACAGCGGCTGCAGGGCTGCAGCCATCGCGTCCTGGACATATTCAAGGGGAGCCCGATGGGATTGGCCAGACAAGGAGGTCATGAGCCCTGCCCAGCTAGGATGGGGCACCGTTCCCAGGCTGCTGCATCAAAGCCAGCCCTGGCTAGGAGCAATTCTGCAACCCAGGAGAGATTCTGCAACCATCCGCCTGCTGGAGAAAGACATCAAGGTGAACTTGTCCCAGCTTGGAACTCCCTGTAGCCAATGGGATACATTTGGGTTAGGAAAAAGAAAAGGAGTCCTTGTGGCACCTTAGAGACTAACCAATTTATTTGAGCATAAGCTAAAGCTCCCTTCATCGGATGCTTATGCTCAAATAAATTGGTTAGTCTCTAAGGTGCCACAAGTCCTCCTTTTCTTTTTGCGAATACAGACTAACACGGCTGCTACTCTGAAACCTGTCATTATTTGGGTTAGGGTGAATATATGTCAAGAAGACAAAACCACTCCTTGAGAGGGGCGTGGCAGTGAGCTAGGCCCAGCCTGAGGGCCTCAGAGACCCTCTTGTCCCATCCTCTCTGCCTAGCTTCGGAACAGTCTAGCGGGTTCTCTGTGTATGAAATTCCTCTCACTCTGCCCTCATTACCGGGGCTGGAGGGGTGCTGGAATATTTAGCTGCATGCAGCACATTGGCTTCTTGGGGTGAAGTCCCATCACAGAGAGGTGCACACAGGGCTAGGGAATGGGCAGCTCCATCAGACAGTCATAGTATTCCCTGAATCACACATGCAACATGAAGGGCCCATAAGAGTGCTGAGTCCTGAGAGCACCACAGCTCCAGCTGGACTGGATCTCCTAGCTCTCCCCCTTCCCCCAGAAGGTCGGGGTGAGCAGCTCTCAGATCACAATGGATGCTTTGCCAGCTTATACAAGGCTATTGGAATGCATTGTTTATTGGTGGGAGAAAAGGACCTAGAGAGGTGAGGTTTATGGGCCAACAGGCTTTGCAGTCTGCACTGGGTTCGCGTGCTGACGCACACCGTCAGTGAGACCAGGGACAGCACACGCACAGGGCTGTGGACAGCTCTGGCCCACGGGCTGGGCTGGGCTCAGAAGCATCCAGCGGAAGGAAGGCTTCGGTATTTCACCAGAAGGGGGGCTAGGTCAGAGGCGAATTGCCGATTGGAGCTGGCTCCCTCGTGTTGGCAGGCCCCACCCTTTACAGACACGCGACTCCATCCTCGTGTCCATGCTTCCCGAGCCCTTTAAAACAAGGGTAGCCAAAGGCAATGTTTCCTTGGCTGCCCCAAGGAGCTTGGCTGCTGGAGGTTACAGGACACAGGCAGCGATGCTCTACCTTGAACCAAGCGGCTAGGCCAGGAGCACGACATGCCAGAGACCCAAGGTCTCCACCAGCCACACCACCTACTAAAGATGATGCAGCTGGATTCTTTGCAAACTGAGCAAGGCCCTCAGGTCCTCTCACCCATCCCCTCCTGCTCCCCAGGCCTCCCCACAGATGCTGCTGACTCTGCATTCCAGTGCTGGGGAATAGCAATGCTGGATGGAGACTCCCCTACTGGGGCTGTGCAGGAAGGTCTAGCAGTGTGGGGGCATTTATCGTGGGTCAGTGCTCCTGCTCTGTGGCTGATTATCAGCTTCAGTGACCAATTTCTTGCTCTAACAGCACCCAGAGAGCACAGGATTTGTTGTGCTAGCTCACTGCAGCACCCAAAAGCCAGGTATCCTGTCTCCATAATCACAGGCTTCAAGGAAGGTACCAGAGACCCTGCAGTGTGTAATTATGGAATAACCTTCTCTTTGGGGAATGTGCCCCCCTGTAGTCAGTGGCTGGCTCCTGCCCTGTGGAGATGGTTTTATAGTCCTGTGTCTCCTGCCCTCTCTAGCTGGTGATATTTGGATTATCCCTAGATATGTCTCATCCTTTTTTGAATCCCACTAGACATTTGGCCCCCTCAATATCCTGTGGCAGTAAGTTCCGCTGGTGAATTATGTGTTGTTAAGAAAGCCTTTCATTGGTAAGTCCTGAAAGCCCAAGGTGCCAAGGTGGCTGTGACTGGCTCATGGCTGCTGTGTTCCCTGTTGGAGGGTCAGTGGGGCATCATTCAGGCTGCCTGCCCGCACCCCCGGGTAGAAGTATGGCCGCAGGGGCTCCAAGAAGATGCCACTGAAGGTGTAGATGTGACAGCTGCCAGTCACGTTGTAGAAGGACACCTCTCCGGCCTCAAAGTCCAGGAGGATGCCAATCTGCCGAGGCTTCACTCTCAGCATAAGCTCGGACAGGGGGGAAGTGAGCGCTGCATACTCATCCCCATTGTGCAGCCACACCGTCCCGAAACCAGTCGCTGGTGAGGCCGTGAATATTCCCTGCCTGCTCACACACTCCTCACAGACCACCCGTGTCCAACATGGCTTGTCCCCCACTTCCACCTCCCAGTAGTGCATCCCGGCTGTGAACCGCTGCCGGCCCAGGATGCAGCTGCACGTGTCAAACCGCTTGGGGTTACTGGGGACATCCTGCCTCTTGTTGCCCACACTCACGCTCCGCTGATCCCGGGACAGGAGCAGGTAGGCATTGGCTGTGTTGGGGTCCACAGTCACACGTGCTAGGGACAGAAAGAGAATCACATGGTGCATCCCATTAGTGTCTGTTGGTTACTTATGTCCTGCCCTTTCCTAGCACGTCCCTCAGAGGTGCTGTATAGACTGGAATGAATCCAGCCCCAACCCCCAGGAGCTGGGTCGGTGTCATTATCCCCGTATGACTGAGGCACGGGGGGGTGGGGGGAATTGCCCTCAGTCACACAGGGAGTCAGCTGCAAAGCCAAGAGGAGTCCTGACTCTCCATCTCCTGATCTAAACAGTAGACAACCCTCCCTCACAGATCCAGGAATAGAACCCAGGAGTGCTGACTCCCACCCCCAGCCCCCCCACTCATACCCACTAGACCTCGAAGTGTAACTTACGAATGCAGATTTTTTTTTGGTTACCTAACCTACTTCTTATTCTGCCAATCGCTCAGACAAACCAGTTTGTTTACACTGACGGGAGATACTGCTGCCTGCTTCTTAGTTACAATGTCACCTGAAAGTGAGAATGCATGGAACTTTTGTAGCCAGCGTTGCAAGGTATTTACATGCTAAATATGCTAAACATTCATATTCCCCTTCATGCTTCAGCCACCATTCCAGAGGACATGCTTCCATGCTGATGATGCTCATTAAAAAAATAATGCATCAATTACATTTGTGACTGGACTCCTTGGGGGGAGAATTGTATGTTTCCTACTCTGTTTTACCCACATTCTGCACATATTTCATGTTATAGCAGTCTCGGGTGATGATCCAGCACATGTTCGTTTTAAGAACATTTTCACTGCAGATTTGACAAAACGCAAAGAAGGTAGCGATGTGAGATTTCGAAAAATAGCTATAGCACTCGACCCAAGGTTTAAAAATCTGAAGTGCCTTCCAAAATCTGAGAGGGACAAGGTATGGAGCATGCTTTTAGAAGCCTTAAAAGAGCAACACTCTGATACGGAAACTACAGAACCCAAACCACCAAAAAAGAAAATCAACCTCCTGGTGGCATCTGACTCAGATGATGAAAATGAACATGCGTCAGTCCACGCTGCTTTGGATTGTTATCAAAAACAGAGCCCATCATCAGCATGGAAGCATGTCCTCTGGAATGGTGATTGCAGCATGAAGGGACATATGAATCTTTAGCATATCTGGCACGAAAATATCTTTCAACGCCAGCGACAACAGTGCCCTGCGATCACCTGTTCTCACTTTCGGGTGTCATTGTAAACAAGAAGCAGGCAGCATTATTTTCTGCAAATTGTAACCAACCTTGTTTGTCTGAGCGATTGGCTGACCAAGAAGTAGGACTGAGTGGACTTGTAAGCTCTAAAGTTTTACATTGTTTTATTTTTGAATGCAGTTTTATATATATATATATATATATATATATATATAATTCTACATTTGTAAGCTCAACTTTCATGGTAAAGAGACTGCACTACAGTACTTGTATGAGGTGAATTGAAAAATAATTTTTGTTTGTTTTTTACAGTGCAATTATTTGTAATCAAAAATAAATATACAGTGAACACTGTACACTCTTTATTCTGTGTTGTAATTGAAATTAATAGATTTGAAAATGTAGTAAACATCCAAAAATATTTAAAAGAAATGGTATTCTATTGTTGTTTAACAGCACAATTAATCGCGTAATTCCTTTTTGAATCGCGCGGTTAATTTTTTGAATCGCGCAGTTAATCGCAATTAATTTTTTTAATTGCTTGACAGCCCTAATTTTAATATGGCTAATGTAAACGTATACATCCAGGAACAAAACCTGTAGGCCTTAGTTAGAGGATGGGGGACTCTATCCTGGGAAGCAGTGACTCTGAAAAAGATTTGGGGGTGGAAGTGAATAAGCAGCTGAACATGAGCTCCAAGTGTGATACAGTGATCAAAATAGCTCGAGTGATCCTGGGATGCATAAATAGGGGAATTTTGAGTAGGAGTAAAGAGGTTACTGTACCTCAATAGTGGCACCGGTGTGATCCCTACTGTGTCCAGTTGCGGTATCCACAATTCAAAAAGGATGTTAATAAATTGGAGGGTTCAGAAAAGAGCCACAAACGTGATTAAAGGACTGGAAAACATGACTTATAGTGATACAGGCAAGGAGCTCAATCTATTTATCTTAACAAAGAGAAGGTTAAGGGGTGATTTGATTACAGTCTCCAAGTACCTACATGGGGAACAAATATTTAATAATGGGCTCTTCAATCTACCGGCGATTGGTATAACATGGAAGTTGAAGCTAAACAAATTCAGACTGCAAAAAGGTGTAAATGATTGACAGTGAGGGTAATTAACCATTGGAATAATTTACCAAGGATTGTGATGGATTCTCCATCACTGACCATTTTAAAATCCAGATTGGGTGTTTTCCTACAAGATCTGCTCTAGGGATTATTTTTGGGAAGCTCTCTGGCCTGTGCTATACAGAAGACCAGACTAGATGATCCCTTCTGTCACTGGAATCTAGGAATCTATGATTTACCTGATTTTGAGATAAAGATGGAGCCAGTAGCCCTGGGGATGATGGAGAAAGGAAAGGAGAATTGAGGCTGTGCAGCTCAAGCCAACAACCCTAATCCGATGACTGCTTCATCTTGAGCAGATACTTTTGAATAACAAATTCCCTTCCAAACTGAGGTGGCACCCCCTCTTCTCTCCCCCAGCTGTTACACTGGAAAGGGCCCAGGATGTCTGGCTGCGACAGGCCCGAGGATCGCAGCCCTTCAGCATCTGCGCCAGGCCTGGGGCTCGCAGCCCTTCAGCATTTCCACCTGCCTGCAACTCACAGCCCTTCTGCTCTGCTCTTTGGGACTCAGCCCCAGCCACTGAAAAGTTGGAATTCTTTTTTAAGCAGAAAGTGGATTTGTGCCCATGACTCAAAAGTTGCAGGACAGATTCTGTCCCAGCCTGGCCCCGAGCACAGATTCCCCTGGGATTTGGCTGAGATGGGAGAGGAGGAACATCAAGGTCTGAGGGGATCTGGAGAGCAGCACAGGACAGGGGTTGAAAGAGATGCTCTCTCTCAGCTTTGCTGCCAGGACTCTGAGTTGTCTGTAGCTCATATCTGGAGGCTGGGCATTGCCTGACTGCGGGACAGGCTGATGGCACTGCTCTACTCACCCGAGACAGACTGTGTTCTTGGAGCAGGGGAACTTCCCTGCACAGGTTCAGACCCTGCCTCACAGTGTCCTTAACTTTCCTGAGTTGGCGTTTATATTCCCTAGCTCTGGGCATGCTTCACTGGCCCTCATTTTCCCTAATAAGGGAGGGGTTTGCTCCTTCCTCTCTTCCCGAAGCCCTGAGGATCCTCCAGCCCTGCTGAGCTCTCGATGGTTCCCTTGGCCTTGGCCTCACAGCCTATCACATTTCCCACTTCTGGTTTGGAAGAAACGTGCCTGCGAACATACAGCCGGCCTGGGCTTGGCGAGATGCCGGGTGAGGCCAGTGCAGCGTCTCAGGAAGGGCCATTTTCCAGTTACATAATTTCACAGAATTTAATGGGACATTGGACCATCAAGTCTGACTTCCTGTATAACACAGGCTAGACAGTCCTTCCACCCTGACACCCCTTCCACCTGGACACCCCAACACCCCAATGGCAGGGAATCTACAAGTTTAAAAATATTGACAAAGTTTAAAAGCTTCAACTCTTCTCCAGCTGCTCCTTCCCAGAGCAAGAGCCTCACAGAGAGCCTCAAAAGAGAGAGAGAGAGAGAAAGAGAGAGAGAGAGAGAGAGAGAGAGAGAGAGAGAGAGAGAGAGAGAGTCAGGAATGACAACAATACTGGTGGGGAAGGTACTACATTTATAAACAGCAGGTCCTGCTGTAATGTCACATGCTATGCTTGAGTTATGTCAAGGTTACAGAAGATGACGACCATGTTTTCAGAGTCAGAAGCCAAGGCATCAAATAGAAGGGTTGAGCCACTGGCTAGACCAGTACAGTTAAAGTGATGCACCCTAGTGTTGAGGCAGTTATGCTGGTGTAGGAGTGCTAGTCCTGGGATCGCTATTCCTAGAGGAGAAGCGGAATAAGCTCCACGGGTATAAAGATGTAGAGATGGAGGCAATACAGAAGCAGGTTTTGGGGACCAGGAAGATGATGATGATGAAGTTACAGATAGCTCACAGCAAGCAAGTGGAGAAACCGGTTTTCCCGACAGCCAGGAACTGTTTCTCACCCTGGACCTGGAGCCAGTACCCCCCGAACCCACCCAAGGCTGCCTCCCGGAACCACCAGGCGGAGAAGAGACCTCTGGTGAGTGTACCTTTTAAAATACCACATGGTTTAAAAGCAAGCATGTGTAATGATTAATTTGCCCTGGCATTTGCGGCTCTCCTGGATGTACTCCCAAAGCCTTTGCAAAAGGTTTCTGGGGAGGGCAGCCTTATTCTCTCCACCATGGTAGGACACTTTACCACACCAGGCCAGTAGCACGTACTCAGGAATCATTGTAGAACAAAGCATTGCAGTGTATGTTTGCTAGCATTCAAACAACATCCGTTCTTTATCTCTCTGTGTTATCCTCAGGAGAGTGATATCATTCATGGTCACCTGGTTGAAATAGGGTGCTTTTCTTAAGGGGACATTCAGAGGTGCCCGTTCCTGCTGGGCTGTTTGCCTATGGCTGAACAGAAATGTTCCCCGCTGTTAGCCACTGGGAGGGGGAAGGGTCTAGCCACATGGTGGGGGGAGGCAAAATGCAACCTTGGAACGAAAGCACATGTGCTGTGTATGTAATGTTAACAGTAAGGTTTACCGTGAAAGAGTGTAGCCATTGTTGTAGAAAATGTGTCTTTTTAAATACCACTGTCTCTTTTTTTTTCTCCACCAGCTGCATGTGTTTCAAGGATCACAGGATCTTCTGCTTCCCAGAGGCTAGTGAAGATTAGAAGGCGAAAAAAATGCACTCGTGATGAAATGTTCTCTGAGCTCATGCTATCCTCCTACACTGACAAAGCACAGACGAATGCGTGGAGGCAGACAATGTCAGAGTGCAGGAAAGCACAATATGACCGGGAGGAGAGGTGGTGGGCTGAAGAGAGTAAGAGGCGGGCTGAAGAGAGGGCTGAAGCTGAAAGGTGGTGGCAGCGTCATGAGAGGAGGCAGGATTCAATGCTGAGGCTGCTGGAGGATCAAACCAATATGCTCCAGTGTATGGTTGAGCTGCAGGAAAGGCAGCTGGAGCACAGACTGCCACTACAGCCCCTGTGTAACCAACCGCCCTCCTCCCCAAGTTCCATAGCCTCCTCACCCAGACGCCCAAGAAGGCAGTGGGGGGGCCTCCGGCCACCCAGCCACTCCACCCCAGAGGATTGCCCAAGCAACAGAAGGCTGGCATTCAATAGGTTTTAAAGTTTTAAACTTTTAAAGTGCTGTGTAGCCTTGTCCTTCCCTCCTCCACCACCCCTCCTGGTGCTTCTCTCCTCCACCACCCCTCCTGGGCTACCTTGGTAGTTATCCCCCTATTTGTGTGATGAATGAATAAAGAATGCAAGAATGTGAAGCAAGGATGACTCTATTGCCTCTGCAAGTGGTGATCGAAGGGAGGAGGGGAGGGTGGTTAGCTTACAGGGAAATAGAGTGAACCAAGGGGCGGGGGGTTTCATCAGGGAGAAACAAACAGAACTTTCACACCATAGCCTGTCCAGTCATGAAACTGGTTTTCAAAGCTTCTCTGATGCGCACCGCGCCCTCCTGTGCTCTTCTAACCGCCCTGGTGTCTGGCTGTGCGTAACCAGCAGCCACGCGATTTGCCTCAATCTCCCACCCCGCCATAAACGTCTCCCCCTTACTCTCACAGAGATTGTGGAGCGCACAGCAAGCAGTAATAACAGTGGGAATACTGGTTTTGCTGAGGTCTAACCGAGTCAGTAAACCGTACCAGCGCGCTTTTCAATGTCCAAATGCACATTCGACCACCATTCTGCACTTGCTCACCCTGTAGTTGAACAGCTCCTGACTACTGTCCAGGCTGCCTGTGTACGGCTTCATGAGCCATGGCGTTAAGGGGTAGGCTGGGTCCCCAAGGATAACTATAGGCATTTCAACATCCCCAACGGTTATTTTCTGGTCTGGGAATAAAGTCCCTTCCTGCAGCTTTTGAAACAGACCAGAGTTCCTGAAGATGCGAGTGTCGTGTACCTTTCCCGGCCATCCCACGTTGATGTTGGTGAAACGTCCCTTGTGATCCACCAGTGCTTGCAGCACTATTGAAAAGTCCCCCTTGTGGTTTATGTACTCGCCGGCTTCGTGCTCTGGTGCCAAGATAGGGATACGGATTCCGTCTACGGCCCCACCGCAGTTAGGGAATCCCATTGCAGCAAAGCCATCCACTATGACCTGCACATTTCCCAGGGGCACTACCCTTGATATCAGCAGATCTTTGATTGCGTTGGCTACTTGCATCACAGCAGCCCCCACAGTAGATTTGCCCACTCCAAATTGATTCCCGACTGACTGGTAGCTGTATGGCATTGCAAGCTTCCACAGGGCTATTGCCACTTGCTTCTCAACTGTGAGGGCTGCTCTCATCTTGGTATTCTTGTGCCTCAGGGCAGGGGAAAGCAAGTCACAAAGTTCCATGAAAGTGCCCTTACGCATGCGAAAGTTTCGCAACCCCTGGGAATCGTCCCAGACCTGCAACACTATGCGGTCCCACCAGTCTGTGCTTCTTTCCCAGGCCCAGAATCGGCATTCCATCGCATGAACCTGCCCCATTAGCACCATGATGCCCACATTGTCAGGGCCCGTACTTTGAGAGAAGTTTGTGTCCATGTCCTCATCACTCACGTCACCGCGCTGACGTCGCCTACTCGCCCGGTATCACTTTGCCAGGTTCTGGTGCTGCATATACTGCTGGATAAGGCGTGTGGTGTTTAATGTGCTCCTAATTGCCAAAGTGATCTGAGCGGGCTCTATGCTTGCCGTGGTATGGCGTCTGCACAGGTAACTCAAGAAAAAAGGCGCAAAACGATTGTCTGCCCTTGCTTTCCCGGAGGGAGGGAGGGAACGGGGGCCTGACGATATGTACCCAGAACCACCCGCGACAATATTTTAGCCCCATCAGGCACTGGGATTTCTACCCAGAATTCAAATGGGCGGCGGAGACTGCGGGAACTGTGGGATAGCCACCCACAGTGCAATGCTCCGGAAGTGGACTGTTGCCTCGGTACTGTGGACACATTCCACCGACTACATGCACTTAGAGCATTTGTGTGGGGACACACACAATCAACTGTATAAAAACGCTTTCTACAAAACCGACTTCTATAAATTCGACCTAATTTTGTAGTGTAGACGTACCCTTAGAGACTAACCAATTTATTTGAGCATAAGCTTTCGTGAGCTACAGCTCACTTCATCGGATGCATTCACTGGAAAATACAGTCAGGAGATTTATATACACACAGAACATGAAAAAAATGGGTGTTATCATACACACTGTAAGGAGAGTGATCACTTAAGATGAGCTATTACCAGCAGGAGAGCGGGGGAAGAAAACCTTTTGTAGTGATAATCAAGGTGGGCCATTTCCAGCAGTTAACAGGAACGTCTGAGGAGCAGTGTGGGGTGGGGGAAGACAGTGGCAAGAAGTTTTTGAATGGCCCCTAACTTTGGGTGCCCACGTTGAGACACCTGAGGCCTAGAGTTCAGAGGTGCTAAATACCCGCAGCTCCCAGGAGGGCTTGTGGGCACTTAGGGTGTGTCTACACTGCAGTTATGTGCCCACGGCTGGCCCGGGCCAGCTGACTCCGGCTAACAGGGCTCGAGCTGAGCAGCTGATTATTTGTGGTGCAGACGTTCTGGCTTCGGCTGGAGCCCGAGCTCTGGGAACCTCCCACCTCGCATCGTCCTAGAGTCAAAGCGCCAGCCTGAGCCCCAAAGGCTACACCGCAGTTAAACAGCCCCTTAGCCCGAGTCCCGGGAGCTGGAGTCAGCTGGCCTGGGCCAGCTGCAGGTGTGTAATTGAAAATCAGCCCCCAGCCGTCTCTGGGTGGGCACCAAAACCTGAAGCATCCAGTGCTGGCCATTTACTCCCTACTGAATCCCTGGACCTGAACTCCATGGGCGAAGCCACCTTGCCTGGCCTGCGTTTGGCTCTAGGCTACATCTACTGGGAGCTTAGCAGGTCCTCTACATTTGATGTATCGTGAGGGCAGCACCTGGCTCTGGGAAGGCTCAGTAATTGGATGAGTCTGTTCAATTCCATGGATCTGCTTCTAGCCAGGTTGCCGCTTGCGTTTTGCTTGGGTCTGTAAAAGAAAACAAAATCAAAGTGGCTGGTGGAAGCAGCACAATGAACATTTAAAAAGAATCAGTGGCAGAGCTAATAGCGGGCCGGGGGGCAACTGCCCCCCTCAGCAGCCATTAGGTATACGTTTGGTGCCTTTTCAAGCCAATAGGTAGAACTGAAGGTGGAACCACCAATGACCTGGATATGATATAAGCTGGATATGAGTCAGCAGTGTGCCCTTGTTGCCAAGAAGGCCAATGCCATTTTGGGATCTATAAGTAGGGGCATAGCGAGCAGATCAAGGGACGTGATCGTTCCCCTCTATTCGACATTGGTGAGGCCTCATCTGGAGTACTGTGTCCAGTTTTGGGCCCCACACTACAGGAAGGATGTGGATAAATTGGAGAGAGTCCAGCGAAGGGCAACAAAAATGATTAGGGGTCTAGAACACATGAGTTATGAGGAGAGGCTGAGGGAGCTGGGATTGTTTAGCCTGCAGAAGAGAAGAATGAGGGGGGATTTGATAGCTGCTTTCAACTACCTGAAAGGGGGTTCCAAAGAGGATGGCTCTAGACTGTTCTCAGTGGTAGCAGATGACAGAACGAGGAGTAATGGTCTCAAGTTGCAGTGGGGGAGGTTTAGATTGGATATTAGGAAAAACTTTTTCACTAAGAGGGTGGTGAAACACTGGAATGCGTTACCTAGGGAGGTGGTAGAATCTCCTTCCTTAGAGGTTTTTAAGGTCAGGCTTGACAAAGCCCTGGCTGGGATGATTTAACTGGGAATTGGTCCTGCTTCGAGCAGGGGGTTGGACTAGATGACCTTCAGGGGTCCCTTCCAACCCTGATATTCTATGATTCATAGAATCATATGGCTGACTGGCTGATTCTATGATTCTATGACCCAGCTGCCTCCTGGTTCCACCACTGCTCAAAATGTAGCTCCGCTGATGCTAAGAATCCAGAGTCTATTGAGCAGGAACATGGGACAGACAGCACCCTTGCTTGGAGAACCCATGCTTTGCAAAATGAGACATGGACTTTCATTCACCCTGCACTGAATTGCAGCCACTTCTGGAGTGGAGCATAGTACCTGCATAACAACACACGGATTGCTCGCCCAGCACAGAAATGCAGGTACCTCTGGGGTGGAGCGCAGCAGCGTATCATAGAACGTGAGGGTTGGAAGGGACCTCAGGAGATCATCTAGTCCAACCCCCTGCTCAAAGCAGGGCCAATCCCCAATTTTTGCCCCAGATCCCTAAATGCACCCCCCCCTCAAGGATTGAACTCACAATCCTAGGTTTAGCAGGTCAATGCTCAAACCACTGAGCTATCCCTCCCCCCCACAACACAATACAGGGATCACTCACCTGGCATTGAAATGCAGACAGCTCTGGATGGAGCATAGCAGATGTGTAACAGCACTCAACAACACTACACAGGGGTCACTCACCCAGAACTGAAATGATGCCACATCTGGGGTAGGAATGCAGCAGCTGTTGAACAGCCACAGAGCGACACTCCTCACAGTGTAGAGCAGGATGTGAAGAAGACTCTCACTTCCATTCGAAAGCCCTGGGGGAGTTCACAGAAACAGACCATGCTGTTAACCTGAGCTGAACAGCAGCCAGGACACAATAGATTGGGTCTGCACTGCGGGTAACCAGACAACAGCTCTGCCATGAGGGATTTGTTCTGATTGACGGAGGGAGGGATGGGGCAGGGAGCCAGTCAAGCTTGGGGAACAAATTCCTTCTCCAGGACGCTTTGCTCCAGGATCTTAGAGCCCAGGCTCTACGGCCATTAATTCCTGCACCACCCAGCTGGAAGGGAAGGGCTGGGGAAGGTCTTTGCGCTCCACATGTCACAGGAGGACAGGGCAGAACGAACCATGTCACAGAGTGAATCAGTTGCATCGCCTGGACTAGAACCCAGGAATCCTACCTGCCAGCTCTCTGCTCTAACCATTAGACCCCACTCCGCTCGCAGTCAGGATAGACCCCAGGAGTCCTGATTCCTAGACACACACAGACACACACACACACACACACACACGTTTCTCTAACCCAGTGGTTCCCAACCAGGGTCACGGGTGCCCCTGGGGGTACGCAGAGGTCTTCCAGGGGGTACACCAACAGGCTACACAAAAAGCTTTAGCGAAGTCAGGACAAACTAAAATGTCATACAGACAATGACTTGTTTATACTGCTCTGTATACTGTTGGGTGTGTTTTCTTATAGGATTATAGTCTGTTAAAATAGGTGTATATTAAAGTCAATATGGGGTTTGTAAAGACAGAGCAGCAATCCAAGATGGCGTCTGAACGGCCATCTTGTGACCGCCATCTTGTTGTTTACGGTGATCGTGGCCCAGTCATAACTGGATCCAACCGGCTTTTCCCGCCATTGGCAGCTCCCAGGACAATTTTACCTCAGACTGTTTCCACCCCGGCTGGGGCTGTACCGTGTTTTCCCGCCGCTCCGTGCAGGAAGGGCCGGGACTGGCTGAGCAGTGGTACAGTCCCTTCCCTCCGGCCCTCCCCGCCCCCGGCAGCGCTGAAGGACGCCATTCCCGACGGGGCGAGACGGGCAGAGGCCGTTCGCTCCATTCGACCTGCCCCTGTTCCTGGGTGCAACACGGGGCCTGGCTGAGGGGGGCTGGGTGGAGGGGGGGCGAGGGGCCTGGCTGATGGGGGGAGGCTGGGGGGAGGGGGGACTTGCAGCTCAGTGGGGGGCCCTGACTGGAGTGGGCTGAGGCCCCACTACCCCAACCCAGTCCTCGCTTTAACCCTGCCCGAGGCCCCCGCCTCCCTCTGCGCCCCACGTGACCAGGTGGGGGTTCAGTGGGGACCTGCGTGGCCCTGTCACTGGTCGCCTGCCCATTGGTGCCCAGGCCCAGCCCTCGCAGCGCCAGAAGTGGGGGGCTGCGGCGTTCGGCCGTCTTCAGCCTTGCAGACATCGACCCGCCAGCACCCCAGTTGCTTTATACTGAAATCAGTCACTGGGGGGGGCTGGGCCCGTCCATCAGTGACACTGGGGGGGGCTGGGCCCGTCCACCAGTGACTGATTTCAGCGTCGCTAGGGGCTGTGGCCCAGTGTCACAGACACTCCCCAGAGCATGGCAGGGAGAGGCCAGGGCGTGCCCAAGGTCAGGAGCAGAGCCGGGGCAGAACCCAGGAGTCCTGACTCCAGCCCCACCCCGCACACAGCTGAGTCCCACTTCTACCCATAGGGCTCGAGGGGACGTGGCAAGAGGCAGAAATGGCCCCGTCCGGGGTGAAGGCGGTGGTGCGCAAGAGTGAGTGCGGAGCCGGGGGGTCTGAGTGCGGAGCCGGTTGGGGGCAGGGTCTGGTTGGGTGTGGGTCTGGGGGGGCAGGGCCCAGTTGGGGGGCCCTGGGAGGGGCGCTCCTGGGGGTGTCTCACCCTCGGGGAGGATTAGGAGTCAGTCGGAGCAGAGAGCTCCCCCCCGCCTGCCTGTCATACACCAGGAAGGGGAGGAGGCTGTCTGCCGCACCCCCAAGAGCTGCCCCCTCCCATAGGAGCTGCACTTTGGGGGGGGGGGGGCGTCATCGTCGTCATCTCTTTCCATCAGGATGACTCCCACCAGGGCCGGTGCAAGGATATTTTGTGCACTAGGCGAAACTTCCACCTTGCACCCCCCCCCGCCCTCCCCGACAACCTCTGAAAACTAGTAAAGTTAGCATTATAAACAGCCTGTCAGAATGGGTAACGGCTGCGCGCGAGGAGAAAAATGACATCATAGCCGCTTTGTAACGTAGTGAAGCAGTACACTTCTGCCCGGCCCCAACACAGAGCTGGCGTAGGCTATGGCTGTAATGTAGGAGAGAGCAAGTTAAAGCCTTACACTTCAGAAGCCCAACCCACTTCTGTTACTTCAGAAGCCCAGATCCACTGCTGAATCTCCAGCCCAGGCTGCAGTGGACGGGGCCTGTGGCTAAATCCAGACCACAGACCTGGGGTTTAAAAGACTCTTGGAAAGCGGATTCAGTTCTGATGTTCCATGGTTGCCCCCAGAACTGGGACAGAGCAAAAGTGGCCCACAGTTCAGGACGGCCGGTGGTGCTAATAACCCTTAGCTCTTCTCTTAGCTTTTCCTCACTAAATCGCACAATTAGGAGGGCCTGACACGTGACTTTTGAATACTTGGGGTGGGCCATACTGCCCTGGTTCAAGAGGGGTCTCTGAACAGGAATAGCAGGGGGCTGCGGGTCAGGAGTGAGGGGCATCTGCAGAGCCGTGGCAGGGTGGGGGGGAACCCAGGACTGGAATAGCTGCGGGTCAGGAGTGAGGAGCACCGGCGGAGCTGGGAGTGGGTGGTAGCCCAAGGCTGCGATAGCAGGGGGCTGCGGACAGGAGTGAGGGGCACTGGCAGAGCTGGGAATCGGGGGGGAGCAAAGGGCTGGAATAGCAGAAGGCTGCGGACAAGAGTGAGGGGCATCTGCAGAGCCGTGAGGCAGGGAACCCAGGACTGCAATAGCTGCGGGTCAGGAGTGAGGCAGAGCTGGTGGGGGACAGACCAGAGCTGGCATAGCAGAGGGCTGTGGACAGGAGTGAGGGGCACTGGCAGAGCTGGGAATGGGGGGGAGGAAAGGGCTGGGATTGCAGGGGCTCCAGTCAGTAGTGAGGGGCACTGGCACAGCTGGTGGGGGGAGCCCAGGGCTGGCGTGGGGAGCTGTAACTGCAGTTCAGGGTCAAAATGCCTGGGCGGAGATGCGTGGAGAAAGCAGGTTCATGTCTGCCTTCACCATGTCTGGATCCAGGCTGTGCTGCCGGCCCCTTACCTTGCACTAGAGCTCCACGTGCCCCGGTGAACGGGGCGTCCGCATGCCACAGGTGTAAAGGAACTGCAGGAAAGCAGCAGGGAGGCCAGCGCGTCCTGGTGCAGAATAGCCCCTGGAGCCTCGTTAGGACCGAGCAGCCAAGTCCTGATGGGCTAGAGGTGGGGTAGGGAGAGGCATTGCTTGAGTTACGGTGGAAACATAGTGTGTTGGGCAGTGCACTCACGCACACCAGCTACCAGGAGTGGGAGTGAGAGTGAGAGCACAGGTCAGGGTCGTGGGGCTATTGCCCTATGGGGCCAGCCAGAATCAGGTGCTTCGTAGGGGTAAAACAAACAGATGTATTATGGTAGCACCCAGGAGCCCCAGTCATGGACCAAGGCCCCATTTTGCAAGGCGTTGTACATTATTCATTAGGTGTATTACGGTAGTGCCCAGGAGCGCCAGTCATGGGTCAGGGTACCATTATGCTGGGCACAACAAAAAGATGGTGCTTGGCCCAAAGAGCTGACTATCTAATTGCTTAGCTGGGCCGTGGAAGGTGCCCAGGAGACAGGCCGGCAGTTCTCTGAGCGGGGCATGCCTTGGAGGGGTTCTATGTGCAGGACTCAGGATTTGAAGTCTTTGTTGTGTTGTTGTCCCCCACACACTGTAGAGGGTCCCTGGATCCCCTCCAGTCAAGAGGTGCTGGACAGGATCTGTTCTCTTGCTGCACGGGGCCAGATCCTTAGTTCAGCTGTGCTTGTATCCAGCCTGGCAGAAAGGAAGGGGGATCAGACCCATGGCCCATCTAGCCTGTCACCCCACCACAATCGCCGACTGGGGGCTCGGCTAGGAGCACATCGCTAGCTGGCCTGAAAGCAGCCTCTGAGCCACTTCCCCGAGGGGTCCTTCCACCAGCCAGTGGGTCCTGGCTCAGGCACAGCCGTCCCATCTGAGCCCCACCACTGATCCTCATCTCTTTCACTCGCAGAGATCCTCAGCGTTGTCCTTCACAGCGTGAAGAAGGAAAGAGAATGGAAGGTAAGCAGGCCGAACCTGTTGCCCTGGTGTCCCCCTGGGGATATGCTGTATCCATATATCATGCTCCTCCCCCTCCAGCCTCTTGAGATTCATTAGGAACCTGAGCTTTTCCAGGCTGGATCAGATCCCTGCTCTGTCTAGCCCATCATCCGTCCCCAGCTAGGCTTGGGTATGTCTGCCTTCCCACTGCGCTGGATCAGACCCAGCTTGTCCAGCTAGCCCCATATCTCCGCCCCACACACACACCGGATCAGACCACTGGGACCAGTGAATCAGCCTGGGTGGGAGGAGGAGCAGGAGAGTGCCAAGCATGGGGGCAGTATGCACCATTGGGCAGGCAGGTTATTGAGCCCCCGGCATGGACTGGGCTGGGGGATGTGGAGCAGCGGGTTAGGCCGGTGCGGCAGAGGGAGCATTCGGCACGGCAGGAAGGTGGTGGAGATGTTGGGCCAATGGCCTACAGGGCTTTCCTAGGGGAACACGGAGACTCCCCTCGTTCCATTTCTCTGTGCCCTGATCCTGGTTCTGTCCGAGGGCTGGGGAGCGGATATCTGGTGGATCGGAGCAGGGGACTGGGAGCTAGGACTCCTGTTCTGTCCCTGCCTCTTGCACTCACCCTGTCACCTGGGCGAAGAGGCTGATCTCCTCCCGTCTAGGAGGATGGAACCATTCTGAATGGCCGGGTGTCCCAGGTTTGTCTCCTACATCTCGTACCAGCCACTCTGCTCGGAGCCGCTCTCCCTGTAGCTCCTCACGCAGTCCTTAGCACGGTCAGCTCAGCAAAGTGCAGGATTGGTACCGGCCCTGCTGCTCTGCTGTGAAAGGGCTGTGGAAGGGCTCTGCCATTAGCAGTCGCTCTGCTCCCTTGGCTGTGCCGTGGATGATGATGGTGGGCAGCTGGGCTCAGGGCAGTGACTAGTTCATCCGAAGTGGAGCGCTCCCCTCTCGCTACCCCAGGTGCTGATCATGGACCACCCCAGCACGCGCATCCTCTCATCATGCTGCACGATGTCCGACATCGTAGACGAAGGCATCACACGTGAGTGGCCCCTCCCTCCCCTCTGCTCCCCCCGCCAGGGCTCCCCTCCCCATTGGATACACCTCACAGTCAGGGAGTTGACTTGTCTACATTCACATTTGCATCTAGTTTCCCCGCTTTGCAGCCCCCTAGACGCCCTCCTTGCTATCGGTACCTTCCCAGCCAGGTCTAGTTCCCTTAGCCTGGCACTTTCAGCCCATGGAGCCTCTTCACCGCTTTTCTCAAACTCCCGCTAACTCCTCGCTGCTCCTCCCCAATGCTGTGGGCAGGGTCCTGGCTGGAGAGGGCGAATGCTGGCTCCCTGCTTTAGGGTGGAGGAGCCCTTGGGGTTGAGGGGCACAGAGCTGAGCCAGCACTCTAGCGGGGTGCCCCCAGCACAGTACAGAGGGCCATTCCTTCCCTGCTCCATACTGTGGCAGCATCGCAGCCCACGGCCCCACATCGAAGCGGCTGCTGCATTGTCGCCTCTGGAACGCCCCGGCCTGCTGCCAGCGAACATCACTGTGCCCTTGGCTTCCCCTCCCCACATCCTGGTGGAGAGCGGCTGGGGTGGGTGGCTAGGACACATTGACCCGCGCCCAATGTCTGCTCTCTCCTAGTTGTGGAAGATATTAACAAGTGCCGGGAGCCAATCCCCAGCCTGGAGGCCGTCTACCTGCTCAGCCCAGTGGAGGAGGTAGGAGCTCGGGCCTGGGGCAACTGGATGGGGAGCAGGGAAGACCCCGGGACAGCTCCTAGTGCTGCCTGGAGGTGGCGCTGTCCGGGGGGATGCGCAGCACAACGTCAGGATGGGAATGGGGCCAGTCAGGGCTCCCCAAGAGGCTGCTTCCCCAGAGCTGGGCTTCATGTTCTTTGCCACGTGAGGCACAGACTGTCCCCCAGACCTCTCCGCAGTGCAGTCCTGTGGGGGTTGGATGGGCAGATGCAGCAGGTGGAGAGAGGCGACCTCAGCTGAGACTCAAAGCGAAGGAGACTCGCTGAGGCAGAGGCTCAGGGAGCAGGGGCTGTTGGGGAGGAGGCTCCTGCATCTGCAGCAGCGAGGTGAGTGGAGGGAGACCAGGGGCAGGGGGCGCTGGCAGAGCAGGGTGAAGCCCAGAACCCACAGGGGCTGCCCGTGGAGGGAGCGCTGTAGGAGAGGACTGCGAGCTGGGGCTTGGGACAGGGCAGCCAGGTTCTCACCTGTCACAATGACCGGTCGAGGGGTCTGAACAGGTTCCAAACACCCTGCCAGGCTAGCTGGCGTGGCGAAGCTGTAGGTGCCCAGCATGGCGCCCGGGAAGGGAGGGGGCCCTGATGGTAGTTGCCTGGGATTGCTGCTCGGCCGGCTGTTCGCTGGACACTGCTCAGAGCCCACTTAGTTCAGCAGCAAGGCAATGCCAGGCCTCATCTGTGGCCGGGCATGGACACTTCTGTGCCAGCAAGAGATGTGGCTGGGCCCTGAGGATGTCCCGGGCACATGGGCACAAGCCCTGCTCCAGGCAGGAAAGGAGCCCAGAGCCAGGGGGGTGAAAACCAGCCCACCTCCTGATGGCATCATGCTAGGCCCTGAGTCCCCAGGGCCTGGGCATGGGCTGGGCCATTTGAGCAGCAGGGAGGGGCCTCGGCAGGTGCTGACAACCCCCCTCTCTCCGCTTTGCAGTCGGTGCAGGCTTTGATCAATGACTTCCAGGGCACCCCCACCTTCAACTACAAGGCAGCTCACGTCTTCTTCCTCAGCCGTGAGTATTGGGGGTCGGGGGATCCCCCAGCTGGGAGCCTGGACAGCGGCACACTGGAGCCTGTGGGTGGGGGGTCTCTCTCTGCCGGCAGGCCAGTGCGCAGCACCCTGATTATGCTCTGCCCTCCTGCAGGGGGATGCAGCCCCAGCAAGCCAGACTGAATGACCCCACCTATCCCTTCCCCCCCCCTTCTCCCCCACGGGCCTGCCTCCAGCCAGCACGGCTCACAGACACCTGCAGCGTGTGCCCAGAAAGGCGGCCTCTTGCTACCATTCCCAGCATGCATTGCTCCATCAGTCCCAACTCGGTGGGGGGATGGGACACCACCAGAATACCCAGTGTGTCAGGGTCATATCTGCTTCTCCCCATTACAGCGGCAGGGGGAACCCAAGTCCCCTTCCTCCTTGTGCATCATCCTGAGTTGTACACTCCGGTCACTCAGCCCTGCGGGCGGGCTGAGGGCAGGGTGTGAGACAGGGGCTGCATCGGAGAGATTGTGGCTCCCCCTCGCTGCTGATGCTGCAGAAGGCGAGAACCCGGCATGACTCTGGTTCGGGGGGGCTGGACTCATCGTTGATGCTGTGTGGCCCTGCTGGCTTGCCCAGGTTCCCCACAAGCGTGCAGCACTACTGCCCCTGCTGTGCCCGTCCTGGCCCCGTCCGTGGGGGCTGGCGCTGTGCTGGGGGTCCTGAGCCCTGTGCCTGTCACTCCCACCCACTGCCTTTGCCTTGCAGCCTGTCCTGAGCCTCTGTTCAAGGAGCTGAGGAAGTCATGGATCACCAAGGTCATCAAAACCCTCAAGGAGATCAACATGGCCTTCCTGCCCTATGAGAGCCAGGTGAGGGGTGGCCGGGCTTTGGAGGAGCAGGTCCGCGGGGCTGATGGTGACGTACGACACCACACCCTTATTGTTTCATGTGGTTTGGCGGGGGAACCTTTCCCTTCTAGGGCCCCGGGTTTGACGCCAGCACAGGACAGCAGGAACTAGCTGGCTGCTCACACCCTGTGAGAGGTGGAATCGCTGGCTTGCACCTGGTGGGGATGGTAGATGTATGGGGGAGGAGGGCCCTGCCTCCCTGGCTTTACCAGCTCTTACTGATGGTTTATACTAGGCCTGCAAGACAGCCCGATACTCCACACGCCTGCCCTTTACCCAACCACCCCATCCCCTCCTTGTGTCATCAGTGGATTTCCCCCCTCCTGCCCCTGAGGGGCAGGACTGTGGTGTCAGCCCCATTGCATTGATGGGGAAACTGAGGCACAGAGAGACATGAGCCTGGGCTACACACAAAAGCTTTGTTGGTATGGGTTTGTTACAGGGACATGAGAGAAAAAATCCCCCCTGTAACTGATGCAGCTGTGGTGGCAGAGCCCCTGGGTAGATGCCGTTACGCTGGCAAAGCAGTCCTTTCGCCACTCTAGCTGATTTCATCTGGGGTACCGGTGCCAGCTGTGCCAAGAGAAGCTTTGGCTGGTATAAGCTGAGTGTCCGTCAGGAGGCTTTGCTGGCTCACCCGTCCCGTTGCGCCAGCAAACCCTTCATGGGCCGATTCTGTTTATTGGTGTCCAAGCACGTTTGTCCCAATGGCTCGTTCTGTTTGGCCAGTGAAATAAGCGACAGCGGCAGACACGCCTTGATGCTGGGTTTGCCCGTGGCTATGCTGGGGCTTTCGCCAGACTAGAAGCGTCGCCAAGCCCCCTCCCCCAACATTGAGGGCACCTGGGGGTCTGCAGCCAAGTAAGGACCTGAAGCTGGGGCATCTTCATCCCAGGCTGGTGCATGAATCTCTGGCTCGCTATCCCTCTACCACAACAGGAGTGGCACTGGCAAAGGGATCTCTCCCTCACTAGGGGCTCGCTACAGCTCCACCAGGCTGGCCTGATCCAACAGCGCATCTTAGGGGCGCGGTATGGGACACAGCTGGCCTGGCTGCAAGCAGTTGGCACCGGGGGCTGATCTCTGCTCTCCCCCGTCCCCAAGGTGTACTCCCTGGACAAGCCAAAGACCTTCCACAACTGGTTCAGCCCCTACCGCTTTTTCGAAAAGAACAAGCAGCTGGAGATGCTGGCAGAGCAGATTGCCACATTGTGTGAAACCCTGGAGGAGTATCCAGCCATCCGCTACAGGAAGTGAGTGTGCCCAAAGGGCGAGGGTACCTGGTTACCTCCTACAGGAAGTGCGTGTGCCCCTCGGGGAGGAGCTGTTTCTGACCCACAGGGTTTGTCTTTGCTGCAGGGACCATGAAGATAACTTCCACTTGGCGCACGCTGTGCTGGCCAAACTCAAGGCGTTCAAGGCATACGAGCCCAGCATGGGAGAGGTGAGCGAGCTGTGTCGGCCACACCCTTGCCATGGGACAGAGCCACGGGGGAGCACATGAGAAGTAGAAGGAAGGAGGAGTGATTTAGAACCTGCTCGGAGATCCTGGCGGGGGGAGGGGTGGGGTCTAGACACCCTTGGAGATCCTGAGGGGTTGGCAGAACAATAGCATTCCCTGTGTGGCTGGACTAATGGCCCCAGCCCTTCTCTAACACTGGCTGTGGGCAGATCTCAAAGTGCTCTACAAAGGCTAGTGTCCTTATCCCCTCTGTATAGATGGGGAAACCGAGGCACCAACTGGGGAAGTGTGTGCCCAGCACAATCTCTCTGTTTATAAACAGGGCAGTTCGGTCAGAGAACTAAGCTTCGCACACAGAGCCTCTTCCACACCTGGACACTCCTGTCTGTGTGTGCTCCTACACCCATCACCATGGTATTAGAATCTCACTAATGAATTCAGCCTCCCAGGGGAGGCAGGGTGGCCTGTGTTACAGATGGGAAACTGAGGCATACAGGGAGTCTGCCAGAGCAGGAATAGAACCCAGCTCTCCCGAGCCTTAGCCACAAGTCAGCCCTGGCCTGTGGGCTTCCCCTAGCTCCTGCCATCCCCGTCCCACCCCCAGCAGAGGGGAGCTGCAAACCCACCCTGCCCTGGATTCTCACACGGGAAACCCAGTAGCTCCTACCCCCCTAGGAGAAGCAAAGTGATGTAAAATCCAAGGCCTGCCCAGATCTCTCCCTCCTGTTGCCTCTGCTCTTGCTTCCAGCCTTTGCTGAGCTTCTGGGAGACTGTGCACCTGTGACCAACTGGGAATGTTTGTAATATCTTTTATGAATCTGATGCGTGCCTCAGTTTCCCTATATATTTCCTGGCTTCTCTGGCAGGGGGTGAAGGGGAAGGATTCTCGGGGAAGGTAAGAGTCATGCCGGGGGTGGGGGGTGTCACCTCCCTGTCTTGGTGAAATGAAGAGAATCCAACACAGATCAGCCTGGGGGCCAGAAAGACCGTGCCGGCTCCAATGGCTCCTGGCTGGATGCTTCCAGCAGGGAATTGGAGCAGGGCCCCCAGCTCGAGAACACAGAGTTGGGAAGGTTTGAGCTGGGGGATGAGTGCGGGAAGCTGGGAGCTCTCGCCTGAGAACTGACCAAGGTCAGGCTGAGGCCTGGTCTACACGAGGCAATTGGGTCGGTGCCACTGCATTGCTTGGGGGTATGGGAAAGGCGGAGTCACTGAAGCGGAGCAGCTGAAGTGGTTTACATGTAGACAGGCCCTGAGTGAGAGACCCGGAGCTGAAAACAGGTTTCTCTGCAGCTCGGCCAGGCTCTGGGCTGACCAGAACGGCCTCTTGCTTTAACCTTCAGTGGGCTGGGCTGCCCAGGCTGGGGTCCAGGTGCCTAAGAAACCCGACTGTTCTGGTCTCCAAAGCCACCCAGCCCGCAGTCCCGGCACCCTGGGGCCTTGTCTGCACTAGTCCCTCTTGCCTTGATGTTTCCCAGCTGCCAGCCCTGAGGGGTAGCTGGGACAGGCAGTGCTGTGGCACCCACCAGTGCACTAACCACCCCTCTGCTCTGGGCAGGGTGGGGTGACCCGGTGGTTACGCCAGCCCCCATCTGCACTCGGGGATCCCTCCAGCAGAGCCGAACTGGCAAAGGGTGTGAGCAGAGTCCCGTGGGGGGTGGGGGCGGGGGCTGAGCATAGCAACCCATCCAGGCTGGGTAGGGCTAGAGGGGAATGATGGTGCCAGCTCTGGGTTCATGTCCCTGCTCTGCCACAGACTCCCTGTGTGACCTTGGGTGAGTCACCCAGCCCCTCTGGGCCTCCATCCCCCTCTGCAATGGGGTGACAGCCCTGCCCAGCCCCACGTGCATGGGGGGGCAGGATGCAGCAATGATAGTGTTACAGTGGTGGGGGCCAGATACTCCTCCAAGAGAGGCGCTCCCTCGTCAGCCTCAACCCATTTACCCAGAGGCTGTGGAGACCTGCCAGGCGGATGGGTGGTGGCCGGTCGGACGTTCTGCTCCCAAGTGTGGCTGAAAATCGGGCCACGTACTGAGGTGGGACAGTTGGGATAGCATCAGGGGCTGTACGTCCCCACCCCACCCGCCCTGACTGTCTGTGCTACCCAGCAAAGAGCAGACGCAGCCCCCCCCTTGCCGAGGTGCTCCTGGGTGGGCTTGGGTTCCACTGGGGCTGCTGGAGCCGGTTTCAGAGCCCTCTGCCATGAGAGCGCAGGGCTGGTCTCCTATCGCCACCTGCTGCGCAAAGAGGGCAGTGCATGCTGATCAGGCAGGAAGCGGGGGCTGGGCCAGCGCCCCCATGATGTGGGTCTGAGATGCTGACCATTGGAGTGGTCTCTGTCCCACTGGATGCTGGGGGGCCACACAGGCTGGGACTGGGGAGCTAGAGCTTCATATGGGGTCCCAGCTCAGATGCAAGGTGGGGCATAGGGATAATGTCCTGTCGTCCCCCTCTGGGACCTTGTATCAAAGAGTCTCTGGGCCTGGTGTTGGTTCATGATAGACTAGCCAGGCCCTTCTGGTGTAGTTCCCCCCGTCCCCACACAGCATATGGAGCAGGGGGCAGTCAGGGAGCTGCCTTGTAAGGGGCATGCTCCCGTTGGTGGAGAGGCACGAGCAGAGAGCATGCTTGGGGGAGGGGGGCATTGCTATTTGCATGAGGGGCAGGAAGCCCGTCCCTGCAGGGGGCGTTGCAGTGCAGCTGGTCAGGGCAGGACCCCAGGGCACATCCCAGCTAGCTTGGGGGGTGTCTCTTGGCTTCCCCCTGGGGTTGGGGGCTGGGCCACAGAGAGGGTGGGTAGTGAAGTTTCAGGCCACCAGGGCCCATCGGATTGTGCCGTGTAAGCCAGGCCAGGAACCCTCTGCCAGAGCAGGAGGTGACGGGTTTCTCTCTCCTTTGCCCCAGGGCCCCGACAAAGCCCGTTCTCAGCTGCTGATCGTGGACCGGAGCTTCGACCTGGTGTCCCCACTGCTGCACGAGCTCACCTACCAGGCCATGGCCTACGACCTGCTCAGCATCGAGAAAGACACCTACAAGTAGGGCCTGGCTGCCAGCAGGGGGCGCCCCGCACCCCTCCTCAGGCGGGCTGGGGGGGATGTGGCCCAGGCACCTGCACTGCTCCGCAGCCCCCACGCTCGGGAGAGGGGTGCCGCAGCCTGACCCCATCTCCCCCCTGCAGGTACGAGACGATGGGCATCAGCGACTCGCAGGAGAAAGAGGCGCTGCTGGACGAAGACGACGAACTCTGGGTGCAGCTACGCCACATGCACATCGCTGACGTCTCCAAGTGAGCGCGCTCAGCCCTGCCCCCTGACGCACCCCTCCATGCCCCACCCATCCACTGGACATACCCCCCCGTGCCCCACCCAGGGCCAGGACCCATCCCCCCCCCGGACACACCACTCCGTGCCCCACCCAATGCCAGGACACCCCTGGACACACCCCTCTGTGCCCTGCCTAGTGCCGGGTCTTGCTACTCCCCCCCACCTTCGGCACACCTCTCCCCTCCCCACCCAATGCTGGGACCCCCTACCCCCACTTTGGCACAGCCCTCCCCTCCCCGCCCGCTGCCAGGACTCCCCCCTTGGACACACCTCTCCCACCCAGTGCCAGGACAGCCCACCCCGTTGACACACCCCTCCCCCTCTTTTCCAGTGCCGGGACTTCCCCCATCCTCCCCTTCAGACACACCCCTCCCCTTTCCTTCCCACCCAGTGCTGGAACCCCACTACCCCTTGGATACACTCCTCTCCCACCCAGTGCAGGGACACCCACCCCCCGCAACACACCCCTCTCCTGCGCAGTGCCAGGGCCCCCCTCCCCCTCCCACCCAGTGCTGGAGCTTGTCCCTCAGACATACTCCTCTCTGAGTGCTGAGACCCCGTGGACCCAGCCCCTCTCCCCAAAGGACCCCTGAGCGCTCCCTTCCAGAGCCACTGTCCACATCTCCTCTTGGGGATCCCCCTGGACACTGTCTTCCCCCGATTCCAGGGTCTCCCCATGCACCTTACAGCTCCCTTGAGTGAGTCCCTCACCGACCTCCTGCTGGGCCTGCCGCTGCCCCCAGGCCCCCCCAGCAGGGCGCCAGGAGCCCCCAGAGGTGCACTGAACTCTGCCTTGGGGTAACTTAGGAAGAGGGCCTCCCCCAGCCTGTCTGAGGCTCTTGAGGCAAAGAACCCTGGTGCCTGTGGGGCGGGGGCTCCATCCCCTGTAGCATAGGACAGGGTACCCCCTACCTCCAAGGCAGTGCCTGGCTCCGTCCTGACCCCTCTCCCTGCTGCAGGAAGGTGACGGAGCTGCTGCGCACCTTCTATGAGAGCAAGAGGCTGACCACGGACAAGGTGCAGCAGGGGTTGGGGGGAGCGATTGGGGAGTTCAGGCCGGAGGGACAGGGGGACCCATCCCACTGCCACTGATGGGGAGGGGAGGCTTCCCTGCTGCCCCAGGAGGGGTTGGCGGGGGTGGGGGGGGTGTCCCATTGCTCCCAGGGTTTGCCTGTAAAGGGCTTAGAGGTGTATGTGGAGTCCCCTGCCCCCCAGCCAGAGCTCTGGAGCTCCCCACAGTGGGGGAGGGCAGAGGCCCATGGGGCGGGGTCAGACAGCAGGATCGGGACCGTGCAGGGAGAGCTGCAGGGAGCCAACGCTGGCATCTCCCTGGCCCGCTGCTGCTTTACACCTTGAGGGGCGCTCGGGTTGCGGGGCTCCCGTCTCGTTCCAGCTGGCCTGGAAAGGGCAGGTCTAACCTAAGCCGCAGCCACGCATGGCCTGAGTGACCCGCCCTGGGGTAGGCGAGCTGTGGGTCAGGGGGCCGTCACATCTCCCATCCTGCTGCGTGGGCGGGAGGAAGCAGAGTGGCCTGACCTGGGCCTTGTGTGTGCGCCCCCTTCCCCCTGCCCCCAGGACCTGGCTATGGGGACGGACGTGGACGGGAAGAAGATCAAGGACCCCATGAAGATCATCTTGCCTGTCCTGCTGGACCCCAGCGTGCAGGCCTACGACAAGATCCGCATCATCCTGATCTACATCTTCCTGAAGAATGGTAATGCCACAGGCCTGCAGGGGGAGCACTGCGGGGCCTGCTGCTGCAGGGGGGTGCTCCTGGAGGTGGGGCCCAGGCCTGTGGGGCTGGTGGGGAATAGCACTGCTCAGACTGGCAAGCCCTCCTGCTATGCAGGGCGCCCCCCGGCCAGCCGCTTCCCAGGGTCTGTGTCCAGCCCGGCTTTACAGCCCTGTCTTCCCTCTGCCCACCTCTCGGTGCCTGCAAGCCTGCCAGTGCGCCACGCCCATGCTCCGATCTGGGGTCAGATCTGGGGTCAGATCTGGTGGCCTTTGCTCCCTGCTACTGCCTTCCGAGCAGTGTCCACCCTCCATGCTCCCCCAAGCCCATTCTCTGCAGGGAGGGAGGGAGGATGGAGACACACACCCAGAGCAGCCCCCCAGCCCGTTCTCTGCAGGGAGGGGGGATGGAGAGACACACACCTGGAGCAGTCCCCCGGCCCATTCTCTGCAGGGAGGGGGGACTTCCCTCCCTTCCTGCAGGCTGTTCAGATACCATGTTGTGTCTCTGAGCCTCCTGCAACCAGTCCCCTGCCCACCCCTTGTGTCATCCCTGCAGCAGCTCCCTGCTTCTTGCTGCATCCAGCCCCTTCCCCAAACTCACCATGGCCTGGGGAACCTCCCTGACCCTGACACTTGGCACAGTCCCTCTTCCCCCATCGGTTCCTATCTCATGCTGGCTCGGTGGGGCAGGGCCCTGCTCCGGGGCCCTTCCTGTAGCCCTGCTCAGGCACTGCCCCTGTGCCCATTGCTCAGGCCAGGGTGCCCTCATGGGGCTCCTCTGGCTGCCTGGCTGCCCAGTTTCCTGGCCAGGGGGTGCTGTGGAGTTGCCAGGCCTCCCCGTCTGCACTAAGCAGCAGTAAATGGTTTGGGGGGGCAGGGGTGGGGCACGTTGCCCTCCCTCCAGCTCAAGGCCTCACAGCCTTTAAGAGCCAGGCCTCGGCTCTGACTCTGCACCTGACTGGCCGCAGAAGGGGGAGCCCAGATCAGGGGGATGGGGGCTCCCATTGCACTGCCAGGGGGAACTAGAGAGACCCCTGACCCCAGCGCCCGAGAGAACCTGTTGAGGGAGGAGCAGCAAGAACCTAAATTCGATCATTAACTGTGTGGGGTCCAGTGGGTTAGAGCAGATGGTGCTGGGAGCTAGGACTCCTGGGTTCTATCCTCAGCTCTGGGAGGGCAGTGGGGTCTAGTGGGTTAGAGGGGGGCTAAGAGCCAGGACTCCTGGGTTTACCCCCAGCTCTGAGAGGGGTGGGAAGAGCAGGATCTCAGGATTTGATCGGGGAACTAGGACTCCTGGGGCCACGGACTCGTGTGCCTGGGCTGTGGGTGCGTCCCGGGGTGCTAGCACTGACCTGTCTCTCCCCGTGAAGGTGTGGACAAGGAGAACTACTGGTGCTTATTACAAGTGAATTAACAGATTTCTTTGTATAAACACAACTGATTTCTCTCTCTTTCAGGAACTGGAGTTAGTGCTTGCTTTCAATTCAGTTGGCTTTTGCTGCAGTTATTTAAGAGCCCTTTTTATTATTTCAAGAGGCCCTTTGATTTCCTTAATTTCTATTTCAGCAGCTGGCTTCCTTTAGTCTGTGGCTCTGGCTTTGATAGCTTGATATTATTTCTGGATGTCTTTGCCTTTCCTCTGATGAAGAAAGTCTATGGCAAGATCTCACAGTCTCTTTGGAGAAATAGGCAAAAATGCCCATGGAAGGCTGTTCAGAGGGACAAAAGCCATTTCAGTGACATGCCAGTGATTTTGTTCAGAGGCTGGTTAATGCACATGTCCTCCAGCTGCGAATCAGAAACAAAAGGGAAGATTTTGTGGAGGTATAGGTTTTTTATTGAATGATTTTTCGCTCAGTTGATTTGTAGAACCCTGATTACACATCTCTATTTTTTCAGAATCCAGGTCTTAGCAACAGCTCATCGTGGCACCATGCTATGTCAGAGCTGCTGCTGACTTGAAAGGCTTTTCAATGCATTTTATTATGTGCTTAACATGAACAGACACGTTTCCTCTCCCATCTGCAAGAAAGAGGCCGCTACTTCAAAACCTTTCTTGGCTAATACACCGGAGCAGCCCGGTGGACTAGATGTTCTGAACTAGTGTAACTCACCGAGGAGCAAGAATCATCACCACAGGGGTATAACAGTCTCACCAGGCTGCAGTATCTCCATTTATTTTTAGACTTCTGCACCACAGCTGGAGATGACTACTCCAGGAACAGTAGTTCTGCCTGTGGAAAGAGAGCTGTGTTCGCAACTTATCCTCAGAAAGGTATTAATAATGAAAAATAGAGCAATGTATAAAATAGATTATTTAAGAATAGTTTTAAAGATGGCCTGTGTAGCAATAGTTAACATGCAGTGGAGTAAAAACTATGACAAATTCCACTAATCAGATGTTAGGTATTCAGGTTGTCACACAAGCCATCTCTAAGTTACTACTTGTAAAGGTGACCTAAACAAAAGGAAAACAAAGTGTAGACACACCCTTTTTATTTCTTTCTACTGCATTGAGTAGCTCGATATACTTTATATTTATTTATTTATTTACAGGTTTTATTCTACAGACTTTTTACATTTTAAATATTAGATTGTCACTTGCATGTGCTGGAAGACAGGCAAACTAGTGGGACATACTGAAGGACTAAAACTTGAGCAAGTATGATTGCTTTTGTAACTAAATATTTAACTCTAACATCTGAAAAACATTTGGGAGAAAAGCTTTCTCTGTGTAATAAAGAGCTGAGGAACCTATCACTTATCTAGTTCTCCAAAGAATTCTTAAATAAAAACAGGAAAGACATAACTGAGATTGGTGGGGGGGGGGGAGCCACAAACAGAATTGTATTTTATGTGGGAAAGAAATTCAGGGTTTTTTTATATATCACAAAGAAGAAAAATAGGGTGCAAACATTATCGTTTTTTCCTTTGTGGTTCTCATTTAAAATTTACCTTGGTTTGAAAGGGAGTAGCCAGATTTGTATTCATACAATTTTAAAGCATGTTTCTAGGATATTATGAGACCAAATTTGAATTCTACCACAATAAGTACTCTGAAACTCAGCTTTGACTAACACAGTACCCAAATGGGGTAGTTTCAGTGTGCTAATCTGGATTAAAGTATTTCCTTTTAAATTGCAGTAAAACAATACTGAAAAACATACTTTAGCATTATTGTGATGTGAAAAAACATATACTCCCAAGTCTGCAGTCTATACATACTAGGACAGATTCTCCCCTATATTTTACCAGTTTTTTGATGGTGTAAGGCCATTGATTTCAGTAGAATTATACTAGCACAAAAGTGGTGTAACAGATTGGAAAATTAGAGCTACTGACTTCAACATTTCTGGATGGTGAGAAATGAAGATTTAGTATCCTGGAGCTGCCAAAACTCACTTGGGTATAGTGGTCAAAGAGTAAAACAACAAACATAGCAGAGAAGAGACTTTAAAATTTTGTTTCTTCCTCTGATAACATATGTGCACTGTTACTAAAATAATCTTAAATGCCATTAGAAAATTAGGCTTTCATTCACCGATGAATGTATCTGTGAACACAGACTGCAAGGAACAATCTTCCAGGATTTGTAATGCAATATTAAAGAAAATGTAAAACACTTAATATATTCCCAAATGCACATGAATCTAGTTAAAGATGGGTAATTTATTTGTTTGCTTTAAAAAAAAAACAACCCAAACCTTCAGCCACTGATAATTTGAAAAGGAAGTTTGCCTGGGGGTTGGGGGGAAGGTGGGGCGGGGGGGGGAGGGGAGAATATGAAACAATACCTCCTCCCACCCCACTGTCCTGCTGGTAACAGCTTATCTAAAGTGATCAACAGGTGGCCCATTTCCAGCACAAATCCAGGTTTGTGCTGATTTGTGCTGGAAATGGCCCACCTGTCGATCACCTCAGACAAGCCGCCACCAGCAGGACAGTGGGGCGGGAGGAGGTACTGTTCCACACTCTCTGTGCATACACAAAGTCCGCTGCAGTCTCCACGGCACGCATCCGATGAAGTGAGCTGCAGCCCACGAAAGCCCAGGCTCAAATAAACCGGCTAGTCTCCAAGGTGCCACAAGTACTCCCCTTCCCTCTGCGAATACAGACTAATACGGCTGTTCCTCTGAAACCAGTGAAAATGCAGATGACCTGGCTGGCAGGGGGAGGAGCGGCTAGGCTCAGGCTACCTGCCTGCCTGTAACCAGACCCCTGGGGCTGGGTGGGACAGAGAGATGCTCCCCACCCCCCTGCACACCGGAGAGGGGGGCTTAGGGGGCTCAGGCTCTGATGCAGTGAGGAAAGCAGCGAGCTCGCTGCCTACCCGCACTGGGACAGCAAGGGCAGCGCTGAGCACAGTGGGAGCTGAGACCCCCAGCTGAGTGGGGGGAGACACAGGCAGGGCAGGGGATCTGTGGGGAGTGGCAAGGTGCTTGGTAAGAAAAGTCTGGATGAGCCTAAAGAAAAGGAGTACCTGTGGCACCCCAGAGACCAACCAATCCACCTGAGCATGAGCCCTCGTGAGCCACAGCCCACCCCATCAGATGCACACCGTGGAAACTGCAGCAGACCCCACATACACACAGAGAACATGAAACAACACCTCCCCCCACCCCACCGTCCCGCTGGCAACAGCCTATCCAAAGTGATCACCAGGTGGGCCATTTCCAGCACAAATCCAGGTTTTCTCACCCTCCACCCCCCCACACAAATTCACTCTCCTGCTGGTGCTAGCCCATCCAAAGTGACAACTCTTTATATAATCAAGTCGGGCTATTTCCTGCATAAATCCAGGTTTTCTCACATCCCCCCCACCCCCATACACACACAAACTCACTCTCCTGCTGGTAATAGCTCATCCAAACTGACCACTCTCCAAGTTTAAATCCAAGTTAAACCAGAACATCTGGGGGGGGGGGGTAGGAAAAAACAAGAGGAAACAGGCTACCTTGCATAATGACTTAGCCACTCCCAGTCTCTATTTAAGCCTAAATTAATAGTATCCAATTTGCAAATGAATTCCAATTCAGCAGTTTCTCGCTGGAGTCTGGATTTGAAGTTTTTTTGTTTTAAGATAGCGACCTTCATGTCTGTGATTGCGTGACCAGAGAGATTGAAGTGTTCTCCGACTGGTTTATGAATGTTATAATTCTTGACATCTGATTTGTGTCCATTTATTCTTTTACGTAGAGACTGTCCAGTTTGACCAATGTACATGGCAGAGGGGCATTGCTGGCACATGATGGCATATATCACATTGGTGGATGTGCAGGTGAACGAGCCTCTGATAGTGTGGCTGATGTTATTAGGCCCTGTGATGGTGTCCCCTGAATAGATATGTGGGCACAATTGGCAACGGGCTTTGTTGCAAGGATAAGTTCCTGGGTTAGTGGTTCTGTTGTGTGGTATGTGGTTGTTGGTGAGTATTTGCTTCAGGTTGCGGGGCTGTCTGTAGGCAAGGACTGGCCTGTCTCCCAAGACTTGTGAGAGTGTTGGGTCATCCTTTAGGATAGGTTGTAGATCCTTAATAATGCGTTGGAGGGGTTTTAGTTGGGGGCTGAAGGTGACGGCTAGTGGCGTTCTGTTATTTTCTTTGTTAGGCCTGTCCTGTAGTAGGTAACTTCTGGGAACTCTTCTGGCTCTATCAATCTGTTTCTTTACTTCTGCAGGTGGGTATTGTAGTTGTAAGAAAGCTTGACAGAGATCTTGTAGGTGTTTGTCTCTGTCTGAGGGGTTGGAGCAAATGCGGTTGTATCGCAGAGCTTGGCTGTAGACGATGGATCGTGTGGTGTGGTCAGGGTGAAAGCTGGAGGCATGCAGGTAGGAATAGCGGTCAGTAGGTTTCCGGTATAGGGTGGTGTTTATGTGGCCATTGTTTATTAGCACTGTAGTGTCCAGGAAGTGGATCTCTTGTGTGGACTGGACCAGGCTGAGGTTGGTGGTGGGATGGAAATTGTTGAAATCATGGTGGAATTCCTCAAGGGCTTCTTTTCCATGGGTCCAGATGATGAAGATGTCATCAATATAGCGCAAGTAGAGTAGGGGCTTTAGGGGACGAGAGCTGAGGAAGCGTTGTTCTAAATTGGCTTTCGTGGGCTGCAGCTCACTTCATCGGATGCGTGCCGTGGAGACTGCAGCGGACTTTGTGTATGCACAGAGAGCGTGGAACAGTGCCTCCTCCCGCCCCACTGTCCTGCTGGTGGCGGCTTGTCTGAGGTGATCGACAGGTGGGCCATTTCCAGCACAAATCAGCACAAACCTGGATTTGTGCTGGAAATGGCCCACCTGTTGATCACTTTAGATAAGCTTCAGAGTAACAGCCGTGTTAGTCTGTATTCGCAAAAAGAAAAGGAGTACTTGTAGCACCTTAGAGACTAACCAATTTATTTGAGCATGAGCTTTCGTGAGCTACAGCTCACTTTATCAGATGTATACCGTGGAAACTGCAGCAGACTTTATATACACACAGAGATCATGAAACAATACCTCCTCCCACCCCACTGTCCTGCTGGTAATAGCTTATCTAAAGTGATCAACAGGTGGGCCATTTCCAGCACAAATCCAGGTTTTCTCACCCTCCACCCCCCCACACAAATTCACTCTCCTGCTGGTGCTAGCCCATCCAAAGTGACAACTCTTTACATAATCAAGTCGGGCTATTTCCTGCATAAATCCAGGTTTTCTCACATCCCCCCCACCCCCATACACACACAAACTCACTCTCCTGCTGGTAATAGCTCATCTAAACTGACCACTCTCCAAGTTTAAATCCAAGTTAAACCAGAACATCTGGGGGGGGGGGGGGGGGATAGAAAAAACAAGAGGAAACAGGCTACCTTGCAAGGGGTATGTGAGAACATCTGGGGGGGGGTGTGTGTGAGAAAACCTGGATTTATGCAGGAAATAGCCCGACTTCATTATGTAAAGAGTTGTCACTTTGGATGGGTTAGCACCAGCAGGAGAGTGAATTTGTGTGGGGGGGTGGAGGGTGAGAAAACCTGGATTTGTGCTGGAAATGGCCCACCTGATGATCACTTTAGATAAGCTGTTACCAGCAGGACAGTGGGGTGGGAGGAGGTATTGTTTCATATTCTCTGTGTATATATAAAGTCTGCTGCAGTTTCCACGGTATGCATCTGATGAAGTGAGCTGTAGCTCACGAAAGCTCATGCTGAAATAAATTGGTTAATCTCTAAGGTGCCACAAGTACTCCTTTTCTTTTTGCGAATACAGACGAACACGGCTGTTACTCTGAAACCTGAGAAAAGAGAGAGTCTGTTAAAGCAAATGCATATGTTTATCTCAAGAGAAATATACATATAATTACTGCTAAAGGTGGAAAATATTTTTTGTTTTCATGCATTTGGAATAACTTAAAAGAGTCCACAGCTGACTCTGACTTGTACTCTGTACTGAACCAAAATCATGATAAAAGATATTTCCCTTTTCAGTATGGCGTATTCTCTCTCTGATCAAAAATGTTTCCAGCTCTTTTTTATTTAGGTTCTTATACCATGCCCATCACCATGTTTGAGTATTTTTCAGATTTAAAAATCATACAACTTACCATCAGTAAAGTTTCCTCTTCAAACTCCCCCCCCCACCCCCAGGGTGAATAAGTTGTGTTAGATTTTTATGAGTGTCCCAGAAATGCTAATAGATTTGGAGTTTCTGTGTGGGGAGGCAAGGTCAAAGACAGTGGGATTTGCATTTGGACCTGAGGGTGGTGAGGTTGGTGATTATTTTTAGTTGCTACAGGAGTGAATTCCAAAACCTCCGTCAGCTATACACAGGAGCTTCACCCTTGAAGGTAGATAGAATTTGTATGTGCACAAAAGGCAAATGAGAAAAATAATTATTCACAATACAGAGATATCTAGAAAATAAATCATGTCAAAAGAGCAAGCTACTGAGATGCTCAAGTGAAACAAGACACAATGGATCAAATGTCAGCCCTAGTGAGGAGAATTTGGCCCTCTTCTAGTGTTCACTAGCTTATGTGTATTTGGGATATGGTATAAAATAGGGTTATTCTGCATTCCTCCTAACACAGAATGAATGAGGAATAGTGTGGAGAACCTATTGAGAAAAGCCTTTAGTATAGATGACTTGAGTTTTGAAATGTGTTCATTTCTTAGAATCTAGGAAAGTTTTGAATACTGTGTGTGTGAGGCACCTCTGCCAGTTACACAACTATGGATCAAAGACTCGCTGTGCAAAGCAGGGAAATGTTTCTGTCTACTCTTTATAGTGTATCCTGTCTGTAACCCTGTGCTCTGGGCAGGGGGTTGGACTAGATGACCTCCAGAGGTCCCTTCCAACTCTGATATTCTGTGATTCTATGATAATTCCTCATCCCTTCCCCTAGAGATCTTGCTGTCTTTTCCTTTTTCATTATCCATGGGTCTTGGGTTGACAAAGCGTATATTTCACTCAAGTATGCGTGCAACTATACTGTTGACATAACATTATATAATTACTGTAGAGTTGGTGGTTGACTATATTGTTGAAGTGGCAGGTGGAAAGAGGGAGTTCGGAATTTTAATAGAAGAAGCAAGACTCTACCGAGCATATAATTTCCTTTCCTTTCCTAACCAAGTTATGATCTGGATTCTCTCTTGCTTAGCTATGGCAGTTTATTTTTATTTTCATGGCCTACTGATTTACCTCGATAGGTAGAGTTTGAATCGTTATAAGAAAGGATAGGCACATATGCTCTGGGATTTTCGAACAAAGAAACAAAGGAACATTACAGTTTTTTAAAATCTGTCTTAGAACATCTCTTCTCTTCCTTTCTCACTTATCATTCCAGATGTTTGCTAACAAAGGATTACTCTGAGTTCAATTATTTGCAAGATACAAACATAAGTGTTAACATTCTGTAATGGATGATTCATGTAAAATTATCTCACTAGACATTAGACTATGACCATCCCTGTAAAATGAGAGTTCTTATCTAAAAAGAAACTAAAGGATGATTTTCCCCTCTTTCAAGAATCTCCTTTCATCAAACACTGAGCATGAAAATTTGAAGTGTGGAGGGGTATTTCTACTCTTCATAGTATGTTAAGAGCCAGGGTGGTGAGAAGTTTTTGTGTGTGCATAAATATGTTCCATTCATCTGACTGCAACAATACTATGAGAGGAGGGTAGGATTGCACTGGTTGTTGGAGAAAGTGGGAATAAAATGTATACGCTATCTCTAGTCTGATTATGTTTAATTACATATTCAAGATTTGCATACACGTGGAACATTGGGAATAGGGAGTGGTAGGACTCATTGTCGCTACTAGAGTTATAGAGTTTAAGGTCAAAAGGGACCACCAGATCATCTAGTCTGACCTCCTGTATATCACAGACCACTAAACACCCCCCAGCCACCACCACACCAAACCCAACAACCAGAATTAGACCAAAGTATTACAGCCCCCAGGATACTAATCTCTTATGTGACACAGGCAGAGAACAGGAGGGACTGCGATGACCAATGCCTGAGGACCTGCAATAGCATGGAATTGATTATATGATCTATACCCAGATGAACCTAGCTAGTGGCCCACACCCCATGTCATAAAGGATTATGAAAACCCTAGTGTCCCTGCCAATCTGCCTTAGGGGAAAAAATTCCTTCCTCATCCTGAATATAATGATCAGTGACTGGCTGAGGCTGTGAACAAGATAGCATGGTCTACTGCAAGACACACTGCTCTGTAACTCAGCAGATGGGGGTTTTCTTTCCAGCTTTGCCACTGTGCTGCTAAGTGGGCTTCAAGAAAGTCAGTTTTCCTTTTGTTTCCTTTCCCTCCAATGGGTGGTTTTATCCAATTAGATGGTTAGCTCTTCAAAGTAGGAACTGCCTCTTACTCAAGGACAGACAAGATTTCCCACAATACATCACCAATAAATTCCTAGACTGGCTCAAGGTAGTCAGGTGCTAAGAACCTGGGGATATACCCCCATAAATCCTAGCGCTAAACTTGGGTAACTGCAGCGTGGACATTGGTATGAGTTGTATGTGACTCTGCAGTGTGGACATTTACAGGTGGGCTTGGCAAGCAAGAGTACCTGTATCCTGGTACCCTCTGCTGTGAAGCCATACCATATCTGTTTGTAGAATACCTGGCACAATGGGGCCCTGCTCTAGGTGTCACTGTTATATATATACTTTCTAAAATTGCTCAGGTCCCACTAACTCTCTCAACTTGAAAGTGAAAAAATTAGGAAAACTTTTAGGAGACAAAAACATGTAAGATGCCATCTGCAGCCTCTGAAAGGAGATTGCACTTTTTTCACTGCGACACCAATCATATTTGAGATTAGATTACTCTTTTCTTGATATTCATCTGGTTGCCAGAGAAATTGTTTGTCAGATTTGGCTCAATTAGCATTTCAGGACCATGCTCCGCTGGTACTAATGTTAATAGTAAAGGAACCTAAAGGGTGGATGGCACTGGTCAATAGATAAACTTGAAATGTAGTGTAATGATGCCCCAGATAACTATCTAGCTAACCGCTACACCCCTGAGATTTCCTGTCTCTGGCTGTGGTGGGGACCAGCAAGTGAGAAGGGGCAGGGCTATCTCAATATGTCAGGAAGGAAGCAGTGTCAGGAGTTGCACGTCAAAAATTTCTTCCAGTATGAGAGATATTGCTGGTGATACTTGCACCCCGATAGAATCTTGCAAACTTGGAAAAACTTTTGAAGTGTGACTGCTTTGGTAAACCAACAACTTCTGGCTCTTCAGGATCAGTTAAACCCAATTGGAAAAATTACAGAATAGTGCTTTAGTAGCACTTTGAAATAAATGAGCAAGACTATTAGAGAAATAAATGTAATTGATATTATCTGAATGGTGTATGCAATTAGAGCGCCTAAAAGATTTTGGTCTGAGAAAGCCAACAAATCTGACAAACCTCTACCTTGGCTTTTTCAAGGAAATCACTTTAAATGTATTGGAATCTTGGAAACCTTACCTGGCTGTGAAATACATTTTTTAGCAATTTTTTTTTCAATTCTAGCACTTTGCCTGTAACCCCATCAATGAGAGAGTGATCAACAGACTGCCAAATGAAATGGAAAACAGAGTCCTTGGTTCTGGCCACTGTCAGAGCCAGGATTCTGAACTAACTGGCTCACTGGTCTCATGCAGTATGGTGGCTCCTAATTCCCTGCATTCCCTGCTGTGTGTAAAGTGGTTATAGCTGGAATATATTCTACCCCCCAACACACTATTTTTAACATTAAGGCCTTGTCTACAGTGGTGGCGGCATGCAGCTACATGTTGCAGTGGAGTAGGGTGCATCCACACAGTGGTGTGTAGCTACACATGGCAATGAAAGGCTCTGGCACAGGGGAGGCAGGAGAAAAGGCTCTGGCAGTGGGGAGCTGTCAGAGATTTTTCCCACTGCTTCCCCCTGCCAGACCCTTTTCCTGTTGCTGGAGCCTTTCCCTTTGGTGGGGAAACACTCCTGCAATGGAGAGGCAGCAGGATGCTACACTGCTAAAAATAGCAGCATAGCCATGGAAGCCACTGCTTTTGTGCGTAGAGAGCCATGTAGGGTACATACCCTAAGATTCTGATGTGTCTACTCACCTAAGCAGTGCCTCACCTTCTACACTGCTAGTTATAGCTGTGTTCCGGGGGGCATGCCATGTATGTACTCTGCACACTGTCCTAAGTGTAGGCATAGCCTAAGTTAAACAATATTTAAATATGAGATGCAGACACGAGGAGGCAGTTTATCTAGACAGGCAAATAAATCATCTGAGCTGTTGGCTTAAGTGTGCCGTATCCCAGTCAAATAGAATGAGAATAGTAACTGTAATGTATTTAACCTCTTCCAGATTAAATGCAATAAATGACTGTTATTCTTCCGAGTGGCAGAAGAGCTGTGATTTACTGGTGGCTGTGCCCTCAAATAATTTCTCTTTGGGATGTGTGTGTGTGCGCGTGTCTGTGTGAAATTAACAGATACTTAAAATAAGAAAGGTTGACCTCCCTTTAGAACCTGCCAATTACTTACAGAGTTTATTGCCAAGCACACCAGAGGTAAGATTACATACGGGACTGCCTGGAAACGAGAATTCAATTTCACAAAAACATTTGATATGGGAGAGATCCCTGGGATAGCCAGATGGTTAGGGTACACTGCTGGGATGTGGGAGACCCAGGCTCAAGTCAGTAGTCTGAATCTAGCAGACTGAACACCGGGTCTCCTACATGAATCCCCCAACTGCTTGGCTATTCTGGGCTGGATCTCTCTCTCTGTGTTACAGGAAATTTCCTCCTGGACCTGAAAAACAATCCTGACAAAAGTTTTTTCATAACCAATATGTTTCCATCAAAAGTTCTGGTTTCTACAAATTGAAAATTTTTTAGCCGAAAAGTTCCTGACCAAATTACATAGAGAATTATACTTCCAACTTCAGACTAAGGCCCAAATGCCCTCATCCCTAAAGTTTCTGAATGGGTCTAATGATCAGAAGGTCTAGTGTGGTACTGTAAATACATCCATTATTCTGAAAATAACCTAATAATCAGAGAACGTGTGTAGCAACTCAATTCCCTTCTTCTTTGAGGAGCATCTCTGTTGGGTGCTCCACTTTAGGTGTCTGTACACCTTACACCTGAAACAGAGATTTGTGGTAGCAGTGCCTAGTTGGGTCACACACGCGCCATCACTGTCTTGCACCACTCCAGGTGGTTACATAGTGCTGCACAACCAACCGCCCCCCAGTTCCTTCTCTACCGCAGAGAATCTGTATGAAACTCTGAAGTAGAGGGGAGGTGGGAGAGTAGTGGAGCACCCACAGTGACAGCCAATTCAAAACACCTTAGTTACTGCACAAGGTGAGTAACCTCTTTCTTCTTCTTCTTCTTCTTCTTGGAGTGTCCCTGTGGGTGCTCCACTTTAGGTCACTGTTGAGCAGTGCTCCTCAGTGGAAGGGAGGGGCTTCGGAGTTGTGTTGTAAATGTTGGATAACACCGTGAGTCTAAAACAAGCATCTGATGTTGATTGTTGTTCTATAGCATAGTGTTCTGTCAATGTGTGGGCTGATGCCCAGGTTGCTGCTCTGCAAATGTCGGTAATGGGGACATTGTTGAGAAAGGCCACAGAAGCTGCCTGTGCTCTGGTAAAGTGTGCGGACTCCCACTGGGGCTTGTAGGTTGCTCTTTTGGAAGCAAAGATGGATGCATCCTGATATCCATTTGGATAGTCTCTCTATTTTGAGATGGTTTGTCCTATTGAGTATTCTGTTATGGAGACCGAAAGTCTCTGTGATTTTCTTAATTTTTTTGCAAAAAGAAAAGGAGTACTTGTGGCACCTGGTTAGTCTCTAAGGTGCCACAAGTACTCCTTTTCTTTTTGCGAATACAGACTAACACGGCTGTTCCTCTGAAACCTGTCATTAATTTTTTTGATCTTTCAATGTAAAAAGCTAATGCTCTGTAAATATCTGTGTGGAGTGATGCCTCCCTTCCATCTGCATGTGGTTTTGGAAAAAACACAGGTAAGTAAATGGGTTGTTTCAAATGAAGCGTGTGGGCGGGGGGAGCGACTTTGGGTAGGAACTTGGGGTGTGGTCTTAAAGTAACTTTATCTTTAAAGAACGTTGTGTAAGGAGGATGTACCATTAGGGCACCTTGCTCTCCCACTCGTCTGGAGGGTGTGATGATGATGAGGAAGGCCACCTTCATAGATAAATGTAGTAATGAGCCAATTGCAAGGGGTTCAAACAGCTTTCCCATAAGACTGCATAAGATGAAGTTGGGTGGCAGTTTCCTTATTGTGGGAGTAGGTGTTCTCAATGCTTTAAGAAAGCGGTTAGTCATTGGGTGGGCAAATATAGTGATTCCATCCACCTTCTCTTGGAAAGCTGTGATAGCCACCAAGTGTACCTTGATGGAGCTTGTGAAGAGTCCCGGTTTTTAAAGTTCTAATATGTAGTCCAGGACCCTTGTTAGAAGGGAAGATGTTGGTAAGATCTGTTTATCTTGGCACCAAGCGCTGAATTGTTTCCACTTATGGATATATGTCTTTCTTGTATTCATTCTATGACTGTTCAGTAATCTGTCTTTTATTTCCTCCGAACAGGCTGTCTCGGCAACCATCTCGAAGAACCTGCACAATGTAAGTAACCTTCTCTTCCTCAGTCAAGTTGGGGTAAACAATCCCCTATATCAAAACCTAAATTCTATTAACATTTTGATTACATTTGAGACATTAATAACTCAAAGCAGGTTATTAGCTATCAGGATTTTGAATTGTGGGCATGGGCCAATTTATTATTATCTTTGTGAGATTTTCAAAGGCCCAAATGGCAGTTAGGAACCCAACTTCCACTAAAAGACAATAGAATTAGATGCTTCAACTGCCCTTTGTGTCTTTGAAAATCTCCCCCTAAATTTGTATATATGGTCACAGTAGTCCCTTCTGGGTTTATAATTTATGAATCTGAAACCTTCCCACCATGGAGTTAAACTCATTTTAGGCTCATAGATTGGTTATGCTGAGATCCACTTCATTTACTTACTGATGGGATTTATTTTCCTTGTTTCATGCTGAAAGAAAAGTTAAAGCATGCTGTGCTAGTTCATGGGTTTGACTAGTTTGGTTTTTTGGTGTTTGTATTTTGGATATATTAGGTATGACAACTCACATAGTCTGAGAGGTCAAATTATTGTGATATTATTTTAAAAGCAAAGACAACATCTTTGTTTTTAAAGGACTTTGAAGAGAAAGCTCTGTCAGACTTTTCCCTGTAGAGTGTCACATCCATGTGGAACACAGTGAGAGGTCATTATAGATCTGTATGCAATCTGTATATCCCAGAAGGGTTGCAGAATGATCTTTTTCCTACGCTGTTCAAACTCCTCATGAAATAACAAGCAGAGACAAAAGTGCATAGTGCTTCCAGAGTACTGCAAATGACTCCAAAATCTCTTTCTTGAAGGGTAACCGTTAATTTAGACCCCATTCTTTTGTATGTATAGTTGGGATTATGTTTGCATTACTTTACACTTAACATTGAATTTCATCTATCATTTTGTTGCCAAGTCACCCAGTTTTGTGAGGTCCCTTTGTAACTCTTTGCAGTCAGCTTTGGACTTAACTATCATGAGTAATTTTGTATCATCTGTAAATTTGCCACCTCACTATTTTACCCCTTTTCCCAGATCATTTATGAGTATGTTGAACAGCGCTGGTCCCAGTACAGACCTCTGGGGGACACCACTATTTAACTCCCTCTATTCTGAAAACTGACAATTTATTCCTACCCTTTGTTTCTTATCTTTTAACAGGAGTGCTGGCAATGCTTTCAGGATCATCTAAGGATCCTTAATTTAATTTAATGACAAGCCTTTTGTTATCTTAATCACCCTGCCTCTGTTTATAAACAAACTCCCTGCCCCAAGGGCAGAAGCTGTTAGCAGTACAGAATTTGGTGATTTTGCAACAGAAAAGAAGCTTCAAAAACAGGCTCCAATGAGAAACTGCTAAGCTTGAATTAATATGCAAACTAGATACCATTAACTTGGGTTTGAATAGAGACTGGGAGTGGCTGGGTCATTACACATATTTAATCTATTTCCCCATGTTAAGTATCCTCACACCTTCTTGTCAACTGTCTAAATGGGCCATCTTGATTATCACTACAAAAGTTCTTTTCTCCTGCTGAAAATGGCTCATCTTAATTAATTAGCCACTTACAGTGGTATGGCTACTTCCACCTTTTCACATTCTCTGTATGTATATATCTATCTTCTTACCATATGTTCCATTCTATGCATCCGATGAAGTGGGCTGTAGCCCACAAAACTTATGCTCAAATAAATTTTCAAAAAGAAAAGGAGGACTTGTGGCACCTTAGAGACTAACACATTTATTTGAGCATGAGCTTTCGTGAGCTACAGCTCACTTCATCGAATGCTCACGAAAGCTCATGCTCAAATAAATTTGTTAGTCTCTAAGGTGCCACAAGTCCTCCTTTTCTTTTTGTAAACTTATCATATTCCACACTCAAGCTCTGTGTGGGCCTAGGGCAGGCCCAGTGATCAGACCTCAGTTACAAAACTTGAGGGGGAGAGTGACAGGAACCACTATAGCTCATGTGTGCTGAGCACCCCCTATTTTTTTTCTGTGGGTGCTTGAGCCCTGGAGCACCCACAGAGTCAGTGCCTATTGTGCATACGTGACCTATTTATTCCAAGTGGGTTTTGATTGTAAACTCCTTAGGGCAGAGACTGTCTTTTTGTTACCTGTTTGTACAATGCCTAGCACAACGGGGCCCTGGCCTATGACTGGGGTCTCCAAACACTTCTGCAGTACAAGTGATCAATAATAAGACAACCAGAACCTAGCATGCTGTGGTGTCTCTATTAAAGCTCAGTTCTCTTCATGAGTTAAATATTCTGGCCAGACTGAATATTTAGAAGTTGTTTGAAATATTTCCAGCCCAGACCTTTCAGGAAGGAAGGAATTCTTTACAGTGAGGAATAAGAGTCAACTCTGGAGGGTGGTACATGATAGCCCAGGAAAGCTCTGGTACCTTTTCCTAAAAGAAAAGAGAAAAAAAGAAGGATCAGGGATACAAAATATCACACCGCTGACTCTCTTATGGAAAGTTGCTGTAGCATTTAGAATGAATGGTGACCTCTCTATAAAAAGTTGAATCCTACCTATACAGATCAATAGAAGGGATACAATTATCCAATTACAATCTACTAGACAGTACAAAATTCCATAGGAAGGCTATAATTTTCTATTAAATTATGGTTTTAGAATCTTTTCTATTGTTTCATCCCTGTTGAAATCCATAGGGCTATTCCATTAGATTCCTACAACTTTCCAAAAAAGGAAGGGGGGGAAATCCTGATTATTCATGCAAATTGTAACCTGGAATGCTAAATGAAAAGTTTCGAGAAAATAAATAACTAGAGTGAAAGATGACTTTTGGTTTTACATGAATGCATGTATAGTCAGACCAGATCTTTAAATTTGTTTGGAAAAACTGGATATTGGCAGAATCTCAGAGAAATCAAGAAATAGAACCACAATGACTTTGTTGTGATGGACCAAATGGGGAAAGACTGTGGCAACATAAGGAGAAACTGATGGAAGTGAGGGACTAATCTCTCTGTTCACTCTGTATAGAGATTTTATAACAGTTGACTTTGCATTTCTGGCTGAAGGCATTTGTACATGTGATAGACTGACTGTACTATTGAAATCAACTGTGTTGCCTTATGATATAAAACAAAAAAGACTGGAGTGTTCTCATTGTTTTATATTAATGGAAACTTAAGTTTCAGGTCTGTTCTAGAAGAAAGTAGATGAAGCAGAATTAATTAGGAGAATATAGTAAGATAAAATGAGCATGCTCAGAGCCAGTTAAAAACCATTTAAAAGCATGTAGTTGCTATGTCAGAGTCAGAGAAGGTGGTTAGGTAAGCCCAGGCACTGTTGCAAGTAGGTTGATCAAACACATTCCTATATACAGAGAAAAAAAAATCCATCTAGAACCAAAACTGTGCGCAGCTAGGTTCTCTACTTTCATATCCTGCCTCAAGACCTGCCTTTGCCACAATCCTGCTAAGCTAACTAAAGAGGGCTAGGCTGAGAGACAGATAGGATACTAAATAACTTAAAATATTTACTTATTATAAAGTGCACTCCACAACTGAATGCAGTAGGTCTTTGTCTGGGCAGCAAGAAGAAAGGGATTGTGGACCCCATAAGGGTTCCTGCTTCCTTGAGTTATGAGGGAAAGGCAAAAGAGGTGAGCAGAGTAATAGGGACCCAGAAGTCCAGCTCAGGTGTGGGCACTGACCTGTCAGGCATGCAGTCAGGGCAGGATATTTATACCCTCCAGATGTAATCCTCTTTGATCATGTGGGTAAAGGAAATGGCAAAACTTCCGCTAACTTCCATGGGGCCATGTCTTAAGTTATATTTGTGCAGCATTTAACACAACATCCCAGCTGAGGCCTTTGAGTGCTTCTGCAATATGGCCTCATCCAATTGCCAAGGAAGTCATTAGAAGTCATTCCAAAGAATAGTAAATATGGCAGGCGACCAGCTTGGCTTAATGGTGAAATCTTAGCGGATCTTAAACATAAAAAAGAAGCTTACAAGAAGTGGAAGGTTGGACATATGACCAGGGAAGAGTATAAAAATATTGCTAGGGCATGTAGGAATGTTATCAGGAGGGCCAAATCGCACCTGGAGCTGCAGCTAGCCAGAGATGTCAAGAGTAACAAGAAGGGTTTCTTCAGGTATGTTGGCAACAAGAAGAAAGCCAAGGAATGTGTGGGCCCCTTACTGAATGAGGGAGGCAAACTAGTGACAGAGGATGTGGAAAAAGCTAATGTACTCAATGCTTTTTTTGCCTCTGTTTTCACTAACAAGGTCAGCTCCCAGACTGCTACGCTGGGCATCACAAAATGGGGAAGAGATGGCCAGCCCTCTGTGGAGATAGAGGTGGTTAGGGACTATTTAGAAAAGCTGGACGTGCACAAGTCCATGGGGCCGGACGAGTTGCATCCGAGAGTGCTGAAGGAACTGGCGGCTGTGATTGCAGAGCCATTGGCCATTATCTTTGAAAACTCGTGGCGAACCGGGGAAGTCCCGGATGACTGGAAAAAGGCTAATGTAGTGCCAATCTTTAAAAAAGGGAAGAAGGAGGATCCTGGGAACTACAGGCCAGTCAGCCTCACTTCAGTCCCTGGAAAAATCATGGAGCAGGTCCTCAAAGAATCAATCCTGAAGCACTTGCATGAGAGGAAAGTGATCAGGAACAGCCAGCATGGATTCACCAAGGGAAGGTCATGCCTGACTAATCTAATCGCCTTTTATGATGAGATTACTGGTTCTGTGGATGAAGGGAAAGCAGTGGATGTATTGTTTCTTGACTTTAGCAAAGCTTTTGAAACGGTCTCCCACAGTATTCTTGTCAGCAAGTTAAGGAAGTATGGGCTGGATGAATGCACTACAAGGTGGGTAGAAAGCTGGCTAGATTGTCGGGCTCAACGGGTAGTGATCAATGGCTCCATGTCTAGTTGGCAGCCGGTATCAAGTGGAGTGCCCCAAGGGTCGGTCCTGGGGCCGGTTTTGTTCAATATCTTCATAAATGATCTGGAGGATGGTGTGGATTGCACTCTCAGCAAATTTGCGGATGATACTAAACTGGGAGGAGTGGTAGATACGCTGGAGGGGAGGGATAGGATACAGAAGGACCTAGACAAATTGGAGGATTGGGCCAAAAGAAATCTGATGAGGTTCCATAAGGATAAGTGCAGGGTCCTGCACTTAGGACGGAAGAACCCAATGCACCGCTACAGACTAGGGACCGAATGGCTAGGCAGCAGTTCTGCGGAAAAGGACCTAGGGGTGACAGTGGACGAGAAGCTGGATATGAGTCAGCAGTGTGCCCTTGTTGCCAAGAAGGCCAATGGCATTTTGGGATGTATAAGTAGGGGCATAGCGAGCAGATCGAGGGACGTGATCGTTCCCCTCTATTCGACATTGGTGAGGCCTCATCTGGAGTACTGTGTCCAGTTTTGGGCCCCAAACTTCAAGAAGGATGTGGATAAATTGGAGAGAGTCCAGCGAAGGGCAACAAAAATGATTAGGGGTCTGGAACATATGAGTTATGAGGAGAGGCTGAGGGAGCTGGGATTGTTTAGCCTGCAGAAGAGAAAAATGAGGGGGGATTTGATAGCTGTTTTCAACTACCTGAAAGGGGGTTCCAAAGAGGATGGCTCTAGACTGTTCTCAATGGTATCAGATGACAGAACGAGGAGTAATGGTCTCAAGTTACAGTGTGGGAGGTTTAGATTGAATATTAGGAAAAACTTTTTCACTATGAGGGTGGTGAAACACTGGAATGCGTTACCTAGGGAGGTAGTAGAATCTCCTTCCTTAGAGGTTTTTAAGGTCAGGCTTGACAAAGCCCTGGCTGGGATGATTTAACTGGGAATTGGTCCTGCTTTGAGCAGGGGGTTGGACTAGATGACCTTCTGGGGTCCCTTCCAACCCTTATATTCTATGATTCTATGATTCTATGACTTTAATGGGAGCTGGATCAGGGCCTATACATATTTAATAAGAAGAAAATAACTTTCTTATTAAATAACCAGGGCCTAACCTTGTGATAATATTTAAAAAAACACATTTTCTGGGGTTTATTAAAACTCTTGCATCCTAAGGGATGTGCAATAAACACAATTAGTTTGATTTTTTTGAAAATAAACTGAACCAAGTATTATAGTGAACAATTTGTATTGGCTTGGGATTGCCTGGATCACACAGATGTTTTCTACTTTTGTGATTTTTAGGGTTGTTGTGGAAACTGTGGGGTTGTGGTTTTTTTTTTTTTTTTTAAATCTAGGCATGATTTAAAGAGGCATGTCTTTTTGACAGTATAAAAACTAATCAGTCACAGCTTGAATTATTTATAAAAGCTTCTTAATCAGAGGTACAGTGAAGAGTGATTGTCCATGAAATTATTGTCTTTCTGAACTGGACAAGTTTTGTACTCTGACAGTTCATGGTAAAAGAAAATTACATTAGTATGTCACAATTAATTTGTCTGCAGTGTAACAGGAACTTCAGAATGGTCATCAGTGGTACAAAGTGACATCTGTTAAAATCTGCGCTAGCATGCTTCAAGAGTGTTCTAGCCTTAAGGCTAAGATTTGTCATCATTTCTCATGGAATTAATGATTCCCAGTTACTCAAAACTGGTATGATACTAATGTAAATTCCGATACCCTGGAAGGAAAGGTCGCACCAATCCTGTTTGCTGCGTTCTGAAAGCAAAATCAGACAAGTGGCAGACAAGAGTTGCCAGCTATCAGTAAATTACTTTTAAAAATGTGTATACTATAGACTAATAAAAATAGCATACTAATCTGGAAATTATTTTTGGCATAATATTCTGTATTTTCAGCAGAGAATAGAAAAAGAGTAACAGCAGAAATAATCTGCCAACTTCCTTCTCAGAGAAGCCGACTCATTGTGGAAAATGTTTCAGGAAAATAACTAAAGAAATGGTGGATGAATTTTGTAAATATTGATCCAGATTGCATTACCATGAATAGAAGTTGGGCAGAAGAAAAAATTCTGAGAAATATTGTTTCCAAAGTACATCAGGATCTTATTATTAATCATGCTGGTTTATTATTTTTTAAATAAGTAAATGAAACTTTGACAGTATTATTAGTATTTTTCCCATCTGGGCTGTGAACAGAAATAGCAACTTGTTAAGCAACACTTTAGCCTTCTCCTGTGGTCACTCTACTTCTTTCCTTTGTTTCAAACACATATTTAACTGTGAAATTAACTTTTTCAAATTTTAAAGAAAGTTAGTACAGGCTTTAAAAATTATATTAAATATGCCCAGTATTTAGAGATGAAAAGTACCTGTTAGATACTTGAATTCATCCCTCTGCTTGGCAGAATACATTTCTTTATGTAGCAATCCCACAAGGAATGTTCATGTATTAAATTGATACTACCCTGGGCACAAACACTAAGCGACCATTAGAAGTTATTCTGGAGACAGGAGGAGTCAATTATTGTAAGCAGTTGAGTCTCATCAGTAGCAGAAACAACATGCTAATATGGTATGTGCCCTCCAGATTTTCTTGACTACATCATGTCCTATCTGAAGAAACTCAATATCTGTCATAACTCAAAATCTTTTCAATCAATCCTCCCCAATTTGCTTGCCATTTATTCAGTCTGTCATCTCTTTCCCACTTCTTTCACTCTGCTGCACCATGGTATCAATTGTATCCTCATGTGCTTGAAACTGCCTTCATATTGGCTACTTGGGCCTCCAGGCAGAATGAAATGTTTCATAATTAATGTGGGATACTTCAGTCATCCAGCCAAAGCACAGTGTAAATATGAGCAGCATTTGTGATCTGGTGGGGATGCGACAGGGATCACAGAGTTGGGGGTTATTGAAGAAGGGAGTGGGATGGAAGGAAAGAAGTCAGAATGGAAAGAAAACTTTTACAATTTTTTTTGTATGATAGCTCTGAACAGCATTAGCAAGGACAGCAGTTGGTGAGTGTAAGTAACTCGTGAGTATGGGTTATAGGGACACTTCTCTATGTCAAAATCCACATATAAGAATTTGCTGCTCAGGATACTCCCAGTTCAATCTCCAATATGTCAACCAAGAGGACAGCTATCACGGTAGCACTTGAAAGTATATACATGCCTCACTTGTAAGAACCATATAATGTGGCTCTTCCTGTTTCCTATTTGGTTATTGCTTGAAGAGACCATGAAGTGGATTGGCAAACTACAGCTTATTTGAATGTTTAAGAACTTTGGGAATCAGGAGAACTGAGTTACAGTCCTGACTGCTAATTTGTCACTTTGAGCAAGTCTCTCTCAGGTCAGTGTCCTTTTCTGTTAAATGGAGCTAATGATGTTTTCCCACCTTTGTAAAGTGTTCATAGATCCTTGAGACAAGATTATTAATATTAATATTTATGCAATTTATTTTATCATTGTTAAAGCCTGACAAAATGTTAGGTTACACTTTCACACCAGTTGGCAATATTGTTCATTACTCTCTTTTCCCGAACACATGTTTTGCCTGTCATTGTCAGAAGCATCTCTGCTAGCGCAGTGGGCAGGTCACTCCCAATGCTGTTATACACTGTTTGTATAATCAGTGATGAATTCAAACTGGAACAGGTACAGAGAAGGGCTACTAGGATGATCCGAGGAATGGAAAACTTGTCTTATGAAAGGAGACTCAGGGAGCTTGGCTTGTTTAGCCTAACTAAAAGAAGGTTGAGGGGAGATATGATTGCTCTCTATAAATATATCAGAGGGATAAATACCAGAGAGGGAGAGGAATTATTTAAACTCAGTACCAATGTGGACACAAGAACAAATGGATATAAACTGGCCACTAGGAAATTTAGATTAGAAATTAGACGAAGGTTTCTAACCATCAGAGGAGTGAAGTTTTGGAATAGCCTTCCAAGGGAAGTAGTGGGGGCAAAAGATCTATCTTGCTTTAAGATTAAACTCGATAAGTTTATGGAGGAGATGGTATGATGGGATAACATGGTTTTGGTAATTAAATGTTCATGGTAAATAGGCCCAATGGCCTGTGATGGGTTTTTAGATGGGGTAAGATCCAAGTTACCCAGGAAAGAATTTTCTGTAGTATCTGGCTGATGAATCTTGCCCATATGCTCAGGGTTTAGCTGATCGCCATATTTGGGGTCGGGAAGGAATTTTCCTCCAGGGCAGATTGGAAGGCCCTGGAGGTTTTTCGCCTTCCTCTGTAGCATGGGGCACGGGTCACTTGCTGGAGGATTCTCTGCTCCTTGAGGTCTTCAAACTACAATTTGAGGACTTCAATAGCACAGATATAGGTGTGAGGTCTTTTTTAGGAGTGGTGGGTGAAATTCTGTGGCCTGCATTGTGCAGGAGGTCAGACTAGATGATCATAATGGTCCCTTCTGGCCTAAATATCTATGAATCTATGAGTATTATATAATGTTTTAACAAGTCTGTGTATGTTGTATTTGTTAGCGTGCTGGGACCATGGCTGCTCAGATCTTCACATTGACAGCAGGACTCTACATTCCTAGGATCCTGTGATTTTGGATCTATCCCTGAATTAATTGTGAGATCAGAGTGGTTGTGGTCTGTGGTATTGCGACAACCATCTTGTCCTAGGCAAACATTTGGTACAATATTATTTTATATATGCCCTTTGGGATATAAAATAGTATTGTTTTCAAAATCATGCACAGTAAAAACCCTCCATTTACCCACCACCGTCAGTGTGGTCTAGTGGGATTCCTTGGTAGCTATGATGTCAGTATATGATAGGGGTCAGTGTATGATCATACAGTCCTAGGGATTGCGTGGACGTACAGAGTGTATCCAGGCTGTTAGTCTGGATTTCAAGGGACATGTGCTGAATACAAGCAAGGTAAGTTAAATAATTTATGTGCAGAGTGTTCACATTACCCTTGCTATTTGGGACATTCAGTATATAAAACCACATTTAGTTGTTTAAAAATAAAGTGCAGGTCACCTTTGTTTCACTTGTAAGAAATGAGCTGATTTTTCTCATTTTGACATGGTTAGTATCAAGAAACAAAGACAGATATCTATATGGGTTTACTCATAGCCCCTAGAACAGACAGAATAATAATAATATAACATATGTCATATAAAATGAATACGGGGCTTCTAATTGCAGCTCTATATCAAAAGGACAAAAAATCCGATGACTTGTTCTCCTTGGAATAATGTCTCTAAGTACTTCTTGTGCTCTCTACATCTGTTACATGACAGGTTGTTAATGATGTGTGTGTTCATTTGATGTAAAGCACCTCCTGTGTGTTGTACTTTTCAAATCTGCCTTCTGAAATCCCTACTGATGTGGTATATTTCTCCAGACTGGGTCCACTCAAGGTCCAAATACTGATTAGTTGCTGTATTTCTCTGAATCAGCTTTCTGCCATTGGAGACCTTTATCCATTTCTCCGGGAGTCATGTAAGAATTTTCTTTCTACTATTTGATCCCTTGTGTTATCTATGCCAGTGATGGTCAGACCTGATATAGGTTATTAAATGTTGCCAAATGCCACTTTTCTTAGTCAGGGATATCAGTCTACTAGAGTTGCCCTACCAAATGGTCCTTACGCACGTGAAATATTTAAGTATACATTTGTATTTGTAGCTCAGCTCAATCTCTGTCCATTTTTATGGGAGCCTGATTCAACTGCAATGGGATGAATTTGCATCTTCTTTGAAAACTAATTGTATGTAAAATCCTAGTGTGCTATCTACACTTGTGCTTCAACTCTGTCATCCTTTACAATCTAGCTTCAGCCCTTTCTAATTCATTGAAATAGCACTCTCCAGAGCCATAGGTGATCTATTCTTAGCTAAAATCAAGGGAGCGCTTCAATTATTTAATTCTTTTTGATTTGCCTGCTGCCTTTGACCATCATGATCATGATTATTTCTACCTCGTGGCTGGACTCTATTAGTTTTCCTTATGACTTGCTGTCCACTTCTTCAAAGTCTGCCATGGCAGTTGCTTATTATCTCCTCTCCCACTATCCTGCAACTACCCAGTGATTCTGCAATTATTGTTTCATAAATTTAACTTCTGTCCCTAGTAAAACAGTGGAACAAATATTGAGAGGAAAAAAGTAGCTAAACATCTCTAGGATAGTGAGTAATAAGCAACATTGGTTTGCAAAGAATGTGTTTTGCTAGAAAATGAAGGATTTTGACAGAATTACAAAATGTAGATGTCATATAACTGAATTTGAATAAACCATAGAATAAAAGATATCATGAAATCATACTTGAAACATTAATTGAGATCAATAGGAATAGCCTGCTCTAGGCTGAAAACTGGCTGAAAGATTGTAAACTAATGGTAATAATGACAAACAGCAATGTATCAAGATGGGGGAAGGTATCTAGGTATCTGTGTTATTTCAGGCATAGTTAAAAACTTCATCAAGAGTTCACAGAAGAACTACAGGGATTGATTTTATGATGCAAGTTTACAAGAGCAAGATACATTTGCTTGACTAAGCAAAAACAAAGGGGTATATAATAACTGCTGCTAGTAAAGACCAATGGTGAAATCTTGACATTTTGTCATTGACTTCATTTGGGCCGGGATTTCACCCAAGGAGAGAGAAGAGGTTTTTGCAGTAGTATAAGGGATTTAACTAAGACAAGTAAAAGGGAACATTTAGGCTAAATATTAAGAAAAGTTCCAGTTGGGTTATACAATAGCCTCCCTAGGGAAATAGTCATAAACCTGTCACCTGAAACATTAAAATGTTGAGGGAGGAGCAGCAAGAACCTAAATTCGATCATTAACTGTGTGGGGTCCAGTGGGTTAGAGCAGATGGTGCTGGGAGCCAGGACTCCTGGGTTCTATCCTCAGCTCTGGGAGGGCAGTGGGGTCTAGTGGGTTAGAGGGGGGCTGAGAGCCAGGACTCCTGGGTTTACCCCCAGCTCTGAGAGGGGTGGGAAGAGCAGGATCTCAGGATTTGATCGGGGAACTAGGACTCCTGGGGCCACGGACTTGTGTGCCTGGGCTGTGGGTGCGTCCCGGGGTGCTAGCACTGACCTGTCTCTCCCCGTGAAGGTGTGGACAAGGAGAACCTCACCAAGCTGATCCAGCATGCCAACATCCAGCAGCAGAGAGACATCATCAACAACTTGCAGTTCCTGGGCATCTCTCTCACGCCTGGGGTAAGGGACTGGGGCCAGGGGCCAGCAGCTGTACCCATGCCAGGGGGCAGATCTATGCTGCACAAGGGAGCCCAGGCCATCCTGGAGGTGCCCCTCTATGGCAGTGACCTACTCCCAGCACAGAGGTGGCCTCTGTCCCTGTACAGTGGGGTGATGCCCTCCCCATAGGAGGGTGACCCCCGAGTTACTCCCCATCTGGGGTGACTTCTTCTGCCCCGGCAGAGGATACTGGAAGTCAGGACCTCAGATCACCAGCGAGCGAATGGGGGGAAGCAGCTCTGTTCTCCCATCAGTCTCTCTCCCCTCCTCTCCCTCTCTCTCTCTCTCTCTCGCTCAGTGATCCATTCTGTTCTTTTCTCTGCCTCTCCCCTGCCAGCCTGGCTGGCGCGACTCAGGTAGGCCGCGCTCTCCCTGTCTGCCCCCGTTCCCACCCAGCACCTCCTCCCTGCTGCCTCTCACCCCCTCTCCCTTCCTCCCCCAGAGCGGGCAGCTGCGACCGGAGAGGAAGGTGCGGCTGGAATCCAGCTACCAGCTCTCCCGCTGGACCCCCATGCTCAAGGACATCATGGAGGTACCGGGCCATCTGCTTCCTGGCCTTGGGGGTGGGGTTGCAACTGGCAGGCTGGGCCCAAGGGGGAGGAGTTGGTTTGGGGTCAACCATGTGTAGAGCCCTGCATATCTGCACACCATTTCTGCGGATAGTGGATCAGCTGCAGATACAACCGTGCAGGGCTCTACTCCCCAGCAGCACCTGGCCCGTGGCGTCCGGCTCAGGCAGCCTGGGGGACGCAGCGCGCTCGGGGCCGCTGGCCCGCAGCCAGTGGCTGGGCGACAGGTCGGAGTCGGGGCTGTCCAGCACCCACTCGCTCCGCCGCACTGCTTCCTGTCCAGCAGCTCGAGCAGCACCAGTGTCCCCACCAGCTCCTGGGCAGCAGGATTTGGGATTGGAGTGGGTGGGGCCCCGGCGCCCCACCCCTCCACCCCACTGTGATGCAACATGCTCTGCTGCTGCTGTGTACTGTTGCTCGTGACCCCCCAGGAGGGCACGTGATGAGACACCCCTTCCCCCAAGCCCCCACCCCCTCCACACTGCCCCCTTCTCCTCGAGACCCCGCCCCCTCCACGCTGCCCCTTCCCTGCGAGACCCCTTCCCCACCCTCGCTAGCTGCTGCCGGTGAGGATGCGGATACAGGTAAAAGGCGGCTTGTGGATCGCGGGCTGATGCACATCCACACTTTTGTATCTGTGCAGGGCTGTAGCCATGTGAGGGGCTCATCAGAGAGTCCTCTCCTGCTGCCGTCCTTAGGGGTCTTAAATCATAGACACGAGTGCAGGGGAGTTGTCTTACTCGGTGCTGAGATGCTGCCACCTCTGGGGTGGGCCATGGGCGGTTTATACAGCGGTCCCTCACCGGGGCTGAATTCTTCCTAAGGAGTGGCAGGCAGCTCTTAACAGCCGCCCAGCAGCGCTGCCCGGGAGTCTAGGGCAGGAGGTGATCAGTGTGTGGGGCTGGAAGTGCAGGGGATCCAGGCAGCACACTGTCATGACTGGCACTGGAATCTGAATGGCTGGCAGGGTCCTTGGCCTAACCTCCAGTGAGGAGCAGCTGTTTGACGCTCATCTAAAGGATGAACTCCTGCAGCACAGTCCTGGTCACGCCCCCTGCAGACCCCCGCCCCGCTTGCTCTCTGCAGTACAGCGCCCCCTAGCGCCGCACTGGGGCAGCACTGACTGCCAGGGGAGAGTGCCCCCTGCTGAGCCCTCCGCCTGCTCCCTGCAGTACAGCGCCCCCTAGCGCCGCACTGGGGTCATAGAGCACCCTCTGCTGACTCACTCGCACCCCCCAGCACCCAGTAGCTTTTCCCTAGAGGTCTCCTATCCAAGCACTGCCTGGGCCCAAACCTGCTTAGCTTGTGAGAGGTGACATGGTCACTCCATCCCCTAACCCTTCCAGGGGGCTGAGCCCCTCATCGCCCTGTCCTGTGGGGCACTCCTCAAGAGGGTGGGGGGGCACACTTAGTTGCCTTCAACCTACTGGCTTGGGGCTCCTCCAGGCCAAGAATTAACCCCCTGACCGGAGCTCCTGTCCCTGGCAGATCACAGGTGGGAGGCTCCCAGCCCCTTGTTCCAGTGTTGTGATGGTTCCTCCTGTGGGATTTTGGGGCAGGCAGTAGCGGTAGCCTCAATCCCACGCCTAATCCAATCGGGGTGCCCCCTCTCTGCGCCAGCCACAACTTGGCAGGCCTTAAGCTTCCCTGTACAAGTCAATGCAGCAGACTAATGTAAAAGCCCCTATTATGTGGCATTAGGATGTATCATATCCTGGGCCCTCTGCGTGCCTGGGACACACTCATGGAGCAAGAGGCAGGGCCTGGATCTGCCCGCAGCAGGAAAGGGACACTGAGGGCAGCCCCCTGCCTCTCCCCCCCCACCCCCCAAATGAGGGGCCCTGGATCTGGCTGCAGGAGGTCTCCGCCCTCCTCATAACGGTGGATGGGTGGGGAGTTCACAGCAGGGCACTGAGCAGCTGAGGGGGATGTGGGGAGATGGGGGGGCATCACTGGAGGAGTCAGCGTGTTCTTTGCTAGCTCCCCATGCCCCCCCCTGGAAAGAGGGCCCCAGGCTGCTCCCCCCAGGGACTGTCAATCATTCAGTGAGGAGCTGTCCCAGCCCCTCCACCCCAATGGGGCCTGGCTTGGCCACCAGATCCGAGGTTCCTGCTGCTTGGCCCCTGCTGATCTGTCCTCCCCCCACCCCCTGCCAGGACATCATTGAGGACAAACTGGACAAGAATCTGTGGCCCTTTTTGTCGGACCCGGTCCCTACCACCAGCTCCCAGGCTGCTGTCAGGTAAGGCTGAGCCTGGCTGGGCTGTGGGGGGCAGAGCCCTGACACACACACCCCAGAGTGTAGGAGCCTCTGTGCCTGGGAGTGTGTGGTCAGGACCCTGCCCTCTACGGGGGAGGGGATGTCCAAGAGCCTGGAACCCTCTTACCATGTCCCCCGCACCCCAGCAGTCCCTCAACACACCAGGGCCCAGGATGGAGGAAAGGGACTGGCCGAGCTTTAGACAGACCCCCAGCCCAGCGCAGGTGCCACCCTCCCCTACTCCCTCTTGCCTGCTTTGGGACTCCTGTCCCACTCCCTTGGGCAGGGCCTGCCCCGCAGCCTCCTCCAGGCCCTGCCCTTCCATCTGGCATTCCCTCAGCGAGCCCCTGGTATCCACACGGCCCCTCTCTCCCCCCACCGCCCGCTTTAGGCATTGGCAGAAGAACAAGCCAGCGGCCGAGTACCGGACGGGCCCGCGCCTCATCATTTACGTGCTGGGTGGGGTGTCCATGTCTGAGATGCGCTGTGCCTACGAAGTGACCCCGGCCATCAAGGGCAAGTGGGAGGTGGTGATCGGTGAGTGGGGCGAGTCCTGGGGGAAAGGGCGGCTGGAATGCCCAGGTCAGGGAGAGTTGGGACCCCCTGGGAGGGGGAGACCCTAGAACTGCCTGCCCAGCACCCACAGGGCTCCCATGCTACCCTCTGTCCTCCCACACCCAGGGGCCTGGGAACAGATGTGCTTGCCCCACATGGCCTGTATCTAGCCGCCTGATCTCCTGGCCTCTGTCTCCCCAGGCCTCTCATTGCCCAGGGACCATGTGTGGGGCCCCAGTCAGACACCCCCAGTAACTCCCATAGGGATATGGCTCACCCCCTGCACACACCCCTCGAAGACCCAAGGGTGAGGAACACTGTCAGCGCATGGATTCTTGCCTGGCTGTGCAGGGTACAGCGGCACGAGGGGTGCGGTGCCAGGCCAAGGGGGATAGGAGACAGTCCCTCCCCCCCTGCACTAGAGCAGGGTCCAGCTGCAAGGATGGGGGTGATGGTGATGCCAGCCACATACCTGCCTCACTGTGCCCACCACTGCCAACCACCTCTCTCTCCCCCAGGTTCCAGTCACATCCTGACCCCCAAGCGCTTCCTGGATGACATCCAAACCCTCAACCAGCTGGACCCCGAGGAGGCCTAGAAGCAGCCCCCTCCCCCCAGAGACTCTGCCCCCCCCCCAGTTTGCTGCCCCCAGCTCCACCTGCTCTTCTCAACAAGGCATCTTCCCCCCTACTCTTGGCTCCGGTGTCAGTTCTTGGGCTGGGGGAGGACCCCCAGGCTGCTTGGCTGTTCGGGCAGGGGGCAGGCCAGGCTTCCTCCCGTCTTTGCAAGTCTTTGCCTCCCGTTAACAGCAGCCGGGAGGGAGGGAGAAGCTAGGAATTGCACACCCGCCCCGCAAGGCAGGTCGGTCTTTCCCAGAGGCTTGGGGAGAGGCTCTGCTTTCACTTTGGCCCGTTCGCTCCATCTGACGCTGTTGTGGGCCGGATGTAAACCAAGCTGGCTGGGTTTCAGTCCAACGCTCATTGCAGGGCCTCTTGGAGAGGCACCAAGTCCCAGGGTTAAACAGGGCGCCCTGGGGCTCCCAGCTCCCTGCACAAACAGCAAAATCTCATACCCAGTGTGACGAAGGGGGACTGTTCTTAATGTTTCCTCTGAATAGTGCGTGGTTCCTCGGTTTCCCCTAGGCAGTTCTTAAGTATCTAGGTGGTGGGGTAAGGGTGTATGATCGTTGCAGATCCCTAGAGGGCAGGTGTGTGCAGGGGTCTGGACACAGAGAATGGCCGACACCCTGTTTCCTGGCAACTGATGGCCTGGGCCCTTCCCCCCTGCAAGGTGAGAGCTAAAGGGGTTGGAGAACAAAGGAATCAGGTGCCCTCCTGGCCGGGTAAAGGGACAAAGCCCAGAGGAGGAGGGGCTGGAGGGAGTTTCAGTCTGGGGCTGGCTGGGACATGGAGTGAAGGGCAGACGTGGTTGTCTGGCTCACTGCCCCCCAAAATGGACCCCCCAGCTGAAGGGTCCAGTTCTCTGCCCCTACCAGCTCTGTATTAGACCATGTTCCTGTCATCTAATAAACCTTCTGTTTTACTGCGAGAAGCAGCGCGGGGCGAGGGATGTGCTGGCCACGGCTTCCTGCAGCCCCCGTTGGCCTGCAGTGGGGAACCGCGGCCAGTGGGATCCGCGGTCGGCCAAACCTGCGGACGCGGCCGGTAAAGAAACTGGCCCGGCCCACCAGGGGGCTTACCCTGGGGGGCTGCGTGCCAAACGTTACCGACCCCGGTGCTACAGCAATCTCCCGTACAGCAATGGCTCTTACAAGACAGAGTAAGTTAGAACAACCCAGAGTCTAAAGCTCAGGTGTATTTGAGGATCTGGGCCAGTACTTGGCTGTTTCTATAGTAATGACCCCTGAGCAAGCAGTATAATGTACATGCTTATCACTGAGCTTGTCCAGAGGCTGCATAGAATATCAGGGTTGGAAGGGACCTCAGGAGGTCATCTAGTCCAACCCCCTGCTCAAAAGCAGGACCAATCCCCAATTAAATCAGAATGACTAGATGTCCTGATGTGTAATAAAAAGACTTTGAATCATAAAAAATCAACCCAGCCTACTTTACAGGGCCTGATCCTTCTCTCCCTTACAGCATCTGAGCAGTAGAAGAATGGCTAATACGGGCCAGTATTACGGTTGTTGTATCGTGTTATAAAACAACAAAATAAATAGAAAAATAAAAAATACAAATGAATGTTTTGAATTAATTTGGGGAAAAGAATTTACAGCACAGTACAAGGATTTAAAACATTTAAAACATTCCTTTCTTTCTCTCCAGTATTATAGTCTCTCTTGTTCCAATTTTGGGTCACAGGAGCGAGTAGTATAAAGGCCCTACCATCAATCAAACGTTACCCCCACCCCTTGACCCTGTAAGCCCTGCACACAGGTCACTGGAAGTCCCACCTCATGGGAGTATTACTTCCAGGGTCAAGGCGGACACATGTCCGGAAGCAAGGTGTGTCATGTGACCCCTGTAAGAACTCCTCCCACTGTCCTCTGCTGATCAGGATGGATTTTGCCCTGACAGGAACGACTCGAGAGAAGGTTTGACCAATCAGGGGGAGTTCCGGGGTTTGTGTGACCCCTCTAAGAACTCCTCCCACTGCCCTATACCAATCAGGAAGGGTTTCAGCCGCTGGGGACCACCCCGAGAGGAGATTTGTCCAACTGGGGGGAATTCTGGGGCGGGGTGACCCGTCAGGAAGTGGCTCGTGTGACCCCTCTAAGAACTCCTCCCACCACCCTCTACCAATCGCGATGGGTTTTGGCCACAGAGGACAGCCCCGAAAGGAGATTCGACCAAAATAGGGTGGGTTCTGGGACGGGGTCAACCGCCCAGAAGAGGGTCGTGTGACCCCTCTAAGGACCCCTTCCAACGTCCTCTGCCAATCAGAGTGCAGCACCATCACCTCATAAGTCCCAGCGCTGGGAAGAGGAGGCCATCTCTTACCAAGAAGACGTGTTTTAGAAATTGTGGAAAGGCTGAGAGGAAACGTGGACTCCTTTACCACTCCTGGGAGACCTTCAGACTCTGTTTTAGCCCCGAGGACCTTTGGAGTTGTGTGGAGAAAGCGCTACAGCAGCGACAGTTCTGAAGAGGATGAGAGAGAAGCCAAGGGGATTCCTTTCGCCCAGCCATTGATGGATATGCCAGTATCTGACCCTGAAGCCCAACTGCTCATGAGACACCCCCATGAGCATGGTGGCCTCTCGTCATCCGCCACCCTGGAGGAGGAAGGCCATCATGGCGTGGGGGAGGCACTGGCAGACAAGGTGAATGGAAAAGACGTAGCTCAGGTAAATGAATGATTAAGAAGCGACGGTCGATGATTGGGTGTAATGGGGTTAGGAACCAGGGGTTGTGTAAATCTAAAAACAAGCAGTGGGAACTTACGCTTGTTTCTTGGTTGAAAATCTCTCGACAGCTTGACGATGCCTTTCTAGAGGACCCGGAGGCCCTGGACGGCGTTGCATCAAACAGCGAAGGTGAACCAGGCCCGCCTTTGGTTTTGCTCAACGCCGCTAGAAATTGTTGAAGATGACTCCGAGGAGGACGGCTATGAGGAGTTTAGGAGAGGCTTGGCATGGAACTCGCTGAGCCAGTGCCACGTCACGAGTGTAAAAAAAAAATGACTATTGTACGCGTTGCTGTTTATGCTGTTCTTCATCACTGTCTTGGGGAAAAGCTTTTTGAAAATGGTGAGGGCTGTGTCATAAATGCCCCAGCCCAATGGCACCATGCCTGTGTGACTTGGACTTCAATGGATAGAAACTGCAAGCTCTGGGGGCTGTGTGCTGAGCTGTGTTTGGAAAGCTTATTGAACACTATTATTGCCATAGGTTATGTTATGCAACATCTGTGCCTAACCCAAGAACATTTAGCGCAAGCGGTGACCTTGAGAAATGCTGTGCAATTCAGTGGAGACCCTGACCGTGTTTTAAAGAAAATGTCCAAAATGGAAGATGCCTGCTTACAGCGTTACATTGACCGTCTGGTCCACACAAAAACTGACAGAACCCTGCTTAAGAAAAAGACTATTTGTAAGAAATCTAAAAGGATTAATTGAGAGAATGATGAGGGGACAAACATGCAATATCAAACTTGGTCGCTGTACATTTTAAAAAATCGAATGAAAAGGGCTTTGTGATTATCTGTGTTTCTGTTAGAAGGTCTCTGGCCCGTAAGTGAGCTAAAAGTTTTAATGGAGATCTAGGTTTGTTTTCAAGAAGCTGTATGACTTTTAAATTGAAAAAAAAATGGTTTGTGAGAACCTAGCTCTTGTGTCTTTGTGTAAAAGAGACCCATTTACAGCAACAAGCTGTGAAGTGGGAGGGGAACAAATCCTAGAAATGTGTTTACAGTGTAACCCTTCTGCCCATCAGAGTTGGCAACAACAGGGTCTAGGTTCAGTATCTAGGAGTTCCATTCCAGTAACACAATGCAAAACCAGGTCAAGCCCCCACCAGTGGGGCACTGAAGCTCCCCTACGACAAGTTGAAATCACTGAATACTGTGTTAAGTAGTAGGGGGCCTCAGAGCTAGGGCACCATGAACCCAAAGTGAATTCAGATCTGCAGTCTGTAACCAAACTCCTAATAGAATTAAAATTCTCTCTGATATTACATAATGGAGAGAAGGTACAATTGGTGTTTGGGGCCCTCAGAAGGGGGCTCACACCACTAGGCACAAACCTCCATCCTCAAACTCTCTCAATTCACTGGCTTTTGCAATCCTTGTCCCTTGCCTAGCAAGTGCTACTTAGTTGATGGTGAGTCCCTCCGTCATAAAAGGCCAAGGACAGTTCCACTGTCCTTGGTTCACATAATCAGGATAACGACACTTTATTCTTCCTGCCCCAATAACAGAGACACTGGGGATCCCACAGCAGCCAAAGTGACCGTTTGGGCTCCTGTGGGCTCATGCTAGGCGGGGTGGGTGTGCCTGTGCAAACGAGATCAGCTCCTGAAGTCCTTTTCCACAACTCACCACCAGATGTCAGGGTAGAGCTCATCCTGCCTCTGCTTACAACACGAAAACAAAACAGGGATGGTTCAGACATGTGTTTGAGTACAACAGAGTTGACTCATCCTGTTGAACTGAATGGTTTTAACCACAGCCCCACTGAATAGTGAAGGTAACTGATTCCTTACCCTTGTTGCTATAGGGATAAATTTGATGGGTGTGCACCCATAGTAAGGGAGGTGGGTGGGTGAGTTCGGATTAATATGAAATGAAATAAAACCTCAGGAATTTGCAGATGCTATTGGGCAGTTTAAATATAATCCCTGGAGTTGGCAGAACTCTACTGGACAGTTTAAAGGACCCAGGAACTGGCAGAACTGGACAGTTCAAATATGACCCAGGAGTGGTTTTGAATGCTATGGGTCACTCTTTCTAGCAATTCAAAGCCATTAAAAGTTTAAAATACTATATTTACCAAAAAAAAAACAACCCAAAACAACCAACCAAAAAACCCCACCACACACATTAATAATCAAGGTGGGCCATTTCCAGCACAAATCCAGGTTTCCTTACAATGTAAGTGATCACTTTAGATAAGCTATTACCAACAGGAGAGTGGGTTTGTTTTTCTTTGGGGGGGGGGGGAGGGAGAAAACCTGGATTTGTGCTGGAAATGGCCCACCTTGATTATCATACACATTGTAAGGAGAGTGATCACTTTAGATAAGCTATTACCAGCAGGAGAGTAGGGTGTGGGGAGAGAAAACCCTTTGTAGTGATAAACACTCATTTTTCATGGTTTGTGTGTATAAAAACATCTTCTGTATTTTCCACAGTATACATCTGATGAAGTGAGCTGTAGCTCACGAAAGCTCATGTTCAAATAAATTGGTTAGTCGCTAAGGTGCCACAAGTACTCCTTTTCTTTTTGTGTTTTAAACAAAACTCTCTCTCTCTCTCTCTCTGTGTAAAAAAAACATAGGTGTTTTTTTTAAAAAGTATATGGCTGCAAACTGATGGTAATGGTGTGTTTCAAACTAACAGGGTGTTTTTTTACTGTGCAAAACGTGTTTTAAACTGGATTTTAAAAGTTGATTTTAAAAGCAGTTTGGTTTTTATTTTGCAAAATGAGGTGTATTTAAAAAAATGTTTGCGGGTTTGTTGTTTTTTGTTTTAAAGTGGTAGAAATAAACTCAAAACTCCTGTTTGTTGTGCAGCCTGAAATGGATTATTTTGTTTGAAAGCTCTGACTTTTTAAATAGAAAAACACCCTAATGAATATTTTATTTTTAACTTTACAAGACAGTTTCATGTGATTTATAATAATAATAATCAATCATCATCATCATATTGTCTGCTCCACCGTATGGTGAAAACATGAGAGACCCTTAGACCAGAGCGTAAACAAGCTTAAAAGAAAAAGAAAAGAGACAGCTGAAAAGAAAATTTCCCCATATGGATGAATGAAGCCCAGTAAATATATGGTGTTTGTGAGGTTATGAGGTTTTGTATTTTAAGTAAATACATCGGTGTGGGTGAGAAAGATGGTAAAGTTAAGTTTTGTAATATGTCCCTTCCCCCCTAATCGGGTATGTGCAGTTCTCCTGACAATGCTGTAGTCAAAGCGACAGGGACACCTCCACCAGACCAGCCAAAAACCAGAAATCTGCTTTGAGACCTTTAACAACTCAAAACAGCACAAGAGTGCAGATGAAGCGTCAGGGCAGTCCAAACCTCAATTACGTCAAAGCCAAGGACAAAAAAAAAATCTGGTGAAAACCAACCACGCAAACACAATGCCAGTTCCTCAGCAGCCACCTCCACACCAAGCCCTGAGAAAACCGTGAGTGAAAACGCCTACCTACGATGCTTCGTTCAGAAGACTGAGGGACGTTGTATCCTCGGGGGTTCTAAAAGAACGGTATTCTAAAAAAGGTTTGGGGAAAATATGATGCTTCGTTCAGAATACCGGTGAATGGTGTATCTTCAGGGGGTCTAAAAGAACGGAGGGCTGGAAAGCACATCAACAAAGCAAAAACTTTGGTGGGTGACTTTTTGAAAAATACTTCAATTTTTGGCTCTGCGCAGGCGTGACTAGTCGTGGAAAGGGGCACCCGCAAGGATACACATCAGCTCAGGTGTAAACAAAAGGGGGGATAGCGCTTGGTGGACAAACAAATGGCTGCCAAAAAGTTCCAGGCCAGGATCACTGTAAAAATTTTAAAAAGAGCGAAAGAGGTAATGGGGAGGGGGGACAAAAAGAGATGCCCTCGACTGGAGGCTCTCCAACTGGCATGTCTGAAAATGGGGAGGTGGAATCAGACTCTCACACAGAGTCTGGTTTAGAAAATTCCCCAGAGGGCTCTCTAGAATGATGGGTCCCCATCTTCTCCCGCTGACCCTCATGGAGGCGCCTCGGAGTCTGACTCTCAAATAGCATCTGATGTAGAAGATGCCGCTGATGGTCCCGTAGAGGAACCCCCAAGTAACCCTGAAAATGCAGAGGTGTGTATGGAGAGAGTGAGAAGTTGGCAACGTGAATTACCTAGATTTGGGGGGTCGGTGTATTGTGAGGAATTTCATTTTGTCAATCTTGAGCGAATAAATTCAGCTCAGCAGGTTGTTGAAGCCATACACAGGGGGTACAGTTAGTTCTCGATGACGTTAATGGTAGGGTAGGCCCTGATGATTATGTTCAGTTACATTTAGAGAGCTGTAATTTAACTAAGCCGTTGGTTTTGGTCTGAAGAACTAGGGATGAGCTATCTGCTGAGGATTTCTTCAATCAGACCTCAAAGCTGCCACAGAGCAATAGAGTTGCATGTCAATGGGACATTGCACCTCGTTGTGACAGTTGTAAAAAAACAGGGGTGGGGACCGCTCATAGAGTTTTAAATTCTATCCTCAGTAGTCAAATCATCCATAAAAAAGAGACAATGTTTAGTAGACCTGACTTACACGGGTACCCGTCTGTGTTTTGCGCGTGGACTCTTGGCTGTCATGTCCGACCATAAACTTACGGACGCGGAATCGTTAGCGGGGGCGAGAAAGTTGCATGAGAAACTGGGCTGGTCAGATGAAAAAAAGATTATGCTCAGTGACGTAGCAATGTCTGAACAGCATTTAGGAGTCAACATACAGGTGGTGCTGTATGCGGCGAAAGGGGCTTTTTTAAAACGGGGGGGAGGGGCAGTTTACCCCAAGACTTATTTCATCCTGTTGCACGATGAGCATTACTAGGGGGTTCTGGTTGTGAAAAAGTTGTTTGGAGCAAAAAATTATGGTGAGTTTTGCCCCACGGTGCACAGTCACGGCCACTCTTGCAGGTCCAGCTGCTGCCTCTGCTTGAGCATAACATGCTCAGACAGCGTGGACGTGCAGCTGAGGTCTCCTCGCTGTAGACTGTATTGTCAGTCCAGAGAGCGTTTAGACAGACACATCAACTGGGCATCGACAGAACAAGTTGAATGCCTGTCTAAAACGTTGTGCGATAAGGGTCAGTCTTACGTGGACAAGCGGCACAGGTGTAAAGGGAGTGTCTTTCTATGTTTGTTCAGACCTTTATTGGCAAAGAGTTCCGGGTCTACACGTTCCAGGTGCACAATTCCAAAGGTTACGATGCATACTTCATCATTAGACAGTTACTGAAGAAAAAGATGTGCCTAGAACTGATCACTCAGGGTAGTAAAGTAATGTGTGTAAGGTCCTGGGCATTCGTTTTATAGACTCTTTAAACTTCTTGCCCATGAAGCTTGGTAAGCTCCCGCAGGTGATGGGGTTTGAAGGGTGCAAAGGGTATTTTCCACATTTTTTGAACACTTTAGAAAATCAAAATGACGTGGGGCCTATGCCCGGTGTGGAGCACTATGGTGTAGAAAGCATGATGCCCAGGGAAAAAGCAGAGTTTCTCGACTGGTATCAGGCCCACAGGTAGGAGACGTTTGACTTGCAGAAAGAGCTCGTGTATTACTGTCAGCAGGATGTCAAAATTTTGAGACAGCCTTGTATCCTCTACAGAAAAGAGATTATGAAAAAGATGGAGAAGGGAGATCTAGTAGAGAGAGAACCTGGTAAATTCACCGAGATAAAACTGTGTATAGATCCATTCTGGTACATAACACTGGCATCTGTCTGCATGGCTATGTACAGGTTTATGTTTTTGGAGCCTAACACGGTAGCTCTTCTCCCTCCAGACAATGATCACAGGCAGGAAAAAGATATTCAACCCCATCTGTTCAGTGGCTGTTGTATACCTCTCACAAAGAAGCTATACAAATACGGCATGCTTTACAGGGTGGGGAACTACAGGTAGGCTCCTACTCTTTAGACGGTTATGCCAGTGTTGACAGGGTACACACAGCCTTAGAGTTTAACGGGTGTTCTTTTCCACGCTTGTGCCACCTGTCATTGTGAAAAAGCACAAAACCCTATGACGGGGACAACTTTTGGGTTTCTTTATTACAAGACGCAGCTCAAGACCGACAATCTGAAACAACTTGGTTTTGTAGTGAGGACTCTTTGGGAGCAAGAGTGGGAAGTGATGAAAGAAAGAGACAGGGAGCTTGCAGGTTTTTTAAACTGAGCCCAGTTGCCCTAGCCTCTCGTGCCTAGGGATGCTCTTTTTGGGGGAAGGACAAACGCTATGCACCTATATTACAAACTTAACTCCAGGGAAGAAATCCACTATTATGATTTTACCAGCTTCTACCCTTTTGTAAAGAAAACCAAAGAATACCCTCTCGAACACTCTGATATAGTTTATGACAAATTTGGACCCTTTGCAAATTATTTTGGAATTGCAAAAGTTAAAGTGTACCCCACACAAGGCTTCTTTTTCCCATTGTTACCTGTCAGAGTGGGTGGCAAGCTTATGTTCCCGCTATGCCGAACCTGTGCAGAAACCGAGCAGTGGGAGATGTGCATCCATACTGACGAGGAGAGGGCCATCCTGGGGACTTGGTGCATGGTGGAATTTAACACCGCCATAGCGAAGGAGTACGCGGTGGCAAAAATATATGAAATCTGGCTTTTTAATGAAAAATCTGATGTACTCTGAAAAGACTTCATCAAATGACACCTCCACCAGAAACAAGAGGCTTCAGGGTACCCCAGCTGGTGCACAGACGAAGAAAAACAAAATAAGTACATGAACAATTTCTACCAGGAAGAAGGCGTGCGTTTGTGCCAACACGAGATCAGGTTTAACCCCGCTAAATGCCAAATCGCTAAACTCTTTCTAAATTCCCTCACGAGTGAGATCCCGCCAGATCAACACATCACCGAGTTTGTGTCGGCAGGCCCGAAAACATACGGGTATAAGCTGTCGGGAGGAAAAGCCTGTATGAAAGTCAAAGGTATTACCCTGAACTTGGCAAACTGTCAAAAGATCAACTTTGACAGTTTGAGAGATCTAGTCCTGGACTATTACACGGGCCTGCGAGAAAACACCTCAAAAAAGAGAGAGGTGCAGCAGCCCTCTATCGTAAGAAACAAAAAACAGTGGTAAATAGAGACCAAAACCCTTAAGAAAACACAGAAAGTCATTTACAACAAGAGGGTCCTAGGAGAAGGGTTTAAAACCCTGCCCTACGGATTTTAAAATGGATACGAGGTGGAAACACCCCTTTTCTGCAATTCTCGCGGGGCCTAGCAACTGTGGGAAAAGTTACTTTATAAAAAATGTGTTGGATAATGTCAAACAAAACATTGTTATGCCTGAGAATATTGGATAACCTGGCTATAAAAAGCATTGCAAGATACACATGTCTGGGCTTGTTGAAACACATTTTGAGCAAGGCTAGGCATGCCCAAGAATTTAAATGTATTTTTTACAAAATTCATCACCATCCGGTCGTTTTGCACTAAGTCGTTAGAATACAATTTTAAAATCCGGTCAAAAGATAAACACTTGCTATTGTGAAACACAATGCCTGTGGCATTTTTGTTTAAAAATTTCATAATGCTTTTAGGAAACAACATGCTCTTCGGGGGGTGCCCGTATGTGTCTAAAAGCTCTCCACGTTACGCTCCGCCAGACACAAGGCAAGCCAGTGTTCACCAGGTTGGTTGTGTGGATGTGCAATACAAACCTAGGGGTCTCTGAGACAGCTTGTCGCCAGGGAGCCAAATCACAAGGGAACACATCTAAGAAATTCTTTTTTGTGTAAGGCACCTTGATAAGACACACGAGAGCTGCACGGTGTCCATGTTCACATATAGTCAAGCAGAACGTCTCTCCTCTGATTTCTCTCTATGATGTTGTCAAAAACCCCATGCACGATCAGATTGACGGTGATGGTTAAAGCCTTCCCAAAACGTATTTCTGCTCTCAGGTTCCCGGTTTTAATCAGGGAATAGCCATCGGCTCATTCCTGGTCGGGAGACAGGTCAAAGGCAAACAAGATGTAACCCTGTGGAAACTTCTCACGGTCGATTAACAGAGAACGATCTGTCATGTGTTTACCAGCGTCTGTACCAGATTCATGTATTCTCTCACGCAGCATCCTGCCTCCAAGTCTGGTTGCAGAGGCTTGGTTGGTATCTGTTCACCATCCACATACAAGGCCACAAAATTAATATCATAATGTTTAAAATGAAAGGGATTTTTCGTGTAACTTCCACTCAAGGCATAGGACAAACCCTAGGACAAGCATTTTGGGCAACTGTCCCAAAAAACAGGTTCTCCTGGTTATTGACCCTGCTGCCCACAGGGATGCTGAACACTTTCATTCCCACACGGTCCACGGGATATTTAGCATTTGTGGTAAGCAGGGACTCCGCGTGCCCCAGACGAACGCTCAGGGCCATCCGTACTTTCTTCACAAAAAGCGATGCTGATACAATGCGCAATTTAAAGCCTTCGGCTGCACTGCCCATTAAACAGAAAGCGTCTTTACTGCGCGTCAGTTTAATTTTCACATCCACTCCGTTCAACAAATGAGACGTATCTGTTCTGATCTGTCTTTATTTCAATGGTAATGGTATCGATGTGGTGTTTTCTGAGAGGAACGTGATGAGGTTTATCGTAGGTGATGGTGACAAACTCATTGTTCCTTCCTCAGACAGGGACACAGCATAACAGGGGAACAGAAAAGTCCCTCACAAACTGGTGTTCTACAATAACTGTGTGCAGATACAAGGACTTAACCCCCCCTGTGATGTCTGCCCAGAAGGGGAATTTTTGGACGCTGCGCTTGGGGCCCAAACCTAGAATGTTAGCTAGCTCCCTGCTGGTAGAAAACATAAAAGTAAAATCAGCGGATTTAAGGCTAACTTTTCTACCCACAGCGTCATAGTTCATGACCACCTCAGGCGGTGGGGGAGGACGAGCCACGGTACTGTTCATATGATCCAATCATTCGGGTATGGACGAGTAATAACCTCGTCGTAGGATAAAACTCTATGCCATATCTTCAAAGGTGATTTCAAAAGGGGTGTTCTCGCGGATAGTGTTCCAGCTGTGTGGGTGTTGTATTTCCACTAACCCCACCTTCCAGGCACCCGGGAGACCCAAGGGCTTAATTAGCTGTATTGTAAAGTTCGAGCTGGTGTTTTGAAGAAAAACTGCAGAGCTGGCATTGCTGGGCAAAGTCATGTAACACCTGCCGTCGCTCATTTTTCTCTCCCTCAGTCTTTGCAGGAGGAATCTTTTTGTTTGTTTGTGTCTAAACGTCAGAATTGAGAAGCTTCCACCCAGCTGGTAAACTTATCGTCCCCGTCCCCCCGGCAAACCATTTCATCAGTAGCTGCTTTTTTCTCCCTTTTCCTTTCTCCGCTAGAACTTTTTCGATCCGGAAATCCTGTGTCGTTTGGGGTTTACTTTTTGTAAATCTTCAGGGTAAAAAGTTCCAGTAACTGTCTCATCCTCGTAATCTTTTAAATCAGTATACAGGTCTCTGGCTCCTGGTTAAGGCTTCATCCACTATAAATATCTCATTGGTAAACGTCTGTTCACAACCTTTTTCAAAAGCTCCTTTGGTTTTAGAGAGTCTCACGTGGTCGCCTTTTCTAAAGGGGGCAACAACCGGTTTTATTTTAAAACCATCTCTATCAACCAGTTTCCATATCTTCAGAGAATTGGAAGGGTTAACATCAGCGGGTCTGGTACATAGAGTTCTGTAAAAGCTCTGGTTGTAACTCTTCATAAAGTCAGGTAACAGGTCAAGGTGGCGAAAGGCGTTATGGGCGGTAAAATATCGCCACATCCTCCGCATCTTTTTCAAGTTCTGTTAAATCGCTCCACAACTCCTGCTTTGACTTCATTATCAGTAACAAAAAGCGTTAACGCTGTGCCGTTTCAACAATCTGCTAAAAGGTCTGTTTCAAAATTCTTTCCACCGATTAGTTTGTCATTTTTGAGGCACGCGACCTTGGCTAAAAATAGCTTTAAAGGCCTTGGATACCTCACCACTCATCTTGTCTTTTAGGCCTAAGGCCCAGGCATATTTGGATAGAACGTCTATCACTGTTAAGATGTACTTAAAACTGCTGTTGTGTTTGGAGAACCAGTGCATACGGACCAAATCTGCCTGCCATTGCGCGTCCACATCTGAAAGAACGGTCTTGGTTCTTTTAAAACGTATTCGAGCTGGTTTGTGTAAAGTGTAAGCATCCTGGTGTGAAAGCCAAGCTCCTACCTGTCTTCTATTTAAAGTTTTATGATGCTTTTTGGCTACTTGAAAAAGAAGATTGACCCCGTCAAAGTCCCCAACTTTCCTGGGGGTTTAACAGATTTTCTTTAACAGAGCCGTCTGTGGAGACATGACTCTTCCTGGGACCGTCTTTTACGAACACAAGTATGGAGGGGGACACGTTCATTCTCAGACATTTAAATAAGTTTTATTAATCGCCTGGTTTAACACAATCTTTTACAGCCGCCTGAAACAAAGGACGCCATGACCCCTACCATGAGGGAGTCTGAGCTGGTTCATTCTTCCATTTTTGTCCTTTTCTGGATTTTCCTCTTGAGATCTGGGTCTCAGACAGGAGCAAAAACAGCTGATGCGCGATGGATTTACTCCCACAGGGCTACCGATGTGCAACTTCTCAAAGGCCTCTAGAAAGGCATCGTCAAGCTGTTGAGAGATTTTCAGACAAAAAACAGTGTAAGCACCCCACTGCCTGTTTTTAGATTTATGCAATGCCAGGTCGATTCCCAACCCCATTACACCCCCATGATTGACAGTCGCTTCTTAATCATTCATTTACCTGAGCGCCATCTTTCCCGTTCACCTTGTGACTCCCCCAAGCCACAATCGCCTTCCAACTTTAGGGCATGGACAATGAGAGGCTCTCACACTCACTGGGGTGCCTCACAAAGGTTTGGATTTTGGGGTCAGGTTCCGACGTAGCCATCAACGGTTGAGTCAAAGGGCCCTTCTCGGAACTGTCGCTGCTGTAGCGCTTTCTCCACACAACTCCAAAGGTCCTCAGAGCTAAAACAAAATCTGAAGGTCTCACGGGGGTGGTGAAGGAGTCCATGTTTCCTCTCAGCCTTTCCACAATTTCTAAAACATGTCTTCTTGGTAAGAGATGGCTTCCTCTGCCCAGCGCTGGGACTTATGGGGTGATGGTGCTGCACTCTGATTGGCAGAGGGCGTTGGGAGGAGTTCTCAGAGGGGTCACATGACCCTCTTCTGGACGGTTCACCCAATCCGAGAACCTGCCCCATTTTGGTCAAATCTCTTCTCGGGGAGGTCCTCTGCAGCTGAAACCCATCGCGATTGGTAGAAGGTGGTGGGAGGAGTTCTTAGAGGGGTCACACGACGCACTTCCAGACGGGTCACCCCACCCCGGAACTCCCCCCAGTTGGTCAAATCTCCTCTCGGGGTGGTCCCCAGTGGCTGAAACCCCTCCTGATTGGTAGAGGGCGGTGGGAGGAATTCTTAGAGGGGTCACACAAACCACTTCCAGACAGATCACCCCACCCCGGAACTCCCCATGATTGGTCAAACCTCCTCTCGGGGTGGTCCCCAGTGGCTGAAACCCCTCCTGATTGGTAGAGGGCGGTGGGAGGAATTCTTAGAGGGGTCACACAAACCACTTGCAGACAGATCACTCCACCCCGGAACTCCCCATGATTGGTCAAACCTCCTCTCGGGGTGGTTTCCAGTGGCTGAAACCCCTCCTGACTGGTAGAGGGCGGTGGGAGGAATTCTTAGAGGGGTCACACAAACCACTTCCAGACAGATCACTCCACCCCGGAACTCCCCATGATTGGTCAAACCTCCTCTCGGGGTGGTTTCAGTGGCTGAAACCCCTCCTGACTGGTAGAGGGCGGTGGGAGGAATTCTTAGAGGGGTCACACAAACCACTTCCAGACAGATCACCCCACCCCGGAACTCCCCATGATTGGTCAAACCTCCTCTCGGGGTGGTTTCCAGTGGCTGAAACCCCTCCTGATTGGTAGAGGGTGGTGAGAGGAATTCTTAGAGGGGTCACACGAACCACTTCCAGACAGGTCATCCTGCCCCGGAACTCCCCCTGATTGGTCAAATCTTCTCTTGGGGCGTTCCTATCAGGGCGAAACCCATCCCGATTGGTAGAGGACAATGGGAGGAGTTCTTAGAGGGGTCACATGACACACCTTGCTTCCGGTCATTTGTCCGCCTTGACCCTGGAAGTTATACCTCATGGCTTGGGACTTCCAGTGACCGGTGGGCAAGGATTACGAGGGCCAAGGGTGGGGTTAATTGTTTGATTGACGGTAGGGCCCTTATACTACTGGAGCACCTTCTTCTGTTTGTGTCCCTTCCGCTTCAGTCCACAAGCACTCGGCCAGGACAGATGTCACTTATGACCTCCGTTGCCACCAGCTGGACAGAGGGACTTGGGTCTTTCTTGAGGACCTGGAGAGCTGAAATGACACAGGACAACATGTTAGTATACAGACTGTCAAATCACAGCTAAGCGTGATCACAGAATCTTCAAGTACCAGAGCAGAATGATCACATGGTAAAATGTGAAACTTGGCTCAGTCCTTCTATTGGGGTGGAAAATACATGAGAGATGAATATGCCTCACTTTTCATATTGTCACCTGTGCCGGAAATAGCTGGAGACTTACTACCTCTGAATACCACGCTACAGAAGCTCTCCAATACAAAGAAAGCTTTAGCTTCCTCCATTGGCTCCCTTCCATGCTCCCAACAAGCGGGGAGACCCTGACTCGACCAGAAAGTCATCCACTCTGCTGTAAATGGAAGAAGGTCCATTGTTTCAATAGCTTCCACTTTTAAGTTTATTTTCCATCTCTATTCAAGAGCCACTGTCTGAGCTCCAATCACCCTGGAATTCAACAGAGGCCAGGTCCAAGCTGCTTTGTGCAGGACGCAGGGCACCTACTGGAAGAGAAATTGCTGGTGGGAAATTTGGGGCAGCAGAAAGTGGCTACAATTTCTCCTCACCTGGGGAGTCCACAGAGAGCCAATAAAGCCCAAAGAGTGGATAGCACTGGCTGCGGAGGGGGCCTTGCCAGGACAACCAGGAGATGCACGGACTCACATCACACCCTCTGCAGAGAGTGATGTAGTGGTGGGAGTCTGCTATAGACCACCGGACCAGGGGGATGAGGTAGATGAGGCTTTCTTCCGGCAGCTCACGGAAGCTACTGGATCGCATGCCCTGATTCTCATGGGTGACTTTAATTTTCCTGATATCTGCTGGGAGAGCAATACAGCGGTGCATAGACAATCCAGGAAGTTTTTGGAAAGTGTAGGGGACAATTTCCTGGCGCAAGTGCTCGAGGAGCCAACTAGGGGGGGCGCTTTTCTTGACCTGCTGCTCACAAACCGGGTAGAATTAGTGGGGGAAGCAAAAGTGGATGGGAATCTGGGGGGCAGTGACCATGAGTTGGTTGAGTTCAGGATCCTGACACAGGGAAGAAAGGTAAGCAGCACGATACGGACCCTGGACTTCAGGAAAGCAGACTTCGACTCCCTCAGGGAACGGATGGCCAGGATCCCCTGGGGGACTAACTTGAAGGGGAAAGGAGTCCAGGAGAGCTGGCTGTATTTCAAGGAATCCCTGTTGAGGTTACAGGGACAAACCATCCCGATGAGTCGAAAGAATAGTAAATATGGCAGGCGACCAGCTTGGCTTAATGGTGAAATCTTAGCGGATCTTAAACATAAAAAAGAAGCTTACAAGAAGTGGAAGGTTGGACATATGACCAGGGAAGAGTATAAAAATATTGCTCGGGCATGTAGGAATGTTATCAGGAGGGCCAAATCGCACCTGGAGCTGCAGCTAGCCAGAGATGTCAAGAGTAACAAGAAGGGTTTCTTCAGGTATGTTGGCAACAAGAAGAAAGCCAAGGAATGTGTGGGCCCCTTACTGAATGAGGGAGGCAAACTAGTGACAGAGGATGTGGAAAAAGCTAATGTACTCAATGCTTTTTTTGCCTCTGTTTTCACTAACAAGGTCAGCTCCCAGACTGCTACGCTGGGCATCACAAAATGGGGAAGAGATGGCCAGCCCTCTGTGGAGATAGAGGTGGTTAGGGACTTTTTAGAAAAGCTGGACGTGCACAAGTCCATGGGGCCGGACGAGTTGCATCCGAGAGTGCTGAAGGAACTGGCGGCTGTGATTGCAGAGCCATTGGCCATTATCTTTGAAAACTCGTGGCGAACCGGGGAAGTCCCGGATGACTGGAAAAAGGCTAATGTAGTGCCAATCTTTAAAAAAGGGAAGAAGGAGGATCCTGGGAACTACAGGCCAGTCAGCCTCACTTCAGTCCCTGGAAAAATCATGGAGCAGGTCCTCAAAGAATCAATCCTGAAGCACTTGCATGAGAGGAAAGTGATCAGGAACAGCCAGCATGGATTCACCAAGGGAAGGTCATGCCTGACTAATCTAATCGCCTTCTATGATGAGATTACTGGTTCTGTGGATGAAGGGAAAGCAGTGGATGTATTGTTTCTTGACTTTAGCAAAGCTTTTGACACGGTCTCCCACAGTATTCTTGTCAGCAAGTTAAGGAAGTATGGGCTGGATGAATGCACTACAAGGTGGGTAGAAAGCTGGCTAGATTGTCGGGCTCAACGGGTAGTGATCAATGGCTCCATGTCTAGTTGGCAGCCGGTATCAAGTGGTGTGCCCCAAGGGTCGGTCCTGGGGCCGGTTTTGTTCAATATCTTCATAAATGATCTGGAGGATGGTGTGGATTGCACTCTCAGCAAATTTGCGGATGATACTAAACTGGGAGGAGTGGTAGATACGCTGGAGGGGAGGGATAGGATACAGAGGGACCTAGACAAATTGGAGGATTGGGCCAAAAGAAATCTGATGAGGTTCAATAAGGATAAGTGCAGGGTCCTGCACTTAGGACGGAAGAACCCAATGCACAGCTACAGACTAGGGACCGAATGGCTAGGCAGCAGTTCTGCGGAAAAGGACCTAGGGGTGACAGTGGACGAGAAGCTGGATATGAGTCAGCAGTGTGCCCTTGTTGCCAAGAAGGCCAATGGCATTTTGGGATGTATAAGTAGGGGCATAGCGAGCAGATCGAGGGACGTGATCGTTCCCCTCTATTCGACATTGGTGAGGCCTCATCTGGAGTACTGTGTCCAGTTTTGGGCCCCACACTTCAAGAAGGATGTGGATAAATTGGAGAGAGTCCAGCGAAGGGCAACAAAAATGATTAGGGGTCTGGAACATATGAGTTATGAGGAGAGGCTGAGGGAGCTGGGATTGTTTAGCCTGCAGAAGAGAAGAATGAGGGGGGATTTGATAGCTGCTTTCAACTACCTGAAAGGGGGTTCCAAAGAGGATGGCTCTAGACTGTTCTCAATGGTATCAGATGACAGAACGAGGAGTAATGGTCTCAAGTTACAGTGGGGGAGGTTTAGATTGGATATTAGGAAAAACTTTTTCACTATGAGGGTGGTGAAACACTGGAATGCGTTACCTAGGGAGGTGGTAGAATCTCCTTCCTTAGAGGTTTTTAAGGTCAGGCTTGACAAAGCCCTGGCTGGGATGATTTAACTGGGAATTGGTCCTGCTTTGAGCAGGGGGTTGGACTAGATGACCTTCTGGGGTCCCTTCCAACCCTTATATTCTATGATTCTATGATTCCTCCTTCAGGGGAAATTAAAGCTGACTTTCTACTGGGCAAGAGTGAATTTGTCCTTTGACGTGTGGCTGATGCACTTTGCACCAGTGCTATCGGTTACAGCTGCTTGTCAGCTAAATTCCTTTAGAACTCACGGATGAGCAGAACTTCAGCTGTATTTATTACTTACACATCAGCAGATGTTCCAGGTCCAGCCATTTCATACGCTGCCTGTCTGTGTGTTCCAGGATGATGCCTAAATACACAATGGAAAACAAACAACAACAATAAAACCTTCCCTTGTTGAGTGCAAAGTGATATTAGCAGCCCCTAGACAGGTCTTTGGCCTCTCCTACTGTGGGCCTAAGGGTGAGCTGTGGGCAAGAGGATGCTAGTGCAGTTTAGAGTCCACACTGAAGAGAATGAGAAAGACTTTTTATTTTTAAGAATGTTTACACAAAACCCATTTGCTTTAAAGAGTCTGTGTTCCTCTTGCCACTGCTGTCAGTCATTGGAGACATACTAAGCTAGTGTCTTGGTCTAGTGGTCTGAGCAAAGGACTGGGGCCAGGAATAAGTGAGTTCTAAGCAGGGATCCCACAAGGTGACTGATAGGTGAGACTTAGGGCACAACGCCTGCCTGTCTCACCTGGGTATGCTTGGGAGAAGAGGGCACAGGGCCAAAGCGGAGGAACCTTTTGCCTCCTTGACAAGGTGGTGTGGCCAGGAACCTGAAACAGCAGGCGCTGAGGGCAGGTGGGCTGCATGCCTCCCAATGATGAAGTAGTAGTGAAGAGCACTGAGCAACACTGTGGGTGGGTCTGCACTTTGAGCGAGGGAGATCACTCCCAGTTCAATGGGACAGGCCCACTCTAGCTCGGACAGCGCTCGCATGCTAAAATTAGAATGTAGCTAAAGCAGCACGAGCAGTGGGAGGAGCTAGCCACCTTGAGAATCAACTTTGGGGTTTGGATGGGATCATACTTGGGGTGCTTAAACTTCCTGCTGCTCCTGCCATCGCAGCTACTCTCTATTTTTAGCACTCAGGGCTAGTGCGGGTATGTCTCATCAAGCTGGGAATTAGACCCCCAGCTCCAAGTGTAAACATGCCCTACGAGACAGTGTCCCAGCCTTTACTACTAAATGACTGCACCATGCTTTCCCTGCAACAATCCCAAAGCACTTTATAGCAAGTCATGATTTCCTCCGACCACCACACTGGAGAGGTAGGGATATTAACATCCCCATTTATGTATGGGAAGCTGAGGCACAGAGAGATTAATGGCAGCTCAGTGCTGCACAGTGGGATTTTCTTCTCTCTCCCTCAATGGGAATACCAAAAGGGACACTGGGCATCATCTCTCACCAGCTAACTTGGCTGCAACTGCCCGCATCTCTTCCCAGCTGCTACAGAAGTACGTGATGGTGCTTTTGTACAAGTTCTCCAGCAGCTCGGCATTCTCTTTGGCCTAGAGGAAATCAGGGACACATGAGCTCTCTCTGGCTAGAAGTGCCCTTTGACTGCCAGCACATGCTTTTACGAGCCACAGGTAAATCAGAGAAAGAACAGGTGACTGGGTGGACATGGGAAAAATGGGGATCTGTGGCAGATTTACATTTTCCATCACCCTCAGTCATATATCCCACTCTGACCGTTATTTCCATTACCCATCACACATCTCTACACCACCACACGCCACTCCAGTCAAGAATCTCAGACACTTCAACAGCTCACTCACAAGGTGTCTGCAAATGTCCACCTGGAGCTCCTCAGGCTTCAGCTCAGCTGTGCTATCAAGGTGTTCATTCACTGCAGTTTGGAGCCTCTTCAGTCCCAAAAACGGGACACAGAGGTGAAACGTAGCTCTGCATTCCTGAAAAAAAGAAAGCGTGTCACACACACCATTTAATTGTTCCCTACTGAGTGCTATGGCCATTCAAAGGGAACTCATCTGCTTGCCTGCTCATCTATTCCAGGATAAAAAGGGATGCATCTGGATGTAATTGGCAGAAAACATGCAGGAATGACTAATAGAGGGGAGAGCTTCCACTGCAACCTGGAGGTAGCATCAATGTCTTTTTGGAACAGATCTACCTAAGAAAGCTGCTTCACCAGGTCTCTCTTCTGTTCTGGGGAGGCAGGGGCCTGGGGTGCAGAGACAGACAGGAATAGAGAGCTGTCGGGCTCAGACCCATGACCTATCCTGGATTCTGGTGAGGCAGCCATGGAGCAACCTGGCGGGAACTGACTCAGCAGGAGGGCAATGAACTAAGGGGAGAATTTGGGCCTCCACAGCAGGCAGGAATAGCAGAGCTCCCCTGGCATTGGGAGGAAGATTCCTTTGGCTTAGTCAATAAGTCACTCTCGGTCTTACCACTGAAACCCTGGGGTTCGGGTCTTGCAGGTGCAGCAGAAGTGTGACCCAGCTCTGTCTAACCTGCTCGGCGAAATAGCCCTTCCATTTTCTTTTGGTCACGCGAGCCAGGATGCCAAATAGGACAAAGGACAATAAACGAAGAGCATCGTCCTCCTACAGCCAAGAAAGCCCCACAAGTTAGTAACTAAGGGACAATCACATCACGTACCTCGCACAGCCATCTCTTCTACGCTAAAGTTGAGGGATTCCAACTACAGCTAGTCGGAAACACTTTCATGCACGAATTTTTGATTTGAATTTGCTGATTCATCAAACTATTTTAGCGACAGTTCCATTTTGATGAAATTCCTCCAGAAGCCAGGCAGGGGTCCTTAGAAACCTGCCTGCTGTCTTGACAGTGCACCCATTCAGCTCCTTGGAAGCCGATCTAGCAGGCTGACTGGGATCATGGGCTTCCAAACCCACAGCGTCTGGGACCCTGGCTCTCAAATTTGCAACTCCCTGGCACTTCTAGCTCCCACAGTTTCCTGGGTTCCCAGCACCTGGGTTCCCAGCACCGAGAGCAGACTGCCCGGACCCAAGGCTTTCAATAGAGCTCGGTTGAGAATAGTAATTCCGTTTCACAAAGAGTTTTGAAGTTTGGGGAGAGGGAGTCCCACAAATAGGAACAAAACCAAAATTTGAAATCTCAAAATTCTCTGCTAAAACGGAATCATTCCAACCCTCTCACATAAAAATGGTATAGAGCAGGCCCAACACTCTCTATTGTACCTTGGAACCCCCTTTTCATGGTTATCTAGCTGTCTAATCTAGTATTCAGACTTTCTTTGAGGTTCTCAGTGGCAAGAAAGAAGAACAGAAGGGGGAGACTGTGGGAGCAGGGATGTCATCCCCATCCTCCTAATGTTCTCCTCCTCCGTAAAACACCTCTCTTCCCTGGGGCCGAAACATCTCTTCACTCTGACATGAGCAATGCCCAGGGAGTAAATGGAGTCTAATCAAGATCGCTTGAACTGGGGCTGGAGAGTTCTGGTCACATACGTTGTCAAAGTAGGTCCGGATCTGTTGGGTGAGGTCTCTGAAGGAAGAACCTATGTCCTTCTCTTTCAGCTCCTTCAGGACTTTGGCCACTGCTTTCATGCTCTCACCAATGACTTCAGAACTGAAAGGGTCACTTAAGGCCCTGATCAGTATGACCATAAGAAACTTCTTGTGCTTTTTCACCTGGACAAAAATATGACATTAAAGAACACTGATCACTGATCACACTTCTACTACGTTTTCTTTAGCAGTTATGAAGCTGTGGGAATTTCATCTCCCCCTCCCACCCCCGGAGACCTATAGCTATATTTCAGACCAGGTTCGAGCTACAATGAGCCAAACTTGGTGCCATAATACACCTGTGTATTCCTATCATTAGATTCCTAGTTACTTAGATTCCAAGGCCAAAAGGAACCCTTGTGATTATCCGGCCTGACCTCCTGCATAACACTGAACTTCCCCGAAATAGTCTCTGTTGGAACTAGAGTTTTCTAGTTTTCTAAAAGAGTGTATCTTTTAGAAAAACGTTCAATCTTGATTTTAAAATTGCTAGTGACAGAGAATCCACTACAACCCTTGGTAAATTGTTCCAATGGTTAATTAAAATTACCATTAAAAATCAATGCCTTATTACCAGTCTGAATTAGTCTAGTTTCATTTTCCCCCATTGAATCTTCTTATACCTTTGTTTGCTAATGGGAAGAACCCATTCTCAAAATGTGTTCCCCATGTGAGTAGTTCTAGACTGTCTTCAAGTCACTCCTTAACCTTCTCTTTGTAAGGCTAAATAGATTGAGCTCCTTGAGTCTATCACTAGAGGTATCTTTTCCAATCCTTTGAGAATTCTTGTGACTCTTCTCTGAATCCTCTCTAATTTATCAGCATCCTTCTTGAATTGTGGAGACCTGATCTGGACACAGCATTCCAGCAGTGCTCACATGAGCGTCATATTCAGAGGGAAAAGAACTTCTTTACTCTTATTCAAGATTCCTCTCTTTATGCCTCTAAGGATCATTTCAGCCCTTTTGGCCACAACTTCGCATTGGGACACCTTATGTTCAACTGATTCTCTGCCATGACTCAAGTGGTTTTCAGCATCATTGCTTCTTGGGATAGAGTCTCTCATCCTGTAAGTAAGGCCTGCATTTTTTATTCCTAGATGGAGACATTTACACATGGTCATATTAAAGTGCACAGATTGTTTGCTTCTGCCCAGCTTAGCAAAGGATCTAGCTTGCCCTGTATTGACTGCAAAGAGGTTACTCGGGTATGTGAGAGAGCAGAATTTGGCCTAGTGCATTGTGTGCAGCCTCTGTAAACTCCGAAGAACTATTTCCCTTGGTTTCTCTAGTTATGCTGCATTCTAGTCAGTATTCTCTCTTACCTTCTCAGGTGCCCCATAGACTAAATTTCCCAGGCCTCTTACAGCCATCTGCTGGACAATGCTGTTCCTATCATGTGACCTTTCTTCCAAGATGCGTAAGACTGGCTTAAGGAACTTCTTCTCCCTGAGCATGGGATCACTCATTAGCTGAAAGAAAATCAACCTGTCCATTAGCCCCAATAGGATCATTAAGATTGGGAATAGAATTTGAGCAGACATGTCATACGCTAAAAACAACAAGGAGTCCTCCTACAGCCCCAGTCTTGAGGATACAGACAAATATGGCTACCCCTCTGACACTTGCCACATAATACACTGTAACTTTAGCATTCCACACAAATGAGAAAGGTCTACAAAACATGGAGCTTTCCTTTTGGGCACTAGAATAGGGATCCACTCACCTCTTGAGAGCCTCTTAGTGGCTGGGTATGGTATCACAGTCCTTTTCTCACCCCTGGTGCACCCTGCCAGCCGTCCTCAGTGAGCCTTCTGTGGCTCAGGCCTCTGGCTGAGTCCCAAAGTCCAAAGGAACCCCTTCTGGGGTAGTCCAGAACAATCCCATTGCCCTCACTTGGGTCTCCAGCCCCAACTCTGGGTCCTTTACATTCTGCCCTTTGTTCAAGCTCTCCATTAGCATTGTCCCCTCCATGGGGCTTATGCCACTGTTGGTGGTAGGGGAACCTGGGCCTGCCCCTAACTCTGGGTTCCAAACCATAGATCCTATAAACAGGAGCTAGGCACTGCTTGATTTCAGTTCATTGTCGCTTCTTCCTACCGGCCACTTTTAGCTTCACCCTCACCTCAGGGTTACAGTTCTTCGGGACTCTCTTCCTGAAAACCCAGCTTAAGTAAAGGCTGCCAGAATGAAACTCTGGCTGTCCCCTGAATTTCTGTGGCCAGAGAGCAGCGCCCTTTCTTGCCCCTCCAGTTCCTGCCAGGAACTGACCTGCTAAGGCCCTTCAGCTCCTTTTAGCCGAGCCTCATGGGCTCGGATTGGCTGCTTTCATGAAGCCTCTCTAGGCAGACCCAGATTGGGGGCTCTTTTCCTGGGGCAGGGTGTAGTAGGACCACGGGGCCTCTTGTAAGGAGCCTCAAAGCTCAGGTACAGCCCATCACAGGCACAGAGAGGTTGTTTTTCTTAGAAGCGGATGAGCCCCGAAGATAGTTGCTTAGCATAAGTGGGAAATATGATGCAGATGTTGGAGGAAGGCTGTGGAAAGGGAGGATGCTGCGGCAGGTATCACACTAGCCTAGGACTTAGGAGACCCAGGTTCCATTTCCTGCTCCCTCAAAGACTTCCTGTGTGACCTTGGGCAAGTCACTTAGCCCTTCTGTGCATCAGTTCCCTGCCTGTAAAATAGGAAACATAGTGCTTCCCTACCTCGCAGGAGTGTGGTGGGGATACAGACATTAAAGAGTTTGGAGGTACTCAGATACTAGAGTAATGAGAACCTAAGATAGACATTAATGTAGTTGTAGGTTGCTTGGTGGGTAGTATTAGGACACTAGGTTCATTCAGAAGATCTGCTGAGCGAAACCAAAATCAGGAGCTGTTGGTTAGGATCAGCACTAGGACTTGGCAGAAGAGGTCCAGTCATCCAAACTCTGTCCGTATCTCTCTCAGCCAGCACCTGTGGTTGTGTAGCTAGTATAGGCAATGACGGCAATAAAAACCACAGAGAGAGAAGGACTCAGAAAGGTATCGTGAAGTTCCTGGTGAGGTTTCCATATAAAGGAGGACCTATTCTACTGTCTAAAATGACAATTACTCCTATGAACAGAACTGTACAACTCCCGAAAGAAAGGCAGACAACAGTCTAATGGTGAAACTACTCTTCAGAGCCCTGTGTCTTACCTGGGCAAGGAAAGCTGTGCTGGTGACTCGGTGGTTTTCTGTGGGGGAATTCACCCAGCAGAGGAGGCTCTGTATGATCTCAGGTGTTATGAGTTCAGATCTTAGCAGAAGACTGGAAGACAAAAGAAACCGCTCATGGGTTAGATTGCACACTTCAAAAAAACTCAGCTGCTCTGAGCATACAGCTCTGATATCTAGGAGTGGGAGCTGTGTGTTTCCACCCAGGACACCCCACCCCCCCACCAAGCTATAAACAGGAGGTTCCCTCTCAGCCACTCTATTGGCTACTGATTCCCAGGGATAAAATGATGCCTCCTAGATCTCTTACCTCACCAGCAGACACACTCCCTCATGGTGAGTCTTGGGGTTTTCCAGAAGAATCCAAGTTCTCTGCTTCCTGAGCGCTCTCACCAGTCTCTCATTCCCACCCTTGAAAAGCACAGACTCGAATGCTTTGATAGAAAGCCTGGGGAAAGAGAGGCACAGAACTGCAGCAATCAGGAGGAAGGTGCAGCTTGAACAGAGAGTCAGGAAGCCCCGGCTACTTCTCAGGTCTGCTGTTCAATCGGCAGTTCATCCATTGGCAATGTCCTGGACACCAGTGTCCCTGGAAGGACTTGATGCTGGGAGGTAAGTTTCAGTCTCATACATCTCATAGGACTAGTTTTGCTAGGGACAAAATTTTGCAGTCCTTTTTCTCTTTCTGCAAGGACTATGGGCACTAGCAGAGTAAAGTGATATGGAAAAGGTACACGATCAGGACCCAGAAACAGGGGGCATCGAGTGTGGTGATCACTAATGGACATTCTGGGGTCACATCTCCAGATATGAGGTGACAGAGTGCTGAGGGTTTGCACTTGAGTCAGCACTCTGGTCACTATTCCTACTAATTCCGTTCCTCACAGAAGGCCTAATTGGAGAGAGGTGTACCTGATTACAAGGTCAGATTGGGGCTAGTGAGTCAAGGAACCAATCATTCCATTAACAGGGAAACTGTGTAAAAGGACATGGGCAGGAGCCCTTTGAGGGGAACAGACAGAGAAAGAAACTTGGGTGACCAGATGTCCTGATATTTGGGGCTGTATCTTATACAGGTGCCTATTCCCTCCCCCCCACCCCACAGCCCTACTCCCGTCCTGATTTTTCACACTTGCTGTCTGGTCACCCTAAGAGAAACAGAAAGACAAAAAGCTAGGAGAGCCTGACAAAGTGAGGTCTCTGAGTGGAAACACCTTACCCCCCACCCGACTTTTGGAGAAGAGTTTAGAAAGTTGAGATACAATATAAAGGTGCTATGTATTGGTAGGGGGATTAAATAGACTATATGTTGGTGCTTAGAAGGAAAAAAGTCTCAACACGGTCTGTGTTTGTGGAAGATGTGGGGGTGCAACACCCCTCTCTGTCACAGCTGGGGGCTCATCAGGGATTTCCCTGTTATCTATGCAAATGGAGAGCCTGTTGGAGAAGCCGGTGTAGAGGTTTGGCAGTCCGGTGATGGAGGAAACACTGAAACGGGTGATGAAGCAGCAAAGAGAAGTGTGGAACAGGGGTTCTCACCTTTCTGTTTCTGAGCCTCCCCCCACCCTCAACATGCTAGAAATACTCCATGGCCCAGTTCCAGGCCTCTGCCCTGCCAGGCATCAGAGTTTGGGGCTCCTGGCTCCGGATTTTAACCCCACAGGGTGCAGGGGCTCGGGGCTTTAGTGCAGGTGCTGGGCCTCAGGGCTCCAGCCCAGCTGGGCTCAAAGCTTCAGCTTTCTGCCCTGAGCCCCAGCTAGTCTAAAGCCAACCTTGCTTGGCAGACCCGCTAAAACCGGCCCGGTTGAGAACTGCTGGTGTAGAACAGTGGTCTCCAAACGTTTTGGCTCACGCACCCCCAGGGTGACCTGCCGCAGACGCGCCACCTATGGAAGACCTGCCGCAGGCGGGCCGCCAAAGGGGAGCACCAGCCTTGGACGTGCAGAGCTGCCGCCGAAGGAAAAAAACGGCAGAGTGCTGTCCGGCGGCGCTACTAATGCCACGCTCCCCCCGGGATCATCCCACGCACCCCAGTTTGGAGACCACTGGTGTAGAAGACCCGACAGACCTTCCAACAATCCCACCAGGCAGAAAAACAGCCTTTCCTTGCCTGGTAGGTTTAACAGCAAAAGAGCCATCAGGAATTTATACGGGAGCAAGCCCAGGTCTGGCAACAACTCCTCCAAAGTTTGGTGAGTCCTGTGACAGGAAATGGAAACTGTAGTGGGAGCTTGGCCTACAGTGTGCTTCCGACATGGACATGAAGGACATCTAAAAAGAGACTGTCCTAAAATGGACTGTGGGTTTGCTCAGTTTTGTGGTTGGGACAAGGCTCCCAGGCAGGAAAGAAAAAAGAAAGTACCTACCGTATCAGTCTGGGTAGGGAGGAGCCACCAAAGGGACTAATGGACACAGCTTCATCCTGTTTGCTAATCAGGCAGGAGTTAGTGAAACCCCACTGGATACTTCCCAGAGGTAGGATCAAAACTGAATACCAGGTCCATGGGGACAAGAAATTCTGCCCAGTGTCCATGGGGACGATAAATTCTGCCCAATTTTAAGGACCCTGAATATTAAGGGGAAGTTTAGGCAGAAACATGTAGCGGTAGTGGATGGATTGCCCCACTGCCTTCTACTGGGCATGGACTGGAATCCCTTTCTAACAGGGACACCAAGGCAGGTATGGAGGCCCAGGAGGCTGGAAATAAAACCTGAAGGGCCAGGTAAAGAGGAAATATATGTAAAGGAGCTGGAGAAACCTAGACACGAAAGTATAGACAAGAGGGAGGAGAAAGAAAACAAAGGTCAAGCGTAAAGGTGACTTAAGATCATCCGTTGGGGTCAAACGGTCATCAGAGCCCTTACCACCAGGATCTCAGGAGCAGGCATCCCTAGAACACTTTGGAGGGACTCGGAGCAGTCTGTGTCCATGGAAGAGGCCGGGGCACAGCCTACCACCCCGTCACATATAGGTACCTAAAATGGGCCTGCACATGGGCCAACAGCATGAGCAGAATATATACTCGTGTCTGCAGTGCCAGCAATCACATAGCTAGGTACCCATCCATCTGAACAAATTCAAGTTTTGTGGACAAAACTGAGGCACCCATCTTGAAAACCTGACCCACTGTGGCCACTACCTAAGATCAGCCTTACTGGGCCAGTCCAATGGTCCATCTAGTCCAGTACACTCTCTTCCAACAGTGGTCAATGCCAGCTTCTTCAGCAGGAATGAACAGAACAGGGCAATCATGAAATGATCCAATCCCTGTTGTCCAGTCTCAGTTTCTGGCGGTCAGAGGCCTAGGGACACCCAGAGCTTGGGGTTGCATCCCTGACCATCTTGCCTAATAGCCATTGATGGACCTGTTCTCCATGAACTTATCTAATTCTTTTTTTAAAAAAAACCCCTGTTTTACTTTTGGCCTTCACAACATCCCTTGGCAATGAGTTCCACAGGTTGACCGTGTGTTGTGTGAAGTAGTACTTCCTTATGTTTATTTGATACCTGCTGCCCATCCATGAACAGAGCTGAGATCCTGGTTTCCTAGGAAAATTCAGAGACATTATAAAACCATGAAGTCTGTAATTTGAGCACCTTGTTGGCACGAAATAAAGAAACACAACAAGAAGAGAAACTAATCATGTTGTGAGATTGGTGGGAAATGTACATTAATGTGCTACCAGAGCTGAAGTCAACTGAGGACTCAGGAATCTTAGTGTTAACTGGCGAGGGGCACAGAGTGGGTGCCGAGGGACCTGGTACGTACATTCTAGTTCACTAAAAGATTGCCCCATGAGTCTCAATTAAAAGCCCATGTCACCAATATCATTGTGAAATGCATGTACAGATGCTGTGTAAAGAGTCATGGATATGCATTGAAAATTACATTCTTAGGATCTGTGTCTCGGGACTAGTCACCAGGAAAGGTGACAAAATGGTTTTCTTTTAGGCAAGAAATGTTTATCCATCTGTTTGTTTACATGTGAACCCTACATGCTTAATGTACATTCAGTTGAGAAGGACTGTGAGAACTTTAAAGAAAGAAAAGGAGCAGGAAGTAGACAGGGGGTGGGGACCCAATTTTGGGGTACACATCAAAGGTTTGCTCTAGTCTATTTGGGGGACATCTTTCACTTAGGAAGTAGATGGACCGCGAGTTTGCTTCATGAAAGAGGGGTCGCGATCAGGCTTGGTTGAGAACTTTGGGTGAGAAACATCTTTAGACAGGAGGTTAACCTGTTGGTTAAGTTTAGTTTCTAGGAGCAGGTTATGATTTCATTTGAAATGTAACCATTTTTTGCTTGCATTCTTACTGACGGTCACTGGAATCTCTGTTCTTTGATAATCTCCCTTCTTGTTTTCACTAGAAATATATCTAAGTGCTGTGTGTTTTGCAGTACAGAGTCTAAGTATCGAGTACAGAGTCTAAAGTAGAAGTAATAAACGGGTGTGTACTGTTCCATTGGGAACAGCAGGCCTGACAATTCTGTGGGAGTTCAGTGGATAAAGGGCTGGACACCATACGGAATGGTCAGAGGACTCGGGGGTGGGTGTGTGCCTGTCATTAACCTGTACAAAGAGACTGAGGTCTGAGGAGGCCTGGGTGGCAGGGTTTGTTTTGCCAGAGCCTGGTCGTTTCAGGGAACTGACCCACAGCAGGCACAGACAAGACTTCCTCACTCGAAGGGCACGTGGTGGTAAGGTGCCTCATAACCCTGGGAACTCCTCGGGAGCGTCACACAACTCTACTGGAATTCTCTTGGTTTCTCTCCCTTCCTTCTAATTACCGGCAAGGGTTGCCCTCAGTAAGTTGTAGCCCTTTTCAGATTTCTCTCGGGCTGCTTCTCGTTGGCAAAGGCAGCTTTTGTCCGAGGGTTTGGCTGACCTGCTGCAGGAGAACAGGAAACAACTCTGGGAGCAGTTCCCGCACAGCTTTGCTCGACTGCAGGGCTGACACCACCTCAAAGATGGCACATGTTGCCTGAAAGGAGAGCATGGTAAAAAAGGAGATCTCTTCCCAACACCATCACACCCTCTCTCCCCGTCTGATATCTGCTGTACGAAATTCTCCCTTCTGCCAGTAACTTGAATGACAGCAAGCAACTTGCTTAACTCGTGGCTCACTTTCCCACATCTGTACAAATGTGTATGACCTCCCAAGGCATGCTGTGAGTCCAAAGGAAGATTTGCAAAGAAACCTGCTCCAAAGACTTTCTAATGGCCAGATAGTATTAAGTAAATCAGTAACGTATCTAAAGCTGCCGTATTTGTTCCACAGGCAGCAGAGCTGGACTCAGGGAGACAGTCCATCAGAGGAGAAGTGCCCACACAGCAATATTATACCACACTTCCAGCTTTCCATCAGCAGGATTATCGCAGGGCACAGGAAAGCCTGAAAGACGTGTCTGCCATCTAACTTACTAAGAGAGGTTCAGCAGCTGCCAAATGCCTGTCCATTTCGGTCTCTGAGGTGATGCTGCCTTCTGTTCTTGTTGGAGTCTTTATCTTCTCTATTAGGGCTCGTAGGACTTGAGTGGCAAGCAAGGGGTCTCCCCCCAGAGATCTCCACTGCTCAGCGGTGTCACTGCAGTTTAACAGAAGTTACAGGTGAGCCCTGGACACTTTTGTGGCTCACCCTGAATGTGTCATATTTTAGCAAAGACCAAATGTTCTCCTTGCTATGATGAGAGAGTTAGGAGTCCTGTCCTCCTTTAATGCTCCTCATGTTTAAATATTGAGTTTCCAGTTACAGAACTAAGTTAAGTGACCTAGTCCTCCTGCAGCCTAACCATTAATACTAGACTTCAGAAGGACAGGACACAGAGCGCCAACCTCACTTCCTGTTTTCTCCACTTCCCAGTCAATATGGAATCATGAGCATGTGGCTCCCAAAGATCTAGGGTTGGATGAAACCCTAGGCAAGTGGATGAAAGAAAAGCCAGATTCCTACTAGATGGACATACAACTATAAGAACGAATGTTCTTGGCCATCCTAGGTCCCCTTCACAAATGGCGTCCCTACCCTCTGTTTGCCAGAAGCTGGGACTGGGCAACAGGGGATGGATCACTTGTTGTGTTCATTTCCTCTGGGGCATGTGGCACTGGTCACGGTTGCAAGACAGACTACTGGGCTAGATGGCCTTTTGGTCTGACCCAGTATGGCTGTTCTTATGGTCTTAGATTCCAGCACTGATAACTGATACCTCAGTTAGGGATCTTGAAATGAAATGATGGATCTGCTTCCAGTCCACTTTTAAGTACCAAGAATGGCAACTCTGCTCAAGCAGCCACACCCTCACTGATACCAAGCAGAGGTCTGATGATAATATTGGCCCTAGTCTTTGCAATCAGCCAGGGATTTGCACCTGAAGCTGTTATGCTACCAGGAAACCAACAGCCACTGCTCATTTCCAGAGTGAGCTCAATTCAGGCGTCTAGAGAGGTAGATGTTTCCAACAATACACTCCAGTTATACCAGTAAAGATAGATCTTTAGGATGTCAAAGCAGCTATCCATGAATGGAAACAGAGTGACACTTAATTTCTCTCCGCACCCCACCTTAACATGTTCTTGGACCTTCCTGCAGAAAGAGCCAGGCTATTAACCCTTAGGAATGATCCCAAACTGTTTGCGGCTTAAATGAAGCCCTACATCTCCTAGTAAAGCTGTGGGATCCATGTTTTACCAAGATGAATGCAATAGGTAGCGGTATATACCTGTCCATCGGCAGACGTTTGCTGAGGAGGCTGGAGATCACTGCCTCTTGGTGATGGTGAGCTAGAATGGACACTGCCTCCACCAGGAACTGCCTCAAGCTGCCCTCCTGGATAGTAGGCATGTGGCGATATAGTATAGCCAGGATATCTGGCACCTGGAAGGAACAAAACCAGAAAGAAATGTCCCTTTTTCTTTCTCTCCATTCCCTCTACAGAATCAAAACCTTTATTTAGCCATTTGCTGCTTTTTTAGAAATGCCTCACTTCAAGAAGCAAATGTTCAAATACGTCTGCGTAACTTGAGCCCACACAAAGTGCCCACACACGGCTGTAAAAATTAACACTGACACACACATAGACATACCAGGTAATTTAATGTGGTGGTGCCCAGCTATGCATTACACAAACCAGTTCACATGCACAAAAGGCAGCTTTGCTTGCCCAGATTTTGCAGCTGTGATTTAAGCAGCCAAATCTGACCATTTGCCTCGAAGAATGCAGAGCTCATCAACAACCACAAGCAGAAAATATGCAAGTGCTTTAAAGACAGTGTGTAAATGCCTGGGACTCTGAACAGGTGACTACCTCTCATATTCCTTCCTAGCCCTTCACATCTTCAAAACACTGTGCAAACATGGCAGTTCTGCTGCGAGGGTTCCCTGTCCCGAGGCCTTTCACCAGCCTTGTTAGAAGATTTGTGGAGTGCTCCTTTCATCTAGCCCTGATGTACTGGGCTCCAGAATAAGGCATATAAATAGTGGATCCCAAAGACACTAGAGTTTTCTCCCTCCTTCCTTCTCTTCTTAAAGGGTAGGTCTACACAGCAAAAAAACCCCACAGCAGTGAGTGTCAGAGCTCAGGTCAACCTGGGCCTGTGGGGCTTGCACGATGGGGCTAAAAGTGGAGCTGTCCCTGCTCGGGCTGGAGGCCAGGCTCAGAAACCTGGCAAGAGGCTGGCAATAGCCCAGTGCTCTTTTTAATCCATGTAGCCCTTAGCCATAGGCCTCCTAAGACCTGGAGGCCTCCAAGTGCCAGTCATTCTGTCTTCTTGTCTTTTCCCTAGAGTCTGTTTTCTCAGCCTTTCTTGGCTGAATACTGTGGCAACAAGCTAGACCAATAAAGAACCAACCATCTTCCTTTTCCCTTGGATTATCTCGGTCTACTGCTATTGATTCTGCCATTGCCTATCTTAGGGTAGGAACAGAGATGGAATCGACTCTATGTCCGAGGGGGAGAAACAGCAAGATTTTTCTTCCATACACATGAGGGCAAAGATCAAAAAGCCTAGAGTTTAGGCAGAAAAGCTCTCCAGTTCCCAGTTTTACCTTGTCCAGCATGGCATCTCCACACTCCTTCAGGATGATCTTCATCCATAGTCCAGCTGCCGTGGCACAGGTGGGGCTAGCAGACAGCAGACCACCCAATGTGGCCGCAATAAAGTCTGTGGCCTGTTTGGAGGGAAAGTACTCACTAACAACCTGGGAAGAAATCAAAAACAGGAGAGACCGCAATGATGTTTGGCTCCAGCACTTTTAAAAATGGAAAAAAAGATATACCTGCATCAGCAAATGGTGAATTAGCTTCCTGTCTAGCTCGCCATTTGGGATTACAATTCTCTCTCTAGTCTAAAGACTACATTTTTGTATTCTACACTAATGATATCAGGTTAGAGGCAAAGACTCTGTTGCATAGTTAGCACAACATTGTACTGGATAGGCAGGAGGTAAGTTTCCCTTTGTAGTCTCTTACATACACTGCATCTTTTTACAGCATATAGAAGTCAGTCAAGAGAGGCATGCACAGAAATATCGGCGAAGGCAAACCCACAAGGTGACGGAATGAATCCTGGGTGGTTTCTCAGCTTGATGTTCCACTAACACAGTTTTTCTCCTGGGTGGCTGGATGGCAGGGCCGGCTCCAGGCACCCGCCGAGGAAGCTCGTGCTTGGGGCGGCAGATTGCAAGGGGCGGTGTTCCGGCCAATCTTAGGGCGGCATGGGGGCTCTTTTATTTCATTATTTTTTGTGCTTCACTGCTCTGGATCAGTGAGAAAGCAAGAGCCGGCCCTGCTGGATAGGTACATGCGTGTGCATCCGCGTGCGCATTTTCATGGGCGTGCAACGTTCTTTGGAATCTGGTTTTTACGTGGCATTCAGAGCACACATCTATGAAAAGCATCTTCCTGGTTACTAGCAGCCAACGCCCCGCTCCCACAGCTCCCTCCGAGTACGGAAAGGCATCATGAAAGAGCAAATGTCAAATGAACGGTGCCCGGTCACTCGCACATCCGCACAAGCTTTTTGAGTCAGTTACCCTGGCCATTTTGGAAGATGCCTGAAACAGAGCCTCGGGGTCTGGAGCTGTTAGTCCTTCACGGAGACATCTCAGCTCTTCCTCTGCTGAGCCCAGGTTTATGGACTGGCCTGGAGTGGAGAAAAGGAGAAAAAGTACTGTAACGATTAAGGAAACTGAACCCCTACTGCATGGATCTTCATACGGGAGGATCCATGTGCTATGTTGTCATCAGCATAGTGTAAAATCTTGGCCCCACTGAAGTCAATGGCAAAACTCCTGTTGACTGGAATGGAGTCGGGATTACACCCTAAAATGTCTGAACGTTAACAGTAGTGGTATGTTATTGTGAATGATCCAGGATTGAACAAGCACTGTATTCAGCTTGGAGCAGCTTTGTGTGTGTGTCTGGTTTCAGTAGTCTCTCTGCTCTCACTATTTACATCTAAGCTCCTATTCAAGTACAACTCATGCAGGTAGATCAGAGGTTCCAGTTTAGAGGTGAATCCCTCCACCAAACTCTCCTTGTAAAAGAGACGGGGATAGACAAAAAACTTTGGCAAGAAACCCAGGCTCATCATCAGTCACTTCTAAACAATGCTGGGATTACTATGTTGTACATTCAAAGGTTGGAGTCCCTTATTCTGTTTCTGAATCACCAACACTGTTTTTAGGACTGATTAAGAATCATTGGAAATAGGATGACCAGGGGTCCCGATTTTATAGGGACAGTCCCCATTTTGGGGTCTTTTTCTTAGATAGACTCCTCTTACCGCCCACCCCCTGTCCCGAGGTTTCACATTTGCTGTCTGGTCACCCTCATTGGAAATGGCCTTAAACGATAACCAAGCTCTATCCCTTAACATCTAACCATTAGGTGAAAAGAATATCCTACTCTTTCACAAAGGGGAAAAATGGCCTCTACTTACTCCAGTCGCTCGGAGTGCTCATGGCAGAGGGCTGCTGGAAGAACTGTTTGTTTACAGAGTTATTCCAGGAAACCCCTCCAGTCCAGCCAGTGGCAGGGTAAAGAGAATGAAAATGTTTAGTACCAAGGGCTTGTCTCCATGGAGATATTCAAGAAAGCTAATCCCCATTCATTTTCAAAATGCATTAGTTAAACTTCATTCAACACCTGTGGGGACACACTGATTTAGAATTAAAGTGGCCTTCATTCAGGTTCGCTTCATTCATGGAATTCACTACAATAAATAAGGCCCATTTTAATTCAGAATCAGAGCATCCACACATGTGTTTAATGCCATTTACCTCATGCACTTGAAATGTACACCTTTAGTTCATTTGGATTAACTTTCCTTACTGTCCCTGTGTAGACAAGCCCTAAGGAATTTAGCCCTTATCTACCTGTAGGCAGACCATTTATTAGTTGTACAGTTCCCAAAAGTGTGCTAGGCTCTTTACACATGAGAATCTTCTCTTCTAATGAGGTATTTACAAGATGCCCACCATTCTGTTATCTAAGCAACAACAGACAGGACAGAAAGAACTAGATAGGCAGACAAATGGACATTACAACAGTGAAAGAAGGTGAAGAATTCCTTATACCTGCTAATGGTCTCCTCACCTTGTATACAGAGAAGACAGCTGATACAGTCAACCACGCACTGACGGGACGTGGCCAGCGAATCACAGCTGTTTGGTGCTATTAGTCCAATCAGAGATCCAAAGTGATCAAAAGTTCCCTGAGTCTAATGAAAAAAGAACGAAGAACAAAGAATGAATGGTCTCCAGTTGGACTAGACTTCACTTGCCATCCTTATTGTTCAGACCAGCCAGCTCTGTGTTTTTGGGGAACCAGGGCACAGTATCTAGCCTGTCTGACTCATGAAAGACACCCCCCCGCCCCCACCAGTCTCTGTTTGAACCAAAACCCATCAGAGAAAAGGCTTGCAGAGAACAATGAAGGGTGTTGGGAGACACACCTACACCCCTCCTGAGAAGGGTGACAAGATTAAGACATCTCCATTTGCATACAGAATGAAGAACAGAGACAACTCCCTTAGCCTCATCTGCATGGAAGATGGGATAGGAATTAGCATGAAGAATGAGGAACAGAGAACCGCACTGAACTCTGGGACCAGAAAAGCAGGGACGCATTGCATCATGGGAATCCCTGCTCCAGATGCTAATGAACCTATGCCTGCACACACCTAGCTCAGCAATTATCAGACCAATTCTAGTAATAAATCTTTATTATCCTAAAATACTGAAGCAGCCTAGTTGCCTTGTGAGCTCCCTGGAAAAAAACACCACCCATAGCCAAGAGTGATCAGCTCCTATTGTCTAGCCTAAAGAAAACCCTTGAAAACCCATGAGTTTACCCATAAACAAATCTAGTGTTTTCCCTTGAACCATTGTATTTTCTCTACAAAACCCCCTACCTATGCCCAAGTAAGGGTTCTGATGTATAGACCCAAACTCTGCATCAGTTCCACTGGGATTCCATCTCCTGACTGATTGTGCTGGGGGCTCTGCCTGTCTCCAGCACTCAGGACCCAGAGCTACCACCATTACCTGGGAACCCCACCCAGTTCAAGCCTCATGGAGTGGATGAGATTCCCCCCCCCCTCGCCCCTCCGTTTTCTTTTCTTCCTCAGGTATTAACCTTTCAAATGTAACCATTATGTTTGTTTTGCCCTCCTTGTGTAGTTATCACTATTATTCAATAAATAACTTATGGTTCAGCTGGTTGCTTCTCTCTCCCTCTCTCTCGCTCTCCAAATTTTACTCTGTATTTTCCGCTTCCCCCATTTACTCTGCAGCAACCCTTCTTTTACCTAAGCTAAAGATCCCGGTAGCGCCCAAAAATACTGTGGGGTTTGCTCATGAAGTGGGTTACTACCAGTACAATTGTAATGTGGAAGTGGGATAGGGATGTGTTAAACTTGGGGCACATAAGAGGGGAGCAGCTGAAAGTGCTGCTTAACCCAGCCCATTGAGTACAGGGACATATGAGAGGATCAGCTGGAGAGTGCTGATTGACCTGGTCCGCTCAGACTTGCTCTGCTCGTGTGAGCGTACGTGCGTGCGTGTTCATCTAGTTCTAGGGCTGGAGGAACCCAGCCCTGGGGAACCGAGGTCCTGCAGGGTCGCTCCATTGGGAGGGCACTTGCAGAAGGAAGGAGTAGAGCTCCATATGAACACACAAGTGACATAAGCAGCACATTAATAGAATTACAGATCCCCCCCCCCCCCCAAGAAGAGTAACCCTAATCAAAGAGCCTACCCCAAAGTAACAGGCACATCTGGTAACATTGTGCCCCTGATTCCTGTACTGTACTGGGTAATGCACATTGGAAAACATAATCCCAATTGTACGTAGAAATGGATGGGGTCTAAATTAGCTGTTATCACTCAAGAAAGAGACCTCAGAATCATTGTGTACAGTTCTCTGAACGCATCCACTCAACATGCAGTCAAAAAAGCTAACAACATGTTTGGAACCCTTAGGAAAGGGATCGATAAGAAGACAGCAAATATCATTATGCCACGATAGGAATCTACAGGACCCCCACACCTTGAATACTGCGTGCAGTTTTGGTCATCTTATCTCAAAAAAGATGTGTTAGAATGGGAAGAAATACGGAGAAGAGCAACAAAAATTAGGCCTATGGGATAACTTCTCACCCAAGGGAGATTAAAAAAAGAGCGACGTTTCAGCTTGGAAAAGAGACGACTCAGAGGGAATATGCTAGAGGTCTATAAAATCATGACTGGTGTAGAGAAAGTCAATAAGGAAGTGTTATTTAGCCCTTCATCTAACACAAGACCAAGGGGTCCCCCAATGAAATTAATAGGCAGCAGGTTTAAAACAAACCAAAGGAAGCATATCTTCACACAATGCAGTCAGAAGACAGGATACTGGGCCAGATGAACCATTCTTTTGCGGGAGGCAGGTTAGCCATTCTTATGTTTTATGTTCTTAGCTGGTTAAATAGAAATTTTCCTTACCACCCTGGGAGCATAAGAACCAAGAATGCATTTGTGACACTGGCAGACCAGGCAACCTGTGTATGACCCATAATAACTTAACAAGAGGCACTTCCACTGTATCAAGACAGTTCACTTGCATGTGAATTTCAAAGAGATGGATTAGACTAGCAATCCTCAACTCATTCAAAAATGAACAATAGATGCTAAGTCTATTTGTCTGTGTTGATCTATACGCGGTTAGAAGTTTCACAATGTAACCAAATTAGCTTGTCGATGCTCATTCCCTTTCAGGTCTTCATTATGTATGCAAGGTGTTCAGTTAACCTTAAAATCAAAGATGTAAGATACTGCAGGAAACTAATAATTTCTACATTGTCTTCAGCTTAACTCTCTGTGTTATAATGGAAGAACGGCTAATCACCTTATGCGAATGAGTAACTAGTTTACTGTGTATGCACAGGAAATAGAAGATTAGCTTCAAAGCAAAGTTCAGGAGGCGATCTGCATTGCCTAGTCTTTCTCGGGGGAAGGTCCTGCTGGAACCATTTTTGTGAGGTAGGCTTGTCAGCCTGCTAGAATAGCTAGAAAAGAGAAGGCTCGGGCCTCATCCTGTCATCTCTAGTCTGCTGAAACTTTGAACAGGGAAAGTGTAAGCCATAGGACAGAGAGCTTCCAAATCATCATTTGAAAGAACCTGGAAAATGCATGGAAAAACTAACAGTCTTTACATCTAAGCTGCCTTTGGATTCTGATCTGTTGGGATGATTCCAGAGAGACTTGTACAAGCCAGCAGTTTATTCCATCGCTGTTGTCATCCTGAACTATGAACATTGACAGTCACTTGTATGGATATTGATCTTTTAACCATTTGTAACTCTCTTCTTTCTTTTAAGAAGAAATCTTCAATTTCGTTATTAAGGATTGGCTGGCAGCATGCTATTTGGGAAAGACCTGAGATTCACCTTGACCTGGGGATAAGCATCTGGTCCTTTATGATGGGTGAACCTCACATATGGTGAATCAGGTTTTCAGTAACCCCTCACTATATTAGACTGGGCTGTTTAGATGGGAGCCTAGGTCTGGAATGCCAAAAGGGGACCGTGTTTGGCATTTTGTTAACTAGGGTGGAAGCTCTTTTGCTGTTCACTTGGTGCATGTAATTCTAGAATAAGCCATCAGTTTGGGGGATCGTCTGCCCTCTACTTCTTGCAGTCTGCCCGGAGTGTGGTCACAGCATTGTTGTGTAAACCTCTCTCTTATAGAAGCAGAGGGATCTTAGTCACTTTGAGATCCCAGCTGCTGCCCTAGAAGCTTTTTTCATGCATTTGGGTTGAGTGTCAGATCGGATATAAGCAGGGAAGTCAGCTCAAGGAAGAGGAAGGCTATACTCACTGTGCTATGAACTGTCTCTTGATAGGCAGTCAGCAGCTGGATGGTGGCCTGCAAGGCCCTTTCTCTCTCCCACTCCTTCTCTGAATGGAGCCATGTCTCTAGTAGCTGTTGGCAGAGCAGGGGAATGGACAGAGTTAGTACCAGAAAATCCCTCCCAAAAGTTCCTCTTAAACAGGTTTAATTGTCACTAAAATCCCTCTCCAAAGCACCCGACCTCCATGGAGCGAAGGAATTACATGTCTAATGGAAGTGCCAGGGACCAGATTCACCTCTGAGTGATTGAAGACAAAGGAGTTACATGAGAGATGAACCTGGGCCTGTGTTCGTGATGTCTTCTGTAGACTGTCTGATGGGAGCTGTCTACCACATTGCATGCTGTTTGATGTCTGCTGCTGTGTTCTGTTTCCTGGGCAACTTCTCCCACATTGAGTGGCCAAATGACAGAGAGGAGCGTTTCTTTTTATTAATTTGAAAAAGAGCAGAGAAGTCCCCCCCGAAGCCCAGCTCCTTTTAGAACTTCATTTTTATACTGAAGGTGCATCAAACTCCCCACCCCTCAGCTCTTCAAGATATTCTGTTCATGTCTGAGGAACAGGAAGTCTCCTCTGGATGAGTTTCCATACACAGGGCTTAACTCAATATGAATGAATTCCTCTTTGAAGAAGTGATCAGTTTCAACTGGTTCTCTTGGATTTGGCTACTGCAGTGGTGATTTTCTTGCCGGTCCAAGTAGTGTCAACTACATTGTAAGAAGTTGGTCCCAATCCAGCCCTGGCATAAAATGGCATAGCTTCTGTGGATTTCAGCAAGGCACATGCCTGCTTATCCCAGGAAGAATTTGGTGCTTTTTCCCCCGACAATTCACTCCATTGTGGAAAATTCCTCCACAACTGAAGCTTGACCCCCTAAATCTCTGACTCTTCCCTGCAGTAACACAACAAAGAAACAATCTTCACCATGGTTCAATGGTCTACTCACTTGAAACATTTCCTGGAACCAGTGTGCGGTTGGTTCTTCCTCCAGCAAAGTCTTCATTAGCTTGCCAAGGGCTTCCAAGGACTCTATGTACAGTGACTGAAACCAGAAGAGAAGGAGAAGGCTCAGCACAGATAATTTGTGTGTGTGGGGGGGGGAGGGGACGACTGGGGGCTGGGGAAAGCTAACCATAACCTTGCCAGGGAGGCCATGTGTGACTGCCATCACCCAGTGCCTGCTGGGCAGAAATACAGTGGATGGTGCCTGAGGAGAATTGTTGTCACGTACCTGTATAGGCAGAGCATCCTTTGCTGTCTCACCTTCCTCTTTCATCATCTTCTCCAGGGGAGGGAGGGGAAACAAACTTTTGAAACACTGATGAAGGAGCTCACGGTTTTCCTTCAAGGTCAAAGATGGTTTGAGTTTGCTGGCAGAAGAAAGAGAGAGAGAGAAAAGTCATGCATTAGACTCAGTACCACCTCCAAGTAAAAGAAATGGGTCCAATGACTGGAGATTGTCTCAATCTAAAACCCCAAATGCAAACAACCCTTCACTTTGCAGCTGAGCACCTATTTGCACCTCTATTAAGTATTGGCTCATTGAGAAGTAAAGCTAAAGCTTCAAGTCCCCTTTTTAGAGAAACCCACTAGCTTCCTTCCCTCTGCCAGCAAGCCAGACACCTCCCTCCCCATCTGAACTCTCCTGCATTGGACTGCATGCCCCACAACCTCCAAGTTTGTGTCTTTCAAGCACAAACCTCCAAATGGACACATTCAAACCCTCAAGAACTAAAGTTCTGCTGGTGAGCAGCATGTGAGCCAAACCCGGCAGGCATCAAACTGCTCCCAACCTGGCACTCATGAACTAACAAAGACGACGTCACAGTGCCAGGAAATATGGCAGAAAATAGCCTACCTCAGATGTCTAATGGCAAGAATTGCCTTGTAGCGAACTGGAGATGCCAGGGAATCCAGTGGTTCCTTTTTAATGAAGTCCTGAAATGCACGAATAGGGAAATTAAAAAAATGGGAAATGGATTTGAAAGGCAGAGAGGCTTTCCTCTCACACCCTGAAACAGGGCCATATGCCAGACCTGTAATAAACAGACACCGTGCTCAGCAGGCTCTCTGCCTCAGAAATGGACCGTAGGGCCATCTGCAGGCTATACGGAGGACAGAAAGATAACTCCCCAGACACAAGCCATTCCTGCCACTTACAGCCCACAATAGGTCGGCATCCCTGCCAAGCTCAGAGTGGACCCAGCAGCATTCTGGGTGCCGTGCAGGTAGCTCATGAGACTGCAGTGGTACAGTCACAGCCAATGGATAAAACAACATCTACCTGGAAACCCAGTCTGATGACATTACAACAAACTCCTTTGTACTTCAGTCCTCAAAGTTCCTCATCACTCACCAGCATGTAGCCAAGGAGCTCCAGTTTGTAAGAGAATTCGAACTCCTGGGAGTCTCTGGTCTCCAAAATGGCACAGCTAATCTCCGTGACATTCTGGATGAGGGTTAATTTTAGGTGCATGTCCTACATAATCCAGAAGGAGAAACAAGAGGATGTGGATGAGAAACGGAGAGAAGAACCAGAGTCCAGAAGATAAAGGTCAGGAATTAAATCTAGCCACAGGAGAGGAGAGAGGTGTCCACAGACCCCAGAAGGCAGAGGACCCTGGCTCTGCACCCACCTCAGAAGAAGAGAAAACCCAGGTTCATGAAAGAAATCCAGGGCCACTTACACCAGAGCAGCCAGGACTCCTGCTTGATGTAGCAAGGAAATCAAGCTCTGTGCAATTTAAACAAGCAACTTGTGGATAGAAAAGGCAAGAGCTGAGGGCAGATTATTTAGAATTTACCTTGTTTGTAAGAGCGATGCCCAGCACCTGAAAAACAAAATGCAAAACAGCTATTAGCAATGTCTATAGTCCCACATAACACACATCCTCAAAATGGCCTGGCTGGTGAATATGGAGCAGAGAGAAATCATGATTGTTAAATCTTCCAAAAGGCAGGAAATGTATCCAGAGGGGGTGTTTTGCAGAGGTCAAGATCAGGGGCCATCCTATGGAATATTTGCATTTGTGAACTTCTGGAAGATATCCGTTTGGTTCAACTGTGATCAACTTTTTTGACAGAGGCTAAATGAGATTCTCACTTAGACAGGGCAGAATTGAATGGCAAAGTGACGTGGTGAGGTTGCACTGAGAGGAGAGTCAGTACCAGCAGTCAGACACCTAGGGAACAGAAATAACGAGCACACAGACAAACAAGACGACAGAGAAGAGGGAAGGGAAGTAGTGAGTCCAAGAAACAGAGTGACAGCAAAGAAACTAAATACAAGTTAGCACCATTCTCTCTTGGCTAGCAAAAGATAGAGCTAGATACACATACATATTAGGGGAGTTAGAGTGTTATTCTGAATAGCCTGAGTGTGACTCCATGTGAATTACTGTGTAGCTGTGCTCGACAGAATTTCAGAAGACTATAGAAAAACTAGAGAAAACACAAAGAAGAGCAACAAAAGTGATACAACATGTGACAGCTCACGCTCCATCCATTATAGTTTTAAATTTCAGTTATGTGACAAATTATTGCTCAAAGGAGAGTTTTAGAAAATACAAGCCCTCTCTCTATAAACTCAGAGGCAATTCTATAACTTCAGGGTAATGCCCCTCACAGTTGTCATGCAAAGGCTCTTACCTGACAACTGGTTCTGTAATGGTGAATGATGTTCCTTGTGATGTCTGCCTCTACTCGGGAGAGAAGCTGCTCTTTTGGAGCATGGACAGCCACGTTGCTGTATGTCAGCATCAGGGTGCGGCGAGTCTTGCCTCTTGTCCCATGGTGGTAATCCTAGACAATAGGAAACATCACTAGAGACAAGTTCTTCTGATTCATTTGGCCTTGGAATGAATCAAACATTGGTGGAGCCGGGCCCCCGAGCCTTGAATACTGCTGGAGCCCGGGCACCATGAGCCCATAGAACTCGCTGCCCCATCGCCATCATTCCCATTGGGTAACTCTGACCCAGAGAGCCGAAAAAGGCTGAACCGACAGCAGTGGAGTACACGGGAGCTTAGTCATTGACACTGGTGGGTACAAGATCAGGCGCTAAATGTCTTGCCTAAGGCTGCACAGTGAGTAAATGGCAGAGCCAGCAATGGGAGCCCAGAGGCCTAGTCTCCTGCTCTATCCTCTAGATCAGTGGTGTTCAACCAGGGGGACTTCTGTACCCCTGAGGGTCTGCAGGGGTCTTCCAGGGGGTATATCAACTCATCTAGATATTTACCTAGTTTTACAGCAGACAACAAAGAAAGCACTTGCAAAGTTACTAACTCAAATTTCATACAATGGCTTCTTTAGACTACTCTATATACTGCCCGCTGAAATGCAGGTACAATATTTAGATTCCAGTTGATGTATTTTCTAATTCTAGGGCAAAAATGGGAAAATAAGCAGTCTTTTTTTCAGGAATAATGTGCTAGGACCCTTTTATAATTTTATGCCTGATTTTGTAAGCAAGTAGTTTTTAAGTGAGGTGAAATTTGGGGGACACAAGACAAATCAGACTCCTGAAAGGGGGACACAAATCTGGAAAGGTTGAGAACCACTGCTCTAAATCAGAGGTTCCCTAATTGTCATCCATAGACCACTGGTGGTCTACCTAAAGCGGGTTGGTAAGCCACATGTTGCTTGCAACACCTCCTCATTTCCAGCTACTAACCTGGGATAAAAAACAGTTAAAAATACCTTCAATGCTTTTCCATGCAAGCAACTGATGCAGTTCCCACACATTGTGCATGGGAGGGGCGCTCAAGCCATGAGACATCAGACGGTAAAAATCATTTGAGAGAACCCCAGCTCCACATCGTGCTCCTGTCTGCTTAACGGCAGGCATCACGTGGAACGCATACACTGGGGGACAATGCTAGCTGACCGGAGCAGACAATACCGCGGGGCTGCTGCCCCTGCTTTAGAGGGAGAGGAAGTTTGAGAGAACCCCCTGGCTCCTTTACCTTCAGGCGGCTGACGAACCCAGAAATCTTAACCTGGCTCATTGCAGCCCCAAACTCCTGAAGTGCCTTCAAGGTGAGGTCCAAGTGGCTCGCAGCACAGACTGCGAGGATGGAGACGACTCCCTGTCACCCAAGAGAAATACAGGTTAGGATCGAACCAGGTGTCTGATAGAGCCCACGAGTCCATTCCTTTCACCCAAAGTGGTGTAAAGTGCCAATCAGGCCTGAGACACATGGGGAGCGGGCGCTGAGTGAAATAGCAATCAAGAGGATAGGAAGCAAAATGGCATCTGTCCCAGGCCACCTCAGAGCTGAGCCCCACAGGGAGCATTCAGGGATTACTTGGTAAAATGGGGAGAGGGATGGAGGCCTCACCTGTCTCTCAGGGGCTTCCATATAATCTGCTGTCATCAGAAGTGTATGAATCTGTGATTTAACATGGACAAGGTCCTGACAAGCTGCTAAGGACGTTCCTAGCGCCTTATACAGGAAACTCTGAAAGAAAGAGACCAGCCCTGGGATATCAGGAACACAACGTGCCTGTCAGTACAGACCCAGCTCAGCAACACTCAGGAAGGAACAAGACAGCCAAGTCCAAGCACCCATGCTGCAGAAACATCCCATCTTCTAGCCCAGCCAGAGAACCAACAATGCAGTACAGACAAGCAGCCTGTCCAAGCAAATATTGGAAGGGCAGGGGGGCAAGAGAGCAGGGAATAAGTACAAACACATTTTATACGCAGAATAAAATATCAAATAATGAAACCTTGAGAGAAGCCTTATGCAGCCCTCCAATCAGAATTTCAGGGGAAAGTAACTAGAAACTAAACCTTAACAGAGAACAAACCTTCTCTTTGGAGGGGCTGGCATAGCCGGCCATCTGCCAGCTCAACTCAAGGGATATCTGGCTGCTCCAGGCACTGTCGTCTATCATCTCCAGAGATGTTCTTAGGAACTGAGTGTAAAACCAGAGTTAAAGCAGATGGTTAACTGCAAGAATGTGGGGGCTGTTGTGGGGTTTGGGGTTTTGGTTGGTTGGTTGGTTTTTGCTTCCTTGTTCTGTTGTAAACTTTCCAATATTCAGGTGTCCTGGGAAGATTATTTCCCTATTGAGAACTATAAACATTGACAACCCAGACTTCCTCTGCCTCTTGTTCTTGAACCTTTGCCTGAGGATTCCTCTCAGGCCCCAAACCCAGATGGACAGTGAATTGGAGAATGAGATGGAGCCAAGACATCTGACCATCGAGGAGTGATTTTCCAGTGGATGGACGATGGCTCTAGTCAACTTTGAACAAAGGGCCCTGGACTACGAAGGACCAGGCACCTTCTCTGAAGTGCTATGGACCCTTTATGACACCTCCCGAGGTACCCAGGGTTGTGAGGGACCTCACTACCACCTGCCCTTAGCATGAGGAAGCCTTTTCTGTACCTGCCAAGTGTCAGCTCCTGACTCTGCCAGTCACAGGAAACACAAGCACACCCTTCTCACCCTGTCCAGGATCCACTGTCCTTCCACAGATAAGCAATCAGTACACTCCAACCGCTCGCCCTCTGGACATCCCCAGAATGTCCAGCCCCTGTTCCACTGGACACTCACAGAATTCAGAGGTTTGCTACACACCACCTTACCAGTTTCACCTCAGCATCACCGCTCCATTTCACACACTTCAATACATTGACAGTGAAAAGAAGTAGAGTTTAATTCACCAAGATCAGAGATTTGAGAAGCAGCAAGAATAATTAATGTACACAAATGGTTACATAAATATAAAATCCTAACACACTTCTAGAGCTTCAACTTAAAGAAGCTAACAGTCCCCTGTCTCACAAGGGATAGCTCCCCCAAATCTCTCTCCCAGCAGGAAACACCCAGACCAAATGTGATCCTCCATTCATAAGACAAGCCAGTTGGCAATTTGTCCAATAGGTGAAGGATACCTGGTGCAGGATACCTCTGGACCTCCAGATATAGTTCCAAGCATCCATTGTCCGCTTGTAATCAGGGTACCCCCTATTGTTTGTTTGTTTTTCTTGTCTCGAATCTCCTCTGGAGACTTTGCAATCACTTGATTAGAATTTTGCTCTATTGATTAGCATCCACTGTGAATAATTACTCAGTCTACATACAGCCATTCAAACAGCTAAGCATCTTCTGCCTGAAAGAAACTTCTTTATCACCTTCTGGTGACCAGCCCCAACGCACAGACCTTCAAAGCATCAATTTCGGTAGACAACCATAACGCCTTAGATATTATCCATCCAGTCACTGTGCAATGATTATGAGGATTATGCAGTGTGGCACAGGCATCCAGGAAAGGCTTTACATGACACCCTTTGATGATATAGAGATCAGATCCAGGGAATCCTGGGAACCCTATGCACTCCTGTGGCCTCTGCCAGTGGGTACCCAAAGGACCCGGGGTCACACCCTCAACTCCCATTGAAGTCAGCCAGAGGTTAGTAACTCTCAGCACTTTGCTGTTTCAGGCCCGACTTTTGAACAGCAGCCAGGAAATATCAGAAACCTCACAAGAGAACCTAATCTTAGTTGATTTTTGAGCCCAAAGAATTTCAAATGAGGCTGGATCTGGAATGGGAAATTCTAGAGTGTAATCCAACCCCAAATGGAACTCCAAACCTTCTGGGGCTTCTTTGTCACTAGGTCCTTTCCTTTCATTTTCAGCCCTCGCCATAAAAATCTTCCTTGTCTGGATTTACATGAGGCTGTAAAGAGCTCTTTCTGACCACAAAGACTTCTCCATGAGATACAGACACCAAACCTTGTCTTGTCTCTTTTCCTTTTTGGGTTTCTCAGAGCAAGTTTTCTTTTGAGTGGCAAATAGAAAAAAAAAATCCTTTAGACGTCCCCCAGTGATGCATGAGCACCATTAGCATGCTGGGTTTCTGGTTAAGTTTTGTGTTGTTCCCAGGGGTAATACAGAGGGATTTATAACGAGAGCTGGTTGAACAATAGTAAGGCCATTTCACAAAACAAGTGGGATTTTTTTGTTTTCTTGATTTTTCAACATACAAATGAAAAGTGAAAACACAAAAATATTTTGCTTTTCAAAATAAAAAATGACCATTATTCAATTCTTTGTTTTCCCCATTTCCTTCCCTTTATCCCTCATCCCCGTGCTTTTTTCCCCCTCTTCCACTTTGTGATTGAAAAGCGGAGGAGGGGGGAGGGGGAAGGAGACAAACAGCAAAGCAACTGGAAAAAAAAATCAGCTTCAGTTTCAAAAAACTAAACATTTTCTATTTGGGTTGGGGTTATTTTGTTTTGGGGTTTTTTTGTGTGTGTTTTAAAAAAACAAAACAAAACAGAACCCTGAAAAATTTGAAAATGTTCCATGAAAATAAAAAGGCCATTTTTAATTGAACAAAAGTTGCAAATGAAATGGTTTGACCAGCTCTGCTTATAATGAATAATTTATCATTAATTTTTTCCCCAGCTGATATATTTGGAGGGGGAAGAGAGGACTGTGACAATACATCTGAAAGCCATCCTCTACCTGAAGCAGCATGTGCTCCCACCGTGCATGGTCCAGGGAATTCTCTGTGTTTCCTATAAAGCAGGAGGCAAAACAATAATGTCACCTAGATTCGCAAGAAGAGTCATCCCAGGTATCTCCTTTCCAATCAGTCCTTCTAAAACTCCTGGTCTGCCAAGCTGTAACATACCTGGGCTTTCAAGGCGAAATGGAACTGTACCTATTGGGTTCTGGGAGAGTCACCCCGCTCCTGTCCTGAGGGGCTTAAAACAGCCCTGGGCGAGGGCTGTAGGAGGGAAAGAGGTGAGAGGTTTTTCGCAGGAGTGGGGGGTGAGATTCTGTGGTCTGCGTTGTACAGGAGGTCAGACTAGATGATTATAATGGTCCCTTCTGACCTTGATATCTATGAATCTATGAAAGGGATTAACAAGAGCTGGGCTGACGGGGAAAGCAGCCACAGCTGTAGCCAGGGTAATCAGGGCCCAGCTGGCCCTTATAAGAGGGCCGTGGGCCAGTAGGAGAAGGTCTTTCTCTCTAGTTTTGAAGGGAGTAGGGCCTGCCTGCAGAAAGGGTACTGGGAATGAGGGTGGGCTGGGCTGGGGAAAGGCCAGAGGAGCAGGGAAGCTCTAGGGTGGCAACTCCCCAGGCTATCGGGCCTGGCCCAAGGCCCATAGGGGTACTGGGTTGCAGGGAAAGGCAGCAGACCCAAACCCCCTTGCCTGTGGTGACTGGCTCTTACACTGCAATCTGCCCCAAGGTGCAGGGGCCCAGACTGAGGCAAGGTGGGGATTAGAGGGTTGGGCGTTCCCCAGAGAAGGGAGACCCATAGAGACTGAGGGGGTACTGCCAGGGCGCAGCACCCTGGGTAAAAAGGGCACCGGGGTCTGAGAGGGACACGGGCCTGCAGAGGGTGCTCTGTGCTGGAAAGAGCTAATTCCCAGATGGCCAGCAGGAGGCGCTGCAGGGGTGAGTCGTTGCGCCGTCACAGGGACCTGCGCCGACGTTCTTTGTTGGACCAACAGAAAATGTCCTGTTTCAGAGTAGCAGCCGTCTCAGCCTGTATCCACAAAAAGAAAAGGAGGACTTGTGGCACCTTAGAGACTAAGAAATTTATTGGAGCGTAAGCTTTCGTGAGCTACAGCTCACTTCGTCAGATGCTACGTACCCTGCTGGCATTTTTATTCAGGGTCCGTCAACCCACCAGGAGTGAGATGCTGAGCACTCCCAATTCCGCTTGACTTGAATGGGAGCTGAGGGTGCTGAGCACCTCACAAAACTCTTCAGCACATCAGAAGACTGGGTTTAGTAGGAATACAAACTTTTCCTGCAGAATCAGAGATTCTGGACTTGATCCGAACTGGATGTAAATCGGTGTAGCTTCACTGAAGTCAATGGAACTATACTGATTTACATCAGCTGAGAATCTGGCCCTGTTTCTGAGTGTCCAGCTCTAACCTAGCCTTCTTTAATGGCGGCACAGTGTAGTGCTGGGGACTCTGTACAGCCGCAGCAAGGAGGGAAGATACAGCTCATTTTTTAAAATCTTTGTTGGAATATCAAACCCGCTTGTCCATGGGGGGGTTCGACGTTCATGAGAAACATAGCGGGCTTGTGCTGCACCTAGGGTCTGTCCTGCTCCCCAGAGACTAGACAGGTGCAGCTCCGTCACTGGAGCTCTGCTGGCATAACGCCATCATGTAGACGCAGCCTGCGCTGACTGAAGGGTTTTTTCCATGGAGGTCAATAGAGTCGTACCACTGTAAAATTGGTGAAAGACATTATTAGGCCCACAATACCTAGATTCTCCCTAGGGCACCCACTTGGCCAACCTAGCTTTTATGGCGCAGGTTTCTTATGGGTTTTTTAATTGAATCCCCCTTGAAAGTAAATGTGGGGTTTAATTTTCAGAAAAAGTCCGTTTGCAAAATCAGACTCTATATGTAACCCCAAAATCTTTCACTAACCTCCAGCTTCATGCGTATTGACCTTCCCAAAAAATAACCTAGCAAAGGCATGGGGGAAAGTGCTGTGACATTTCCATTCAGCTGAAACCTTCCTGGCCTGATTCTGCCCTGTTTGAATTGGCCTCAGTGGTTCACAGCTATCCAGAGGAAGGAAAAGTGTGGGCCTAGAAGCCCCATTTCAATTCCCCACTGTTCCCACGTACTGCAACAGGAATGGCACAACACACGTCAATACGAAGCTGCATTTTCTGGCTTCCCTTCTATTCTCCATGGACCACACTCCTCCTAACTAACACTTTACCTTCAATGTACTGCAGCAGAGATGGGATCTTTACTACCCACATCTCACCCACTGCTGCATGGACAGTTTGGTGCAGGGCCTTTAGTAACTGCAAGGCAGCACATCCGTGTCCTTCTCTTTCATAAGGGGATGAGGCTACTACCTGTCAATGAGAGAGAAAGAACAGGCTAAGTTTTGTCAGCACAATACCCGTTTGTTCCTGAGGGAGGGAATAGTTCAGAGACTCTCATTGTGGAGACAATCCAAGAGAGTTGTTGCTTCTACTGCAGTGCCTTCCTGAAGAAGAAAGCATTCTAGCTAGTAGGAGGATGCAGGACAGTGCGTCTCAGGAGAGGCCGGAGAGAGAGAGAGACCCAGTCATACACATTCCTCAGCCTAAGTCAAGCATCTAGCTACAAAACCAATGTGTATAGTTAACTGTCCCATTCCACAGAAAACCTATTCTCATGGTCTACTCACCAGGAGTCGCGCCAGCAGCCCCTGGGGTGTAGGGAGTTGCACTAGGGAAAGAAACAGAATAGCGTTAATTATGCCAGGCTTTGCAGAGAGTCCTGCTGATGTTCTTCACCTATCCATTTCCAACATGCCCACCAATGTTGAATACAGCTGATAATAATTTGCATTTCCATAGTGCTTTCAGTCTGAGCATCTCAGAATGCTCTACAAACATGTATGAATTCCACCTCATAGCACCTCTGTGAGGTTGGCATGAATTACTCCTTCATTTCACAAGTGGGGAAGCTGAGAGAGAAAGATCAAGTGATTTCCCCAAGGTGACATCCGAATTTTGGTGGCGAGCTGGGAACAGAACCCACATTTCCTAGCTCCCTCCCATGGCCGTGTTGTAATCACAAGACCATCCCTCATTCATTTTAGCCTCCTGATTGCAGATGAGAGAACTGGAGCAGACTGAACCTGTTCATTTCATAGTGCCTGGAGAGAAGAAATGAAAGAGTTTCTCTTATAAACCTCGTCCACTGTAGTCGAGGCAAGCAGCTGCTTCTCCTTCCCGCTGCTTTTTCTCAGCCAGTTCCCTCAGGCATCTGCAAAGAGGCTTCAAAGTACCCGTGTACTGAGCTGGCACCACATACTCCAGCAGCCTTGGCCATAACACCTGCAGAGAAGAGCGAGACTGCTCAGTACGGAGCTATTTCCGTTCCCCCACCTCCAGTATCCTGCTGTCTGAATCCCTCCCTGCCATGTAGCTTCTCCTTTGATTCCTCACGGACCCTTCCCTAACCTATCACCTCATCTCTCTCTCCCCATTAGCTCACTCTACCTGTCTGGTGCCCCCTCACTCTGTCTTTTAAAGACACTATCTTGTTTGGTGAGTGTTAGGATATAGATATTCAGGCCTGTCTGCAAAGGCCTGTACTTTAAGAATGTAGGTGTATTCTTATCACTTGGCTAGTTATACAGGTATAAAAGAAAGAATCAAAATCACTGTCTGCTGGTGTAAGAGCCTTCTCTTACTGTGACAGTCTGAGGCCCTGTTCTTAGGCTAAGGCCTTTGGCTAAGCAGCAGACGCAGCCATAAGCTAGAAAGCGAACAGTCACATCCTCACAGTCCAAACTAGTCACACTGAAATCAGGTGCTATTGGGCTGTTAGGAATACAATCCTATCCTGATAGTGCCTATCACCTCCAGAGAAAGGGAAGGGCCTAGAAGATGTAAAAGGAAACTTAGTTTGACAGCATCCTGTCTGGCAAGAACTCACTTACCAATACTGGGATGTGAAATCCTCACTTCTGTATTGTCTTGTCATTATCATAGAATCATAGAATATCAGGGTTGGAAGAGACCTCAGGAGGTCATCTAGTCCAACCCCCTGCTCAAAGCAGGACCAATCCCCAATTTTTGGCCCAGATCCCTAAATGGCCCCCTCAAGGATTGAACTCACAACCCTGGGTTTAGCAGGCCAATGCTCAAACCACTGAGCTATCCCTGCCCCCATTATAGTTCCAACTTTGCTATTGTTTGTCTGTATAATCTCTGTCTGCTTCTGTGCTTGTTCCTGTCTGCTGTATAATTAATTTTGCTGGCTGTAAACTAATTAAGGTGGTGGGATATAATTGGGTACATAATCATGTTACAATATGTTAGGATTGGTTAGTTAAATTTCAGGAACATGATTGGTTAAGGTATAGCAAAGCAGAAGTCAAGTTTTACGATATAGTCTGCAGTCAATCAGGAAGTAGGGGGGTGGGGGAAATGGGAACAGGGAATGGGGGTAAGGAAATTGGAATCATGTTTGGCTAAGGGCAGGAATGGGAACAGGGACACAGGTGTAAGGCTCTGTGATGTCAGAGCTGGGAAGGAGGATACTAAGGAAGGAAACTGGAATCATGCTTGCTGGAAGTTCACCCCAATAAACATTGAATTGTTTGCACCTTTGGACTTCGGGTATTGGTGCTCTCTGTTCATGAGAGAAGGACCAGGGAAGTGAGTGGGTGAAGGAATAAGCCCCCTAACAGTGAGCAATTGGGTTCGCACCCAGAGATGAATCCTCTTTCCCAGCATTAGAGCATAATGGAGATATTTAGATTGTAACATAAGCTTACTCAGAACTTGACAGACCTATATAAGGCACAGTCCCAGCCCCAATATCTCTTCAAATCTAGGATCACCAACTCTACATTTCAGAAGTATTCATGGGGGATCTAAGGGGAAGTTGCACTCAGATAGTGGAAAGAATTAAGAGACGATCTCTGCAACATGATTCCTTCCAGTTAAGTTGCTTTATATCTTTTCTCTACTGTGAACCGCTTACTCCATGATGAAGGGGTCACATCATCCCTGACATGTTTCAGAGGAACAGCCGTGTTAGTCTGTATTCGCAAAAAGAAAAGGAGTACTTGTGGCACCTTAGAGACTAACCAATTTATTTGAGCATGAGCTTTCGTGAGCTACAATAAGCTATTACCAGCAGGACAGTGGGGTGGGAGGAGGTATTGTTTCATGATTTCTGTGTGTATATAAAGTCTGCTGCAGTTTCCACGGTAAACATCTGATGAAGTGAGCTGTAGCTCACGAAAGCTCATGCTCAAATAAATTGGTTAGTCTCTAAGGTGCCACAAGTACTCCTTTTCTTATCATCCCTGACATGAATTTGACATGCTGATCCTCCATTATGCTGACTGTGCAGAAGGCTTCCTTGTGGAGGGGTACAAGGAACGTAAGGAAGAACGTCCCTATTTCAAGAAGCAGTAGCAAGAGGTCACTTACTTGGGTCATTCCATTGACTGAGGTGTCCAGACATTGCAGGATGTCAATGCACAGGGTTTGGATCGTGCTTTCTTCCTCAACATCCTGGGTGAGAAGTGTTGTACCCTGCTGTGAGATAGCTAGATCGAACTTATTCGCGAGTAGTAAGACACTGGCAATAGAACCAGTGTCCTTCTCTTACAAAGCCATCTTGAGCATTGACCTATGCCTGCTTTTATACTGCACTGGAAGTGCACAAACGTCTGAAGGGAAGAGAATAATAGAAACTCCGAACTGGTGGGTCAGATCCCAGGCTTAGGAAAACCCTAAAATGAAGGGAATGATTCACTGAACACAAAAGAGTTCCCCCACAGTGTTCAACTTTTTAAAATTTGAAAAACTGTTTCATCTTTTGATCTCTGAGGAAAAACATTCCGATTCTGCCCAGGGGAAATAAATTTGCAGAACCAGGGGGATCCAATCTCTTTGTTCTGATGCCCCAACCAGCTTGGTCATTCTGTGTGTAGTGAGTGTGATTCTATCAATGGGACCAAAACTGGCCTGATGAGAAAAAGCAGCCTTCTTTAAGAGATATGTGTGTGTGGTTATTGCCACAAGCTCCAACTTTGTAGAAAAGGGGCCAGGCAGAGCTAAGATCTTCCACAACTTACTGTCAAGTTGAACTGTTTATGTTCACACATATCACGGATTCAGTCATGGAGCACAAAGTGTCTGGGGCCGGCGGCTGTGTCCATGGATAGAAATACGGACTGAAGATATTTTTATGCAACCTGCATAACCTGAGTGTTTTGCTGATAGTTTAGTTCTGCTTTGACAGCCACAGAACGGGGCATCGTTCTGTTTTTTGGAGAGTCTATTTACAACAAAAAGATGTGCTTCCTTGTACAGGAACATTTCACTGAAAAATGGTGTTTTCTGAATGTTCAATGACTCATCAGAGGTTGGAGCAGCATAGATAACTCTGTTAGATGGAAATACCCAGTGTGAGATTCTGGTCTCTGTTACACTTGTATAAATCCAGAGTAACACCACTCAAGTCAGTGGAGTTACCTTGACTTTACACCAATATAACGGATCCGATTCTGGCTCTATTCATTCAGTCCAGCTGTCCTGGAGTCAAAACTCCCACTGAAGTCAAGGGGAGCAATCAGCATGCAAGAATGGTAGGACCGAGTCCTAAGTGTTAAGAACTCTCCTTACCAGTTTGCTGGTGGACACACTGAACTCGCTGAAAACATATGCTACCAGATCCCATGCTGCACAATTCTCCACACTTCCTGAACTGAGCAGCGTCCTGATGAAATGAAGAGCTGCCTTCCTCACCTGCAAGGGTAGAGATTACACACAGCACTTCTTGTGAGCCCTTCTGCCTGAAATAGGAGCTAGGATATGATAGGAGAGTCCTTATGCTTTTGATTTTGTCTCCTTGGATTAGAAACATGGATACATTTAACACCGGCAGGAGAATGACATGCCTTCTCTATTCTGCAGTCTCTCATCTGGATCGGAATGAAAGCTCCACCCAGATATCCATTCATCCCATAACACTGAAAAAGTTGAAATAGTTCACTGTTCCACACACAATCTTACCGTAGCATTCTGATCACTGAGAGTAGATTTCACTGCCTTCACAATCAGAAGCTTTTTAACTCTTGTCTCAGGCACTGAAAAATAAGGAGAGGTGTACAGTGCTTCTTTGTTCCACACACACTCACTTTCCACATTGGAATTAATCCTGGATTTCAAAGGGCCCTAGTTAAGAATAGTATCAAGCTTCTCTCCTCTACAGAATCAGTGGGGAAGACTTAGGACCAGATTCTGGTCTCAGTTGCACCAGTGTAAATCTAAAGTAATTCCATTTCTCTAAATAGTGCCATCCTACTACCATGATGGAAATATTATAAAGGAGTTTGATAGACTTAGGTGACTGAAGCTAATCTGTGTTTACACCGGCATAACAGGACTCAGAATCTAGTCTAGAGTGTATAATACTTAGGATTCTCGAGTCAGGAGTATTATTCTATTTTTATCTGATTATTGTTAACATGCATTAGCCCCAAGTTAACTTCTGTATTTGAAGTTGAAAAAGACCTTGACAAATATCTTGGGCTACATTCAGCACTTAGTTGAACCTGTTGATTTCTGTGGGGCCATATGGGAGTAACTTAGGGCAGCATTTGGTCCCTTAGGGGATCTCCAAACCACTGGTGACTGTGTGTTCTGGAGCCTCTGTGCCCCAGTTGCAGAGGTGATGAGTCTGCTGCAGCCCTGCCGTGCCTACACAGCCTTGGTTCTTTAGCTCAATCTCGAGTAGCTCAAGCTTTTAGCTCTGGATGTCCTCAACTCAACCCTCAGCATGTCGGCCAAGAGGGCAGCTGGCACAGTTGCTCCTGTGTTACTTACAGTCAGCCCCAACAATAGCTCTCAGGAAATCTAAAGACGCCACACGAACGGCCTCATGCTCAATCTCCAGCTGCTCGTGTAGAAATGCCAGCAGATCATCAGGAGAAGAACGGGCTGCAAGGGAAGAAATCACATCCTCACTGTCTGCAGAACTCTTCTTCTTACCGTACCTCACAAAGGTAAGGAAGTTACAAAGAAACCACTGTGTAACTCAGAGTCTCTTCCCCTTACCTAGCAGAAGTACACAATGGAACAGCTCTTTGTGGTTTTCTCTGCTGAGCTGCTTAGCTGGAGAACAGATCTGTGGGAAGAAGGGAAATGGTGAAAGAAAAACGAATCAGAAGCAAGGGAAAAGAAAAATGTTCAATTCATTTCTAAGCTTCCACTTCCTGCTTGTCCAACTAGAGGTCTGAACCCCAGGGAGATGGTCCTGCATGCACAGCAAGACTCCAAGACAATGACCAATACATTAGATAAGAGAAGCTAAAGTGTTTTGAGCAGCAGAGCTGACCTAATCAAGACACAGCCACAGTTTTTACTTTACAACTCTGACTCCCCCTGGTAATCGGCTTATGGTGAAATCGCTTTACAAACTGAGCTGGATAGTAGCTAAGAAAATGAGACCGCTCCCTGCTTACTCTTGAGCCTGCAGAAATCAGTAAGGCATGAGGAGGTCCCCAGGCTCTGCACGATCATTCCATTGATTTTTTAGTGTTAATATGCTTCAGATCTGCTATGCCTAAGCTGAAGGGATCCAAGCAAAACCACCCCTCACCTGGTTGTGCAGAGCACTGCAGATGGCTTGAAACTTCCCTTTCGGTAGAGGGATCTTATATTCAACAGAGACCTCCAAGAGCTGGCTCAGACTCTGCAACAGAGGGCGAAAGTCAGATGGTGGGCACACAAAGGAGCCATATGTAGTGACTGAAGCAGATTCAGGGCATTCCTAGATTCCAAGGCCAGACCGGATTCTTGCCATCATCTAGTCTGACCTCCGGTCGGTATGACACAGGCCATAGACCTTGCCCAGAATAATTCCCAGAGCAGAGCTTTTAGAAAAACATACCAATCCTGATTGAAAAATCGTCAGAATCCGCCTCGGCCCTTGGTAAATGGCTCTAATGGTTAATTATCTCACCATTAAAAATGTACGCCGTATTTCCAGTCTGAAAGTGTCTAGCTTCAGTTTCTAGCCATTGGATCAAGTGACACCTTTCTCTGCTAGACGGAAGAGCCCATTAGATAAGAGGAGTCCCTCATGTAAGATATTATAGACTGTAATTAAGTCACCCTGTCACAGGATAGGTCCACCCCGTCAGGGTGGTATCAGGTTGAGGAGGAATTGAAGTAGATCTGGAGCGGCCCAACTGGCCTAGTCTCCCTAGCCACCACAGCAGTCCGGGCTCCTAGGGCAGCATCGCCTAATGGTCGGGATCAGTGCAGCAGCCCTTGGGTGAGGAACCGCGGCCCAACGGCCTGAGTCACTTGGGCTGCCCTTCTCGGGATGGCAGTGCGGCCTAGTGGCCAAAGTCAGGAGACCCACCCTTGGCTGCAGGGCAATGCGGCCTAGTGGCCAGAATCGATAGAACCACCTTTTGCGGCAGGGTAGTGTTGCCTAGTGGTGAGCCCTTCTCCACTGGGTCCTACCTATTCCACAGGGTCCCAGCCCAGGGCGCAGGGGTATCTGCCACCAACTCAGCGGGGATCCTTCCAAAGCATGCTGAGTCAAGCCTGCTACCTCAACTGGATCAATGCTTCGTCCACCTAGGCTGCTTCCCACCCGTTCTTCCGCAGCTGGGAGTCTCAGGGATTCTGGGGTCTCTCCTCCATCTCTGGCATTGGGTGGCTGGGGGTCAGCTGCAGCCATAGTCCGGCTGGCCTCTGAATCCTGGAGCACTGGCAGTCTCTCTGCAGGAACCTGCAATGCGCCTCTGCTCCCTTTGGCAGCCATCCCAGCCTGAGCTGAGCGGCTCTCTTTTGTATCCTGGGTCCAGCTGAAGCATGCCGAGCAGAGATGAGGGGGCATGACCTCCTCGGCCCACAAAGCATGATTAACCCCTGCTGAACCAATGCGGGGTAGGTAAACCCCATCACACACCCTTTTACTTTCTGTGTATTAAACTAAATAGATTGGCTTCCTTGATTCTCCCTCTGTAAGGCATATTTTCTAATCCTTTCCTCACTGTGGCTCTTCTGTCAATTTAGCAACACCCTTTTTGAATTGTGGGCACTAGAACTGGACACAGGATTCCAACAGTCGTCAGACAAGTGCCAGATTTAGAGGTAAAATAACCACTGTGCTCCTCCTTGAGATTCCCCTTTTGATGCATCCCAGCTTTAGCTTTTTTGGCCACAGCATGAGTTCATGTTCAGCTGATTATGCCCCATGACCCCCAAAATCTTTTTCAGAGTCACTGCTTCCCAGGACAGCATCCCCCATCATGTATGTCTGGCCTAAATCCCTTGTGCCTAGACGCATACATTTACATTCAACCATATTTAAAGGCATATTGTTTCTTTGCGCCCCGTTTGCTAAGTGATCTAGATCACTCTGAATCCGTGAGCTGTCCTCTCCATTATTTACCACTCCCCCATTTTTATCTCGTCTGCCAACTTTATCGATGATAATTTTATGTCCTCTGCCAGGTTATTAATCAAAAAATGGTGAAAATCTAATTCCTTCCTGCATCTAACACACTTTTCTCCGTTGCTGCTTGAAGCTTCCAGAATGTCTCGGATGCCATCTTAGAATCATAGAATCATAGAATCATAGAATATAAGGGTTGGAAGGGACCCCAGAAGGTCATCTAGTCCAACCCCCTGCTCAAAGCAGGACCAATTCCCAGTTAAATCATCCCAGCCAGGGCTTTGTCAAGCCTGACCTTAAAAACCTCTAAGGAAGGAGATTCTACCACCTCCCTAGGTAACACATTCCAGTGTTTCACCACCCTCATAGTGAAAAAGTTTTTCCTAATATCCAATCTAAACCTCCCCCACTGCAGCTTGAGACCATTACTCCTCGTTCTGTCATCTGATACCATTGAGAACAGTCTAGAGCCATCCTCTTTGGAACCCCCTTTCAGGTAGTTGAAAACAGCTATCAAATCCCCCCTCATTCTTCTCTTCTGCAGGCTAAACAATCCCAGCTCCCTCAGCCTCTCCTCATAACTCATGTGTTCCAGACCCCTAATCATTTTTGTTGCCCTTCGCTGGACTCTCTCCAATTTATCCACATCCTTCTTGAAGTGTGGGGCCCAAAACTGGACACAGTACTCCAGATGAGGCCTCACCAATGTCGAATAGAGGGGAACGATCACGTCCCTCGATCTGCTCGCTATGCCCCTACTTATACATCCCAAAATGCCATTGGCCTTCTTGGCAACAAGGGCACACTGCTGACTCATATCCAGCTTCTCGTCCACTGTCACCCCTAGGTCCTTTTCCGCAGAACTGCTGCCTAGCCATTCGGTCCCTAGTCTGTAGCTGTGCATTGGGTTCTTCCGTCCTAAGTGCAGGACCCTGCACTTATCCTTATTGAACCTCATCAGATTTCTTTTGGCCCAATCCTCCAATTTGTCTAGGTCCTTCTGTATCCTATCCCTCCCCTCCAGCGTATCTACCACTCCTCCCAGTTTAGTATCATCCGCAAATTTGCTGAGAGTGCAATCCACACCATCCTCCAGATCATTTATGAAGATATTGAACAAAACCGGCCCCAGGACCGACCCTTGGGGCACTCCACTTGATACCGGCTGCCAACTAGACATGGAGCCATTGATCACTACCCGTTGAGCCCGACAATCTAGCCAGCTTTCTACCCACCTTGTAGTGCATTCATCCAGCCCATACTTCCTTAACTTGCTGACAAGAATACTGTGGGAGACCGTGTCAAAAGCTTTGCTAAAGTCAAGAAACAATACATCCACTGCTTTCCCTTCATCCACAGAACCAGTAATCTCATCATAGAAGGCGATTAGATTAGTCAGGCATGACCTTCCCTTGGTGAATCCATGCTGGCTGTTCCTGATCACTTTCCTCTCATGCAAGTGCTTCAGGATTGATTCTTTGAGGACCTGCTCCATGATTTTTCCAGGGACTGAAGTGAGGCTGACTGGCCTGTAGTTCCCAGGATCCTCCTTCTTCCCTTTTTTAAAGATTGGCACTACATTAGCCTTTTTCCAGTCATCCGGGACTTCCCCGGTTCGCCACGAGTTTTCAAAGATAATGGCCAATGGCTCTGCAATCACAGCCATCTACATACTTTACTATGTTTACACAGTTGTGTAGTGCCCTGATGCTATCAAACAAGTCCATGATACATTGGTTCCCTCCAAATCATGGGTATTTCAACCCCCAAAGTGACCACATACTCTGTACTAGAAAGCTTCAACCAACATAGACGGTGAGTAAATATCACTACCAAGAAGTTATAGCTGTCTCATGACTTCATTTACAACTGTGTAGCCCCACTGAAGACAGAATATGGCCCCTTACTTCTCGCTCATGTGGTACTGAGGGTGGATGAAACAGAGAGACAAGGTGAGTGAGACAATATCTTCAATTAGATTATCACACCCACCTTGTCGCTCCAATATCTTGGACCAACATGGCTACAACAGCACTGCATCGAACGGTAGATGAAACAGACAGGCAATGATTTTATATCTATCTAGTTATGCAGTGCAAAGCAATGACCCTCAAGCCTCCTTGTTATTAATTTTCAACCGTTGACAGTTGACTTGGTACTGACCAGAGACAACATATGGTAGCCCCTGCTCTGAGGAGCTTATGATCTAAAAGAGAGACACAGAGTTGACAGGATGTTTTGGGAAATCACAAGGAGAGAGTATCTTGTTATGCAGGTGTTTTTTTTTTTTTATCTCCTTCTCCTCCTCCCCAGGAAACAGAGGATGCTTTTCATCAGAGGCAGTTACCTACAAATCTTGTTGCCTGGGTCACCATGTGTATAAAGCCAGAACTTGTGTGCATATTTATTATCTAACAAGTCACTATCTAGACCAGGAAACCCCACTGGTAGCAAATTCCTCCTGCAGTTCACATATGCACACACAGAGAAAGTTACCTTAATGAGTGGTACCTCACCTTGGTGACGTGAAAAACATCAATTTCCTCCTTATATTGCTCAAGGAGCCATGAGATCTCCTTAAATATCGGATTTTGTGGCTCCTTTTTGTGTAGTAGGATGCCCATCATGGGACCAAGGGCTTTAATGATGGCCTGCTTGAGCTGCATAGATGAGACACAGAATTTATGTTCCTATGAATTCATTCAATATCTTCCAATAGGCACACCTTTTCTACTTCTAATGAGTGCAATTTCCCTTGTTCCACTGTCGGAACGGTCCTATCCCAATATTTCCTGGTAAAGAACCAGGACTCGTAGGGTTGGTGTCAGGATTATATTCTAATGCACCTCACAACTAGAGCAGGTAAAATATTTCCCCAGATTAATATGCATTCTAGGCCAACTCATCCCTGCTGTAACTCCACTGGGGCTGAATGGACTTAGACCAGGAATTAATTTAGCCCACTATCCCGGGTTCATCTGCACATTAGGTGCACAAAACTAGAATCCATGTACACTAGGTACAGACTGAATTTCCATGATGTGGTGACATTATAAATGTATGGGTTTTCGATGTTTTACATGACACTCTGTTCCATCCAAAAGGACCTACCATTAAATGCCATCATCACAAAGAGTGCCAGACACACAGAATGTAACATCACAATTTCCGCTGAAGGTTTAGAAAGTCAGCAATTCTCACCTCCAGCTCCTCACAGGTCAGCCAGTTGCTGGTCACATGACAATATAAGGGAAGAATTTGATTGCAGAATTGTGATTCACCCATTCTGGGGAATGAGCACTTTTCCCAGTTCATAAAATATCCATTCACTGCCCTTGAGCATTTTTCCAGAACTGCAGGGAAGGAGAGAAGACAGGCAATGTGAAAAGGACATAGTAATAATGAGGAGAAGTTGCTTTCTCAGAGAAGACACCCAGGCCTATCGTTTACTCCAATTCCATGGCAGCTCCTATCAGGACTAGATGCTGAAATCCCATATCAATTTGGAGCTATTTCTCTTTCCCCCATTCCATTTCTTGTTTCTTAAAAGGCTTTTTTCTTTGTACATCTCTCCATCTTTTTTCAATGACCATCATTTGAAGACTCGCGTCCTCTGCAGTTGTTGTTTATTCAACCCGAACACTGTATGATTTCATCTTGAGTTACAGTTTGTCTGAAAGATGTTCAGTGCCCCTAACTGCCATTGGCTTCAGTGGGATTTGAAGGTAGTGGGGAGCACTTTGCCCTAAAAGTAGGTGTATCTCGTGTCCTTGCTAAGAGGAATTAGGGCCCAATCCTGTTCTCTATGAAGTGGATGGCAAAATTCCCATTTCCCTCAAGGGCACAGGATTAACCCCTTACTGAGCATCACCTGAAAAGCAAAGGAAGAGAGAAGTGGAGAAGAAGAGAAGACAGAGAAAGAGGGTGAAAGGAGATGATGATGATGAAGAAACTAAGGAGAGAGAATGGGTGGAGGAGTGGGAAACAGGGGATTTTTAAATGTACAGTAATGAAATCTGCTCCCTTCACCTCCTCCCACAGGAGCCTCCTGGCAGAGGGGCAGCTTCAGCCTTTGTGTCTGTTCATTTTAAACGATATGCGTGAGTCACAAAGGGCCTGAACTTACAAATGCTCAGCACCTCCTGCAAAGTAAGGAGCATTCTCAACTTCACTGAGTGCCACGGGAACCAAGGAACGCAGCACCTGGTGCAATCCAGGGAAGGGAGCACAGTTCAGGGCCTGTTTGCAGACTTGGTCAGTCACTTAAATCTGTACCAAGACCCCCTAAATATCCTGGCTGGGACGATTTAACTGGGAATTGGTCCTGCTTCGAGCAGGGGGTTGGACTAGATGACCTTCTGGGGTCCCTTCCAACCCTGACATTCTATTCTATGATCCATTTGGGGCACCTACAGGAAGTGCTGGCACTTACCACCACAAAAGGCTTGTCTCATCCTGCTGTCCTCGACTAACTCCAACATGGAGATCATGGCGTTCAGGATCATTCCCACAAAAGGGATACACTTAAGTGCTGCAGAGAAAGGCCAGAAGAGAAGGAAGACAGACAATCAGCTGCTCTCTGCCTTCTTACAACACACTTAGAAACACTGTGGGGCAGGATGCTATGGGTTCCGAGGCCATTGGCGCTGCGTAAGCAGAGCAGAATGGCTTTAAAGCAGCCATTGAAAGCCAGTGGGGGAGTCACCCTGAAGAGGGGAATCCTCCACAAGTGTACAGCTGTGCCCAATGCCCAACTCACTCCCAGAGTAAGGGGAGAGAGCACTGGGGCGGGATGGGAAGTGGGGTGGAGAAGAGCTCCACTAGACCTGATCTTCCACTCATTCCCATCCTTCAGGTACTTCACTCAGGGGCATAAGTTAGAGCTTGCACCTCCGGCTGGATCGCTCATGATCTGGAGGCCAGAACTAGCAACAGCAGTTAATCTTGTGTTTCTACACACACACTCAAACAGAGCTCTGTTTAGCGGTAACATTTTTAGGTAGAGAGATAATCCCCTGTCCTTAAATGAAAAACAATCACTTTGAAAGAAAAGAGGGAAGTGACCATACCATAGGCGGATGACAGGTTGCCCAACGTAATGAAAATAAACTCCTCAGGCAGCTCCAGATGATACATCAGCTCTAACATGACATCGCTGAAATAGCAGCGTGCCAGAGTCACTAAGGTGTTGCTAGCTGCCACTTTTAGTTCATTTCTTGCTTCCTAAAAACAAAAACCAAAAGAGAGAGACTGAGGTGACTGAAGCCAGTTGCACTAGCCAGAGTTGTTTACATGAGTCAAGTCCTTATTTCTGTGCACAAGTTGTGAATGAACCAACCCAACTTTCTGAGGGTAGAGTCATTCGTCATAAATATTCCTTGAGTCACTTGGCTAAACAGTTTTCAGCCTTCGAGTTGCTTGCAAGCTGCTTCTTACTAACTTACCTGAGTCTCTCTCATGTGGTTTGAGGCTAGTGTTGTTATTTTCTTCAGAAGCCTTCTCTCCAGGCCCTGGGTGTCCTGCTGTAAGACTTTCTCCAGGACACAGTAAATGTCTACTCTGTTTTGCTGGGGACAAAACATAAAAGAGAAGAATTGGGAAAACTCTTTCTTGCCGACCAGACAGTAATGTGGCTAATAAGCCCCTGCCCTAATTGGTGGCTTAATTGGTGTAAAACGTGCCCGGCCCTCCACAAGCACCGCATTGAGCAGCGCTTCAGAAGCAGCCGAGCAACTGACATTGTTTAATCTTCCTGGAGAGAAAAGAGCCAGAGGAAGCGCCCTTCACTGCCCCCTTCTCTAGTTTCATTTATTCAGAACAAACAATAAAAATGAGCACCTTGCCCTTGCTCTAGCCACTCCAGGCAGAATTTGTAAATGTGGAATATAAAATACCCAACTCCTGCAGTAAGTCCTCAACCGGTCCCAGAGGCAATGAACTCAGCCGTTAGATCTACACGGGAGTGGGTTTCTGAGTGGGGGTGGAGGGACACATGTGGACAGGGGGTGCCAGGACCCACGGGGGTGCAGGAACACATGGAGACAGGGGCAGATGTGCCTTACTGAATGGGAGAGGTTAGGGGTCAGACAGGGTCTGCATGGGGGGAGCTGCCTAACAATTCCTCCCCGCCCCTCCCAAAAAAACTCTTCCATACTTTTCCCACCCATACCCAGCAACGCTCCAAGTTCACACCCAGGCTCCTTCCCAGCAATTTACTTCCCTCTCCCTCAGCTCCTCCATTACCCCTGACTCTACCAAGCCTTTGCACTGCGCCTAAGGGGTGCAAGAAATATGGTTCTGTATTGAGTTTAAATGAATTATTACTCTGAGTTCTGTATTAACATGCATAGTAAGGAATCAGTTTGTCAAAAAACATTTCCTGAATCCTTTTTGTTGTCCGTATTCATACAGACATACTTGCTGACAGGTATTTTGAAATAAATAACGAAAAATAATTTTAACGGGTGTAATTATATTGTATTATTTTGACAAACAAAATATGCAGAATTTTGCAGAAATTCTAAAATATTGTACGCATCATTTTTATTTTTTTCTTGCAGAATTCCCCCCGTAGAAAATATATAGATAAGGGTCCCTTCAATGCTATAATCTCAATAATATGTCATCATAATAAAGGAGTGTTGGCTAGGATTTAGAGCAGGGAGTCAGTTCACTTGGGTTTTATTCACATTCTTTGACTAACTTGCTAAGTGGTGTTGAGCAAGTTACTTAATTCCCTGTGACACAAGTCATCCGTAAATGAGGATAATGCTTCCCATTCTCACAAGGGTGCTGTGAGTCTTAATTCATTAGTATTAGGGAAGTGCTTTGAGATTTTTGGATGAAGATGCGAAAGAAGGGGAAAGTATTATTAGAAGAGATTACTGCTAGTCCGATGGTGTACTTTTACTGTCTACAGCCCATGTACTCCACTGTGTGTAAAAGGACAATGCTCTCTTTATAGAGCATTATATCATCCTGATCTGTAAGAACAGCATTTTGCATGATGAGTTTACGCCTGAGGACAGAAGGGCGAATACTGATTCTCCTGATGGTGCGCCAGGCCAAGTTCTACACTGAATTATCCCCGTGCAGTCCCCTGTACCCCCATGAAGTCAGGCAGAATTTGGTGTGGACACCTGGAAAGCGGATGTAATTTCATGAAACTGCCCTACCTCATCCTTTTGCAGTTTCTCGAGCAGAACTGTCAGAACGATAGCCAGCTTGGTCTCGGCTATAAAGGCAATCCTGAGGGCAATTTTGCCCTTATCTTGATCATCCATATGTGCCAGGAGGGAGACAACCTCATTATAAACACCTGAAATTAAATAAAAGGATAGCAGAAATTGGGGCTGGCCTCTTTAATTCACTATCCAGTCAAGATTCTGCAGGAGCCCCAACACCGTGAGAAGTAGACCTGGGAATCGTGGAAATCCTCTTCCTTCCTCCTCATGACCAGGTTTCTTTGCTGAACTACCCAGTGTGCTTGGGGGGAAATCATAATGAAGCAAATTTGCTCCTTTCAAGTAGATCCCCCCATAAAATAATCTTCCTTTCCCTCTTTACTGTCAATTGATGAGTTTTGATAGCATACAGAGTAATAATTTAACTCTAAGCCAAGAAATAGAGCTAAAGTTAAGCACATGCTTAAGAGTTTTGCTTAGTCAGGGCCCCATTTTCAAAAATCCTGAGCACTCAGATGTACCTATTGGCTATGCTGGGAACTTTTGGGGCTCGGTATCTCTTGAAAATCAGGCCACTGTTGGAGAGCTCAGTATGAATTTAGAAGCCTAACTTGAGGCCCCTTGTTTTGAAGAAAGCCTTCAATCTTCTTTTATGGTAGTTTAAATACTTGCAGAGAAGACTCATGGAACGGAGTTCATCCAGTTCATAGAATATCAGGGTTGGAAGGGACCTCAGGAGGTCATCTAGTCTGACCCCTTGCTCAAAGCAGGACCAATCCCCAACTTTTGCCCCAGATCCCTAAATGGCCCCCTCAAGGGTTGAACTCACAACCCTGGGTTTAGCAGGCCAATGTTCAAACCACTGAGCTATCCCTCCCCCCTGTACAGTTGCCTGTAGAGGTCATAAAGGAATTCCCCCGCCCCCCCCCCCACCCCCATGCACAATTGGCGAGGTGTACGCTGTGAGTGGGGTGGGGTGGGGTGAGTCCCTCCAACCTTCATCTGAAGCGTCAGGGATTGACCATAGCAGGAGATGGGACACCTGGTAGGGTGGACCAGTGCTCTAAGATGGTTCAGAGAATCTGTTCCCTTAGCTGTCCTGCTCACATGCTCAGGGTCCAACTGATCTCCAGAGTTGTGGGTGGGAAGGAATTTCCCCCTGGTCGGATTGGCAGGGACCTTTGAGTGGGAGGATGGGGCACTGATCACCTGCTGGGATAATCTGCGTATATCTGACCTAATCAATTCTTGACCATTGCAAGGGCCTCAGGCATTGGTGGAACCTCAGTCTCTCCTGTCCTCTGCCGATGGCACACAACAGTTTTGTCTCCTAAAGACTGAAATGTTTTCGTCCAAGACAAGTTTTGGGGTTCAGGGTAGGGTTGCTAGGTGAAATGTAGTGGCCTGTGAAATACAGGAAGTCAGACTAGATGATCTAATGGTCCCTTCTGGCCTTAAACTCTAGGAAACAATGAAATAGCTGGTGTATGAAAAAAATCAGGATTTGATCTCCCATGTATCTCTTCGCTCTGGGCAGAAATTCTCCAGGAGACTTAATATTTCACAAGAAATCTGAAATGCCGTATTTATCTGTCTCCATTGTAACAGCATTCCAAGCATGAAGGAGGAACTAACAAGATTTCCCCTTCCCAGGAAAGACTGCTTGAGGTTAGGTGATTGCCCATCCGTTATGCAAATTGCATCCTTCAGTTGTAACACCCAGATGCAAACGGAATCATAACTGTAACCTACACTGCCCATCCGTGTGGGATGAGGAGCACTAGTGTTGCTAAGAAATGTGACCCCCATGCTTTGTTCTCTTGCATTTAAGATATTAGCAGAGCTTCATTTAGACAGCTAGAGGAGAAGTCCTTCTGCATTTTTTGTTCTAATTTCCCCTCTCTCTGATGGAGTTGGCTCCATGGATGCAGAAGACACAAAATGAGGACCCATAAGAAACATAAAACAACTGGGAGAAAAGAAGGAAGACCTCCCCCATAACATTCCCTAGAAACTCTGATTCTCAGGAAAGTTTCCAGGTCCAGAGGCTGTAGGCCAACTTCTCAACTGGTGTAAATCAACACAGCTACAAGGAAGTCAACAGAGGGACACTGGTTTACAGCAGCTGAGGTTCTGCTCATACAAAAGGAGAACATTACAGCTAATCTGTATGCCTATGCTTTCTACATGTGTGTGTGAATATAGAATGGATATAGAGAATACAATGCTGACCCTTACCTCTGTCGGTTACCTCCCGCTCACTCACAAATTTATTCATGTTTTAATCTTTCCTCAACACTTCCTCCAGTCCTTTCTCCAAAGAGCTCCAGTACTGACAGGCAGCTGGCCTCTCAGGCTGTCCTGTCCTGTCCAGGATAGCCAGCTCAGATTATGCAAGCACTATTATGACATCGCTGTGACTGTGACATAGCACATAAACTGCTGCTGACCAGGTGGGTGCTGTGATGACATGGACAAGATCCTCAAAGGTATTTAGGCTCCTAACTCGCACTGAAATCAATAGATGTGAGGAACCTAAATACATTTCAATATCTGGGCCCATCCATGTACGCAGTCCAATAGGTGGCTAAATTTGCTCCAGTGTAGAATTTCTCATTCGCTCTAAATCATTTTGAATTTTGGTTCCGTCCCTCTCTCAGCTTGCCACACTTTCCAATATTGGTTTTCTGGAAAATCTGCTCCTGGTTGAATGGATAGAAAATAAAAGCACCGAACAAAGAAAGAGAAGAAACTGCCTTGGAGAATGCACAGTGACACTTGAGTGTGGTTGGTTGGTTGGAATGCACAGTGACACTTGAGTGTGGGTGGTTGGTTTCCTTTGCTTTTTAATTCGGTTGATTAAAAAGCTTGATGAAATCTTATTGGACTGTATTACAAATATTGATTTTATATTGTTTTACAATGAATTGAAATTTATTCTTCATTTCCATGTCCCGCCAAACAAATCAACTAAATTATTTTTTGTTGTGTTTAATACAGTGTGGTGTCATATGTATGGCCATATGTAGAGGCCACACTTGATTTTGGAGATGATGTTGCCTTCAAAGCATTCAGAGTGATGACACTCTTTGCAGTAAACCATATGGAAAAAGAATTCCAATGACATGTGTCCTTTGCTATGTATAAGTGATTTTGTGCCTTACCCTTTCTGATTTTGCCCTTACACGGACATGCTATTCTTTTCTACTCCTCCTTAGTAATTCGTCCATGTTTCCCCATTTTGTAGGATTTCTTTTTGATTTTCAGGTCATTACAAAACTTCTGATGGAGCCATTGGCCTCTTACTATTCTTCCTGTCTTTCCTTTGTATTGGCAGTTGTGCCTTTAATATTGTCTCCTGGAGGTTAAACTGCCAGCTTTCCTGAACTCCTTTATGCCTTAGACTTTTTCCCCATGGGTCGCTACCTACCAATTCTCTGAGGATGTTAAAGTCTGCTTTTGGCAGTCCTTCTCCTGTCATTCTCACTCCTTCCTTTCCTTAGAATCATGAAATCTATCCTTCATGATCCCTTTCACCCAAATCACCTTCCACCTTCACATTCACCACCAGCTCCTCCCTGCTGGTCAGAATCAAGTCTAAAATGGCTGTCCCCCCGCTTACTTCCTCCATTTTCTGAAACAAAGCATTGTCCCCAGTACATTCCAGGAACTTATTGGGTAATTTTGAGTTTTACCATATTCCTTTTTCAGCAGATGTCTGGGTACGTAAAGTCCCCCATTACGATCAGGATTTGTGTTTTGCATATTGCTGTTGTTCATTCTAGAAATGCCTCGTCTCCCTCCTCTTCCTGATTTGGTGGTCTGTAATAGACCCCCTACCAGGACCTCACCCCTGTTTATTCCCTCTTTTATCTTTACTCAGAGACTTTCAACTGGTCTGCTTCTCACCTCCTTCTGGACCTCAGAACAGGTTTACAATGCAATATGTCCTCTCTTTTTTTCCCTGCCTGTCCTTCCTCAACAAGCTATAGCCCTCCATACCAATAGTCCAGTCATGAGATTTATCCCATCAAGTATCTGTGATGCAGTTAAGCTCAGTTAAGATTTATGTACTAAAACTCCCAGTTCTTACTGTTTATTCCCCATTATTATTACTCCTTGCTTGTGTGTACAGACATCTAAGATGTTAAGCAGATGCCCCCATGGATTTCCCTCTTGTTTCTCCTATAATTCTACTGCAATTTTCCACATTTACTTCTCCGCACACAGCTAGTTCTCTATTAAGGCCACCTTTTTTTACCTGGTGGCTTTTTTCACCTGCCCCCTCTGAACTTAGTTTTAAGCTCTTCTCCTAAGGTTGGTGAGTCAGTGCATGAAGATGTTCTTCTCTTTCTTGGTCAGACGGACCCCATCTCTTCCCAGCAAACCTCCTTCCTGCAATAGCATCCCATGGTAGAGGAAGTCAAAGCCTCCCAGAGACCCATCTTCATAACCCGATGTGACGAAGTGGGACTGTTCTTAATGTTTCCTCTGAATAGTGTGGGGGTGCCTCAGTTTCCCCATGGCAGTTCTTAAGTATCTAGGGGGTGGGGTAAGGGTGTATGATCATTGCAGATCCCTAGAGGGCAGGTGTGTGCAGGAGTCTGGACACAGAGAATGGCCGACACCCTGTTTCCTGGCAACTGATGGCCTGGGCCCTTCCCCCCCTGCAAGGTGAGAGCTAAAGGGTTGGAGAACAAAGGAATCAGGTGACCACCTGGCCCGGGAAAGGAACAAAGCCCAGAGGAGGAGGGGCTGGAGGGGGTTTTCAGTTTGGGGCTGGCTGGGACATGGAGTGAAGTGCAGATGTGGTTGTCTGGCTCACTGCCCCCCAAAATGGACCCAGCTGAGGGGTCCCGTTCTCTGCACCTGCAAGCTCTGTTTTAGACCATGTTCCTGTCGTCTAATAAACCTTCTGTTTTACTGGCTGGCTGAGAGTCACGTCTGACTGCGAAGTTGGGGGGCAGGACCCTCTGGCTTCCCCAGGAGCCCCGCCTGAGCGGACTCGCTGGGGGAAAGCGCACGGAGGGGCAGAGGATGCTGAATGCTCCGAGGTCAGACCCAGGAAGGTGGAAGCTGTGTGAGCTGTGTGTCCTGAAGACAGGCTGCTCACAGAAAGGCGACTACCCCAGAGTCCTGACTGACTTCATGGGGAGCAGTTCCAGAGCATCGCCCAGGGACTCCGTGACAACTGGTCGCAGAGGTGGGATGTACTGCACCCCGTGGATGGCGCTTCCTGCAGTAAGTGACTGGGGAGCAGTAACACGAAGGGGGATTGCCAAGGACCAGGCCTGCTGAAGGCTCAGAAAGGAGCAGTTTCGGGGGACGGTTAACCCCTGGGAGTGTGTGACCACCGAGAAGGACTGTACAGTAATGGGGTCCCCCTGGGGATTGCAGTGAGCAGTCTCAGGGGCGGAGGAGTTTGCAGTTCGACTCTGGCAAAGAGGTGGTGACCTCGAGAAGGGCTGGCACACTAGGGGTTCTCCCTGGAAACCGTGGGGAGCTGAGAACACACGGGCCTGTGAGTCCACAACAACTTGGGAGGAGCGGAGTGATGGCCTGTCACCATCTCCTTAAGAAGGACATTGTAACCCTGTGCAAAAAGAGAGGGTTGAGCGTTGGAAAGTTCACCAAAGCAGAGTTAATCGTGCAGCTGGAGGAGGAGGACTGCTCTAAGGAACAGATTCCTGACCCCAACTGGGGCTATAGCAGGATCTGGGAGCAGCTGGAGCGGGAGCCAGGCATCGCCAAGACTCCTGTCCCCGACCAGACGAGGGTCTTCATGATCGGGTTCCCCATCGGGGGATCGAGACGGACGGGATTGGAGCTGAGTCTGAGAGAGCAAGAGGACCCTGGGAGACAGCGAGAGCCCGAGAAAGAGCTGCAGAAACAGCAGCAGCATGAACTGGCGGTGGTGGGGCGGAGAGGCCTAGGGGACCTCCCAGGGATGAGTGGGGATAGATCCCGGGGGGCCAGTTCCGCAGGGAACCTCGAGACTAAATTCCTGCCCCTGGTTAAGGAGGGGTGGCATGTGGATGCCCACCTCACTGCCTTTGAGCAGGCTGGCGATTTGAACCAGGGGGACCCTGCGGAAAAGCCCCGGTGTCTAGCTCCCTTGCTGGGTCCCAAGGCCATAGACTCCGTCAGCCAGATGGTTGGGGATGTGGACAGGCTCCCACTCCTGACCCCAACCTATATGTCTGTGTGGAGTTTCCTGGGGCCAGGCCCCTTGGACCTCCAGTGGGAGCAGAAGGTGATGGTCAATGGGGAGACATTCTTGGGGTGGCCAAAGGGCATGGGCTGCATAAACCTTCCCACATGCGGCCTGCGAGTGCTATCGACCACCCCTGACCTAAGGGAGGGTGTGAAAATGGAAGGGCCTGGTGTAACTCCTACCAAGGAATGGGAGAGATGCTGGGGCATCCATGGGAACGTTGGTGGATTCGAACTTCCCCAGGTCACCGGCTAAAGTGACCCCGCTCAGTTCGATCTCGAAGGGGGGAGAGATGTGACGAAGTGGGACTGTTCTTAATGTTTCCTCTGAATAGTGTGGGGGTGCCTCAGTTTCCCCTAGGCAGTTCTTAAGTATCTAGGGGGTGGAGTAAGGGTGTATGATCATTGCAGAGCCCTAGAGGGCAGGTGTGTGCAGGAGTCTGGACACAGAGAATGGCCGACACCCTGTTTCCTGGCAACTGATGGCCTGGGCCCTTCCCCCCCTGCAAGGTGAGAGCTGAAGGGTTGGAGAACAAAGGAATCAGGTGACCACCTGGCCCGGGAAAGGAACAAAGCCCAGAGGAGGAGGGGCTGGAGGGGGTTTTCAGTTTGGGGCTGGCTGGGACATGGAGTGAAGTGCAGATGTGGTTGTCTGGCTCACTGCCCCCCAAAATGGACCCAGCTGAGGGGTCCCGTTCTCTGCACCTGCAAGCTCTGTTTTAGACCATGTTCCTGTCGTCTAATAAACCTTCTGTTTTACTGGCTGGCTGAGAGTCACGTCTGACTGCGAAGTTGGGGTGCAGGACCCTCTGGCTTCCCCAAGAGCTCCGCCTGAGCGGACTCGCTGGGGGAAAGCGCACGGAGGGGCAGAGGATGCTGAATGCTCCGAGGTCAGACCCAGGAAGGTGGAAGCTGTGTGAGCTGTGTGTCCTGAAGACAGGCTGCTCACAGAAAGGCGACTGCCCCAGAGTCCTGACTGACTTCATGGGGAGCAGTTCCAGAGCATCGCCCAGGGACTCCATGACACCCTATTCTTTGGGCATGCCTACCATTGAGTGTGTATTGAGCAGAAAGAACACTCAGTGCAGGAGACAAGGGGACTGAGTTAAACTGCAGATGTCAGGTTCACATACTTCCATTTACCGTGACTAATCTCTTAAGCTAGTGGGGATGGCCACGCTATAAAAATATTTCTGGAGATCAGCATGTGATTATTTGTATTGCAGTACTGCCTCACAGTCCCAGTCACAGAGCAGGAGCCCATTGCGCTAGGACCTGTACAAACAGAGAACAAGATGGTCCTTAACTGTCATTAATTAATTAACACATCTTAACAGCACAACAAACAGACAAGAGGATAATAAAGCAAGCAAAAAAGCCCCCTTTGACCAGGTACCAGCAGATAACTAATATAGTGCTACCTATTTCGGGAACTTTCTTCCTGAGTCAGGGTCTGATGTGTCTCAGCCCCTGTTCCATGCCATTGTGTAAACTGGGGACTCGTACATTTGCACAAGATGGAAAGTATCCAGTGGCACACAGTTGAGGCCTACTCCATTTTTAGTACATAAACAGCAGGCCGCTCTGCAAGAAGCTAAGGGCATGGTCAGCACAGAGAGTTTGCCTGTCTCTGTGCTGGTGTTCTGCACCCCTCACTGTCTACACCTGGCTCCATAAAGTCGGGCCTTTCAAAAATGCAGCATCAGGTAGGAGCACAAGTAATTGTAAGAATGCTTGCTCATTGCAGCTGTTACCATCCGGGCAAGGCATCCACATATAAGTCCACGACGGATGGACCAGTGATGGGAAGAGTGTTCAGCATGTGACAAGTAACACCATGAACTATGTCATGCCACAGAACAAATTAAGATCAAGAACAGAACAAGAGTATGTGTGGCAAAGCCATGACAAACACTGTGCAGGCATCAAGGAGCTCATAAATTAGCACATCATCACCCAAACACTGCCACAGCTTGACTTAGAACTTGGGCAACAGTAGACCCTCAAAAGGAGGAGGCCACAGCTTTACACCCGAGGTCACTGTGATGTTAACTGGCTGCATTTGACAAGAGCTGGATCAGAGGTTGACTTTGAGTGTATTTACAGGGGGCAAGGTTTTCGCAACACAAGCCTTGTGCACACACGCAAATAGTGTTCTGCGGCAGTGCAAGTTGAGCTGCAGCAATGAGCAGCGGGATCCTGCTTGGGCTCGTAATTCATACACTTCTCTCACGAATGAGGATCAACAGATTAACCCATACTGAATGCAGCTTGACAATATACCATCACTTAAAACACATTACAGTCAGAGAGGATGATAAATATTCCATTTATACACATTATGTACAAGGCCCAAAATGACTGAGGATGCAAGAAAACAAAGCTGGTAAATACCGAAAATGCATTTGTCATAAATATAAAGGGAAGGGTAAACCCCTTTAAAATCCCTCCCGGCCAGAGGAAAAATCCTCTCACCTGTAAAGGGTTTAGAAGCTCAAGGTAACCTCTCGTTGGCACTTGACCAAAATGACCAATGAGGGGACAAGATACTTTCAAAAGCTGGGAGGAGGGAGAAAAAACAAAGGGTCTGTGTCTGTGTCTGTCTGTCTGAAATCAGTGGAAGCTAGGAGCCTAAATACCTACTGTAGAATTTGACCCAATAACAACAATAATACTAATTTGCATTTCTAGAGAGATTTTCTTCTTCAAAGCATTTTACACACATGTTTTCTAACTCTCTGCTTCAAATAAAAGCCATTATTGACAGACAATTATATTTTTCCGTCACAGCACAGACAAATAGGAGAGTGAAGAGAACACAGTTTATTGATGGGATTTTAAGCAGGGTCTCGTATGGAAAAAAAATTAAAGATCCAGCACTCAAAAGATGACTCTGCTTAGCTGTGTGCCTTGTGGCTTAAAGCAGAATTCCAAGAACATTCCTTCGCTTTTTGAAATGGTTTCTCAATTTATGACAACTCAAAATATCTGCTTCCACCTAGTGGTGCGGGTTTGCATAACATGTGTTGTTTGTATTCCCTGTTTTCGATATCTTTGCCTAAAAGATAAAATACATCAGAATCTACTGAGACAATTCACACTTCTGCACAAAGCCACAACAGCACTAAGAATGTATATCTTTGTTAGCAAATAGGATCATTAGGGAGAAGGAAAAGGATAATCTCAGAAAGAGGCTCTCTCTTTCTCCTTCACTTTATTCTATCTAGGTTTTTCTACTGTTCTCATCAATGAAGTATCTGAGTAGCTTCCTCTAGTACATTAATAATATGACTCACATCTGTCATGGTAATATCTTTTATTGGACTAACTTCTGTTGGTGAAAGGAGTGCACAGAGTTCTCCTTCAGGTCCTTGAAAGGTTATTTCTTTCACCAACAGAAGTTGGTCCAACAGAAGATATTACCTCAGCTAGGGTGACCAGATGTCCTAAGTTTATAGGGACAGTCCAGATATTCGGGGTTTAGGTGCCTATCAATCCCACCCCACCCCGATCACGATTTTTCATACTCACTATCTGGTCACCCTATCCCTCCCCCACCTTGTCTCTCTAATAGCCTCGCAATGACATGGGAGTTTGTTCTCCTGTCACAGACTGTCCCCTGAGAAAGCTCTATCTACTGCACAGACAAGCCTCATCCTTAGAGTAGAACACTTCATGGTGCCTGAGAAATAGGCCCTGTCAGCCACACCCCTAATCCCAGGGATTTACCTGATATTTTAGATATATTGGGCCCTGGCCACTGAGCCCCTGGAAGAGAAGGACTGCGACCTGGAACCTGACTTGATGTGTTCACGTTGCAGAAGTATGTACACAGTGTCGGAAGGCAAACAACAAACAACACTTCAATGGTCACTGAATAAGGGGCCTGTGGAAAAAAATACTACCATTATGCAATTCAAAGACTGTGTCAAAATGCACGTGCACAGTACTCAGACTCCCTGAATCCTGGCATTTCCGAACTTTCCATTGCTCAGTTTTGCAAACTTACTAATTGTTATTTTCATGCAGATTTTTATGTATTTGTTGGGCGTCTAAAGATATAAAAATACAGACATCGGTTCATATCATTGTCGTGCAAACATCCCCATTTCATTGTTTGTTTTTAAAGAAAAAAGTACAGGACTAGGTTCTGGCAATTTCTGTATTGAGCTGTAAAGAAAGATATTTTTAAGGGTTTTGAACTGTCGAAACAGAGGCACAGAGATTGTCTCACACAGGGAGGAGTGGGTGATGCAGTGCACACTTTCCCAAGCCAGCAGAGCTGCTGGACCCCAAGAGATTCCCCCTCTATTCCGGAGTCAACCTTTGCCAGAAGCAAGCAGACAGAAGGACAAAAGTAGCTCTCCATTTTAATAAAGGCTCTTGTAACTTCCTGGGTAAACTGGTCCCTTCCATTCTTTAGCTGACTATTACTCAGGCTCTTTTCTTACTGGCAAACTTGAATTTTGATTTTTCTACGTCATGGCCAGTCTTTATCGTCTCTCTTGTAAACTTGAATATGCCAATCCCTGAGACGACATACTTTCTTGTTTTTTCCTGATTCGGCAATCATAGCTTTGGGGATTGAGCTCCCATTTAAGATACTTTTAATGATGACCCCCACTCCTTTATTTCATCTATCAGGATGTTCAAAGAGAGCAGCTACCCTTCACTGAACGCCACTGCTCTGACTTTGGATTCCCTTGTAGAATGTGTGGGGCTGGGGTAGTTGTCTCAGCTGGACTCTTAATCCAGAGGAAAGACGCTCTCCCCTGTTCAATCAAGATCAGGAATGGCACATAGATTTGGGAGAAAAACTACATTTTACTTTTACTCTATTTTCTTATTTCTCAAAAGGAACAGTACAACAAAGATAAAAACATTGTGAATAATCAATATAGGTATTGATGTATCTCGTCTGAAATGGGACAGCTGCTCTTCTACTCTCGGGATGGATGCTATATCAATAGATAAGATAAAAAGACAGGCCTAACTGAGAGACTGAACCCATATGAGGGCCAAATTCTGCTCCTCGGTTACATGAGTATGTCGCTCCCCGACTAGGGCCCAAATCTGTGTAAAGAAGAGTAAATCTGGTCCCAAGGGAGTATCGAACAACTTCCAAACTGTATAAGAAGGGTGGTTGAGTCTAAACTATAAAGACAGTTCCAAATATGGACCGCAGTTCAGGAAAACAGCCTTATTCATCCCAGCATATGAATGATGTAAGAAAATTCTGAAAATGTGCATCTTAGATCATGGTCATAATTTTAAAAAATTAATTGACACAGCGGACACCATTCACATTTGAAACATAAAGTAGCTTAAAACTGTCCTAGCTTGAAGTGGTGTGAAACTGCTTCAGGAAATGTGGTCCTCTTACAAGTGTAGATGTGAGGTTGCATATATGGTAAAGCCATGTATACAGAATACATGCTGATCTTAATCCTACAAATTTCCTAAACACGATACAGAATATCTAATTGCTTATTTTTAAATCCTAATCAGAGGAAAATTAAAATGATTTGTGCAAATAATTGAATTCTAAGGATTGTGTAACAACAAACTCTTATTTTCTAGATCTACTGAGAGCTAGCTCTGAGAGAACAAAACAGTATTTTCAGTGTTTATGGTTCTTTACTGAAGCAGGTCTATTCTTTATCGAAGAACAGGAAAAGAAAAGAATTCACAATATTGTTATCCCTTTTGACATGAGTAATTAGTGAATATTTTGGGTCTTGTGAGTTGTTTCCATTGGGGGAGAAATGGGTGATGGAGTCAGGTATTTTTTTGACACAATCCTGCTATTTACAAAGAATGTACACAAAGTTCTATTTCCCTAACGACAGCAGGAATAGTTTCTTGGCTCACAATTCCAAGCCTCTTTCTATCCAGCAGTCGACCCTAAAGCGCGCGTGCTCTCTCTCTCTCTCTCTCTCTCTCTCTCTCTCAACTTTTTCTGAGATCACACTACAAATACTTCTCTGGGGCTCCTTTGTGCTTCTGCGGTGTCACACTCCCTCTCTTCCTCCCCCCCGCCCGAACCCCATCTCCCTGCATTTGCATTCAGACCCTAGTGAAAGCCCCTTCCACTGTATGGCTCAACTCCTAGTCCAACTTTACTTGATGGTGACTTCTATTAAGTCAGCCATCTGTTCCACAAAAGAGCTTGATTGTTTTTACATTGATCCTGAATAAAGGACAACTGGTATGCCCACCAGCTTCAATAAGGCTTCCCCTTTCCCCAGCATAACTACCTGTTTTCATGTTGTTTTTATAAATCTGTATCTTGTACATGTCCACAAAACCCACAGCATTCTTTTATTTTTACTAACCTGAAACAGGATATTGAATGCACAATTTCAGTTACACCAATGTAAATCTGTGGTAATTCATTAGAATTAGTCCATATTTATCCTGGTGGCAAAATATGTTAGCACGTCACTAGAGAAAACATGACACTTTTTGATAATTGTTATTGTTGCCGGCACCCAGTGCCGAGAGGCTAATCAACAGCTGAGGTTGGTTCGCTACCCGCTGTGCTACACCCAATAATCACAACGGGGTGGAGAAGCAGAAAAGTTTATTTGCAGCTGCAAAAAGGTACAGGGAGAATAGAATCTCCAATCCTGCACCCAGAGCAGGAAGTTACACAGGCTTTTATACATCCTTTTTCCCAGCATACCTATCCAATAGCAAGCTGCCCTAAGTATCCATATAGCCAGCCAATCCAGTTCCCAGCTAGTGCCCTTGTTCTCTGTATCATTTGTTAAACTATACATAAAGCTGCTTTATTCAGCATTGTTCTTCCATATCTGCCCTGTTTGGCCTTGTTTAGTTTCAGGCAGTCTGACTCTGCAACATATTGTTGCAGATCCTCAGCATAACTGCTGCGAGTGCCTCCAGGCGCGGGGGCCAAGGACACTTGGGCCTAGTACGCAGAGCTGCTGCGAGTGCTTCCAGGCGGGCGGGGGGGGGGAAGGACACCTGGACCTAGTGCGAGGGGGCCTCATCGACACTCGTGGTCTTCCATCCCCTCGAGTTACCTAGTGGCCATGCCCCAGTGTCCCCACTGAACTCCCACATCTGAACTCCCAGCCAGAGCCCGTACGTGCTCCACCACGAGAGGCCCTGATGCAGCAAGCCACCCCCATACAGCAAAACAAAACTACTTCCCACATGGCATTAGGATGGCAAACGATAATAGAGAAAGATAAGAACTTGCTCTAACAGGGGTTCTCCAACTTCATTGCACCACGACCCCCTTCTGACAACAAAAATTACTTCGCGACCCCAGGAGGGAGAACCAAACCCTGAGCCCGCCCAAGCCCTAGCTCCCCCGGGCCAGAAGGGGCCAAAGTCAAAACCCACGGGCTTCAGGCCCAGGCAGGGGGCGGGGGGAGCTGTAACCTGATCCCAGGGCTGAAGCCCAAGTCTCAGCCCTGCTGCCCAGGGCTCAGGCTTGGGCTTCAGCCCTGGGCCCAGGCAAGTCTAACTCCAGCCCGACCCACAGTTTGAGAACCGCTGTGCAGTAACATGCACTGATTATTGGTGATACTTGGTTTCCTCACAAAGACATGCACAAGGTTACATGGAACTCACCAGATGGTTAAATCACAAACCAGACTAAACACATGCCAGGAGACCGGGTTGTAGGTGGTCAGGCATAGTGGTCAGAGTGGGAGTCATACCTAGTGGTGAGTGTCCAAATGCCAAAAGCAGGGATTGAGACAGGGCCAAAACCAAGAAGCAGGTCCAAAGATTAGAACTAGAGTCAGAATCCAAATGCCAGAGCCAAGAATCAAGTAGGGTGACCAGACAGCAAATGTGAAAAATCGGGATGGGGGTGGGGGGTAATAGGAACCTATATAAGAAAAAGACCCCCAGATCAGGACTGTTCCTATCAAATTGGGATATCTGGTCACTCGAGAATCAAGAGAGAGTCGGAGTCAGGAATCAGAGCCAAGGGTCAGAACCGGATCACCGGGGCCAGGGAAGAAGGGAGCAGGGCTTGTTCTGAGGAAGGAGCAAGGCTGGGTGTAGGACAGGATCTGGGCTGAAGCTGTGGAGGAGCAGAGCAAAAGCAGGGCTTGGCAAGAGCTGAGCCCAGGGAGGCAGAGAATCACTGAGCACCCAGCGAGCGACTGCTGCTGCTGAGTTTAAGAACCAGGCAGCTAACTTCTTCAGCCAATCTGGCAGGGTGGTCCAAGCAGGATAGTGTCGGAGGATGGTGCCGTGGGGAAGGCGAGCAGAGCTTCATCATCATGGGCTTGCTTCTGGACGGCGCCGTGCCTTGTGGGGCCGGAGGTCTATCTTGCCTGGTGGGAAACTGCGGTGCCATCATAGAATCATAGAATATCAGGGTTGGAAGGGACCGCAGGAGGTATCCAGTCCAACCCCCTGCTCAAAGCAGGACCAATCCCCAATTTGTGCCCCAGATCCCTAAATGGCCCCCTCAGGGATTGAACTCACAACCCTGGGTTTAGCAGGCCAATGCTCAAACCACTGAGCTATCCCTCCCCCTAGCAATCAAGTCCCTGGCCACCTCAAACATGTCTAGGGTGGAAGGGAGCTCCTGCTCCTCCACCTGGCACTCTCTAGCAGGAGGGTCCAGTGGCACCAGACTTGACGGATCCCTCTGCAGGCCCAAAGTCGACAGTGCTGATCCCTGCGCAGGACGCAGACCGCTTATGCTGTCAGACCCAGTGCTCTGACCATGGGTGAGCGCCCTCTAGTCATCTTCTTGTGCTGCTTAGGTGGCACCGGTGAGTGCGAGCCGTAGTTTCTCTAACAGAGGCCAGAGCGCTGTGCACAGAGGTGCTTAATGCCAAGTTCTGCGCGCCCAGAGCCGGCAGGGGACGGAGGGCTGCCTCCATAAGGAGTTCTTTGAGCCTGAAGTCCCTTTCTTTCTTTGTTCTCGGGCGGAGAACTTTGCAGCTCTTGAAGCGACCTGTTTGATGTGCTTCCCCCAGACACTTTAGGCAGGAGTCGTGGGGGTCGCCCATTGACATGAGCTTATAGCAGGTCCCGCACGGCTTAAACTCTTGGGATGGAGGCATGTGCCGAACCCCAAGAGGGGAGGGAATTGGGCTTGGGGGAACCCCCCACTTCTATCGAACTAATTACTGAAAACTAACCCTAACTAATTAACTATTTACAGGTGAACAGAAAGTCCCATCACTGGGGAAACTGCTTGCGGAGGCAAGAGAGACACACAGCTCCAACGACCGTCACAGGCAGGAAGAACGAATTGAAGAGGTGGCGGGTCGGCAGGGACCTATATACACCGCCATGAAGGCGCAGCTCCGGGGGCTCCACAGCTGACCCGACGGGTACTGCTTGGGGAAAAACCTTCCGACGACTGTGCACGTGGCATACGCACACCTACTTGGAATCGACATGAGCAAGCACTCGAAGAACTTGGCAAATTCCCCCACAATGAAACCCTAATGCAGGGCAGTATTACCGTTAATCTGTGCGTTAGATTAGGAGTCAGCAAGCACCTGACAGGGCTGTAGCCATGGGTGGGTCTGAGTGGGCTGCGGCCCACCCACTTAGCATCCAGGCCCACCCAGATCGGGGCTGGAGCCCCCCGAATCCACAGGCTGGGACTCCCAACACCGGGTCGGTGTCCATCCGCGTCCCGCTCCTGCCAGCGCCACGTGCTGCTGCCCTGGTCTCCAGCCCTGCCCCTGCAAGGTACACCCCCGCCCTCCCCCAGGCAGCCTCATGGTCAGGTGCTTGCTGAGCAGTGAAGGACGGCTGGAGATGGTGGGGGAGGCAGGTCTCCCTATCCCCAACCGCCCCGTCATTGCCCGCCCAGTTTCCCTGTCCTAGCTACGCCACTGCCTGTAAAGCTTTTCCTACAGAAGGAAAGTGCTCTCTTCAAATCACCACTCTGCCAGCAAAAATAGCTGAAGACTGGTTCTTATCAGCCTTCCCTTGAAACTTCAGCAAAGCCTTAAATACACCCAGGCCCTGGGAGAATTCATCTGAAAGGAGATCCCGACAAAGGTGTGGTGAAGTCAAGGGGTACTCAGTCCGTATAGCAGAGGGTACAGTTTCTCAGCCAAGAAACAGGCCTTCTATCCCCAGTATTCCGCTAAGCTCTATTCACGCTGCCTCTACCACTAGCCGACCGCAGAAAACGTCTCATTGAAAAGCGGCTCTCTGACAAGGCCCCCTTTGTGCACCGGAAAGTGATCTCAGCAGGATCAGAATTAAATCCCATTTCCTTTACCCTTTTTAGGAACACTAGTACAGCTGCTTCAGTCTCCAGAGTGCTTTAGAAGCATTCCCAAGAGCACCGGTGTGAGACAAGTCATCCCGTCGTACTCGTGGGGGAAAAGGCGGGCACACACAGCCTGACCCATTTCCGGCAAGTCACTTAATACTGAGAAAACTCTCAGGAGTCCTGCTAGAAGCTGCCGTTACGCAATAATGCTGAATTTACTCCATTTGCTTTTCCATGACAATCGTGTGATGCCACCAACCCAGGATAATGACACCAAAGCAGGCTCAAATTCAAGGAGAGGAAGAACTGGGTTACAGTCTATGCATATATTTTATTCTCATGCAGAGACCCAATAACAACAATTGTATCTAACTCACTGATCCCCACTCCTCCAGCATCTGGACATCCCCTCACAGTCCGACCCCCCTGCTGAGCTCAATCTCCCTGCAACTCAACCCCCTCCCCCCACTGAGCCCCAACTACCTTCACCTGGACCCCTAATGCAGAATCCCATTACCTTTGCAGCCAGAACCCCCAACAAGCTCCTGGGCATCCAGATCACCCACTGAGCCGCCAGCTCCCAGATTGCCCCACACAGAACTCCCTCACCCCACAGTTGGATTCGTTCCAACTCGGATCCCGCCTTGTGAGCCTCCCTGTCCACACCTGGTGCACCTGGCATGGTGGGGCAGGACTCTGGGGTGTTTCTGGGGCAGACCCGATCCTTGCATTGTGTCAGGGTTGGGTACAGCCTCACCGGTGAGTCCGTGTCCCCTGGGGGCGGGGGGGGGGGGGGGAGGAGGCGGCTGCACAATGATCTCCCACCTCTGTGCAGCCAGTGGCTTGTGCTCTCCAATGCCATGCTGGAGCCTCCACATTTAATTAACAAATAAAATTTGCAGAATTTTAAAATATTGTGCACAGAATTTTTCATTTTTGGGTGTAGAATGCCCTTAGCAGTACTGGGCGCACACCTACAAGGCAGTACCATGGCTGAAACAGAGCACTCCAACTAAAGGTACAGCAGCCATGATGCAGGTCCACTTCTGCTATTACAGATTCACACACTGTCAAATTGTTGTGTTCAGCTGTACAACAAAAGGATTTCACCAGAGCTGACGTGATACCCCTACTCATGGTGATTTCCACAGCCACACAGGAGAACAAAACTTGTTTTCTAACCTCCTTCTATATGACACTAAGTCCCAGTTATCACTAGGCCCCTTCTCTACAAATCCCTTTAAATGCGTGGACCTCAAAATGCATACAATTGTTTCAAGAGCTCTAGTTCTCAATTACTGATATAAATTAAGCAACCTCATTTTCCTTTCTACAGTATGCAGAAGATTGTTTCCCCCCACCCCCTTCCAAAACTTAGACATTTATTTCCGAATCAGCATGAATGAGATCTAGCATAAAGCACATTCCGGTTTCTGAGAGCTTGCCTAAATACCCATTTCTGTTCCCACTCTTTTGTCATTGACTTTAATGCAAGTGGATTGGGCCCTAAACTAATAATCTACATTGAATGCTCATCACTAATCTCATTATTTAAAACCAAATTAAGCCCTCCCAACCTGATCACCATTGATTGAGGAAACAATTTAGATGCCAACTTGAAAAATCCCTTTCTAGAATACTAAAGAAAATAAATGCAAAGCCTAACTTTCCAGCTGAACCACTAGGAACTTTTATCCTATAAGGAATATTGGTTGTGAGCCAATTTTCAGTCTATTTTGCAAACCATTTTCATGAACTCTAGCCTAACCTACAATGAGCAATGTATTACATATTTAGTTTCAGAGGAACAGCCGTGTTAGTCTGTATTCGCAAAAAGAAAAGGAGTACTTGTGGCACCTTAGAGACTAACCAATTTATTTGAGCATGAGCTTTCGTGAGCTACAGCTCACTTCATCAGATGTAGTGAGCTGTAGCTCACGAAAGCTCATGCTCAAATAAATTGGTTAGTCTCTAAGGTGCCACAAGTACTCCTTTTCTTTTTACATATTTAGTGAAGATTAATTGTAAAGAGGTTCCTTGATCAATTTTACACTTATTCCATACAGACATTCAGTTTTAAATAATTTTAGCAGACAACTATATGGGTAAAGGACTATCAAGAAAAAACTTGTTTGAAAAAAAATCAGTCTTAATAAAAATGTCAGAACAAGTTATCAAAGTGTCAAAACATTTCTAGAGACAAAAATATACCCAGGCCATCTTACAAAACCTCAGACAGCAATACGTACGTCAGTCTCTCCTAGCTTTACATGAACAAATATTACAGTCAAATTATACGTCTCCTCCTGGCCCAGGTGAACCAAAATATGCTGTTTACTGTCCAATACCTTCACTTTACGTAAGCTCAAGCTTCCAATGAGAAGGTCAATTACTTGCTGGGATAATAAATGCCAAGGTTTTGCCTGATTCAGTCTTTGCAGCTCCAAGTACATCTTTACCTTGCAACGATAAGCCTATGGTCTGCCTCTGTATCTCAGTAACCATGCGATACTGTGCTTCTTGCAAACCTAGTATTTGGGAGAGAAAAAAAAAAGATTCTTACTTTTTGCCTTGGATAATGATACATTTTCCCATAAGGAAAAATACTGCAGGTGGCAACATTATCTTGGAACTCTGATATTTAAAAACAAAAACTCCTGAAACAGCCAATGAAGAAGACTGATGAAAATTGGTCTTTTATTCCAATACTTTCCGAAGAACTGTTGGTGTACTTACCTTTCAGTGTTTTGAATGGGAAATCTGAAAATCTTTCAATTTCATTTGGGCTGATCTGAAACAAAAGGATTTAATCAATGCTAGAATATAAGAATACCATGGGATTGAAATGATATCCTTTTCATTTGCTGGTAACGTTGGTAGAATTTTTAGTGGGTTAATTCTAGGAGTACCTGGCAATCAACCGCAACCAGCTCACTGGAGGTAAAAGGTCTACACATAGGCATAGTTTGACTTCTACATTTGGGGGGCCAGCTTCAGTCAGGCCAACAGGACTCTGCATGGGGGGAGGGGGATGCGCAAATTCCACAACTGTCGAGGCCTGCAGTTTGGGGAGGAGGGGCAACCCTCCCACCCCACAAACTACACCCTTGCATCTACATGAGGTTTACCTAACCCTGACAATTTTTCCTAATCTAGACACATTTTAAAATGTGGAAAGTGGAGCAAAAGATGCACTTATCATGGCTCTCTTATGTACAGTAGCAGTTCAATCTAAGGTCTTCACAGACATCCAATTGTAAGGATAATCTAAGCTACATAATCAAGGTTTAAGCATTCCATATGCTGCTTGCCAAAAAGCCCAAGCCATGCCATGCAATTTAAATGTTCATACTAAATAGATGATAAAACAATATCAAACCTAGGAGCAGAATTTCTCTAGATTTTTCTGAAGCTGTCCCACCACTGGGGACTCTCTGCTTCTCTCCCTCCCCCATCCCCAGGGCCCCTGTGCTTCCCCACCCCCACCCCTCGACTGACCTCTTCCTTGCCTGCCCACCCCCAGACACCCTAGTGCAGTGGAAGAAATAGACCACAGGAGCTGGAGGAGGGCACCTGCATGGCGCAGCAGGTAAGAGCTCCGACTATGTGCCACGAACAGGCCTCTGGTATGGAACTCGAGATGGAGGTGCCCCTCCACCCTCCCTAAATGGCAGTCCTGGCCAAGGCTCCCACGGCTTCCCCACAGCTGTTTGTGTCATCCCCACACCTTTGCAGGGCGGGTGCAGCAACAGGGGCAAGAGTCGCGCACTGGCTGTATGGAGGTGGGAGATCACCCTGAAGCCCCGCGCCTCCCCTGAGACATGGACTCAGAAGTGAGGCTGCACCCGACCCTGACACAGTGCCAGGGCTGAGCCTCTCCAGAAACACGCAGGGACTCTGCCCATCTGCACTGAGCTGTAATGTATCTATAGCCTGAAAAAGAAAACTCAGAGAGAAGGGAAGAAGCAGCTGATAGGGATGGGAGAGAATGGGGATGGACGGATGGAGAGAATGGTATTGGTTCCCTCTAACTAGACAGCAGGGATGGGTTTGTGTCTTGGAGAGAAGACGGTTTCCATTCTTCTCAGCAGACTGGGAAACCATCAAATTAAAGAGGCACTTTGTAGCCAAGTCTAACAGAAAAATGTGTGAGTCTCAAATAACATTCAGGGACAACACCTGAGCAGGAAGCCCTTCTCCTCCACCAGTAGTGAAGTAAAAGGGGTGGGATTTGGCATTCCCACCATAGCACAGCCCTTGGACTCCACTGAGTAGGAAAGGAATCATTTGAAGCAAACTCTGGTTAGTAGGTTTAGTCCTCTGGTTATTAGATGTGTGGTTGTGACTCTTGATAACACTTTATGATCATCTGGTGCCTTTTATCCAGAAGGATTTCAGTGCTTTACACATGGTATTATTTTATCCTTTGCTGAATTGCAGCCAGGCCTTGGATGGAACATGTCTGGCAACCTTCACTACATGTGGGGTGAAGCGCAGAGTAATCTATCTATTTGAGACGGCTGTGTGGGCATGAGTGTATGCTTTCCTCGATTAGGCTTGTTTCACTCTTGTGAGCAAAACCCATAATTGGTGGGGTATTCTTGTATTGGGTTTTGTCACGTTTGCGATGGAGCACACTATGAGACTGAGTACAGCAGCGACAAACTTTCTGTTATTACTAGGGCCCTACCAAATTCACAGTCCATTCTGGTCAATTTCATGGCCATAGGATTTGAAAATAAGACAATTCCACATTTTCGGAAGTTTACCCCTGAAATTTCAGGCTGTTGTAATAGTGGGGGCCCCAACCCAAAAGGGGATGGGGGAGTGTTGCAAGGCTGCTCTTGGGGCATTGCAGGATTGACACCCTCACTTCTCTGCTGCCTTCAGCAGGGATGGAGACCCCCTGCATCCAGACCTACCCCCACAGAGTCCCCCCTGCATCTGGATCTGTGCTGAGCTCCCCCTCCCTGCATCCAGACCCATGCTCTGACTAGCCCCCTGCACCTGGACCATCCCAAATGAGCCCCCCATCCCACTGAACCCCCCAGCACCTGGACCCTCATGCTGAGTCCTCAGCACCCAGCCTCCCCTGCTGACCCCCAACCACCTTCATCTGGACCCCCTGCACAGTCCCATTCCCCCTGCACCCGGAACCCTCACTTCTGAGTCCCGGCCTGTGACCAACACGCGCAAATTAGGGCCCGCGGGACCGGCCTGTCCGGCCCGCCTGAGCTCCCGGCCAAGGAGGCGAGCCCCGGCCCCTCCCCCGACCGCCCTCCCCCCATCCAACGCCCCCGGCTCCCTGACTCTCTCCGCAAACCCCTGCCCCTCATCCAATCCCGCCCCCCGCTCGCCGGAGCCGGTCCCGCCGCTGCAACGCTCCATGGCAGGAGCAGCGGGCAGAGGGCGAGCGGCTGCGGGGGAGGGACCGGGGTTCGCTCCCCGGCCGGGAGCTCAGGCGGCCGGACAGGACGTGGGCAAACGACGTCTGGCCCGCAGGACCGTCCTGTCCAATCCCCGGCCCCTCCCCCGCTGCCTCCCCTCCCCCGGGGTGTGGATAGGGGACAGGGAGTGGGGGGGGTTGGGGTCCCGGGGGCAGTTAGGGTGCGGGGGTCTCCGGAGGGGGCGGTCAGGGGACAGGGAGCAGGGGGTTGGATGGTTCGGGGATTCTGAGGGGGGCAGTCAGGGGGCGGGAAGTGGGAGGGGGTGGATAAGGGTGGGGGCCATGCTCTTTGGGGAGGCCCAGCCTTCCCTACCCGGCCCTCCATACCATTTTACAACCCCATGTGGCCCTCGGGCCAAAAAGTTTGCCCACCCCTGCCTTAGTGACACAGTGGGCCTGGCTCATGGCTCTGAGAGTGAAGGCGCAGCCTGGCCAGTTGGAAACTGGTCCATGAGATCTCTGTGCTTCTCTGAGCCATGTGGCTCCTGATCATCGTCAGCTCTCAGACACGCCAGCATGACCCCCGGTCTGAGTCCTGTAGGCCTAGAGAGCGCTAAGCCCCTGCTGTGCCCTGTGATTCTGCTGCAGAGAACGACAACCTCCGGCCTTCTCAATGCGGCTCTCCCCTCTCCTGCCTGGGAGCTGACCCTTAAAGCACGCTTCCCCGGATTTGTATTAGGCGTGTTTTGTAGGTTGTGAAACTGAGGCACAGAGAGGCCAAATGACTCTCCCAAAGTCACAGAGGGAGTTGGTGGCAGAGCTGAGCATGACAACCTGGAGTCCTGGTCCCCTGCCCACCAGGGGAGACGGTGCTCCACAACCCCCCGTGTCTTATCTGGTTTGACCTACATGGTTCCAGAGAAGGCCTGGCTGTTCACCTGCCTTTGTAGGGGCAATGTGCATGAAAGGCCAGGATTCCCTGAGCCTGGGAGGGAATCTGTTACCCTGAGTAATGGTGGGGCAGAAGGGGATTGAAGGCCAGAGCCTGAGAGGTGAGAGTCGAGAGGCTGCTCCCCTGTGTCCACTGCTAACTCTCCCCCTTGAGCGTGTTGCTTTGGGCCAGGTCTGGCAGAGCTGCACCCAGTAGCGGGTTTGCGGTGGCCGTGGCGTCTCCGATGAAAGGCCGAGTATTAATAACAGGTGCCCACCATACCGGCGAGCTGCCTGAGTGCCAGGCTGTGGGTCCAGGGCCAGGAAACGTGCTCGGGAACGGGCACTCGTGCAGCCCGCGGAGCTAACCTAGGGGCGGCTGTGTGTGAGGAGCCCAGCTTGGCTGTGCCAGGCCCCCTGTGTCCTAGTGCATGGGCAGCAATGCGGACGCACTGACGGCCAGGCGAGAGCAGAGCCTGGGTATTCGGGCTGCTGCTCACAGCTGGTGTGGACACGCTGCCTCCTTTGCTATGCGAGAGACATGCCTGGCACTTCCCACCCAGACGCCCTGCGCAGCTCTCAGCAGGAGCCCGGCCTTTACACCCTGCTGCAGCTGCATTTCCTGCTCCTGCTGCTGCTGGAAGGGCGGATGCTGGTTCCTGATGGGGAGCATCTGGCAGTGCCCGTTCTGCTGGGGCCAGTCACCAGGGCAAAGTGTACTTGGCAACGAATTGAAAAGAGAAAATGGCAGAATGAATGCCAAGCCGGATACCAGTGCTTCTGGGAATGCCAGCCTGGGCCCCAACTCCAGCTAAGGAGGGTGGCAGATCTCCTGCCTTCAGAAGCCTGTCTGTGGCCAACTCCCCCTTCTGTCTGAACAGCGGCATGCAATGCTGTCAGCCCCTCTGGGGATGCAGTCAGCGTCCATCTCACAGTTGTCTTGTGGCTGATCTGCCCAGCGTGGGGGCTGCTTTATTGGGGCGTTGAGTTCCCTCCTTTGCCCGACACCAGCTCTCACTAAGGCTGTTGGCCTTCTGGAGCATCCTCCTTTGCATCTAGCTTGCAGCCGAAGGCACAAACCTCGTGCACAGGAGCAAGTTGACACCTCGCTGCCTCCCACCGGACATTGCCATCCTGTGCAGGGGTGAGGTCACTCCCTGAGCAGTTCTCCTCACAGGTCGCTGCTCCCCACTTGGAGTCTCTTTTTCGCATTGCCCTTCTCAGCTAATGTGTTGTGTATCCTGTATCCTGTCTTCCAGCCATGCCGAGGTACTGGAACTAGGAGTGCTGGGGGTGTGGCAGAGCCCTCTTGCTTGAAGTGGTTTCCCTCATATAGTGCATTTAGTTTTGTTCAGTGGCTTTGAGCACCTCCACTATAAAAATGGTGCCAATGCCCCTACAGCAGTGGCCAGTGCTCTAATACACAGAAGCATATATTCACCAAACTTAATGCCTATAGCGGAAAGTTACTCCACTCCCTCCTTTAACCAAGTTTAAGATATTTTCATACTTTCAAAGATCTAAGCGGTCTCTCACTGTATCTTTGCAGGAACCAGGAATAGAAACAGAGAATTGTGGGACTGGAAGGGACCTCGAGAGGTCATCTAGTCCAGTCCCCTGCATGAATATTAGAAGCCAGCAAAGAAACACTTACCATAGTTGCCTTCTAAATCCATTTTACTGATGCTGAAAGAACTGAAGCTTTGTTGGAGGACCCTTTGAGCCAGTCTCTGAGTGTCACTCTCCTCCTAAAAATATCAACCCTACAGACGAAAAATGAGGAGATTCACAGATTTCTAAGGCCAGAAGAGACAATTATGATAATCTAGGAGTGGTTTTTAACCTGTCACCTGCAGACCCCTGGGGGTCCACAGACTATGTGTAGGATTTCCAAAGGGGTCCTGCACCTCCATTCAAAAATTTTTAGGAGTCCTCAAATGAAGAAAAATTGAAAACTACTGATCTAGGCTGACCTTCTGTAGAACACAAGGCATAGGACTGCCATGAATTAATTCCCATTTGATCTAGAGCAGATCTTTTTGAAATCAAAATTGGATGTCTTTCTAAAATTTGATGGAGAATCTACAACAGTTAGTAATTTTTCCAGTGGTTAGTTATCCTCACTGTTAAAAATAAACCTTATTTCCATTCTGCATTTTTCTAGCTTCAACTTCAAGGCACTGGAAATAACTTTAAAGTTATTTCAATTTATCCATCACAGCTATTAAGTGTCAAAGATCAACTGCACTACAGCAAGTGGTAGACTTTACAGCTACGCTGTGCAAACATAGGATACAAGGTTATTCTTGGGGGCCCACGTATAATGTAGGGTACCGGGAACCACGTATTCTTGTGCTCCACAGAGAAAAGGTTTCCTCCAAGATACTAAAATCCACAGATTTTTGTCTGAAACATCCTCTTTTCCCAATACATTGAAGAGGATTCAAAGAACCAGTTCCCAAGAAAAATTAAGCCGTGTATTTGGGTAGCTCAGTTATCTTTTCTTATACACACTCAAAGTAATACTCCATCCTGAGCCCCTCCACCTGCCTGAGAGGTCAACACGTTTACACCTACCTTGTGGCTCATGATCTGTATGAAGAACTTTGTTCCTGATGTTTTCGTTAAAACAAACAAACAAAAAACGCAAAGAGTTAGATTCTCTCCTGTCTTCACTGCAATTCACACAATTTGAATGCATCAGTCATCTAAACAAATCCTTCCCCCCAAGATTATAAGTTTAAATAAGACAGAATTTAAAGAACTGCAGAGTCTAGAGTCAACCTGAGTCTCAGATTTGGTTGCCCATCAGAAAATATGTTTGCTACCCCGCCGGCAAGTTGTCCCTTCAGTCCCATGATGTGCTTTTGCTCTGAAAGGTGACTGGCTAAAAATGGCATCTCCTTAGCTGGCCTGCTCTGTGTGTGTGTATTGGAATCAGAGCTGTGAGGATCGTGACAAAAATGAGAAGGGGGAGGATTTGTAGCATTTTGCTCATCTTAACTCTGCAGAGCCAGCCCAGCTACAGGAGGGAGAGCTCAGGTCTATTCTGCATCATCATTGTTGTTATTTATTTGTATTAGCATAGTGCCCAGGAGCCCTAGTCATGGACAAAGATCTGTTGTGCTAGGCACTGTACAGTGATTAAACAAATGCAACATTAACAGAAAGAAAAGGAGTACTTGTGGCACCTTAGAGACTAACCAATTTATTTGAGCATAAGCAGAATTAATATCATATTGCCTCTATATAAATCCACACTACATTCCTATCTTGAATACTGTGTGCAGATGTGGTCGCCCCATCTCAAAAAGATATCTTGGAAATGGAAAAGATACAGAAAGGGGCAACAAATATTATTAGGGGTATGGAACAGCTTCCTTATAAGAAGAGAGAAGACTGGGACTTTTCAGCTTGGAAAAGAGATGACTAAGGGGGTGAAAGTAACTAAGGAAGTGTTATTTCTGCTTCTCATAACACAAGAACTAGAGGTCATCAAATGAAATTAATAGGCAACAGGTTTAAAACAAACAAAAGGAAGTATTTCTTCACACAATGCACAGTCAACCTGTGGAACTCCTTGCCAGAGGAAGTTGTGAAAACCAAGACTATAACAGGGTTTAAAAAAGAACTAGATAAGTTCATGAATTAGTCAGGATGAGCAGGGATGCAAAACCAAGCTCTGAAGTGTACCTAGGCTCTGTTTGCCAGTAGCTGGGAATGGGCCAACACTAGGTAAGAAGGAATTCTAGGCTACCCTGAGCTGTATGGTTATGACACTATCTGACCCCCCTGCTGGATCCCAAGGCCATAGAGCCATTCAGCCAAATGGATGGTATTGAGATGGGGGACTATGACCTGTTCAAACAGGCTTTGCTGCTGAAGTTTGAACTGAGCCCCGAGGCGTACAGGAAACAATTCCGGGGTGTACGCAAGACCCCAGGTGTCACTTACAAGGAGGTCACCAATCTGCTGGGGGAAGATCTCCATAGGTGGGGGAAGGGCAGAGGGGCCACGACCGCAGCGGAGGTGTGTAACCCGGTCGGGTTGGGGCAGCTGTATGACATCTGCCCTCCAGACCTGAAGATGTGGTTAGTGGACCGGAAGGCTAAAGATCTGCGCAGTGCAGGGGCACTAGTGGATGAGTTTGTGAACAGCAGATAGGGGGCAGGAGGGAGACTGGATGGAGCTGCAGGAGGATCCCTCCTTAGAGAAGCTGAGGGCCCTTGCTGGCCACAATGGTGCAGGATCCCAGGGGGAGGACCGCTGGGAGAGATTCCTGTGGGAGAAGGGATTCCTGTACCAGGAATGGGCTGGCTCAGGGCCAACTGAACCTTGGAAAGCCAGGAGGCAATTGGTGGTCCCCCAGAGGTACCACCACAACATTCCCCTTTCAGGGCATCTGGCGCACCAGGCAGAGGCTGCTGCAGAACTTTTAGTGGCCCGGGGCCTTTGACGCCGTCCAACAGTATTGCAGGGCCTGGGACTCCTGCCAGAGGGTGGGGAAGGGCCAGGATAAGTGTAAAGCAGCTCTGAGACCTCTGCCCATCATAGAGGAGCCTTTCCAGAGGGTGGCCATGGACATAGTGGGGCCCCTTAGCAGGGCAACCCGGTCGGGGAAGAAATAGATTCTGGTGGTGGTAGATTTCGCTATGCGCTACCCCGAGGCAGTGGCCATGTCGTCTATGGAGGCAGACACCGTGGCAGACGCGCTGCTCACCATTTTCAGCAGAGTGGGGTTCCCCAAGGAGGTCCTTACAGACCAGAGGTCCAACTTCATGTCAACCCTGCTCCAGTGCTTGTGGGAGAAGTGTGGGGTCCGACACACCTGGGCCTCGGCGTGTCACCCTCAGTCCAACGGGCTGGGGGAGAGGTTCAACGGGACCCTAAAGATGATGCTGAAAACCTTTATGGACCAGCACCCACAGGACTGGGAGAAGTATTTACCCCACCTGCTGTTCACATACAGGGAAGTGCCCCAGGAATCCACAGGGTTTTCCCCTTTCGAGTTGTTGTATAGGAGGAGGGTGAGGAGACCCTTCGACTTGATGAGGGACGAGTGCGGGGGGAAGGCCTCCCCCGATGGAGTATGTACTGACCTTTCTGGAAAAGCTCGCGGAGCTCATGGGCTTGGCCAGGGGAAACCTAGCCAGGGCACAGAGGAAGCAGAAGGTCTGGTACGACCGCTCAGCACGTGCCTGCTTCTAGGCTACCAGGGACCAGGGGATACTTCACATCCCCATGAGGAAGCACAAGCTGCAAGCTGCCTGGGACGGCCCCTTCAAGGTCATCAGACAGGTAAATGAAGTGAAATATGTAGTGGAACTGTCCATCCGGGCACACCGCCACTGGGTGCACCATGTCAACATGATGAAGCCATACTGGGACAGGGAGAAGTTGGGGCTGGCTGGGTGTGGTCAGTGGGAGGAGAAGGGAGAGGATCCCCTGGTGGGACTCCTCCCTGAGGTGGGGGCTGACCCCTGGCTGGAATCAATTCTCCTCTCAGACCAGCTAACCCCTGCCCAGCAGGCTGAGATCAGAGAGGTGCTGCCTTCACATCGGCAGCTGTTCTCCAGCCGGCCTGGGCTCACTAACCTGGCTGTTCACCGGGTGGAAACAGGAGCCAATCTTCCCATCAGGTGTCCCCATTCAGGGTCACTAGGAAAACAGCCCAGGATCTGGAGAGAGAGGTTGGAGACATGCTGGCTTTAGGGGTGATCCAGCCGTTCTCCAGCCCCTGGGCCTCTCCCATGGTGCTGGTCCCCAAGAAGGACGGGTCGATCCGGTTCTGTGTGGATATCGGAAGTTCAGTGCCATCACCGTGTCTGATGCCTACCACCGAGAAAATCCTAGACAAGTTGGGGGGGGGGGCGCTGATGTGACGATGTGGGACTGTTCTTAATGTTTCCTCTGAATAGTGTGGGGGTGCCTCAGTTTCCCCTATGCAGTTCTTAAGGATCTAGGTGGTGGGATAAGGCTGTATGATCACTGCAGAGCCCTAGAGGGCAGGTGTGTGCAGGAGTCTGGACACAGAGAATTGCCAACACCCTGTTTCCTGGCCACTGATGGCCTGGGCCCTTCTCCCCTGCAAGGTGAGAGCTAAAGGATTGGAGAACAAGGGAATCAGGTGACCTCCTGGCACGGGGAAAGGAACAAAACCCAGAGGAGGAGAGGCTGGAGGGAGTTTCAGTTTGGGGCTGGCTGGGACATGGAGTGAAGGGCAGACATGGTTGTCTGGCTCACTGCCTCCCAAAATGGACCCAGCTGAGGGGTCCTGTTCTCTGCACCTGCAAGCTCTGTTTTAGACCATGTTCCTGTCGTTTAATAAACCTCTGTTTTACTGGCTGGCTGAGAGTCACATCTGACTGCGAAGTTGGGGTGCAGGACCCTCTGGCTTCCCCAGGAGCCCCGCCTGAGCGGACTCGCTGTGGGAAGTGCACGGAGGGGCAGAGGATGCTGAATGCTCCGAGGTCAGACCCAGGAAGCTGTGTCAGCCTGCAGACAGTCTGCTCACAGACAGGAGACTTCCCCAGAGTCCTGACTGGCTTCATGGGGAGCAGTTCCAGAGCATTGCCCGGGGACTCCATGACAGCTATCAAATCCCCCCTCACTCTTCTCTTCTGCAGACAAAATAACCACAGTTCCCTCAGCCTCTCCCCATAAGTCATGTGCCTCAGCTCCCTACTCATTTTCATTGCCCTCCGCTGGACTCTCCAATTTGTCCGCATCCTTTCTGTAGTGGGGGCCCAAAACTGGACGCAATACTCCAGATGAGGCCCTCAGCAGTGCTGAATAGAGGGGAATAATCACTTCCCTCGATCTGTGGGCAATGCTCCTACTAATGCAGCCCAATATGCTGTTAGCCTTCTTGGCAACACGGGCACACTGCTGACTCATATCCAGCTTCTCATCTGCTGTAACCCCAGGTCCTTTTCTGCAGGTCCTTTTCACCAGTTCTTTATCCACCTTTCAAATCTCATATTAAACCCCATCTTCTCCAATTGAACTAATATTTTCCCAATTGTATCAATTGCATCACTGACATCCAGGTAGATTAGATCATTGGTTCTCAAACTGGGGGTCACAACCCGGTTAAGTGGGGGGGTCACAAGCCCCGACCCCAGCGCGCGGCTGTCAGTTGCGAGCCCCGACCCCTGCACCAGGTTGTCAGCTCCGACCCCTGTGTGGAGCTGCGGGGCTACGAGCCCCAACCCGGGCACACGGCTGTGGGTCCTGACCCCTGTGCTAGGCTGTGAGCCCTGACCCCGGTGTGCGACTGTGAGTCCCGACCCCGACCCCTGCGCCGGGCTGTGAGCCATGACCCCGGTGTGCAGCTGTGAATCCTGACCCCGACAGGGAATCGTGGTTGCGAGCCCCGACTCCAACCCCCACACAGGGCTGCAAGCCCAGACCCCAGCCCTGGCCAGGAGCGGGACTGTGATCCCTGAGTCCGACTGCCACATGGGGTTGCAAGTCCTGACCCCAACCAGGAGTGGGGCTGTGAGCCCTGAGCTGGGGCATCCAGGACGCTGTGAGCCCCGATCCCTGTAATGGGGTTTCAGGCGGAGCCCGGCCATGCTGAGGGTTATCAGCCGAGAGCACGCACAGGGTTGTCAGCCCCGAGCCCCGCCACCCTCTGTGTTTTAGTCTTAATTTAAAAGCAGTGAGTAAAGGTAAATTCATTTTAAGCCGTAGGGTTTAAATTTAGTATTTAACATAGTGTTAAATATCAAAAATGTGTTTTTAATTTTTAAGGGGGGGGTCGCACTCAGAGGCTTGGTGTTCGAAAGGGGTCACCAACACAAAAAGTTTGAGAACCACTGGATTAGATCTACTGCATTTCCTTTGTCTAAAACCTCAGTTATCTTCGCAGAGAAACAGATCAGGTTGGCCTGGCAGGACCCACCGATTGTAAAACCAGGTGATATTTTATCCCAGTTACCGTTCACCTCTTTGTCCTTCATTACTTTCTCTCTCAAAATTTGTCCCAAGACCTGGCAGACAGTTGAGGTCAAATTAAAAGGCCTGTAGATACCTGGACCACGTTTTTTTCCATTTCTTAAAAATAGGAACTATATTAGCAATTCTCCACTCCCCCGCCCCGAGTTTACAGAGTCATCAGAAATCCTTGCTATTGGGCTTGCAGTTCCATGTGCCAGTCCCCTTACTCTGCATGGATGGAGCTTATGGGGTGCTAGGGGCTGCAGTGAGTGGGGTGGGAGGACCCAGTAGGGGGCACTCGCCCCTTCTAGTCTGTGCCGGCCCCAGCAAGGTGCTCAATTTGTGCTATTTTGGGGGTTGTAAATCTAAGCTCCTGAGCGCTTGTCACTAAGGAGCCCATGTGCAGTGCAGCCTGGTCAAAGAATCATAGAATATCAGGGTTGGAAGGGAGCTCAGGAGGTCATCTAGTCCAACCCCCTGCTCAAAGCAGGGCCAATCCCCAATTTTTGCCCCAGATCCCTAAATGGCCCCCTCAAGGATTGAACTCACAACCCTGGGTTTAGCAGGCCAATGCTCAAACCACTGAGCTATCCCTCCCCCCTGGCTCCCTGGCCCAGCTCCCCACGCTCTGTGCAGCACAGTGCAACTAGATGTGGGATTCTTCACTTGTCCTAATCTACTTTGCTGTGTGGCTGTTAAACAGCTGCTCCATCCCACCCCAGAGGTGGCTGCATCTCAGTGCTGGGCAAAGGATCCCTGTATAAATAGCCCCTGTGCCCCACCCCAGAGGTGGCTACATCTCAACCCCAGGGATGAACTGAGTGACTGGAATACAAGTGACTCTAGTCTTGGGAGTGACCAGGGCTGCTGGGCAAGAGATTGGGGCCCTGAGGTGGTGCAAGGCCGGGGCCGAGATTCTTCTGGCCGTGGGAGCCCAGTGACTCAGTCAGTGCCCTGCTCCCAGCCAGCCCTCCCCATTCACCGAGCCCTTTGTGCCAGCCATGTCGCTCTTGAGGCGCAGTAGGTGCCACTCGATAGGTCACCTACAATCACACGGTTTCTTTTCAGTGCCTCGACTGGGCAGCGGGTAATGAGAGGTGGATAACTGATTCTCCAGGCCAGGACTACAGACCTGCTCCCCCGCTGTGCCAGGGATGCCCCGCTGGTCCCATCTCTGCCCCAAGAGCCTCCCCCTGCAGTCCCTGGCAGGGAAGGGATTGCCCCACTGCCAGCGCCCAGCAGGCCTATGTGTGACATGAGTTTGGGGGTCTCAACCCCGTCCCTAGGGGGATGGGTCCATGCTCTGACGGGGATTAGCTGACAGCCAAGGACTGACCAAGAGTGCCCTCCCCGCCTTCTCGGGCAGGGCAAGGGGTGGAGTATAGAGTGATCTGCTGTGGGGCCCAGGCCCTCAGTCTCTGGGGCTGGCAGCACTGCCCCAGCGATGAACCTCCCCCAGGGGCAGGGAGCAGCTGCTGGGTCCAAAGCATCCCAGCAAACACTGGCCATTCGGCACCAGCCAGGGGAAGGTCTCGCACCCAGGCCATTCTGGATCAGAAGCGTGTGTGGGGAGATGGGAGCTGAACACGGACCCCTCTCCAAACTCCCAGCAGCCCCCAGGGCCTCGTCCCTGCGATCCCTCTACCGCCATGGGCACAGGGACCCTCAGCCAGCCCCCCCATAGGGCCCAACAGTGGGGAACCCAGCCCCTTACCTGGCTGGTCCCTCCCACGGCCTTGACGCTGGCCCCAGTTCAGCCCAGTTCCCCCACTCTGCAGGGCTCTGGAGAAGCCTCCACTGGCAGCTTTGCGGCTGGCGCTCTGTGGCAGCTCCTGCCGAGGCCCCAGGGCCCAGGCCGGGCAGCGCTGCCCTCCCAGGGGGCTCGTTAGCCAGGGCCATGCAGAAGCCTGGGGCCCAAAGGCCAACCATGGCTCCCCAGCCGGGAGCGGGTTTCCTTGACACCTGGGTACCCCAGGGGGCCAGATCCTAAAGAGCAGGAGGGGAAGATGCAGAAAGAGGAGAGCTGTGCCCGGGGCCGTGGAGCGGGGGGATGGGACAGAGCGACGTTTAAACCAGAGGGGCGGAGGGCGCGCCCCATCTTCCTCAGAGCCCTGGGCTGGCCTGTGCCCCCTGGCCCCAGGGGTGGGGGCTGGAAAGTGACTTGCCTTGCCCCAGAGTGCCAAGGCCACTGGCTGTACCAGAGAGACAGCGCAGCTGCAGGAAACCGCCCCCTCCCCCTGAGTCGGGCTCCGTGGGGCCAGGATTCAGGCCTGGGGAGCTTTGGGCCTTGTGGAAGGGACTCCAGCACTGGGGAAAGGGCCAGCTCGACTGCCCCAGAGCCCAAGGCTTGCGTCACACCCCCATCCCCCACGCCAACGGCCCTGCCCTGAAGGGACCCATCTAGGAGCAGAGCGGAGCTCAGGCTCTGTAGGCCCAGCGTGCCGGTCCCAGAGCCGGCAGGCAACGCGGGTGCTGTCCCAACAGGAACTGGACTGATCCCCTCTCCACAGCCACCACCCACTGTCAGACACTGCTCCCCTGGGACAGATTCGAACCCGTGCCCCAGAGAGGAGAGACGCCCCCTACCCCCGCCAGCCCAGAATATTATTATTCATCTTACATAGCACTGACCAGCAAAACACTTCCCAAAGGAGGTCAGTGTCATCATCCCCACTGTACACATGGGGAAACTGAGGCAGAGGGCAGGGAAGGGATTTGCTCAAGGTCACCCAGTGGCAGAGCCAGACATAGACCTCCAGTCTGCTGCATCCCAGTTCAGTGCTTTACCCACTAGGCCACACTGCCTCCCTTGAATCATAGAATCATAGAATATCAGGGTTGGAAGGGACCTCAGGAGGTCATTTAGTCCAACCCCCTGCTCAAAGCAGGACCAATCCCCAATTAAATCATCCCAGCCAGGGCTTTGTCACGCCTGACCTTAAAAACTTCTAAGGAAGGAGATTCTACCACCTGCCAAGGTAACGTATTCCAGTGTTTCACCACCCTCCTAGTGAAAAAGTTTTTCCTAATAGCCAACCTAAACCTCCCCCACTGCAACTTGAGACCATTACTCCTTGTCCTGTCATCTTCTAAAAGAAGACTCTGTGGCCATAGCTCGGGAGCGGCTTTCCTTCCACGCACTGCCAGGGGGAGGCATGAGATGTTTAGTATTGTCTGTCCCAAGTGTGGGGAGGCACGAGCCACCCCGGGTCCCACACAGGTGTCTCTGTCCAGATGGCACGAAGGCCGAGCGGGCCCATCAGCTTTGGTGCCCCTCTTGCGCCCCAACGTTCAGAAGTCACTAGTAAGGCCTCAAAATCATGAGATTTGCTTAAAAAATCAGAAGATTTTAATATTTGTTTGCATTCTGGCGTGGCTGTGTTTGGGAGGTGCGAGGTCTGGGGCATCTCCTCCACGCCGAGGGTGGGCACTTTATCTAACGAAAGCGAAGATTCTTCGTTACTGATCCCATTCCAACTCACCCACCCACCCACTGCTGGGCTCACCATGCAATGATGGGCGTTGGCAATGTTGGCCATTTAAGGCTTAAAGTGTGACGGGGTGTTGGTCTACCCTGGCACTAGAAGGGCAGCAGGAAGAGCAGCAGCCCCACAATTGAGCTGCCTTGGAAATTTGGGGGTGTGTGTGGAACCCTTATGGTTTCACCCCTTGCAAAAAATTTTCAAAAGCCAAAAATGTATATGTGTGTGTGTGTGTGGTTTTTTTCATCCCCTCCCATCCACTTTCCAGTGGCAAATGAGAAAAGGACAAAGGGCAGAGAAATGGGGGAGGGAGGGGTAATTTTTCGAAGGCTTTTTTTAAATTGCTCATCAAAAACCTGAAATGTTTAGAAAGAAGCAAATTTTTTCTACAACACCGTCAAGAAAAAGGCCAATTGACCAACAAAAAAGCTCAGGCTTTAGTTAAAAAAGGAGCGAAAGAAGCAGGGCTGAAAATGGTACAGAATATAATGAAAGGAGGGGGGTGCTCCTATTTGCCCCCCCCTTCACCTGCCCCAGTGTTACAAGAGCAATGGGACGCTCTGTGAAAGCAAATGTCAAGGGAAGTTACATAGTTAGCCAGGGGAACTCACTGCCACTAGATGTCACTGACATTGCGAGCCTGGCAGGATTCAGACAAGGATGGCAGGCGGCGGGGGGAGCAAGGGTGTCAGGGCAGAATTTAGAAAACAGGGCACAAGGCCACTGCTGACTGTCAGGATGAGGGAGATATGCCCCCCTTCCTCCCCTCCCCCGACTGGTTATGTCATCACTAGCCACTAGAGGGGGTTCTTGCACCTTCCTCTGAAGTAGCTGGTGCTGGGGCGGCTGGCCCCATTGATCTGATTTGGGGAAGGAGGCAGCAGGGAGAGGGCAGGATACTGGGCTAGATGGGTCCTGTGACGCTAGCAGACCAGGTGCCAGCTCATGCCCAGGCCTCACTGAACACTGACAAATGCAGAGCTTGACCCAGCCTGTGTGTTAGCCGTGTGACAACAGCTGCTGATCAGCGTGTGTGGAGTGTTTCGACTTGTGGAATTGCTTGCCGGATTGATCTCTCCCATAACCTCTGTAGCCCGTGGTATAAAGTTAGAATGAATGTTTGCATCGTAAACCTCTGTAACTGCTCTACACCACTGAGTTTGCAAGGCAGCTTACGTCCACCTAACACTGCGTCTACACTAAAATTTGGCTCCCGCTGATGTAACTCACCTGCTTTGCCGACTTAATCATGCCACTTCCCCCAGTCAGCGTAGTTAGGTCAATGCAGTGTCAGTGTACGTACTGCGTTGCTTACATCGACTGTCCCGCAATGCCCCACACTGACAGTACAATCGATACCACACACCACAGCCACAAAGAGCCAGGTGTACACACACACAAGTGCTGTAACTACTGTGGCGGCTGCATGCAGGGCGATTTGATTTTGTAGTGTAGCCGTGGCCTGTGTAATTCCCCCAACAGGGGAGAAGCATGAATTAGTGTAAAGTGCTGGGCCTGCCCATTGAAACCAAACGAGCCATTGCGAAACATCTTACTGATTGCCTCTGTTGTTAGATATTTCACTGCGTGTGTGTGTGTTCTCCCTGTGTGCTGCCCCAGCTCTGTGCAGACAGCCAGCACAGCAGAGCTTGAGTGAACCGCCCAATGACCACAAGATCCGTTAAGGGATGAAGGCTCCCGGCCAGGTTTATTGTTGACAAGGCATGCTAATAGCACCTGGCAGATTCTACGAGGATACTAAGACACGTATGCCTGTGACAATGGACGCAGCTCAGTGAATGGCGGGACTTTCCATTGCCCCCTTGGCTGGACCAACACATTCTCTCAGAGACACCCTGATACAAACAAGCTGCCCCTCTGACTTAGATACTGCCCTCTGACCTGGCTAGTTATTGTCCATTTTTTTTTTGTACATGTTGGTTTGATTAAAACATTTGTATTTATTACGTTGCTATTTGACCTGAGAGCAGGAAAGGAGTATGGATGAGAGCAGGAAAGGGGACTGAGGGCAGCCCCCTGCCTCTCCCCCCCCACCCCCCAAACGAGGGGCCCTGGATCTGGCTGCAGGAGGTCTCCACCCTCCTCATAACGGTGGACGGGTGGAGAGTTCACAGCAGGGCACTGAGCAGCTGAGGGGGATGTGGGAAGATGGGGGGGCATCACTGGAGGAGTCAGCGTGTTCTTTGCTGGCTCCCCATGCCCCCCCCTGGAAAGGGGGCCCCAGGCTGCTCCCCCCAGGGACTGTCAATCATTCAGTGAGGAGCCGTCCCAGCCCCTCCACCCCAATGGGGCCTGGCTTGGCCACCAGATCCGAGGTTCCTGCTGCTTGGCCCCTGCTGATCTGTCCTCACCCCACCCACCCCCACCCCCTGCCAGGACATCATTGAGGACAAACTGGACAAGAATCTGTGGCCCTTTTTGTCGGACCCGGTCCCTACCACCAGCTCCCAGGCTGCTGTCAGGTAAGGCTGAGCCTGGCTGGGCTGTGGGGGGCAGAGCCCTGACACACACACCCCAGAGTGTAGGAGCCTCTGTGCCTGGGAGTGTGTGGTCAGGACCCTGCCCTCTGCGGGGGAGGGGATGTCCAAGAGCCTGGAACCCTCTTACCATGTCCCCCGCACCCCAGCAGTCCCTCAACACCCCAGGGCCCAGGATGAAGGAAAGGGACTGGCCGAGCTTTAGACAGACCCCCAGCCCAGCGCAGGTGCCACCCTCCCCTACTCCCTCTTGCCTGCTTTGGGACTCCTGCCCCACTCCCTTGGGCAGGGCCTGCCCCGCAGCCTCCTCCAGGCCCTGCCCTTCCATCTGGCATTCCCTCAGCGAGCTCCTGGTATCCACACGGCCCCTCTCTCCCCCCACCGCCCGCTTTAGGCATTGGCAGAAGAACAAGCCAGCGGCCGAGTACGGGACGGGCCCGCGCCTCATCATTTACGTGCTGGGTGGGGTGTCCATGTCTGAGATGCGCTGTGCCTACGAAGTGACCCCGGCCATCAAGGGCAAGTGGGAGGTGGTGATCGGTGAGTGGGGCGAGTCCTGGGGGAAAGGGCGGCTGGAATGCCCAGGTCAGGGAGAGTTGGGACCCCCTGGGAGGGGGAGACCCTAGAACTGCCTGCCCAGCACCTACAGGGCTCCCATGCTACCCTCTGTCCTCCCACACCCAGGGGCCTGGGAACAGATGTGCTTGCCCCACATGGCCTGTATCTAGCCGCCTGATCTCCTGGCCTCTGTCTCCCCAGGCCTCTCATTGCCCACGGACCATGTGTGGGGCCCCAGTCAGACACCCCCAGTAACTCCCATAGGGATATGGCTCACCCCCTGCACACACCCCTCCAAGACCCAAGGGTGAGGAACACTGTCAGCGCATGGATTCTTGCCTGGCTGTGCAGGGTACAGCGGCACGAGGGGTGCGGTGCCAGGCCAAGGGGGATAGGAGACAGTCCCTCCCCCCCTGCACTAGAGCAGGGTCCAGCTGCAAGGATGGGGGTGATGGTGATGCCAGCCACATACCCGCCTCACTGTGCCCACCACTGCCAACCACCTCTCTCTCCCCCAGGTTCCAGTCACATCCTGACCCCCAAGCGCTTCCTGGATGACATCCAAACCCTCAACCAGCTGGACCCCGAGGAGGCCTAGAAGAAGCCCTCTCCCCCCAGAGACTCTGCCCCCCACAGTTTGCTGCCCCCAGCTCCACCTGCTCTTCTCAACAAGGCATCTTCCCCCCTACTCTTGGCTGCGGTGTCAGTTCTTGGGCGGGGGGAGGACCCCCAGGCTGCTTGGCTGTTCGGGCAGGGGGCAGGCCAGGCTTCCTCCCGTCTTTGCAAGTCTTTGCCTCCCGTTAACAGCAGCCGGGAGGGAGGGAGAAGCTAGGAATTGCACACCCGCCCCGCAAGGCAGGTCGGTCTTTCCCAGAGGCTTGGGGAGAGGCTCTGCTTTCACTTTGGCCCGTTCGCTCCATCTGACGCTGTTGTGGGCCGGATGTAAACCAAGCTGGCTGGGTTTCAGTCCAACACTCATTGCAGGGCCTCTTGAAGAGGCACCAAGTCCCAGGGTTAAACAGGGCGCCCTGGGGCTCCCAGCTCCCTGCACAAACAGCAAAATCTCATACCCAGTGTGACGAAGTGGGACTGTTCTTAATGTTTCATAGATTCATAGATATTTAGGCCAGAAGGGACCATTATGATCATCTAGTCTGACCTCCTGCACAATGCAGGCCACAGAATTTCACCCACCACTCCTAAAAAAGACCTCACACCTATATCTGTGCTATTGAAGTCCTCAAATTGTAGTTTGAAGACCTCAAGGAGCAGAGAATCCTCCAGCAAGTGACCCGTGCCCCATGCTACAGAGGAAGGCGAAAAACCTCCAGGGCCTTCCAATCTGCCCTGGAGGAAAATTCCTTCCCGACCCCAAATATGGCGATCAGCTAAACCCTGAGCATATGGGCAAGATTCATCAGCCAGATACTACAGAAAATTCTTTCCCGGGTAACTTGGATCTTACCCCATCTAAAAACCCATCACAGGCCATTGGGCCTATTTACCATGAACATTTAATTACCAAAACCATGTTATCCCATCATACCATCTCCTCCATAAACTTATCGAGTTTAATCTTAAAGCAAGATAGATCTTTTGCCCCCACTACTTCCCTCGGAAGGCTATTCCAAAACTTCACTCCTCTGATGGTTAGAAACCTTCGTCTAATTTCTAATCTAAATTTCCTAGTGGCCAGTTTATATCCATTTGTTCTTGTGTCCACATTGGTACTGAGTTTAAATAATTCCTCTCCCTCTCTGGTATTTATCCCTCTGATATATTTATAGAGAGCAATCATATCTCCCCTCAACCTTCTTTTAGTTAGGCTAAACAAGCCAAGCTCCCTGAGTCTCCTTTCATAAGACAAGTTTTCCATTCCTCGGATCATCCCAGTAGCCCTTCTCTGTACCTGTTCCAGTTTGAATTCATCCTTCTTAAACATGGGAGACCAGAACTGCACACAGTATTCCAGGTGAGGTCTCACCAGTGCCTTATATAACGGTACTAAAACCTCCTTATCCCTACGGGAAATACCTCTCCTGATGCATCCCAAGATGACATTAGCTTTTTTCACAGCCATATCACATTGGCAGCTCATAGTCATCCTATGATCAACCAATACTCCAAGGTCCTTTTCCTCCTCCGTTACTTCTAGTTGATGCGTCCCTAGCTTATAACTAAAATTCTTGTTATTAATCCCTAAATGCATGACCTTACACTTCTCACTATTAAATTTCATCCTATTCCTATTACTCCAGTTTACAAGGTCATCCAGATCCTCCTGTAGGGTATCCCTGTCCTTCTCTAAATTAGCAATACCTCCCAGCTTTGTATCATCTGCAAACTTTATTAGCACACTCCCACTTTTTGTGCCCAGGTCAGTAATAAAAAGATTAAATAAGATTGGTCCCAAAACTGATCCTTGAGGAACTCCACTGGTAACCTCCCTCCAACTTGACAGTTCACCTTTCAGTAGGACCCGTTGTAGTCTCCCCTTTAACCAATTCCCTATCCACCTTTCAATTTTCCTATTGATGCCCATCTTATCCAATTTAACTAATAATTCCCCATGTGGCACAGTATCAAACGCCTTACTAAAATCTAAGTAAATTAGATCCACTGCATTTCCTTTATCTAAAAAATCTGTTACTCTCTCAAAGAAGGAGATCAGGTTGGTTTGGCACGATCTACCTTTTGTAAAACCATGTTGTATTTTGTCCCATTTACCATTGACTTCAATGTCCTTAACTACCTTCTCCTTCAAAATTTTTTCCAAGACCTTGCATACTACAGATGTCAAACTAACAGGCCTATAATTACTTGGATCACTTTTTTTCCCTTTCTTAAAAATAGGAACTATGTTAGCAATTCTCCAATCATACGGTACAACCCCTGAGTTTACAGATTCATTAAAAATTCTTGCTAATGGGCTTGCAATTTCTTGTGCCAATTCTTCTAATATTCTTGGATGAAGATTATCTGGGCCCCCCGATTTAGTCCCATTAAGCTGTTTGAGTTTCGCTTCTACCTCAGATATGGTGATGTCTACCTCCATATCCTCATTCCCATTTATCATGCTACCATTATCCCTAAGATCCTCTTTAGTCTTATTAAAGACTGAGGCAAAGTATTTGTTTAGATATTGGGCCATGCCAAGATTATCCTCTGAATAGTGCGTAGTTCCTCGGTTTCCCCTAGGCAGTTCTTAAGTATCTAGGTGGTGGGGTAAGGGTGTATGATCGTTGCAGATCCCTAGAGGGCAGGTGTGTGCAGGGGTCTGGACACAGAGAATGGCCGACACCCTGTTTCCTGGCAACTGATGGCCTGGGCCCTTCCCCCCTGCAAGGTGAGAGCTAAAGGGGTTGGAGAACAAAGGAATCAGGTGCCCTCCTGGCCGGGTAAAGGGACAAAGCCCAGAGGAGGAGGGGCTGGAGGGAGTTTCAGTCTGGGGCTGGCTGGGACATGGAGTGAAGGGCAGACGTGGTGGTCTGGCTCACTGCCCCCCAAAATGGACCCCCCAGCTGAAGGGTCCAGTTCTCTGCACCTACAAGCTCTGTATTAGACCATGTTCCTGCCATCTAATAAACCTTCTGTTTTACTGCGAGAAGCAGCGCGGGGCGAGGGATGTGCTGGCCACGGCTTCCTGCAGCCCCCGTTGGCCTGCAGTGGGGATCCGCGGTCGGCCAAACCTGCGGACGCGGCCGGTAAAGAAACTGGCCCGGCCCACCAGGGGGCTTACCCTGGGGGGCTGCGTGCCAAACGTTACCGACCCCGGTGCTACAGCAATCTCCCGTACAGCAATGGCTCTTACAAGACAGAGTAAGTTAGAACAACCCAGAGTCTAAAGCTCAGGTGTATTTGAGGATCTGGGCCAGTACTTGGCTGTTTCTATAGTAATGACCCCTGAGCAAGCAGTGTAATGTACATGCTTATCACTGAGCTTGTCCAGAGGCTGCATAGAATATCAGGGTTGGAAGGGACCTCAGGAGGTCATCTAGTCCAACCCCCTGCTCAAAAGCAGGACCAATCCCCAATTAAATCAGAATGACTAGATGTCCTGATGTGTAATAAAAACACTTTGAGTCATAAAAAATCAACCCAGCCTACTTTACAGGGCCTGATCCTTCTCTCCCTTACTGCATGTGAGCAGTAGGAGAATGGCTAATACGGGCCAGTATTATGGTTGTTGTATTCTATTTATAAAAGTATAATACTGGCCAGTATTATAGTTGCTGTATCGTGTTATAAAACAACAAAATAAATAGAAAAATAAAAAATACAAATGAATGTTTTGAATTAATTTGGGGAAAAGAATTTACAGCACAATACAAGGATTTAAAACATTTAAAACATTCCTTTCTTTCTCTCCAGTATTATAGTCTCTCTTGTTCCAATTTTGGGTCACAGGAGCGAGTAGTATAAAGGCCCTACCATCAATCAAACCTTAACCCCACCCCTTGACCCTGTAAGCCCTGCACACAGGTCACTGGAAGTCCCACCTCATGGGAGTATTACTTCCAGGGTCAAGGCGGACACATGTCCGGAAGCAAGGTGTGTCATGTGACCCCTGTAAGAACTCCTCCCACTGTCCTCTGCTGATCAGGATGGATTTTGCCCTGACAGGAACGACTCAAGAGAAGATTTGACCAATCAGGGGGAGTTCCGGGGTTTGTGTGACCCCTCTAAGAACTCCTCCCACTGCCCTATACCAATCAGGAAGGGTTTCAGCCGCTGGGGACCACCCCAAGAGGAGATTTGTCCAATTGGGGGGAATTCTGGGGCGGGGTGACCCGTCAGGAAGTGGCTCGTGTGACCCCTCTAAGAACTCCTCCCACCACCCTCTACCAATCGCGATGGGTTTTGGCCACAGAGGACAGCCCCGAAAGGAGATTCGACCAAAATAGGGTGGGTTCTGGGACGGGGTCAACCGCCCAGAAGAGGGTCGTGTGACCCCTCTAAGGACCCCTTCCAACGTCCTCTGCCAATCAGAGTGCAGCACCATCACCTCATAAGTCCCAGCGCTGGGAAGAGGAGGCCATCTCTTACCAAGAAGACGTGTTTTAGAAATTGTGGAAAGGCTGAGAGGAAACGTGGACTCCTTTACCACTCCTGTGAGACCTTCAGACTTTGTTTTAGCCCCGAGGACCTTTGGAGTTGTGTGGAGAAAGCGCTACAGCAGCGACAGTTCTGAAGAGGATGAGAGAGAAGCCAAGGGGATTCCTTTCGCCCAGCCATTGATGGATATGCCAGAATCCGACCCTGAAGCCCAACTGCTCATGAGACACCCCCATGAGCATGGTGGCCTCTCGTCATCCGCCACCCTGGAGGAGGAAGGCCATCATGGCGTGGGGGAGGCACTGGCAGACAAGGTGAATGGAAAAGACGTAGCTCAGGTAAATGAATGATTAAGAAGCGACGGTCGATGATTGGGTGTAATGGGGTTAGGAACCAGGGGTTGTGTAAATCTAAAAACAAGCAGTGGGAACTTACGCTTGTTTCTTGTCTGAAAATCTCTCGACAGCTTGACGATGCCTTTCTAGAGGACCCGGAGGCCCTGGACGGCGTTGCATCAAACAGCGAAGGTGAACCAGGCCCGCCTTGTTTTTGCTCAACGCCGCTAGAAATTGTTGAAGATGACTCCGAGGAGGACGGCTATGAGGAGTTTAGGAGAGGCTTGGCATGGAACTCGCTGAGCCAGTGCCACGTCACGAGCGTAAAAATGTTATGCGGACTATTGTACACGTTGCTGTTTATGCTCTTCTTCATCACTGTCTTGGGGAAAAGCTTTTTGAAAATGGTGAGGGCTGTGTCATAAATGCCCCAGCCCAATGGCACCATGCCTGTGTGACTTGGACTTCAATGGATAGAAACTGCAAGCTCTGGGGCCTGTGTGCTGAGCTGTGTTTGGAAAGCTTATTGAACACTATTATTGCCATAGGTTATGTTATGCAACATCTGTGCCTAACCCAAGAACATTTAGCGCAAGCGGTGACCTTGAGAAATGCTGTGCAATTCAGTGGAGACCCTGACCGTGTTTTAAAGAAAATGTCCAAAATGGAAGATGCCTGCTTACAGCGTTACATTGACCGTCTGGTCCACACAAAAACTGACAGAACCCTGCTTAAGAAAAAGACTATTTGTAAGAAATCTAAAAGGATTAATTGAGAGAATGATGAGGGGACAAACATGCAATATCAAACTTGGTCGCTGTACATTTTAAAAAATTGAATGAAAAGGGCTTTGTGATTATCTGTGTTTCTGTTAGAAGGTCTCTGGCCCTTAAGTGAGCTAAAAGTTTTAATGGAGATCTGGGTTTGTTTTCAAGAAGCTGTATGACTTTTAAATTGAAAAAAAATGGTTTGTGAGAACCTAGCTCTTGTGTCTTTGTGTAAAAGAGACCCATTTACAGCAACAAGCTGTGAAGTGGGAGGGGAACAAATCCTAGAAATGTGTTTACAGTGTAACCCTTCTGCCCATCAGAGTTGGCAACAACAGGGTCTAGGTTCAGTATCTAGGAGTTCCATTCCAGTAACACAATGCAAAACCAGGTCAAGCCCCCACCCGTGGGGCACTGAAGCTCCCCTACGACAAGTTGAAATCACTGAATACTGTGTTAAGTAGTAGTGGGGCTCAGAGCTAGGACACCATGAACCCAAAGTGAATTCAGCTCTGCAGTCTGTAACCAAACTCCTAATAGAATTAAAATTCTCTCTGATATTACATAATGGAGAGAAGGTGCAATGGGTGTTTGGGGCCCTCAGAAGGGGGCTCACACCACTAGGCACAAACCTCCATCCTCAAACTCTCTCAATTCACTGGCTTTTGCAATCCTTGTCCCTTGCCTAGCGAGTGCTACTTAGTTGATGGTGAGTCCCTCCGTCATAAAAGGCCAAGGACAGTTCCACTGTCCTTGATTCACATAATCAGGATAACGACACTTTATTCTTCCTGCCCCAATAACAGAGACACTGGGGATCCCACAGCAGCCAAAGTGACCGTTTGGGCTCCTGTGGGCTCATGCTAGGCGGGGTGGGTGTGCCTGTGCAAACGAGATCAGCTCCTGAAGTCCTTTTCCACAACTCACCACCAGATGTCAGGGTAGAGCTCATCCTGCCTCTGCTTACGACACGAAAACAAAACAGGGATGGTTCAGACATGTGTTTGAGTACAACAGAGTTGACTCATCCTGTTGAACTGAATGGTTTTAACCACAGCCCCACTGAATAGTGAAGGTAACTGTGATTCCTTACCCTTGTTGCTATAGGGATAAATTTGATGGGTCTGCACCCATAGTAAGGGAGGTGGGTGGGTGAGTTTGGATTAATATGAAATGAAATAAAACCTCAGGAATTCGCAGATGCTATTGGGCAGTTTAAATATAATCCCTGGAGTTGGCAGAACTCTACTGGACAGTTTAAATATGACCCAGGAGTGGTTTTGAATGCTATGGGTCACTCTTTCTAGCAATTCAAAGCCATTAAAAGTTTAAAATACGATATTTACCAAAAAAACCCAAAACAACCAACCAAAAAACCCCACCACACACATTAATAATCAAGGTGGGCCATTTCCAGCACAAATCCAGGTTTCCTTACAATGTAAGTGATCACTTTAGATAAGCTATTACCAACAGGAGAGTGGGTTTGTTTTTCTTTGGGGGCGGAGGGAGAAAACCTGGATTTGTGCTGGAAATGGCCCACCTTGATTATCATACACATTGTAAGGAGAGTGATCACTTTAGATAAGCTATTACCAGCAGGAGAGTAGGATGTGGGGAGAGAAAACCCTTTGTAGTGATAAACACTCATTTTTTCATGGTTTGTGTGTATAAAAACATCTTCTGTATTTTCCACAGTATGCATCCGATGAAGTGAGCTGTAGCTCACAAAAGCTTATGCTCAAATAAATTGGTTAGTCGCTAAGGTGCCACAAGTACTCCTTTTCTTTTTGTGTTTAAACTCTCTCTCTCTCTCTCTCTCTCTCTGTGTAAAAAAAACATAGGTGGGTTTTTTTTTAAAGTATATGGCTACAAACTGATAGTAATGGTGTGTTTCAAACTAACAGGGTGTTTTTTTACTGTGCAAAATGTGTTTTAAACTGGATTTTAAAAGTTGATTTTAAAAGCAGTTTGGTTTTGATTTTGCAAAATGAGGTGTATTTAAAAAAAATGTTTGCGGGTTTGTTGTTTTTTGTTTTAAAGTAGTAGAAATAAACTCAAAACTCCTGTTTGTTGTGCAGCCTGAAATGGATTATTTTGTTTGAAAGCTCTGATTTTTTAAATAGAAAAACACCCTAATGAATATTTTATTTTTAACTTTACAAGACAGTTTCATGTGATTTATAGTAATAATAATAATCATCATCATAATATTGTCTGCTCCACCACATGGTGAAAACATGAGAGACCCTTAGACCAGAGGGTAAACAAGCTTAAAAGAAAAAGAAAAGAGACAGCTGAAAAGAAAAATTCCCCAGATGGATGGATGAAGCCCAGTAAATATATTGTGTTTGTGAGGTTATGAGGTTTTGTATTTTAAGTAAATACATCGGTGTGGGTGAGAAAGATGGTAAAGTTAAGTTTTGTAATATGTCCCTTCCCCCCTAATCGGGTATGTGCAGTTCTCCTGACAATGCTGTCGTCAAAGCTACAGGGACACCTCCCCCAGACCAGCCAAAGGGGGGACAAAAAGAGATGCCCTTGACTGGAGGCTCTCAAACTGGCATGTCTGAAAATGGGGAGGTGGAATCAGACTCTCACACAGAGTCTGGTTTAGAAAATTCCCCAGAGGGCTCTCTAGAATGATGGGTCCCCATCTTCTCCCGATGACCCTCACGGAGGCGCCTCGGAGTCTGACTCTCAAATAGCATCTGATGTAGAAGATGCCGCTGATGGTCCCGTAGCGGAACCCCCAAGTAACCCTGAAAATGCAGAGGTGTGTATGGAGAGAGTGAGAAGTTGGCAACGTGAATTACCTAGATTTGGGGGGTCGGTGTATTGTGAGGAATTTCATTTTGTCAATCTTGAGCGAATAAATTCAGCTCAGCAGGTTGTTGAAGCCATACACAGGGGGATACAGTTAGTTCTCGATGACGTTAATGGTAGGGTAGGCCCTGATGATTATGTTCAGTTACATTTAGAGAGCTGTAATTTAACTAAGCCGTTGTTTTTGGTCTGAAGAACTAGGGATGAGCTGTCTGCTGAGGATTTCTTCAATCAGACCTCAAAGCTGCCACAGAGCAATAGACATTGCACCTCGTTGTGACAGTTGTAAAAAAACAGGGGTGGGGACCGCTCATAGAGTTTTAAATTCTATCCTCAGTAGTCAAATCATCCATAAAAAAGAGACAATGTTTAGTAGACCTGACTTACACGGGTACCCATCTGTGTTTTGCGCGTGGACTCTTGGCTGTCATGTCCGACCATAAACCTACGGACGCGGAATCGTTAGCGGGGGCGAGAAAGTTGCATGAGAAACTGGGCTGGTCAGATGAAAAAAAGATTATGCTCAGTGACGTAGCAATGTCTGAACAGCATTTAGGAGTCAACATACAGGTGGTGCTGTGTGTGGCGAAAGGGGCTTTTTTAAAATGGGGGGGGGCAGTTTACCCCAAGACTTATTTCATCCTGTTTCACGATGAGCATTACTAGGGGGTTCTGGTTGTGAAAAAGTTGTTTGGAGCAAAAAATTACGGTGAGTTTTGCCCCATGGTGCACAGTCACGGCCACTCTTGCAGGTCCAGCTGCTGCCTCTGCTTGAGCATAACATGCTCAGACAGCGTGGACGTGCAGCTGAGGTCTCCTCGCTGTAGACTGTATTGTCAGTCCAGAGAGCGTTTAGACAGACACATCGACTGGGCGTCGACAGAACAAGTTGAATGCCTGTCTAAAACCTTGTGCGATAAGGGTCAGTCTTACGTGGACAAGCAGCACAGGTGTAAAGGGAGGCGCTATAAGCGCGGTCAGGCTTTGATCGCTGGTGATGTAGACGGTCACCTCGGTTTTATGGACAGCCTTAGAAAGCCCGAATCCTCAGAAAAGTGTATTTGTTATGATTCTGAATACACATAGGAGACTGGGTTGCACACTCCCAATTACATTTTTGCTATGTCCCTCAAGCTGGAAAAGTCCTGGGAATTTAAGGGTGATGAGTGTCTTTCTATGTTTGTTCAGACCTTTATTGGCAAAGAGTTCCGGGTCTACACGTTCCAGGCGCACAATTCCAAAGGTTACGATGCATACTTCATCATTAGACAGTTAATGAAGGAAAAGATGTGCCTAGAACTGATGACTCAGGGTAGTAAAGTAATGTGTGTGGAAGGTAAGGTCCTGGGCATTCGTTTTATAGACTCTTTAAACTTCTTGCCCATGAAGCTTGGTAAGCTCCCGCAGGTGATGGGGTTTGAAGGGTGCAAAGGGTATTTTCCACATTTTTTGAACACTTTAGAAAATCAAAATGACGTGGGGCCTATGCCCGGTGTGGAGCACTATGGTGTAGAAAGCATGATGCCCAGGGAAAAAGCAGAGTTTCTCGACTGGTAGCAGGCCCACAGGTAGGAGACGTTTGACTTGCAGAAAGAGCTCGTGTATTACTGTCAGCAGGATGTCAAAATTTTGAGACAGCCTTGTATCCTCTACAGAAAAGAGATTATGAAAAAGATGGAGAAGGGAGATCTAGTAGAGAGAGAACCTGGTAAATTCACCGAGATAAAACTGTGTATAGATCCATTCTGGTACATAACACTGGCATCTGTCTGCATGGCTATGTACAGATTTATGTTTTTGGAGCCTAACACGGTAGCTCTTCTCCCTCCAGACAATGATCACAGGCAGGAAAAAGATATTTGACCCCATCTGTTCAGTGGCTGTTGTATACCTCTCACAAAGAAACTATACAAATACGGCATGCTTTACAGGGTGGGGAACTACAGGTAGGCTCCTACTCTTTAGACGGTTATGCCAGTGTTGACAGGGTACACACAGCCTTAGAGTTTAACGGGTGTTCTTTTCCACGCTTGTGCCACCTGTCATTGTGAAAAAGCACAAAACCCTATGACGGGGACAACTTTGGGGTTTCTTTATTACAAGACGCAGCTCAAGACCGACTATCTGAAACAACTTGGTTTTGTAGTGAGGACTCTTTGGGAGCAAGAGTGGGAAGTGATGAAAGAAAGAGACAGGGAGCTTGCAGGTTTTTTAAACTGAGCCCAGTTGCCCTAGCCTCTCGTGCCTAGGGATGCTCTTTTTGGGGGAAGGACAAACGCTATGCACCTACATTACAAACTTAACTCCAGGGAAGAAATCCACTATTATGATTTTACCAGCTTCTACCCTTTTGTAAAGAAAACCAAAGAATACCCTCTCGAACACTCCGATATAGTTTATGACAAATTTGGACCCCTTGCAAATTATTTTGGAATTGCAAAAGTTAAAGTGTACCCCACACAAGGCTTCTTTTTCCCATTGTTACCTGTCAGAGTGGGTGGCAAGCTTATGTTCCCGCTATGCCGAACCTGTGCGGAAACCGAGCAGCGGGAGATGTGCATCCATACTGACGAGGAGAGGGCCATCCTGGGGACTTGGTGCACGGTGGAATTGAACGCGGCCATAGCGAAGGGGTACGCGGTGGCAAAAATATATGAAATCTGGCTTTTTAATGAAAAATCTGATGTACTCTGAAAAGACTTCATCAAATGACACCTCCACCAGAAACGAGAGGCTTCAGGGTACCCCAGCTGGTGCACAGACGAAGAAAAACAAAATAAGTACATGAACGATTTCTACCAGAAAGAAGGCGTGCGTTTGTGCCAACACGAGATCAGGTTTAACCCCGCTAAATGCCAAATCGCTAAACTCTTTCTAAATTCCCTCACGAGTGAGATCCCGCCAGATCAACACATCACCGAGTTTGTGTCGGCAGGCCCGAAAACATACGGGTATAAGCTGTCGGGAGGAAAAGCCTGTATGAAAGTCAAAGGTATTACCCTGAACTTGGCAAACTGTCAATAGATCAACTTTGACAGTTTGAAAGATCTAGTCCTGGACTATTGCACGGGCCTGCGAGAAAACACCTCAAAAAAGAGAGAGGTGCAGCAGCCCTCTATCATAAGGAACAAAAATCAGTGGTAAATAGAGACCAAAACCCTTAAGAAAACACAGAAAGTCATTTACAACAAGAGGGTCCTAGGAGAAGGATTTAGAACCCTGCCCTATGGATTTTAAAATGGATACGAGGTGGAAACACCCCTTTTCTGCAATTCTCGCGGGGCCTAGCAACTGTGGGAAAAGTTACTTTATAAAAAATGTGTTGGATAATGCCAAACAAAACATTGTCTGTTATGCCTGAGAATATTGGATAACCTGGCTATAAAAAGCATTGCAAGATACACATGTCTGGGCTTGTTGAAACACATTTTGAGCAAGGCTAGGCATGCCCAAGAATTTAAATGTATTTTTTACAAAATTCATCACCATCCGGTCGTTTTACAATACAATTTTAAAATCCGGTCAAAAGATAAACACTTGCTCCAATGATGTAAGAAAAACACTCGGTGATAGTCGCAGGCGACAGAGCGGGGGTCTTGTAATTGTCTATTGTGAAACACAATGCCTGTGGCATTTTTGTTTAAAAATTTCATAATGCTTTTAGGGAACAACATGCTCTTCGGGGGGTGCCCGTATGAGTCTAAAAGCTCTCCACGTTACGCTCTGCCAGACACAAGGCAAGCCAGTGTTCACCAGGTTGGTTGTGTGGATGTGCAATACAAACCTAGGGGTCTCTGAGACAGCTTGTCACCAGGGAGCCAAATCACAAGGGAACACATCTAAGAAATTCTTTTTTGTGTAAGGCACCTTGATAAGACACACGAGAGCTGCACGGTGTCCATGTTCACATATAGTCAAGCAGAACGTCTCTCCTCTGATTTCTCTCTATGATGTTGTCAAAAACCCCATGCACGATCAGATTGACGGTGAGGGTTAAAGCCTTCCCAAAACGTATTTCTGCTCTCAGGTTCCCGGTTTTAATCAGGGAATAGCCATCGGCGCATTCCTGGTCGGGAGACAGGTCAAAGGCAAACAAGATGTAACCCTGTGGAAACTTCTCACGGTCGATTAACAGAGAACAATCTGTCATGTGTTTACCAGCGTCAGTACCAGATTCATGTATTCTCTCACGCAGCATCCTGCCTCCAAGTCTGGTTGCAGAGGCTTGGTTGGTATCTGTTCACCATCCACATACAAGGCCACAAAACCAATATCATAATGTTTAAAATGAAAGGGATTTTTCGTGTAACTTCCACTCAAGGCATAGGACAAACCCTAGGACAAGCATTTTGGGTAACTGTCCCAAAAAACAGGTTCTCCTGGTTATTGACCCTGCTGCCCACGGGGATGCTGAACACTTTTATTCCCACACGGTCCACGGGATATTTAGCATTTGTGGTAAGCAGGGACTCCGCGTGCCCCAGACGAACGCTCAGGGCCATCCGTAATTTCTTCACAAAAGCGATGGTGATACAATGCGCAATTTAAAGCCTTCGGCTGCACTGCCCATTAAACAGAAAGCGTCTTAACTGCGCGTCCGTTTAATTTTCACATCCACTCCGTTCAACAAATGAGACGTATCTGTTCTGATCTGTCTTTATTTCAATGGTAATGGTATCGATGTGGTGTTTTCTGACAGGAACGTGATGAGGTTTATCGTAGGTGATGGTGACAAACTCATTGTTCCTTCCTCAAACAGGGACACAGCATAACAGGGGAACAGAAAAGTCCCTCACAAACTGGTGTTCTACAATAACTGTGTGCAGATACAAGGACTTAACCCCCCCTGTGATGTCTACCCAGAAGGGGAATTTTTGGACGCTGCGCTTGGGGCCCAAACCTAGAATGTTAGCTAGCTCCCTGCTGGTAGAAAACATAAAAGTAAAATCAGCGGATTTAAGGCTAACTTTTCTACCCACAGGGTCATAGTTCATGACCACCTCAGGCGGTGGGGGAGGACGAGCCACGGTACTGTTCATATGATCCAATCATTCGGGTATGGACGAGTAATAACCTCGTCGTAGGATAAAACTCTATGCCATATCTTCAAAGGTGATTTCAAAAGGGGTGTTCTCGCGGATAGTGTTCCAGCTGTGTGGGTGTTGTATTTCCACTCACCCCACCTTCCAGGCACCCGGGAGACCCAAGGGCTTAATTAGCTGTATTGTAAAGTTCGAGCTGGTGTTTTGAGGAAAAACTGCAGAGCTGGCATTGCTGGGCAAAGTCATGTAACACCTGCCATCGCTCATTTTTCTCTCCCTCAGTTTTTGCAGGAGGAATCTTTTTGTTTGTTTGTGTCTAAACGTCAGAATTGAGAAGCTTCCACCCAGCTGGTAAACTTATCGTCCCCGTCCCCCCGGCAAACCATTTCACCAGTAGCTGCTTTTTTCTCCCTTTTCCTTTCTCCGCTAGAACTTTTTCGATCCGGCAAATCCTGTCTCCTTTGGGGTTTACTTTTTGTAAATCTTCAGGGTAAAAAGATCCAGTAACTGTCTCACCCTCGTAATCTTTTAATCGGTATACAGGTCTCTGGCTCCTGGTTAAGGCTTCATCCACTATAAATATCTCATTGGTAAACGTCTGTTCACAACCTTTTTCAAAAGCTCCTTTGGTTTTAGAGAGAGTCTCACGTGGTCGCCTTTTCTAAAAGGGGCAACAACCGGTTTTATTTTAAAACCATCTCTATCAACCAGTTTCCATATCTTCAGAGAATTGGAAGGGTTAACATCAGCGGGTCTGGTACGTAGAGTTCTGTAAAAGCTCTGGTTGTAACTCTTCATAAAGTCAGGTAACAGGTCAAGGTGGCGAAAGGCGTTATGGGCTGTAAAATATCGCCACATCCTCCGCATCTTTTTCAAGTTCTATTAAATCGCTCCACAACCCCTGCTTTGACTTCATTATCAGTAACAAAAAGCGTTAACGCTGTGCCGTCTCAACAATCTGCTAAAAGGTCTGTTTCAAAATTCTTTCCACCGATTAGTTTGTCATTTTTGAGGCACGCGACCTTGGCTAAAAATAGCTTTAAAGGCCTTGGATACCTCACCACTCATCTTGTCTTTTAGGCCTAAGACCCAGGCATATTTGGATAGAACGTCTATCACTGTTAAGATGTACTTAAAACCGCTGTTGTGTTTGGAGAACCAGTGCATACGGACCAAATCTGCCTGCCATTGCGCGTCCACATCTGAAAGAACGGTCTTGGTTGTTTTAAAATGTATTCGAGCTGGTTTGTGTAAAGTGTAAGCATCCTGGTGTGAAAGCCAAGCTCCTACCTGTCTTCTATTTAAAGTTTTATGATGCTTTTTGGCCACTTGAAAAAGAAGATTGACCCCGTCAAAGCCCCCAACTTTCCTGGGGGTTTAACAGATTTTCTTTAACAGAGCCGTCTGTGGAGACATGACTCTTCCTGGGACCGTCTTTTACGAACACAAGTATGGAGGGGGACACGTTCATTCTGACACATTTAAATAAGTTTTATTAATCGCCTGGTTTAACACAATCTTTTACAGCCGCCTGAAACAAAGGACGCCATGACCCCTACCATGAGGGAGTCTGAGCTGGTTCATTCTTCCATTTTTGTCCTTTTCTGGATTTTCCTCTTGAGATCTGGGTCTCAGACAGGAGCAAAAACAGCTGATGCGCGATGGATTTACTCCCACAGGGCTACCGATGTGCAACTTCTCAAAGGCCTCTAGAAAGGCATCGTCGAGCTGTTGAGAGATTTTCAGACAAAAAACAGTGTAAGCACCCCACTGCCTGTTTTTAGATTTATGCAATGCCAGGTCGATTCCCAACCCCATTACACCCCCATGATTGACAGTCGCTTCTTAATCATTCATTTACCTGAGCGCCATCTTTCCCGTTCACCTTGTGACTCCCCCAAGCCACAATCGCCTTCCAACTTTAGGGCATGGACAATGAGAGGCTGTCACACTCACTGGGGTGCCTCACAAAGGTTTGGATTTTGGGGTCAGGTTCCGACGTAGCCATCAACGATTGAGTCAAAGGGCCCTCCTCAGAACTATCACTGCTGTAGCGCTTTCTCCACACAACTCCAAAGGTCCTCGGAGCTAAAACAAAATCTGAAGGTCTCATGGGGGTGGTAAAGGAGTCCATGTTTCCTCTCAGCCTTTCCACAATTTCTAAAACATGTCTTCTTGGTAAGAGATGGCTTCCTCTGCCCAGCGCTGGGACTTATGGGGTGATGGTACTGCACTCTGATTGGCAGAGGGCGTTGGGAGGAGCTCTTAGAGGGGTCACATGACCCTCTTCTGGATGGTTCACCCAATCCGAGAACCTGCCCCATTTTGGTCAAATCTCTTCTCGGGGCGGTCCTCTGCAGCCCAAACCCATCGCGATTGGTAGAAGGTGGTGGGAGGAGTTCTTAGAGGGGTCACACGAAGCACTTCCAGATGGGTCACCCCACCCCGGAACTCCCCCCAGTTGGTCAAATCTCCTCTCGGGGTAGTCCCCAGTGGCTGAAACCCCTCCTGATTGGTAGAGGGCGGTGGGAGGAATTCTTAGAGGGGTCACACAAACCACTTCCAGACAGATCACCCCACCCCGGAACTCCCCATGATTGGTCAAACCTCCTCTCGGGGTGGTTTCCCGTGGCTGAAACCCCTCCTGATTGGTAGAGGGTGGTGGGAGGAATTCTTCGAGGGGTCACACAAACCACTTCCAGACAGATCACCCCACCCCGGAACTCCCCATGATTGGTCAAACCTCCTCTCGGGGTGGTTTCCAGTGGCTGAAACCCCTCCTGATTGGTAGAGGGTGCTGGGGGGAATTCTTAGAGGGGTCACACGAACCACTTCCAGACAGGTCATCCTGCCCCGGAACTCCCCCTGATTGGTCAAATCTTCTCTTGGGGCGTTCCTATCAGGGCGAAACCCATCTCGATTGGTAGAGGACAATGGGAGGAGTTCTTAGAGGGGTCATATGACACACCTTGCTTCCGGTCATTTGTCCGCCTTGACCCTGGAAGTAATACCTCATGTCTTGGGACTTCCAGTGACCGGTGGGCAAGGCTTACGAGGGCCAACGGTGGGGTTAACGTTTGATTGACGGGAGGGCCCTTATACTACTGGAGCGCCTTCTTCTGTTTGTCTCCGTTCCACTTCAGTCCCCAAGCACTCGGCCAGGACAGATGTCACTTATGACCTCCGTTGCCACCAGCTGGACTGAGGGACTTGGGTCTTTCTTGAGGACCTGGAGAGCTGAAATGACACAGGACAACATGTTAGTATACAGACTGTCAAATCACAGCTAAGCGTGATCACAGAATCTTGAAGTACCAGAGCAGAATGATCACATGGTAAAATGTGAAACTAGGCTCAGTCCTTCTATTGGGGTGGAAAATACATGAGAGATGAATATGCCTCACTTTTCATATTGTCACCTGTGCCAGAAATAGCTGGAGACTTATTACCTCTGAATACCACGCTACAGAAGCTCTCCAATACAAAGAAAGCTTTAGCTTCCTCCATTGGCTCCCTTCCATGCTCCCAACAAGCGGGGAGACCCTGACTCGACCAGAAAGTCATCCACTCTGCTGTAAATGGAAGAAGGTCCATTGTTTCAATAGCTTCCACTTTTAAGTTTATTTTCCATCTCTATTCAGGAGCCACTGTCTGAGCTCCAATAACCCTGGAATTGAACAGAGGCCAGGTCCAAGCTGCTTTGTGCAGGATGCAGGGCACCTACTGGAAGAAAAATTGCTGGTGGGAAATTTGGGGTAGCAGAAAGTGGCTACAATTTCTCCTCACCTGGGGAGTCCACAGAGAGCCAATAAAGCCCAAAGAATGGATAGCACTGGCTGCGGAGGGGGCCTTGCCAGGACAACCAGGAGATGCACGGACTCACATCACACCCTCTGCAGCTTCCTCCTTCAGGGGAAATTAAAGCTGACTTTCTACTGGGCAAGAGTGAATTTGTCCTTTGACGTGTGGCTGATGCACTTTGCACCAGTGCTATCGGTTACAGCTGCTTGTCAGCTAAATTCCTTTAGAACTCACGGATGAGCAGAGCTTCAGCTGTATTTATTACTTACACATCAGCAGATGTTCCAGGTCCAGCCATTTCATACGCTGCCTGTCTGTGTGTTCCAGGATGATGCCTAAATACACAATGGAAAACAAACAACAACAATAAAACCCTCCCTTGTTGAGTGCAAAGTGATATTAGCAGCCCCTAGACAGGTCTTTGGCCTCTCCTACTGTGGGCCTAAGGGTGAGCTGTGGGCAAGAGGATGCTAGTGCAGTTTAGAGTCCACACTGAAGAGAATGAGAAAGACTTTTTTTTTTTAAGAATGTTTACACAAAACCCATTTGCTTTAAAGAGTCTGTGTTCCTCTTGCCACTGCTGTCAGTTATTGGAGACATACTAAGCTAGTGTCTTGGTCTAGTGGTCTGAGCAAAGGACTGGGGCCAGGAATAAGTGAGTTCTAAGCAGGGATCCCACAAGGTGACTGATAGGTGAGACTTAGGGCACAACGCCTGCCTGTCTCACCTGGGTATGCTTGGGAGAAGAGGGCACAGGGCCAAAGCGGAGGAACCTTTTGCCTCCTTGACAAGGTGGTGTGGCCAGGAACCTGAAACAGCAGGCGCTGAGGGCAGGTGGGCTGCATGCCTCCCAATGATGAAGTAGTAGTGAAGAGCACTGAGCAACACTGTGGGTGGGTCTGCACTTTGAGCGAGGGAGATCCCTCCCAGTTCAATGGGACAGGCCCACTCTAGCTCGGACAGCGCTCGCATGCTAAAATTAGAATGTAGCTAAAGCAGCACGAGCAGTGGGAGGAGCTAGCCACCTTGAGAATCGACTTTGGGGTTTGGATGGGATCATACTTGGGGTGCTTAAACTTCCTGCTGCTCCTGCCATCGCAGCTACTCTCTATTTTTAGCACTCAGGGCTAGTGCGGGTATGTCTCATCAAGCTGGGAATTAGACCCCCAGCTCCAAGTGTAAACATGCCCTACGAGACAGTGTCCCAGCCTTTACTACTAAATGACTGCACCATGCTTTCCCTGCAACAATCCCAAAGCACTTTATAGCAAGTCATGATTTCCTCCGACCACCACACTGGAGAGGTAGGGATATTAACATCCCCATTCATGTATGGGAAGCTGAGGCACAGAGAGATTAATGGCAGCTCAGTGCTGCACAGTGGGATTTTCTTCTCTCTCCCTCAATGGGAATACCAAAAGGGACACTGGGCATCATCTCTCACCAGCTAACTTGGCTGCAACTGCCCGCATCTCTTCCCAGCTGCTACAGAAGTACGTGATGGTGCTTTTGTACAAGTTCTCCAGCAGCTCGGCATTCTCTTTGGCCTAGAGGAAATCAGGGACACATGAGCTCTCTCTGGCTAGAAGTGCCCTTTGACTGCCAGCACATGCTTTTACGAGCCACAGGTAAATCAGAGAAAGAACAGGTGACTGGGTGGACGTGGGAAAAATGGGGATCTGTGGCAGATTTACATTTTCCATCACCCTCAGTCATATATCCCACTCTGACCGTTATTTCCATTACCCATCACACATCTCTACACCACCACACGCCACTCCAGTCAAGAATCTCAGACACTTCAACAGCTCACTCACAAGGTGTCTGCAAATGTCCACCTGGAGCTCCTCAGGCTTCAGCTCAGCTGTGCTATCAAGGTGTTCATTCACTGCAGTTTGGAGCCTCTTCAGTCCCAAAAACGGGACACAGAGGTGAAACGTAGCTCTGCATTCCTGAAAAAAAGAAAGCGTGTCACACCATTTAATTGTTCCCTACTGAGTGCTATGGTCATTCAAAGGGAACTCATCTGCTTGCCTGCTCATCTATTCCAGGATAAAAAGGGATGCATCTGGATGTAATTGGCAGAAAACATGCAGGAATGACTAACAGAGGGGAGAGCTTCCACTGCAACCTGGAGGTAGCATCAATGTCTTTTTGGAACAGATCTACCTATGAAAGCTGCTTCACCAGGTCTCTCTTCTGTTCTGGGGAGGCAGGGGCCTGGGGTGCAGAGACAGACAGGAATAGAGAGCTGTCGGGCTCAGACCCATGACCTATCCTGGATTCTGGTGAGGCAGCCATGGAGCAACCTGGCGGGAACTGACTCAGCAGGAGGGCAATAAACTGAGGGGAGAATTTGGGCCTCCACAGGAGGCAGGAATAGCAGATCTCCCCTGGCATTGGGAGGAAGATTCCTTTGGCTTAGTAAATAAGTCACTCTCGGTCTTACCACTGAAACCCTGGGGTTCGGGTCTTGCAGGTGCAGCAGAAGTGTGACCCAGCTCTGTCTAACCTGCTCGGCGAAATAGCCCTTCCATTTTCTTTTGGTCACGCGGGCCAGGATGCCAAATAGGACAAAGGACAATAAACGAAGAGCATCGTCCTCCTACAGCCAAGAAAGCCCCACAAGTTAGTAACTAAGGGACAATCACATCACGTACCTCGCACAGCCATCTCTTCTACGCTAAAGTTGAGGGATTCCAACTACAGCTAGTCGGAAACACTTTCATGCACGAATTTTTGATTTGAATTTGCTGATTCATCAAACTATTTTAGCGACAGTTCCATTTTGATGAAATTCCTCCAGAAGCCAGGCAGGGGTCCTTAGAAACCTGCCTGCTGTCTTGACAGTGCACCCATTCAGCTCCTTGGAAGCCGATCTAGCAGGCTGACTGGGATCGTGGGCTTCCAAACCCACAGCGTCTGGGACCCTGGCTCTCAAATTTGCAACTCCCTGGCACTTCTAGCTCCCACAGTTTCCTGGGTTCCCAGCACCTGGGTTCCCAGCACCGAGAGCAGACTGCCCGGACCCAAGGCTTTCAATAGAGCTCGGTTGAGAATAGTAATTCCGTTTCACAAAGAGTTTTGAAGTTTGGGGAGAGGGAGTCCCACAAATAGGTACAAAACCAAAATTTGAAATCTCAAAATTCTCTGCAAAAACGGAATCATTCCAACCCTCTCACATAAAAATGGTATAGAGCAGGCCCAACACTCTCTATTGTACCTTGGAACCCCCTTTTCATGGTTATCTAGCTATCTATTCTAGTATTCAGACTTTCTTTGAGGTTCTCAGTGGCAAGAAAGAAGAACAGAAGGGGGAGACTGTGGGAGCAGGGATGTCATCCCCATCCTCCTAATGTTCTCCTCCTCCGTAAAACACCTCTCTTCCCTGGGGCCGAAACATCTCTTCACTCTGACATGAGCAATGCCCAGGGAGTAAATGGAGTCTAATCAAGATCGCTTGAACTGGGGCTGGAGAGTTCTGGTCACATACGTTGTCAAAGTAGGTCCGGATCTGTTGGGTGAGGTCTCTGAAGGAAGAACCTATGTCCTCTTTCAGCTCCTTCAGGACTTTGGCCACTGCTTTCATGCTCTCGCCAATGACTTCAGAACTGAAAGGGTCACTTAAGGCCCTGATCAGTATGACCATAAGAAACTTCTTGTGCTTTTTCACCTGGACAAAAATATGACATTAAAGAACACTGATCACTGATCACACTTCTAATACGTTTTCTTTAGCAGTTATGAAGCTGTGGGAATTTCATCTCCCCCTCCCACCCCCGGAGACCTATAGCTATATTTCAGACCAGGTTCGAGCTACAATGAGCCAAACTTGGTGCCATAATACACCTGTGTCATCCTATCATTAGATTCCTAGTTACTTAGATTCCAAGGCCAAAAGGAACCCTTGTGATTATCCGGCCTGACCTCCTGCATAACACTGAACTTCCCCAAAATAGTCTCTGTTGGAACTAGAGTGTATCTTTTAGAAAAACGTTCAATCTTGATTTTAAAATTGCTAGTGACAGAGAATCCACTCCAACCCTTGGTAAATTGTTCCAATGGTTAATTAAAATTACCATTAAAAATCAATGCCTTATTACCAGTCTGAATTAGTCTAGTTTCATTTTCCCCCATTGAATCTTCTTATACCTTTGTTTGCTAATGGGAAGAACCCATTCTCAAAATGTGTTCCCCATGTGAGTAGTTCTAGACTGTCCTCAAGTCACTCCTTAACCTTCTCTTTGTAAGGCTAAATAGATTGAGCTCCTTGAGTCTATCACTAGAGGTATCTTTTCCAATCCTTTGAGAATTCTTGTGACTCTTCTCTGAATCCTCTCTAATTTATCAGCATCCTTCTTGAATTGTGGAGACCTGATCTGGACACAGCATTCCAGCAGTGCTCACATGAGCGTCATATTCAGAGGGAAAAGAACTTCTTTACTCTTATTCAAGATTCCTCTCTTTATGCCTCTAAGGATCATTTCAGCCCTTTTGGCCACAACTTCGCATTGGGACACCTTATGTTCAACTGATTCTCTGCCATGACTCAAGTGGTTTTCAGCATCATTGCTTCTTGGGATAGAGTCTCTCATCCTGTAAGTAAGGCCTGCATTTTTTATTCCTAGATGGAGACATTTACACATGGTCATATTAAAGTGCACAGATTGTTTGCTTATGCCCAGCTTAGCAAAGGATCTAGCTTGCCCTGTATTGACTGCAAAGAGGTTACTCGGGTATGTGAGAGAGCAGAATTTGGCCTAGTGCATTGTGTGCAGCCTCTGTAAACTCCGAAGAACTATTTCCCTTGGTTTCTCTCGTTATGCTGCATTCTAGTCAGTATTCTCTCTTACCTTCTCAGGTGCCCCATAGACTAAATTTCCCAGGCCTCTTACAGCCATCTGCCGGACAATGCTGTTCCTATCATGTGACCTTTCTTCCAAGATGCGTAAGACTGGCTTAAGGAACTTCTTCTCCCTGAGCATGGGATCACTCATTAGCTGAAAGAAAATCAACCTGTCCATTAGCCCCAATAGGATCAGTAAGATTGGGAATAGAATTTGAGCAGACATGTCATACGCTAAAAACAACAAGGAGTCCTCCTACAGCCCCAGTCTTGAGGATACAGACAAATATGGCTACCCCTCTGATACTTGCCACATAATCCACTGTAACTTTAGCATTCCACACAAATGAGAAAGGTCTACAAAACATGGAGCTTTCCTTTTGGGCACTAGAATAGGGATCCACTCACCTCTTGAGAGCCTCTTAGTGGCTGGGTATGGTATCACAGTCCTTTTCTCACCCCTGGTGCACCCTGCCAGCCGTCTTCAGTGAGCCTTCTGTGGCTCAGGCCTCTGGCTGAGTCCCAAAGTCCAAAGGAACCCCTTCTGGGGTAGTCCAGAACAGTCCCATTGCCCTCACTTGGGTCTCCAGCACCAACTCTGGGTCCTTTACATTCTGCCCTTTGTTCAAGCTCTCCATTAGCATTGTCCCCTCCATGGGGCTTATGCCACTGTTGGTGGTAGGGGAACCTGGGCCTGCCCCTAACTCTGGGTTCCAAACCATGGATCCTATAAACAGGAGCTAGGCACTGCTTGATTTCAGTTCATTGTCGCTTCTTCCTACCGGCCACTTTTAGCTTCACCCTCACCTCAGGGTTAAAGTTCTTCGGGACTCTCTTCCTGAAAACCCAGCTTAAGTAAAGGCTGCCAGAATCAAACTCTGGCTGTCCCCTGAATTTCTGTGGCCAGAGAGCAGCGCCCTTTCTTGCCCCTCCAGTTCCTGCCAGGAACTGACCTGCTAAGGCCCTTCAGCTCCTTTTAGCCGAGCCTCATGGGCTCGGATTGGCTGCTTTCATGAAGCCTCTCTAGGCAGACCCAGACTGGGGGCTCTTTTCCTGGGGCAGGGTGTAGTAGGACCACGGGGCCTCTTGCAAGGAGCCTCAAAGCTCAGGTACAGCCCATCACAGGCACAGAGAGGTTGTTTTTCTTAGAAGCGGATGAGCCCCGAAGATAGTTGCTTAGCATAAGTGGGAAATATGATGCAGATGTTGGAGGAAGGCTGTGGAAAGGGAGGATGCTGCGGCAGGTATCACACTAGCCTAGGACTTAGGAGACCCAGGTTCCATTTCCTGCTCCCTCAAAGACTTCCTGTGTGACCTTGGGCAAGTCACTTAGCCCTTCTGTGCATCAGTTCCCTGCCTGTAAAATAGGAAACATAGTCCTTCCCTACCTCGCAGGAGTGTGGTGGGGATACAGACATTAAAGAGTTTGGAGGTACTCAGATACTAGAGTAATGAGAACCTAAGATAGACATTAATGTAGTTGTAGGTTGCTTGGTTGGTAGTATTAGGACACTAGGTTCATTCAGAAGATCTGCTGAGCGAAACCAAAATCAGGAGCTGTTGGTTAGGATCAGCACTAGGACTTGGCAGAAGAGGTCCAGTCATCCAAACTCTGTCCGTATCTCTCTCAGCCAGCACCTGTGGTTGTGTAGCTAGTATAGGCAATGACGGCAATAAAAACCACAGAGAGAGAAGGACTCAGAAAGGTATCGTGAAGTTCCTGGTGAGGTTTCCATATAAAGGAAGACCTATTCTACTGTCTAAAATGACAATTACTCCTATGAACAGAACTGTACAACTCCCGAAAGAAAGGCAGACAACAGTCTAATGGTGAAACTACTCTTCAGAGCCCTGTGTCTTACCTGGACAAGGAAAGCTGTGCTGGTGACTCGGTGGTTTTCTGTGGGGGAATTCACCCAGGGGAGGAGGCTCTGTATGATCTCAGGTGTTATGAGTCCAGATCTTAGCAGAAGACTGGAAGACAAAAGAAACCGCTCATGGGCTAGATTGCACACTTAAAAAAAACTCAGCTGCTCTGAGCATACAGCTCTGATATCTAGGAGTGGGAGCTGTGTGTTTCCACCCAGGACACCCCACCCCCCCACCCCCCCACAAAGCTATAAACGGGAGGTTCCCTCTCAGCCACTCTATTGGCTACTGATTCCCAAGGATAAAATGATGCCTCCTAGATCTCTTACCTCACCAGCAGACACACTCCCTCATGGTGAGTCTTGGGGTTTTCCAGAAGAATCCAAGTTCTCTGCTTCCTGAGCGCTCTCACCAGTCTCTCATTCCCACCCTTGAAAAGCACAGACTCGAATGCTTTGATAGAAAGCCTGGGGAAAGAGAGGCACAGAACTGCAGCAATCAGGAGGAAGGTGCAGCTTGAACAGAGAGTCAGGAAGCCCCGGCTACTTCTCAGGTCTGCTGTTCAATCGGCAGTTCATCCATTGGCAATGTCCTGGACACCAGTGTCCCTGGAAGGACTTGATGCTGGGAGGTAAGTTTCAGTCTCATACATCTCATAGGACTAGTTTTGCTAGGGACAAAATTTTGCAGTCCTTTTTCTCTTTCTGCAAGGACTATGGGCACTAGCAGAGTAAAGTGACATGGAAAAGGTACATGATCAGGACCCAGAAACAGGGGGCATCGAGTGTGGTGATCACTAATGGACATTCTGGGGTCATATCTCCAGATATGAGGTGACAGAGTGCTGAGGGTTTGCACTTGAGTCAGCACTCTGGTCACTATTCCTACTAATTCCGTTCCTCACAGAAGGCCTAATTGGAGAGAGGTGTACCTGATTACAAGGTCAGATTGGGGCTAGTGAGTCAAGGAACCAATCATTCCATTAACAGGGAAACTGTGTAAAAGGACATGGGCAGGAGCCCTGAGGGGAACAGACAGAGAAAGAAACTTGGGTGACCAGATGTCCTGATATTTGGGGCTTTATCTTATACAGGTGCCTATTCCCTCCCCCCCCACCCCACAGCCCTACCCCCGTCCTGATTTTTCACACTTGCTGTCTGGTCACCCTAAGAGAAACAGAAAGACAAAAAGCTAGGAGAGCCTGACAAAGTGAGGTCTCTGAGTGGAAACACCTTACCCCCCACCCGACTTTTGGAGAAGAGTTTAGAAAGTTGAGATACAATATAAAGGTGCTATGTATTGGTAGGGAGATTAAATAGACTATATGTTGGTGCTTAGAAGGAAAAGAGTCTCAACACGGTCTGTGTTTGTGGAAGATGTGGGGGTGCAACACCCCTCTCTGTCACAGCGGGGGGCTCATCAGGGATTTCCCTGTTATCTATGCAAATGGAGAGCCTGTTGGAGAAGCCGGTGTAGAGGTTTGGCAGTCTGGTGATGGAGGGAACACTGAAACAAGTGATGAAGCAGCAAAGAGAAGTGTGGAACAGGGGTTCTCAACCTTTCTGTTTCTGAGCCTCCCCCCACCCTCAACATGCTAGAAATACTCCATGGCCCAGTTCCAGGCCTCTGCCCTGCCAGGCATCAGAGTTTGGGGCTCCTGGCTCCAGATTTTAACCCCACAGGGTGCAGGGGCTCGGGGCTTTAGTGCAGGTGCTGGGCCTCAGGGCTCCAGCCCGGCTGGGCTCAAAGCTTCAGCTTTCTGCCCTGAGCCTCAGCTAGTCTAAAGCCAACCTTGCTTGGCAGACACGCTAAAACCGGCCCGGTTGAGAACTGCTGGTGTAGAACAGTGGTCTCCAAACGTTTTGGCTCACGCACCCCCAGGGTGACCTGCCGCAGATGCGCCACCGATGGAAGACCTGCCGCAGGCGGGCCGCCAAAGGGAGCACCAGCCTTGGACGTGCAGAGCTGCCGCCGAAGGAAAAAAACGGCAGAGTGCTGTCCGGCAGTGCTACTAATGCCACGCTCCCCCCGGGATCATCCCGCGCACCCCAGTTTGGAGACCACTGGTGTAGAAGACCCGACAGACCTTCCAACAATCCCAGCAGGCAGAAAAACAGCCTTTCCTTGCCTGGTAGGTTTAACAGCAAAAGAGCCGTCAGGAATTTATACGGGAGCAAGCCCAGGTCTGGCAACAACTCCTCCAAAGTTTGGTGAGTCCTGTGACAGGAAATGGAAACCAGGAACAGGAGATCAGACTGTAAAATGGGACCTGCAAACAACCCTGATGTGTTTTTGGTTACTCTTCAAGGAGCAGCAGTGAGACCTCCTAGGGACAGAACAATGTGGGCCCTTCAACTGACACCCTATTTAACCGGGGAAGCACATACAGGGCTTTTAGTGATGAGCAGGCAAGAGATTATGACATGATTAAGGCAGCCATGCTGGACGAGGTGGGGCCTGTCCACAGAAAAGTACTGCCAGAAATGTAGAGTTGAAAGATGGATTGAGGGATTATGCCTCTGTGCATTTGGACAGGAATTAAAAGATTGGGCCACTCATTGGTAAGGCCAGATACTCAGACTGTGGGGGAGATCATGGACTGCATGATTCTGGAAGTTTCTTCAGAGTCTCCCTGAGCATATCCGAGGATGGGTTCTGTGGCGCCAGCCAATTCATCTGGACCCCACAGTTAAAGTGAGAGGAATTTACAGAGGCAGACATTCCCAGAGTGAGTCAGTGGTTTAAGGGTCTAGATCTGAGAAGGACCAGAGTGCCTACAGCTGGGAAGGGCAGCAAGAAGAAGAGGGAGGAGCCTCAAGGAACTGTAGTGGGAGCTTGGCCTACAGTGTGCTTCCGACATGGACGTGAAGGACATCTAAAAAGAGACTGTCCTAAAATGGACTGTGGGTTTGCCCAGTTTTGTGCTTGGGACAAGACTCCCAGGCAGGAAAGAAAAAAGAAAGTACCTACCGTATCGGTCTGGGTAGGGAGGAGCCACCAAAGGGACTAATGGACACAGCTTCATCCTGTTTGCTAATCAGGCAGGAGTTAGTGAAACCCCACTGGATACTTCCCAGAGGTAGGATCAAAACTGAATACCAGGTCCATGGGGACAAGAAATTCTGCCCAGTGTCCATGGGGACGATAAATTCTGCCCAATTTTAAGGACCCTGAATATTAAGGGGAAGTTTAGGCAGAAACATGTAGCGGTAGTGGATGGATTGCCCCACTGCCTTCTACTGGGCATGGACTGGAATCCCTTTCTAACAGGGACACCAAGGCAGGTATGGAGGCCCAGGAGGGTGGAAATAAAACCTGAAGGGCCAGGTAAAGAGGAAATATATGTAAAGGGGCTGGAGAAACCTAGACACGAAAGTATAGACAAGAGGGAGGAGAAAGAAAACAAAGGTCAAGCGTAAAGGTGCCTTAAGATCATCCGTTGGGGTCAAACAGTCATCAGAGCCCTTACCACCAGGATCTCAGGAGCAGGCATCCCTAGAACACTTTGGAGGGACTCGGAGCAGTCTGTGTCCATGGAAGAGGCCGGGGCACAGCCTACCACCCCGTCACATATATGTACCTAAAATGGGCCTGCACATGGGCCAACAGCATGAGCAGAATATATACTCGTGTCTGCAGCGCCAGCAATCACATAGCTAGGTACCCATCCATCTGAACAAATTCAAGTTTTGTGGACAAAACTGAGGCACCCATCTTGAAAACCTGACCCACTGTGGCCATTACCTAAGATCAGCCTTACTGGGCCAGTCCAATGGTCCATCTAGTCCAGTACACTCTCTTCCAACAGTGGTCAATGCCAGCTTCTTCAGCAGGAATGAACAGAACAGGGCAATCATGAAATGATCCAATCCCTGTTGTCCAGTCTCAGTTTCTGGCGGTCAGAGGCCTAGGGACACCCAGAGCTTGGGGTTGCATCCCTGACCATCTTGCCGAATAGCCATTGATGGACCTGTTCTCCATGAACTTATCTAATTCTTTTTTTTAAAAAAGCCCAGTTATACTTTTGGCCTTCACAACATCCCTTGGCAATGAGTTCCACAGGTTGACCGTGTGTTGTGTGAAGTAGTACTTCCTTATGTTTATTTGATACCTGCTGCCCATCCGTGAACAGAGCTGAGATCCTGGTTTCCTAGGAAAATTCAGAGACATTATAAAACCATGAAGTCTGTAATTTGAGCACCTTGTTGGCATGGAATAAAGAAACACAACAAGAAGAGAAACTAATCATGTTGTGAGATTGGTGGGAAATGTACATTAATGTGCTACCAGAGCTGAAGTCAACTGAGGACTCAGGAATCTTAGTGTTAACTGGCGAGGGGCACAGAGTGGGTGCCGAGGGACCTGGTACGTACATTCTAGTTCACTACAAGATTGCCCCATGAGTCTCAAATAAAAGCCCATGTCACCAATATCATTGTGAAACGCATGTACAGATGCTGTGTAAAGAGTCATGGATATGCATTGAAAATTACATTCTTAGGATCTGTGTCTCGGGACTAGTCACCAGGAAAGGTGACAAAATGGTTTTCTTTCAGGCAAGAAATGTTTATCCATCTGTTTGTTTACATGTGAACCCTACATGCTTAATGTACATTCAGTTGAGAAGAACTGTGAGAACTTTAAAGAAAGAAAAGTAGCAGGAAGTAGACAGGGGGTGGGGACCCAATTTTGGGGTACACATCAAAGGTTTGCTCTAGTCTATTTGGGGGACATCTTTCACTTAGGAAGTAGATGGACCGCGAGTTTGCTTCATGAAAGAGGGGTCGCGCTCAGGCTTGGTTGAGAACTTTGGGTGAGAAACATCTTTAGACAGGAGGTTAACCTGTTGGCTAAGTTTAGTTTCTAGGAGCAAGTTATGATTTCATTTGAAATGTAACCATTTTTTGCTTGCATTCTTACTGACGGTCACTGGAATCTCTGTTCTTTGATAATCTCCCTTCTTGTTTTCACTAGAAATATATCTAAGTGCTGTGTGTTTTGCAGTATAGAGTCTAAGTATCGAGTACAGAGTCTAAAGTAGAAGTAATAAACGGGTGTGTACTGTTCCATTGGGAACAGCAGGCCTGACAATTCTGTGGGAGTTCAGTGGATAAAGGGCTGGACACCATACGGAATGGTCAGAGAACTCGGGAGTGGGTGTGTGCCTGTCATTAACCTGTACAAAGAGACTGAGGTCTGAGGAGGCCTGGGTGGCAGGGTTTGTTTTGCCAGAGCCTGGTCGTTTCAGGGAACTGACCCACAGCAGGCACAGACAAGACTTCCTCACTCGAAGGGCACGTGGTGGTAAGGTGCCTCGTAACCCTGGGAACTCCTCGGGAGCGTCACACAACTCTCCTGGAATTCTCTTGGTTTCTCTCCCTTCCTTCTAATTACCGGCAAGGGTTGCCCTCAGTAAGTTGTAGCCCTTTTCGGATTTCTCTCGGGCTGCTTCTCGTTGGCAAAGGCAGCTTTTGTCCGAGGGTTTGGCTGACCTGCTGCAGGAGAAGAGGAAACAACTCTGGGAGCAGTTCCCGCACAGCTTTGCTCGACTGCAGGGCTGACACCACCTCAAAGATGGCACATGTTGCCTGAAAGGAGAGCATGGTAAAAAAGGAGATCTCTTCCCAACACCATCACACCCTCTCTCCCCGTCTGATATCTGCTGTACGAAATTCTCCCTTCTGCCAGTAACTTGAATGACAGCGAGCAACTTGCTTAACTCGTGGCTCACTTTCCCACATCTGTACAAATGTGTATGACCTCCCAAGGCATGCTGTGAGTCCAAAGGAAGATTTGCAAAGAAACCTGCTCCAAAGACTTTCTAATGGCCAGATAGCATTAAGTAAATCAGTAACGTATCTAAAACTGCCGTATTTGTTCCACAGGCAGCAGAGCTGGACTCAGGGAAACAGTCCATCAGAGGAGAAGTGCCCACACAGCAATATTATACCACACTTCCAGCTTTCCATCAGCAGGATTATCTCAGGGCACAGGAAAGCCTGAAAGACGTGTCTGCCATCTAACTTACTAAGAGAGGTTCAGCAGCTGCCAAATGCCTGTCCATTTCGGTCTCTGAGGTGATGCTGCCTTCTGTTCTTGTTGGAGTCTTTATCTTCTCTATTAGGGCTCGTAGGACTTGAGTGGCAAGCAAGGGGTCTCCCCCCAGAGATCTCCACTGCTCAGCGGTGTCACTGCAGTTTAACAGAAGTTACAGGTGAGCCCTGGACACTTTTGTGGCTCACCCTGAATGTGTCATATTTCAGCAAAGACCAAATGTTCTCCTTGCCTATGATGAGAGAGTTAGGAGTCCTGTCCTCCTTTAATGCTCCTCGTGTTTAAATATTGAGTTTCCAGTTACAGAACTAAGTTAAGTGACTTAGTCCTCCTGCAGCCTAACCATTAATACTAGACTTCAGAAGGACAGGACACAGAGCACCAACCTCACTTCCTGTTTTCTCCACTTCCCAGTCAATATGGAATCATGAGCATGTGGCTCCCAAAGATCTAGGGTTTGGAAGGCAAGTGGATGAAAGAAAAGCCAGATTCCTACTAGATGGACATACAACTATGAGAACGAATGTTCTTGGCCATCCTAGGTCCCCTTCACAAATGGCATCCCTACCCTTTGTTTGCCAGAAGCTGGGACTGGGCAACAGGGGATGGATCACTTGACAATGACCTGTTGTGTTCATTTCCTCTGGGGCATGTGGCACTGGTCACGGTCGCAAGACAGACTACTGGGCTAGATGGCCTTTTGGTCTGACCCAGTATGGCTGTTCTTATGGTCTTAGATTCCAGCACTGATAACTGATACCTTAGTTAGGGATCTTGAAATGAAATGATGGATCTGCTTCCAGTCCACTTTTAAGTACCAAGGATGGCAACTCTGCTCAAGCAGCCACACCCTCACTGATACCAAGCAGAGGTCTGATGATAATATTGGCCCTAGTCTTTGCAATCAGCCAGGGATTTGCACCTGAAGCTGTCATGCTACCAGGAAACCAACAGCCACTGCTCATTTCCAGAGTGAGCTCAATTCAGGCGTCAAGAGAGGTAGATGTTTCCAACAATACACTCCAGACATACCAGTAAAGATAGATCTTTAGGATGTCAAAGCAGCTATCCACGAATGGAAACAGAGTGACACTTAATTTCTCTCCGCACCCCACCTTAACATGTTCTTGGACCTTCCTGCAGAAAGAGCCAGGCTATTAACCCTTAGGAATGATCCCAAACTGTTTGCGGCTTAAATGAAGCCCTACATCTCCTAGTAAAGCTGTGGGATCCATGTTTTACCAAGATGAATGCAATAGGTAGCGGTATATACCTGTCCATCGGCAGACGTTTGCTGAGGAGGCTGGAGATCACTGCCTCTTGGTGATGGTGAGCTAGAATGGACACTGCCTCCACCAGGAACTGCCTCAAGCTGCCCTCCTGGATAGTAGGCATGTGGTGATATAGTATAGCCAGGATATCTGGCACCTGGAAGGAACAAAACCAGAAAGAAATGTCCCTTTTTCTTTCTCTCCATTCACTCTACAGAATCAAAACCTTTATTTAGCCATTTGCTGCTTTTTTAGAAATGCCTCACTTCAAGAAACAAATGTTCAAATACGTCTGCGTAACTTGAACCCACACAAAGTGCCCACACACGGCTGTAAAAATTAACACTGACACACACATAGACATACCAGGTAATTTAATGTGGTGGTGCCCAGCTATGCATTACGTAAACCAATTCACATGCACAAAAGGCAGCTTTGCTTGTCCGATTTTACAGGTGTGATTTAAGCAGCCAAATCTGACCATTTGCCTCGAAGAATGCAGAGCTCATCAACAACCACAAGCACAAAATATGCAAGTGCTTTAAAGACAGTGTGTAAATGCCTGGGACTCTGAACAGGTGACTACCTCTCATATTCCTTCCTAGCCCTTCACATCTTCAAAACACTGTGCAAACATGGCAGTTCTGCTGCGAGGGTTCCCTGTCCTGAGGCCTTTCACCAGCCTTGTTAGAAGATTTGTGGAGTGCTCCTTTCATCTAGCCCTGATGTACTGGGCTCCAGAATAAGGCATATAAATAGTGGATCCCAAAGACACTAGAGTTTTCTCCCTCCTTCCTTCTCTTCTTAAAGGGTAGGTCTACACAGCAAAAACACCCCACAGCAGTGAGTGTCAGAGCTCAGGTCAACCTGGGCCTGTGGGGCTTGCACGATGGGGCTAAAAGTGGAGCTGTTCCTGCTCGGGCTGGAGGCCAGGCTCAGAAACCTGGCAAGAGGCTGGCAATAGCCCAGTGCTCTTTTTAATCCATGTAGCCCTTAGCCATAGGCCTCCTAAGACCTGGAGGCCTCCAAGTGCCAGTCATTCTGTCTTCTTGTCTTTTCCCCAGAGTCTGTTTTCTCAAGCCTTTCTTGGCTGAATACTGTGGCAACAAGCTAGACCAATAAAGAACCAACCATCTTCCTTTTCCCTTGGATTATCTCGGTCTACTGCTATTGATTCTGCCATTGCCTATCTTAGGGTAGGAACAGAGATGGAATCGACTCTATGTCCGAGGGGGAGAAACAGCAAGATTTTTCTTCCTTACACATGAGGGCAAAGATCAAAAAGCCTAGAGTTTAGGTAGAAAAGCTCTCCAGTTCCCAGTTTTACCTTGTCCAGCATGGCATCTCCACACTCCTTCAGGATGATCTTCATCCATAGTCCAGCTGCCGTGGCACAGGTGGGGCTAGCAGACAGCAGACCGCCCAATGTGGCCGCAATAAAGTCTGTGGCCTGTTCGGAGGGAAAGTACTCACTAACGACGTGGGAACAAATCAAAAACAGGAGAGACCGCAATGATGTTTGGCTCCAGCACTTTTACAAATGGAAAAAAAGATATACCTGCATCAGCAAATGGTGAATTAGCCTCCTGTCTAGCTCGCCATTTGGGATTACAATTCTCTCTCTAGTCTACAGACTACATTTTTGTCTTCTACACTAATGATATCAGGTTAGAGGCAAAGACTCTGTTGCATAGTTAGCACAACATTGTACTGGATAGGCAGGAGGTAAGTTTCCCTTTGTAGTCTCTTACATACACTGCATCTTTTTACAGCATATAGAAGTCAGTCAAGAGAGGCATGCACACAAATATCGGCGAAGGCAAACCCACAAGGTGACGGAATGAATCCTGGGTGGTTTCTCAGCTTGATGTTCCACTAACACAGTTTTTCTCCTGGGTGGCTGGATGGCAGGGCCGGCTCCAGGCACCCGCCGAGGAAGCTCGTGCTTGGGGCGGCAGATTGCAAGGGGCGGTGTTCCAGCCAAGCTTAGGGCGGCATGGGGGCTCTTTTATTTCATTATTTTTTGTGCTTCACTGCTCTGGATCAGTGAGAAAGCAAGAGCCGGCCCTGCTGGATAGGTACATGCGTGTGCATCCGCGTGCGCATTTTCATGGGCGTGCAACGTTCTTTGGAATCTGGTTTTTACGTGGCATTCAGAGCACACATCTATGAAAAGCATCTTGCTGGTTACTAGCAGCCAACGCCCCGCTCCCACAGCTCCCTCCGAGTACAGAAAGGCATCATGAAAGAGCAAATGTCAAATGAACGGTGCCCGGTCACTCGCACATCCGCACAAGCTTTTTGAGTCAGTTAACCTGGCCATTTTGGAAGATGCCTGAAACAGAGCCTCGGGGTCTGGAGCTGTTAGTGCTTCACGGAGACATCTCAGCTCCTCCTCTGCTGAGCCCAGGTTTATGGACTGGCCTGGAGTGGAGAAAAGGAGAAAAAGTACTGTAACGATTAAGGAAACTGAATCCCTACTGCATGGATCTTCATACGGGAGGATCCATGTGCTATGTTGTCATCAGCATAGTGTAAAATCTTGGCCCCACTGAAGTCAATGGCAAAACTCCTGTTGACTGGAATGGAGTCGGGATTACACCCTAAAATGTCTGAATGTTAACAGTAGTGGTATGTTATTGTGAATGATCCAGGATTGAACAAGCACTGTATTCAGCTTGGAGCAGCTTTGTGTGTGTGTCTGGTTTCAGTAGTCTCTCTGCTCTCACTATTTACATCTAAGCTCCTATTCAAGTACAACTCATGCAGGTAGATCAGAGGTTCCAGTTTAGAGGTGAATCCCTCCACCAAACTCTCCTTGTAAAAGAGACGGGGATAGACAAAAAACTTTGGCAAGAAACCCAGGCTCATCATCAGTCACTTCTAAACAATGCTGGGATTACTATGTTGTACATTCAAAGGTTGGAGTCCCTTATTCTGTTTCTGAATCACCAACACTGTTTTTAGGACTGATTAAGAATCATTGGAAATAGGATGACCAGGGGTCCCGATTTTATAGGGACAGTCCCCATTTGGGGTCTTTTTCTTAGATAGACTCCTCTTATCCCCACCCCCTGTCCCGAGGTTTCACATTTGCTGTCTGGTCACCCTCATTGGAAATGGCCTAAAACGATAACCAAGCTCTATCCCTTAACATCTAACCATTAGGTGAAAAGAATATCCTACTCTTTCACAAAGGGGAAAAATGGCCTCTACTTACTCCAGTCGCTCGGAATGCTCATGGCAGAGGGCTGCTGGAAGAACTGTTTGTTTACAGAATTATTCCAGGAAACCCCTCCAGTCCAGCCAGTGGCAGGGTAAAGAGAATGAAAATGTTTAGTACCAAGGGCTTGTCTCCATGGAGATATTCAAGAAAGCTAATCCCCATTCATTTTCAAAATGCATTCGTTAAACTTCATTCAACACCTGTGGGGACACACTTATTTAGAATTAAAGTGGCCTTCATTCAGGTTAGTTTCATTCATGGAATTCACTACAATTAATAAGGCCCATTTTAATTCAGAATCAGAGCATCCACACATGTGTTTAATGCCATTTACCTCATGCACTTGAAATGTACACCTTTAGTTCATTTGGATTAACTTTCCTTACTGTCCCTGTGTAGACAAGCCCTAAGGAATTTAGCCCTTATCTACCTGTATGCAGACCATTTATTAGTTGTACAGTTCCCAAAAGTGTGCTAGGCTCTTTACACATCAGAATCTTCTCTTCTAATGAGGTATTTACAAGATGCCCACCATTCTGTTATCTAAGCGACAACAGACAGGACAGAAAGAACTAGATAGGCAGACAAATGGACATTACAACAGTGAAAGAAGGTGAAGAATTCCTTATACCTGCTAATGGTCTCCTCACCTTGTATACAGAGAAGGCAGCTGATACAGTCAACCACCCACTGACGGGACGTGGCCAGCGAATCACAGCTGTATGGTGCTATTAGTCCAATCAGAGATCCAAACTGATCAAAAGTTCCCTGAGTCTAATGAAAAAAGAACAAAGAAGGAAGAATGAATGGTCTCCAGTTGGACTAGACTTCACTTGCCATCCTTATTGTTCAGACCAGTCAGCTCTGTGTTTTTTGTGGAACCAGGGCACAGTATCTAGCCTGTCTGACTCATGAAAGACACCCCCCGCCCCTACCAGTCTCTGTTTGAACCAAAACCCATCAGAGAAAAGGCTTGCAGAGAACAATGAAGGGTGTTGGGAGACACACCTAGACCCCGCCTGAGAAGGGTGACAAGATTAAGACATCTCCATTTGCATACAGAATGAAGAACAGAGACAACTCCCCTAGCCTCATCTGCATGAAAGATGGGATAGGAATTAGCATGAAGAATGAGGAACAGAGAACCGCACTGAACTCTGGGACCAGAAAAGTGTGAGCGTGCGTGCGTGCGCGCTCATCTAGTTCTAGGGCTGGAGGAACCCAGCCCTGGGGAACCGAGGTCCTGCAGGGTCGCTCCATTGGGAGGGCACTTGCAGAAGGAAGGAGTAGAGCTCCATATGAACACACAAGTGACATAAGCAGCACATCTGGTAACATTGTGCCCCTGATTCCTGTTCTGTACTGGGTAATGCACATTGGAAAACATAATCCCAATTGTACATAGAAATGGATGGGGTCTAAATTAGCTGTTATCACTCAAGAAAGAGACCTCAGAGTCATTGTGTACAGTTCTCAGAAAGCATCCGCTCAACATGCAGTCAAAAAAGCTAACAACATGTTAGGAACCCTTAGGAAAGGGATCGATAAGAAGACAGCAAATATCATTATACTACAATAGGAATCTACAGGACCCCCACACCTTGAATACTGCGTGCAGTTTCGGTCATCTCATCTCAAAAAAGATGTGTTAGAATGGGAAGAAATACGGAGAAGAGCAACAAAAATTAGGCCTATGGGATAACTTCTCACCCATGGGAGATTAAAAAAAGAGCGACGTTTCAGCTTGGAAAAGAGACGACTCAGAGGGAATATGCTAGAGGTCTATAAAATCATGACTGGTGTAGAGAAAGTCAATAAGGAAGTGTTATTTAGCCCTTCACCTAACACAAGACCAAGGGGTCCCCCAATGAAATTAATAGGCAGCAGGTTTAAAACAAACCAAAGGAAGCATATCTTCACACAATGCAGTCAGAAGACAGGATACTGGGCCAGATGAACCATTCTTTTGCGGGAGGCAGGTTAGCCATTCTTATGTTTTATGTTCTTAGCTGGTTAAATAGAAATTTTCCTTTACCACCCTGGGAGCATAAGAACCAAGAATGCATTTGTGACACTGGCAGACCAGACAACCTGTGTATGACCCATAATAACTTAACAAGAGGCACTTCCACTGTATCAAGACAGTTCACTTGCATGTGAATTTCAAAGAGATGGATTAGACTAGCAATCCTCAACTCATTCAAAAATGAACAATAGATGCTAAGTCTATTTGTCTTTGTTGATCTATACAAGGTTAGAAGTTTCACAATGTAACCAAATTAGCTTGTCGATGCTCATTCCCTTTCAGGTCTTCATTATGTATGCAAGGTGTTCAGTTAACCTTAAAATCAAAGATGTAAGATACTGCAGGAAACTAATACTTTCTACATTGTCTTCAGCTTAACTCTCTGTGTTATAATGGAAGAACGGCTAATCACCTTATGCGAATGAGTAACTAGTTTACTGTGTATGCACAGGAAATAGAAGATTAGCTTCAAAGCAAAGTACAGGAGGCGATCTGCATTGCCTAGTCTTTCTCAGGGGAAGGTCCTGCTGGAACCATTTTTGTGAGGTAGGCTTGTCAGCCTGCTAGAATAGCTAGAAAAGAGAAGGCTCGGGCCTCATCCTGTCATCTCTAGTCTGCTGAAACTTTGAACAGGGAAAGTGTAAGCCATAGGACAGAGAGCTTCCAAATCATCATTTGAAAGAACCTGGAAAATGCATGGAAAAACTAACAGTCTTTACATCTAAGCTGCCTTTGGATTCTGATCTGTTGGGATGATTCCAGAGAGACTTGTACAAGCCAGCAGTTTATTCCATCACTGTTGTGATCCTGAACTATGAACATTGACAGTCACTTGTATGGATATTGATCTTTTAACCATTTGTAACTCTCTTCTTTCTTTTAAGAAGAAATCTTCAATTTCGTTATTAAGGATTGGCTGGCAGCATGCTATTTGGGAAAGACCTGAGATTCACCTTGACCTGGGGATAAGCATCTAGTCCTTTATGATGGGTGAACCTCACATATGGTGAATGAGGTTTTCAGTAACCCCTCACTATATTAGACTGGGCTGTTTAGATGGGAGCCTAGGTCTGGAATGCCAAAAGGGGACCGTGTTTGGCATTTTGTTAACTAGGGTGGAAGCTCTTTTGCTGTTGACTTGGTGCATGTAATTCTAGAATAAGCCATCAGTTTGGGGGATCGTCTGCCCTCTACTTCTTGCAGTCTGCCCGGAGTGTGGTCACAGCATTGTTGTGTAAACCTCTCTCTTATAGAAGCAGAGGGATCTTAGTCACTTTGAGATCCCAGGTGCTGCCCTGGAAGCTTTTTTCATGCATTTGCGTTGAGTGTCAGATCGGATATAAGCAGGGAAGTCAGCTGAAGGAAGAGGAAGGCTATACTCACTGTGCTATGAACTGTCTCTTGATAGGCAGTCAGCAGCTGGATGGTGGCCTGCAAGGCCCTTTCTCTCTCCCACTCCTTCTCTGAATGGAGCCATGTCTCTAGTAGCTGTTGGCAGAGCAGGGGAATGGACAGAGTTAGTACCAGAAAATCCCTCCCAAAAGTTCCTCTTAAACAGGTTTAATTGTTACTAAAATCCCTCTCCAAAGCACCCGACCTCCATGGAGCGAAGGAATTACATGTCTAATGGAAGTGCCAGGGACCAGATTCACCTCTGAGTGATTGAAGACAAAGGAGTTACATGAGAGATGAACCTGGGCCTGTGTACGTCATGTCTTCTGTAGACTGTCTGATGGGAGCTGTCTACCACATTGCATGCTGTTTGATGTCTGCTGCTGTGTTCTGTTTCCTGGGCAACTTCTCCCACATTGAGTGGCCAAATGACAGAGAGGAGCGTTTCTTTTTATTAATTTGAAAAAGAGCAGAGAAGTCCCCCCCGAAGCCCAGCTCCTTTTAGAACTTCATTTTTATACTGAAGGTGCATCAAACTCCCCACCCCTCAGCTCTTCAAGATATTCTGTTCATGTCTGAGGAACAGGAAGTCTCCTCTGGATGAGTTTCCATACACAGGGCTTAACTCAATATGAATGAATTCCTCTTTGAAGAAGTGATCAGTTTCAACTGGTTCTCTTGGATTTGGCTACTGCAGTGGTGATTTTCTTGCCGGTCCAAGTAGTGTCAACTACATTGTAAGAAGTTGGTCCCATCCAGCCCTGGCATAAAATGGCATAGCTTCTGTGGATTTCAGCGGGGCACATGCCTGCTTATCCCAGGAAGAATTTGGTGCTTTTTCCCCCGACAATTCACTCCATTGTGGAAAATTCCTCCACAACTGAAGCTTGACCCCCTAAATCTCTGACTCTTCCCTGCAGTAACACAACAAACAAACAAACAAACAATCTTCACCATGGTTCAATGGTCTACTCACTTGAAACATTTCCTGGAACCAGTGTGCGGTTGGTTCTTCCTCCAGCAAAGTCTTCATTAGCTTGCCAAGGGCTTCCAAGGACTCTACGTACAGTGACTGAAACCAGAAGAGAAAGAGTGAGGCTCAGCACAGATAATTTGTGTGAGTGTGTGTGGGGGGACAACTGGGGACTGGGGAAAGCTAACCATAACTTTGCCAGGGAGGCCATGTGTGACTGCCATCACCCAGTGCCTGCTGGGCAGAAATACAGTGGATGGTGCCTGAGGAGAATTGTTGTCACGTACCTGTATAGGCAGAGCATCCTTTGCTGTCTCACCTTCCTCTTTCATCATCTTCTCCAGGGGAGGGAGGGGAAAGAAACTTTTGAAACACTGATGAAGGAGCTCACGGTTTTCCTTCAAGGTCAAAGATGGTTTGAGTTTGCTGGCAGAAGAAAGAGAGAGAGAGAAAAGTCATGCATTAGACTCAGTACCACCTCCAAGTAAAAGAAATGGGTCCAATGACTGGAGATTGTCTCAATCTAAAACCCCAAATACAAACAACCCTTCACTTTGCAGCTGAGCACCTCTTTGCACCTCTATTAAGTATTGGCTCATTGAGAAGTAAAGCTAAAGCTTCAAGTCCCCTTTTTAGAGAAACCCACTAGCTTCCTTCCCCCTGCCAGCAAGCCAGACACCTCCCTCCCCATCTGAACTCTCCTGCATTGGACTGCATGCCCCACAACCTCCAAGTTTGTGTCTTTCAAGCACAAACCTCCAAATGGACACATTCAAACCCTCAAGAACTAAAGTTCTGCTGGTGAGCAGCATGTGAGCCAAACCCGGCAGGCATCAAACTGCTCCCAACCTGGCACTCATGAACTAACAAAGACGACGTCACAGTGCCAGGAAATATGGCAGAAAATAGCCTACCTCAGATGTCTAATGGCAAGAATTGCCTTGTAGCGAACTGGAGATGCCAGGGAATCCAGTGGTTCCTTTTTAATGAAGTCCTGAAATGCACGAATAGGGAAATTTTAAAAAATGGGAAATAAATTTGAAAGGCAGAGAGGCTTTCCTCTCACACCCTGAAACAGGGCCATATGCCAGACCTGTAATAAACAGACACCGTGCTCGGCAGGCTCTCTGCCTCAGAAATGGACCGTAGGGCCATCTGCAGGCTATACGGAGGACAGAAAGATAACTCCCCAGAAACAAGCTATTCCTGCCACTTACAGCCCACAATAGGTCGGCATCCCTGCCAAGCTCAGAGTGGACCCAGCAGCATTCTGGGTGCCGTGCAGGTAGCTCATGAGACTGCAGTGGTACAGTCACAGCCAATGGATAAAACAACATCTACCTGGAAACCCAGTCTGATGACATTACAACAAACTCCTTTGTACTTCAGTCCTCAAAGCTCCTCATCACTCACCAGCATGTAGCCAAGGAGCTCCAGTTTGTAAGAGAATTCGAACTCCTGGGAGTCTCTGGTCTCCAAAATGGCACAGCTAATCTCCGTGACATTCTGGATGAGGGTTAATTTTAGGTGCATGTCCTACATAATCCAGAAGGAGAAACAAGAGGATGTGGATGAGAAACGGAGAGAAGAACCAGAGTCCAGAAGATAAAGGTCAGGAATTAAATCTAGCCACAGGAGAGGAGAGAGGTGTCCACAGACCCCAGAAGGCAGAGGACCCTGGCTCTGCACCCACCTCAGAAGAAGAGAAAACCCAGGTTCATGAAAGAAATCCAGGGCCACTTACACCAGAGCAGCCAGGACTCCTGCTTGATGTAGCAAGGAAATCAAGCTCTGTGCAATTTAAACAAGCAACTTGTGGATAGAAAAGGCAAGAGCCGAGGGCAGATTATTTAGAATTTACCTTGTTTGTAAGAGCGATGCCCAGCACCTGAAAAACAAAATGCAAAACAGCTATTAGCAATGTCTATAGTCCCACATAACACACATCCTCAAAATGGCCTGGCTGGTGAATATGGAGCAGAGAGAAATCATGATTGTTAAATCTTCCAAAAGGCAGGAAACGTATCCAGAGGGGGTGTTTTGCAGAGGTCAAGATCAGGGGCCATCCTATGGAATATTTGCATTTGTGAACTTCTGGAAGATATCCGTTTGGTTCAACTGTGATCAACTTTTTTGACAAAGGCTAAATGAGATTCTCACTTAGACAGGGCAGAACTGAATGGCAAAGTGACGTGGTGAGGTTGCACTGAGAGGAGAGTCAGTACCAGCAGTCAGACACCTAGGGAACAGAAATAACGAGCACACAGACAAACAAGACGACAGAGAAGAGGGAAGGGAAGTAGTGAGTCCAAGAAACAGAGTGACAGCAAAGAAACTAAATACAAGTTAGCACCATTCTCTCTTGGCTAGCAAAAGATAGAGCTAGATACACATACATATTAGGGGAGTTAGAGTGTTATTCTGAATAGCCTGAGTGTGACTCCATGTGAATTACTGTGTAGCTGTGCTCGACAGAATTTCAGAAGACTATAGAAAAACTAGAGAAAACACAAAGAAGAGCAACAAAAGTGATACAACATGTGACAGCTCACGCTCCATCCATTACAGTTTTAAATTTCAGTTATGTGACAAATTATTGCTCAAAGGAGAGTTTTAGAAAATACAAGCCCTCTCTCTATAAACTCAGAGGCAATTCTATACCTTCAGGGTAATGCCCCTCACAGTTGTCATGCAAAGGCTCTTACCTGACAACTGGTTCTGTAATGGTGAATGATGTTCCTTGTGATGTCTGCCTCTACTCGGGAGAGAAGCTGCTCTTTTGGAGCATGGACAGCCACGTTGCTGTATGTCAGCATCAGGGTGCGGCGAGTCTTGCCTCTTGTCCCATGGTGGTAATCCTAGACAGTAGGAAACATCACTAGAGACAAGTTCTTCTGATTCATTTGGCCTTGGAATGAATCAAACATTGGTGGAGCCGGGGCCCCGAGCCTTAAATACTGCTGGAGCCCGGGCACCATGAGCCCATAGAACTCGCCGCCCCATCGCCATCATTCCCACTGGGTAACTCTGACCCAGAGAGCCGAAAAGGCTGAACCGACAGCAGTGGAGTACACGGGAGCTTAGTCATTGACACTGGTGGGTACAAGATCAGGCGCTAAATGTCTTGCCTAAGGCTGCACAGTGAGTAAATGGCAGAGCCAGCAATGTGAGCCCAGAGGCCTAGTCTCCTGCTCTATCCTCTAGATTAGTGGTGTTCAACCAGGGGGACTTCTGTACCCCTGAGGGTCTGCAGGGGTCTTCCAGTGGGTATATCAACTCATCTAGATATTTGCCTAGTTTTACAGCAGACAACAAAGAAAGCACTTGCAAAGTTACTAACTCAAATTTCATACAATGGCTTCTTTAGACTACTCTATATACTGCCCACTGAAATGCAGGTAAATATTTAGATTCCAGTTGATGTATTTTCTAATTCTAGGGCAAAAATGGGAAAATAAGCAGTCTTTTTTTCAGGAATAATGTGCTAGGACATTTTTATAATTTTATGCCTGATTTTGTAAGCAAGTAGTTTTTAAGTGAGGTGAAATTTGGGGGACACAAGACAAATCAGACTCCTGAAAGGGGGACACTAATCTGGAAAGGTTGAGAACCACTGTTCTAAATCAGAGGTTCCCTAATTGTCATCCGTAGACCACTGGTGGTCTACCTAAAGCGGGTTGGTAAGCCACATGTTGCTTGCAACACCTCCTCATTTCTAGCTACTAACCTGGAATAAAAAACAGTTAAAAATACCTTCAATGCTTTTCCATGCAAGCAATTGATGTAGTTCCCACACATTGTGCATGGGAGGGGCGCTCAAGCAATGAGACATCAGACGGTAAAAATCATTTGATAGAACCCCAGTTCCACATTGTGCTCCTGTCTGCTTAACGGCAGGCATCACGTGGAACGCATACACTGGGGGACAATGCTAGCTGACCGGAGCAGACACTACCGTGGGGCTGCTGCCCCTGCTTTAGAGGGAGAGGAAGTTTGAGAGAACCCCCTGGCTCCTTTACCTTCAGGCGGCTGACGAACCCAGAAATCTTAACCTGGCTCATTGCAGCCCCAAACTCCTGAAGTGCCTTGAAGGTGAGGTCCAAGTGGCTCACAGCACAGACTGCGAGGATGGAGACGACTCCCTGTCACCCAAGAGAAATACAGGTTAGGATCGAACCAGGTGTCTGATAGAGCCCACGAGTCCATTCCTTTCACCCAAAGTGGTGTAAAGTGCCAATCAGGCCTGAGACACATGGGGAGCGGGCGCTGAGTGAAATAGCAATCAAGAGGCTAGGAAGCAAAATGGCATCTGTCCCAGGCCAACTCAGAGCTGAGCCCCACAGGGAGCATTCAGGGATTACTTGGTAAAATGGGGAGAGGGACAGAGGCCTCACCTGTCTCTCAGGGGCTTCCATATAATCTGCTGTCGTCAGAAGTGTATGAATCTGTGATTTAACATGGACCAGGTCCTGACAAGCTGCTAAGGACGTTCCTAGCGCCTTATACAGGAAACTCTGAAAGAAAGAGACCAGCCCTGGGATATCAGGAACACAACGTGCCTGTCAGTACAGACCCTGCTCAGCAACACTCAGGAAGGAACAAGACAGCCAAGTCCAAGCACCCATGCTGCAGAAACATCCCATCGTCTAGCCCAGCCAGAGAACCAACAATGCAGGACACACAAGCAGCCTGTCCAAGCAAATATTGGAAAGGCAGGGGGGCAAGAGAGCAGGGAATAAGTACAAACAAATTTTATACGCAGAATAAAATATCAAATAATGAAACCTTGAGAGAAGCCTTATGCAGCCCTCCAATCAGAATTTCAGGGGAAAGTAACTAGAAACTAAACCTTAACAGAGAACAAACCTTCTCTTTGGAGGGGCTGGCATAGCCGGCCATCTGCCAGCTCAGCTCAAGGGATATCTGGCTGCTCCAGGCACTGTCGTCTATCATCTCCAGAGATGTTCTTAGGAACTGCGTGTAAAACCAGAGTTAAAGCAGATGGTTAATTGCAAGAATGTGGGGGCTGTTGTGGGGTTTGGGGTTTTGTTTATTTGGTTGGTTTTTGCTTCCTTGTTCTGTTGTAAACTTTCCAATATTCAGGTGTCCTGGGAAGATTATTTCCCTATTGAGAACTATAAACATTGACAACCCAGACTTCCTCTGCCTCTTGTTCTTGAACCTTTGCCTGAGGATTCCTCTCAGTCCCCAAACCCAGATGGACAGTGAACTGGAGAATGAGATGGAGCCAAGACATCTGACCATCGAGGAGTGATTTTCCAGTGGATGGACGATGGCTCTAGTCAACTTTGAACAAAGGGCCCTGGACTACGAAGGACCAGGCACCTTCTCTGAAGTGCTATGGACCCTTTATGACACCTCCCGAGGTACCCAGGGTTGTGAGGGACCTCACTACCACCTGCCCTTAGCATGAGGAAGCCTTCTCTGTACCTGCCAAGTGTCAGCTCCTGACTCTGCCAGTCACAGGAAACACAAGCACACCCTTCTCACCCCGTCCAGGATCCACTGTCCTTCCACAGATAAGCAATCAGTACACTCCAACCGCTCGCCCTCTGGACATCCCCAGAATGTCCAGCCCCTGTTCCACTGGACACTCACAGAATTCAGAGGTTTGCTACACACCACCTTACCAGTTTCACCTCAGCATCACCGCTCCATTTCACACACTTCAATACATTGACAGTGAAAAGAAGTAGAGTTTAATTCACCAAGATCAGAGATTTGAGAAGCAGCAAGAATAATTAATGTACACAAATGGTTACATAAAAATAAAATCCTAACACACTTCTAGAGCTTCAACTTAAAGAACCAAACAGTCCCCTGTCTCACAAGGGATAGCTCCCCCAAATCTCTCTCCCAGCAGGAAACACCCAGACCAAATGTGATCCTCCATTCATAAGACAAGCCAGTTGGCAATTTGTCCAATAGGTGAAGGATACCTGGTGCAGGATACCTCTGGACCTCCAGATATAGTTCCAAGCATCCATTGTCCGCTTGTAAACAGGGTACCCCCTATTGTTTCTTTGTTTTTCTTGTCTCGAATCTCCTCTGGAGACTTTGCAATCACTTGATTAGAATTTTGCTCTATTTATTAGCATCCACTGTGAATAATTACTCAGTCTACATACAGCCATTCAAGCAGCTAAGCATCTTCTGCCTGAAAGAAACTTCTTTATCACCTTCTGGTGACCAGCCCCAACGCACAGACCTTCAAAGCATCAGTTTCAGTAGACAACCATAACGCCTTAGATATTATCCATCCAGTCACTGTGCAATGATTATGAGGATTATGCAGTGTGGCACAGGCATCCAGGAAAGGCTTTACATGACACCCTTTGATGATATAGAGATCAGATCCAGGGAATCCTGGGAACCCTATGCACTCTTGTGGCCTCTGCCAGTGGATACCCAAAGGACCCGGGGTCACACCCTCAACTCCCATTGAAGTCAGCCAGAGGTTAGTAACTCTCAGCACTTTGCTGTTTCAGGCCCGACTTTTGAACAGCAGCCAGGAAATACCAGAAACCTCACAAGAGAACCTAATCTTAGTTGATTTTTGAGCCCAAAGAATTTCAAATGAGGCTGGATCTGGAATGGGAAATTCTAGAGTGTAATCCAACCCCAAATGGAACTCCAAACCTTCTGGGGCTTCTTTGTCACTAGGTCCTTTCCTTTCATTTTCAGCCCTCGCCATAAAAATCTTCCTTGTCTGGATTTACATGAGGCTGTAAAGAGCTCTTTCTCACCACAAAGGCTTCTCCATGAGATACAGACACCAAACCTTGTCTTGTCTCTTTTCCTTTTTGAAAAAGAGCAAGTTTTCTTTTGAGTGGCAAATAGAAAAAAAAAATCCTTTAGATGTCCCCCAGTGATGCATTAGCACCATTAGCATGCTGGGTTTCTGGTTAAGTTTTGTGTTGTTCCCAGGGGTAATACAGAGGGATTTATAACTAGAGCTGGTTGAACAATAGTAAGGCCATTTCAGAAAACAAGTGGGATTTTTTTGTTTTCTTGATTTTTCAACATACAAATGAAAAGTGAAAACACAAAAATATTTTGCTTTTCAAAATCAAAGATGACCATTATTCAATTCTTTGTTTTCCCCATTTCCTTCCCTTTATCCCTCATCCCCGTGCTTTTTTCCCCCTCTTCCACTTTGTGATTGAAAAGTGGGGGGGGGGGGGAGGGGAGGGGGGGAAGGAGACAAACAGCAAAGCAACTGGAAAAAAAAAACAGCTTCAGTTTCAAAAAACTAAACATTTTCTATTTGGGTTGGGGTTATTTTGTTTTGGGTTTTTTTGTGTGTGTGTGTGTTTAAAAAAAAAAAAAAAAAGAACCCTGAAAAATTTGAAAATGTCCCATGAAAATAAAAAGGCCATTTTTAATTGAACAAAAGTTGCAAATGAAATGGTTTGACCAGCTCTGCTTATAATGAATAATTTATCATTAATTTTTTCCCCAGCTGATATATTTGGAGGGGGAAGAGAGGACTGTGACAATACATCTGAAAGCCATCCTCTACCTGAAGCAGCATGTGCTCCCACCGTGCATGGTCCAGGGAATTCTCTGTGTTTCCTATAAAGCAGGAGGCAAAACAATAATGTCACCTAGATTCGCAAGAAGAGTCATCCCAGGTATCTCCTTTGCAATCAGTCCTTCTAAAACTCCTGGTCTGCCAAGCTGTAACATACCTGGGCTTTCAAGGCGAAATGGAACTGTACCTATTGGGTTCTGGGAGAGTCACCCCGCTCCTGTCCTGAGGGGCTTAAAACAGCCCTGGGCGAGGGCTGTAGGAGGGAAAGAGGTGAGAGGTTTTTCGCAGGAGTGGGTGGGTGAGATTCTGTGGTCTGCGTTGTACAGGAGGTCAGACTAGATGATTATAATGGTCCCTTCTGACCTTGATATCTATGAATCTATGAAAGGGATTAACAAGAGCTGGGCTGACGGGGAAAGCAGCTACAGCTGTAGCCAGGGTAATCAGGGCCCAGCTGGCCCTTATAAGAGGGCCGTGGGCCAGTAGGAGAAGGTCTTTCTCTTTAGTTTTGAAGGGAGTAGGGCCTGTCTGCCTGCAGAAAGGGTACTGGGAATGAGGCTGGGCTGGGCTGGGGAAAGGCCAGAGGAGCAGGGAAGCTCTAGGGTGGCAACTCCCCAGGCTATCGGGCCTGGTCCAAGGCCCATAGGGGTACTGGGTTGCAGGGAAAGGCAGCAGACCCAAACCCCCTTGCCTCTGGTGACTGGCTCTTACACTGCAATCTGCCCCAAGGTGCAGGGGCCCAGACTGAGGCAAGGTGGGGATTAGAGGGTTGGGCGTTCCCCAGAGAAGGGAGACCCATAGAGACTGAGGGGGTACTGCCAGGGCGCAGCACCCTGGGTAAAAAGGGCACCGGGGTCTGAGAGGGACACGGGCCTGCAGAGGGTGCTCTGTGCTGGAAAGAGCTAATTCCCAGATGGCCAGCAGGAGGCGCTGCAGGGGTGAGTCGTTGCGCCGTCACAGGGACCTGCGGCAACGTTCTTTGTTGGACCAACAGAAAATGTCCTGTTTCAGAGTAGCAGCCGTCTCAGCCTGTATCCGCAAAAAGAAAAGGAGGACTTGTGGCACCTTAGAGACTAAGAAATTTATTGGAGCGTAAGCTTTCGTGAGCTACAGCTCACTTCGTCAGATGTTACGTACCCTGCTGGCATTTTTATTCAGGGTCCGTCAACCCACCAGGAGTGAGATGCTGAGCACTCCCAATTCCGCTTGACTTGAATGGGAGCTGAGGGTGCTGAGCACCTCACAAAACTCTTCAGCACATCAGAAGACTGGGTTTAGTAGGAATACTAACTTTTCCTGCAGAATCAGAGATTCTGGACTTGATCCGAACTGGATGTAAATCGGTGTAGCTTCACTGAAGTCAATGGAATTATACTGATTTACATCAGCTGAGAATCTGGCCCTGTTTCTGAGTGTCCAGCTCTACCCTAGCCTTCTTTAATGGCGGCACAGTGTAGTGCTGGGGACTCTGTACAGCCGCAGCAAGGAGGGAAGATACAGCTCATTTTTTAAAATCTTTTTTGGAATATCAAACCCGCTTGTCCATGGGGGGGTTCGACGTTCATGAGAAACATAGCGGGCTTGTGCTGCACCTAGGGTCTGTCCTGCTCCCCAGAGACTAGACAGGGGCAGCTCCGTCACTGGAGCTCTGCTGGCCTAACGCCATCGTGTAGACGCAGCCTGCGCTGACTGAAGGGTTTTTTCCATGGAGGTCAATAGAGTCATACCACTGTAAAATTGGTGAAAGACATTATTAGGCCCACAATACCTAGATTCTCCCTAGGGCACCCACTTGGCCAACCTAGCTTTTATGGTGCAGGTTTCCTTACAGAAAGACAAACTCTGGGTTTTTTAATTGAATCCCCCTTGAAAGTAAATGTGGGGTTTAATTTTCAGAAAAAGTCCGTTTGCAAAATCAGACTCTATATGTAACCCCAAAATCTTTCACTAACCTCCAGCTTCATGCGTATTGACCTTCCCAAAAAATAACCTAGCAAAGGTGTGGGAGAAAGTGCTGTGAAATTTCCATTCAGCTGAAACCTTCCTGGCCTGATTCTGCCCTGTTTGAATTGGCCTCAGTGGTTCACAGTTATCCAGAGGAAGGAAAAGTGTGGGCCTAGAAGCCCCATTTCAATTCCCCACTGTTCCCACGTACTGCAACAGGAATGGCACAACACACGTCAATATGAAGCTGCATTTTCTGGCTTCCCTTTTATTCTCCATGGACCACACTCCTCCTAACTAACACTTTACCTTCAATGTACTGCAGCAGAGATGGGATCTTTACTACCCACATCTCACCCACTGCTGCATGGACAGTTTGGTGCAGGGCCTTTAGTAACTGCAAGGCAGCACATCCGTGTCCTTCTCTTTCATAAGGGGATGAGGCTACTACCTGTCAATGAGAGAGAAAGAACAGGCTAAGTTTTGTCAGCACAATACCAGTTTGTTCCTGAGGGAGGGAATAGTTCAGAGACTCTCATTGTGGAGACAATCCAAGAGAGTTGTTGCTTCTACTGCAGTGCCTTCCTGAAGAAGAAAGCATTCTAGCTAGTAGGAGGATGCAGGACAGTGCGTCTCAGGAGAGGCCGGAGAGAGAGAGAGACCCAGTCATACACATTCCTCAGCCTAAGTCAAGCATCTAGCTACAAAACCAATGTGTATCGTTAACTGTCCCATTCCACAGAAAACCTATTCTCATGGTCTACTCACCAGGAGTCGCGCCAGCAGCCCCTGGGGTGTAGGGAGTTGCACTAGGGAAAGAAACAGAATAGCGTTAATTATGCCAGGCTTTGCAGAGAGTCCTGCTGATGTTCTTCACCTATCCATTTCCAACATGCCCACCAATGTTGAATACTGCTGATAATAATTTGCATTTCCATAGTGCTTTGAGTCTGAGCATCTCAGAATGCTCTACAAACATGTATGAATTCCACCTCATAGCACCTCTGTGAGGTTGGCATGAATTACTCCTTCATTTCACAAGTGGGGAAGCTGAGAGAGAAAGATCAAGTGATTTCCCCAAGGTCACATCCGAATTTTCATGGCGAGCTGGGAACAGAACCCACATTTCCTAGCTCCCTCCCATGGCCGTGTTGTAATCACAAGACCATCCCTCATTCATTTTAGCCTCCTGATTGCAGATGAGAGAACTGGAGCAGACTGAACCTGTTCATTTCATAGTGCCTGGAGAGAAGAAATGAAAGAGTTTCTCTTATAAACCTCGTCCACTGTAGTCGGGGCAAGCAGCTGCTTCTTCTTCCCGCTGCTTTTTCTCAGCCAGTTCCCTCAGGCATCTGCAAAGAGGCTTCAAAGTACCCGTGTACTGAGCTGGCACCACATACTCCAGCAGCCTTGGCCATAACACCTGCAGAGAAGAGCGAGACTGCTCAGTACGGAGCTATTTCCGTTCCCCCACCTCCAGTAACCTGCTGTCTGAATCCCTCCCTGCCATGTAGCTTCTCCTTCGATTCCTCACGGACCCTTCCCTAACCTATCACCTCATCTCTCTCTCCCCATTAGCTCACTCTACCTGTCTGGTGCCCCCTCACTCTGTCTTTTAAAGACACTATCTTGTTTGGTGAGTGTTAGGATATAGATATTCAGGCCTGTCTGCAAAGGCCTGTACTTTAAGAATTTAGGTGTATTCTTATCACTTGGCTGGTTATAGAGGTATAAAAGAAAGAATCAAAATCACTGTCTGCTGGTGTAAGAGCCTTCTCTTACTGTGACAGTCTAAGGCCCTGTTCTTAGGCTAAGGCCTTTGGCTAAGCAGCAGAGGCAGCCATAAGCTAGGAAGCGAACAGTCACATCCTCACATTCCAAACTAGTCACACTGAAATCAGGTGCTATTGGGCTGTTAGGAATACAATCCTGTCCTGATAGTGCCTATCACCTCCAGAGAAAGGGAAGGGCCTAGAAGATGTAAAAGGAAACTTAGTTTGATAGCATCCTGTCTGGCAAGAACTCACTTACCAATACTGGGATGTGAAATCCTCACTTCTGTATTGTCTTATCATTATCATAGAATCATAGAATATCAGGGTTGGAAGAGACCTCAGGAGGTCATCTAGTCCAACCCCCTGCTCAAAGCAGGACCAATCCCCAATTTTTGGCCCAGATCCCTAAATGGCCCCCTCAAGGATTGAACTCACAAGCCTGGGTTTAGCAGGCCAATGCTCAAACCACTGAGCGATCCCTCCCCCCATTATAGTTCCCACTTTGCTATTGTTTGTCTGTATAATCTCTGTCTGGTTCTGTGCTTGTTCCTGTCTGCTGTATAATTAATTTTGCTGGCTGTAAACTAATTAAGGTGGTGGGATATAATTGGGTACATAATCATCTTACAATATGTTAGGATTGGTTAGTTAAATTTCAGGAACATGATTGGTTAAGGTATAGCAAAGCAGAAGTCAAGTTTTACGATATAGTCTGCAGTCAATCAGGAAGTAGGGGGGTGGGGGAAATGGGAACAGGGAATGGGGGTAAGGAAATTGGAATCATGTTTGGCTAAGGGCAGGAATGGGAACAGGGACACAGGTGTAAGGCTCTGTGGTGTCAGAGCTGGGAAGGAGGATACTAAGGAAGGAAACTGGAATCATGCTTGCTGGAAGTTCACCCCAATAAACATCGAATTGTTTGCACCTTTGGACTTCGGGTATTGTTGCTCTCTGTTCATGAGAGAAGGACCAGGGAAGTGAGTGGGTGAAGGAATAAGCCCCCTAACAGTGAGCAATTGGGCTCTCACCCAGAGATGAAGCCTCTTTCCCAGCATTAGAGCATTATGGAGATATTTAGATAGTACCATAAGCTTACTCAGAACTTGACAGACCTATATAAGGCACAGTCCCAGCCCCAATATCTCTTCAAATCCAGGATCACCAACTCTACGTTTCAGAAGTATTCATGGGGGATCTAAGGGGAAGTTGCACTCAGACAGTGGAAAGAATTAAGAGACGATCTCTGCAACATGATTCCTTCCAGTTAAGTTGCTTTATATCTTTTCTCTACTGTGAACCGCTTACTCCATGATGAAGGGCTCACATCATCCCTGACATGAATTTGACATGCTGATCCTCCATTATGCTGACTGTGCAGAAGGCTTCCTTGTGGAGGGGTACAAGGAACGTAAGGAAGAACGTCCCTATTTCAAGAAGCAGTAGCAAGAGGTCACTTACTTGGGTCATTCCATTGACTGAGGTGTCCAGACATTGCAGGATGTCAATGCACAGGGTTTGGATCGTGCTTTCTTCCTCAACATCCTGGGTGAGAAGTGTTGTACCCTGCTGTGAGATAGCTAGATCGAACTTATTCGCTAGTCGTAAGACACTGGCAATAGAACCAGTGTCCTTCTCTTACAAAGCCAACTTGAGCATTGACCTATGCCTGCTTTTATACTGCACTGGAAGTGCACAAACGTCTGAAGGGAAGAGAATAATAGAAACTCCGAACTGGTGGGTCAGATCCCAGGCTTAGGAAAACCCTGAAATGAAGGGAATGATTCACTGAACACAAAAGAGTTCCCCCAGAGTGTTCAACTTTTTAAAATTTGAAAAACTGTTTCATCGTTTGATCTCTGAGGAAAAACATTCCGATTCTGCCCAGGGGAAATAAATTTGCAGAACCAGGGGGATCCCATGCTGCACAATTCTCCACACTTCCTGAACTGAGCAGTGTCCTGATGAAATGAAGAGCTGCCTTCCTGACCTGCAAGGGTAGAGATTACACACAGCACTTCTTGCTAGCCCTTCTGCCTGAAATAGGAGCTAGGTATGATATGAGAGTCCTTATGCTTTTGATTTTGTCTCCTTGGATTAGAAACATGGATACATTTAACACCGGCAGGAGAATGACATGCCTTCTCTATTCTGCAGTCTCTCAAGGGAAGAAATCACATCCTCACTGTCTGCAGAACTCTTCTTCTTACCGTACCTCACAAAGGTAAGGAAGTTACAAAGAAACCACTGTGTAACTCAGAGTCTCTTCCCCTTACCTAGCAGAAGTACACAATGGAACAGCTCTTTGTGGTTTTCTATGCTGAGCTGCTTAGCTGGAGAACAGATCTGTGGGAAGAAGGGAAATGGTGAAAGAAAAACGAATCAGAAGCAAGGGAAAAGAAAAATGTTCAATTAATTTCTAAGCTTCCACTTCCTGCTTGTCCAACTAGAGGTCTGAACCCCAGGGAGATGGTCCTGCATGCACAGCAAGACTCCAAGACAATGACCAATACATTAGATAAGAGAAGCTAAAGTGTTTTGAGCAGCAGAGCTGACCTAATCAAGACACAGCCACAGTTTTTACTTTACAACTCTGACTCCCCCTGGTAATCGGCTTATGGTGAAATCGCTTTACAAACTGAGCTGGATAGTAGCTAAGAAAATGAGACCGCTCCCTGCTTACTCTTGAGCCTGCAGAAATCAGTAAGGCATGAGGAGGTCCCCAGGCTCTGCACGATCATTCCATTGATTTTTTAGTGTTAATATGCTTCAGATCTGCTGTGCCTAAGCTGAAGGGATCCAAGCAAAACCACCCCTCACCTGGTTGTGCAGAGCACTGCAGATGGCTTGAAACTTCCCTTTAGGTAGAGGGATCTTATATTCAACAGAGACCTCCAAGAGCTGGCTCAGACTCTGCAACAGAGGGCGAAAGTCAGGTGGTGGGCACACAAAGGAGCCATATGTAGTGACTGAAGCAGATTTAGGGGATTCCTAGATTCCAAGGCCAGACCGGATTCTTGCCATCATCTAGTCTGACCTCCGGTCGGTATGACACAGGCCATAGACCTTGCCCAGAATAATTCCCAGAGCAGAGCTTTTAGAAAAACATACCAATCCTGATTGAAAAATCGTCAGAATCCGCCTCGGCCCTTGGTAAATGGCTCTAATGGTTAATTATCTCACCATTAAAAATGTACGCCGTATTTCCAGTCTGAAAGTGTCTAGCTTCAGTTTCTAGCCATTGGATCAAGTGACACCTTTCTCTGCTAGACGGAAGAGCCCATTAGATAATAGGAGTCCCTCATGTAAGATATTATAGACTGTAATTAAGTCACCCTGTCACAGGATAGGTCCACCCCGTCAGGGTGGTATCAGGTTGAGGAGGAATTGAAGTAGATCTGGAGCGGCCCAACTGGCCTAGTCTCCCTAGCCACCACAGCAGTCCGGGCTCCTAGGGCAGAATCGCCTAATGGTCGGGATCAGTGCAGCAGCCCTTGGGTGAGGGACCGCGGCCCAACGGCCTGAGTCACTTGGGCTGCCCTTCTCGGGATGGCAGTGCGGCCTAGTGGCCAAAGTCAGGAGACCCACCCTTGGCTGCAGGGCAATGCGGCCTAGTGGCCAGAGTCGATAGAACCACCTTTTGCGGCAGGGTAGTGTTGCCTAGTGGTGAGCCCTTCTCCACTGGGTCCTACCTATTCCACAGGGTCCCAGCCCAGGGCGCAGGGGTATCTGCCACCAACTCAGCGGGGATCCTTCCAAAGCATGCTGAGTCAAGCCTGCTACCTCAAGTGGATCAATGCTTCGTCCACCTAGGCTGCTTCCCACCCGTTCTTCCGCAGCTGGGAGTCTCAGGGATTCTGGGGTCTCTCCTCCATCTCTGGCATTGGGTGGCTGGGGGTCAGCTGCAGCCACAGTCCGGCTGGCCTCTGAATCCTGGAGCACTGGCAGTCTCTCTGCAGGAGCCTGCAATGCGCCTCTGCTCCCTTTGGCAGCCATCCCAGCCTGAGCTGAGCGGCTCTCTTTTGTATCCTGGGTCCAGCTGAAGCATGCCGAGCAGAGATGAGGGGGCATGACCTCCTCGGCCCACAAAGCATGATTAACCCCTGCTGAACCAATGCGGGGTAGGTAAACCCCATCACACACCCTTTTACTTTCTGTGTATTAAACTAAATAGATTGACTTCCTTGATTCTCCCTCTGTAAGGCATATTTTCTAATCCTTTCCTCACTGTGGCTCTTCTGTCAATTTAGCAACACCCTTTTTGAATTGTGGGCACTAGAACTGGACACAGGATTCCAACAGTCGTCAGACAAGTGCCAGATTTAGAGGTAAAATAACCACTGTGCTACTCCTTGAGATTCCCCTCTTGATGCATCCCAGCTTTAGCTTTTTTGGCCACAGCATGAGTTCATGTTCAGCTGATTATGCCCCATGACCCCCAAAATCTTTTTCAGAGTCACTGCTTCCCAGGACAGCATCCCCCATCATGTATGTCTGGCCTAAATCCCTTGTGCCTAGACGCATACATTTACATTCAGCCATATTTAAAGGCATATTGTTTCTTTGCGCCCCGTTTGCTAAGTGATCTAGATCACTCTGAATCCGTGGGTCACCATGTGTATAAAGCCAGAACTTGTGTGCATGTTTATTATCTAACAAGTCACTATCTAGACCAGGAAACCCCACTGGTAGCAAATTCCTCCTGCAGTTCACACATGCACACACAGAGACAGTTACCTTAATGAGTGGTACCTCACCTTGGTGACGTGAAAAACATCAATTTCCTCCTTATATTGCTCAAGGAGCCATGAGATCTCCTTAAATATCGGATTTTGTGGCTCCTTTTTGTGTAGTAGGATGCCCATCATGGGACCAAGGGCTTTGATGATGGCCTGCTTGAGCTGCATAGATGAGACACAGAATTTATGTTCCTATGAATTCATTCAATATCTTCCAATAGGCACACCTTTTCTGCTTCTAATGAGTGCAATTTCCCTTGTTCCACTGTCGGAACGGTCCTATCCCAATATTTCCTGGTAAAGAACCAGGACTCGTAGGGTTGGTGTCAGGATTATATTCTAATGCACCTCACAACTAGAGCAGGTAAAATATTTCCCCAGATTAATATGCATTCTAGGCCAACTCATCCCTGCTGTAACTCCACTGGGGCTGAATGGACTTAGACCAGGAATTAATTTAGCCCACTATCCCAGGTTCATCTGCACATTAGGTGCACAAAACTAGAATCCATGTACACTAGGTACAGACCGAATTTCCATGATGTGGTGACATTATAAACGTATGGGTTTTCGATGTTTTACATGACACTCTGTTCCATCCAAAAGGACCTACCATTAAATGCCATCATCACAAAGAGTGCCAGACACACAGAATGTAACATCACAATTTCCGCTAAAGGTTTCGAAAGTCAGCAATTCTCACCTCCAGCTCCTCACAGGTCAGCCAGTTGCTGGTCACATGACAATATAAGGGAAGAATTTGATTGCAGAATTGTGATTCACCCATTCTGGGGAATGAGCACTTTTCCCAGTTCATAAAATATCCATTCACTGCCCTTGAGCATTTTTCCAGAACTGCACGGAAGGAGAGAAGACAGGCAATGTGAAAAGGACATAGTAATAATGAGGAGAAGTTGCTTTCTCATAGAAGACACCCAGGCCTATTGTTTACTCCAATTCCATGGCAGCTCCTATCAGGACTAGATGCTGAAATCCCATATCAATTTGGAGCTATTTCTCTTTCCCCCATTCCATTTCTTGTTTCTTAAAAGGTTTTTTTCTTTGTACATCTCTCCATCTTTTTTCAATGACCATCATTTGAAGACTCGCGTCCTCTGCAGTTGTTGTTTATTCAACCCGAACACTGTATGATTTCATCTTGAGTTACAGTTTGTCTGAAAGATGTTCAGTGCCCCTAACTGCCATTGGCTTCAGTGGGATTTGAAGGTAGTGGGGAGCACTTTGCCCTAAAAGTAGGTGTATCTAGTGTCCTTGCTAAGAGGAATTAGGGACCAATCCTGTTCTCTATGAAGTGGATGGCAAAATTCCCATTTCCCTCAAGGGCACAGGATTAACCCCTTACTGAGCATCACCTGAAAAGCAAAGGAAGAGAGAAGTGGAGAAGAAGAGAAGACAGAGAAAGAGGGTGAAAGGAGATGATGATGATGATGATGATGAAGAAACTAAGGAGAGAGAATGGGTGGAGGAGTGGGAAACAGGGGATTTTTAAATGTACAGTAATGAAATCTGCTCCCTTCACCTCCTCCCCCAGGAGCCTCCTGGCAGAGGGGCAGCTTCAGCCTTTGTGTCTGTTTATTTTAAACGATATGCGTGAGTCATAAAGGGCCTGAACTTACAAATGCTCAGCACCTCCTGCAAAGTAAGGAGCATTCTCAACTTCACTGAGTGCCACGGGAGCCAAGGAACGCAGCACCTGGTGCAATCCAGGGAAGGGAGCACAGTTCAGGGCCTGTTTGCAGACTTGGTCAGTCACTTAAATCTGTACCAAGACCCCCTAAATATCCTGGCTGGGACGATTTAACTGGGAATTGGTCCTGCTTCGAGCAGGGGGTTGGACTAGATGACCTTCTGGGGTCCCTTCCAACCCTGATATTCTATTCTATGATCCATTTGGGGCACCTACAGGAAGTGCTGGCACTTACCACCACAAAATGCTTGTCTCATCCTGCTGTCCTCGACTAACTCCAACACGGAGATCATGACGTTCAGGATCATTCCCACAAAAGGGATACACTTAAGTGCTGCAGAGAAAGGCCAGAAGAGAAGGAAGACAGACAATCAGCTGCTCTCTGCCTTCTTACAACACACTTAGAAACACTGTGGGGCAGGATGCTATGGGTTCCGAGGCCATTGGCGCTGCGTAAGCAGAGCAGAATGGCTTTAAAGCAGCCATTGAAAGCCAGTGGGGGAGTCACCCTGAAGAGGGGAATCCTCCACAAGTGTACAGCTGTGCCCAATGCCCAACTCACTCCCAGAGTAAGGGGAGAGAGCACTGGGGCGGGATGGGAAGTGGGGTGGAGAAGAGCTCCACTAGACCTGATCTTCCACTCATTCCCATCCTTCAGGTACTTCACTCAGGGGCATAAGTTAGAGCTTGCACCTCCGGCTGGATCGCTCATGATCTGGAGGCCAGAACTAGCAACAGCAGTTAATCTTGTGTTTCTACACACACACTCAAACAGAGCTCTGTTTAGCGGTAACATTTTTAGGTAGAGAGATAATCCCCTGTCCTTAAATGAAAAACAATCACTTTGAAAGAAAAGAGGGAAGTGACCATACCATAGGCGGATAACAGGTTGCCCAACGTAATGAAAATCAACTCCTCAGGCAGCTCCAGATGATACATCAGCTCTACCATGACATCGCTGAAATAGCAGCGTGCCAGAGTCACTAAGGTGTTGCTAGCTGCCACTTTTAGTTCATTTCTTGCTTCCTAAAAACAAAAACCAAAAGAGAGAGACTGAGGTGACTGAAGCCGGTTGCACTAGCCAGAGTTGTTTACATGAGTCAAGTCCTTATTTCTGTGCACAAGTTGTGAAGGAACCAACCCAACTTTCTGAGGGTAGAGTCATTCGTCATAAATATTCCTTGAGTCACTTGGCTAAACAGTTTTCAGCCTTCGAGTTGCTTGCAAGCTGCTTCGTTAGCCTATTCACTGTTAGCTACTTGTGGTGGGTGACTGGTCACCATAGTCACATGATATTTTCCTTGCCCTTCCATGAGGCGGTAAGTGAGACACAGACTGGGCAGCTTCAAGATATTCCGAGAGCTTTCCTGGAATAAACTGTCCCCCAAAAGGAGGCTGACTTCCTTTGGAAGAAGAGAGGGATTTTTCCATGGGTTTTCCTGCTGGCAAACTATATTCTAAATCCAATGCTGCTTCTTTTGGAGATAGCTCAGATTCTGTCTGTCTTGGGGCTTTATACTGCCACTTATCGCTACAGTATCAGAGCGCCTTCCCCATAAAATCAGTATCAATAATGAAATCCTGAGTAGACTTCGGGAAAGACTTGCTCCTTAAGACACCATAGGCCTGTCTCTGGGTCTGAGATCATGTGTCTCAGGTCCTGATCCTGCAAAGCACTTCAGCACATGTGTAACTTTCAGCATGTGAGTTGTCCCATCTTATGCATGTGCACAAGTGCAGTCTAGGACCTGGGCTTTGGTCTGGAGGAAGGTGTGGGCCTCTAACAGAAGAATACATTTTCATTTCAGAATATAGTTTATCCCCCCAAAAGAGAGTTTGAATGAGTTAAAGCTTTGGATCCTTTGATTGGTATCTCGGGAGAACTAACTTACCTGAGTCTCTCTCATGTGGTTTGAGGCTAGTGTTGTTATTTTCTTCAGAAGCCTTCTCTCCAGGCCCTGGGTGTCCTGCTGTAAGACTTTCTCCAGGACACAGTAAATGTCTACTCTGTTTTGCTGGGGAGAAAACATAAAAGAGAAGAATTGGGAAAACTCTTTCTTGCCGACCAGACAGTAATGTGGCTAATAAGCCCCTGCCCTAATTGGTGGCTTAATTGGTGTAAAACGTGCCCGGCCCTCCACAAGCACCGCATTGAGCAGCGCTTCAGAAGCAGCCGAGCAACTGACATCGTTTAATCTTCCTGGAGAGAAAAGAGCCAGAGGAAGCGCCCTTCACTGCCCCCTTCTCTAGTTTCATTTATTCAGAACAAACAATAAAAATGAGCACCTTGCCCTTGCTCTAGCCACTCCAGGCAGAATCTGTAAATGTGGAATATAAAATACCCAACTCCTGCAGTAAATCCTCAACCGCTCCCAGGGGCAATGAGCTCAGCCGTTAGATCTACACGGGAGTGGGTTTCTGAGTGGGGGTGGAGGGACACATGTGGACAGGGGGTGCCAGGACCCACGGGTGTGCAGGAACACATGGAGACAGGGGCAGATGTGCCTTACTGAATGGGAGAGGTTAGGGGTCAGACAGGGTCTGCATGGGGGGAGCTGCCTAACAATTCCTTCCCGCCCCTCCCAAAAAAACTCTTCCATACTTTTCCCACCCATACCCAGCAACGCTCCAAGTTCACACCCAGGCTCCTTCACAGCAATTTACTTCCCTCTCCCTCAGCTCCTCCATTACCCCTGACTCTACCAAGCCTTTGCACTGCGCCTAAGGGGTGCAAGAAATATGGTTCTGTATTGAGTTTAAATGAATTATTACTCCGAGTTCTGTGTTAACATGCATAGTAAGGAATCAGTTTGTCAAAAAACATTTCCTGAATCCTTTTTGCTGTCTGTATTCATTCAGACATACTTGCTGACAGGTATTTTGAAATAAATAACCAAAAATAATTTTAACGGGTGTAATTATATTGTATTATTTTGACAAACAAAATATGCAGAATTTTGCAGAACTTCTAAAATATTGTACGCATCATTTTTATTTTTTTCTTGCAGAATTCCCCCCGTAGAAAATATATAGATAAGGGTCCCTTCAATGCTATAATCTCAATAATATGTCATCATCATAAAGGAGTGTTGGCTAGGATTTAGAGCAGGGAGTCAGTTCACTTGGGTTTTATTCACATTCTTTGACTAACTTGCTAAGTGGTGTTGAGCAAGTTACTTAATTCCCTGTGACACAAGTCATCCGTAAATGAGGATAATGCTTCCCATTCTCACAAGGGTGCTGTGAGTCTTAATTCATTAGTATTAGGGAAGTGCTTTGAGATTTTTGGATGAAGATGCGAAAGAAGGGCAAAGTATTATTAGAAGAGATTCCTGCTAGTCCGATGGTGTACTTTTACTGTCTACAGCCCATGTACTCCACTGTGTGTAAAAGGACAATGCTCTCTTTATAGAGCATTATATCATCCTGATCTGTAAGAACAGCATTTTGCATGATGAGTTTACGCCTGAGGACAGAAGGACGAATACTGATTCTCCTGATGGTGCGCCAGGCCAAGTTCTACACTGAATTATCCCCGTGCAGTCCCCTGTACCCCCATGAAGTCAGGCAGAATTTGGTGTGGACACCTGGAAAGCGGATGTAATTTCATGAAACTGCCCTACCTCATCCTTTTGCAGTTTCTCGAGCAGAACTGTCAGAACGATAGCCAGCTTGGTCTCGGCTATAAAGGCAATCCTGAGGGCAATTTTGCCCTTATCTTGATCATCCATATGTGCCAGGAGGGAGACAACCTCATTATAAACACCTGAAATTAAATAAAAGGATAGCAGAAATTGGTGCTGGCCTCTTTAATTCACTATCCAGTCAAGATTCTGCAGGAGCCCCAACACTGTGAGAAGTAGACCTGGGAATCGTGGAAATCCTCTTCCTTCCTCCTCATGACCAGGTTTGTTTGCTGAACTACCCAGTGTGCTTGGGGGGAAATCATAATGAAGCAAATTTGCTCCTTTCAAGTAGATCCCCCCATAAAATAATCTTCCTTTCCCTCTTTACTGTCAATTGATGAGTTTTGATAGCATACAGAGTAATAATTTAACTCTAAGCCAAGAAATAGAGCTAAAGTTAAGCACATGCTTAAGAGTTTTGCTTAGTCAGGGCCCCATTTTCAAAAATCCTGAGCACCCAGATGTACCTATTGGCTATGCTGGGAACTTTTGGGGCTCGGTATCTCTTGAAAATCAGGCCACTGTTGGAGAGCTCAGTATGAATTTAGAAGCCTAACTTTAGGCCCCTTGTTTTGAAGAAAGCCTTTAATCTTCTTTTATGGTAGTTTAAATACTTGCAGAGAAGACTCATGGAACGGAGTTCATCCAGTTCATAGAATTTCAGGGTTGGAAGGGACCTCAGGAGGTCATCTAGTCCGACCCCTTGCTCAAAGCAGGACCAATCCCCAACTTTTGCCCCAGATCCCTAAATGGCCCCCTCAAGGATTGAACTCACAACCCTGGGTTTAGCAGGCCAATGTTCAAACCACTGAGCTATCCCTCCCCCCTGTACAGTTGCCTGTAGAGGTCATAAAGGAATTCCCCCGCCCCCCCCCCCACCCCCATGCACAATTGGCGAGGTGTACGCTGTGAGTGGGGTGGGGTGGGGTGAGTCCCTCCAACCTTCATCTGAAGCATCAGGGATTGACCATAGCAGGAGATGGGACACCTGGTAGGGTGGACCAGTGCTCTAAGATGGTTCAGAGAATCTGTTTCCTTAGCTGTCCTGCTCACATGCTCAGGGTCCAACTGATCTCCAGAGTTGTGGGTGGGAAGGAATTTCCCCCTGGTCGGATTGGCAGGGACCTTTGAGTGGGAGGATGGGGCACTGATCACCTGCTGGGATAATCTGCGTATATCTGACCTAATCAATTCTTGACCATTGCAAGGGCCTCAGGCATTGGTGGAACCTCAGTCTCTCCTGTCCTCTGCCGATGGCACACAACAGTTTTGTCTCCTAAAGACTGAAATGTTTTCGTCCAAGACAAGTTTTGGGGTTCAGGGTAGGGTTGCTAGGTGAAATGTAGTGGCCTGTGAAATACAGGAAGTCAGACTAGATGATCTAATGGTCCCTTCTGGCCTTAAACTCTAGGAAACAATGAAATAGCTGGTGTATGAAAAAAATCAGGATTTGATCTCCCATGTATCTCTTCGCTCTGGGCAGAAATTCTCCAGGAGACTTAATATTTCACAAGAAATCTGAAATGCCGTATTTATCTGTCTCCATTGTAACAGCATTCCAAGCATGAAGGAGGAACTAACAAGATTTCCCTTTCCCAGGAAAGACTGCTTGAGGTTAGGTGATTGCCCATCCGTTATGCAAATTGCATCCTTCAGTTGTAACACCCAGATGCAAACGGAATCATATCTGTAACCTACACTGCCCATCCGTGTGGGATGAGGAGCACTAGTGTTGCTAAGAAATGTGACCCCCATGCTTTGTTCTCTTGCATTTAAGATATTAGCAGAGCTTCATTTAGACAGCTAGAGGAGAAGTCCTTCTGCATTTTTTGTTCTAATTTCCCCTCTCTCTGATGGAGTTGGCTCCATGGATGCAGAAGACACAAAATGAGGACCCATAAGAAACATAAAACAACTGGGAGAAAAGAAGGAAGACCTCCCCCATAACATTCCCTAGAAACTCTGATTCTCAGGAAAGTTTCCAGGTCCAGAGGCTGTAGGCCAACTTCTCAACTGGTGTAAATCAACACAGCTACAAGGAAGTCAACAGAGGGAGACTGGTTTCCAGCAGCTGAGGTTCTGCTCATACAAAAGGAGAACATTACAGCTAATCTGTATGCCTATGCTTTCTACATGTGTGTGTGAATATAGAATGGATATAGAGAATACAATGCTGACCCTTACCTCTGTCGGTTACCTCCTGCTCACTCACAAATTTATTCATGTTTTAATCTTTCCTCAACACTTCCTCCAGTCCTTTCTCCAAAGAGCTCCAGTACTGATAGGCAGCTGGCCTCTCAGGCTGTCCTGTCCTGTCCAGGATAGCCAGTTCAGATTATGCAAGCACTATTATGACATCGCTGTGACTGTGACATAGCACATAAACTGCTGCTGACCAGGTAGGTGCTGTGATGACATGGACAAGAGCCTCAAAGGTATTTAGGCTCCTAACTCGCACTGAAATCAATAGATGTGAGGAACCTAAATACATTTCAATATCTGGGCCCATCCATGTATGCAGTCCAATAGGTGGCTAAATTTGCTCCAGTGTAGAATTTCTCATTTGCTCTAAATCATTTTGAATTTTGGTTCCGTCCCTCTCTCAGTTTGCCACACTTTCCAATATTGGTTTTCTGGAAAATCTGCTCCTGGTTGAATGGATAGAAAATAAAAGCACCGAACAAAGAAAGAGAAGAAACTGCCTTGGAGAATGCACAGTGACACTTGAGTGTGGTTGGTTGGTTGGAATGCACAGTGACACTTGAGTGTGGGTGGTTGGTTTCCTTTGCTTTTTAATTCGGTTGATTAAAAAGCTTGATGAAATCTTATTGGACTGTATTACAAATATTGATTTTATATTGTTTTACAATGAATTGAAATTTATTCTTCATTTCCATGTCCCGCCAAACAAATCAACTAAATTATTTTTTGTGGTGTTTAATACAGTGTGGTGTCATATGTATGGCCATATGTAGAGGCCACACTTGATTTTGGAGATGATGTTGCCTTCAAAGCATTCAGAGTGATGACACTCTTTGCAGTAAACCATATGGAAAAAGAATTCCAATGACATGTGTCCTTTGCTATGTATAAGTGATTTGGTGCCTTACCCTTTCTGATTTTGCCCTTACACGGACATGCTATTCTTTTGTACTCCTCCTTAGTAATTCGTCCATGTTTCCCCATTTTGTAGGATTTCTTTTTGATTTTCAGGTCATTACAAAACTTCTGATGGAGCCATTGGCCTCTTACTATTCTTCCTGTCTTTCCTTTGCATTGGCAGTTGTGCCTTTAATATTGTCTCCTGGAGGTTAAACTGCCAGCTTTCCTGAACTCCTTTATGCCTTAGACTTTTTCCCCATGGGTCGCTACCTACCAATTCTCTGAGGATGTTAAAGTCTGCTTTTGGCAGTCCTTCTCCTGTCATTCTCACTCCTTCCTTTCCTTAGAATCATGAAATCTATCCTTCATGATCCCTTTCACCCAAATCACCTTCCACCTTCACATTCACCACCAGCTCCTCCCTGCTGGTCAGAATCAAGTCTAAAATGGCTGTCCCCCCGCTTACTTCCTCCATTTTCTGAAACAAAGCATTGTCCCCAGTACATTCCAGGAACTTATTGGGTAATTTTGAGTTTTACCATATTCCTTTTTCAGCAGATGTCTGGGTAGGTAAAGTCCCCCATTACGATCAGGATTTGTGTTTTGCATATTGCTGTTGTTCATTCTAGAAATGCCTCGTCTCCCTCCTCTTCCTGATTTGGTGGTCTGTAATAGACCCCCTACCAGGACCTCACCCCTGTTTATTCCCTCTTTTATCTTTACTCAGAGACTTTCAACTGGTCTGCTTCTCACCTCCTTCTGGACCTCAGAACAGGTTTACAATGCAATATGTCCTCTCTTTTTTTCCCTGCCTGTCCTTCCTCAACAAGCTATAGCCCTCTATACCAATAGTCCAGTCATGAGATTTATCCCATCAAGTATCTGTGATGCAGTTAAGCTCAGTTAAGATTTATGTACTAAAACTCCCAGTTCTTACTGTTTATTCCCCATTATTATTACTCCTTGCTTGTGTGTACAGACATCTAAGATGTTAAGCGGATGCCCCCATGGATTTCCCTCTTGTTTCTCCTATAATTCTACTGTAATTTTCCACATTTACTTCTCCGCACACAGCTAGTTCTCTATTAAGGCCACCTTTTTTTACCTGGTGGCTTTTTTCACCTGCCCCCTCTGAACTTAGTTTTAAGCTCTTCTCCTAAGGTTGGTGAGTCAGTGCATGAAGATGTTCTTCTCCTTCTTGGTCAGACGGACCCCATCTCTTCCCAGCAAACCTCCTTCCTGCAATAGCATCCCATGGTAGAGGAAGTCAAAGCCTCCCAGAGACCCATCTTCATAACCCGATGTGACGAAGTGGGACTGTTCTTAATGTTTCCTCTGAATAGTGTGGGGGTGCCTCAGTTTCCCCATGGCAGTTCTTAAGTATCTAGGGGGTGGGGTAAGGGTGTATGATCATTGCAGAGCCCTAGAGGGCAGGTGTGTGCAGGAGTCTGGACACAGAGAATGGCCGACACCCTGTTTCCTGGCAACTGATGGCCTGGGCCCTTCCCCCCCTGCAAGGTGAGAGCTAAAGGGTTGGAAAACAAAGGAATCAGGTGACCACCTGGCCCGGGAAAGGAACAAAGCCCAGAGGAGGAGGGGCTGGAGGGGGTTTTCAGTTTGGGGCTGGCTGGGACATGGAGTGAAGTGCAGATGTGGTTTTCTGGCTCACTGCCCCCCAAAATGGACCCAGCTGAGGGGTCCCGTTCTCTGCACCTGCAAGCTCTATTTTAGACCATGTTCCTGTCGTCTAATAAACCTTCTGTTTTACTGGCTGGCTGAGAGTCACGTCTGACTGCGAAGTTGGGGGGCAGGACCCTCTGGCTTCCCCAGGAGCACCGCCTGAGCGGACTCGCTGGGGGAAAGCGCACGGAGGGGCAGAGGATGCTGAATGCTCCGAGGTCAGACCCAGGAAGGTGGAAGCTGTGTGAGCTGTGTGTCCTGAAGACAGGCTGCTCACAGAAAGGCGACTACCCCAGAGTCCTGACTGACTTCATGGGGAGCAGTTCCAGAGCATCGCCCAGGGACTCCGTGACACCAGCCAATAACCCTTCCTGCTCCTAACCCCCCAGGCTCCCCCACACAGCCAATAGCCCTTTCTGCTCCCCAGAGGCAGCGTGTGTGGGGGGGTCACACAGGGTCACATATCCCTCTCTCCCCCCAAGACTTCTACCAGGGTTTATATCCACCGGAGCCAACTGGCTCTTCCCCAGGGCACAGGCTGGGGCTGGCTGGTGTATGAGACTCACTGCGGACTTCTCCCTCTCCTCACACAGGCCTGGGCTCTGCAAAACTGCCGCGAGCTTCCCCTGGGCGGGCAGGGCAAGGCACTTGGCAGCAGGGCGCTGGCTCCCTCGGCCATGCTGCAGAGTGGCTAGTGCTCGCACCTCTTCCCGGCTCCTGCTCCCTCCGCATACAGCTGGCTCTAGCCCTCCGTGCCCAGCACCTCCCTGGCGCAGCTGGCTCCTTTCCTGCCCTTCCCCCCTGCACAGAGCTGGCTGCAAAGGCAGCCCCTCCCCGGGTGCAGCTTGGGCACCAGGCTCCCCAAGAGTGAGCTTCTGACTGGGGCCATGTGCTGGCAGCGGGGATGGTTCTGCCTCCACCCAGCACTCAGTGACCCATCCCCACCCAGTGTGAATGGGGGTGCGACCCTCACTCCCCTCTAGGTGAGCTGGGGGGGGAAGGAGGGGCTTCCTCTCTGGGGAAGGTCACTGGGCATAGGAAGCTGCTACTTTGATGGCGCTTCAGCACCCCCTGGTGCCACGCTGGGGCATTGGGTCAGCAATGACTCCGAGGGGACAGTGCCCCTACCGAGCCCCGCAATCCCACTCTCTGCAGCACAGCGCCCCCTGGTGCCACGCTGGGGCATTGGGTCAGCAATGACTCCGAGGGGACAGTGCCCCTACCGAGCCCCGCAATCCCACTCTCTGCAGCACAGCGCCCCCTGGTGCCACGCTGGGGCATTGGGTCAGCAATGACTCCGAGGGGACAGTGCCCCTACCGAGCCCCGCAATCCCACTCTCTGCAGCACAGCGCCCCCTGGTGCCACGCTGGGGCATTGGGTCAGCAATGACTCCGAGGGGACAGTGCCCCTACCGAGCCCCGCAATCCCACTCTCTGCAGCACAGCGCCCCCTGGTGCCACGCTGGGGCATTGGGTCAGCAATGACTCCGAGGGGACAGTGCCCCTACCGAGCCCCGCAATCCCACTCTCTGCAGCACAGCGCCCCCTGGTGCCACGCTGGGGCATTGGGTCAGCAATGACTCCGAGGGGACAGTGCCCCTACCGAGCCCCGCAATCCCACTCTCTGCAGCACAGCGCCCCCTGGTGCCACGCTGGAGGTGGCCGTGGGGTGGAGTAGAGCCAAAGGGGCAGAACAGAGTGACCAGTGGTACCTGGGGCTCCGGCCTGACAGCAGGATTGTGATGCGTCCCATAGATACTGATCAGACAGACGTTCCCTGCCAGAGAGGAAACTGCCTCATTAGAGAGAGGAAAGGGAGAAGGAGGGGAGGGGTTGTGCACCACAGGGGTTATGGGCCCAGTTCCGGTGCCATGCCCCTGGCTGGGGGGCAGGGAAGAAGGCTGGTACCTTTGGGTAGGACACGTCCGTCGGGCAGTTTGATGTCCTCGGTGCAGCGCCGGGACACGGCCGTGACGGGCGGGTGCAGACGCAGACTCTCCTTGATGCACATGGTGGAGAAGGGCACCTGGGACAGGTCCCCCTGCAGAGAGCAGAGCTTAGCGCTGGCCCCAGAGGTGGATGCATGGGGGGCCCAGTGTGAGCCCATGAGCCAGGCAATGGGGCTGGGACAGACTCGCATAGGCATGGAGCTGGCACTGAGGGGACAAACAACACCGTGACGAGGGGGGGGGGGGAGCATGCACATCTGAGTGGCAGGGTCCTTGGGCATCCAGGGGGGACATGCAAAACCCAGAGCAGCAGGGCCCTCGGGCACTGGGGAGCAGCCTAGGGCCATCTTGCAGGGGAAGCCCTCCAGCTTGTGGGGCTGGCAGAGGTGAAGGGACCCCAGTGCTAGGCATAGACTGGTGGGGAGGGGAGGGGAGGGCAGCGGCTGGGCTAACCCTCACAGGTGGGGTGGGGGCTGTGCTGGAACTACAGGGCGTGGAAGTGGGGGTGCTGGGGGTCAGCACTGCAGCTGAAGCAGCCATCTCACCATTCAACCTCCTCCGACTCCTTGTCCCGCAGTAAGTCCTTGATCTCCTCCCGGCAGCGCTCCTGGTACTCGGGGTGACAGGCCAGGTTATACAGCACCCAGGAGAGGCCGCTGGCTGTGGTGTCGTGGCCTGCAGAGAGAGGCCAGCGCAGCGTGAGAGCCGCGGGGGGCAGAGAGGGACCGTGGAGAGTCCGGGGCTGGCACCTCCCCCGGGGCCTTGCTCCCCATGACTCTCTGGCAGTGCCAGCTGGGAACTCCAGGCCCCTCGTGCCTGCGGGGCAAATGGGGTGACTCTGAGCATCTGTCTCCACTACCACCACCTCCTCCGTTGCTGGGACTGTCTGGCAGTGCCCAGGGGCAGATCTGTCTTAGCCCCATTTCACGGAAAGGCACACCCAGCTCACTCAGAGCCAGGGACTGAACCCAGCTCTCCTGCCCTCCCCCCAGAGCCATGTCATCCTCAGAGACCCCATCCTCCCACATGAGGCTGTGAGGTCAGCAGGCGAGCCCCCCCACCTCCTCTCCAGGGGGGCTCCTCACCCTCAAACATGAAGGTGTCGGCCTCAGCTGCGATGTCCTCGTCTGACAGGTCCTGGCCGTCCTCATCCTGCACAAAGCACACACTGCCGGACGGGTAACCTGGCTCCCCGTGACTCAGGGACCCCAGCCCCACCGGCCCACGCCTCCCCCACTTCAGAGCCTGGGAGGATGGGACATCTTGGGGTGGAGTGAGCTTGGCCATCTCCCCTCCACCCAGCCCGGGGAAAGAGGCAGTCCCTGCCCTGCCCCACAGCCCCAGGCCCCAAGGTGGGCTCCCCCCTTCCCCCATGCCCAGCCTGGCTCTGGTGTTAGAGCTCCCCAGAGGTGCCAGCCCCATGTCGCCAAGTGCAGTTCATATCGCTCCACGCTGAGCATGCTGGGAAGGCAGCTCTGGCTGGGCCGCCCCAGAGAGCTGGGCCGGGGGGCAAGTCCCGGTGTGACAGACATCACACAGCACCTTCCACCTGGCTCCCCAGGACTCTCTGGCAGTGCCAAATGGGAACTCCAGGCCCTGCCCTGGATGTCAACGAACCCCCACACTCCCGAGGGCAGGATCTCCCACTGTGTCCCCTTGGCCAATTGCAGGACATCCGTGACCTCCGCCCACCCCCACGGGGCAGGCCCCCCCATGTCCCCTTGGCCAATCGCAGGACATCCGTGACCTCCGCCCACCCCCACGGGGCAGGCCCCCCCACCACGTTACCTTGGCCAGGAGCAGGATGTCAATGAAGTCCACCGTCCTGCCCTGTTTGGATTTGAGCCAGGCCTCCCTGCCCCGGTGGCTCAGGGCCTGGTGGCGCCGCTGCACCACGTCGGCCGTGAAGCGGTGCACGGTGTCGCAGGTGCGCCGGAAGCGCCGCCCGTCGGGTGACAGGCGGTACAGGAAGTCGCAGTGCAGGAGCAGGCGGTGCTGGCGTCCCACCACCAGGGAGCTGAGTTCCAGGATGGCTGCAATGTAGTCTCTGGGTGTCCTGCAACACAACAGGCCAGCATGTGCCTGACAGGCCGGGGCGGGGGCCCCCTGATCAGAGCTGGGGGATCCCGGCGGGCTGGGCCTCGCCACAGAGCGATGGCGTGATCTCCCAGCCACGGGATCTCCGGGCCGGCCGGCGGGGAAGGGACCAAGCTTGGGTGCCTCTGGCTGCTGCTGCGGCTCAGCCAGTGTGCGACGGTGACAAATGACCAGAAAGGGTTAAGCATCCTGCAGGACAAATGACTCAGATTCAACCCTTAAAAACATACGGGGAGATCACGTTTGTGGTTTTGGGTATTTACGTACATACTAGCAGAGGTCAACAATGTAATCAAACAGTCCCTGTCCATGCTGTATTCGGTTAATTCAGAGATCAAAAGAACATCAATGAACTGTAAACGCAGGATATCGTCGCTGTATTCCTCTCTCTTTGAAATGTACAGCCAATCATCTGCGACTGGTGGAAAAACTGGCAACTGCCTTGTGTTACTTCGTGTAGCTAATTACCGGTGATGGACCTACTTCAGAGTCGCCCCGATTGCCTATTGTTGGTCTAAGGACTCCAACCTGTCAAAGAAGGCCTGGAGTTGTATAAAAAGACCCTTGGGTCCTGATCCTGTTTATCTCAGATCTGCTTGAGGCTTCATGCAGGGGAAGCCTAAGCCACAAGGACTGAGATCCCAGTTCTGACTGGACCGCCCTGAATATAAACACTGGACTATAACCAATGGACTATTTCTGAAAGAACTCTTTGCCTCTGCAAAGCTCTCCATCTCGGCTATAAATCTGAACCTCAAGAATTATACTCATGTCTGTATGTGCACCAGTGCAGTAAAACAGGTGCAAGCTGCCGACGAGGGCCCTGCAGTACACGTATAAACTGGGGGCAGGAGGGTTCTGGGGTGATGGGACTGAGGTGAGGAGCTTCCTGGCAGCGAGAGGCATGCAACAGCAGGATCATCCCCCAAGAGTCACAGCACAGCCATGCCGACCCCACAGGCGTTAGCAGACAGACCTGCGAGTGCAAGCACCAAGCACCAGCCTCCGCGCAGTGAGCTGCAGGAGCTCCACCCCCAGTGCTGACCCGGGCCTGGCGCAGCCCCCCAACGCCTCCAGACACCCCACTGGAGAGCCCCTGCCCAGGCCTGCAGTAACACCCTCCCCGCCCTGGGATCTCCAGTTCAGAGACCCATTCCGTGAATCCGGCCAGGCTCACTGGGGCCAGGCCAGGAAGGGAGGGAGGGACCCTGCAGCCCATTCGCCCCACTCTGACCTCCCCCAGTGAGGGGGCTCCCACCCTCGGGTCAGCGCGGGGCCCTGCTGGGGGAGCTGCCCCCGCGTCACTCACTCCTGGCAGTTGCCGTTGCAGCCGAAGACGCATTTCTGCAAACTGTCCAGGGTCATGAGGCTGATCTGACCAGACATGTCCAGGGAGGTGGATCCTGACGCCACCAGCCGGCGCCACTTGGCCTGTGGGGGAACAGCAGCCCCCGAGCAGCTGCCTGCAGGGACGGCACTGCGGAGCCCAGTGCCCATGCAATGCGGGTGGGCCAGCGTCAGAGACAGGCAAGCAGACAGGGGAGGAGGCTAGTGGACTGGTGCAGTGCCAGGGCTGGGCATGTGGTGGGGGCAGGTGAAAGAGCAGTGGGCAGGCGGGTGGGTGGGCAGGGTATCGGTGCAGTATATGCCCGGGGGGCGGTGCAGGGCCAGAAGCACTGCGTAGTGATGGTACAGCATATTGCATAGGGTGTGGGGGAGGCATGGGGAGGGCAGGCTGCTGGTTCCACATATGCCAAGGGAGGAAGGCACTAGTGCAGTGTGTGCCATGGGGGGAGGGTCACGGGCAGGCTGGGGGTGGCAGGGTGCCAGGGCAGCGTGTGCCATGGGGGGGAGGGTCCTGGGCAGGCTGGCGGGTGCCAGGGCAGTGTGTGCCATGGGGGGGAGGGTCCTGGGCAGGCTGGCGGGTGCCAGGGCAGCGTGTGCCATGGGGGAGGGTCCCGGGCAGGCTAGCAGGTGCCAGGGCAGCGTGTGCCATGGGGGAGGGTCCTGGGCAGGCTGGCGGGTGCCAGGGCAGCGTGTGCCATGGGGGAGGGTCCCGGGCAGGCTGGCGGGTGCCAGGGCAGCGTGTGCCGTGGGGGAGGGTCCCGGGCAGGCTGGGATTTGAAGGGTGCCAGGGCAGCGTGTGCCGTGGGGGAGGGTCCCGGGCAGGCTGGCGGGTGCCAGGGCAGCGTGTGCTGTGGGGGAGGGTCCCGGGCAGGCTGGCGGGTGCCAGGGCAGCGTGTGCCGTGGGGGAGGGTCCCGGGCAGGCTGGCGGGTGCCAGGGCAGCGTGTGCCGTGGGAGGGGCCAGAGGCACAGGCATAGATTTGGTGCCATGACGGGAGGGGGTTACTCACATGCATGATGTCAGTGCTCTGGTTGAAGATCTTCATGTAGGGCTTCAGGATGTCGAAGTGGAAGGCTGGCGTCAGCATGCGCCGGTGCCGACCCATTTCGGAGCATTGCTCAGCAGCAAACCATCCCCTGAGATGACAGGCACTCAGCTCAGAGCCCTGGCAGAGATCCCGCAGCCCAGGCCCCCTGCAGCCCGCTGAGTCGCAGCCAGCTGGGGTGCTCAGCGAGAATCAACCTCCCTGGTGCATGTTGGGCAGCACGAGAGTGCGTGCACGTGTGCAATGCGTGCATGGGTGGGGGTGTGAGTGAAGCATGTGTGTGTGTGTTTGTGGGGGCACGTGTGGGCATGAACGTGCAGGTGCATGCGTGTGTGTACGTGCAGGTGCGTGGTGGTATGCACACAGAGGTACGTGCGCATGTGACGACGTGTGTGTGATCCTGGGCACACCCATGTGCTGGCGCTCACGGCTATGGCACGCATAGCTCCAGCTCCACACTGACATAAGAACGGACAGACTGGATCAGCTCAATGGTCCATCCAGCCCAGTCTCCTGTCTGCCAACAGTGGCCATATCCCTCCTTTGTCGTCTCTTTTCCAAGCTGAAAAATCCCCGTCTTTTTAATCTTTCCTCATATGGAACCTGTTCCATACCCCTAGTCATTTTTGTTGCCCTTTTATGAACCTTTTCCACGTCCAATATATCTTTTTTGAGATGGAGCAACCACACCTGCATGCAGTCTTCAAGATGTGGGGGTACCATGCATTTATATAGAGGCAATATGATATTTTTCTGCATTATTATCTCTCCCTTTTCTAATGGTTCCCAACATTCAGTTCGCTTCTTTGACTGCCGCAGCACACTGAGTGAATGTTTTCAGATAACTATCCACAATGACTCCAAGATCTCTTTCTTGAGTGGTATCAGCTGATTCAGGCCCCATCATTATTTATGTATAGTTGGGATTATGTTTTCCAATGTGCGTTACTTTGCATTTATCAGCATTGAATTTCATCTGCCATTTTGTTGCCCAGTCACCCAGTTTGGAGAGATTCTTTTGAAACTCTTTGCAGTCTGCTTTGGACTTATCCTGAGCGGTTTTGTATCATCTGTAAATTTCGTCACCTCTTTACCCACTTTTCCAGATCATTTATGAATATGTTGAATGGGACTGGTCCCAGTACAGACCCCTGGGGGACACCACTATTACCTCTCTCCATTCTGAAAACTGACCATTTATTCCCACCCTTTGTTTCCAGTCTTTTAACCAGTTACTGATCCAGAAAGGACCTTCCCTCTTATCCCACGATAGCTTACTTTGCTTAAGAGCCTTTGGTGTAGGAACTTGGTGAGTCACTCCCCTTCCCTTGGTCAGTCAGGGACTGCGATGAGGTAATGCTCACCTGACCCTGAAGGGTCAGGGTGGGGGGACACAGCCAAGAGGGAAGAAAGAACATGATAAAAGGGAGAGACATTTGCCATGGTCTTCTTCTCTCTTCCACCTCCATCCACAGACCTCACCAAGCCACTGAAGCGCTGATCAAAGGGGAGAGCCTGGCTGAAGGACAACCAGCTAGCCTGTGGTGAGAAGCATCTACATTTGTAAGGACAATAAAAGTGTTAAGATCAGCTTAGAATGTGTTTTGCTTTCATTTTGTTTGACCAAATCCGACTTGTTTTGCTTTGACTTATAAATCACTTAAATCTATCTTTGTAGTCAATAAATCTCTTTGTTTATTCTACCTGACGCAGTGCATTTGGTTTGAAGTGTGTCAGAGACTCCCCTTGGGAGAACAAGCCTGGTAAATATCAATTTCTTTGTTAAATTGATGAAATCTCATAAGCTTGCAGCGGGCATAACTGGACACTGCAAGACGGAGGTTCCTAGGGTTGTGTCTGGGACCAGAGATATTGGCTAGTGTCATTCGATTGCACAGACCAAGGAGCAGCTTACATGCCAGGGGCTGTGTGTGAACAGCCCCAGAGTGGGGGTTCTCACAGAAGAGCAGGGTAAGGCTGGCTCCCAGAGTCAAGGATTGGAGTGACCTAGCTGATCATCGGTCCAGATAACACCAGAGGGGAACATCACACCCTCCATTCCCCACAAGCCCCTCCCCTGGGGTCCGGGCCCCATGACACCAAGCACAACAGATCCAAACCCAGAAGAAAGGGCACTCACCTAGCCAGGGCTTCAGGAAGCCGTAGAACAGGTAGTCCTTGGGTGCGATGGCAACTGTGGGGGAGACCAGAGACGGGCAGGCCCAGGGGTTAGTGCTGAGACACACATGGCTCGGGGGTGCAGAGATGCGGCACACCTGGGGTTTAGTGCTGAGATACACACACGGCAGAGTGGAAGAGAGATGGGCGCACCCCGGTGTTAGTGCTCAGACACACACGGCACTGGGGGCGGTAATGGGGTGCACCCTGGCGTTAGCGCTCACACACACATACACGGTTTAGGACACAGGGAAGGAGTGCAGGACTACTGTTATCAGAGCCCCGGCTGGAGCTGCAGCTCCAATGGGCCCCCTTTTGGTCTGGAAAGGGGCAGCTGCAGGAATGTGGGTCTGTCCAGTGCCCACCTGCTCCACAGGCTGTTTCCTAAGGAGCCTTGGCGCATCGCCCTGTGAAAGCAGCCCCCATCAGACAAGGCAGAACCCTGCTGGACACCCTGCTCCAGGCTCTACCCTAGGAGCCAGGAGGGTGGCTGCTGGGGCAATGGGACAGGCTCAGTGAACAGCGTGAAGGAGCCACACGACAGGGACCAGGTGCTGAGCCACCAGGCCCCTCACGCAGAGCAGGCTTGCTCTGAGCGAGTCACAGACAGGTAGGAGGACACGGGGCACAAGCAGCATCCGCAGCCTGGGCCAGGCCTGCAGCGCGACAGAGACTCCTCCTGGGGCAGTGCCTGTGACCCACGGACTGCGTGAGCTTGGCAGTCACGTGGGGCCTTCACAATAGAGAGCTTGGCATCCTTAAAACTCCCTATTAGCTGTATTCCCTGGCTCTGCGAGCAGAGTGGGGATCCTGTGGCTACAGCAGGGTCTGGAGGGGGCTGGGAGCCAGGACTCCTGGGTTCTATTCCTGTCTCTTACATGGACATGCTGTGTGAGTCCCCTGCCCCCTCTGTACCTCAGTGACTCCCTACCTCGCAGGGCTGTGCGAATGGCTGGCACTTGGGTGGGTGACACGGGAGACGGGCAAAGGTGGCTTGGCAGGCCCAGCTCTCTGAGACTGAGCTGGCCTCAGCTGCTCCTCTCCCTGGGTCAGCCAGAGACAATAGGGACAGAAACTGCCCCCCCTGCACCACTAGCCCCACGACCACCCCCTCTCTGCACCATTCTCCAGATTCCCCCACCCCCAACATCCCACTAGCCTCACGGCCATGCACCCCCACAACAGTATCAGCCTCACACTCTCTGCTGCTCCCCATAGGCCCCCCCAAGAATATCGGCCATTTGGTCCTTATGACTCTCCCTGACCTGTTTCTCCCCTGGACCACCTCCCTCATTGTCCCCTTCACCCCACAGCCCTGCCGTGCCCCCTTTGGGACCATGGACTGAGTTGATGAAGGTGTCCCTGAGCCAGCTGGATGCTATCAGATCCCCCACTCGCCTATCACCAGCCAGGGATGCTGGCAGGGCTGCAATGAACCTTTGCTCCCATGGGTCACTGGCCCAGAGCCTGACGGCAGCTCCAGCTGGGCTTCAGCCAGTGGGACGTGCTCCTCTCAGGACGCTAAGGGATGGCTACAGCCTCTGCCCTAACTCCTCTGGGGCCAGGGGGACTCACTAAGGACCCTGGGTTGGCAGCACCCAGCCAGACAAGCAGCCCAATGAACAGCCACCTGCCGAGCTGAGCTCGGCCTGAGACCTGATCCCTTCCCCCAGCCCCGACAGCCAGGCAGCTTCCTCCTCAGCCACGTGGAGGAGGGCTGGTCTCAGCAGCCAGTCCGGCCGGGGGCTTTTCTAGGGAGCAGCTGCCCTCTCACCACTGGGCCCATGTCCCTAGAGGTCCCGTCATGGCGGGTGCAGCACACATGACATCGAGAGCTCCAGGCGCCTGCTGGGAATCCAACCCCTGCTGAGCCCCAGGACAGACAGACGGACGGACACACAGACTCCTGGGGCTGGGGCCACCCTCACTACCTGACTCCAGCAGCACGGGTTTAACGGCCTCTGGGTGGAAGAGCCGGAGAATGGGAAACCAGGGCCCAAACCACCAAAGGCAGGAGTGGCTGTAGCCCCCGGCGAGCTCATCTGCGCACTGCATCCCCTCCTCCGCGCTCTGACCCTGCAACGAGGAGCCAGGGGTTAGCCACGGGCCAGCTGGGACTCCGGCCACGTCTCCGGCCAGGGCGACATGCTGGGCCCAGCGCCCGACGCAGCCCACTGCAGGAGCGGCAGCTCCCCAAGCAGACCCACTGCTGGCTGCTCTCAGAGCGCCTCTGGCTTCCTTTCTAATGGGGGAGGGAGGGCTGCCCTCACCTGGCAGTCGGTTGGATGGGGCCACTTGGGGCTCCCTGTGTTATTGCAAACACGGCTCCCAGCCATTCTCCGTGCAGAGGTGAACCCGGGGGCTCAGTGGGCAGCGAGCATGAGCCCTCAGCCCCGGCATGAACTGGCTACATGCATTCACACAGCCCCAGCACTGCATCCCCGCCCTGCACTGCTCTGCCATCCAGCTGAGCTGAGCAGGAGACTGAGGGCTCCTGAGCCCCGAAGCACCTCTCTCCTGGCCCCGTGACATCCAACTCTGCTCCAGGGAGCAACGCTCATTGCTCAGACCCAGCTGCTGGCTTTGAGGACTAAGGCCAGACCTCCCCTCTCTGTGTCCTGCCAAGCCCACCTGGCACTGGGGGAGGGAGCTGGACTCTGTTCCCGCTGCTGCATCAGCAACGGGATTGTTTACAAAGTTCCCGCAGACTGCACTGGGCTCCTGGGCACAGCGAGTCATACAAAGGGCTGGCGGGGTAGGGCTGGATGCTAGGCTGGCGGGGAGGGGCAGCATTTCTATTTGTTGCTTTGGCTCTGGACTTAGGGCCCTGGTGAAACTTCCAGAGTCACTTCTCAACCACCCTGCAGGGCAGCAGTTCAGGGATGAGCAAACAAGCCCCAGCGTAGCTCCACGTGCCCGTGGCCCTGCGGGCCCAGGCGCCACTTGGAGCAGGGCTAATTGGGAAGAGTGGCAGCAGTACGTCAACGGGGACAGATGTCCCCTCCGCAAGGGGGCAGAAGAGGCTGGAGCAGGAGCCCCCAGGCCAGGGAGCACCGACCAGGCTGGGGGCTGGATTCCGTCGGAGTCTGGCTTCAGCTCATCGCGCGTCCCCCTGCAGCGCACAGCCCCAGCAACTCGCTCACCAGAGAGGGGCCTGCGCTGGCGGTGCTGGGACACCTGCAGGTGTTCTGCCTGCTCCTGCACTCCTCGCCCACACCCCAGTGGGACTCTGCCCCATCCCCCTATGGCAGCAGGCAGCCTTCTGGGTGCCCCTGGATCCAGAGAGTAGCAGGGGCTGGGCTGGACTCCCCAAAGCAGTAAATGACACAATCTCTCAAGAGCCAAACAGGAATTGGTACAAACGAGGGCACAAGGAAGACCCCACCCCCCAAACACCTGGCCCCCGCAGCTACATGGCCCCATTTTATTCCCCTGCCTCCCTGCACAGAGCACGTTGACGGCCTTTGCCCAGGGTGAGCTGGTGCAGACAGTGGCCTGCAGCAAGAGCAGTCACATCAAGGGAGCTGGAGGAGCTGGACTAAGGCAGCCTGTCCTCCAGGGGGGATCCAGAACCGCCCGGGGGGGAAAAGGGGATTCTGTAGAGCTGCACAGCCCAGCCTGTCCGACAAGGTTTCCACTGCAGCACGGCCCCAGAGACAGGCTGAAGCTTCCTGGGGCTGCCTGGGCAGAGCTGTCCCACAATGGAGCAGGGAGGCAATAGCCCCTCCCTCCAATGTGCCCCCACCTCAAATAGCACAGCGACAGCTGGGGAGGGGTCTGGGAGGAGCCACCAGAACACCTCAAGCTCTGGGAAACCTGCCTCTCTGGGGGAGGCTACAGGAGCCCAATGGATTTAATTTCTTCAAGGGCAGGAAAAGAGGTGCCTAGATCCCAGCTACCAGCCCCTCCATGGGCAGGGATGCCTGGCAGCAGGGGGCTCTGCCATCCAGCAGACAGTGGCAGAGTCAGATCCAGCAGGAACGAACTCAGACTGACAACACAGTGCAGGTGTTTAACAGGGAGGGGATCGAGCCCTGGGAACTGTTAGGATATAGATATTCAGGCCTGTCTGTAAAGGCCTATACTCTAAGAATTTAGGTGTATTCTTATCACTTGGCTAATTATAGAGGTATAAAAGAAAGAATCAAAATCACTGTCTGCTGGTGTAAGGGCCTTCTCTTACTATGACAGTCTGAGGCCCTGTTCTTAGCTAAGACCTTTGGCTAAGCAGCAGAGGCAGCCATAAGCTGGGAAGCGAACAGTCACCTCCTCACATTCCAAACTAGTCACATTGAAATCAGGTGCTATTGGGCTGTTAGGCACTATCAGGACAGGATGGTATTCCTATCACCTCCAGAGAAAGGGAAGTGCCTAGAAAATGTAAAAGGAAACTTAGTTTGATAGCATCCTGTCTGGCAAGAACTCACTTATCAATAGCTGGGATGTGAAATCCTCATTTCTGTATTGTCTTGTCATTATAGTTCCCACTTTGCTATTGTTTGTCTGTATAATCTCTGTCTGGTTCTGTGATTGTTCCTGTCTGCTGTATAATTAATTTTGCTGGGTGTAAACTAATTAAGGTGGTGGGATATAATTGGGTACATAATCATGTTACAATATGTTAGGATTGGTTAGTTAAATTTCAGGAAAATGATTGGTTAAGGTATAGCTAAGCAGAACTCAAGTTTTACTATATAATCTGTAGTCCATGAGGAAGTGAGTGGGTGTGGGTGGGAGGGGGTGGGCATGTGGGTGAGGGAAATGGGAACAGGGAATGGGGCTGGGGAAATTGGAATAATGTTTGGCTAAGGGCAGGAATGGGAACAGGGACACAGGTGTAAGGCTCTGTGGTGTCAGAGCTGGGAAGGAGGATACTAAGGAAGGAAACTGGAATCATGCTTGCTGGAAGTTCACCCCAATAAACATCAAATTGTTTGCACCTTTGGATTTCGGGTATTGTTGCTCTCGGTTCATGCGAGAAGGACCAGGGAAGTAAGTGGGTGAAGGAATAAGCCCCCTAACAGGAACAGCTGGCCCAGGGACACAGGGGCTTTGCCATCCCTGGGAGTCTTTACATGGAGATGGGCTGTCCCTTTGTAACACTCCCTCCAGCACAGCCAGGAGCTCGGGGCTGGCTGAAGGGAGCTCTGGGGAGGGTCTCTGCCTTGTGTGACACCGGCAGTCAGATTAGAGGAGCAGAATGGTCCCTCCTGGCCTGACCCACCCTGCATTCAGCTCTGGGCCCCCTGGACAGTAAACCAATCCCAGGGGTCAAGGCCAGAAGAGGCTGCTGGGCCCACACAGTGCAGAACACAGGGAAGAGCAGCCAAGGTGGCAGGGAAGGATTGGTTCACCCGGGCAGAGGAGCGAGTCAGTTGAGCCAAGGGGCCTGCACTGATTATGTATGAGAACACGAGGGTTGTGACCCACGGGGCTGGGGGGTTGACCTGGAGCAGAGGGAAACCCAGGCTGGACAGTGCGGACTCCGAGGAGCTATTGCAGGGAGACTGCCATTAGCTCCCCAGACGGATTGTCCTGTCTGGTGCCTTCCCCAGGGCTCTGGTCGGGCTGCTCTGCAGGGTCTCAGGTGACTGGCTCCCAGCCCTGCCCTGGGGAAGTCAGGAAAGCCTTCATACCACCATGATGTCACACTGGGGGTAAGGGACTGGCTGGGAGCCCTGTCCCTTGGGATGTTCACAGCTAGCCTGGCCAGGGCCCTGGAGAACAGATTGCTGGGGCCAGTCCTGCATAGGTTCCCAGGGGACGGGCTAGAGGGCCCCAGCTGGTGTCTCCCATCTCTGGCCCCACAAGTTGTGTCTATTGTGCACGTAGACACCCGTGACCTGCCCATGTCAGCTGACTCGGACTCAGGGCTGTAAATCTGAGGTATAGACATTTGGGCTTAACTGGAGCCCAAGATCTGGGATCCCACAGGGAGGAGGTCCCAGAGGCCAGGCTCCAGCCCCAGCTGGAATATCTACACTGCAGGGTAACAGCCCCACAGTCTGAGCCCGAGCCAGCTACAGGTGTCTACGTGCTGTACGGACATACCCTCAGAGCCTCACCTCCACCCCCAGGAGCCAGCGTACCTGAGGCTGTTGTGATCGGCTTGAGGAAATCAGGGTGCACCAGGCCCAGGACTGGCAGGAAGGGCCCCATCCATGTCACAAAGACCTGGGAGAATGTAGCCACTGTTTGGGACACCAGGCTCAGCCCCTCCTCACCAGGTATGAACTGCAGGAGGGACGGGGCAGAGTTAATATAGGAGGGACCCAATCCTACCCGGGACTCCTGAGCAAGTCAGCGCATGCCAGGCAGGGGCAGAATCGGATCCTGTGATCAGAGGCAGGACTGCCGTGTGCAATGCCTCACCAAGTGTATCTGTCAAGACCCTCGCTCCTGGCCCAGTGCTCACATCCCATCCATCTTGGGGGATGCTCCCCAGAGCAGGCAATACATTTCCGAGACTGCCCCTCTCCCCAGAGACCTACAGACTGGCCTGACCCCTAGTGTCAGGGGACCCTCCGACACCAACCCTATCTCCCCTCACTGCGCTGGTGGCTGCTCTGAGGCCAAACATGCCTCACTCCAAGCAGCCAGTTGGGTCTCCTAGGTCCCTCTGTGCTCTGAGGGGCAGAGTTCCTGCAATGCCCGATGTCACAGCACATGGTGATTGGCTATGCCCTTGCCAAAGCTACACCAGGTGGGGCCATCCTGCCAGGGGCTTTATAACCCTCCCTGCTCCACAGCAAAGGCGGCCGAACAGGCCCAGGGGCCACTTACCACCAATGCAGGCAGAGCCATTGGGGTGCAGCTGGCTGGCAGGGGTGTCATGGGGCTGGGCCAGGGAGCATGGCAGGGGCCAGTGGTGAGCAGAGATGCTTCTATGGATTGGTTCCCTTAGAGCCCCTGCCACTGGGCAAGTGTCTGGACACCAGCACCCAGAGCCACCCACCAGGGCACATCCCACGCTCAGCCTGGGGCCCTGCCTGGAGAATGTGGCATTTGAGTGCAGGGCACTGAGTGGTTAGGGGGCCATTTGCACCCCTGTCTCACTCTGCATGTGGGCCGGCATCCCACCTGCCCCATCCAGTGCCAGAGGTGGATCCCAGGGCCCTGCCGTATCCGGGGTGCATCAGACCCAGCAGCCATAGGAAGGGCCCCACCCACAGCAGGAGGGGGAGCAGCAGCATGGCTAATGCCTCTGCCTCCAGCTCAGGCCCGCCTCGTTGGGTCAGGAAGTCTGACTGAGTTCAGACGCTGCTCACTCTGGTGCCAGACAGGGCGCGTGCTGAGAACATGGCGGAGCTGTCCCAGGACCCTCGTCTCCTACCCCTGCTCGGTCCCAACCCCATTCCCATGTGTCATGCAGCTGCAGCGAGCACGGCGCCCTGAGCAACCTGCCATGCCATGCTCCCCTTGCCAGCACCAGCTGGGGCCAAAGCCCTTCACCTGGGAGAGAGGGAGAGGCTTGAACCAGCAGGGTCACCTGCCCCCAGCCCTCTCAGGGGCTATTCTACCAGCCCCTCCCTTGGGGTGGGCCAGGGTGGCTCCTCCCAGCAGGGGTCAAGCCATGTCTCAGTGGCAACAAGGAGTAAGAGGGGAGAGAAGACACTCACCCCCTTCTCGCCCCCACGGGACATGACACCTACCATCCCCAAGTGTCCCAGCAGCCAGTTGCGACGCGGGGGCTCCGGGAAGCAGCGCAGCCGCTGGCAGGTCACATAGTAGCGGTGCCAGGATCTCCCAAGCTGCAGGAAGGTGCGGAAGAGCAGGGCCAGCAGAGCAAGGAGCAGGGCGGAAACGGTGTAGGCGCGGAAGGGGGTCCGCTCCATGCTCAGCAGCTCCAGCACCCAGTCCGTGAGCGGCAGCATCCTGTGGGGAAAGACCGGGCTGTTACCGGGGGTGAACTGCCACTGGGTCCCTTTGTTACAAGCTGTATGTGCGTTACTGAGCTGCTGAGAGGTAGATACACTGGAGGGTAGGGAAGGGTCCAGAGTGACCTAGACAAATTGGAGGACTGGGCCAAAAGACATCTGAGGAGGTTCAACAGGGACAAATGCAGAGTCCTGCACTTAGGAAGGAGGAATCCCATGCACCGCTACAGTCTGGGGACCGACTGGCTAAGCAGCAGTTCTGCAGAAAAGGACCTGGGGATTACAGTGGATGAGAAGCTGGATAGGAGTCAGCAGTGGGCCCTTGTTGCCAAGAAGGCCGACGGCATATTGGTAGGAGCGTTGCCAGCAGATCGAGGGACGTGATCGTTCCCCTCTATTCGGCACTGGTGAGGCCACACCTGGAGTGTTGCGTCCAGTTTTGGGCCCCCACCTCAGGAAGGATGTGGACAAATTTGAGAGAGTCCAGCGGAGGGCAATGAAAATGATTAGAGGGCTGGGGCACCTGACTTACGCGGAGAGGCTGAGAGAACTGGGCTTGTTTAGTCTGCGGAAGAGAAGAGTGAGGGGGGATTTGACAGCAGCCTTCAACTACCTGAAGGGGGATTCCAAAGAGGATGGAGCTCAGCTGTTCTCAGTGGTAGCAGACGACAGAACAAGAAGCAATGGTCTCAAGTTGCAGTGGGGGAGGTCTAGGCTGGATATTAAGAAACACTATTTCACTGGGGGGTTTAATCATAGATCATAGAATATCAGGGTTGGAAGGTGTCACGGAGTCCCTGGGCGATGCTCTGGAACTGCTCCCCATGAAGTCAGTCAGGATTCTGGGGTAGTCGCCTTTCTGTGAGCAGACTGTCTTCAGGACACACAGCTCACACAGCTTCCACCTTCCTGGGTCTGACCTCGGAGCATTCAGCATCCTCTGCCCCTCCGTGTGCTTCCCCCAGTGAGTCCACCCAGGCGGGGTCCTGGGGAAGCCAGAGGGTCCTGCACCCCAACTTCGCAGTCAGACGTGACTCTCAGCCAGCCAGTAAAACAGAAGGTTTATTAGACGACAGGAACATGGTCTAAAACAGAGCTTGCAGGTGCAGAGAACGGGACCCCTCAGCTGGGTCCATTCTGGGGGGCAGTGAGCCAGACAACCACGTCTGCACTTCACTCCATGTCCCAGCCAGCCCCAAACTGAAAACCCCTCCAGCCCCTCCTCCTCTGGGCTTTGTTCCTTTCCCGGGCCAGGAGGTCACCTGATTCCTTTGTTCTCCAACCCTTCAGCTCTCACCTTGCAGGGGGGAAGGGCCCAGGCCATCAGTTGCCAGGAAACAGGGTGTTGGCCATTCTCTGTGTCCAGACCCCTGCACACACCTGCCCTCTAGGGCTCTGCAATGATCATACACCCTTACCCCACCCCCTAGATACTTAAGAACTGCCTAGGGGAAACTGAGGCACCCTCACACTATTCAGAGGAAACATTAAGAACAGTCCCACTTCGTCACATCTCTCCCCCCTTCGAGATCGAACTGAGCGGGGTCACTTTAGCCGGTGACCTGGGGAAGTTCGAAGCCACCAACGTTCCCATGGATGCCCCAGCATCTCTCCCATTCCTTGGTAGGAGTTACACCAGGCCCTTCCATTTTCACACCCTCCCTTAGGTCAGGGGTGGTCGATAGCACTCGCAGGCCGCATGTGGGAAGGTTTATGCAGCCCATGCCCTTTGGCCACCCCAAGAATGTCTCCCCATTGACCATCACCTTCTGATCCCACTGGAGGTCCGAGGGGCCTGGCCCCAGGAAACTCCACACCGACATATAGTTTGGGGTCAGGAGTGGGAGCCTGTCCACATCCCCAACCATCTGGCTGACGGAGTCTATGGCCTTGGGACCCAGCAAGGGAGCTAGACACCGGGGCTTTTCCGCAGGGTCCCCCTGGTTCAAATCGTCAGCCTGCTCAAAGGCAGTGAGGTGGGCATCCACACACCCCCCCTCCTTAACCAGGGGCAGCAATTTAGTCTCGAGGTTCCCTGCGGAACTGGCCCCCCGGGATCTATCCCCACTCACCCCTGGGGGGGTCCCCTAGGCCTCTCCGCTCCCCCACCGCCAGTTCATGCTGCTGCTGCTTCTGCAGCTCTTTCTCGGGCTCTCGCTGTCTCCCACGGTCCTCTTGCTCTCTCAGACTCAGCTCCAATCCCGTCCGTCTCGATCCCCCGATGGGGAACCCGATCGTGAAGACCCCCGTCTGGTCGGGGACAGGAGTCTTGGCGATGCCTGGCTCCCGCTTCAGCTGCTCCCAGATCCTGCTATAGCCCCAGTTGGGGTCAGGAATCTGTTCCTTAGAGCAGTCATCCTCCTCCAGCTGCACGATTAACTCTGCTTTGGTGAACTTTCCAACGCTCAACCCTCTCTTTTTGCACAGGGTTACAATGTCCTTCTTAAGGAGACGGTGACAGGCCATCACTCCGCTCCTCCCAAGTTGTTGTGGACTCACAGGCCCGTGTGTTCTCAGCTCCCCACGGTTTCCAGGGAGAACCCCTAGTGTGCCAGCCCTTCTCGAGGTCACCGCCTCTTTGCCAGGGTCGAGCTGCAGACTCCTCCGCCCCTTGGACTGCTCGCTGCAATCCCCAGGGGAACCCTGTTACTGCAAAAGTCCTTCTCTCTCCCCGGGCCAAGCTGCAGGCTCCTCCGCCCCTGAGACTGCTCACTGCAGTCCCCAGGGGGACCCCATTACTGCACAGTCCTTCTCGCTGGTCACACACTCCCAGGGGTTAACCGCCCCCCGAAACCGCTCCTTTCTGAGCCTTCAGCAGGCCTGGTCCTCGGCAATCCCCCTTCGTGTTACTGCTCCCCAGTCACTTACTGCAGGAAGCGCCATCCACGGGGTGCAGTACATCCCACCGCTGCCACCAGTTGTCACGGAGTCCCTGGGCGATGCTCTGGAACTGCTCCCCATGAAGTCAGTCAGGATTCTGGGGTAGTCGCCTTTCTGTGAGCAGACTGTCTTCAGGACACACAGCTCACACAGCTTCCACCTTCCTGGGTCTGACCTCGGAGCATTCAGCATCCTCTGCCCCTCCGTGTGCTTCCCCCAGTGAGTCCACCCAGGCGGGGTCCTGGGGAAGCCAGAGGGTCCTGCACCCCAACTTCGCAGTCAGACGTGACTCTCAGCCAGCCAGTAAAACAGAAGGTTTATTAGACGACAGGAACATGGTCTAAAACAGAGCTTGCAGGTGCAGAGAACGGGACCCCTCAGCTGGGTCCATTCTGGGGGGCAGTGAGCCAGACAACCACGTCTGCACTTCACTCCATGTCCCAGCCAGCCCCAAACTGAAAACCCCTCCAGCCCCTCCTCCTCTGGGCTTTGTTCCTTTCCCGGGCCAGGAGGTCACCTGATTCCTTTGTTCTCCAACCCTTCAGCTCTCACCTTGCAGGGGGGAAGGGCCCAGGCCATCAGTTGCCAGGAAACAGGGTGTTGGCCATTCTCTGTGTCCAGACCCCTGCACACACCTGCCCTCTAGGGCTCTGCAATGATCATACACCCTTACCCCACCCCCTAGATACTTAAGAACTGCCTAGGGGAAACTGAGGCACCCTCACACTATTCAGAGGAAACATTAAGAACAGTCCCACTTCGTCACAGAAGGGACCCCAGAAGGTCATCTAGTCCAACCCCCTGCTCAAAGCAGGACCAATTCCCAGGTAAATCATCTCAGCCAGGGCTTTGTCAAGCCTGACCTTAAAAACCTCTAAGGAAGGAGATTCTACCACCTCCCTAGGTAACGCATTCCAGTGTTTCACCACCCTCTTAGTGAAAAAGTTTTTCCTAATATCCAATCTAAACCTCCCCCACTGGTAAAGCACTGGAATGGGTTCTCTAGGGAGATGGTGGAATCTCCTTCCTTCAAGGTTTTTAAGGCCCAGCTTGACAAAGCCTTGGCTGGGATGATTTAGTTGGGGTTGGTCCTGCTTTGAGCAGGGGGTTGGACTAGATGACCTCCTGAGGTCTCTTCCAACCCTAATCTTCTATGATTGTATGTGTGAGCCAGGAGAGAACCCAGCCCCCCTAGCCAGCCAATAACCCTTCCTGCTCCTAACCCCCCAGGCTCCCCCACACAGCCAATAGCCCTTTCTGCTCACCAGAGGCAGCGTGTGCGTGTGGGGGGGTCACACAGGGTCACATATCCCCCTCTCCCCCCAAGACTTCTACCAGGGTTTATATCCACCGGAGCCAACTGGCTCTTCCCCAGGGCACAGGCTGGGGCTGGCTGGTGTATGAGACTCACTGCGGACTTCTCCCTCTCCTCACACAGGCCTGGGCTCTGCAAAACTGCCGCGAGCTTCCCCTGGGCGGGCAGGGCAAGGCACTTGGCAGCAGGGCGCTGGCTCCCTCGGCCATGCTGCAGAGTGGCTAGTGCTCGCACCTCTTCCCGGCTCCTGCTCCCTCCGCATACAGCTGGCTCTAGCCCTCCGTGCCCAGCACCTCCCTGGCGCAGCTGGCTCCTTTCCTGCCCTTCCCCCCTGCACAGAGCTGGCTCAGGGCTGCCGCACAGAGCTGGACCTTGCCCCAGCTGCCTGCAGGCTCAGGGCGGTTCCCACCCAGCTGGAGCCTCTCCGGGACCCTCCTGCACACAGCTGGCTTCAAGCTTTTACTCCCGGCGCCTCCAGCTCCTGCCCGTCTCCCCCCATCACACACCTGGGGCTGGGCTCTCCTGGGGGGCACAACGGCCACTCCCCGCCTGCCTACCTACCCCAAAGCCGGCCTTCCCCAGGCCCTGGCTTCCTTACCTGCCAGAGCTCCCTGGACACCAGCTGCAGCAGCCTTTCCCTTGGGTCCTACAGCCTGACAAGTCTGGTGCAGCCAAGGAGGGACTTCCCCGTCGCGGTGGGCTGTAACCTCAGGAGCAGCTGCCTGCAAGACCGGTCCCCAGCTGAGACTCCATAGCACGGCGTGCAAAGCCGCTCTGGAAACCAAAACGCCTTTGTCCCCGGCGCGCCTGCCCTGAGCCCCGCTGCGTGCCCCCAGAGCCTTTGCATCGCTCCGCGCCCTCAATAGTTATGGGGCACCTCCACTGCCGCCCCGCCAGCAGCCCTCCGAGCCCTGCCCCCCGCCCCCGGCTCCCCCTCCCAGCCCGGGGCATTCGCTGCTGCCGGGATCCCGGCTCATGGGAAGCCCCACTGACACCGAGCGGGGGGGCTGGGCCATGCAGAGCCCGGCCCGAGCAGGGGACGAACCAGCCGCTCCGCTCACCTGGGCCGGGCACGGACCCTGGGACTCACGGGCTAAGCTCCGGGAGCGGCCTTCATAGCCAGGCGGGGCCAGAGGAGGGGCTCGGCTCGGCTCGGCTCGGCTCGGCTCCGTGGGTGATGGGCTCCAGGCTGGGACACGATCGCCCCCTACCGGGGGTCCGCGCGGGTCGGGGTGTGGCTCCGAGCGGCCGCAGCCCGGGGCCGTCGCTTGGCTCCAGTGCCGGCAGAGCCCAGCCCGCCAGCTCCAGAGAGCAGGGGCCACAGCTCACGCTCCAGCCCGCAGGGCCCGGGAGCCACCTCTGCTCTTGTATCAGCAGCTGATTTGTCTGCCCGGTTCCACCCGGGGGGCACTGTGCCGCTGCCCCTCCCCGCTCCCCCCCCAGCTCTCCCCATAGCGACTGCAGAGGCCGCAGCGCTATGCTGGTGCCAGCCCGGGGCCCTTGTCTCTCTGGCGAGGGGGCAGGGAGCCCAGCCTGGTGCTCAGGGCCTCTGCAGCTGGCCGGACACCGGAGGGGAAAGCCCAGCCTCCCCCCACCAGCCAGCGTGAATTGGCTCTGCACTGGATGAACCTGGGCCCGTCACACGAAGCCACTGCACAGACCCAAACACACACCCAGGGAGCCCATCCAGAACAGTGTCATTTTCAGAAAAAGCCCAGCTAACCCGCCACTTTACACCCCGTGAACATCTGACACCCACAGCCTGGGACTGCTCCCTTGTGTATGTCTGAAAGCAAAGTTAGGGAGTGTAAACAAACAGTAGTCCAGGTTGCTCTGAGACCTAATTCAAAGTTAAACATGCAGGAAGTTAACACACTGTTAATCTTTCATCAATTTACCTCTACTAGCAAATTGACACCAGTTATGGTACAGAATAAAAAACTAGCTTGGAACGCAGTCATAACTCCATATTAATAATGGTGCTCGCTGGTCACTGGCGGTGAGTGACCCTGAGCCTCAGCACATACAAGTGTGAGTCTCTTTGGGGGCCAAAGGAGCAGCTCTGGAGCTTCAGTAGACCTCTAGGGCTATGGCGTCACTGCAAAACGGGCATAGCGCTGATCAAGTACAACCCTAGTGGAGACAAGGCTCTGGAATTTCTACTTCCATGTAGCTAGGTGAGCTCAAGCTGAAGTGTGTGCCTGCGGGGGGGGGGGGGGTCTAGTGTTGACCTCAGCAAGTTACATGGAGGTAAAAACTACTTGTCCCTCGTCTCCACTAGGGCTGTATATTGAGATGCGGAGAATTTAAGGCCAGAAGAGACCATTAGATCAGCGTTTCCCAAGCTGTGCTCCGTGGAACACTGGTGTTCCTCATGAGGTGAAGAGGTGTTCCGTGAAAGAATCTAGAGTTTAATTATGACTCTTGCCCTTCATTTTTGTACTACTTTATAAGCACTTTCCAGTTCAAAATTGTTAGTTCAAGTTATTTTAAATTTGTATTTTTGCTTTGTTTTATAAAATAAAATATATTTGAGCATAAATAACGCAATTTTTTATTTGAAAACCAAACGACTACAGAATAATATTATAAGTATTCGGTAATAGACTAAAAAGTGCTCCGTGGCCAAAACAGTTTGGGAGACGCTGCATTAGATCATCCAGTCTGACCTCCACAGGCCCTTCCACGTCACTCAGCTACCCCTGCATTGAGCCCAGTAACTTGCGTTGGACTAAAGCATCTCCCAGAAAGGCCTCCAGCCTGGATCTGTAAACATCAAGAAATGGAGAATCCACCACTTCCCCTGGGAGTTTATTCCAATGGCTAATCCCCCTTTACAGAGCTATCACCCCTGTACAGGGTGACCACATGTACCGATTTTTGGCTCTCTCTCTCATATAGGCTCCTATTACCCCTCACCCCCCGTCCCGATTTTTCACATTTGCTGTCTGGTCACCCTACCCCTGTAGAAACAACTGTTTTGTTAGTGAAGATGTAGCCAACGTGTGTCAAAGCTCATGTCCGTGTGACAAGGCTGAATCCCCAGTCTGTCACTCCGAGTGCGGAAGGTGGGGGCCTGCAAGGCTTCTAAAAATTAATACTGGCCACTCCAAGCTTGTATTACACTCCCAAGGTTACAGCTTTTCTCTGACCTTGACTTGGTAAACGCTGCCACCACCCAAATGCAAAACAAAACAACAACAACAAAAAAACCCCAAAGAAAACCCTTGGATCCAGGAAGGAACACTTGGGAATTCCTCCCTGTGGGGTACCCTCAAGCCCTTTCATGCCCCTCCGGGGAAGAGCTGAGAAAGAAAACAAAGGAAATTAGCTGTTGCCACCAGCTAATCCAACAACATGCACAAACCTCTTAGGACACCAAAAATCCAATCCTGTTCTTAAAAAAGGTAAAAAAAAAATTTAAAAAGAAAAAAATATATCTAGAGCTTAGGCTTTTGCTAGATTTTAAAAGCGCAATTCCAAATATTAAGCACCCAACTAGCTTTTGGGGGGGTTCAGCTTAAAGGTTACAAGCAAACAATAGCATCGGGGTTAGCACAGAGGAGATCCCCAAGCCAAAATAAAAAAATAAACCTGACTGTGTCTAACGAAACATTCCCTGTCCAAATAATTTCTTCTAGGTATGGAAGATGAAATGTCATACCTGGTTCAAGCCTTACACAACACTGCTGCTCCATGTCTCCTTCTCCGGAGAACAGACAAAGGGAAAGTTTCTTTCTCAATTTTAAAAAGTTCTAACTGCCCATTGGCTCTTGTGGTCAGGTGCCCACTCCTTTCCTTTTACCTGCGGGCTTGTTAACCCGTTACAGGTAAAGCAGAGAACAGACAAGGAGGAATGTTACAGCTAACTGGCTGGCTGGGTGTTCATAAACGGGGGCTACCCCCCACCCTTCATTTATCACACCTTGTTCACTTACTCCTGGTCTCATTGCGTTCTGAGGATGTCTGAAAGCAACCTTGACTTCCAGCAAACTAAGTGTGGGGCTGGATTTGCTTCCAGGGCTTTTACAGAAAATAACTGAAAACAGCACACAGTAGCTGAAGACAATTGAAATAAGGATAAGAGATAAGGAGCTTTTCTGAGAGGGGATGCTCCCCAGAAAGGTAGTTTTTAAACTTATTTCTTGTCTTCATGGTTATGAGCTATATAACAACAACACCTAGCTCTTATATAGCACTTTCCACCAGCAGGTCTCAAAGCGCTTTACAAAGGAGGTCAGTCAGTATCATTATTGCCATTTTACAGATGGGGACACTGAAGCATAGGGTAAGGAAGGGCCTTGCCCAACATCATCTGAGAATCCACATCTCCTGAGTTCATTCCTCCAAGTTCACTTCCTCCAAACCAAGACCCCCATCCTGCAGCAACTGCAGCCCCAGGGGATGCACAATCTGGCGCAGGATCGGGTCCTACAGTTTTTGGCTGGATAATATTGTTCTATAGAGTCCTGTGGAAAAGAAAACCCTGCCGCCACCTGAACTCTGGGTCGCTCCAGCCCCACCAAACCAACATGGGATAAGTTCCCTTGGTCCTTCAGGGCGCTGGTGACTGAATCCTGGGCTGTCCTATGCAAGGTAGATCTGAGCTAGAAGAGTGAGTCAGGTTTCCTTTCAGTCACACAACTCTATGTTTAAATGTTTGTTCTATTGAGGTAAAAGTTTAGCAAAATATACATATAAGTACACAGGCCCTGCATTATCCCTACTGCAACCCAACAAACATTACTTTGCTTTTTCATTACCAAGGACACAATGTTTATGAGAGAGTTGTAAATACTGTTATATTAACCTCACATTTCATAATTCTGTCGAGTGATAAGGCAGCATATACTGACCTTGGGGCATGCCGCCTTTACCCCATTTCATACTCCAGCCTTGGGATATAAACACCTATGAGCCATCACTGGATTTTTTTTCTCAGTGGTTTGAGCATTGGCCTGCTAAACCCAGGGTTGTGAGTTCAATCCTTGAGGGGGCCATTTAGGGATCTTGTGCAAAAATTGGGGATTTTTCTCCTTGAGAAATTCAAGCACTTTGCAAACCAATTAAACCAGATATATATTTAATTAATAGATGTTAAGGTCAGATTTAAAGACTCCAAGTGATGGAGACCCCACTATGTCCCTAGATCCATTGTTCTGATGGTTCCTCACTGATAAAAATTTCTAGTCTGATTTTTGTCTCACTTCAGCATCTCATTCAGCCATTGTCTCTTAGATTAAAGAGCCCTAGATCATCAGCAATCTCCTCCATAGGGACAGGATAACAGCAAGCGGCTAAGGGCCGAGTTTCCATGGGAGTTTGTGGAAGAGCGTTTGAAGCCTTTATCGGCACATTACAAGAGTGAACAGCTATTGTGACCTGCACCAGATATGCCACACTCACTTCCTGCCTGAGGAGACTCCATCTGCATGAGGTGTGAGGCTGGCAGCTTGATGGAGAAGAAGGTTTGTGGTCCGGAGGAACAGCTGATCATGTTGCAAAACACCAAGGCTATGGCGAAATTCCTGGGTACTCAGATCCAGCCAGCACCATGGCAGATACCACACTGGGAGGCTGTGGAGTCCAGTGACCAAGGGAGACAAGAAAACAGAAAAGATGACTGGAAATTTGTTATCTCCGGAGGTAGGAGAACCCCAAGGATCTGCTCACAGCTGGAAGTATCAAATCGCTGCCAGGCGCAGAGTAAGGCATCTGAAGAGAGCAACCTCCAAGAACGAACCAGAGGGAAGGACCTACAGACATTAGAGAAAAGAACTGAGAACTGCTGCCAGCTCAGGCTAGACAGACCCAGACAAGCCCAAGAGAACATCCACAACTGGCCAAAGGAGACAGACAGTCCTTAGTGGGGACTGTATGCTAAGAAGAGTGGACAGGGCATTCTGCAATAGGTAGAAGCACGGCAGGACAGCTAGCTGCCTTCCGTGAGCGAAGATGAAGAACGCCACCACCAGAATAAACTAGATTCTGAGGTCAGCAGGAGAGACCCCTTCTGCAGTGACCTACAAAGACGCCAATTCAGACACACTTCTGCAGATCCTGGAACGTGCCTGCACAGGCTGGAGGCAGGGCTTAAAAGGGGAAGCAGAGCATCTCAGAAGGGGGCAGGCAGCGGAAGGGAGCAGACCTGTGCTCTGAACTCTTGGGAAGGGGCATCCCAGGAACTCTTGCAGCCTGAGGCTTGGAGATACAGACCTAACCAAGAGGGACGGGGGACTTTTGAAGCTCAGAGATTTTAATTTACCCTGCAGGAAGAGATGCTGGTAGGAAGCGATCCAGGGAGGCAGTTGCATTACACTCCAAAGTGCCGATCTCAACAGCCTACCGCTGGGCCCTGGATCAGAGTCCTGTGGAGAGGGTGGGCCCGAGCTCCCCTACCAACCCCTGAAAAGGTGACAATGACAGAAGTCTATCCCTTGGTGGGAACCTAACTGGGGATGATCCTGAAGGTGCAAGGGTCCAGAATCCCAAACCCCAACCCAAATGGGAAGCCTGGGAAGAAGACAACTCAGCACACCTGGCCTGACCACTAGGTGGAGCTGCCAGCGAGTGTTCCCCTTCACATGGTACAAACCCCCAGATATGTAAACCAGACTCAGTGTTATGCATCTGACAAATCCAAGCACAAAGGGGCATGTAAGGAGCACATGTTTAATTATCTCTATATTAATGCCCGGAGCCTGGGGAATAAACAAGAGGCGTTGGAGACACTCAGGTAGGAGAGAGGACACACGACATGGCTGGTATTACTGAAACTTGCTGGCTTGGATTTGTGACTGGAACGTTAAAAATCAATAGTTATAACTTGTTCCGTCAGGGCAGAATGGGAAAAAGGGGAGAGGTGGTACTTTACCTCAAAGGCGCCGTTACCTGTCCCAGACCATGCAGAATCACAGGACCACAAAGGCTAATGGATTAAAGTTCTCACTGATAAAAGTAAAACTGAGGATATGGGGGGGGGGGGGGGTACTGGTGGGCATCTGTTACAGACCACCTAATCTCACTAGGAAACAGAACAAACTGCTTCTTAAGCATCTGTCAATAACGTGTAGGAAGAAACACTGTTATTATGGGGGACTTCAACCTGGGAAACACTTGCTACACATTTCCTTTGGCTGGTAACAAAACTTCCTTGGGGTATATAAAAACAATAGATGATAATTTCCTAACACAGAGAATCCTGCTCCCAATGCAAAGGAACTCAGTATGGAACCTCGTTCTGAGGGACAAAGAACAGTTAATCACTGAGCTGAACATTAGCAGTTGCCGAGGTACCAGTGATCATGATCCGGTTGCATTTACTTTGTGCGAACAGAATACGGCACCAATTAGGGTCATGTGTACTTGCAGTTCTAGAGGGCCAATTTCCCAAAGCTTAAAGCAGCAGCTGGCTTAAGTGAGTGGGACCATGAATATATAGTGGGAAACGGTAACGAAAACTGGGAGGTGTTTGGGGAGAACTTACTTGATGACCAAAAAGCTACAATTCTGCAGACACAGAAAAAGTGAGAGTGGGCCAAAACCCAGCCTGGGTCAAAGGAGATGTGGGTTCAGCGATAAAACACACAAAAATCAGTATATAAGGGGTGGGGGAAAGGGGAAGTAACTGGCAATGAACGTAAGTTACAGTTAAACAATGTCGGTATCCTGGATTTCCAGGATGGTCTGTGCCCCCCGGCCTTTACACAGCCATGCTTCATTGTGCTGGGCCTGAGGCCTCCATTGTTTGCCCCATGGCTCTGCTAGTCAGAGATGGAGCCCTTGGGCTCCAGCCCCCCTGTTGTCAGAGGTGCCACGGCTTGTTGGAGGTGATTTAATTATGTTGACAGAAGAGCTCCTCCCACCAGTAGAGAGCGGCTACAAAAGTGATTGTACAGCGGCACAGCTGTATCGGTACAGCTGTGTCACTGGAAACTCGCTAGTGTAGACATGGCCTAAGTTCCGCTTCCAGCCAATGGAGCATGTTAGATTTTTTCTGCTAGATTGAAGAGCTGATTGTTAAATATTTGTTCCCCATGAAGGTAACTACAGCGTGTAATCAAGGCATCCTTTAACCTTCTTTTTGGTAAGCTAAATAGATTGAGCTCCTTGGATCTATCATTGTAGGCATGTTTTCTAATCCTTTAATCGTTCTTTCTTCCAGTTTATCAACCTCCTTCTTGAAATGGGGGCAGCAGAACTGGATACGGTATTCCAGCAGCTGTCAGACCAGCATCAAATCCAGAGGTAAAATAACCTCTCTACTCCTGCTCAAGAGTTTTCTGTTTATGTGTTTAGCTCTTTTGGCAACAGCATCACACTGGTAGCTCATGTTCAATTTATTATCCACCTCTGCACCCAGCGAATCCCCGTCCTGTAAGTGTGGCCTACATTCTTTGCTCCTAGATGTATACATTTACATGTAACCATATTAAAACGCATCTTGTTTGCTTGTGCCCAGTTTACCAAGAGATCCATATCGCTCTGTATCAGTGACTTGTCCTCTTTGTTTTTTACTAGTCCCCTTATGTCAGGGTTCCCTCCCCACTCTGAACTCTAGGGTACAGATGTGGGGACCTGCATGAAAGACCCCCTAAGCTTATTTCTACCAGCTTAGGTTAAAACTTCCCCAAGACACAAATTCTGCCACCACCAAGTGATTTAACAAAGAATTAGGGAAAGGACCACTTGGAGTTCCTATTCCCCCAAAATATCCCCCCAAGCCCTTACACCCCTTTTCCTGGGGAGGCTTGAGGATAATATCCTAACCAATTGGTTACAAAGTGATCACAGACCCAAACCCCTGGGTCTTAGGACAATAGAGAAATCAGTCAGGTTCTTTAAAAAAAAAAAGGTAAAAATCACCTCTGTAAAATCAGGATGGAAAATAACTTTACAGGGTAACAAAAGATTCAAAAACACAGCAGAACTTCCTCTAGGCTTCATTTCAAAGTTACAAAAAACAGGAAAAAACCTCCCTCCTGCAAAGGAAAAATTCACAAGCAAAACAAAAGATAATCTAACACGCCTTGCTTGGCTTTTACTTACAACTTTTGTAATATGGGAGACTGTTAGGATGGTTTATAGGAGAAGGAGTTTTCTGACCTGATGCTTCTCTGCTTCCCAAGAGAACACACAAAACCAAAGCCTTCCCCACCCCAAGATTTGAAAGGATCTTCTTTCTCCATTGGTCCTTTTGGTCAGGTGCCAACCAGGTTATTTCAGCTTCTTAACCCCTTACAGGTAAGCAGGAATTCTAGGCTACCCTTAGCTGTATGACACCTTAGTTTTGTGATTTTATGTTTCTTCTAGGTCATTGATAAACATGCTAACTAACGTAGGGTCAAGAACCGATTCCCTGTTTACTGTTACATTTTGTGACCTATTAGTTAGCCAGTTTTTAATCCATTTACTCTATGGCATGTTAATTTTATATTGTTCTAGTTTTTGAATCAAAATGTCACACAATACCAAGTCAAATGCTTTACAGAAGTCTAAGTATATTACATCAACACTATTATCTTTATCAAACAAACTTGTAATCTTGTCAGAAAAAGCTATCAAGTTAGTTTGACAGGATCTATTTGCCATAACCCCATTTTGATTTGTGTGACAAAGTGGTCATTTTTTGTAATATTTATATAAAGCCTATGTGTGCCTCAGTTTCCCCTACATGCTGCATTGTTACCTAGTGGGTGGAAAGGGATTGTTTGCTCTCTGGGCAGGCTAAACCAGAAGCGTGAGTGTTGCCTAGCTGTCTGGGCCATGCTTCCCATATCAGTGGAGCATCTGAGAAGAAAATGCCAAATCCAATTGCCAGGACACTGATGCCTAGCAACCAATAAGGCAGGGGGATAAGGATGTGACTGGTTCCCCCCAGCTCTTTGAGGTGCTGCCTGGAACTGGGGTACCACTGACTTTGCCTGACCCACCAGCCTTCACTCCCTTTCACCCTGTAGAGCTGTGACAAGCTGCAGACATGCTCCCGGCCTCACACTTTCACCACCACACAAGTAGGGACACACCTAGCTGCAGAAACACACAGACACTGAAATCACCTTTGCATGGGAAGGCTTAGCTAAGGAATTGCCCAGTACTCAAGTACACACATCCCTCTTGAGGGTAAACCCAAAATTGTTCCGTCTTGCACTGCAGAGATAACTGTACAGCATAAGCTCATGAAATTCACCCCCTCCCTCAGTGTGGAGAAGGCTATACACAGCTTTCTGCCCCAAGTTATGATTTCCACACACTACTTTTAGACAAAACAAGTTTATTAACTACAAAAGATAGATTTAAAGTGATTATAAGGGATAGCAAACAGATCAAAGCAGATTATCTAGCAAATAAAACAAAAACGCAATCTAAGTTCAATATATTCACATAATTGGATATGAGCAGCAAATTCTCACCCTAAAGGCAGTTTACAGAGAGTCTTGAAGACATGCTGCCCTTGCTTGCAGCTTAAAATTAATAGAATCATAGAAGATTAGGGTTGGAAGAGACCTCAGGATTTCATCTAGTCCAATCCCCTGCTCAAAGCAGGACCAACACCAACTAAATCCAACTAAATTCCAGATATTCCAGACACAGGGAAGGCAACACTCTAGCCTGGGTTCAGCCCTTCCCCCTAGTTCAGTCCTTTTGTTTCTCAGGTGTTTCCAGCAGCCTTCTTTCTCGGGCGGGGAGTCAGTGAAGAACGAACAATGATGATGTCACCCCCCTGCCTTAAATAGTTTTTGCATATGGCAGGGACCCTTTGTCTCCCAGTTTGATTCCCACTCCTGGTCAGTGGAAAAACACTAGTATTATCATGAAGTCCAGTACCAAGTGACTTGGTCACATGTCCCTGCAGCCATAACTCAGAGACTGTGTGCAGCGTCCCCAGGAAGGCTTCTCAGGAAGGCTCCCTGGCGGGTGACTAGCATCTTCGAAGACCTATTGTTCTCCCTAATGGCCTTTCCCAGCCATCCATCTAGACTGATTGCATTCTGCCTAGTGGGTGTTCCCCAGGTGTAAACACATTTGTAATAGATGCATAGACAATATTCCAAACTTCAGATACAAAAAAGATACATGCATACTAGTACGATAATCATATTCAGTAAATCATAACTTTTCCAATGATCTCTCACATGCCTTATCTTGCACAAAATACATCATAATTATGCCATACTCACATCACAGTAATATTACTATAAAGAATATGGGGCGTCATGCCACAATGAACTTCCCCACCTCTTCTTAGGGAGGCTGAACAGCTTCTCCCCAGCTCAAGAACAAAGGATTGGAGAGGTAAGAGGTGTAGGTTAAGGGTGGGCTGAGGGAAGCAGTCGGGACACACATCTGGGAGTCGAACAAAGGGGGTCAGACAGACATAAGAACATCCATACTGGGCCAGACCAAAGGTCCATCTAGCCCACTATCCTGTCAATGCAGGTGCCCCAGAGGGACTGAACAGAACAGGTAATAATCAAGGGATCCATCCCATCGCCCATTCCCAGCTCCTGGCAAACAGAGGCTAGAAATACCATCTCATAATAGCCATTGATGGATCCATCCTCCATGAATTTATCTAGTTTTTATTTTTTGAACCCTGTTGTAGTTTTGGCCTTCACAACATCCTCTGGCAAAGAGTTCCACAGGTTGTGCATTCTGTTAAGAAATACTTCCTTTTGTTTCTTTTAAACCTGCTGCCTATTAATTTCATTTGGTGACCCTAGTTCTCGTGTTATGAGAAGGAGTAAATAACACTTCCTTATTGACTTTCTCCAAGCCAGTCATGATTTTATAGACCTCTATCATATCCCCCCTTAATTGTCTCTTTTCCAAGCTGAATAATTCCAGTCTTATTAATCTCTCCTCATACGGCAGCTGTTCCATGTCTCTAATCATTTTTGTTGCCCTTCTCTGAACCTTTTCCAAGTCCAATATATCTTTTTTGAGATAGGGAGACCACATCTGCACGCAATATTCAAGATATGGGCGTACCATGGATTTATATAGAGGCAGTAGGATATTTTCAGTCTTATTATCTGTCCATTTCCTAAGAATTCCCAACATTCTGTTCTCTTTTTTGACTGCCGCTGCACATTGAGTATCCACTTTTCAGAGAACTATCCACAATGACTCCAAGGTCTCTTTCTTGAGTGGTAACAGCTAATTTAGACCCCATCATTTTATATGTATAGTGGGATTCTGCTTTCTGCCTTTTCTGTATTAGGATTGATTATTCTATTATTTCCCTGTAGTAATGGTCTGGATCAGGGTTCACTTCCCAATGTTTAGTCCTCTCTGCACAGCTCTATAATATGCCTCTCAAGGAACTGGTTACATGCCACCTCCCCCACTGTTTTCTGGAACTAAGCTTGTTTCTACTGTTGCGGTCACTTCTTGCAAAACTTTGCTGTTGCATTCAGCGTCTCAGCTCTCCCGCCAGCTGTCGCGGATTTACAGGTTGCTCTGACCCAGCCATTACAGTCGCTCTGGGACTGCTCCCTTCATTGTTCTAGGCCTGAGGCCTCCACATTTTGCAAGGGGGAGTGCCATGGCCCCACAACTCTGAGATGGAGGCCTGGGCCTCCAGCCCCTCTGCTTCTTGCCGGGGCTCCCCAGTGAGTCCAGCTGAATGTAGACCCCTGTGAGAGACTCGACCCCTTTGGCAACGATGCAGCCAGCAGGGATTGGCAGTGACACTGCACGGCCTGTTCAGACCACGCCCTCGTCATTGGTCACCTGGACTCCAGGACCAAGGGGGGCAGGTTTGTCTGGGAAAGCCAAACCGAGCTCAGAGCCTGTGTTGGCAGCATCCCCTGCCCCTCTGCTCCAAAATCCCTGGATTTCAGCTCTCTCTGCTACACAGCAGTCATCTTAACACCCCACACACCCACTTGGTCCCTTTCTCTCAGGTGCCGTCCTGCTGAGCACACACGTTCTCCTCTCCTTGACAGTTCATTCAAACCAACCCAGACCTGCCTGCTTATGACCCACACCCCTTGTCTCACCTTGTCCCAGAGGAAATATTAACCCCTTTACACCCAGGCTGTGGCAATACACAGTGAGTGGGGAAACGGAGTCATGCATATTGTTCATAAAAACATTACAAAAATGTCCACATTCTCCACAACAGGTGACTGAGAAGGGAAGTCAAAGGAACCACTGAAATATCAATGGCCAATACGGTTAATGACAATAACATCGAGGAAAAAAAAACACACCTTGTGATAGTACAAGTCCTTTGCTAGACGTAGACGGTTCAGTGTCAGGACCCCTGAGCTCTGCTGCTGACTGGTTGGGTGACCTGGGGTAAATCCCACGGCGCCTCTGAACCCCACTTCAAAAATAACCAGAGTTAAAGACACAACTCCTATCAGAGCCTTGCCAAACAGATTTCACCGGACCAAATCACAGTCAGTTCTCTTCTCCACTTCCCAGCCCTCCAGAGACTGACGGGCTGCGGCCACAGACAGAGCAGGAGGGACCGAGATGCCACCAAGGCCTCAGGCCCCTGCAGTGGCAGAGAATTGTTTGGGTGAGACAGGTTCAGATGATCCTAGCAGGATCCCTGCTCCATGCTGGAGAGGAAGCTGAACCCCAACTTCCCCTGCCCCCCCAAGGTCCCTGCCAGTCTGACTTGGGGCAAAACACCTTCCTGACCCCAAAACTGGCAATCAGTGTGACCCTGAGCCTGGGAGCAAGAATCACCAACTGGGCATCTAGGAACAAAGCACTTACTGTAACACCTCAGGGCGGGTGGCAGGGATAGCTCAGTGGTTTGAGCATTGGCCTGCTAAACCCAGGGTTGTGAGTTCAATCCTTGAGGGGGCCATTTGGGATCTGGGGCAAAAATTGGGGATTGGTCCTGCTTTGAGCAGGGGGTTGGACTAGATGACCTCCTGAGGTCCCTTCCAACCCTCATAGTCTATGTCTATGTCCTGGTCCATATCGTCCTGTGTCCTTCCTCCAGCTGTGGCCAATCCCTGATGCTTCAGCGGAAGGCGAAAGAAAACCAAAATGCACTGGGCCAATTGTGCATCTGCGGGGAAAGTATTCCTCCCTGACCCCTGCAGGTGACAAATTGAAGCCCTGAAGCATGAGCATTGATTGTAGAAATTGTCTAAGTGTAAAGCTGTGAGTGTTCTCAGCATGGTGAGGACCATGCAGCGCTTCCTCTGCTCTCCAAGCCAGAGCAAAGAGTATGGTATTTTATCCTGGTGCTGGAGCCAGAGATACAGGACAGGGGTGGGGTTATTATAAATGATGTGAACAGTGCCTTCAATGTGCTCTGCGCTTACACCACACAAATCGGACAAGGCCTTGCCCAAAGAGCTCGCAGACTGAATGAGGTAAGAGAGACAAGCAGCGCAAATCCATCCCACCTTCTTCTCTGCATTGGGTGAGAGCACAACGCTCTCCCTGCACTGGCACTGTGGGGCTGCCAGGCTTGGTTGCCGGGCTCCCATCTCTTTCTCTTGCCCTCTCTGGCTGCGTGTGGAAGCAGGATGCTTGTGCACTAGGAGACCTGTGGGAACAGATTTCCTTCTGAGAGCAGTAATGCTAATCCCCGCTAGGATGTTGCTCTGCCACCCGAGTCTGTCCCCTAGCAACAGGAGAGACAGCAGTGGACATTGGGACAATCCCCAACATCAGCCCCCCCATGGCATCACCATGGCAGTCCCCACCCTTCCAATTGCTTCTGCCTGCAGGCATTGCTGAATTTCAGCTGCTCTCTCTCCCTCAACCATGCTATGGGTCTGTTTGCCCTGAGCCCTGTTAGGAGCCAGTCCGTCTCCTCCCCTCTACAATGAGTCTGTTCTGATTCCATTCCAGAGCCACTGACCTTGGGGCCTGAACCCCCCGCCCGGGCCGGGATTTTACACTTGGCAGAAAAGCTTTGAGCCAGGATGTTCCAGTTACTTCAAAGGCAAAAGTGGCTCCAGAGTGGCAGGGTCAATGAAACAAGGTCTCCCCTGCTCTGAGCAATTTCTAGGGTCACTCGTCACATCTCTCCTTTATCTTTATCCCCAACCTCCTAACCCTTATCACCTCAGACCTGTTGGGCCCAAACAATAGAGCCCTGGGCCCCAAAGCCCCACATCTATCAGAGATTTCAAACCCAGACTGGGATCTGGGTCCCAATTGACGCCATCTTCACTATGAGGTGAACCACAGCCCCAGACCCCGGCAATTTGGGCTGTTAGAGATGGAGCCCAGATCTGAATTCGGTATCTTGGCCCATCTCTTACAGTGACCCATAGCACAGGGTGGGACTAAGGGGACCTTATGGCCTCTTCTTTCACGCACACACACACACACACAGAGGGAGCCAGGGAGAGCTGAAGAATGGTCAGTCACCTCAATTTACCCCGTCACGCTGTGTGGAGAGGCTCACAACTGTGAGTGCTGACCTCCAGGCAGTCTGTCAATAACAGGGCAGACACCCCATGCTGGTGCTGTGTTCTATAATTAGATTTCACCAAGCCAGTAACAACTGTGAGTTCCTGGATCACTCTACCAGCCTTACCATGGAGTCACAGACAGTCCCCTTAGACTCTCCAGTCTATCCTGCCACCCAGACAAACTGGACTTAGTGATAAATGGTCACTTACACCAAAAATCGCACCACATTCAGGTTGCTTCCAGTCCCAAGGCACCAGTCACTTATCCCAGATCAGTTGGTACCTTCAATCTTCTACCAAACACAACGCCCGCAGCCAGTCCTATCTGAAAGTTTATTAACTAGGAAAAAGAAATAAATAAACAAATGAGTTGCAATCTAGATCCTAAGAGTGACAGAGTTGTAGTGATCTGTCAATTCAAAGTGTCTTTGAGGGCGAACTCAAAAGGCAGCCCGTGGTGATTTCTGACTTCAGTTTGGTGTCTCCAGCCCTGTCAGAGTTCAAACAGTGAATTCGGAACTGTTTAAGAACACTTTGCTAGATGCCCGAAAAGCCACAATAATGACAGATGAACATACTGGTTAAAAAAAAAAAAAGACCTGGTTTAGAGGGGAAGTGAAGGCAACTATATACATATATATCTCAAATAAATGGAAGAAATGGGGAAGTTGGTAGTAATGAATATAAATCAGAAGCTAGGAATTGTAGAAAATTGATAAGGGAAGCAAAGGGACACAAGGCGAAATCTTGTGGCCAGAAGAGTTAAGGACAATAAGGAGTTTTTTAAGTCTATTAGGAACAAAGCGAATCCTAAAAATAGTATTGGTCTATTACTAGGTGGAAATGGTAGAATTATCAATAATAACAGAGAAAAGGTAGAAGTGTTCGATAAATATTTCTGTTCTACATTTGGGAAAAACACAAATGATGATTCATTTCATATGATAACACTCTTTCCATTCTATTAGTATCTCAGGAGGATGTTAACCAGTAGGGACTCATGTTTAATCAGTAGGTCTGGATAACTTGCAAACAAGAGTATTAAGAAAGCCTGCTGAAGAGCTTGCTTTAATGTTCATTTTCAACAAGTCATGGAACATGGAGAAAGTTCCAGAAGAGTCAAAGAAAGCCAACACTGTGCCAATATTTTAAAAAAGCAAACAGGATGACCCAGGTAATTATATACCTGTCAGTCTGAGATTGATCCCAGGCAAGATAACAGAGCAGCTGATACTGGAATTAAAGAACAGTAATATAAGTAACGTCAATCAACATGGGTTTATGGAAAACAGCTCCTGTCAAAGTAACTAGATATCTTTTTTGTTGAGTCTATAAGTTTGCTTGATAACAGCAGTAGTGTTGATTTAATATACTTTAATATTCTGAAAGGCATTTCACTTGGTACTGCATTCAAACTAGAACGATATAAAATTAACATGATGATACACATTAAATGGACTAAAGCTGAATGAACTAACTGAAAGTTACATTTTGAGACTATATATGGTGAATCATCATCAAACAGGTGATTCCAGCAGTGCACCACAGGGGTCCGGTTTTGGCCCCACATTATTTAAGGTTTTTTTCAACGACTTGGAAGAAAACATAAAGTCACTGACGAAGTTTGCAGACGACCCAATGAGTAGGGGATATTTATAACGAACTACATTCAAAAAGCGACATAAAAAGAATTAGCTGCAAATGCGAGCACCAAACAGGCAATGGTTAATTAAGGTTACCCCCGCAACTTTAATTTGGCCCTTGTGCATATGCATTATGACACGGCTTTTAATGCCATGATCGTGCACTATTACCCACAGGACCCTGGCCCCAATACTGGCATTTCCACACTTTTGAGTACATGGCTTTGCAACCTGAAAAAAACAAAATATCACCAAGTGGAGCCAAAATAACCCTCCTTGTGGGACCACAGGAGAGTTGACGCATTTCAATATACAGCATAGACCTCTGCCACTTGAGCTAACGGAGGAATTGGTAGAAGTGGTCGACTCTTATCCTCTCTCTGCACCAGCCTCTAGAGAGGGATGGGACACACGCTTTGCCAGTGGGTTCACAGCTATTTGCCTGACAGCGGAGGAATGCTGAGAGGCAGGGCTTGTCTAAGACGGCGGATTAGTCCACCCTAACGAGAATGAGTGTGGCTTGAAAATGCCTGCGTACACACAACACAAACCCTTAAAGGGCGCTAACTCAGGAATCCTGGGCTCTGTGCCAGCTTTGGGAAGGGCATCTGTTCCGGGGGCTATTGACTCTGCTACCCCCTCCCCCACCCCACCCCTTCTGCCCCTGCCCCTAACATCTCCCTCCTCCTCCCCCTCTCCCCTCTGCGCCTAGCCCTTATCCTTTTCCCCGACTACTCTCCCCTACTTCTCAGCCCCACAAACAGCCAGCCCCGCTGTGTTCCCTTCTCCGCTCTTTCTCACCCCTATGGTTAGGCTGTTTCCTCTGTCTCCGGGGGAGCATTGAGTGCACAGGAGAGACAGTCTGAGGCCCAGCACCACAGCATCCCCCAGCAGCCAGGAGGAGCCATTATAGGAAAAGCCCTGCTCATCCCTGTAGCCTGTTTCTGGTGATTTCTGGGCCCGTTTTGCTGTGATGCCCTGCCCTGCTCTTTGCACATAGAATCATAGAATCATAGAATATCAGGGTTGGAAGGGACCTCCGGAGGTCCTCTAGTCCAACCCCCTGCTCAAAGCATCTGAAGAGGTAAAGTATTGCAGCTAACTCCATAGCTTCACCCCACTGCTTCTCTCCCTCGCTTTGGGCCAAACAAAGTCCATGCTGCAGTGCTGGTCATTTTTGGGAACCGCCAAGGTCAGCACTGCCTGGCTGCAACCCGCACCCACTCCCACACTCAAACTCCCTCCCAGAGCCCGCCCCTTTATCCCCTCCTGCACCCCAAACACCTGATGCCCCAGCCCTGAGCCTGCACCCCACACCCTAACTCCCTCCCAGAGCTCTCACCCCTCATCCCCTCCCGCACCCCAAACCTCTGCAGCCTCTGTCCTGAGTCCCCACCCCACAGCCAAACTCCCGCCCAGAGCCCGCACCCAAACTCCCTCCCAGAGCCAAAACCCCCTCCCACACCCAAACTCCCTCCCAGAGCCTGCACCCTGCACCCACTCCCGCACCCAAACTCCCTCCCAGAGCCCACACCCTCTCCCACACCCAAACTCCTGCCCAGAGCCCACACCCCCTCCCGCACCCAAACTCCCTCCCAGAACCCGCACCCCCTCCCGCACCCAAACTCCCTCCCTGAGCCCTCACACTGCACCTCCTCCCGCACCCAAACTCCCTCCCATAACCCGCACCCCCTCCTGCACCCCAACCCCCTGCCCCAGCCTGGTGAAAGTGAGTGGGATGGGGGATGGTATCAGGGCCCGCATCTCAGACAGCCTTCCCGGGCCCTGATACCATCCCCCACCCCACACACTTTCCCTCTCTGCCCCGATCCCATCTCCCGACCCCACACACTTTCCCTCCCCATCCCTGATCCCATCCTGCACCCCACACACATGCCCTCTCCACCCCTGAACCCATCCCCCGTGCACACATTTGCCCTTCCCCCAAATCCTATCCATGTGACCCCAGGGACCTCTTGGTGCCAACTGGCAGAGGGGACAAAGTGGATGCGCAGGGTTAACATGGATCCCCTGGGTCAGGAATAAGTATAATAATTCACCAAAGGTGACATGAAAGGTCTCTACTGAAAGCCAGTAGCTCACTGGTCATCACAATCACTGTGAAACGTATGTACGGATAATAGTTAAGAAGTTATGTATAGATGCTGAAAAATATGTGGTTTAAGTTGGGGGCTTCTTACCAGAAGGTGATTGTGACAGGGCGCTTGCCTCGCACTGGCCCTAAGAGGGTTAAAATCCATCTAGGGAGGCTGAGGGGCAGGCAGCCAAAGGAGGGGCTGCTGGGGAAACAGCCAATTAGGGCAGCGGCTGCAGAAAATTAGGGTGGTAGCTGGAGCAGCCAATCAGGGCCCAGCCAGCCTACATAAAAGGAAGCTGCAGACCAGAGCACATAGTCTGCTGTGGGGAGTCCTAGGGAGAAGACTGGCTTCCTAGAGGGCTAGAGAGAGACCAGCACTGGGGGAAGGGCAGGTGCTAACAGGGACTGGGAGAGCTCCTGACAGGCTGCCAGGACTTACAGGCTTGAGGCCCTGGGAAAAGGAGCTGGAGGCAGGAGCAGAAGGAACCGAGGCTGCGGGGAAGTGGCCCAGGGAATAGAGACAGTGAGCTGGAAGGAAGGAGCAGCCTGGCTGTGGACTGCCAAGCTGCTGAGAGAAGTGGCTGGATGCTTGTTGGAGGAGTCCCCTGGAAGTGGGGAACCGGATGGTGACATGGCTGGAGGGCTGTGCCACAAAGCAGATGAGAGAAAGGAGCTGTAATGGGTCTGCAGGCGGAGGTGAGACCGGGAGAGCCACCACCCAAGAACGCACCTGCTGCACTGAGCTAATTCCTGAAATGACCAGCAGGTGGCGCCAGTGTGGTGAGTGATGCCGTGACAGGGATAAGCAGGTTCCTTTCAAGCAGGAGGTGAGAGATGCTTCTCTCTCCGTCTGAGCCGGTGTGTGCTGTAAGACTCACACTGGATGCCTATTGGCTTTATGGAGCCTGAACCTAATCAAGAGTTTGCAAAGTCTACAAGAAAGATGCAGACAGGAGAAAGCATCCAGCAGGGGGCATCCTGTTTACGAGCAAAGACAAGGGATGTGGGAGGAGGGGTATAACTGGGAGTACTGGGGTACACATATGAGCCTAAAACTAGGGGACAGGCTACCAGCATGCATATCTTACGAAAGGAGGGTCCCAGCTGTTAAGAGCTGAGAGAGAGACTTTGGGTGAGCTAAGCTTTGTTAGACAGGGAAGTATCTCTGGTTAGTTAAGTTTAGGATCTAGAAACCCTGTTATGATTTTATTTGACAGGTAACTATTTGTTTCCAATATTTGTTACTTGCTGCTTTTCAAACTTCTATTCTTAATTGAACTTATACTTGGCTTCACTATATAAACATGTCTAAGTGCTGTCTTTCAAGTGGAGCTGTGTTCTGAGGTGTAGCTGCTAAGCTGCAGTGTCTGGCTCCTTTGGGAGCAGTGTAGCCAAAGGCATGGTGAGTGTTCCCCTGGAGAGGCCAGCCCCTGTGCCATGGGACACTCACTCACAGGGCTTGGGTTGGAGTGCATTTATTGCAAACCCTCACAATTCCTCTGTCCCCTTTTCCCTCCCCAACATCCCTGTCCCTCCTTCCCTCCTCCACACTAGTAGGCTTGCCAACTTTCTAAACCCTGAAAACCAAACACTCCTGCCCCACCTCTTCCTCTGAGGCCCTGCCCTACCTCTCCCCCACTCCATCGCTCGCTCTCCACCCCAGCCCCCATGACTCATGCCCCTAGGACTTACCTGCTGCCTTGTCACCATGCCTCAGTGGGTCACAACTGAATACCAAATTCAGACCAAACTGCTGAGAAATAGGGCAGATACACCCCAAAACTGGTGGTTATTCTTCCATAAAATATACCAAATCAGCAACAAAAGTAAACTTCTGGCTAACAAGAAGTCAGAAATTCAGCCTCCTTAGATATTCCAGTCCTGGATTCAACATCCAGACACTAGACTTAATGATGCGTGATTATTTAAAACCAATTTCATCAAACAAAGGGTTCTTCTGATCCCAAAGGAGCAGCCACATACCCAGATCAATATATAACTCAGATCTTACCCAATAATCATGCTGTTGTCAGTCCTTTAGTATCTCATATCTAAAGCTTTATTTATAGAAAGCAAGAGGTGAGCCTTAAAATTGGTTAAAGGAATCAAATACATACAATAATTGCAAAGCTCTTGGTTCAGGCTTGAAGCAGGGATGCACTAAACTGCTGGCTTGTTAAATCTCTGGTTGCTTCCAAATGACCAGGAAGGTCCTCAGGCCTTTGGTTAGAATGCTTCCGTCGCCCAGAGATTACAGCAGGAACGAGGCAAAATGGAGACGTTTCTTGGGCCTGTTATAGCTTCTGTTGTGTGGAGGGAAACCCACTGTTCCAAGCAAAGCCCTCAGCACAGTTTGTGGAACAGTACAGGCACACAAGATGGAGTTTAGTATCCCATGATCTAGTCACATGCCCATGCCTGCTTCGATGAGTCATAACAGAGGCCATGACCCATACTCTAGCTGGAAAGTCCATCAGGTAGGGATAAGCCTTTTCTATGGTCCAGTGTGAGTTAAGTGTTCTTTGATGGGCCATTCAACTTGTATAATCCCTTGACAATGTGCTGGCCAGACTAGGATAATCATATTCAGCAAACCATAACTTTTTGGGGGCACAGTGTGGTGGGGGGTCCCTGGAGCGAGGGGCTGGGGAGGGGAAATCAGGGCACAGCAGAGTGAGGGAGGTCGGCCCCTGGAGTGAGGGGCTGGGGAAATCGGGGTGGGAGGCAGACAGGTTACCCCCTGCCCCCCCTGGACGGCACTGGTATCTACTTTGGAGACAAATCCAGGAGCCAATCAGTTCTGTCTGTCAGGCCTGGAGGGGCGGGAAGAGCAGCAGCTGCTGAGCGGAGCCGCTTCTCCAGCAACAGCTGCTGCTCTTCCCGCTCCCCGGTGGCAGAGGCGGGTTACTGCACGTAACTGGACTTTTAGTGTCCGGTCAGCTGTGCTGACTGGACGCTGCTAGTTTCCCTTTTCGACCGGACATTCTAGTCAAAAACTGGACACCTGGCAACCCTACCCACTAGTCCCTGAGCTCCCCACATCCCTGGGGTGCCCCCGGGGTGAAAGTAAGTTAGAGGACTTACCGGTACGCCAGAGTCCGGAGCAGAGGCGTGGCCTCAACTGGAAGAGGCAGGGCCTTAACTCCCCAGGCCAGGGCTCCAGCTGCAGTAGTGGCGGCTGGGAGCCCGGGGCCCTTTAAATCACACCCGAGCTACCAGCTGCAGAGGCGGCTGGGAGGCTCGGGAGCGATTTAAAGGGCCCAGGGCTCCAGCTGCCGCTACCGCAGCTGAACCCTGGGCCTTTTAAATCACTGAGGAGCCCTGGGGGCTCCCGGCTGTCACCGCCACCCCAGGTCTCTGCGCTCTGGCAGAGCTTTAAAGGGCCTGGGGCTTCGCTGTGGGTTTCAGATCAAACCATTAGTTAGTTAATAGGAGCAGAACAGAAAAGGAGAGGTTTGGTATTTCTTGTTTCCTTGTGTCCCTTTGCCTGTCTGTCTGTCTCCACCTATCATCCCATGTCTTACACTTAGGTTGGAAGCTCTTTGGGGCAGGAACTGGCTTTGTGTACTGTGTTTGTACAGCACCTCACACAATGGAGTCCTGGTTCATAACTGGGGCTCCTGGGTGCTGCCATAATACACCTAACAGGCGAGTCTGGGATCCATAGACAATCGCAGTCCTTGTTATAGCCAATGAGTGCTAAGTATCCACTTTTAGACACAACAGGAGGAGCAATCAACCTCATTTATGTAGTGAAACAGCTGCAGACAATGAAAGTGACCACCCAAGGCACCAGGCTGCATGGCAGGAAAGAGCTGTGTGGGCCGAGGGGCACCCTGGTTGTAGCCCCAGGTGTTCGGAGCAGCCTGTGTGTGAGGGAGGCTGAAGGAGCTGTGAGCGGGACCCTGTCAGGAAGCAGAGATGGAGTTTCTTGGGCACAGAGCTGAAGGGGCAGAAGGGGCATTTCCGAGACAGGGAACAGCCTGCAGCTGTTTGTTCCTGCTGTGTTCAAGGGAACAAGATGTTCTAACTAAACAAGATCACAGCGAGAACAGACCTGCTTGGGAGCAGCGATTGCTCCCCCTGTAGCCAGACAGACAGCCCCCCCCACCCTCAGACCAGCATTGCTGGAAACACAGGAGGAAGCCGGAACAGGGCACTTAACATATATTCCAGCACAGCCTTTGAAGCTGTGAAAAGCACAGGTGTGCTGCTACAATGTGCCTCTGGGAGCAGATACAACGATTAAGCTCACAGCAGGCAGAGGCCCTGTGACAGACATGGCTCTTAGCCCCTACTAAATAGCGTGATGCACACACGCCAACATCCTAGGTGGGAAAATATTTACCCTGATAAAAGAAATGTCCAGTAGTCGACACCTATTGTTTCTCTCCCTTGCAAGTGTAAACTACTCTTGCGAAAGCTGGCGTCACCCAGACAGACCAGCCTCAATTTGGCATAAGAAAGGAGAAAGAGAATAAAGGAGTACAGAGGTATAAGTAGGGGACCTACAGCACCATGATTTTTGAGTGCTTTTCACTATCTATCTGCTGGTCAGATAAGTGACAGCCTCCCAAGGCTTCTGCAGCTAAGAGGGTCCCTACGCCTTGTCCCTTATTCGTCTTTCCGCGGAATTGAGTGACCGATCCTGGCTTGGCACCGCTGGAATCGAGAGATGCAAGGAGGGTAAGAAGCACCCACACCTGATCTCCTATCTTTAGTGTACACATATTTTGAAATAGAGCTCTATACTTTGTTTTCTTTCTTTGGGATTGTGGCTTCAGTTTTGTAACTTGTTTGTGTGTGTAACATCTCTACATTTAAATAAGTAGGCACTAGCAATTTTGTAACCACATGATTAGAATCTAGCTTAATAAATTTTGGTAACCATTTGTGCATAAGCCTGACTTGTTTTCTCTGGTTTACTGTACAGCAGCCAACACAATTAAAGAACCTCAGCCGTTTTGGCTCTAAAGCCTGGCCATTAGGTGAGAGTACTAAGAGCCTAGCGTTGAGTTGTGCCGCCTCCACGGGGCAAACTCTTGGGGCACCTGTCAGTCAATCCTGGCTGCCCGCTGCGAAGGAGCTCTGAGCTCTAGCAGTTAAAGTCACGGGTGGTTAGGACCTTGGGGCATCCATCAGCCTAGCCCGGGCTGCCCGCCGCGAAGGGACAGTGCGTCCTAGCGGTTAAAGTCACGGATGGTATAAACGGGCATAGCTGGCACCTCACCAAACATCCTTGGCCATCGGCTAACACTCCCTAACAGGAACAAACCCGACAGCACCTCCGATTTTGGCTTCTGCCAAAGGGGCAACATCAGTAATACAAATACATGGACACTCATAAGTAAACTGAATTGTTACTGTTGCCTCTCAGCACAGATTGACCAGTCCGCAACTGCTCCAGCTCCTTGGACATCTCCGAGTCTAGACAGAAGGACAGATGCCAGCTGTTGTTTATATGGTTTGGGGGGGGAGGGGGGCTGAGTTTTCGATTTGGATTCACAGCATAGAGCGACATGCTGCATTTCTACTTTCCAACTTCCCCCTGTGGAGATAATCTCTGAGGGTGATATCCCCAAAGGGATTTTGGCATTGCAATGCTGAGCACCACAGTGCCTAGAAAATCCCAGGAACACCCACAAAGCCGAGTTACATGCCCAGGCTCCGATACAATGACTGGGGAGAGCAATGCATCTGAGTGCAATCCCCAAAACGCAGCACGCTAGGCGGGGAGCTGTGTAAGCAGCCAATGGGAGATACTGATGAGCCATCCCCGCCCTTTTCTCAGAGCTAGGCATGCTAATCCAGGCTGCAGGAATGGGAAGTATCTAGCTCTGCTAGTGATCCGCAAACAAGAACTCCTCTCCTGGCTTAGGCACCTAAGTAGTGTCTTTTGGGAATGAGTTAGGTGCCTGCCTCGTTCTACACAAAATGCAGGGGAGGAGATGCTGCTGCCCACCTTATAATTTATAGCCCAATGGTCAGAACACTCACTTGGGATGTGGGCGACCCAGGTTCAAATCCTTCCTCCCTGGCAGAGGAGCAGAAAGGATTTGTATAGGGGTTTAGGTGGGAGACAAGCATCCAGATGCCTCGAGGGAGGCAGGAGTGCGCATGCCTAGAGGTGTCGAGTGAGTTTAGGTGCCTACAGTGCTCAGGGGGAGTTTTGTGGATTGCAGTAGGAGCCTTAGGTGCCTCACTGGCTTCAAGGATTTCACCCAGAGTCCCCTCTGAATGACCTCTGCCCTGGCGCAGTCTGGCCAACTCCAGAGGTTAAAAACCAATCACAAGATTGGCTGAAAAATAATAGACTTTACTTTTCTTTTCTTTGCCTCCTGGTTTCTGAGCCCTTACAGCGCTTTCCCAAGCTTTTCTCTGCAACTAGAATCCGTCTCAGTATTTTTAAATGGAAGCTCAGATTCTCACCTAATCACAAGACTCCTGGAGCTGGGGCTTTAATTCAAACACCACCTAGAGCTCACAACGCTGAGGCTGCTCTGTGTAACGACACCCACCAAGGCTCCTCAGCAGGACGTGAATCCCTGCCACAGCAAAGACCTTTTGAGCTACAGGAGCTACTCCCTCAGCTGGCAGGAGTAGTTAGGCTGTTATCCTGCGTGGAGCAGCTGCTAGAGGGCATCCCAACACACATTGTACGTACTTGTACCTGTGAATACATTCAAGAATCAAACACCAGCGTGTTCCTGCTCACAGTGGGGGCTCTGGGAAGGTGCCCCACTGCTGTGAATTGGAGGGCAGGTGGCCTGACTTAATGAGCCTTGTCTTACAATTAGCAGCACTATGGCACAATGAAACGCATTGCGGGGGCCTATATCCCTTCTCCTGCAGTGTCTTGACACTGGCCATTGCCAGACACAAGGGGACCTGGCTGGGAGGGACTCTTGGCCTGAAATCCTGGCCTTGCTGAAGCCAATGAGAGTTTGGCCATTGACTTAATGGAGTCAGGATTTCACCCCTGGTCTTTTCCACTGGTCCATTCCTGTGTGATAGTCCTAAACGCACTCCGGGATACTTACACTTTCCAATCACCATGGCGAGGAGGATGACCCATAATACAAACGACACGGCGTTCACAGCGTTAAGGGGTAATACTGACCTTTCCTCCCCATTCAGGCCGCTACCGCCCTGCAGCAAGGAATTCCCTGGAAGGTAGGAGCAGAGACAGCGGGGGTTAGAGCATTGGTCCCTGCCCTCTGGCGAACCAGTGCTGCGGGGGCAGGTGTGCTCGAAGCCTCGCAGGGAAGGCACTAGGGGAATTCAGAATTCACTATTATTGTAATTCATAAATAGAAATGGACGTGCCACTGGGGTCAGGAATCTCTGTGTAGCACAGAGCATGCAGGGGAATTCACACCCTCTATCTATCTATCCCTATAGAATCCTAGAATATGAGGGTTGAAAGGTACCTCAGGAGGTCATCTAGTCCAACCCCCTGCTCAAAGCAGGACCAATCCCCAACTAAATCATCCCAGCCAGGGCTTTGTCAAGCTGGGCCTTCAAAACTTCTAAGGATGGAGATTCCACCAAATCCCTAGGTAACCCATTCCAGTGCTTCACCACCCTCCTAGTGAAAGAGTTTTTCCTAATATCCAACCTAGACCTCCCCCACTGCAACTTGAGACCATTGCTCCTTATATCCACCCTATCTATCTATCATTTGCCCACCTGGATTTCCATTGAGCCTAAGCCCCAGAAGTAAGAGAACCCCATTTCCTGGGAGTCCCCTCTGTTTTCCCAAGGATCCTTTGGGGGAGCCAGGCCATGAGATCCATGTGAGATGCTGGGATGATTCCCTGGGGTTTCACCTCCCACCCTTTCTTCTCTCTGCTTTGACTGCCTTCCACCATCAGGATACAGCTCCGCGGCTGCAACCCCTGCCTACATCTCCCCCTCACCCCCTGTTCAGTCTGTGCTCCCCTCCTGATGGTTGCTTGTACCACCTCCCTATGGCCAGCCCTGGCCTCCCCCCCAGTGCCCTATGCTCTCCCATACACTGTCCTCTAAGATTCCTCCCCATCTTGCTGCAGACTCAGGCGCCATGAAGCCTGCCAGGCAGAAAGGCTGCCCCCCGCTCTGTGCTGCTCTGTCCCATCCACTGTAGCCTCCTCCAGGCAGGGACAAGCCCTTGGTTCAGAGCGTTGCTCCATGCACAGTACCATGTACTCACCAGCCAACCCCCCCTTCCTCCACTGCCCCAGCCCACTGTGCTGCTGTCAGTGGGGAGGGGAAGGAAGCAGCTGTGTCTCCAACGCCTACATCTCAAATCAGCGCCCCCTCCCACACACACACACATATCCCCCTTCACTTTCCAGGAATGAAAGTAAAAAAAGAGGAAGAAAAGAAGCACAAATCTGCTGTAAGCACAGAATTGCACGAGGCATGTTCCTATTGCACAACGCAGGGACATCCCGCCTGATCAGCAGAACTCTGGCTCTGAAATGCCTCTCGTAACACGTCCACCCCTGGGCCTGGGACAGGGATCAGGGCCAAGGCTCCTGATGGTATAACCTTCAATTGTGTATGACGGGCTCCAGCGCCCAGCAACTCGTACATTGTGGACACTAGTCCTGAGTGCAAAATGGATCTATTTATCCATTTATCCATTCAATCCCATAAATGCTAGCCATCCCTATATAACCCCATCCAGCCATCCCCATACTCCTCCATCCGTCCATCCATCCATCCATCCCCATACACCTCCCTCCATTCATCTCCATATACCCCCCATCCACCCACCACCATAAACCCCCCTCCATCCATCCATCCCCATACACCCCCCTCCATCCATCTCCATATACCCCCCCATCCATCTATCCATCCCCATACACGCACATCCATCCCTATCTATCTCACAATCTCCATACACACCAGTTCATCCACATCTATCTACCTATCTATCTATCATCATACAGCACCCCTCCATCCCCATCCACTCTCTCTCTCTCTTGCTCCCCCGCTTTTAAACCCCTCATTGCCAGAGTATGCAAGCACCAAACATAAACATCTGATGAAATGCTGCTGAGACAAGCCTGGAATTCTCAGCCTGGCTCTGCCCAGCACCTCCTGCTGTGATGTATGAAACGCCACCCTCCCAGAGTACAGACCTGCCTTCGAGTCTGACTTCGCTGCTGAGCACTATGCCGCTCTATAAGTAGGGCCCAATCCTGCAAACCTCGCTGACACCGCCCTCCTCTTGGCTTCACTGGGGTGTGGAGTCTGCAGGATCAGGGCGTGTTATCAAGGAGTGAGCTGATTAGCAGGAAATGATTGCGCACTCTCCCACTAATGCAGCCTGGGGTTACCTGCTCTCCCAAAAGCCATTTCTGTCTCCTGTTCCTTGAGCGTCCCTTGGTCGGACTCTTCGCACTTTTGGTAAATGCTGCCTGAAGGCATCACTCTGAGCCTCTTCCTACCCCAATGGCTCAAACGGCTTTTATACCAGCTGAGGTTCTGAGCATCTTTCCTGGAAAAGGAAACACATGTACCCAGCCACTCTTCCTCTCTTCAGAACAAAGAGATCTGTGATCCTGTCACTTCTCCTCTAGCAGCTGGGAGCCTTCATCCAATCAGGATTCCTGGTGCAGTTGACAAACAATAGCCACCCACCCAGTGACCCAAGGAGCACAGACAATCTTTAAGTGGGAGGATCTTTTCAGAGCTGGGCATGTCCTTACCCTGGGCCCGGCAAGAGGGGTTCTCGCGTGTGCAGTCTGTGAACATTGCTGTTCAGGGAAACAGAATGGTGAACATCTTGCAAATAAACAAATGGCACTAAGAAAACACCTGACTCCATGTCACCGATTTCTGCTCCAAACAGGAAGCCAATCTACCAGGGCCTGAAAAGCCACTTGTCAAAGGGCACCACCATCTTTCTCTCTTTTCAGGGTCTTTGTGCCATTGATGGCACTTGGCATCTTGTCAGTTTCACTGGTTTCCAGCCCTGCATAGGCTGTGAGTCGGGTTCCCCTGTTGTTTGCATTGATCTCTCTCACAGCACCAGGGAGGGGAAAACAAGGAAAATGTAACGGTAAAAATACAAAACTTGGCAGGAGTACCCAGGGGAGGAGTAGGGGCTGAAACCACTTGTGTAACTAAAATCACTAGGGGGAATATTTTCAAAAGCACCTAAGGGGATGTCTACACTGCAGCAAAAGCCATGCGGCATGGCTGCGGCTGACCCAGGTCAGCTGACTCAGGCTTGTGGGATGCAGCCTGCAGGGGCTAAAAATTGCAGTGTAGACATTTGGGCTCGGGTGGGAGCCCAGGCTTTGAGACCCTGCCCCTCACCATGTTTCAGAGCCGGGGCTCCAGCCCAAGCCCAAACGTCTATACTGCGATTTTTAGCCCCACAGCACAAGTCCCAGAAGCCCGAGTCGATTGACCCCAGTTCTGTGGCTCAGTGCAGTGGATTTTTTATCGCAGTGTAGACGTACCCTAAGTAATTTAGGAGCATAAATCCCAGTTTCAAAAGGCACTTGGGGCCAGATTTTCAAAGGTATCTGGCCCCTAGAGATGCAAAATCACCTCTCCAGCCCACAGACTGTAACAGTGATGTTGGTGTCTCAGGGAGTTCTGTTCTGAGTAGAGTTCTAAGAAAGGGGATGATATCTTGGGTTCTGGTACCTGACCAGGACTCCTAGATGCTACTGTAATACAAATAAATCATAATCGTCTGTTCCTCAAGAAATGGCTCTCATCTCCAGCTGGCTGACTCCAACGCCAAGATAGCTCAGGACAGAGACACTGCCAGTGACAGAGCTGCAGAATACCTCTGAAAACTGGGCTGAGAGGGGAACCCAGCAGAGGAAGAGGAAAAGGAAGATCTCACCTGGGCCAGCAGGTAAATGATTGGCCTGGCTCCGCTGCCTCTCTGTGGGCTGCTCTGCCTCAGTTTTTGTACCAATGTCACTAAGCCCTGGTCTACACTAGGACTTTAGGTTGAATTTAGCAGAGTAAAATCGATCTAAACCTGCACCCGTCCACAGGATGAATCCCTTTATTTCGACTTAAAGGGCTCTTGAAATCGATTTCCATACTCCACCCCTGACAAGTGGATTAGCGCTTAAATCAGCCTTGCCGGGTCGAATTTGGGGTACTATGGACACAATTCGACGGTATTGGCCTCCGGGAGCTATCCCAGAGTGCTCCATTGTGACCGCTCTGGACAGCACTCTCAACTCAGATGCATTGGCCAGGTAGACAGGAAAAGAACTGCGAACTTCTGAATCTCATTTCCTGTTTGGCCAGCGTGGCAAGCTGCAGGTGACCATGCAGAGCTCATCAGCACAGGTGACCATGATGGAGTCCCAGAATCGCAAAAGAGCTCCAGCATGGACCGATCGGGAGGTACGGGATCTGATCGCTGTATGGGGAGAGGAATCCGTGCTATCAGAACTCTGTTCCAGTTTTCGAAATGCCAAAACCTTTGTCAAAATCTCCCTGGGCATGAGGGACAGAGGCCATAACAGGGATCCGAAGCAGTGCCGCGTGAAATTTAAGGAGCTGAGGCAAGCCTACCAGAAAACCAGAGGGGCGAATGGCCGCTCCGGTTCAGAGCCCCAAACATGCCATTTCTGTGACGAGCTGCATGCCATTTTAGGGGGTTCAGCCACCACTACCCCAGCCGTGTTGTTTGACTCTGTCAAGGTTCCTTCCCCACTCTGAATGCTAGGGTACAGATGTGGGGACCTGCATGAAAAACCTCCTAAGCTTCTCTTTACCAGCTTAGGTCAAAACTTCCCCAAGGTACAAAATATTCTACCCTTTGTCCTTGGATTGGCCGCTACCACCACCAAACAAATACTGGTTACTGGGGAAGAGCTGTTGGAAATGTCTTTCCTCCCAAAATACTTCTCAAAACCTTGCACCCCACTTCCTGGACAAGGTTTGGTAAAAAGCCTCACCAATTTGCCTAGGTGACTACAGACCCAGACCCTTGGATCTTAAGAACAATGAACAATCCTCCCAACACTTGCACCCCCCCTTTCCAGGGAAATGTTGGATAAAAAGCCTCACCAATTTGCATAGGTGACCACAGACCCAAACCCTTGGATCTGAGAACAATGAAAAAGCATTCAGTTTTCTTACAAGAAGACTTTTAATAGAAATAGAAGTAAATAGAAGTAAAGAAATCCCCTCTGTAAAATCAGGATGGTAGATACCTTACAGGGTAATTAGATTCAAAACATAGAGAACCCCTCTAGGCAAAATCTTAAGTTACAAAAAAGATACACAGACAGAAATAGTTATTCTATTCAGCACAATTCTTTTCTCAGCCATTTAAAGAAATCATAATCTAACACATACCTAGCTAGATTACTTACTAAAAGTTCTAAGACTCCATTCCTGGTCTATCCCCGACAAAAGCAGCATATAGAAAGACAGAGACCCTTTGTTTCTCTCCCTCCTCCCAGCTTTTGAAAGTATCTTGTCTCCTCATTGGTCATTTTGGTCAGGTGCCAGCGAGGTTACCTTTAGCTTCTTAACCCTTTGCAGGTGAGAGGAGTTTTCCTCTGGCCAGGAGGGATTTTAAAGGGGTTTACCCTTCCCTTTATATTTATGACATGCCCCCCAAATCTCAGCTAGGGTGAAACACAGGCTGGGATTTCTTCCTGGAGCTCTAGGAAAAACAGAGTTAATAAGACACATGCATCTCTAAATATACTACCAAGTACATAAAGACTAACAATATTTTCCACATCTCAAGGACGATTTTAACCAGTTGACTCTGGGAAACTTTCACGGGAGAGTGCATCAGCCACTTTGTTAGAAGCTCCTGAGATGTGTTGGATGTCAAAATCAAAATCTTGGAGAGCTAAACTCCACCGAAGAAGTTTTTTGCTATTTTCTTTGAGGGTGTGAAGCCACTTCAGTGCATCATGGTCGGTTTGCAGGTGGAAATGCCGTCCCCAAACATATGGGCGTAGCTTTTTCAGAGCGTAGACAATGGCGTAACATTCTTTTTCAGTGACTGACCAGTTCCTTCTCAGACAGTTTTTTTGCTGAGAAACACTACAGGGTGGAATTCTTGATCAGGTCCTTTCTGCATTAAAACTGCTCCCACACCATGCTCGGACGCATCTGTGGTTACTAGGAATGGTTTGTCAAAGTCTGGGGCCCTTAGTACAGGGTCAGACATGAGTGTCGCTTTAAGCTTGTTAAAGGCCTTCTGACACTTTTCGGTCCACTGAACAGCATTTGGCTGTTTCTTTTTGTTTAGGTCTGTCAGTGGGGCGGCGATTTGGCTGTATTGCGGTACAAATCGTCTGTAATAACCGGCCAAGCCTAAGAAGGATTGAACCTGTTTCTTTGACTTTGGGACAGACCACTTTTGGATAGCATCCACTTTGGCCTGTAGGGGGCTGGTAGTTCCTTGACCCACCTGGTGTCCAAGGTAAGTCACTCTGTTTAGGCCTATATGACACTTCTTAGCCTTAACAGTTAGTCCTGCCTCCCTTATGCGCTCAAGGACTTTTTGTAGATGTTCCAGGTGGTCTGCCCAGGAATCCGAAAATATGGCCACATCGTCAAGGTAGGCGACTGCATATTCTCTTAATCCCACTAGGAGACCATCTACAAGTCTTTGGAAGGTGGCGGGTGCATTTCGCGGCCCGAAAGGGAGTACATTAAATTCATACAGCCCAAGATGTGTGGTGAAGGCTGACCTTTCCTTGGCGGATTCATCTAGTGGTACCTGCCAGTACCCCTTGGTTAAGTCCAAGGTAGAGATGAACTGGGCCCGTCCCAGTTTCTCTAATAGTTCATCTGTGCATGGCATTGGATAGTTGTCTGGGCGAGTTACAGCATTTAGCTTACGGTAGTCCACGCAAAAACGTATCTCCCCATCTGGTTTGGGAACTAGAACCACTGGAGATGCCCATGCACTTCCAGAGGGGCGGATTACACCCATCTGTAACATATCCTGGATCTCCCGGTCTATAGCAGTTTTAGCTTGAGGAGACACCCGGTAAGGTTGGACCCTAATTGGGTGAGCATTACCTGTGTCAATGGAGTGGTATGCCCGTTCAGTCAGTCCTGGGGTGGCTGAGAATGTTGGCGCGTAGCTAGTGCACAGCTCCTTGATCTGCTGTCGCTGCACACGCCCAAGGGTCATGGAGAGGTTCACCTCTTCCACACCACCAGCACATTTCCCTTCGTAGGAGACACCTTCGGGCCACTCAGCGTCGTCTCCTCCCTGGGCTGTAAACTGACAAACCTTTAATTCTCTGGAATAAAAGGGCTTTAGAGAATTAATATGGTACACCTTAGGCTTTTTGTTGGAGGTGAGATAATTAACAGCTCCCAGGCGCTCCTGGACCGTGAATGGCCCTTCCCACGATGCTTCCATTTTATGGGCCTGGAGCGCCTTTAAGACCATGACCTGGTCCCCAACTTTGAAGGAACGCTCTCTGGCATGTTTATCATACCAGGCTTTTTGCTCTTTTTGAGCATCCTGTAAGTTTTCTTTAGAAAGGGCTAAAGCGGTTCGGAGGGTGTTTTGTAGGTTGGTTACAAAGTCCAGAATGTTAGTTCCTGGAGAAGGTGTAAATCCCTCCCATTGCTGCTTCACCAACTGTAATGGCCCCTTAACCTCACAGCCATATACAAGTTCAAATGGGGAAAACCCGAAACTGGGATGTGGTACACCTCTGTAGGTAAAGAGCAACTGCTGCAACACTAGGTCCCAATCATTGGCGTGCTCATTTATGAATTTACAGAACATGGCCCCCAAAGTTCCATTAAACTTCTCCACCATGCCATTTGTTTGATGGTGGTAAGGAGTGGCAACCAAGTGATTTACCCTCAAGGGATTATGAGTGGTACACTGTCAGTAGCAGTACTGTAATAGATGGGCAAAGGAGGGCGGGTTATGCTGTTGTGACCCTCCATGACACTGTGGAAGCTGAAGGTTTGCCTGCTGGGACCTCTGCCCAGCTTGCCGAACTAATAGCCCTGACCCGTGCACTTGAACTGTCAAAAGGAAAGCGGGTCAACATTTTTACTGATTCAAAGTATGCTTTTGGTGTGCTGCATGCTCATGCTGGCCTATGGAAGCAAAGGGGAATGCTGACAGCCCAAGGCTCCCCAGTCAAGTACGGGCCCCAAATCCTCCAGCTCCTAGAAGCCGTACAACTTCCCTCGGAAGTGGCGGTGGTACACTGTAAGGCCCATCAAAGGGACGATCAAGATGTGGCCAGAGGTAACGCCCGGGCAGATAGAGAGGCTAAGCATGCTGCCACCCTGCCATCCCCTCAGACTGAGAACGCCCATATGCATGCCCTTATCCCATCAGTAGGGGAGCTTCCAACCCCTCAGTACTCTGGGGAGGAGAGACAGCTAACTGACAAACTCGGTCTCCGGGAAAAGGAGGGATGGCTCCATTCCCCAGAAGGGAAGGTCCTCTTACCAAAGGGCCTGATCCAGCCGGTGCTGCAAAAACTACATCAAACCGCTCATGGTGGCAGGGAAGCACTTATCCAGCTAATGGGAAAATACTTTATCACTTCCGGACTCCGACCCCTGGCTGCCCAGGTACAAGCGGACTGCTTAGTCTGCCAAAAGAATAACCCCTGACCGGGACATCCTGTGCCACCAGCTGCCCTAGAACCCACTCCGGGCCCCGGACAAGTGTGGCAAATAGACTTTACTGAGTTTCCCCGGACCCAAGGGTTCAAATATCTCCTTGTCGTAGTGGATTGGTTCAGCGGATGGCCAGAAGCCTTCCCATGCCGTAACTGCACTGCCAGAACAGTGGCCCTCAAGTTTGTTAAGGAGATCATTCCTTGCTTTGGACTCCCCCTGTGGATGGAATCTGACAATGGGACACATTTCACGTCAAAAATCATTCAAAGCATCTCACATGCCTTACAGGTCCCCTGGAAACTCCATACGCCCTGGAGACCGCAAGCCAGTGGGGTAGTGGAGCGTACCAATCAGACCCTTAAACGGCATCTCTCAAAAGTGTGTCAAGAAGCCTCACTGCGATGGCCTGATGCTTTGCCCCTCGTCCTACTTCGTATCCACATTCTCCCGAGGGTAGATTAGGGCTTAGTCCCTTTGAAATTATGTTTGGAAGGGCATGGCCTATGAATGGTACCTCGGTTCTGTCAGGGGAATGGGAGCTGGGTAATGGTTTTGTGTCACAGTATATGTGTTCCCTGTCTGCTGTTCTCTTGTCTCTTCACAGGTATACCAAGGATTCCCAGCCTCTCCCCTTGGACTCTCCCTTCCACTCCTTACAGCCCGATGACTCTGTGCTTGTTCGTACCTGGAAAGACGAGCCTCTCCAGGAAAAGTGGAAAGGACCCTATACCATCCTGCTGATCTCCCATACAGTGGCAAAGATCGAGGGACACAAGAACTGGATCCATCACTCTTGTCTGAAGGCAGTAACCGCCCCCTCGTCAGCAGGACAGTGGACCGTCCAACCTGCTGACTCCTCATCTAGTGACGATCTCGGGCTAAAGCTACTGTTTAAAAGACACAAATAGTGGGCATCTTAACGCTAAAATGGGCCCTCCCAGGTACTGGAGACCCTGGGTTGGGAAGACTCTGGTGATAATTAATTGGGTAACATTGTTATTCTCTGTATTGTTATTTCCAAACTGTGCATATCGGGAGCATAACTCCTTTGTTTCGCTTGCGCACCATGTTGCTACTTTAACAAACCGGACTGATTGCTGGGTATGTGCTCCAACTCCACTGTCCCCCAAAACGGGAATGCCCCTTGACATGCTGTCCTTGACCCTAGCAGAATTAGCCGCCACCAAAGAGCAGGAAAGAACAGACTCGCCGTTCTGGAATAAGACTTCTTTACAGCAAGCCGCCTATCAGGACCAGGAGTATTCAGTTGCAGTACTCACTGAGGGAGTGTTATGTTTTACCCAAAACCAATCTGATCACTATGGGCGTCCTGTGGGAAAAAGCTCTTGTGTTATTACACAGTGGGCTGATGGGTATTGGGTAAAGACCAAAAGGGGAGGCCAACAGTGTGGGTGTAATGGTTCCTCCCCTTTTAGGGAAACTCTTACAAATAATTTTACCACAAAAGAAAGGTTTGGAAATATAACTTGCCGTCCAGTTAATATCTCCAACGTAGCAAGCCAATGGTGGGTTTGTAGTGGTCCCTATGGCGAGTGTAATTTGAACGGCATAATTAGAAACGCCCCCACTTGTACCCAATCAGGAGGATGGGATACCCCTTTAAGGGCATATGAACCATTTGGAAAAACAGCCAAAGCAGCTTTAAATATCCCAGGAATCCCCTTAAGAAACAGTCCTTACTGGGCCCTACAGGGTCACTATTTTGTATGTGGCCGAAAGGCTTACAAGGTGCTGCCAGCCAACTGGACAGGTAGCTGTTATATAGCTCATGGAGTTCCTCATCTTTCCATAACTGCCACACTGCCCAAAGGAAAGATTAGAAATGCCCGAGACACCTCTGTTGAGTCACGAGAAAAGACCCTGCGGCGACTGACTACGGCATTGGAGGGCAATATGAAGAATTCCCTCACAACCGAGAAGCTTGTAGGGTGCTCTGTACTGGGAATAGCGCCACTGTTTACCGGGCCAGCCACGGCATGCATAGGCCGCTATACTGCAAGGCTGCAAGTGGTACTTGAGAAAGTGGCCTTCGAGTTAGAGGACATGGTTAGTGATTTAGGATCAGCAGTAAAAACATTAAATAAAGAGGTACAGCAGCTCAGGACATTTTCCCTCCAAAAAAGGCTGGCTTTGGACTAATCTCTTGGCATCCCAAGGAGGGGTTTGTGCCCTCGTCGGGCCCCGATGTTGTGTATATGTCAATGATAGCAGTTATGAGATCTATGAAAAGGTGGTACAGGTTGAGGCCCATGCCTGAGCTGGAGCACAGGTTGCCTATGCTGTTCCAGAGAGCGATTGGTTGCAAACCTTGTTTTCAGGCTGGGGTTTGTCGTCTTGGCTTGGTGGTATATTTAGCCTGTTATTGAAACTTTTCTTTCCTGTATTGCTTGTATTACTGGTATTATGCTGTGCAGTATCATGTGTTAGGGCCCTTTTGCAAAAGTTAATAAGTCATTCTTTTCAGGGCTATCACAAAGTGCTTATGCAAAGTCCTATTGTAAAGAAATAAGTAGCCCAAGTGAGAAAACTCAGAGCCAAGGCTGTTGAGTGTTCTCAAGGGAGGGAGTTGTTGGGGACACTGGGGCATGGCCACTAGGTAACTTGAGGGGATGGAAGACCACGAGTGTCAATGAAGCCCCCTCGCACTAGGCCCAGGTGTCCTTACTTTATGTTCCAAATGTGAATGGTGTCCGCTGTGTCAATTAATTTTTTTAAATTATGACCATGATCTAAGATCCACATTTTCAGAATTTTCTTACATCATTCATATGCTCGGATGAATAAGGCTGCTTTCCTGAACTGCGGTCCATATTTGGAACTGTCTTTATAGTTTAGACTCAACCACCCTTCTTATACAGTTTGGAAGTTGTTCGATACTCCCTCGGGACCAGATTTACTCTTCTTTACACAGATTTGGGCCCTAGTCGGGGAGCGACATACTCATGTAACCGAGGAGCAGAATTTGGCCCTCATATGGGTTCAGTCTCTCAGTTAGGCCTGTCTTTTTATCTTATCTATTGATATAGCATCCATCCCGAGAGTAGAAGAGCAGCTGTCCCATTTCAGACGAGATACATCAATACCTATATTGATTATTCACAATGTTTTTATCTTTGTTGTACTGTTCCTTTTGAGAAATAAGAAAATAGAGTAAAAGTAAAATGTACTTTTTCTCCCAAATCTATGTGCCATTCCCGATCTTGATTGAACAGGGGAGAGCGTCTTTCCTCTGGATTAAGAATCCAGCTGAGACAACTACCCCAGCCCCACACATTCTACAAGGGAATCCAAAGTCAGAGCAGTGGCGTTCAGTGAAGGGTAGCTGCTCTCTTTGAACATCCTGATAGATGAAATAAAGGACTGGGGGTCATCATTAAAAGTACCTTAAATGGGAGCCCAATCCCCAGAGCAATGATTGCCGAATCAGGAAAAAACAAGAAAGTATGTCCTCTCAGGGATTGGCATATTCAAGTTTACAAGAGAGACGATAAAGACTGGCCATGACGTAGAAAAATCAAAATTCAAGTTCGCCAGTAAGAAAAGAGCCTGAGTAATAGTCAGCTAAAGAATGGAAGGGACCAGTTTACCCAGGAAGTTACAAGAGCCTTTAATAAAATGGAGAGCTACTTTTGTCCTTCTGTCTGCTTGCTTCTGGCAAAGGTTGACTCCGGAATAGAGGGGGAATCTCTTGGGGTCCAGCAACTCTGCTGGCTTGGGAAAGTGTGCACTGCATCACCCACTCCTCCCTGTGTGAGACAATCTCTGTGCCTCTGTCTCGACAGTTCAAAACCTTTAAAAATATCTTTCTTTACAGCTCAATACAGAAATTGCCAGAACCTAGTCCTGAACCTTTTTCTTTAAAAACAAACAATGAAATGGGGATGTTTGCACGACAATGATATGAACCGATGTCTGTATTTTTATATCTTTAGACGCCCAACAAATACATAAAAATCTGCATGAAAATAACAATTAGTAAGTTTGCAAAACTGAGCAATGGAAAGTTCGGAAATGCCAGGATTCAGGGAGTCTGAGTACTGTGCACGTGCATTTTGACACAGTCTTTAATTGCACAATTGTACTATTTTTTTCCACAGGCCCCTCATTCAGTGATCATTGAAGTGTTGTTTGTTGTTTGCCTTCAGACACTGTGTACATACTTCTGCAACGTGAACACATCAAGTCAGGTTCCAGGTCGCAGTCCTTCTCTTCCAGGGGCTCAGTGGCCAGGGCCCAATATATCTAAAATATCAGGTAAATCCCTGGGATTAGGGCTGTGGCTGACAGGGCCTATTTCTCAGGCACCATGAAGTGTTCTACTAGAAGGATGAGGCTTGTCTGTGCAGTAGATAGAGCTTTCTCAGGGGACAGTCTGTGACAGGAGAACAAACTCCCATGTCATTGCGAGGCTATTAGAGAGACAAGGTGGGTGAGGGATAGGGTGAGCAGATAGTGAGTATGAAAAATCGTAATGGGGGTGGGGTGGGATTGATAGGTGCCTAAACCCCGAATATCTGGACTGTCCCTATAAACTTAGGACATCTGGTCACCCTAGCTGAGGTAATATCTTCTGTTGGACCAACTTCTGTTGGTGAAAGAAATAACCTTTCAAGGACCTGAAGGAGAACTCTGTGCACTCCTTTCACCAACAGAAGTTAGTCCAATAAAAGATATTACCATGACAGATGTGAGTCATATTATTAATGTACTAGACGAAGCTGCTCAGATACTTCATTGAGGAGAACAGTGGAAAAACCTAGATAGAATAAAGTGAAGGAGAAAGAGAGAGCCTCTTTCTGAGATTATCCTTTTCCTTCTCCCTAATGATCCTATTTGCTAACAAAGATATACATTCTTAGTGCTCTTGTGGCTTTGTGCAGAAGTGTGAATTGTCTCAGTAGATTCTGATGTATTTTATCTTTTAGGCAAAGATATTGAAAACAGGGAATACAAACAACACATGTTATGCAAACCCGCACCACTAAGTGGAAGCAGATATTTTGAGTTGTCATTAATTGAGAAACCATTTCAAAAAGCGAAGTAATGTTCTTGGAATTCTGCTTTAAGCCACAAGGCACACAGCTAAGCAGAGTCATCTTTTGAGTGCTGGATCTTTAATTTTTTTTTCCATACGAGAACCTGCTTAAAATCCCATTAATAAACTGTGTTCTCTTCACTCTCCTATTTGTCTATGCTGTGACGGAAAAATATAATTGTCTGTCAATAATGGCTTTTATTTGAAGCAGAGAGTTAGAAAACATGTGTGTAAAATGCTTTGAAGAAGAAAATCTCTCTAGAAATGCAAATTAGTATTATTGTTGTTATTGGGTCAAATTCTACAGTAGGTATTTAGGCTCCTAGCTTCCACTGATTTCAGACAGACAGACACAGACACAGACCCTTTGTTTTTTCTCCCTCCTCCCAGCTTTTGAAAGTATCTTGTCCCCTCATTGGTCATTTTGGTCAAGTGCCAACGAGAGGTTACCTTGAGCTTCTAAACCCTTTACAGGTGAGAGGATTTTTCCTCTGGCCGGGAGGGATTTTAAAGGGGTTTACCCTTCCCTTTATATTTATGACAAATGCATTTTCTGTATTTACCAGCTTTGTTTTCTTGCATCCTCAGTCATTTTGGGCCTTGTACATAATGTGTATAAATGGAATATTTATCATCCTCTCTGACTGTAATGTGTTTTAAGTGATGGTATATTGTCAAGCTGCATTCAGTATGGGTTAATCTGTTGATCCTCATTCGTGAGAGAAGTGTATGAATTACGAGCCCAAGCAGGATCCCGCTGCTCATTGCTGCAGCTCAACTTGCACTGCCGCAGAACACTATTTGCGTGTGTGCACAAGGCTTGTGTTGCGAAAACCTTGCCCCCTGTAAATACACTCAAAGTCAACCTCTGATCCAGCTCTTGTCAAATGCAGCCAGTTAACATCACAGTGACCTCGCGTGTAAAGCTGTGGCCTCCTCCTTTTGAGGGTCTACTGTTGCCCAAGTTCTAAGTCAAGCTGTGGCAGTGTTGGGGTGATGATGTGCTAATTTATGAGCTCCTTGATGCCTCCACAGTGTTTGTCATGGTTGTGCCACACATACTCTTGTTCTGTTCTTGATCTTAATTTGTTCTGTGGCATGACATAGTTCATGGTGTTACTTGTCACATGCACGAACACTCTTCCCATCACTGGTCCATCCGTCGTGGACTTATATGTGGATGCCTTGCCCGGATGGTAACAGCTGCAATGAGCAAGCATTCTTACAATTACCTGTGCTCCTACCTGATGCTGCATTTTTGAAAGGCCCGACTTTATGGAGCCAGGTGTAGACAGTGAGGGGTGCAGAACACCAGCACAGAGACAGGCAAACTCTCTGTGCTGACCATGCCCTTAGCTTCTTGCAGAGCGGCCTGCTGTTTATGTACTAAAAATGGAGTAGGCCTCAACTGTGTGCCACTGGATACTTTCCATCTTGTGCAAATGTACGAGTCCCCAGTTTACACAATGGCATGGAACAGGGGCTGAGTCACATCAGACCCTGACTCAGGAAGAAAGTTCCCGAAATAGGTAGCACTATCTTAGTTATCTGCTGGTACCTGGTCAAAGGGGGCTTTTTTGCTTGCTTTATTATCCTCTTGTCTGTTTGTTGTGCTGTTAAGATGTGTTAATTAATTAATGACAGTTAAGGACCATCTTGTTCTCTGTTTGTACAGGTCCTAGCGCAATGGTATCCTGCTCTGTGACTGGGACTGTGAGGCAGTACTGCAATACAAATAATCACATGCTGATCTCCAGAAATATTTTTATAGCGTGGCCATCCCCACTAGCTTAAGAGATTAGTCACGGTAAATGGAAGTATGTGAACCTGACATCTGCAGTTTAACTCAGTCCCCTTGTCTCCTGCACTGAGTGTTCTTTCTGCTCAATACACACTCAATGGTAGGCATGCCCACAGAATAGGGTTATGAAGATGGGTCTCTGGGAGGCTTTGACTTCCTCTACCATGGGATGCTATTGCAGGAAGGAGGTTTGCTGGGAAGAGATGGGGTCCGTCTGACCAAGAAGGAGAAGAACATCTTCATGCACTGACTCACCAACCTTAGGAGAAGAGCTTAAAACTAAGTTCAGAGGGGGCAGGTGAAAAAAGCCACCAGGTAAAAAAAGGTGGCCTTAATAGAGAACTAGCTGTGTGCGGAGAAGTAAATGTGGAAAATTGCAGTAGAATTACAGGAGAAACAAGAGGGAAATCCATGGGGGCATCTGCTTAACATCTTAGATGTCTGTACACACAAGCAAGGAGTAATAATAATGGGGAATAAACAGTAAGAACTGGGAGTTTTAGTACATGAATCTTAACTGAGCTTAACTGCATCACAGATACTTGATGGGATAAATCTCATGACTGGACTATTGGTATAGAGGGCTATAGCTTGTTGAGGAAGGACAGGCAGGGAAAAAAAGAGAGGACATATTGCATTGTGAACCTGTTCTGAGGTCCAGAAGGAGGTGAGAAGCAGACCAGTTGAAAGTCTCTGAGTAAAGATAAAAGAGGGAATAAACAGGGGTGAGGTCCTGGTAGGGGGTCTATTACAGACCACCAAATCAGGAAGAGGAGGGAGACGAGGCATTTCTAGAATGAACAACAGCAATATGCAAAACACAAATCCTGATCGTAATGGGGGACTTTACCTACCCAGACATCTGCTGAAAAAGGAATATGGTAAAACTCAAAATTACCCAATAAGTTCCTGGAATGTACTGGGGACAATGCTTTGTTTCAGAAAATGGAGGAAGTAAGCGGGGGGACAGCCATTTTAGACTTGATTCTGACCAGCAGGGAGGAGCTGGTGGTGAATGTGAAGGTGGAAGGTGATTTGGGTGAAAGGGATCATGAAGGATAGATTTCATGATTCTAAGGAAAGGAAGGAGTGAGAATGACAGGAGAAGGACTGCCAAAAGCAGACTTTAACATCCTCAGAGAATTGGTAGGTAGCGACCCCTGGGGAAAAAGTCTAAGGCATAAAGGAGTTCAGGAAAGCTGGCAGTTTAACCTCCAGGAGACAATATTAAAGGCACAACTGCCAATGCAAAGGAAAGACAGGAAGAATAGTAAGAGGCCAATGGCTCCATCAGAAGTTTTGTAATGACCTGAAAATCAAAAAGAAATCCTACAAAATGGGGAAACATGGACGAATTACTAAGGAGGAGTACAAAAGAATAGCATGTCCGTGTAAGGGCAAAATCAGAAAGGGTAAGGCACAAAATCACTTATACATAGCAAAGGACACATGTCATTGGAATTCTTTTTCCATATGGTTTACTGCAAAGAGTGTCATCACTCTGAATGCTTTGAAGGCAACATCATCATCTCCAAAATCAAGTGTGGCCTCTACATATGGCCATACATATGACACCACACTGTATTAAACACAACAAAAAATAATTTAGTTGATTTGTTTGGCGGGACATGGAAATGAAGAATAAATTTCAATTCATTGTAAAACAATATAAAATCAATATTTGTAATACAGTCCAATAAGATTTCATCAAGCTTTTTAATCAACCGAATTAAAAAGCAAAGGAAACCAACCACCCACACTCAAGTGTCACTGTGCATTCCAACCAACCAACCACACTCAAGTGTCACTGTGCATTCTCCAAGGCAGTTTCTTCTCTTTCTTTGTTCGGTGCTTTTATTTTCTATCCATTCAACCAGGAGCAGATTTTCCAGTAAAACCAATATTGGAAAGTGTGGCAAACTGAGAGAGGGACGGAACCAAAATTCAAAATGATTTAGAGCGAATGAGAAATTCTACACTGGAGCAAATTTAGCCACCTATTGGACTGCATACATGGATGGGCCCAGATATTGAAATGTATTTAGGTTCCTTACATCTATTGATTTCAGTGCGAGTTAGGAGCCTAAATACCTTTGAGGCTCTTGTCCATGTCATCACAGCACCTACCTGGTCAGCAGCAGTTTATGTGCTATGTCACAGTCACAGCGATGTCATAATAGTGCTTGCATAATCTGAACTGGCTATCCTGGACAGGACAGGACAGCCTGAGAGGCCAGCTGCCTATCAGTACTGGAGCTCTTTGGAGAAAGGACTGGAGGAAGTGTTGAGGAAAGATTAAAACATGAATAAATTTGTGAGTGAGCAGGAGGTAACCGACAGAGGTAAGGGTCAGCATTGTATTCTCTATATCCATTCTATATTCACACACACATTTAGAAAGCATAGGCATACGGATTAGCTGTAATGTTCTCCTTTTGTATGAGCAGAACCTCAGCTGCTGGAAACCAGTGTCCCTCTGTTGACTTCCTTGTAGCTGTGTTGATTTACACCAGTTGAGGAGTTGGCCTACAGCCTCTGGACCTGGAAACTTTCCTGAGAATCTGAGTTTCTAGGGAATGTTATGGGGAAGGCCTTCCTTCTTTTCTCCCAGTTGTTTTATGTTTGTTATGGGCCCTCATTTTGTGTCTTCTGCATCCATGGAGCCAACTCCATCAGAGAGAGGGGAAATTAGAACAAAAAAGGCAGAAGGACTTCTCCTCTAGCTGTCTAAATGAAGCTCTGCTAATATCTTAAATGCAAGAGAACAAAGCATGGGGGTCACATTTCTTAGCAACACTAGTGCTCCTCATCCCACACGGATGGGCAGTGTAGGTTACACTTATGATTCCGTTTGCATCTGGGTGTTACCACTGAAGGATGCAATTTGCATAACGGATGGGCAATCACCTAACCTCAAGCAGTCTTTCCTGGGAAGGGGAAATCTTGTTAGTTCCTCCTTCATGCTTGGAATGCTGTTACAATGGAGACAGATAAATACGGCATTTCAGATTTCTTGTGAAATATTAAGTCTCCTGGAGAATTTCTGCCCAGAGCAAAGAGATACATGGGAGATCAAATCCTGATTTTTTGCATACACCAGCTATTTCATTGTTTCCTAGAGTTTAAGGCCAGAAGGGACCATTAGATCCTCTAGTCTGACTTCCTGTATTTCACAGGCCACTACATTTCACCTAGCAACCCTACCCTGAACCCCAAAACTTGTCTTGGACGAAAACATTTCAGTCTTTAGGAGACAAAACTGTTGTGTGCCATCGGCAGAGGACAGGAGAGACTGAGGTTCCACCAATGCCTGAGGCCCTTGCAATGGTCAAGAATTGATTAGGTCAGATATACGCAGATTATTCTAGCAGGTGATCAGTGCCCCATCCTCCCACTCAAAGGTCCCTGCCAATCCGACCAGGGGGAAATTCCTTCCCACCCACAACTCTGGAGATCAGTTGGACCCTGAGCATGTGAGCAGGACAGCTAAGGAAACAGATTCTCTGAACCATCTTAGAGCACTGGTCCACCCTACCAGGTGTCCCATCTCCTGCTATGGTCAATCCCTGACGCTTCAGATGAAGGTTGGAGGGACCCAACCCCCCCCACCCCACTCTCAGCGTACACCTCGCCAATTGTGCATGGGGGTGGGGGGGGCGGGGGAATTCCTTTATGACCTCTACAGGCAACTGTACAGGGGGGAGGGATAGCTCAGTGGTTTGAACATTGGCCTGCTAAACCCAGGGTTGTGAGTTCAACCCTTGAGGGGGCCATTTAGGGATCTGGGGCAAAAGTTGGGGATTGGTCCTGCTTTGAGCAAGGGGTCGGACTAGATGACCTCCTGAGGTCCCTTCCAACCCTGATATTCTATGAACTGGATGAACTCCGTTCCATGAGTCTTCTCTGCAAGTATTTAAACTACCATAAAAGAAGATTGAAGGCTTTCTTCAAAACAAGGGGCCTCAAGTTAGGCTTCTAAATTCATACTAAGGTCTCCAACAGTGGCCTGATTTTCAAGAGATACCGAGCCCCCCAAGTTCCCAGCATAGCCAATAGGTACATCTGGGTGCTCAGGATTTTTGAAAATGGGGCCCTGACTAAGCAAAACTCTTAAGCATGTGCTTAACTTTAGCTCTATTTCTTGGCTTAGAGTTAAATTATTCCTCTGTATGCTATCAAAACTCATCAATTGACAGTAAAGAGGGAAAGGAAGATTATTTTATGGGGGGATCTACTTGAAAGGAGCAAATTTGCTTCATTATGATTTCCCCCCAAGCACACTGGGTAGTTCAGCAAACAAACCTGGTCATGAGGAGGAAGGAAGAGGATTTCCACGATTCCCAGGTCTACTTCTCACAGTGTTGGGGCTCCTGCAGAATCTTGACTGGATAGTGAATTAAAGAGGCCAGCACCAATTTCTGCTATCCTTTTATTTAATTTCAGGTGTTTATAATGAGGTTGTCTCCCTCCTGGCACATATGGATGATCAAGATAAGGGCAAAATTGCCCTCAGGATTGCCTTTATAGCCGAGACCAAGCTGGCTATCGTTCTGACAGTTCTGCTCGAGAAACTGCAAAAGGATGAGGTAGGGCAGTTTCATGAAATTACATCCGCTTTCCAGGTGTCCACACCAAATTCTGCCTGACTTCATGGGGGTACAGGGGACTGCACGGGGATAATTCAGTGTAGATCTTGGCCTGGCGCACCATCAGGAGAATCAGTATTCGCCCTTCTGTCCTCAGGCGTAAACTCATCATGCAAAATGCTGTTCTTACAGATCAGGATGATATAATGCTCTATAAAGAGAGCATTGTCCTTTTACACACAGTGGAGTACATGGGCTGTAGACAGTAAAAGTACACCATCGGACTAGCAGTAATCTCTTCTAATAATACTTTGCCCTTCTTTCGCATCTTCATCCAAAAATCTCAAAGCACTTCCCTAATACTAATGAATTAAGACTCACAGCACCCTTGTGAGAATGGGAAGCATTATCCTCATTTACGGATGACTTGTGTCACAGGGAAATAAGTAACTTGCTCAACACCACTTAGCAAGTTAGTCAAAGAATGTGAATAAAACCCAAGTGAACTGACTCCCTGCTCTAAATCCTAGCCAACACTCCTTTATTATGATGACATATTATTGAGATTATAGCATTGAAGGGACCCTTATCTATATATTTTCTACGGGGGGAATTCTGCAAGAAAAAAATAAAAATGATGCGTACAATATTTTAGAAGTTCTGGAAAATTCTGCATATTTTGTTTGTCAAAATAATACAATATAATTACACCCGTTAAAATTATTTTTGGTTATTTATTTCAAAATACCTGTCAGCAAGTATGTCTGAATGAATACAGACAGCAAAAAGGATTCAGGAAATGTTTTTTGACAAACTGATTCCTTACTATGCATGTTAATACAGAACTCGGAGTAATAATTCATTTAAACTCAATACAGAACCATATTTCTTGCACCCCTTAGGCGCAGTGCAAAGGCTTGGTAGAGTCAGGGGTAATGGAGGAGCTGAGGGAGAGGGAAGTAAATTGCTGGGAAGGAGCCTGGGTGTGAACTTGGAGCGTTGCTGGGTATGGGTGGGAAAAGTATGGAAGAGTTTTTTTGGGAGGGGCGGGAAGGAATTGTTAGGCAGCTCCCCCCATGCAGACCCTGTCTGACCCCTAACCTCTCCCATTCAGTAAGTCACATCTGACCCTGTCTCCATGTGTTCCTGCACACCCGTGGGTCCTGGCACCCCCTGTCCACATGTGTCCCTCCACCCCCACTCAGAAACCCACTCCCGTGTAGATCTAACGGCTGAGCTCATTGCCCCTTGGAGCGGTTGAGGATTTACTGCAGGAGTTGGGTATTTTATATTCCACATTTACAAATTCTGCCTGGAGTGGCTAGAGCAAGGGCAAGGTGCTCATTTTTATTGTTTGTTCTGAATAAATGAAACTAGAGAAGGGGGCAGTGAAGGGCGCTTCCTCTGGCTCTTTTCTCTCCAGGAAGATTAAACGATCTCAGTTGCTCGGCTGCTTCTGAAGCGCTGCTCAATGCGGTGCTTGTGGAGGGCCGGGCACGTTTTACACCAATTAAGCCACCAATTAGGGCAGGGGCTTATTAGCCACATTACTGTCTGGTCGGCAAGAAAGAGTTTTCCCAATTCTTCTCTTTTATGTTTTGTCCCCAGCAAAACAGAGTAGACATTTACTGTGTCCTGGAGAAAGTCTTACAGCAGGACACCCAGGGCCTGGAGAGAAGGCTTCTGAAGAAAATAACAACACTAGCCTCAAACCACATGAGAGAGACTCAGGTAAGTTAGTTCTCCCGAGATACCAATCAAAGGATCCAAAGCTTTAACTCATTCAAACTCTCTTTTGGGGGGATAAACTATATACTGAAATGAAAATGTATTCTTCTGTTAGAGGCCCACACCTTCCTCCAGACCAAAGCCCAGGTCCTAGACAGCACTTGTGCACATGCATAAGATGGGACAACTCACATGCTGAAAGTTACACATGTGCTGGAGTGCTTTGCAGGATCAGGACCTGAGACACATGATCTCAGACCCAGAGACAGGCCTATGGTGTCTTAAGGAGCAAGTCTTTCCCGAAGTCTACTCAGGATTTCATTATTGATACTGATTTTATGGGGAAGGCGCTCTGATACTGTCGCGATAAGTGGCAGTATAAAGCCCCAAGACAGACAGAATCTGAGCTATCTCCAAAAGAAGCAGCATTGGATTTAGAATATAGTTTGCCAGCAGGAAAACCCATGGAAAAATCCCTCTCTTGTTCCAAAGGAAGTCAGCCTCCTTTTGGGGGACAGTTTATTCCAGGAAAGCTCTCGGAATATCTTGAAGCTGCCCAGTCTGTGTCTCACTTACCGCCTCAGGGAAGGGCAGGGAAAATATCATGTGACTATGGTGACCAGTCACCCACCACAAGTAGCTAACAGTGAATAGGCTAACGAAGCAGCTTGCAAGCAACTCGAAGGCTGAAAACTGTTTAGCCAAGTGACTCAAGGAATATTTATGACAAATGACTCTACCCTCAGAAAGTTGGGTTGGTTCATTCACAACTTGTGCACAGAAATAAGGACTTGACTCATGTAAACAACTCTGGCTAGTGCAACCGGCTTCAGTCACCTCAGTCTCTCTCTTTTGGTTTTTGTTTTTAGGAAGCAAGAAATGAACTAAAAGTGGCAGCTAGCAACACCTTAGTGACTCTGGCACGCTGCTATTTCAGCGATGTCATGGTAGAGCTGATGTATCATCTGGAGCTGCCTGAGGAGTTTATTTTCATTACGTTGGGCAACCTGTCATCCGCCTATGGTATGGTCACTTCCCTCTTTTCTTTCAAAGTGATTGTTTTTCATTTAAGGACAGGGGATTATCTCTCTACCTAAAAATGTTACCGCTAAACAGAGCTCTGTTTGAGTGTGTGTGTAGAAACACAAGATTAACTGCTGTTGCTAGTTCTGGCCTCCAGATCATGAGCGATCCAGCCGGATGTGCAAGCTCTAACTTATGCCCCTGAGTGAAGTACCTGAAGGATGGGAATGAGTGGAAGATCAGGTCTAGTGGAGCTCTTCTCCACCCCACTTCCCATCCCGCCCCAGTGCTCTCTCCCCTTACTCTGGGAGTGAGTGGGGCATTGGGCACAGCTGTACACTTGTGGAGGATTCCCCTCTTCAGGGTGACTCCCCCACTGGCTTTCAATGGCTGCTTTAAAGCCATTCTGCTCTGCTTACGCAGCGCCAATGGCCTCGGAACCCATAGCATCCTGCCCCACAGTGTTTCTAAGGGTGTTGTAAGAAGGCAGAGAACAGCTGATTGTCTGTCTTCCTTCTCTTCTGGCCTTTCTCTGCAGCACTTAAGTGTATCCCTTTTGTGGGAATGATCCTGAACGTCATGATCTCCATGTTGGAGTTAGTCGAGGACAGCAGGATGAGACAAGCATTTTGTGGTGGTAAGTGCCAGCACTTCCTGTAGGTGCCCCAAATGGATCATAGAATAGAATATCAGGGTTGGAAGGGACCCCAGAAGGTCATCTAGTCCAACCCCCTGCTCGAAGCAGGACCAATTCCCAGTTAAATCATCCCAGCCAGGATATTTAGGGGGTCTTGGTACAGATTTAAGTGACTGACCAAGTCTGCAAACAGGCCCTGAACTGTGCTCCCTTCCCTGGATTGCACCAGGTGCTGCGTTCCTTGGCTCCCGTGGCACTCAGTGAAGTTGAGAATGCTCCTTACTTTGCAGGAGGTGCTGAGCATTTGTAAGTTCAGGCCCTTTGTGACTCACGCATATCGTTTAAAATAAACAGACACAAAGGCTGAAGCTGCCCCTCTGCCAGGAGGCTCCTGGGGGAGGAGGTGAAGGGAGCAGATTTCATTACTGTACATTTTAAAATCCCCTGTTTCCCACTCCTCCACCCATTCTCTCTCCTTAGTTTCTTCTTCATCATCATCATCATCATCATCATCTCCTTTCACCCTCTTTCTCTGTCTTCTCTTCTTCTCCACTTCTCTCTTCCTTTGCTTTTCAGGTGATGCTCAGTAAGGGTTAATCCTGTGCCCTTGAGGGAAATGGGAATTTTGCCATCCACTTCATAGAGAACAGGATTGGGCCCTAATTCCTCTTAGCAAGGACACTAGATACACCTACTTTTAGGGCAAAGTGCTCCCCACTACCTTCAAATCCCACTGAAGCCAATGGCAGTTAGGGGCACTGAACATCTTTCAGACAAACTGTAACTCAAGATGAAATCATACAGTGTTCGGGTTGAATAAACAACAACTGCAGAGGACGCGAGTCTTCAAATGATGGTGATTGAAAAAAGATGGAGAGATGTACAAAGAAAAAAGCCTTTTAAGAAACAAGAAATGGAATGGGGGAAAGAGAAATAGCTCCAAATTGATATGGGATTTCAGCATCTAGTCCTGATAAAAGCTGCCATGGAATTGGAGTAAACGATAGGCCTGGGTGTCTTCTCTGAGAAAGCAACTTCTCCTCATTATTACTATGTCCTTTTCACATTGCCTGTCTTCTCTCCTTCCCTGCAGTTCTGGAAAAATGCTCAAGGGCAGTGAATGGATATTTTATGAACTGGGAAAAGTGCTCATTCCCCAGAATGGGTGAATCACAATTCTGCAATCAAATTCTTCCCTTATATTGTCATGTGACCAGCAACTGGCTGACCTGTGAGGAGCTGGAGGTGAGAATTGCTGACTTTCTAAACCTTTAGCGGAAATTGTGATGTTACATTCTGTGTGTCTGGCACTCTTTGTGATGATGGCATTTAATGGTAGGTCCTTTTGGATGGAACAGAGTGTCATGTAAAACATCGAAAACCCATACGTTTATAATGTCACCACATCATGGAAATTCGGTCTGTACCTAGTGTACATGGATTCTAGTTTTGTGCACCTAATGTGCAGATGAACCCGGGATAGTGGGCTAAATTAATTCCTGGTCGAAGTCCATTCAGCCCCAGTGGAGTTACAGCAGGGATGAGTTGGCCTAGAATGCATATTAATCTGGGGAAATATTTTACCTGCTCTAGTTGTGAGGTGCATTAGAATATAATCCTGACACCAACCCTACGAGTCCTGGTTCTTTACCAGGAAATATTGGGATAGGACCGTTCCGACAGTGGAACAAGGGAAATTGCACTCATTAGAAGTAGAAAAGGTGTGCCTATTGGAAGATATTGAATGAATTCATAGGAACATAAATTCTGTGTCTCATCTATGCAGCTCAAGCAGGCCATCATCAAAGCCCTTGGTCCCATCATGGGCATCCTACTACACAAAAAGGAGCCACAAAATCCGATATTTAAGGAGATCTCATGGCTCCTTGAGCAATATAAGGAGGAAATTGATGTTTTTCACGTCACCAAGGTGAGGTCCCACTCATTAAGGTAACTGTCTCTGTGTGTGCATGTGTGAACTGCAGGAGGAATTTGCTACCAGTGGGGTTTCCTGGTCTAGATAGTGACTTGTTAGATAATAAATATGCACACAAGTTCTGGCTTTATACACATGGTGACCCAGGCAACAAGATTTGTAGGTAACTGCCTCTGATGAAAAGCATCCTCTGTTTCCTGGGGAGGAGGAGAAGGAGATAAAAAAACAAAACACCTGCACAACAAGATACTCTCTCCTTGTGACAGGTTTCAGAGGAACAGCCGTGTTAGTCTGTATTCGCAAAAAGAAAAGGAGTACTTGTGGCACCTTAGAGACTAAGCAATTTATTTGAGCATGAGCTTTCGTAAGCTACAGCTCACTTCATCGGATGCATACCGTGGAAACTGCAGCAGACTTTATATACACACAGAGAATATGAAACAATACCTCCTCCCACCCCACTGTCCTGCTGGTAATAGCTTATCTAAAGTGATCATCAGGTTGGGCCATTTCCAGCACAAATCCAGGTTTTCTCACCCTCCACCCCCCTACACAAATTCACTCTCCTGCTGGTGATAGCTCTCGTCCCCTAAAGCCCCTACTCTACTTGCGCTATATTGATGACATCTTCATCATCTGGACCCATGAAAAAGAAGCCCTTGAGGAATTCCACCATGATTTCAACAATTTCCATCCCACCACCAACCTCAGCCTGGTCCAGTCCATACAAGAGATCCACTTCCTGGACGCTACAGTGCTAATAAACAATGGTCACATAAACACCACCCTATACCGGAAACCTACTGACCGCTATTCCTACCTGCATGCCTCCAGCTTTCACCCTGACCACACCACACGATCCATCGTCTACAGCCAAGCTCTGCGATACAACCGCATTTGCTCCAACCCCTCAGACAGAGACAAACACCTACAAGATCTCTGTCAAGCTTTCTTACAACTACAATACCCACCTGCGGAAGTAAAGAAACAGATTGATAAAGCCAGAAGAGTTCCCAGAAGTTACCTACTACAGGACAGGCCTAACAAAGAAAATAACAGAACGCCACTAGCCGTCACCTTCAGCCCCCAACTAAAACCCCTCCAATGCATTATTAAGGATCTACAACCTATCCTAAAGGATGACCCAACACTCTCACAAATCTTGGGAGACAGGCCAGTCCTTGCCTACAGACAGCCCCGCAACCTGAAGCAAATACTCACCAACAACCACATACCACACAACAGAACCACTAACCCAGGAACTTATCCTTGCAACAAAGCCCGTTGCCAATTGTGCCCACATATCTATTCAGGGGACACCATCACGGGGCCTAATAACATCAGCCACACTATCAGAGGCTCGTTCACCTGCACATCCACCAATGTGATATATGCCATCATGTGCCAGCAATGCCCCTCTGCCATGTACATTGGTCAAACTGGACAGTCTCTACGTAAAAGAATAAATGGACACAAATCAGATGTCAAGAATTATAACATTCATAAACCAGTCGGAGAACACTTCAATCTCTCTGGTCACGCAATCACAGACATGAAGGTCGCTATCTTAAGACAAAAAAACTTCAAATCCAGACTCCAGCGAGGAACTGCTGAATTGGAATTCATTTGCAAATTGGATACTATTAATTTAGGCTTAAATAGAGACTGGGAGTGGCTAAGTCATTATGCAAGGTAGCCTATTTCCCCTTGTTTTTTCCTACCCCCCCCCCCAGATGTTCTGGTTTAACTTGGATTTAAACTTGGAGAGTGGTCAGTTTGGATGAGCTATTACCAGCAGGAGAGTGAGTTTGTGTGTGTATGGGGGTGGGGGGGATGTGAGAAAACCTGGATTTGTGCTGGAAATGGCCCACCTTGATTATCATGCACATTGTAGGGAGAGTGGTCACTTTGGATGAGCTATTACCAGCAGGATAGTGAGTTTGTGTGTGTGGTTTTTGGGAGGGGGGTGAGGGGGTGAGAGAACCTGGATTTGTGCAGGAAATGGCCCAACTTGATTATCATGCACATTGTGTAAAGAGTTGTCACTTTGGATGGGCTATCACCAGCAGGAGAGTGAATTTGTGTGGGGGGGTGGAGGGTGAGAAAACCTGGATTTGTGCTGGAAATGGCCCAACCTGATGATCACTTTAGATAAGCTATTACCAGCAGGACAGTGGGGTGGGAGGAGGTATTGTTTCATATTCTCTGTGTGTATATAAAGTCTGCTGCAGTTTCCACGGTATGCATCCGATGAAGTGAGCTGTAGCTCACGAAAGCTCATGCTCAAATAAATTGGTTAGTCTCTAAGGTGCCACAAGTCCTCCTTTTCTCTCCTTGTGATTTCCCAAAACATCCTGTCAACTCTGTGTCTCTCTTTTAGATCATAAGCTCCTCAGAGCAGGGGCTACCATATGTTGTCTCTGGTCAGTACCAAGTCAACTGTCAACGGTTGAAAATTAATAACAAGGAGGCTTGAGGGTCTTTGCTTTGCACTGCATAACTAGATAGATATAAAATCATTGCCTGTCTGTTTCATCTACCGTTCTATGCAGTGCTGTTGTAGCCATGTTGGTCCAAGATATTGGAGCGACAAGGTGGGTGTGATAATCTAATTGAAGATATTGTCTCACTCGCCTTGTCTCTCTATTTCATCCACCCTCAGTACCACATGAGCGAGAAGTAAGGGGCCATATTCTGTCTTCAGTGGGGCTACACAGTTGTAAATGAAGTCATGAGACAGCTCTAACTTCTTGGTAGTGATATTTACTCACCGTCTATGTTGGTTGAAGCTTTCTAGTACAGAGTATGTGGTCACTTTGGGGGTTGAAATACCCATGATTTGGAGGGAACCAATGTATCATGGACTTGTTTGATAACATCAGGGCACTACACAACTGTGTAAACATAGTAAAGTATGTAGATGACATCCGAGACATTCTGGAAGCTTCAAGCAGCAACGGAGAAAAGTGTGAACTCATGCTGTGGCCAAAAAAGCTAAAGCTGGGATACATCAAAAGGGGAATCTCAAGGAGGAGCACAGTGGTTATTTTACCCCTAAATCTGGCACTTGTCTGACGACTGTTGGAATCCTGTGTCCAGTTCTAGTGCCCACAATTCAAAAAGGGTGTTGCTAAATTGACAGAAGAGCCACAGTGACGAAAGGATTAGAAAATATGCCTTACAGAGAGAGAATCAAGGAAGTCAATCTATTTAGTTTAATACACAGAAAGTAAAAGTATAAGTAGGGGCATAGCGAGCAGATCGAGGGACGTGATCGTTCCCCTCTATTCGACATTGGTGAGGCCTCATCTGGAGTACTGTGTCCAGTTTTGGGCCCCACACTTCAAGAATGATGTGGATAAATTGGAGAGAGTCCAGCGAAGGGCAACAAAAATGATTAGGGGTCTGCAACACATGAGTTATGAGGAGAGGCTGAGGGAGCTGGGATTGTTTAGCCTGCAGAAGAGAAGAATGAGGGGGGATTTGATAGCTGCTTTCATCTACCTGAAAGGGGGTTCCAAAGAGGATGGCTCGAGACTGTTCTCAATGGTAGCAGATGACAGAACGAGGAGTAATGGTCTCAAGTTGCAGTGGGGGAGGTTTAGATTGGATATTAGGAAAAACTTTTTCATTAAGAGGGTGGTGAAACACTGGAATGCGTTACCTAGGGAGGTGGTAGAATCTCCTTCCTTAGAGGTTTTTAAGGTCAGGCTTGACAAAGCCCTGGCTGGGATGATTTAACTGGGATTTGGTCCTGCTTCGAGCAGGGGGTTGGACTAGATGACCTTCTGGGGTCCCTTCCAACCCTTATATTCTATGATTCTATGATTAAAAGGGTGTGTGATGGGGTTTACCTACCCCGCATTGGTTCAGCAGGGGTTAATCATGCTTTGTGGGCCGAGGAGGTCATGCCCCCTCATCTCTGCTCGGCATGCTTCAGCTGGACCCAGGATACAAAAGAGAGCCGCTCAGCTCAGGCTGGGATGCTGCCAAAGGGAGCAGAGGCGCATTGCAGGCTCCTGCAGAGAGACTGCCAGTGCTCCAGGATTTAGAGGCCAGCCGGACTGTGGCTGCAGCTGACCCCCAGCCAGCCAATGCCAGAGATGGAGGAGAGACCCCAGAATCCCTGAGACTCCCAGCTGCGGAAGAACGGGTGGGAAGCAGCCTAGGTGGACGAAGCATTGATCCACTTGAGGAAGCAGGCTTGACTCAGCATGCTTTGGAAGGATCCCCGCTGAGTTGGTGGCAGATACCCCTGCGCCCTGGGCTGGGACCCTGTGGAATAGGTAGGACCCAGTGGAGAAGGGCTCACCACTAGGCAACACTACCCTGCCGCAAAAGGTGCTTCTATCGACTCTGGCCACTAGGCCGCATTGCCCTGCAGCCAAGGGTGGGTCTCCTGACTTTGGCCACTAGGCCGCACTGCCATCCCGAGAAGGGCAGCCCAAGTGACTCAGGCCGTTGGGCCGCGGTCCCTCACCCAAGGGCTGCTGCACTGATCCCGACCATTAGGCGATGCTGCCCTAGGAGCCCGGACTGCTGTGGTGGCTAGGGAGACTAGGCCAGTTGGGCCGCTCCAGATCTACTTCAATTCCTCCTCAACCTGATACCACCCTGACGGGGTGGACCTATCCTGTGACAGGGTGACTTAATTACAGTCTATAATATCTTACATGAGGGACTCCTCTTATCTAATGGGCTCTTCCGTCTAGCAGAGAAAGGTGTCACTTGATCCAATGGCTAGAAACTGAAGCTAGACACTTTCAGACTGGAAATACGGCGTACATTTTTAATGGTGAGATAATTAACCATTAGAGCCATTTACCAAGGGCCGAGGCGGATTCTGACGATTTTTCAATCAGGATTGGTATGTTTTTCTAAAAGCTCTGCTCTGGGAATTATTCTGGGCAAGGTCTATGGCCTGTGTCATACCGACCGGAGGTCAGACTAGATGATGGCAAGAATCCGGTCTGGCCTTGGAATCTAGGAATCCCCTGAATCTGCTTCAGTCACTACATATGGCTCCTTTGTGTGCCCACCATCTGACTTTCGCCCTCTGTTGCAGAGTCTGAGCCAGCTCTTGGAGGTCTCTGTTGAATATAAGATCCCTCTACCTAAAGGGAAGTTTCAAGCCATCTGCAGTGCTCTGCACAACCAGGTGAGGGGTGGTTTTGCTTGGATCCCTTCAGCTTAGGCACAGCAGATCTGAAGCATATTAACACTAAAAAATCAATGGAATGATCGTGCAGAGCCTGGGGACCTCCTCATGCCTTACTGATTTCTGCAGGCTCAAGAGTAAGCAGGGAGCGGTCTCATTTTCTTAGCTACTATCCAGCTCAGTTTGTAAAGCGATTTCACCATAAGCCGATTACCAGGGGGAGTCAGAGTTGTAAAGTAAAAACTGTGGCTGTGTCTTGATTAGGTCAGCTCTGCTGCTCAAAACACTTTAGCTTCTCTTATCTAATGTATTGGTCATTGTCTTGGAGTCTTGCTGTGCATGCAGGACCATCTCCCTGGGGTTCAGACCTCTAGTTGGACAAGCAGGAAGTGGAAGCTTAGAAATGAATTGAACATTTTTCTTTTCCATTGCTTCTGATTCGTTTTTCTTTCACCATTTCCCTTCTTCCCACAGATCTGTTCTCCAGCTAAGCAGCTCAGCAGAGAAAACCACAAAGAGCTGTTCCATTGTGTACTTCTGCTAGGTAAGGGGAAGAGACTCTGAGTTACACAGTGGTTTCTTTGTAACTTCCTTACCTTTGTGAGGTACGGTAAGAAGAAGAGTTCTGCAGACAGTGAGGATGTGATTTCTTCCCTTGCAGCCCGTTCTTCTCCTGATGATCTGCTGGCATTTCTACACGAGCAGCTGGAGATTGAGCATGAGGCCGTTCGTGTGGCGTCTTTAGATTTCCTGAGAGCTATTGTTGGGGCTGACTGTAAGTAACACAGGAGCAACTGTGCCAGCTGCCCTCTTGGCCGACATGCTGAGGGTTGAGTTGAGGACATCCAGAGCTAAAAGCTTGAGCTACTCGAGATTGAGCTAAAGAACCAAGGCTGTGTAGGCACGGCAGGGCTGCAGCAGACTCATCACCTCTGCAACGGGGGCACAGAGGCTCTAGAACACACAGTCACCAGTGGTTTGGAGATCCCCTAAGGGACCAAATGCTGCCCGAAGTTACTCCCATATGGCCCCACAGAAATCAACAGGTTCAACTAAGTGCTGAATGTAGCCCAAGATATTTGTCAAGGTCTTTTTCAACTTCAAATACAGAAGTTAACTTGGGGCTAATGCATGTTAACAATAATCAGATAAAAATAGAATAATACTCCTGACTCGAGAATCCTAAGTATTATACACTCTAGACTAGATTCTGAGTCCTGTTATGCCGGTGTAAACACAGATTAACTTCAGTCACCTCAGTCTATCAAACTCCTTTATAATATTTCCATCATGGTAGTAGGATGGCACTATTTAGAGAAATGGAATTACTTTAGATTTACACTGGTGCAACTGAGACCAGAATCTGGTCCTATGTCTTCCCCACTGATTCTGTAGAGGAGAGAAGCTTGATACTATTCTTAACTAGGGCCCTTTGAAATCCAGGATTAATTCCAATGTGGAAAGTGAGTGTGTGTGGAACAAAGAAGCACTGTACACCTCTCCTTATTTTTCAGTGCCTGAGACAAGAGTTAAAAAGCTTCTGATTGTGAAGGCAGTGAAATCTACTCTCAGTGATCAGAATGCTACGGTAAGATTGTGTGTGGAACAGTGAACTATTTCAACTTTTTCAGTGTTATGGGATGAATGGATATCTGGGTGGAGCTTTCATTCCGATCCAGATGAGAGACTGCAGAATAGAGAAGGCATGTCATTCTCCTGCCGGTGTTAAATGTATCCATGTTTCTAATCCAAGGAGACAAAATCAAAAGCATAAGGACTCTCCTATCATATCCTAGCTCCTATTTCAGGCAGAAGGGCTAACAAGAAGTGCTGTGTGTAATCTCTACCCTTGCAGGTGAGGAAGGCAGCTCTTCATTTCATCAGGACGCTGCTCAGTTCAGGAAGTGTGGAGAATTGTGCAGCATGGGATCTGGTAGCATATGTTTTCAGCGAGTTCAGTGTGTCCACCAGCAAACTGGTAAGGAGAGTTCTTAACACTTAGGACTCGGTCCTACCATTCTTGCATGCTGATTGCTCCCCTTGACTTCAGTGGGAGTTTTGACTCCAGGACAGCTGGACTGAATGAATAGAGCCAGAATCGGATCCGTTATATTGGTGTAAAGTCAAGGTAACTCCACTGACTTGAGTGGTGTTACTCTGGATTTATACTAGTGTAACAGAGACCAGAATCTCACACTGGGTATTTCCATCTAACAGAGTTATCTATGCTGCTCCAACCTCTGATGAGTCATTGAACATTCAGAAAACACCATTTTTCAGTGAAAGGTTCCTGTACAAGGAAGCACATCTTTTTGTTTTAAATAGACTCTCCAAAAAACAGAACGATGCCCCGTTCTGTGGCTGTCAAAGCAGACCTAAACTATCAGCAAAACACTCAGGTTATGCAGGTTGCATAAAAATATCTTCAATCCGTATTTCTATCCATGGACACAGCCCCGGGCCCCAGACACTTTGTGCTCCATGACTGAATCCGTGATATGTATGAACATAAACAGTTCAACTTGACAGTAAGTTGTTGAAGATCTTAGCTCTGCCTGGCCCCTTTTCTACAAAGTTGGAGCTTGTGGCAATAACCACACACACATATCTCTTAAAGAAGGCTGCTTTTTCTCATCAGGCCAGTTTTGGTCCCATTGATAGAATCACACTCACTACACACAGAATGACCAAGCTGGTTGGGGCATCAGAACAAAGAGATTGGATCCCCCTGGTTCTGCAAATTTATTTCCCCTGGGCAGAATCGGAATGTTTTTCCTCAGAGATCAAAAGATGAAACAGTTTTTCAAATTTTAAAAAGTTGAACACTGTGGGGGAACTCTTTTGTGTTCAGTGAATCATTCCCTTCATTTCAGGGTTTTCCTAAGCCTGGGATCTGATGATTATGTACCCAATTATATCCCACCACCTTAATTAGTTTACAGCCAGCAAAATTAATTATACAGCAGACAGGAACAAGCACAGAACCAGACAGAGATTATACAGACAAACAATAGCAAAGTGGGAACTATAATGGGGGGAGGGATAGCTCAGTGGTTTGAGCATTGGCCTGCTAAACCCAGGGTTGTGAGTTCAATCCTTGAGGGGGCCATTTAGGGATCTGGGCCAAAAATTGGGGATTGGTCCTGCTTTGAGCAGGGGGTTGGACTAGATGACCTCCTGAGGTCTCTTCCAACCCTGATATTCTATGATTCTATGATAATGACAAGACAATACAGAAGTGAGGATTTCACATCCCAGTATTGGTAAGTGAGTTCTTGCCAGACAGGATGCTATCAAACTAAAGTTTCCTTTTACATCTTCTAGGCCCTTCCCTTTCTCTGGAGGTGATAGGCACTATCAGGACAGAATTGTATTCCTAACAGCCCAATAGCACCTGATTTCAGTGTGACTAGTTTGGAATGTGAGGATGTGACTGTTCGCTTCCTAGCTTATGGCTGCCTCTGCTGCTTAGCCAAAGGCCTTAGCCTAAGAACAGGGCCTCAGGCTGTCACAGTAAGAGAAGGCTCTTACACCAGCAGACAGTGATTTTGATTCTTTCTTTTATACCTCTATAACTAGCCAAGTGATAAGAATACACCTAAATTCTTAAAGTACAGGCCTTTGCAGACAGGCCTGAATATCTTTATCCTAACACTCACCAAACAAGATAGTGTCTTTAAAAGACAGAGTGAGGGGGCACCAAACAGGTAGAGTGAGCTAATGGGGAGAGAGAGATGAGGTGATAGGTTAGGGAAGGGTCCGTGAGGAATCAAAGGAGAAGCTACATGGCAGGGAGGGATTCAGACAGCAGGATACTGGAGGTGGGGGAACGGAAATAGCTCCGTACTGAGCAGTCTCGCTCTTCTCTGCAGGTGTTATGGCCAAGGCTGCTGGAGTATGTGGTGCCGGCTCAGTACACGGGTACTTTGAAGCCTCTTTGCAGATGCCTGAGGGAACTGGCTGAGAAAAAGCAGCGGGAAGGAGAAGCAGCTGCTTGCCTCGACTACAGTGGACGAGGTTTATAAGAGAAACTCTTTCATTTCTTCTCTCCAGGCACTATGAAATGAACAGGTTCAGTCTGCTCCAGTTCTCTCATCTGCAATCAGGAGGCTAAAATGAATGAGGGATGGTCTTGTGATTACAACACGGCCATGGGAGGGAGCTAGGAAATGTGGGTTCTGTTCCCAGCTCGCCACCAAAATTCGGATGTGACCTTGGGGAAATCACTTGATCTTTCTCTCTCAGCTTCCCCACTTGTGAAATGAAGGAGTAATTCATGCCAACCTCACAGAGGTGCTATGAGATGGAATTCATACATGTTTGTAGAGCATTCTGAGATGCTCAGACTGTAAGCACTATGGAAATGCAAATTATTATCAGCTGTATTCAACATTGGTGGGCATGTTGGAAATGGATAGGTGAAGAACATCAGCAGGACTCTCTGCAAAGCCTGGCATAATTAACGCTATTCTGTTTCTTTCCCTAGTGCAACTCCCTACACCCCAGGGGCTGCTGGCGCGACTCCTGGTGAGTAGACCATGAGAATAGGTTTTCTGTGGAATGGGACAGTTAACGATACACATTGGTTTTGTAGCTAGATGCTTGACTTAGGCTGAGGAATGTGTATGACTGGGTCTCTCTCTCTCTCCGGCCTCTCCTGAGACGCACTGTCCTGCATCCTCCTACTAGCTAGAATGCTTTCTTCTTCAGGAAGGCACTGCAGTAGAAGCAACAACTCTCTTGGATTGTCTCCACAATGAGAGTCTCTGAACTATTCCCTCCCTCAGGAACAAACTGGTATTGTGCTGACAAAACTTAGCCTGTTCTTTCTCTCTCATTGACAGGTAGTAGCCTCATCCCCTTATGAAAGAGAAGGACACGGATGTGCTGCCTTGCAGTTACTAAAGGCCCTGCACCAAACTGTCCATGCAGCAGTGGGTGAGATGTGGCTAGTAAAGATCCCGTCTCTGCTGCAGTACATTGAAGGTAAAGTGTTAGTTAGGAGGAGTGTGGTCCATGGAGAATAGAAGGGAAGCCAGAAAATGCAGCTTCGTATTGACGTGTGTTGTGCCATTCCTGTTGCAGTACGTGGGAACAGTGGGGAATTGAAATGGGGCTTCTAGGCCCACACTTTTCCTTCCTCTGGATAACTGTGAACCACTGAGGCCAATTCAAACAGGGCAGAATCAGGCCAGGAAGGTTTCAGCTGAATGGAAATGTCACAGCACTTTCCCCCACGCCTTTGCTAGGTTATTTTTTGGGAAAGTCAATACGCATGAAGCTGGAGGTTAGTGAAAGATTTTGGGGTTACATATAGAGTCTGATTTTGCAAACGGACTTTTTCTGAAAATTAAACCCCACATTTACTTTCAAGGGGGATTCAATTAAAAAACCCATAAGAAACCTGTGCCATAAAAGCTAGGTTGGCCAAGTGGGTGCCCTAGGGAGAATCTAGGTATTGTGGGCCTAATAATGTCTTTCACCAATTTTACAGTGGTACGACTCTATTGACCTCCATGGAAAAAACCCTTCAGTCAGCGCAGGCTGCGTCTAGACGATGGCGTTATGCCAGCAGAGCTCCAGTGACGGAGCTGCGCCTGTCTAGTCTCTGGGGAGCAGGACAGACCCTAGGTGCAGCACAAGCCCGCTATGTTTCTCATGAACGTCGAACCCCCCCATGGACAAGCGGGTTTGATATTCCAAAAAAGATTTTAAAAAATGAGCTGTATCTTCCCTCCTTGCTGCGGCTGTACAGAGTCCCCAGCACTACACTGTGCCGCCATTAAAGAAGGCTAGGTTAGAACTGGACACTCAGAAACAGGGCCAGATTCTCAGCTGATGTAAATCAGTATAGTTCCATTGACTTCAGTGAAGCTACACCGATTTACATCCAGTTCGGATCAAGTCCAGAATCTCTGATTCTGCAGGAAAAGTTTGTATTCCTACTAAACCCAGTCTTCTGATGTGCTGAAGAGTTTTGTGAGTTGCTCAGCACCCTCAGCTCCCATTCAAGTCAAGCGGAATTGGGAGTGCTCAGCATCTCACTCCTGGTGGGTTGACGGACCCTGAATAAAAATGCCAGCAGGGTACGTAAGATCTGACGAAGTGAGCTGTAGCTCACGAAAGCTTACGCTCCAATAAATTTCTTAGTCTCTAAGGTGCCACAAGTCCTCCTTTTCTTTTTGCGGATACAGGCTGAGACGGCTGCTACTCTGAAACAGGACATTTTCTGTTGGTCCAACAAAGAACGTCGGCGCAGGTCCCTGTGACGGCGCAACGACTCACCCCTGCAGCGCCTCCTGCTGGCCATCTGGGAATTAGCTCTTTCCAGCACAGAGCACCCTCTGCAGGCCCGTGTCCCTCTCAGACGCCGGTGCCCTTTTTACCCAGGGTGCTGCGCCCTGGCAGTACCCCCTCAGTCTCTATGGGTCTCCCTTCTCTGGGGAACGCCCAACCCTCTAATCCCCACCTTGCCTCAGTCTGGGCCCCTGCACCTTGGGGCAGATTGCAGTGTAAGAGCCAGTCACCACAGGCAAGGGGGTTTGGGTCTGCTGCCTTTCCCTGCAACCCAGTACCCCTATGGGCCTTGGGCCAGGCCCGATAGCCTGGGGAGTTGCCAGCCTAGAGCTTCCCTGCTCCTCTGGCCTTTCCCCAGCCCAGCCCAGCCCACCCTCATTCCCAGTACCCTTTCTGCAGGCAAGCCCTACTCCCTTCAAAACTAGAGAGAAAGACCTTCTCCTACTGGCCCATGGCCCTCTTATAAGGGCCAGCTGGGCCCTGATTACCCTGGCTACAGCTGTAGCTGCTTTCCCTGTCAGCCCAGCTCTTGTTAATCCCTTTCATAGATTCATAGATATCAAGGTCAGAAGGGACCATTATAATCATCTAGTCTGACCTCCTGTACAACGCAGACCACAGAATCTCACCCACCCACTCCTGCGAAAAACCTCTCACCTCTTTTCCTCCTACAGCCCTCGCCCAGGGCTGTTTTAAGCCCCGCAGGACAGGAGCGGGATGACTCTCCCAGAACCCAATAGGTACAGTTCCATTTTGCCTTGAAAGCCCAGGTATGTTACAGCTTGGCAGACCAGGAGTTTTAGAAGGACTGATTGCAAAGGAGATACCTGGGATGACTCTTCTTGCGAATCCAGGTGACATTATTGTTTTGCCTCCTGCTTTATAGGAAACACAGAGAATTCCCTGGACTGTGCACGGTGGGAGCACATGCTGCTAAAGGTAGAGGATGGCTTTCAGATGTATTGTCACAGTCCTCTCTTCCCCCACCAAATATATCAGCTGGGGGAAAAATTAATGATAAATTATTCATTATCAGCAGAGCTGGTCAAACCATTTCATTTGCAACTTTTGTTCAATTAAAAATGGCCTTTTTATTTTCATGGGACATTTTCAAATTTTTCAGGGTTCTTTTTTTTTTTTTTTTTAACACACACACAAAAAAAACCCAAAACAAAATAACCCCAACCCAAATAGAAAATGTTTAGTTTTTTGAAACTGAAGCTGTTTTTTTTTCCAGTTGCTTTGCTGTTTGTCTCCTTCCCCTTTCCCCCCTCCCCCTCCCCTGCTTTTCAATCACAAAGTGGAAGAGGGGGAAAAAAGCACGGGGATGAGGGATAAAGGCAAGGAAATGGGGAAAACAAAGAATTGAATAATGGTCATCTTTGATTTCGAAAAGCAAAATATTTTTGTGTTTTCACTTTTCATTTGTATGTTGAAAAATCAAGAAAACAAAAAAATCCCACTTGTTTTGTGAAATGGCCTTACTATTGTTCAACCAGCTCTCGTTATAAATCCCTCTGTATTACCCCTGGGAACAACACAAAACTTAACCAGAAACCCAGCATGCTAATGGTGCTAATGCATCACTGGGGGACGTCTAAAGGATTTTTTTTCTATTTGCCACTCAAAAGAAAACTTGCTCTGAGAAACCCAAAAAGGAAAAGAGACAAGACAAGGTTTGGTGTCTGTATCTCATGGAGAAGCCTTTGTGGTCAGAAAGAGCTCTTTACAGCCTCATGTAAATCCAGACAAGGAAGATTTTTATGGCGAGGGCTGAAAATGAAAGGAAAGGACCTAGTAACAAAGAAGCCCCAGAAGGTTTGGAGTTCCATTTGGGGTTGGATTACACTCTAGAATTTCCCATTCCAGATCCAGCCTCATTTGAAATTCTTTGGGCTCAAAAATCAACTAAGATTAGGTTCTCTTGTGAGGTTTCTGATATTTCCTGGCTGCTGTTCAAAAGTCGGGCCTGAAACAGCAAAGTGCTGAGAGTTACTAACCTCTGGCTGACTTCAATGGGAGTTGAGGGTGTGACCCCGGGTCCTTTGGGTACCCACTGGCAGAGGCCACAGGAGTGCATAGGGTTCCCAGGATTCCCTGGATCTGATCTCTATATCATCAAAGGGTGTCATGTAAAGCCTTTCCTGGATGCCTGTGCCACACTGCATAATCCTCATAATCATTGCACAGTGACTGGATGGATAATATCTAAGGCGTTATGGTTGTCTACTGAAACTGATGCTTTGAAGGTCTGTGCGTTGGGGCTGGTCACCAGAAGGTGATAAAGAAGTTTCTTTCAGGCAGAAGATGCTTAGCTGCTTGAATGGCTGTATGTAGACTGAGTAATTATTCACAGTGGATGCTAATCAATAGAGCAAAATTCTAATCAAGTGATTGCAAAGTCTCCAGAGGAGATTCGAGACAAGAAAAACAAAGAAACAATAGGGGGTACCCTGTTTACAAGCGGACAATGGATGCTTGGAACTATATCTGGAGGTCCAGAGGTATCCTGCACCAGGTATCCTTCACCTATTGGACAAATTGCCAACTGGCTTGTCTTATGAATGGAGGATCACATTTGGTCTGGGTGTTTCCTGCTGGGAGAGAGATTTGGGGGAGCTATCCCTTGTGAGACAGGGGACTGTTTGGTTCTTTAAGTTGAAGCTCTAGAAGTGTGTTAGGATTTTATTTTTATGTAACCATTTGTGTACATTAATTATTCTTGCTGCTTCTCAAATCTCTGATCTTGGTGAATTAAACTCTACTTCTTTTCACTGTCAATGTATTGAAGTGTGTGAAATGGAGCGGTGATGCTGAGGTGAAACTGGTAAGGTGGTGTGTAGCAAACCTCTGAATTCTGTGAGTGTCCAGTGGAACAGGGGCTGGACATTCTGGGGATGTCCAGAGGGCGAGCGGTTGGAGTGTACTGATTGCTTATCTGTGGTAGGACAGTGGATCCTGGACGGGGTGAGAAGGGTGTGCTTGTGTTTCCTGTGACTGGCAGAGTCAGGAGCTGACACTTGGCAGGTACAGAGAAGGCTTCCTCATGCTAAGGGCAGGTGGTAGTGAGGTCCCTCACAACCCTGGGTACCTCGGGAGGTGTCATAAAGGATCCATAGCACTTCAGAGAAGGTGCCTGGTCCTTCGTAGTCCAGGGCCCTTTGTTCAAAGTTGACTAGACCCATCATCCATCCACTGGAAAATCACTCCTCGATGGTCAGATGTCTTGGCTCCATCTCATTCTCCAATTCACTGTCCATCTGGGTTTGGGGACTGAGAGGAATCCTCAGGCAAAGGTTCAAGTACAAGAGGCAGAGGAAGTCTGGGTTGTCAATGTTTATAGTTCTCAATAGGGAAATAATCTTCCCAGGACACCTGAATATTGGAAAGTTTACAACAGAACAAGGAAGCAAAAACCAACCAACCAACCAAAACCCCAAACCCCACAACAGCCCCCACATTCTTGCAATTAACCATCTGCTTTAACTCTGGTTTTACACGCAGTTCCTAAGAACATCTCTGGAGATGATAGACGACAGTGCCTGGAGCAGCCAGATATCCCTTGAGTTGAGCTGGCAGATGGCCGGCTATGCCAGCCCCTCCAAAGAGAAGGTTTGTTCTCTGTTAAGGTTTAGTTTCTAGTTACTTTCCCCTGAAATTCTGATTGGAGGGCTGCATAAGGCTTCTCTCAAGGTTTCATTATTTGATATTTTATTCTGCGTATAAAATTTGTTTGTACTTATTCCCTGCTCTCTTGCCCCCCTGCCCTTCCAATATTTGCTTGGACAGGCTGCTTGTCTGTCCTGCATTGTTGGTTCTCTGGCTGGGCTAGACGATGGGATGTTTCTGCAGCATGGGTGCTTGGACTTGGCTGTCTTGTTCCTTCCTGAGTGTTGCTGAGCTGGGTCTGTACTGACAGGCACGTTGTGTTCCTGATATCCCAGGGCTGGTCTCTTTCTTTCAGAGTTTCCTGTATAAGGCGCTAGGAACGTCCTTAGCAGCTTGTCAGGACCTGGTCCATGTTAAATCACAGATTCATACACTTCTGACAACAGCAGATTATATGGAAGCCCCTGAGAGACAGGTGAGGCCTCTGTCCCTCTCTCCATTTTACCAAGTAATCCCTGAATGCTCCCTGTGGGGCTCAGCTCTGAGTTGGCCTGGGACAGATGCCATTTTGCTTCCTATCCTCTTGATTGCTATTTCACTCAGCGCCCGCTCCCCATGTGTCTCAGGCCCGATTGGCACTTTACACCACTTTGGGTGAAAGGAATGGACTCGTGGGCTCTATCAGACACCTGGTTCGATCCTAACCTGTATTTCTCTTGGGTGACAGGGAGTCGTCTCCATCCTCGCAGTCTGTGCTGCGAGCCACTTGGACCTCACCTTGAAGGCACTTCAGGAGTTTGGGGCTGCAATGAGCCAGGTTAAGATTTCTGGGTTCGTCAGCCGCCTGAAGGTAAAGGAGCCAGGGGGTTCTCTCAAACTTCCTCTCCCTCTAAAGCAGGGGCAGCAGCCCCACGGTAGTGTCGGCTCCGGTCAGCTAGCATTGTCCCCCAGTGTATGCGTTCCACGTGATGCCTGCCGTTAAGCAGACAGGAGCACGATGTGGAGCTGGGGTTCTCTCAAATGATTTTCATCGTCTGATGTCTCATGGCTTGAGCGCCCCTCCCATGCACAATGTGTGGGAACTACATCAGTTGCTTGCATGGAAAAGCATTGAAGGTATTTTTAACTGTTTTTTATCCCAGGTTAGTAGCTGGAAATGAGGAGGTGTTGCAAGCAACATGTGGCTTACCAACCCGCTTTAGGTAGACCATCAGTGGTCTACGGATGACAATTAGGGAACCTCTGATTTAGAACAGTAGTTCTCAACCTTTCCAGATTAGTGTCCCCCTTTCAGGAGTCTGATTTGTCTTGTGTCCCCCAAATTTCACCTCACTTAAAAACTACTTGCTTACAAAATCAGGCATAAAATTATAAAAGGGTCCTAGCACATTATTCCTGAAAAAAAGACTGCTTATTTTCCCATTTTTGCCCTAGAATTAGAAAATACATCAACTGGAATCTAAATATTGTACCTGCATTTCAGAGGGCAGTATATAGAGTAGTCTAAAAAAGCCATTGTATGAAATTTGAGTTAGTAACTTTGCAAGTGCTTTCTTTGTCGTCTGCTGTAAAACTAGGCAAATATCTAGATGAGTTGATATACCCCCTGGAAGACCCCTGGAGACCCTCAGGGGTACAGAAGTCCCCCTGGTTGAACACCACTGATCTAGAGGATAGAGCAGGAGACTAGGCCTCTGGGCTCCCATTGCTGGCTCTGCCATTTACTCACTGTGCAGCCTTAGGCAAGACATTTAGCGCCTGATCTTGTACCCACCAGTGTCAATGACTAAGCTCCCGTGTACTCCACTGCTGTTGGTTCAGCCTTTTCGGCTCTCTGGGTCAGAGTTACCCAGTGGGAATGATGGCGATGGGGCGGCGAGTTCTATGGGCTCATGGTGCCCGGGCTCCAGCAGTATTCAAGGCTCGGGGGCCCGGCTCCACCAATGTTTGATTCATTCCAAGTCCAAATAAATCAGAAGAACTTGTCTCTAGTGATGTTTCCTACTGTCTAGGATTACCACCATGGGACAAGAGGCAAGACTCGCCGCACCTTGATGCTGACATACAGCAACGTGGCTGTCCATGCTCCAAAAGAGCAGCTTCTCTCCCGAGTAGAGGCAGACATCACAAGGAACATCATTCACCATTACAGAACCAGTTGTCAGGTAAGAGCCTTTGCATGACAACTGTGAGGGGCATTACCCTGAAGTTATAGAATTGCCTCTGAGTTTATAGAGAGAGGGCTTGTATTTTCTAAAACTCTCCTTTGAGCAATAATTTGTCACATAACTGAAATTTAAAACTGTAATGGATGGAGCGTGAGCTGTCACATGTTGTATCACTTTTGTTGCTCTTCTTTGTGTTTTCTCTAGTTTTTCTATAGTCTTCTGAAATTCTGTCGAGCACAGCTACACAGTAATTCACATGGAGTCACACTCAGGCTATTCAGAATAACACTCTAACTCCCCTAATATGTATGTGTATCTAGCTCTATCTTTTGCTAGCCAAGAGAGAATGGTGCTAACTTGTATTTAGTTTCTTTGCTGTCACTCTGTTTCTTGGACTCACTACTTCCCTTCCCTCTTCTCTGTCGTCTTGTTTGTCTGTGTGCTCGTTATTTCTGTTCCCTAGGTGTCTGACTGCTGGTACTGACTCTCCTCTCAGTGCAACCTCGCCACGTCACTTTGCCATTCAGTTCTGCCCTGTCTAAGTGAGAATCTCATTTAGCCTTTGTCAAAAAAGTTGATCACAGTTGAACCAAACGGATATCTTCCAGAAGTTCACAAATGCAAATATTCCATAGGATGGCCCCTGATCTTGACCTCTGCAAAACACCCCCTCTGGATACGTTTCCTGCCTTTTGGAAGATTTAACAATCATGATTTCTCTCTGCTCCATATTCACCAGCCAGGCCATTTTGAGGATGCGTGTTATGTGGGACTATAGACATTGCTAATAGCTGTTTTGCATTTTGTTTTTCAGGTGCTGGGCATCGCTCTTACAAACAAGGTAAATTCTAAATAATCTGCCCTCGGCTCTTGCCTTTTCTATCCACAAGTTGCTTGTTTAAATTGCACAGAGCTTGATTTCCTTGCTACATCAAGCAGGAGTCCTGGCTGCTCTGGTGTAAGTGGCCCTGGATTTCTTTCATGAACCTGGGTTTTCTCTTCTTCTGAGGTGGGTGCAGAGCCAGGGTCCTCTGCCTTCTGGGGTCTGTGGACACCTCTCTCCTCTCCTGTGGCTAGATTTAATTCCTGACCTTTATCTTCTGGACTCTGGTTCTTCTCTCCGTTTCTCATCCACATCCTCTTGTTTCTCCTTCTGGGTTATGTAGGACATGCACCTAAAATTAACCCTCATCCAGAATGTCACGGAGATTAGCTGTGCCATTTTGGAGACCAGAGACTCCCAGGAGTTCGAATTCTCTTACAAACTGGAGCTCCTTGGCTACATGCTGGTGAGTGATGAGGAGCTTTGAGGACTGAAGTACAAAGGAGTTTGTTGTAATGTCATCAGACTGGGTTTCCAGGTAGATGTTGTTTTATCCACTGGCTGTGACTGTACCACTGCAGTCTCATGAGCTACCTGCATGGCACCCAGAATGCTGCTGGGTCCACTCTGAGCTTGGCAGGGATGCCGACCTATTGTGGGCTGTAAGTGGCAGGAATGGCTTGTGTCTGGGGAGTTATCTTTCTGTCTCCGTATAGCCTGCAGATGGCCCTACGGTCCATTTCTGAGGCAGAGAGACTGCCGAGCACGGTGTCTGTTTATTACAGGTCTGGCATATGGCCCTGTTTCAGGGTGTGAGAGGAAAGCCTCTCTGCCTTTCAAATCCATTTCCCATTTTTTTAATTTCCCTATTCGTGCATTTCAGAACTTCATTAAAAAGGAACCACTGGATTCCCTGGCATCTCCAGTTCGCTACAAGGCAATTCTTGCCATTAGACATCTGAGGTAGGCTATTTTCTGCCATATTTCCTGGCACTGTGATGTCGTCTTTGTTAGTTCATGAGTGCCAGGTTGGGAGCAGTTTGATGCCTGCCGGGTTTGGCTCACATGCTGCTCACCAGCAGAACTTTAGTTCTTGAGGGTTTGAATGTGTCCATTTGGAGGTTTGTGCTTGAAAGACACAAACTTGGAGGTTGTGGGGCATGCAGTCCAATGCAGGAGAGTTCAGATGGGGAGGGAGGTGTCTGACTTGCTGGCAGGGGGAAGGAAGCTAGTGGGTTTCTCTAAAAAGGGGACTTGAAGCTTTAGCTTTACTTCTCAATGAGCCAATACTTAATAGAGGTGCAAAGAGGTGCTCAGCTGCAAAGTGAAGGGTTGTTTGCATTTGGGGTTTTAGATTGAGACAATCTCCAGTCATTGGACCCATTTCTTTTACTTGGAGCTGGTACTGAGTCTAATGCATGACTTTTCTCTCTCTCTCTTTCTTCTGCCAGCAAACTCAAACCATCTTTGACCTTGAAGGAAAACCGTGAGCTCCTTCATCAGTGTTTCAAAAGTTTGTTTCCCCTCCCTCCGCTGGAGAAGATGATGAAAGAGGAAGGTGAGACAGCAAAGGATGCTCTGCCTATACAGGTACGTGACAACAATTCTCCTCAGGCACCATCCACTGTATTTCTGCCCAGCAGACACTGGGTGATGGCAGTCACACATGGCCTCCCTGGCAAGGTTATGGTTAGCTTTCCCTAGCCCCCAGTCGTCCCCTCCCCCGCCCCACACACACACAAATTATCTGTGCTGAGCCTCACTCCTTCTCTTCTGGTTTCAGTCACTGTACATAGAGTCCTTGGAAGCCCTTGGCAAGCTAATGAAGACTTTGCTGGAGGAAGAACCAACCGCACACTGGTTCCAGGAAATGTTTCAAGTGAGTAGACCATTGAACCATGGTGAAGATTGTTTGTTTGTTTGTTGTGTTACTGCAGGGAAGAGTCAGAGATTTAGGGGGTCAAGCTTCAGTTGTGGAGGAATTTTCCACAATGGAGTGAATTGTCGGGGGAAAAAGCACCAAATTCTTCCTGGGATAAGCAGGCATGTGCCTTGCTGAAATCCACAGAAGCTATGCCATTTTATGCCAGGGCTGGATTGGGACCAACTTCTTACAATGTAGTTGACACTACTTGGACCGGCAAGAAAATCACCACTGCAGTAGCCAAATCCAAGAGAACCAGTTGAAACTGATCACTTCTTCAAAGAGGAATTCATTCATATTGAGTTAAGCCCTGTGTATGGAAACTCATCCAGAGGAGACTTCCTGTTCCTCAGACATGAACAGAATATCTTGAAGAGCTGAGGGGTGGGGAGTTTGATGCACCTTCAGTATAAAAATGAAGTTCTAAAAGGAGCTGGGCTTCGAGGGGGACTTCTCTGCTCTTCTTCAAATTAATAAAAAGAAACGCTCCTCTCTGTCATTTGGCCACTCAATGTGGGAGAAGTTGCCCAGGAAACAGAACACAGCAGCAGACATCAAACAGCATGCAATGTGGTAGACAGCTCCCATCAGACAGTCGACAGGAGACATCACGTACACAGGCCCAGGTTCATCTCTCATGTAACTCCTTTGTCTTCAATCACTCAGAGGTGAATCTGGTCCCTGGCACTTCCATTAGACATGTAATTCCTTCGCTCCATGGAGGTCGGGTGCTTTGGAGAGGGATTTTAGTGACTATTAAACCTGTTTAAAAGGAACTTTTGGGAGGGATTTTCTGGTACTAACTCTGTCCATTCCCCTGCTCTGCCAACAGCTACTAGAGACATGGCTCCATTCAGAGAAGGAGTGGGAGAGAGAAAGGGCCTTGCAGGCCACCATCCAGCTGCTGACTGCCTATCAAGAGACAGTTCATAGCACAGTGAGTATAGCCTTCCTTTTCCTTGAGCTGACTTCCCTGCTTATATCCGATCTGACACTCAGTGCAAATGCATGAAAAAAGCTTCCAGGGCAGCAGCTGGGATCTCAAAGTGACTAAGATCCCTCTGCTTCTATAAGAGAGAGGTTTACACAACAATGCTGTGACCACACTCCGGGCAGACTGCAAGAAGTAGAGGGCAGACGATCCCCCAAACTGATGGCTTATTCTAGAATTACATGCACCAAGTCAACAGCAAAAGAGCTTCCACCCTAGTTAACAAAATGCCAAACACGGTCCCCTTTTGGCATTCCAGACCTAGGCTCCCATCTAAACAGCCCAGTCTAATATAGTGAGGGGTTACTGAAAACCTGATTCACCATATGTGAGGTTCACCCATCATAAAGGACCAGATGCTTATCCCCAGGTCAAGGTGAATCTCAGGTCTTTCCCAAATAGCATGCTGCCAGCCAATCCTTAATAACGAAATTGAAGATTTCTTCTTAAAAGAAAGAAGAGAGTTACAAATGGTTAAAAGATCAATATCCATACAAGTGACTGTCAATGTTCATAGTTCAGGATCACAACAGTGATGGAATAAACTGCTGGCTTGTACAAGTCTCTCTGGAATCATCCCAACAGATCAGAATCCAAAGGCAGCTTAGATGTAAAGACTGTTAGTTTTTCCATGCATTTTCCAGGTTCTTTCAAATGATGATTTGGAAGCTCTCTGTCCTATGGCTTACACTTTCCCTGTTCAAAGTTTCAGCAGACTAGAGATGACAGGATGAGGCCCGAGCCTTCTCTTTTCTAGCTATTCTAGCAGGCTGACAAGCCTACCTCACAAAAATGGTTACAGCAGGACCTTCCCCCGAGAAAGACTAGGCAATGCAGATCGCCTCCTGTACTTTGCTTTGAAGATAATCTTCTATTTCCTGTGCATACACAGTAAACTAGTTACTCATTCGCATAAGGTGTGGATTAGCCGTTCTTCCATTATAACACAGAGAGTTAAGCTGAAGACAATGTAGAAATTATTAGTTTCCTGCAGTATCTTACATCTTTGATTTTAAGGTTAACTGAACACTTTGCACACATAATGAAGACCTGAAAGGGAATGAGCATCGACAAGCTAATTTGGTTACATTGTGAAACTTCTAACCGCGTATAGATCAACACAGACAAATAGACTGAGCATCTATTGTTCATTTTTGAATGAGTTGAGGATTGCTAGTCTAATCCATCTCTTTGAAATTCACATGCAAGTGAACTGTCTTGATACAGTGGAAGTGCCTCTTGTTAAGTTATTATGGGTCATACACAGGTTGCCTGGTCTGCCAGTGTCACAAATGCATTCTTGGTTCTTATGCTCCCAGGGTGGTAAAGGAAAATTTCTATTTAACCAGCTAAGAACATAAAACATAAGAATGGCTAACCTGCCTCCCGCAAAAGAATGGTTCATCTGGCCCAGTATCCTGTCTTCTGACTGCATTGTGTGAAGATATGCTTCCTTTGGTTTGTTTTAAACCTGCTGCCTATTAATTTCATTGGGGGACCCCTTGGTCTTGTGTTTGGTGAAGGGCTAAATAACACTTCCTTATTGACTTTCTCTACACCAGTCATGATTTTATAGACCTCTAGCATATTCCCTCTGAGTCGTCTGTTTTCCAAGCTGAAACGTCGCTCTTTTTTTAATCTCCCTTGGGTGAGAAGTTATCCCATAGGCCTAATTTTTGTTGCTCTTCTCCGTATTTCTTCCCATTCTAATACATCTTTTTTGAGATGAGATGACCAAAACTGCACGCAGTATTCAAGGTGTGGGGGTCCTGTAGATTCCTATCGTGGCATAATGATATTTGCTGTCTTCTTATTGATCCCTTTCCTAAGGGTTCCTAACATCTTGTTAGCTTTTTTGACTGCATGTTGAGCGGATGCTTTCAGAGAACTGTACACAATGACTCTGAGGTCTCTTTCTTGAGTGATAACAGCTAATTTAGACCCCATCCATTTCTATGTACAATTGGGATTATGTTTTCCAATGTGCATTACCCAGTACAGAACAGGAATCAGGGGCACAATGTTACCAGATGTGCCTGTTACTTTGGGGTAGGCTCATTGATTAGGGTTACTCTTCTTGGGGAGGGTGTCTGTAATTCTATTAATGTGCTGCTTATGTCACTTGTGTGTTCATAGGGAGCTCTACTCCTTCCTTCTGCAAGTGCCCTCCCAATGGAGCGACCCTGCAGGACCTCGGTTCCCCAGGGCTGGGTTCCTCCAGCCCTAGAACTAGATGAACACGCACGCACGTACGCTCACAGTAGCAGAGCAAGTCTGAGCGGACCAGGTCAATCAGCACTCTCCAGCTGATCCTCTCATATGTCCCTGTACTCAATGGGCTGGGTTAAGCAGCACTTTCAGCTGCTCCCCTCTTATGTGCCCCAAGTTTAACACATCCCTATCCCACTTCCACATTACAATTGTACTGGTAGTAACCCACTTCATGAGCAAACCCCACAGTATTTTTGGGCGCTACCGGGACCTTTAGCTTAGGTAAAAGAAGGGTTGCTGCAGAGTAAATGGGGGAAGCGGAAAATACAGAGTAAAATTTGGAGAGCGAGAGAGAGCGAGAGAGAAGCAACCAGCTGAACCATAAAAGTTATTTATTGAATAATAGTGATAACTACACAAGGAGGGCTAAACAAACATAATGGTTACATTTGAAAGGTTAATACCTGAGGAAGAAAAGAAAACGGAGGGGCGAGGGGGGGGGGGGAATCTCATCCACTCCATGAGGCTTGAACTGGGTGGGGTTCCCAGGTAATGGTGGTAGCTCCGGGTCCTGAGTGCTGGAGACAGGCAGAGCCCCCAGCACAATCAGTCAGGAGATGGAATCCCAGTGGAACTGATGCAGAGTTTGGGTCTATACATCAGAACCCTTACTTGGGCATAGGTAGGGGGTTTTGTAGAGAAAATACAATGGTTCAAGGGAGAACACTAGATTTGTTTATGGGTAAACTAATGGGTTTTCAAGGGTTTTCTTTAGGCTAGACAATAGGAGCTGATCACTCTTGGCTATGGGTGGTGGTTTTTTCCAGGGAGCTCACAAGGCAACTAGGCTGCTTCAGTATTTTAGGATAATAAAGATTTATTACTAGAATTGGTCTGATAATTGCTGAGCTAGGTGTGTGCAGGCATAGGTTCATTAGCATCTGGAGCAGGGATTCCCATGATGCAATGCGTCCCTGCTTTTCTGGTCCCAGAGTTCAGTGCGGTTCTCTGTTCCTCATTCTTCATGCTAATTCCTATCCCATCTTTCATGCAGATGAGGCTAGGGGAGTTGTCTCTGTTCTTCATTCTGTATGCAAATGGAGATGTCTTAATCTTGTCACCCTTCTCAGGAGGGGTGTAGGTGTGTCTCCCAACACCCTTCATTGTTCTCTGCAAGCCTTTTCTCTGATGGGTTTTGGTTCAAACAGAGACTGGTGGGGGCGGGGGGTGTCTTTCATGAGTCAGACAGGCTAGATACTGTGCCCTGGTTCCCCAAAAAACACAGAGCTGACTGGTCTGAACAGTAAGGATGGCAAGTGAAGTCTAGTCCAACTGGAGACCATTCATTCTTCGTTCTTTGTTCTTTTTTCATTAGACTCAGGGAACTTTTGATCAGTTTGGATCTCTGATTGGACTAATAGCACCATACAGCTGTGATTCGCTGGCCACGTCCCGTCAGTGGGTGGTTGACTGTATCAGCTGCCTTCTCTGTATACAAGGTGAGGAGACCATTAGCAGGTATAAGGAATTCTTCACCTTCTTTCACTGTTGTAATGTCCATTTGTCTGCCTATCTAGTTCTTTCTGTCCTGTCTGTTGTCGCTTTGATAACAGAATGGTGGGCATCTTGTAAATACCTCATTAGAAGAGAAGATTCTGATGTGTAAAGAGCCTAGCACACTTTTAGGAACTGTACAACTAATAAATGGTCTGCATACAGGTAGATAAGGGCTAAATTCCTTAGGGCTTGTCTACACAGGGACAGTAAGGAAAGTTAATCCAAATGAACTAAAGGTGTACATTTCAAGTGCATGAGGTAAATGGCATTAAACACATGTGTGGATGCTCTGATTCTGAATTAAAATGGGCCTTATTAATTGTAGTGAATTCCATGAATGAAACTAACCTGAATGAAGGCCACTTTAATTCTAAATCAGTGTGTCCCCACAGGTGTTGAATGAAGTTGAACGAATGCATTTTGAAAATGAATGGGGATTAGCTTTCTTGAATATCTCCATGGAGACAAGCCCTTGGTACTAAACATTTTCATTCTCTTTACCCTGCCACTGGCTGGATTGGAGGGGTTTCCTGGAATAATTCTGTAAACAAACAGTTCTTCCAGCAGCCCTCTGCCATGAGCATTCCGAGCGACTGGAGTAAGTAGAGGCCATTTTTCCCCTTTGTGAAAGAGTAGGATATTCTTTTCACCTAATTCTTTTCACCAGATATTAAGGGATAGAGCTTGGTTATCGTTTTAGGCCATTTCCAATGAGGGTGACCAGACAGCAAATGTGAAACCTCGGGACAGGGGGTGGGGGTAAGAGGAGTCTATGTAAGAAAAAGACCCCAAAATGGGGACTGTCCCTATAAAATCGGGACCCCTGGTCATCCTATTTCCAATGATTCTTAATCAGTCCTAAAAACAGTGTTGGTGATTCAGAAACAGAATAAGGGACTCCAACCTTTGAATGTACAACATAGTAATCCCAGCATTGTTTAGAAGTGACTGATGATGAGCCTGGGTTTCTTGCCAAAGTTTTTTGTCTATCCCCGTCTCTTTTACAAGGAGAGTTTGGTGGAGGGATTCACCTCTAAACTGGAACCTCTGATCTACCTGCATGAGTTGTACTTGAATAGGAGCTTAGATGTAAATAGTGAGAGCAGAGAGACTACTGAAACCAGACACACACACAAAGCTGCTCCAAGCTGAATACAGTGCTTGTTCAATCCTGGATCATTCACAATAACATACCACTACTGTTAACGTTCAGACATTTTAGGGTGTAATCCCGACTCCATTCCAGTCAACAGGAGTTTTGCCATTGACTTCAGTGGGGCCAAGATTTTACACTATGCTGATGACAACATAGCACATGGATCCTCCCGTATGAAGATCCATGCAGTAGGGGTTCAGTTTCCTTAATGGTTACAGTACTTTTTCTCCTTTTCTCCACTCCAGGCCAGTCCATAAACCTGGGCTCAGCAGAGGAGGAGCTGAGATGTCTCCGTGAAGCACTAACAGCTCCAGACCCCGAGGCTCTGTTTCAGGCATCTTCCAAAATGGCCAGGGTAACTGACTCAAAAAGCTTGTGCGGATGTGCGAGTGACCAGGCACCGTTCATTTGACATTTGCTCTTTCATGATGCCTTTCCGTACTCGGAGGGAGCTGTGGGAGCGGGGCGTTGGCTGCTAGTAACCAGCAAGATGCTTTTCATAGATGTGTGCTCTGAATGCCACGTAAAAACCAGATTCCAAAGAATGTTGTACGCCCATGAAAATGCGCACGCGGATGCACACGCATGTACCTATCCAGCAGGGCCGGCTCTTGCTTTCTCACTGATCCAGAGCAGTGAAGCACAAAAAATAATGAAATAAAAGAGCCCCCATGCCGCCCTAAGATTGGCCGGAACACCGCCCCTTGCAATCTGCCGCCCCAAGCACGAGCTTCCTTGGCGGGTGCCTGGAGCCGGCCCTGCCATCCAGCCACCCAGGAGAAAAACTGTGTTAGTGGAACATCAAGCTGAGAAACCACCCAGGATTCATTCCGTCACCTTGTGGGTTTGCCTTCGCCGATATTTGTGTGCATGCCTCTCTTGACTGACTTCTATATGCTGTAAAAAGATGCAGTGTATGTAAGAGACTACAAAGGGAAACTTACCTCCTGCCTATCCAGTACAATGTTGTGCTAACTATGCAACAGAGTCTTTGCCTCTAACCTGATATCATTAGTATAGAAGACAAAAATGTAGTCTATAGACTAGAGAGAGAATTGTAATCCCAAATGGCGAGCTAGACAGGAGGCTAATTCACCATTTGCTGATGCAGGTATATCTTTTTTTCCATTTTTAAAAGTGCTGGAGCCAAACATCATTGCGGTCTCTCCTGTTTTTGATTTGTTCCCAGGTTGTTAGTGAGTACTTTCCCTCCGAACAGGCCACAGACTTTATTGCGGCCACATTGGGTGGTCTGCTGTCTGCTAGCCCCACCTGTGCCACGGCAGCTGGACTATGGATGAAGATCATCCTGAAGGAGTGTGGAGATGCCATGCTGGACAAGGTAAAACTGGGAACTGGAGAGCTTTTCTGCCTAATCTCTAGGCTTTTTGATCTTTGCCCTCATGTGTAAGGAAGAAAAATCTTGCTGTTTCTCCCCCTCGGACATAGAGTCGATTCCATCTCTGTTCCTACCCTAAGATAGGCAATGGCAGAAACAATAGCAGTAGACCGAGATAATCCAAGGGAAAAGGAAAATGGTTGGTTCTTTATTGGTCTAGCTTGTTGCCACAGTATTCAGCCAAGAAAGGCTTGAGAAAACAGACTCTGGGGAAAATACAAGAAGACAGAATGACTGGCACTTGGAGGCCTCCAGGTCTTAGGAGGCCTATGGCTAAGGGCTACATGGATTAAGAAGAGCACTGGGCTATTGCCACCCTCTTGCCAGGTTTCTGAGCCTGGCCTCCAGCCCGAGCAGGAACAGCTCCACCTTTAGCCCCATCGTGCAAGCCCCACAGGCCCAGGTTGACCTGAGCTCTGACACTCACTGCTGTGGGATTTTTTTGCTGTGCAGACCTACCCTTTAAGAAGAGAAGGAAGGAGGGAGAAAACTCTAGTGTCTTTGGGATCCACTATTTATATTCATTATTCTGGAGCCCAGTACATCAGGGCTAGATGAAAGGAGCACTCCACAAATCTTCTAACAAGGCTGGTGAAAGGCCTCAGGACAGGGAACCCTCGCAGCAGAACTGCCATGTTTGCACAGTGTTTTGAAGATGTGAAGGGCTAGGAATGAATATGAGAGGTAGTCACCTGTTCAGAGTCCCAGGCATTTACACACTGTCTTTAAAGCACTTGCATATTTTGTGCTTGTGGTTGTTGATGAGCTCTGCATTCTTCGAGGCAAATGGTCAGATTTGGCTGCTTAATTCACACATGCAAAATCTTGGCAAGCCAAGCTGCCTTTTGTGCATGTGAACTGGTTTATGTAATGCATAGCTGGGCACCACCACATTAAATTACCTGGTATGTCTATGCGTGTGTCAGTGTTAAATTTTACAGCCGTGTGTGGGCAATTTGTGTGGGCTCAAGTTACGCAGACGTATTTGAACATTTGCTTCTTGAAGTGAGGCATTTCTAAAAAAGCAGCAAATGGCTAAATAAAGGTTTTGATTCTGTAGAGTGAATGGAGAGAAAGAAAAAGGGACATTTCTTTCTGGTTTTGTTCCTTCCAGGTGCCAGATATCCTGGCTATACTATATCGCCACATGCCTACTATCCAGGAGGGCAGCTTGAGGCAGTTCCTGGTGGAGGCAGTGTCCATTCTAGCTCACCATCACCAAGAGGCAGTGATCTCCAGCCTCCTCAGCAAATGTCTGCTGATGGACAGGTATATACCGCTACCTATTGCATTCATCTTGGTAAAACATGGATCCCACAGCTTTACTAGGAGATGTAGGGCTTCATTTAAGCCACAAACAGTTTGGGATCATTCCTAAGGGTTAATAGCCTGGCTCTTTCTGCAGGAAGGTCCAAGAACATGTTAAGGTGGGGTGCGGAGAGAAATTAAGTGTCATTCTGTTTCCATTCATGAATAGCTGCTTTGACATCCTAAAGATCTATCTTTACTGGTATAACTGGAGTGTATTGTTGGAAACATCTACCTCTCTAGACGCCTGAATTGAGCTCACTCTGGAAATGAGCAGTGGCTGTTGGTTTCCTGGTAGCATGACAGCTTCAGGTGCAAATCCCTGGCTGATTGCAAAGACTAGGGCCAATATTATCATCAGACCTCTGCTTGGTATCAGTGAGGGTGTGGCTGCTTGAGCAGAGTTGCCATCCTTGGTACTTAAAAGTGGACTGGAAGCAGATCCATCATTTCATTTCAAGATCCCTAACTGAGGTATCAGTTATCAGTGCTGGAATCTAAGACCATAAGAACAGCCATACTGGGTCAGACCAAAAGGCCATCTAGCCCAGTAGTCTGTCTTGCGACCGTGACCAGTGCCACATGCCCCTGTCAAGGTTCCTCCCCCACTCTGAACTCTAGGGTACAGATGTGGGGACCTGCATGAAAAAAAACCCCTAAGCTTATCTTTACCAGCTTAGGTCAAAACTTCCCCAAGGTACAAAATATTACACCCGTTATCCTTGGAATGGCCGCTACCACCACCAAACTAATACTGGTTACTGGGGAAGAGCTGTTTGGACGCGTCTTTCCCCCCAAAATACTTCCCCAAAACCTTGCACCCCACTTCCTGGACAAGGTTTGGTAAAAAGCCTCACCAATTTGCCTAGGTGACTACAGACCCAGACCCTTGGATCTTAAGAACAATGAACAATCCTCCCAACACTTGCACCCCCCCCTCTCCTGGGAAATGTTGGATAAAAAGCCTCACCAATTTGCATAGGTGACCACAGACCCAAACCCTTGGATCTGAGAACAATGAAAAAGCATTCAGTTTTTTAAAAGAAGACTTTTAATAAAAAATAGCAGTAAATAGAAATAAAGAAATCCCCCCTGTAAAATCAGGATGGTAGATATCTACAGGGTAATTAGATTCAAAACATAGAGAACCCCTCTAGGCAAAACCTTAAGTTACAAAAAAAGTACACAGACAGAAATAGTTATTCTATTCAGCACAATTCTTTTCTCAGCCATTTAAAGAAATCATAATCTAACACATACCTAGCTAGATTACTTACTAAAAGTTCTAAGACTCCATTCCTGTTCTGTCCCTGGCAAGAGCAGCATACAGACAGACACAGACCCTTTGTCCCTCTCCCTCCTCCCAGCTTTTGAAAGTATCTTGTCTCCTCATTGGTCATTTTGGTCAGGTGCCAGCGAGGTTACCTTTAGCTTCTTAACCCTTTACAGGTGAGAGGAGCTTTCCCCTGGCCAGGAGGGATTTCAAAGGGGTTTACCCTTCCCTTTATATTTATGACAGCCCCAGAGGAAATGAACACAACAGGTCATTGTCAAGTGATCCATCCCCTGTTGCCCAGTCCCAGCTTCTGGCAAACAGAGGGTAGGGACGCCATTTGTGAAGGGGACCTAGGATGGCCATGAACATTCATTCTCATAGTTGTATGTCCATCTAGTAGGAATCTGGCTTTTCTTTCATCCACTTGCCTTCCAAACCCTAGATCTTTGGGAGCCACATGCTCATGATTCCATATTGACTGGGAAGTGGAGAAAACAGGAAGTGAGGTTGGCGCTCTGTGTCCTGTCCTTCTGAAGTCTAGTATTAATGGTTAGGCTGCAGGAGGACTAGGTCACTTAACTTAGTTCTGTAACTGGAAACTCAATATTTAAACATGAGGAGCATTAAAGGAGGACAGGACTCCTAACTCTCTCATCATAGGCAAGGAGAACATTTGGTCTTTGCTAAAATATGACACATTCAGGGTGAGCCACAAAAGTGTCCAGGGCTCACTTGTAACTTCTGTTAAACTGCAGTGACACCGCTGAGCAGTGGAGATCTCTGGGGGGAGACCCCTTGCTTGCCACTCAAGTCCTACGAGCCCTAATAGAGAAGATAAAGACTCCAACAAGAACAGAAGGCAGCATCACCTCAGAGACCGAAATGGACAGGCATTTGGCAGCTGCTGAACCTCTCTTAGTAAGTTAGATGGCAGACACGTCTTTCAGGCTTTCCTGTGCCCTGCGATAATCCTGCTGATGGAAAGCTGGAAGTGTGGTATAATATTGCTGTGTGGGCACTTCTCCTCTGATGGACTGTTTCCCTGAGTCCAGCTCTGCTGCCTGTGGAACAAATACGGCAGCTTTAGATACGTTACTGATTTACTTAATGCTATCTGGCCATTAGAAAGTCTTTGGAGCAGGTTTCTTTGCAAATCTTCCTTTGGACTCACAGCATGCCTTGGGAGGTCATACACATTTGTACAGATGTGGGAAAGTGAGCCACGAGTTAAGCAAGTTGCTCGCTGTCATTCAAGTTACTGGCAGAAGGGAGAATTTCGTACAGCAGATATCAGACGGGGAGAGAGGGTGTGATGGTGTTGGGAAGAGATCTCCTTTTTTACCATGCTCTCCTTTCAGGCAACATGTGCCATCTTTGAGGTGGTGTCAGCCCTGCAGTCGAGCAAAGCTGTGCGGGAACTGCTCCCAGAGTTGTTTCCTCTTCTCCTGCAGCAGGTCAGCCAAACCCTCGGACAAAAGCTGCCTTTGCCAACGAGAAGCAGCCCGAGAGAAATCCGAAAAGGGCTACAACTTACTGAGGGCAACCCTTGCCGGTAATTAGAAGGAAGGGAGAGAAACCAAGAGAATTCCAGTAGAGTTGTGTGACGCTCCCGAGGAGTTCCCAGGGTTATGAGGCACCTTACCACCACGTGCCCTTCGAGTGAGGAAGTCTTGTCTGTGCCTGCTGTGGGTCAGTTCCCTGAAACTACCAGGCTCTGGCAAAACAAACCCTGCCACCCAGGCCTCCTCAGACCTCAGTCTCTTTGTACAGGTTAATGACAGGCACACACCCACCCCCGAGTCCTCTGACCATTCCGTATGGTGTCCAGCCCTTTATCCACTGAACTCCCACAGAATTGTCAGGCCTGCTGTTCCCAATGGAACAGTACACACCCGTTTATTACTTCTACTTTAGACTCTGTACTCGATACTTAGACTCTGTACTGCAAAACACACAGCACTTAGATATATTTCTAGTGAAAACAAGAAGGGAGATTATCAAAGAACAGAGATTCCAGTGACCGTCAGTAAGAATGCAAGCAAAAAATGGTTACATTTCAAATGAAATCATAACTTGCTCCTAGAAACTAAACTTAACCAACAGGTTAACCTCCTGTCTAAAGATGTTTCTCACCCAAAGTTCTCAACCAAGCCTGATCGCAACCCCTCTTTCATGAAGCAAACTCGCGGTCCATCTACTTCCTAAGTGAAAGATGTCCCCCAAATAGACTAGAGCAAACCTTTGATGTGTACCCCAAAATTGGGTCCCCACCCCCTGTCTACTTCCTGCTACTTTTCTTTCTTTAAAGTTCTCACAGTCCTTCTCAACTGAATGTACATTAAGCATGTAGGGTTCACATGTAAACAAACAGATGGATAAACATTTCTTGCCTGAAAGAAAACCATTTTGTCACCTTTCCTGGTGACTAGTCCCGAGACACAGATCCTAAGAATGTAATTTTCAATGCATATCCATGACTCTTTACACAGCATCTGTACATGCGTTTCACAATGATATTGGTGACATGGGCTTTTATTTGAGACTCATGGGGCAATCTTTTAGTGAACTAGAATGTACATACCAGGTCCCTCGGCACCCACTCTGTGCCCCTCGCCAGTTAACACTAAGATTCCTGAGTCCTCAGTTGACTTCAGCTCTGGTAGCACATTAATGTACATTTCCCACCAATCTCACAACATGATTAGTTTCTCTTCTTGTTGTGTTTCTTTATTCCATGGCAACAAGGTGCTCAAATTACAGACTTCATGGTTTTATAATGTCTCTGAATTTTCCTAGGAAACCAGGATCTCAGCTCTCTTCACGGATGGGCAGCAGGTATCAAATAAACATAAGGAAGTACTACTTCACACAACACATGGTCAACCTGTGGAACTCATTGCCAAGGGATGTTGTGAAGGCCAAAAGTATAACTGGGCTTTTTTAAAAAAAAGAATTAGATAAGTTCATGGAGAACAGGTCCATCAATGGCCATTTTAGGACAGTCTCTTTTTAGATGTCCTTCACGTCCATGTCGGAAGCACACTGTAGGCCAAGCTCCCACTACAGTTCCTTGAGGCTCCTCCCTCTTCTTCTTGCTGCCCTTCCCAGCTGTAGGCACTCTGGTCCTTCTCAGATCTAGTCCCTTAAACCACTGACTCACTCTGGGAATGTCCGCCTCTGTAAATTCCTCTCACTTTAACTGTGGGGTCCAGATGAACTGGCTGGCGCCACAGAACCCATCCTCGGATATGCTCAGGGAGACTCTGAAGAAACTTCCAGAATCATGCAGTCCATGATCTCCCCCACAGTCTGAGTATCTGGCCTTACCAATGAGTGGCCCAATCTTTTAATTCCTGTCCAAATGCACAGAGGCATAATCCCTCAATCCATCTTTCAACTCTACATTTCTGGCAGTACTTTTCTGTGGACAGGCCCCACCTCGTCCAGCATGGCTGCCTTAATCATGTCATAATCGCTTGCCTGCTCATCACTAAAAGCCCTGTATGTGCTTCCCCAGTTAAATAGGGTGTCAGTTGAAGGGCCCACATTGTTCTGTCCCTAGGAGGTCTCACTGCTGCTCCTTGAAGAGTAACCAAAAACACATTGGGGTTGTTCGCAGGTCCCATTTTACAGTCTGATCTCCTGTTCCTGGTTTCCATTTCCTGTCACAGGACTCACCAAACTTTGGAGGAGTTGTTGCCAGACCTGGGCTTGCTCCCGTATAAATTCCTGACGGCTCTTTTGCTGTTAAACCTACCAGGCAAGGAAAGGCTGTTTTTCTGCCTGGTGGGATTGTTGGAAGGTCTGTCGGGTCTTCTACACCAGTGGTCTCCAAACTGGGGTGCGCGGGATGATCCTGGGGGGAGCGTGGCATTAGTAGCGCCACCGGACAGCACTCTGCCGGTTTTTTCCTTCGGCGGCAGCTCTGCACGTCCAAGGCTGGTGCTCCCCTTTGGCGGCCCGCCTGCGGCAGGTCTTCCATCGGTGGCGCGTCTGCGGCAGGTCACCCTGGGGGTGCGTGAGCCAAAACGTTTGGAGACCACTGTTCTACACCAGCAGTTCTCAACCGGGCCGGTTTTAGCGGGTCTGCCAAGCAAGGTTGGCTTTAGACTAGCTGGGGCTCAGGGCAGAAAGCTGAAGCTTTGAGCCCAGCCGGGCTGGAGCCCTGAGGCCCAGCACCTGCACTAAAGCCCTGAGCCCCTGCACCCTGTGGGGTTAAAATCCGGAGCTAGGAGCCGCAAACTCTGATGCCTGGCAGGGCAGAGGCCTGGAACTGGGCCATGGAGTATTTCTAGCATGTTGAGGGTGGGGGGAGGCTCAGAAACAGAAAGGTTGAGAACCCCTGTTCCACACTTCTCTTTGCTGCTTCATCACTTGTTTCAGTGTTCCCTCCATCACCGGACTGCCAAACCTCTACACCGGCTTCTCCAACAGGCTCTCCATTTGCATAGATAACAGGGAAATCCCTGATGAGCCCCCAGCTGTGACAGAGAGGGGTGTTGCACCCCCACATCTTCCACAAACACAGACCGTGTTGAGACTTTTTTCCTTCTAAGCACCAACATATAGTCTATTTAATCCCCCTACCAATACATAGCACCTTTATATTGTATCTCAACTTTCTAAACTCTTCTCCAAAAGTCGGGTGGGGGGTAAGGTGTTTCCACTCAGAGACCTCACTTTGTCAGGCTCTCCTAGCTTTTTGTCTTTCTGTTTGTCTTAGGGTGACCAGACAGCAAGTGTGAAAAATCAGGACGGGGGTAGGGGTGGGGGGTGGGGGGAGGGAATAGGCACCTGTGTAAGATAGGTTTCAGAGTAACAGCCGTGTTAGTCTGTATTCGCAAAAAGAAAAGGAGTACTTGTGGCACCTTAGAGACTAACCAATTTATTTGAGCATGAGCTTTCGTGAGCTACAGCTCACTTCATCAGATGTATACCGTGGAAACTGCAGCAGACTTTATATACACACAGAGAATATGAAACAATACCTCCTCCCACCCCACTGTCCTGCTGGTAATAGCTTATCTAAAGTGATCATCAGGTGGGCCATTTCCAGCACAAATCCAGGTTTTCTCACCCTCCACCCCCCCACACAAATTCACTCTCCTGCTGGTGCTAGCCCATCCAAAGTGACAACTCTTTACATAAAGCCCCAAATATCAGGACATCTGGTCACCCAAGTTTCTTTCTCTGTCTGTTCCCCTCAAAGGGCTCCTGCCCGTGTCCTTTTTCACAGTTTCCCTGTTAATGGAATGATTGGTTCCTTGACTCACTAGCCCCAATCTGACCTTGTAATCAGGTACACCTCTTTCCAATTAGGCCTTCTGTGAGGAACGGAATTAGTAGGAATAGTGACCAGAGTGCTGACTCAAGTGCAAACCCTCAGCACTCTGTCACCTCATATCTGGAGATATGACCCCAGAATGTCCATTAGTGATCACCACACTCGATCCCCCCTGTTTCTGGGTCCTGATCATTACCTTTTCCATATCACTTTACTCTGCTAGTGCCCATAGTCCTTGCAGAAAGAGAAAAAGGACTGCAAAATTTTGCCCCTAGCAAAACTAGTCCTATGAGATGTATGAGACTGAAACTTACCTCCCAGCATCAAGTCCTTCCAGGGACACTGGTGTCCAGGACATTGCCAATGGATGAACTGCCGATTGAACAGCAGACTTGAGAAGTAACCGGGGCTTCCTGACTCTCTGTTCAAGCTGCACCTTCCTCCTGATTGCTGCAGTTGTGTGCCTCTCTTTCCCCAGGCTTTCTATCAAAGCATTCGAGTCTGTGCTTTTCAAGGGTGGGAATGAGAGACTGGTGAGAGCGCTCAGGAAGCAGAGAACTTGGATTCTTCTGGAAAACCCCAAGACTCACCATGAGGGAGTGTGTCTGCTGGTGAGGTAAGAGATCTAGGAGGCATCATTTTATCCTTGGGAATCAGTAGCCAATAGAGTGGCTGAGAGGGAACCTCCCGTTTATAGCTTTGTGGGGGGTGGGGTGTCCTGGGTGGAAATACACAGCTCCCACTCCTAGATATCAGAGCTGTCTGCTCAGAGCAGCTGAGTTTTTTTGAAGTGTGCAATCTAGCCCATGAGCGGTTTCTTTTGTCTTCCAGTCTTCTGCTAAGATCTGGACTCATAACACCTGAGATCATACAGAGCCTCCTCCGCTGGGTGAATTCCCCCACAGAAAACCACCGAGTCACCAGCACAGCTTTCCTCGCCCAGGTAAGACACAGGGCTCTGAAGAGTAATTTCACCATTAGACTGTTGTCTGCCTTTCTTTCGGGAGTTGTACAGTTCTGTTGATAGGAGTAATTGTCATTTTAGACAGTAGAATAGGTCCTCCTTTATATGAAAACCTCACCAGGAACTTCACGATACCTTTCTGAGTCCTTCTCTCTCTGTGGTTTTTATTGCCGTCATTGCCTATACTAGCTACACAACCACAGGTGCTGGCTGAGAGAGATACGGACAGAGTTTGGATGACTGGACCTCTTCTGCCAAGTCCTAGTGCTGATCCTAAGCAACAGCTCCTGATTTTGGTTTCGCTCAGCAGATCTTCTGAATGAACCTAGTGTCCTAATACTACCAACCAAGCAACCTACAACTACATTAATGTCTATCTTAGGTTCTCATTACTCTAGTATCTGACTACCTCCAAACTCTTTAATGTCTGTATCCCCACCACACTCCTGCGAGGTAGGGAAGGACTATGTTTCCTATTTTACAGGCAGGGAACTGATGCACAGAAGGGCTAAGTGACTTGCCCAAGGTCACACAGGAAGTCTTTGAGGGAGCAGGAAATGGAACCTGGGTCTCCTAAGTCCTAGGCTAGTGTGATACCTGCCGCAGCATCCTCCCTTTCCACAACCTTCCTCCAACATCTGCATCATATTTCTCACTTATGCTAAGCAACTATCTTCGGGGCTCATCCGCCTCTAAGAAAAACAACCTCTCTGTGCCTGTGATGGGCTGTACCTGAGCTTCGAGGCTCCTTACAAGAGGCCCCGTGGTCCTACTACACCCTGCCCCAGGAAAAGAGCCCCCAGTCTGGGTCTGTCTAGAGAGGCTTCATGAAAGCAGCCAATCCGAGCCCATGAGGCTCGGCTAAAAGGAGCTGAAGGGCCTTAGCAGGTCAGTTCCTGGCAGGAACTGGAGGGGCAAGAAAGGGCGCTGCTCTCTGGCCACAGAAATTCAGGGGACAGCCAGAGTTTGATTCTGGCAGCCTTTACTTACGCTGGGTTTTCAGGAAGAGAGTCCCGAAGAACTTTAACCCTGAGGTGAGGGTGAAGCTAAAAGTGGCCGGTAGGAAGAAGCGACAATGAACTGAAATCAAGCAGTGCCTAGCTCCTGTTTATAGGATCCATGGTTTGGAACCCAGAGTTAGGGGCAGGCCCAGGTTCCCCTACCACCAACAGTGGCATAAGCCCCATGGAGGGGACAATGCTAATGGAGAGCTTGAACAAAGGGCAGAATGTAAAGGACCCAGAGTTGGGGCTGGAGACCCAAGTGAGGGCAATGGGATTGTTCTGGACTACCCCAGAAGGGGTTCATTTGGACTTTGGGACTCAGCCAGAGGCCTGAACCACAGAAGGCTCACTGAGGACGGCTGGCAGGGTGCACCAGGGGTGAGAAAAGGACTGTGATACCATACCCAGCCACTAAGAGGCTCTTAAGAGGTGAGTGGATCCCTATTCTAGTGCCCAAAAGGAAAGCTTCATGTTTTGTAGACCTTTCTCATTTGTGTGGAATGCTAAAGTTACAGTGTATTATGTGGCAAGTATCAGAGGGGTAGCCATATTTGTCTGTATCCTCAAGACTGGGGCTGTAGGAGGACTCCTTGTTGTTTTTAGCGTATGACATGTCTGCTCAAATTCTATTCCCAATCTTACTGATCCTATTGGGGCTAATGGACAGGTTGATTTTCTTTCAGCTAATGAGTGATCCCATGCTCAGGGAGAAGAAGTTCCTTAAGCCAGTCTTACGCATCTTGGAAGAAAGTTCACATGATAGGAACAGCATTGTCCGGCAGATGGCTGTAAGAGGCCTGGGAAATTTAGTCTATGGGGCACCTGAGAAGGTAAGAGAGAATACTGACTAGAATGCAGCATAACGAGAGAAACCAAGGGAAATAGTTCTTTGGAGTTTACAGAGGCTGCACACAATGCACTAGGCCAAATTCTGCTCTCTCACATACCCGAATAACCTCTTTGCAGTCAATACAGTGCAAGCTAGATCCTTTGCTAAGCTGGGCATAAGCAAACAATTTTTGCACTTTAATATGACCATGTGTAAATGTCTCCATCTAGGAATAAAAAATGCAGGCCTTACTTACAGGATGAGAGACTCTATCCCAAGAAGCAATGATGCTGAAAACCACTTGAGTCATGGCAGAGAATCAGTTGAACATAAGGTGTCCCAATGCGAAGTTGTGGCCAAAAGGGCTGAAATGATCCTTAGAGGCATAAAGAGAGGAATCTTGAATAAGAGTAAAGAAGTTCTTTTCCCTCTGAATATGATGCTCATGTGAGCACTGCTGGAATGCTGTGTCCAGATCAGGTCTCCACAATTCAAGAAGGATGCTGATAAATTAGAGAGGATTCAGAGAAGAGTCACAAGAATTCTCAAACGATTGGAAAAGATACCTCTAGTGATAGACTCAAGGAGCTCAATCTATTTAGCCTTACAAAGAGAAGGTTAAGGAGTGACTTGAGGACAGTCTAGAACTACTCACATGGGGAACACATTTTGAGAATGGGTTCTTCCCATTAGCAAACAAAGGTATAAGAAGATTCAATGGGGGAAAATGAAACTAGACTAATTCAGACTGGTAATAAGGCATTGATTTTTAATGGTAATTTTAATTAACCATTGGAACAATTTACCAAGGGTTGGAGTGGATTCTCTGTCACTAGCAATTTTAAAATCAAGATTGAACGTTTTTCTAAAAGATACACTCTAGTTCCAACAGAGACTATTTCGGGGAAGTTCAGTGTTATGCAGGAGGTCAGGCCGGATAATCACAAGGGTTCCTTTTGGCCTTGGAATCTAAGGAACTAGGAATCTAATGATAGGATGACACAGGTGTATTATGGCACCAAGTTTGGCTCATTGTAGCTCCAACCTGGTCTGAAATATAGCTATAGGTCTCCGGGGGTGGGAGGGGGAGATGAAATTCCCACAGCTTCATAACTGCTAAAGAAAACGTATTAGAAGTGTGATCAGTGATCAGTGTTCTTTAATGTCATATTTTTGTCCAGGTGAAAAAGCACAAGAAGTTTCTTATGGTCATACTGATCAGGGCCTTAAGTGACCCTTTCAGTTCTGAAGTCATTGGCGAGAGCATGAAAGCAGTGGCCAAAGTCCTGAAGGAGCTGAAAGAGAAGGACATAGGTTCTTCCTTCAGAGACCTCACCCAACAGATCCGGACCTACTTTGACAACGTATGTGACCAGAACTCTCCAGCCCCAGTTCAAGCGATCTTGATTAGACTCCATTTATTCCCTGGGCATTGCTCATGTCAGAGTGAAGAGATGTTTCGGCCCCAGGGAAGAGAGGTGTTTTACGGAGGAGGAGAACATTAGGAGGATGGGGATGACATCCCTGCTCCCACAGTCTCCCCCTTCTGTTCTTCTTTCTTGCCACTGAGAACCTCAAAGAAAGTCTGAATACTAGATTAGATAGCTAGATAACCATGAAAAGGGGGTTCCAAGGTACAATAGAGAGTGTTGGGCCTGCTCTATACCATTTTTATGTGAGAGGGTTGGAATGATTCCGTTTTTGCAGAGAATTTTGAGATTTCAAATTTTGGTTTTGTTCCTATTTGTGGGACTCCCTCTCCCCAAACTTCAAAACTCTTTGTGAAACGGAATTACTATTCTCAACCAAGCTCTATTGAAAGCCTTGAGTCCGGGCAGTCTGCTCTCGGTGCTGGGAACCCAGGTGCTGTGAACCCAGGAAACTGTGGGAGCTAGAAGTGCCAGGGAGTTGCAAATTTGAGAGCCAGGGTCCCAGACGCTGTGGGTTTGGAAGCCCACGATCCCAGTCAGCCTGCTAGATCGGCTTCCAAGGAGCTGAATGGGTGCACAGTCAAGACAGCAGGCAGGTTTCTAAGGACCCCTGCCTGGCTTCTGGAGGAATTTCATCAAAATGGAACTGTCGCTAAAATAGTTTGATGAATCAGCAAACTCAAATCAAAAATTCGTTCATGAAAGTGTTTCCGACTAGCTGTAGTTGGAATCCCTCAACTTTAGCGTAGAAGAGATGGCTGTGCGAGGTACGTGATGTGATTGTCCCTTAGTTACTAACTTGTGGGGCTTTCTTGGCTGTAGGAGGACGATGCTCTTCGTTTATTGTCCTTTGTCCTATTTGGCATCCTGGCCCGCGTGACCAAAAGAAAATGGAAGGGCTATTTCGCCGAGCAGGTTAGACAGAGCTGGGTCACACTTCTGCTGCACCTTCAAGACCCGAACCCCAGGGTTTCAGTGGTAAGACCGAGAGTGACTTATTGACTAAGCCAAAGGAATCTTCCTCCCAATGCCAGGGGAGCTCTGCTATTCCTGCCTGCTGTGGAGGCCCAAATTCTCCCCTCAGTTCATTGCCCTCCTGCTGAGTCAGTTCCCGCCAGGTTGCTCCATGGCTGCCTCACCAGAATCCAAGATAGGTCATGGGTCTGAGCCCGACAGCTCTCTATTCCTGTCTGTCTCTGCACCCCAGGCCCCTGCCTCCCCAGAACAGAAGAGAGACCTGGTGAAGCAGCTTTCATAGGTAGATCTGTTCCAAAAAGACATTGATGCTACCTCTAGGTTGCAGTGGAAGCTCTCCCCTCTATTAGTCATTCCTGCATGTTTTCTGCCAATTACATCCAGATGAATCCCTTTTTATCCTGGAATAGATGAGCAGGCAAGCAGATGAGTTCCCTTTGAATGACCATAGCACTCAGTAGGGAACAATTAAATGGTGTGTGTGACACGCTTTCTTTTTTTCAGGAATGCAGAGCTACGTTTCACCTCTGTGTCCCGTTTTTGGGACTGAAGAGGCTCCAAACTGCAGTGAATGAACACCTTGATAGCACAGCTGAGCTGAAGCCTGAGGAGCTCCAGGTGGACATTTGCAGACACCTTGTGAGTGAGCTGTTGAAGTGTCTGAGATTCTTGACTGGAGTGGCGTGTGGTGGTGTAGAGGTGTGCGGGAGATGTGTGATGGGTAATGGAAATAACGGTCAGAGTGGGATATATGACTGAGGGTGATGGAAAATGTAAATCTGCCACAGATCCCCATTTTTCCCACGTCCACCCAGTCACCTGTTCTTTCTCTGATTTACCTGTGGCTCGTAAAAGCATGTGCTGGCAGTCAAAGGGCACTTCTAGCCAGAGAGAGCTCATGTGTCCCTGATTTCCTCTAGGCCAAAGAGAATGCCGAGCTGCTGGAGAACTTGTACAAAAGCACCATCACATACTTCTGTAGCAGCTGGGAAGAGATGCGGGCAGTTGCAGCCAAGTTAGCTGGTGAGAGATGATGCCCAGTGTCCCTTTTGGTATTCCCATTGAGGGAGAGAGAAAAAAATCCCACTGTGTAGCCATTAATCTCTCTGTGCCTCAGCTTGCCATACATAAATGGGGATGTTAATATCCCTACCTCTCCAGTGTGGTGGTCGGAGGAAATCATGACTTGCTATAAAGTGCTTTGGGATTGTTGCAGGGAAAGCATGGTGCAGTCATTTAGTAGTAAAGGCTGGGACACTGTCTCGTAGGGCATGTTTACACTTGGAGCTGCGTGTCTAATTCCCAGCTTGATGAGAGATACCCGCACTAGCCCTGAGTGCTAAAAATAGAGAGTAGCTGCGATGGCAGGAGCAGCAGGAAGTTTAAGCACCCCAAGTATGATCCCATCCAAACCCCAAAGTTGATTCTCAAGGTGGCTAGCTCCTCCCACTGCTCGTGCTGCTTTACCTACATTCTAATTTTAGCATGCGAGCGCTGTCCGAGCTAGAGTGGGCCTGTCCCATTGAACTGGGAGTGATCTCCCTCGCTCAAAGTGCAGACCCACCCACAGTGTTGCTCAGTGCTCTTCACTACTACTTCATCATTGGGAGGCATGCAGCCCACCTGCCCTCAGCGCCTGCTGTTTCAGGTTCCTGGCCACACCACCTTGTCAAGGAGGCAAAAGGTTCCTCCGCTTTGGCCCTGTGCCCTCTTCTCCCAAGCATACCCAGGTGAGACAGGCAGGCGTTGTGCCCTAAGTCTCACCTATCAGTCACCTTGTGGGATCCCTGCTTAGAACTCATTTATTCCTGGCCCCAGTCCTTTGCTCAGACCACTAGACCAAGACACTAGCTTAGCATGTCTCCAATGACTGACAGCAGTGGCAAGAGGAACACAGACTCTTTAAAGCAAATGGGTTTTGTGTAAACATTCTTAAAAAAAAAAGTCTTTCTCATTCTCTTCAGTGTGGACTCTAAACTGCACAAGCATCCTCTTGCCCACAGCTCACCCTTAGGCCCACAGTAGGAGAGGCCAAAGACCTGTCTAGGGGCTGCTAATATCACTTTGCACTCAACAAGGGAAGGTTTTATTCTTGTTGTTTGTTTTCCATTGTGTATTTAGGCATCATCCTGGAACACACAGACAGGCAGCGTATGAAATGGCTGGACCTGGAACATCTGCTGATGTGTAAGTAATAAATACAGCTGAAGTTCTGCTCATCCGTGAGTTCTAAAGGAATTTAGCTGACAAGCAGCTGTAACCGATAGCACTGGTGCAAAGTGCATCAGCCACACGTCAAAGGCCAATTCACTCTTGCCCAGTAGAAAGTCAGCTTTAATTTCCCCTGAAGGAGGAAGCTGCAGAGGGTGTGATGTGAGTCCGTGCATCTCCTGGTTGTCCTGGCAAGGCCCCCTCCGCAGCCAGTGCTATCCACTCTTTGGGCTTTATTGGCTCTCTGTGGACTCCCCAGGTGAGGAGAAATTGTAGCCACTTTCTGCTGCCCCAAATTTCCCACCAGCAATTTCTCTTCCAGTAGGTGCCCTGCGTCCTGCACAAAGCAGCTTGGACCTGGCCTCTGTTGAATTCCAGGGTGATTGGAGCTCAGACAGTGGCTCTTGAATAGAGATGGAAAATAAACTTAAAAGTGGAAGCTATTGAAACAATGGACCTTCTTCCATTTACAGCAGAGTGGATGACTTTCTGGTCGAGTCAGGGTCTCCCCGCTTGTTGGGAGCATGGAAGGGAGCCAATGGAGGAAGCTAAAGCTTTCTTTGTATTGGAGAGCTTCTGTAGCGTGGTATTCAGAGGTAGTAAGTCTCCAGCTATTTCCGGCACAGGTGACAATATGAAAAGTGAGGCATATTCATCTCTCATGTATTTTCCACCCCAATAGAAGGACTGAGCCTAGTTTCACATTTTACCATGTGATCATTCTGCTCTGGTACTTCAAGATTCTGTGATCACGCTTAGCTGTGATTTGACAGTCTGTATACTAACATGTTGTCCTGTGTCATTTCAGCTCTCCAGGTCCTCAAGAAAGACCCAAGTCCCTCTGTCCAGCTGGTGGCAACGGAGGTCATAAGTGACATCTGTCCTGGCCGAGTGCTTGGGGACTGAAGCGGAAGGGACACAAACAGAAGAAGGCGCTCCAGTAGTATAAGGGCCCTACCGTCAATCAAACAATTAACCCCACCCTTGGCCCTCGTAAGCCTTGCCCACCGGTCACTGGAAGTCCCAAGCCATGAGGTATTACTTCCAGGGTCAAGGCGGACAAATGACCGGAAGCAAGGTGTGTCATGTGACCCCTCTAAGAACTCCTCCCATTGTCCTCTACCAATCAGGATGGGTTTCGCCCTGATAGGAACGCCCCAAGAGAAGATTTGACCAATCAGGGGGAGTTCCGGGGCAGGATGACCTGTCTGGAAGTGGTTTGTGTGACCCCTCTAAGAATTCCTCCCACCACCCTCTACCAATCAGAAGGTGTTTCAGCCACTGGAAACCACCCTGAGAGGAGGTTTGACCAATCATGGGGAGTTCCGGGGTGGGGTGATCTGTCTGGAAGTGGTTTGTGTGACCCCTCTAAGAATTCCTCCCACCGCCCTCTACCAGTCAGGAGGGGTTTCAGCCACTGGAAACCACCCTGAGAGGAGGTTTGACCAATCATGGGGAGTTCCGGGGTGGAGTGATCTGTCTGGAAGTGGTTTGTGTGACCCCTCTAAGAATTCCTCCCACCGCCCTCTACCAATCAGGAGGGGTTTCAGCCACTGGGAACCACCCCGAGAGGAGGTTTGACCAATCATGGGGAGTTCTGGGGTGGGGTGATCTGTCTGGAAGTGGTTTGTGTGACCCCTCTAAGAATTCCTCCCACCGCCCTCTACCAATCAGGAGGGGTTTCAGCCACTGGGGACCACCCCGAGAGGAGATTTGACCAACTGGGGGGAGTTCCGGGGTGGGGTGACCCGTCTGGAAGTGCTTCGTGTGACCCCTCTAAGAACTCCTCCCACCACCTTCTACCAATCGCGGTGGGTTTCGGCTGCAGAGGACCTCCCCGAGAAGAGATTTGACCAAAATGGGGCAGGTTCTCGGATTGGGTGAACCGTCCAGAAGAGGGTCATGTGACCCCTCTAAGAACTCCTCCCAACGCCCTCTGCCAATCAGAGTGCAGCACCATCACCCCATAAGTCCCAGCGCTGGGCAGAGGAAGCCATCTCTTACCAAGAAGTCATGTTTTAGAAATTGTGGAAAGGCTGAGAGGAAACATGGACTCCTTCACCACCCATGTGAGACCTTCAGATTTTGTTTTAGCTCCGAGGACCTTTGGAGTTGTGTGGAGAAAGCGCTACAGCAGCGACAGTTCCGAGAAGGGCCCTTTGACTCAACCGTTGATGGCTACGTCGGAACCTGACCCCAAAATCCAAACCTTTGTGAGGCACCCCAGTGAGTGTGACAGCCTCTCATTGTCCATGCCCTAAAGTTGGAAGGCGATTGTGGCTTGGGGGAGTCACAAGGTGAACGGGAAAGATGGCGCTCAGGTAAATGAATGATTAAGAAGCGACTGTCAATCATGGGGGTGTAATGGGGTTCGGAATCGACCTGGCATTGCATAAATCTAAAAACAGGCAGTGGGGTGCTTACACTGTTTTTTGTCTGAAAATCTCTCAACAGCTCGACGATGCCTTTCTAGAGGCCTTTGAGAAGTTGCACATTGGTAGCCCTGTGGGAGTAAATCCATCGCGCATCAGCTGTTTTTGCTCCTGTCTGAGACCCAGATCTCAAGAGGAAAATCCAGAAAAGGACAAAAATGGAAGAATGAACCAGCTCAGACTCCCTCATGGTAGGGGTCATGGCGTCCTTTGTTTCAGGCGGCTGTAAAAGATTGTGTTAAACCAGGCGATTAATAAAACTTATTTAAATGTCTGAGAATGAACGTGTCCCCCTCCATACTTGTGTTCGTAAAAGACGGTCCCAGGAAGAGTCATGTCTCCGCAGACGGCTCTGTTAAAGAAAATCTGTTAAACCCCCAGGAAAGTTGGGGGCTTTGACGGGGTCAATCTTCTTTTTCAAGTGGCCAAAAAGCATCATAAAACTTTAAATAGAAGACAGGTAGGAGCTTGGCTTTCACACCAGGATGCTTACACTTTACACAAACCAGCTCGAATACGTTTTAAAAGAACCAAGACCGTTCTTTCAGATGTGGACGTGCAATGGCAGGCAGATTTGGTCCGTATGCACTGGTTCTCCAAACACAACAGCGGTTTTAAGTACATCTTAACAGTGATAGACGTTCTATCCAAATATGCCTGGGCCTTAGGCCTAAAAGACAAGATGAGTGGTGAGGTATCCAAGGCCTTTAAAGCTATTTTTAGCCAAAGTCGCGTGCCTCAAAAATGACAAACTAATCGGTGGAAAGAATTTTGAAACAGACCTTTTAGCAGATTGTTGAAATGGCACAGCGTTAACGCTTTTTGTTACTGATAATGAAGTCAAAGCAGGGGTTGTGGAGCGATTTAACAGAACTTGAAAAAGATGCGGAGGATGTGGCGATATTTTACCGCCCATAACGCCTTTCACCACCTTGACCTGTTACCTGACTTTATGAAGAATTACAACCAGAGCTTTTACAGAACTCTACATACCAGACCCGCTGATGTTAACCCTTCCAATTCTCTGAAGATATGGAAACTGGTTGATAGAGATGGTTTTAAAATAAAACCGGTTGTTGCCCCCTTTAGAAAAGGCGACCACGTGAGACTCTCTAAAACCAAAGGAGCTTTTGAAAAAGGTTGTGAACAGACGTTGACCAATGAGATATTTATAGTGGATGAAGCCTTAACCAGGAGCCAGAGACCTGTATACTGATTTAAAAGATTACGAGGATGAGACAGTTACTGGAACTTTTTACCCTGAAGATTTACAAAAAGTAAACCCCAAAGGAGACAGGATTTGCCGGATCGAAAAAGTTCTAGCGGAGAAAGGAAAAGGGAGAAAAAAGCAGCTACTGGTGAAATGGTTTGCCGGGGGGACAGGGACGATAAGTTTACCAGCTGGGTGGAAGCTTCTCAATTCTGACGTTTAGACACAAACAAACAAAAAGATTCCTCCTGCAAAGACTGAGGGAGAGAAAAATGAGCGACGGCAGGTGTTACATGACTTTGCCCAGCAATGCCAGCTCTGCAGTTTTTCCTCAAAACACCAGCTCTAACTTTACAATACAGCTAATTAAGCCCTTGGGTCTCCCGGGTGCCTGGAAGGTGGGGTTAGTGGAAATACAACACCCACACAGCTGGAACACTATCCGCGAGAACACCCCTTTTGAAATCACCTTTGAAGATATGGCATAGAGTTTTATCCTACGATGAGGTTATTACTCGTCCATACCCGAATGATTGGATCATATGAACAGTACCGTGGCTTGTCCTCCCCCACCGCCTGAGGTGGTCATGAACTATGACCCTGTGGGTAGAAAAGTTAGCCTTAAATCCGCTGATTTTACTTTTATGTTTTCTACCAGCAGGGAGCTAGCTAACATTCTAGGTTTGGGCCCCAAGCGCAGCGTCCAAAATTTCCCCTTCTGGGCAGACATCACAGGGGGGGTTAAGTCCTTGTATCTGCACACAGTTATTGTAGAACACCAGTTTGTGAGGGACTTTTCTGTTCCCCTGTTATGCTGTGTCCCTGTCTGAGGAAGGAACAATGAGTTTGTCACCATCACCTACGATAAACCTCATCACGTTCCTGTCAGAAAACACCACATCGATACCATTAGCATTGAAATAAAGACAGATCAGAACAGATACGTCTCATTTGTTGAAAGGAGTGGATGTGAAAATTAAACTGACGCGCAGTAAAGACGCTTTCTGTTTAATGGGCAGTGCAGCTGAAGGCTTTAAATTGCGAATTGTATCAGCATCGCTTTTTGTGAAGAAAGTACGGATGGCCCTGAGCGTTCGTCTGGGGCACGCGGAGTCCCTGCTTACCACAAATGCTAAATATCCCGTGGACCGTGTGGGAATGAAAGTGTTCAGCATCCCCGTGGGCAGCAGGGTCAATAACCAGGAGAACCTGTTTTTTGGGACAGTTACCCAAAATGCTTGTCCTAGGGTTTGTCCTATGCCTTGAGTGGAAGTTACACGAAAAATCCCTTTCATTTTAAACATTATGATATTAATTTTGTGGCCTTGTATGTGGATGGTGAACAGATACCAACCAAGCCTCTGCAACCAGACTTGGAGGCAGGATGCTGCGTGAGAGAATACATGAATCTGGTACAGACGCTGGTAAACACATGACAGATCGTTCTCTGTTAATCGACCGTGAGAAGTTTCCACAGGGTTACATCTTGTTTGCCTTTGACCTGTCTCCCGACCAGGAATGCGCCGATGGCTATTCCCTGATTAAAACCGGGAACCTGAGAGCAGAAATACGTTTTGGGAAGGCTTTAACCATCACTGTCAATCTGATCGTGCATGGGGTTTTTGACAACATCATAGAGAGAAATCAGAGGAGAGACGTTCTGCTTGACTATATGTGAACATGGACACCGTGCAGCTCTCGTGTGTCTTATCAAGGTGCCTTACACAAAAAAGAATTTCTTAGATGTGTTCCCTTGTGATTTGGCTCCCTGGCGACAAGCTGTCTCAGAGACCCCTAGGTTTGTATTGCACATCCACACAACCAACCTGGTGAACACTGGCTTGCCTTGTGTCTGGCAGAGCGTAACGTGGAGAGCTTTTAGACTCATACAGGCACCCCCCGAAGAGCATGTTGTTTCCTAAAAGCATTATGAAATTTTTAAACAAAAATGCCCCAGGCATTGTGTTTCACAATAGACAATTACAAGACCCCCGCTCTGTCGCCTGCGACTATCACCGAGTGTTTTTCTTACATCATCGGAGCAAGTGTTTATCTTTTGACCGGATTTTAAAATTGTATTCTAACGACTTAGTGCAAAACGACCGGATGGTGATGAATTTTGTAAAAAATACATTTAAATTCTTGGGCATGCCTAGCCTTGCTCAAAATGTGTTTCAACAAGCCCAGACATGTGTATCTTGCAATGCTTTTTATAGCCAGGTTATCCAATATTCTCAGGCATAACAGACAATGTTTTGTTTGGCATTATCCAACACATTTTTTATAAAGTAACTTTTCCCACAGTTGCTAGGCCCCGCGAGAATTGCAGAAAAGGGGTGTTTCCACCTCATATCCATTTTAAAATCCATAGGGCAGGGTTTTAAACCCTTCTCCTAGAACCCTCTTGTTGTAAATGACTTTCTGTGTTTTCTTAAGGGTTTTGGTCTCTATTTACCACTGATTTTTGTTCCTTATGATAGAGGGCTGCTGCACCTCTCTCTTTTTTGAGGTGTTTTCTCGCAGGCCCGTGCAATAGTCCAGGACTAGATCTTTCAAACTGTCAAAGTTGAGCTATTGACAGTTTGCCAAGTTCAGGGTAATACCTTTCACTTTCATACAGGCCTTTCCTCCCGACAGCTTATACCCGTATGTTTTCGGGCCTGCCGACACAAACTCGGTGATGTGTTGATCTGGCGGGATCTCACTCGTGAGGGAATTTAGAAAGAGTTTAGCGATTTGGCATTTAGCGGGGTTAAACCTGATCTCGTGTTGGCACAAACGCATGCCTTCTTCCTGGTAGAAATCGTTCATGTACTTATTTTGTTTTTCTTTGTCTGTGCACCAGCTGGGGTACCCTGAAGCCTCTCGTTTCTGGTGGAGGTGTCATTTGATGAAGTCTTTTCAGAGTACATCAGATTTTTCATTAAAAAGCCAGATTTCGTATATTTTTGCCACCGCGTACCCCTTCGCTATGGCCGCGTTCAATTCCACCGTGCACCAAGTCCCCAGGATGGCCCTCTCCTCGTCAGTATGGATGCACATCTCCCGCTGCTCGGTTTCCGCACAGGTTCGGCATAGCGGGAACATAAGCTTGCCACCCACTCTGACAGGTAACAATGGGAAAAAGAAGCCTTGTGTGGGGTACACTTTAACTTTTGCAATTCCAAAATAATTTGCAAGGGGTCCAAATTTGTCATAAACTATATCGGAGTGTTCGAGAGGGTATTCTTTGGTTTTCTTTACAAAAGGGTAGAAGCTGGTAAAATCATAATAGTGGATTTCTTCCCTGGAGTTAAGTTTGTAATATAGGTGCATAGCGTTTGTCCTTCCCCCAAAAAGAGCATCCCTAGGCACGAGAGGCTAGGGCAACTGGGCTCAGTTTAAAAAACCTGCAAGCTCCCTGTCTCTTTCTTTCATCACTTCCCACTCTTGCTCCCAAAGAGTCCTCACTACAAAACCAAGTTGTTTCAGATAGTCGGTCTTGAGCTGCGTCTTGTAATAAAGAAACCCAAAAGTTGTCCCCGTCATAGGGTTTTGTGCTTTTTCACAATGACAGGTGGCACAAGCGTGGAAAAGAACACCCGTTAAACTCTAAGGCTGTGTGTACCCTGTCAACACTGGCATAACCGTCTAAAGAGTAGGAGCCTACCTGTAGTTCCTCACCCTGTAAAGCATGCCGTATTTGTATAGTTTCTTTGTGAGAGGTATACAACAGCCACTGAACAGATGGGGTCGAATATCTTTTTCCTGCCTGTGATCATTGTCTGGAGGGAGAAGAGCTACCGTGTTAGGCTCCAAAAACATAAACCTGTACATAGCCATGCAGACAGATGCCAGTGTTATGTACCAGAATGGATCTCTACACAGTTTTATCTCGGTGAATTTACCAGGTTCTCTCTCTACTAGATCTCCCTTCTCCATCTTTTTCATAATCTCTTTTCTGTAGAGGATACAAGGCTGTCTCAAAATTTTGACATCCTGCTGACAGTAATACACGAGCTCTTTCTGCAAGTCAAACGTCTCCTACCTGTGGGCCTGCTACCAGTCGAGAAACTCTGCTTTTTCCCTGGGCATCATGCTTTCTACACCATAGTGCTCCACACCGGGCATAGGCCCCACGTCATTTTGATTTTCTAAAGTGTTCAAAAAATGTGGAAAATACCCTTTGCACCCTTCAAACCCCATCACCTGCGGGAGCTTACCAAGCTTCATGGGCAAGAAGTTTAAAGAGTCTATAAAACGAATGCCCAGGACCTTACCTTCCACACACATTACTTTACTACCCTGAGTGATCAGTTCTAGGCACATCTTTTTCTTCAGTAACTGTCTAATGATGAAGTATGCATCGTAACCTTTGGAATTGTGCGCCTGGAACGTGTAGACCCGGAACTCTTTGCCAATAAAGGTCTGAACAAACATAGAAAGACACTCATCACCCTTAAATTCCCAGGACTTTTCCGGCTTGAGGGACATAGCAAAAATGTAATTGGGAGTGTGCAACCCAGTCTCCTATGTGTATTCAGAATCATAACAAATACACTTTTCTGAGGATTCGGGCTTTCTAAGGCTGTCCATAAAACCGAGGTGACCGTCTACATCACCAGCGATCAAAGCCTGACCCCGCTTATAGCGCCTCCCTTTACACCTGTGCCGCTTGTCCACGTAAGACTGACCCTTATCGCACAACGTTTTAGACAGGCATTCAACTTGTTCTGTCGACGCCCAGTCGATGTGTCTGTCTAAACGCTCTCTGGACTGACAATACAGTCTACAGCGAGGAGACCTCAGCTGCACATCCACGCTGTCTGAGCATGTTATGCTCAAGCAGAGGCAGCAGCTGGACCTGCAAGAGTGGCCGTGACTGTGCACCGTGGGGCAAAACTCACCGTAATTTTTTGCTCCAAACAACTTTTTCACAACCAGAACCCCCTAGTAATGCTCATCGTGCAACAGGATGAAATAAGTCTTGGGGTAAACTGCCCTCCCCCCCCCGTTTTAAAAAAGCCCCTTTCGCCGCATACAGCACCACCTGTATGTTGACTCCTAAATGCTGTTCAGACATTGCTACGTCACTGAGCATAATCTTTTTTTCATCTGACCAGCCCAGTTTCTCATGCAACTTTCTCGCCCCCGCTAACGATTCCGCGTCCATAGGTTTATGGTCGGACATGACAGCCAAGAGTCCACGCGCAAAACACAGATGGGTACCCGTGTAAGTCAGGTCTACTAAACATTGTCTCTTTTTTATGGATGATTTGACTACTGAGGATAGAATTTAAAACTCTATGAGCGATCCCCACCCCTGTTTTTTTACAACTGTCACAACGAGGTGCAATGTCCCATTGACATGCAACTCTATTGCTCTGTGGCAGCTTTGAGGTCTGATTGAAGAAATCCTCAGCAGACAGCTCATCCCTAGTTCTTCAGACCAAAACCAACGGTTTAGTTAAATTACAGCTCTCTAAATGTAACTGAACATAATCATCAGGGTCTACCCTACCATTAACGTCATCGAGAACTAACTGTATCCCCCTGTGTATGGCTTCAACAACCTGCTGAGCTGAATTTATTCGCTCAAGATTGACAAAATGAAATTCCTCACAATACACCGACCCCCCAAATCTAGGTAATTCACGTTGCCAACTTCTCACTCTCTCCATACACACCTCTGCATTTTCAGGGTTACTTGGGGGTTCCTCTACGGGACCATCAGCAGCATCTTCTACATCAGATGCTATTTGAGAGTCAGACTCCGAGGCGCCTCCGTGAGGGTCATCGGGAGAAGATGGGGACCCATCATTCTAGAGAGCCCTCTGGGGAATTTTCTAAACCAGACTCTGTGTGAGAGTCTGATTCCACCTCCCCATTTTCAGACATGCCAGTTGGAGAGCCTCCAGTCGAGGGCATCTCTTTTTGTCCCCCCTCCCCATTACCTCTTTAGCTCTTTTTAAAATTTTTACAGCGATCCTGGCCTGGAACTTTTTGGCAGCCATTTGTTTGTCCACCAAGTGCTATCCCCCCTTTTGTTTACACCTGAGCTGATATGTATCCTTGCGGGTGCCCCTTTCCACGACTAGTCACGCCTGCGCAGAGCCAAAAATTGAAGTATTTTTCAAAAAGTCACCCACCAAAGCTTTTGCTTTGTTGATGTGCTTTCCAGCCCTCCGTTCTTTTAGACCCCCTGAAGATACACCATTCACCGGTATTCTGAACGAAGCATCATATTTTCCCCAAACCTTTTTTAGAATACCATTCTTTTAGAACCCCCGAGGATACAACGCCCCTCAGTCTTCTGAACGAAGCATCGTAGGTGGGCGTTTTCACTCACGGTTTTCTCAGGGCTTGGTGTGGAGGTGGCCGCTGAGGAACTGGCGTTGTGTTTGCGTGGTTGGTTTTCACCAGAGTTTTTTGTTTTGTCCTTGGCTTTGACGTAATTGAGGTTTGGACTGCCCTGATGCTTCATCTGCACTCTTGTGCTGTTTTGAGTTGTTAAAGGTCTCAAAGCAGATTTCTGGTTCTTTGGCTGGTCAGGTGGAGGTGTCCCTGTAGCTTTGACTACAGCATTGTCAGGAGAACTGCACATACCCGATTAGGGGGGAAGGAACATATTACAAAACTTAACTTTACCATCTTTCTCACCCACAGTGATGTATTTACTTAAAATACAAAACCTCATAACCTCACAAACACAGTATATTTACTGGGCTTCATCCATCCATCTGGGGAATTTTTCTTTTCAGCTGTCTCTTTTCTTTTTCTTTTAAGCTTGTTTATGCTCTGGTCTAAGGGTCTCTCATGTTTTCACCGTACGGTGGAGCAGACAATATGATGATGATGATTGATTATTATTTTTATAAATCACATGAAACTGTCTTGTAAAGTTAAAAATAAAATATTCATTTGGGTGTTTTTCTATTTAAAAAGTCAGAGCTTTCAAACAAAATAATCCATTTCAGGCTGCACAACAAACAGGAGTTTTGAGTTTATTTCTACCACTTTAAAACAAAAAACAACAAACCCGCAAACATTTTTTTAAATACACCTCATTTTGCAAAATAAAAACCAAACTGCTTTTAAAATCAACTTTTAAAATCCAGTTTAAAACACGTTTTGCACAGTAAAAAAACACCCTGTTAGTTTGAAACACACCATTACTATCAGTTTGCAGCCATATACTTTAAAAAAAAACCCACCTATTTTTTTTAACACACAGAGAGAGAGAGAGAGAGAGAGAGTTTTGTTTAAAACACAAAAAGAAAAGGAGTACTTGTGGCACCTTAGCGACTAACCAATTTATTTGAGCATGAGCTTTCGTGAGCTACAGCTCACTTCATCGGATGCATACTGTGGAAAATACAGAAGATTTTTTATACACACAAACCATGAAAAAATGAGTGTTTATCACTACAAAGGGTTTTCTCTCCCCACACCCTACTCTCCTGCTGGTAATAGCTTATCTAAAGTGATCACTCTCCTTACAATGTGTATGATAATCAAGGTGGGCCATTTCCAGCACAAATCCAGGTTTTCTCCCCCCCCAAAGAAAAACAAACCCACTCTCCTGTTGGTAATAGCTTATCTAAAGTGATCACTTACATTGTAAGGAAACCTGGATTTGTGCTGGAAATGGCCCACCTTGATTATTAATGTGTGTGGTGGGGTTTTTTGGTTGGTTGTTTTGGGGGTTTTTTTTTGGTAAATATAGTATTTTAAACTTTTAATGGCTTTGAATTGCTAGAAAGAGTGACCCATAGCATTCAAAACCACTCCTGGGTCATATTTAAACTGTCCAGTGGAGTTCTGCCAGTTCCTGGGTCCTTTAAACTGTCCAGTAGAGTTCTGCCAACTCCAGGGATTATATTTAAACTGCCCAATAGCATCTGCGAATTCCTGAGGTTTTATTTCATTTCATATTAATCCGAAGTCACCCACCCACCTCCCTTACTATGGGTGCACACCCATCAAATTTATCCCTATAGCAACAAGGGTAAGGAATCACAGTTACCTTCACTATTCAGTGGGGGTGTGGTTAAAACCATTCAGTTCAACAGGATGAGTCAACTCTGTTGTACTCAAACACATGTCTGAACCATCCCTGTTTTGTTTTCGTGTTGTAAGCAGAGGCAGGATGAGCTCTACCCTGACATCTGGTGGTGAGTTGTGGAAAAGGACTTCAGGAGCTGATCTCGTTTGCACAGGCACACCCACCCCGCCTAGCATGAGCCCACAGGAGCCCAAACGGTCACTTTGGCTGCTGTGGGATCCCCAGTGTCTCTGTTATTGGGGCAGGAAGAATAAAGTGTCGTTATCCTGATTATCTGAATCAAGGACAGTGGAACTGTCCTTGGCCTTTTATGACGGAGGGACTCACCATCAACTAAGTAGCACTCGCTAGGCAAGGGACAAGGATTGCAAAAGCCAGTGAATTGAGAGAGTTTGAGGATGGAGGTTTGTGCCTAGTGGTGTGAGCCCCCTTCTGAGGGCCCCAAATACCAATTGCACCTTCTCTCCATTATGTAATATCAGAGAGAATTTTAATTCTATTAGGAGTTTGGTTACAGACTGCAGAGCTGAATTCACTTTGGGTTCATGGTGCCCCAGCTCTGAGCCCCACTACTATTTAACACAGTGTTCAATGATTTCAATTTGTTGTCGGGGCTTCAGTGCCCCACTGGTGGGGGCTTGACCTGGTTTTGCATTGTGTTACTGGACTGGAACTCCTAGATACTGAACCCAGCCCCTGTTGTTGCCAACTCTGATGGGCAGAAGGGTTACACTGTAAACACATTTCTAGGATTTGTTCCCCTCCCACTTCACAGCTTGTTTCTGTAAATGTGTCTCTTTTACACAAGGACACAAGAGCTAGGTTCTCACAAACCATTTTTTTTCAATTTAAAAGTCATACAGCTTCTTGAAAACAAACCCAGATCTCCATTAAAACTTTTAGCTCACTTACGGGCCAGAGACCTTCTAACAGAAACACAGAGAATCACAAAGCCCTTTTCATTCAATTTTTTAAAATGTACAGCGACCAAGTTTGATATTGCATGTTTGTCCCCTCATCATTCTCTCAATTAATCCTTTTAGATTTCTTACAAATAGTCTTTTTCTTAAGCAGGGTTCTGTCAGTTTTTGTGTGGACCAGACGGTCAATGTAACGCTGTAAGCAGGCATCTTCCATTTTGGACATTTTCTTTAAAACACGGTCAGGGTCTCCACTGAATTGCACAGCATTTCTCAAGGTCACCGCTTGCGCTAAATGTTCTTGGGTTAGGCACAGATGTTGCATAACATAACCTATGGCAATAATAGTGTTCAATAAGCTTTCCAAACACAGCTCAGCACACAGGCCCCAGAGCTTGCAGTTTCTATCCATTGAAGTCCAAGTCACACAGGCATGGTGCCATTGGGCTGGGGCATTTATGACACAGCCCTCACCATTTTCAAAAAGCTTTTCCCCAAGACAGTGATGAAGAACAGCATAAACAGCAACGTGTACAATAGTCCGCATAACATTTTTACGCTCATGACGTGGCACTGGCTCAGCGAGTTCCATGCCAAGCCTCTCCTAAACTCCTCATAGCCGTCCTCCTCGGAGTCATTTTCAACAATTTCTAGCGGCGTTGAGCAAAAACAAGGCGGGCCTGGTTCACCTTCGCTGTTTGATGCAACGCCGTCCAGGGCCTCCGGGTCCTCTAGAAAGGCATCGTCAAGCTGTCGAGAGATTTTCAGACAAGAAACAAGCGTAAGTTCCCACTGCTTGTTTTTAGATTTACACAACCCCTGGTTCCTAACCCCATTACACCCAATCATTGACCGTCGCTTCTTAATCATTCATTTACCTGAGCTACGTCTTTTCCATTCACCTTGTCTGCCAGTGCCTCCCCCACGCCATGATGGCCTTCCTCCTCCAGGGTGGCGGATGACGAGAGGCCACCATGCTCATGGGGGTGTCTCATGAGCAGTTGGGCTTCAGGGTCAGATACTGGCATATCCATCAATGGCTGGGCCAAAGGAATCCCCTTGGCTTCTCTCTCATCCTCTTCAGATCTGTCGCTGCTGTAGCGCTTTCTCCACACAACTCCAAAGGTCCTCGGGGCTAAAACAAAGTCTGAAGGTCTCCCAGGAGTGGTAAAGGAGTCCACGTTTCCTCTCAGCCTTTCCACAATTTCTAAAACATGTCTTCTTGGTAAGAGATGGCCTCCTCTTCCCAGCGCTGGGACTTATGAGGTGATGGTGCTGCACTCTGATTGGCAGAGGACGTTGGAAGGGGTCCTTAGAGGGGTCACACGACCCTCTTCTGGGCGGTTGACCTCGTCCCAGAACCCACCCTATTTTGGTCGAATCTCCTTTCGGGGCTGTCCTCTGTGGCCAAAACCCATCGCGATTGGTAGAGGGTGGTGGGAGGAGTTCTTAGAGGGGTCACACGAGCCACTTCCTGACGGGTCACCCCGCCCCAGAATTCCCCCCAATTGGACAAATCTCCTCTCGGGGTGGTCCCCAGCGGCTGAAACCCTTCCTGATTGGTATAGGGCAGTGGGAGGAGTTCTTAGAGGTGTCACACAAACCCCGGAACTCCCCCTGATTGGTCAAATCTTCTCTCGCGTCGTTCCTGTCAGGGCAAAATCCATCCTGATCAGCAGAGGACAGTGGGAGGAGTTTTTACAGGGGTCACATGACACACCTTGCTTCCGGACATGTGTCCGCCTTGACCCTGGAAGTAATACTCCCATGAGGTGGGACTTCCAGTGACCTGTGTGCAGGGCTTACAGGGTCAAGGGGTGGGGTTAACGTTTGATTGATGGTAGGGCCTTTATACTACTCGCTCCTGCGACCCAAAATTGGAACAAGAGAGACTATAATACTGGAGAGAAAGAAAGGAATGTTTTAAATGTTTTAAATCCTTGTACTGTGCTGTAAATTCTTTTCCCCAAATTAATTCAAAACATTCATTTGTATTTTTTATTTTTCTATTTATTTTGTTGTTTTAAAGCACGATACAGCAACTATAATACTGGCCAGTATTATTCTTTTATAAATAGAATACAACAACCCTAATACTGGCCCGTATTAGCCATTCTCCTACTGCTCAGATGCTGTAAGGGAGAGAAGGATCAGGCCCTGTAAAGTAGGCTGGGTTGATTTTTTATGATTCGAAGTGTTTTTATTACACATCAGGACATCTAGTCATTCTGATTTAATTGGGGATTGGTCCTGCTTTTGAGCAGGGGGTTGGACTAGATGACCTCCTGACGTCCCTTCCAACCCTGATATTCTATGCAGCCTCTGGACAAGCTCAGTGATAAGCATGTACATTACACTGCTTGCTCAGGGGTCATTACTATAGAAACAGCCAAGTACTGGCCCAGATCCTCAAATACACCTGAGCTTTAGACTCTGGGTTATTCTAACTTACTCTGTCTTGTAAGAGCCATTGCTGTACGGGAGATTGCTGTAGCACCGGGGTCGGTAACGTTTGGCACGCAGCCCCCCAGGGTAAGCCCCCTGGTGGGCCGGGCCAGTTTCTTTACCGGCCGCGTCCGCAGGTTTGGCCGACCGCGGATCCCACTGGCCGCGGTTCCCCACTGCAGGCCAACGGGGGCTGCAGGAAGCCGTGGCCAGCACATCCCTCGCCCTGCGCTGCTTCTCGCAGTAAAACAGAAGGTTTATTAGATGACAGGAACATGGTCTAATACAGAGCTTGTAGGTGCAGAGAACTGGACCCTTCAGCTGGGGGGTCCATTTTGGGGGGCAGTGAGCCAGACAACCACGTCTGCCCTTCACTCCATGTCCCAGCCAGCCCCAGACTGAAACTCCCTCCAGCCGCTCCTCCTCTGGGCTTTGTCCCTTTACCCGGCCAGGAGGGCACCTGATTCCTTTGTTCTCCAACCCCTTTAGCTCTCACCTTGCAGGGGGGAAGGGTCCAGGCCATCAGTTGCCAGGAAACAGGGTGTCGGCCATTCTCTGTGTCCAGACCCCTGCACACACCTGCCCTCTAGGGATCTGCAACGATCATACACCCTTACCCCACCACCTAGATACTTAAGAACTGCCTAGGGGAAACCGAGGAACTACGCACTATTCAGAGGAAACATTAAGAACAGTCCCCCTTCGTCACACTGGGTATGAGATTTTGCTGTTTGTGCAGGGAGCTGGGAGCCCCAGGGCGCCCTGTTTAACCCTGGGACTTGGTGCCTCTCCAAGAGGCCCTGCAATGAGTGTTGGACTGAAACCCAGCCAGCTTGGTTTACATCCGGCCCACAACAGCGTCAGATGGAGCGAACGGGCCAAAGTGAAAGCAGAGCCTCTCCCCAAGCCTCTGGGAAAGACCGACCTGCCTTGAGGGGCGGGTGTGCAATTCCTAGCTTCTCCCTCCCTCCCGGCTGCTGTTAACGGGAGGCAAACAGAGACTGCAATAAACCCCTCTGGTAGGAACGAGCCTGCGCCGCTGGGGAACGGAGCCACCCGGAGCAGATTAAAAGCCCTAGTCCCAGAGCCAGGGCAAGCGCTCTCCTCTGGACAGCGGTTGGGGACGTCATACAGGGCGGCTTTCGGGCCCAGGGTTCTCATCCTGGCGCTTCAGCTGCTAGTTACCTAGGGCCTCCTCTTCTGCAGCGCTGAGTCCCACAGCTGCACTGAAGTCACTGGGGCAGATCCACTGCTCATGTCAGTGACCACGGCTCCAGGAACGGGGCTGGAGAATGTGCTGTGCCCCTGAACAGGGCTGGGACAAACTGCCCCAGCTGAGGTCTGCCCCGGTGGGAGCTGTGGGGAGCCCAGTGTACTGGAAGCTGCTGCTGCCCCGGGGTTTGTGATGGAGAATGTGGGGTGACGGGAGGGGGGCAATTCAGCACAAACAGCTCCTTTCGATTTCCTCCCAGCCACCCCAGCATGCCTGGGGACTCCCCTCCCCAATCAATCAAAGCCCAAGACGGGGATCTGAAGCTCGACATAAAGTTACTCCTCCGCCAGCTGATGTAACCCACGCACCTTCTGGGTGTGGTGTTGTGTCCCATCGAGTGGCACCAAGACCATTCGAGAGAGAGATAAGATGAGTCTGCTCTGCAGCCGTCGCTACCAGCCAGGGGGCTTTTAGCTCACGCGATAGAGGCTCATGCACTAAGCTCCAGAAACCCCAGGTTTGATCCCCACCCGCCGACGACCAGGGTCTGTGGGAGTGACGCTGGCGTGGCTGGCAAGGGGCAGCAGGAAGGGTTTCCACTGAGCGTTAAGGGAAAGGAACTTGCTGGCTGTGGCACGGTGCAGCCGGCTGGTTGGCACACCGGGAGAGGAAGATGGAGAAGAGCTCCAGCCCTGGCTGGTTCCCAGCTCTTGTCTTGGCCTTGTAAAAGGCTGACAGACGTAGTGAGAGCTTTGAAAGCGAACACACCGTGTTCTGGGCCTGGAGCAGCGGCTGGGAAGCATTCCCAATAAAAAACCGCCCCGGGATCCCTGTAATCCGCACCAGAGTGCAGGGGGAGGGGAGGGAGCTGGAGGGCCTTTGAAAACACAGACAGCTTGATGCCAGCCTTCCCTGGCTGCATGAAGCTATTCCTCCAGAACCATGCCACCAAGGGCCCAGTCCTGCAGCGGGACAGCCGGAGGGTTGGTGTCGCTATCCTCCTGTTCTACAGAGGGGGAAACTGAGGCACAGAGCTGGGCCACGTCAGGGCGCGGCTGGGGATGGAGCCCATCAGATCCTCACGAGCTGCTGTGAGGCGCTAGCCCTTGTGTCTGTGCCAGGTATAAACCCAGGCCCCGTGTGCAGGCCGAGCCGTCCATCCCCTGGCGGGCAGCAGGGCCCATGCAGGAGCCCCCACGCAGCCCCCCACCGCCCTCAGCTGCAAAGCAGCCCCAGCCCCACGGCTGGCCCAAAGGAAACACCTCCACGGTCTTTCCAGGTGCCACCCAGTCCCCTGGCGCCTGCAGGAAGGTTTGGGGTAATCATGCACACGCTGGGTCTCCCAGTCACCAACGCTTTGCCCGGAGCCTGGCTCGGAGGGAAGCGCAGACTCAGTCCAGCCAGCCTTGACGTCCCTCTCCGCGGAGCTGGGAACGCGCCTGGAGCTGCCAGCCCAGTCCTGTCTACTCAGCGAACGGCTTGCTGCTGCTCTTTCCCGGGTCTCCTCCTCCCTCCCCAGCCCTGGAGCCAGACGAACACCCACACACAGGCCTACTGTGCCCATGGCTGTACAGCGGCTGCAGGGCTGCAGCCATCGCGTCCTGGACATATTCAAGGGGAGCCCGATGGGATTGGCCAGACAAGGAGGGCATGAGCCCTGCCCAGCTAGGATGGGGCACCGTTCCCAGGCTGCTGCATCAAAGCCAGCCCTGGCTAGGAGCAATTCTGCAACCCAGGAGAGATTCTGCAACCATCCGCCTGCTGGAGAAAGACATCAAGGTGAACTTGTCCCAGCTTGGAACTCCCTGTAGCCAATGGGATACATTTGGGTTAGGAAAAAGAAAAGGAGTCCTTGTGGCACCTTAGAGACTAACCAATTTATTTGAGCATTAGCTAAAGCTCCCTTCATTGGATGCTTATGCTCAAATAAATTGGTTAGTCTCTAAGGTGCCACAAGTCCTCCTTTTCTTTTTGCGAATACAGACTAACACGGCTGCTACTCTGAAACCTGTCATTATTTGGGTTAGGGTGAATATATGTCAAGAAGACAAAACCACTCCTTGAGAGGGGCGTGGCAGTGAGCTAGGCCCAGCCTGAGGGCCTCAGAGACCCTCTTGTCCCATCCTCTCTGCCTAGCTTCGGAACAGTCTAGCGGGTTCTCTGTGTATGAAATTCCTCTCACTCTGCCCTCATTACCGGGGCTGGAGGGGTGCTGGAATATTTAGCTGCATGCAGCACATTGGCTTCTTGGGGTGAAGTCCCATCACAGAGAGGTGCACACAGGGCTAGGGAATGGGCAGCTCCATCAGACAGTCATAGTAGTCCCTGAATCACACATGCAACATGAAGGGCCCATAAGAGTGCTGAGTCCTGAGAGCACCACAGCTCCAGCTGGACTGGATCTCCTAGCTCTCCCCCTTCCCCCAGAAGGTCGGGGTGAGCAGCTCTCAGATCACAATGGATGCTTTGCCAGCTTATACAAGGCTATTGGAATGCATTGTTTATTGGTGGGAGAAAAGGACCTAGAGAGGTGAGGTTTATGGGCCAACAGGCTTTGCAGTCTGCACTGGGTTCGCGTGCTGACGCACACCGTCAGTGAGACCAGGGACAGCACACGCACAGGGCTGTGGACAGCTCTGGCCCACGGGCTGGGCTGGGCTCAGAAGCATCCAGCGGAAGGAAGGCTTCGGTATTTCACCAGAAGGGGGGCTAGGTCAGAGGCAAATTGCCGATTGGAGCTGGCTCCCTCGTGTTGGCAGGCCCCACCCTTTACAGACACGCGACTCCATCCTCGTGTCCATGCTTCCCGAGCCCTTTAAAACAAGGGTAGCCAAAGGCAATGTTTCCTTGGCTGCCCCAAGGAGCTTGGCTGCTGGAGGTTACAGGACACAGGCAGCGATGCTCTACCTTGAACCAAGCGGCTAGGCCAGGAGCACGACATGCCAGAGACCCAAGGTCTCCACCAGCCACACCACCTACTAAAGATGATGCAGCTGGATTCTTTGCAAACTGAGCAAGGCCCTCAGGTCCTCTCACCCATCCCCTCCTGCTCCCCAGGCCTCCCCACAGATGCTGCTGACTCTGCATTCCAGTGCTGGGGAATAGCAATGCTGGATGGAGACTCCCCTACTGGGGCTGTGCAGGAAGGTCTAGCAGTGTGGGGGCATTTATCGTGGGTCAGTGCTCCTGCTCTATGGCTGATTATCAGCTTCAGTGACCAATTTCTTGCTCTAACAGCACCCAGAGAGCACAGGATTTGTTGTGCTAGCTCACTGCAGCACCCAAAAGCCAGGTATCCTGTCTCCATAATCACAGGCTTCAAGGAAGGTACCAGAGACCCTGCAGTGTGTAATTATGGAATAACCTTCTCTTTGGGGAATGTGCCCCCCTGTAGTCAGTGGCTGGCTCCTGCCCTGTGGAGATGGTTTTATAGTCCTGTGTCTCCTGCCCTCTCTAGCTGGTGATATTTGGATTATCCCTAGATATGTCTCATCCTTTTTTGAATCCCACTAGACATTTGGCCCCCTCAATATCCTGTGGCAGTAAGTTCCGCTGGTGAATTATGTGTTGTTAAGAAAGCCTTTCATTGGTAAGTCCTGAAAGCCCAAGGTGCCAAGGTGGCTGTGACTGGCTCATGGCTGCTGTGTTCCCTGTTGGAGGGTCAGTGGGGCATCATTCAGGCTGCCTGCCCGCACCCCCGGGTAGAAGTATGGCCGCAGGGGCTCCAAGAAGATGCCACTGAAGGTGTAGATGTGACAGCTGCCAGTCACGTTGTAGAAGGACACCTCTCCGGCCTCAAAGTCCAGGAGGATGCCAATCTGCCGAGGCTTCACTCTCAGCATAAGCTCGGACAGGGGGGAAGTGAGCGCTGCATACTCATCCCCATTGTGCAGCCACACCGTCCCGAAACCAGTCGCTGGTGAGGCCGTGAATATTCCCTGCCTGCTCACACACTCCTCACAGACCACCCGTGTCCAACATGGCTTGTCCCCCACTTCCACCTCCCAGTAGTGCATCCCGGCTGTGAACCGCTGCCGGCCCAGGATGCAGCTGCACGTGTCAAACCGCTTGGGGTTACTGGGGACGTCCCGCCTCTTGTTGCCCACACTCACGCTCCGCTGATCCCGGGACAGGAGCAGGTAGGCATTGGCTGTGTTGGGGTCCACAGTCACACGCGCTAGGGACAGAAAGAGAATCACATGGTGCATCCCATTAGTGTCTGTTGGTTACTTATGTCCTGCCCTTTCCTAGCACCTCCCTCAGAGGTGCTGTATAGACTGGAATGAATCCAGCCCCAACCCCCAGGAGCTGGGTCGGTGTCATTATCCCCGTATGACTGAGGCACGGGGGGGTGGGGGGAATTGCCCTCAGTCACACAGGGAGTCAGCTGCAAAGCCAGGAGGAGTCCTGACTCTCCATCTCCTGATCTAAACAGTAGACAACCCTCCCTCACAGATCCAGGAATAGAACCCAGGAGTGCTGACTCCCACCCCCAACCCCCCACTCATACCCACTAGACCTCGAAGTGTAACTTACGAATGCAGATTTTTTTTTGGTTACCTAACCTACTTCTTATTCTGCCAATCGCTCAGACAAACAAGTTTGTTTACACTGACGGGAGATACTGCTGCCTGCTTCTTAGTTACAATGTCACCTGAAAGTGAGAATGCATGGAACTTTTGTAGCCAGCGTTGCAAGGTATTTACATGCTAAATATGCTAAACATTCATATTCCCCTTCATGCTTCAGCCACCATTCCAGAGGACATGCTTCCATGCTGATGATGCTCATTAAAAAAATAATGCATCAATTACATTTGTGACTGGACTCCTTGGGGGGAGAATTGTATGTTTCCTACTCTGTTTTACCCACATTCTGCACATATTTCATGTTATAGCAGTCTCGGGTGATGATCCAGCACATGTTCGTTTTAAGAACATTTTCACTGCAGATTTGACAAAACGCAAAGAAGGTAGCGATGTGAGATTTCTAAAAATAGCTATAGCACTCGACCCAAGGTTTAAAAATCTGAAGTGCCTTCCAAAATCTGAGAGGGACAAGGTATGGAGCATGCTTTTAGAAGCCTTAAAAGAGCAACACTCTGATACGGAAACTACAGAACCCAAACCACCAAAAAAGAAAATCAACCTCCTGGTGGCATCTGACTCAGATGATGAAAATGAACATGCGTCAGTCCACGCTGCTTTGGATTGTTATCAAAAGCAGAGCCCATCATCAGCATGGAAGCGTGTCCTCTGGAATGGTGATTGCAGCATGAAGGGACATATGAATCTTTAGCATATCTGGCACGAAAATATCTTTCAACGCCAGCGACAACAGTGCCCTGCGATCGCCTGTTCTCACTTTCGGGTGTCATTGTAAACAAGAAGCAGGCAGCATTATTTTCTGCAAATTGTAACCAACCTTGTTTGTCTGAGCGATTGGCTGACCAAGAAGTAGGACTGAGTGGACTTGTAAGCTCTAAAGTTTTACATTGTTTTATTTTTGAATGCAGTTTTACATATATATATATATATATATATATAATTCTACATTTGTAAGCTCAACTTTCATGGTAAAGAGACTGCACTACAGTACTTGTATGAGGTGAATTGAAAAATAATTTTTTGTTTGTTTTTTACAGTGCAATTATTTGTAATCAAAAATAAATATACAGTGAGCACTGTACACTCTTTATTCTGTGTTGTAATTGAAATTAATAGATTTGAAAATGTAGTAAACATCCAAAAATATTTAAAAGAAATGGTATTCTATTGTTGTTTAACAGCACAATTAATCGCGTAATTCCTTTTTGAATCGCGCGGTTAATTTTTTGAATCGCGCAGTTAATCGCAATTATTTTTTTTAATTGCTTGACAGCCCTAATTTTAATATGGCTAATGTAAACGTATACATCCAGGAACAAAACCTGTAGGCCTTAGTTAGAGGATGGGGGACTCTATCCTGGGAAGCAGTGACTCTGAAAAAGATTTGGGGGTGGAAGTGAATAAGCAGCTGAACATGAGCTCCAAGTGTGATACAGTGATCAAAATAGCTCGAGTGATCCTGGGATGCATAAATAGGGGAATTTTGAGTAGGAGTAAAGAGGTTACTGTACCTCAATAGTGGCACCGGTGTGATCCCTACTGTGTCCAGTTGCGGTATCCACAATTCAAAAAGGATGTTAATAAATTGGAGGGTTCAGAAAAGAGCCACAAGCGTGATTAAAGGACTGGAAAACATGACTTATAGTGATACAGGCAAGGAGCTCAATCTATTTATCTTAACAAAGAGAAGGTTAAGGGGTGATTTGATTACAGTCTCCAAGTACCTACATGGGGAACAAATATTTAATAATGGGCTCTTCAATCTACCGGCGATTGGTATAACATGGAAGTTGAAGCTAAACAAATTCAGACTGCAAAAAGGTGTAAATGATTGACAGTGAGGGTAATTAACCATTGGAATAATTTACCAAGGATTGTGATGGATTCTCCATCACTGACCATTTTAAAATCCAGATTGGGTGTTTTCCTACAAGATCTGCTCTAGGGATTATTTTTGGGAAGCTCTCTGGCCTGTGCTATACAGAAGACCAGACTAGATGATCCCTTCTGTCACTGGAATCTAGGAATCTATGATTTGCCTGATTTTGAGATAAAGATGGAGCCAGTAGCCCTGGGGATGATGGAGAAAGGAAGGGAGAATTGAGGCTGTGCAGCTCAAGCCAAGAACCCTAATCCGATGACTGCTTCATCTTGAGCAGATACTTTTGAATAACAAATTCCCTTCCAAACTGAGGTGGCACCCCCTCTTCTCTCCCCCAGCTGTTACACTGGAAAGGGCCCAGGATGTCTGGCTGCGACAGGCCCGAGGATCGCAGCCCTTCAACAGCTGCGCCAGGACCGGGGCTCGCAGCCCTTCAGCCTCTAGGCTGGGCCCGGGACACGCAGCCCTTCACCCTCTAGGCTGGGCCCGGGGCTCGCAACCCTTCAGCCTCTAGGCTGGGCCCAGGGCTCGCAGCCCTTCAGCGTCTGCGCCAGGCCTGGGGCTCGCAGCCCTTCAGCATTTCCACCTGCCTGCAACTCACAGCCCTTCTGCTCTGCTCTTTGGGACTCAGCCCCAGCCACTGAAAAGTTGGAATTCTTTTTTAAGCAGAAAGTGGATTTGTGCCCATGACTCAAAAGTTGCAGGACAGATTCTGTCCCAGCCTGGCCCCGAGCACAGATTCCCCTGGGATTTGGCTGAGATGGGAGAGGAGGAACATCAAGGTCTGAGGGGATCTGGAGAGCAGTGCAGGACAGGGGTTGAGAGAGATGCTCTCTCTCAGCTTTGCTGCCAGGACTCTGAGTTGTCTGTAGCTCATATCTGGAGGCTGGGCATTGCCTGACTGCGGGACAGGCTGATGGCACTGCTCTACTCACCCGAGACAGGCTGTGTTCTTGGAGCAGGGCTCTTCCCTGCACAGGTTCAGACCCTGCCTCACAGTGTCCTTAACTTTCCTGAGTTGGTGTTTATATTCCCTAGCTCTGGGCATGCTTCACTGGCCCTCATTTTCCCTAATAAGGGAGGGGTTTGCTCCTTCCTCTCTTCCCGAAGCCCTGAGGATCCTCCAGCCCTGCTGAGCTCTCGATGGTTCCCTTGGCCTTGGCCTCACAGCCTATCACGTTTCCCACTTCTGGTTTGGAAGAAACGTGCCTGCGAACATACAGCCGGCCTGGGCTTGGTGAGATGCCGGGTGAGGCCAGTGCAGCGTCTCAGAAAGGGCCATTTTCCAGTTACATAATTTCACAGAATTTAATGGGACATTGGACCATCAAGTCTGACTTCCTGTATAACACAGGCTAGACAGTCCTTCCACCCTGACACCCCTTCCACCTGGACACCCCAACACCCCAATGGCAGGGAATCTACAAGTTTAAAAATATTGACAAAGTTTAAAAGCTTCAACTCTTCTCCAGGCTGCTCCTTCCCATAGCAAGAGCCTCACAGAGAGCCTCAAAAGAGAGAGAGAGAGAGAGAGAAAGAGAGAGAGAGAGAGTCAGGAATGACAACAATACTGGCGGGGAAGGTACTACATTTATAAACAGCAGGTCCTGCTGTAATGTCACATGCTATGCTTGAGTTATGTCAAGGTTACAGAAGATGACGACCATGTTTTCAGAGTCAGAAGCCAAGGCATCAAATCGAAGGGTTGAGCCACTGGCTAGACCAGTACAGTGAAAGTGAGGCCCCCTAGTGTTGAGGCAGTTATGCTGGTGTAGGAGTGCTAGTCCTGGGGTCGCTATTCCTAGAGGAGAAGCGGAAGAAGCTCCACGGGTATAAAGATGTAGAACTGCAACCACACTAGGCCCTGGTCCACACTAGGAGTTTGAGGTCGAATTTAGCAGCGTTAAATCGATTTAACCCTGCACCCGTCCACATGATGAAGCCCTTTTTTTCGACTTAAAGGGCTCTTAAAATCGATTTCCGTACTCCACCCCCGACAAGGGCATTAGCGCTTAAATCGGCCTTGCTGGGTCGAATTTGGGGTACTATGGACGCAATTAGACGGTATTGGCCTCAGGGAGCTAAAGAGCTCCAGCATGGACCAAACGGGAGGTACGGGATCTGATCGCTGTATGGGGAGAGGAATCCGTGCTATCAGAACTCCATTCCAGTTTTCGAAATGCCAAACCATTTGTCAAAATCTCTCAGGGCATGAAGGACAGAGGCCATAACAGGGACCCGAAGCAATGCTGCGTGAAACTTAAGGAGCTGAGGCAAGCCTACCAGGAAACCAGAGAGGCAAACGGCCGCTCCGGTTCAGAGCCCCAAACATGCCACTTCTATGACAAGCTGCATGCCATTTTAGGGGGTTCAGCCACCACTACCCCAGCCATGTTGTTGACTCCTTCAATGGAGATGGAGGCAATACAGAAGCAGGTTTTGGGGACCAGGAAGATGATGATGATGAAGTTACAGATAGCTCACAGCAAGTAAGTGGAGAAACCGGTTTTCCCGACAGCCAGGAACTGTTTCTCACCCTGGACCTGGAGCCAGTACCCCCCGAACCCACCCAAGGCTGCCTCCCGGAACCACCAGGCGGAGAAGAGACCTCTGGTGAGTGTACCTTTTAAAATACCACATGGTTTAAAAGCAAGCGTGTGTAATGATTAATTTGCCCTGGCATTTGCGGCTCTCCTGGATGTACTCCCAAAGCCTTTGCAAAAGGTTTCTGGGGAGGGCAGCCTTATTCTCTCCACCATGGTAGGACACTTTACCACACCAGGCCAGTAGCACGTACTCAGGAATCATTGTAGAACAAAGCATTGCAGTGTATGTTTGCTAGCATTCAAACAACATCCGTTCTTTATCTCTCTGTGTTATCCTCAGGAGAGTGATATCATTCATGGTCACCTGGTTGAAATAGGGTGCTTTTCTTAAGGGGACATTCAGAGGTGCCCGTTCCTGCTGGGCTGTTTGCCTATGGCTGAACAGAAATGTTCCCCGCTGTTAGCCACGGGGAGGGGGAAGGGTCTAGCCACATGGTGGGGGGAGGCAAAATGCAACCTTGGAACGAAAGCACATGTGCTGTGTATGTAATGTTAACAGTAAGGTTTACCGTGAAAGAGTGTAGCCATTGTTGTAGAAAATGTGTCTTTTTAAATACCACTGTCTCTTTTTTTTTCTCCACCAGCTGCATGTGTTTCAAGGATCACAGGATCTTCTGCTTCCCAGAGGCTAGTGAAGATTAGAAGGCGAAAAAAATGCACTCGTGATGAAATGTTCTCTGAGCTCATGCTATCCTCCTACACTGACAAAGCACAGACGAATGCGTGGAGGCAGACAATGTCAGAGTGCAGGAAAGCACAATATGACCGGGAGGAGAGGTGGTGGGCTGAAGAGAGTAAGTGGCGGGCTGAAGAGAGGGCTGAAGCTGAAAGGTGGTGGCAGAGTCATGAGAGGAGGCAGGATTCAATGCTGAGGCTGCTGGAGGATCAAACCAATATGCTCCAGCGTATGGTTGAGCTACAGGAAAGGCAGCAGGAGCACAGACCGCCGCTGCAGCCCCCGTGTAACCAACCACCCTCCTCCCCAAGTTCCATAGCCTCCTCACCCAGACGCCCAAGAAGGCAGTGGGGGGGCCTCCGGCCACCCAGCCACTCCACCCCAGAGGATTGCCCAAGCAACAGAAGGCTGGCATTCAATAGGTTTTAAAGTTTTAAACTTTGAAAGTGCTGTGTAGCCTTGTCCTTCCCTCCTCCACCACCCCTCCTGGTGCTTCTCTCCTCCACCACCCCTCCTGGGCTACCTTGGTAGTTATCCCCCTATTTGTGTGATGAATGAATAAAGAATGCAAGAATGTGAAGCAAGGATGACTCTATTGCCTCTGCAAGTGGTGATCGAAGGGAGGAGGGGAGGGTGGTTAGCTTAGAGGGAAATAGAGTGAACCAAGGGGCGGGGGGTTTCATCAGGGAGAAACAAACAGAACTTTCACACCATAGCCTGTCCAGTCATGAAACTGGTTTTCAAAGCTTCTCTGATGCGCACCGCGCCCTCCTGTGCTCTTCTAACCGCCCTGGTGTCTGGCTGTGCGTAACCAGCAGCCACGCGATTTGCCTCAATCTCCCACCCCGCCATAAACGTCTCCCCCTTACTCTCACAGAGATTGTGGAGCGCACAGCAAGCAGTAATAACAGTGGGAATACTGGTTTTGCTGAGGTCTAACCGAGTCAGTAAACCGTACCAGCACGCTTTTCAATGTCCAAATGCACATTCGACCACCATTCTGCACTTGCTCACCCTGTAGTTGAACAGCTCCTGACTACTGTCCAGGCTGCCTGGGTACGGCTTCATGAGCCATGGCGTTAAGGGGTAGGCTGGGTCCCCAAGGATAACTATAGGCATTTCAACATCCCCAACGGTTATTTTCTGGTCTGGGAATAAAGTCCCTTCCTGCAGCTTTTGAAACAGACCAGAGTTCCTGAAGATGCGAGTGTCGTGTACCTTTCCCGGCCATCCCACGTTCATGTTGGTGAAACGTCCCTTGTGATCCACCAGTGCTTGCAGCACTATTGAAAAGTCCCCCTTGTGGTTTATGTACTCGCCGGCTTCGTGCTCTGGTGCCAAGATAGGGATACGGATTCCGTCTACGGCCCCACCGCAGTTAGGGAATCCCATTGCAGCAAAGCCATCCACTATGACCTGCACATTTCCCAGGGTCACTACCCTTGATATCAGCAGATCTTTGATTGCGTTGGCTACTTGCATCACAGCAGCCCCCACAGTAGATTTGCCCACTCCAAATTGATTCCCGACTGACTGGTAGCTGTATGGCATTGCAAGCTTCCACAGGGCTATTGCCACTTGCTTCTCAACTGTGAGGGCTGCTCTCATCTTGGTATTCTTGTGCCTCAGGGCAGGGGAAAGCAAGTCACAAAGTTCCATGAAAGTGCCCTTACGCATGCGAAAGTTTCGCAACCCCTGGGAATCGTCCCAGACCTGCAACACTATGCGGTCCCACCAGTCTGTGCTTCTTTCCCAGGCCCAGAATCAGCATTCCATCGCATGAACCTGCCCCATTAGCACCATGATGCCCACATTGTCAGGGCCCGTACTTTGAGAGAAGTTTGTGTCCATGTCCTCATCACTCACGTCACCGCGCTGACGTCGCCTACTCGCCCGGTATCGCTTTGCTAGGTTCTGGTGCTGCATATACTGCTGGATAAGGCGTGTGGTGTTTAATGTGCTCCTAATTGCCAAAGTGATCTGAGCGGGCTCTATGCTTGCCGTGGTATGGCGTCTGCACAGGTAACTCAAGAAAAAAGGCGCAAAACGATTGTCTGCCCTTGCTTTCCCGGAGGGAGGGAGGGAACGGGGGCCTGACGATATGTACCCAGAACCACCCGCAACAATATTTTAGCCCCATCAGGCACTGCGATTTCTACCCAGAATTCAAATGGGCGGCGGAGACTGCGGGAACTGTGGGATAGCCACCCACAGTGCAATGCTCCAGAAGTCGACAGTTGCCTCGGTACTGTGGACACATTCCACTGACTACATGCACTTAGAGCATTTGTGTGGGGACACACAAAATCAACTGTATAAAAACGCTTTCTACAAAACCGACTTCTATAAATTCGACCTAATTTTGTAGTGTAGATGTACCCTTAGAGACTAACCAATTTATTTGAGCATAAGCTTTCGTGAGCTACAGCTCACTTCATCGGATGCATTCAGTGGAAAATACAGTCAGGAGATTTATATACACACAGAACATGAAAAAAATGGGTGTTATCATACACACTGTAAGGAGAGTGATCACTTAAGATGAGCTATTACCAGCAGGAGAGCGGGGGGGAGAAAACCTTTTGTAGTGATAATCAAGGTGGGCCATTTCCAGCAGTTAACAGGAACGTCTGAGGAGCAGTGTGGGGTGGGAGAAGATAGTGGCAAGAAGATTTTGAATGGCCCCTAACTTTGGGTGCCCACGTTGAGACACCTGGGGCCTAGAGTTCAGAAGTGCTAAATACCCGCAGCTCCCAGGAGGGCTTGTGGGCACTTAGGGTGTGTCTACACTGCAGTTATGTGCCCACGGCTGGCCCAGGCCAGCTGACTCCGGCTAACAGGGCTCGAGCTGAGCAGCTGTTTATTTGTGGTGCAGACGTTCTGGCTTCGGCTGGAGCCCGAGCTCTGGGAACCTCCCACCTCGCATCGTCCTAGAGTCAAAGCGCCAGCCTGAGCCCCAAAGGCTACACCGCAGTTAAACAGCCCCTTAGCCCGAGTCCCGGGAGCTGGAGTCAGCTGGCCTGGGCCAGCCGCAGGTGTGTAATTGAAAATCAGCCCCCAGCCGTCTCTGGGTGGGCACCAAAACCTGAAGCATCCAGTGCTGGCCATTTACTCCCTACTGAATCCCTGGACCTGAACTCCATGGGCGAAGCCACCTTGCCTGGCCTGCGTTTGGCTCTAGGCTACATCTACTGGGAGCTTAGCAGGTCCTCTACATTTGATGTATCGTGAGGGCAGCACCTGGCTCTGGGAAGGCTCAGTAATTGGATGAGTCTGTTCAATTCCACGGATCTGCTTCTAGCCAGGTTGCCGCTTGCGTTTTGCTTGGGTCTGTAAAAGAAAACAAAATCAAAGTGGCTGGTGGAAGCAGCACAATGAACATTTAAAACGAATCAGTGGCAGAGCTAATAGCGGGCCGGGGGGCAACTGCCCCCCTCAGCAGCCATTAGGTATACGTTTGGTGCCTTTTCAAGCCAATAGGTAGAACTGAAGGTGGAACCACCAATGACCTGGATATGATATAAGCTGGATATGAGTCAGCAGTGTGCCCTTGTTGCCAAGAAGGCCAATGGCATTTTGGGATGTATAAGTAGGGGCATAGCGAGCAGATCGAGGGACGTGATCGTTCCCCTCTATTCGACATTGGTGAGGCCTCATCTGGAGTACTGTGTCCAGTTTTGGGCCCCACACTACAAGAAGGATGTGGATAAATTGGAGAGAGTCCAGCGAAGGGCAACAAAAATGATTAGGGGTCTAGAACACATGACTTATGAGGAGAGGCTGAGGGAGCTGGGATTGTTTAGCCTGCAGAAGAGAAGAATGAGGGGGGATTTGATAGCTGCTTTCAACTACCTGAAAGGGGGTTCCAAAGAGGATGGCTCCAGACTGTTCTCAATGGTAGCAGATGACAGAACGAGGAGTAATGGTCTCAAGTTGCAGTGGGGGAGGTTTAGATTGGATATTAGGAAAAACTTTTTCACTAAGAGGGTGGTGAAACACTGGAATGCGTTACCTAGGGAGGTGGTAGAATCTCCTTCCTTAGAGGTTTTTAAGGTCAGGCTTGACAAAGCCCTGGCTGGGATGATTTAACTGGGAATTGGTCCTGCTTCGAGCAGGGGGTTGGACTAGATGACCTTCAGGGGTCCCTTCGAACCCTGATATTCTATGATTCATAGAATCATAGAATCATAGAATATCAGGGTTCGAAGGGACCCCAGAAGGTCATCTAGTCCAACCCCCTGCTCGAAGCAGGACCAATTCCCAGTTAAATCATCCCAGCCAGGGCTTTGTCAAGCCTGACCTTAAAAACCTCTACCACCTCCCTAGGTAACGCATTCCAGTGTTTCAGTGTTCAGTGTTCCCAGTGTTTCCAGTGGGAGACCGTGTCAAAAGCTTTGCTAAAGTCAAGAAACAATACATCCACTGCTTTCCCTTCATCCACAGAACCAGTAATCTCATCATAAAAGGTGATTAGATTAGTCAGGCATGACCTTCCCTTGGTGAATCCATGCTGGCTGTTCCTGATCACTTTCCTCTCATGCAAGTGCTTCAGGATTGATTCTTTGAGGACCTGCTCCATGATTTTTCCAGGGACTGAGGTGAGGCTGACTGGCTGATTCTAAGATTCTATGACCCAGCTGCCTCCTGGTTCCACCACTGCTCAAAATGTAGCTCCGCTGATGCTAAGAATCCAGAGTCTATTGAGCAGGAACATGGGACAGACAGCACCCTTGCTTGGAGAACCCATGCTTTGCAAAATGAGACATGGACTTTCATTCACCCTGCACTGAATTGCAGCCACTTCTGAAGTGGAGCATAGTACCTGCATAACAACACACGGATTGCTCGCCCAGCACAGAAATGCAGATACCTCTGGGGTGGAGCGCAGCAGCGTATCATAGAACGTGAGGGTTGGAAGGGACCTCAGGAGATCATCTAGTCCAACCCCCTGCTCAAAGCAGGGCCAATCCCCAATTTTTGCCCCAGATCCCTAAATGCACCCCTCCCTCAAGGATTGAACTCACAACCCTAGGTTTAGCAGGTCAATGCTCAAACCACTGAGCTATCCCTCCCCCCCACAACACAATACAGGGATCACTCATCTGGCATTGAAATGCAGACAGGTCTGGATGGAGCATAGCAGATGTGCAACAGCACTCAACAACACTACACAGGGGTCACTCACCCAGAACTGAAATGATGCCACATCTGGGGTAGGAATGCAGCAGCTGTTGAACAGCCACAGAGCGACACTCCTCACAGTGTAGAGCAGGATGTGAAGAAGACTCTCACTTCCATTCGAAAGCTCTGGGGGAGTTCACAGAAACAGACCATGCTGTTAACCTGAGCTGAACAGCAGCCAGGACACAATAGATTGGGTCTGCACTGCGGGTAACCAGACAACAGCTCTGCCATGAGGGATTTGTTCTGATTGACGGAGGGAGGGATGGGGCAGGGAGCCAGTCAAGCTTGGGGAACAAATTCCTTCTCCAGGACGCTTTGCTCCAGGATCTTAGAGCCCAGGCTCTACGGCCATTAATTCCTGCACCACCCAGCTGGAAGGGGAGGGCTGGGGAAGGTCTTTGCGCTCCACATGTCACAGGAGGACAGGGCAGAACGAACCATGTCACAGAATGAATCAGTTGCATCGCCTGGACTAGAACCCAGGAATCCTACCTGCCAGCTCTCTGCTCTAACCATTAGACCCCACTCCGCTCGCAGTCAGGATAGACCCCAGGAGTCCTGATTCCTAGACACACACAGACACACACACACACACGTTTCTCTAACCCAGTGGTTCCCAACCAGGGTCACGGGTGCCCCTGGGGGTACGCAGAGGTCTTCCAGGGGGTACACCAACAGGCTACACAAAAAGCTTTAGCGAAGTCAGGACAAACTAAAATGTCATACAGACAATGACTCGTTTATACTGCTCTGTATACTGTTGGGTGTGTTTTGTTATAGGATTATAGTCTGTTAAAATATGTGTATATTAAAGTCAATATGGGGTTTGTAAAGACAGAGCAGCAATCCAAGATGGCGTCTGAACGGCCATCTTGTGACCGCCATCTTGTTGTTTACGGTGATCATGGCCCAGTCATAACTGGATCCAACCGGCTTTTCCCGCCATTGGCAGCTCCCAGGACAATTTTACCTCAGACTGTTTCCACCCCGGCTGGGGCTGTACCATGTTTTCCCGCCGCTCCGTGCAGGAAGGGCCGGGACTGGCTGAGCAGTGGTACAGTCCCTTCCCTCCGGCCCTCCCCGCCCCCGGCAGCGCTGAAGGACGCCATTCCCGACGGGGCGCGACGGGCAGAGGCCGTTCGCTCCATTCGACCTGCCCCTGTTCCTGGGTGCAACACGGGGCCTGGCTGAGGGGGGCTGGGTGGAGGGGGGGCGAGGGGCCTGGCTGATGGGGGGAGGCTGGGTGGAGGGGGGACTTGCAGCTCAGTGGGGGGCCCTGACTGGAGTGGGCTGAGGCCCCACTACCCCAACCCAGTCCTCGCTTTAACCCTGCCCGAGGCCCCCGCCTCCCTCTGCGCCCCACGTGACCAGGTGGGGGTTCAGTGGGGACCTGCGTGGCCCTGTCACTGGTCGCCTGCCCATTGGTGCCCAGGCCCAGCCCTCGCAGCGCCAGAAGTGGGGGGCTGCGGCGTTCGGCCGTCTTCAGCCTTGCAGACATCGACCCGCCAGCACCCCAGTTGCTTTACACTGAAATCAGTCACTGGGGGGGGCTGGGCCCGTCCATCAGTGACACTGGGGGGGGCTGGGCCCGTCCACCAGTGACTGATTTCAGCGTCGCTAGGGGCTGTGGCCCAGTGTCACAGACACTCCCCAGAGCATGGCAGGGAGAGGCCAGGGCGTGCCCAAGGTCAGGAGCAGAGCCGGGGCAGAACCCAGGAGTCCTGACTCCAGCCCCACCCCGCACACAGCTGAGTCCCACTTCTACCCATAGGGCTCGAGGGGACGTGGCAAGAGGCAGAAATGGCCCCGTCCGGGGTGAAGGCGGTGGTGCGCAAGAGTGAGTGCGGAGCCGGGGGGTCTGAGTGCGGAGCCGGTTGGGGGCAGGGTCTGGTTGGGTGTGGGTCTGGGGGGGCAGGGCCCAGTTGGGGGGCCCTGGGAGGGGCGCTCCTGGGGGTGTCTCACCCTCGGGGAGGATTAGGAGTCAGTCGGAGCAGAGAGCTCCCCCCCGCCTGCCTGTCATACACCAGGAAGGGGAGGAGGCTATCTGCCCCACCCCCAAGGGCTGCCCCCTCCCATAGGAGCTGCACTTTGGGGGGCGTCATCGTCGTCATCTCTTTCCATCAGGATGACTCCCACCAGGGCCGGTGCAAGGATATTTTGTGCACTAGGCGAAACTTCCACCTTGCACCCCCCCCCGCCCTCCCCGACAACCTCTGAAAACTAGTAAAGTTAGCATTATAAACAGCCTGTCAGAATGGGTAACGGCTGCGCGCGAGGAGAAAAATGACGTCATAGCCGCCTTGTAACGTAGTGAAGCAGTACACTTCTGCCCGGCCCCAACACAGAGCTGGCGTAGGCTATAGCTGTAATGTAGGAGAGAGCAAGTTACACTTCAGAAGCCCAACCCACTTCTGTTACTTCAGAAGCCCAGATCCACTGCTGAATCTCCAGCCCAGGCTGCAGTGGACGGGGCCTGTGGCTAAATCCAGACCACAGACCTGGGGTTTAAAAGACTCTTGGAAAGTGGATTCAGTTCTGATGTTCCATGGTTGCCCCCAGAACTGGGACAGAGCAAAAGTGGCCCACAGTTCAGGATGGCCGGTGGTGCTAATAACCCTTAGCTCTTCTCTTAGCTTTTCCTCACTAAATCACACAATTAGGAGGGCCTGACACGTGACTTTTGAATACTTGGGGTGGGCCATACTGCCCTGGTTCAAGAGGGGTCTCTGAACAGGAATAGCAGGGGGCTGTGGGTCAGGAGTGAGGGGCATCTGCAGAGCCGTGGCAGGGTGGGGGGGAACCCAGGACTGGAATAGCTGCGGGTCAGGAGTGAGGAGCACCGGCGGAGCTGGGAGTGGGTGGTAGCCCAAGGCTGCGATAGCAGGGGGCTGCGGACAGGAGTGAGGGGCGCTGGCAGAGCTGGGAATCGGGGGGGAGCAAAGGGCTGGAATAGCAGAAGGCTGCGGACAAGAGTGAGGGGCATCTGCAGAGCCGTGAGGCGGGGAACCCAGGACTGCAATAGCTGCGGGTCAGGAGTGAGGCAGAGCTGGTGGGGGACAGACCAGAGCTGGCATAGCAGAGGGCTGTGGACAGGAGTGAGGGGCACTGGCAGAGCTGGGAATGGGGGGGAGGAAAGGGCTGGGATTGCAGGGGCTCCAGTCAGTAGTGAGGGGCACTGGCAGAGCTGGTGGGGGGAGCCCAGGGCTGGCGTGGGGAGCTGTAACTGCAGTTCAGGGTCAAAATGCCTGGGCGGAGTTGCGTGGAGAAAGCAGGTTCGTGTCTGCCTTCACCATGTCTGGGTCCAGGCTGTGCTGCCGGCCCCTTACCTTGCACTAGAGCTCCACGTGTCCCGGTGAACGGGGCGTCCGCATGCCACAGGTGTAAAGGAACTGCAGGAAAGCAGCAGGGAGGCCAGCGCGTCCTGGTGCAGAATAGCCCCTGGAGCCTCATTAGGACCGAGCAGCCAAGTCCTGATGGGCTAGAGGTGGGGTAGGGAGAGGCATTGCTTGAGTTATGGGGGAAACATAGTGTGTTGGGCAGTGCACTCACGCACACCAGCTACCAGGAGTGGGAGTGAGAGTGAGAGCACAGGTCAGGGTCGTGGGGCTATTGCCCTACGGGGCCAGCCAGAATCAGGTGCTTCGTAGGGGTAAAACAAACAGATGTATTATGGTAGCACCCAGGAGCCCCAGTCATGGACCAAGGCCCCATTTTGCAAGGCGTTGTACATTATTCATTAGGTGTATTACGGTAGTGCCCAGGAGCGCCAGTCATGGGTCAGGGTACCATTATGCTGGGCACAACAAAAAGATGGTGCTTGGCCCAAAGAGCTGACTATCTAATTGCTTAGCTGGGCCGTGGAAGGTGCCCAGGAGACAGGCCGGCAGTTCTCTGAGCGGGGCATGCCTTGGAGGGGTTCTATGTGCAGGACTCAGGATTTGAAGTCTTTGTTGTGTTGTTGTCCCCCACACACTGTAGAGGGTCCCTGGATCCCCTCCAGTCAAGAGGTGCTGGACAGGATCTGTTCTCTTGCTGCACGGGGCCAGATCCTTAGTTCAGCTGTGCTTGTATCCAGCCTGGCAGAAAGGAAGGGGGATCAGACCCATGGCCCATCTAGCCTGTCACCCCACCACGATCGCCGACTGGGGGCTCGGCTAGGAGCACATCGCTAGCTGGCCTGAAAGCAGCCTCTGAGCCACTTCCCCGAGGGGTCCTTCCACCAGCCAGTGGGTCCTGGCTCAGGCACAGCCGTCCCATCCGAGCCCCACCCCTGATCCTCATCTCTTTCACTCGCAGAGATCCTCAGCGTTGTCCTTCACAGCGTGAAGAAGGAAAGAGAATGGAAGGTAAGCAGGCCGAACCTGTTGCCCTGGTGTCCCCCTGGGGATATGCTGTATCCATATATCATGCTCCTCCCCCTCCAGCCTCTTGAGATTCATTAGGAACCTGAGCTTTTCCAGGCTGGATCAGATCCCTGCTCTGTCTAGCCCATCATCCGTCCCCAGCTAGGCTTGGGTATGTCTGCCTTCCCACTGCGCTGGATCAGACCCAGCTTGTCCAGCTAGCCCCATACCTCCCCCCCACACACACACCGGATCAGACCACTGGGACCAGTGAATCAGCCTGGGTGGGAGGAGGAGCAGGAGAGTGCCAAGCATGGGGGCAGTATGCACCATTGGGCAGGCAGGTTATTGAGCCCCCGGCATGGACTGGGCTGGGGGATGTGGAGCAGCGGGTTAGGTCGGTGCGGCAGAGGGAGCATTCGGCACGGCAGGAAGGTGGTGGAGATGTTGGGCCAATGGCCTACAGGGCTTTCCTGGGGGAACACGGAGACTCCCCTCGTTCCATTTCTCTGTGCCCTGATCCTGGTTCTGTCCGAGGGCTGGGGAGCGGATATCTGGTGGATCGGAGCAGGGGACTGGGAGCTAGGACTCCTGTTCTGTCCCTGCCTCTTGCACTCACCCTGTCACCTGGGCGAAGAGGCTGATCTCCTCCCGTCTAGGAGGATGGAACCATTCTGAATGGCCGGGTGTCCCAGGTTTGTCTCCTACATCTCGTACCAGCCACTCTGCTCGGAGCCGCTCTCCCTGTAGCTCCTCACGCAGTCCTTAGCACGGTCAGCTCAGCAAAGTGCAGGATTGGTACCGGCCCTGCTGCTCTGCTGTGAAAGGGCTGTGGAAGGGCTCTGCCATTAGCAGTCGCTCTGCTCCCTTGGCTGTGCCGTGGATGATGATGGTGGGCAGCTGGGCTCAGGGCAGTGACTAGTTCATCCGAAGTGGAGCGCTCCCCTCTCGCTACCCCAGGTGCTGATCATGGACCACCCCAGCACGCGCATCCTCTCATCATGCTGCACGATGTCCGACATCGTAGACGAAGGCATCACACGTGAGTGGCCCCTCCCTCCCGTCTGCTCCCCCCGCCAGGGCTCCCCTCCCCATTGGATACACCTCACAGTCAGGGAGTTGACTTGTCTACATTCACATTTGCATCTAGTTTCCCCGCTTTGCAGCCCCCTAGACGCCCTCCTTGCTATCGGTACCTTCCCAGCCAGGTCTAGTTCCCTTAGCCTGGCACTTTCAGCCCGTGGAGCCTCTTCACCGCTTTTCTCAGACTCCCGCTAACTCCTCGCTGCTCCTCCCCAATGCTGTGGGCAGGGTCCTGACTGGGGAGGGCGAATGCTGGCTCCCTGCTTTAGGGTGGAGGAGCCCTTGGGGTTGAGGGGCACAGAGCTGAGCCAGCACTCTAGCGGGGTGCCCCCAGCACAGTACAGAGGGCCATTCCTTCCCTGCTCCATACTGTGGCAGCATTGCAGCCCACGGCCCCACATCGAAGCGGCTGCTGCATTGTCGCCTCTGGAACGCCCCGGCCTGCTGCCAGCGAACATCACTGTGCCCCTTGGCTTCCCCTCCCCACATCCTGGTGGAGAGGGGCTGGGGCGGGTGGCTAGGACACACTGACCCGCGCCCAGTGTCTGCTCTCTCCTAGTTGTGGAAGATATTAACAAGTGCCGGGAGCCAATCCCCAGCCTGGAGGCCGTCTACCTGCTCAGCCCAGTGGAGGAGGTAGGAGCTCGGGCCTGGGGCAACTGGATGGGGAGCAGGGGAGACCCCGGGACAGCTCCTAGTGCTGCCTGGAGGTGGCGCTGTCCGGGGGGATGCGCAGCACAACGTCAGGATGGGAATGGGGCCAGTCAGGGCTCCCCAAGAGGCTGCTTCCCCAGAGCTGGGCTTCATGTTCTTTGCCACGTGAGGCACAGACTGTCCCCCAGACCTCTCCGCAGTGCAGTCCTGTGGGGGTTGGATGGGCAGATGCAGCAGGTGGAGAGAGGCGACCTCAGCTGAGACTCAAAGCGAAGGAGACTCGCTGAGGCAGAGGCTCAGGGAGCAGGGGCTGTTGGGGAGGAGGCTCCTGCATCTGCAGCAGCGAGGTGAGTGGAGGGAGACCAGGGGCAGGGGGCGCTGGCAGAGCAGGGTGAAGCCCAGAACCCACAGGGGCTGCCCGTGGAGGGAGCGCTGTAGGAGAGGACTGCGAGCTGGGGCTTGGGACAGGGCAGCCAGGTTCTCACCTGTCACAATGGCCGGTCGAGGGGTCTGAACAGGTTCCAAACACCCTGCCAGGCTAGCTGGCGTGGCGAAGCTGCAGGTGCCCAGCATGGCGCCCGGGAAGGGAGGGGTCCCTGATGGTAGTTGCCTGGGATTGCTGCTCGGCCGGCTGTTCGCTGGACACTGCTCAGAGCCCACTTAGTTCAGCAGCAAGGCAATGCCAGGCCTCATCTGTGGCCGGGCATGGACACTTCTGTGCCAGCAAGAGATGTGGCTGGGCCCTGAGGATGTCCCGGGCACATGGGCACAAGCCCTGCTCCAGGCAGGGAGGGAGCCCAGAGCCAGGGGATTGAAAACCAGCCCACCTCCCGATGGCATCATGCTAGGCCCTGAGTCCCCAGGGCCTGGGCATGGGCTGGGCCATTTGAGCAGCAGGGAGGGGCCTCGGCAGGTGCTGACAACCCCCCTCTCTCCGCTTTGCAGTCGGTGCAGGCTTTGATCAATGACTTCCAGGGCACCCCCACCTTCAACTACAAGGCAGCTCACGTCTTCTTCCTCAGCCGTGAGTATTGGGGGTCGGGGGATCCCCCAGCTGGGAGCCTGGACAGCGGCACACTGGAGCCTGTGGGTGGGGGGTCTCTCTCTGCCGGCAGGCCAGTGCGCAGCACCCTGATTATGCTCTGCCCTCCTGCAGGGGGATGCAGCCCCAGCAGGCCAGACTGAATGACCCCACCTATCCCTTCCCCCCCCTTCTCCCCCACGGGCCTGCCTCCAGCCAGCACGGCTCACAGACACCTGCAGCGTGTGCCCAGAAAGGCGGCCTCTTGCTACCATTCCCAGCATGCATTGCTCCATCAGTCCCAACTCGGTGGGGGGATGGGACACCACCAGAATACCCAGTGTGTCAGGGTCATATCTGCTTCTCCCCATTACAGCGGCAGGGGGAACCCAAGTCCCCTTCCTCCTTGTGCATCATCCTGAGTTGTACACTCCGGTCACTCAGCCCTGCAGGCGGGCTGAGGGCAGGGTGTGAGACAGGGGCTGCATCGGAGAGATTGTGGCTCCCCCTCGCTGCTGATGCTGCAGAAGGCGAGAACCCGGCATGACTCTGGTTCGGGGGGGCTGGACTCATCGTTGACTCCTGTGTGGCCCTGCTGGCTTGCCCAGGTTCCCCACAAGCGTGCAGCACTACTGCCCCTGCTGTGCCCGTCCTGGCCCCGTCCGTGGGGGCTGGCGCTGTGCTGGGGGTCCTGAGCCCTGTGCCTGTCACTCCCACCCACTGCCTTTGCCTTGCAGCCTGTCCTGAGCCTCTGTTCAAGGAGCTGAGGAAGTCACGGATCACCAAGGTCATCAAAACCCTCAAGGAGATCAACATGGCCTTCCTGCCCTATGAGAGCCAGGTGAGGGGTGGCCGGACTTTGGAGGAGCAGGTCCGCGGGGCGGATGGTGACGTACGACACCACACCCTTATTGTTTCATGTGGTTTGGCGGGGGAACCTTTCCCTTCTAGGGCCCCGGGTTTGACGCCAGCACAGGACAGCAGGAACTAGCTGGCTGCTCACACCCTGTGAGAGGTGGAATCGCTGGCTTGCACCTGGTGGGGATGGTAGATGTATGGGGGAGGAGGGCCCTGCCTCCCTGGCTTTACCAGCTCTTACTGATGGTTTATACTAGGCCTGCAAGACAGCCCGATACTCCACACGCCTGCCCTTTACCCAACCACCCCATCCCCTCCTTGTGTCATCAGTGGATTTCCCCCCTCCTGCCCCTGAGGGGCAGGACTGTGGTGTCAGCCCCATTGCATTGATGGGGAAACTGAGGCACAGAGAGACATGAGCCTGGGCTACACACAAAAGCTTTGTTGGTATGGGTTTGTTACAGGGACATGAGAGAAAAAATCCCCCCTGTAACTGATGCAGCTGTGGTGGCAGAGCCCCTGGGTAGATGCCGTTACGCTGGCAAAGAAGTCCTTTCGCCACTCTAGCTGATTTCATCTGGGGTACCGGTGCCAGCTGTGCCAAGAGAAGCTTTGGCTGGTATAAGCTGAGTGTCCGTCAGGAGGCTTTGCTGGCTCACCCGTCCCGTTGCGCCAGCAAACCCTTCATGGGCCGATACTGTTTATTGGTGTCCAAGCACGTTTGTCCCAATGGCTCGTTCTGTTTGGCCAGTGAAATAAGCGACAGCGGCAGACGCGCCTTGATGCTGGGTTTGCCCGTGGCTATGCTGGGGCTTTCGCCAGACTAGAAGTGTCGCCAAGCCCCCTCCCCCAACATTGAGGGCACCTGGGGGTCTGCAGCCAAGTAAGGACCTGAAGCTGGGGCATCTTCATCCCAGGCTGGTGCATGAATCTCTGGCTCGCTATCCCTCTACCACAACAGGAGTGGCACTGGCAAAGGGATCTCTCCCTCACTAGGGGCTCGCTACAGCTCCACCAGGCTGGCCTGATCCAACAGCGCATCTTAGGGGCGCGGTATGGAACACAGCTGGCCTGGCTGCAAGCAGTTGGCACCGGGGTCTGATCTCTGCTCTCCCCCGTCCCCAAGGTGTACTCCCTGGACAAGCCAAAGACCTTCCACAACTGGTTCAGCCCCTACTGCTTCTTCGAAAACAAGCAGCTGGAGATGCTGGCAGAGCAGATTGCCACATTGTGTGAAACCCTGGAGGAGTATCCAGCCATCCGCTACAGGAAGTGAGTGTGCCCAGGGGAAGGGGTACCCAGCTATCCCCTATAGGAAGTGAATGTGCCATGGGGAAGTACCCAGCCATCCTCTTCAGGAAGTGAGCGTGCCCAGAAGGAGAAGGGTACCTGGCCATCCGCTACAGGAAGTGAGTGTGCCCAGGGGGAGGGGTACCAGCTATCCCCTATAGGAAGTGAGTGAGCCATGGAGAAGTACCCAGCCATCCTTTACAGGAAGTGAGTGTGCCCAAAGGGCGAGGGTACCTGGTTACCTCCTACAGGAAGTGCGTGTGCCCCTCGAGGAGGAGCTGTTTCTGACCCACAGGGTTTGTCTTTGCTGCAGGGACCATGAAGATAACTTCCACTTGGCGCACGCTGTGCTGGCCAAACTCAAGGCGTTCAAGGCATACGAGCCCAGCATGGGAGAGGTGAGCGAGCTGTGTCGGCCACACCCTTGCCATGGGACAGAGCCACGGGGGAGCACATGAGAAGTAGAAGGAAGGAGGAGTGATTTAGAACCTGCTCGGAGATCCTGGCGGGGGGAGGGGTGGGGTCTAGACACCCTTGGAGATCCTGAGGGGTTGGCAGAATAATAGCATTCCCTGTGTGGCTGGACTAATGGCCCCAGCCCTTCTCTAACACTGGCTGTGGGCAGATCTCAAAGTGCTCTACAAAGGCTAGTGTCCTTATCCCCTCTGTATAGATGGGGAAACCGAGGCACCAACTGGGGAAGTGTGTGCCCAGCACAATCTCTCTGTTTATAAACAGGGCAGTTCGGTCAGAGAACTAAGCTTCGCACACAGAGCCTCTTCCACACCTGGACACTCCTGTCTGTGTGTGCTCCTACAGCCATCACCATGGTATCAGAATCTCACTAATGAATTCAGCCTCCCAGGGGAGGCAGGGTGGCCTGTGTTACAGATGGGAAACTGAGGCATACAGGGAGTCTGCCAGAGCAGGAATAGAACCCAGCTCTCCCGAGCCTTAGCCACAAGTCAGCCCTGGCCTGTGGGCTTCCCCTAGCTCCTGCCATCCCCGTCCCACCCCCAGCAGAGGGGAGCTACAAACCCACCCTGCCCTGGATTCTCACACGGGAAACCCAGTAGCTCCTACCCCCCTAGGAGAAGCAAAGTGATGTAAAATCCAAGGCCTGCCCAGATCTCTCCCTCCTGTTGCCTCTGCTCTTGCTTCCAGCCTTTGCTGAGCTGCTGGGAGACTGTGCACCTGTGACCAACTGGGAATGTTTGTAATATCTTTTATGAATCTGATGCGTGCCTCAGTTTCCCTATATATTTCCTGGCTTCTCTGGCAGGGGGTGAAGGGGAAGGATTCTCGGGGAAGGTAAGAGTCATGCCGGGGGTGGGGGGTGTCACCTCCCTGTCTTGGTGAAATGAAGAGAATCCAACACAGATCAGCCTGGGGGCCAGAAAGACCGTGCCGGCTCCAATGGCTCCTGGCTGGATGCTCCCAGCAGGGAATTGGAGCAGGGCCCCCAGCTCGAGAACACAGGGTTGGGAAGGTTTGAGCTGGGGGATGAGTGCGGGAAGCTGGGAGCTCTCGCCTGAGAACTGACCAAGGTCAGGCCGAGGCCTGGTCTACACGAGGCAATTGGGTCGGTGCCACTGCGTTGCTTGGGGGTATGGGAAAGGCGGAGTCACTGAAGCGGAGCAGCTGAAGTGGTTTACATGTAGACAGGCCCTGAGTGAGAGACCCAGAGCTGAAAACAGGTTTCTCTGCAGCTCGGCCAGGCTCTGGGCTGACCAGAACGGCCTCTTGCTTTAACCTTCAGTGGGCTGGGCTGCCCAGGCTGGGGTCCAGGTGCCTAAGAAACCCGACTGTTCTGGTCTCCAAAGCCACCCAGCCCGCAGTCCCGGCACCCTGGGGCCTTGTCTGCACTAGTCCCTCTTGCCTTGATGTTTCCCAGCTGCCAGCCCTGAGGGGTAGCTGGGACAGGCAGTGCTGTGGCACCCACCAGTGCACTAACCACCCCTCTGCTCTGGGCAGGGTGGGGTGACCCGGTGGTTACGCCAGCCCCCATCTGCACTCGGGGATCCCTCCAGCAGAGCCGAACTGGCAAAGGGTGTGAGCAAAGTCCCGTGGGGGGTGGGGGCGGGGGCTGAGCATAGCAACCCATCCAGGCTGGGTAGGGCTAGAGGGGAATGATGGTGCCAGCTCTGGGTTCATGTCCCTGCTCTGCCACAGACTCCCTGTGTGACCTTGGGTGAGTCACCCAGCCCCTCTGGGCCTCCATCCCCCTCTGCAATGCGGTGACAGCCCTGCCCAGCCCCACGTGCATGGGGGGGCAGGATGCAGCAATGATAGTGCTACAGTGGTGGGGGCCAGATACTCCTCCAAGAGAGGCGCTCCCCCGTCAGCCTCAACCCATTTACCCAGAGGCTGTGGAGACCTGTCAGGCGGATGGGTGGTGGCCGGTCAGACGTTCTGCTCCCGAGCGTGGCTGAAAATCGGGCCACGTACTGAGGTGGGACAGTTGGGATAGCATCAGGGGCTGTACGTCCCCACCCCACCCACTCCTGACTGTCTGTGCTACCCAGCAAAGAGCAGACGCAGCCCCCCCCTTGCCGAGGTGCTCCTGGGTGGGCTTGGGTTCCACTGGGGCTGCTGGAGCCGGTTTCAGAGCCCTCTGCCATGAGAGCGCAGGGCTGGTCTCCTATCGCCACCTGCTGCGCAAAGAGGGCAGTGCATGCTGATCAGGCAGGAAGCGGGGGCTGGGCCAGCCCCCCCATGATGTGGGTCTGAGATGCTGACCATTGGAGTGGTCTCTGTCCCACTGGATGCTGGGGGGCCACACAGGCTGGGACTGGGGAGCTAGAGCTTCATATGGGGTCCCAGCTCAGATGCAAGGTGGGGCATAGGGATAATGTCCTGTCGTCCCCCTCTGGGACCTTGTATCAAAGAGTCTCTGGGCCTGGTGTTGGTTCATGATAGACTAGCCAGGCCCTTCTGGTGTAGTTCCCCCCGTCCCCACACAGCATATGGAGCAGGGGGCAGTCAGGGAGCTGCCTTGTAAGGGGCATGCTCCCGTTGGTGGAGAGGCACGAGCAGAGAGCATGCTTGGGGGAGGGGGGCATTGCTATTTGCATGAGGGGCAGGTAGCCCGTCCCTGCAGGGGGCATTGCAGTGCAGCTGGTCAGGGCAGGACCCCAGGGCACGTCCCAGCTAGCTTGGGGGGTGTCTCTTGGCTTCCCCCTGGGGTTGGGGGCTGGGCCACAGAGAGGGTGGGTAGTGAAGTTTCAGGCCACCAGGGCCCATTGGATTGTGCCGTGTAAGCCAGGCCAGGAACCCTCTGCCAGAGCAGGAGGTGATGGGTTTCTCTCTCCTTTGCCCCAGGGCCCCGACAAAGCCCGTTCTCAGCTGCTGATCGTGGACCGGAGCTTCGACCTGGTGTCCCCACTGCTGCACGAGCTCACCTACCAGGCCATGGCCTACGACCTGCTCAGCATCGAGAAAGACACCTACAAGTAGGGCCTGGCTGCCAGTAGGGGGCGCCCCGCACCCCTCCTCAGGCGGGCTGGGGGGGATGTGGCCCAGGCACCTGCACTGCTCCGCAGCCCCCACGCTCGGGCGAGGGGTGCCGCAGCCTGACCCCATCTCCCCCCTGCAGGTACGAGACGATGGGCATCAGCGACTCGCAGGAGAAAGAGGCGCTGCTGGACGAAGACGACGAACTCTGGGTGCAGCTACGCCACATGCACATCGCTGACGTCTCCAAGTGAGCGCGCTCGGCCCTGCCCCCTGACGCACCCCTCCATGCCCCCCCATCCACTGGACATACCCCCCCGTGCCCCACCCAGGGCCAGGACCCATCCCCCCCCTGGACACACCACTCCGTGCCCCACCCAATGCCAGGACACCCCTGGACACACCCCTCTGTGCCCTGCCTAGTGCCGGGTCTTGCTACTCCCCCCCACCTTCGGCACACCTCTCCCCTCCCCACCCAATGCTGGGACCCCCTACCCCCACTTTGGCACAGCCCTCCCCTCCCCGCCCGCTGCCAGGACTCCCCCCTTGGACACACCTCTCCCACCCAGTGCCAGGACAGCCCACCCCGTTGACACACCCCTCCCCCTCTTTTCCAGTGCCGGGACTTCCCCCATCCTCCCCTTCAGACACACCCCTCCCCTTTCCTTCCCACCCAGTGCTGGAACCCCACTACCCCTTGGATACACTCCTCTCCCACCCAGTGCAGGGACACCCACCCCCCACAACACACCCCTCTCCTGCGCAGTGCCAGGGCCCCCCTCCCCCTCCCACCCAGTGCTGGAGCTTGTCCCTCAGACATACTCCTCTCTGAGTGCTGAGACCCCCTGGACCCAGCCCCTCTCCCCAAAGGACCCCTGAGCGCTCCCTTCCAGAGCCACTGTCCACATCTCCTCTTGGGGATCCCCCTGGACACTGTCTTCCCCCGATTCCAGGGTCTCCCCATGCACCTTACAGCTCCCTTGAGTGAGTCCCTCACCGACCTCCTGCTGGGCCTGCCGCTGCCCCCAGGCCCCCCCAGAAGGGCGCCAGGAGCCCCCAGATGTGCACTGAACTCTGCCTTGGGGTAACTTAGGAAGAGGGCCTCCCCCAGCCTGTCTGAGGCTCTTGAGGCAGAGAACCCTGGTGCCTGTGGGGCGGGGGCTCCATCCCCTGTAGCATAGGACAGGGTACCCCCTACCTCCAAGGCAGTGCCTGGCTCCGTCCTGACCCCTCTCCCTTCTGCAGGAAGGTGACGGAGCTGCTGCGCACCTTCTATGAGAGCAAGAGGATGACCACGGACAAGGTGCGGCAGGGGTTGGGGGGAGCGATTGGGGAGTTCAGGCCGGAGGGACAGGGGGACCCATCCCACTGCCACTGATGGGGAGGGGAGGCTTCCCTGCTGCCCCAGGAGGGGTTGGCGGGGGTGGGGGGGCTGTCCCATTGCTCCCAGGGTTTGCCTGTAAAGGGCTTAGAGGTGTATGTGGAGTCCCCTGCCCCCCAGCCAGAGCTCTGGAGCTCCCCACAGTGGGGGAGGGCAGAGGCCCATGGGGCGGGGTCAGACAGCAGGATCGGGACCGTGCAGGGAGAGCTGCAGGGAGCCAACGCTGGCATCTCCCTGGCCCGCTGCTGCTTTACACCTTGAGGGGCGCTCGGGTTGCGGGGCTCCCGTCTCGTTCCAGCTGGCCTGGAAAGGGCAGGTCTAACCTAAGCCGCAGCCACGCATGGCCTGAGTGACCCGCCCTGCTGCCTCTGCCCTGCAGGGGGCTCCAAGCGCTGGGAGCAGCCGGGATCTCACCACCGCCTCCCTCCAGGCCAACATCGAGGACCTGTCCCAGATCCTGAAGAAGATGCCCCAGTATCAGAAGGAGCTGAACAGGGTAACGGGGCTGGGCTTTTAGTGGGCAGGGGGCAGGCCATTCAGTGGGGCTGATGGGAGGGGCAGGGTGCTCTGTGGGGCTGGTGAGGGCCAGTAGGGACTCTCCTGGGGGGCAGGGCACTCTGTGGCACTCCACTTTACTGCCTGATGAGAGCTGCTGACCTGTCCCGTTGGGCAGAGCCATTTTCCCCCCAGGTGCTGTGTGGCACCATGGGCAGCAGCCTGCCTGTCAGTGCCCAGAGCTGCCACGTTAGCCCCACCAAGGGCAGCCCTTGGGTGAAGCCCGTGCCTTGCTGCTGCAGCTCTCGGGAGAGGGCCTTGGTGGGCTTCCAAACCAGCCTATTGGAGCCACTCCTGGTGCCACTGAGCCATGTGCCAACAGAAAGCTCCTGGCCACTGGCACAGGTACCCCGACACCTGCTGATCTCCAAGCCCCCAACCTCGTGGTGACTAACAGAGAAGCCGTGGGTGCAGGTGCTCTGGACCAGCCAGTGATACGGTAAACTCCCCCTGTGCCCCGGTCTCTCCCCGCAGTACTCCACGCATCTGAACCTGGCCGAGCACTGCATGCAGCACTTCAAAGGAACAGTGGAGAAGCTGTGCAGCTTGGAGCAGGTGGGTCTGTGGGCAGAGCCTGGCTTGGGGCAGAGTCTGGCTCATGGACTCAGCCCGGAGAGAGGGGTCTCAGAGCCGCAGGCTCGCTGGAGCCAGGGTCAGCCCCTCCATGCAGCACCAGGGGTGCAGAAGGAGGACATGGGGCTCGGGTTACTCCCTGGGGGCCAGTTGCTCACCCCAGAGGGAGCTGACCCCAGGGAGGAGGGGGGCCTGGCACGGGGTAGGCGAGCTGTGGGTCAGGGGGCCGTCACATCTCCCATCCTGCTGCGTGGGCGGGAGGAAGCAGAGTGGCCTGACCTGGGCCTTGTGTGTGCGCCCCCTTCCCCCTGCCCCCAGGACCTGGCTATGGGGACGGACGTGGACGGGAAGAAGATCAAGGACCCCAGGAAGATCATCTTGCCTGTCCTGCTGGACCCCAGCGTGCAGGCCTACGACAAGATCCGCATCATCCTGATCTACATCTTCCTGAAGAATGGTAATGCCACAGGCCTGCAGGGGGAGCACTGCGGGGCCTGCTGCTGCAGGGGGGTGCTCCTGGAGGTGGGGCCCAGGCCTGTGGGGCTGGTGGGGAATAGCACTGCTCAGACTGGCAAGCCCTCCTGCTATGCAGGGCGCCCCCCGGCCAGCCGCTTCCCAGGGCCTGTGTCCAGCCCGGCTTTACAGCCCTGTCTTCCCTCTGCCCACCTCTCGGTGCCTGCAAGCCTGCCAGTGCGCCACGCCCATGCTCCGATCTGGGGTCAGATCTGGTGGCCTTTGCTCCCTGCTACTGCCTTCCGAGCAGTGTCCGCCCTCCATGCTCCCCCAAGCCCGTTCTCTGCAGGGAGGGAGGGAGGATGGAGACACACACCCAGAGCAGCCCCCCAGCCCGTTCTCTGCAGGGAGGGGGGATGGAGAGACACACACCTGGAGCAGTCCCCCGGCCCATTCTCTGCAGGGAGGGGGGACTTCCCTCCCTTCCTGCAGGCTGTTCAGATACCATGTTGTGTCTCTGAGCCTCCTGCAACCAGTCCCCTGCCCACCCCTTGTGTCATCCCTGCAGCAGCTCCCTGCTTCTTGCTGCATCCAGCCCCTTCCCCAAACTCACCATGGCCTGGGGAACCTCCCTGACCCTGACACTTGGCACAATCCCTCTTCCCCCATCGGTTCCTATCCCATGCTGGCTCGGTGGGGCAGGGCCCTGCTCCGGGGCCCTTCCTGTAGCCCTGCTCAGGCACTCCCCTGTGCCCATTGCTCAGGCCAGGGTGCCCTCATGGGGCTCCTCTGGCTGCCTGGCTGCCCAGTTTCCTGGCCAGGGGGTGCTGTGGAGTTGCCAGGCCTCCCCGTCTGCACTAAGCAGCAGTAAATGGTTTGGGGGGGCAGGGGTGGGGCACGTTGCCCTCCCTCCAGCTCAAGGCCTCACAGCCTTTAAGAGCCAGGCCTCGGCTCTGACTCTGCACCTGACTGGCCGCAGAAGGGGGAGCCCAGATCAGGGGGATGGGGGCTCCCATTGCACTGCCAGGGGGAACTAGAGAGACCCCTGACCCCAGCGCCCGAGAGAACCTGTTGAGGGAGGAGCAGCAAGAACCTAAATTCGATCATTAACTCTGTGGGGTCCAGTGGGTTAGAGCAGATGGTGCTGGGAGCTAGGACTCCTGGGTTCTATCCTCAGCTCTGGGAGGGCAGTGGGGTCTAGTGGGTTAGAGGGGGGCTGAGAGCCAGGACTCCTGGGTTTACCCCCAGCTCTGAGAGGGGTGGGAAGAGCAGGATCTCAGGATTTGATCGGGGAACTAGGACTCCTGGGGCCACGGACTCGTGTGCCTGGGCTGTGGGTGCGTCCCGGGGTGCTAGCACTGACCTGTCTCTCCCCGTGAAGGTGTGGACAAGGAGAACTACTGGTGCTTATTACAAGTGAATTAACAGATTTCTTTGTATAAACACAACTGATTTCTCTCTCTTTCAGGAACTGGAGTTAGTGCTTGCTTTCAATTCAGTTGGCTTTTGCTGCAGTTATTTAAGAGCCCTTTTTATTATTTCAAGAGGCCCTTTGATTTCCTTAATTTCTATTTCAGCAGCTGGCTTCCTTTAGTCTGTGGCTCTGGCTTTGATAGCTTGATATTATTTCTGGATGTCTTTGCCTTTCCTCTGATGAAGAAAGTCTATGGCAAGATCTCACAGTCTCTTTGGAGAAATAGGCAAAAATGCCCATGGAAGGCTGTTCAGAGGGACAAAAGCCATTTCAGTGACATGCCAGTGATTTTTTTCAGAGGCTGGTTAATGCACATGTCCTCCAGCTGCGAATCAGAAACAAAAGGGAAGATTTTGTGGAGGTATAGGTTTTTTATTGAATGATTTTTCGCTCAGTTGATTTGTAGAACCCTGATTACACATCTCTATTTTTTCAGAATCCAGGTCTTAGCAACAGCTCATCGTGGCACCATGCTATGTCAGAGCTGCTGCTGACTTGAAAGGCTTTTCAATGCATTTTATTACGTGCTTAACATGAACAGACACGTTTCCTCTCCCATCTGCAAGAAAGAGGCCGCTACTTCAAAACCTTTCTTGGCTAATACACCGGCTGCGGACTAGATGTTCTGAACTAGTGTAACTCACCGAGGAGCAAGAATCATCACCACAGGGGTATAACAGTCTCACCAGGCTGCAGTGTCTCCATTTATTTTTAGACTTCTGCACCACAGCTGGAGATGACTACTCCAGGAACAGTAGTTCTGCCTGTGGAAAGAGAGCTGTGTTCGCAACTTATCCTCAGAAAGGTATTAATAATGAAAAATAGAGCAATGTATAAAATAGATTATTTAAGAATAGTTTTAAAGATGGCCTGTGTAGCAATAGTTAACATGCAGTGGAGTAAAAACTATGACAAATTCCACTAATCAGATGTTAGGTATTCAGGTTGTCACACAAGCCATCTCTAAGTTACTACTTGTAAAGGTGACCTAAACAAAAGGAAAACAAAGTGTAGACACACCCTTTTTATTTCTTTCTACTGCATTGAGTAGCTCGATATACTTTATATTTATTTATTTATTTACAGGTTTTATTCTACAGACTTTTTACATTTTAAATATTAGATTGTCACTTGCATGTGCTGGAAGACAGGCAAACTAGTGGGACATACTGAAGGACTAAAACTTGAGCAAGTATGATTGCTTTTGTAACTAAATATTTAACTCTAACATCTGAAAAACATTTGGGAGAAAAGCTTTCTCTGTGTAATAAAGAGCTGAGGAACCTATCACTTATCTAGTTCTCCAAAGAATTCTTAAATAAAAACAGGAAAGACATAACTGAGATTGGTGGGGGGGGGGGAGCCACAAACAGAATTGTATTTTATGTGGGAAAGAAATTCAGGGTTTTTTTATATATCACAAAGAAGAAAAATAGGGTGCAAACATTATCGTTTTTTCCTTTGTGGTTCTCATTTAAAATTTACCTTGGTTTGAAAGGGAGTAGCCAGATTTGTATTCATACAATTTTAAAGCATGTTTCTAGGATATTATGAGACCAAATTTGAATTCTACCACAATAAGTACTCTGAAACTCAGCTTTGACTAACACAGTACCCAAATGGGGTAGTTTCAGTGTGCTAATCTGGATTAAAGTATTTCCTTTTAAATTGCAGTAAAACAATACTGAAAAACATACTTTAGCATTATTGTGATGTGAAAAAACATATACTCCCAAGTCTGCAGTCTATACATACTAGGACAGATTCTCCCCTATATTTTACCAGTTTTTTGATGGTGTAAGGCCATTGATTTCAGTAGAATTATACTAGCACAAAAGTGGTGTAACAGATTGGAAAATTAGAGCTACTGACTTCAACATTTCTGGATGGTGAGAAATGAAGATTTAGTATCCTGGAGCTGCCAAAACTCACTTGGGTATAGTGGTCAAAGAGTAAAACAACAAACATAGCAGAGAAGAGACTTTAAAATTTTGTTTCTTCCTCTGATAACATATGTGCACTGTTACTAAAATAATCTTAAATGCCATTAGAAAATTAGGCTTTCATTCACCGATGAATGTATCTGTGAACACAGACTGCAAGGAACAATCTTCCAGGATTTGTAATGCAATATTAAAGAAAATGTAAAACACTTAATATATTCCCAAATGCACATGAATCTAGTTAAAGATGGGTAATTTATTTGTTTGCTTTAAAAAAAAAACAACCCAAACCTTCAGCCACTGATAATTTGAAAAGGAAGTTTGCCTGGGGGTTGGGGGGAAGGTGGGGCGGGGGGGGGAGGGGAGAATATGAAACAATACCTCCTCCCACCCCACTGTCCTGCTGGTAACAGCTTATCTAAAGTGATCAACAGGTGGCCCATTTCCAGCACAAATCCAGGTTTGTGCTGATTTGTGCTGGAAATGGCCCACCTGTCGATCACCTCAGACAAGCCGCCACCAGCAGGACAGTGGGGCGGGAGGAGGTACTGTTCCACACTCTCTGTGCATACACAAAGTCCGCTGCAGTCTCCACGGCACGCATCCGATGAAGTGAGCTGCAGCCCACGAAAGCCCAGGCTCAAATAAACCGGCTAGTCTCCAAGGTGCCACAAGTACTCCCCTTCCCTCTGCGAATACAGACTAATACGGCTGTTCTTCTGAAACCAGTGAAAATGCAGATGACCTGGCTGGCAGGGGGAGGAGCGGCTAGGCTCAGGCTACCTGCCTGCCTGTAACCAGACCCCTGGGGCTGGGTGGGACAGAGAGATGCTCCCCACCCCCCTGCACACCGGAGAGGGGGGCTTAGGGGGCTCAGGCTCTGATGCAGTGAGGAAAGCAGCGAGCTCGCTGCCTACCCGCACTGGGACAGCAAGGGCAGCGCTGAGCAAAGTGGGAGCTGAGACCCCCAGCTGAGTGGGGGGAGACACAGGCAGGGCAGGGGATCTGTGGGGAGTGGCAAGGTACTTGGTAAGAAAAGTCTGGATGAGCCTAAAGAAAAGGAGTACCTGTGGCACCCCAGAGACCAACCAATCCACCTGAGCATGAGCCCTCGTGAGCCACAGCCCACCCCATCAGATGCACACCGTGGAAACTGCAGCAGACCCCACATACACACAGAGAACATGAAACAACACCTCCCCCCACCCCACCGTCCCGCTGGCAACAGCCTATCCAAAGTGATCACCAGGTGGGCCATTTCCAGCACAAATCCAGGTTTTCTCACCCTCCACCCCCCCACACAAATTCACTCTCCTGCTGGTGCTAGCCCATCCAAAGTGACAACTCTTTACATAATCAAGTCGGGCTATTTCCTGCATAAATCCAGGTTTTCTCACATCCCCCCCACCCCCATACACACACAAACTCACTCTCCTGCTGGTAATAGCTCATCCAAACTGACCACTCTCCAAATTTAAATCCAAGTTAAACCAGAACATCTGGGGGGGGGGGGTAGGAAAAAACAAGAGGAAACAGGCTACCTTGCATAATGACTTAGCCACTCCCAGTCTCTATTTAAGCCTAAATTAATAGTATCCAATTTGCAAATGAATTCCAATTCAGCAGTTTCTCGCTGGAGTCTGGATTTGAAGTTTTTTTGTTTTAAGATAGCGACCTTCATGTCTGTGATTGCGTGACCAGAGAGATTGAAGTGTTCTCCGACTGGTTTATGAATGTTATAATTCTTGACATCTGATTTGTGTCCATTTATTCTTTTACGTAGAGACTGTCCAGTTTGACCAATGTACATGGCAGAGGGGCATTGCTGGCACATGATGGCATATATCACATTGGTGGATGTGCAGGTGAACGAGCCTCTGATAGTGTGGCTGATGTTATTAGGCCCTGTGATGGTGTCCCCTGAATAGATATGTGGGCACAATTGGCAACGGGCTTTGTTGCAAGGATAAGTTCCTGGGTTAGTGGTTCTGTTGTGTGGTATGTGGTTGTTGGTGAGTATTTGCTTCAGGTTGCGGGGCTGTCTGTAGGCAAGGACTGGCCTGTCTCCCAAGACTTGTGAGAGTGTTGGGTCATCCTTTAGGATAGGTTGTAGATCCTTAATAATGCGTTGGAGGGGTTTTAGTTGGGGGCTGAAGGTGACGGCTAGTGGCGTTCTGTTATTTTCTTTGTTAGGCCTGTCCTGTAGTAGGTAACTTCTGGGAACTCTTCTGGCTCTATCAATCTGTTTCTTTACTTCTGCAGGTGGGTATTGTAGTTGTAAGAAAGCTTGACAGAGATCTTGTAGGTGTTTGTCTCTGTCTGAGGGGTTGGAGCAAATGCGGTTGTATCGCAGAGCTTGGCTGTAGACGATGGATCGTGTGGTGTGGTCAGGGTGAAAGCTGGAGGCATGCAGGTAGGAATAGCGGTCAGTAGGTTTCCGGTATAGGGTGGTGTTTATGTGGCCATTGTTTATTAGCACTGTAGTGTCCAGGAAGTGGATCTCTTGTGTGGACTGGACCAGGCTGAGGTTGGTGGTGGGATGGAAATTGTTGAAATCATGGTGGAATTCCTCAAGGGCTTCTTTTCCATGGGTCCAGATGATGAAGATGTCATCAATATAGCGCAAGTAGAGTAGGGGCTTTAGGGGACGAGAGCTGAGGAAGCGTTGTTCTAAATTGGCTTTCGTGGGCTGCAGCTCACTTCATCGGATGCGTGCCGTGGAGACTGCAGCGGACTTTGTGTATGCACAGAGAGCGTGGAACAGTGCCTCCTCCCGCCCCACTGTCCTGCTGGTGGCGGCTTGTCTGAGGTGATCGACAGGTGGGCCATTTCCAGCACAAATCAGCACAAACCTGGATTTGTGCTGGAAATGGCCCACCTGTTGATCACTTTAGATAAGCTTCAGAGTAACAGCCGTGTTAGTCTGTATTCGCAAAAAGAAAAGGAGTACTTGTAGCACCTTAGAGACTAACCAATTTATTTGAGCATGAGCTTTCGTGAGCTACAGCTCACTTTATCAGATGTATACCGTGGAAACTGCAGCAGACTTTATATACACACAGAGATCATGAAACAATACCTCCTCCCACCCCACTGTCCTGCTGGTAATAGCTTATCTAAAGTGATCAACAGGTGGGCCATTTCCAGCACAAATCCAGGTTTTCTCACCCTCCACCCCCCCACACAAATTCACTCTCCTGCTGGTGCTAGCCCATCCAAAGTGACAACTCTTTACATAATCAAGTCGGGCTATTTCCTGCATAAATCCAGGTTTTCTCACATCCCCCCCACCCCCATACACACACAAACTCACTCTCCTGCTGGTAATAGCTCATCTAAACTGACCACTCTCCAAGTTTAAATCCAAGTTAAACCAGAACATCTGGGGGGGGGGGGGGATAGAAAAAACAAGAGGAAACAGGCTACCTTGCAAGGGGTATGTGAGAACATCTGGGGGGGGGGGTGTGTGAGAAAACCTGGATTTATGCAGGAAATAGCCCGACTTGATTATGTAAAGAGTTGTCACTTTGGATGGGTTAGCACCAGCAGGAGAGTGAATTTGTGTGGGGGGGTGGAGGGTGAGAAAACCTGGATTTGTGCTGGAAATGGCCCACCTGATGATCACTTTAGATAAGCTGTTACCAGCAGGACAGTGGGGTGGGAGGAGGTATTGTTTCATATTCTCTGTGTATATATAAAGTCTGCTGCAGTTTCCACGGTATGCATCTGATGAAGTGAGCTGTAGCTCACGAAAGCTCATGCTGAAATAAATTGGTTAATCTCTAAGGTGCCACAAGTACTCCTTTTCTTTTTGCGAATACAGACGAACACGGCTGTTACTCTGAAACCTGAGAAAAGAGAGAGTCTGTTAAAGCAAATGCATATGTTTATCTCAAGAGAAATATACATATAATTACTGCTAAAGGTGGAAAATATTTTTTGTTTTCATGCATTTGGAATAACTTAAAAGAGTCCACAGCTGACTCTGACTTGTACTCTGTACTGAACCAAAATCATGATAAAAGATATTTCCCTTTTCAGTATGGCGTATTCTCTCTCTGATCAAAAATGTTTCCAGCTCTTTTTTATTTAGGTTCTTATACCATGCCCATCACCATGTTTGAGTATTTTTCAGATTTAAAAATCATACAACTTACCATCAGTAAAGTTTCCTCTTCAAACTCCCCCCCACCCCCACCCCCAGGGTGAATAAGTTGTGTTAGATTTTTATGAGTGTCCCAGAAATGCTAATAGATTTGGAGTTTCTGTGTGGGGAGGCAAGGTCAAAGACAGTGGGATTTGCATTTGGACCTGAGGGTGGTGAGGTTGGTGATTATTTTTAGTTGCTACAGGAGTGAATTCCAAAACCTCCGTCAGCTATACACAGGAGCTTCACCCTTGAAGGTAGATAGAATTTGTATGTGCACAAAAGGCAAATGAGAAAAATAATTATTCACAATACAGAGATATCTAGAAAATAAATCATGTCAAAAGAGCAAGCTACTGAGATGCTCAAGTGAAACAAGACACAATGGATCAAATGTCAGCCCTAGTGAGGAGAATTTGGCCCTCTTCTAGTGTTCACTAGCTTATGTGTATTTGGGATATGGTATAAAATAGGGTTATTCTGCATTCCTCCTAACACAGAATGAATGAGGAATAGTGTGGAGAACCTATTGAGAAAAGCCTTTAGTATAGATGACTTGAGTTTTGAAATGTGTTCATTTCTTAGAATCTAGGAAAGTTTTGAATACTGTGTGTGTGAGGCACCTCTGCCAGTTACACAACTATGGATCAAAGACTCGCTGTGCAAAGCAGGGAAATGTTTCTGTCTACTCTTTATAGTGTATCCTGTCTGTAACCCTGTGCTCTGGGCAGGGGGTTGGACTAGATGACCTCCAGAGGTCCCTTCCAACTCTGATATTCTGTGATTCTATGATAATTCCTCATCCCTTCCCCTAGAGATCTTGCTGTCTTTTCCTTTTTCATTATCCATGGGTCTTGGGTTGACAAAGCGTATATTTCACTCAAGTATGCGTGCAACTATACTGTTGACATAACATTATATAATTACTGTAGAGTTGGTGGTTGACTATATTGTTGAAGTGGCAGGTGGAAAGAGGGAGTTCGGAATTTTAATAGAAGAAGCAAGACTCTACCGAGCATATAATTTCCTTTCCTTTCCTAACCAAGTTATGATCTGGATTCTCTCTTGCTTAGCTATGGCAGTTTATTTTTATTTTCATGGCCTACTGATTTACCTCGATAGGTAGAGTTTGAATCGTTATAAGAAAGGATAGGCACATATGCTCTGGGATTTTCGAACAAAGAAACAAAGGAACATTACAGTTTTTTAAAATCTGTCTTAGAACATCTCTTCTCTTCCTTTCTCACTTATCATTCCAGATGTTTGCTAACAAAGGATTACTCTGAGTTCAATTATTTGCAAGATACAAACATAAGTGTTAACATTCTGTAATGGATGATTCATGTAAAATTATCTCACTAGACATTAGACTATGACCATCCCTGTAAAATGAGAGTTCTTATCTAAAAAGAAACTAAAGGATGATTTTCCCCTCTTTCAAGAATCTCCTTTCATCAAACACTGAGCATGAAAATTTGAAGTGTGGAGGGGTATTTCTACTCTTCATAGTATGTTAAGAGCCAGGGTGGTGAGAAGTTTTTGTGTGTGCATAAATATGTTCCATTCATCTGACTGCAACAATACTATGAGAGGAGGGTAGGATTGCACTGGTTGTTGGAGAAAGTGGGAATAAAATGTATACGCTATCTCTAGTCTGATTATGTTTAATTACATATTCAAGATTTGCATACACGTGGAACATTGGGAATAGGGAGTGGTAGGACTCATTGTCGCTACTAGAGTTATAGAGTTTAAGGTCAAAAGGGACCACCAGATCATCTAGTCTGACCTCCTGTATATCACAGACCACTAAACACCCCCCAGCCACCACCACACCAAACCCAACAACCAGAATTAGACCAAAGTATTACAGCCCCCAGGATACTAATCTCTTATGTGACACAGGCAGAGAACAGGAGGGACTGCGATGACCAATGCCTGAGGACCTGCAATAGCATGGAATTGATTATATGATCTATACCCAGATGAACCTAGCTAGTGGCCCACACCCCATGTCATAAAGGATTATGAAAACCCTAGGGTCCCTGCCAATCTGCCTTGGGGGAAAAAATTCCTTCCTCATCCTGAATATAATGATCAGTGACTGGCTGAGGCTGTGAACAAGATAGCATGGTCTACTGCAAGACACACTGCTCTGTAACTCAGCAGATGGGGGTTTTCTTTCCAGCTTTGCCACTGTGCTGCTAAGTGGGCTTCAAGAAAGTCAGTTTTCCTTTTGTTTCCCTTCCCTCCAATGGGTGGTTTTATCCAATTAGATGGTTAGCTCTTCAAAGTAGGAACTGCCTCTTACTCAAGGACAGACAAGATTTCCCACAATACATCACCAATAAATTCCTAGACTGGCTCAAGGTAGTCAGGTGCTAAGAACCTGGGGATATACCCCCATAAATCCTAGCGCTAAACTTGGGTAACTGCAGCGTGGACATTGGTATGAGTTGTATGTGACTCTGCAGTGTGGACATTTACAGGTGGGCTTGGCAAGCCAGAGTACCTGTATCCTGGTACCCTCTGCTGTGAAGCCATACCATATCTGTTTGTAGAATACCTGGCACAATGGGGCCCTGCTCTAGGTGTCACTGTTATATATATACTTTCTAAAATTGCTCAGGTCCCACTAACTCTCTGAACTTGAAAGTGAAAAAATTAGGAAAACTTTTAGGAGACAAAAACATGTAAGATGTCATCTGCAGCCTCTGAAAGGAGATTGCACTTTTTTCACTGAGACACCAATCATATTTGAGATTAGATTACTCTTTTCTTGATATTCATCTGGTTGCCAGAGAAATTGTTTGTCAGATTTGGCTCAATTAGCATTTCAGGACCATGCTCCGCTGGTACTAATGTTAATAGTAAAGGAACCTAAAGGGTGGATGGCACTGGTCAATAGATAAACTTGAAATGTAGTGTAATGATGCCCCAGATAACTATCTAGCTAACCGCTACACCCCTGAGATTTCCTGTCTCTGGCTGTGGTGGGGACCAGCAAGTGAGAAGGGGCAGGGCTATCTCAATATGTCAGGAAGGAAGCAGTGTCAGGAGTTGCACGTCAAAAATTTCTTCCAGTATGAGAGATATTGCTGGTGATACTTGCACCCCGATAGAATCTTGCAAACTTGGAAAAACTTTTGAAGTGTGACTGCTTTGGTAAACCAACAACTTCTGGCTCTTCAGGATCAGTTAAACCCAATTGGAAAAATTACAGAATAGTGCTTTAGTAGCACTTTGAAATAAATGAGCAAGACTATTAGAGAAATAAATGTAATTGATATTATCTGAATGGTGTATGCAATTAGAGCGCCTAAAAGATTTTGTTCTGAGAAAGCCAACAAATCTGACAAACCTCTACCTTGGCTTTTTCAAGGAAATCACTTTAAATGTATTGGAATCTTGGAAACCTTACCTGGCTGTGAAATACATTTTTTAGCATTTTTGTTTTCAATTCTAGCACTTTGCCTGTAACCCCATCAATGAGAGAGTGATCAACAGACTGCCAAATGAAATGGAAAACAGAGTCCTTGGTTCTGGCCACTGTCAGAGCCAGGATTCTGAACTAACTGGCTCACTGGTCTCATGCAGTATGGTGGCTCCTAATTCCCTGCATTCCCTGCTGTGTGTAAAGTGGTTATAGCTGGAACATGTTCTACCCCCCAACACACTATTTTTAACATTAAGGCCTCGTCTACAGTGGTGGCGGCATGCAGCTACATGTTGCAGTGGAGTAGGGTGCATCCACACAGTGGTGTGTAGCTACACATGGCAATGAAAGGCTCTGGCACAGGGGAGGCAGGAGAAAAGGCTCTGGCAGTGGGGAGCTGTCAGAGATTTTTCCCACTGCTTCCCCCTGCCAGACCCTTTTCCTGTTGCTGGAGCCTTTCCCTTTGGTGGGGAAACACTCCTGCAATGGAGAGGCAGCAGGATGCTACACTGCTAAAAATAGCAGCATAGCCATGGAAGCCACTGCTTTTGTGCGTAGAGAGCCATGTAGGGTACATACCCTAAGATTCTGATGTGTCTACTCCCCTAAGCAGTGCCTCACCTTCTACACTGCTAGTTATAGCTGTGTTCCGGGGGGCATGCCATGTATGTACTCTGCACACTGTCCTAAGTGTAGGCATAGCCTAAGTTAAACTATATTTAAATATGAGATGCAGACACGAGGAGGCAGTTTATCTAGACAGGCAAATAAATCATCTGAGCTGTTGGCTTAAGTGTGCCGTATCCCAGTCAAATAGAATGAGAATAGTAACTGTAATGTATTTAACCTCTTCTAGATTAAATGCAATAAATTACTGTTATTCTTCCGAGTGGCAGAAGAGCTGTGATTTACTGGTGGCTGTGCCCTCAAATAATTTCTCTTCGGGATGTGTGTGTGTGCGCGCGTGTGTGTGAAATGAACAGATACTTAAAATAAGAAAGGTTGACCTCCCTTTAGAACCTGCCAATTACTTACAGAGTTTATTGCCAAGCACACCAGAGGTAAGATTACATACGGGACTGCCTGGAAACGAGAATTCAATTTCACAAAAACATTTGATATGGGAGAGATCCCTGGGATAGCCAGATGGTTAGGGTACACTGCTGGGATGTGGGAGACCCAGGCTCAAGTCAGTAGTCTGAATCTAGCAGACTGAACACCGGGTCTCCTACATGAATCCCCCAACTGCTTGGCTATTCTGGGCTGGATCTCTCTCTCTGTGTTACAGGAAATTTCCTCCTGGACCTGAAAAACAATCCGGACAAAAGTTTTTTCATAACCAATATGTTTCCATCAAAAGTTCTGGTTTCTACAAATTGAAAATTTTTTAGCCGAAAAGTTCCTGACCAAATTACATAGAGAATTATACTTCCAACTTCAGACTAAGGCCCAAATGCCCTCATCCCTAAAGTTTCTGAATGGGTCTAATGATCAGAAGGTCTAGTGTGGTACTGTAAATACATCCATTATTCTGAAAATAACCTAATAATCAGAGAACGTGTTTAGCAACTCAATTCCCTTCTTCTTTGAGGAGCATCTCTGTTGGGTGCTCCACTTTAGGTGTCTGTACACCTTACACCTGAAACAGAGATTTGTGGTAGCAGTGCCTAGTTGGGTCACACACGCGCCATCACTGTCTTGCACCACTCCAGGTGGTTACATAGTGCTGCACAACCAACCGCCCCCCCAGTTCCTTCTCTACCGCAGAGAATCTGTATGAAACTCTGAAGTAGAGGGGAGGTGGGAGAGTAGTGGAGCACCCACAGTGACAGCCAATTCAAAACACCTTAGTTACTGCACAAGGTGAGTAACCTCCTTCTTCTTCTTCTTCTTCTTGGAGTGTCCCTGTGGGTGCTCCACTTTAGGTCACTGTTGAGCAGTGCTCCTCAGTGGAAGGGAGGGGCTTCGGAGTTGTGTTGTAAATGTTGGATAACACCGTGAGTCTAAAACAAGCATCTGATGTTGATTGTTGTTCTATAGCATAGTGTTCTGTCAATGTGTGGGCTGATGCCCAGGTTGCTGCTCTGCAAATGTCGGTAATGGGGACATTGTTGAGAAAGGCCACAGAAGCTGCCTGTGCTCTGGTAAAGTGTGCGGACTCCCACTGGGGCTTGTAGGTTGCTCTTTTGGAAGCAAAGATGGATGCATCCTGATATCCATTTGGATAGTCTCTCTATTTTGAGATGGTTTGTCCTATTGAGTATTCTGTTATGGAGACCGAAAGTCTCTGTGATTTTCTTAATTTTTTTGATCTTTCAATGTAGAAAGCTAATGCTCTGTAAATATCTGTGTGGAGTGATGCCTCCCTTCCATCTGCATGTGGTTTTGGAAAAAACACAGGTAAGTAAATGGGTTGTTTCAAATGAAGTGTGTGGGCGGGGGGAGCGACTTTGGGTAGGAACTTGGGGTGTGGTCTTAAAGTAACTTTATCTTTAAAGAACGTTGTGTAAGGAGGATGTACCATTAGGGCACCTTGCTCTCCCACTCGTCTGGAGGATGTGATGATGATGAGGAAGGCCACCTTCATAGATAAATGTAGTAATGAGCCAATTGCAAGGGGTTCAAACAGCTTTCCCATAAGACTGCATAAGATGAAGTTGGGTGGCAGTTTCCTTATTGTGGGAGTAGGTGTTCTCAATGCTTTAAGAAAGCGGTTAGTCATTGGGTGGGCAAATATAGTGATTCCATCCACCTTCTCTTGGAAAGCTGTGATAGCCACCAAGTGTACCTTGATGGAGCTTGTGAAGAGTCCCGGTTTTTAAAGTTCTAATATGTAGTCCAGGACCCTTGTTAGAAGGGAAGATGTTGGTAAGATCTGTTTATCTTGGCACCAAGCGCTGAATTGTTTCCACTTATGGATATATGTCTTTCTTGTATTCATTCTATGACTGTTCAGTAATATGTCTTTTATTTCCTCCGAACAGGCTGTCTCGGCAACCATCTCGAAGAACCTGCACAATGTAAGTAACCTTCTCTTCCTCAGTCAAGTTGGGGTAAACAATCCCCTATATCAAAACCTAAATTCTATTAACATTTTGATTACATTTGAGACATTAATAACTCAAAGCAGGTTATTAGCTATCAGGATTTTGAATTGTGGGCATGGGCCAATTTATTATTATCTTTGTGAGATTTTCAAAGGCCCAAATGGCAGTTAGGAACCCAACTTCCACTAAAAGACAATAGAATTAGATGCTTCAAGTGCCCTTTGTGTCTTTGAAAATCTCCCCCTAAATTTGTATATATGGTCACAGTAGTCCCTTCTGGGTTTATAATTTATGAATCTGAAACCTTCCCACCATGGAGTTAAACTCATTTTAGGCTCATAGATTGGTTATGCTGAGATCCACTTCATTTACTTACTGATGGGATTTATTTTCCTTGTTTCATGCTGAAAGAAAAGTTAAAGCATGCTGTGCTAGTTCATGGGTTTGACTAGTTTGGTTTTTTGGTGTTTGTATTTTGGATATATTAGGTATGACAACTCACATAGTCTGAGAGGTCAAATTATTGTGATATTATTTTAAAAGCAAAGACAACATCTTTGTTTTTAAAGGACTTTGAAGAGAAAGCTCTGTCAGACTTTTCCCTGTAGAGTGTCACATCCATGTGGAACACAGTGAGAGGTCATTATAGATCTGTATGCAATCTGTATATCCCAGAAGGGTTGCAGAATGATCTTTTTCCTACGCTGTTCAAACTCCTCATGAAATAACAAGCAGAGACAAAAGTGCATAGTGCTTCCAGAGTACTGCAAATGACTCCAAAATCTCTTTCTTGAAGGGTAACCGTTAATTTAGACCCCATTCTTTTGTATGTATAGTTGGGATTATGTTTGCATTACTTTACACTTAACATTGAATTTCATCTATCATTTTGTTGCCAAGTCACCCAGTTTTGTGAGGTCCCTTTGTAACTCTTTGCAGTCAGCTTTGGACTTAACTATCATGAGTAATTTTGTATCATCTGTAAATTTGCCACCTCACTATTTTACCCCTTTTCCCAGATCATTTATGAGTATGTTGAACAGCGCTGGTCCCAGTACAGACCTCTGGGGGACACCACTATTTAACTCCCTCTATTCTGAAAACTGACAATTTATTCCTACCCTTTGTTTCTTATCTTTTAACAGGAGTGCTGGCAATGCTTTCAGGATCATCTAAGGATCCTTAATTTAATTTAATGACAAGCCTTTTGTTATCTTAATCACCCTGCCTCTGTTTATAAACAAACTCCCTGCCCCAAGGGCAGAAGCTGTTAGCAGTACAGAATTTGGTGATTTTGCAACAGAAAAGAAGCTTCAAAAACAGGCTCCAATGAGAAACTGCTAAGCTTGAATTAATATGCAAACTAGATACCATTAACTTGGGTTTGAATAGAGACTGGGAGTGGCTGGGTCATTACACATATTTAATCTATTTCCCCATGTTAAGTATCCTCACACCTTCTTGTCAACTGTCTAAATGGGCCATCTTGATTATCACTACAAAAGTTCTTTTCTCCTGCTGAAAATGGCTCATCTTAATTAATTAGCCACTTACAGTGGTATGGCTACTTCCACCTTTTCACATTCTCTGTATGTATATATCTATCTTCTTACCATATGTTCCATTCTATGCATCCGATGAAGTGGGCTGTAGCCCACAAAACTTATGCTCAAATAAATTTTCAAAAAGAAAAGGAGGACTTGTGGCACCTTAGAGACTAACACATTTATTTGAGCATGAGCTTTCGTGAGCTACAGCTCACTTCATCGAATGCTCACGAAAGCTCATGCTCAAATAAATTTGTTAGTCTCTAAGGTGCCACAAGTCCTCCTTTTCTTTTTGTAAACTTATCATATTCCACACTCAAGCTCTGTGTGGGCCTAGGGCAGGCCCAGTGATCAGACCTCAGTTACAAAACTTGAGGGGGAGAGTGACAGGAACCACTATAGCTCATGTGTGCTGAGCACCCCCTATTTTTTTTCTGTGGGTGCTTGAGCCCTGGAGCACCCACAGAGTCAGTGCCTATTGTGCATACGTGACCTATTTATTCCAAGTGGGTTTTGATTGTAAACTCCTTAGGGCAGAGACTGTCTTTTTGTTACCTGTTTGTACAATGCCTAGCACAACGGGGCCCTGGCCTATGACTGGGGTCTCCAAACACTTCTGCAGTACAAGTGATCAATAATAAGACAACCAGAACCTAGCATGCTGTGGTGTCTCTATTAAAGCTCAGTTCTCTTCATGAGTTAAATATTCTGGCCAGACTGAATATTTAGAAGTTGTTTGAAATATTTCCAGCCCAGACCTTTCAGGAAGGAAGGAATTCTTTACAGTGAGGAATAAGAGTCAACTCTGGAGGGTGGTACATGATAGCCCAGGAAAGCTCTGGTACCTTTTCCTAAAAGAAAAGAGAAAAAAAGAAGGATCAGGGATACAAAATATCACACCGCTGACTCTCTTATGGAAAGTTGCTGTAGCATTTAGAATGAATGGTGACCTCTCTATAAAAAGTTGAATCCTACCTATACAGATCAATAGAAGGGATACAATTATCCAATTACAATCTACTAGACAGTACAAAATTCCATAGGAAGGCTATAATTTTCTATTAAATTATGGTTTTAGAATCTTTTCTATTGTTTCATCCCTGTTGAAATCCATAGGGCTATTCCATTAGATTCCTACAACTTTCCAAAAAAGGAAGGGGGGGAAATCCTGATTATTCATGCAAATTGTAACCTGGAATGCTAAATGAAAAGTTTCGAGAAAATAAATAACTAGAGTGAAAGATGACTTTTGGTTTTACATGAATGCATGTATAGTCAGACCAGATCTTTAAATTTGTTTGGAAAAACTGGATATTGGCAGAATCTCAGAGAAATCAAGAAATAGAACCACAATGACTTTGTTGTGATGGACCAAATGGGGAAAGACTGTGGCAACATAAGGAGAAACTGATGGAAGTGAGGGACTAATCTCTCTGTTCACTCTGTATAGAGATTTTATAACAGTTGACTTTGCATTTCTGGCTGAAGGCATTTGTACATGTGATAGACTGACTGTACTATTGAAATCAACTGTGTTGCCTTATGATATAAAACAAAAAAGACTGGAGTGTTCTCATTGTTTTATATTAATGGAAACTTAAGTTTCAGGTCTGTTCTAGAAGAAAGTAGATGAAGCAGAATTAATTAGGAGAATATAGTAAGATAAAATGAGCATGCTCAGAGCCAGTTAAAAACCATTTAAAAGCATGTAGTTGCTATGTCAGAGTCAGAGAAGGTGGTTAGGTAAGCCCAGGCACTGTTGCAAGTAGGTTGATCAAACACATTCCTATATACAGAGAAAAAAAAATCCATCTAGAACCAAAACTGTGCGCAGCTAGGTTCTCTACTTTCATATCCTGCCTCAAGACCTGCCTTTGCCACAATCCTGCTAAGCTAACTAAAGAGGGCTAGGCTGAGAGACAGATAGGATACTAAATAACTTAAAATATTTACTTATTATAAAGTGCACTCCACAACTGAATGCAGTAGGTCTTTGTCTGGGCAGCAAGAAGAAAGGGATTGTGGACCCCATAAGGGTTCCTGCTTCCTTGAGTTATGAGGGAAAGGCAAAAGAGGTGAGCAGAGTAATAGGGACCCAGAAGTCCAGCTCAGGTGTGGGCACTGACCTGTCAGGCATGCAGTCAGGGCAGGATATTTATACCCTCCAGATGTAATCCTCTTTGATCATGTGGGTAAAGGAAATGGCAAAACTTCCGCTAACTTCCATGGGGCCATGTCTTAAGTTATATTTGTGCAGCATTTAACACAACATCCCAGCTGAGGCCTTTGAGTGCTTCTGCAATATGGCCTCATCCAATTGCCAAGGAAGTCATTAGAAGTCATTCCAAAGAATAGTAAATATGGCAGGCGACCAGCTTGGCTTAATGGTGAAATCTTAGCGGATCTTAAACATAAAAAAGAAGCTTACAAGAAGTGGAAGGTTGGACATATGACCAGGGAAGAGTATAAAAATATTGCTAGGGCATGTAGGAATGTTATCAGGAGGGCCAAATCGCACCTGGAGCTGCAGCTAGCCAGAGATGTCAAGAGTAACAAGAAGGGTTTCTTCAGGTATGTTGGCAACAAGAAGAAAGCCAAGGAATGTGTGGGCCCCTTACTGAATGAGGGAGGCAAACTAGTGACAGAGGATGTGGAAAAAGCTAATGTACTCAATGCTTTTTTTGCCTCTGTTTTCACTAACAAGGTCAGCTCCCAGACTGCTACGCTGGGCATCACAAAATGGGGAAGAGATGGCCAGCCCTCTGTGGAGATAGAGGTGGTTAGGGACTATTTAGAAAAGCTGGACGTGCACAAGTCCATGGGGCCGGACGAGTTGCATCCGAGAGTGCTGAAGGAACTGGCGGCTGTGATTGCAGAGCCATTGGCCATTATCTTTGAAAACTCGTGGCGAACCGGGGAAGTCCCGGATGACTGGAAAAAGGCTAATGTAGTGCCAATCTTTAAAAAAGGGAAGAAGGAGGATCCTGGGAACTACAGGCCAGTCAGCCTCACTTCAGTCCCTGGAAAAATCATGGAGCAGGTCCTCAAAGAATCAATCCTGAAGCACTTGCATGAGAGGAAAGTGATCAGGAACAGCCAGCATGGATTCACCAAGGGAAGGTCATGCCTGACTAATCTAATCGCCTTTTATGATGAGATTACTGGTTCTGTGGATGAAGGGAAAGCAGTGGATGTATTGTTTCTTGACTTTAGCAAAGCTTTTGAAACGGTCTCCCACAGTATTCTTGTCAGCAAGTTAAGGAAGTATGGGCTGGATGAATGCACTACAAGGTGGGTAGAAAGCTGGCTAGATTGTCGGGCTCAACGGGTAGTGATCAATGGCTCCATGTCTAGTTGGCAGCCGGTATCAAGTGGAGTGCCCCAAGGGTCGGTCCTGGGGCCGGTTTTGTTCAATATCTTCATAAATGATCTGGAGGATGGTGTGGATTGCACTCTCAGCAAATTTGCGGATGATACTAAACTGGGAGGAGTGGTAGATACGCTGGAGGGGAGGGATAGGATACAGAAGGACCTAGACAAATTGGAGGATTGGGCCAAAAGAAATCTGATGAGGTTCCATAAGGATAAGTGCAGGGTCCTGCACTTAGGACGGAAGAACCCAATGCACCGCTACAGACTAGGGACCGAATGGCTAGGCAGCAGTTCTGCGGAAAAGGACCTAGGGGTGACAGTGGACGAGAAGCTGGATATGAGTCAGCAGTGTGCCCTTGTTGCCAAGAAGGCCAATGGCATTTTGGGATGTATAAGTAGGGGCATAGCGAGCAGATCGAGGGACGTGATCGTTCCCCTCTATTCGACATTGGTGAGGCCTCATCTGGAGTACTGTGTCCAGTTTTGGGCCCCAAACTTCAAGAAGGATGTGGATAAATTGGAGAGAGTCCAGCGAAGGGCAACAAAAATGATTAGGGGTCTGGAACATATGAGTTATGAGGAGAGGCTGAGGGAGCTGGGATTGTTTAGCCTGCAGAAGAGAAGAATGAGGGGGGATTTGATAGCTGTTTTCAACTACCTGAAAGGGGGTTCCAAAGAGGATGGCTCTAGACTGTTCTCAATGGTATCAGATGACAGAACGAGGAGTAATGGTCTCAAGTTACAGTGTGGGAGGTTTAGATTGAATATTAGGAAAAACTTTTTCACTATGAGGGTGGTGAAACACTGGAATGCGTTACCTAGGGAGGTAGTAGAATCTCCTTCCTTAGAGGTTTTTAAGGTCAGGCTTGACAAAGCCCTGGCTGGGATGATTTAACTGGGAATTGGTCCTGCTTTGAGCAGGGGGTTGGACTAGATGACCTTCTGGGGTCCCTTCCAACCCTTATATTCTATGATTCTATGATTCTATGACTTTAATGGGAGCTGGATCAGGGCCTATACATATTTAATAAGAAGAAAATAACTTTCTTATTAAATAACCAGGGCCTAACCTTGTGATAATATTTAAAAAAACACATTTTCTGGGGTTTATTAAAACTCTTGCATCCTAAGGGATGTGCAATAAACACAATTAGTTTGATTTTTTTGAAAATAAACTGAACCAAGTATTATAGTGAACAATTTGTATTGGCTTGGGATTGCCTGGATCACACAGATGTTTTCTACTTTTGTGATTTTTAGGGTTGTTGTGGAAACTGTGGGGTTGTGGTTTTTTTTTTTTTTTTTAAATCTAGGCATGATTTAAAGAGGCATGTCTTTTTGACAGTATAAAAACTAATCAGTCACAGCTTGAATTATTTATAAAAGCTTCTTAATCAGAGGTACAGTGAAGAGTGATTGTCCATGAAATTATTGTCTTTCTGAACTGGACAAGTTTTGTACTCTGACAGTTCATGGTAAAAGAAAATTACATTAGTATGTCACAATTAATTTGTCTGCAGTGTAACAGGAACTTCAGAATGGTCATCAGTGGTACAAAGTGACATCTGTTAAAATCTGCGCTAGCATGCTTCAAGAGTGTTCTAGCCTTAAGGCTAAGATTTGTCATCATTTCTCATGGAATTAATGATTCCCAGTTACTCAAAACTGGTATGATACTAATGTAAATTCCGATACCCTGGAAGGAAAGGTCGCACCAATCCTGTTTGCTGCGTTCTGAAAGCAAAATCAGACAAGTGGCAGACAAGAGTTGCCAGCTATCAGTAAATTACTTTTAAAAATGTGTATACTATAGACTAATAAAAATAGCATACTAATCTGGAAATTATTTTTGGCATAATATTCTGTATTTTCAGCAGAGAATAGAAAAAGAGTAACAGCAGAAATAATCTGCCAACTTCCTTCTCAGAGAAGCCGACTCATTGTGGAAAATGTTTCAGGAAAATAACTAAAGAAATGGTGGATGAATTTTGTAAATATTGATCCAGATTGCATTACCATGAATAGAAGTTGGGCAGAAGAAAAAATTCTGAGAAATATTGTTTCCAAAGTACATCAGGATCTTATTATTAATCATGTTGGTTTATTATTTTTTAAATAAGTAAATGAAACTTTGACAGTATTATTAGTATTTTTCCCATCTGGGCTGTGAACAGAAATAGCAACTTGTTAAGCAACACTTTAGCCTTCTCCTGTGGTCACTCTACTTCTTTCCTTTGTTTCAAACACATATTTAACTGTGAAATTAACTTTTTCAAATTTTAAAGAAAGTTAGTACAGGCTTTAAAAATTATATTAAATATGCCCAGTATTTAGAGATGAAAAGTACCTGTTAGATACTTGAATTCATCCCTCTGCTTGGCAGAATACATTTCTTTATGTAGCAATCCCACAAGGAATGTTCATGTATTAAATTGATACTACCCTGGGCACAAACACTAAGCGACCATTAGAAGTTATTCTGGAGACAGGAGGAGTCAATTATTGTAAGCAGTTGAGTCTCATCAGTAGCAGAAACAACATGCTAATATGGTATGTGCCCTCCAGATTTTCTTGACTACATCATGTCCTATCTGAAGAAACTCAATATCTGTCATAACTCAAAATCTTTTCAATCAATCCTCCCCAATTTGCTTGCCATTTATTCAGTCTGTCATCTCTTTCCCACTTCTTTCACTCTGCTGCACCATGGTATCAATTGTATCCTCATGTGCTTGAAACTGCCTTCATATTGGCTACTTGGGCCTCCAGGCAGAATGAAATGTTTCATAATTAATATGGGATACTTCAGTCATCCAGCCAAAGCACAGTGTAAATATTAGCAGCATTTGTGATCTGGTGGGGATGCGACAGGGATCACAGAGTTGGGGGTTATTGAAGAAGGGAGTGGGATGGAAGGAAAGAAGTCAGAATGGAAAGAAAACTTTTACAATTTTTTTTGTATGATAGCTCTGAACAGCATTAGCAAGGACAGCAGTTGGTGAGTGTAAGTAACTCGTGAGTATGGGCTATAGGGACACTTCTCTATGTCAAAATCCACATATAAGAATTTGCTGCTCAGGATACTCCCAGTTCAATCTCCAATATGTCAACCAAGAGGACAGCTATCACGGTAGTACTTGAAAGTATATACATGCCTCACTTGTAAGAACCATATAATGTGGCTCTTCCTGTTTCCTATTTGGTTATTGCTTGAAGAGACCATGAAGTGGATGGGCAAACTACAGCTTATTTGAATGTTTAAGAACTTTGGGAATCAGGAGAACTGAGTTACAGTCCTGACTGCCAGTTTGTCACTTTGAGCAAGTCTCTCTCAGGTCAGTGTCCTTTTCTGTTAAATGGAGCTAATGATGTTTTCCCACCTTTGTAAAGTGTTCATAGATCCTTGAGACAAGATTATTAATATTAATATTTATGCAATTTATTTTATCATTGTTAAAGCCTGACAAAATGTTAGGTTACACTTTCACACCAGTTGGCAATATTGTTCATTACTCTCTTTTCCCGAACACATGTTTTGCCTGTCATTGTCAGAAGCATCTCTGCTAGCGCAGTGGGCAGGTCACTCCCAATGCTGTTATACACTGTTTGTATAATCAGTGATATCCCTATGCAGTTAGAAACATGGTGCAGAGGCAGTTGCCATGTGCAGATGCTGTCATTTGTGTCAGGAACACAGAAGAAGCCATATCTGACTGCTTTAGTATGGGTTTATTGTAGTACTTTATCCAGACAGAGTTATGCATGCTATATAGGTTTCATACTTCCAGTATATTAGACAACTTGTTTGTCAACTGTAATAAGTTTCATGGTGATGGAGGAGTAACAAGACAAAGTGCCAAACTATATGAAAATCAAAGTGCCATACCTTTCAAAGGGGGCCTGTACACCATGACTGCTCAAGGTCCTTTCATTAACTTAATCCAGCTGTCCTTAATCTGTAGAATTTGAACGCCAGAGGTCTCTATTCAGGGTGAATGAACATGTCTGGGCTTTATTTCCATTAACACATGGAACTTCTTTTAAATAACAATAAGGTTGTGACAGATGCTTCCACACTCCTTTTTTAAAAAGACAACTATCAAGGTATTTTTCATAATTCTTAAAGCAGTTTTTTAATTTCTTCATTCCTTATAAAAGCCCGTTGGGTATTTGAAATTCTTTTTCTTTGGAAAAGAAAACTGCCGTGCAATAAAAGTGATTCTAACTCCTGCAAATGACTCGTGTATTTTTTAAAATATTTTAAATATAATCAAGAATAATTAACCACCAGACATGAAGATGCTGTCTGGACAATCTGATGACCTAGTTTTAGACACTGTTAATGCAACTCAGCATTTAAATACAAGTGGACAGCAGAAACTTTCTAAATTGTTGCAAGGTGAATTCTGTTATCTTTGTCAACTTGGAGTATTATATAATGTTTGAACAAGTCTGTGTGTGTTGTATTTGTTAGCATGCTGGGACCATGGCTGCTCAGATCTTCACATTGACAGCAGGACTCTACATTCCTAGGATCCTGTGATTTTGGATCTATCCCTGAATTAATTGTGAGATCAGGGTGGTTGTGGTCTGTGGTATTGCGACAACCTCTTGTCCTAGGCAAACATTTGGTACAATATTATTTTATATATGCCCTTTGGGATATAAAATAGTATTGTTTTCAAAATCATGCACAGTAAAAACCCTCCATTTACCCACCGCCGTCAGTGTGGTCTCGTGGGATTCCTTGGTAGCTATGATGTCAGTATATGATAGGGGTCAGTGTATGATCATACAGTCCTAGGGATTGCGTGGACGTACAGAGTGTATCCAGGCTGTTAGTCTGGATTTCAAGGGACATGTGCTGAATACAAGCAAGGTAAGTTAAATAATTTATGTGCAGAGTGTTCACATTACCCTTGCTATTTGGGACATTCAGTATATAAAACCACATTTAGTTGTTTAAAAATAAAGTGCAGGTCACCTTTGTTTCACTTGTAAGAAATGAGCTGATTTTTCTCATTTTGACATGGTTAGTATCAAGAAACAAAGACAGATATCTATATGGGTTTACTCATAGCCCCTAGAACAGACAGAATAATAATAACATATGTCATATAAAATGAATACGGGGCTTCTAATTGCAGCTCTATATCAAAAGGACAAAAAATCCGATGACTTGTTCTCCTTGGAATAATGTCTCTAAGTACTTCTTGTGCTCTCTACATCTGTTACATGACAGGTTGTTAATGATGTGTGTGTTCATTTGATGTAAAGCACCTCCTGTGTGTTGTACTTTTCAAATCTGCCTTCTGAAATCCCTACTGATGTGGTATATTTCTCCAGACTGGGTCCACTCAAGGTCCAAATACTGATTAGTTGCTGTATTTCTCTGAATCAGCTTTCTGCCATTGGAGACCTTTATCCATTTCTCCGGGAGTCATGTAAGAATTTTCTTTCTACTATTTGATCCCTTGTGTTATCTATGCCAGTGATGATCAGACCTGATATAGGTTATTAAATGTTGCCAAATGCCACTTTTCTTAGTCAGGGATATCAGTCTACTAGAGTTGCCCTACCAAAATGGTCCTTACGCACGTGAAATATTTAAGTATACATTTGTATTTGTAGCTCAGCTCAATCTCTGTCCATTTTTATGGGAGCCTGATTCAACTGCAATGGGATGAATTTGCATCTTCTTTGAAAACTAATTGTATGTAAAATCCTAGTGTGCTATCTACACTTGTGCTTCAACTCTGTCATCCTTTACAATCTAGCTTCAGCCCTTTCTAATTCATTGAAATAGCACTCTCCAGAGCCATAGGTGATCTATTCTTAGCTAAAATCAAGGGAGCGCTTCAATTATTTAATTCTTTTTGATTTGCCTGCTGCCTTTGACCATCATGATCATGATTATTTCTACCTCGTGGCTGGACTCTATTAGTTTTCCTTATGACTTGCTGTCCACTTCTTCAAAGTCTGCCATGGCAGTTGCTTATTATCTCCTCTCCCACTATCCTGCAACTACCCAGTGATTCTGCAATTATTGTTTCATAAATTTAACTTCTGTCCCTAGTAAAACAGTGGAACAAATATTGAGAGGAAAAAAGTAGCTAAACATCTCTAGGATAGTGAGTAATAAGCAACACTGGTTTGCAAAGAATGTGTTTTGCTAGAAAATGAAGGATTTTGACAGAATTACAAAATGTAGATGTCATATAACTGAATTTGAATAAACCATAGAATAAAAGATATCATGAAATCATACTTGAAACATTAATTCAGATCAATAGGAATAGCCTGCTCTAGGCTGAAAACTGGCTGAAAGATTGTAAACTAATGGTAATAATGACAAACAGCAATGTATCAAGATGGGGGAAGGTATCTAGGTATCTGTGTTATTTCAGGCATAGTTAAAAACTTCATCAAGAGTTCACAGAAGAACTACAGGGATTGATTTTATGATGCAAGTTTACAAGAGCAAGATACATTTGCTTGACTAAGCAAAAACAAAGGGGTATATAATAACTGCTGCTAGTAAAGACCAATGGTGAAATCTTGACATTTTGTCATTGACTTCATTTGGGCCGGGATTTCACCCAAGGAGAGAGAAGAGGTTTTTGCAGTAGGATAAGGGATTTAACTAAGACAAGTAAAAGGGAACATTTAGGCTAAATATTAAGAAAAGTTCCAGTTGGGTTATACAGTAGCCTCCCTAGGGAAATAGTCATAAACCTGTCACCTGAAACATTAAAATGTAGCCTGGACAGAACACTAGAAAATGTATGTTTTGGGACGGTCCTGCACTGGGAGATCAGGAGGCTGATTAGAGATCTAATAGGTTTAGTCCTTCTCTAACAGCAGTGATTCAATAGGATCTCTGTGTCCAAATGTCAGGCTTTTGGTGTGTCACAGGCCCTTGAAAATCCAGCCACTCCAGCATGTTTATTATTGTGTTACAAGTTGTACCATCTATAGTATACAACAAGAAACAAGTGATACATTTCTACTTGCTTAAGTAAAAGGACAAATAAACTTCTCACTCTCATAAGAAATTAATGACTACCACCAGGTTGCTTAAAAGGAATCGCTGAAACGTTGTTTGGCCTGTTGTGGTACTGACACTGTTCATGAAATGTCATAGACTAAAGCAGGCAGTGAGCAAGGCTTATCCGAGAGTTGGCTACAAACTGTTGTTTGGCCTGCTGAACTGGAAGCCTAGGTTTCCCTGATAATCCTGCTGGCTCTCTTGCCTCCTTTATGTCTCACAATAAAGAGTAATGCAGAGGAGGACATTACATGCTTTGGCTGCCTGTTGGTCCTTAGGAGGAGGTCACAAGGGACAATCTATCTAAGTGGAGCAAACTGGAGAGACAGGTAGCAGACTGGATCTTTGGATGGGAGAGGACAAGTGGAAATTGGTGGTGGTGGAGGAGACAGAAAGGACCAGGTGGTGGACAAGACAGACAATGGAACTGGAGAAAGCTAGATGGGAAAGAGGGCAGGACTGAGAAAGGAAAAAAGAAAACAATGTTGGTTAAAATAAGGGAAGAATGGCCTTGTTGCTAATGCATTCTGTTCTCAGCCAACAGATTTGCTATGTAACTTTAGGCAATGGAGAAGGTAGTTAAGGACATTGAAGTCAATGGTAAATGGGACAAAATACAGCATGGTTTTACAAAAGGTAGATCATGCCAAACCAACCTGATCTCCTTCTTTGAGAAAGTAACAGATTTTTTAGACAAAGGAAACGCAGTGGATCTAATTTACCTAGATTTTAGTAAGGCGTTTGATACCATGCCACATGGGGAATTATTAGTTAAATTGGATAAGATGGGGATCAATAGGAAAATTGAAAGGTGGATAAGGAATTGGTTAAAGGGGAGACTACAACGGGTCCTACTGAAAGGTGAACTGTCAGGCTGGAGGGAGGTTACCAGTGGAGTTCCTCAAGGATCAGTTTTGGGACCAATCTTATTTAATCTTTTTATTACTGACCTTGGCACAAAAAGTGGGAGTGTGCTAATAAAGTTTGCGGATGATACAAAGCTGGGAGGTATTGCCAATTTAGAGAAGGACAGGGATATCCTACAGGAGAATCTGGATGACCTTGTAAACTGGAGTAATAGGAATAGGATGAAATTTAATAGTGAGAAGTGTAAGGTCATGCATTTAGGGATTAATAACAAGAATTTTAGTTATAAGCTAGGGACACAACAATTAGAAGTAAAGGAGGAGGAAAAGGACCTTGGAGTATTGGTTGATCATAGGATGACTATGAGCCGCCAATGTGATATGGCTGTGAAAAAAGCGAATGCGGTCTTGGGATGCATCAGGAAAGGTATTTCCAGTAGGGATAAGGAAGTTTTAGTACCATTATACAAGGCACTGGTGAGACCTCACCTGGAATACTGTGTGCAGTTCTGGTCTCCCATGTTTAAGAAGGATGAATTCAAACTGGAACAGGTACAGAGAAGGGCTACTAGGATGATCTGAGGAATGGAAAACTTGTCTTATGAAAGGAGACTCAAGGAGCTTGGCTTGTTAGGCTAACTAAAAGAAGGTTGAGGGGAGATATGATTGCTCTCTATAAATATATCAAAGGGATAAATACCGGAGAGGGAGGGGAATTATTTAAGCTCAGTACCAAAGTGGACACAAGAACAAATGGATATAAACTGGCCACCAGGAAATTTAGACTAGAAATTAGACGAAGGTTTCTAACCATCAGAGGAGTGAAGTTTTGGAATAGCCTTCCAAGGGAAGCAGTGGGGGCAAAAGATCTATCTGGCTTTAAGATTAAATTCGATAAAAGTTTATGGAGGAGATGGTATGATGGGATAACATAGTTTTGGTAATTAAATATTCACGGTAAATAGGCCCAATGGCCTGTGATGGGATATTAGATGGGGTGGGATCAGAGTTACCCAGGAAAGAATTTTCTGTAGTATCTGGCTGGTGAATCTTGCCCATATGCTCAGGGTTTTGCTGATCACCATATTGGGGTTGGGAAGGAATTTTCCTCCAGGGCAGATTGGAAGAGGCCCTGGAGATTTTTTGCCTTCCTCTGTAGCATGGTGCATGGGTCACTTGCTGGAGAATTCTCTGCTCCTTGAAGTCTTTAAACTATGATTTGAGGACTTCAATAGCACAGATATAGGTGTGAGGTTTTTTGCAGGAGTGGTGGGTGAAATTCTGTGGCCTGCGTTGTGCAGGAGGTCAGACTAGATGATCATCATGGTCCCTTCTGACCTAAATATCTAGGAATCTATGAAAGTCACATCATCTTTTTCTGCATTGATTTCCATATGAAAATAGGGATTTTAAATTTTACCTGTCTCACAAGTAAGTGAAAGTCCCTTAGTACTTTGGGAGGAAGGTGTTTGTGATGCTTCTTGGGACACCTAGGGCTGGGGGTCACCTTGTTACTACATGAGGGAGACTTGCATGTGCTTAACTGGGTGTTCGCTCGTGAGCACAACTAGCCTGTCAGACACTCAAGAACTCTTCTTTGGGACTGTTTTTGCTGTGCAGATTGACAATAGTGGCACCTCTGCCCATGAGTTTTTTCAAAGAATTCCCCTGTGGTATCCAGCCCCTGATCACTCCCTACACAGAGAAATTCCAGATCCTCTGTTCTCAAAGGAAAAGAGTATCACAGTTTACCAGCTCTACCTTAGATCACCACTCCTCTGTTACACACAGCACTTGAGTTCAATTACAAACAAAAGGAAATGTATTTAAGAAAGAATAAAAATCTTCAAATAAAAAGCAGTGTAAGAGATGGGAACAAATGATTACATCTAAAACAAAATCATAACATGCATTCTAGAGCCTAAACATAACTAACATATAATCCTCTTGCCCAAATCAGTTTATCGCATCCAAAGTTCTTTCCAGCATTTTCAACCAAGCCCGGCTGAAATTTCTTTTTCATGAAGCCAATGTGCTATCAGTTTACTTCCTAGGGGAAGGCTGAAGGTGTACTTCTGTACCCCTTATTATACCCCCCACATTTCATTGTCCTTACATGTAAACAGGGCATTTCCCTGCTGGGTCACTTCTTCCTGTAAATTTTCTCTCTTTGAAGATTTCACAATCCTTTTTTAACATTTGGCTCAGACTGTACATGGATGCCCATTGTGAACCATTTACATATAAACAGACAAATGGATAATTATTTCTTGCATGAAAGAAAACCTGCTTTTCACCTTTCTGATGACCAGTCTCTGATCACAGACCTTAAGAACATATTTTTCAATGTATACATGTAACTCTTTACACAATGTCTGTACATACAGTTTGAAATCATTATGATGACCAGTGTGAGACAGGCTTTCATTAGAGACCTTACATGACATCCTTTGGGTGAACCCAGGGGATCCCTATACTCCTTTGCCCTCTGCTAGTTGGCATCCAGAGAATCTTTGGTCACAGTGCTATGTAACTCCAAAGTATTATAACTAACTAATTAATGATTATTAGATAGGGGAGAAATACTGAACTAGAGGGTGCTTGCTCTCGCGATTCAATCCTGCATAAAATATCACTTAAGAAGCGGCATATGTACCTAGTTAAATAGATATATAACATGCACAGATGACAAGGTCTAGGTAAGTCCTACACCACTGAAGTCAATGGGAGTATTGCAGGATTGGACCCTGCATCTTCAGAGATCCGCTTTAGGAAGAAAGAGAATATATTTAATATTAGTCCAATGGACTGTTCTGTAGGCTAAGAAAAGGGTTGAAAAGAGTTTCCACATAAAAATCAAATACTTCTGTAAAATGAGTAGCAAGAAAATAAAAGTTAAAGTGAGGCAAAGCAAAACCTCCTTTTTCTTTTCTTTGCTGAAGCCAAATAATACCATCTTGTGAATAACTATTATTCCATGCAAATTTTTGTGAGAATTTAAAAAAAAAAGAAAAGTGGTATCATTATAGGCAAAACCTGTAATAAATAACTGGATCTTGCTAGAACATTCATTTCAATAACATTTGTTCTGTCTCCCCATGAAAGGCATAATGATTTCCAATGAGCTAATTCTTCTGAAACTTTCTTCAGAGGTGGACTATAATTCAGAGAGAGGTTTCAGAGTAACAGCCTTGTTAATCTGTAAGTCTGCATGGTTTTTTGATATTTTAACCCCTATGTAACTAAGTGTACTAGATGTCTGCTTGAAATCAAAGCTAGCTCTAAGAGAATTCCAGGGAGAGCATAGGGAACAGTGCTTCTGCTTTTTCAAACTGGGTTTTGAACCCAGAAATTCCTTACACATTTTGAAAATATTATTGAATTAGAAACAATTAATACATATTGTCATCATATTGTGCAACCAATTCTTAAACTTATGACAGCCTTACTCGCTGTACTAAATTGTGTTAAAGGTTCCATTCATATAGTATATTGCTCAGTGCTAAAGAGCAACTAGTTTACCTCAAAAAAAAAAAAAAAAGATTCCTGAATGTTAAACTAATATTGGCTTTGGGAGATGCATTCCTAGCTTCAATATATTTCACATAATTATGGCCAAAGACCATTCTTTAAGCATGGACAAACAAAAATAACCACTCCACTTCTTCAGATGCTTTTTCTTAATCAAGAAACCAAAAAAGTAAGGAGGACTCGTTTAACCCAGCAGGAGGGAGAATATTAACATACTTGAGTAAATTATCAGCCATTACATTTTTTTTCTTAATAAGATTTATTTAGACCATATAATTAATTTTTTATGTCTGATACCAAGCATATAAGCAGGTATATATGAATTTAGGAGAACCCACAAAGTTCCTCATATATATATTTTTTGAGAATAAGCAAGATTGTTTCATTCATATATCAGGCAATTTCCAATTGACTAATTAAAGATTTTAGTCAAGAAGAGCTTTAACTGAGGTAAATAATTTTATAGCATTATGTTACTTATGAAGATTGTTTTGATTATCCAGGATCAGAGAATGATAGGAGAGAGTTGCAGAATTTTTTAAATATTCATGTCACTTAAGCAAATTTGAAATATACAACTCTGATAAAAAGAGGAGTGAAGCAGTAGACATGATTAAGGCTACAATTTAGTTGCGGAGGTCGTGGAAGTCATGGAATCCATGACTTCCAGCAATCTCTGTGACTTCAGCTTGTGGTGGTCGGGAGCTGCAGGGTCCTCCGCTGTCTGCAGGGGCAGGGAGCTGCCAGGTACTCTAGCCTCTGGCGGCTCCCAGAGCTCCAAGCTGCCATGGGCAGTGGGGCACCTCGCAGCTCCTGGGCAGCAGGGTACCCTTGAGCTCCCAGCTGCCATGGGCAGTGGGGGCCTCCCAGAGCTGCCAATGGCAGGGGAATCACCACAGCTTCCGGCTGCCGCGGGTGGTGGGGAACCCCTAAGCTTGTGGGCGGTGGTGGCAGGGGAACCCCCAGGCTCCCAGCTGCTGCAGGCCCCCAAAACTATGGGTGGCAGGGGTATCCTGCAGCTCCCGGACCCTGCGGGCCTCAGGGGAACCCCCGAGCTCCTGGCCACCACGGGCCCCTGGAGCTGCAGGTGGCGGGGGTACCCACATCCTTCAGCTGCTGTAGGTGGCTCCTAGCAGCCACCCAGCTGCCCCACTTTAGGCAGTGTGGGGACCTGAAGATCCAGATCCCCATTTTGTCACGGATAGTTTTAGTAAAAGTCTGGGACAGGTCATGGCTTCTGTGAATTTTTCTTTTTTGCCTGTGACCTGTCCATGACTTTTACAAGAAATATCCATGACAAAGTCTTAGCCTTAGACATGATTTATTTTTGTTTTAGCAAAGCTTTTGACTCAGTCCCATTTGACATTCTCATAAGCAAACTAACAAAATGTGCTCCCGATGAAATTATTATAAAATAGATGCATAACTGGTTGAAAAACCATACTCAAAATATAGTTACAAATGGTTTATTGTCAAACTGGGATGATGTATTTAGTGAGGGTTCTTCAGGAGTCTATCCTGAGTCCATTACTATTCAATATTTTCATTAACAACTTGGATAGTGGAGTGGAGAGTATGTTTATATAATTTGCAGATGATGCTAAACTGAGATGGTCAGGATTAGAATTTAGAATGACCTTGACAAATTGGCAAATAGGTCTGAAATCAACAAGATGAAATTCAATAAAGACATATGCAAAGTACTACACTTAGGAAGGAAAAATCAAATTCAGAACTACAAAATGGGGTGTAACTGACTAGGCACAAATACTGCAGAAAAGGATCTGGGATTATAGTGGATCACAAACTGAATATGTGCCAACAATGTGATGCAGTTGTAGAAAAGGCTAATATCATTCTGACGTGTATAAGCAGGAGTGTTGTATGCAAGACATAGGAAGTAATTGTCCCGCTCTACTTGGCATTAGTGATGCTTCAAATGTGTCCAAATTCAGGCATCACTCTTTAAGAAAGATGTGGACAAATTGGAGAGCGTACAGAGGACAGCAAAAAAATGATGAAAGATTTAGAAAATCTGACGTATAAGGAAGGATTTTAAACAGAGTATGTTTAGTTTTGAGAAAAGCAGACTGAGGGGGAACCTGATACTTGTTTTAAAATATTTTAAGGGCTGTTACAAAGAGGATGGTGCTCAATTGTTCTCCATGTTCACTGAACGTAGGACAAGAAATAATCAGCTTAATATACAGCAAGAGAGATTTAGGTTAGATAGTAAGAAAAACTTTCTCACTATAAGTATCATTAAGTACTAGAATAGCCTACCAAAGGAGGTCTTGGAATCCCCATAATTGAAGGTTTAGAGGAGCAGGTTAGACAAATGCCTGTCAGGGATGGTCTAGGTATACTTGGTTCTGCCTCAGCATGGGGAAATGGCCTTGATTACCTCTGGAGGTCCCTTCCAGCCCTACATTTCCATGGTTCTATGAAAATTGATTCTATAAAAAACTATTCTATTGACTTTATACTCTCTGGCTTGTTTTACATTCTGACAAACAAGGCGCTTGTCAACCTTTTTTCTCTTTACATAGCATCTTTCTTTAATTCAGTTTACCCTCTCCCTTCAGCCCCCACCCAGTTTGATCACCATAGGAAGACCATTACATTTTCTTCTGGCTGTAGCTAACTTTTTGAATAAGCAGTTAGATGCAGTCCTTTTTGTGAATATTTTTTCCAATGTGTTTGTTTAAATATAAGATTTTGTTCTTTGCAATTCACATCTTTTCAACATAGCTGTCCATTTAATTTCATATAGATTTCTAGTGTGTCATCTCATGACAAGTAGTATTCAGTTTCTTTTGCAATATTATTGGATCATAGGGCTGTTGTACTGCATTTAGTGTTATATTTTCATCTTGTTTGCTGAAACAAGCCAGAAAAAGATCATCATTACAGTATTAGACTGTATAACTTAAGTTGGAAGAGATTCTTATCTCAGGAAAATTTTTCGGCGGCTATATAATAAAATAATCTGGCATTACCAAATAAATCTTTCTATACATCCACTAAAACAAGATGTCCCATTACTTTGTTTACATTAAAGTAATCAATTAAATTTTATTGTAGATACTGACATTATGTATATTTCGTCCTCTATGGCCATACTTTTCAATATCTAAAATTAGAGCACATTAAAGGGTACTGTGAGTGCTTAGCACCACGGAAAATCATACCACTAACTGAGGTGCCCAAATATGGAACTTAAGGTATTTCCTTTGAAAATTTTGGCCATGTTGCTTTTGGCAGAACTTAAAAAAAACAACAACCAAATTGCCCTTGTACAAAACAGCAAATCCAGCAACACATGTTCACCAACATTAACCAGCCAAAAGAATAAATTTAACAAAGAAATAATTCACCCTCTCCAACAATACCATCTCCTCCCTGTGCTGATTTCGAGAATCTGTCTATGTATGATTAAGCATTCTGTTTGATGTTGGGGGCTCTTGATATGTATTTATGTCAGACTGCAGACTCCACTCTGAATGTGGGGTTTGCTGTCTTCTCTGTTGTTCCCTTACTTTCATGCTGCTCTGCAATTCCGAGGGGTAGTGGCATCGGACTAACAATAGTGGGTGATTAAATCTGGATGGTCCTCTATTGAAAGAGAAATACCCTGTAAAAATGGCTTTCTTTTCCCAGGGGAGAGGTTGCCTGGCAATTAAGTCACATGGGTCTGCTCATCCTTTTGAGGCTGATTGGGAGGTCATATGACAGGAGACTGGGAGGTTATAATTTAAGGGCAGGAACTGCTCTCCTCAGAGTCTTTGGCTATTTTCATCAGTTCAAGCCAATGGAAGCTGTTGCAGGAGCCTGATGTTGGGGGAACCCTGCCTACCTGAACACAGAGAGACCTTAAGAACTCCCAAGGGAAAGGTCAGCTGCATTCTGGATTATTTGTTGTTTTCTAAATATCTGTGTTTGCTTGTGCCTTATCTCCTATGTACACAGTAATAGTGTTAGAAACCTTTTGCTAAGCCTGTGTCCTACCATGTGTCTCTGAAGAGGTAAACTGTAAACCAAAAGGCCCAATCCTTCAGTGGGATACTGGGGAATGTGCAACAGCTGATGGGGAGGTTTACACTAATTTCAGGACGTAGGGAATTGGGCCATGGTGCCCATATTTCCAAAAGGGGCATGAGACAGAGCATCTGGAGTGCATGCCGACAGACAAGGGATTGGCAATGTTTGGCATGTGGCCCATCAGGGAAATCTGCTGGTGGGCCAGGCAGGTTTGTTTAACTGCAGTGTCCACAGGTTCAGGCAATCACAGCTCCCACTGGCTGTGGTTTGCTGTTCCAGGCCAATGGGGGCTGTGGGAAGCAATGTGGGCCGAGGGATGTACTGGCCGCCACTTTCTGCCACCCCCATTAGCCTGGAATGGCAAACCATGGCCAGTGGGAGCTGTGATTGGCCAAACCTGTGGACCCTGCAGGTAAACAAACAGTCCCGGCCCTCCAGCAGATTTCCCTGATGGGCCGTGTGCCAAAGGTTGCCGATCCCTGCTATAGACCCAAAGACCTACAGACCTAAAATCTGCCCAGCCCCCATAAGCTAAGGGCTTATGGGATTCATTGTTTGATTCACCTCACAGCAGACTGGCAAGTGTTCAGCATGGGGAACTTGGCTTCTTCAAATTCTGAGCAAAGAAAGCATTATTACTACAACCTGAATATCAGCAGATTAAGGTTATTTAGGACCAAGGTTGAGAATGAGTTCCAAAGTTTGGGGGATCTCATACAAAAGACACTGTCAGGAGTGCCCTTCCTTTTACACCAAAGAATTTACAGCTTAAGCTCCTTTTTTGATTTCAGCTATGGCAGAATTATGCAGGGAGAACGATGCAATTCTTGTAGGCCACACCTCAGCCATTTAGAATGGCATTTAAAAAATGCCTACATAACATAGGAGCACAAATCCCATTGCCTTTCAATGGAACTTATGCTTCTAAGTCACTTCTGAAAATCCCACCTGATCAAAATTGGCACATTAAATTCCATTCAGAATCAAAAGGTAGCTAATGCAGATCATGAAGTGCAGGTGTGATGTGCTAGCTGATCCGGAATAAGTAATGTACAGTGTAGTATGTTAATGTTTTATTGTCATTTGGCCTTCATAAAAAGATTTTTTAAAAATAAAATCATAACATAACAAGTGAGCTGATGCACGAGAATTCATTTTTTACTGGATTTAAAGTATCACCACATGTAAAATTCCACTGCAGTCATCTAAAGTGGAGCTGACAGAGGGATGGATCATGGTAGCTGATTGGTCCTGTTTCATTAATATTTATTGGCTTAGTTTCCCCCTCCCTCTCACCTTGTGTAGTCTTTCACACTTGTGCAAAGTGAGTGAAAATGGGAGTTAACTCATGCCAAATTGGAATGGTAGCGTTTTTCACACACTTGGCACTCAGTTTGGAGAGGTGTAAATTACTTCACAAAATGAAAGGCAGTGGAGACTTAGGGCCTATGTCTTTAAACTAAAACTTGCATTCAGGAGGAAGAATAGGGTGAGGAGTGTCTGGCTGCAATAGGATTTCAGTGGGAGTACTGTGGAGGCAGACGCTGGTACAGAAGTCTTTCCCTAATAAAACAAGTATAAAAGCAGGTGAGAGGGCATAGCCAGGTATACGGTGTTGGTTTGAGGCATTGGGGACTTTTTCCCCCCATAGTAGTTCATGGATGCACGGGCTTGGTGCTCTGGAACCATTGAATGAAGTTCAGGGCTTGTCTACGCTTCCGCTTAAGTTGATGTAACTTATGTCGGTCACGGATATGAAAAAGCCACCCCCCGAGCTGTCCGCACCGGCGCTAAGTCAGTGGGACACACTCTCATTCTGTCATAGCTTCCACCTTTCGCTGAGGTGGAGTAATTATGCTGACAGGAAAGCGCTCTCTGGTCTTCATAGTGCGTTTACACTACTGCCCTACATTAGCGCAGCTGCAGTGAGTCTGGTGAAGACTAGCCCCCGGACCAGGACCCTCTTGCAGTGTGACTACCCCTCGGGGCACACTCTCACTAGGACAAGCCTCCTGGGCTTCAGCTTCTCCTTGGTCTGACCTCAGAGCATTCAGCATCCCTGTCTCACGCCATAAGCTCCCTGCAGTGAGCCACCTGAATAGGACACCTGGGGAAACCTTACACGCCCTCCAAAGGGGCCATGCACCCCCGACTTCAGCAGTCAGGAGTGACTCTCAGCCAGCGGTGTAAAACAGAAGGGTTTATTAGTCATCTGGAACACAGCATAGAGCAGAATCTTGTTAGCACAGAAAGCAGGAAGTTACAGCAAAGTTCATCTTGAGGAGACCCAGAGCCATGGGCTGTCCTCCTGAGTCCCAAACCAGGAGTCTGACCAGCCTCCAGCAGTCCACCTGCAGTCACACCCAGTTGCCCCTCCTCCATCCTGTATGCTGTTCCCCAGGCAAACCGGTCACCTGGCCTCCACCTCCCTTTGTTCTCCAATTCCTCCAGCTGGCTCTTGCAGAGGATGCGGCCCGGCAATCAGTTGCCAAGATACATCTATTGTCTGGGCCCAGGGAGCTAGAAGGCACTTGCACCTTCCCTCTCGGGGTATCTGCAAAGGTCACACACCCTTATCCCACCACCTAGATACTTGTGCAACACATAGGGAAAACTGAGGCGTGCACAGTATTCATACAAACACTAAGACACTTTCCACTTCATCACAAGTAGCCATTTGTCCTAAGTACCTGTGTCAATCTTTCTCAATGGCCTGTCCCTCAGATCTCCCTGACACTGTTTAGAAAGGCTGCAAGCTTTGGATTCACCAAGGGCAAGTGATACCTGACCAACCTGATTGCCTTCCAGGATGAGAGAACTGGCTCTGTGGATATGGGGAAAGCAGTGCATGTGATATATCTTGACTTTAGCAAAGCATTTGATACGGTCTCCCACAGTATTCTTGCCAGCAAGTTAAAGCAGTATGGATTGGATGAATGGACGATAAGGTGGATAGAAAGCTGGCTAGATTGTTGGGCTCAACGGGTAGTGATCAATGGCTCCAAGTCTAGTTGGCAGCTGGTATCAAGAAGAGTGCCCCAGGGGTCAGTCCTGGGGCCGGTTTTGTTCAATACCTTTATTAATGATCTGGATGATTGGATTAATTGCACCCTCAGCAAGTTTGCAGATGACACTAAACTGGGGGGAGAAGTAGATACACTGGAGGATAGGGAAGGGTCCAGAGTGACCTAGACAAATTGGAGGATTGGGCCAAGAGAAATCTGATAAGGTTCAACAAGGACAAGTGCAGAGTTCTGCACTTAGGAAGGAAGGAAGGAAGGAAGGAAATCCCATGCACTGCTACAGACAGGGGACCGACTGGCTAAGCAGCAGTTCTGCAGAAAAGGACCGGGGGATTACAGTGGATGAGAAGCTGGATAGGAGTCAGCAGTGTGCCCTTGTTGCCAAGAAGGCCAATGGTATATTGGGCTGTATTAGTAGGAGCATTGCCAGCAGATGGAGGGAAGTGGTTATTCCCCTCCATTTGGCACTGGTGAGGCCACACCTGGAGTGTTGCGTCCAGTTTCGGTCCCCCCACTAGAGAAAGGATGTGGACAAATTGGAGGGAGTCCAGCGGAGGGCAACGGAAATTATTAAGGAGCTCGGGCACATGACTTATTATTTCCAGCTCACTGTTCTGCATAAGTATAGTCATTAATATGTACTGGCCACTCTGCCCTACTGATTGCGCTTTCCTCATTTTTAATTGAACATTCCACTCACCCAAAATCCGAAGTGAATTTGGTTGGGTACACACAGTGAGTGCCAACTTAGCAGTTTAGCATTTTTGTCTCGGCTATTAAAAATTGATAGCTTAACCCCGTTAGAGGGCAGCTCCAGTAGCTAGTATGTTTCCACTCTTGTTAATTGTGTTGATGATGAACTTAGATCTTGTTTTACAGAATGTTTTCTTTTGTCTTTTTATTCCTTCTCTTCCAGTTGATGCTTTGGATCCAGAGAGGTTAATACAATGTCCCTATGATAACTATCATCGAATCAGGGCCTATTGGTTTCCCTATCATCTTATAAAGTGCAGGAAGGTAGGATGCATCCGATGAAGTGAGCTGTAGCTCACGGAAGCTTATGCTCAAATAAATTGGTTAGTCTCTAAGGTGCCACAAGTACTCCTTTTCTTTTTGCGAATACAGACTAACATGGCTGTTACTCTGAAGGTAGGATGGGATGTTAAGGTCTCTAATGCACTTGGGAAATCATATTTTTGTAAATGCTTATGCATGGTGAGCTCGGTACGCTGTGCTGCCTTTTGCTAGAAGGATGCATTCACTTGCTATTAGGCTGGAAGATGCCGTCTTTATTTCATATTTATATCGCTCATCCATTTACCACTTAGTAAAAGCATCCCGTTCATATTTAGTAATGCCCTTCTGATCAGTGCATTTACCCTGAAGAAAGGCGAAACAGGTTCTTCAGAATACCTAGCTCAGTGATGGGATCCTATTCTCTTCCAACAGTTCACTCATGGGACCAGGGTATTTACTTCCCAATACAGGCCATGGAGCAAATGCAGCCAGTGTTAGATGGATGCCTTCTGGCTGGCCAAAGCAGAAGTGATCTGATGTTGCAGTTAATTCTTTACTTTGCAATCAGAGCAGGAGAGCTGCTAAGCCATCTTTTTTTTATATTGCTAATAACTCTATTCAGTGTACATCTGTCTGAAACTCCCTCTTCTCAGTCTTCTATCCTGGGCGAGAATGCTGTATATTTAAGAGGAGAATCTGCTCCTTTCTTTTGTCCTCTCAGTCTAGTATCTTATTTTAAGCTCTCCAGTGCTAGTGTATATTAGTTGTACAGGTATAAGCACACTTATACCGGTATAACTGCATCCACGTGTTAAGATGATGTCCTGGTATGATTGTATTGGTTAGGAATCACACCCCTAGCCAACATCGCAATAGTGATAGAAAAGCCATGCAGAGCAAGCCTGAGCAGTGGGTTCGTCCTCTTTGTATTCTTGCTCTTTTCTAAGGGTAAAGGCTCTTCATTCAGTGGGGGACAGTCGTGCTCTTCTATGTCCACACTAGTTTACCTGTACTGGCAAAATGCTCCCAATATAGACGTGGCCTCAGCTGGAACATTGAGTAACTTCCCTCCTGTTTCAGAAGGGTTAAATTAACTGCAAAGACTTAAGCTCTAGCGCAGGCAGAGACTTATCATAGAATATCGGGGTTGGAAGGGACCTCAGGAGGTGTCTAGTCCAACCCCCTGCTCAAAGCAGGACCAATCCCCAACTAAATCATCCCAGCCAGGGCTTTGTCAAGCCTGACCTTAAAAACCTCTAAGGAAGGAGATTCCACCACCTCCCTAGGTAACCCATTCCAGGGCTTCACCACCCTCCTAGTGAAAAGTTTTTCTTAATATCCAACCTAAACCTCCCCCACTGCAACTGGAGACCATTACTCCTCGTTCTGTCATCAGCTACCACTGAGAACAGTCTAGAGCCATCCTCTTTGGAACCCCCTTTCAGGTAGTTGAAAGCAGCTATCAAATCCCCCCCTCCTTCTTCTCTTCCGCAGACTAAACAATCCCAGTTCCCTTAGCCTCTCCTCATAAGTCACATGTTCCAGTCCCCTAATCATTCTTGTTGCCCTCAGCTGGACATTTTCCAATTTTTTCACATCCTTCTTGTAGTGTGGGGCCCAAAACTGGACACAGTACTCCAGATGAGGCCTCACCAATGTCAAGTAGAGGGGAACGATCACGTTCCTCGATCTGCTGGCAATGCCCCTACTTATACATCCCAAAATGCCATTGGCCTTCTTGGCAACAAGGGCACACTGCTGACTCATATCCAGCTTCTCATCCACTATAACCCATAGGTCCTTTTCTGCAGAACTGCTGCCGAGCCTTTCTGTCCCTAGTCTGCAGCGGTGCATGGGATTCTTCCCTCCGAAGTGCAGGACTCTGCACTTGTCCTTGTTGAACCTCGTCAGATTTCTTTTGGCACAATCCTCCAACTTGTCTAGGTCCCTCTGTATCCTATCCCTACCCTCCAGCCTATCTACTTCTCCTCCCAGTTTAGTGTCATCTGCAAACTTGCAAACACTAATCCACGCCATCCTCCAGATCATTAATGAAGATACTGAACAAAACCGGCCCCAGGACCGACCCTTGGGGCACTCCACTTGATACTGGCTGCCAACTAGACATGGAGCCATTGATCACTACCCACTGAGCCCAACAATCTAGCCAGCTTTCTATCCACCTTATAGTCCGTTCATCCAGCCCATACTTCTTTAACTTGCTGGCAAGAATACTGTGGGGCACCATGTCAAAAGCTTTGCTAAAGTCAAGGAATAACACATCCGCTGCTTTCCCCTCATCCACAGAGCCAGTTATCTCATCATAGAAGGCAATTAGTTTAGTCAGGCATGACTTGCCCTTGGTGAATCCATGCTGACTGTTCCTGATCACTTTCCTCTTGTAAGCAGAATCGGGATGAGCTCCACCCTGACATCTGGTGGTGAGGTGTGGCAAGTTGTGGAAAAGAACTTCAGGGGCCGATCTAATTTGCATAGGCACACCCAGCCCGCCTAGAATGAGGCCATAGCTGCCCAAATGGTCACTTTGGCTGCTGTGGGATCCCCATTGTCTCTGTTATTGGGGCAGGAAGAATAAATTGTTATTACCCTGATTATGGGAATCAAGGATAATGGAACTTGAGTCAGCAGTGTGCCCTTGTTGCCAAAATGGCATTTTGGGATGTATAAGTAGGGGCATAGCGAGCAGATTGAGGGACGTGATCTTTCCCCTCTATTCGACATTGGTGAGGCCTCATCTGGAGTACTGTGTCCAGTTTTGGGCCCCACACTTCAAGAAGGATGTGGATAAATTGGAGAGAGTCCAGCGAAGGGCAACAAAAATGATTAGGGGGCTGGAACACATGAGTTATGAGGAGAGGCTGAGGGAGCTGGGATTGTTTAGCCTGCAGAAGAGAAGAATGAGGGGGGATTTGATAGCTGCTTTCAACTACCTGAAAGGGGGTTCCAAAGAGGATGGCTCTAGACTGTTCTCAATGGTAGCAGATGACAGAACGAGGAGTAATGGTCTCAAGCTGCAGTGGGGGAGGTTTAGATTGGATATTAGGAAAAACTTTTTCACTAAGAGGGTGGTGAAACACTGGAATGCGTTACCTAGGGAGGTGGTAGAATCTCCTTCCTTAGAGGTTTTTAAGGTCAGGCTTGACAAAGCCCTGGCTGGGATGATTTAACTGGGAATTGGTCCTGTTTTGAGCAGGGGGTTGGACTAGATGACCTTCTGGGGTCCCTTCCAACCCTTATATTCTATGATTCTATGATTCTATGAACTGTACTTGGCCTTTTGTTATGATGGAAGGACTCTCCATCAACTAAGTTTCACTCGCTAGGCAAGGAACATGGGTTCCAAAACTCTGTGAAGGGAGAGAGGCTGGGGACAGGTATTAATACTTGGTGGTATGCCCCCCCCCCCCCTTTCGTGAGGGCCTTACGTGCTAATTGCACTTCTTCCTCTTTCCACTATAATTTTGATTCCATTAGGAGTCTAGTCACAGGCTGCTGAGCTGAATTCGCTTTGGGCTAATGGTGCATCCACACTGAGGCTCCCCTACTACAAGCTGAAATCATGAAAGAGCTAAACTTACTCAGAGCTGAAATCACTGAGTGCTGTGTTAAGTAGTGGGGGAGGCTGAAGATATATGGTGGAGCAGTTGCGGGATGGCGAGCGGAGCAGAGCGGCTCGGGGAGCAGAGCAGTTTGTTGGATGCCTAGAGCAACTCATGGGGTGGCTGGCAAAGCAGAGCCCCATGGAGAGGTGGGGCCATCAGCTTTGGACCATGTAAGGTGCCCCTTAACCCCAGTCTCCACCCAGGTTGGGAGGTAAAACTCTGCAGATAAACTTTTGAACTCTGGGGCTGCCCTGACCAGGGACAGAGACTTTTTGGTCGTTGGACTTTCGGGACTTTGGGTGATTTTGAGTTGCTGAACTCAAGAACCAAAGGGAAAGGACATGCCCCAATTTGCTTGGGGTGGGTTTTTTGCTCATGGGTTGTGTTATGAATCCTGTTGGTGGTGTTTCCCCAACATAATGCCACATTGTTTCTCTCTGTTATTAAAAGGCTTTTTGCTACACTCAGACTCTGTGCTTGCGAGAGGGGAAATATTGCCTCATGGAGGCGCCCAGCGGGGGTAGTATATATTTGTCCCAGGTCACTGGGTGGGGGCTCGAGCCGGTTTTCCATTGTGTTATTGGAATGGATCCCCTAGATACTGAACCCGGCCCTTGTTGCTGCCAACTCTGACAGGCAGAAAGGTTACACTTATGTTCTTAAGATACAAAGGCTGACTTTAGAGAACTGGCCTGGCGAGCAGGCCCCCGCTGCCCCAGCAGCAGAGCCCTTGCCCCACCCGCAGAGTTCATTCTCCACATCACAGCGTAGAGACCCACCTTGTGGGACTCAAACAGCTGCACCGATTTGGCTCAGACATTAGAAGAAAACCACTCGCCACCTTCAGGCGAACGCCAGGTGGCGAAGCTCCAGGCCCGAGGTGACAGCATGAAGCAGAGTTCAAATCAGAGTCCTGGTGTTACCGTAACACCGGCATGGCAGTCGGTGGCAGGTTGCCAAAGCTCAGGCTCCAGGCCCCGCCCTGCCCTCACCCTCGAGCCCCCTTATCGGCCAGGAAGAGGCTACAGATAACGAGGGTGAGGGATCAATGAACAGCAGCCGCCCTCTATCCCACACAGGCTCACAGACGAGCCCGTGATGATGTTAACAGCCACCCAAGGGACAAAGGGTGTTGGATCAATGGGACCCAGATTCCTGCCAGGGCAGCCATCTCCTCTCACCCCAGATTCCTGCCAGGGCAGCCATCTCCTCTCACCCCAAAGCTCTGGCACAGAAGGAAAGGCTGCCTGGGAGAACCCCTTGGCAGGGAGCTTTGCTCAGGACGCAAGGGTCCCTCTGCCGGCTCTCATGCAGGAAGCCCACTGAGTCATGGAGCAGAAGCAGTCAGGTTAATCCAGCTCTTGATTGCCTTTGCACTGCAGCAACAGCCTCTGAAGACTGATCAGCAAGCGAGGCCACGCCCTGATAACGGGGCTGGACAGACAGATGCTGTGTGGAAAGGCCAAGCAAAGTGCCCGTGGCCTTCCCCACCCCACCAGCCCAGCCTTCCCTGCCAGGCATCTGCCAATCCCAGCCTAGCCTTTGCGCCTCCTAGCCCACCGCCCATGCCCCCCATGTCTCAGCCCCCCAATTTTTCCCACCCAGCACCTGCTTCCCCCAACCCAGCCTCCCGCAACCAACACCCCCTCAACTTCCCACCCAGTGCCCGCCACCCTCCTTCCAGCACCTGCTGCTGCCACCGCCCCACCCCCTTCCCCACAAGCCTTCCCTGACACCCTCAGCCAGCCTTCCCTCCGCCGCCCAATCAGTCTTCCCCACTTGCCACCTCACTCTCTCCAGCCTGCCCTGCCCCACCCAGCATCCCACCCCACAACCCACCCTTTCCCACCCAGTGGCTCAGCTAAGCCTTGCAGCTCCCCTCATTAACACTGTCAGCTACTTCAGAGGACATCTCTGTGCTGGTTGTTGCTAACGTACTTTGGAGCTAATAGGCACATAGAGCCCACCATCTATGCAGCGTCACCAGCTTCAGAGCTCAGAAGTGAGGCCCCCAAAATCATGGGATTACAAAACTGATCAGTTTGGATTCTTTATTCATCCCTCCATGGAGCTGCTGGACTGTGCTCCCCAGCCATGAGCGCTGGACACTGACTTCATTGGCTAAGGAAAAACTGGAATTCTCACAAATTCACATGACTCCAGGAGCTGGGACTTTAAGAAAGCCACCAGTTCTCCTGAGAGTCAGTGACCTTGGCTGTGCTCAGGGGAGGCTCAGCTCTGTTCCCAGGTGCCCAGCTGTGCCCTGCTTAGGAGCACTCTGTCACAAGTGTGATATTGGGGAGAAAGGAGCACACAAGGGGCATGGCCCATGCCTGAGAGACAGTTGGACACATTTCCATGTGCAGCATCAGGTTTAAAACCTACCAGAGCATAATAAAGTGGGAATTTTCTGTAATATTTTTAATTAATTCTATGCATGCCTCAGTTTCCCTCTGCACTTCACACTGTTACCCAATGGGTCCAGAGGGTTAAAATGCCCATGGGGCAAAGCAGGAGACATGAGGTTCCTAGACTTTCAGAAAGCCTTTGACAAAGAGCCTTTGGTGGGGGTCCTAAGCAAAGTAAGCACTCACGGGATAAGAGGGAAAGTCCTCTCATGGATCAGTAACTTAAAAGACAGGAAGCAAAGGATAGGAATAAATGGTCAATATTCAGAATGGAGAGAGGTAAACAGTGGTGTCCCCCAGGGATCTGTACGGGGACTAGTGATGTTTAACATATTCATAAATGATCTAGAAAAGGGGGTAAATGGTGATGTGGCAAAAAGTGCAAATGATAGAAACTTACTCACGACAGATAAGTCCAAAGCAGACCGTGAAGAATTACAAAGGCATCTCAGACAACTGGGTGACTGGGCAACAAAATGGCAGATGAAATTCCATGTTGGTAAGTGCAAAGTAATGCTCATTGGAAAACATAATCCCCACAATACATATAAAATGAGAGGGGTTTATCATATCAATGATGAGCTGTTACCACTCAAGAAAGATCCTGGGCTCACTGTGGATAGTTCTCTGAAAGCATCTGCTCAGTGTGCAGCAGCAGTCAAAAAAGCGAACAGAATGTTAGCAACCATTAGGAAAGGGATAGATAATGAGACAGAAGATGCCATAATGTCTCTATATAAATCCATGGCATGCCCACAAGTTGTATACTATGCACAGATGATTGACCCATCTCAAAAAAGGTATCTTAGAGTTGGAAAGGGTACCGAGAAGGGCAAGAAAAATGATGAAGGGGGTAGAACAGCTTCCCGTAGGAGGGGAAATTAAAAAGACTGGGACTTTTCACAAGCTTGGAGAAATTGACAACGACGGGAGGTCTATAAAATCACGAGTGGTGTGAAAAGAATGAAGAAGGAAATGTTCGTTCTCTCTTCACATGTCAGAAGAACCAGGGGGTCACCCAATGACATTTATCGGCAGTGGGTTAAAACTACCATAAGGAAGTACTTCTTCACAGTGCACAGACAAGCTGTTGAACTCAATGGCAGGGGATGTTGTGAAGGCCAGAAATACAGCTGGGTTCAAAAAGAATGAGAGAAGTTCCTGGAGGACAGGTCCATCCATGACTATTAGCCAAGATGGTCAGGGATGCAACCCCGTGCTCTGGGTGTCCCTAAACCACCGAACACCAGAACCTGGGACTGGATGATGGGGACGGATCACTCGAAATTGCCTTCTTCTGGTCATTCTCTCTGAAGCGTCTGGCACTGGCCACTGCTGTAGGGGCATAGGCACCATTTTTATAGTGGAGGTGCTCAAAGCCACTGAGCAAAACTAAATGCACGATATGAGGGAAACCACTTCAAGCAAGAGGGTTCTGCCACACCCCCAGCACTCCTAGTTCCAGCACCTTGGCACTGCTGGAAGACAGGATATGGGCTGGATGGACCTTTGGTCTGACCCTGTATGGCCGTTCTTAAGAGGTGTTGGGTCACGCTGTCTGAAGTTGAATGAATGGGTCATTAAGGACTGGTTGAAACTGACCCGTGGTCAGTGGAGGATCTGAAAAGACAAGGGGAGGCCCAAAAGCCAGGGCAGTCACACCTAGCAACCGAGGACGAGATTTCCCCCACCTCTCTGCAGGGAAGCAGAGCACAGGTCCCCCAGCCAGCAGCTTTATAGCCCCTCAGCCCAAGTCAGCTGACCCAGGCCAGCTGTGGGGTTCACTGCAGTGTAGACATAGCCCCCCCCCCCCCCCACCCACCCACCCACTCTCCCCGCCCGCTCCCAGAGCTCAGTGCAGAGTCTAACAAGCGCAGAACACCCACTCTCCTGAACCTGCTGCTGTCTAGGACCACAGGAACTGCCAGGTGGAATCAAAGCCAGGGTCCCTCTTGCCCAGCAGCTGGTGCGAGCCCCACGCTGATGGCATCTCTTCAATCGTGGCCTGGCCTGGAGCTGCAGGGTCCAGGTCTTTGTTCACATTAGGGGCTGTGTCCACACACAACACATTAGCTGAGAAGGGCAATGCGAAAAAGAGACTCCAAGTGGGGAGCAGCGACCTGTGAGGAGAACTGCTCAGGGAGTGACCTCACCCCTGCACAGGATGGCAATGCCCGGTGGGAGGCAGCGAGGTGTCAACTTGCTCCTGTGCACAAGGTTTGTGCCTTCGGCTGCAAGCTAGATGCAAAGGAGGATGCTCCAGAAGGCCAACAGCCTTAGTGAGAGCTGGTGCCGGGCAAAGGAGGGAACTCAACGCCCCAATAAAGCAGCCCCCACGCTGGGCAGATCAGCCACAAGATAACTGTGAGATGGACGCTGACTGCATCCCCAGAGGGTATGCACTGGTATCCGGCTTGGCATTCATTCTGCCATTTTCTCTTTTCAATTCGTTGCCAAGTACACTTTGCCCTGGTGACTGGCCCCAGCAGAACGGGCACTGCCGGATGCTCCCCATCAGGAACCAGCATCCGCCCTTCCAGCAGCAGCAGGAGCAGGAAATGCAGCTGCAGCAGGGTGTAAAGGCCGGGCTCCTGCTGAGAGCTGCGCAGGGCGTCTGGGTGGGAAGTGCCAGGAATGTCTCTCGCATAGCAAAGGAGGCAGCGTGTCCACACCAGCTGTGAGCAGCAGCCCGAATACCCAGGCTCTGCTCTCGCCTGGCCGTCAGTGCGTCCGCATTGCTGCCCATGCACTAGGACACAGGGGGCCTGGCACAGCCAAGCTGGGCTCCTCACACACAGCCGCCCCTAGGTTAGCTCCGCGGGCTGCACGAGTGCCCGTTCCCGAGCACGTTTCCTGGCCCTGGACCCACAGCCTGGCACTCAGGCAGCTCGCCGGTATGGTGGGCACCTGTTATTAATACTCGGCCTTTCATCGGAGACGCCGCGGCCACCGCAAACCTGCTACTGGGTGCAGCTCTGCCAGACCTGGCCCAAAGCAACACGCTCAAGGGGCAGAGTTAGCAGTGGACACAGGGGAGCAGCCTCTCGACTCTCACCTCTCAGGCTCTGGCCTTCAATCCCCTTCTGCCCCACCATTACTCAGGGTAACAGATTCCCTCCCAGGCTCAGGGAATCCTGGCCTTTCATGCACATTGCCCCTACAAAGGCAGATGAACAGCCAGGCCTTCTCTGGAACCATGTAGGTCAAACCAGATAAGACACGGGGGGTTGTGGAGCACCATCTCCCCTGGTGGGCAGGGGACCAGGACTCCAGGTTGTCATGCTCAGCTCTGCCACCAACTCCCTCTGTGACTTTGGGAGAGTCATTTGGCCTCTCTGTGCCTCAGTTTGACAATCTACAAAACACGCCTAATACAAATCCGGGGAAGCGTGCTTTATGGGTCAGGTCCCAGGCAGCAGAGGGGAGAGCCGCATTGAGAAGGCCGGAGGTTGTCGTTCTCTGCAGCAGAATCACAGGGCACAGCAGGGGCTTAGCACTCTCTAGGCCTACAGGACTCAGACCGGGGGTCATGCTGGCGTGTCTGAGAGCTGACGATGATCAGGAGCCACATGGCTCAGAGAAGCACAGAGATCTCATGGACCAGTTTCCAACTGGCCAGGCTGCGCCTTCACTCTCAGAGCCATGAGCCAGGCCCACTGTGTCACTAAGGCAGGGGTGGGCAAACTTTTTGGCCCGAGGGCCACATGGGGTTGTAAAATGGTATGGAGGGCCGGGTAGGGAAGGCTGGGCCTCCCCAAATAGCATGGCCCCCACCCTTATCCACCCCCTCCCACTTCCCGCCCCCTGACTGCCCCCCTGAGAATCCCCGAACCATCCAACCCCCTGCTCCCTGTCCCCTGACCGCCCCCTCCGGAGACCCCCGCACCCTAACTGCCCCCGGGACCCCAACCCCCCCCACTCCCTGTCCCCTATCCACACCCCGGGGGAGGGGAGGCAGCAGGGGAGGGGCCGGGGATTGGACAGGACGGTCCTGCGGGCCAGACGTCGTTTGCCCACGTCCTGTCCGGCCGCCTGAGCTCCCGGCCGGGGAGCGAACCCCGGTCCCTCCCCCGCAGCCGCTCGCCCTCTGCCCGCTGCTCCTGCCATGGAGCGTTGCAGCGGCGGGACCGGCTCCGGCGAGCGGGGGGCGGGATTGGATGAGGGGCAGGGGTTTGCGGAGAGAGTCAGGGAGCCGGGGGCGTTGGATGGGGGGAGGGCGGTCGGGGGAGGGGCCGGGGCTCGCCTCCTTGGCCGGGAGCTCAGGCGGGCCGGACAGGCCGGTCCCGCGGGCCCTAATTTGCACGTGTTGGTCGCAGGCCGGGACTCAGAAGTGAGGGTTCCGGGTGCAGGGGGAATGGGACTGTGCAGGGGGTCCAGATGAAGGTGGTTGGGGGTCAGCAGGGGAGGCTGGGTGCTGAGGACTCAGCATGAGGGTCCAGGTGCTGGGGGGTTCAGTGGGATGGGGGGCTCATTTGGGATGGTCCAGGTGCAGGGGGCTAGTCAGAGCATGGGTCTGGATGCAGGGAGGGGGAGCTCAGCACAGATCCAGATGCAGGGGGGACTCTGTGGGGGTAGGTCTGGATGCAGGGGGTCTCCATCCCTGCTGAAGGCAGCAGAGAAGTGAGGGTGTCAATCCTGCAATGCCCCTAGAGCAGCCTTGCAACACTCCCCCATCCCCTTTTGGGTTGGGGCCCCCACTATTACAACAGCCTGAAATTTCAGGGGTAAACTTCCGAAAATGTGGAATTGTCTTATTTTCAAATCCTATGGCCATGAAATTGACCAGAATGGACTGTGAATTTGATAGGGCCCTAGTAATAACAGAAAGTTTATCGCTGCTGTTCTCAGTCTCATAGTGTGCTCCATCGCAAACGTGACAAAACCCAATACAAGAATACCCCACCAATTATGGGTTTTGCTCACAAGAGTGAAACAAGCCTAATGGAGGAAAGCATACACTCATGCCCACACAGCCGTCTCAAATAGATAGATTACTCTGCGCTTCACCCCACATGTAGTGAAGGTTGCCAGACATGTTCCATCAAAGGCCTGGCTGCAATTCAGCAAAGGATAAAATAATACCATGTGTAAAGCACTGAAATCCGTCTGGATAAAAGGCACCAGATGATCATAAAGTGTTATCAAGAGTCACAACCACACATCTAATAACCAGAGGACTAAACCTACTAACCAGAGTTTGCTTCAAATGATTCCTTTCCTACTCAGTGGAGTCCAAGGGCTGTGCTGTGGTGGGAACGCCAAATCCCACCCCTTTTACTTCACTACTGGTGGAGGAGAAGGGCTTCCTGCTCAGGTGTTGTCCCTGAACGTTATTTGAGACTCACACATTTTTCTGTTAGACTTGGCTACAAAGTGCCTCTTTAATTTGATGGTTTCCCAGTCTGCTGAGAAGAATGGAAACCGTCTTCTCTCCAAGACACAAACCCATCCCTGCTGTCTAGTTAGAGGGAACCAATACCATTCTCTCCATCCGTCCATCCCCATTCTCTCCCATCCCTATCAGCTGCTTCTTCCCTTCTCTCTGAGTTTTCTTTTTCAGGCTATAGATACATTACAGCTCAGTGCGGATGGGCAGAGTCCCTGTGTGTTTCTGGAGAGGCTCAGCCCTGGCACTGTGTCAGGGTCGGGTGCAGCCTCACCTCTGAGTCCATGTCTCAGGGGAGGCGCGGGGCTTCAGGGTGATCTCCCACCTCCATACAGCCAGTTGGCGACTCTTGCCCCTGTTGCTGCACCCACCCTGCAAAGGTGTGGGGATGACACAAACAGCTGCGGGGAAGCCGTGGGAGCCTTGGCCAGGACTGCCATTTAGGGAGGGTGGAGGGGCACCTCCATCTCGAGTTCCATACCAGAGGCCTGTTCGTGGCACATAGTCGGAGCTCTTACCTGCTGCGCCATGCAGGTGCCCTCCTCCAGCTCCTGTGGTCTATTTCCTCCACTGCACTAGGGTGTCTGGGGGTGGGCAGGCAAGGAAGAGGTCAGTCGAGGGGTGGGGGTGGGGAAGCACAGGGGCCCTGGGGATGGGGGAGGGAGAGAAGCAGAGAGTCCCCAGTGGTGGGACAGCTTCAGAAAAATCTAGAGAAATTCTGCTCCTAGGTTTGATATTGTTTTATCGTCTATTTAGTATGAACATTTAATTGCATGGCATGGCTTGGGCTTTTTGGCAAGCAGCATATGGAATGCTTAAACCTTGATTATGTATCTTAGATTATCCTTACAATTGGATGTCTCTGAAGACCTTAGATTGAACTGCTACTGTACATAAAAGAGCCATGATAAGTGCATCTTTTGCTCCACTTTCCACATTTTAAAATGTGTCTAGATTAGGAAAAATTGTCAGGGTTAGGTAAACCTCATGTAGATGCAAGGGTGTAGTTTGTGGGGTGGGAGGGTTGCCCCTCCTCCCCAAACTGCAGGCCTCGACAGTTGTGGAATTTGCGCATCCCCCTCCCCCCATGCAGAGTCCTGTTGGCCTGACTGAAGCTGGCCCCCCAAATGTAGAAGTCAAACTATGCCTATGTGTAGACCTTTTACCTCCAGTGAGCTGGTTGCGGTTGATTGCCAGGTACTCCTAGAATTAACCCACTAAAAATTCTACCAACGTTACCAGCAAATGAAAAGGATATCATTTCAATCCCATGGTATTCTTATATTCTAGCATTGATTAAATCCTTTTGTTTCAGATCAGCCCAAATGAAATTGAAAGATTTTCAGATTTCCCATTGTCAAACAAAACACTGAAAGGTAAGTACACCAACAGTTCTTCGGAAAGTATTGGAATAGAAGACCAATTTTCATCAGTCTTCTTCATTGGCTGTTTCAGGAGTTTTTGTTTTTAAATATCAGAGTTCCAAGATAATGTTGCCACCTGCAGTATTTTTCCTTATGGGAAAATGTATCATTATCCAAGGCAAAAAGTAAGAATCTTTTTTTTTCTCTCCCAACTACTAGGTTTGCAAGAAGCACAGTATCGCATGGTTACTGAGATACAGAGGCAGACCATAGGCTTGTCGTTGCAAGGTAAAGATGTACTTGGAGCTGCAAAGACTGGATCAGGCAAAACCTTGGCATTTATTATCCCAGCAAGTAACTGACCTTCTCATTGGAAGCTTGAGCTTACGTAAAGTGAAGGTATTGGACAGTAAACAGCATATTTTGGTTCACCTGGGCCAGGAGGAGACGTATAATTTGACTGTAATATTTGTTCACGTAAAGCTATGAGAGACTGACGTACGTATTGCTGTCTGAGGTTTTGTAAGATGGCCTGGGTATATTTTTGTCTCTAGAAATGTTTTGACACTTTGATATCTTGTTCTGACATTTTTATTAAGACTGATTTTTTTTCAAAAAAGTTTTTTCTTGATAGTCCTTTACCCATATAGTTGTCTGCTAAAATTATTTAAAACTGAATGTCTGTATGGAATAAGTGTAAAATTGATCAAGGAACCTCTTTACAATTAATCTTCACTAAATATGTAATACATTGTTCATTGTAGGTTAGGCTAGAGTTCATGAAAATGGTTTGCAAAATAGACTGAAAATTGGCTCACAACCAATATTCCTTATAGGATAAAAGTTCCTAGTGGTTCAGCTGGAAAGTTAGGCTTTGCATTTATTTTCTTTAGTATTCTAGAAAGGGATTTTTCAAGTTGGCATCTAAATTGTTCCCTCAATCAATGGTGATCAGGTTGGGAGGGCTTAATTTGGTTTTAAATGATGAGATTAGTGATAAGCATTCAATGTAGATTATTAGTTTAGGGCCCAATCCACTTGCATTAAAGTCAATGACAAAAGAGTGGGAACAGAAATGGGTATTTAGGCAAGCTCTCAGAAACCGGAATGTGCTTTATGCTAGATCTCATTCATGCTGATTCGGAAATAAATGTCTAAGTTTTGGAAGGGGGTGGGGGGAAACAATCTTCTGCATACTGTAGAAAGGAAAATGAGGTTGCTTAATTTATATCAGTAATTGAGAACTAGAGCTCTTGAAACAATTGTATGCATGTTGAGGTCCACGCATTTAAAGGGATTTGTAGAGAAGGGGCCTAGTGATAACTGGGATTTAGTGTCATATAGAAGGAGGTTAGAAAACAAGTTTTGTTCTCCTGTGTGGCTGTGGAAATCACCATGAGTAGGGGTATCACGTCAGCTCTGGTGAAATCCTTTTGTTGTACAGCTGAACACAACAATTTGACAGCGTGTGAATCTGTAATAGCAGAAGTGGACCTGCATCATGGCTGCTGTACCTTTAGTTGGAGTGCTCTGTTTCAGCCATGGTACTGCCTTGTAGGTGTGCGCCCAGTACTGCTAAGGGCATTCTACACCCAAAAATGAAAAATTCTGTGCACAATATTTTAAAATTCTGCAAATTTTATTTGTTAATTAAATGTGGAGGCTCCAGCACAAGCCACTGGCTGCACAGAGGTGGGAGATCATTGTGCAGCCGCCTCCTCCCCCCCCCTCCCGCCCCCAGGGGACACGGACTCACCGGTGAGGCTGTACCCAACCCTGACACAATGCAAGGATCCGGTCTGCCCCAGAAACACCCCAGAGTCCTGCCCCACCATGCCAGGTGCACCAGGTGTGGACAGGGAGGCTCACAAGGCGGGATCCGAGTTGGAAGGAATCCAACTGTGGGGTGAGGGAGTTCTGTGTGGGGCAATCTGGGAGCTGGCGGCTCAGTGGGTGATCTGGATGCCCAGGAGCTTGTTGGGGGTTCTGGCTGCAAAGGTAATGGGATTCTGCATTGGGGGTCCAGGTGAAGGTAGTTGGGGCTCAGTGGGGGGAGGGGGTTGAGTTGCGGGGAGATTGAGCTCAGCAGGGGGGTCTGACTGTGAGGGGATGTCCAGATGCTGGAGGAGTGGGGATCAGTGAGTTAGATACAATTGTTGTTATTGGGTCTCTGCATGAGAATAAAATATATGCATAGACTGTAACCCAGTTCTTCCTCTCCTTGAATTTGAGCCTGCTATGGTGTCATTATCCTGGGTTTGTGGCATCACACGATTGTCATGGAAAAGCAAATGGAGTAAATTCAGCATTATTGCGTAACGGCAGCTTCTAGCAGGACTCCTGAGAGTTTTCTCAGTATTAAGTGACTTGCCTGAAATGGGTCAGGCTGTGTGTGCCCGCCTTTTCCCCCACGAGTACGACGGGATGACTTGTCTCACACCGGTGCTCTTGGGAATGCTTCTAAAGCACTCTGGAGACTGAAGCAGCTGGACTGTGTTCCTAAAAAGGGTAAAGGAAATGGGATTTAATTCTAATCCTGCTGAGATCACTTTCCGGTGCACAAAGGGGGCCTTGTCAGAGAGCCGCTTTTCAATGAGACGTTTTCTGCGGTCGGCTAGTGGTAGAGGCAGCGTGAATAGAGCTTAGCGGAATACTGGGGATAGAAGGCCTGTTTCTTGGCTGAGAAACTGTACCCTCTGCTCTACGACTGACTACCCCTTGACTTCACCCCACCTTTGTCGGGATCTCCTTTCAGATGAATTCTCCCAGGGCCTGGGTGTATTTAAGGCTTTGCTGAAGTTTCAAGGGAAGGCTGATAAGAACCAGTCTTCAGCTATTTTTGCTGGCAGAGTGGTGATTTGAAGAGAGCACTTTCCTTCTGTAGGAAAAGCTTTACAGGCAGTGGCGTAGCTAGGACAGGGAAACTGGGCGGGCAATGACGGGGCGGTTGGGGATAGGGAGACCTGCCTCCCCCACCATCTCCAGCCGTCCTTCACTGCTCAGCAGGCACCTGACCATGAGGCTGCCTGGGGGAGGGCGGGGGTGTACCTTGCAGGGGCAGGGCTGGAGACCAGGGCAGCAGCACGTGGCGCTGGCAGGAGCGGGACGCGGATGGACACCGACCCGGTGTTGGGAGTCCCAGCCTGTGGATTCGGGGGGCTCCAGCCCCGATCTGGGTGGGCCTGGATGCTAAGTGGGTGGGCCGCAGCCCACTCAGGCCCACCCATGGCTACAGCCCTGTCAGGTGCTTGCTGACTCCTAATCTAACGCACAGATTAACGGTAAAACTGCCCTGCATTAGGGTTTCATTGTGGGGGAATCTGCCAAGTTCTTCGAGTGCTTGCTCATGTCGATTCCAAGTAGGTGTGCGGATGCCGCGTGCACAGTCGTCGGAAGGTTTTTCCCCAAGCAGTACCCGTCGGGTCAGCTGTGGAGCCCCCGGAGCTGCGCCTTCATGGCGGTGTATATAGGTCCCTGCCGACCCGCCACCTCTTCAATTCGTTCTTCCTGCCTGTGACGGTCGTTGGAGCTGTGTGTCTCTCTTGCCTCCGCAAGCAGTTTCCCCAGTGATGGGACTTTCTGTTAACCTGTAAATAGTTAATTAGTTAGTGTTAGTTTTCAGTAATTAGTTCGATAGAAGTGGGGGGTTCCCCCAAGCCCAATTCCCTCCCCTCTTGGGGTTCGGCACATGCCTCCATCCCAAGAGTTTAAGCCGTGCGGGACCTGCTACAAGCTCATGTCAATGGGCGACCCCCACGACTCCTGCCTAAAGTGTCTGGGGAAAGCACATCAAACAGCTCGCTTCAAGATCTGCAAAGTTCTCCGCCCGAGAACAAAGAAAGAAAGGGACTTCAGGCTCAAAGAACTCCTTATGGAGGCAGCCCTCCGTCCCCTGCCGGCTCTGGGCGCGCAGGACTTGGCATTAAGCACCTCTGTGCGCAGCGCTCTGGCCTCTGTTAGAGAAACTACGGCTCGCACTCACCGGTGCCACCTAAGCAGCACAAGAAGATGACTAGAGGGCGCTCACCCATGGTCAGAGCACTGGGTCTGACAGCATAAGCGGTCTGCGTCCTGCGCAGGGATCAGCACTGTCGACTTTGGGCCTGCAGAGGGATCCGTCAAGTCTGGTGCCACTGGACCCTCCTGCTAGAGAGTGCCAGGTGGAGGAGCAGGAGCTCCCTTCCATCCTAGACACGTTTGAGGTGGCCAGGGACTTGATTGCTAGGGGGAGGGATAGCTCAGTGGTTTGAGCATTGGCCTGCTAAACCCAGGGTTGTGAGTTCAATCCCTGAGGGGGCCATTTAGGGATCTGGGGCACAAATTGGGGATTGGTCCTGCTTTGAGCAGCGGGTTGGACTAGTTACCTCCTGCGGTCCCTTCCAACCCTGATATTCTATGATTCTATGATGGCACCGCAGTTTCCCACCAGGCAAGATAGACCTCCGGCCCCACAAGGCACGGCGCCGTCCAGAAGCAAGCCCATGATGATGAAGCTCTGCTCGCCTTCCCCACGGCACCATCCTCCGACACTATCCTGCTTGGACCACCCTGCCAGATTGGCTGAAGAAGTTAGCTGCCTGGTTCTTAAACTCAGCAGCAGCAGTCGCTCGCTGGGTGCTCAGTGATTCTCTGCCTCCCTGGGCTCAGCTCTTGCCAAGCCCTGCTTTTGCTCTGCTCCTCCACAGCTTCAGCCCAGATCCTGTCCTACACCCAGCCTTGCTCCTTCCTCAGAACAAGCCCTGCTCCCTTCTTCCCTGGCCCCGGTGATCCGGTTCTGACCCTTGGCTCTGATTCCTGACTCCAACTCTCTCTTGATTCTAGAGTGACCAGATATCCCCATTTGATAGGAACAGTCCTGATCTGGGGGTCTTTTTCTTATATAGGTTCCTATTACCCCCCACCCCCATCCCGATTTTTCACATTTGCTGTCTGGTCACCCTACTTGATTCTTGGCTCTGGCATTTGGATTCTGACTCTAGTTCTAATCTTTGGACCTGCTTCTTGGTTTTGGCCCTGTCTCAATCCCTGCTTTTGGCATTTGGACACTCACCACTAGGTATGACTCCCACTCTGACCACTAGGCCTGACCGCCTACAACCCGGTCTCCTGGCATGTGTTCAGTCTGGTTTGTGGTTTAACCATCTGGTGAGTTCCATGTAACCTTGTGCATGTCTTTGTGAGGAAACCAAGTATCACCAATAATCAGTGCATGTTACTGCACAGCGGTTCTCAAACTGTGGGTCGGGATCCCTTTTTAATAGGGTCGCCAGGGCTGGAGTTAGACTTGCCTGGGCCCAGGGCTGAAGCCCAAGCCTGAGCCCTGGGCAGCAGGGCTGAGACTTGGGCTTCAGCCCTGGGATCAGGTTACAGCTCCCCCCGCCCCCTGCCTGGGCCTGAAGCCCTTGGGTTTTGACTTTGGCCCCTTCTGGCCCGGGGGAGCTAGGGCTTGGGCGGGCTCAGGGTTTGGTTCTCCCTCCTGGGGTCGCGAAGTAATTTTTGTTGTCAGAAGGGGGTCGTGGTGCAATGAAGTTGGAGGACCCCTGTTATAGCAAGTTCTTATCTTTCTCTATTATCGTTTGCCATCCTAATGCCATGGGGGAAGTAGTTTTGTTTTGCTGTATGGGGGTGGCTTGCTGCATCAGGGCCTCTAGTGGGTGGAGCACGTACGGGCTCTGGCTGGGAGTTCAGATGTGGGAGTTCAGTGGGACACTGGGGCATGGCCACTAGGTAACTCGAGGGGATGGAAGACCACGAGTGTCGATGAGGCCCCCTCGCACTAGGTCCAGGTGTCCTTCCCCCCCCCCCCCCCCCGCCCGCCTGGAAGCACTCGCAGCAGCTCTGCATACTAGGCCCAAGTGTCCTTGGCCCCCGCGCCTGGAGGCACTGGCAGCAGTTATGCTGAGGATCTGCAACAATATGTTGCAGAGTCAGACTGCCTGAAACTAAACAAGGCCAAACAGGGCAGATATGGAAGAACAATGCTGAATAAAGCAGCTTTATGTATAGTTTAACAAATGATACAGAGAACAAGGGCACTAGCTGGGAACTGGATTGGCTGGCTATATGGATACTTAGGGCAGCTTGCTATTGGATAGGTATGCTGGGAAAAAGGATGTATAAAAGCCTGTGTAACTTCCTGCTCTGGGTGCAGGATTGGAGATTCTATTCTCCCTGTACCTTTTTGCAGCTGCAAATAAACTTTTCTGCTTCTCCACCCCGTTGTGATTATTGGGTGTAGCACAGCGGGTAGCGAACCAACCTCAGCTGTTGTTTAGGCTCTCGGCACTGGGTGCCGGCAACAATAACAATTATCAAAAAGTGTCATGTTTTCTCTAGTGACGTGCTAACATATTTTGCCACCAGGATAAATATGGACTAATTCTAATGAATTACCACAGATTTACATTGGTGTAACTGAAATTGTGCATTCAATATCCTGTTTCAGGTTAGTAAAAATAAAAGAATGCTGTGGGTTTTGTGGACATGTACAAGATACAGATTTATAAAAACAACATGAAAACAGGTAGTTATGCTGGGGAAAGGGGAAGCCTTATTGAAGCTGGTGGGCATACCAGTTGTCCTTTATTCAGGATCAATGTAAAAACAATCAAGCTCTTTTGTGGAACAGATGGCTGACTTAATAGAAGTCACCATCAAGTAAAGTTGGACTAGGAGTTGAGCCATACAGTGGAAGGGGCTTTCACTAGGGTCTGAATGCAAATGCAGGGAGATGGGGTTTGGGCGGGGGGGAGGAAGAGAGGGAGTGTGACACCGCAGAAGCACAAAGGAGCCCCAGAGAAGTATTTGTAGTGTGATCTCAGAAAAAGTTGAGAGAGAGAGAGAGAGAGCACGCGCGCTTTAGGGTAGACTGCTGGATAGAAAGAGGCTTGGAATTGTGAGCCAAGAAACTATTCCTGCTGTCGTTAGGGAAATAGAACTTTGGGTACATTCTTTGTAAATAGCAGGATTGTGTCAAAAAAATACCTGACTCCATCACCCATTTCTCCCCCAATGGAAACAACTCACAAGACCCAAAATATTCACTAATTACTCATGTCAAAAGGGATAACAATATTGTGAATTCTTTTCTTTTCCTGTTCTTCGATAAAGAATTAGACCTGCTTCAGTAAAGAACCATAAACACTGAAAATACTGTTTTGTTCTCTCAGAGCTAGCTCTCAGTAGATCTAGAAAATAAGAGTGTTTGTTGTTACACAATCCTTAGAATTCAATTATTTGCACAAATCATTTTAATTTTCCTCTGATTAGGATTTAAAAATAAGCAATTAGATATTCTGTATAGTGTTTAGGAAATTTGTAGGATTAAGATCAGCATGTATTCTGTATACATGGCTTTACCATATATGCAACCTCACATCTACACTTGTAAGAGGACCACATTTCCTGAAGCAGTTTCACACCACTTCAAGCTAGGACAGTTTTAAGCTACTTTATGTTTCAAATGTGAATGGTGTCCGCTGTGTCAATTAATTTTTTAAAATTATGACCATGATCTAAGATGCACATTTTCAGAATTTTCTTACATCATTCATATGCTGGGATGAATAAGGCTGCTTTCCTGAACTGCGGTCCATATTTGGAATTGTCTTTATAGTTTAGACTCAACCATCCTTCTTATACAGTTTGGAAGTTGTTTGATACTCCCTTGGGACCAGATTTACTCTTCTTTACACAGATTTGGGCCCTAGTCGGGGAGCGACATACTCATGTAACCGAGGAGCAGAATTTGACCCTCATATGGGTTCAGTCTCTCAGTTAGGCCTGTCTTTTTATCTTATCTATTGATATAGCATCCATCCCGAGAGTAGAAGAGCAGCTGTCCCATTTCAGACGAGATACATCAATACCTATATTGATTATTCACAATGTTTTTATCTTTGTTGTACTGTTCCTTTTGAGAAATAAGAAAATAGAGTAAAAGTAAAATGTACTTTTTCTCCCAAATCTATGTGCCATTCCCGATCTTGATTGAACAGGGGAGAGCGTCTTTCCTCTGGATTAAGAGTCCAGCTGAGACAACTACCCCAGCCCCACACATTCTACAAGGGAATCCAAAGTCAGAGCAGTGGCGTTCAGTGAAGGGTAGCTGCTCTCTTTGAACATCCTGATAGATGAAATAAAGGACTGGGGGTCATCATTAAAAGTACCTTAAATGGGAGCTCAATCCCCAAAGCTATGATTGCCGAATCAGGAAAAAACAAGAAAGTATGTCGTCTCAGGGATTGGCATATTCAAGTTTACAAGAGAGACGATAAAGACTGGCCATGACGTAGAAAAATCAAAATTCAAGTTTGCCAGTAAGAAAAGAGCCTGAGTAATAGTCAGCTAAAGAATGGAAGTGTTGGGAACACTGGGGCATGGCCACTAGGTAACTCGAGGGGATGGAAGACCACGAGTGTCGATGAAGCCCCCTCGCACTAGGCCCCGGTGTCCTTGCCCCCCCCCCCCCCCCCGCCTGGAGGCACTCGCAGCAGCTCTGCGTGCTAGGCCCAAGTGTCCTTGGCCCCCCCGCCTGGAGGCACACACAGCAGTTATGCTGAGAATCTGCAACAGTATGTTGCAGAGTCAGACTGCCTGAAACTAAGCAAGGCCAAACGGGAGATATGGAAGAACAATGCTGAATAAAGCAGCTTTATGTATAGTTTAACAAATAATACAGAGAATCAGGGAACTAGCTGGGAACTGGATTGGCTGGCTATATGGATACTTGGGACAGCTTGCTATTGGATAAGTATGCTGGGAAAAAGGATGTATAAAAGCCTGTGTAACTTCCTGCTCTGTTGTGCAGGATTTGAGATTTTATTCTCCCTGTACCTTTTTGCAGCTGCAAATAAACTTTTCTGCTTCTCCACCCCGTTGTGATTATTGGGTGTAGCACACCGGGTAACGAACCAACTCAAGCTGTTGTTCAGCCTCTCGGCACTGGGTGCCGGCAACAGCTTTTGGCGTCCCTGGGTGGGCGACGAGGCTGCAATTTAGCCTTGCCCGGACCCCTCCTGGAGGTCGAGGATTGCAGCGAGAACCGACGCCCAGCGCGCACCGGTGAGTTCATCGGGGGCCTCGGAGGAGACGCGATTTGATCGACCCCAGAGGGCACAACGGTGCAACGCACTCATATAGTGGAGAAGCTGTTGTGGACGGCGGTGAAGAACCGGTCCCTTAGACATGGGGGAGGAGCAGCTGCAGGCCACGGTGAAGAACCGGACCCTTGGATAAGGTAGGAACCTATTAAAATCCGGATTATATGCTCTGTTGGAACCTGGGGACGCCCAGAGTTACCCTGTAGGTATGGGACAGGGACAGAGCTCAGAGGTTAGGGCATGGTGTACGCCCCTAGAGTGCATTCTAGCAAACTGGAAGGTATTTGGTGCGGATCCAATGACTAAGAGCCAATTAAAACGATTCTGTACAGTTGACTGGCCTCAATATCAACTAGAGGACCAGGAGTGGTGGCCACCAGGAGGGTCAATTAATTACAACACGATCCTCCAATTAGTTTTGTTTTGTCAGTGAATGGGTAAATGGAATGAACATATGTATGCGCATTTGTTTCTGACTTTATGTACTCGACCAGATATTTTACAGCGCTGTAATCTGACTCCGACTGGTTCGGTAGCAGCTAATGTTAGTCCCCAGACCCCCACCCCCACTGTAATGGCAGAGCCGGTGTCCCCTTCGGCCCCCACATCCCCACCTTATAAGGGTAGGATGCCTCGGGTTACAGAGATTGCCTCCTCGGTGGGACTCTATCCTTTGCTTACCGAGACGGTTGTGGCTTGCCCAGGGGCAGACGGACGTCAGGCTACCACTATGCAAGTTTAAACCCATGTGCCATTCAATCCAATAGACTTAGCAGCTTTTAAAACACAGGCTGGGGAATTCTCAACGAACCCAAGCAGGTTTATTTCAGTCTTTGAGCGGTGCCTCAGTAGTCACAAGCCGATTGAGACGACTGTAATATCCTCCTGAGAACCCTGTTGTCTGAGGTGGAGAGGGATCAGGTTACAGCTAAGGCAAGGGGAGCGTCAGCTTTCAAGCGAAAGAAAGGAAGCTATCTGTCAAGTTCCTACCCCAAGTAACCGTAAGCGGCTCAGGGCATTTCTGGATATGGCAGGCTTTTGCAGGATATGGATCCCAGAGTTTGGACTGTGGGCTAAACCCCTGTATGACTGTGTAAAAGGAGCAGATCATGACCCCTTCTATTGAACCCCAGAGGCTGACAGGGCATTTAAAATCCTGAAAAGAAACTTGATGGAAGCCCCGGCTCTGGGCCTGCCAGATCTCTCTAAGCCGTTTCAGTTGTATGTACATGAACGAAGGGGGGTGGCCCTAGGAGTGCTTACACAGCTGTTAGGAGCATGGAAGCGTCCTGTGGCTTATTTTTCTAAGCAATTGGATCAGGTTGCAAAGGGTTGGCCGGCATGTTTACGGGCGGTCGCAGCTACTGCCCTATTGCTTGAGGAAGCCGAGAAGCTAACATTGGGAGGGGTTATGCAAATCTATACTCCCCATATGGTCCGAGCCTTATTGGATGCAAAGGGAGGGCTTTGGCTCACCCAGGCTCCATTGCTCGGTACCAGGCTAAGCTGTTAGAGAACTCTGAAGTCACCCTACAGCCTTGCCCCTCCCTTAATCCAGCCACCCTCTTGCCAGAAACAGAGGAACAGAAACATGACTGTTTAGAGATCATAGATGTCCAGTACTCCAGCCGTCCGGATTTAAAGGATGCACCCGTCCCAAATGCAGATTATGAGTGGTACACTGATGGTAGCAGTACTGTAATAGATGGGCAAAGGAGGGCGGGTTATGCTGTTGTGACCCTCCATGACACTGTGGAAGCTGAAGGTTTGCCTGCTGGGACCTCTGCCCAGCTTGCCGAACTAATAGCCCTGACCCGTGCACTTGAACTGTCAAAAGGAAAGCGGGTCAACATTTTTACTGATTCAAAGTATGCTTTTGGTGTGCTGCATGCTCATGCTGGCCTATGGAAGCAAAGGGGAATGCTGACAGCCCAAGGCTCCCCAGTCAAGTAAGGGCCCCAAATCCTCCGGCTCCTAGAAGCCATACAACTTCCCTCGGAAGTGGCGGTGGTACACTGTAAAGCCCATCAAAGGGAGGATCAAGATGTGGCCAGAGGTAACGCCCGGGCAGATAGAGAGGCTAAGCATGCTGCCACCCTGCCATCCCCTCAGGCTGAGAACGCCCATATGCATGCCCTTATCCCATCAGTAGGGGAGCTTCCAACCCCTCAGTACTCTGGGGAGGAGAGACAGCTAACTGACAAACTCAGTCTCCGGGAAAAGGAGGGATGGCTCCATTCCCCAGAAGGGAAGGTCCTCTTACCAAAGGGCCTAATCCGGCCAGTGCTGCAGAAACTACATCAAACCACTCATGCTGGCAGGGAAACACTTATCCAGCTAATGGGAAAATACTTTATCACTTCCGGACTCCGACCCCTGGCTGCCCAGGTACAAGCGGACTGCTTAGTCTACCAAAAGAATAACCCCCGACTGGGACATCCTGTGCCACCAGCTGCCCTAGAACCCACTCCGGGCCCCGGACAAGTGTGGCAAATAGACTTTACTGAGTTTCCCCGGACCCAAGGGTTCAAATATCTCCTTGTTATAGTGGATCGGTTCAGCGGATGGCCAGAAGCCTTCCCATGCTGTAACTGCACTGCCAGGACAGTGGCCCTCAAGTTTGTTAAGGAGCTCATTCCTCGCTTTGGACTCCCCCTGTGGATGGAATCTGACAATGGGACACACTTCACGTCAAAAATCATTCAAAGCATCTCACATGCCTTACAGATCCCCTGGAAACTCCATACACCCTGGAGACCGCAAGCCAGTGGTGTAGTGGAGCATACCAATCAGACCCTTAAACGGCATCTCTCAAAAGTGTGCCAAGAAGCCTCACTGCAATGGCCTAATGCTTTGCCCCTCGTCCTACTCCGTATCCGCGTTCTCCCAAAGGGTAGATTAGGGCTCAGTCCCTTTGAAATTATGTTTGGAAGGGCATGGCCCATGAATGGCACCCCGGTTCTGTCAGGGGAATGGGAGTTGGGTAATGTTTTTTTGTCACAGTATATGTGTTCCCTGTCTGCTGTTCTCTTGTCTCTTCACAGGCATACCAAGGATTCCCAGCCTCTCCCCTTGGACTCTCCCGTTCACTCCTTACAGCCCGGTGACTCTGTGCTTGTTCGTACCTGGAAAGACGAGCCTCTCCAGGAAAAGTGAAAAGGACCCTATACCGTCCTGCTGATCTCCCATACAGCGGCAAAGATCGAGGGACACAAGAACTGGATCCATCACTCTCGTCTGAAGGCAGTACCTGCCCCCTCGTCAGCAGAACAGTGGACCGTCCAACCTGCTGACTCCTCATCTAGTGACGATCTCGGGCTAAAGCTACTGTTTAAAAGACACAAATATCGGGCACCTTAATGCTAAAATGGGCCCACCCAGGTATTGGAGACCTTGGGTTGGGAAGACTTTGGTAATAATTAATTGGGTAACATTGTTATTCTTTGTATTGGTATTTCCAAACTGTGCATATCGGGAGCATAACTCCTTTGTTTTGCTTGCGCACCATGTTGCTAATTTAACAAACTAGACTGATTGCTGGGTATGTGCTCCGACTCCACTGTCCCCAAGACGGGAATGCCCCTTGACATGCTGCCCTTGACCCTAGCAGAATTAGCCACCACCAAAGAGCAGGAAAGAACGAACTCACCGTTCTGGAACAAGACCTCTTTACAGCAAGCCACCTATCAGGACCAGGAGTATTCAGTTGCAGTACTCACTAAGGGAGTGTTATGTTTTACCCGAAACCAATCTGATCCCTATGGGCATCCTGTGGGAAAGAGCTCCTGTGTTATTACACAGTGGGCTGATGGGTATTGGATAAAGACCAACAGGGGAGGCCAACAGTGTGGGTGTAATGGTTGCTCCCCTTTTAGGGAAACACTTACAAATAATCTTACCACAAAAAAGGGGTTTGGAAATGTAACTTGCCGTCCAGTTAATATCTCCAATGTAGCAAGCCAATGGTGGGTTTGTAGTGGTCCCTATGGCGAGTGTAATTTGAACGGGACAATTAGAAACGCCCCCACTTGTACCCAATCAGGAGGATGGGATGCCCCCCTAGGGGCATATGACCTGTTTGGAAAAGCAGCCCTAAATATCCCAGGAATCCCCTTAAGAAACAGTCCTTACTGGGCCCTACAGGGTCACTATTTTGTATGTGGCCGCAAGGCTTACAAGGTGCTGCCAGCCAACTGGACAGGTAGCTGTTATATAGCTCATGGAGTTCCTCATCTTTCCATAACTGCCACACTGCCCAAAGGAAAGATTAGAAATGCCCGAGACACCTCTGTTGAGTCACGAGAAAAGACCCTGCGGCGACTGACTAAGGCATTGGAGGGCAATATGAAGAATCCCCTCACAACCGAGAAGCTGGTAGGGTGCGCTGTACTGGGAATAGCGCCACTGTTTACCGGGCCAGCCATGGCATGCATAGGCCGCTATACTGTAAGCCTGCAGATGGTACTTGAGAAAGTGGCCTTAAAGTTAGAGGACTCGGTTAGTGATTTAGGGTCAGCAGTAAAAACATTAAATAAAGAGGTACAGCAGCTCAGGACGTTTTCCCTCCAAAACAGGCTGGCTTTGGACTATCTCTTGGCATCCCAAGGAGGGGTTTGTGCCCTCATCGGGCCCCGATGTTGTGTATATGTAAATGATAGCAGTTATGAGATCTATGAAAAGGTGGTACAGGCTGAGGCCCATGCCCGAGCCGGAGCACAGGTTGCCTATACTGCCCCAGAAAACGATTGGTTGCAGACCTTGTTTTCAGGCTGGGGTTTGTCGTCTTGGCTTGGTGGTTTATTTAGCCTGCTATTGAAATTTTTCTTTACTGTATTGATTGTATTACTGGTATTATGCTGTGCAGTATCATGTGTTAGGGCCCTTTTGCAAAAGTTAATAAGTCATTCTCTTCAGGGCTATCACAAAGTGCTTATGCAAAGTCATATTGTAAAGAAATAAGTAGCCCAAGTGAGAAAACTCAGAGCCAAGGCTGTTGAGTGTTCTCAAAGGGGGGAGTTGTTGGGAACACTGGGGCATGGCCACTAGGTAACTCGAGGGGATGGAAGACCACGAGTGTCGATGAAGCCCCCTCGCACTAGGCCCCGGTGTCCTTGCCCCCCCCCCTGCCTGGAGGCACTCGCAGCAGCTCTGCGTGCTAGGCCCAAGTGTCCTTGGCCCCCCCGCCTGGAGGCACACACAGCAGTTATGCTGAGAATCTGCAACAGTATGTTGCAGAGTCAGACTGCCTGAAACTAAGCAAGGCCAAACGGGAGATATGGAAGAACAATGCTGAATAAAGCAGCTTTATGTATAGTTTAACAAATAATACAGAGAATCAGGGAACTAGCTGGGAACTGGATTGGCTGGCTATATGGATACTTGGGACAGCTTGCTATTGGATAAGTATGCTGGGAAAAAGGATGTATAAAAGCCTGTGTAACTTCCTGCTCTGTTGTGCAGGATTTGAGATTTTATTCTCCCTGTACCTTTTTGCAGCTGCAAATAAACTTTTCTGCTTCTCCACCCCGTTGTGATTATTGGGTGTAGCACACCGGGTAACGAACCAACTCAAGCTGTTGTTCAGCCTCTCGGCACTGGGTGCCGGCAACAGAAGGGACCAGTTTACCCAGGAAGTTACAAGAGCCTTTATTAAAATGGAGAGCTACTTTTGTCCTTCTGTCTGCTTGCTTCTGGCAAAGGTTGACTCCGGAATAGAGGGGGAATCTCTTGGGGTCCAGCAGCTCTGCTGGCTTGGGAAAGTGTGCACTGCATCACCCACTCCTCCCTGTGTGAGACAATCTCTGTGCCTCTGTTTCGACAGTTCAAAACCCTTAAAAATATCTTTCTTTACAGCTCAATACAGAAATTGCCAGAACCTAGTCCTGTACTTTTTTCTTTAAAAACAAACAATGAAATGGGGATGTTTGCACGACAATGATATGAACCGATGTCTGTATTTTTATATCTTTAGATGCCCAACAAATACATAAAAATCTGCATGAAAATAACAATTAGTAAGTTTGCAAAACTGAGCAATGGAAAGTTCGGAAATGCCAGGATTCAGGGAGTCTGAGTACTGTGCACGTGCATTTTGACACAGTCTTTGAATTGCATAATGGTAGTATTTTTTTCCACAGGCCCCTCATTCAGTGACCATTGAAGTGTTGTTTGTTGTTTGCCTTCCGACACTGTGTACATACTTCTGCAACGTGAACACATCAAGTCAGGTTCCAGGTCGCAGTCCTTCTCTTCCAGGGGCTCAGTGGCCAGGGCCCAGTATATCTAAAATATCAGGTAAATCCCTGGGATTAGGGGTGTGGCTGACAGGGCCTATTTCTCAGGCACCATGAAGTGTTCTACTGTAAGGATGAGGCTTGTCTGTGCAGTAGATAGAGCTTTCTCAGGGGACAGTCTGTGACAGGAGAACAAACTCCCATGTCATTGCGAGGCTATTAGAGAGACAAGGTGGGGGAGGGATAGGGTGACCAGATAGTGAGTATGAAAAATCGTGATGGGGGTGGGGTGGGATTGATAGGTGCCTAAACCCCGAATATCTGGACTGTCCCTATAAACTTAGGACATCTGGTCACCCTAGCTGAGGTAATATCTTCTGTTGGACCAACTTCTGTTGGTGAAAGGAATAACCTTTCAAGGACCTGAAGGAGAACTCTGTGCACTCCTTTCACCAACAGAAGTTAGTCCAATAAAAGATATTACCATGACAGATGTGAGTCATATTATTAATGTACTAGACGAAGCTGCTCAGATACTTCATTGAGGAGAACAGTGGAAAAACCTAGATAGAATAAAGTGAAGGAGAAAGAGAGAGCCTCTTTCTGAGATTATCCTTTTCCTTCTCCCTAATGATCCTATTTGCTAACAAAGAAATACATTCTTAGTGCTGTTGTGGCTTTGTGCAGAAGTGTGAATTGTCTCAGTAGATTCTGATGTATTTTATCTTTTAGGTAATGATATCGAAAACAGGGAATACAAACAACACATGTTATGCAAACCCGCACCACTAGGTGGAAGCAGATATTTTGAGTTGTCATTAATTGAGAAACCATTTCAAAAAGCGAAGTAATGTTCTTGGAATTCTGCTTTAAGCCACAAGGCACACAGCTAAGCAGAGTCATCTTTTGAGTGCTGGATCTTTAATTTTTTTTTCCATACAAGAACCTGCTTAAAATCCCATTAATAAACTGTGTTCTCTTCACTCTCCTATTTGTCTATGCTGTGACGGAAAAATATAATTGTCTGTCAATAATGGCTTTTATTTGAAGCAGAGAGTTAGAAAACATGTGTGTAAAATGCTTTGAAGAAGAAAATCTCTCTAGAAATGCAAATTAGTATTATTGTTGTTATTGGGTCAAATTCTACAGTAGGTATTTAGGCTCCTAGCTTCCACTGATTTCAGACAGACAGACACAGACACAGACCCTTTGTTTTTTCTCCCTCCTCCCAGCTTTTGAAAGTATCTTGTCCCCTCATTGGTCATTTTGGTCAAGTGCCAACGAGAGGTTACCTTGAGCTTCTAAACCCTTTACAGGTGAGAGGATTTTTCCTCTGGCCGGGAGGGATTTTAAAGGGGTTTACCCTTCCCTTTATATTTATGACAAATGCATTTTCTGTATTTACCAGCTTTGTTTTCTTGCATCCTCAGTCATTTTGGGCCTTGTACATAATGTGTATAAATGGAATATTTATCATCCTCTCTGACTGTAATGTGTTTTAAGTGATGGTATATTGTCAAGCTGCATTCAGTATGGGTTAATCTGTTGATCCTCATTCGTGAGACAAGTGTATGAATTACGAGCCCAAGCAGGATCCCGCTGCTCATTGCTGCAGCTCAACTTGCACTGCCGCAGAACACTATTTGCGTGTGTGCACAAGGCTTGTGTTGCGAAAACCTTGCCCCCTGTAAATACACTCAAAGTCAACCTCTGATCCAGCTCTTGTCAAATGCAGCCAGTTAACATCACAGTGACCTCGGGTGTAAAGCTGTGGCCTCCTCCTTTTGAGGGTCTACTGTTGCCCAAGTTCTAAGTCAAGCTGAGGCAGTGTTTGGGTGATGATGTGCTAATTTATGAGCTCCTTGATGCCTGCACAGTGTTTGTCATGGCTTTGCCACACATACTCTTGTTCTGTTCTTGATCTTAATTTGTTCTGTGGCATGACATAGTTCATGGTGTTACTTGTCACATGCTGAACACTCTTCCCATCACTGGTCCATCCGTCGTGGACTTATATGTGGATGCCTTGCCCGGATGGTAACAGCTGCAATGAGCAAGCATTCTTACAATTACTTGTGCTCCTACCTGATGCTGCATTTTTGAAAGGCCCGACTTTATGGAGCCAGGTGTAGACAGTGAGGGGTGCAGAACACCAGCACAGAGACAGGCAAACTCTCTGTGCTGACCATGCCCTTAGCTTCTTGCCGAGCGGCCTGCTGTTTATGTACTAAAAATGGAGTAGGCCTCAACTGTGTGCCACTGGATACTTTCCATCTTGTGCAAATGTACGAGTCCCCAGTTTACACAATGGCATGGAACAGGGGCTGAGTCACATCAGACCCTGACTCAGGAAGAAAGTTCCCGAAATAGGTAGCACTATATTAGCTATCTGCTGGTACCTGGTCAAAGGGGGCTTTTTTGCTTGCTTTATTATCCTCTTGTCTGTTTGTTGTGCTGTTAAGATGTGTTAATTAATTAATGACAGTTAAGGACCATCTTGTTCTCTGTTTGTACAGGTCCTAGCGCAATGGGATCCTGCTCTGTGACTGGGACTGTGAGGCAGTACTGCAATACAAATAATCACATGCTGATCTCCAGAAATATTTTTATAGCGTGGCCATCCCCACTAGCTTAAGAGATTAGTCACGGTAAATGGAAGTATGTGAACCTGACATCTGCAGTTTAACTCAGTCCCCTTGTCTCCTGCACTGAGTGTTCTTTCTGCTCAATACACACTCAATGGTAGGCATGCCCACAGAATAGGGTTATGAAGATGGGTCTCTGGGAGGCTTTGACTTCCTCTACCATGGGATGCTATTGCAGGAAGGAGGTTTGCTGGGAAGAGATGGGGTCCGTCTGACCAAGAAGGAGAAGAACATCTTTATGCACTGACTCACCAACCTTAGGAGAAGAGCTTAAAACTAAGTTCAGAGGGGGCAGGTGAAAAAAGCCACCAGGTAAAAAAAGGTGGCCTTAATAGAGAACTAGCTGTGTGTGGAGAAGTAGATGTGGAAAATTGCAGTAGAATTACAGGAGAAACAAGAGGGAAATCCATGGGGGCATCCGCTTAACATCTTAGATGTCTGTACACACAAGCAAGGAGTAATAATAATGGGGAGTAAGCAGTAAGAACTGGGAGTTTTAGTACATGAATCTTAACTGAGCTTAACTGCATCACAGATACTTGATGGGATAAATCTCATGACTGGACTATTGGTATAGAGGGCTATAGCTTGTTGAGGAAGGACAGGCAGGAAAAAAAAGAGAGGACATATTGCATTGTTAACCTGTTCTGAGGTCCAGAAGGAGGTGAGAAGCAGACCAGTTGAAAGTCTCTGAGTAAAGATAAAAGAGGGAATAAACAGGGGTGAGGTCCTGGTAGGGGGTCTATTACAGACCACCAAATCAGGAAGAGGAGGGAGACGAGGCATTTCTAGAACAAACAACAGCAATATGCAAAACACAAATCCTGATCGTAATGGGGGACTTTACCTACCCAGACATCTGCTGAAAAAGGAATATGGTAAAACCCAAAATTACCCAATAAGTTCCTGGAATGTACTGGGGACAATGCTTTGTTTCAGAAAATGGAGGAAGTAAGCGGGGGGACAGCCATTTTAGACTTGATTCTGACCAGCAGGGAGGAGCTGGTGGTGAATGTGAAGGTGGAAGGTGATTTGGGTGAAAGGGATCATGAAGGATAGATTTCATGATTCTAAGGAAAGGAAGGAGTGAGAATGACAGGAGAAGGACTGCCAAAAGCAGACTTTAACATCCTCAGAGAATTGGTAGGTAGCGACCCATGGGGAAAAAGTCTAAGGCATAAAGGAGTTCAGGAAAGCTGGCAGTTTAACCTCCAGGAGACAATATTAAAGGCACAACTGCCAATGCAAAGGAAAGACAGGAAGAATAGTAAGAGGCCAATGGCTCCATCAGAAGTTTTGTAATGACCTGAAAATCAAAAAGAAATCCTACAAAATGGGGAAACATGGACGAATTACTAAGGAGGAGTACAAAAGAATAGCATGTCCGTGTAAGGGCAAAATCAGAAAGGGTAAGGCACCAAATCACTTATACATAGCAAAGGACACATGTCATTGGAATTCTTTTTCCATACGGTTTACTGCAAAGAGTGTCATCACTCTGAATGCTTTGAAGGCAACATCATCTCCAAAATCAAGTGTGGCCTCTACATATGGCCATACATATGACACCACACTGTATTAAACACAACAAAAAATAATTTAGTTGATTTGTGTGGCGGGACATGGAAATGAAGAATAAATTTCAATTCATTGTGAAACAATATAAAATCAATATTTGTAATACAGTCCAATAAGATTTCATCAAGCTTTTTAATCAACCGAATTAAAAAGCAAAGGAAACCAACCACCCACACTCAAGTGTCACTGTGCATTCCAACCAACCAACCACACTCAAGTGTCACTGTGCATTCTCCAAGGCAGTTTCTTCTCTTTCTTTGTTCGGTGCTTTTATTTTCTATCCATTCAACCAGGAGCAGATTTTCCAGTAAAACCAATATTGGAAAGTGTGGCAAACTGAGAGAGGGACGGAACCAAAATTCAAAATGATTTAGAGCGAATGAGAAATTCTACACTGGAGCAAATTTAGCCACCTATTGGACTGCGTACATGGATGGGCCCAGATATTGAAATGTATTTAGGTTCCTCACATCTATTGATTTCAGTGCGAGTTAGGAGCCTAAATACCTTTGAGGCTCTTGTCCATGTCATCACAGCACCCACCTGGTCAGCAGCAGTTTATGTGCTATGTCACAGTCACAGCGATGTCATAATAGTGCTTGCATCATCTGAACTGGCTATCCTGGACAGGACAGGACAGCCTGAGAGGCCAGCTGCCTATCAGTACTGGAGCTCTTTGGAGAAAGGACTGGAGGAAGTGTTGAGGAAAGATTAAAACATGAATAAATTTGTGAGTGAGCAGGAGGTAACTGACAGAGGTAAGGGTCAGCATTGTATTCTCTATATCCATTCTATATTCACACACACATGTAGAAAGCATAGGCATACAGATTAGCTGTAATGTTCTCCTTTTGTATGAGCAGAACCTCAGCTGCTGGAAACCAGTGTCCCTCTGTTGACTTCCTTGTAGCTGTGCTGATTTACACCAGTTGATGAGTTGGCCTACAGCCTCTGGACCTGGAAACTTTCCTGAGAATCTGAGTTTCTAGGGAATGTTATGAGGGAGGTCTTCCTTCTTTTCTCCCAGTTGTTTTATGTTTGTTATGGGTCCTCATTTTGTGTCTTCTGCATCCATGGAGCCAACTCCATCAGAGAGAGGGGAAATTAGAACAAAAAAGGCAGAAGGACTTCTCCTCTAGCTGTCTAAATGAAGCTCTGCTAATATCTTAAATGCAAGAGAACAAACCATGGGGGTCACATTTCTTAGCAACACTAGTGCTCCTCATCCCACACGGATGGGCAGTGTAGGTTACAGTTATGATTCCGTTTGCATCTGGGTGTTACAACTGAAGGATGCAATTTGCATAACGGATGGGCAATCACCTAACCTCAAGCAGTCTTTCCTGGGAAGGGGAAATCTTGTTAGTTCCTCCTTCATGCTTGGAATGCTGTTACAATGGAGACAGATAAATACGGCATTTCAGATTTCTTGTGAAATATTAAGTCTCCTGGAGAATTTCTGCCCAGAGCGAAGAGATACATGGGAGATCAAATCCTGGTTTTTTTCATACACCAGCTATTTCATTGTTTCCTAGAGTTTAAGGCCAGAAGGGACCATTAGATCATCTAGTCTGACTTCCTGTATTTCACAGGCCACTACATTTCACCTAGCAACCCTACCCTGAACCCCAAAACTTGTCTTGGACGAAAACATTTCAGTCTTTAGGAGACAAAACTGTTGTGTGCCATCGGCAGAGGACAGGAGAGACTGAGGTTCCACCAATGCCTGAGGCCCTTGCAATGGTCGAGAATTGATTAGGTCAGATATACTCAGATTATCCTAGCAGGTGATCAGTGCCCCATCCTCCCACTCAAAGGTCCCTGCCAATCCGACCAGGGGGAAATTCCTTCCCACCCACAACTCTGGAGATCAGTTGGACCCTGAGCATGTGAACAGGACAGCTAAGGAAACAGATTCTCTGAACCATCTTAGAGCACTGGTCCACCCTACCAGGTGTCCCATCTCCTGCTATGGTCAATCCCTGATGCTTCAGATGAAGGTTGGAGGGACTCACCCCACCCCACCCCACTCACAGCGTACACCTCACCAATTGTGCATAGGGGTTGGGGGGGGGCGGGGGAATTCCTTTATGACCTCTACAGGCAACTGTACAGGGGGGAGGGATAGCTCAGTGGTTTGAACATTGGCCTGCTAAACCCAGGGTTGTGAGTTCAATCCTTGAGGGTGCCATTTAGGGATCTGGGGCAAAAGTTGGGGATTGGTCCTGCTTTGAGCAAGGGGTCGGACTAGATGACCTCCTGAGGTCCCTTCCAACCCTGATATTCTATGAACTGGATGAACTCCGTTCCATGAGTCTTCTCTGCAAGTATTTAAACTACCATAAAAGAAGATTAAAGGCTTTCTTCAAAACAAGGGGCCTAAAGTTAGGCTTCTAAATTCATACTGATCTCTCCAACAGTGGCCTGATTTTCAAGAGATACCGAGCCCCAAAAGTTCCCAGCATAGCCAATAGGTACATCTGGGTGCTCAGGATTTTTGAAAATGGGGCCCTGACTAAGCAAAACTCTTAAGCATGTGCTTAACTTTAGCTCTATTTCTTGGCTTAGAGTTAAATTATTACTCTGTATGCTATCAAAACTCATCAATTGACAGTAAAGAGGGAAAGGAAGATTATTTTATGGGGGGATCTACTTGAAAGGAGCAAATTTGCTTCATTATGATTTCCCCCCAAGCACACTGGGTAGTTCAGCAAACAAACCTGGTCATGAGGAGGAAGGAAGAGGATTTCCACGATTCCCAGGTCTACTTCTCACAGTGTTGGGGCTCCTGCAGAATCTTGACTGGATAGTGAATTAAAGAGGCCAGCACCAATTTCTGCTATCCTTTTATTTCATTTCAGGTGTTTATAATGAGGTTGTCTCCCTCCTGGCACATATGGATGATCAAGATAAGGGCAAAATTGCCCTCAGGATTGCCTTTATAACCGAGACCAAGCTGGCTATCGTTCTGACAGTTCTGCTCGAGAAACTGCAAAAGGATGAGGTAGGGCAGTTTCATGAAATTACATCCGCTTTCCAGGTGTCCACACCAAATTCTGCCTGACTTCATGGGGGTACAGGGGACTGCACGGGGATAATTCAGTGTAGAACTTGGCCTGGCGCACCATCAGGAGAATCAGTATTCACCCTTCTGTCCTCAGGCATAAACTCATCATGCAAAATGCTGTTCTTACAGATCAGGATGATATAATGCTCTATAAAGAGAGCATTGTCCTTTTACACACAGTGGAGTACATGGGCTGTAGACAGTAAAAGTACACCATCGGACTAGCAGTAATCTCTTCTAATAATACTTTGCCCTTCTTTCGCATCTTCATCCAAAAATCTCAAAGCACTTCCCTAATACTAATGAATTAAGACTCACAGCACCCTTGTGAGAATGGGAAGCATTATCCTCATTTACGGATGACTTGTGTCACAGGGAATTAAGTAACTTGCTCAACACCACTTAGCAAGTTAGTCAAAGAATGTGAATAAAATCCAAGTGAACTGACTCCCTGCTCTAAATCCTAGCCAACACTCCTTTATTATGATGACATATTATTGAGATTATAGCATTGAAGGGACCCTTATCTATATATTTTCTACGGGGGGAATTCTGCAAGAAAAAAATAAAAATGATGCGTACAATATTTTAGAAGTTCTGCAAAATTCTGCATATTTTGTTTGTCATAATAATACAATATAATTACACCCGTTAAAATTATTTTTGGTTATTTATTTCAAAATACCTGTCAGCAAGTATGTCTGTATGAATACAGACAGCAAAAAGGATTCAGGAAATGTTTTTTGACAAACTGATTCCTTACTATGCATGTTAATACAGAACTCGGAGTAATAATTCATTTAAACTCAATACAGAACCATATTTCTTGCACCCCTTAAGCGCAGTGCAAAGGCTTGGTAGAGTCAGGGGTAATGGAGGAGCTGAGGGAGAGGGAAGTAAATTGCTGGGAAGGAGCCTGGGTGTGAACTTGGAGCGTTGCTGGGTATGGGTGGGAAAAGTATGGAAGAGTGTTTTTGGGAGGGGCGGGAAGGAATTGTTAGGCAGCTCCCCCCATGCAGACCCTGTCTGACCCCTAACCTCTCCCATTCGGTAAGGCACATCTGCCCCTGTCTCCATGTGTTCCTGCACACCCGTGGGTCCTGGCACCCCCTGTCCACATGTGTCCCTCCACCCCCACTCAGAAACCCATTCCCGTGTAGATCTAACGGCTGAGCTCATTGCCTCTGGGAGCGGTTGAGGACTTACTGCAGGAGTTGGGTATTTTATATTCCACATTTACAAATTCTGCCTGGAGTGGCTAGAGCAAGGGCAAGGTGCTCATTTTTATTGTTTGTTCTGAATAAATGAAACTAGAGAAGGGGGCAGTGAAGGGCGCTTCCTCTCGCTCTTTTCTCTCCAGGAAGATTAAACGATGTCAGTTGCTCGGCTGCTTCTGAAGCGCTGCTCAATGTGGTGCTTGTGGAGGGCCGGGCACGTTTTACACCAATTAAGCCACCAATTAGGGCAGGGGCTTATTAGCCACATTACTGTCTGGTCGGCAAGAAAGAGTTTTCCCAATTCTTCTCTTTTATGTTTTGTCCCCAGCAAAACAGAGTAGACATTTACTGTGTCCTGGAGAAAGTCTTACAGCAGGACACCCAGGGCCTGGAGAGAAGGCTTCTGAAGAAAATCACAACACTAGCCTCAAACCACATGAGAGAGACTCAGGTAAGTTAGTTCTCCCGAGATACCAATCAAAGGATCCAAAGCTTTAACTCATTCAAACTCTCTTTTGGGGGGATAAACTATATACTGAAATGAAAATGTATTCTTCTGTTAGAGGCCCACACCTTCCTCCAGACCAAAGCCCAGGTCCTAGACAGCACTTGTGCACATGCATAAGATGGGACAACTCACATGCTGAAAGTTACACATGTGCTGAAGTGCTTTGCAGGATCAGGACCTGAGACACATGATCTCAGACCCAGAGACAGGCCTATGGTGTCTTAAGGAGCAAGTCTTTCCCGAAGTCTACTCAGGATTTCATTATTGATGCTGATTTTATGGGGAAGGCGCTCTGATACTGTCGCGATAAGTGGCAGTATAAAGCCCCAAGACAGACAGAATCTGAGCTATCTCCAAAAGAAGCAGCATTGGATTTAGAATATAGTTTGCCAGCAGGAAAACCCATGGAAAAATCCCTCTCTTGTTCCAAAGGAAGTCAGCCTCCTTTTGGGGGACAGTTTATTCCAGGAAAGCTCTCGGAATATCTTGAAGCTGCCCAGTCTGTGTCTCACTTACCGCCTCAGGGAAGGGCAGGGAAAATATCATGTGACTATGGTGACCAGTCACCCACCACAAGTAGCTAACAGTGAATAGGCTAACGAAGCAGCTTGCAAGCAACTCGAAGGCTGAAAACTGTTTAGCCAAGTGACTCAAGGAATATTTATGACGAATGACTCCTCCCTCAGAAAGTTGGGTTGGTTCCTTCACAACTTGTGCACAGAAATAAGGACTTGACTCATGTAAACAACTCTGGCTAGTGCAACCGGCTTCAGTCACCTCAGTCTCTCTCTTTTGGTTTTTGTTTTTAGGAAGCAAGAAATGAACTAAAAGTGGCAGCTAGCAACACCTTAGTGACTCTGGCACGCTGCTATTTCAGCGATGTCATGTTAGAGCTGATGTATCATCTGGAGCTGCCTGAGGAGTTGATTTTCATTACGTTGGGCAACCTGTCATCCGCCTATGGTATGGTCACTTCCCTCTTTTCTTTCAAAGTGATTGTTTTTCATTTAAGGACAGGGGATTATCTCTCTACCTAAAAATGTTACCGCTAAACAGAGCTCTGTTTGAGTGTGTGTGTAGAAACACGAGATTAACTGCTGTTGCTAGTTCTGGCCTCCAGATCATGAGCGATCCAGCCGGAGGTGCAAGCTCTAACTTATGCCCCTGAGTGAAGTACCTGAAGGATGGGAATGAGTGGAAGATCAGGTCTAGTGGAGCTCTTCTCCACCCCACTTCCCATCCCGCCCCAGTGCTCTCTCCCCTTACTCTGGGAGTGAGTTGGGCATTGGGCACAGCTGTACACTTGTGGAGGATTCCCCTCTTCAGGGTGACTCCCCCACTGGCTTTCAATGGCTGCTTTAAAGCCATTCTGCTCTGCTTACGCAGCGCCAATGGCCTCGGAACCCATAGCATCCTGCCCCACAGTGTTTCTAAGTGTGTTGTAAGAAGGCAGAGAGCAGCTGATTGTCTGTCTTCCTTCTCTTCTGGCCTTTCTCTGCAGCACTTAAGTGTATCCCTTTTGTGGGAATGATCCTGAACGCCATGATCTCCATGTTGGAGTTAGTCGAGGACAGCAGGATGAGACAAGCATTTTGTGGTGGTAAGTGCCAGCACTTCCTGTAGGTGCCCCAAATGGATCATAGAATAGAATATCAGGGTTGGAAGGGACCCCAGAAGGTCATCTAGTCCAACCCCCTGCTCGAAGCAGGACCAATTCCCAGTTAAATCGTCCCAGCCAGGATATTTAGGGGGTCTTGGTACAGATTTAAGTGAGTGACCAAGTCTGCAAACAGGCCCTGAACTGTGCTCCCTTCCCTGGATTGCACCAGGTGCTGCGTTCCTTGGCTCCCGTGGCACTCAGTGAAGTTGAGAATGCTCCTTACTTTGCAGGAGGTGCTGAGCATTTGTAAGTTCAGGCCCTTTGTGACTCACGCATATCGTTTAAAATAAACAGACACAAAGGCTGAAGCTGCCCCTCTGCCAGGAGGCTCCTGGGGGAGGAGGTGAAGGGAGCAGATTTCATTACTGTACATTTAAAAATCCCCTGTTTCCCACTCCTCCACCCATTCTCTCTCCTTAGTTTCTTCTTCATCATCATCATCATCTCCTTTCACCCTCTTTCTCTGTCTTCTCTTCTTCTCCACTTCTCTCTTCCTTTGCTTTTCAGGTGATGCTCAGTAAGGGGTTAATCCTGTGCCCTTGAGGGAAATGGGAATTTTGCCATCCACTTCATAGAGAACAGGATTGGGCCCTAATTCCTCTTAGCAAGGACACTAGATACACCTACTTTTAGGGCAAAGTGCTCCCCACTACCTTCAAATCCCACTAAAGCCAATGGCAGTTAGGGGCACTGAACATCTTTCAGACAAACTGTAACTCAAGATGAAATCATACAGTGTTCGGGTTGAATAAACAACAACTGCAGAGGACGCGAGTCTTCAAATGATGGTCACTGAAAAAAGATGGAGAGATGTACAAAGAAAAAAGCCTTTTAAGAAACAAGAAATGGAATGGGGGAAAGAGAAATAGCTCCAAATTGATATGGGATTTCAGCATCTAGTCCTGATAGGAGCTGCCATGGAATTGGAGTAAACGATAGGCCTGGGTGTCTTCTCTGAGAAAGCAACTTCTCCTCATTATTACTATGTCCTTTTCACATTGCCTGTCTTCTCTCCTTCCCTGCAGTTCTGGAAAAATGCTCAAGGGCAGTGAATGGATATTTTATGAACTGGGAAAAGTGCTCATTCCCCAGAATGGGTGAATCACAATTCTGCAATCAAATTCTTCCCTTATATTGTCATGTGACCAGCAACTGGCTGACCTGTGAGGAGCTGGAGGTGAGAATTGCTGACTTTCTAAACCTTTAGCGGAAATTGTGATGTTACATTCTGTGTGTCTGGCACTCTTTGTGATGATGGCATTTAATGGTAGGTCCTTTTGGATGGAACAGAGTGTCATGTAAAACATCGAAAACCCATACATTTATAATGTCACCACATCATGGAAATTCGGTCTGTACCTAGTGTACATGGATTCTAGTTTTGTGCACCTAATGTGCAGATGAACCCGGGATAGTGGGCTAAATTAATTCCTGGTCTAAGTCCATTCAGCCCCAGTGGAGTTACAGCAGGGATGAGTTGGCCTAGAATGCATATTAATCTGGGGAAATATTTTACCTGCTCTAGTTGTGAGGTGCATTAGAATATAATCCTGACACCAACCCTACGAGTCCTGGTTCTTTACCAGGAAATATTGGGATAGGACCGTTCCGACAGTGGAACAAGGGAAATTGCACTCATTAGAAGTAGAAAAGGTGTGCCTATTGGAAGATATTGAATGAATTCATAGGAACATAAATTCTGTGTCTCATCTATGCAGCTCAAGCAGGCCATCATCAAAGCCCTTGGTCCCATGATGGGCATCCTACTACACAAAAAGGAGCCACAAAATCCGATATTTAAGGAGATCTCATGGCTCCTTGAGCAATATAAGGAGGAAATTGATGTTTTTCACGTCACCAAGGTGAGGTACCACTCATTAAGGTAACTGTCTCTGTGTGTGCATGTGTGAACTGCAGGAGGAATTTGCTACCAGTGGGGTTTCCTGGTCTAGATAGTGACTTGTTAGATAATAAATATGCACACAAGTTCTGGCTTTATACACATGGTGACCCAGGCAACAAGATTTGTAGGTAACTGCCCCTGATGAAAAGCATCCTCTGTTTCCTGGGGAGGAGGAGAAGGAGATAAAAAAACAAAACACCTGCACAACAAGATACTCTCTCCTTGTGATTTCCCAAAACATCCTGTCAACTCTGTGTCTCTCTTTTAGATAGATCATAAGCTCCTCAGAGCAGGGGCTACCATATGTTGTCTCTGGTCGGTACCAAGTCAACTGTCAACGGTTGAAAATTAATAACAAGGAGGCTTGAGGGTCATTGCTTTGCACTGCATAACTAGATAGATATAAAATCATTGCCTGTCTGTTTCATCTACCGTTCTATGCAGTGCTCTTGTAGCCATGTTGGTCCAAGACATTGGAGCGACAAGGTGGGTGTGATAATCTAATTGAAGATATTGTCTCACTCGCCTTGTCTCTCTCTTTCATCCACCCTCAGTACTACATGAGCGAGAAGTAAGGGGCCATATTCTGTCTTCAGTGGGGCTACACAGTTGTAAATGAAGTCATGAGACAGCTATAACTTCTTGGTAGTGATATTTACTCACCGTCTATGTTGGTTGAAGCTTTCTAGTACAGAGTATGTGGTCACTTTGGGGGTTGAAATACCCATGATTTGGAGGGAACCAATATCATGGACTTGTTTGATAGCATCAGGGCACTACACAACTGTGTAAACATAGTAAAGTATGTAGATGGCATCCGAGACATTCTGGAAGCTTCAAGCAGCAACGGAGAAAAGTGTGTTAGATGCAGGAAGGAATTAGATTTTCACCATTTTTTAATCAATAACCTGGCAGAGGACATAAAATCATCATCGATAAAGTTGGCAGATGAGATAAAAATGGGGGAGTGGTAAATAATGGAGAGGACAGCTCACGGATTCAGAGTGATCTAGATCACTTAGCAAACGGGGCGCAAAGAAACAATATGCCTTTAAATATGGCTGTATGTAAATGTATGCGTCTAGGCACAAGGGATTTAGGCCAGACATACATGATGGGGGATGCTGTCCTGGGAAGCAGTGACTCTGAAAAAGATTTTGGGGGTCATGGGGCATAATCAGCTGAACATGAACTCATGCTGTGGGCAAAAAAGCTAAAGCTGGGATGCATCAAAAGGGGAATCTCAAGGAGGAGCACAGTGGTTATTTTACCTCTAAATCTGGCACTTGTCTGACGACTGTTGGAATCCTGTGTCCAGTTCTAGTGGCCACAATTCAAAAAGGGTGTTGCTAAATTGACAGAAGAGCCACAGTGAGGAAAGGATTAGAAAATATGCCTTACAGAGGGAGAATCAAGGAAGTCAATCTATTTAGTTTAATACACAGAAAGTAAAAGGGTGTGTGATGGGGTTTACCTACCCCGCATTGGTTCAGCAGGGGTTAATCATGCTTTGTGGGCCGAGGAGGTCATGCCCCCTCATCTCTGCTCGGCATGCTTCAGCTGGACTCAGGATACAAAAGAGAGCCGCTCAGCTCAGGCTGGGATGGCTGCCAAAGGGAGCAGAGGCGCATTGCAGGCTCCTGCAGAGAGACTGCCAGTGCTCCAGGATTCAGAGGCCAGCCGGACTGTGGCTGCAGCTGACCCCCAGCCACCCAATGCCAGAGATGGAGGAGAGACCCCAGAATCCCTGAGACTCCCAGCTGCGGAAGAACGGGTGGGAAGCAGCCTAGGTGGACGAAGCATTGATCCAGTTGAGGTAGCAGGCTTGACTCAGCATGCTTTGGAAGGATCCCCACTGAGTTGGTGGCAGATACCCCTGCGCCCTGGGCTGGGACCCTGTGGAATAGGTAGGACCCAGTGGAGAAGGGCTCACCACTAGGCAACACTACCCTGCCGCAAAAGGTGGTTCTATCGACTCTGGCCACTAGGCCGCATTGCCCTGCAGCCAAGGGTGGGTCTCCTGACTTTGGCCACTAGGCCACACTGCCATCCCGAGAAGGGCAGCCCAAGTGACTCAGGCCGTTGGGCCGCGGTCCCTCACCCAAGGGCTGCTGCACTGATCCCGACCATTAGGCGATGCTGCCCTAGGAGCCCGGACTGCTGTGGTGGCTAGGGAGACTAGGCCAGTTGGGCCGCTCCAGATCTACTTCAATTCCTCCTCAACCTGATACCACCCTGACGGGGTGGACCTATCCTGTGACAGGGTGACTTAATTACAGTCTATAATATCTTACATAAGGGACTCCTATTATCTAATGGGCTCTTCCGTCTAGCAGAGAAAGGTGTCACTTGATCCAATGGCTAGAAACTGAAGCTAGACACTTTCAGACTGGAAATACGGCGTACATTTTTAATGGTGAGATAATTAACCATTAGAGCCATTTACCAAGGGCCGAGGCGGATTCTGACGATTTTTCAATCAGGATTGGTATGTTTTTCTAAAAGCTCTGCTCTGGGAATTATTCTGGGCAAGGTCTATGGCCTGTGTCCTACCGACCGGAGGTCAGACTAGATGATGGCAAGAATCCGGTCTGGCCTTGGAATCTAGGAATCCCCTGAATCTGCTTCAGTCACTACATATGGCTCCTTTGTGTGCCCACCATCTGACTTTCGCCCTCTGTTGCAGAGTCTGAACCAGCTCTTGGAGGTCTCTGTTGAATATAAGATCCCTCTACCTAAAGGGAAGTTTCAAGCCATCTGCAGTGCTCTGCACAACCAGGTGAGGGGTGGTTTTGCTTGGATCCCTTGAGCTTAGGCACAGCAGATCTGAAGCATATTAACACTAAAAAATCAATGGAATGATCGTGCAGAGCCTGGGGACCTCCTCATGCCTTACTGATTTCTGCAGGCTCAAGAGTAAGCAGGGAGCGGTCTCATTTTCTTAGCTACTATCCAGCTCAGTTTGTAAAGCGATTTCACCTTAAGCCGATTACCAGGGGGAGTCAGAGTTGTAAAGTAAAAACTGTGGCTGTGTCTTGATTAGGTCAGCTCTGCTGCTCAAAACACTTTAGCTTCTCTTATCTAATGTATTGGTCATTGTCTTGGAGTCTTGCTGTGCATGCAGGACCATCTCCCTGGGGTTCAGACCTCTAGTTGGACAAGCAGGAAGTGGAAGCTTAGAAATGAATTGAACATTTTTCTTTTCCCTTGCTTCTGATTCGTTTTTCTTTCACCATTTCCCTTCTTCCCACAGATCTGTTCTCCAGCTAAGCAGCTCAGCATCGAAAACCACAAAGAGCTGTTCCATTGTGTACTTCTGCTAGGTAAGGGGAAGAGACTCTGAGTTACACAGTGGTTTCTTTGTAACTTCCTTACCTTTGTGAGGTACGGTAAGAAGAAGAGTTCTGCAGACAGTGAGGATGTGATTTCTTCCCTTGCAGCCCGTTCTTCTCCTGATGATCTGCTAGCATTTCTACACGAGCAGCTGGAGATTGAGCATGAGGCCGTTCGTGTGGCGTCTTTAGATTTCCTGAGGGCTATTGTTGGGGCTGACTGTAAGTAACACAGGAGCAACTGTGCCAGCTGCCCTCTTGGCCGACATGCTGAGGGTTGAGTTGAGGACATCCAGAGCTAAAAGCTTGAGCTACTCGAGATTGAGCTAAAGAACCAAGGCTGTGTAGGCACGGCAGGGCTGCAGCAGACTCATCACCTCTGCAACTGGGGCACAGAGGCTCCAGAACACACAGTCACCAGTGGTTTGGAGATCCCCTAAGGGACCAAATGCTGCCCTAAGTTACTCCCATATGGCCCCACAGAAATCAACAGGTTCAACTAAGTGCTGAATGTAGCCCAAGATATTTGTCAAGGTCTTTTTCAACTTCAAATACAGAAGTTAACTTGGGGCTAATGCATGTTAACAATAATCAGATAAAAATAGAATAATACTCCTGACTCGAGAATCCTAAGTATTATACACTCTAGACTAGATTCTGAGTTCTGTTATGCCGGTGTAAACACAGATTAGCTTCAGTCACCTCAGTCTATCAAACTCCTTTATAATATTTCCATCATGGTAGTAGGATGGCACTATTTAGAGAAATGGAATTACTTTAGATTTACACTGGTGCAACTGAGACCAGAAACTGGTCCTAAGTCTTCCCCACTGATTCTGTAGAGGAGAGAAGCTTGATACTATTCTTAACTGGGGCCCTTTGAAATCCAGAATTAATTCCAATGTGGAAAGTGAGTGTGTGTGGAACAAAGAAGCACTGTACACCTCTCCTTATTTTTCAGTGCCTGAGACAAGAGTTAAAAAGCTTCTGATTGTGAAGGCAGTGAAATCTACTCTCAGTGATCAGAATGCTACGGTAAGATTGTGTGTGGAACAGTGAACTATTTCAACTTTTTCAGTGTTATGGGATGAATGGATATCTGGGTGGAGCTTTCATTCCGATCCAGATGAGAGACTGCAGAATAGAGAAGGCATGTCATTCTCCTGCCGGTGTTAAATGTATCCATGTTTCTAATCCAAGGAGACAAAATCAAAAGCATAAGGACTCTCCTATCATATCCTAGCTCCTATTTCAGGCAGAAGGGCTAACAAGAAGTGCTGTGTGTAATCTCTACCCTTGCAGGTGAGGAAGGCAGCTCTTCATTTCATCAGGACGCTGCTCAGTTCAGGAAGTGTGGAGAATTGTGCAGCATGGGATCTGGTAGCATATGTTTTCAGCGAGTTCAGTGTGTCCACCAGCAAACTGGTAAGGAGAGTTCTTAACACTTAGGACTCGGTCCTACCATTCTTGCATGCTGATTGCTCCCCTTGACTTCAGTGGGAGTTTTGACTCCAGGACAGCTGGACTGAATGAATAGAGCCAGAATCGGATCCGTTATATTGGTGTAAAGTCAAGGTAACTCCACTGACTTGAGTGGTGTTACTCTGGATTTATACGAGTGTAACAGAGACCAGAATCTCACACTGGGTATTTCCATCTAACAGAGTTATCTATGCTGCTCCAACCTCTGATGAGTCATTGAACATTCAGAAAACACCATTTTTCAGTGAAATGTTCCTGTACAAGGAAGCACATCTTTTTGTTTTAAATAGACTCTCCAAAAAACAGAACGATGCCCCGTTCTGTGGCTGTCAAAGCAGACCTAAACTATCAGCAAAACACTCAGGTTATGCAGGTTGCATAAAAATATCTTCAATCCGTATTTCTATCCATGGACACAGCCGCGGGCCCCAGACACTTTGTGCTCCATGACTGAATCCGTGATATGTATGAACATAAACAGTTCAACTTGACAGTAAGTTGTGGAAGATCTTAGCTCTGCCTGGCCCCTTTTCTACAAAGTTGGAGCTTGTGGCAATAACCACACACACATATCTCTTAAAGAAGGCTGCTTTTTCTCATCAGGCCAGTTTTGGTCCCATTGATAGAATCACACTCACTACACACAGAATGACCAAACTGGTTGGGGCATCAGAACAAAGAGATTGGATCCCCCTGGTTCTGCAAATTTATTTCCCCTGGGCAGAATCGGAATGTTTTTCCTCAGAGATCAAAAGATGAAACAGTTTTTCAAATTTTAAAAAGTTGAACACTGTGGGGGAACTCTTTTGTGTCCAGTGAATCATTCCCTTCATTTCAGGGTTTTCCTAAGCCTGGGATCTGACCCACCAGTTCGGAGTTTCTATTATTCTCTTCCCTTCAGACGTCTGTGCACTTCCAGTGCAGTATAAAAGCAGGCATAGGTCAATGCTCAAGATGGCTTTGTAAGAGAAGGACACTGGTTCTATTGCCAGTGTCTTACTACTCGCGAATAAGTTCTATCTAGCTATCTCACAGCAGGGTACAACACTTCTCACCCAGGATGTTGAGGAAGAAAGCACGATCCAAACCCTGTGCATTGACATCCTGCAATGTCTGGACACCTCAGTCAATGGAATGACCCAAGTAAGTGACCTCTTGCTACTGCTTCTTGAAATAGGGACGTTCTTCCTTACGTTCCTTGTACCCCTCCACAAAGAAGCCTTCTGCACAGTCAGCATAATGGAGGATCAGCATGTCAAATTCATGTCAGGGATGATGTGAGCCCTTCATCATGGAGTAAGCGGTTCACAGTAGAGAAAAGATATAAAGCAACTTAACTGGAAGGAATCATGTTGCAGAGATTGTCTCTTAATTCTTTCCACTGTCTGAGTGCAACTTCCCCTTAGATCCCCCATGAATACTTCTGAAACGTAGAGTTGGTGATCCTAGATTTGAAGAGATATTGGGGCTGGGACTGTGCCTTATATAGGTCTGTCAAGTTCTGAGTAGGCTTATGTTACTATCTAAATATCTCCATAATGCTCTAATGCTGGGAAAGAGGATTCATCTCTGGGTGCGAACCCAATTGCTCACTGTTAGGGGGCTTATTCCTTCACCCACTCACTTCCCTGGTCCTTCTCTCATGAACAGAGAGCAACAATACCCGAAGTCCAAAGGTGCAAACAATTCGATGTTTATTGGGGTGAACTTCCAGCAAGCATGATTCCAGTTTCCTTCCTTAGTATCCTCCTTCCCAGCTCTGACACCACAGAGCCTTACACCTGTGTCCCTGTTCCCATTCCTGCCCTTAACCAAACATGATTCCAATTTCCTTACCCCCATTCCCTGTTCCCATTTCCCCCACCCCCCTACTTCCTGATTGACTGCAGACTATATAGTAAAACTTGACTTCTGCTTTGCTATACCTTAACCAATCATGTTCCTGAAATTTAACTAACCAATCCTAACATATTGTAACATGATTATGTACCCAATTATATCCCACCACCTTAATTAGTTTACAGCCAGCAAAATTAATTATACAGCAGACAGGAACAAGCACAGAAGCAGACAGAGATTATACAGACAAACAATAGCAAAGTGGGAACTATAATGGGGGGAGGGATAGCTCAGTGGTTTGAGCATTGGCCTGCTAAACCCAGGGTTGTGAGTTCAATCCTTGAGTGGGCCATTTAGGGATCTGGGCCAAAAATTGGGGATTGGTCCTGCTTTGAGCAGGGGGTTGGACTAGATGACCTCCTGAGGTCTCTTCCAACCCTGATATTCTATGATTCTATGATAATGACAAGACAATACAGAAGTGAGGATTTCACATCCCAGTATTGGTAAGTGAGTTCTTGCCAGACAGGATGCTATCAAACTAAGTTTCCTTTTACATCTTCTAGGCCCTTCCCTTTCTCTGGAGGTGATAGGCACTATCAGGACAGGATTGTATTCCTAACAGCCCAATAGCACCTGATTTCAGTGTGACTAGTTTGGAATGTGAGGATGTGACTGTTCGCTTCCTAGCTTATGTCTGCCTCTGCTGCTTAGCCAAAGGCCTTAGCCTAAGAACAGGGCCTCAGACTGTCACAGTAAGAGAAGGTTCTTACACCAGCAGACAGTGATTTTGATTCTTTCTTTTATACCTCTTTTATACTAGCCAAGTGATAAGAATACACCTAAATTCTTAAAGTACAGGCCTTTGCAGACAGGCCTGAATATCTATATCCTAACACTCACCAAACAAGATAGTGTCTTTAAAAGACAGAGTGAGGGGGCACCAGACAGGTAGAGTGAGCTAATGGGGAGAGAGAGATGAGGTGATAGGTTAGGGAAGGGTCCGTGAGGAATCAAAGGAGAAGCTACATGGCAGGGAGGGATTCAGACAGCAGGATACTGGAGGTGGGGGAACGGAAATAGCTCCGTACTGAGCAGTCTCGCTCTTCTCTGCAGGTGTTATGGCCAAGGCTGCTGGAGTATGTGGTGCCAGCTCAGTACACGGGTACTTTGAAGCCTCTTTGCAGATGCCTGAGGGAACTGGCTGAGAAAAAGCAGCGGGAAGGAGAAGCAGCTGCTTGCCTCGACTACAGTGGACGAGGTTTATAAGAGAAACTCTTTCATTTCTTCTCTCCAGGCACTATGAAATGAACAGGTTCAGTCTGCTCCAGTTCTCTCATCTGCAATCAGGAGGCTAAAATGAATGAGGGATGGTCTTGTGATTACAACACGGCCATGGGAGGGAGCTAGGAAATGTGGGTTCTGTTCCCAGCTCGCCACCAAAATTCGGATGTGACCTTGGGGAAATCACTTGATCTTTCTCTCTCAGCTTCCCCACTTGTGAAATGAAGGAGTAATTCATGCCAACCTCACAGAGGTGCTATGAGGTGGAATTCATACATGTTTGTAGAGCATTCTGAGATGCTCAGACTGAAAGCACTATGGAAATGCAAATTATTATCAGCTGTATTCAACATTGGTGGGCATGCTGGAAATGGATAGGTGAAGAACATCAGCAGGACTCTCTGCAAAGCCTGGCATAATTAACGCTATTCTGTTTCTTTCCCTAGTGCAACTCCCTACACCCCAGGGGCTGCTGGCGCGACTCCTGGTGAGTAGACCATGAGAATAGGTTTTCTGTGGAATGGGACAGTTAACTATACAAATTGGTTTTGTAGCTAGATGCTTGACTTAGGCTGAGGAATGTGTATGACTGGGTCTCTCTCTCTCTCCGGCCTCTCCTGAGACACACTGTCCTGCATCCTCCTACTAGCTAGAATGCTTTCTTCTTCAGGAAGGCACTGCAGTAGAAGCAACAACTCTCTTGGATTGTCTCCACAATGAGAGTCTCTGAACTATTCCCTCCCTCAGGAACAAACGGGTATTGTGCTGACAAAACTTAGCCTGTTCTTTCTCTCTCATTGACAGGTAGTAGCCTCATCCCCATATGAAAGAGAAGGACACGGATGTGCTGCCTTGCAGTTACTAAAGGCCCTGCACCAAACTGTCCATGCAGCAGTGGGTGAGATGTGGGTAGTAAAGATCCCATCTCTGCTGCAGTACATTGAAGGTAAAGTGTTAGTTAGGAGGAGTGTGGTCCATGGAGAATAGAAGGGAAGCCAGAAAATGCAGCTTCGTATTGACGTGTGTTGTGCCATTCCTGTTGCAGTACGTGGGAACAGTGGGGAATTGAAATGGGGCTTCTAGGCCCACACTTTTCCTTCCTCTGGATAACTGTGAACCACTGAGGCCAATTCAAACAGGGCAGAATCAGGCCAGGAAGGTTTCAGCTGAATGGAAATGTCACAGCACTTTCCCCCACACCTTTGCTAGGTTACTTTTTGGGAAGGTCAATATGCATGAAGCTGGAGGTTAGTGAAAGATTTTGGGGTTACATATAGAGTCTGATTTTGCAAACGGACTTTTTCTGAAAATTAAACCCCACATTTGCTTTCAAGGGGGATTCAATTAAAAAACCCAGAGTTTGTCTTTCTGTAAGGAAACCTGCACCATAAAAGCTAGGTTGGCCAAGTGGGTGCCCTAGGGAGAATCTAGGTATTGTGGGCCTAATAATGTCTTTCACCAATTTTACAGTGGTATGATTCTATTGACCTCCATGGAAAAAACCCTTCAGTCAGCGCAGGCTGCGTCTACACGATGGCGTTATGCCAGCAGAGCTCCAGTGACGGAGCTGCGCCTGTCTAGTCTCTGGGGAGCAGGACAGACCCTAGGTGCAGCACAAGCCCACTATGTTTCTCATGAACGTCGAACCCCCCCATGGACAAGCGGGTTTGATATTCCAAAAAAGATTTTAAAAAATGAGCTGTATCTTCCCTCCTTGCTGCGGCTGTACAGAGTCCCCAGCACTACACTGTGCCGCCATTAAAGAAGGCTAGGTTAGAGCTGGACACTCAGAAACAGGGCCAGATTCTCAGCTGATGTAAATCAGTATAATTCCATTGACTTCAGTGAAGCTACACCGATTTACAGCCAGTTCGGATCAAGTCCAGAATCTCTGATTCTGCAGGAAAAGTTAGTATTCCTACTAAACCCAGTCTTCTGATGTGCTGAAGAGTTTTGTGAGGTGCTCAGCACCCTCAGCTCCCATTCAAGTCAAGCGGAATTGGGAGTGCTCAGTATCTCACTCCTGGTGGGTTGACGGACCCTGAATAAAAATGCCAGCAGGGTATGTAACATCTGACGAAGTGAGCTGTAGCTCACGAAAGCTTATGCTCCAATAAATTTCTTAGTCTCTAAGGTGCCACAAGTCCTCCTTTTCTTTTTGCGGATACAGGCTGAGACGGCTGCTACTCTGAAACAGGACATTTTCTGTTGGTCCAACAAAGAACGTTGGCGCAGGTCCTTGTGACGGCGCAACGACTCACCCCTGCAGCGCCTCCTGCTGGCCATCTGGGAATTAGCTCTTTCCAGCACAGAGCACCCTCTGCAGGCCCGTGTCCCTCTCAGACCCCGGTGCCCTTTTTACCCAGGGTGCTGCGCCCTGGCAGTACCCCCTCAGTCTCTATGGGTCTCCCTTCTCTGGGGAACGCCCAACCCTCTAATCCCCACCTTGCCTCAGTCTGGGCCCCTGCACCTTGGGGCAGATTGCAGTGTAAGAGCCAGTCACCACAAGCAAGGGGGTTTGGGTCTGCTGCCTTTCCCTGCAACCCAGTACCCCTATGGGCCTTGGACCAGGCCCGATAGCCTGGGGAGTTGCCACCCTAGAGCTTCCCTGCTCCTCTGGCCTTTCCCCAGCCCAGCCCAGCCCAGCCCAGCCTCATTCCCAGTACCCTTTCTACAGACAGATAGGCCCTACTCCCTTCAAAACTAGAGAGAAAGACCTTCTCCTACTGGCCCACGGCCCTCTTATAAGGGCCAGCTGGGCCCTGATTACCCTGGCTACAGCTGTGGCTGCTTTCCCCGTCAGCCCAGCTCTTGTTAATCCCTTTCATAGATTCATAGATATCAAGGTCAGAAGGGACCATTATAATCATCTAGTCTGACCTCCTGCATAATGCAGACCACAGAATCTCACCCACCCACTCCTGCGAAAAACCTCTCACCTCTTTCCCTCCTACAGCCCTCGCCCAGGGCTGTTTTAAGCCCCTCAGGACAGGAGCGGGGTGACTCTCCCAGAACCCAATAGGTACAGTTCCATTTCGCCTTGAAATCCCAGGTATGTTACAGCTTGGCAGACCAGGAGTTTTAGAAGGACTGATTGGAAAGGAGATACCTGGGATGACTCTTCTTGCTAATCTAGGTGACATTATTGTTTTGCCTCCTGCTTTATAGGAAACACAGAGAATTCCCTGGACCATGCATGGTGGGAGCACATGCTGCTTCAGGTAGAGGATGGCTTTCAGATGTATTGTCACAGTCCTCTCTTCCCCCTCCAAATATATCAGCTGGGGAAAAAATTAATGATAAATTATTCATTATAAGCAGAGCTGGTCAAACCATTTCATTTTCAACTTTTGTTCAATTAAAAATGGCCTTTTTATTTTCATGGGACATTTTCAAATTTTTCAGGGTTCTTTTTTCTTTTTTTTTAAACACACACAGAAAAAAACCCAAAACAAAATAACCCCAACCCAAATAGAAAATGTTTAGTTTTTTGAAACTGAAGCTGTTTTTTTTTTCCAGTTGCTTTGCTGTTTGTCTCCTTCCCCCTTCCCCCTTCCCCCCTCCCCCTCCCCTGCTTTTCAATCACAAAGTGGAAGAGGGGGGAAAAAGCCCGGGGATGAGGGATAAAGGGAAGGAAATGGGGAAAACAAAGAATTGAATAATGGTCATCTTTGATTTTGAAAAGCAAAATATTTTTGTGTTTTCACTTTTCATTTGTATGTTGAAAAATCAAGAAAACAAAAAAATCCCACTTGTTTTGTGAAATGGCCTTACTATTGTTCAACCAGCTCTCGTTATAAATCCCTCTGTATTACCCCTGGGAACAACACAAAACTTAACCAGAAACCCAGCATGCTAATGGTGCTAATGCATCACTGGGGGACGTCTAAAGGATTTTTTTTTCAATTGCCACTCAAAAGAAAACTTGCTCTGAGAAACCCAAAAAGGAAAAGAGACAAGACAAGGTTTGGTGTCTGTATCTCATGGAGAAGTCTTTGTGGTCAGAAAGAGCTCTTTACAGCCTCATGTAAATCCAGACAAGGAAGATTTTTATGGCGAGGGCTGAAAATGAAAGGAAAGGACCTAGTGACAAAGAAGCCCCAGAAGGTTTGGAGTTCCATTTGGGGTTGGATTACACTCTAGAATTTCCCATTCCAGATCCAGCCTCATTTGAAATTCTTTGGGCTCAAAAATCAACTAAGATTAGGTTCTCTTGTGAGGTTTCTGATATTTCCTGGCTGCTGTTCAAAAGTCGGGCCTGAAACAGCAAAGTGCTGAGAGTTACTAACCTCTGGCTGACTTCAATGGGAGTTGAGGGTGTGACCCCGGGTCCTTTGGGTACCCATTGGCAGAGGCCACAGGAGTGCATAGGGTTCCCAGGATTCCCTGGATCTGATCTCTATATCATCAAAGGGTGTCATGTAAAGCCTTTCCTGGATGCCTGTGCCACACTGCATAATCCTCATAATCATTGCACAGTGACTGGATGGATAATATCTAAGGCGTCATGGTTGTCTACTGAAACTGATGCTTTGAAGGTCTGTGCGTTGGGGCTGGTCACCAGAAGGTGATAAAGAAGTTTCTTTCAGGCAGAAGATGCTTAGCTGCTTGAATGGCTGTATGTAGACTGAGTAATTATTCACAGTGGATGCTAATCAACAGAGCAAAATTCTAATCAAGTGATTGCAAAGTCTCCAGAGGAGATTCGAGACAAGAAAAACAAAGAAACAATAGGGGGTACCCTGTTTACAAGCGGACAATGGATGCTTGGAACTATATCTGGAGGTCCAGAGGTATCCTGCACCAGGTATCCTTCACCTATTGGACAAATTGCCAACTGGCTTGTCTTATGAATGGAGGATCACATTTGGTCTGGGTGTTTCCTGCTGGGAGAGAGATTTGGGGGAGCTATCCCTTGTGAGACAGGGGACTGTTTGGTTCTTTAAGTTGAAGCTCTAGAAGTGTGTTAGGATTTTATTTTTATGTAACCATTTGTGTACATTAATTATTCTTGCTGCTTCTCAAATCTCTGATCTTGGTGAATTAAACTCTACTTCTTTTCACTGTCAATGTATTGAAGTGTGTGAAATGGAGCAGTGATGCTGAGGTGAAACTGGTAAGGTGGTGTGTAGCAAACCTCTGAATTCTGTGAGTGTCCAGTGGAACAGGGGCTGGACATTCTGGGGATGTCCAGAGGGCGAGCGGTTGGGGTGTACTGATTGCTTATCTGTGGAAGGACAGTGGATCCTGGACGGGGTGAGAAGGGTGTGCTTGTGTTTCCTGTGACTGGCAGAGTCAGGAGCTGACACTTGGCAGGTACAGAGAAGGCTTCCTCATGCTAAGGGCAGGTGGTAGTGAGGTCCCTCACAACCCTGGGTACCTCGGGAGGTGTCATAAAGGGTCCATAGCACTTCAGAGAAGGTGCCTGGTCCTTCATAGTCCAGGGCCCTTTGTTCAAAGTTGACTAGAGCCATCATCCATCCACTGGAAAATCACTCCTCGATGGTCAGATGTCTTGGCTCCATCTCATTCTCCAATTCACTGTCCATCTGGGTTTGGGGACTGAGAGGAATCCTCAGGCAAAGGTTCAAGAACAAGAGGCAGAGGAAGTCTGGGTTGTCAATGTTTATAGTTCTCAATAGGGAAATAATCTTCCCAGGACACCTGAATATTGGAAAGTTTACAACAGAACAAGGAAGCAAAAACCAACCAAACAAACAAAACCCCAAACCCCACAACAGCCCCCACATTCTTGCAATTAACCATCTGCTTTAACTCTGGTTTTACACGCAGTTCCTAAGAACATCTCTGGAGATGATAGACGACAGTGCCTGGAGCAGCCAGATATCCCTTGAGTTGAGCTGGCAGATGGCCGGCTATGCCAGCCCCTCCAAAGAGAAGGTTTGTTCTCTGTTAAGGTTTAGTTTCTAGTTACTTTCCCCTGAAATTCTGATTGGAGGGCTGCATAAGGCTTCTCTCAAGGTTTCATTATTTGATATTTTATTCTGCGTATAAAATTTGTTTGTACTTATTCCCTGCTCTCTTGCCCCCCTGCCCTTCCAATATTTGCTTGGGCAGGCTGCTTGTCTGTACTGCATTGTTGGTTCTCTGGCTGGGCTAGACGATGGGATGTTTCTGCAGCATGGGTGCTTGGACTTGGCTGTCTTGTTCCTTCCTGAGTGTTGCTGAGCTGGGTCTGTACTGACAGGCACGTTGTGTTCCTGATATCCCAGGGCTGGTCTCTTTCTTTCAGAGTTTCCTGTATAAGGCGCTAGGAACGTCCTTAGCAGCTTGTCAGGACCTGGTCCATGTTAAATCACAGATTCATACACTTCTGACAACAGCAGATTATATGGAAGCCCCTGAGAGACAGGTGAGGCCTCTGTCCCTCTCCCCATTTTACCAAGTAATCCCTGAATGCTCCCTGTGGGGCTCAGCTCTGAGTTGGCCTGGGACAGATGCCATTTTGCTTCCTAGCCTCTTGATTGCTATTTCACTCAGCGCCCGCTCCCCTTGTGTCTCAGGCCTGATTGGCACTTTACACCACTTTGGGTGAAAGGAATGGACTCGTGGGCTCTATCAGACACCTGGTTCGATCCTAACCTGTATTTCTCTTGGGTGACAGGGAGTCGTCTCCATCCTCGCAGTCTGTGCTGTGAGCCACTTGGACCTCACCTTGAAGGCACTTCAGGAGTTTGGGGCTGCAATGAGCCAGGTTAAGATTTCTGGGTTCGTCAGCCGCCTGAAGGTAAAGGAGCCAGGGGGTTCTCTCAAACTTCCTCTCCCTCTAAAGCAGGGGCAGCAGCCCCATGGTAGTGTCTGCTCCGGTCAGCTAGCATTGTCCCCCAATGTATGCGTTCCACGTGATGCCTGCCGTTAAGCAGACAGGAGCACAATGTGGAGCTGGGGTTCTCTCAAATGATTTTTACCGTCTGATGTCTCATGGCTTGAGCGCCCCTCCCATGCACAATGTGTGGGAACTACATCAGTTGCTTGCATGGAAAAGCATTGAAGGTATTTTTAACTGTTTTTTATTCCAGGTTAGTAGCTAGAAATGAGGAGGTGTTGCAAGCAACATGTGGCTTACCAACCCGCTTTAGGTAAACCACCAGTGGTCTACGGATGACAATTAGGGAACCTCTGATTTAGAACAGTGGTTCTCAACCTTTCCAGATTAGTGTCCCCCTTTCAGGAGTCTGATTTGTCTTGTGTCCCCCAAATTTCACCTCACTTAAAAACTACTTGCTTACAAAATCAGGCATAAAATTAAAAAAGTGTCCTAGCACATTATTCCTGAAAAAAAGACTGCTTATTTTCCCATTTTTGCCCTAGAATTAGAAAATACATCAACTGGAATCTAAATATTTACCTGCATTTCAGTGGGCAGTATATAGAGTAGTCTAAAGAAGCCATTGTATGAAATTTGAGTTAGTAACTTTGCAAGTGCTTTCTTTGTTGTCTGCTGTAAAACTAGGCAAATATCTAGATGAGTTGATATACCCCCTGGAAGACCCCTGCAGACCCTCAGGGGTACAGAAGTCCCCCTGGTTGAACACCACTGATCTAGAGGATAGAGCAGGAGACTAGGCCTCTGGGCTCCCATTGCTGGCTCTGCCATTTACTCACTGTGCAGCCTTAGGCAAGACATTTAGCGCCTGATCTTGTACCCACCAGTGTCAATGACTAAGCTCCCGTGTACTCCACTGCTGTCGGTTCAGCCTTTTCGGCTCTCTGGGTCAGAGTTACCCAATGGGAATGATGGCGATGGGGTGGTGAGTTCTATGGGCTCATGGTGCCCGGGCTCCAGCAGTATTCAAGGCTCGGGGGCCCGGCTCCACCAATGTTTGATTCATTCCAAGGCCAAATGAATCAGAAGAACTTGTCTCTAGTGATGTTTCCTACTGTCTAGGATTACCACCATGGGACAAGAGGCAAGAGTCGCCGCACCCTGATGCTGACATACAGCAACGTGGCTGTCCATGCTCCAAAAGAGCAGCTTCTCTCCCGAGTAGAGGCAGACATCACAAAGAACATCATTCACCATTACAGAACCAGTTGTCAGGTAAGAGCCTTTGCATGACAACTGTGAGGGGCATTACCCTGAAGTTATAGAATTGCCTCTGAGTTTATAGAGAGAGGGCTTGTATTTTCTAAAACTCTCCTTTGAGCAATAATTTGTCACATAACTGAAATGGATGGAGCGTAGCTGTCACATGTTGTATCACTTTTGTTGCTCTTCTTTGTGTTTTCTCTAGTTTTTCTATAGTCTTCTGAAATTCTGTCGAGCACAGCTACACAGTAATTCACATGGAGTCACACTCGGGCTATTCAGAATAACACTCTAACTCCCCTAATATGTATGTGTATCTAGCTCTATCTTTTGCTAGCCAAGAGAGAATGGTGCTAACTTGTATTTAGTTTCTTTGCTGTCACTCTGTTTCTTGGACTCACTACTTCCCTTCCCTCTTCTCTGTCGTCTTGTTTGTCTGTGTGCTCGTTATTTCTGTTCCCTAGGTGTCTGACTGCTGGTACTGACTCTCCTCTCAGTGCAACCTCACCACGTCACTTTGCCATTCAGTTCTGCCCTGTCTAAGTGAGAATCTCATTTAGCCTTTGTCAAAAAAGTTGATCACAGTTGAACCAAACGGATATCTTCCAGAAGTTCATAAATGCAAATATTCCATAGGATGGCCCCTGATCTTGACCTCTGCAAAACACCCCCTCTGGATACGTTTCCTGCCTTTTGGAAGATTTAACAATCATGATTTCTCTCTGCTCCATATTCACCAGCCAGGCCATTTTGAGGATGTGTGTTATGTGGGACTATAGGCATTGCTAATAGCTGTTTTGCATTTTGTTTTTCAGGTGCTGGGCATCGCTCTTACAAACAAGGTAAATTCTAAATAATCTGCCCTCAGCTCTTGCCTTTTCTATCCACAAGTTGCTTGTTTAAATTGCACAGAGCTTGATTTCCTTGCTACATCAAGCAGGAGTCCTGGCTGCTCTGGTGTAAGTGGCCCTGGATTTCTTTCATGAACCTGGGTTTTCTCTTCTTCTGAGGTGGGTGCAGAGCCAGGGTCCTCTGCCTTCTGGGGTCTGTGGACACCTCTCTCCTCTCCTGTGGCTAGATTTAATTCCTGATCTTTATCTTCTGGACTCTGGTTCTTCTCTCCGTTTCTCATCCACATCCTCTTGTTTCTCCTTCTGGATTATGTAGGACATGCACCTAAAATTAACCCTCATCCAGAATGTCACGGAGATTAGCTGTGCCATTTTGGAGACCAGAGACTCCCAGGAGTACGAATTCTCTTACAAACTGGAGCTCCTTGGCTACATGCTGGTGAGTGATGAGGAACTTTGAGGACTGAAGTACAAAGGAGTTTGTTGTAATGTCATCAGACTGGGTTTCCAGGTAGATGTTGTTTTATCCATTGGCTGTGACTGTACCACTGCAGTCTCATGAGCTACCTGCACGGCACCCAGAATGCTGCTGGGTCCACTCTGAGCTTGGCAGGGATGCCGACCTATTGTGGGCTGTAAGTGGCAGGAATGCTTGTGTCTGGGGAGTTATCTTTCTGTCTCCGTATAGCCTGCAGATGGCCCTACGGTCCATTTCTGAGGCAGAGAGCCTGCCGAGCACGGTGTCTGTTTATTACAGGTCTGGCATATGGCCCTGTTTCAGGGTGTGAGAGGAAAGCCTCTCTGCCTTTCAAATCCATTTCCCATTTTTTTAATTTCCCTATTCGTGCATTTCAGGACTTCATTAAAAAGGAACCACTGGATTCCCTGGCATCTCCAGTTCGCTACAAGGCAATTCTTGCCATTAGACATCTGAGGTAGGCTATTTTCTGCCATATTTCCTGGCACTGTGACGTCGTCTTTGTTAGTTCATGAGTGCCAGGTTGGGAGCAGTTTGATGCCTGCCGGGTTTGGCTCACATGCTGCTCACCAGCAGAACTTTAGTTCTTGAGGGTTTGAATGTGTCCATTTGGAGGTTTGTGCTTGAAAGACACAGACTTGGAGGTTGTGGGGCATGCAGTCCAATGCAGGAGAGTTCAGATGGGGAGGGAGGTGTCTGGCTTGCTGGCAGGGGGAAGGAAGCTTGTGGGTTTCTCTAAAAAGGGGACTTGAAGCTTTAGCTTTAGTTCTCAATGAGCCAATACTTAATAGAGGTGCAAAGAGGTGCTCAGCTGCAAAGTGAAGGGTTGTTTGCATTTGGGGTTTTAGATTGAGACAATCTCCAGTCATTGGACCCATTTCTTTTACTTGGAGGTGGTACTGAGTCTAATGCATGACTTTTCTCTCTCTCTCTTTCTTCTGCCAGCAAACTCAAACCATCTTTGACCTTGAAGGAAAACCGTGAGCTCCTTCATCAGTGTTTCAAAAGTTTGTTTCCCCTCCCTCCCCTGGAGAAGATGATGAAAGAGGAAGGTGAGACAGCAAAGGATGTTCTGCCTATACAGGTACGTGACAACAATTCTCCTCAGGCACCATCCACTGTATTTCTGCCCAGCAGGCACTGGGTGATGGCAGTCACACATGGCCTCCCTGGCAAGGTTATGGTTAGCTTTCCCCAGCCCCCAGTTGCCCCCCCCACACACACACACACACAAATTATCTGTGCTGAGCCTCACTCCTTCTCTTCTGGTTTCAGTCACTGTACGTAGAGTCCTTGGAAGCCCTTGGCAAGCTAATGAAGACTTTGCTGGAGGAAGAACCAACCGCACACTGGTTCCAGGAAATGTTTCAAGTGAGTAGACCATTGAACCATGGTGAAGATTGTTTGTTTGTTTGTTTGTTGTGTTACTGCAGGGAAGAGTCAGAGATTTAGGGGGTCAAGCTTCAGTTGTGGAGGAATTTTCCACAATGGAGTGAATTGTCGGGGGAAAAAGCACCAAATTCTTCCTGGGATAAGCAGGCATGTGCCCCGCTGAAATCCACAGAAGCTATGCCATTTTATGCCAGGGCTGGATTGGGACCAACTTCTTACAATGTAGTTGACACTACTTGGACCGGCAAGAAAATCACCACTGCAGTAGCCAAATCCAAGAGAACCAGTTGAAACTGATCACTTCTTCAAAGAGGAATTCATTCATATTGAGTTAAGCCCTGTGTATGGAAACTCATCCAGAGGAGACTTCCTGTTCCTCAGACATGAACAGAATATCTTGAAGAGCTGAGGGGTGGGGAGTTTGATGCACCTTCAGTATAAAAATGAAGTTCTAAAAGGAGCTGGGCTTCGGGGGGGACTTCTCTGCTCTTTTTCAAATTAATAAAAAGAAATGCTCCTCTCTGTCATTTGGCCACTCAATGTGGGAGAAGTTGCCCAGGAAACAGAACACAGCAGCAGACATCAAACAGCATGCAATGTGGTAGACAGCTCCCATCAGACAGTCTACAGAAGAGATGACGTACACAGGCCCAGGTTCATCTCTCATGTAACTCCTTTGTCTTCAATCACTCAGAGGTGAATCTGGTCCCTGGCACTTCCATTAGACATGTAATTCCTTCGCTCCATGGAGGTCGGGTGCTTTGGAGAGGGATTTTAGTGACTATTAAACCTGTTTAAAAGGAACTTTTGGGAGGGATTTTCTGGTACTAACTCTGTCCATTCCCCTGCTCTGCCAACAGCTACTAGAGACATGGCTCCATTCAGAGAAGGAGTGGGAGAGAGAAAGGGCCTTGCAGGCCACCATCCAGCTGCTGACTGCCTATCAAGAGACAGTTCATAGCACAGTGAGTATAGCCTTCCTCTTCCTTGAGCTGACTTCCCTGCTTATATCCGATCTGACACTCAACGCAAATGCATGAAAAAAGCTTCCAGGGCAGCAGCTGGGATCTCAAAGTGACTAAGATCCCTCTGCTTCTATAAGAGAGAGGTTTACACAACAATGCTGTGACCACACTCCGGGCAGACTGCAAGAAGTAGAGGGCAGACGATCCCCCAAACTGATGGCTTATTCTAGAATTACATGCACCAAGTCAACAGCAAAAGAGCTTCCACCCTAGTTAACAAAATGCCAAACACGGTCCCCTTTTGGCATTCCAGACCTAGGCTCCCATCTAAACAGCCCAGTCTAATATAGTGAGGGGTTACTGAAAACCTGATTCACCATATGTGAGGTTCACCCATCATAAAGGACCAGATGCTTATCCCCAGGTCAAGGTGAATCTCAGGTCTTTCCCAAATAGCATGCTGCCAGCCAATCCTTGATGACGAAATTGAAGATTTCTTCTTAAAAGAAAGAAGAGAGTTACAAATGGTTAAAAGATCAATATCCATACAAGTGACTGTCAATGTTCATAGTTCAGGATCTCATCAGTGATGGAATAAACTGCTGGCTTGTACAAGTCTCTCTGGAATCATCCCAACAGATCAGAATCCAAAGGCAGCTTAGATGTAAAGACTGTTAGTTTTTCCATGCATTTTCCAGGTTCTTTCAAATGATGATTTGGAAGCTCTCTGTCCTATGGCTTACACTTTCCCTGTTCAAAGTTTCAGCAGACTAGAGATGACAGGATGAGGCCCGAGCCTTCTCTTTTCTAGCTATTCTAGCAGGCTGACAAGCCTACCTCACAAAAATGGTTCCAGCAGGACCTTCCCCTGAGAAAGACTAGGCAATGCAGATCGCCTCCTGTACTTTGCTTTGAAGCTAATCTTCTATTTCCTGTGCATACACAGTAAACTAGTTACTCATTCGCATAAGGTGATTAGCCGTTCTTCCATTATAACACAGAGAGTTAAGCTGAAGACAATGTAGAAAGTATTAGTTTCCTGCAGTATCTTACATCTTTGATTTTAAGGTTAACTGAACACCTTGCACACATAATGAAGACTTGAAAGGAAATGAGCATCGACAAGCTAATTCGGTTACATTGTGAAGAAGTGAGCTGTAGCTCACGAAAGCTCATGCTCAAATAAATTGGTTAGTCTCTAAGGTGCCACAAGTACTCCTTTTCTTTTTGCGAATACAGACTAACACGGCTGTTCCGCTGAAATCTGTTACCCAGTACAGTACAGGAATCAGGGGCACAATGTTACCAGATGTGCCTGTTACTTTGGGGTAGGCTCATTGATTAGGGTTACTCTTCTTGGGGGGGGGGGGGTCTGTAATTCTATTAATGTGCTGCTTATGTCACTTGTGTGTTCATATGGAGCTCTACTCCTTCCTTCTGCAAGTGCCCTCCCAATGGAGCGACCCTGCAGGACCTCGGTTCCCCAGGGCTGGGTTCCTCCAGCCCTAGAACTAGATGAACACGCACGCACGTACGCTCACACTAGCAGAGCAAGTCTGAGCGGACCAGGTCAATCAGCACTCTCCAGCTGATCCTCTCATATGTCCCTGTACTCAATGGGCTGGGTTAAGCAGCACTTTCAGCTGCTCCCCTCTTATGTGCCCCAAGTTTAACACATCCCTATCCCACTTCCACATTACAATTGTACTGGTAGTAACCCACTTCATGAGCAAACCCCACAGTATTTTTGGGCGCTACCGGGACCTTTAGCTTAGGTAAAAGAAGGGTTGCTGCAGAGTAAATGGGGGAAGCGGAAAATACAGAGTGAAATTTGGAGAGCGAGAGAGAGGGAGAGAGAAGCAACCAGCTGAACCATAAAAGTTATTTATTGAATAATAGTGATAACTACACAAGGAGGGCTAAACAAACATAATGGTTACATTTGAAAGGTTAATACCTGAGGAAGAAAAGAAAACGGAGGGGCGAGGGGGGGGGGGGAATCTCATCCACTCCATGAGGCTTGAACTGGGTGGGGTTCTGAATTGGTCTGGAATTGGTCTGAATTGGACTAGAATTGGTCTGATAATTGCTGAGCTAGGTGTGTGCAGGCATAGGTTCATTAGCATCTGGAGCAGGGATTCCCATGATGCAATGCGTCCCTGCTTTTCTGGTCCCAGAGTTCAGTGCGGTTCTCTGTTCCTCATTCTTCATGCTAATTCCTATCCCATCTTTCATGCAGATGAGGCTAGGGGAGTTGTTTCTGTTCTTCATTCTGTATGCAAATGGAGATGTCTTAATCTTGTCACCCTTCTCAGGAGGGGTGTAGGTGTGTCTCCCAACACCCTTCATTGTTCTCTGCAAGCCTTTTCTCTGATGGGTTTTGGTTCAAACAGAGACTGGTAGGGGCGGGGGGTGTCTTTCATGAGTCAGACAGGCTAGATACTGTGCCCTGGTTCCCCAAAAAACACAGAGCTGACTGGTCTGAACAGTAAGGATGGCAAGTGAAGTCTAGTCCAACTGGAGACCATTCATTCTTTCTTCTTCGTTCTATTTTCATTAGACTCAGGGAACTTTTGATCAGTTTGGATCTCTGATTGGACTAATAGCACCATACAGCTGTGATTCGCTGGCCACGTCCCGTCAGTGCGTGGTTGACTGTATCAGCTGCCTTCTCTGTATACAAGGTGAGGAGACCATTAGCAGGTATAAGGAATTCTTCACCTTCTTTCACTGTTGTAATGTCCATTTGTCTGCCTATCTCGTTCTTTCTGTCCTGTCTGTTGTCGCTTAGATAACAGAATGGTGGGCATCTTGTAAATACCTCATTAGAAGAGAAGATTCTGATGTGTAAAGAGCCTAGCACACTTTTGGGAACTGTACAACTAATAAATGGTCTGCATACAGGTAGATAAGGGCTAAATTCCTTAGGGCTTGTCTACACAGGGACAATAAGGAAAGTTAATCCAAATGAACTAAAGGTGTACATTTCAAGTGCATGAGGTAAATGGCATTAAACACATGTGTGGATGCTCTGATTCTGAATTAAAATGGGCCTTATTAATTGTAGTGAATTCCATGAATGAAACTAACCTGAATGAAGGCCACTTTAATTCTAAATAAGTGTGTCCCCACAGGTGTTGAATGAAGTTTAACGAATGCATTTTGAAAATGAATGGGGATTAGCTTTCTTGAATATCTCCATGGAGACAAGCCCTTGGTACTAAACATTTTCATTCTCTTTACCCTGCCACTGGCTGGACTGGAGGGGTTTCCTGGAATAATTCTGTAAACAAACAGTTCTTCCAGCAGCCCTCTGCCATGAGCACTCCGAGCGACTGGAGTAAGTAGAGGCCATTTTTCCCCTTTGTGAAAGAGTAGGATATTCTTTTCACCTAATGGTTAGATGTTAAGGGATAGAGCTTGGTTATCGTTAAAGGCCATTTCCAATGAGGGTGACCAGACAGCAAATGTGAAACCTCGGGACAGGGGGTGGGGGGTAAGAGGAGTCTATCTAAGAAAAAGACCCCAAAATGGGGACTGTCCCTATAAAATCGGGACCCCTGGTCATCCTATTTCCAATGATTCTTAATCAGTCCTAAAAACAGTGTTGGTGATTCAGAAACAGAATAAGGGACTCCAACCTTTGAATGTACAACATAGTAATCCCAGCATTGTTTAGAAGTGACTGATGATGAGCCTGGGTTTCTTGCCAAAGTTTTTTGTCTATCCCCGTCTCTTTTACAAGGAGAGTTTGATGGAGGGATTCACCTCTAAACTGGAACCTCTGATCTACCTGCATGAGTTGTACTTGAATAGGAGCTTAGATGTAAATAGTGAGAGCAGAGAGACTACTGAAACCAGACACACACACAAAGCTGCTCCAAGCTGAATACAGTGCTTGTTCAATCCTGGATCATTCACAATAACATACCACTACTGTTAACGTTCAGACATTTTATGGTGTAATCCCGACTCCATTCCAGTCAACAGGAGTTTTGCCATTGACTTCAGTGGGGCCAAGATTTTACACTATGCTGATGACAACATAGCACATGGATCCTCCCGTATAAAGATCCATGCAGTAGGGGTTCAGTTTCCTTAATCGTTACAGTACTTTTTCTCCTTTTCTCCACTCCAGGACAGTCTATAAACCTGGGCTCAGCAGAGGAGGAGCTGAGATGTCTCCGTGAAGCACTAACAGCTCCAGACCCCGAGGCTCTGTTTCAGGCATCTTCCAAAATGGCCAGGGTAACTGACTCAAAAAGCTTGTGCGGATGTGCGAGTGACCAGGCACCGTTCATTTGACATTTGCTCTTTCATGATGCCTTTCCGTACTCGGAGGGAGCTGTGGGAGCGGGGCGTTGGCTGCTAGTAACCAGCAAGATGCTTTTCATAGATGTGTGCTCTGAATGCCACGTAAAAACCAGATTCCACAGAACGTTGCACGCCCATGAAAATGCGCACGCGGATGCACACGCATGTACCTATCCAGCAGGGCCGGCTCTTGCTTTCTCACTGATCCAGAGCAGTGAAGCACAAAAAATAATGAAATAAAAGAGCCCCCATGCCGCCCTAAGATTGGCCGGAACACCGCCCCTTGCAATCTGCCGCCCCAAGCACGAGCTTCCTCGGCGGGTGCCTGGAGCCGGCCCTGCCATCCAGCCACCCAGGAGAAAAACTGTGTTAGTGGAACATCAAGCTGAGAAACCACCCAGGATTCATTCCGTCACCTTGTGGGTTTGCCTTCGCCGATATTTGTGTGCATGCCTCTCTTGACTGACTTCTATATGCTGTAAAAAGATGCAGTGTATGTAAGAGACTACAAAGGGAAACTTACCTCCTGCCTATCCAGTACAATGTTGTGCTAACTATGCAACAGAGTCTTTGCCTCTAACCTGATATCATTAGTGTAGAAGACAAAAATGTAGTCTATAGACTAGAGAGAGAATTGTAATCCCAAATGGCGAGCTAGACAGGAGGCTAATTCACCATTTGCTGATGCAGGTATATCTTTTTTTCCATTTTTAAAAGTGCTGGAGCCAAACATCATTGCGGTCTCTCCTGTTTTTGATTTGTTCCCAGGTTGTTAGTGAGTACTTTCCCTCCGAACAGGTCACAGACTTTATTGCGGCCACATTGGGCGGTCTGCTGTCTGCTAGCCCCACCTGTGCCACGGCAGCTGGACTATGGATGAAGATCATCCTGAAGGAGTGTGGAGATGCCATGCTGGACAAGGTATAACTGGGAACTGGAGAGCTTTTCTGCCTAAACTCTAGGCTTTTTGATCTTTGCCCTCATGTGTAAGGAAGAAAAATCTTGCTGTTTCTCCCCCTCGGACATAGAGTCGATTCCATCTCTGTTCCTACCCTAAGATAGGCAATGGCAGAATCAATAGCAGTAGACCGAGATAATCCAAGGGAAAAGGAAGATGGTTGGTTCTTTATTGCTCTAGCTTGTTGCCACAGTATTCAGCCAAGAAAGGCTTGAGAAAACAGACTCTGGGGAAAAGACAAGAAGACAGAATGACTGGCACTTGGAGGCCTCCAGGTATTAGGAGGCCTATGGCTAAGGGCTACATGGATTAAAAAGAGCACTGGGCTATTGCCACCCTCTTGCCAGGTTTCTGAGCCTAGCCTCCAGCCCAAGCAGGAACAGCTCCACTTTTAGCCCCATCGTGCAAGCCCCACAGGCCCAGGTTGACCTGAGCTCTGAAACTCACTGCTGTGGGATTTTTTTGCTGTGTAGACCTACCCTTTAAGAAGAGAAGGAAGGAGGGAGAAAACTCTAGTGTCTTTGGGATCCACTATTTATATGCCTTATTCTGGAGCCCAGTACATCAGGGCTAGATGAAAGGAGCACTCCACAAATCTTCTAACAAGGCTGGTGAAAGGCCTCAGGACAGGGAACCCTCGCAGCAGAACTACCATGTTTGCACAGTGTTTTGAAGATGTGAAGGGCTAGGAATGAATATGAGAGGTAGTCACCTGTTCAGAGTCCCAGGCATTTACACACTGTCTTTAAAGCACTTGCATATTTTGTGCTTGTGGTTGTTGATGAGCTCTGCATTCTTCGAGGCAAATGGTCAGATTTGGCTGCTTAAATCACAGCTGCAAAATCTGGGCAAGCCAAGCTGCCTTTTGTGCATGTGAACTCGTTTGTGTAATGCATAGCTGGGCACCACCACATTAAATTACCTGGTATGTCTATGTGTGTGTCAGTGTTAATTTTTACAGCCGTGTGTGGGCAATTTGTGTGGGCTCAAGTTACGCAGACGTATTTGAACATTTGCTTCTTGAAGTGAGGCATTTCTAAAAAAGCAGCAAATGGCTAAATAAAGGTTTTGATTCTGTAGAGTGAATGGAGAGAAAGAAAAAGGGACATTTCTTTCTGGTTTTGTTCCTTCCAGGTGCCAGATATCCTGGCTATACTATATCGCCACATGCCTACTATCCAGGAGGGCAGCTTGAGGCAGTTCCTGGTGGAGGCAGTGTCCATTCTAGCTCACCATCACCAAGAGGCAGTGATCTCCAGCCTCCTCAGCAAACGTCTGCCGATGGACAGGTATATACCGCTACCTATTGCATTCATCTTGGTAAAACATGGATCCCACAGCTTTCCTAGGAGATGTAGGGCTTCATTTAAGCCGCAAACAGTTTGGGATCATTCCTAAGGGTTAATAGCCTGGCTCTTTCTGCAGGAAGGTCCAAGAACATGTTAAGGTGGGGTGCGGAGAGAAATTAAGTGTCATTCTGTTTCCATTCATGAATAGCTGCTTTGACATCCTAAAGATCTATCTTTACTGGTATAACTGGAGTGTATTGTTGGAAACATCTACCTCTCTAGACGCCTGAATTGAGCTCACTCTGGAAATGAGCAGTGGCTGTTGGTTTCCTGGTAGCATGACAGCTTCAGGTGCAAATCCCTGGCTGATTGCAAAGACTAGGGCCAATATTATCATCAGACCTCTGCTTGGTATCAATGAGGGTGTGGCTGCTTGAGCAGAGTTGCCATCCTTGGTACTTAAAAGTGGACTGGAAGCAGATCCATCATTTCATTTCAAGATCCCTAACTGAGGTATCAGTTATCAGTGCTGGAATCTAAGACCATAAGAACAGCCATACTGGGTCAGACCAAAAGGCCATCTAGCCCAGTAGTCTGTCTTGCGACCGTGACCAGTGCCACATGCCCCAGAGGAAATGAACACAACAGGTCATTGTCAAGTGATCCATCCCCTGTTGCCCAGTCCCAGCTTCTGGCAAACAGAGGGTAGGGACGCCATTTGTGAAGGGGACCTAGGATGGCCAAGAACATTCGTTCTCATAGTTGTATGTCCATCTAGTAGGAATCTGGCTTTTCTTTCATCCACTTGCCTTCCAAACCCTAGATCTTTGGGAGCCACATGCTCATGATTCCATATTGACTGGGAAGGGAGAAAACAGGAAGTGAGGTTGGCGCTCTGTGTCCTGTCCTTCTGAAGTCTAGTATTAATGGTTAGGCTGCATTAAGACTAGGTCACTTAACTTAGTTCTGTAACTGGAAACTCAATATTTAAACATGAGGAGCATTAAAGGAGGACAGGACTCCTAACTCTCTCATCATAGGCAAGGAGAACATTTGGTCTTTGCTAAAATATGACACATTCAGGGTGAGCCACAAAAGTGTCCAGGGCTCACCTGTAACTTCTGTTAAACTGCAGTGACACCGCTGAGCAGTGGAGATCTCTGGGGGGAGACCCCTTGCTTGCCACTCAAGTCCTACAAGCCCTAATAGAGAAGATAAAGACTCCAACAAGAACAGAAGGCAGCATCACCTCAGAGACCGAAATTGACAGGCATTTGGCAGCTGCTGAACCTCTCTTAGTAAGTTAGATGGCAAACATGTCTTTCAGGCTTTCCTGTGCCCTGCGATAATCCTGCTGATGGAAAGCTGGAAGTGTGGTATAATATTGCTGTGTGGGCACTTCTCCTCTGATGGACTGTTTCCCTGAGTCCAGCTCTGCTGCCTGTGGAACAAATACGGCAGTTTTAGATACGTTACTGATTTACTTAATGCTATCTGGCCATTAGAAAGTCTTTGGAGCAGGTTTCTTTGCAAATCTTCCTTTGGACTCACAGCATGCCTTGGGAGGTCATACACATTTGTACAGATGTGGGAAAGTGAGCCACGAGTTAAGCAAGTTGCTCGCTGTCATTCAAGTTACTGGCAGAAGGGAGAATTTCATACAGCAGATATCAGATGGGGAGAGAGGGTGTGATGGTGTTGGGAAGAGATCTCCTTTTTTACCATGCTCTCCTTTCAGGCAACATGTGCCATCTTTGAGGTGGTGTCAGCCCTGCAGTCGAGCAAAGCTGTGCGGGAACTGCTCCCAGAGTTGTTTCCTGTTCTCCTGCAGCAGGTCAGCCAAACCCTCGGACAAAAGCTGCCTTTGCCAACGAGAAGCAGCCCGAGAGAAATCCGAAAAGGGCTACAACTTACTGAGGGCAACCCTTGCCGGTAATTAGAAGGAAGGGAGAGAAACCAAGAGAATTCCAGTAGAGTTGTGTGACGCTCCCGAGGAGTTCCCAGGGTTATGAGGCACCTTACCACCACGTGCCCTTCGAGTGAGGAAGTCTTGTCTGTGCCTGCTGTGGGTCAGTTCCCTGAAACGACCAGGCTCTGGCAAAACAAATCCTGCCACCCAGGCCTCCTCAGACCTCAGTCTCTTTGTACAGGTTAATGACAGGCACACACCCACCCCCGAGTCCTCTGACCATTCCGTATGGTGTCCAGCCCTTTATCCACTGAACTCCCACAGAATTGTCAGGCCTGCTGTTCCCAATGGAACAGTACACACCCGTTTATTACTTCTACTTTAGACTCTGTACTCGATACTTAGACTCTGTACTGCAAAACACACAGCACTTAGATATATTTCTAGTGCAAACAAGAAGGGAGATTATCAAAGAACAGAGATTCCAGTGACCGTCAGTAAGAATGCAAGCAAAAAATGGTTACATTTCAAATGAAATCATAACTTGCTCCGAGAAACTAAACTTAACCAACAGGTTAACCTCCTGTCTCAAGATGTTTCTCACCCAAAGTTCTCAACCAAGCCTGATCGCGACCCCTCTTTCATGAAACAAACTCGCGGTCCATCTACTTCCTAAGTGAAAGATGTCCCCCAAATAGACTAGAGCAAACCTTTGATGTGTACCCCAAAATTGGGTCACCACCCCCTGTCTACTTCCTGCTACTTTTCTTTCTTTAAAGTTCTCACAGTCCTTCTCAACTGAATGTACATTAAGCATGTAGGGTTCACATGTAAACAAACAGATGGATAAACATTTCTTGCCTGAAAGAAAACCATTTTGTCACCTTTCCTGGTGACTAGTCCCGAGACACAGATCCTAAGAATGTAATTTTCAATGCATATCCATGACTCTTTACACAGCATCTGTACATGCGTTTCACAATGATATTGGTGACATGGGCTTTTATTTGAGACTCATGGGGCAATCTTTTAGTGAACTAGAATGTACGTACCAGGTCCCTCGGCACCCACTCTGTGCCCCTCGCCAGTTAACACTAAGATTCCTGAGTCCTCAGTTGACTTCAGCTCTGGTAGCACATTAATGTACATTTCCCACCAATCTCACAACATGATTAGTTTCTCTTCTTGTTGTGTTTCTTTATTCCATGCCAACAAGGTGCTCAAATTCCAGACTTCATGGTTTTATAATGTCTCTGAATTTTCCTAGGAAACCAGGATCTCAGCTCTCTTCACGGATGGGCAGCAGGTATCAAATAAACATAAGGAAGTACTACTTCACACAACACACGGTCAACCTGTGGAACTCATTGCCAAGGGATGTTGTGAAGGCCAAAAGTATAACTGGGCTTTTTTTAAAAAAAGAATTGGATAAGTTCATGGAGAACAGGTCCATCAATGGCTATTCAGCAAGATGGTCAGGGATGCAACCCCAAGCTCTGGGTGTCCCTAGGCCTCTGACCGCCAGAAACTGAGACTGGACAACAGGGATTGGATCATTTCATGATTGCCCTGTTCTGTTCATTCCTGCTGAAGAAGCTGGCATTGACCACTGTTGGAAGAGAGTGTACTGGACTAGATGGACCATTGGACTGGCCCAGTAAGGCTGATCTTAGGTAGTGGCCACAGTGGGTCAGGTTTTCAAGATGGGTGCCTCAGTTTTGTCCACAAAACTTGAATTTGTTCAGATGGATGGGTACCTAGCTATGTGATTGCTGGCGCTGCAGACACGAGTATATATTCTGCTCATGCTGTTGGCCCATGTGCAGGCCCATTTTAGGTACCTATATGTGACGGGGTGGTAGGCTGTGCCCCGGCCTCTTCCATGGACACAGACTGCTCCGAGTCCCTCCAAAGTGTTCTAGGGATGCCTGCTCCTGAGATCCTGGTGGTAAGGGCTCTGATGACTGTTTGACCCCAACGGATGATCTTAAGTCACCTTTACGCTTGACCTTTGTTTTCTTTCTCCTCCCTCTTGTCTATACTTTCGTGTCTAGGTTTCTCCAGCCCCTTTACATATATTTCCTCTTTACCTGGCCCTTCAGGTTTTATTTCCACCCCCCTTTGGCCTCCATACCTGCCTTGGTGTCCCTGTTAGAAAGGGATTCCAGTCCATGCCCAGTAGAAGGCAGTGGGGCAATCCATCCACTACCGCTACATGTTTCTGCCTAAACTTCCCCTTAATATTCAGGGTCCTTAAAATTGGGCAGAATTTATCGTCCCCATGGACACTGGGCAGAATTTATTGTCCCCTTGGACCTGGTATTCAGTTTTGATCCTACCTCTGGGAAGTATCCAGTGGGGTTTCACTAACTCCTGCCTGATTAGCAAACAGGATGAAGCTGTGTCCATTAGTCCCTTTGGTGGCTCCTCCCTACCCAGACCGATACGGTAGGTACTTTCTTTTTTCTTTCCTGCCTGGGAGTCTTGTCCCAACCACAAAACTGGGCAAACCCACAGTCCATTTTAGGACAGTCTCTTTTTAGTTGTCCTTCACGTCCATGTCGGAAGCACACTGTAGGCCAAGCTCCCATTACAGTTCCTTGAGGCTCCTCCCTCTTCTTCTTGCTGCCCTTCCCAGCTGTAGGCACTCTGGTCCTTCTCAGATCTAGTCCCTTAAACCACTGACTCACTCTGGGAATGTCCGCCTCTATAAATTCCTCTCACTTTAACTGTGGGGTCCAGATGAACTGGCTGGCGCCACAGAACCCATCCTCGGATATGCTCAGGGAGACTCTGAAGAAACTTCCAGAATCATGCAGTCCATGATCTCCCCCACAGTCTGAGTATCTGGTCTTACCAATGAGTGGCCCAATCTTTTAATTCCTGTCCAAATGCACAGAGGCATAATCCCTCAATCCATCTTTCAACTCTACATTTCTGGCAGTACTTTTCTGTGGACAGGCCCCACCTCGTCCAGCATGGCTGCCTTAATCATGTCATAATCTCTTGCCTGCTCATCACTAAAAGCCCTGTATGTGCTTCCCCGGTTAAATAGGGTGCCAGTTGAAGGGCCCACATGGTTCTGTCCCTAGGAGGTCTCTCTGCTGCTCCTTGAAGAGTAACCAAAAACACATTGGGGTTGTTCGCAGGTCCCATTTTACAGTCTGATCTCCTGTTCCTGGTTTCCATTTCCTGTCACAGGACTCGCCAAACTTTGGAGGAGTTGTTGCCAGACCTGGGCTTGCTCCCGTATAAATTCCTGATGGCTCTTTTGCTGTTAAACCTACCAGGCAAGGAAAGGCTGTTTTTCTGCCTGCTGGGATTGTTGGAAGGTCTGTCGGGTCTTCTACACCAGTGGTCTCCAAACTGGGGTGCGCGGGATGATCCCGGGGGGAGCGTGGCATTAGTAGCGCCGCCGGACAGCACTCCGCCGTTTTTTTCCTTCGGCGGCAGCTCTGCACGTCCAAGGCTGGTGCTCCCCTTTGGCGGCCCGCCTGCGGCAGGTCTTCCATCGGTGGCGCGTCTGCGGCAGGTCACCCTGGGGGTGCGTGAGCCAAAACGTTTGGAGACCACTGTTCTACACCAGCAGTTCTCAACCGGGCCGGTTTTAGTGGGTCTGCCAAGCAAGGTTGGCTTTAGACTAGCTGGGGCTCCGGGCAGAAAGCTGAAGCTTTGAGCCCAGCCAGGCTGGAGCCCTGAGGCCCAGCACCTGCACTAAAGCCCCGAGCCCCTGCACCCTGTGGGGTTAAAATCCGGAGCCAGGAGCCCCAAACTCTGATGCCTGGCAGGGCAGAGGCCTGGAACTGGGCCATGGAGTATTTCTAGCATGTTGAGGGTGGGGGGAGGCTCAGAAACAGAAAGGTTGAGAACCCCTGTTCCACACTTCTCTTTGCTGCTTCATCACTTGTTTCAGTGTTCCCTCCATCACCGGACTGCCAAACCTCTACACCGGCTTCTCCAACAGGCTCTCCATTTGCATAGATAACAGGGAAATCCCTGATGAGCCCCCAGCTGTGACAGAGAGGGGTGTTGCACCCCCACATCTTCCACAAACACAGACCGCGTTGAGACTTTTTTCCTTCTAAGCACCAACATATAGTCTATTTAATCCCCCTACCAATACATAGCACCTTTATATTGTATCTCAACTTTCTAAACTCTTCTCCAAAAGTCGGGTGGGGGGTAAGGTGTTTCCACTCAGAGACCTCACTTTGTCAGGCTCTCCTAGCTTTTTGTCTTTCTGTTTCTCTTAGGGTGACCAGACAGCAAGTGTGAAAAATCAGGACAGGGGTAGGGGTGTGGGGCGGGGGGGAGGGAATAGGCACCTGTATAAGATAAAGTCCCAAATATCAGGACATCTGGTCACCCAAGTTTCTTTCTCTGTCTGTTCCCCTCAAAGGGCTCCTGCCCATGTCCTTTTACACAGTTTCCCTGTTAATGGAATGATTGGTTCCTTGACTCACTAGCCCCAATCTGACCTTGTAATCAGGTACACCTCTCTCCAATTAGGCCTTCTGTGAGGAACGGAATTAGTAGGAATAGTGACCAGAGTGCTGACTCAAGTGCAAACCCTCAGCACTCTGTCACCTCATATCTGGAGATATGACCCCAGAATGTCCATTAGTGATCACCACACTCGATGCCCCCTGTTTCTGGGTCCTGATCATGTACCTTTTCCATATCACTTTACTCTGCTAGTGCCCATAGTCCTTGCAGAAAGAGAAAAAGGACTGCAAAATATTGTCCCTAGCAAAACTAGTCCTATGAGATGTATGAGACTGAAACTTACCTCCCAGCATCAAGTCCTTCCAGGGACACTGGTGTCCAGGACATTGCCAATGGATGAACTGCCAATTGAACAGCAGACCTGAGAAGTAGCCAGGGCTTCCTGACTCTCTGTTCAAGCTGCACCTTCCTCCTGATTGCTGCAGTTCTGTGCCTCTCTTTCCCCAGGCTTTCTATCAAAGCATTCGAGTCTGTGCTTTTCAAGGGTGGGAATGAGAGACTGGTGAGAGCGCTCAGGAAGCAGAGAACGTGGATTCTTCTGGAAAACCCCAAGACTCACCATGAGGGAGTGTGTCTGCTGGTGAGGTAAGAGATCTAGGAGGCATCATTTTATCCTTGGGAATCAGTAGCCAATAGAGTGGCTGAGAGGGAACCTCCCGTTTATAGCTTTGTGGGGGGGTGGGGTGTCCTGGGTGGAAACACACCGCTCCCACTCCTAGATATCAGAGCTGTCTGCTCAGAGCAGCTGAGTTTTTTTGAAGTGTGCAATCTAGCCCATGAGCGGTTTCTTTTGTCTTCCAGTCTTCTGCTAAGATCTGGACTCATAACACCTGAGATCATACAGAGCCTCCTCCGCTGGGTGAATTCCCCCACAGAAAACCACCGAGTCACCAGCACAGCTTTCCTTGCCCAGGTAAGACACAGGGCTCTGAAGAGTAGTTTCACCATTAGACTGTTGTCTGCCTTTCTTTCGGGAGTTGTACAGTTCTCTTCATAGGAGTAATTGTCATTTTAGACAGTAGAATAGGTCCTCCTTTATATGGAAACCTCACCAGGAACTTCACGATACCTTTCTGAGTCCTTCTCTCTCTGTGGTTTTTATTGCCGTCATTGCCTATACTAGCTACACAACCACAGGTGCTGGCTGAGAGAGATACGGACAGAGTTTGGATGACTGGATCTCTTCTGCCAAGTCCTAGTGCTGATCCTAACCAACAGCTCCTGATTTTGGTTTCGCTCAGCAGATCTTCTGAATGAACCTAGTGTCCTAATACTACCAACCAAGCAACCTACAACTACATTAATGTCTATCTTAGGTTCTCATTACTCTAGTATCTGAGTACCTCCAAACTCTTTAATGTCTGTATCCCCACCACACTCCTGCGAGGTAGGGAAGGACTATATTTCCTATTGTACAGGCAGGGAACTGATGCACAGAAGGGCTAAGTGACTTGCCAAGGTCACACAGGAAGTCTTTGAGGGAGCAGGAAATGGAACCTGGGTCTCCTAAGTCCTAGGCTAGTGTGATACCTGCCGCAGCATCCTCCCTTTCCACAACCTTCCTCCAACATCTGCATCATATTTCCCACTTATGCTAAGCAACTATCTTCGGGGCTCATCTGCTTCTAAGAAAAACAACCTCTCTGTGCCTGTGATGGGCTGTACCTGAGCTTTGAGGCTCCTTACAAGAGGCCCCGTGGTCCTACTACACCCTGCCCCAGGAAAAGAGCCCCCAGTCTGGGTCTGCCTAGAGAGGCTTCATGAAAGCAGCCAATCCGAGCCCATGAGGCTCGGCTAAAAGGAGCTGAAGGGCCTTAGCAGGTCAGTTCCTGGCAGGAACTGGAGGGGCAAGAAAGGGCGCTGCTCTCTGGCCACAGAAATTCAGGGGACAGCCAGAGTTTGATTCTGGCAGCCTTTACTTAAGCTGGGTTTTCAGGAAGAGAGTCCCGAAGAACTTTAACCCTGAGGTGAGGGTGAAGCTAAAAGTGGCCGGTAGGAAGAAGCGACAATGAACTGAAATCAAGCAGTGCCTAGCTCCTGTTTATAGGATCCATGGTTTGGAACCCAGAGTTAGGGGCAGGCCCAGGTTCCCCTACCACCAACAGTGGCATAAGCCCCATGGAGGGGACAATGCTAATGGAGAGCTTGAACAAAGGGCAGAATGTAAAGGACCCAGAGTTGGGGCTGGAGACCCAAGTGAGGGCAATGGGACTGTTCTGGACTACCCCAGAAGGGGTTCCTTTGGACTTTGGGACTCAGCCAGAGGCCTGAGCCACAGAAGGCTCACTGAGGACGGCTGGCAGGGTGCACCAGGGGTGAGAAAAGGACTGTGATACCATACCCAGCCACTAAGAGGCTCTCAAGAGGTGAGTGGATCCCTATTCTAGTGCCCAAAAGGAAAGCTCCATGTTTTGTAGACCTTTCTCATTTGTGTGGAATGCTAAAGTTACAGTGGATTATGTGCCAAGTATCAGAGGGGTAGCCATATTTGTCTGTATCCTCAAGACTGGGGCTGTAGGAGGACTCCTTGTTGTTTTTAGCGTATGACATGTCTGCTCAAATTCTATTCCCAATCTTACTGATCCTATTGGGGCTAATGGACAGGTTGATTTTCTTTCAGCTAATGAGTGATCCCATGCTCAGGGAGAAGAAGTTCCTTAAGCCAGTCTTACGCATCTTGGAAGAAAGGTCACATGATAGGAACAGCATTGTCCGGCAGATGGCTGTAAGAAGCCTGGGAAATTTAGTCTATGGGGCACCTGAGAAGGTAAGAGAGAATACTGACTAGAATGCAGCATAACTAGAGAAACCAAGGGAAATAGTTCTTCGGAGTTTACAGAGGCTGCACACAATGCACTAGGCCAAATTCTGCTCTCTCACATACCCGAGTAACCTCTTTGCAGTCAATACAGGGCAAGCTAGATCCTTTGCTAAGCTGGGCATAAGCAAACAATCTGTGCACTTTAATATGACCATGTGTAAATGTCTCCATCTAGGAATAAAAAATGCAGGCCTTACTTACAGGATGAGAGACTCTATCCCAAGAAGCAATGATGCTGAAAACCACTTGAGTCATGGCAGAGAATCAGTTGAACATAAGGTGTCCCAATGCGAAGCTGTGGCCAAAAGGGCTGAAATGATCCTTAGAGGCATAAAGAGAGGAATCTTGAATAAGAGTAAAGAAGTTCTTTTCCCTCTGAATATGACGCTCATGTGAGCACTGCTGGAATGCTGTGTCCAGATCAGGTCTCCACAATTCAAGAAGGATGCTGATAAATTAGAGAGGATTCAGAGAAGAGTCACAAGAATTCTCAAAGGATTGGAAAAGATACCTCTAGTGATAGACTCAAGGAGCTCAATCTATTTAGCCTTACAAAGAGAAGGTTAAGGAGTGACTTGAGGACAGTCTCGAACTACTCACATGGGGAACACATTTTGAGAATGGGTTCTTCCCATTAGCAAACAAAGGTATAAGAAGATTCAATGGGGGAAAATGAAACTAGACTAATTCAGACTGGTAATAAGGCATTGATTTTTAATGGTAATTTTAATTAACCATTGGAACAATTTACCAAGGGTTGGAGTGGATTCTCTGTCACTAGCAATTTTAAAATCAAGATTGAATGTTTTTCTAAAAGATACACTCTAGTTCCAACAGAGACTATTTCAGGGAAGTTCAGTGTTATGCAGGAGGTCAGGCCGGATAATCACAAGGGTTCCTTTTGGCCTTGGAATCTAAGTAACTAGGAATCTAATGATAGGATGACACAGGTGTATTATGGCACCAAGTTTGGCTCATTGTAGCTCCAACCTGGTCTGAAATATAGCTATAGGTCTCCGGGGCTGGGAGGGGGAGATGAAATTCCCACAGCTTCATAACTGCTAAAGAAAACGTATTAGAAGTGTGATCAGTGATCAGTGTTCTTTAATGTCCTATTTTTGTCCAGGTGAAAAAGCACAAGAAGTTTCTTATGGTCATACTGATCAGGGCCTTAAGTGACCCTTTCAGTTCTGAAGTCATTGGCGAGAGCATGAAAGCAGTGGCCAAAGTCCTGAAGGAGCTGAAAGAGAAGGACATAGGTTCTTCCTTCAGAGACCTCACCCAACAGATCCGGACCTACTTTGACAACGTATGTGACCAGAACTCTCCAGCCCCAGTTCAAGCGATCTTGATTAGACTCCATTTACTCCCTGGGCATTGCTCATGTCAGAGTGAAGAGATGTTTCGGCCCCAGGGAAGAGAGTTGTTTTACGGAGGAGGAGAACATTAGGAGGATGGGGATGACATCCCTGCTCCCACAGTCTCCCCCTTCTGTTCTTCTTTCTTGCCACTGAGAACCTCAAAGAAAGTCTGAATACTAGATTAGATAGCTAGATAACCATGAAAAGGGGGTTCCAAGGTACAATAGAGAGTGTTGGGCCTGCTCTATACCATTTTTATGTGAGAGGGTTGGAATGATTCCGTTTTTGCAGAGAATTTTGAGATTTCAAATTTTGGTTTTGTTCCTATTTGTGGGACTCCCTCTCCCCAAACTTCAAAACTCTTTGTGAAATGGAATTACTATTCTCAACCGAGCTCTATTGAAAGCCTTGGGTCCGGGCAGTCTGCTCTCGGTGCTGGGAACCCAGGTGCTGGGAACCCAGGAAACTGTGGGAGCTAGAAGTGCCAGGGAGTTGAAAATTTGAGAGCCAGGGTCCCAGACGCTGTGGGTTTGGAAGCCCACGATCCCAGTCAGCCTGCTAGATCGGCTTCCAAGGAGCTGAATGGGTGCACTGTCAAGATAGCAGGCAGGTTTCTAAGGACCCCTGCCTGGCTTCTGGAGGAATTTCATCAAAATGGAACTGTCGCTAAAATAGTTTGATGAATCAGCAAATTCAAATCAAAAATTCGTGCATGAAAGTGTTTCCAACTAGCTGTAGTTGGAATCCCTCAACTTTAGCATAGAAGAGATGGCTGTGCGAGGTACGTGATGTGATTGTCCCTTAGTTACTAACTTGTGGGGCTTTCTTGGCTGTAGGAGGACGATGCTCTTCGTTTATTGTCCTTTGTCCTATTTGGCATCCTGGCCCGCGTGAGCAAAAGAAAATGGAAGGGCTATTTCGCCGAGCAGGTTAGACAGAGCTGGGTCACACTTCTGCTGCACCTGCAAGACCCGAACCCCAGGGTTTCAGTGGTAAGACCGAGAGTGACTTATTTACTAAGCCAAAGGAATCTTCCTCCCAATGCCAGGGGAGATCTGCTATTCCTGCCTGCTGTGGAGGCCCAAATTCTCCCCTCAGTTCATTGCCCTCCTGCTGAGTCAGTTCCCGCCAGGTTGCTCCATGGCTGCCTCACCAGAATCCAAGATAGGTCATGGGTCTGAGCCCGACAGCTCTCTATTCCTGTCTGTCTCTGCACCCCAGGCCCCTGCCTCCCCAGAACAGAAGAGAGACCTGGTGAAGCAGCTTTCATAGGTAGATCTGTTCCAAAAAGACATTGATGCTACCTCCAGGTTGCAGTGGAAGCTCTCCCCTCTATTAGTCATTCCTGCATGTTTTCTGCCAATTACATCCAGATGAATCCCTTTTTATCCTGGAATAGATGAGCAGGCAAGCAGATGAGTTCCCTTTGAATGACCATAGCACTCAGTAGGGAACAATTAAATGGTGTGACACGCTTTCTTTTTTTCAGGAATGCAGAGCTACGTTTCACCTCTGTGTCCCATTTTTGGGACTGAAGAGGCTCCAAACTGCAGTGAATGAACACCTTGATAGCACAGCTGAGCTGAAGCCTGAGGAGCTCCAGGTGGACATTTGCAGACACCTTGTGAGTGAGCTATTGAAGTGTCTGAGATTCTTGACTGGAGTGGCGTGTGGTGGTGTAGAGATGTGTGATGGGTAATGGAAATAACGGTCAGAGTGGGATATATGACTGAGGGTGATGGAAAATGTAAATCTGCCACAGATCCCCATTTTTCCCACGTCCACCCAGTCACCTGTTCTTTCTCTGATTTACCTGTGGCTCGTAAAAGCATGTGCTGGCAGTCAAAGGGCACTTCTAGCCAGAGAGAGCTCATGTGTCCCTGATTTCCTCTAGGCCAAAGAGAATGCCGAGCTGCTGGAGAACTTGTACAAAAGCACCATCACGTACTTCTGTAGCAGCTGGGAAGAGATGCGGGCAGTTGCAGCCAAGTTAGCTGGTGAGAGAAGATGCCCAGTGTCCCTTTTGGTATTCCCATTGAGGGAGAGAGAAGAAAATCCCACTGTGCAGCCATTAATCTCTCTGTGCCTCAGCTTCCCATACATAAATGGGGATGTTAATATCCCTACCTCTCCAGTGTGGTGGTCGGAGGAAATCATGACTTGCTATAAAGTGCTTTGGGATTGCTGCAGGGAAAGCATGGTGCAGTCATTTAGTAGTAAAGGCTGGGACACTGTCTCGTAGGGCATGTTTACACTTGGAACTGGGGGTCTAATTCCCAGCTTGATGAGACATACCCGCACTAGCCCTGAGTGCTAAAAATAGAGAGTAGCTGCGATGGCAGGAGCAGCAGGAAGTTCAAGCACCCCAAGTATGATCCCATCCAAACCCCAAAGTCGATTCTCAAGGTGGCTAGCTCCTCCCACTGCTCGTGCTGCTTTACCTACATTCTAATTTTAGCATGCGAGCGCTGTCCGAGCTAGAGTGGGCCTGTCCCATTGAACTGGGAGTGATCTCCCTCGCTCAAAGTGCAGACCCACCCACAGTGTTGCTCAGTGCTCTTCACTACTACTTCATCATTGGGAGGCATGCAGCCCACCTGCCCTCAGCGCCTGCTGTTTCAGGTTCCTGGCCACACCACCTTGTCAAGGAGGCAAAAGGTTCCTCCGCTTTGGCCCTGTGCCCTCTTCTCCCAAGCATACCCAGGTGAGACAGGCAGGCGTTGTGCCCTAAGTCTCACCTATCAGTCACCTTGTGGGATCCCTGCTTAGAACTCACTTATTCCTGGCCCCAGTCCTTTGCTCAGACCACTAGACCAAGACACTAGCTTAGCATGTCTCCAATAACTGACAGCAGTGGCAAGAGGAACACAGACTCTTTAAAGCAAATGGGTTTTGTGTAAACATTCTTAAAATAAAAAGTCTTTCTCATTCTCTTCAGTGCGGACTCTAAACTGCACTAGCATCCTCTTGCCCACAGCTCACCTTTAGGCCCACAGTAGGAGAGGCCAAAGACCTGTCTAGGGGCTGCTAATATCACTTTGCACTCAACAAGGGAAGGTTTTATTGTTGTTGTTTGTTTTCCATTGTGTATTTAGGCATCATCCTGGAACACACAGACAGGCAGCGTATGAAATGGCTGGACCTGGAACATCTGCTGATGTGTAAGTAATAAATACAGCTGAAGTTCTGCTCATCCATGAGTTCTAAAGGAATTTAGCTGACTAGCAGCTGTAACCGATAGCACTGGTGCAAAGTGCATCAGCCACACGTCAAAGGACAAATTCACTCTTGCCCAGTAGAAAGTCAGCTTTAATTTCCCCTGAAGGAGGAAGCTGCAGAGGGTGTGATGTGAGTCCGTGCATCTCCTGGTTGTCCTGGCAAGGCCCCCTCCGCAGCCAGTGCTATCCACTCTTTGGGCTTTATTGGCTCTCTGAGGACTCCCCAGGTGAGGAGAAATTGTAGCCACTTTCTGCTGCCCCAAATTTCCCACCAGCAATTTTTCTTCCAGTAGGTGCCCTGCATCCTGCACAAAGCAGCTTGGACCTGGCCTCTGTTCAATTCCAGGGTTATTGGAGCTCAGACAGTGGCTCCTGAATAGAGATGGAAAATAAACTTAAAAGTGGAAGCTATTGAAACAATGGACCTTCTTCCATTTACAGCAGAGTGGATGACTTTCTGGTCGAGTCAGGGTCTCCCCGCTTGTTGGGAGCATGGAAGGGAGCCAATGGAGGAAGCTCAAGCTTTCTTTGTATTGGAGAGCTTCTGTAGCGTGGTATTCAGAGGTAGTAAGTCTCCAGCTATTTCCGGCACAGGTGACAATATGAAAAGTGAGGCATATTCATCTCTCATGTATTTTGCACCCCAATAGAAGGACTGAGCCTAGTTTCACATTTTACCATGTGATCATTCTGCTCTGGTACTTGAAGATTCTGTGATCACGCTTAGCTGTGATTTGACAGTCTGTATACAAACATGTTGTCCTGTGTTATTTCAGCTCTCCAGGTCCTCAAGAAAGACCCAAGTCCCTCTGTCCAGCTGGTGGCAACGGAGGTCATAACTGACATCTGTCCTGGCCGAGTGCTTGGGGACTGAAGTGGAATGGAGACAAACAGAAGAAGGCGCTCCAGTAGTATAAGGGCCCTACCGTCAATCAAACATTAACCCCACCCTTGGCCCTCGTAAACCTTGCCCACCGGTCACTGGAAGTCCCAAGCCATGAGGTATTACTTCCAGGGTCAAGGCGGACAAATGACCGGAAGCAAGGTGTGTCATGTGACCCCTCTAAGAACTCCTCCCATTGTCCTCTACCAATCGGGATGGGTTTCGCCCTGATAGGAACGCCCCAAGAGAAGATTTGACCAATCAGGGGGAGTTCCGGGGCAGGATGACCTGTCTGGAAGTGGTTTGTGTGACCCCTCTAAGAATTCCTCCCACCACCCTCTACCAATCAGGAGGGGTTTCAGCCACTGGAAACCACCCCGAGAGGAGGTTTGACCAATCATGGGGAGTTCCGGGGTGGGGTGATCTGTCTGGAAGTGGTTTGTGTGACCCCTCTAAGAATTCCTCCCACCGCCCTCTACCAGTCAGGAGGGGTTTCAGCCACTGGAAACCACCCCGAGAGGAGGTTTGACCAATCACGGGGAGTTCCGGGGTGGAGTGATCTGTCTGCAAGTGGTTTGTGTGACCCCTCTAAGAATTCCTCCCACCGCCCTCTACCAATCAGGAGGGGTTTCAGCCACTGGGGACCACCCCGAGAGGAGGTTTGACCAATCATGGGGAGTTCCGGGATGGGGTGATCTGTCTGGAAGTGGTTTGTGTGACCCCTCTAAGAATTCCTCCCACCGCCCTCTACCAATCAGGAGGGGTTTCAGCCACTGGGGACCACCCCGAGAGGAGATTTGACCAACTGGGGGGAGTTCCGGGGTGGGGTGACCCGTCTGGAAGTGCTTCGTGTGACCCCTCTAAGAACTCCTCCCACCACCTTCTACCAATCGCGATGGGTTTCGGCTGCAGAGGACCTCCCCGAGAAGAGATTTGACCAAAATGGGGCAGGTTCTCGGATTGGGTGAACCGTCCAGAAGAGGGTCATGTGACCCCTCTAAGAACTCCTCCCAACGCCCTCTGCCAATCAGAGTGCAGCACCATCACCCCATAAGTCCCAGCGCTGGGCAGAGGAAGCCATCTCTTACCAAGAAGACATGTTTTAGAAATTGTGGAAAGGCTGAGAGGAAACATGGCCTCCTTTACCACCCCTGTGAGACCTTCAGATTTTGTTTTAGCTCCGAGGACCTTTGGAGTTGTGGGGAGAAAGCGCTACAGCAGTTACAGTTCCGAGGAGGGCCCTTTGACTCAACCGTTGATGGCTACGTCGGAACCTGACCCCAAAATCCAAACCTTTGTGAGGCACCCCAGTGAGTGTGACAGCCTCTCATTGTCCATGCCCTAAAGTTGGAAGGCGATTGTGGCTTGGGGGAGTCACAAGGTGAACGGGAAAGATGGCGCTCAGGTAAATGAATGATTAAGAAGCGACTGTCGATCATGGGGGTGTAATGGGGTTTGGAATCGACCTGGCATTGCATAAATCTAAAAACAGGCAGTGGGGTGCTTACACTGTTTTTTGTCTGAAAATCTCTCAACAGCTCGACGATGCCTTTCTAGAGGCCTTTGAGAAGTTGCACATCGGTAGCCCTGTGGGAGTAAATCCATCACGCATCAGTTGTTTTTGCTCCTGTCTGAGACCCAGATCTCAAGAGGAAAATCCAGAAAAGGACAAAAATGGAAGAATGAACCAGCTCAGACTCCCTCATGGTAGGGGTCATGGCGTCCTTTGTTTCAGGCGGCTGTAAAAGATTGTGTTAAACCAGGCGATTAATAAAACTTATTTAAATGTGTCAGAATGAACGTGTCCCCCTCCATACTTGTGTTCGTAAAAGACGGTCCCAGGAAGAGTCATGTCTCCACAGACGGCTCTGTTAAAGAAAATCTGTTAAACCCCCAGGAAAGTTGGGGGCTTTGACGGGGTCAATCTTCTTTTTCAAGTGGCCAAAAAGCATCATAAAACTTTAAATAGAAGACAGGTAGGAGCTTGGCTTTCACACCAGGATGCTTACACTTGACACAAACCAGCTCGAATACGTTTTAAAAGAACCAAGACCGTTCTTTCAGATGTGGACGCGCAATGGCAGGCAGATTTGGTCCGTATGCACTGGTTCTCCAAACACAACAGCGGTTTTAAGTACATCTTAACAGTGATAGACGTTCTATCCAAATATGCCTGGGCCTTAGGCCTAAAAGACAAGATGAGTGGTGAGGTATCCAAGGCCTTTAAAGCTATTTTTAGCCAAGGTCGCGTGCCTCAAAAATGACAAACTAATCGGTGGAAAGAATTTTGAAACAGACCTTTTAGCAGATTGTTGAAACGGCACAGCGTTAACGCTTTTTGTTACTGATAATGAAGTCAAAGCAGGGGTTGTGGAGCGATTTAACAGAACTTGAAAAAGATGCGGAGGATGTGGCGATATTTTACAGCCCATAACGCCTTTCGCCACCTTGACCTGTTACCTGACTTTATGAAGAGTTACAACCAGAGCTTTTACAGAACTCTACGTACCAGACCCGCTGATGTTAACCCTTCCAATTCTCTGAAGATATGGAAACTGGTTGATAGAGATGGTTTTAAAATAAAACCGGCTGTTGCCCCCTTTAGAAAAGGCGACCACGTGAGACTCTCTAAAACCAAAGGAGCTTTTGAAAAAGGTTGTGAACAGACGTTTACCAATGAGATATTTATAGTGGATGAAGCCTTAACCAGGAGCCCGAGACCTGTATACCGATTAAAAGATTACGAGGGTGAGACAGTTACTGGAACTTTTTACCCTGAAGATTTACAAAAAGTAAACCCCAAAGGAGACAGGATTTGCCAGATCGAAAAAGTTCTAGCGGAGAAAGGAAAAGGGAGAAAAAAGCAGCTACTGGTGAAATGGTTTGCCGGGGGGACGGGGATGATAAGTTTACCAGCTGGGTGGAAGCGTCTCAATTCTGACGTTTAGACACAAACAAACAAAAAGATTCCTCCTGCAAAGACTGAGGGAGAGAAAAATGAGCGACGGCAGGTGTTACATGACTTTGCCCAGCAATGCCAGCTCTGCAGTTTTTCCTCAAAACACCAGCTCGAACTTTACAATACAGATCTCCCTTCTCCATCTTTTTCATAATCTCTTTTCTGTAGAGGATACAAGGCTGTCTCAAAATTTTGACATCCTGCTGACAGTAATACACGAGCTCTTTCTGCAAGTCAAACGTCTCCTACCTGTGGGCCTGCTACCAGTCGAGAAACTCTGCTTTTTCCCTGGGCATCATGCTTTCTACACCATAGTGCTCCACATGGGGCATAGGCCCCACGTCATTTTGATTTTCTAAAGTGTTCAAAAAAGTGGAAAATACCCTTTGCACCCTTCAAACCCCATCACCTGCGGGAGCTTACCAAGCTTCATGGGCAAGAAGTTTAAAGAGTCTTTAAAACGAATGCCCAGGACCTTACACACATAACTTTACTACCCTGAGTGATCAGTTTTAGGCACATCTTTTTCTTCAGTAACTGTCTAATGATGAAGTATGCATCGTAACCTTTGGAATTGTGCGCCTGGAACGTGTAGACCCGGAACTCTTTGCCAATAAAGGTCTGAACAAACACAGAAAGACACTCATCACCCTTAAATTCCCAGGACTTTTCCGGCTTGAGGGACATAGCAAAAATGTAATTGGGAGTGTGCAACCCAGTCTCCTATGTGTATTCAGAATCATAACAAATACAGTTTTCTGAGGATTCGGGCTTTCTAAGTCTGTCCATAAAACCGAGGTGACTGTCTACATCACCAGCGATCAAAGCCTGACCCCGCTTATAGCGCCTCCCTTTACACCTGTGCCGCTTGTCCACGTAAGACTGACCCTTATCGCACAAGGTTTTAGACTGGCATTCAACTTGTTCTGTCGACGCCCAGTCGATGTGTCTGTCTAAACGCTCTCTGGACTGACAATACAGTCTACAGCGAGGAGACCTCAGCTGCACATCCACGCTGTCTGAGCATGTTATGCTCAAGCAGAGGCAGCAGCTGGACCTGCAAGAGTGGCCGTGACTGTGCACCGTGGGGCAAAACTCACCGTAATTTTTTGCTCCAAACAACTTTTTCACAACCAGAACCCCCTAGTAATGCTCATCGTGCAACAGGATGAAATAAGTCTTGGGGTAAACTGCCCCCCCTGTTTTAAAAAAGCCCTAATCTTTTTTTCATCTGACCAGCCCAGTTTCTCATGCAACTTTCTCGCCCCCGCTAATGATTCCGCGTCCGTAGGTTTATGGTCGGACATGACAGCCAAGAGTCCACGCGCAAAACACAGATGGGTACCCGTGTAAGTCAGGTCTACTAAACATTGTCTCTTTTTTATGGATGATTTGACTACTGAGGATAGAATTTAAAACTCTATGAGCGGTCCCCACCCCTGTTTTTTTACAACTGTCACAACGAGGTGCAATGTCCCATTGACATGCAACTCTATTGCTCTGTGGCAGCTTTGAGGTCTGATTGAAGAAATCCTCAGCAGACAGCTCATCCCTAGTTCTTCAGACCAAAAACAACGGCTTAGTTAAATTACAGCTCTCTAAATGTAACTGAACATAATCATCAGGGCCTACCCTACCATTAACGTCATCGAGAACTAACTGTATCCCCCTGTGTATGGCTTCAACAACTTGCTGAGCTGAATTTATTCGCTCAAGATTGACAAAATGAAATTCCTCACAATACACCGACCCCCCAAATCTAGATAATTCACGTTGCCAACTTCTCACTCTCTCCATACACACCTCTGCATTTTCAGGGTTACTTGGGGGTTCCTCTACGGGACCATCAGCGGCATCTTCTACATCAGATGCTATTTGAGAGTCAGACTCCGAGGCGCCTCCGTGAGGGTCATCGGGAGAAGATGGGGACCCATCATTCTAGAGAGCCCTCTGGGGAATTTTCTAAACCAGACTCTGTGTGAGAGTCTGATTCCACCTCCCCATTTTCAGACATGCCAGTTTGAGAGCCTCCAGTCGAGGGCATCTCTTTTTGTCCCCCCTCCCCATTACCTCTTTAGCTCTTTTTAAAATTTTTACAGTGATCCTGGCCTGGAACTTTTTGGCAGCCATTTTGTTTGTCCACCAAGCGCTATCCCCCCTTTTGTTTACACCTGAGCTGATGTGTATCCTTGCGGGTGCCCCTTTCCACAACTAGTCACGCCTGCGCAGAGCCAAAAATTGAAGTATTTTTCAAAAAGTCACCCACCAAAGCTTTTGCTTTGTTGATGTGCTTTCCAGCCCTCCGTTCTTTTAGACCCCCTGAAGATACACCATTCACCGGTATTCTGAACGAAGCATCATATTTTCCCCAAACCTTTTTTAGAATACCATTCTTTTAGAACCCCCGAGGATACAACGTCCCTCAGTCTTCTGAACGAAGCATCGTAGGTGGGCGTTTTCACTCACCGTTTTCTCAGGGCTTGGTGTGGAGGTGGCCGCTGAGGAACTGGCGTTGTGTTTGCGTGGTTGGTTTTCACCAGAGTTTTTTGTTTTGTCCTTGGCTTTGACGTAATTGAGGTTTGGACTGCCCTGATGCTTCATCTGCACTCTTGTGCTGTTTTGAGTTGTTAAAGGTCTCAAAGCAGATTTCTGGTTCTTTGGCTGGTCTGGTGGAGGTGTCCCTGTAGCTTTGACTACAGCATTGTCAGGAGAACTGCACATACCCGATTAGGGGGGAAGGGACATATTACAAAACTTAACTTTACCATCTTTCTCACCCACACCGATGTATTTACTTAAAATACAAAACCTCATAACCTCACAAACACAATATATTTACTGGGCTTCATCCATCCATCTGGGGAATTTTTCTTTTCAGCTGTCTCTTTTCTTTTTCTTTTAAGCTTGTTTACGCTCTGGTCTAAGGGTCTCTCATGTTTTCACCGTACGGTGGAGCAGACAATATGATGATGATGATTATTATTATTATTATAAATCACATGAAACTGTCTTGTAAAGTTAAAAATAAAATATTCATTAGGGTGTTTTTCTATTTAAAAAGTCAGAGCTTTCAAACAAAATAATCCATTTCAGGCTGCACAACAAACAGGAGTTTTGAGTTCATTTCTACCACTTTAAAACAAAAAACAACAAACCCGCAAACATTTTTTTTTAAATACACCTCATTTTGCAAAATAAAAACCAAACTGCTTTTAAAATCAACTTTTAAAATCCAGTTTAAAACACGTTTTGCACAGTAAAAAAACACCCTGTTAGTTTGAAACACACCATTACTATCAGTTTGCAGCCATATACTTTAAAAAAAAAACACCTATGTTTTTTTTACACAGAGAGAGAGAGAGAGAGAGAGTTTAAAACACAAAAAGAAAATGAGTACTTGTGGCACCTTAGCAACTAACCAATTTATTTGAGCATAAGCTTTCGTGAGCTACAGCTCACTTCATCGGATGCATGCAGTGGAAAATACAGAAGATGTTTTTATACACACAAACCATGACAAAATGAGTGTTTATCACTACAAAGGGTTTTCTCTCCCCACACCCTACTCTCCTGCTGGTAATAGCTTATCTAAAGTGATCACTCTCCTTACAATGTGTATGATAATCAAGGTGGGCCATTTCCAGCACAAATCCAGGTTTTCTCCCTCCCCCCCCAAAGAAAAACAAACCCACTCTCCTGTTGGTAATAGCTTATCTAAAGTGATCACTTACATTGTAAAGAAACCTGGATTTGTGCTGGAAATGGCCCACATTGATTATTAATGTGTGTGGTGGGGTTTTTTGGTTGGTTGTTTTGGTTTTTTTTTTTTGGTAAATATAGTATTTTAAACTTTTAATGGCTTTGAGTTGCTAGAAAGAGTGACCCATAGCATTCAAAACCACTCCTGGGTCATATTTAAACTGTCCAGTGGAGTTCTGCCAGTTCCTGGGTCCTTTAAACTGTCCAGTAGAGTTCTGCCAACTCCAGGGATTATATTTAAACTGCCCAATAGCATCTGCAAATTCCTGAGGTTTTATTTCATTTCATATTAATCCGAACTCACCCACCCACCTCCCTTACTATGGGTGCACACCCATCAAATTTATCCCTATAGCAACAAGGGTAAGGAATCACAGTTACCTTCACTATTCAGTGGGGGTGTGGTTAAAACCATTCAGTTCAACAGGATGAGTCAACTCTGTTGTACTCAAACACATGTCTGAACCATCCCTGTTTTGTTTTCGTGTTGTAAGCAGAGGCAGGATGAGCTCTACCCTGACATCTGGTGGTGAGTTGTGGAAAAGGACTTCAGGAGCTGATCTCGTTTGCACAGGCACACCCACCCCGCCTAGCATGAGCCCACAGGAGCCCAAACGGTCACTTTGGCTGCTGTGGGATCCCCAGTGTCTCTGTTATTGGGGCAGGAAGAATAAAGTGTCGTTATCCTGATTATGTGAATCAAGGACAGTGGAACTGTACTTGGCCTTTTATGACGGAGGGACTCACCATCAACTAAGTAGCACTTGCTAGGCAAGGGACAAGGATTGCAAAAGCCAGTGAATTGAGAGAGTTTGAGGATGGAGGTTTGTGCCTAGTGGTGTGAGCCCCCTTCTGAGAGTCCCATATACCAATTGCACCTTCTCTCCATTATGTAATATCAGAGAGAATTTTAATTCTATTAGGAGTTTGGTTACAGACTGCAGATCTGAATTCACTTTGGGTTCATGGTGCCCCAGCTCTGAGGCCCACTACTACTTAACACAGTATTCAGTGATTTCAACTTGTCGTAGGGGAGCTTCAGTGCCCCACTGGTGGGGGCTTGACCTGGTTTTGCATTGTGTTACTGGAATGGAACTCCTAGATACTGAACCTAGACCCTGTTGTTGCCAACTCTGATGGGCAGAAGGGTTACACTGTAAACACATTTCTAGGATTTGTTCCCCTCCCACTTCACAGCTTGTTGCTGTAAATGGGTCTCTTTTACACAAAGACACAAGACCTAGGTTCTCACAAACCATTTTTTTTCAATTTAAAAGTCATACAGCTTCTTGAAAACAAACCCAGATCTCCATTAAAACTTTTAGCTCACTTAAGGGCCAGAGACCTTCTAACAGAAACACAGATAATCACAAAGCCCTTTTCATTCGATTTTTTTAAATGTACAGCGACCAAGTTTGATATTGCATGTTTGTCCCCTCATCATTCTCTCAATTAATCCTTTTAGATTTCTTACAAATAGTCTTTTTCTTAAGCAGGGTTCTGTCAGTTTTTGTGTGGACCAGACGGTCAATGTAACGCTGTAAGCAGGCATCTTCCATTTTGGACATTTTCTTTAAAACACGGTCAGGGTCTCCACTGAATTGCACAGCATTTCTCAAGGTCACCGCTTGCGCTAAATGTTCTTGGGTTAGGCACAGACGTTGCATAACATAACCTATGGCAATAATAGTGTTCAATAAGCTTTCCAAACACAGCTCAGCACACAGGCCCCAGAGCTTGCAGTTTCTATCCATTGAAGTCCAAGTCACACAGGCATGGTGCCATTGGGCTGGGGCATTTATGACACAGCCCTCACCATTTTCAAAAAGCTTTTCCCCAAGACAGTGATGAAGAACAGCATAAACAGCAACGCGTACAATAGTCCGCATAACATTTTTACGCTCGTGACGTGGCACTGGCTCAGCGAGTTCCTTGCCAAGCCTCTCCTAAACTCCTCATAGCCGTCCTCCTCGGAGTCATCTTCAACAATTTCTAGCGGCGTTGAGCAAAAACAAGGCGGGCCTGGTTCACCTTCGCTGTTTGATGCAACGCCGTCCAGGGCCTCCGGGTCCTCTAGAAAGGCATCGTCAAGCTGTCGAGAGATTTTCAGACAAGAAACAAGCGTAAGTTCCCACTGCTTGTTTTTAGATTTACACAACCCCTGGTTCCTAACCCCATTACACCCAATCATCGACCGTCGCTTCTTAATCATTCATTTACCTGAGCTACGTCTTTTCCATTCACCTTGTCTGCCAGTGCCTCCCCCATGCCATGATGGCCTTCCTCCTCCAGGGTGGCGGATGACGAGAGGCCACCATGCTCATGGGGGTGTCTCATGAGCAGTTGGGCTTCAGGGTCGGATTCTGGCATATCCATCAATGGCTGGGCCAAAGGAATCCCCTTGGCTTCTCTCTCATCCTCTTCAGAACTGTCGCTGCTGTAGCGCTTTCTCCACACAACTCCAAAGGTCCTCGGGGCTAAAACAAAGTCTGAAGGTCTCACAGGAGTGGTAAAGGAGTCCACGTTTCCTCTCAGCCTTTCCACAATTTCTGAAACACGTCTTCTTGGTAAGAGATGGCCTCCTCTTCCCAGCGCTGGGACTTATGAGGTGATGGTGCTGCACTCTGATTGGCAGAGGACGTTGGAAGGGGTCCTTAGAGGGGTCACACGACCCTCTTCTGGGCGGTTGACCCCGTCCCAGAACCCACCCTATTTTGGTCGAATCTCCTTTCGGGGCTGTCCTCTGTGGCCAAAACCCATCGCGATTGGTAGAGGGTGGTGGGAGGAGTTCTTAGAGGGGTCACACGAGCCACTTCCTGACGGGTCACCCCGCCCCAGAATTCCCCCCAATTGGACAAATCTCCTCTCGGGGTGGTGTCCAGCGGCTGAAACCCTTCCTGATTGGTATAGGGCAGTGGGAGGAGTTCTTAGAGGGGTCACACAAACCCCGGAACTCCCCCTGATTGGTCAAATCTTCTCTCGAGTCGTTCCTGTCAGGGCAAAATCCATCCTGATCAGCAGAGGACAGTGGGAGGAGTTCTTACAGGGGTCACATGACACACCTTGCTTCCAGACATGTGTCCGCCTTGACCCTGGAAGTAATACTCCCATGAGGTGGGACTTCCAGTGACCTGTGTGCAGGGCTTACAGTGTCAAGGGGTGGGGTTAACGTTTGATTGATGGTAGGGCCTTTATACTTCTCGCTCCTGTGACCCAAAATTGGAACAAGAGAGACTATAATACTGGAGAGAAAGAAAGGAATGTTTTAAATGTTTTAAATCCTTGTACTGTGCTGTAAATTCTTTTCCCCAAATTAATTCAAAACATTCATTTGTATTTTTTATTTTTCTATTTATTTTGTTGTTTTATAACACAATACAGTAACTATAATACTGGCCAGTATTATACTTTTATAAATAGAATACAACAACCATAATACTGGCCCGTATTAGCCATTCTCCTACTGCTCAGATGCTGTAAGGGAGAGAAGGATCAGGCCCTGTAAAGTAGGCTGGGTTGATTTTTTATGATTCGAAGTGTTTTTATTACACATCAGGACATCTAGTCATTCTGATTTAATTGGGGATTGGTCCTGCTTTTGAGCAGGGGGTTGGACTAGATGACCTCCTGAGGTCCCTTCCAACCCTGATATTCTATGCAGCCTCTGGACAAGCTCAGTGATAAGCATGTACATTACACTGCTTGCTCAGGGGTCATTACTATAGAAACAGCCAAGTACTGGCCCAGATCCTCAAATACACCTGAGCTTTAGACTCTGGGTTGTTCTAACTTACTCTGTCTTGTAAGAGCCATTGCTGTACGGGAGATTGCTGTAGCACCGGGGTCGGTAACGTTTGGCACGCAGCCCCCAGGGTAAGCCCCCTGGTGGGCCGGGCCAGTTTCTTTAACAGCCGCGTCCGCAGGTTTGGCCGACCGCGGATCCCACTGGCCGCGGTTCCCCACTGCAGGCCAACGGGGGCTGCAGGAAGCCGTGGCCAGCACATCCCTCGCCCTGCGCTGCTTCTCGCAGTAAAACAGAAGGTTTGTTAGATGACAGGAACATGGTCTAATACAGAGCTTGTAGGTGCAGAGAACTGGACCCTTCAGCTGGGGGGTCCATTTTGGGGGGCAGTGAGCCAGACAACCACGTCTGCCCTTCACTCCATGTCCCAGCCAGCCCCAGACTGAAACTCCCTCCAGCCCCTCCTCCTCTGGGCTTTGTCCCTTTACCCGGCCAGGAGGGCACCTGATTCCTTTGTTCTCCAACCCCTTTAGCTCTCACCTTGCAGGGGGGAAGGGCCCAGGCCATCAGTTGCCAGGAAACAGGGTGTCGGCCATTCTCTGTGTCCAGACCCCTGCACACACCTGCCCTCTAGGGCTCTGCAACGATCATACACCCTTACCCCACCACCTAGATACTTAAGAACTGCCTAGGGGAAACCGAGGAACCACGCACTATTCAGAGGAAACATTAAGAACAGTCCCCCTTCGTCACACTGGGTATGAGATTTTGCTATTTGTGCAGGGAGCTGGGAGCCCCAGGGCGCCCTGTTTAACCCTGGGACTTGGTGCCTCTCCAAGAGGCCCTGCAATGAGTGTTGGACTGAAACCCAGCCAGCTTGGTTTACATCCGGCCCACAACAGCGTCAGATGGAGCGAACGGGCAAAAGTGAAAGCAGAGCCTCTCCCCAAGCCCCTGGGAAAGACCGACCTGCCTTGCGGGGCGGGTGTGCAATTCCTAGCTTCTCCCTCCCTCCCGGCTGCTGTTAACGGGAGGCAAACAGAGACTGCAATAAACCCCTCTGGTAGGAACGAGCCTGCGCCGCTGGGGAACGGAGCCACCCGGAGCGGATTAAAAGCCCTAGTCCCAGAGCCAGGGCAAGCGCTCTCCTCTGGACAGCGGTTGGGGACGTCATACAGGGCGGCTTTTGGGCCCAGAGTTCTCTTCCTGGCGCTTCAGCTGCTAGTTACCTAGGGCCTCCTCTTCTGCAGCGCTGAGTCCCACAGCTGCACTGAAGTCACTGGGGCAGATCCACTGCTCGTGTCAGTGACCACGGCTCCAGGAACGGGGCTGGAGATGTGCTGTGCCCCTGAACAGGGCTGGGAAAAACTGCCCCAGCTGAGGTCTGCCCCGGTGGGAGCTGTGGGGAGCCCAGTGTACTGGAAGCTGCTGCTGCCCCGGGGTTTGTGATGGAGAATGTGGGGTGACGGGAGGGGGGCAATTCAGCACAAACAGCTCCTTTCGATTTCCTCCCAGCCACCCCAGCATGCCTGGGGACTCCCCTCCCAATCAATCAAAGCCCAAGACGGGGATCTGAAGCTCGACATGAAGTTATTCCTCCGCCAGCTGATGTAACCCACGCACCTTCTGGGTGTGGTGTTGTGTCCCATCGAGTGGCACCAAGACCATTCGAGAGAGAGATAAGATGAGTCTGCTCTGCAGCCGTCGCGAACAGCCAGGGGGCTTTTAGCTCACGCGATAGAGGCTCATGCACTAAGCTCCAGAGGCCCCAGGTTTGATCCCCATCCGCCGACGACCAGGGTCTGTGGGTGTGACGCTGGCGTGGCTGGCAAGGGGCAGCAGGAAGGGTTTCCATTGAGCATTAAGGGAAAGGAACTTGCTGGCTGTGGCACGGTGCAGCCGGCTGGTTGGCACACCGGGAAAGGAAGATGGAGGAGAGCTCCAGCCCTGGCTGGTTCCCAGCTCTTGTCTTGGCCTTGTAAAAGGCTGACAGACGTAGTGCGAGGTTTGAAAGCGAACACACCGTGTTCTGGGCCTGGAGCAGCGGCTGGGAAGCGTTCCCAAAACACAGACAGCTTGATGCCAGCCTTCCCTGGCTGCATGAAGCTATCCTCCAGAACCATGCCACCAAGGGCCCAGTCCTGCAGCGGGACAGCCGGAGGGTTGGTGTCGCTATCCTCCTGTTCTACAGAGGGGGAAACTGAGGCACAGAGCTGGGCCACGTCAGGGCGCGGCTGGGGATGGAGCCCGTCAGATCCTCACTTGCTGCTATGAGGCGCTAGCCCTTGTGTCTGTGCCAGGTATAAACCCAGGCCCCTTGTGCAGGCCCAGCCGTCCGTCCCCTGGCGGGCAGCAGGGCCCATGCGGGAGCCCCCACGCAGCCCCCCACCGCCCTCGGCTGCAAAGCAGCCCCAGCCCCACGGCTGGCCCAAAGGAAACACCTCCACGGTCTTTCCAGGTGCCACCCAGTCTCCCGGCGCCTGCAGGAAGGTTTGGGGTAATCACGCACACGCTGGGTCTCCCAGTCACCAACGCTTTGCCCGGAGCCTGGCTCGGAGGGAAGCGCAGACCCAGTCCAGCCAGCCTTGACGTCCCTTTCCGCGGAGCTGGGAACGTGCCTGGAGCTGCCAGCCCAGTCCTGTCTACTCAGGGAATGGCTTGCTGCTGCTCTTTCCCGGGTCTCCTCCTCCCTCCCCAGCCCTGGAGCCAGACGAACACCCACACACAGGCCTACTGTGCCCATGGCTGTACAGCGGCTGCAGGGCTGCAGCCATCGCGTCCTGGACATATTCAAGGGGAGCCCGATGGGATTGGCCAGGCAAGGAGGGCATGAGCCCTGCCCAGCTAGGATGGGGCACCGTCCCCAGGCTGCTGCATCAAAGCCAGCCCTGGCTAGGAGCGATTCTGTAACCCAGGAGAGATTCTGCAACCATCCGCCTGCTGGAGAAAGACATCAAGGTGAACTTGTCCCAGCTTGGAACTCCCTGTAGCCAATGGGATACATTTGGGTTAGGAAAAAGAAAAGGAGTCCTTGTGGCACCTTAGAGACTAACCAATTTATTTGAGCATAAGCTCCCAGTGCCAGCTGTGCCAGGGCCCCCAAGACCTTTGGGCCTGGATTGGGGGGATCATGACTCGGGCGGAGCTGGGACCCAGGGACAGGTGAGGCTGCACCAGGCTTGCAGAAGAGCTCATCCTGCAGAGACCTGCATGCAGACCCTGCTTGTTTGGGGAGATTGTTTGGGACAGAGCAGGGTGACTTGGGGGGCTTACAGCAGGGTGGGGGGAAGGCAGTGGGGGTAGCAGGGAGGGGGAGAGGTTTACAGTAACTGCAAGCTGTATACACTGCATGGGTGGGGGGGTCAGGGGTGATTTGGGGTGGGGCAGTGGGAGGCAGGAGGTGCGGGTGGGTGACACCCCCATGCAGCGGCAGTGCCCCCTGTAGGCAGTATGGGTGCATCCAATGGGCCCTAGAGCAAATATTGTCTAAAGATCGGAGTTCACCAAACCCAGGCTGAGCCAGCCCTGTCCCAAACTGCCCATCCCTTGTGGGTGTGGACTGCAGCCTGGTGCCCCCTGCCCTGGGCCTGGCCATGCTGGGGGCTGAGTGATCCCAGAATGATGCCCAGTGCACACCCCTTCTCCCGGGCAGGGACCCAGCATCTCGTCCCCCAGCCCTCCCCAGAGTCGTCCCCCAACCTCCAGGGCTGGGCGGGGGGTGGGGAAGGCGACCGGCCTGAGCCAAGTTCACAATTATGCAACCAACCAGCCCGTGTGATGCTGCTTATCATCTTACCGCGCAGCCCAAAGCCGGCTCACCCGCCACTTTCGTGGCATTTTGTTGCCTGAAATTAAATCTCATTTCCTAATTACGGGGTGGACTCAGGCTGCTGGGCAGGGCTGGGCTGGGCTGGGCTTTAAGAAGAGGGCAGCGTAGTGTGATCAGCATCAGTCACAGAGACAGCCTGTTGGAGAACCCGCCCCCCCAAAGCCCGAGACCCCCCTCACCACAGCCAGCCCCCCAGGCTGCATCTAACGAGACCCACTCACCTCCCTCTGCCCTGCAGGAAACTCAGCCTGGCTGGTTCCTACAGGGCCCATCCAGCCCAGTATCCCCTCTCTCTGCTGTGAGTGAACGTCAGGCCCTGCCCACTTGCACGTTCCCAGAATCTGGCCAGCCCAGCGCTGATCGTGCAGAAACGCGCAGTCCTGGACAGTGCTCGGCACAAAGGACTCACACAAACACATTCCAGAAGCGTGGTACAAAAACCACAACATCAAGAATGGCACAAAAACATTCCCCAAGGATAACAGGAACACACTGAGCCCTCCTAAAAGATAAGGTCAAATAGCAACGTAATAAATACAAATGTTTTAATCAAACCAACATGTACAAAAACGTGGGCAATAACTAGCCAGGTCAGAGGGCAGTATCTAAGTCAGAGGGGCAGCTTGTTTGTATCAGGGTATCTCTGAGAGAATGTGTTGGTCCAGCCAAGGGGGAAATGGAAAGTCCTGCCATTCACTGAGCTGCGTCCATTGTCACAGGCATACATGTCTTAGTATCCTCGTAGAGTCTGCCAGGTGCCTGGAGCCTGCGCCATGCACTGCTCTCTCAGAAGAGAAAAAAGGAGCTGTCTCCAAGAGCTCTTGTGATGAAAGCTCTGGACTGGGACTCAGGACGTCTGGGGTCCGTTCCTGGCTCTGCCACAAACTCCATCTGTGATACTGGGCATTTCATGTGGGACCAAATTCCCAAAAGTATTCAGCACCAAGCAGCCTCCATTAGGGGAATGTGAGCATCGGATGCGAATGGACCGCCAGCTGGGGGAGGCTAGCCCCCAACCCTGCCCCTTCCGGCTGAGGCCCCACCCCTTCCATCCCCTCACCACAGCCCTGAGCCCCCCACCGCAGCAAAGGAAACCAACCACCCACACTCAAGTGTCACTGTGCATTCCAACCAACCAACCACACTCAAGTGTCACTGTGCATTCTCCAAGGCAGTTTCTTCTCTTTCTTTGTTCGGTGCTTTTATTTTCTATCCATTCAACCAGGAGCAGATTTTCAGGTAAAACCAATATTGGAAAGTGTGGCAAACTGAGAGAGGGACGGAACCAAAATTCAAAATGATTTAGAGCGAATGAGAAATTCTACACTGGAGCAAATTTAGCCACCTATTGGACTGCGTACATGGATGGGTCCACATATTGAAATGTATTTAGGTTCCTCACATCTATTGATTTCAGTGCGAGTTAGGAGCCTAAATACCTTTGAGGATCTTGTCCATGTCATCACAGCACCCACCTGGTCAGCAGCAGTTTATGTGCTATGTCACAGTCACAGCGATGTCATAATAGTGCTTGCATCATCTGAACTGGCTATCCTGGACAGGACAGGACAGCCTGAGAGGCCAGCTGCCTATCAGTACTGGAACTCTTTGGAGAAAGGACTGGAGGAAGTGTTGAGGAAAGATTAAAACATGAATAAATTTGTGAGTGAGCAGGAGGTAACTGACAGAGGTAAGGGTCAGCATTGTATTCTCTATATCCATTCTATATTCACACACACATGTAGAAAGCATAGGCATACAGATTAGCTGTAATGTTCTCCTTTTGTATGAGCAGAACCTCAGCTGCTGAAAACCAGTCTCCCTCTGTTGACTTCCTTGTAGCTGTGTTGATTTACACCAGTTGAGGCGTTGGCCTACAGCCTCTGGACCTGGAAACTTTCCTGAGAATCTGAGTTTCTAGGGAATGTTATGGGGGAGGCCTTCCTTCTTTTCTCCCAGTTGTTTTATGTTTGTTATGGGCCCTCATTTTGTGTCTTCTGCATCCATGGAGCCAACTCCATCAGAGAGAGGGGAAATTAGAACAAAAAAGGCAGAAGGACTTCTCCTCTAGCTGTCTAAATGAAGCTCTGCTAATATCTTAAATGCAAGAGAACAAAGCATGGGGGGTCACATTTCTTAGCAACACTAGTGCTCCTCATCCCACACGGATGGGCAGTGTAGGTTACAGATATGATTCCGTTTGCATCTGGGTGTTACAACTGAAGGATGCAATTTGCATAACGGATGGGCAATCACCTAACCTCAAGCAGTCTTTCCTGGGAAGGGGAAATCTTGTTAGTTCCTCCTTCATGCTTGGAATGCTGTTACAATGGAGACAGATAAATACGGCATTTCAGATTTCTTGTGAAATATTAAGTCTCCTGGAGAATTTCTGCCCAGAGCGAAGAGATACATGGGAGATCAAATCCTGATTTTTTTCATACACCAGCTATTTCATTGTTTCCTAGAGTTTAAGGCCAGAAGGGACCATTAGATCATCTAGTCTGACTTCCTGTATTTCACAGGCCACTACATTTCACCTAGCAACCCTACCCTGAACCCCAAAATTTGTCTTGGACGAAAACATTTCAGTCTTTAGGAGACAAAACTGTTGTGTGCCATCGGCAGAGGACAGGAGAGACTGAGGTTCCACCAATGCCTGAGGCCCTTGCAATGGTCGAGAATTGATTAGGTCAGATATACTCAGATTATCCCAGCAGGTGATCAGTGCCCCATCCTCCCACTCAAAGGTCCCTGCCAATCCGACCAGGGGGAAATTCCTTCCCACCCACAACTCTGGAGATCAGTTGGACCCTGAGCATGTGAGCAGGACAGCTAAGGAAACAGATTCTCTGAACCATCTTAGAGCACTGGTCCACCCTACCAGGTGTCCCATCTCCTGCTATGGTCAATCCCTGATGCTTCAGATGAAGGTTGGAGGGACTCACCCCACCCCACCCCACTCACAGCGTACACCTCACCAATTGTGCATGGGGGGGGGGGGCAGGGGAATTCCTTTATGACCTCTACAGGCAACTGTACAGGGGGGAGGGATAGCTCAGTGGTTTGAACATTGGCCTGCTAAACCCAGGGTTGTGAGTTCAACCCTTGAGGGGGCCATTTAGGGATCTGGGGCAAAAGTTGGGGATTGGTCCTGCTTTGAGCAGGGGGTCGGACTAGATGACCTCCTGAGGTCCCTTCCAACCCTGATATTCTATGAACTGGATGAACTCCGTTCCATGAGTCTCCTCTGCAAGTATTTAAACTACCATAAAAGAAGATTGAAGGCTTTCTTCAAAACAAGGGGCCTAAAGTTAGGCTTCTAAATTCATACTGAGCTCTCCAACAGTGGCCTGATTTTCAAGAGATACCGAGCCCCCAAAGTTCCCAGCATAGCCAATAGGTACATCTGGGTGCTCAGGATTTTTGAAAATGGGGCCCTGACTAAGCAAAACTCTTAAGCATGTGCTTAACTTTAGCTCTATTTCTTGGCTTAGAGTTAAATTATTACTCTGTATGCTATCAAAACTCATCAATTGACAGTAAAGAGGGAAAGGAAGATTATTTTATGGGGGGATCTACTTGAAAGGAGCAAATTTGCTTCATTATGATTTCCCCCCAAGCACACTGGGTAGTTCAGCAAACAAACCTGGTCATGAGGAGGAAGGAAGAGGATTTCCACGATTCCCAGGTCTACTTCTCACAGTGTTGGGGCTCCTGCAGAATCTTGACTAGATAGTGAATTAAAGAGGCCAGCACCAATTTCTGCTATCCTTTTATTTAATTTCAGGTGTTTATAATGAGGTTGTCTCCCTCCTGGCACATATGGATGATCAAGATAAGGGCAAAATTGCCCTCAGGATTGCCTTTATAGCCGAGACCAAGCTGGCTATCGTTCTGACAGTTCTGCTCGAGAAACTGCAAAAGGATGAGGTAGGGCAGTTTCATGAAATTACATCCGCTTTCCAGGTGTCCATACCAAATTCTGCCTGACTTCATGGGGGTACAGGGGACTGCACGGGGATAATTCAGTGTAGAACTTGGCCTGGCGCACCATCAGGAGAATCAGTATTCGCCCTTCTGTCCTCAGGCGTAAACTCATCATGCAAAATGCTGTTCTTACAGATCAGGATGATATAATGCTCTATAAAGAGAGCATTGTCCTTTTACACACAGTGGAGTACATGGGCTGTAGACAGTAAAAGTACACCATCGGACTAGCAGTAATCTCTTCTAATAATACTTTGCCCTTCTTTCGCATCTTCATCCAAAAATCTCAAAGCACTTCCCTAATACTAATGAATTAAGACGCACAGCACCCTTGTGAGAATGGGAAGCATTATCCTCATTTACGGATGACTTGTGTCACAGGGAATTAAGTAACTTGCTCAACACCACTTAGCAAGTTAGTCAAAGAATGTGAATAAAACCCAAGTGAACTGACTCCCTGCTCTAAATCCTAGCCAACACTCCTTTATTATGATGACATATTATTGAGATTATAGCATTGAAGGGACCCTTATCTATATATTTTCTACGGGGGGAATTCTGCAAGAAAAAAATAAAAATGATGCATACAATATTTTAGAAGTTCTGCAAAATTCTGCATATTTTGTTTGTCAAAATTATACAATATAATTACACCCGTTAAAATTATTTTTGGTTATTTATTTCAAAATACCTTTCAGCAAGTCTGTCTGTATGAATACAGACAACAAAAAGGATTCAGGAAATGTTTTTTGACAAATTGATTCCTTACTATGCATGTTAATACAGAACTCAGAGTAATAATTCATTTAAACTCAATACAGAACCATATTTCTTGCACCCCTTAGGCGCAGTGCAAAGGCTTGGTAGAGTCAGGGGTAATGGAGGAGCTGAGGGAGAGGGAAGTAAATTGCTGGGAAGGAGCCTGGGTGTGAACTTGGAGCGTTGCTGGGTATGGGTGGGAAAAGTATGGAAGAGTTTTTTTGGGAGGGGCGGGAAGGAATTGTTAGGCAGCTCCCCCCATGCAGACCCTGTCTGACCCCTAACCTCTCCCATTCAGTAAGGCACATCTGCCCCTGTCTCCATGTGTTCCTGCACACCCATGGGTCCTGGCACCCCCTGTCCACATGTGTCCCTCCACCCCCACTCAGAAACCCACTCCCGTGTAGATCTAACGGCTGAGCTCATTGCCCCTGGGAGCGGTTGAGGACTTACTGCAGGAGTTGGGTATTTTATATTCCACATTTACAAATTCTGCCTGGAGTGGCTAGAGCAAGGGCAAGGTGCTCATTTTTATTGTTTGTTCTGAATAAATGAAACTAGAGAAGGGGGCAGTGAAGGGCGCTTCCTCTGGCTCTTTTCTCTCCAGGAAGATTAAACGATGTCAGTTGCTCGGCTGCTTCTGAAGCGCTGCTCAATGCGGTGCTTGTGGAGGGCCGGGCACGTTTTACACCAATTAAGCCACCAATTAGGGCAGGGGCTTATTAGCCACTTTACTGTCTGGTCGGCAAGAAAGAGTTTTCCCAATTCTTCTCTTTTATGTTTTGTCCCCAGCAAAACAGAGTAGACATTTACTGTGTCCTGGAGAAAGTCTTACAGCAGGACACCCAGGGCCTGGAGAGAAGGCTTCTGAAGAAAATAACAACACTAGCCTCAAACCACATGAGAGAGACTCAGGTAAGTTAGTTCTCCCGAGATACCAATCAAAGGATCCAAAGCTTTAACTCATTCAAACTCTCTTTTGGGGGGATAAACTATATACTGAAATGAAAATGTATTCTTCTGTTGGAGGCCCACACCTTCCTCCAGACCAAAGCCCAGGTCCTAGAGAGCACTTGTGCACATGCATAAGATGGGACAACTCACATGCTGAAAGTTACACATGTGCTGAAGTGCTTTGCAGGATCAGGACCTGAGACACATGATCTCAGACCCAGAGACAGGCCTATGGTGTCTTAAGGAGCAAGTCTTTCCCGAAGTCTACTCAGGATTTCATTATTGATACTGATTTTATGGGGAAGGCGCTCTGATACTGTAGCGATAAGTGGCAGTATAAAGCCCCAAGACAGACAGAATCTGAGCTATCTCCAAAAGAAGCAGCATTGGATTTAGAATATAGTTTGCCAGCAGGAAAACCCATGGAAAAATCCCTCTCTTGTTCCAAAGGAAGTCAGCCTCCTTTTGGGGGACAGTTTATTCCAGGAAAGCTCTCGGAATATCTTGAAGCTGCCCAGTCTGTGTCTCACTTACCGCCTCAGGGAAGGGCAGGGAAAATATCATGTGACTATGGTGACCAGTCACCCACCACAAGTAGCTAACAGTGAATAGGGTAACGAAGCAGCTTGCAAGCAACTCGAAGGCTGAAAACTCTTTAGCCAAGTGACTCAAGGAATATTTATGACGAATGACTCTACCCTCAGAAAGTTGGGCTGGTTCCTTCACAACTTGTGCACAGAAATAAGGACTTGACTCATGTAAACAACTCTGGCTAGTGCAACCGGCTTCAGTCACCTCAGTCTCTCTCTTTTGGTTTTTGTTTTTAGGAAGCAAGAAATGAACTAAAAGTGGCAGCTAGCAACACCTTAGTGACTCTGGCACGCTGCTATTTCAGCGATGTCATGGTAGAGCTGATGTATCATCTGGAGCTGCCTGAGGAGTTTATTTTCATTACGTTGGGCAACCTGTCATCCGCCTATGGTATGGTCACTTCCCTCTTTTCTTTCAAAGTGATTGTTTTTCATTTAAGGACAGGGGATTATCTCTCTACCTAAAAATGTTTCCGCTAAACAGAGCTCTGTTTGAGTGTGTGTGTAGAAACACAAGATTAACTGCTGTTGCTAGTTCTGGCCTCCAGGTCATGAGCGATCCAGCCGGAGGTGCAAGCTCTAACTTATGCCCCTGAGTGAAGTACCTGAAGGATGGGAATGAGTGGAAGATCAGGTCTAGTGGAGCTCTTCTCCACCCCACTTCCCATCCCGCCCCAGTGCTCTCTCCCCTTACTCTGGCAGTGAGTTGGGCATTGGGCACAGCTGTACACTTGTGGAGGATTCCCCTCTTCAGGGTGACTCCCCCACTGGCTTTCAATGGCTGCTTTAAAGCCATTCTTCTCTGCTTACGCAGCGCCAATGGCCTCGGAACCCATAGCATCCTGCCCCACAGTGTTTCTAAGTGTGTTGTAAGAAGGCAGAGAGCAGCTGATTGTCTGTCTTCCTTCTCTTCTGGCCTTTCTCTGCAGCACTTAAGTGTATCCCTTTTGTGGGAATGATCCTGAACGTCATGATCTCCATGTTGGAGTTAGTCGAGGACAGCAGGATGAGACAAGCATTTTGTGGTGGTAAGTGCCAGCACTTCCTGTAGGTGCCCCAAATGGATCATAGAATAGAATATCAGGGTTGGAAGGGACCCCAGAAGGTCATCTAGTCCAACCCCCTGCTCGAAGCAGGACCAATTCCCAGTTAAATCGTCCCAGCCAGGATATTTAGGGGGTCTTGGTACAGATTTAAGTGACTGACCAAGTCTGCAAACAGGCCCTGAACTGTGCTCCCTTCCCTGGATTGCACCAGGTGCTGCGTTGCTTGGCTCCCGTGGCACACAGTGAAGTTGAGAATGCTCCTTACTTTGCAGGAGGTGCTGAGCATTTGTAAGTTCAGGCCCTTTGTGACTCACGCATATCGTTTAAAATAAACAGACACAAAGGCTGAAGCTGCCCCTCTGCCAGGAGGCTCCTGGGGGAGGAGGTGAAGGGAGCAGATTTCATTACTGTACATTTAAAAATCCCCTGTTTCCCACTCCTCCACCCATTCTCTCTCCTTAGTTTCTTCATCATCATCATCTCCTTTCACCCTCTTTCTCTGTCTTCTCTTCTTCTCCACTTCTCTCTTCCTTTGCTTTTCAGGTGATGCTCAGTAAGGGGTTAATCCTGTGCCCTTGAGGGAAATGGGAATTTTGCCATCCACTTCATAGAGAACAGGATTGGGCCCTAATTCCTCTTAGCAAGGACACTAGATACACCTACTTTTAGGGCAAAGTGCTCCCCACTACCTTCAAATCCCACTAAAGCCAATGGCAGTTAGGGGCACTGAACATCTTTCAGACAAACTGTAACTCAAGATGAAATCATACAGTGTTCGGGTTGAATAAACAACAACTGCAGAGGACGCGAGTCTTCAAATGATGGTAATTGAAAAAAGATGGAGAGATGTACAAAGAAAAAAGCCTTTTAAGAAACAAGAAATGGAATGGGGGAAAGAGAAATAGCTCCAAATTGATATGGGATTTCAGCATCTAGTCCTGATAGGAGCTGCCATGGAATTGGAGTAAACGATAGGCCTGGGTGTCTTCTCTGAGAAAGCAACTTCTCCTCATTATTACTATGTCCTTTTCACATTGCCTGTCTTCTCTCCTTCCCTGCAGTTCTGGAAAAATGCTCAAGGGCAGTGAATGGATATTTTATGAACTGGGAAAAGTGCTCATTCCCCAGAATGGGTGAATCACAATTCTGCAATCAAATTCTTCCCTTATATTGTCATGTGACCAGCAACTGGCTGACCTGTGAGGAGCTGGAGGTGAGAATTGCTGACGTTCTAAACCTTTAGCGGAAATTGTGATGTTACATTCTGTGTGTCTGGCACTCTTTGTGATGATGGCATTTAATGGTAGGTCCTTTTGGATGGAACAGAGTGTCATGTAAAACATCGAAAACCCATACGTTTATAATGTCACCACATCATGGAAATTCGGTCTGTACCTAGTGTACATGGATTCTAGTTTTGTGCACCTAATGTGCAGATGAACCCGGGATAGTGGGCTAAATTAATTCCTGGTCTAAGTCCATTCAGCCCCAGTGGAGTTACAGCAGGGATGAGTTGGCCTAGAATGCATATTAATCTGGGGAAATATTTTACCTGCTCTAGTTGTGAGGTGCATTAGAATATAATCCTGACACCAACCCTACGAGTCCTGGTTCTTTACCAGGAAATATTGGGATAGGACCGTTCCGACAGTGGAACAAGGGAAATTGCACTCATTAGAAGTAGAAAAGGTGTGCCTATTGGAAGATATTGAATGAATTCATAGGAACATAAATTCTGTGTCTCATCTATGCAGCTCAAGCAGGCCATCATCAAAGCCCTTGGTCCCATGATGGGCATCCTACTACACAAAAAGGAGCCACAAAATCCGATATTTAAGGAGATCTCATGGCTCCTTGAGCAATATAAGGAGGAAATTGATGTTTTTCACGTCACCAAGGTGAGGTACCACTCATTAAGGTAACTGTCTCTGTGTGTGCATGTGTGAACTGCAGGAGGAATTTGCTACCAGTGGGGTTTCCTGGTCTAGATAGTGACTTGTTAGATAATAAATATGCACACAAGTTCTGGCTTTATACACATGGTGACCCAGGCAACAAGATTTGTAGGTAACTGCCTCTGATGAAAAGCATCCTCTGTTTCCTGGGGAGGAAGAGAAGGAGATAAAAAAAACAAAACACCTGCACATCAAGATACTCTCTCCTTGTGACAGGTTTCAGAGTAACAGCCATGTTAGTCTGTATTCGCAAAAAGAAAAGGAGTACTTGTGGCACCTTAGAGACTAACCAATTTATTTGAGCATGAGCTTTCGTGAACTACAGCTCACTTCATCGGATGCATACCGTGGAAACTGCAGCAGACTTTATATACACACAGAGAATATGAAACAATACCTCCTCCCACCCCACTGTCCTGCTGGTAATACCTTATCTAAAGTGATCATCAGGTTGGGCCATTTCCAGCACAAATCCAGGTTTTCTCACCCTCCACCCCCCCCCCACAAATTCACTCTCCTGCTGGTGATAGCTCTCGTCCCCTAAAGCCCCTACTCTACTTGTGCTATATTGATGACATCTTCATCATCTGGACCCATGGAAAAGAAGCCCTTGAGGAATTCCACCATGATTTCAACAATTTCCATCCCACCACCAACCTCAGCCTGGTCCAGTCCACACAAGAGATCCACTTCCTGGACACTACAGTGCTAATAAACAATGGTCACATAAACACCACCCTATACCGGAAACCTACTGACCGCTATTCCTACCTGCATGCCTCCAGCTTTCACCCTGACCACACCACACGATCCATCGTCTACAGCCAAGCTCTGCGATACAACCGCATTTGCTCCAACCCCTCAGACAGAGACAAACACCTACAAGATCTCTGTCAAGCTTTCTTACAACTACAATACCCACCTGCGGAAGTAAAGAAACAGATCGATAGAGCCAGAAGAGTTCCCAGAAGTTACCTACTACAGGACAGGCCTAACAAAGAAAATAACAGAACGCCACTAGCCATCACCTTCAGCCCCCAACTAAAACCCCTCCAACGCATTATTAAGGATCTACAACCTATCCTAAAGGATGACCCAACACTCTCACAAATCTTGGGAGACAGGCCAGTCCTTGCCTACAGACAGCCCCGCAACCTGAAGCAAATACTCACCAACAACCACATACCACACAACAGAACCACTAACCCAGGAACTTATCCTTGCAACAAAGCCCGTTGCCAATTGTGCCCACATATCTATTCAGGGGACACCATCACAGGGCCTAATAACATCAGCCACACTATCAGAGGCTCGTTCACCTGCACATCCACCAATGTGATATATGTCATCATGTGCCAGCAATGCCCCTCTGCCATGTACATTGGTCAAACTGGACAATCTCTGCGTAAAAGAATAAATGGACACAAATCAGATGTCAAGAATTATAACATTCATAAACCAGTTGGAGAACATTTCAATCTCTCTGGTCACGCAATCACAGACATGAAGGTCGCTATCTTAAAACAAAAAAACTTCAAATCGAGACTCCAGCGAGAAACTGCTGAATTGGAATTCATTTGCAAATTGGATACTATTAATTTAGGCTTAAATAGAGACTGGGAGTGGCTAAGTCATTATGCAAGGTAGCCTATTTCCCCTTGTTTTTTCCTACCCCCCCCCCAGATGTTCTGGTTTAACTTGGATTTAAACTTGGAGAGTGGTCAGTTTGGATGAGCTATTACCAGCAGGAGAGTGAGTTTGTGTGTGTATGGGGGTGGGGGGGGTGTGAGAAAACCTGGATTTGTGCTGGAAATGGCCCACCTTGATTATCATGCACATTGTAGGGAGAGTGGTCACTTTGGATGAGCTATTACCAGCAGGATAGTGAGTTTGTGTGTGTGGTTTTTGGGAGGGGGGTGTGGGGGTGAGAGAACCTGGATTTGTGCAGGAAATGGCCCAACTTGATTATCATGCACATTGTGTAAAGAGTTGTGACTTTGGATGGGCTATCACCAGCAGAGAGTGAATTTGTGTGGGGGGGTGGAGGGTGAGAAAACCTGGATTTGTGCTGGAAATGGCCCAACCTGATGATCACTTTAGATAAGCTATTACCAGCAGGACTGTGGGGTGGGAGGAGGTATTGTTTCATATTCTCTGTGTGTATATAAAGTCTGCTGCAGTTTCCACGGTATGCATCCGATGAAGTGAGCTGTAGCTCACGAAAGCTCATGCTCAAATAAATTGGTTAGTCTCTAAGGTGCCACAAGTCCTCCTTTTCTCTCCTTGTGATTTCCCAAAACATCCTGTCAACTCTGTGTCTCTCTTTTAGATCATAAGCTCCTCAGAGCAGGGGCTACCATATGTTGTCTCTGGTCGGTACCAAGTCAACTGTCAACGGTTGAAAATTAATAACAAGGAGGCTTGAGGGTCATTGCTTTGCACTGCATAACTAGATAGATATAAAATCATTGCCTGTCTGTTTCATCTACCGTTCGATGCAGTGCTGTTGTAGCCATGTTGGTCCAAGATATTGGAGCGACAAGGTGGGTGTGATAATCTAATTGAAGATATTGTCTCACTCGCCTTGTCTCTCTCTTTCATCCACCCTCAGTACCACATGAGCGAGAAGTAAGGGGCCATATTCTGTCTTCAGTGGGGCTACACAGTTGTAAATGAAGTCATGAGACAGCTATAACTTCTTGGTAGTGATATTTACTCACCGTCTATGTTGGTTGAAGCTTTCTAGTACAGAGTATGTGGTCACTTTGGGGGTTGAAATACCCATGATTTGGAGGGAACCAATGTATCATGGACTTGTTTGATAGCATCAGGGCACTACACAACTGTGTAAACATAGTAAAGTATGTAGATGGCATCCGAGACATTCTGGAAGCTTCAAGCAGCAACGGAGAAAAGTGTGTTAGCTGCAGGAAGGAATTAGATTTTCACCATTTTTTAATCAATAACCTGGCAGAGGACATAAAATCATCATGGATAAAGTTGGCAGATGAGATAAAAATGGGGGAGTGGTAAATAATGGAGAGGACAGCTCACGGATTCAGAGTGATCTAGATCACTTAGCAAACGGGGCGCAAAGAAACAATATGCCTTTAAATATGGCTGAATGTAAATGTATGCGTCTAGGCACAAGGGATTTAGGCCAGACATACATGATGGGGGATGCTGTCCTGGGAAGCAGTGACTCTGAAAAAGATTTTGGGGGTCATGGGGCATAATCAGCTGAACATGAACTCATGCTGTGGCCAAAAAAGCTAAAGCTGGGATGCATCAAAAGGGGAATCTCAAGGAGGAGCACAGTGGTTATTTTACCTCTAAATCTGGCACTTGTCTGACGACTGTTGGAATCCTGTGTCCAGTTCTAGTGCCCACAATTCAAAAAGGGTGTTGCTAAATTGACAGAAGAGCCACAGTGAGGAAAGGATTAGAAAATATGCCTTACAGAGGGAGAATCAAGGAAGTCAATCTATTTAGTTTAATACACAGAAAGTAAAAGGGTGTGTGATGGGGTTTACCTACCCCGCATTGGTTCAGCAGGGGTTAATCATGCTTTGTGGGCCGAGGAGGTCATGCCCCCTCATCTCTGCTCGGCATGCTTCAGCTGGACCCAGGATACAAAAGAGAGCCGCTCAGCTCAGGCTGGGATGGCTGCCAAAGGGAGCAGAGGCGCATTGCAGGCTCCTGCAGAGAGACTGCCAGTGCTCCAGGATTCAGAGGCCAGCCGGACTGTGGCTGCAGCTGACCCCCAGCCACCCAATGCCAGAGATGGAGGAGAGACCCCAGAATCCCTGAGAGTCCCAGCTGCGGAAGAACGGGTGGGAAGCAGCGTCGGTGGATGAAGCATTGATCCACTTGAGGTAGCAGGCTTGACTCAGCATGCTTTGGAAGGATCCCCGCTGAGTTGGTGGCAGATACCCCTGCGCCCTGGGCTGGGACCCTGTGGAATAGGTAGGACCCAGTGCAGAAGGGCTCACCACTAGGCAACACTACCCTGCCGCAAAAGGTGGTTCTATCGACTCTGGCCACTAGGCCGCATTGCCCTGCAGCCAAGGGTGGGTCTCCTGACTTTGGCCACTAGGCCGCACTGCCATCCCGAGAAGGGCAGCCCAAGTGACTCAGGCTGTTGGGCCGCGGTCCCTCACCCAAGGGCTGCTGCACTGATCCCGACCATTAGGCGATGCTGCCCTAGGAGCCCGGACTGCTGTGGTGGCTAGGGAGACTAGGCCAGTTGGGCCGCTCCAGATCTACTTCAATTCCTCCTCAACCTGATACCACCCTGACGGGGTGGACCTATCCTGTGACAGGGTGACTTAATTACAGTCTATAATATCTTACATGAGGGACTCCTATTATCTAATGGGCTCTTCCGTCTAGCAGAGAAAGGTGTCACTTGATCCAATGGCTAGAAACTGAAGCTAGACACTTTCAGACTGGAAATACGGCGTACATTTTTAATGGTGAGATAATTAACCATTAGAGCCATTTACCAAGGGCCGAGGCGGATTCTGACGATTTTTCAATCAGGATTGGTATGTTTTTCTAAAAGCTCTGCTCTGGGAATTATTCTGGGCAAGGTCTATGGCCTGTGTCATACCGACCGGAGGTCAGACTAGATGATGGCAAGAATCCGGTCTGGCCTTGGAATCTAGGAATCCCCTGAATCTGCTTCAGTCACTACATATGGCTCCTTTGTGTGCCCACCATCTGACTTTCACCCTCTGTTGCAGAGTCTGAGCCAGCTCTTGGAGGTCTCTGTTGACTATAAGATCCCTCTACCTAAAGGGAAGTTTCAAGCCATCTGCAGTGCTCTGCACAACCAGGTGAGGGGTGGTTTTGCTTGGATCCCTTGAGCTTAGGCACAGCAGATCTGAAGCATATTAACACTAAAAAATCAATGGAATGATCGTGCAGAGCCTGGGGACCTCCTCATGCCTTACTGATTTCTGCAGGCTCAAGAGTAAGCAGGGAGCGGTCTCATTTTCTTAGCTACTATCCAGCTCAGTCTGTAAAGCGATTTCACCATAAGCCGATTACCAGGGGGAGTAAGAGTTGTAAAGTAAAAACTGTGGCTGTGTCTTAATTAGGTCAGCTCTGCTGCTCAAAACACTTTAGCTTCTCTTATCTAATGTATTGGTCATTGTCTTGGAGTCTTGCTGTGCATGCAGGACCATCTCCCTGGGGTTCAGACCTCTAGTTGGACAAGCAGGAAGTGGAAGCTTAGAAATGAATTGAACATTTTTCTTTTCCCTTGCTTCTGATTCGTTTTTCTTTCACCATTTCCCTTCTTCCCACAGATCTGTTCTCCAGCTAAGCAGCTCAGCATCGAAAACCACAAAGAGCTCTTCCATTGTGTACTTCTGCTAGGTACGGGGAAGAGACTCTGAGTTACACAGTGGTTTCTTTGTAACTTCCTTACCTTTGTGAGGTACGGTAAGAAGAAGAGTTCTGCAGACAGTGAGGATGTGATTTCTTCCCTTGCAGCCCGTTCTTCTCCTGATGATCTGCTAGCATTTCTACACGAGCAGCTGGAGATTGAGCATGAGGCCGTTCGTGTGGCGTCTTTAGATTTCCTGAGGGCTATTGTTGGGGCTGACTGTAAGTAACACAGGAGCAACTGTGCCAGCTGCCCTCTTGGCCGACATGCTGAGGGTTGAGTTGAGGACATCCAGAGCTAAAAGCTTGAGCTACTCGAGATTGAGCTAAAGAACCAAGGCTGTGTAGGCACGGCAGGGCTGCAGCAGACTCATCACCTCTGCAACTGGGGCACAGAGGCTCTAGAACACACAGTCACCAGTGGTTTGGAGATCCCCTAAGGGACCAAATGCTGCCCTAAGTTACTCCCATATGGCCACACAGAAATCAACAGGTTCAACTAAGTGCTGAATGTAGCCCAAGATATTTGTCAAGGTCTTTTTCAACTTCAAATACAGAAGTTAACTTGGGGCTAATGCATGTTAACAATAATCAGATAAAAATAGAATAATACTCCTGACTCGAGAATCCTAAGTATTATACACTCTAGACTAGATTCTGAGTCCTGTTATGCCGGTGTAAACACAGATTAACTTCAGTCACCTCAGTCTATCAAACTCCTTTATAATATTTCCATCATGGTAGTAGGATGGCACTATTTAGAGAAATGGAATTACTTTAGATTTACACTGGTGCAACTGAGACCAGAATCTGGTCCTATGTCTTCCCCACTGATTCTGTAGAGGAGAGAAGCTTGATACTATTCTTAACTAGGGCCCTTTGAAATCCAGGATTAATTCCAATGTGGAAAGTGAGTGTGTGTGGAACAAAGAAGCACTGTACACCTCTCCTTATTTTTCAGTGCCTGAGACAAGAGTTAAAAAGCTTCTGATTGTGAAGGCAGTGAAATCTACTCTCAGTGATCAGAATGCTACGGTAAGATTGTGTGTGGAACAGTGAACTATTTCAACTTTTTCAGTGTTATGGGATGAATGGATATCTGGGTGGAGCTTTCATTCCGATCCAGATGAGAGACTGCAGAATAGAGAAGGCATGTCATTCTCCTGCCGGTGTTAAATGTATCCATGTTTCTAATCCAAGGAGAGAAAATCAAAAGCATAAGGACTCTCCTATCATATCCTAGCTCCTATTTCAGGCAGAAGGGCTAACAAGAAGTGCTGTGTGTAATCTCTACCCTTGCAGGTGAGGAAGGCAGCTCTTCATTTCATCAGGACGCTGCTCAGTTCAGGAAGTGTGGAGAATTGTGCAGCATGGGATCTGGTAGCATATGTTTTCAGCGAGTTCAGTGTGTCCACCAGCAAACTGGTAAGGAGAGTTCTTAACACTTAGGACTTGGTCCTACCATTCTTGCATGCTGATTGCTCCCCTTGACTTCAGTGGGAGTTTTGACTCCAGGACAGCTGGACTGAATGAATAGAGCCAGAATCGGATCCGTTATATTGGTGTAAAGTCAAGGTAACTCCACTGACTTGAGTGGTGTTACTCTGGATTTATACTAGTGTAACAGAGACCAGAATCTCACACTAGGTATTTCCATCTAACAGAGTTATCTATGCTGCTCCAACCTCTGATGAGTCATTGAACATTCAGAAAACACCATTTTTCAGTGAAATGTTCCTGTACAAGGAAGCACATCTTTTTGTTTTAAATAGACTCTCCAAAAAACAGAACGATGCCCCGTTCTGTGGCTGTCAAAGCAGACCTAAAGTATCAGCAAAACACTCAGGTTATGCAGGTTGCATAAAAATATCTTCAATCCGTATTTCTATCCATGGACACAGCCCCGGGCCCCAGACACTTTGTGCTCCATGACTGAATCTGTGATATGTATGAACATAAACAGTTCAATTTGACAGTAAGTTGTGGAAGATCTTAGCTCTGCCTGGCCCCTTTTCTACAAAGTTGGAGCTTGTGGCAATAACCACACACACATATCTCTTAAAGAAGGCTGCTTTTTCTCATCAGGCCAGTTTTGGTCTCCTTTAAACTGAAATCAGTAGAGAATTAGGCCCATTGATAGAATCACACTCACTACACACAGAATGACCAAGCTGGTTGGGGCATCAGAACAAAGAGATTGGATCCCCCTGGTTCTGCAAATTTATTTCCCCTGGGCAGAATCGGAATGTTTTTCCTCAGAGATCAAAAGATGAAACAGTTTTTCAAATTTTAAAAAGTTGAACACTGTGGGGAAACTCTTTTGTGTCCAGTGAATCATTCCCTTCATTTCAGGGTTTTCCTAAGCCTGGGATCTGACCCACCAGTTCGGAGTTTCTATTATTCTCTTCCCTTCAGACGTTGGTGCACTTCCAGTGCAGTATAAAAGCAGGCATAGGTCAATGCTCAAGATGGCTTGTAAGAGAAGGACACTGGTTCTATTGCCAGTGTCTTACGACTAGCGAATAAGTTCGATCTAGCTATCTCACAGCAGGGTACAACACTTCTCACCCAGGGTGTTGAGGAAGAAAGCACGATCCAAACCCTGTGCATTGACATCCTGCAATGTCTGGACACCTCAGTCAATGGAATGACCCAAGTAAGTGACCTCTTGCTACTGCTTCTTGAAATAGGGACGTTCTTCCTTACGTTCCTTGTACCCCTCCACAAGGAAGCCTTCTGCACAGTCAGCATAATGGAGGATCAGCATGTCAAATTCATGTCAGGGATGATGTGACCCCTTCATCATGGAGTAAGCGGTTCACAGTAGAGAAAAGATATAAAGCAACTTAACTGGAAGGAATCATGTTGCAGAGATCGTCTCTTAATTCTTTCCACTGTCTGAGTGCAACTTCCCCTTAGATCCCCCATGAATACTTCTGAAATGTAGAGTTGGTGGTCCTGGATTTGAAGAGATATTGGGGCTGGGACTGTGCCTTATATAGGTCTGTCAAGTTCTGAGTAAGCTTATGGTACTATCTAAATATCTCCATAATGCTCTAATGCTGGGAAAGAGGATTCATCTCTGGGTGCGAACCCAATTGCTCACTGTTAGGGGGCTTATTCCTTCACCCACTCACTTCCCTGGTCCTTCTCTCATGAACAGAGAGCAACAATACCCGAAGTCCAAAGGTGCAAACAATTTGATGTTTATTGGGGTGAACTTCCAGCAAGCATGATTCCAGTTTCCTTCCTTAGTATCCTCCTTCCCAGCTCTGACACCACAGAGCCTTACACCTGTGTCCCTGTTCCCATTCCTGCCCTTAGCCAAACATGATTCCAATTTCCTTACCCCCATTCCCTGTTCCCATTTCCCCCACCCCCCTACTTCCTGATTGACTGCAGACTATATAGTAAAACTTGACTTCTGCTTTGCTATACCTTAACCAATCATGTTCCTGAAATTTAACTAACCAATCCTAACATATTGTAAGATGATTATGTAACCAATTATATCCCACCACCTTAATTAGTTTACAGCCAGCAAAATTAATTATACAGCAGACAGGAACAAGCACAGAACCAGAAAGAGATTATACAGACAAACAATAGCAAAGTGGGAACTATAATGGGGGGAGGGATAGCTCAGTGGTTTGAGCATTGGCCTGCTAAACCCAGGCTTGTGAGTTCAATCCTTGAGGGGGCCATTTAGGGATCTGGGCCAAAAATTGGGGATTGGTCCTGCTTTGAGCAGGGGGTTGGACTAGATGACCTCTTGAGGTCTCTTCCAACCCTGATATTCTATGATTCTATGATAATGACAAGACAATACAGAAGTGAGGATTTCACATCCCAGTATTGATAAGTGAGTTCTTGCCAGACAGGATGCTATCAAACTAAGTTTCCTTTTACATCTTCTAGGCCCTTCCCTTTCTCTGGAGGTGATAGGCACTATCAGGACAGGATTGTATTCCTAACAGCCCAATAGCACCTGATTTCAGTGTGACTAGTTTGGAATGTGAGGATGTGACTGTTCGCTTCCTAGCTTATGGCTGCCTCTGCTGCTTAGCCAAAGGCCTTAGCCTAAGAACAGGGCCTCAGACTGTCACAGTAAGAGAAGGCTATTACACCAGCAGACAGTGATTTTGATTCTTTCTTTTATACCTCTATAACTAGCCAAGTGATAAGAATACACCTAAATTCTTAAAGTACAGGCCTTTGCAGACAGGCCTGAATATCTATATCCTAACTCTCACCAAACAAGATAGTGTCTTTAAAAGACAGAGTGAGGGGGCACCAGACAGGTAGAGTGAGCTAATGGGGAGAGAGAGATGAGGTGATAGGTTAGGGAAGGGTCCGTGAGGAATCAAAGGAGAAGCTACATGGCAGCTAGGGATTCAGACAGCAGGATACTGGAGGTGGGGGAACGGAAATAGCTCCGTACTGAGCAGTCTCGCTCTTCTCTGCAGGTGTTATGGCCAAGGCTGCTGGAGTATGTGGTGCCAGCTCAGTACACGGGTACTTTGAAGCCTCTTTGCAGATGCCTGAGGGAACTGGCTGAGAAAAAGCAGCGGGAAGGAGAAGCAGCTGCTTGCCTCGACTACAGTGGACGAGGTTTATAAGAGAAACTCTTTCATTTCTTCTCTCCAGGCACTATGAAATGAACAGGTTCAGTCTGCTCCAGTTCTCTCATCTGCAATCAGGAGGCTAAAATGAATGAGGGATGGTCTTGTGATTACAACACGGCCATGGGAGGGAGCTAGGAAATGTGGGTTCTGTTCCCAGCTCGCCACCAAAATTCGGATGTGACCTTGGGGAAATCACTTGATCTTTGTCTCTCAGCTTCCCCACTTGTGAAATGAAGGAGTAATTCATGCCAACCTCACAGAGGTGCTATGAGGTGGAATTCATACATGTTTGTAGAGCATTCTGAGATGCTCAGACTGAAAGCACTATGGAAATGCAAATTATTATCAGCTGTATTCAACATTGGTGGGCATGTTGGAAATGGATAGGTGAAGAACATCAGCAGGACTCTCTGCAAAGCCTGGCATAATTAACGCTATTCTGTTTCTTTCCCTAGTGCAACTCCCTACACCCCAGGGGCTGCTGGCGCGACTCCTGGTGAGTAGACCATGAGAATAGGTTTTCTGTGGAATGGGACAGTTAACGATACACATTGGTTTTGTAGCTAGATGCTTGACTTAGGCTGAGGAATGTGTATGACTGGGTCTCTCTCTCTCTCCGGCCTCTCCTGAGACGCACTGTCCTGCATCCTCCTACTAGCTAGAATGCTTTCTTCTTCAGGAAGGCACTGCAGTAGAAGCAACAACTCTCTTGGATTGTCTCCACAATGAGAGTCTCTGAACTATTCCCTCCCTCAGGAACAAACTGGTATTGTGCTGACAAAACTTAGCCTGTTCTTTCTCTCTCATTGACAGGTAGTAGCCTCATCCCCTTATGAAAGAGAAGGACACGGATGTGCTGCCTTGCAGTTACTAAAGGCCCTGCACCAAACTGTCCATGCAGCAGTGGGTGAGATGTGGGTAGTAAAGATCCCATCTCTGCTGCAGTACATTGAAGGTAAAGTGTTAGTTAGGAGGAGTGTGGTCCATGGAGAATAGAAGGGAAGCCAGAAAATGCAGCTTCGTATTGACGTGTGTTGTGCCATTCCTGTTGCAGTACGTGGGAACAGTGGGGAATTGAAATGGGGCTTCTAGGCCCACACTTTTCCTTCCTCTGGATAACTGTGAACCACTGAGGCCAATTCAAACAGGGCAGAATCAGGCCAGGAAGGTTTCAGCTGAATGGAAATGTCACAGCACTTTCCCCCACACCTTTGCTAGGTTATTTTTTGGGAAGGTCAATACGCATGAAGCTGGAGGTTAGTGAAAGATTTTGGGGTTACATATAGAGTCTGATTTTGCAAACGGACTTTTTCTGAAAATTAAACCCCACATTTACTTTCAAGGGGGATTCAATTAAAAAACCCATAAGAAACCTGTGCCATAAAAGCTAGGTTGGCCAAGTGGGTGCCCTAGGGAGAATCTAGGTATTGTGGGCCTAATAATGTCTTTCACCAATTTTACAGTGGTACGACTCTATTGACCTCCATGGAAAAAACCCTTCAGTCAGCGCAGGCTGCGTCTAGACGATGGCGTTATGCCAGCAGAGCTCCAGTGACGGAGCTGCGCCTGTCTAGTCTCTGGGGAGCAGGACAGACCCTAGGTGCAGCACAAACCCGCTATGTTTCTCATGAACGTCGAACCCCCCCATGGACAAGCGGGTTTGATATTCCAAAAAAGATTTTAAAAAATGAGCTGTATCTTCCCTCCTTGCTGCGGCTGTACAGAGTCCCCAGCACTACACTGTGCCGCCATTAAAGAAGGCTAGGTTAGAACTGGACACTCAGAAACAGGGCCAGATTCTCAGCTGATGTAAATCAGTATAGTTCCATTGACTTCAGTGAAGCTACACCGATTTACATCCAGTTCGGATCAAGTCCAGAATCTCTGATTCTGCAGGAAAAGTTTGTATTCCTACTAAACCCAGTCTTCTGATGTGCTGAAGAGTTTTGTGAGTTGCTCAGCACCCTCAGCTCCCATTCAAGTCAAGCGGAATTGGGAGTGCTCAGCATCTCACTCCTGGTGGGTTGACGGACCCTGAATAAAAATGCCAGCAGGGTACGTAACATCTGACGAAGTGAGCTGTAGCTCACGAAAGCTTACGCTCCAATAAATATCTTAGTCTCTAAGGTGCCACAAGTCCTCCTTTTCTTTTTGCGGATACAGGCTGAGACGGCTGCTACTCTGAAACAGGACATTTTCTGTTGGTCCAACAAAGAACGTCGGCGCAGGTCCTTGTGACGGCGCAACGACTCACCCCTGCAGCGCCTCCTGCTGGCCATCTGGGAATTAGCTCTTTCCAGCACAGAGCACCCTCTGCAGGCCCGTGTCCCTCTCAGACCCCGGTGCCCTTTTTACCCAGGGTGCTGCGCCCTGGCAGTACCCCCTCAGTCTCTATGGGTCTCCCTTCTCTGGGGAATGCCCAACCCTCTAATCCCCACCTTGCCTCAGTCTGGGCCCCTGCACCTTGGGGCAGATTGCAGTGTAAGAGCCAGTCACCACAGGCAAGGGGGTTTGGGTCTGCTGCCTTTCCCTGCAACCCAGTACCCCTATGGGCCTTGGGCCAGGCCCGATAGCCTGGGGAGTTGCCAGCCTAGAGCTTCCCTGCTCCTCTGGCCTTTCCCCAGCCCAGCCCAGCCCAGCCCACCCTCATTCCCAGTACCCTTTCTGCAGGCAAGCCCTACTCCCTTCAAAACTAGAGAGAAAGACCTTCTCCTACTGGCCCATGGCCCTCTTATAAGGGCCAGCTGGGCCCTGATTACCCTGGCTACAGCTGTAGCTGCTTTCCCTGTCAGCCCAGCTCTTGTTAATCCCTTTCATAGATTCATAGATATCAAGGTCAGAAGGGACCATTATAATCATCTAGTCTGATCTCCTGTACAACGCAGACCACAGAATCTCACCCACCCACTCCTGCGAAAAACCTCTCACCTCTTTCCCTCCTACAGCCCTCGCCCAGGGCTGTTTTAAGCCCCGCAGGACAGGAGCGGGATGACTCTCCCAGAACCCAATAGGTACAGTTCCATTTTGCCTTGAAAGCCCAGGTATGTTACAGCTTGGCAGACCAGGAGTTTTAGAAGGACTGATTGCAAAGGAGATACCTGGGATGACTCTTCTTGCGAATCCAGGTGACATTATTGTTTTGCCTCCTGCTTTATAGGAAACACAGAGAATTCCCTGGACTGTGCACGGTGGGAGCACATGCTGCTAAAGGTAGAGGATGGCTTTCAGATGTATTGTCACAGTCCTCTCTTCCCCCACCAAATATATCAGCTGGGGGGAAAATTAATGATAAATTATTCATTATCAGCAGAGCTGGTCAAACCATTTCATTTGCAACTTTTGTTCAATTAAAAATGGCCTTTTTATTTTCATGGGACATTTTCAAATTTTTCAGGGTTCTTTTTTTTTTTTTTTTTAAAACACACACACAAAAAAAACCCCCAAAACAAAATAACCCCAACCCAAATAGAAAATGTTTAGTTTTTTGAAACTGAAGCTGTTTTTTTTTCCAGTTGCTTTGCTGTTTGTCTCCTTCCCCTTTCCCCCCTCCCCCTCCCCTGCTTTTCAATCACAAAGTGGAAGAGGGGGAAAAAAGCACGGGGATGAGGGATAAAGGCAAGGAAATGGGGAAAACAAAGAATTGAATAATGGTCATCTTTGATTTCGAAAAGCAAAATATTTTTGTGTTTTCACTTTTCATTTGTATGTTGAAAAATCAAGAAAACAAAAAAATCCCACTTGTTTTGTGAAATGGCCTTACTATTGTTCAACCAGCTCTCGTTATAAATCCCTCTGTATTACCCCTGGGAACAACACAAAACTTAACCAGAAACCCAGCATGCTAATGGTGCTAATGCATCACTGGGGGACGTCTAAAGGATTTTTTTTCTATTTGCCACTCAAAAGAAAACTTGCTCTGAGAAACCCAAAAAGGAAAAGAGACAAGACAAGGTTTGGTGTCTGTATCTCATGGAGAAGCCTTTGTGGTCAGAAAGAGCTTTTTACAGCCTCATGTAAATCCAGACAAGGAAGATTTTTATGGCGAGGGCTGAAAATGAAAGGAAAGGACCTAGTGACAAAGAAGCCCCAGAAGGTTTGGAGTTCCATTTGGGGTTGGATTACACTCTAGAATTTCCCATTCCAGATCCAGCCTCATTTGAAATTCTTTGGGCTCAAAAATCAACTAAGATTAGGTTCTCTTGTGAGGTTTCTGATATTTCCTGGCTGCTGTTCAAAAGTCGGGCCTGAAACAGCAAAGTGCTGAGAGTTACTAACCTCTGGCTGACTTCAATGGGAGTTGAGGGTGTGACCCCGGGTCCTTTGGGTACCCACTGGCAGAGGCCACAGGAGTGCATAGGGTTCCCAGGATTCCCTGGATCTGATCTCTATATCATCAAAGGGTGTCATGTAAAGCCTTTCCTGGATGCCTGTGCCACACTGCATAATCCTCATAATCATTGCACAGTGACTGGATGGATAATATCTAAGGCGTTATGGTTGTCTACTGAAACTGATGCTTTGAAGGTCTGTGCGTTGGGGCTGGTCACCAGAAGGTGATAAAGAAGTTTCTTTCAGGCAGAAGATGCTTAGCTGCTTGAATGGCTGTATGTAGACTGAGTAATTATTCACAGTGGATGCTAATCAATAGAGCAAAATTCTAATCAAGTGATTGCAAAGTCTCCAGAGGAGATTCGAGACAAGAAAAACAAAGAAACAATAGGGGGTACCCTGTTTACAAGCGGACAATGGATGCTTGGAACTATATCTGGAGGTCCAGAGGTATCCTGCACCAGGTATCCTTCACCTATTGGACAAATTGCCAACTGGCTTGTCTTATGAATGGAGGATCACATTTGGTCTGGGTGTTTCCTGCTGGGAGAGAGATTTGGGGGAGCTATCCCTTGTGAGACAGGGGACTGTTTGGTTCTTTAAGTTGAAGCTCTAGAAGTGTGTTAGGATTTTATTTTTATGTAACCATTTGTGTACATTAATTATTCTTGCTGCTTCTCAAATCTCTGATCTTGGTGAATTAAACTCTACTTCTTTTCACTGTCAATGTATTGAAGTGTGTGAAATGGAGTGGTGATGCTGAGGTGAAACTGGTAAGGTGGTTTGTAGCAAACCTCTGAATTCTGTGAGTGTCCAGTGGAACAGGGGCTGGACATTCTGGGGATGTCCAGAGGACGAGCGGTTGGAGTGTACTGATTGCTTATCTGTGGAAGGACAGTGGATCCTGGACGGGGTGAGAAGGGTGTGCTTGTGTTTCCTGTGACTGGCAGAGTCAGGAGCTGACACTTGGCAGGTACAGAGAAGGCTTCCTCATGCTAAGGGCAGGTGGTAGTGAGGTCCCTCACAACCCTGGGTACCTCGGGAGGTGTCATAAAGGGTCCATAGCACTTCAGAGAAGGTGCCTGGTCCTTCGTAGTCCAGGGCCCTTTGTTCAAAGTTGACTAGAGCCATCGTCCATCCACTGGAAAATCACTCCTCGATGGTCAGATGTCTTGGCTCCATCTCATTCTCCAATTCACTGTCCATCTGGGTTTGGGGACTGAGAGGAATCCTCAGGCAAAGGTTCAAGAACAAGAGGCAGAGGAAGTCTGGGTTGTCAATGTTTATAGTTCTCAATAGGGAAATAATCTTCCCAGGACACCTGAATATTGGAAAGTTTACAACAGAACAAGGAAGCAAAAACCAACCAACCAAACAAAACCCCAAACCCCACAACAGCCCCCACATTCTTGCAATTAACCATCTGCTTTAACTCTGGTTTTACACGCAGTTCCTAAGAACATCTCTGGAGATGATAGACGACAGTGCCTGGAGCAGCCAGATATCCCTTGAGTTGAGCTGGCAGATGGCCGGCTATGCCAGCCCCTCCAAAGAGAAGGTTTGTTCTCTGTTAAGGTTTAGTTTCTAGTTACTTTCCCCTGAAATTCTGATTGGAGGGCTACATAAGGCTTCTCTCAAGGTTTCATTATTTGATATTTTATTCTGCGTATAAAATTTGTTTGTGCTTATTCCCTGCTCTCTTGCCCCCCTGCCCTTCCAATATTTGCTTGGACAGGCTGCTTGTCTGTCCTGCATTGTTGGTTCTCTGGCTGGGCTAGACGATGGGATGTTTCTGCAGCATGGGTGCTTGGACTTGGCTGTCTTCTTCCTTCCTGAGTGTTGCTGAGCTGGGTCTGTACTGACAGGCACGTTGTGTTCCTGATATCCCAGGGCTGGTCTCTTTCTTTCAGAGTTTCCTGTATAAGGCGCTAGGAACGTCCTTAGCAGCTTGTCAGGACCTGGTCCATGTTAAATCACAGATTCATACACTTCTGACGACAGCAGATTATATGGAAGCCCCTGAGAGACAGGTGAGGCCTCTGTCCCTCTCCCCATTTTACCAAGTAATCCCTGAATGCTCCCTGTGGGGCTCAGCTCTGAGTTGTCCTGGGACAGATGCCATTTTGCTTCCTATCCTCTTGATTGCTATTTCACTCAGCGCCCTCTCCCCATGTGTCTCAGGCCCGATTGGCACTTTACACCACTTTGGGTGAAAGGAATGGACTCGTGGGCTCTATCAGACACCTGGTTTGATCCTAACCTGTATTTCTCTTGGGTGACAGGGAGTCGTCTCCATCCTCGCAGTCTGTGCTGCGAGCCACTTGGACCTCACCTTGAAGGCACTTCAGGAGTTTGGGGCTGCAATGAGCCAGGTTAAGATTTCTGGGTTCGTCAGCCGCCTGAAGGTAAAGGAGCCAGGGGGTTCTCTCAAACTTCCTCTCCCCCTAAAGCAGGGGCAGCAGCCCCATGGTAGTGTCTGCTCCGGTCAGCTAGCATTGTCCCCCAGTGTATGCGTTCCACGTGATGCCTGCCGTTAAGCAGACAGGAGCACAATGTGGAGCTGGGGTTCTCTCAAATGATTTTTACCATCTGATGTCTCATGGCTTGAGCGCCCCTCCCATGCACAATGTGTGGGAACTACATCAGTTGCTTGCATGGAAAAGCATTGAAGGTATTTTTAGCTGTTTTTTATTCCAGGTTAGTAGCTGGAAATGAGGAGGTGTTGCAAGCAACATGTGGCTTACCAACCCGCTTTAGGTAGACCACCAGTGGTCTACGGATGACAATTAGGGAACCTCTGATTTAGAGCAGTGGTTCTCAACCTTTCCAGATTAGTGTCCCCCTTTCAGGAGTCTGATTTGTCTTGTGTCCCCCAAATTTCACCTCACTTAAAAACTAATTGCTTACAAAATCAGGCATAAAATTATAAAAGGGTCCTAGCACATTATTCCTGAAAAAAGACTGCTTATTTTCCCATTTTTGCACTAGAATTAGAAAATACATCCACTGGAATCTAAATATTGTACCTGCATTTCAGCGGGCAGTATATAGAGTAGTCTAAAGAAGCCATTGTATGAAATTTGAGTTAGTAACTTTGCAAGTGCTTTCTTTGTTGTCTGCTGTAAAACTAGGCAAATATCTAGATGAGTTGATATACCCCCTGGAAGACCCCTGCAGACCCTCAGGGGTACAGAAGTCCCCCTGGTTGAACACCACTGATCTAGAGGATAGAGCAGGAGACTAGGCCTCTGGGCTCCCATTGCTGGCTCTGCCATTTACTCACTGTGCAGCCTTAGGCAAGACATTTAGCGCCTGATCTTGTACCCACCAGTGTCAATGACTAAGCTCCCGTGTACTCCACTGCTGTCGGTTCAGCCTTTTCGGCTCTCTGGGTCAGAGTTACCCAGTGGGAATGATGGCGATGGGGCGGCGAGTTCTATGGGCTCATGGTGCTCGGGCTCCAGCAGTATTCAAGGCTCGGGGGCCCGGCTCCACCAATGTTTGATTCATTCCAAGGCCAAATGAATCAGAAGAACTTGTCTCTAGTGATGTTTCCTATTGTCTAGGATTACCACCATGGGACAAGAGGCAAGACTCGCCGCACCCTGATGCTGACATACAGCAACGTGGCTGTCCATGCTCCAAAAGAGCAGCTTCTCTCCCGAGTAGAGGCAGACATCACAAGGAACATCATTCACCATTACAGAACCAGTTGTCAGGTAAGAGCCTTTGCATGACAACTGTGAGGGGCATTACCCTGAAGTTATAGAATTGCCTCTGAGTTTATAGAGAGAGGGCTTGTATTTTCTAAAACTCTCCTTTGAGCAATAATTTGTCACATAACTGAAATTTAAAACTGTAATGGATGGAGCATGAGCTGTCACATGTTGTATCACTTTTGTTGCTCTTCTTTGTGTTTTCTCTAGTTTTTCTATAGTCTTCTGAAATTCTGTCGAGCACAGCTGCACAGTAATTCACATGGAGTCACACTCAGGCTATTCAGAATAACACTCTAACTCCCCTAATATGTATGTGTATCTAGCTCTATCTTTTGCTAGCCAAGAGAGAATGGTGCTAACTTGTATTTAGTTTCTTTGCTGTCACTCTGTTTCTTGGACTCACTACTTCCCTTCCCTCTTCTCTGTCGTCTTGTTTGTCTGTGTGCTCGTTATTTCTGTTCCCTAGGTGTCTGACTGCTGGTACTGACTCTCCTCTCAGTGCAACCTCGCCACGTCACTTTGCCATTCAATTCTGCCCTGTCTAAGTGAGAATCTCATTTAGCCTTTGTCAAAAAAGTTGATCACAGTTGAACCAAACGGATATCTTCCAGAAGTTCACAAATGCAAATATTCCATAGGATGGCCCCTGATCTTGACCTCTGCAAAACACCCTCTCTGGATATATTTCCTGCCTTTTGGAAGATTTAACAATCATGATTCCTCTCTGCTCCATATTCACCAGCCAGGCCATTTTGAGGATGTGTGTTATGTGGGACTATAGACATTGCTAATAGCTGTTTTGCATTTTGTTTTTCAGGTGCTGGGCATCGCTCTTACAAACAAGGTAAATTCTAAATAATCTGCCCTCAGCTCTTGCCTTTTCTATCCACAAGTTGCTTGTTTAAATTGCACAGAGCTTGATTTCCTTGCTACATCAAGCAGGAGTCCTGGCTGCTCTGGTGTAAGTGGCCCTGGATTTCTTTCATGAACCTGGGTTTTCTCTTCTTCTGAGGTGGGTGCAGAGCCAGGGTCCTCTGCCTTCTGGGGTCTGTGGACACCTCTCTCCTCTCCTGTGGCTAGATTTAATTCCTGACCTTTATCTTCTGGACTCTGGTTCTTCTCTCCGTTTCTCATCTACATCCTCTTGTTTCTCCTTCTGGATTATGTAGGACATGCACCTAAAATTAACCCTCATCCAGAATGTCACGGAGATTAGCTGTGCCATTTTGGAGACCAGAGACTCCCAGGAGTTCGAATTCTCTTACAAACTGGAGCTCCTTGGCTACATGCTGGTGAGTGTTGAGGAACTTTGAGGACTGAAGTACAAAGGAGTTTGTTGTAATGTCATCAGACTGGGTTTCCAGGTAGATGTTGTTTTATCCATTGGCTGTGACTGTACCACTGCAGTCTCATGAGCTACCTGCACAGCACCCAGAATGCTGCTGGGTCCACTCTGAGCTTGGCAGGGATGCCGACCTATTGTGGGCTGTAAGTGGCAGGAATGGCTTGTGTCTGGGGAGTTATCTTTCTGTCCTCCATATAGCCTACAGATGGCCCTAGGGTCCATTTCTGAGGCAGAGAGCCTGCCGAGCACGGTGTCTGTTTATTACAGGTCTGGCATATGGCCCTGTTTCAGGGTGTGAGAGGAAAGCCTCTCTGCCTTTCAAATCCATTTCCCATTTTTTTTAATTTCCCTATTCGTGCATTTCAGGACTTCATTAAAAAGGAACCACTGGATTCCCTGGCATCTCCAGTTCGCTACAAGGCAATTCTTGCCATTAGACATCTGAGGTAGGCTATTTTCTGCCATATTTCCTGGCACTGTGATGTCGTCTTTGTTAGTTCATGAGTGCCAGGTTGGGAGCAGTTTGATGCCTGCCGGGTTTGGCTCACATGCTGCTCACCAGCAGAACTTTAGTTCTTGAGGGTTTGAATGTGTCCATTTGGAGGTTTGTGCTTGAAAGACACAAACTTGAAGGTTGTGGGGCATGCAGTCCAATGCAGGAGAGTTCAGATGGGGAGGGAGGTGTCTGGCTTGCTGGCAGGGGGAAGGAAGCTTGTGGGTTTCTCTAAAAAGGGGACTTGAAGCTTTAGCTTTACTTCTCAATGAGCCAATACTTAATAGAGGTGCAAAGAGGTGCTCAGCTGCAAAGTGAAGGGTTGTTTGCATTTGGGGTTTTAGATTGAGACAATCTCCAGTCATTGGACCCATTTCTTTTACTTGGAGGTGGTACTGAGTCTAATGCATGACTTTTCTCTCTCTCTCTTTCTTCTGCCAGCAAACTCAAACCATCTTTGACCTTGAAGGAAAACCGTGAGCTCCTTCATCAGTGTTTCAAAAGTTTGTTTCCCCTCCCTCCCCTGGAGAAGATGATGAAAGAGGAAGGTGAGACAGCAAAGGATGCTCTGCCTATACAGGTACGTGACAACAATTCTCCTCAGGCACCATCCACTGTATTTCTGCCCAGCAGGCACTGGGTGATGGCAGTCACACATGGCCTCCCTGGCAAGGTTATGGTTACCTTTCCCCAGCCCCCAGTCGTCCCCCCCCCACACACACACAAATTATCTGTGCTGAGCCTCACTCCTTGTCTTCTGGTTTCAGTCACTGTACGTAGAGTCCTTGGAAGCCCTTGGCAAGCTAATGAAGACTTTGCTGGAGGAAGAACCAACCGCACACTGGTTCCAGGAAATGTTTCAAGTGAGTAGACCATTGAACCATGGTGAAGATTGTTTGTTTGTTTGGTTGTTTGTTTGTTGTGTTACTGCAGGGAAGAGTCAGAGATTTAGGGGGTCAAGCTTCAGTTGTGGAGGAATTTTCCACAATGGAGTGAATTGTCGGGGGGAAAAGCACCAAATTCTTCCTGGGATAAGCAGGCATGTGCCCCGCTGAAATCCACAGAAGCTATGCCATTTTATGCCAGGGCTGGATTGGGACCAACTTCTTACAATGTAGTTGACACTACTTGGACGGGCAAGAAAATCACCACTGCAGTAGCCAAATCCAAGAGAACCAGTTGAAACTGATCACTTCTTCAAAGAGGAATTCATTCATATTGAGTTAAGCCCTGTGTATGGAAACTCATCCAGAGGAGACTTCCTGTTCCTCAGACATGAACAGAATATCTTGAAGAGCTGAGGGGTGGGGAGTTTGATGCACCTTCAGTATAAAAATGAAGTTCTAAAAGGAGCTGGGCTGGGGGGGGGGACTTCTCTGCTCTTCTTCAAATTAATAAAAAGAAACGCTCCTCTCTGTCATTTGGCCACTCAATGTGGGAGAAGTTGCCCAGGAAACAGAACACAGCAGCAGACATCAAATAGCATGCAATGTGGTAGACAGCTCCCATCAGACAGTCTACAGGAGACATCACGTACACAGGCCCAGGTTCATCTCTCATGTAACTCCTTTGTCTTCAATCACTCAGAGGTGAATCTGGTCCCTGGCACTTCCATTAGACATGTAATTCCTTCGCTCCATGGAGGTCGGGTGCTTTGGAGAGGGATTTTAGTGACAATTAAACCTGTTTAAGAGGAACTTTTGGGAGGGATTTTCTGGTACTAACTCTGTCCATTCCCCTGCTCTGCCAACAGCTACTAGAGACATGGCTCCATTCAGAGAAGGAGTGGGAGAGAGAAAGGGCCTTGCAGGCCACCATCCAGCTGCTGACTGCCTATCAAGAGACAGTTCATAGCACAGTGAGTATAGCCTTCCTCTTCCTTGAGCTGACTTCCCAGCTTATATCGGATCTGACACTCAACGCAAATGCATGAAAAAAGCTTCCAGGGCAGCAGCTGGGATCTCAAAGTGACTAAGATCCCTCTGCTTCCATAAGAGAGAGGTTTACACAACAATGCTGTGACCACACTCCGGGCAGACTGCAAGAAGTAGAGGGCAGACGATCCCCCAAACTGATGGCTTATTCTAGAATTACATGCACCAAGTGAACAGCAAAAGAGCTTCCACCCTAGTTAACAAAATGCCAAACACGGTCCCCTTTTGGCATTCCAGACCTAGGCTCCCATCTAAACAGCCCAGTCTAATATAGTGAGGGGTTACTGAAAACCTGATTCACCATATGTGAGGTTCACCCATCATAAAGGACCAGATGCTTATCCCCAGGTCAAGGTGAATCTCAGGTCTTTCCCAAATAGCATGCTGCCAGCCAATCCTTAATAACGAAATTGAAGATTTCTTCTTAAAAGAAAGAAGAGAGTTACAAATGGTTAAAAGATCAATCTCCGTACAAGTGACTGTCAATGTTCATAGTTCAGGATCACAACAGTGATGGAATAAACTGCTGGCTTGTACAAGTCTCTCTGGAATCATCCCAGCAGATCAGAATCCAAAGGCAGCTTAGATGTAAAGAATGTTAGTTTTTCCATGCATTTTCCAGGTTCTTTCAAATGATGATTTGGAAGCTCTCTGTCCTATGGCTTACACTTTCCCTGTTCAAAGTTTCAGCAGACTAGAGATGACAGGATGAGGCCCGAGCCTTCTCTTTTCTAGCTATTCTAGCAGGCTGACAAGCCTACCTCACAAAAATGGTTCCAGCAGGACCTTCCCCCGAGAAAGACTAGGCAATGCAGATCGCCTCCTGTACTTTGCTTTGAAGCTAATCTTCTATTTCCTGTGCATACACAGTAAACTAGTTACTCATTCGCATAAGGTGATTAGCCGTTCTTCCATTATAACACAGAGAGTTAAGCTGAAGACAATGTAGAAATTATTAGTTTTCTGCAGTATCTTACATCTTTGATTTTAAGGTTAACTGAACACTTTGCACACATAATGAAGACCTGAAAGGGAATGAGCATCGACAAGCTAATTTGGTTACATTGTGAAACTTCTAACCGCGTATAGATCAACACAGACAAATAGACTGAGCATCTATTGTTCATTTTTGAATGAGTTGAGGATTGCTAGTCTAATCCATCTCTTTGAAATTCACATGCAAGTGAACTGTCTTGATACAGTGGAAGTGCCTCTTGTTAAGTTATTATGGGTCATACACAGGTTGCCTGGTCTGCCAGTGTCACAAATGCATTCTTGGTTCTTATGCTCCCAGGGTGGTAAAGGAAAATTTCTATTTAACCAGCTAAGAACATAAAACATAAGAATGGCTAACCTGCCTCCCGCAAAAGAATGGTTCATCTGGCCCAGTATCCTGTCTTCTGACTGCATTGTGTGAAGATATGCTTCCTTTGGTTTGTTTTAAACCTGCTGCCTATTAATTTCATTGGGGGACCCCTTGGTCTTGTGTTTGGTGAAGGGCTAAATAACACTTCCTTATTGACTTTCTCTACACCAGTCATGATTTTATAGACCTCTAGCATATTCCCTCTGAGTCGTCTCTTTTCCAAGCTGAAAAGTCGCTCTTTTTTTAATCTCCCTTGGGTGAGAAGTTATCCCATAGGCCTAATTTTTGTTGCTCTTCTCCGTATTTCTTCCCATTCTAACACATCTTTTTTGAGATGAGATGACCAAAACTGCACGCAGTATTCAAGGTGTGGGGGTCCTGTAGATTCCTATCGTGGCATAATGATATTTGCTGTCTTCTTATCGATCCCTTTCCTAAGGGTTCCTAACATGTTGTTAGCTTTTTTGACTGCATGTTGAGCGGATGCTTTCAGAGAACTGTACACAATGACTCTGAGGTCTCTTTCTTGAGTGATAACAGCTAATTTAGACCCCATCCATTTCTATGTACAATTGGGATTATGTTTTCCAATGTGCATTATTACCCAGTACAGAACAGGAATCAGGGGCACAATGTTACCAGATGTGCCTGTTACTTTAGGGTAGGCTCATTGATTAGGGTTACTCTTCTTGGGGGGGGGGGGTGTCTGTAATTCTATTAATGTGCTGCTTATGTCACTTGTGTGTTCATATGGAGCTCTACTCCTTCCTTCTGCAAGTGCCCTCCCAATGGAGCGACCCTGCAGGACCTCGGTTCCCCAGGGCTGGGTTCCTCCAGCCCTAGAACTAGATGAGCACGCACGCACGTACGCTCACACGAGCAGAGCAAGTCTGAGCGGACCAGGTCAATCAGCCCTCTCCAGCTGATCCTCTCATATGTCCCTGTACTCAATGGGCTGGGTTAAGCAGCACTTTCAGCTGCTCCCCTCTTATGTGCCCCAAGTTTAACACATCCCTATCCCACTTCCACATTACAATTGTTCTGGTAGTAACCCACTTCATGAGCAAACCCCACCGTATTTTTGGGCGCTACCGGGACCTTTAGCTTAGGTAAAAGAAGGGTTGCTGCAGAGTAAATGGGGGAAGCGGAAAATACAGAGTGAAATTTGGAGAGCGAGAGAGAGGGAGAGAGAAGCAACCAGCTGAACCATAAAAGTTATTTATTGAATAATAGTGATAACTACACAAGGAGGGCTAAACAAACATAATGGTTACATTTGAAAGGTTAAAACCTGAGGAAGAAAAGAAAACGGAGGGGCGGGGGGGGGGCGGAATCTCATCCACTCCATGAGGCTTGAACTGGGTGGGGTTCCCAGGTAATGGTGGTAGCTCTGGGTCCTGAGTGCTGGAGACAGGCAGAGCCCCCAGCACAATCAGTCAGGAGATGGAATCCCAGTGGAACTGATGCAGAGTTTGGGTCTATACATCAGAACCCTTACTTGGGCATAGGTAGGGGGTTTTGTAGAGAAAATACAATGGTGCAAGGGAGACCACTAGATTTGTTTATGGGTAAACTATTGGGTTTTCAAGGGTTTTCTTTAGGCTAGACAATAGGAGCTGATCACTCTTGGCTATGGGTGGTGTTTTTTTTCCAGGGAGCTCACAAGGCAACTAGGCTGCTTCAGTATTTTAGGATAATAAAGATTTATTCCTAGAATTGGTCTGATAATTGCTGAGCTAGGTATGTGCAGGCATAGGTTCATTAGCATCTGGAGCAGGGATTCCCATGATGCAATGCGTCCCTGCTTTTCTGGTCCCAGAGTTCAGTGCGGTTCTCTGTTCCTCATTCTTCATGCTAATTCCTATCCCATGTTTCATGCAGATGAGGCTAGGGGAGTTGTCTCTGTTCTTCATTCTGTATGCAAATGGAGATGTCTTAATCTTGTCACCCTTCTCAGGAGGGGTCTAGGTGTGTCTCCCAACACCCTTCATTGTTCTCTGCAAGCCTTTTCTCTGATGGGTTTTGGTTCAAACAGAGACTGGTAGGGGCGGGGGGTGTCTTTCATGAGTCAGACAGGCTAGATACTGTGCCCTGGTTCCACAAAAAACACAGAGCTGACTGGTCTGAACAATAAGGATGGCAAGTGAAGTCTAGTCCAACTGGAGACCATTCATTCTTCCTTCTTTGTTCTTTTTTCATTAGACTCAGGGAACTTTTGATCAGTTTGGATCTCTGATTGGACTAATAGCACCATACAGCTGTGATTCGCTGGCCATGTCCCGTCAGTGGGTGGTTGACTGTATCAGCTGCCTTCTCTGTATACAAGGTGAGGAGACCATTAGCAGGTATAAGGAATTCTTCACCTTCTTTCACTGTTGTAATGTCCATTTGTCTGCCTATCTAGTTCTTTCTGTCCTGTCTGTTGTTGCTTAGATAACAGAATGGTGGGCATCTTGTAAATACCTCATTAGAAGAGAAGATTCTGATGTGTAAAGAGCCTAGCACACTTTTGGGAACTGTACAACTAATAAATGGTCTGCATACAGGTAGATAAGGGCTAAAATCCTTAGGGCTTGTCTACACAGGGACAGTAAGGAAAGTTAATCCAAATGAACTAAAGGTGTACATTTCAAGTGCATGAGGTAAATGGCATTAAACACATGTGTGGATGCTCTGATTCTGAATTAAAATGGGCCTTATTAATTGTAGTGAATTCCATGAATGAAACTAACCTGAATGAAGGCCACTTTAATTCTAAATCAGTGTGTCCCCACAGGTGTTGAATGAAGTTTAACTAATGCATTTTGAAAATGAATGGGGATTAGCTTTCTTGAATATCTCCATGGAGACAAGCCCTTGGTACTAAACATTTTCATTCTCTTTACCCTGCCACTGGCTGGACTGGAGGGGTTTCCTGGAATAATTCTGTAAACAAAAAGTTCTTCCAGCAGCCCTCTGCCATGAGCACTCCGAGCGACTGGAGTAAGTAGAGGCCATTTTTCCCCTTTGTGAAAGAGTAGGATATTCTTTTCACCTAATGGTTAGATGTTAAGGGATAGAGCTTGGTTATCGTTTAAGGCCATTTCCAATGAGGGTGACCAGACAGCAAATGTGAAACCTCGGGACAGGGGGTGGGGGGTAAGAGGAGTCTATCGAAGAAAAAGACCCCAAAATGGGGACTGTCCCTATAAAATCGGGACCCCTGGTCATCCTATTTCCAATGATTCTTAATCAGTCCTAAAAACAGTGTTGGTGATTCAGAAACAGAATAAGGGACTCCAACCTTTGAATGTACAACATAGTAATCCCAGCATTGTTTAGAAGTGACTGATGATGAGCCTGGGTTTCTTGCCAAAGTTTTTTGTCTGTCCCCGTCTCTTTTACAAGGAGAGTTTGGTGGAGGGATTCACCTCTAAACTGGAACCTCTGATCTACCTGCATGAGTTGTACTTGAATAGGAGCTTAGATGTAAATAGTGAGAGCAGAGAGACTACTGAAACCAGACACACACACAAAGCTGCTCCAAGCTGAATACAGTTCTTGTTCAATCCTGGATCATTCACAATAACATACCACTACTGTTAACGTTCAGACATTTTAGGGTGTAATCCCGACTCCAGTCCAGTCAACAGGAGTTTTGCCATTGACTTCAGTGGGGCCAAGATTTTACACTATGCTGATGACAACATAGCACATGGATCCTCCCGTATGAAGATCCATGCAGTAGGGGTTCAGTTTCCTTAATCGTTACAGTACTTTTTCTCCTTTTCTCCACTCCAGGCCAGTCCATAAACCTGGGCTCAGCAGAGGAGGAGCTGAGATGTCTCCGTGAAGCACTAACAGCTCCAGACCCCGAGGCTCTGTTTCAGGCATCTTCCAAAATGGCCAGGGTAACTGACTCAAAAAGCTTGTGCGGATGTGCGAGTGACCGGGCACCGTTCATTTGACATTTGCTCTTTCATGATGCCTTTCCGTACTCGGAGGGAGCTGTGGGAGCGGGGCGTTGGCTGCTAGTAACCAGCAAGATGCTTTTCATAGATGTGTGCTCTGAATGCCACGTAAAAACCAGATTCCACAGAACGTTGCACGCCCATGAAAATGCGCATGCGGATGCACACGCATGTACCTATCCAGCAGGGCCGGCTCTTGCTTTCTCACTGATCCAGAGCAGTGAAGCACAAAAAATAATGAAATAAAAGAGCCCCCATGCCGCCCTAAGATTGGCCGGAACACCGCCCCTTGCAATCTGCCGCCCCAAGCACGAGCTTCCTCGGCGGGTGCCTGGAGCCGGCCCTGCCATCCAGCCACCCAGGAGAAAAACTGTGTTAGTGGAACATCAAGCTGAGAAACCACCCAGGATTCATTCCGTCACCTTGTGGGTTTGCCTTCGCCGATATTTGTGTGCATGCCCCTCTTGACTGACTTCTATATGCTGTAAAAAGATGCAGTGTATGTAAGAGACTACAAAGGGAAACTTACCTCCTGCCTATCCAGTACAATGTTGTGCTAACTATGCAACAGAGTCTTTGCCTCTAACCTGATATCATGAGTGTAGAATACAAAAATGTAGTCTATAGACTAGAGAGAGAATTGTAATCCCAAATGGCGAGCTAGACAGGAGGCTAATTCACCATTTGCTGATGCCGGTATATCTTTTTTTCCATTTTTAAAAGTGCTGGAGCCAAACATCATTGCGGTCTCTCCTGTTTTTGATTTGTTCCCAGGTTGTTAGTGAGTACTTTCCCTCCGAACAGGCCACAGACTTTATTGCGGCCACATTGGGTGGTCTGCTGTCTGCTAGCCCCACCTGTGCCACGGCAGCTGGACTATGGATGAAGATCATCCTGAAGGAGTGTGGAGATGCCATGCTGGACAAGGTAAAACTGGGAACTGGAGAGCTTTTCTGCCTAAACTCTAGGCTTTTTGATCTTTGCCCTCATGTGTAAGGAAGAAAAATCTTGCTGTTTCTCCCCCTCGGACATAGAGTCGATTCCATCTCTGTTCCTACCCTAAGATAGGCAATGGCAGAATCAATAGCAGTAGACCGAGATAATCCAAGGGAAAAGGAAGATGGTTGGTTCTTTATTGGTCTAGCTTGTTGCCACAGTATTCAGCCAAGAAAGGCTTGAGAAAACAGACTCTGGGGAAAAGACAAGAAGACAGAATGACTGGCACTTGGAGGCCTCCAGGTCTTAGGAGGCCTATGGCTAAGGGCTACATGGATTAAAAAGAGCACTGGGCTATTGCCAGCCTCTTGCCAGGTTTCTGAGCCTGGCCTCCAGCCCGAGCAGGAACAGCTCCACTTTTAGCCCCATCGTGCAAGCCCCACAGGCCCAGGTTGACCTGAGCTCTGAAACTCACTGCTGTGGGGTTTTTTTGCTGTGTAGACCTACCCTTTAAGAAGAGAAGGAAGGAGGGAGAAAACTCTAGTGTCTTTGGAATCCACTATTTATATGCCTTATTCTGGAGCCCAGTACATCAGGGCTAGATGAAAGGAGCACTCCACAAATCTTCTAACAGGGCTGGTGAAAGGCCTCAGGACAGGGAACCCTCGCAGCAGAACTGCCATGTTTGCACAGTGTTTTGAAGATGTGAAGGGCTAGGAATGAATATGAGAGGTAGTCACCTGTTCAGAGTCCCAGGCATTTACACACTGTCTTTAAAGCACTTGCATATTTTGTGCTTGTGGTTGTTGATGAGCTCTGCATTCTTCGAGGCAAATGGTCAGATTTGGCTGCTTAAATCACACCTGTAAAATCTGGGCAAGCAAAGCTGCCTTTTGTGCATGTGAACTGGTTTATGCAATGCATAGCTGGGCACCACCACATTAAATTACCTGGTATGTCTATGTGTGTGTCAGTGTTAATTTTTACAGCCGTGTGTGGGCACTTTGTGTGGGCTCAAGTTACGCAGACGTATTTGAACATTTGCTTCTTGAAGTGAGGCATTTCTAAAAAAGCAGCAAATGGCTAAATAAAGGTTTTGATTCTGTAGAGTGAATGGAGAGAAAGAAAAAGGGACATTTCTTTCTGGTTTTGTTCCTTCCAGGTGCCAGATATCCTGGCTATACTACATCGCCACATGCCTACTATCCAGGAGGGCAGCTTGAGGCAGTTCCTGGTGGAGGCAGTGTCCATTCTAGCTCACCATCACCAAGAGGCAGTGATCTCCAGCCTCCTCAGCAAACGTCTGCCGATGGACAGGTATATACCGCTACCTATTGCATTCATCTTGGTAAAACATGGATCCCACAGCTTTACTAGGAGATGTAGGGCTTCATTTAAGCCGCAAACAGTTTGGGATCATTCCTAAGGGTTAATAGCCTGGCTCTTTCTGCAGAAAGGTCCAAGAACATGTTAAGGTGGGGTGCGGAGAGAAATTAAGTGTCATTCTGTTTCCATTCATGAATAGCTGCTTTGACATCCTAAAGATCTATCTTTACTGGTATAACTGGAGTGTATTGTTGGAAACATCTACCTCTCTAGACGCCTGAATTGAGCTCACTCTGGAAATGAGCAGTGGCTGTTGGTTTCCTGGTAGCATGACAGCTTCAGGTGCAAATCCCTGGCTGATTGCAAAGACTAGGGCCAATATTATCATCAGACCTCTGCTTGGTATCAGTGAGGGTGTGGCTGCTTGAGCAGAGTTGCCATCCTTGGTACTTAAAAGTGGACTGGAAGCAGATCCATCATTTCATTTCAAGATCCCTAACTGAGGTATCAGTTATCAGTGCTGGAATCTAAGACCATAAGAACAGCCATACTGGGTCAGACCAAAAGGCCATCTAGCCCAGTAGTCTGTCTTGCAACCGTGACCAGTGCCACATGCCCCAGAGGAAATGAACACAACAGGTCATTGTCAAGTGATCCATCCCCTGTTGCCCAGTCCCAGCTTCTGGCAAACAGAGGGTAGGGACGCCATTTGTGAAGGCGATCTAGGATGGCCATGAACATTCGTTCTCATAGTTGTATGTCCATCTAGTAGGAATCTGGCTTTTCTTTCATCCACTTGCCTTCCAAACCCTAGATCTTTGGGAGCCACATGCTCATGATTCCATATTGACTGGGAAGTGGAGAAAACAGGAAGTGAGGTTGGCGCTCTGTGTCCTGTCCTTCTGAAGTCTAGTATTAATGGTTAGGCTGCAGGAGGACGAGGTCACTTAACTTAGTTCTGTAACTGGAAACTCAATATTTAAACATGAGGAGCATTAAAGGAGGACAGGACTCCTAACTCTCTCATCATAGGCAAGGAGAACATTTGGTCTTTGCTAAAATATGACACATTCAGGATGAGCCACAAAAGTGTCCAGGGCTCACCTGTAACTTCTGTTAAACTGCAGTGACACCGCTGAGCAGTGGAGATCTCTGGGGGGAGACCCCTTGCTTGCCACTCAAGTCCTACGAGCCCTAATAGAGAAGATAAAGACTCCAACAAGAACAGAAGGCAGCATCACCTCAGAGACCGAAATGGACAGGCATTTGGCAGCTGCTGAACCTCTCTTAGTAAGTTAGATGGCAGACACGTCTTTCAGGCTTTCCTGTGCCCTGCGATAATCCTGCTGATGGAAAGCTGGAAGTGTGGTATAATATTGCTGTGTGGGCACTTCTCCTCTGATGGACTGTTTCCCTGAGTCCAGCTCTGCTGCCTGTGGAACAAATACGGCAGCTTTAGATACGTTACTGATTTACTTAATACTATCTGGCCATTAGAAAGTCTTTGGAGCAGGTTTCTTTGCAAATCTTCCTTTGGACTCACAGCATGCCTTGGGAGGTCATACACATTTGTACAGATGTGGGAAAGTGAGCCACGAGTTAAGCAAGTTGCTCGCTGTCATTCAAGTTACTGGCAGAAGGGAGAATTTCGTACAGCAGATATCAGACGGGGAGAGAGGGTGTGATGGTGTTGGGAAGAGATCTCCTTTTTTACCATGCTCTCCTTTCAGGCAACATGTGCCATCTTTGAGGTGGTGTCAGCCCTGCAGTCGAGCAAAGCTGTGCGGGAACTCCTCCCAGAGTTGTTTCCTCTTCTCCTGCAGCAGGTCAGCCAAACCCTTGGACAAAAGCTGCCTTTGCCAACGAGAAGCAGCCCGAGAGAAATCCGAAAAGGGCTACAACTTACTGAGGGCAACCCTTGCCGGTAATTAGAAGGAAGGGAGAGAAACCAAGAGAATTCCAGTAGAGTTGTGTGATGCTCCCGAGGAGTTCCCAGGGTTACGAGGCACCTTACCACCACGTGCCCTTCGAGTGAGGAAGTCTTGTCTGTGCCTGCTGTGGGTCAGTTCCCTGAAACGACCAGGCTCTGGCAAAACAAACCCTGCCACCCAGGCCTCCTCAGACCTCAGTCTCTTTGTACAGGTTAATGACAGGCACACACCCACCCCCGAGTCCTCTGACCATTCCGTATGGTGTCCAGCCCTTTATCCACTGAACTCCCACAGAATTGTCAGGCCTGCTGTTCCCAATGGAACAGTACACACCCGTTTATTACTTCTACTTTAGACTCTGTACTCGATACTTAGACTCTGTACTGCAAAACACACAGCACTTAGATATATTTCTAGTGAAAACAAGAAGGGAGATTATCAAAGAACAGAGATTCCAGTGACCGTCAGTAAGAATGCAAGCAAAAAATGGTTACATTTCAAATGAAATCATAACCTGCTCCTAGAAACTAAACTTAACCAAGAGGTTAACCTCCTGTCTAAAGATGTTTCTCACCCAAAGTTCTCAACCAAGCCTGAGCGCGACCCCTCTTTCATGAAGCAAACTCGCGGTCCATCTACTTCCTAAGTGAAAGATGTCCCCCAAATAGACTAGAGCAAACCTTTGATGTGTACCCCAAAATTGGGTCGCCACCCCCTGTCTACTTCCTGCTACTTTTCTTTCTTTTAAGTTCTCACACTCCTTCTCAACTGAATGTACATTAAGCATGTAGGGTTCACATGTAAACAAACAGATGGATAAACATTTCTTGCCTGAAAGAAAACCATTTTGTCACCTTTCCTGGTGACTAGTCCCGAGACACAGATCCTAAGAATGTAATTTTCAGTGCATATCCATGACTCTTTACACAGCATCTGTACATGCGTTTCACAATGATATTGGTGACATGGGCTTTTATTTGAGACTCATGGGGCAATCTTTTAGTGAACTAGAATGTACGTACCAGGCCCCTCGGCACCCACTCTGTGCCCCTCGCCAGTTAACACTAAGATTCCTGAGTCCTCAGTTGACTTCAGCTCTGGTAGCACATTAATGTACATTTCCCACCAATCTCACAACATGATTAGTTTCTCTTCTTGTTGTGTTTCTTTATTCCATGCCAACAAGGTGCTCAAATTACAGACTTCATGGTTTAAAAATGTCTCTGAATTTTCCTAGGAAACCAGGATCTCAGCTCTGTTCACGGATGGGCAGCAGGTATCAAATAAACATAAGGAAGTACTACTTCACACAACACACGGTCAACCTGTGGAACTCATTGCCAAGGGATGTTGTGAAGGCCAAAAGTATAACTGGGCTTTTTTAAAAAAAAGAATTAGATAAGTTCATGGAGAACAGGTCCATCAATGGCTATTAGGCAAGATGGTCAGGGATGCAACCCCAAGCTCTGGGTGTCCCTAGGCTTCTGACCGCCAGAAACTGAGACTGGACAACAGGGATTGGATCATTTCATGATTGCCCTGTTCTGTTCATTCCTGCTGAAGAAGCTGGCATTGACCACTGTTGGAAGAGAGTGTACTGGACTAGATGGACCATTGGACTGGCCCAGTAAGGCTGATCTTAGGTAGTGGCCACAGTGGGTCAGGTTTTCAAGATGGGTGCCTCAGTTTTGTCCACAAAACTTGAATTTGTTCAGATGGATGGGTACCTAGCTATGTGATTGCTGGCGCTGCAGACACGAGTATATATTCTGCTCATGCTGTTGGCCCATGTGCAGGCCCATTTTAGGTACCTATATGTGATGGGGTGGTAGGCTGTGCCCCGGCCTCTTCCATGGACACAGACTGCTCCGAGTCCCTCCAAAGTGTTCTAGGGATGTCTGCTCCTGAGATCCTGGTGGTAAGGGCTCTGATGACTGTTTGACCCCAACGGATGATCTTAAGTCACCTTTACGCTTGACCTTTGTTTTCTTTCTCCTCCCTCTTGTCTATACTTTCGTGTCTAGGTTTCTCCAGACCCTTTACATATATTTCCTCTTTACCTGGCCCTTCAGGTTTTATTTCCACCCTCCTGGGCCTCCATACCTGCCTTGGTGTCCCTGTTAGAAAGGGATTCCAGTCCATGCCCAGTAGAAGGCAGTGGGGCAATCCATCCACTACCGCTACATGTTTCTGCCTAAACTTCCCCTTAATTTTCAGAGTCCTTAAAATTGGGCAGAATTTATCGTCCCCATGGACACTGGGCAGAATTTATTGTCCCCTTGGACCTGGTATTCAGTTTTGATCCTACCTCTGGGAAGTATCCAGTGGGGTTTCACTAACTCCTGCCTGATTAGCAAAGAGGATGAAGCTGTGTCCATTAGTCCCTTTGGTGGCTCCTCCCTACCCAGACCGATACGGTAGGTACTTTCTTTTTTCTTTCCTGCCTGGGAGTCTTGTCCCAACCACAAAACTGGGCAAACCCACAGTCCATTTTAGGACAGTCTCTTTTTAGATGTCCTTCACGTCCATGTCGGAAGCACACTGTAGGCCAAGCTCCCACTACAGTTCCTTGAGGCTCCTCCCTCTTCTTCTTGCTGCCCTTCCCAGCTGTAGGCACTCTGGTCCTTCTCAGATCTAGTCCCTTAAACCACTGACTCACTCTGGGAATGTCCGCCTCTGTAAATTCCTCTCACTTTAACTGTGGGGTCCAGATGAACTGGCTGGCGCCACAGAACCCATCCTCGGATATGCTCAGGGAGACTCTGAAGAAACTTTCAGAATCATGCAGTCCATGATCTCCCCCACAGTCTGAGTATCTGGCCTTACCAATGAGTGGCCCAATCTTTTAATTCCTGTCCAAATGCACAGAGGCATAATCCCTCAATCCATCTTTCAACTCTACATTTCTGGCAGTACTTTTCTGTGGACAGGCCCCACCTCGTCCAGCATGGCTGCCTTAATCATGTCATAATCTCTTGCCTGCTCATCACTAAAAGCCCTGTATGTGCTTCCCCGGTTAAATAGGGTGTCAGTTGAAGGGCCCACATTGTTCTGTCCCTAGGAGGTCTCACTGCTGCTCCTTGAAGAGTAACCAAAAACACATCGGGGTTGTTCGCAGGTCCCATTTTACAGTCTGATCTCCTGTTCCTGGTTTCCATTTCCTGTCACGGGACTCACCAAACTTTGGAGGAGTTGTTGCCAAACCTGGGCTTGCTCCCGTATAAATTCCTGATGGCTCTTTTGCTGTTAAACCTACCAGGCAAGGAAAGGCTGTTTTTCTGCCTGCTGGGATTGTTGGAAGGTCTGTCGGGTCTTCTACACCAGTGGTCTCCAAACTGGGGTGCGCGGGATGATCCCGGGGGGAGCGTGGCATTAGTAGCGCCACCGGACAGCACTCTGCCGTTTTTTTCCTTCGGCGGCAGCTTTGCACGTCCAAGGCTGGTGCTCCCCTTTGGCGGCCCGCCTGCGGCAGGTCTTCCATTGGTGGCGCGTCTGCGGCATGTCACCCTGGGGGTGCATGAGCCAAAACGTTTGGAGACCACTGTTCTACACCAGCAGTTCTCAACCGGGCCAGTTTTAGCGGGTCTGCCAAGCAAGGTTGGCTTTAGACTAGCTGGGGCTCAGGGCAGAAAGCTGAAGCTTTGAGCCCAGCCGGGCTGGAGCCCTGAGGCCCAGCACCTGCACTAAAGCCCCGAGCCCCTGCACCCTGTGGGGTTAAAATCCGGAGCCAGGAGCCCCAAACTGTGATGCCTGGCAGGGCAGAGGCCTGGAACTGGGCCATGGAGTATTTCTAGCATGTTGAGGGTGGGGGGAGGCTCAGAAACAGAAAGGTTGAGAACCCCTGTTCCACACTTCTCTTTGCTGCTTCATCACTTGTTTCAGTGTTCCCTCCATCACCGGACTGCCAAACCTCTACACCGGCTTCTCCAACAGGCTCTCCATTTGCATAGATAACAGGGAAATCCCTGATGAGCCCCCAGCTGTGACAGAGAGGGGTGTTGCACCCCCACATCTTCCACAAACACAGACCGTGTTGAGACTTTTTTCCTTCTAAGCACCAATATATAGTCTATTTAATCCCCCTACCAATACATAGCACCTTTATATTGTATCTCAACTTTCTAAACTCTTCTCCAAAAGTCGGGTGGGGGGTAAGGTGTTTCCACTCAGAGACCTCACTTTGTCAGGCTCTCCTAGCTTTTTGTCTTTCTGTTTCTCTTAGGGTGACCAGACAGCAAGTGTGAAAAATCAGGACGGGGGTAGGGCTGTGGGGTGGGGAGGAGGGAATAGGCACCTGTATAAGATAAAGCCCCAAATATCAGGACATCTGGTCACCCAAGTTTCTTTCTCTGTCTGTTCCCCTCAAAGGGCTCCTGCCCATGTCCTTTTACACAGTTTCCCTGTTAATGGAATGATTGGTTCCTTGACTCACTAGCCCCAATCTGACCTTGTAATCAGGTACACCTCTCTCCAATTAGGCCTTCTGTGAGGAACGGAATTAGTAGGAATAGTGACCAGAGTGCTGACTCAAGTGCAAACCCTCAGCACTCTGTCACCTCATATCTGGAGATATGACCCCAGAATGTCCATTAGTGATCACCACACTCGATGGCCCCTGTTTCTGGGTCCTGATCATGTACCTTTTCCACATCACTTTACTCTCCTAGTGCCCATAGTCCTTGCAGAAAGAGAAAAAGGACTGCAAAATTTTGTCCCTAGCAAAACTAGTCCTATGAGATGTATGAGACTGAAACTTACCTCCCAGCATCAAGTCCTTCCAGGGACACTGGTGTCCAGGACATTGCCAATGGATGAACTGCCGATTGAACAGCAGACCTGAGAAGTAGCCAGGGCTTCCTGACTCTCTGTTCAAGCTGCACCTTCCTCCTGATTGCTGCAGTTCTGTGCCTCTCTTTCCCCAGGCTTTCTATCAAAGCATTCGAGTCTGTGCTTTTCAAGGGTGGGAATGAGAGACTGGTGAGAGCGCTCAGGAAGCAGAGAACTTGGATTCTTCTGGAAAACCCCAAGACTCACCATGAGGGAGTGTGTCTGCTGGTGAGGTAAGAGATCTAGGAGGCATCATTTTATCCTTGGGAATCAGTAGCCAATAGAGTGGCTGAGAGGGAACCTCCCGTTTATAGCTTTGTGGGTGGGGGCAGGGGTGGGGTGTCCTGGGTGGAAACACACAGCTCCCACTCCTAGATATCAGAGCTGTCTGCTCAGAGCAGCTGAGTTTTTTTTGAAGTGTGCAATCTAGCCCATGAGCGGTTTCTTTTGTCTTCCAGTCTTCTGCTAAGATCTGGACTCATAACACCTGAGATCATACAGAGCCTCCTCCCCTGGGTGAATTCCCCCACAGAAAACCACCGAGTCACCAGCACAGCTTTCCTTGCCCAGGTAAGACACAGGGCTCTGAAGAGTAGTTTCACCATTAGACTGTTGTCTGCCTTTCTTTCGGGAGTTGTACAGTTCTGTTGATAGGAGTAATTGTCATTTTAGACAGTAGAATAGGTCCTCCTTTATATGGAAACCTCACCAGGAACTTCACGATACCTTTCTGAGTCCTTCTCTCTCTGTGGTTTTTATTGCCGTCATTGCCTATACTAGCTACACAACCACAGGTGCTGGCTGAGAGAGATACGGACAGAGTTTGGATGACTGGACCTCTTCTGCCAAGTCCTAGTGCTGATCCTAACCAACAGCTCCTGATTTTGGTTTCGCTCAGCAGATCTTCTGAATGAACCTAGTGTCCTAATACTACCAACCAAGCAACCTACAACTACATTAATGTCTATCTTAGGTTCTCATTACCCTAGTATCTGAGTACCTCCAAACTCTTTAATGTCTGTATCCCCACCACACTCCTGCGAGGTAGGGAAGGACTATGTTTCCTATTTTACAGGCAGGGAACTGATGCACAGAAGGGCTAAGTGACTTGCCCAAGGTCACACAGGAAGTCTTTGAGGGAGCAGGAAATGGAACCTGGGTCTCCTAAGTCCTAGGCTAGTGTGATACCTGCCGCAGCATCCTCCCTTTCCACAGCCTTCCTCCAACATCTGCATCATATTTCCCACTTATGCTAAGCAACTATCTTCGGGGCTCATCCGCTTCTAAGAAAAACAACCTCTCTGTGCCTGTGATGGGCTGTACCTGAGCTTTGAGGCTCCTTACAAGAGGCCCCGTGGTCCTACTACACCCTGCCCCAGGAAAAGAGCCCCCAGTCTGGGTCTGCCTAGAGAGGCTTCATGAAAGCACCCAATCCGAGCCCATGAGGCTCGGCTAAAAGGAGCTGAAGGGCCTTAGCAGGTCAGTTCCTGGCAGGAACTGGAGGGGCAAGAAAGGGCGCTGCTCTCTGGCCACAGAAATTCAGGGGACAGCCAGAGTTTGATTCTGGCAGCCTTTACTTAAGCTGGGTTTTCAGGAAGAGAGTCCCGAAGAACTTTAACCCTGAGGTGAGGGTGAAGCTAAAAGTGGCCGGTAGGAAGAAGCGACAATGAACTGAAATCAAGCAGTGCCTAGCTCCTGTTTATAGGATCCATGGTTTGGAACCCAGAGTTAGGGGCAGGCCCAGGTTCCCCTACCACCAACAGTGGCATAAGCCCCATGGAGGGGACAATGCTAATGGAGAGCTTGAACAAAGGGCAGAATGTAAAGGACCCAGAGTTGGGGCTGGAGACCCAAGTGAGGGCAATGGGATTGTTCTGGACTACCCCAGAAGGGGTTCCTTTGGACTTTGGGACTCAGCCAGAGGCCTGAGCCACAGAAGGCTCACTGAGGACGGCTGGCAGGGTGCACCAGGGGTGAGAAAAGGACTGTGATACCATACCCAGCCACTAAGAGGCTCTCAAGAGGTGAGTGGATCCCTATTCTAGTGCCCAAAAGGAAAGCTCCATGTTTTGTAGACCTTTCTCATTTGTGTGGAATGCTAAAGTTACAGTGGATTATGTGGCAAGTATCAGAGGGGTAGCCATATTTGTCTGTATCCTCAAGACTGGGGCTGTAGGAGGACTCCTTGTTGTTTTTAGCGTATGACATGTCTGCTCAAATTCTATTCCCAATCTTAATGATCCTATTGGGGCTAATGGAGAGGTTGATTTTCTTTCAGCTAATGAGTGATCCCATGCTCAGGGAGAAGAAGTTCCTTAAGCCAGTCTTACGCATCTTGGAAGAAAGGTCACATGATAGGAACAGCATTGTCCGGCAGATGGCTGTAAGAGGCCTGGGAAATTTAGTCTATGGGGCACCTGAGAAGGTAAGAGAGAATACTGACTAGAATGCAGCATAACTAGAGAAACCAAGGGAAATAGTTCTTCGGAGTTTACAGAGGCTGCACACAATGCACTAGGCCAAATTCTGCTCTCTCACATACCCGAGTAACCTCTTTGCAGTCAATACAGGGCAAGCTAGATCCTTTGCTAAGCTGGGCATAAGCAAACAATCTGTGCACTTTAATATGACCATGTGTAAATGTCTCCATCTAGGAATAAAAAATGCAGGCCTTACTTACAGGATGAGAGACTCTATCCCAAGAAGCAATGATGCTGAAAACCACTTGAGTCATGGCAGAGAATCAGTTGAACATAAGGTGTCCCAATGCGAAGTTGTGGCCAAAAGGGCTGAAATGATCCTTAGAGGCATAAAGAGAGGAATCTTGAATAAGAGTAAAGAAGTTCTTTTCCCTCTGAATATGACGCTCATGTGAGCACTGCTGGAATGCTGTGTCCAGATCAGGTCTCCACAATTCAAGAAGGATGCTGATAAATTAGAGAGGATTCAGAGAAGAGTCACAAGAATTCTCAAAGGATTGGAAAAGATACCTCTAGTGATAGACTCAAGGAGCTCAATCTATTTAGCCTTACAAAGAGAAGGTTAAGGAGTGACTTGAGGACAGTCTAGAACTACTCACATGGGGAACACATTTTGAGAATGGGTTCTTCCCATTAGCAAACAAAGGTATAAGAAGATTCAATGGGGGAAAATGAAACTAGTCTAATTCAGACTGGTAATAAGGCATTGATTTTTAATGGTAATTTTAATTAACCATTGGAACAATTTACCAAGGGTTGTAGTGGATTCTCTGTCACTAGCAATTTTAAAATCAAGATTGAACGTTTTTCTAAAAGATACACTCTAGTTCCAACAGAGACTATTTCGGGGAAGTTCAGTATTATGCAGGAGGTCAGGCCGGATAATCACAAGGGTTCCTTCTGGCCTTGGAATCTAAGTAACTAGGAATCTAATGATAGGATGACACAGGTGTATTATGGCACCAAGTTTGGCTCATTGTAGCTCCAACCTGGTCTGAAATATAGCTATAGGTCTCCGGGGGTGGGAGGGGGAGATGAAATTCCCACAGCTTCATAACTGCTAAAGAAAACGTATTAGAAGTGTGATCAGTGTTCTTTAATGTCCTATTTTTGTCCAGGTGAAAAAGCACAAGAAGTTTCTTATGGTCATACTGATCAGGGCCTTAAGTGACCCTTTGAGTTCTGAAGTCATTGGCGAGAGCATGAAAGCAGTGGCCAAAGTCCTGAAGGAGCTGGAAGAGAAGGACATAGGTTCTTCCTTCAGAGACCTCACCCAACAGATCCGGACCTACTTTGACAACGTATGTGACCAGAACTCTCCAGCCCCAGTTCAAGCGATCTTGATTAGACTCCATTTACTCCCTGGGCATTGCTCATGTCAGAGTGAAGAGATGTTTCGGCCCCAGGGAAGAGAGGTGTTTTACGGAGGAGGAGAACATTAGGAGGATGGGGATGACATCCCTGCTCCCACAGTCTCCCCCTTCTGTTCTTCTTTCTTGCCACTGACAACCTCAAAGGAAGCCTGAATACTAGATTAGATAGCTAGATAACCATGAAAAGGGGGTTCCAAGGTACAACAGAGAGTGTTGGGCCTGCTCTATACCATTTTTATGTGAGAGGGTTGGAATGATTCCGTTTTTGCAGAGAATTTTGAGATTTCAAATTTTGGTTTTGTTCCTATTTGTGGGACTCCCTCTCCCCAAACTTCAAAACTCTTTGTGAAACGGAATTACTATTCTCAACCGAGCTCTATTGAAAGCCTTGGGTCCGGGCAGTCTGCTCTCGGTGCTGGGAACCCAGGTGCTGGGAACCCAGGAAACTGTGGGAGCTAGAAGTGCCAGGGAGTTGCAAATTTGAGAGCCAGGGTCCCAGACGCTGTGGGTTTGGAAGCCCACGATCCCAGTCAGCCTGCTAGATCGGCTTCCAAGGAGCTGAATGGGTGCACTGTCAAGACAGCAGGCAGGTTTCTAAGGACCCCTGCCTGGCTTCTGGAGGAATTTCATCAAAATGGAACTGTCGCTAAAATAGTTTGATGAATCAGCAAACTCAAATCAAAAATTCGTTCATGAAAGTGTTTCCGACTAGCTGTAGTTGGAATCCCTCAACTTTAGCGTAGAAGAGATGGCTGTGCGAGGTACGTGATGTGATTGTCCCTTAGTTACTAACTTGTGGGGCTTTCTTGGCTGTAGGAGGACGATGCTCTTCGTTTATTGTCCTTTGTCCTATTTGGCATCCTGGCCCGCGTGAGCAAAAGAAAATGGAAGGGCTATTTCGCCGAGCAGGTTAGACAGAGCTGGGTCACACTTCTGCTGCACCTGCAAGACCCGAACCCCAGGGTTTCAGTGGTAAGACCGAGAGTGACTTATTTACTAAGCCAAAGGAATCTTCCTCCCAATGCCAGGGGAGCTCTGCTATTCCTGCCTGCTGTGGAGGCCCAAATTCTCCCCTCAGTTTATTGCCCTCCTGCTGAGTCAGTTCCCGCCAGGTTGCTCCATGGCTGCCTCACCAGAATCCAAGATAGGTCATGGGTCTGAGCCCGACAGCTCTCTATTCCTGTCTGTCTCTGCACCCCAGGCCCCTGCCTCCCCAGAACAGAAGAGAGACCTGGTGAAGCAGCTTTCATAGGTAGATCTGTTCCAAAAAGACATTGATGCTACCTCTAGGTTGCAGTGGAAGCTCTCCCCTCTATTAGTCATTCCTGCATGTTTTCTACCAATTACATCCAGATGAATCCCTTTTTATCCTGGAATAGATGAGCAGGCAAGCAGATGAGTTCCCTTTGAATGACCATAGCACTCAGTAGGGAACAATTAAATGGTGTGACACGCTTTCTTTTTTTCAGGAATGCAGAGCTACGTTTCACCTCTGTGTCCCGTTTTTGGGACTGAAGAGGCTCCAAACTGCAGTGAATGAACACCTTGATAGCACAGCTGAGCTGAAGCCTGAGGAGCTCCAGGTGGACATTTGCAGACACCTTGTGAGTGAGCTGTTGAAGTGTCTGAGATTCTTGACTGGAGTGGCGTGTGGTGGTGTAGAGGTGTGCGGGAGATGTGTGATGGGTAATGGAAATAACGGTCAGAGTGGGATATATGACTGAGGGTGATGGAAAATGTAAATCTGCCACAGATCCCCATTTTTCCCACGTCCACCCAGTCACCTGTTCTTTCTCTGATTTACCTGTGGCTCGTAAAAGCATGTGCTGGCAGTCAAAGGGCACTTCTAGCCAGAGAGAGCTCATGTGTCCCTGATTTCCTCTAGGCCAAAGAGAATGCCGAGCTGCTGGAGAACTTGTACAAAAGCACCATCACGTACTTCTGTAGCAGCTGGGAAGAGATGCGGGCAGTTGCAGCCAAGTTAGCTGGTGAGAGATGATGCCCAGTGTCCCTTTTGGTATTCCCATTGAGGGAGAGAGAAAAAAATCCCACTGTGCAGCCATTAATCTCTCTGTGCCTCAGCTTCCCATACATAAATGGGGATGTTAATATCCCTACCTCTCCAGTGTGGTGGTCGGAGGAAATCATGACTTGCTATAAAGTGCTTTGGGATTGTTGCAGGGAAAGCATGGTGCAGTCATTTAGTAGTAAAGGCTGGGACACTGTCTCGTAGGGCATGTTTACACTTGGAACTGGGGGTCTAATTCCCAGCTTGATGAGACATACCCGCACTAGCCCTGAGTGCTAAAAATAGAGAGTAGCTGCGATGGCAGGAGCAGCAGGAAGTTTAAGCACCCCAAGTATGATCCCATCCAAACCCCAAAGTCGATTCTCAAGGTGGCTAGCTCCTCCCACTGCTCGTGTTGCTTTACCTACATTCTAATTTTAGCATGCGAGCGCTGTCCGAGCTAGAGTGGGCCTGTCCCATTGAACTGGGAGTGATCTCCCTCGCTCAAAGTGCAGACCCACCCACAGTGTTGCTCAGTGCTCTTCACTACTACTTCATCATTGGGAGGCATGCAGCCCACCTGCCCTCAGCGCCTGCTGTTTCAGGTTCCTGGCCACACCACCTTGTCAAGGAGGCAAAAGGTTCCTCCGCTTTGGCCCTGTGCCCTCTTCTCCCAAGCATACCCAGGTGAGACAGGCAGGCGTTGTGCCCTAAGTCTCACCTATCAGTCACCTTGTGGGATCCCTGCTTAGAACTCACTTATTCCTGGCCCCAGTCCTTTGCTCAGACCACTAGACCAAGACACTAGCTTAGTATGTCTCCAATAACTGACAGCAGTGGCAAGAGGAACACAGACTCTTTAAAGCAAATGGGTTTTGTGTAAACATTCTTAAAAAAAAAAGTCTTTCTCATTCTCTTCAGTGTGGACTCTAAACTGCACGAGCATCCTCTTGCCCACAGCTCACCCTTAGGCCCACAGTAGGAGAGGCCAAAGACCTGTCTAGGGGCTGCTAATATCACTTTGCACTCAACAAGGGAAGGTTTTATTGTTGTTGTTTGTTTTCCATTGTGTATTTAGGCATCATCCTGGAACACACAGACAGGCAGCGTATGAAATGGCTGGACCTGGAACATCTGCTGATGTGTAAGTAATAAATAGAGCTGAAGTTCTGCTCATCCGTGAGTTCTAAAGGAATTTAGCTGACAAGCAGCTGTAACCGATAGCACTGGTGCAAAGTGCATCAGCCACACGTCAAAGGACAAATTCACTCTTGCCCAGTAGAAAGTCAGCTTTAATTTCCCCTGAAGGAGGAAGCTGCAGAGGGTGTGATGTGAGTCCGTGCATCTCCTGGTTGTCCTGGCAAGGCCCCCTCCGCAGCCAGTGCTATCCACTCTTTGGGCTTTATTGGCTCTCTGTGGACTCCCCAGGTGAGGAGAAATTGTAGCCACTTTCTGCTACCCCAAATTTCCCACCAGCAATTTTTCTTCCAGTAGGTGCCCTGCATCCTGCACAAAGCAGCTTGGACCTGGCCTCTGTTCAATTCCAGGGTTATTGGAGCTCAGACAGTGGCTCCTGAATAGAGATGGAAAATAAACTTAAAAGTGGAAGCTATTGAAACAATGGACTTCTTCCATTTACAGCAGAGTGGATGACTTTCTGGTCGAGTCAGGGTCTCCCCGCTTGTTGGGAGCATGGAAGGGAGCCAATGGAGGAAGCTCAAGCTTTCTTTGTATTGGAGAGCTTCTGTAGCGTGGTATTCAGAGGTAGTAAGTCTCCAGCTATTTCTGGCACAGGTGACAATATGAAAAGTGAGGCATATTCATCTCTCATGTATTTTCCACCCCAATAGAAGGACTGAGCCTAGTTTCACATTTTACCATGTGATCATTCTGCTCTGGTACTTGAAGATTCTGTGATCACGCTTAGCTGTGATTTGACAGTCTGTATACTAACATGTTGTCCTGTGTCATTTCAGCTCTCCAGGTCCTCAAGAAAGACCCAAGTCCCTCAGTCCAGCTGGTGGCAACGGAGGTCATAAGTGACATCTGTCCTGGCCGAGTGCTTGGGGACTGAAGCGGAACGGAGACAAACAGAAGAAGGCGCTCCAGTAGTATAAGGGTCCTACCGTCAATCAAACGTTAACCCCACCCTTGGCCCTCGTAAGCCTTGCCCACCGGTCACTGGAAGTCCCAAGCCATGAGGTATTACTTCCAGGGTCAAGGCGGACAAATGACCGGAATCAAGGTGTGTCATGTGACCCCTCTAAGAACTCCTCCCATTGTCCTCTACCAATCGGGGTGGGTTTCGCCCTGATAGGAACGCCCCAAGAGAAGATTTGACCAATCAGGGGGAGTTCCGGGGCAGGATGACCTGTCTGGAAGTGGTTCGTGTGACCCCTCTAAGAATTCCTCCCACCACCCTCTACCAATCAGGAGGGGTTTCAGCCACTGGAAACCACCCCGAGAGGAGGTTTGACCAATCATGGGGAGTTCCGGGGTGGGGTGATCTGTCTGGAAGTGGTTTGTGTGACCCCTCTAAGAATTCCTCCCACCACCCTGTACCAATCAGGAGGGGTTTCAGCCACTGGAAACCACCCCGAGAGGAGGTTTGACCAATCATGGGGAGTTCCGGGGTGGGGTGATCTGTCTGGAAGTGGTTCGTGTGACCCCTCTAAGAATTCCTCCCACCGCCCTCTACCAGTCAGGAGGGGTTTCAGCCACTGGGGACCACCCCGAGAGGAGATTTGACCAACTGGGGGGAGTTCCGGGGTGGGGTGACCCGTCTGGAAGTGCTTCGTGTGACCCCTCTAAGAACTCCTCCCACCACCTTCTACCAATTGCGATGGGTTTTGGCTGCAGAGGACCGCCCCGAGAAGAGATTTGACCAAAATGGGGCAGGTTCTCGGATTGGGTGAACCGTCCAGAAGAGGGTCATGTGACCCCTCTGAGAACTCCTCCCAACGCCCTCTGCCAATCAGAGTGCAGCACCATCACCCCATAGGTCCCAGCGCTGGGCAGAGGAAGCCATCTCTTACCAAGAAGACATGTTTTAGAAATTGTGGAAAGGCTGAGAGGAAACATGGCCTCCTTTACCACCCCCGTGAGACCTTCAGATTTTGTTTTAGCTCCGAGGACCTTTGGAGTTGTGTGGAGAAAGCGCTACAGCAGTGACAGTTCCGAGGAGGGCCCTTTGACTCAACCGTTGATGGCTACGTCGGAACCTGACCCCAAAATCCAAACCTTTGTGAGGCACCCCAGTGAGTGTGACAGCCTCTCATTGTCCATGCCCTAAAGTTGGAAGGCGATTGTGGCTTGGGGGAGTCACAAGGTGAACGGGAAAGATGGCGCTCAGGTAAATGAATGATTAAGAAGCGACTGTCGATCATGGGGGTGTAATGGGGTTCGGAATCGACCTGGTATTGCATAAATCTAAAAACAGGCAGTGGGGTGCTTACACTGTTTTTTGTCTGAAAATCTCTCAACAGCTCGACGATGTCTTTCTAGAGGCCTTTGAGAAGTTGCACATCGGTAGCCCTGTGGGAGTAAATCCATCGCGCATCAGCTGTTTTTGCTCCTGTCTGAGACCCAGATCTCAAGAGGAAAATCCAGAAAAGGACAAAAATGGAAGAATGAACCAGCTCAGACTCCCTCATGGTAGGGGTCATGGCGTCCTTTGTTTCAGGCAGCTGTAAAAGATTGTGTTAAACCAGGCGATTAATAAAACTTATTTAAATGTGTCAGAATGAACGTGTCCCCCTCCATACTTGTGTTCGTAAAAGACGGTCCCAGGAAGAGTCATGTCTCCACAGACGGCTCTGTTAAAGAAAATCTGTTAAACCCCCAGGAAAGTTGGGAGCTTTGACGGGGTCAATCTTCTTTTTCAAGTGGCCAAAAAGCATCATAAAACTTTAAATAGAAGACAGGTAGGAGCTTGGCTTTCACACCAGGATGCTTACACTTTACACAAACCAGCTCGAATATGTTTTAAAAGAACCAAGACCGTTCTTTCAGATGTGGACGCGCAATGGCAGGCAGATTTGGTCCGTATGCACTGGTTCTCCAAACACAAGTACAAGGTTTTAAGTACATTTTAACAGTGATAGACGTTCTATCCAAATATGCCTGGGCCTTAGGCCTAAAAGACAAGATGAGTGGTGAGGTATCCAAGGCCTTTAAAGCTATTTTTAGCCAAGGTCGCGTGCCTCAAAAATGACAAACTAATCGGTGGAAAGAATTTTGAAACAGACCTTTTAGCAGATTGTTGAAACGGCACAGCGTTAACGCTTTTTGTTACTGATAATGAAGTCAAAGCAGGGGTTGTGGAGCGATTTAACAGAACTTGAAAAAGATGCGGAGTATGTGGCGATATTTTACAGCCCATAACGCCTTTCGCCACCTTGACCTGTTACCTGACTTTATGAAGAGTTACAACCAGAGCTTTTACAGAACTCTACGTACCAGACCCGCTGATGTTAACCCTTCCAATTCTCTGAAGATATGGAAACTGGTTGATAGAGATGGTTTTAAAATAAAACCGGTTGTTGCCCCTTTTAGAAAAGGCGACCACGTGAGACTCTCTCTAAAACCAAAGGAGCTTTTGAAAAAGGTTGTGAACAGACGTTTACCAATGAGATATTTATAGTGGATGAAGCCTTAACCAGGAGCCAGAGACCTGCATACCGATTAAAAGATTACGAGGGTGAGACAGTTACTGGATCTTTTTACCCTGAAGATTTACAAAAAGTAAACCCCAAAGGAGACAGGATTTGCCGGATCGAAAAAGTTCTAGCGGAGAAAGGAAAAGGGAGAAAAAAGCAACTACTGATGAAATGGTTTGCCGGGGGGACGGGGACGATAAGTTTACCAGCTGGGTGGAAGCTTCTCAATTCTGACGTTTAGACACAAACAAACAAAAAGATTCCTCCTGCAAAGACTGAGGGAGAGAAAAATGAGCGACGGCAGGTGTTACATGACTTTGCCCAGCAATGCCAGCTCTGCAGTTTTTCTTCAAAACACCAGCTCGAACTTTACAATACAGCTAATTAAGGCCTTGGGTCTCCCGGGTGCCTGGAAGGTGGGGTTAGTGGAAATACAACACCCACACAGCTGGAACACTCTCCGCGAGAACACCCCTTTTGAAATCACCTTTGAAGATATGGCATAGAGTTTTATCCTACGACGAGGTTATTACTCGTCCATACCCGAATGATTGGATCATATGAACAGTACCGTGGCTCGTCCTCCCCCACCGCCTGAGGTGGTCATGAACTATGACCCTGTGGGTAGAAAAGTTAGCCTTAAATCCGCTGATTTTACTTTTATGTTTTCGACCAGCAGGGAGCTAGCTAACATTCTAGGTTTGGGCCCCAAGCGCAGCGTCCAAAAATTCCCCTTCTGGGCAGACATCACAGGGGGGGTTAAGTCCTTGTATCTGCACACAGTTATTGTAGAACACCAGTTTGTGAGGGACTTTTCTGTTCCCCTGTTATGCTGTGTCCCTGTTTGAGGAAGGAACAATGAGTTTGTCACCATCACCTACGATAAACCTCATCACGTTCCTGTCAGAAAACACCACATCGATACCATTAGCATTGAAATAAAGACAGATCAGAACAGATACGTCTCATTTGTTGAACGGAGTGGATGTGAAAATTAAACTGACGCGCAGTAAAGATGCTTTCTGTTTAATGGGCAGTGCAGCTGAAGGCTTTAAATTGCGCATTGTATCAGCATCGCTTTTTGTGAAGAAAGTACGGATGGCCCTGAGCGTTCGTCTGGGGCACGCGGAGTCCCTGCTTACCACAAATGCTAAATATCCCATGGACCGTGTGGGAATGAAAGTGTTCAGCATCCCCGTGGGCAGCAGGGTCAATAACCAGGAGAACCTGTTTTTTGGGACAGTTACCCAAAATGCTTGTCCTAGGGTTTGTCCTATGCCTTGAGTGGAAGTTACACGAAAAATCCCTTTCATTTTAAACATTATGATATTAATTTTGTGGCCTTGTATGTGGATGGTGAACAGATACCAACCAAGCCTCTGCAACCAGACTTGGAGGCAGGATGCTGCGTGAGAGAATACATGAATCTGGTACAGACGCTGGTAAACACGTGACAGATCATTCTCTGTTAATCGACCGTGAGAAGTTTCCACAGGGTTACATCTTGTTTGCCTTTGACCTGTCTCCCGACCAGGAATGCGCCGATGGCTATTCCCTGATTAAAACCGGGAACCTGAGAGCAGAAATACGTTTTGGGAAGACTTTAACCATCACCGTCAATCTGATCGTGCATGGGGTTTTTGACAACATCATAGAGAGAAATCAGAGCAGAGACGTTCTGCTTGACTATATGTGAACATGGACACCGTGCAGCTCTCGTGTGTCTTATCAAGGTGCCTTACACAAAAAAGAATTTCTTAGATGTGTTCCCTTGTGATTTGGCTCCCTGGCGACAAGCTGTCTCAGAGACCCCTAGGTTTGTATTGCACATCCACACAACCAACCTGGTGAACACTGGCTTGCCTTGTGTCTGGCGGAGCGTAACGTGGAGAGTTTTTAGACTCATACGGGCACCCCCCGAAGAGCATGTTGTTTCCTAAAAGCATTATGAAATTTTTAAACAAAAATGCCACAGGCATTGTGTTTCACAATAGACAATTACAAGACCCCCGCTCTGTCGCCTGCGACTATCACCGAGTGTTTTTCTTACATCATCGGAGCAAGTGTTTATCTTTTGACCGGATTTTAAAATTGTATTCTAACGACTTAGTGCAAAACGACCGGATGGTGATGAATTTTGTAAAAAATACATTTAAATTCTTGGGCATGCCTAGCCTTGCTCAAAATGTGTTTCAACAAGCCCAGACATGTGTATCTTGCAATGCTTTTTATAGCCAGGTTATCCAATATTCTCAGGCATAACAGACAATGTTTTGTTTGGCATTATCCAACACATTTTTTATAAAGTAACTTTTCCCACAGTTGCTAGGCCCCGCGAGAATTGCAGAAAAGGGGTTTTTCCACCTCGTATCCATTTTAAAATCCATAGGGCAGGGTTTTAAACCCTTCTCCTAGGACCCTCTTGTTGTAAATGACTTTCTGTGTTTTCTTAAGGGTTTTGGTCTCTATTTACCACTGATTTTTGTTCTTTTTTGAGGTGTTTTCTCGCAGGCCCGTTTAATAGTCCAGGACTAGATCTTTCAAACTGTCAAAGTTGATCTATTGACAGTTTGCCAAGTTCAGGGTAATACCTTTGACTTTCATACAGGCTTTTACTCCCGACAGCTTATACCCGTATGTTTTCGGGCCTGCCGACACAAACTCGGTGATGTGTTGATCTGGCGGGATCTCACTTGTGAGGGAATTTAGAAAGAGTTTAGCGATTTGGCATTTAGCGGGGTTAAACCTGATCTCGTGTTGGCACAAACGCACGCCTTCTTTCTGGTAGAAATCGTTCATGTACTTATTTTGTTTTTCTTTGTCTGTGCACCAGCTGGGGTACCCTGAAGCCTCTCGTTTCTGGTGGAGGTGTCATTTGATGAAGTCTTTTCAGAGTACATCAGATTTTTCATTAAAAAGCCAGATTTCATATATTTTTGCCACCGCGTACCCCTTCGCTATGGCCGCGTTCAATTCCACCGTGCACCAAGTCCCCAGGATGGCCCTTTCCTCGTCAGTATGGATGCACATCTCCCACTGCTCGGTTTCTGCACAGGTTCGGCATAGCGGGAACATAAGCTTGCCACCCACTCTGACAGGTAACAATGGGAAAAAGAAGCCTTGTGTGGGGTACACTTTAACTTTTGCAATTCCAAAATAATTTGCAAGGGGTCCAAATTTGTCATAAACTATATCGGAGTGTTCGAGAGGATATTCTTTGGTTTTCTTTACAAAAGGGTAGAAGCTGGTAAAATCATAATAGTGGATTTCTTCCCTGGAGTTAAGTTTGTAATATAGGTGCATAGCGTTTGTCCTTCCCCCAAAAAGAGCATCCCTAGGCACGAGAGGCTAGGGCAACTGGGCTCAGTTTAAAAAACCTGCAAGCTCCCTGTCTCTTTCTTTCATCACTTCCCACTCTTGCTCCCAAAGAGTCCTCACTACAAAACCAAGTTGTTTCAGATAGTCGGTCTTGAGCTGCGTCTTGTAATAAAGAAACCCAAAAGTTGTCCCCGTCATAGGGTTTTGTGCTTTTTCACAATGACAGGTGGCACAAGCGTGGAAAAGAACACCCGTTAAACTCTAAGGCTGTGTGTACCCTGTCAACACTGGCATAACCGTCTAAAGAGTAGGAGCCTACCTGTAGTTCCTCACCCTGTAAAGCATGCCGTATTTGTATAGTTTCTTTGTGAGAGGTATACAACAGCCACTGAACAGATGGGGTCGAATATCTTTTTCCTGCCTGTGATCATTGTCTGGAGGGAGAAGAGCTACCGTGTTAGGCTCCAAAAACATAAACCTGTACATAGCCATGCAGACAGATGCCAGTGTTATGTACCAGAATGGATCTCTACACAGTTTTATCTCGGTGAATTTACCAGGTTCTCTCTCTACTAGATCTCCCTTCTCCATCTTTTTCATAATCTCTTTTCTGTAGAGGATACAAGGCTGTCTCAAAATTTTGACATCCTGCTGACAGTAATACACGAGCTCTTTCTGCAAGTCAAACGTCTCCTACCTGTGGGCCTGCTACCAGTCGAGAAACTCTGCTTTTTCCCTGGGCATCATGCTTTCTACACCATAGTGCTCCACACCGGGCATAGGCCCCACGTCATTTTGATTTTCTAAAGTGTTCAAAAAATGTGGAAAATACCCTTTGCACCCTTCAAACCCCATCACCTGCGGGAGCTTACCAAGCTTCATGGGCAAGAAGTTTAAAGAGTCTATAAAACGAATGCCCAGGACCTTACCTTCCACACACATTACTTTACTACCCTGAGTGATCAGTTCTAGGCACATCTTTTTCTTCAGTAACTGTCTAATGATGAAGTATGCATCGTAACCTTTGGAATTGTGCGCCTGGAACGTGTAGACCCAGAACTCTTTGCCAATAAAGGTCTGAACAAACATAGAAAGACACTCATCACCCTTAAATTCCCAGGACTTTTCCGGCTTGAGGGACATAGCAAAAATGTAATTGGGAGTGTGCAACCCAGTCTCCTATGTGTATTCAGAATCATAACAAATACACTTTTCTGAGGATTCGGGCTTTCTAAGGCTGTCCATAAAACCGAGGTGACCGTCTACATCACCAGCGATCAAAGCCTGACCCCGCTTATAGCGCCTCCCTTTACACCTGTGCCGCTTGTCCACGTAAGACTGACCCTTATCGCACAACGTTTTAGACAGGCATTCAACTTGTTCTGTCGACGCCCAGTCGATGTGTCTGTCTAAACGCTCTCTGGACTGACAATACAGTCTACAGCGAGGAGACCTCAGCTGCACATCCACGCTGTCTGAGCATGTTATGCTCAAGCAGAGGCAGCAGCTGGACCTGCAAGAGTGGCCGTGACTGTGCACCGTGGGGCAAAACTCACCGTAATTTTTTGCTCCAAACAACTTTTTCACAACCAGAACCCCCTAGTAATGCTCATCGTGCAACAGGATGAAATAAGTCTTGGGGTAAACTGCCCCCCCCCGTTTTAAAAAAGCCCCTTTCACCGCATACAGCACCACCTGTATGTTGACTCCTAAATGCTGTTCAGACATTGCTACGTCACTGAGCATAATCTTTTTTTCATCTGACCAGCCCAGTTTCTCATGCAACTTTCTCGCCCCCGCTAACGATTCCGCGTCCATAGGTTTATGGTCGGACATGACAGCCAAGAGTCCACGCGCAAAACACAGATGGGTACCCGTGTAAGTCAGGTCTACTAAACATTGTCTCTTTTTTATGGATGATTTGACTACTGAGGATAGAATTTAAAACTCTATGAGCGGTCCCCACCCCTGTTTTTTTACAACTGTCACAACGAGGTGCAATGTCCCATTGACATGCAACTCTATTGCTCTGTGGCAGCTTTGAGGTCTGAATGAAGAAATCCTCAGCAGACAGCTCATCCCTAGTTCTTCAGACCAAAACCAACGGTTTAGTTAAATTACAGCTCTCTAAATGTAACTGAACATAATCATCAGGGTCTACCCTACCATTAACGTCATCGAGAACTAACTGTATCCCCCTGTGTATGGCTTCAACAACCTGCTGAGCTGAATTTATTCGCTCAAGATTGACAAAATGAAATTCCTCACAATACACCGACCCCCCAAATCTAGGTAATTCACGTTGCCAACTTCTCACTCTCTCCATACACACCTCTGCATTTTCAGGGTTACTTGGGGGTTCCTCTACGGGACCATCAGCAGCATCTTCTACATCAGATGCTATTTGAGAGTCAGACTCCGAGGCGCCTCCGTGAGGGTCATCGGGAGAAGATGGGGACCCATCATTCTAGAGAGCCCTCTGGGGAATTTTCTAAACCAGACTCTGTGTGAGAGTCTGATTCCACCTCCCCATTTTCAGACATGCCAGTTGGAGAGCCTCCAGTCGAGGGCATCTCTTTTTGTCCCCCCTCCCCATTACCTCTTTAGCTCTTTTTAAAATTTTTACAGCGATCCTGGCCTGGAACTTTTTGGCAGCCATTTGTTTGTCCACCAAGTGCTATCCCCCCTTTTGTTTACACCTGAGCTGATATGTATCCTTGCGGGTGCCCCTTTCCACGACTAGTCACGCCTGCGCAGAGCCAAAAATTGAAGTATTTTTCAAAAAGTCACCCACCAAAGCTTTTGCTTTGTTGATGTGCTTTCCAGCCCTCCGTTCTTTTAGACCCCCTGAAGATACACCATTCACCGGTATTCTGAACGAAGCATCATATTTTCCCCAAACCTTTTTTAGAATACCATTCTTTTAGAACCCCCGAGGATACAACGCCCCTCAGTCTTCTGAACGAAGCATCGTAGGTGGGCGTTTTCACTCACGGTTTTCTCAGGGCTTGGTGTGGAGGTGGCCGCTGAGGAACTGGCGTTGTGTTTGCGTGGTTGGTTTTCACCAGAGTTTTTTGTTTTGTCCTTGGCTTTGACGTAATTGAGGTTTGGACTGCCCTGATGCTTCATCTGCACTCTTGTGCTGTTTTGAGTTGTTAAAGGTCTCAAAGCAGATTTCTGGTTCTTTGGCTGGTCTGGTGGAGGTGTCCCTGTAGCTTTGACTACAGCATTGTCAGGAGAACTGCACATACCCGATTAGGGGGGAAGGAACATATTACAAAACTTAACTTTACCATCTTTCTCACCCACAGTGATGTATTTACTTAAAATACAAAACCTCATAACCTCACAAACACAGTATATTTTCTGGGCTTCATCCATCCATCTGGGGAATTTTTCTTTTCAGCTGTCTCTTTTCTTTTTCTTTTAAGCTTGTTTATGCTCTGGTCTAAGGGTCTCTCATGTTTTCACCGTACGGTGGAGCAGACAATATGATGATGATGATTGATTATTATTTTTATAAATCACATGAAACTGTCTTGTAAAGTTAAAAATAAAATATTCATTAGGGTGTTTTTCTATTTAAAAAGTCAGAGCTTTCAAACAAAATAATCCATTTCAGGCTGCACAACAAACAGGAGTTTTGAGTTTATTTCTACCACTTTAAAACAAAAAACAACAAACCCGCAAACATTTTTTTAAATACACCTCATTTTGCAAAATAAAAACCAAACTGCTTTTAAAATCAACTTTTAAAATCCAGTTTAAAACACGTTTTGCACAGTAAAAAAACACCCTGTTAGTTTGAAACACACCATTACTATCAGTTTGCAGCCATATACTTTAAAAAAAACCCACCTATTTTTTTTAACACAGAGAGAGAGAGAGAGAGAGAGAGAGTTTTGTTTAAAACACAAAAAGAAAAGGAGTACTTGTGGCACCTTAGCGACTAACCAATTTATTTGAGCATGAGCTTTCGTGAGCTACAGCTCACTTCATCGGATGCATACTGTGGAAAATACAGAAGATTTTTTATACACACAAACCATGAAAAAATGAGTGTTTATCACTACAAAGGGTTTTCTCTCCCCACACCCTACTCTCCTGCTGGTAATAGCTTATCTAAAGTGATCACTCTCCTTACAATGTGTATGATAATCAAGGTGGGCCATTTCCAGCACAAATCCAGGTTTTCTCCCCCCCCAAAGAAAAACAAACCCACTCTCCTGTTGGTAATAGCTTATCTAAAGTGATCACTTACATTGTAAGGAAACCTGGATTTGTGCTGGAAATGGCCCACCTTGATTATTCATGTGTGTGGTGGGGTTTTTTGGTTGGTTGTTTTGGGTTTTTTTTTGGTAAATATAGTATTTTAAACTTTTAATGGCTTTGAATTGCTAGAAAGAGTGACCCATAGCATTCAAAACCACTCCTGGGTCATATTTAAACTGTCCAGTGGAGTTCTGCCAGTTCCTGGGTCCTTTAAACTGTCCAGTAGAGTTCTGCCAACTCCAGGGATTATATTTAAACTGCCCAATAGCATCTGCGAATTCCTGAGGTTTTATTTCATTTCATATTAATCCGAAGTCACCCACCCACCTCCCTTACTATGGGTGCACACCCATCAAATTTATCCCTATAGCAACAAGGGTAAGGAATCACAGTTACCTTCACTATTCAGTGGGGGTGTGGTTAAAACCATTCAGTTCAACAGGATGAGTCAACTCTGTTGTACTCAAACACATGTCTGAACCATCCCTGTTTTGTTTTCGTGTTGTAAGCAGAGGCAGGATGAGCTCTACCCTGACATCTGGTGGTGAGTTGTGGAAAAGGACTTCAGGAGCTGATCTCGTTTGCACAGGCACACCCACCCCGCCTAGCATGAGCCCACAGGAGCCCAAACGGTCACTTTGGCTGCTGTGGGATCCCCAGTGTCTCTGTTATTGGGGCAGGAAGAATAAAGTGTCCTTATCCTGATTATGTGAACCAAGGACAGTGGAACTGTCCTTGGCCTTTTATGACGGAGGGACTCACCATCAACTAAGTAGCACTTGCTAGGCAAGGGACAAGGATTGCAAAAGCCAGTGAATTGAGAGAGTTTGAGGATGGAGGTTTGTGCCTAGTGGTGTGAGCCCCCTTCTGAGGGCCCCAAATACCAATTGCACCTTCTCTCCATTATGTAATATCAGAGAGAATTTTGTTTCTATTAGGAGTTTGGTTACAGACTGCAGAGCTGAATTCACTTTGGGTTCATGGTGCCCCAGCTCTGAGCCCCACTACTATTTAACACAGTGTTCAATGATTTCAATTTGTTGTCGGGGCTTCAGTGCCCCACTGGTGGGGGTTGACCTGGTTTTGCATTGTGTTACGGGAATGGAACTCCTAGATACTGAACCCAGCCCCTGTTGTTGCCAACTCTGATGGGCAGAAGGGTTACACTGTAAACACATTTCTAGGAATTGTTCCCCTCCCACTTCACAGCTTGTTTCTGTAAATGTGTCTCTTTTACACAAGGACACAAGAGCTAGGTTCTCACAAACCATTTTTTTTCAATTTAAAAGTCATACAGCTTCTTGAAAACAAACCCAGATCTCCATTAAAACTTTTAGCTCACTTAAGGGCCAGAGACCTTCTAACAGAAACACAGAGAATCACAAAGCCCTTTTCATTCAATTTTTTAAAATGTACAGCGACCAAGTTTGATATTGCATGTTTGTCCCCTCATCATTCTCTCAATTAATCCTTTTAGATTTCTTACAAATAGTCTTTTTCTTAAGCAGGGTTCTGTCAGTTTTTGTGTGGACCAGACGGTCAATGTAACGCTGTAAGCAGGCATCTTCCATTTTGGACATTTTCTTTAAAACACGGTCAGGGTCTCCACTGAATTGCACAGCATTTCTCAAGGTCACCGCTTGCACTAAATGTTCTTGGGTTAGGCACAGATGTTGCATAACATAACCTATGGCAATAATAGTGTTCAATAAGCTTTCCAAACACAGCTCAGCACACAGGCCCCAGAGCTTGCAGTTTCTATCCATTGAAGTCCAAGTCACACAGGCATGGTGCCATTGGGCTGGGGCATTTATGACACAGCCCTCACCATTTTCAAAAAGCTTTTCCCCAAGACAGTGATGAAGAACAGCATAAACAGCAACGTGTACAATAGTCCGCATAACATTTTTACGCTCATGACGTGGCACTGGCTCAGCGAGTTCCATGCCAAGCCTCTCCTAAACTCCTCATAGCCGTCCTCCTCGGAGTCATCTTCAACAATTTCTAGCGGCGTTGAGCAAAAACAAGGCAGGCCTGGTTCACCTTCGCTGTTTGATGCAACTCCGTCCAGGGCCTCCGGGTCCTCTAGAAAGGCATCGTCAAGCTGTCGAGAGATTTTCAGACAAGAAACAAGCGTAAGTTCCCACTGCTTGTTTTTAGATTTACACAACCCCTGGTTCCTAACCCCATTACACCCAATCATCGACCGTCGCTTCTTAATCATTCATTTACCTGAGCTACGTCTTTTCCATTCACCTTGTCTGCCAGTGCCTCCCCCACGCCATGATGGCCTTCCTCCTCCAGGGTGGCGGATGACGAGAGGCCACCATGCTCATGGGGGTGTCTCATGAGCAGTTGGGCTTCAGGGTCGGATTCTGGCATATCCATCAATGGCTGGGCCAAAGGAATCCCCTTGGCTTCTCTCTCATCCTCTTCAGATCTGTCGCTGCTGTAGCGCTTTCTCCACACAACTCCAAAGGTCCTCGGGGCTAAAACAAAGTCTGAAGGTCTCCCAGGAGTGGTAAAGGAGTCCACGTTTCCTCTCAGCCTTTCCACAATTTCTAAAACATGTCTTCTTGGTAAGAGATGGCCTCCTCTTCCCAGCGCTGGGACTTATGAGGTGATGGTGCTGCACTCTGATTGGCAGAGGACGTTGGAAGGGGTCCTTAGAGGGGTCACACGACCCTCTCCTGGGCGGTTGACCTCGTCCCAGAACCCACCCTATTTTGGTCGAATCTCCTTTCGGGGCTGTCCTCTGTGGCCAAAACCCATCGCGATTGGTAGAGGGTGGTGGGAGGAGTTCTTAGAGGGGTCACACGAGCCACTTCCTGACGGGTCACCCCGCCCCAGAATTCCCCCCAATTGGACAAATCTCCTCTCGGGGTGGTCCCCAGCGGCTGAAACCCTTCCTGATTGGTATAGGGCAGTGGGAGGAGTTCTTAGAGGTGTCACACAAACCCCAGAACTCCCCCTGATTGGTCAAATCTTCTCTCGCGTCGTTCCTGTCAGGGCAAAATCCATCCTGATCAGCAGAGGACAGTGGGAGGAGTTTTTACAGGGGTCACATGACACACCTTGCTTCCGGACATGTGTCCGCCTTGACCCTGGAAGTAATACTCCCATGAGGTGGGACTTCCAGTGACCTGTGTGCAGGGCTTACAGGGTCAAGGGGTGGGGTTAACGTTTGATTGATGGTAGGGCTTTTATACTACTCGCTCCTGCGACCCAAAATTGGAACAAGAGAGACTATAATACTGGAGAGAAAGAAAGGAATGTTTTAAATGTTTTAAATCCTTGTACTGTGCTGTAAATTCTTTTCCCCAAATTAATTCAAAACATTCATTTGTATTTTTTATTTTTCTATTTATTTTGTTGTTTTAAAGCACGATACAGCAACTATAATACTGGCCAGTATTATTCTTTTATAAATAGAATACAACAACCCTAATACTGGCCCGTATTAGCCATTCTCCTACTCTTCAGATGCTGTAAGGGAGAGAAGGATCAGGCCCTGTAAAGTAGGCTGGGTTGATTTTTTATGATTCGAAGTGTTTTTATTACACATCAGGACATCTAGTCATTCTGATTTAATTGGGGATTGGTCCTGCTTTTGAGCAGGGGGTTGGACTAGATGACCTCCTGAGGTCCCTTCCAACCCTGATATTCTATGCAGCCTCTGGACAAGCTCAGTGATAAGCATGTACATTACACTGCTTGCTCAGGGGTCATTACTATAGAAACAGCCAAGTACTGGCCCAGATCCTCAAATACACCTGAGCTTTAGACTCTGGGTTATTCTAACTTACTCTGTCTTGTAAGAGCCATTGCTGTACGGGAGATTGCTGTAGCACCGGGGTCGGTAACGTTTGGCACGCAGCCCCCCAGGGTAAGCCCCCTGGTGGGCCGGGCCAGTTTCTTTACCGGCCGCGTCCGCAGGTTTGGCCGACCGCGGATCCCACTGGCCGCGGTTCCCCACTGCAGGCCAACGGGGGCTGCAGGAAGCCGTGGCCAGCACATCCCTCGCCCTGCGCTGCTTCTCGCAGTAAAACAGAAGGTTTATTAGATGACAGGAACATGGTCTAATACAGAGCTTGTAGGTGCAGAGAACTGGACCCTTCAGCTGGGGGGTCCATTTTGGGGGGCAGTGAGCCAGACAACCACGTCTGCCCTTCACTCCATGTCCCAGCCAGCCCCAGACTGAAACTCCCTCCAGCCCCTCCTCCTCTGGGCTTTGTCCCTTTACCCGGCCAGGAGGGCACCTGATTCCTTTGTTCTCCAACCCCTTTAGCTCTCACCTTGCAGGGGGGAAGGGTCCAGGCCATCAGTTGCCAGGAAACAGGGTGTCGGCCATTCTCTGTGTCCAGACCCCTGCACACACCTGCCCTCTAGGGATCTGCAACGATCATACACCCTTACCCCACCACCTAGATACTTAAGAACTGCCTAGGGGAAACCGAGGAACTACGCACTATTCAGAGGAAACATTAAGAACAGTCCCACTTCGTCACACTGGGTATGAGATTTTGCTGTTTGTGCAGGGAGCTGGGAGCCCCAGGGCGCCCTGTTTAACCCTGGGACTTGGTGCCTCTCCAAGAGGCCCTGCAATGAGTGTTGGACTGAAACCCAGCCAGCTTGGTTTACATCCGGCCCACAACAGCGTCAGATGGAGCGAACGGGCCAAAGTGAAAGCAGAGCCTCTCCCCAAGCCTCTGGGAAAGACCGACCTGCCTTGCGGGGCGGGTGTGCAATTCCTAGCTTCTCCCTCCCTCCCGGCTGCTGTTAACGGGAGGCAAACAGAGACTGCAATAAACCCCTCTGGTAGGAACGAGCCTGCACCGCTGGGGAACGGAGCCACCTGGAGCGGATTAAAAGCCCTAGTCCCAGAGCCAGGGCAAGCGCTCTCCTCTGGACAGCGGTTGGGGACGTCATACAGGGCGGCTTTCGGGCCCAGGGTTCTCATCCTGGCGCTTCAGCTGCTAGTTACCTAGGGCCTCCTCTTCTGCAGCGCTGAGTCCCACAGCTGCACTGAAGTCACTGGGGCAGATCCACTGCTCATGTCAGTGACCACGGCTTCAGGAACGGGGCTGGAGAATGTGCTGTGCCCCTGAACAGGGCTGGGACAAACTGCCCCAGCTGAGGTCTGCCCCGGTGGGAGCTGTGGGGAGCCCAGTGTACTGGAAGCTGCTGCTGCCCCGGGGTTTGTGATGGAGAATGTGGGGTGACGGGAGGGGGGCAATTCAGCACAAACAGCTCCTTTCGATTTCCTCCCAGCCACCCCAGCATGCCTGGGGACTCCCCTCCCCAATCAATCAAAGCCCAAGACGGGGATCTGAAGCTCGACATGAAGTTATTCCTCCGCCAGCTGATGTAACCCACGCACCTTCTGGGTGTGGTGTTGTGTCCCATCGAGTGGCACCAAGACCATTCGAGAGAGAGATAAGATAAGTCTGCTCTGCAGCTGTCGCTACCAGCCAGGGGGCTTTTAGCTCATGCGATAGAGGCTCATGCACTAAGCTCCAGAGGCCCCAGGTTTGATCCCCACCCGCCGACGACCAGGGTCTGTGGGAGTGACGCTGGCGTGGCTGGCAAGGGGCAGCAGGAAGGGTTTCCACTGAGCGTTAAGGGAAAGGAACTTGCTGGCTGTGGCACGGTGCAGCCGGCTGCTTGGCACACCGGGAAAGGAAGATGGAGGAGAGCTCCAGCCCTGGCTGGTTCCCAGCTCTTGTCTTGGCCTTGTAAAAGGCTGACAGACGTAGTGCGAGGTTTGAAAGCGAACACACCGTGTTCTGGGCCTGGAGCAGCGGCTGGGAAGCGTTCCCAATAAAAAACCGCCCCGGGATCCCTGTAATCCGCACCAGAGTGCAGGGGGAGGGGAGGGAGCTGGAGGGCCTTTGAAAACACAGACAGCTTGATGCCAGCCTTCCCTGGCTGCATGAAGCTATCCTCCAGAACCATGCCACCAAGGGCCCAGTCCTGCAGCGGGACAGCCGGAGGGTTGGTGTCACTATCCTCCTGTTCTACAGAGGGGGAAACTGAGGCACAGAGCTGGGCCACGTCAGGGCGCGGCTGGGGATGGAGCCCGTCAGATCCTCACGAGCTGCTGTGAGGCACTAGCCCTTGTGTCTGTGCCAGGTATAAACCCAGGGCCCCGTGTGCAGGCCCAGCCGTCCGTCCCCTGGCGGGCAGCAGGGCCCATGCGGGAGCCCCCACGCAGCCCCCCACCGCCCTCGGCTGCAAAGCAGCCCCAGCCCCATGGCAGGGTTATGTTCTCCTCCCCTGCCCTGTGTTCTGGCTCCTCCAGGACCCTTCACGAGGCTGGCAGGGGAGCGCTGAGCTTGGAGCCTGGCCAGGCTGGAGCTGCCCCAAAGGAAACACGTCCACGGTCTTTCCAGGTGCCACCCAGTCCCCCGGCGCCTGCAGGAAGGTTTGGGGTAATCACACAAACGCTGGGTCTCCCAGTCACCAACGCTTTGCCCGGAGCCTGGCTCGGAGGGAAGCGCAGACCCAGTCCAGCCAGCCTTGACGTCCCTCTCCGTGGAGCTGGGAACGCGCCTGGAGCTGCCAGCCCAGTCCTGTCTACTCAGCGAACGGCTTGCTGCTGCTCTTTCCCGGGTCTCCTGCTCCCTCCCCAGCCCTGGAGCCAGACGAACACCCACACACCGGCCTACTGTGCCCATGGCTGTACAGCGGCTGCAGGGCTGCAGCCATCGCGTCCTGGACATATTCAAGGGGAGCCCGATGGGATTGGCCAGGCAAGGAGGGCATGAGCCCTGCCCAGCTAGGATGGGGCACCGTCCCCAGGCTGCTGCATCAAAGCCAGCCCTGGCTAGGAGCAATTCTGCAACCCAGGAGAGATTCTGCAACCATCCGCCTGCTGGAGAAAGACATCAAGGTGAACTTGTCCCAGCTTGGAACTCCCTGTAGCCAATGGGATACATTTGGGTTAGGAAAAAGAAAAGGAGTCCTTGTGGCACCTTAGAGACGAACCAATTTATTTGAGCATAAGCTCCCAGTGCCAGCTGTGCCAGGGCCCCCAAGACCTTTGGGCCTGGATTGGGGGGGATCATGACGAGGGCGGAGCTGGGACCCAGGGACAGGTGAGGCTGCACCAGGCTTGCAGAAGAGCTCATCCTGCAGAGACCTGCATGCAGACCCTGCTTGTTTGGGGAGATTGTTTGGGACAGAGCAGGGTGACTTGGGGGGCTTACAGCAGGGCGGGTGGAAGGCAGTGGGGGTAGCAGGGAGGGGGAGAGGTTTACAGTAACTGCAAGCTGTATACACTGCATGGGTGGGGGGGTCAGGGGTGATTTGGGGTGGGGCAGTGGGAGGCAGAAGGTGCGGTTGGGTGATACCCCCATGCAGCAGCAGTGCCCCCTGTAGGCAGTACGGGTGCATCCAATGGGCCCTGGAGGAAATATTGTCTAAAGATCAGAGTTCACCAAACCCAGGTTGAGCCATCCCTATCCCAAACTGCCCATCCCTTGTGGGTGTAGACTGCTGGGTCCCTGCCCTGGGCCAGGCCATGCTGGGGGCTGAGCAATCCCAGAATGATGCCCAGGGCTGGGCGGGGGGTGGGAAAGGCGACCAGCCTGAGCCAAGTTCACAATTATGCAACCAACCAGCCCGTGTGATGCTGCTTATCATCTTACCGCGCAGCCCAAAGCCAGCTCACCCGCCACTTTCGTGGCATTTTGTTGCCTGAAATTAAATCTCATTTCCTAATTGCGGGGTGGACTCAGGCTGCTGGGCAGGGCTGGGCTGGGCTGGGCTTTAAGAAGATGGCAGCGTAGTGTGATCAGCATCAGTCACAGAGACAGCCTGCTGGAGAACCCCCCCCCCCAAAGCCCGAGACCCCCCTCACCACAGCCAGCCCCCCAGGCTGCATCTAACGAGACCCACTCACCTCCCTCTGCCCTGCAGGAAACTCAGCCTGGCTGGTTCCTACAGGGCCCATCCAGCCCAGTATCCCCTCTCCCTGCTGTGAGGAAACGTCAGGCCCTGCCCACTTGCACGTTCCCAGAATCTGGCCAGCCCAGCGCTGATCGTGCAGAAACGCGCAGTCCTGGACAGTGCTCGGCACAAAGGACCCACACAAACACATTCCAGAAGCGTGGTACAAAAACCACAACATCAAGAATGGCACAAAAACATTCCCCAAGGATAACAGGAACACACTGAGCCCTCCTAAAAGATAAGGTCAAATAGCAACGTAATAAATACAAATGTTTTAATCAAACCAACATGTACAAAAACGTGGGCAATAACTAGCCAGGTCAGAGGGCAGTATCTAAGTCAGAGGGGCAGCTTGTTTGTATCAGGGTATCTCTGAGAGAATGTGTTGGTCCAGCCAAGGGGGCAATGGAAAGTCCTGCCATTCACTGAGCTGCGTCCATTGTCACAGGCATACCTGTCTTAGTATCCTCGTAGAGTCTGCCAGGTGCTATTAGCATGCCTTGTCAACAATAAACCTGGCCGGGTGCCTTCGTCCCTTAACGGATCTTGTGGTCATTGGGCGGTTCACTCAAGCTCTGCTGTGCTGGCTGTCTGCACAGAGCTGGGGCAGCACACAGGGAGAACACACACATGCAGTGAAATATCTAACAACAGAGGCAATCAGTAAGGACGTTTCGCAATGGCTCATTTGGTTTCAATGGGCAGGCCCAGCACTTTACACTAATTCATGCTTCTCCCCTGTTGGGGGAGTTACACAGGCCATGGCTACACTACAAAATCAAATCGCCCTGCGTGCCGCCGCCACAGTAGTTACAGCACTTGTGTGTGTGTACACCTGGCTCCTTGTGTCTGTGGTGGGTGGTATCGATTGTACTGTCAGTGTGGGGCATTGCGGGACTGTCACGGAGTCCCTGGGCGATGCTCTGGAACTGCTCCCCATGAAGTCAGTCAGGACTCTGGGGTAGTCGCCTTTCTGTGAGCAGCCTGTCTTCAGGACACACAGCTCACACAGCTTCCACCTTCCTGGGTCTGACCTCAGAGCATTCAGCATCCTCTGCCCCTCCGTGCGCTTTCCCCCAGCGAGTCCGCTCAGGCGGGGCTCCTGGGGAAGCCAGAGGGTCCTGCACCCCAACTTCGCAGTCAGACGTGACTCTCAGCCAGCCAGTAAAATAGAAGGTTTATTAGACGACAGGAACATGGTCTAAAACAGAGCTTGCAGGTGCAGAGAACGGGACCCCTCAGCTGGGTCCATTCTGGGGGGCAGTGAGCCAGACAACCACGTCTGCACTTCACTCCATGTCCCAGCCAGCCCCAAACTGAAAACCCCCTCCAGCCCCTCCTCCTCTGGGCTTTGTTCCTTTCCCGGGCCAGGTGGTCACCTGATTCCTTTGTTCTCCAACCCTTCAGCTCTCACCTTGCAGGGGGGGAAGGGCCCAGGCCATCAGTTGCCAGGAAACAGGGTGTTGGCCATTCTCTGTGTCCAGACTCCTGCACACACCTGCCCTCTAGGGCTCTGCAATGATCATACACCCTTACCCCACCCCCTAGATACTTAAGAACTGCCTAGGGGAAACTGAGGCACCCCCACACTATTCAGAGGAAACATTAAGAACAGTCCCACTTCGTCACATCTCTCCCCCCTTCGAGATCGAACTGAGCGGGGTCACTTTAGCCGGTGACCTGGGGAAGTTCGAAGCCACCAACGTTCCCATGGATGCCCCAGCATCTCTCCCATTCCTTGGTAGGAGTTACACCAGGCCCTTCCATTTTCACAGCCTCCCTTAGGTCAGGGTCGTCGATAGCACTCGCAGGCCGCATGTGGGAAGGTTTATGCAGCCCATGCCCTTTGGCCACCCCAAGAATGTCTCCCCATTGACCATCACCTTCTGCTCCCACTGGAGGTCCGAGGGGCCTGGCCCCAGGAAACTCCACACAGACATATAGGTTGGGGTCAGGAGTGGGAGCCTGTCCACATCCCCAACCATCTGGCTGACGGAGTCTGTGGCCTTGGGACCCCGCAAGGGAGCTAGACACCGGGGCTTTTCCGCAGGGTCCCCCTGGTTCAAATCGCCAGCCTGCTCAAAGGCAGTGAGGTGGGCATCCACACCCCCCCCTCCTTAACCAGGGGCAGCAATTTAGTCTCGAGGTTCCCTGCGGAACTGGCCCCCCGGGATCTATCCCCACTCACCCCTGGGAGGTCCCCTAGGCCTCTCCGCCCCACCACCGCCAGTTCATGCTGCTGCTGCTTCTGCAGCTCTTTCTCGGGCTCTCGCTGTCTCCCAGGGTCCTCTTGCTCTCTCGGACTCAGCTCCAATCCCGTCCGTCTCGATCCCCCGATGGGGAACCCGATCGTGAAGACCCCCGTCTGGTCGGGGACAGGAGTCTTGGCGATGCCTGGCTCCCGCTCCAGCTGCTCCCAGATCCTGCTATAGCCCCAGTTGGGGTCAGGAATCTGTTCCTTAGAGCGGTCATCCTCCTCCAGCTGCACGATTAACTCTGCTTTGGTGAACTTTCCAACGCTCAACCCCCTCTTTCTGCACAGGGTGACAATGTCCTTCTTAAGGAGACGGTGACAGGCCATCACTCCGCTCCTCCCAAGTTGTTGTGGACTCACAGGCCCGTGTGTTCTCAGCTCCCCACGGTTTCCAGGGAGAACCCCTAGTGTGCCAGCCCTTCTCGAGGTCACCACCTCTTTGCCAGGGTCGAGCTGCAGACTCCTCCGCCCCTAAGACTGCTCACTGCAGTCCCCAGGGGGACCCCATTACTGCACAGTCCTTCTCGCTGGTCACACACTCCCAGGGGTTAACCGCCCCCCGAAACCGCTCCTTTCTGAGCCTTCAGCAGGCCTGGTCCTCGGCAATCCCCCTTCGTGTTACTGCTCCCCAGTCACTTACTGCAGGAAGCGCCATCCACGGGGTGCAGTACATCCCACCTCTGCCACCAGTTGTCACGGAGTCCCTGGGCGATGCTCTGGAACTGCTCCCCATGAAGCCAGTCAGGACTCTGGGGTAGTCGCCTTTCTGTGAGCAGCCTGTCTTCAGGACACGCAGCTCACTCAGCTTCCACCTTCCTGGGTCTGACCTCGGAGCATTCAGCATCCTCTGCCCCTCCGTGCGCTTCCCCCAGCGAGTCCGCTCAGGCGGGGCTCCTGGGGAAGCCAGAGGGTCCTGCACCCCAACTTCGCAGTCAGACGTGACTCTCAGCCAGCCAGTAAAACAGAAGGTTTATTAGACGACAGGAACATGGTCTAAAACAGAGCTTGCAGGTGCAGAGAACGGGACCCCTCAGCTGGGTCCATTTTGGGGGGCAGTGAGCCAGACAACCACGTCTGCACTTCACTCCATGTCCCAGCCAGCCCCAAACTGAAAACCCCCTCCAGCCCCTCCTCCTCTGGGCTTTGTTCCTTTCCCGGGCCAGGTGGTCACCTGATTCCTTTGTTCTCCAACCCTTTAGCTCTCACCTTGCAGGGGGGGAAGGGCCCAGGCCATCAGTTGCCAGGAAACAGGGTGTTGGCCATTCTCTGTGTCCAGACCCCTGCACACACCTGCCCTCTAGGGCTCTGCAATGATCATACACCCTTACCCCACCCCCTAGATACTTAAGAACTGCCTAGGGGAAACTGAGGCACCCCCACACTATTCAGAGGAAACATTAAGAACAGTCCCACTTCGTCACAGGGACAATCAGTGGATTCTTTCCTGCTCCCATTAGGATCCTCTTCAGCCTCAGATCCACATCCTGAATCTTAGCTCCTGGCAGACAGATCATCCTGTGCTCCGGATCAGCTCTGGTGACAGGCCTGTGTGTTCTTCTTAGTAGGGGAGTCCCCAGTCATGTTGACCTGCCTCCTCGTGGTGGTGGTGTGATTCTCAGGCCTAGCTCTTGAGCAGCTTTCTCCCCAAGAGGACAGAGCTCCTGCATCACCACAACTTGCCCCCACCCCGGCCTGCCCTTGCCTGGACAGCAGCACCCACAGCGTGGCCAGCTGAGGCATGGGGATGGGCTGTTCCCATCCCTCCCTGCAGGAAGTATCTGCACTTAATATTGTTCAGGGTGCCCTCGGGCAGCTTGGCCAGCTCTATGTCTCTCTCGGCATGGAGAGTGGTGTCTCGGGGCTGCCGGGTCAGGGCTTCCACCTAGAGAAGAACACACAGGCCACAGTAGAGACCAGGTAGGGGAGTCCTTTGCCCTCCCAGCCAAGGGCTGCCTGGCATCCGAGAGAGAGGCACCTGGAGAGGTACAGAACCCAGGCATCCTGGCTCTCTGTTTTAACCCACAAGCCCTCCCCGAGCTTGGAAGAGAACCCAGGAGTCCTGATGCCCAGTCCCACCCTCCTCACTCTAGCCAGGAGACTTATTGAAACATCCCTGAGGGTGAAATTTTATCTGTGTTCAGTTGTATTACTGTATTAGAGATAGATTTGCGTGTTTTATTTTATTTTACTTGGTAATTCACTTTGTTCTGTCTGCTACGACTTGGAACCACTTAAATCCTACTTTCTGTATTTAATAAAATCACTTTTTACTTATTAATTAACCTGGAGTATGTATTAGTACGTGGGGGGGCAAACAGCTGTGCGTATCTCTCTATCCGTGTTATAGAGAGCGGACAATTTATGAGTTTACCTTGTATAAGCTTTATACAGGGTAAAATGGATTTATTTGGGGTTTGGACCCCGTTGGGAGTTGAGCATCTGAGTGTTAACGACAGGAACACTTCCTAACCTGTTTTCAATTGAGCCTACAGCAGTTAGGGGACGTGGTTCAGACCTGGGTCTGGGTTTGCAGCAGGCTAGTGGGTCTGGCTCCAACCGGGTAGGGCACTGAAGTCCCAAGCTGCCAGGGCAGGAAAGCAGGGGCAGAAGTAGTCTTGGCACATCAGTTGGCAACCCCAAGGGGGTTTCTGTGATCCATCCCGTCACATTGACTCAGCCAAATTTCCTGCAGACAGGCAGGGCTGGCACCCAAGGACCACGTTTTGGGCCTACCCTGTGTAACTGTGTGGTCCTTGGGACCCATCACACTGAAGGGGTCACTCCCAAGGGACTGGTTCCGGGGGGGAGGCATAGGCTAGACCCTGTAGCTCTGTGACAGGGAGGATGACTCACCAGAGAGAGGGGGAAGCCTTGGCATTTAACCTCCTGCAGCTGTGTGGGCACGTGTGTGCGCCGGGGCTGCACCAGCACCAGTGTCCAACTTCGCGGAGTCCACCCCGGAGCCAGGAATAGAGCATGGGGAGCCGGATCCCGCGGCCAAAGGCCAGGCAGGACCGGGAGCCTGTGGCCAAAGGTGGGGCTGGCAGAGGAGGGTGGGCGGGGGGCGGGCAGGAGCTGGTTCTGAGCTGGGAAGTGGCCCTGCATGGCACTGAAGAAGGCACAGTGAGTGACTGGGAGGCCGTGCTGCAGCCCACAGGGCGTATGGCATGATACCCCCACGTGTCACCTCTGCTGCCAAGGTTCCTCCAGGGCAGGCCACGGAGCCGCACCGCCCCCTGAGGCCGAACTGCTGCGGTGCCGGCAGCACTCCGGCTTCACCCCCTGAGCTCTGCTCAGCGAGTCCAACGGAGAGATTCCTGGCAGAGTCCACTCCGCAGGGACCAATGCACCAGAGACACTCACCCAGGCGGGTTGATTCGGCAGCTGGAACCCAGCATGGGAAGTGCTCGCTTCACCATGAGCCTTAAAGCACAGGCAGTTCCCGCCAGCCCAGAGCAACGCCATGCCAGCTGTCTCTGACTCCCTTCCTTGGGCCAAGCAGTGAGAGCTCCCAGCCTCTTCCAGAAGCGCACTCTTTTCCCCCTACCTCCCACCACCCAGTCCTTTGGTCTCGAGCCAGGGTCTCTGCTCAGCTTCCCTGCTGACAGGCGGTGGGGCACTGGTTGCCAGTTGTCCATGTCCTGGTGACCGGGGTTTTCCACTGATATGGGTTGGCCTCAGCCAGTCCTGTCTAATGACCACTTCAATCTGCTCAGACAGCAAGGACACACACACACACTCCTTCCCCTCCTCCCTCTCATGTCTCTCAGTCTGCCCTGAGAGCAAAAAATCCTTTTCCCTCACTGGGTAGCCATGCAAAATATAGGGGAAACTGAGGCTAGTGGTGTGACGAAGTGGGACTGTTCTTAATGTTTCCTCTGAATAGTGTGGGGGTGCCTCAGTTTCCCCTATGCAGTTCTTAAGTATCTAGGGGGTGGAGTAAGGGTGTATGATCATTGCAGAGCCCTCGAGGGCAGGTGTGTGCAGGAGTCTGGACACAGAGAATGGCCGACACCCTGTTTCCTAGCAACTAATGGCCTGGGCCCTTCCCCCCCTGCAAGGTGAGAGCTGAAGGGTTGGAGAACAAAGGAATCAGGTGACCTACTGGCCCGGGAAAGGAACAAAGCCCAGAGGAGGAGGGGCTGGAGGGTTTTGCAGTTGGGGGCTGGCTGGGACATGGAGTGAAGGGCAGACGGGGTTGTCTGGCTCACTGCCCCCCAAAATGGACCCAGCTGAGGGGTCCCGTTCTCTGCACCTACAAGCTCTGTTTTAGACCATGTTCCTGTCGTCTAATAAACCTTCTGTTTTACTGGCTGGGTGAGAGTCACGTCTGACTGCGAAGTGGGGGTGCAGGACCCTCTGGCTTCCCCAGGAGCCCCGCCTGAGCGGACTCGCTGGGGGAAAGCGCACAGAGGGGCAGAGGATGCTGAATGCTCCGAGGTCAGACCCAGGAAGGTGGAAGCTGGGTGAGCTGTGTGTCCTGAAGACAGGCTGCTCACAGAAAGGCGACTACCCCAGAGTCCTGACTGACTTCATGGGGAGCAGTTCCAGAGCATCGCCCAGGGACTCCGTGACAACTGGTGGCAGCGGTGGGATGTACTGCACCCCGTGGATGGTGCTTCCTGCAGTAAGTGACTGGGGAGCAGTAACACGAAGGGGGATTGCCGAGGACCAGGCCTGCTGAAGGCTCAGAGAGGAGCGGTTTCGGGGGGCGGTTAACCCCTGGGAGTGTGTGACCAGCGAGAAGGACTGTGCAGTAACAGGGTTCCCCTGGGGATTGCAGCGAGCAGTCCAAGGGGCGGAGGAGTCTGCAGCTCGACCCTGGCAAAGAGGTGGTGACCTCGAGAAGGGCTGGCACACTAGGGGTTCTCCCTGGAAACCGTGGGGAGCTGAGAACACACGGGCCTGTGAATCCACAACAACTTGGGAGGAGCGGAGTGATGGCCTGTCACTGTCTCCTTAAGAAGGACATTGTAACCCTGTGCAAAAAGAGAGGGTTGAACGTTGGAAAGTTCACCAAAGCAGAGTTAATCGTGCAGCTGGAGGAGGATGACCGCTCTAAGGAACAGATTCCTGACCCCAACTGGGGCTATAGCAGGATCTGGGAGCAGCTGAAGCGGGAGCCAGGCATCGCCAAGACTCCTGTCCCCGACCAGACGAGGGTCTTCACGATCGGGTTCCCCATCGGGGGATCGAGACGGACGGACGGGATTGGAGCTGAGTCTGAGAGAGCAAGAGGACCGTGGGAGACAGCGAGAGCCCGAGAAAGAGCTGCAGAAGCAGCAGCAGGATGAACTGGCGGTGGGGGAGCGGAGAGGCCTAGGGGACCTCCCCGGGGTGAGTGGGGATAGATCCCGGGGGGCCAGTTCCGCAGGGAACCTCGAGACTAAATTGCTGCCCCTGGTTAAGGAGGGGGGGGGTGTGGATGCCCACCTCACTGCCTTTGAGCAGGCTGGCGATTTGAACCAAGGGAACCCTGCGGAAAATCCCTGGTGTCTAGCTCCCTTGCTGGGTCCCAAGGCCATAGACTCCGTCAGCCAGATGGTTGGGGATGTGGACAGGCTCCCACTCCTGACCCCAACCTATATGTCTGTGTGGAGTTTCCTGGGGCCAGGCCCCCCGGACCTCCAGTGGGAGCAGAAGGTGATGGTCAATGGGGAGACATTCTTGGGGTGGCCAAAGGGCATGGGCTGCATAAACCTTCCCACATGCGGCCTGCGAGTGCTATCGACCACCCCTGACCTAAGGGAGGGCGTGAAACTGGAAGGGCCTGGTGTAACTCCTACCAAGGAATGGGAGAGATGCTGGGGCATCCATGGGAACATTGGTGGCTTCGAACTTCCCCAGGTCACCGGCTAAAGTGACCCCGCTCAGTTCGATCTCGAAGGGGGGAGAGATGTGACGAAGTGGGACTGTTCTTAATGTTTCCTCTGAATAGTGTGGGGGTGCCTCAGTTTCCCCTAGGCAGTTCTTAAGTATCTAGGGGGTGGAGTAAGGGTGTATGATCATTGCAGAGCCCTAGAGGGCATGTGTGTGCAGGGGTCTGGACACAGAGAATGGCCGACACCCTGTTTCCTGGCAACTGATGGCCTGGGCCCTTCCCCCCCTGCAAGGTGAGAGCTGAAGGGTTGGAGAACAAAGGAATCAGGTGACCACCTGGCCTGGGAAAGGAACAAAGCCCAGAGGAGGAGGGGCTGGAGGGGTTTTCAGTTTGGGGCTGGCTGGGACATGGAGTGAAGTGCAGACGTGGTTGTCTGGCTCACTGCCCCCCAGAATGGACCCAGCTGAGGGGTCCCGTTCTCTGCACCTGCAAGCTCTGTTTTAGACCATGTTCCTGTCGTCTAATAAACCTTCTGTTTTACTGGCTGGCTGAGAGTCACGTCTGACTGCGAAGTTGGGGTGCAGGACCCTCTGGCTTCCCCAGGAGCCCCGCCTGAGTGGACTCGCTGTGGGAAGCGCACGGAGGGGCAGAGGATGCTGAATGCTCCGAGGTCAGACCCAGGAAGGTGGAAGCTGTGTGAGCTGTGTGTCCTGAAGACAGGCTGCTCACAGAAAGGCGACTACCCCAGAGTCCTGACTGACTTCATGGGGAGCAGTTCCAGAGCATCGCCCAGGGACTCCGTGACACTTGCTTTCAATTCAGTTGGCTTTTGCTGCAGTTATTTAAGAGCCCTTTTTATTATTTCAAGAGGCCCTTTGATTTCCTTAATTTCTATTTCAGCAGCTGGCTTCCTTTAGTCTGTGGCTCTGGCTTTGATAGCTTGATATTATTTCTGGATGTCTTTGCCTTTCCTCTGATGAAGAAAGTCTATGGCAAGATCTCACAGTCTCTTTGGAGAAATAGGCAAAAATGCCCATGGAAGGCTGTTCAGAGGGACAAAAGCCATTTCAGTGACATGCCAGTGATTTTGTTCAGAGGCTGGTTAATGCACATGTCCTCCAGCTGCGAATCAGAAACAAAAGGGAAGATTTTGTGGAGGTATAGGTTTTTTATTGAATGATTTTTCGCTCAGTTGATTTGTAGAACCCTGATTACACATCTATATTTTTTCAGAATCCAGGTCTTAGCAACAGCTCATCGTGGCACCATGCTATGTCAGAGCTGCTGCTGACTTGAAAGGCTTTTCAATGCATTTTATTACGTGCTTAACATGAACAGACACGTTTCCTCTCCCATCTGCAAGAAAGAGGCCGCTACTTCAAAACCTTTCTTGGCTAATACACCGGAGCAGCCCGGTGGACTAGATGTTCTGAACTAGTGTAACTCACCGAGGAGCAAGAATCATCACCACAGGGGTATAACAGTCTCACCAGGCTGCAGTGTCTCCATTTATTTTTAGACTTCTGCACCACAGCTGGAGATGACTACTCCAGGAACAGTAGTTCTGCCTGTGGAAAGAGAGCTGTGTTCGCAACTTATCCTCAGAAAGGTATTAATAATGAAAAATAGAGCAATGTATAAAATAGATTATTTAAGAATAGTTTTAAAGATGGCCTGTGTAGCAATAGTTAACATGCAGTGGAGTAAAAACTATGACAAATTCCACTAATCAGATGTTAGGTATTCAGGTTGTCACACAAGCCATCTCTAAGTTACTACTTGTAAAGGTGACCTAAACAAAAGGAAAACAAAGTGTAGACACACCCTTTTTATTTCTTTCTACTGCATTGAGTAGCTCGATATACTTTATATTTATTTATTTATTTACAGGTTTTATTCTACAGACTTTTTACATTTTAAATATTAGATTGTCACTTGCATGTGCTGGAAGACAGGCAAACTAGTGGGACATACTGAAGGACTAAAACTTGAGCAAGTATGATTGCTTTTGTAACTAAATATTTAACTCTAACATCTGAAAAACATTTGGGAGAAAAGCTTTCTCTGTGTAATAAAGAGCTGAGGAACCTATCACTTATCTAGTTCTCCAAAGAATTCTTAAATAAAAACAGGAAAGACATAACTGAGATTGGTGGGGGGGGGGGAGCCACAAACAGAATTGTATTTTATGTGGGAAAGAAATTCAGGGTTTTTTTATATATCACAAAGAAGAAAAATAGGGTGCAAACATTATCGTTTTTTCCTTTGTGGTTCTCATTTAAAATTTACCTTGGTTTGAAAGGGAGTAGCCAGATTTGTATTCATACAATTTTAAAGCATGTTTCTAGGATATTATGAGACCAAATTTGAATTCTACCACAATAAGTACTCTGAAACTCAGCTTTGACTAACACAGTACCCAAATGGGGTAGTTTCAGTGTGCTAATCTGGATTAAAGTATTTCCTTTTAAATTGCAGTAAAACAATACTGAAAAACATACTTTAGCATTATTGTGATGTGAAAAAACATATACTCCCAAGTCTGCAGTCTATACATACTAGGACAGATTCTCCCCTATATTTTACCAGTTTTTTGATGGTGTAAGGCCATTGATTTCAGTAGAATTATACTAGCACAAAAGTGGTGTAACAGATTGGAAAATTAGAGCTACTGACTTCAACATTTCTGGATGGTGAGAAATGAAGATTTAGTATCCTGGAGCTGCCAAAACTCACTTGGGTATAGTGGTCAAAGAGTAAAACAACAAACATAGCAGAGAAGAGACTTTAAAATTTTGTTTCTTCCTCTGATAACATATGTGCACTGTTACTAAAATAATCTTAAATGCCATTAGAAAATTAGGCTTTCATTCACCGATGAATGTATCTGTGAACACAGACTGCAAGGAACAATCTTCCAGGATTTGTAATGCAATATTAAAGAAAATGTAAAACACTTAATATATTCCCAAATGCACATGAATCTAGTTAAAGATGGGTAATTTATTTGTTTGCTTTAAAAAAAAAACAACCCAAACCTTCAGCCACTGATAATTTGAAAAGGAAGTTTGCCTGGGGGTTGGGGGGAAGGTGGGGCGGGGGGGGGAGGGGCGGGATATTGTCAGAAAAGAGAGAAAAAAGGAAAGGAGTACTTGTGGCACCTTAGAGACTAACCAATTTATTTGAGCATGAGCTTTCGTGAGCTGCAGCTCACTTCATCAGATGCATACCATGGAAACTGCAGCAGACTTTATATATACACAGAGAATATGAAACAATACCTCCTCCCACCCCACTGTCCTGCTGGTAACAGCTTATCTAAAGTGATCAACAGGTGGCCCATTTCCAGCACAAATCCAGGTTTGTGCTGATTTGTGCTGGAAATGGCCCACCTGTCGATCACCTCAGACAAGCCGCCACCAGCAGGACAGTGGGGCGGGAGGAGGCACTGTTCCACACTCTCTGTGCATACACAAAGTCCGCTGCAGTCTCCACGGCACGCATCCGATGAAGTGAGCTGCAGCCCACGAAAGCCCAGGCTCAAATAAACCGGCTAGTCTCCAAGGTGCCACAAGTACTCCCCTTCCCTCTGCGAATACAGACTAATACGGCTGTTCCTCTGAAACCAGTGAAAATGCAGATGACCTGGCTGGCAGGGGGAGGAGCGGCTAGGCTCAGGCTACCTGCCTGCCTGTAACCAGACCCCTGGGGCTGGGTGGGACAGAGAGATGCTCCCCACCCCCCTGCACACCGGAGAGGGGGGCTTAGGGGGCTCAGGCTCTGATGCAGTGAGGAAAGCAGCGAGCTCGCTGCCTACCCGCACTGGGACAGCAAGGGCAGCGCTGAGCAAAGTGGGAGCTGAGACCCCCAGCTGAGTGGGGGGAGACACAGGCAGGGCAGGGGATCTGTGGGGAGTGGCAAGGTGCTTGGTAAGAAAAGTCTGGATGAGCCTAAAGAAAAGGAGTACCTGTGGCACCCCAGAGACCAACCAATCCACCTGAGCATGAGCCCTCGTGAGCCACAGCCCACCCCATCAGATGCACACCGTGGAAACTGCAGCAGACCCCACATACACACAGAGAACATGAAACAACACCTCCCCCCACCCCACCGTCCCGCTGGCAACAGCCTATCCAAAGTGATCACCAGGTGGGCCATTTCCAGCACAAATCCAGGTTTTCTCACCCTCCACCCCCCCACACAAATTCACTCTCCTGCTGGTGCTAGCCCATCCAAAGTGACAACTCTTTACATAATCAAGTCGGGCTATTTCCTGCATAAATCCAGGTTTTCTCACATCCCCCCCACCCCCATACACACACAAACTCACTCTCCTGCTGGTAATAGCTCATCCAAACTGACCACTCTCCAAGTTTAAATCCAAGTTAAACCAGAACATCTGGGGGGGGGGGTAGGAAAAAACAAGAGGAAACAGGCTACCTTGCATAATGACTTAGCCACTCCCAGTCTCTATTTAAGCCTAAATTAATAGTATCCAATTTGCAAATGAATTCCAATTCAGCAGTTTCTCGCTGGAGTCTGGATTTGAAGTTTTTTTGTTTTAAGATAGCGACCTTCATGTCTGTGATTGCGTGACCAGAGAGATTGAAGTGTTCTCCGACTGGTTTATGAATGTTATAATTCTTGACATCTGATTTGTGTCCATTTATTCTTTTACGTAGAGACTGTCCAGTTTGACCAATGTACATGGCAGAGGGGCATTGCTGGCACATGATGGCATATATCACATTGGTGGATGTGCAGGTGAACGAGCCTCTGATAGTGTGGCTGATGTTATTAGGCCCTGTGATGGTGTCCCCTGAATAGATATGTGGGCACAATTGGCAACGGGCTTTGTTGCAAGGATAAGTTCCTGGGTTAGTGGTTCTGTTGTGTGGTATGTGGTTGTTGGTGAGTATTTGCTTCAGGTTGCGGGGCTGTCTGTAGGCAAGGACTGGCCTGTCTCCCAAGACTTGTGAGAGTGTTGGGTCATCCTTTAGGATAGGTTGTAGATCCTTAATAATGCGTTGGAGGGGTTTTAGTTGGGGGCTGAAGGTGACGGCTAGTGGCGTTCTGTTATTTTCTTTGTTAGGCCTGTCCTGTAGTAGGTAACTTCTGGGAACTCTTCTGGCTCTATCAATCTGTTTCTTTACTTCTGCAGGTGGGTATTGTAGTTGTAAGAAAGCTTGACAGAGATCTTGTAGGTGTTTGTCTCTGTCTGAGGGGTTGGAGCAAATGCGGTTGTATCGCAGAGCTTGGCTGTAGACGATGGATCGTGTGGTGTGGTCAGGGTGAAAGCTGGAGGCATGCAGGTAGGAATAGCGGTCAGTAGGTTTCCGGTATAGGGTGGTGTTTATGTGGCCATTGTTTATTAGCACTGTAGTGTCCAGGAAGTGGATCTCTTGTGTGGACTGGACCAGGCTGAGGTTGGTGGTGGGATGGAAATTGTTGAAATCATGGTGGAATTCCTCAAGGGCTTCTTTTCCATGGGTCCAGATGATGAAGATGTCATCAATATAGCGCAAGTAGAGTAGGGGCTTTAGGGGACGAGAGCTGAGGAAGCGTTGTTCTAAATTGGCTTTCGTGGGCTGCAGCTCACTTCATCGGATGCGTGCCGTGGAGACTGCAGCGGACTTTGTGTATGCACAGAGAGCGTGGAACAGTGCCTCCTCCCGCCCCACTGTCCTGCTGGTAATAGCTTATCTAAAGTGATCAACAGGTGGGCCATTTCCAGCACAAATCCAGGTTTTCTCACCCTCCACCCCCCCACACAAATTCACTCTCCTGCTGGTGCTAGCCCATCCAAAGTGACAACTCTTTACATAATCAAGTCGGGCTATTTCCTGCATAAATCCAGGTTTTCTCACATCCCCCCCACCCCCATACACACACAAACTCACTCTCCTGCTGGTAATAGCTCATCTAAACTGACCACTCTCCAAGTTTAAATCCAAGTTAAACCAGAACATCTGGGGGGGGGGGATAGAAAAAACAAGAGGAAACAGGCTACCTTGCAAGGCGTATGTGAGAACATCTGGGGGGGGGGGTGTGAGAAAACCTGGATTTATGCAGGAAATAGCCCGACTTGATTATGTAAAGAGTTGTCACTTTGGATGGGTTAGCACCAGCAGGAGAGTGAATTTGTGTGGGGGGGTGGAGGGTGAGAAAACCTGGATTTGTGCTGGAAATGGCCCACCTGATGATCACTTTAGATAAGCTGTTACCAGCAGGACAGTGGGGTGGGAGGAGGTATTGTTTCATATTCTCTGTGTATATATAAAGTCTGCTGCAGTTTCCACGGTATGCATCTGATGAAGTGAGCTGTAGCTCACGAAAGCTCATGCTGAAATAAATTGGTTAATCTCTAAGGTGCCACAAGTACTCCTTTTCTTTTTGCGAATACAGACGAACACGGCTGTTACTCTGAAACCTGAGAAAAGAGAGAGTCTGTTAAAGCAAATGCATATGTTTATCTCAAGAGAAATATACATATAATTACTGCTAAAGGTGGAAAATATTTTTTGTTTTCATGCATTTGGAATAACTTAAAAGAGTCCACAGCTGACTCTGACTTGTACTCTGTACTGAACCAAAATCATGATAAAAGATATTTCCCTTTTCAGTATGGCGTATTCTCTCTCTGATCAAAAATGTTTCCAGCTCTTTTTTATTTAGGTTCTTATACCATGCCCATCACCATGTTTGAGTATTTTTCAGATTTAAAAATCATACAACTTACCATCAGTAAAGTTTCCTCTTCAAACTCCCCCCCCCACCCCCAGGGTGAATAAGTTGTGTTAGATTTTTATGAGTGTCCCAGAAATGCTAATAGATTTGGAGTTTCTGTGTGGGGAGGCAAGGTCAAAGACAGTGGGATTTGCATTTGGACCTGAGGGTGGTGAGGTTGGTGATTATTTTTAGTTGCTACAGGAGTGAATTCCAAAACCTCCGTCAGCTATACACAGGAGCTTCACCCTTGAAGGTAGATAGAATTTGTATGTGCACAAAAGGCAAATGAGAAAAATAATTATTCACAATACAGAGATATCTAGAAAATAAATCATGTCAAAAGAGCAAGCTACTGAGATGCTCAAGTGAAACAAGACACAATGGATCAAATGTCAGCCCTAGTGAGGAGAATTTGGCCCTCTTCTAGTGTTCACTAGCTTATGTGTATTTGGGATATGGTATAAAATAGGGTTATTCTGCATTCCTCCTAACACAGAATGAATGAGGAATAGTGTGGAGAACCTATTGAGAAAAGCCTTTAGTATAGATGACTTGAGTTTTGAAATGTGTTCATTTCTTAGAATCTAGGAAAGTTTTGAATACTGTGTGTGTGAGGCACCTCTGCCAGTTACACAACTATGGATCAAAGACTCGCTGTGCAAAGCAGGGAAATGTTTCTGTCTACTCTTTATAGTGTATCCTGTCTGTAACCCTGTGCTCTGGGCAGGGGGTTGGACTAGATGACCTCCAGAGGTCCCTTCCAACTCTGATATTCTGTGATTCTATGATAATTCCTCATCCCTTCCCCTAGAGATCTTGCTGTCTTTTCCTTTTTCATTATCCATGGGTCTTGGGTTGACAAAGCGTATATTTCACTCAAGTATGCGTGCAACTATACTGTTGACATAACATTATATAATTACTGTAGAGTTGGTGGTTGACTATATTGTTGAAGTGGCAGGTGGAAAGAGGGAGTTCGGAATTTTAATAGAAGAAGCAAGACTCTACCGAGCATATAATTTCCTTTCCTTTCCTAACCAAGTTATGATCTGGATTCTCTCTTGCTTAGCTATGGCAGTTTATTTTTATTTTCATGGCCTACTGATTTACCTCGATAGGTAGAGTTTGAATCGTTATAAGAAAGGATAGGCACATATGCTCTGGGATTTTCGAACAAAGAAACAAAGGAACATTACAGTTTTTTAAAATCTGTCTTAGAACATCTCTTCTCTTCCTTTCTCACTTATCATTCCAGATGTTTGCTAACAAAGGATTACTCTGAGTTCAATTATTTGCAAGATACAAACATAAGTGTTAACATTCTGTAATGGATGATTCATGTAAAATTATCTCACTAGACATTAGACTATGACCATCCCTGTAAAATGAGAGTTCTTATCTAAAAAGAAACTAAAGGATGATTTTCCCCTCTTTCAAGAATCTCCTTTCATCAAACACTGAGCATGAAAATTTGAAGTGTGGAGGGGTATTTCTACTCTTCATAGTATGTTAAGAGCCAGGGTGGTGAGAAGTTTTTGTGTGTGCATAAATATGTTCCATTCATCTGACTGCAACAATACTATGAGAGGAGGGTAGGATTGCACTGGTTGTTGGAGAAAGTGGGAATAAAATGTATACGCTATCTCTAGTCTGATTATTTTTAATTACATATTCAAGATTTGCATACACGTGGAACATTGGGAATAGGGAGTGGTAGGACTCATTGTCACTACTAGAGTTATAGAGTTTAAGGTCAAAAGGGACCACCAGATCATCTAGTCTGACCTCCTGTATATCACAGACCACTAAACACCCCCCAGCCACCACCACACCAAACCCAACAACCAGAATTAGACCAAAGTATTACAGCCCCCAGGATACTAATCTCTTATGTGCCACAGGCAGAGAACAGGAGGGACTGCGATGACCAATGCCTGAGGACCTGCAATAGCATGGAATTGATTATATGATCTATACCCAGATGAACCTAGCTAGTGGCCCACACCCCATGTCATAAAGGATTATGAAAACCCTAGGGTCCCTGCCAATCTGCCTTGGGGGAAAAAATTCCTTCCTCATCCTGAATATAATGATCAGTGACTGGCTGAGGCTGTGAACAAGATAGCATGGTCTACTGCAAGACACACTGCTCTGTAACTCAGCAGATGGGGGTTTTCTTTCCAGCTTTGCCACTGTGCTGCTAAGTGGGCTTCAAGAAAGTCAGTTTTCCTTTTGTTTCCCTTCCCTCCAATGGGTGGTTTTATCCAATTAGATGGTTAGCTCTTCAAAGTAGGAACTGCCTCTTACTCAAGGACAGACAAGATTTCCCACAATACATCACCAATAAATTCCTAGACTGGCTCAAGGTAGTCAGGTGCTAAGAACCTGGGGATATACCCCCATAAATCCTAGCGCTAAACTTGGGTAACTGCAGCGTGGACATTGGTATGAGTTGTATGTGACTCTGCAGTGTGGACATTTACAGGTGGGCTTGGCAAGCCAGAGTACCTGTATCCTGGTACCCTCTGCTGTGAAGCCATACCATATCTGTTTGTAGAATACCTGGCACAATGGGGCCCTGCTCTAGGTGTCACTGTTATATATATACTTTCTAAAATTGCTCAGGTCCCACTAACTCTCTCAACTTGAAAGTGAAAAAATTAGGAAAACTTTTAGGAGACAAAAACATGTAAGATGCCATCTGCAGCCTCTGAAAGGAGATTGCACTTTTTTCACTGAGACACCAATCATATTTGAGATTAGATTACTCTTTTCTTGATATTCATCTGGTTGCCAGAGAAATTGTTTGTCAGATTTGGCTCAATTAGCATTTCAGGACCATGCTCCGCTGGTACTAATGTTAATAGTAAAGGAACCTAAAGGGTGGATGGCACTGGTCAATAGATAAACTTGAAATGTAGTGTAATGATGCCCCAGATAACTATCTAGCTAACCGCTACACCCCTGAGATTTCCTGTCTCTGGCTGTGGTGGGGACCAGCAAGTGAGAAGGGGCAGGGCTATCTCAATATGTCAGGAAGGAAGCAGTGTCAGGAGTTGCACGCCAAAAATTTCTTCCAGTATGAGAGATATTGCTGGTGATACTTGCACCCCGATAGAATCTTGCAAACTTGGAAAAACTTTTGAAGTGTGACTGCTTTGGTAAACCAACAACTTCTGGCTCTTCAGGATCAGTTAAACCCAATTGGAAAAATTACAGAATAGTGCTTTAGTAGCACTTTGAAATAAATGAGCAAGACTATTAGAGAAATAAATGTAATTGATATTATCTGAATGGTGTATGCAATTAGAGCGCCTAAAAGATTTTGTTCTGAGAAAGCCAACAAATCTGACAAACCTCTACCTTGGCTTTTTCAAGGAAATCACTTTAAATGTATTGGAATCTTGGAAACCTTACCTGGCTGTGAAATACATTTTTTAGCAATTTTTTTTTTCAATTCTAGCACTTTGCCTGTAACCCCATCAATGAGAGAGTGATCAACAGACTGCCAAATGAAATGGAAAACAGAGTCCTTGGTTCTGGCCACTGTCAGAGCCAGGATTCTGAACTAACTGGCTCACTGGTCTCATGCAGTATGGTGGCTCCTAATTCCCTGCATTCCCTGCTGTGTGTAAAGTGGTTATAGCTGGAATATATTCTACCCCCCAACACACTATTTTTAACATTAAGGCCTTGTCTACAGTGGTGGCGGCATGCAGCTACATGTTGCAGTGGAGTAGGGTGCATCCACACAGTGGTGTGTAGCTACACATGGCAATGAAAGGCTCTGGCACAGGGGAGGCAGGAGAAAAGGCTCTGGCAGTGGGGAGCTGTCAGAGATTTTTCCCACTGCTTCCCCCTGCCAGACCCTTTTCCTGTTGCTGGAGCCTTTCCCTTTGGTGGGGAAACACTCCTGCAATGGAGAGGCAGCAGGATGCTACACTGCTAAAAATAGCAGCATAGCCATGGAAGCCACTGCTTTTGTGCGTAGAGAGCCATGTAGGGTACATACCCTAAGATTCTGATGTGTCTACTCACCTAAGCAGTGCCTCACCTTCTACACTGCTAGTTATATCTGTGTTCCGGGGGGCATGCCATGTATGTACTCTGCACACTGTCCTAAGTGTAGGCATAGCCTAAGTTAAACTATATTTAAATATGAGATGCAGACACGAGGAGGCAGTTTATCTAGACAGGCAAATAAATCATCTGAGCTGTTGGCTTAAGTGTGCCATATCCCAGTCAAATAGAATGAGAATAGTAACTGTAATGTATTTAACCTCTTCCAGATTAAATGCAATAAATTACTGTTATTCTTCCGAGTGGCAGAAGAGCTGTGATTTACTGGTGGCTGTGCCCTCAAATAATTTCTCTTCGGGATGTGTGTGTGTGCGCGCGTGTGTGTGAAATTAACAGATACTTAAAATAAGAAAGGTTGACCTCCCTTTAGAACCTGCCAATTACTTACAGAGTTTATTGCCAAGCACACCAGAGGTAAGATTACATACGGGGCTGCCTGGAAACGAGAATTCATTTTCACAAAAACATTTGATATGGGAGAGATCCCTGGGATAGCCAGATGGTTAGGGTACACTGCTGGGATGTGGGAGACCCAGGCTCAAGTCAGTAGTCTGAATCTAGCAGACTGAACACCGGGTCTCCTACATGAATCCCCCAACTGCTTGGCTATTCTGGGCTGGATCTCTCTCTCTGTGTTACAGGAAATTTCCTCCTGGACCTGAAAAACAATCCTGACAAAAGTTTTTTCATAACCAATATGTTTCCATCAAAAGTTCTGGTTTCTACAAATTGAAAATTTTTTAGCCGAAAAGTTCCTGACCAAATTACATAGAGAATTATACTTCCAACTTCAGACTAAGGCCCAAATGCCCTCATCCCTAAAGTTTCTGAATGGGTCTAATGATCAGAAGGTCTAGTGTGGTACTGTAAATACATCCATTATTCTGAAAATCACCTAATAATCAGAGAACGTGTGTAGCAACTCAATTCCCTTCTTCTTTGAGGAGCATCTCTGTTGGGTGCTCCACTTTAGGTGTCTGTACACCTTACACCTGAAACAGAGATTTGTGGTAGCAGTGCCTAGTTGGGTCACACACGCGCCATCACTGTCTTGCACCACTCCAGGTGGTTACATAGTGCTGCACAACCAACCGCCCCCCAGTTCCTTCTCTACCGCAGAGAATCTGTATGAAACTCTGAAGTAGAGGGGAGGTGGGAGAGTAGTGGAGCACCCACAGTGACAGCCAATTCAAAACACCTTAGTTACTGCACAAGGTGAGTAACCTCCTTCTTCTTCTTCTTCTTCTTCTTGGAGTGTCCCTGTGGGTGCTCCACTTTAGGTCACTGTTGAGCAGTGCTCCTCAGTGGAAGGGAGGGGCTTCGGAGTTGTGTTGTAAACGTTGGATAACACCGTGAGTCTAAAACAAGCATCTGATGTTGATTGTTGTTCTATAGCATAGTGTTCTGTCAATGTGTGGGCTGATGCCCAGGTTGCTGCTCTGCAAATGTCGGTAATGGGGACATTGTTGAGAAAGGCCACAGAAGCTGCCTGTGCTCTGGTAAAGTGTGCGGACTCCCACTGGGGCTTGTAGGTTGCTCTTTTGGAAGCAAAGATGGATGCATCCTGATATCCATTTGGATAGTCTCTCTATTTTGAGATGGTTTGTCCTATTGAGTATTCTGTTATGGAGACCGAAAGTCTCTGTGATTTTCTTAATTTTTTTGATCTTTCAATGTAGAAAGCTAATGCTCTGTAAATATCTGTGTGGAGTGATGCCTCCCTTCCATCTGCATGTGGTTTTGGAAAAAACACAGGTAAGTAAATGGGTTGTTTCAAATGAAGTGTGTGGGCGGGGGGAGCGACTTTGGGTAGGAACTTGGGGTGTGGTCTTAAAGTAACTTTATCTTTAAAGAACGTTGTGTAAGGAGGATGTACCATTAGGGCACCTTGCTCTCCCACTCGTCTGGAGGATGTGATGATGATGAGGAAGGCCACCTTCATAGATAAATGTAGTAATGAGCCAATTGCAAGGGGTTCAAACAGCTTTCCCATAAGACTGCATAAGATGAAGTTGGGTGGCAGTTTCCTTATTGTGGGAGTAGGTGTTCTCAATGCTTTAAGAAAGCGGTTAGTCATTGGGTGGGCAAATATAGTGATTCCATCCACCTTCTCTTGGAAAGCTGTGATAGCCACCAAGTGTACCTTGATGGAGCTTGTGAAGAGTCCCGGTTTTTAAAGTTCTAATATGTAGTCCAGGACCCTTGTTAGAAGGGAAGATGTTGGTAAGATCTGTTTATCTTGGCACCAAGCGCTGAATTGTTTCCACTTATGGATATATGTCTTTCTTGTATTCATTCTATGACTGTTCAGTAATATGTCTTTTATTTCCTCCGAACAGGCTGTCTCGGCAACCATCTCGAAGAACCTGCACAATGTAAGTAACCTTCTCTTCCTCAGTCAAGTTGGGGTAAACAACCCCCTATATCAAAACCTAAATTCTATTAACATTTTGATTACATTTGAGACATTAATAACTCAAAGCAGGTTATTAGCTATCAGGATTTTGAATTGTGGGCATGGGCCAATTTATTATTATCTTTGTGAGATTTTCAAAGGCCCAAATGGCAGTTAGGAACCCAACTTCCACTAAAAGACAATAGAATTAGATGCTTCAACTGCCCTTTGTGTCTTTGAAAATCTCCCCCTAAATTTGTATATATGGTCACAGTAGTCCCTTCTGGGCTTATAATTTATGAATCTGAAACCTTCCCACCATGGAGTTAAACTCATTTTAGGCTCATAGATTGGTTATGCTGAGATCCACTTCATTTACTTACTGATGGGATTTATTTTCCTTGTTTCATGCTGAAAGAAAAGTTAAAACATGCTGTGCTAGTTCATGGGTTTGACTAGTTTGGTTTTTTGGTGTTTGTATTTTGGATATATTAGGTATGACAACTCACATCGTCTGAGAGGTCAAATTATTGTGATATTATTTTAAAAGCAAAGACAACATCTTTGCTTTTAAAGGACTTTGAAGAGAAAGCTCTGTCAGACTTTTCCCTGTAGAGTGTCACATCCATGTGGAACACAGTGAGAGGTCATTATAGATCTGTATGCAATCTGTATATCCCAGAAGGGTTGCAGAATGATCTTTTTCCTACGCTGTTCAAACTCCTCATGAAATAACAAGCAGAGACAAAAGTGCATAGTGCTTCCAGAGTACTGCAAATGACTCCAAAATCTCTTTCTTGAAGGGTAACCGTTAATTTAGACCCCATTCTTTTGTATGTATAGTTGGGATTATGTTTGCATTACTTTACACTTAACATTGAATTTCATCTATCATTTTGTTGCCAAGTCACCCAGTTTTGTGAGGTCCCTTTGTAACTCTTTGCAGTCAGCTTTGGACTTAACTATCATGAGTAATTTTGTATCATCTGTAAATTTGCCACCTCGCTATTTTACCCCTTTTCCCAGATCATTTATGAGTATGTTGAACAGCGCTGGTCCCAGTACAGACCTCTGGGGGACACCACTATTTAACTCCCTCTATTCTGAAAACTGACAATTTATTCCTACCCTTTGTTTCTTATCTTTTAACAGGAGTGCTGGCAATGCTTTCAGGATCATCTAAGGATCCTTAATTTAATTTAATGACAAGCCTTTTGTTATCTTAATCACCCTGCCTCTGTTTATAAACAAACTCCCTGCCCCAAGGGCAGAAGCTGTTAGCAGTACAGAATTTGGTGATTTTGCAACAGAAAAGAAGCTTCAAAAACAGGCTCCAATGAGAAACTGCTAAGCTTGAATTAATATGCAAACTAGATACCATTAACTTGGGTTTGAATAGAGACTGGGAGTGGCTGGGTCATTACACATATTTAATCTATTTCCCCATGTTAAGTATCCTCACACCTTCTTGTTAACTGTCTAAATGGGCCATCTTGATTATCACTACAAAAGTTCTTTTCTCCTGCTGAAAATGGCTCATCTTAATTAATTAGCCACTTACAGTGGTATGGCTACTTCCACCTTTTCACATTCTCTGTATGTATATATCTATCTTCTTACCATATGTTCCATTCTATGCATCCGATGAAGTGGGCTGTAGCCCACAAAACTTATGCTCAAATAAATTTTCAAAAAGAAAAGGAGGACTTGTGGCACCTTAGAGACTAACAAATTTATTTGAGCATGAGCTTTCGTGAGCTACAGCTCACTTCATCGAATGCTCACGAAAGCTCATGCTCAAATAAATTTGTTAGTCTCTAAGGTGCCACAAGTCCTCCTTTTCTTTTTGTAAACTTATCATATTCCACACTCAAGCTCTGTGTGGGCCTAGGGCAGGCCCAGTGATCAGACCTCAGTTACAAAACTTGAGGGGGAGAGTGACAGGAACCACTATAGCTCATGTGTGCTGAGCACCCCCTATTTTTTTTTCTGTGGGTGCTTGAGCCCTGGAGCACCCACAGAGTCAGTGCCTATTGTGCATACGTGACCTATTTATTCCAAGTGGGTTTTGATTGTAAACTCCTTAGGGCAGAGACTGTCTTTTTGTTACCTTTTGTACAATGCCTAGCACAACGGGGCCCTGGCCTATGACTGGGGTCTCCAAACACTTCTGCAGTACAAGTGATCAATAATAAGACAACCAGAACCTAGCATGCTGTGGTGTCTCTATTAAAGCTCAGTTCTCTTCATGAGTTAAATATTCTGGCCAGACTGAATATTTAGAAGTTGTTTGAAATATTTCCAGCCCAGACCTTTCAGGAAGGAAGGAATTCTTTACAGTGAGGAATAAGAGTCAACTCTGGAGGGTGGTACATGATAGGCCAGGAAAGCTCTGGTACCTTCTCCTAAAAGAAGAGAGAAAAAAAGAAGGATCAGGGATACAAAATATCACACCGCTGTCTCTCTTATGGAAAGTTGCTGTAGCATTTAGAATGAATGGTGACCTCTCTATAAAAAGTTGAATCCTACCTATACAGATCAATAGAAGGGATACAATTATCCAATTACAATCTACTAGACAGTACAAAATTCCATAGGAAGGCTATAATTTTCTATTAAATTATGGTTTTAGAATCTTTTCTATTGTTTCATCCCTGTTGAAATCCATAGGGCTATTCCATTAGATTCCTACAACTTTCCAAAAAAGGAAGGGGGGGAAATCCTGATTATTCATGCAAATTGTAACCTGGAATGCTAAATGAAAAGTTTCGAGAAAATAAATAACTAGAGTGAAAGATGACTTTTGGTTTTACATGAATGCATGTATAGTCAGACCAGATCTTTAAATTTGTTTGGAAAAACTGGATATTGGCAGAATCTCAGAGAAATCAAGAAATAGAACCACAATGACTTTGTTGTGATGGACCAAATGGGGAAAGACTGTGGCAACATAAGGAGAAACTGATGGAAGTGAGGGACTAATCTCTCTGTTCACTCTGTATAGAGATTTTATAACAGTTGACTTTGCATTTCTGGCTGAAGGCATTTGTACATGTGATAGACTGACTGTACTATTGAAATCAACTGTGTTGCCTTATGATATAAAACAAAAAAGACTGGAGTGTTCTCATTGTTTTATATTAATGGAAAGTTAAGTTTCAGGTCTGTTCTAGAAGAAAGTAGACGAAGCAGAATTAATTAGGAGAATATAGTAAGATAAAATGAGCATGCTCAGAGCCAGTTAAATACCATTTAAAAGCATGTAGTTGCTATGTCAGAGTCAGAGAAGGTGGTTAGGTAAGCCCAGGCACTGTTGCAAGTAGGTTGATCAAACACATTCCTATATACAGAGGAAAAAAAATCCATCTAGAACCAAAACTGAGCGCAGCTAGGTTCTCTACTTTCATATCCTGCCTCAAGACCTGCCTTTGCCACAATCCTGCTAAGCTAACTAAAGAGGGCTAGGCTGAGAGACAGACAGGATACTAAATAACTTAAAATATTTACTTATTATAAAGTGCACTCCACAACTGAATGCAGTAGGTCTTTGTCTGGGCAGCAAGAAGAAAGGGATTGTGGACCCCATAAGGGTTCCTGCTTCCTTGAGTTATGAGGGAAAGGCAAAAGAGGTGAGCAGAGTAATAGGGACCCAGAAGTCCAGCTCAGGTGTGGGCACTGACCTGTCAGGCATGCAGTCAGGGCAGGATATTTATACCCTCCAGATGTAATCCTCTTTGATCATGTGGGTAAAGGAAATGGCAAAACTTCCGCTAACTTCCATGGGGCCATGTCTTAAGTTATATTTGTGCAGCATTTAACACAACATCCCAGCTGAGGCCTTTGAGTGCTTCTGCAATATGGCCTCATCCAACTGCCAAGGAAGTCATTAGAAGTCATTCCATTGACTTTAATGGGAGCTGGATCAGGGCCTATACATATTTAATAAGAAGAAAATAACTTTCTTATTAAATAACCAGGGCCTAACCTTGTGATAATATTTTAAAAAAACACATTTTCTGGGGTTTATTAAAACTCTTGCATCCTAAGGGATGTTCAATAAACACAATTAGTTTGATTTTTTTGAAAATAAACTGAACCAAGTATTATAGTGAACAATTTGTATTGGCTTGGGATTGCCTGGATCACACAGATGTTTTCTACGTTTGTGATTTTTAGGGTTGTTGTGGAAACTGTGGGGTTGTGGGGTTTGTTTGTTTTTTTTTAAATCTAGGCATGATTTAAAGAGGCATGTCTTTTTGACAGTATAAAAACTAATCAGTCACAGCTTGAATTATTTATAAAAGCTTCTTAATCAGAGGTACAGTGAAGAGTGATTGTCCATGAAATTATTGTCTTTCTGAACTGGACAAGTTTTGTACTCTGACAGTTCATGGTAAAAGAAAATTACATTAGTATGTCACAATTAATTTGTCTGCAGTGTAACAGGAACTTCAGAATGGTCATCAGTGGTACAAAGTGACATCTGTTAAAATCTGCGCTAGCATGCTTCAAGAGTGTTCTAGCCTTAAGGCTAAGATTTGTCATCATTTCTCATGGAATTAATGATTCCCAGTTACTCAAAACTGGTATGATACTAATGTAAATTCCGATACCCTGGAAGGAAAGGTCGCACCAATCCTGTTTGCTGCGTTCTGAAAGCAAAATCACACAAGTGGCAGACAAGAGTTGCCAGCTATCAGTAAATTACTTTTAAAAATGTGTATACTATAGACTAATAAAAATAGCATACTAATCTGGAAATTATTTTTGGCATAATATTCTGTATTTTCAGCAGAGCATAGAAAAAGAGTAACAGCAGAAATAATCTGCCAACTTCCTTCTCAGAGAAGCCGACTCATTGTGGAAAATGTTTCAGGAAAATAACTAAAGAAATGGTGGATGAATTTTGTAAATATTGATCCAGATTGCATTACCATGAATAGAAGTTGGGCAGAAGAAAAAATTCTGAGAAATATTGTTTCCAAAGTACATCAGGATCTTATTATTAATCATGTTGGTTTATTATTTTTTAAATAAGTAAATGAAACTTTGACAGTATTAGTAGTATTTTTCCCATCTGGGCTGTGAACAGAAATAGCAACTTGTTAAGCAACACTTTAGCCTTCTCCTGTGGTCACTCTACTTCTTTCCTTTGTTTCAAACACATATTTAACTGTGAAATTAACTTTTTCAAATTTTAAAGAAAGGTAGTACAGGCTTTAAAAATTATATTAAATATGCCCAGTATTTAGAGATGAAAAGTACCTGTTAGATACTTGAATTCATCCCTCTGCTTGGCAGAATACATTTCTTTATGTAGCAATCCCACAAGGAATGTTCATGTATTAAATTGATACTACCCTGGGCACAAACACTAAGCGACCATTAGAAGTTATTCTGGAGACAGGAGGAGTCAATTATTGTAAGCAGTTGAGTCTCATCAGTCGCAGAAACAACATGCTAATATGGTATGTGCCCTCCAGATTTTCTTGACTACATCATGTCCTATCTGAAGAAACTCAATATCTGTCATAACTCAAAATCTTTTCAATCAATCCTCCCCAATTTGCTTGCCATTTATTCAGTCTGTCATCTCTTTCCCACTTCTTTCACTCTGCTGCACCATGGTATCAATTGTATCCTCATGTGCTTGAAACTGCCTTCATATTGGCTACTTGGGCCTCCAGGCAGAATGAAATGTTTCATAATTAATGTGGGATACTTCAGTCATCCAGCCAAAGCACAGTGTAAATATGAGCAGCATTTGTGATCTGGTGGGGATGCGACAGGGATCACAGAGTTGGGGGTTATTGAAGAAGGGAGTGGGATGGAAGGAAAGAAGTCAGAATGGAAAGAAAACTTTTACAATTTTTTTTGTATGATAGCTCTGAACAGCATTAGCAAGGACAGCAGTTGGTGAGTGTAAGTAACTCGTGAGTATGGGCTATAGGGACACTTCTCTATGTCAAAATCCACATATAAGAATTTGCTGCTCAGGATACTCCCAGTTCAATCTCCAATATGTCAACCAAGAGGACAGCTATCACGGTAGCACTTGAAAGTATATACATGCCTCACTTGTAAGAACCATATAATGTGGCTCTTCCTGTTTCCTATTTGGTTATTGCTTGAAGAGACCATGAAGTGGATTGGCAAACTACAGCTTATTTGAATGTTTAAGAACTTTGGGAATCAGGAGAACTGAGTTACAGTCCTGACTGCCAGTTTGTCACTTTGAGCAAGTCTCTCTCAGGTCAGTGTCCTTTTCTGTTAAATGGAGCTAATGATGTTTTCCCACCTTTGTAAAGTGTTCATAGATCCTTGAGACAAGATTATTAATATTAATATTTATGCAATTTATTTTATCATTGTTAAAGCCTGACAAAATGTTAGGTTACACTTTCACACCAGTTGGCAATATTGTTCATTACTCTCTTTTCCCGAACACATGTTTTGCCTGTCATTGTCAGAAGCATCTCTGCTAGCGCAGTGGGCAGGTCACTCCCAATGCTCTTATACACTGTTTGTATAATCAGTGATATCCCTATGCAGTTAGAAACATGGTGCAGAGGCAGTTGCCATGTGCAGATGCTGTCATTTGTGTCAGGAACACAGAAGAAGCCATATCTGACTGCTTTAGTATGGGTTTATTGTAGTACTTTATCCAGACAGAGTTATGCATGCTATATAGGTTTCATACTTCCAGTATATTAGACAACTTGTTTGTCAACTGTAATAAGTTTCATGGTGATGGAGGAGTAACAAGACAAAGTGCCAAACTATATGAAAATCAAAGTGCCATACCTTTCAAAGGGGGCCTGTACACCATGACTGCTCAAGGTCCTTTCATTAACTTAATCCAGCTGTCCTTAATCTGTAGAATTTGAACGCCAGAGTCTCTATTCAGGGTGAATGAACATGTCTGGGCTTTATTTCCATTAACACATGGAACTTCTTTTCAATAACAATAAGGTTGTGACAGATGCTTCCACACTCCTTTTTTAAAAAGACAACTATCAAGGTATTTTTCATAATTCTTAAAGCAGTTTTTTAATTTCTTCATTCCTTATAAAAGCCCGTTGGGTATTTGAAATTCTTTTTCTTTGGAAAAGAAAACTGCAGTGCAATAAAAGTGATTCTAACTCCTGCAAATGACTCGTGTATTTTTTAAAATATTTTAAATATAATCAAGAATAATTAACCACCAGACATGAAGATGCTGTCTGGACAATCTGATGAGCTAGTTTTAGACACTGTTAATGCAACTCAGCATTTAAATACAAGTGGACAGCAGAAACTTTCTAAATTGTTGCAAGGTGAATTCTGTTATCTTTGTCAACTTGGAGTATTATATAATGTTTGAACAAGTCTGTGTATGTTGTATTTGTTAGCATGCTGGGACCATGGCTGCTCAGATCTTCACATTGACAGCAGGACTCTACATTCCTAGGATCCTGTGATTTTGGATCTATCCCTGAATTAATTGTGAGATCAGAGTGGTTGTGGTCTGTGGTATTGCGACAACCATCTTGTCCTAGGCAAACATTTGGTACAATATTATTTTATATATGCCCTTTGGGATATAAAATAGTATTGTTTTCAAAATCATGCACAGTAAAAACCCTCCATTTACCCACCACCGTCAGTGTGGTCTAGTGGGATTCCTTGGTAGCTATGATGTCAGTATATGATAGGGGTCAGTGTATGATCATACAGTCCTAGGGATTGCGTGGACGTACAGAGTGTATCCAGGCTGTTAGTCTGGATTTCAAGGGACATGTGCTGAATACAAGCAAGGTAAGTTAAATAATTTATGTGCAGAGTGTTCACATTACCCTTGCTATTTGGGACATTCAGTATATAAAACCACATTTAGTTGTTTAAAAATAAAGTGCAGGTCACCTTTGTTTCACTTGTAAGAAATGAGCTGATTTTTCTCATTTTGACATGGTTAGTATCAAGAAACAAAGACAGATATCTATATGGGTTTACTCATAGCCCCTAGAACAGACAGAATAATAATAATATAACATATGTCATATAAAATGAATACGGGGCTTCTAATTGCAGCTCTATATCAAAAGGACAAAAAATCCGATGACTTGTTCTCCTTGGAATAATGTCTCTAAGTACTTCTTGTGCTCTCTACATCTGTTACATGACAGGTTGTTAATGATGTGTGTGTTCATTTGATGTAAAGCACCTCCTGTGTGTTGTACTTTTCAAATCTGCCTTCTGAAATCCCTACTGATGTGGTATATTTCTCCAGACTGGGTCCACTCAAGGTCCAAATACTGATTAGTTGCTGTATTTCTCTGAATCAGCTTTCTGCCATTGGAGACCTTTATCCATTTCTCCGGGAGTCATGTACGAATTTTCTTTCTACTATTTGATCCCTTGTGTTATCTATGCCAGTGATGGTCAGACCTGATATAGGTTATTAAATGTTGCCAAATGCCACTTTTCTTAGTCAGGGATATCAGTCTACTAGAGTTGCCCTACCAAAATGGTCCTTACGCACGTGAAATATTTAAGTATACATTTGTATTTGTAGCTCAGCTCAATCTCTGTCCATTTTTATAGGAGCCTGATTCAACTGCAATGGGATGAATTTGCATCTTCTTTGAAAACTAATTGTATGTAAAATCCTAGTGTGCTATCTACACTTGTGCTTCAACTCTGTCATCCTTTACAATCTAGCTTCAGCCCTTTCTAATTCATTGAAATAGCACTCTCCAGAGCCATAGGTGATCTATTCTTAGCTAAAATCAAGGGAGCGCTTCAATTATTTAATTCTTTTTGATTTGCCTGCTGCCTTTGACCATCATGATCATGATTATTTCTACCTCGTGGCTGGACTCTATTAGTTTTCCTTATGACTTGCTGTCCACTTCTTCAAAGTCTGCCATGGCAGTTGCTTATTATCTCCTCTCCCACTATCCTGCAACTACCCAGTGATTCTGCAATTATTGTTTCATAAATTTAACTTCTGTCCCTAGTAAAACAGTGGAACAAATATTGAGAGGAAAAAAGTAGCTAAACATCTCTAGGATAGTGAGTAATAAGCAACACTGGTTTGCAAAGAATGTGTTTTGGTAGAAAATGAAGGATTTTGACAGAATTACAAAATGTAGATGTCATATAACTGAATTTGAATAAACCATAGAATAAACCATAGAATAAAAGATATCATGAAATCATACTTGAAACATTAATTCAGATCAATAGGAATTGCCAATTAAAGAGAAGGACCAGGATATCATACAGGAGGATCTGGATGACCTTGTAAACTGGAGTAATAGTAATAGGATGAAATTTAATAGTGAGAAGTGTAAGGTCATGCATTTAGGGATTAATAACAAGAATTTTAGTTATAAGCTAGGGACACAACAATTAGAAGTAACGGAGGAGGAAAAGGACCTTGGACTATTGGTTGATCATAGGATGACTATGAGCCGCCAATGTGATATGGCCGTGAAAAAAGCTAATGCAGTCTTGGGATGCATCAGGAAAGGTATTTCCAGTAGGGATAAGGAAGTTTTAGTACCATTATACAAGGCACTGGTGAGACCTCACCTGGAATACTGTGTGCAGTTCTGGTCTCCCATGTTTAAGAAGGATGAATTCAAACTGGAACAGGTACAGAGAAGGGCTACTAGGATGATCTGAGGAATGGAAAACTTGTCTTATGAAAGGAGACTCAAGGAGCTTGGCTTGTTAGGCTAACTAAAAGAAGGTTGAGGGGAGATATGATTGCTCTCTATAAATATATCAAAGGGATAAATACCGGAGAGGGAGGGGAATTATTTAAGCTCAGTACCAAAGTGGACACAAGAACAAATGGATATAAACTGGCCACCAGGAAATTTAGACTAGAAATTAGACGAAGGTTTCTAACCATCAGAGGAGTGAAGTTTTGGAATAGCCTTCCAAGGGAAGCAGTGGGGGCAAAAGATCTATCTGGCTTTAAGATTAACTTCGATAAGTTTATGGAGGAGATGGTATGATGGGATAACATAGTTTTGGTAATTAAATATTCACGGTAAATAGGCCCAATGGCCTGTGATGGGATATTAGATGGGGTGGGATCCGAGTTACCCAGGAAAGAATTTTCTGTAGTATCTGGCTGGTGAATCTTGCCCATATGCTCAGGGTTTTGCTGATCACCATATTGGGGTTGGGAAGGAATTTTCCTCCAGGGCAGATTGGAAGAGGCCCTGGAGATTTTTCGCCTTCCTCTGTAGCATGGTGCATGGGTCACTTGCTGGAGAATTCTCTGCTCCTTGAAGTCTTTAAACTATGATTTGAGGACTTCAATAGCACAGATATAGGTGTGAGGTTTTTTTTCAGGAGTGGTGGGTGAAATTCTGTGGCCTGCGTTGTGCAGGAGGTCAGACTAGATGATCATCATGGTCCCTTCTGACCTAAATATCTAGGAATCTATGAAAGTCACATAATCTTTTTCTGCATTGATTTCCATATGAAAATAGGGATTTTAAATTTTACCTGTCTCACAAGTAAGTGAAAGTCCCTTAGTACTTTGGGAGGAAGGTGTTTGTGATGCTTCTTGGGACACCTAGGGCTGGGGGTCACCTTGTTACTACATGAGGGAGACTTGCATGTGCTTAACTGGGTGTTAGCTCGTGAGCACAACTAGCCTGTCAGACACTCAAGAACTCTTCTTTGGGACTGTTTTTGCTGTGCAGATTGACAATAGTGGCACCTCTGCCCATGAGTTTTTTCAAAGAATTCCCCTGTGGTATCCAGCCCCTGATCACTCCCTACACAGAGAAATTCCAGATCCTCTGTTCTCAAAGGAAAAGAGTATCACAGTTTACCAGCTCTACCTTAGATCACCACTCCTCTGTTACACACAGCACTTGAGTTCAATTACAAACAAAAGGAAATGTATTTAAGAAAGAATAAAAATCTTCAAATAAAAAGCAGTGTAAGAGATGGGAACAAATGATTACATCTAAAACAAAATCATAACATGCATTCTAGAGCCTAAACATAACTAACATATAATCCTCTTGCCCAAATCAGTTTATCGCATCCAAAGTTCTTTCCAGCATTTTCAACCAAGCCCGGCTGAAATTTCTTTTTCATGAAGCCAATGTGCTATCAGTTTACTTCCTAGGGGAAGGCTGAAGGTGTACTTCTGTACCCCTTATTATACCCCCCAAATTTCATTGTCCTTACATGTAAACAGGGCATTTCCCTGCTGGGTCACTTCTTCCTGTAAATTTTCTCTCTTTGAAGATTTCACAATCCTTTTTTAACATTTGGCTCAGACTGTACATGGATGCCCATTGTGAACCATTTACATATAAACAGACAAATGGATAATTATTTCTTGCATGAAAGAAAACCTGCTTTTCACCTTTCTGATGACCAGTCTCTGATCACAGACCTTAAGAACATATTTTTCAATGTATACATGTAACTCTTTACACAATGTCTGTACATACATTTTGAAATCATTATGATGACCAGTGTGAGACAGGCTTTCATTAGAGACCTTACATGACATCCTTTGGGTGAACCCAGGGGATCCCTATACTCCTTTGCCCTCTGCTAGTTGGCATCCAGAGAATCTTTGGTCACAGTGCTATGTAACTCCAAAGTATTATAACTAACTAATTAATTATTATTAGATAGGGGAGAAATACTGAACTAGAGGGTGCTTGCTCTCGCGATTCAATCCTGCATAAAATATCACTTAAGAAGCTGCATATGTACCTAGTTAAATAGATATATAACATGCACAGATGACAAGGTCTAGGTAAGTCCTACACCACTGAAGTCAATGGGAGTATTGCAGGATTGGACCCTGCATCTTCAGAGATCCGCTTTAGGAAGAAAGAGAATATATTTAATATTAGTCCAATGGACTGTTCTGTAGGCTAAGAAAAGGGTTGAAAAGAGTTTCCACATATAAATCAAATACTTCTGTAAAATGAGTAGCAAGAAAATAAAAGTTAAAGTGAGGCAAAGCAAAACCTCCTTTTTCTTTTCTTTGCTGAAGCCAAATAATACCATCTTGTGAATAACTATTATTCCATGCAAATTTTTGTGATGATTTAAAAAAAAAAGAAAAGTGGTATCATTATAGGCAAAACCTGTGATAAATAACTGGATCTTGCTAGAACATTCATTTCAATAACATTTGTTCTGTCTCCCCATGAAAGGCATAATGATTTCCAATGAGCTAATTCTTCTGAAACTTTCTTCAGAGGTGGACTATAATTCAGAGAGAGGTTTCAGAGTAACAGCCTTGTTAATCTGTAAGTCTGCATGGTTTTTTGATATTTTAACCCCTATGTAACTAAGTGTACTAGATGTCTGCTTGAAATCAAAGCTAGCTCTAAGAGAATTCCAGGGAGAGCATAGGGAACAGTGCTTCTGCTTTTTCAAACTTGGTTTTGAACCCAGAAATTCCTTACACATTTTGAAAATATTATTGAATTAGAAACAATTAATACATATTGTCATCATATTGTGCAACCAATTCTTAAACTTATGACAGCCTTACTCGCTGTACTAAATTGTGTTAAAGGTTCCATTCATATAGTATATTGCTCAGTGCTAAAGAGCAACTAGTTTACCTCAAAAAAAAAAAAAGATTCCTGGATGTTAAACTAATATTGGCTTTGGGAGATGCATTCCTAGCTTCAATATATTTCACATAATTATGGCCAAAGACCATTCTTTAAGCATGGACAAACAAAAATAACCACTCCACTTCTTCAGATGCTTTTTCTTAATCAAGAAACCAAAAAAGTAAGGAGGACTCGTTTAACCCAGCAGGAGGGAGAATATTAACATACTTGAGTAAATTATCAGCCATTACATTTTTTTTCTTAATAAGATTTATTTAGACCATATAATTAATTTTTTATGTCTGATACCAAACATATAAGCAGGTATATATGAATTTAGGAGAACCCACAAAGTTCCTCATATATATATTTTTTGAGAATAAGCAAGATTGTTTCATTCATATATCAGGCAATTTCCAATTGACTAATTAAAGATTTTAGTCAAGAAGAGCTTTAACTGAGGTAAATAATTTTATAGCATTATGTTACTTATGAAGATTGTTTTGATTATCCAGGATCAGAGAATGATAGGAGAGAGTTGCAGAATTTTTTAAATATTCATGTCACTTAAGCAAATTTGAAATATACAACTCTGATAAAAAGAGGAGTGAAGCAGTAGACGTGATTAAGGCTACAATTTAGTTGCGGAGGTCGTGGAAGTCATGGAATCCATGACTTCCAGCAATCTCTGTGACTTCAGCTTGTGGTGGTCGGGAGCTGCAGGGTCCTCCGCTGTCTGCAGGGGCAGGGAGCTGCCAGGTACTCTAGCCTCTGGCGGCTCCCAGAGCTCCAAGCTGCCATGGGCAGTGGGGCACCTCGCAGCTCCTGGGCAGCAGGGTACCCTTGAGCTCCCAGCTGCCATGGGCAGTGGGGGCCTCCCAGAGCTGCCAATGGCAGGGGAATCACCACAGCTTCCGGCTGCCGCGGGTGGTGGGGAACCCCTAAGCTTGTGGGCGGTGGTGGCAGGGGAACCCCCAGGCTCCCAGCTGCTGCAGGCCCCCAAAACTATGGGTGGCAGGGGTATCCTGCAGCTCCCGGACCCTGCGGGCCTCAGGGGAACCCCCGAGCTCCTGGCCACCACGGGTCCCTGGAGCTGCAGGTGGCGGGGGTACCCACATCCTTCAGCTGCTGTAGGTGGCTCCTAGCAGCCACCCAGCTGCCCCACTTTAGGCAGTGTGGGGACCTGAAGATCCAGATCCCCATTTTGTCACGGATAGTTTTAGTAAAAGTCTGGGACAGGTCATGGCTTCTGTGAATTTTTCTTTTTTGCCTGTGACCTGTCCATGACTTTTACAAGAAATATCCATGACAAAGTCTTAGCCTTAGACATGATTTATTTTTGTTTTAGCAAAGCTTTTGACTCAGTCCCATTTGACATTCTCATAAGCAAACTAACAAAATGTGCTCCCGATGAAATTATTATAAAATAGATGCATAACTGGTTGAAAAACCATACTCAAAATATAGTTACAAATGGTTTATTGTCAAACTGGGATGATGTATTTAGTGAGGGTTCTTCAGGAGTCTATCCTGAGTCCATTACTATTCAATATTTTCATTAACAACTTGGATAGTGGAGTGGAGAGTATGTTTATATAATTTGCAGATGATGCTAAACTGAGATGGTCAGGATTAGAATTTAGAATGACCTTGACAAATTGGCAAATAGGTCTGAAATCAACAAGATGAAATTCAATAAAGACATATGCAAAGTACTACACTTAGGAAGGAAAAATCAAATTCAGAACTACAAAATGGGGTGTAACTGACTAGGCACAAATACTGCAGAAAAGGATCTGGGATTATAGTGGATCACAAACTGAATATGTGCCAACAATGTGATGCAGTTGTAGAAAAGGCTAATATCATTCTGACGTGTATAAGCAGGAGTGTTGTATGCAAGACATAGGAAGTAATTGTCCCGCTCTACTTGGCATTAGTGATGCTTCAAATGTGTCCAAATTCAGGCATCACTCTTTAAGAAAGATGTGGACAAATTGGAGAGCGTACAGAGGACAGCAAAAAAATGATGAAAGATTTAGAAAATCTGACGTATAAGGAAGGATTTTAAACAGAGTATGTTTAGTTTTGAGAAAAGCAGACTGAGGGGGAACCTGATACTTGTTTTAAAATATTTTAAGGGCTGTTACAAAGAGGATGGTGCTCAATTGTTCTCCATGTTCACTGAACGTAGGACAAGAAATAATCAGCTTAATATACTGCAAGAGAGATTTAGGTTAGATAGTAAGAAAAACTTTCTCACTATAAGTATCATTAAGTACTAGAATAGCCTACCAAAGGAGGTCTTGGAATCCCCATAATTGAAGGTTTAGAGGAGCAGGTTAGACAAATGCCTGTCAGGGATGGTCTAGGTATACTTGGTTCTGCCTCAGCATGGGGAAATGGCCTTGATTACCTCTGGAGGTCCCTTCCAGCCCTACATTTCCATGGTTCTATGAAAATTGATTCTATAAAAAACTATTCTATTGACTTTATACTCTCTGGCTTGTTTTACATTCTGACAAACAAGGCGCTTGTCAACCTTTTTTCTCTTTACATAGCATCTTTCTTTAATTCAGTTTACCCTCTCCCTTCAGCCCCCACCCAGTTTGATCACCATAGGAAGACCATTACATTTTCTTCTGGCTGTAGCTAACTTTTTGAATAAGCAGTTAGATGCAGTCCTTTTTGTGAATATTTTTTCCAATGTGTTTGTTTAAATATAAGATTTTGTTCTTTGCAATTCACATCTTTTCAACATAGCTGTCCATTTAATTTCATATAGATTTCTAGTGTGTCATCTCATGACAAGTAGTATTCAGTTTCTTTTGCAATATTATTGGATCATAGGGCTGTTGTACTGCATTTAGTGTTATATTTTCATCTTGTTTGCTGAAACAAGCCAGAAAAAGATCATCATTACAGTATTAGACTGTATAACTTAAGTTGGAAGAGATTCTTATCTCAGGAAAATTTTTCGGCGGCTATATAATAAAATAATCTGGCATTACCAAATAAATCTTTCTATACATCCACTTAAACAAGATGTCCCATTACTTTGTTTACATTAAAGTAATCAATTAAATTTTATTGTAGATACTGACATTTGTAGCCAGACAGCCAGCCCCCCCCCCCCCCCCCTCAGACCAGCATTGCTGGAAACACAGGAGGAAGCCGGAACTGGGCACTTAACATATATTCCAGCACAGCCTTTGAAGCTGTGAAAAGCACAGGTGTGCTGCTACAATGTGCCTCTGGGAACAGATACGACGATTAAGCTCACAGCAGGCAGAGGCCCTGTGACAGACATGGCTCTTAGCCCCTACTAAATAGCGTGATGCACACACACCAACATCCTAGGTGGGAAAATATTTACCCTGATAAAAGAAATGTCCAGTAGTCGAAACTTATTGTTTCTCTCCCTTGCAAGTGTAAACTACTCTTGCGAAAGCTGGCGTCACCCCGACAGACCAGCCTCAATTTGGCATAAGAAAGGAGAAAGAGAATAAAGGAGTACAGAGGTATAAGTAGGGGACCTACAGCACCATGATTTTTGAGTGCTTTTCACTATCTATCTGCTGGTCAGATAAGTGACAGCCTCCCAAGGCTTCTGCAGCTAAGAGGGTCCCTACGCCTTGTCCCTTATTCGTCTTTCCGCGGAATTGAGTGACCGATCCTGGCTTGGCACCGCTGGAATCGAGAGATGCAAGGAGGGTAAGAAGCACCCACACCTGATCTCCTATCTTTAGTGTACACATATTTTGAAATAGAGCTCTATACTTTGTTTTCTTTCTTTGGGATTGTGGCTTCAGTTTTGTAACTTGTTTGTGTGTGTAACATCTCTACATTTAAATAAGTAGGCACTAGCAATTTTGTAACCACATGATTAGAATCTAGCTTAATAAATTTTGGTAACCATTTGTGCATAAGCCTGACTTGTTTTCTCTGGTTTACTGTAACGCAGCCAACACAATTAAAGAACCTCAGCCGTTTTGGCTCTAAAGTCTGGCCATTAGGTGAGAGTACGAAGAGCCTAGCGTTGAGTTGTGCCGCCTCCACGGGGCAAACTCTTGGGGCACCTGTCAGTCAATCCTGGCTGCCCGCTGCGAAGGAGCTCTGAGCTCTAGCAGTTAAAGTCACGGGTGGTTAGGACCTTGGGGCATCCGTCAGCCTAGCCCGGGCTGCCCGCCGCGAAGGAACAGTGCGTCCTAGCGGTTAAAGTCACGGATGGTATAAACGGGCATAGCTGGCACCTCACCAAACATCCTTGGCCGTCGGCTAACAACATTATGTATATTTCGTCCTCTATGGCCATACTTTTCAATATCTAAAATTAGAGCACATTAAAGGGTACTGTGAGTGCTTAGCACCACGGAAAATCATACCACTAACTGAGGTGCCCAAATATGGAACTTAAGGTATTTCCTTTGAAAATTTTGGCCATGTTGCTTTTGGCAGAACTTAAAAAAAAACAACAACCAAATTGCCCTTGTACAAAACAGCAAATCCGGCAACACATGTTCACCAACATTAACCAGCCAAAAGAATAAATTTAACAAAGAAATAATTCACCCTCTCCAACAATACCATCTCCTCCCTGTGCTGATTTCGAGAATCTGTCTATGTATGATTAAGCATTCTGTTTGATGCTGGGGGCTCTTGATATGTATTTATGTCAGACTGCAGACTCCACTCTGAATGTGGGGTTTGCTGTCTTCTCTGTTGTTCCCTTACTTTCATGCTGCTCTGCAATTCCGAGGGGTAGTGGCATCGGACTAACAATAGTGGGTGATTAAATCTGGATGGTCCTCTATTGAAAGAGAAATACCCTGTAAAAATGGCTTTCTTTTCCCAGGGGAGAGGTTGCCTGGCAATTAAGTCACATGGGTCTGCTCATCCTTTTGAGGCTGATTGGGAGGTCATATGACAGGAGACTGGGAGGTTATAATTTAAGGGCAGGAACTGCTCTCCTCAGAGTCTTTGGCTATTTTCATCAGTTCAAGCCAATGGAAGCTGTTGCAGGAGCCTGATGTTGGGGGAACCCTGCCTACCTGAACACAGAGAGACCTTAAGAACTCCCAAGGGAAAGGTCAGCTGCATTCTGGATTATTTGTTGTTTTCTAAATATCTGTGTTTGCTTGTGCCTTATCTCCTATGTACACAGTAATAGTGTAAGAAACCTTTTGCTAAGCCTGTGTCCTACCATGTGTCTCTGAAGAGGTAAACTGTAAACCAAAAGGCCCAGTCCTTCAGTGGGATACTGGGGAATGTGCAACAGCTGATGGGGAGGTTTACACTAATTTCAGGACGTAGGGAATTGGGCCATGGTGCCCATATTTCCAAAAGGGGCATGAGACACAGCATCTGGAGCGCATGCCGACAGACAAGGGATTGGCAATGTTTGGCATGTGGCCCATCAGGGAAATCTGCTGGTGGGCCAGGCAGGTTTGTTTAACTGCAGTGTCCACAGGTTCAGGCAATCACAGCTCCCACTGGCTGTGGTTTGCTGTTCCAGGCCAATGGGGGCTGTGGGAAGCAGTGTGGGCCGAGGGATGTACTGGCCGCCACTTTCTGCCACCCCCATTAGCCTGGAATGGCAAACCATGGCCAGTGGGAGCTGTGATTGGCCAAACCTGTGGACCCTGCAGGTAAACAAACAGTCCCGGCCCTCCAGCAGATTTCCCTGATGGGCCGTGTGCCAAAGGTTGCCGATCCCTGCTATAGACCCAAAGACCTACAGACCTAAAATCTGCCCAGCCCCCATAAGCTAAGGGCTTATGGGATTCATTGTTTGATTCACCTCACAGCAGTCTGGCAAGTGTTCAGCATGGGGAACTTGGCTTCCTCAAATTCTGAGCAAAGAAAGCATTATTACTACAACCTGAATATCAGCAGATTAAGGTTATTTAGGACCAAGGTTGAGAATGAGTTCCAAAGTTTGGGGGATCTCATACAAAAGACACTGTCAGGAGTGCCCTTCCTTTTACACCAAAGAATTTACAGCTTAAGCTCCTTTTTTGATTTCAGCTATGGCAGAATTATGCAGGGAGAACGATGCAATTCTTGTAGGCCACACCTCAGCCATTTAGAATGGCATTTAAAAAATGCCTACATAACATAGGAGCACAAATCCCATTGCCTTTCAATGGCACTTATGCTTCTAAGTCACTTCTGAAAATCCCACCTGATCAAAATTGGCACATTAAATTCCATTCAGAATCAAAAGGTAGCTAATGCAGATCATGAAGTGCAGGTGTGATGTGCTAGCTGATCCGGAATAAGTAATGTACAGTGTAGTATGTTAATGTTTTATTGTCATTTGGCCTTCATAAAAAGATTTTTTAAAAATAAAATCATAACATAACAAGTGAGCTGATGCACGAGAATTCATTTTTTACTGGATTTAAAGTATCACCACATGTAAAATTCCACTGCAGTCATCTAAAGTGGAGCTGACAGAGGGATGGATCATGGTCGCTGATTGGTCCTGTTTCATTAATATTTATTGGCTTAGTTTCCCCCTCCCTCTCACCTTGTGTAGTCTTTCACACTTGTGCAAAGTGAGTGAAATGGGAGTTAACTCATGCCAAATTGGAATGGTAGCGTTTTTCACACACTTGGCACTCAGTTTGGAGAGGTGTAAATTACTTCACAAAATGAAAGGCAGTGGAGACTTAGGGCCTATGTCTTTAAACTAAAACTTGCATTCAGGAGGAAGAATAGGGTGAGGAGTGTCTGGCTGCAATAGGATTTCAGTGGGAGTACTGTGGAGGCAGACGCTGGTACAGAAGTCTTTCCCTAATAAAACAAGTATAAAAGCAGGTGAGAGGGCATAGCCAGGTATACGGTGTTGGTTTGAGGCATTGGGGACTTTTTCCCCCCATAGTAGTTCATGGATGCATGGGCTTGGTGCTCTGGAACCATTGAATGAAGTTCAGGGCTTGTCTACGCTTCCGCTTAAGTTGATGTAACTTATGTCGGTCACGGATATGAAAAAGCCACCCCCCGAGCTGTCCGCACCGGCGCTAAGTCAGTGGGACACACTCTCATTCTGTCATAGCTTCCACCTTTCGCTGAGGTGGAGTAATTATGCTGACAGGAAAGCGCTCTCTGGTCTTCATAGTGCGTTTACACTACTGCCCTACATTAGCGCAGCTGCAGTGAGTCTGGTGAAGACTAGCCCCCGGACCAGGACCCTCTTGCAGTGTGACTACCCCTCGGGGCACACTCTCACTAGGACAAGCCTCCTGGGCTTCAGCTTCTCCTTGGTCTGACCTCGGAGCATTCAGCATCCCTGTCTCACGCCATAAGCTCCCTGCAGTGAGCCACCTGAATAGGACACCTGGGGAAACCTTACACGCCCTCCAAAGGGGCCATGCACCCCCGACTTCAGCAGTCAGGAGTGACTCTCAGCCAGCGGTGTAAAACAGAAGGGTTTATTAGTCGTCTGGAACACAGCATAGAGCAGAATCTTGTCAGCACAGAAAGCAGGAAGTTACAGCAAAGTTCATCTTGAGGAGACCCAGAGCCATGGGCTGTCCTCCTGAGACCCAAACCAGGAGTCTGACCAGCTTCCAGCAGTCCACCTGCAGTCACACCCAGTTGCCCCTCCTCCATCCTGTATGCTGTTCCCCAGGCAAACCGGTCACCTGGCCTCCACCTCCCTTTGTTCTCCAATTCCTCCAGCTGGCTCTTGCAGAGGATGCGGCCCGGCAATCAGTTGCCAAGATACATCTATTGTCTGGTCCCAGGGAGCTAGAAGGCACTTGCACCTTCCCTCTCGGGGTATCTGCAAAGGTCACACACCCTTATCCCACCACCTAGATACTTGTGCAACACATAGGGAAAACTGAGGCGTGCACAGTATTCATACAAACACTAAGACACTTTCCACTTCATCACAAGTAGCCATTTGTCCTAAGTACCTGTGTCAGTCTTTCTCAATGGCCTGTCCCTCAGATCTCCCTGACACTGTTTAGAAAGGCTGCAAGCTTTGGATTCACCAAGGGCAAGTGATACCTGACCAACCTGATTGCCTTCCAGGATGAGAGAACTGGCTCTGTGAATATGGGGAAAGCAGTGCATGTGATATATCTTGACTTTAGCAAAGCATTTGATACGGTCTCCCACAGTATTCTTGCCAGCAAGTTAAAGCAGTATGGATTGGATGAATGGACGATAAGGTGGATAGAAAGCTGGCTAGATTGTTGGGCTCAACGGGTAGTGATCAATGGCTCCAAGTCTAGTTGGCAGCTGGTATCAAGAAGAGTGCCCCAGGGGTCAGTCCTGGGGCCAGTTTTGTTCAATACCTTTATTAATGATCTGGATGATTGGATTAATTGCACCCTCAGCAAGTTTGCAGATGACACTAAACTGGGGGGAGAAGTAGATACACTGGAGGATAGGGAAGGGTCCAGAGTGACCTAGACAAATTGGAGGATTGGGCCAAGAGAAATCTGATAAGGTTCAACAAGGACAAGTGCAGAGTTCTGCACTAAGGAAGGAAGGAAGGAAGGAAGGAAGGAAATCCCATGCACTGCTACAGACAGGGGACCGACTGGCTAAGCAGCAGTTCTGCAGAAAAGGACCTGGGGATTACAGTGGATGAGAAGCTGGATAGGAGTCAGCAGTGTGCCCTTGTTGCCAAGAAGGCCAATGGTATATTGGGCTGTATTAGTAGGAGCATTGCCAGCAGATTGAGGGAAGTGGTTATTCCCCTCCATTTGGCACTGGTGAGGCCACACCTGGAGTGTTGCGTCCAGTTTCGGTCCCCCACTAGAGAAAGGATGTGGACAAATTGGAGGGAGTCCAGCGGAGGGCAATGGAAATTATTAAGGAGCTGGGGCACATGATTTATGAGGAGAGGCTGAGGGAACTGGGGTTATTTAGTCTGCAGAAGAGAAGAGTGAGGGGGAATTTGATAGCAGCCTTTAACTACCTGAAAGGGGGTTCCAAAGAGGATGGAGCTAGGCTGTTCAAAGTGGTGGCAGATGACAGAAGAAGAAGCAATGGTCTCAAGTTGCAGTGGGGGAGGTCTAGGTTGGATATTAGGAAACACTATTTCACTAGGAGGGTGGTGAAACACTGGAATGGGTTACCTAGGGAGATGGTGGAAACTCCATCCTTAGAGGTTTTTAAGGCCCGGCTTGACAAAGCCTTGGCTTGGATGATTTAGTTGGTGTTGGTGTTGCGCTGAGCAGGGGGTTGGACTAGATGACCTCCTGAGGTCCCTTCCAACCCTGATATTCTATGATTCTAAGCTGGTCCCTGGTATCAAAAAGGTTGAAAAACACTGATTTATGTAATCAATCTTACTTACTTCCAGGTATCTAGAAAACCTCCCACAGTCCGTTGGCCCATGTTCCTTCTGTGCATGCCCTCTGTACATTGATACAAACGTGGATAAATAGCATGGAAGGTGTGAGGGGAGACACATTTGTGATGGCAAGAAAGCTGCTGCATGGACACAAACTGAATCCTGAAGAAGAGGTCTATGTATGCTTGAAAGCTTGTGTGTCTCACTATCAGAAGTTGGTCCTCCCCTACCTTGTCCCTTCTGTGTAACTGTTAAGTGATTAAGGTGATTCGTGCCTGTCTCTGGGTCATAGTATGGACTAGGAGGGAACGCTTTCAAAAAGTGCCTGTGACTTAGCCCCTCACTATGTTCAGTGAGTGTTGGGCTCTTAAGCACCTGCCAACCTCTGCACTTTACAGGGCCAAGTGCACTGTAGTGCAAATTGCATCCTTAACTCCAGACATGTTTGTTTGAGTTTGATTTTTTTCTTAATCCAGCAGAGATGGCCTTGGAGTATGAAGGTAAATGCAAAAGGATTTACTTCAGAATGCCGTGCTTCTGCCAATCCTTAGCATGTCACTGCTGTACAACTCGCTAATTTGGTAGCTTCAAGGGTTTTTATAGTAATGTTTATTTCCAGCTCACTGTTCTGCATAAGTATAGTCATTAATATGTACTGGCCACTCTGCCCTACTGATTGCGCTTTCCTCATTTTTAATTGAACATTCCACTCACCCAAAATCTGAAGTGAATTTGGTTGGGTACACACAGTGAGTGCCAGCTTAGCAGTTTAGCATTTTTGTCTCGGCTATTAAAAATTGATGGCTTAACCCCGTTAGAGGGCAGCTCCATTAGCTAGTATGCTTCCACTCTTGTTAATTGTGTTGATGATGAACTTAGATCTTGTTTTACAGAATGTTTTCTTTTGTCTTTTTATTCCTTCTCTTCCAGTTGATGCTTTGGATCCAGAGAGGTTAATACAATGTCCCTATGATAACTATCATCGAATCAGGGCCTGTTGGTTTCCCTATCATCTTATAAAGTGCAGGAAGGTAGGATGCATCCGATGAAGTGAGCTGTAGCTCACGGAAGCTTATGCTCAAATAAATTGGTTAGTCTCTAAGGTGCCACAAGTACTCCTTTTCTTTTTGCGAATACAGACTAACATGGCTGTTACTCTGAAGGTAGGATGGGATGTTAAGGTCTCTAATGCACTTGGGAAATCATATTTTTGTAAATGCTTATGCATGGTGAGCTCGGTATGCTGTGCTGCCTTTTGCTAGAAGGATGCATTCACTTGCTATTTGGCTGGAAGAAGCCGTCTTTATTTCATATTTATATCGCTCATCCATTTACCACTTCGTAAAAGCATCCAGTTCATATTTAGTAATGCCCTTCTGATCAGTGCATTTACCCTGAAGAAAGGCGAAACAGGTTCTTCAGAATACCTAGCTCAGTGATGGGATCCTATTCTCTTCCAACAGTTCATTCATGGGACCAGGGTATTTACTTCCCACTTCAGGCCATGGAGCAAATGCAGCCAGTGTTAGATGGATGCCTTCTGGCTGGCCAAAGCAGAAGTGATCTGATGTTGCAGTTAATTCTTTACTTTGCAATCAGAGCAGGAGAGCTGCTAAGCCATCTTTTTTTATATTGCTAATAACTCTATTCAGTGTACATCTGTCTGAAACTCCCTCTTCTCAGTCTTCTATCCTGGGCGAGAATGCTGTATTTTTAAGAGGAGAATCTGCTCCTTTCTTTTGTCCTCTCAGTTTAGTATCTTATTTTAAGCTCTCCAGTGCTAGTGTATATTAGTTGTACTGGTATAAGCACACTTATACCGGTATAACTGCATCCACGTGTTAAGATGATGTCCTGGTATGATTGTATTGGTTAGGAATCACACCCCTAGCCAACATCGCAATAGTGATAGAAAAGCCATGCAGAGCAAGCCTGAGCAGTGGGTTCGTCCTCTTTGTATTCTTGCTCTTTTCTAAGGGTAAAGGCTCTTCATTCAGTGGGGGACAGTCGTGCTCTTCTATGTCCACACTAGTTTACCTGTACTGGCAAAATGCTCCCAATATAGACGTGGCCTCAGCTGGAACATTGAGTAACTTCCCTCCTGTTTCAGAAGGGTTAAATTAACTGCAAAGACTTAAGCTCTAGCGCAGGCAGAGACTTATCATAGAATATCGGGGTTGGAAGGGACCTCAGGAGGTCATTTAGTCCAACCCCCTGCTCAAAGCAGGACCAATCCCCAACTAAATCATCCCAGCCAGGGCTTTGTCAAGCCTGACCTTAAAAACCTCTAAGGAAGGAGATTCCACCACCTCCCTAGGTAACACATTCCAGGGCTTCACCACCCTCCTAGTGAAAAAGTTTTTCTTAATATCCAACCTAATATCCCCCACTGCAACTGGAGACCATTACTCCTCGTTCTGTCATCAGCTACCACTGAGAACAGTCTAGAGCCATCCTCTTTGGAACCCCCTTTCAGGTAGTTGAAAGCAGCTATCAAATCCCCCCCTCCTTCTTCTCTTCCGCAGACTAAACAATCCCAGTTCCCTTAGCCTCTCCTCATAAGTCACATGTTCCAGTCCCCTAATCATTCTTGTTGCCCTCCGCTGGACATTTTCCAATTTTTTCACATCCTTCTTGTAGTGTGGGGCCCAAAACTGGACACAGTACTCCAGATGAGGCCTCACCAATGTCGAGTAGAGGGGAACGATCACGTCCCTCGATCTGCTGGCAATGCCCCTACTTATACATCCCAAAATGCCATTGGCCTTCTTGGCAACAAGGGCACACTGCTGACTCATATCCAGCTTCTCGTCCACTGTAACCCATAGGTCCTTTTCTGCAGAACTGCTGCCGAGCCTTTCTGTCCCTAGTCTGCAGCGGTGCATGGTAGTCTTCCCTCCAAAGTGCAGGACTCTGCACTTGTCCTTGTTGAACCTCGTCAGATTTCTTTTGGCACAATCCTCCAACTTGTCTAGGTCCCTCTGCATCCTATCCCTACCCTCCAGCCTATCTACTTCTCCTCCCAGTTTAGTGTCATCTGCAAACTTGCAAACACTAATCCACGCCATTCTCCAGATCATTAATGAAGATACTGAACAAAACCGGCCCCACGACCGACCCTTGGGGCACTCCACTTGATACTGGCTGCCAACTAGACATGGAGCCATTGATCACTACCCACTGAGCCCAACAATCTAGCCAGCTTTCTATCCACCTTATAGTCCGTTCATCCAGCCCATACTTCTTTAACTTGCTGACAAGAATACTGTGGGACACCGTGTCAAAAGCTTTGCTAAAGTCAAGGAATAACACATCCGCTGCTTTCCCCTCATCCACAGAGCCAGTTATCTCATCATAGAAGGCAATTAGTTTAGTCAGGCATGACTTGCCCTTGGTGAATCCATGCTGACTGTTCCTGATCACTTTCCTCTTGTAAGCAGAATCGGGATGAGCTCCACCCTGACATCTGGTGGTGAGGTGTGGCAAGTTGTGGAAAAGAACTTCAGGGGCCGATCTCATTTGCATAGGCACACCCAGCCCGCCTAGAATGAGGCCATAGCTGCCCAAATGGTCACTTTGGCTGCTGTGGGATCCCCATTGTCTCTGTTATTGGGGCAGGAAGAATAAATTGTTATTACCCTGATTATGGGAATCAAGGACAATGGAACTGTACTTGGCCTTTTGTTATGATGGAGGGACTCTCCATCAACTAAGTTTCACTCGCTAGGCAAGGAACATGGGTCCCAAAACTCTGTGAAGGGAGAGAGGCTGGGGACAGGTATTAATACTTGGTGGTATGCCCCCCTCCCCCCCTTTCGTGAGGGCCTTACGTGCTAATTGCACTTCTTCCTCTTTCCACTATAATTTTGATTCCATTAGGAGTCTAGTTACAGGCTGCTGAGCTGAATTCGCTTTGGGCTAATGGTGCACCCACACTGAGGCTCCCCTACTACAAGCTGAAATCATGAAAGAGCTAAACTTACTCAGAGCTGAAATCACTGAGTGTTGTGTTAAGTAGTGGGGGAGGCTGAAGATATATGGTGGAGCAGTTGCGGGATGGCGAGCGGAGCAGAGCGGCTCGGGGAGCAGAGCAGTTTGTTGGATGCCTAGAGCAACTCATGGGGTGGCTGGCAAAGCAGAGCCCCATGGAGAGGTGGGGCCATCAGCTTTGGACCATGTAAGGTGCCCCTTAACCCCAGTCTCCACCCAGGTTGGGAGGTAAAACTCTGCAGATAAACTTTTGAACTCTGGGGCTGCCCTGACCAGGGACAGAGACTTTTGGGTCGTTGGACTTTCGGGACTTTGGGTGATTTTGAGTTGCTGAACTCAAGAACCAAAGGGAAAGGACATGCCCCAATTTGCTTGGGGTGGGTTTTTTGCTCATGGGTTGTGTTATGAATCCTGTTGGTGGTGTTTCCCCAACATAATGCCACATTGTTTCTCTCTGTTATTAAAAGGCTTTTTGCTACACTCAGACTCTGTGCTTGCGAGAGGGGAAATATTGCCTCATGGAGGCGCCCAGTGGGGGTGGTATATATTTGTCCCAGGTCACTGGGTGGGGGCTCGAGCCGGTTTTCCATTGTGTTATTGGAATGGATCCCCTAGATACTGAACCCGGCCCTTGTTGCTGCCAACTCTGACAGGCAGAAAGGTTACACTTATGTTCTTAAGATACAAAGGCTGACTTTAGAGAACTGGCCTGGCGAGCAGGCCCCCGCTGCCCCAGCAGCAGAGCCCTTGCCCCACCCGCAGAGTTCATTCTCCACATCACAGCGTAGAGACCCACCTTGTGGGACTCAAACAGCTGCACCGATTTGGCTCAGACATTAGAAGAAAACCACTCGCCACCTTCAGGCGAACGCCAGGTGGCGAAGCTCCAGGCCCGAGGTGACAGCATGAAGCAGAGTTCAAATCAGAGTCCTGGTGTTACCGTAACACCGGCATGGCAGTCGGTGGCAGGTTGCCAAAGCTCAGGCTCCAGGACCCGCCCTGCCCTCACCCTCGAGCCCCCTTATCGGCCAGGAAGAGGCTACAGATAACGAGGGTGAGGGATCAATGAACAGCAGCCGCCCTCTATCCCACACAGGCTCACAGACGAGCCCGTGATGATGTTAACAGCCACCCAAGGGACAAAGGGTGTTGGATCAATGGGACCCAGATTCCTGCCAGGGCAGCCATCTCCTCTCACCCCAGATTCCTGCCAGGGCAGCCATCTCCTCTCACCCCAAAGCTCTGGCACAGAAGGAAAGGCTGCCTGGGAGAACCCCTTGGCAGGGAGCTTTGCTCAGGACGCAAGGGTCCCTCTGCCGGCTCTCATGCAGGATGCCCACTGAGGCATGGGGCAGAAGCAGTCAGGTTAATCCAGCTCTTGATTGCCTTTGCACTGCAGCAACAGCCTCTGAAGACTGATCAGCAAGCGAGGCCACGCCCTGATAATGGGGCTGGACAGACAGATGCTGTGTGGAAAGGCCAAGCAAAGTGCCCGTGGCCTTCCCCACCCCACCAGCCCAGCCTTCCCTGCCAGGCATCTGCCAATCCCAGCCTAGCCTTTGCGCCTCCTAGCCCACCGCCCATGCCCCCCATGTCTCAGCCCCCCAATTTTTCCCACCCAGCACCTGCTTCCCCCAACCCAGCCTCCCGCAACCAACACCCCCTCAACTTCCCACCCAGTGCCCGCCACCCTCCTTCCAGCACCTGCTGCTGCCACCGCCCCACCCCCTTCCCCACAAGCCTTCCCTGACACCCTCAGCCAGCCTTCCCTCCGCCGCCCAATCAGTCTTCCCCACTTGCCACCTCACTCTCTCCAGCCTGCCCTGCCCCACCCAGCATCCCACCCCACAACCCACCCTTTCCCACCCAGTGGCTCAGCTAAGCCTTGCAGCTCCCCTCATTAACACTGTCAGCTACTTCAGAGGACATCTCTGTGCTGGTTGTTGCTAACGTACTTTGGAGCTAATAGGCACATAGAGCCCACCATCTATGCAGCGTCACCAGCTTCAGAGCTCAGAAGTGAGGCCCCCAAAATCATGGGATTACAAAACTGATCAGTTTGGATTCTTTATTCATCCCTCCATGGAGCTGCTGGACTGTGCTCCCCAGCCATGAGCGCTGGACACTGACTTCATTGGCTAAGGAAAAACTGGAATTCTCACAAATTCACATGACTCCAGGAGCTGGGACTTTAAGAAAGCCACCAGTTCTCCTGAGAGTCAGTGACCTTGGCTGTGCTCAGGGGAGGCTCAGCTCTGTTCCCAGGTGCCCAGCTGTGCCCTGCTTAGGAGCACTCTGTCACAAGTGTGATATTGGGGAGAAAGGAGCACACAAGGGGCATGGCCCATGCCTGAGAGACAGTTGGACACATTTCCATGTGCAGCATCAGGTTTAAAACCTACCAGAGCATAATAAAGTGGGAATTTTCTGTAATATTTTTAATTAATTCTATGCATGCCTCAGTTTCCCTCTGCACTTCACACTGTTACCCAATGGGTCCAGAGGGTTAAAATGCCCATGGGGCAAAGCAGGAGACATGAGGTTCCTAGACTTTCAGAAAGCCTTTGACAAAGAGCCTTTGGTGGGGGTCCTAAGCAAAGTAAGCACTCACGGGATAAGAGGGAAAGTCCTCTCATGGATCAGTAACTTAAAAGACAGGAAGCAAAGGATAGGAATAAATGGTCAATATTCAGAATGGAGAGAGGTAAACAGTGGTGTCCCCCAGGGATCTGTACGGGGACTAGTGATGTTTAACATATTCATAAATGATCTAGAAAAGGGGGTAAATGGTGATGTGGCAAAAAGTGCAAATGATAGAAACTTACTCACGACAGATAAGTCCAAAGCAGACCGTGAAGAATTACAAAGGCATCTCAGACAACTGGGTGACTGGGCAACAAAATGGCAGATGAAATTCCATGTTGGTAAGTGCAAAGTAATGCTCATTGGAAAACATAATCCCCACAATACATATAAAATGAGAGGGGTTTATCATATCAATGATGAGCTGTTACCACTCAAGAAAGATCCTGGGCTCACTGTGGATAGTTCTCTGAAAGCATCTGCTCAGTGTGCAGCAGCAGTCAAAAAAGCGAACAGAATGTTAGCAACCATGAGGAAAGGGATAGAGAATGAGACAGAAGATGCCATAATGTCTCTATATAAATCCATGGCATGCCCACAAGTTGTATACTATGCACAGATGATTGACCCATCTCAAAAAAGGTATCTTAGAGTTGGAAAGGGTACCGAGAAGGGCAAGAAAAATGATGAAGGGGGTAGAACAGCTTCCCGTAGGAGGGGAAATTAAAAAGACTGGGACTTTTCACAAGCTTGGAGAAATTGACAACAACGGGAGGTCTATAAAATCACGAGTGGTGTGAAAAGAATGAAGAAGGAAATGTTCGTTCTCTCTTCACATGTCAGAAGAACCAGGGGGTCACCCAATGAAATTTATCGGCAGTGGGTTAAAACTACCATAAGGAAGTACTTCTTCACAGTGCACAGACAAGCTGTTGAACTCATTGGCAGGGGATGTTGTGAAGGCCAGAAATACAGCTGGGTTCAAAAAGAATGAGAGAAGTTCCTGGAGGACAGGTCCATCCATGACTATTAGCCAAGATGGTCAGGGATGCAACCCCGTGCTCTGGGTGTCCCTAAACCACCGAACACCAGAACCTGGGACTGGATGATGGGGATGGATCACTCGAAATTGCCTTCTTCTGGTCATTCTCTCTGAAGCGTCTGGCCCTGGCCACTGCTGTAGGGGCATTGGCACCATTTTTATAGTGGAGGTGCTCAAAGCAACTGAGCAAAACTAAATGCACTATATGAGGGAAACCACTTCAAGCAAGAGGGTTCTGCCACACCCGCAGCACTCCTAGTTCCAGCACCTTGGCACTGCTGGAAGACAGGATACGGGCTGGATGGACCTTTGGTCTGACCCTGTATGGCCGTTCTTAAGAGGTGTTGGGTCACGCTGTCTGAAGTTGAATGAATGGGTCATTAAGGACTGGTTGAAACTGACCCGTGTCAGTGGAGGATCTGAAAAGACAAGGGGAGGCCCAAAAGCCAGGGCAGTCACACTTAGCAACCGAGGAGGAGATTTCCCCCACCTCTCTGCAGGGAAGCAGAGCACAGGTCCCCCAGCCAGCAGTTTTATAGCCCCTCAGCCCAAGTCAGCTGACCCAGGCCAGCTGTGGGGTTCACTGCAGTGCAGACATAGCCCCCCCACCCACCCACCCACCCACTCACTCTCCCCGCCCGCTCCCAGAGCTCAGTGCAGAGTCTAACAAGTGCAGAACACCCACTCTCCTGAACCTGCTGCTGTCTAGGACCACAGGAACTGCCAGGTGGAATCAAAGCCAGGGTCCCTCTTGCCCAGCAGCTGGTGCGAGCCCCACGCTGATGGCATCTCTTCAATCGTGGCCTGGCCTGGAGCTGCAGGGTCCAGGTCTTTGTTCACATTAGGGGCTGTGTCCACACACAACACATTAGCTGAGAAGGGCAATGCGAAAAAGAGACTCCAAGTGGGGAGCAGCGACCTGTGAGGAGAACTGCTCAGGGAGTGACCTCACCCCTGCACAGGATGGCAATGCCTGGTGGGAGGCAGCGAGGTGTCAACTTGCTCCTGTGCATGAGGTTTGTGCCTTCGGCTGCAAGCTAGATGCAAAGGAGGATGCTCCAGAAGGCCAACAGCCTTAGTGAGAGCTGGTGCCGGGCAAAGGAGGGAACTCAACGCCCCAATAAAGCAGCCCCCACGCTGGGCAGATCAGCCACAAGACAACTGTGAGATGGACGCTGACTGCACCCCCAGAGGGGCTGACAGCATTGCATGCCGCTGTTCAGACAGAAGGGGGAGTTGGCCACAGACAGGCTTCTGAAGGCAGGAGATCTGCCACCCTCCTTAGCTGGAGTTGGGGCCCAGGCTGGCATTCCCAGAAGCACTGGTATCTGGCTTGGCATTCATTCTGCCATTTTCTCTTTTCAATTCCATGCCAAGTACACTTTGCCCTGGTGACAGGCCCCAGCAGAACGGGCACTGCCGGATGCTCCCCATCAGGAACCAGCATCCGCCCTTCCAGCAGCAGCAGGAGCAGGAAATGCAGCTGCAGCAGGGTGTAAAGGCCGGGCTCCTGCTGAGAGCTGCGCAGGGCGTCTGGGTGGGAAGTGCCAGGCATGTCTCTCGCATAGCAAAGGAGGCAGCGTGTCCACACCAGCTGTGAGCAGCAGCCCGAATACCCAGGCTCTGCTCTCGCCTGGCCGTCAGTGCGTCCGCATTGCTGCCCATGCACTAGGACACAGGGGGCCTGGCACAGCCAAGCTGGGCTCCTCACACACAGCCGCCCCTAGGTTAGCTCCGCGGGCTGCACGAGTGCCCGTTCCCGAGCACGTTTCCTGGCCCTGGACCCACAGCCTGGCACTCAGGCAGCTCGCCGGTATGGTGGGCACCTGTTATTAATACTCGGCCTTTCATCGGAGACGCCGCGGCCACCGCAAACCTGCTACTGGGTGCAGCTCTGCCAGACCTGGCCCAAAGCAACACGCTCAAGGGGCAGAGTTAGCAGTGGACACAGGGGAGCAGCCTCTCGACTCTCACCTCTCAGGCTCTGGCCTTCAATCCCCTTCTGCCCCACCATTACTCAGGGTAACAGATTCCCTCCCAGGCTCAGGGAATCCTGGCCTTTCATGCACATTGCCCCTACAAAGGCAGATGAACAGCCAGGCCTTCTCTGGAACCATGTAGGTCAAACCAGATAAGACACGGGGGGTTGTGGAGCACCATCTCCCCTGGTGGGCAGGGGACCAGGACTCCAGGTTGTCATGCTCAGCTCTGCCACCAACTCCCTCTGTGACTTTGGGAGAGTCATTTGGCCTCTCTGTGCCTCAGTTTGACAATCTACAAAACACGCCTAATACAAATCCGGGGAAGCGTGCTTTAAGGGTCAGCTCCCAGGCAGGAGAGGGGAGAGCCGCATTGAGAAGGCCGGAGGTTGTCGTTCTCTGCAGCAGAATCACAGGGCACAGCAGGGGCTTAGCGCTCTCTAGGCCTACAGGACTCAGACCGGGGGTCATGCTGGCGTGTCTGAGAGCTGACGATGATCAGGAGCCACATGGCTCAGAGAAGCACAGAGATCTCATGGACCAGTTTCCAACTGGCCAGGCTGCGCCTTCACTCTCAGAGCCATGAGCCAGGCCCACTGTGTCACTAAGGCAGGGGTGGGCAAACTTTTTGGCCCGAGGGCCACATGGGGTTGTAAAATGGTATGGAGGGCCGGGTAGGGAAGGCTGGGCCTCCCCAAATAGCATGGCCCCCACCCTTATCCACCCCCTCCCACTTCCCGCCCCCTGACTGCCCCCCTGAGAATCCCCGAACCATCCAACCCCCTGCTCCCTGTCCCCTGACCGCCCCCTCCGGAGACCCCCGCACCCTAACTGCCCCCGGGACCCCAACCCCCCCCACTCCCTGTCCCCTATCCACACCCCGGGGGAGGGGAGGCAGCAGGGGAGGGGCCGGGGATTGGACAGGACAGTCCTGCGGGCCAGACGTCGTTTGCCCACGTCCTGTCCGGCCGCCTGAGCTCCCGGCCGGGGAGCGAACCCCGGTCCCTCCCCCGCAGCCGCTCGCCCTCTGCCCGCTGCTCCTGCCATGGAGCGTTGCAGCGGCGGGACCGGCTCCGGCGAGCGGGGGGCGGGATTGGATGAGGGGCAGGGGTTTGCGGAGAGAGTCAGGGAGCCGGGGGCGTTGGATGGGGGGAGGGCGGTCGGGGGAGGGGCCGGGGCTCGCCTCCTTGGCCGGGAGCTCAGGCGGGCCGGACAGGCCGGTCCCGCAGGCCCTAATTTGCACGTGTTGGTCGCAGGCCGGGACTCAGAAGTGAGGGTTCCGGGTGCAGGGGGAATGGGACTGTGCAGGGGGTCCAGATGAAGGTGGTTGGGGGTCAGCAGGGGAGGCTGGGTGCTGAGGACTCAGCATGAGGGTCCAGGTGCTGGGGGGTTCAGTGGGATGGGGGGCTCATTTGGGATGGTCCAGGTGCAGGGGGCTAGTCAGAGCATGGGTCTGGATGCAGGGAGGGGGAGCTCAGCACAGATCCAGATGCAGGGGGGACTCTGTGGGGGTAGGTCTGGATGCAGGGGGTCTCCATCCCTGCTGAAGGCAGCAGAGAAGTGAGGGTGTCAATCCTGCAATGCCCCTAGAGCAGCCTTGCAACACTCCCCCATCCCCTTTTGGGTTGGGGCCCCCACTATTACAACAGCCTGAAATTTCAGGGGTAAACTTCCGAAAATGTGGAATTGTCTTATTTTCAAATCCTATGGCCATGAAATTGACCAGAATGGACTGTGAATTTGATAGGGCCCTAGTAATAACAGAAAGTTTATCGCTGCTCTACTCAGTCTCATAGTGTGCTCCATCGCAAACGTGACAAAACCCAATACAAGAATACCCCACCAATTATGGGTTTTGCTCACAAGAGTGAAACAAGCCTAATCGAGGAAAGCATACACTCATGCCCACACAGCCGTCTCAAATAGATAGATTACTCTGCGCTTCACCCCACATGTAGTGAAGGTTGCCAGACATGTTCCATCAAAGGCCTGGCTGCAATTCAGCAAAGGATAAAATAATACCATGTGTAAAGCACTGAAATCCGTCTGGATAAAAGGCACCAGATGATCATAAAGTGTTATCAAGAGTCACAACCACACATCTAATAACCAGAGGACTAAACCTACTAACCAGAGTTTGCTTCAAATGATTCCTTTCCTACTCAGTGGAGTCCAAGGGCTGTGCTGTGGTGGGAACGCCAAATCCCACCCCTTTTACTTCACTACTGGTGGAGGAGAAGGGCTTCCTGCTCAGGTGTTGTCCCTGAACGTTATTTGAGACTCACACATTTTTCTGTTAGACTTGGCTACAAAGTGCCTCTTTAATTTGATGGTTTCCCAGTCTGCTGAGAAGAATGGAAACCGTCTTCTCTCCAAGACACAAACCCATCCCTGCTGTCTAGTTAGAGGGAACCAATACCATTCTCTCCATCCGTCCATCCCCATTCTCTCCCATCCCTATCAGCTGCTTCTTCCCTTCTCTCTGAGTTTTCTTTTTCAGGCTATAGATACATTACAGCTCAGTGCGGATGGGCAGAGTCCCTGTGTGTTTCTGGAGAGGCTCAGCCCTGGCACTGTGTCAGGGTCGGGTGCAGCCTCACCTCTGAGTCCATGTCTCAGGGGAGGCGCGGGGCTTCAGGGTGATCTCCCACCTCCATACAGCCAGTTGGCGACTCTTGCCCCTGTTGCTGCACCCACCCTGCAAAGGTGTGGGGATGACACAAACAGCTGCGGGGAAGCCGTGGGAGCCTTGGCCAGGACTGCCATTTAGGGAGGGTGGAGGGGCACCTCCATCTCGAGTTCCATACCAGAGGCCTGTTCGTGGCACATAGTCGGAGCTCTTACCTGCTGCGCCATGCAGGTGCCCTCCTCCAGCTCCTGTGGTCTATTTCCTCCACTGCACTAGGGTGTCTGGGGGTGGGCAGGCAAGGAAGAGGTCAGTCGAGGGGTGGGGGTGGGGAAGCACAGGGGCCCTGGGGATGGGGGAGGGAGAGAAGCAGAGAGTCCCCAGTGGTGGGACAGCTTCAGAAAAATCTAGAGAAATTCTGCTCCTAGGTTTGATATTGTTTTATCGTCTATTTAGTATGAACATTTAATTGCATGTCATGGCTTGGGCTTTTTGGCAAGCAGCATATGGAATGCTTAAACCTTGATTATGTATCTTAGATTATCCTTACAATTGGATGTCTCTGAAGACCTTAGATTGAACTGCTACTGTACATAAGAGAGCCATGATAAGTGCATCTTTTGCTCCACTTTCCACATTTTAAAATGTGTCTAGATTAGGAAAAATTGTCAGGGTTAGGTAAACCTCATGTAGATGCAAGGGTGTAGTTTGTGGGGTGGGAGGGTTGCCCCTCCTCCCCAAACTGCAGGCCTCGACAGTTGTGGAATTTGCGCATCCCCCTCCCCCCATGCAGAGTCCTGTTGGCCTGACTGAAGCTGGCCCCCCAAATGTAGAAGTCAAACTATGCCTATGTGTAGACCTTTTACCTCCAGTGAGCTGGTTGCGGTTGATTGCCAGGTACTCCTAGAATTAACCCACTAAAAATTCTACCAACGTTACCAGCAAATGAAAAGGATATCATTTCAATCCCATGGTATTCTTATATTCTAGCATTGATTAAATCCTTTTGTTTCAGATCAGCCCAAATGAAATTGAAAGATTTTCAGATTTCCCATTGTCAAACAAAACACTGAAAGGTAAGTACACCAACAGTTCTTCGGAAAGTATTGGAATAAAAGACCAATTTTCATCAGTCTTCTTCATTGGCTGTTTCAGGAGTTTTTGTTTTTAAATATCAGAGTTCCAAGATAATGTTGCCACCTGCAGTATTTTTCCTTATGGGAAAATGTATCATTATCCAAGGCAAAAAGTAAGAATCTTTTTTTTTCTCTCCCAAATACTAGGTTTGCAAGAAGCACAGTATCGCATGGTTACTGAGATACAGAGGCAGACCATAGGCTTGTCGTTGCAAGGTAAAGATGTACTTGGAGCTGCAAAGACTGGATCAGGCAAAACCTTGGCATTTATTATCCCAGCAAGTAACTGACCTTCTCATTGGAAGCTTGAGCTTACGTAAAGTGAAGGTATTGGACAGTAAACAGCATATTTTGGTTCACCTGGGCCAGGAGGAGACGTATAATTTGACTGTAATATTTGTTCACGTAAAGCTATGAGAGACTGACGTACGTATTGCTGTCTGAGGTTTTGTAAGATGGCCTGGGTATATTTTTGTCTCTAGAAATGTTTTGACACTTTGATATCTTGTTCTGACATTTTTATTAAGACTGATTTTTTTTCAAAAAAGTTTTTTCTTGATAGTCCTTTACCCATATAGTTGTCTGCTAAAATTATTTAAAACTGAATGTCTGTATGGAATAAGTGTAAAATTGATCAAGGAACCTCTTTACAATTAATCTTCACTAAATATGTAATACATTGTTCATTGTAGGTTAGGCTAGAGTTCATGAAAATGGTTTGCAAAATAGACTGAAAATTGGCTCACAACCAATATTCCTTATAGGATAAAAGTTCCTAGTGGTTCAGCTGGAAAGTTAGGCTTTGCATTTATTTTCTTTAGTATTCTAGAAAGGGATTTTTCAAGTTGGCATCTAAATTGTTCCCTCAATCAATGGTGATCAGGTTGGGAGGGCTTAATTTGGTTTTAAATGATGAGATTAGTGATAAGCATTCAATGTAGATTATTAGTTTAGGGCCCAATCCACTTGCATTAAAGTCAATGACAAAAGAGTGGGAACAGAAATGGGTATTTAGGCAAGCTCTCAGAAACCGGAATGTGCTTTATGCTAGATCTCATTCATGCTGATTCGGAAATAAATGTCTAAGTTTTGGAAGGGGGTGGGGGGAAACAATCTTCTGCATACTGTAGAAAGGAAAATGAGGTTGCTTAATTTATATCAGTAATTGAGAACTAGAGCTCTTGAAACAATTGTATGCATTTTGAGGTCCACGCATTTAAAGGGATTTGTAGAGAAGGGGCCTAGTGATAACTGGGATTTAGTGTCATATAGAAGGAGGTTAGAAAACAAGTTTTGTTCTCCTGTGTGGCTGTGGAAATCACCATGAGTAGGGGTATCACGTCAGCTCTGGTGAAATCCTTTTGTTGTACAGCTGAACACAACAATTTGACAGCGTGTGAATCTGTAATAGCAGAAGTGGACCTGCATCATGGCTGCTGTACCTTTAGTTGGAGTGCTCTGTTTCAGCCATGGTACTGCCTTGTAGGTGTGCGCCCAGTACTGCTAAGGGCATTCTACACCCAAAAATGAAAAATTCTGTGCACAATATTTTAAAATTCTGCAAATTTTATTTGTTAATTAAATGTGGAGGCTCCAGCACAAGCCACTGGCTGCACAGAGGTGGGAGATCATTGTGCAGCCGCCTCCTCCTCCCGCCCCCAGGGGACACGGACTCACCGGTGAGGCTGTACCCAACCCTGACACAATGCAAGGATTGGGTCTGCCCCAGAAACACCCCAGAGTCCTGCCCCACCATGCCAGGTGCACCAGGTGTGGACAGGGAGGCTCACAAGGCGGGATCCGAGTTGGAAGGAATCCAACTGTGGGGTGAGGGAGTTCTGTGTGGGGCAATCTGGGAGCTGGCGGCTCAGTGGGTGATCTGGATGCCAAGGAGCTTGTTGGGGGTTCTGGCTGCAAAGGTAATGGGATTCTGCATTAGGGGTCCAGGTGAAGGTAGTTGGGGCTCAGTGGGGGGAGGGGGTTGAGTTGCGGGGAGATTGAGCTCAGCAGGGGGGTCTGACTGTGAGGGGATGTCCAGATGCTGGAGGAGTGGGGATCAGTGAGTTAGATACAATTGTTGTTATTGGGTCTCTGCATGAGAATAAAGTATATGCATAGACTGTAACCCAGTTCTTCCTCTCCTTGAATTTGAGCCTGCTATGGTGTCATTATCCTGGGTTTGTGGCATCACACGATTGTCATGGAAAAGCAAATGGAGTAAATTCAGCATTATTGCGTAACGGCAGCTTCTAGCAGGACTCCTGAGAGTTTTCTCAGTATTAAGTGACTTGCCTGAAATGGGTCAGGCTGTGTGTGCCCGCCTTTTCCCCCACGAGTACGACGGGATGACTTGTCTCACACCGGTGCTCTTGGGAATGCTTCTAAAGCACTCTGGAGACTGAAGCAGCTGTACTAGTGTTCCTAAAAAGGGTAAAGGAAATGGGATTTAATTCTAATCCTGCTGAGATCACTTTCCGGTGCACAAAGGGGGCCTTGTCAGAGAGCCGCTTTTCAATGAGACGTTTTCTGCGGTCGGCTCGTGGTAGAGGCAGCGTGAATAGAGCTTAGTGGAATACTGGGGATAGAAGGCCTGTTTCTTGGCTGAGCAACTGTACCCTCTGCTATACGACTGACTACCCCTTGACTTCACCACACCTTTGTCGGGATCTCCTTTCAGATGAATTCTCCCAGGGCCTGGGTGTATTTAAGGCTTTGCTGAAGTTTCAAGGGAAGGCTGATAAGAACCAGTCTTCAGCTATTTTTGCTGGCAGCGTGGTGATTTGAAGAGAGCACTTTCCTTCTGTAGGAAAAGCTTTACAGGCAGTGGCGTAGCTAGGACAGGGAAACTGGGCGGGCAATGACGGGGCGGTTGGGGATAGGGAGACCTGCCTCCCCCACCATCTCCAGCCGTCCTTCACTGCTCAGCAGGCACCTGACCATGAGGCTGCCTGGGGGAGGGCGGGGGTGTACCTTGCAGGGGCAGGGCTGGAGACCAGGGCAGCAGCACGTGGCGCTGGCAGGAGCGGGACGCGGATGGACACCGACCCGGTGTTGGGAGTCCCAGCCTGTGGATTCGGGGGGCTCCAGCCCCGATCTGGGTGGGCCTGGATGCTAAGTGGGTGGGCCGCAGCCCACTCAGGCCCACCCATGGCTACAGCCCTGTCAGGTGCTTGCTGACTCCTAATCTAACGCACAGATTAACGGTAAAACTGCCCTGCATTAGGGTTTCATTGTGGGGGAATCTGCCAAGTTCTTCGAGTGCTTGCTCATGTCGATTCCAAGTAGGTGTGCGGATGCCGCGTGCACAGTCGTCGGAAGGTTTTTCCCCAAGCAGTACCCGTCGGGTCAGCTGTGGAGCCCCCGGAGCTGCGCCTTCATGGCGGTGTATATAGGTCCCTGCCGACCCGCCACCTCTTCAATTCGTTCTTCCTGCCTGTGACGGTCGTTGGAGCTGTGTGTCTCTCTTGCCTCCGCAAGCAGTTTCCCCAGTGATGGGACTTTCTGTTAACCTGTAAATAGTTAATTAGTTAGTGTTAGTTTTCAGTAATTAGTTCGATAGAAGTGGGGGGTTCCCCCAAGCCCAATTCCCTCCCCTCTTGGGGTTCGGCACATGCCTCCATCCCAAGAGTTTAAGCCGTGCGGGACCTGCTACAAGCTCATGTCAATGGGCGACCCCCACGACTCCTGCCTAAAGTGTCTGGGGAAAGCACATCAAACAGCTCGCTTCAAGATCTGCAAAGTTCTCCGCCCGAGAACAAAGAAAGAAAGGGACTTCAGGCTCAAAGAACTCCTTATGGAGGCAGCCCTCCGTCCCCTGCCGGCTCTGGGCGCGCAGGACTTGGCATTAAGCACCTCTGTGCGCAGCGCTCTGGCCTCTGTTAGAGAAACTACGGCTCGCACTCACCGGTGCCACCTAAGCAGCACAAGAAGATGACTAGAGGGCGCTCACCCATGGTCAGAGCACTGGGTCTGACAGCATAAGCGGTCTGCGTCCTGCGCAGGGATCAGCACTGTCGACTTTGGGCCTGCAGAGGGATCCGTCAAGTCTGGTGCCACTGGACCCTCCTGCTAGAGAGTGCCAGGTGGAGGAGCAGGAGCTCCCTTCCATCCTAGACACGTTTGAGGTGGCCAGGGACTTGATTGCTAGGGGGAGGGATAGCTCAGTGGTTTGAGCATTGGCCTGCTAAACCCAGGGTTGTGAGTTCAATCCCTGAGGGGGCCATTTAGGGATCTGGGGCACAAATTGGGGATTGGTCCTGCTTTGAGCAGCGGGTTGGACTAGTTACCTCCTGCGGTCCCTTCCAACCCTGATATTCTATGATTCTATGATGGCACCGCAGTTTCCCACCAGGCAAGATAGACCTCCGGCCCCACAAGGCACGGCGCCGTCCAGAAGCAAGCCCATGATGATGAAGCTCTGCTCGCCTTCCCCACGGCACCATCCTCCGACACTATCCTGCTTGGACCACCCTGCCAGATTGGCTGAAGAAGTTAGCTGCCTGGTTCTTAAACTCAGCAGCAGCAGTCGCTCGCTGGGTGCTCAGTGATTCTCTGCCTCCCTGGGCTCAGCTCTTGCCAAGCCCTGCTTTTGCTCTGCTCCTCCACAGCTTCAGCCCAGATCCTGTCCTACACCCAGCCTTGCTCCTTCCTCAGAACAAGCCCTGCTCCCTTCTTCCCTGGCCCCGGTGATCCGGTTCTGACCCTTGGCTCTGATTCCTGACTCCAACTCTCTCTTGATTCTAGAGTGACCAGATATCCCCATTTGATAGGAACAGTCCTGATCTGGGGGTCTTTTTCTTATATAGGTTCCTATTACCCCCCACCCCCGTCCCGATTTTTCACATTTGCTGTCTGGTCACCCTACTTGATTCTTGGCTCTGGCATTTGGATTCTGACTCTAGTTCTAATCTTTGGACCTGCTTCTTGGTTTTGGCCCTGTCTCAATCCCTGCTTTTGGCATTTGGACACTCACCACTAGGTATGACTCCCACTCTGACCACTAGGCCTGACCGCCTACAACCCGGTCTCCTGGCATGTGTTCAGTCTGGTTTGTGGTTTAACCATCTGGTGAGTTCCATGTAACCTTGTGCATGTCTTTGTGAGGAAACCAAGTATCACCAATAATCAGTGCATGTTACTGCACAGCGGTTCTCAAACTGTGGGTCGGGATCCCTTTTTAATAGGGTCGCCAGGGCTGGAGTTAGACTTGCCTGGGCCCAGGGCTGAAGCCCAAGCCTGAGCCCTGGGCAGCAGGGCTGAGACTTGGGCTTCAGCCCTGGGATCAGGTTACAGCTCCCCCCGCCCCCTGCCAGGGCCTGAAGCCCTTGGGTTTTGACTTTGGCCCCTTCTGGCCCGGGGGAGCTAGGGCTTGGGTGGGCTCAGGGTTTGGTTCTCCCTCCTGGGGTCGCGAAGTAATTTTTGTTGTCAGAAGGGGGTCGTGGTGCAATGAAGTTGGAGAACCCCTGTTATAGCAAGTTCTTATCTTTCTCTATTATCGTTTGCCATCCTAATGCCATGTGGGAAGTAGTTTTGTTTTGCTGTATGGGGTGGCTTGCTGCATCAGGGCCTCTCGTGGTGGAGCACGTACGGGCTCTGGCTGGGAGTTCAGATGTGGGAGTTCAGTGGGGACACTGGGGCATGGCCACTAGGTAACTCGAGGGGATGGAAGACCACGAGTGTCGATGAGGCCCCCTCGCACTAGGTCCAGGTGTCCTTTCCCCCCCCCCCCCCTGCCCGCCTGGAAGCACTCGCAGCAGCTCTGCATACTAGGCCCAAGTGTCCTTGGCCCCCGCGCCTGGAGGCACTCGCAGCAGTTATGCTGAGGATCTGCAACAATATGTTGCAGAGTCAGACTGCCTGAAACTAAACAAGGCCAAACAGGGCAGATATGGAAGAACAATGCTGAATAAAGCAGCTTTATGTGTAGTTTAACAAATGATACAGAGAACAAGGGCACTAGCTGGGAACTGGATTGGCTGGCTATATGGATACTTAGGGCAGCTTGCTATTGGATAGGTATGCTGGGAAAAAGGATGTATAAAAGCCTGTGTAACTTCCTGCTCTGGGTGCAGGATTGGAGATTCTATTCTCCCTGTACCTTTTTGCAGCTGCAAATAAACTTTTCTGCTTCTCCACCCCGTTGTGATTATTGGGTGTAGCACAGCGGGTAGCGAACCAACCTCAGCTGTTGATTAGCCTCTCGGCACTGGGTGCCGGCAACAATAACAATTATCAAAAAGTGTCATGTTTTCTCTAGTGACGTGCTAACATATTTTGCCACCAGGATAAATATGGACTCATCCTAATGAATTACCACAGATTTACATTGGTGTAACTGAAATTGTGCATTCAATATCCTGTTTCAGGTTAGTAAAAATAAAAGAATGCTGTGGGTTTTGCGGACATGTACAAGATACAGATTTATAAAAACAACATGAAAACAGGTAGTTATGCTGGGGAAAGGGGAAGCCTTATTGAAGCTGGTGGGCATACCAGTTGTCCTTTATTCAGGATCAATGTAAAAACAATCAAGCTCTTTTGTGGAACACATGGCTGACTTAATAGAAGTCACCATCATGTAAAGTTGGACTAGGAGTTGAGCCATACAGTGGAAGGGGCTTTCACTAGGGTCTGAATGCAAATGCAGGGAGATGGGGTTTGGGCGGGGGGGAGGAAGAGAGGGAGTGTGACACCGCAGAAGCACAAAGGAGCCCCAGAGAAGTATTTGTAGTGTGATCTCAGAAAAAGTTGAGAGAGAGAGAGAGAGAGAGAGAGCACGCGCGCTTTAGGGTCGACTGCTGGATAGAAAGAGGCTTGGAATTGTGAGCCAAGAAACTATTCCTGCTGTCGTTAGGGAAATAGAACTTTGTGTACATTCTTTGTAAATAGCAGGATTGTGTCAAAAAAATACCTGACTCCATCACCCATTTCTCCCCCAATGGAAACAACTCACAAGACCCAAAATATTCACTAATTACTCATGTCAAAAGGGATAACAATATTGTGAATTCTTTTCTTTTCCTGTTCTTTGATAAAGAATAGACCTGCTTCAGTAAAGAACCATAAACACTGAAAATACTGTTTTGTTCTCTCAGAGCTAGCTCTCAGTAGATCTAGAAAATAAGAGTGTTTGTTGTTACACAATCCTTAGAATTCAATTATTTGCACAAATCATTTTAATTTTCCTCTGATTAGGATTTAAAAATAAGCAATTAGATATTCTGTATAGTGTTTAGGAAATTTGTAGGATTAAGATCAGCATGTATTCTGTATACATGGCTTTACCATATATGCAACCTCACATCTACACTTGTAAGAGGACCACATTTCCTGAAGCAGTTTCACACCACTTCAAGCTAGGACAGTTTTAAGCTACTTTATGTTTCAAATGTGAATGGTGTCCGCTGTGTCAATTAATTTTTTAAAATTATGACCATGATCTAAGATGCACATTTTCAGAATTTTCTTACATCATTCATATGCTGGGATGAATAAGGCTGCTTTCCTGAACTGCGGTCCATATTTGGAATTGTCTTTATAGTTTAGACTCAACCATCCTTCTTATACAGTTTGGAAGTTGTTTGATACTCCCTTGGGACCAGATTTACTCTTCTTTACACAGATTTGGGCCCTAGTCGGGGAGCGACATACTCATGTAACCGAGGAGCAGAATTTGACCCTCATATGGGTTCAGTCTCTCAGTTAGGCCTGTCTTTTTATCTTATCTATTGATATAGCATCCATCCCGAGAGTAGAAGAGCAGCTGTCCCATTTCAGACGAGATACATCAATACCTATATTGATTATTCACAATGTTTTTATCTTTGTTGTACTGTTCCTTTTGAGAAATAAGAAAATAGAGTAAAAGTAAAATGTACTTTTTCTCCCAAATCTATGTGCCATTCCCGATCTTGATTGAACAGGGGAGAGCGTCTTTCCTCTGGATTAAGAGTCCAGCTGAGACAACTACCCCAGCCCCACACATTCTACAAGGGAATCCAAAGTCAGAGCAGTGGCGTTCAGTGAAGGGTAGCTGCTCTCTTTGAACATCCTGATAGATGAAATAAAGGACTGGGGGTCATCATTAAAAGTACCTTAAATGGGAGCTCAATCCCCAAAGCTATGATTGCCGAATCAGGAAAAAACAAGAAAGTATGTCGTCTCAGGGATTGGCATATTCAAGTTTACAAGAGAGACGATAAAGACTGGCCATGACGTAGAAAAATCAAAATTCAAGTTTGCCAGTAAGAAAAGAGCCTGAGTAATAGTCAGCTAAAGAATGGAAGTGTTGGGAACACTGGGGCATGGCCACTAGGTAACTCGAGGGGATGGAAGACCACGAGTGTCGATGAAGCCCCCTCGCACTAGGCCCCGGTGTCCTTGCCCCCCCCCCCCCCCCGCCTGGAGGCACTCGCAGCAGCTCTGCGTGCTAGGCCCAAGTGTCCTTGGCCCCCCCGCCTGGAGGCACACACAGCAGTTATGCTGAGAATCTGCAACAGTATGTTGCAGAGTCAGACTGCCTGAAACTAAGCAAGGCCAAACAGGGGAGATATGGAAGAACAATGCTGAATAAAGCAGCTTTATGTATAGTTTAACAAATGATACAGAGAACAAGGGCACTAGCTGGGAACTGGATTGGCTGGCTATATGGATACTTGGAGCAGCTTGCTATTGGATAAGTATGCTGGGAAAAAGGATGTATAAAAGCCTGTGTAACTTCCTGCTCTGTTGTGCAGGATTTGAGATTTTATTCTCCCTGTACCTTTTTGCAGCTGCAAATAAACTTTTCTGCTTCTCCACCCCGTTGTGATTATTGGGTGTAGCACACCGGGTAACGAACCAACTCAAGCTGTTGTTCAGCCTCTCGGCACTGGGTGCCGGCAACAGCTTTTGGCGTCCCTGGGTGGGCGACGAGGCTGCAATTTAGCCTTGCCCGGACCCCTCCTGGAGGTCGAGGATTGCAGCGAGAACCGACGCCCAGCGCGCACCGGTGAGTTCATCGGGGGCCTCGGAGGAGACGCGATTTGATCGACCCCAGAGGGCACAACGGTGCAACGCACTCATATAGTGGAGAAGCTGTTGTGGACGGCGGTGAAGAACCGGTCCCTTAGACATGGGGGAGGAGCAGCTGCAGGCCACGGTGAAGAACCGGACCCTTGGATAAGGTAGGAACCTATTAAAATCCGGATTATATGCTCTGTTGGAACCTGGGGACGCCCAGAGTTACCCTGTAGGTATGGGACAGGGACAGAGCTCAGAGGTTAGGGCATGGTGTACGCCCCTAGAGTGCATTCTAGCAAACTGGAAGGTATTTGGTGCGGATCCAATGACTAAGAGCCAATTAAAACGATTCTGTACAGTTGACTGGCCTCAATATCAACTAGAGGACCAGGAGTGGTGGCCACCAGGAGGGTCAATTAATTACAACACGATCCTCCAATTAGTTTTGTTTTGTCAGTGAATGGGTAAATGGAATGAACATATGTATGCGCATTTGTTTCTGACTTTATGTACTCGACCAGATATTTTACAGCGCTGTAATCTGACTCCGACTGGTTCGGTAGCAGCTAATGTTAGTCCCCAGACCCCCACCCCCACTGTAATGGCAGAGCCGGTGTCCCCTTCGGCCCCCACATCCCCACCTTATAAGGGTAGGATGCCTCGGGTTACAGAGATTGCCTCCTCGGTGGGACTCTATCCTTTGCTTACCGAGACGGTTGTGGCTTGCCCAGGGGCAGACGGACGTCAGGCTACCACTATGCAAGTTTAAACCCATGTGCCATTCAATCCAATAGACTTAGCAGCTTTTAAAACACAGGCTGGGGAATTCTCAACGAACCCAAGCAGGTTTATTTCAGTCTTTGAGCGGTGCCTCAGTAGTCACAAACCGATTGAGACGACTGTAATATCCTCCTGAGAACCCTGTTGTCTGAGGTGGAGAGGGATCAGGTTACAGCTAAGGCAAGGGGAGCGTCAGCTTTCAAGCGAAAGAAAGGAAGCTATCTGTCAAGTTCCTACCCCAAGTAACCGTAAGCGGCTCAGGGCATTTCTGGATATGGCAGGCTTTTGCAGGATATGGATCCCAGAGTTTGGACTGTGGGCTAAACCCCTGTATGACTGTGTAAAAGGAGCAGATCATGACCCCTTCTATTGAACCCCAGAGGCTGACAGGGCATTTAAAATCCTGAAAAGAAACTTGATGGAAGCCCCGGCTCTGGGCCTGCCAGATCTCTCTAAGCCGTTTCAGTTGTATGTACATGAACGAAGGGGGGTGGCCCTAGGAGTGCTTACACAGCTGTTAGGAGCATGGAAGCGTCCTGTGGCTTATTTTTCTAAGCAATTGGATCAGGTTGCAAAGGGTTGGCCGGCATGTTTACGGGCGGTCGCAGCTACTGCCCTATTGCTTGAGGAAGCCGAGAAGCTAACATTGGGAGGGGTTATGCAAATCTATACTCCCCATATGGTCCGAGCCTTATTGGATGCAAAGGGAGGGCTTTGGCTCACCCAGGCTTGGATTGCTCGGTACCAGGCTAAGCTGTTAGAGAACTCTGAAGTCACCCTACAGCCTTGCCCCTCCCTTAATCCAGCCACCCTCTTGCCAGAAACAGAGGAACAGAAACATGACTGTTTAGAGATCATAGATGTCCAGTACTCCAGCCGTCCGGATTTAAAGGATGCACCCGTCCCAAATGCAGATTATGAGTGGTACACTGATGGTAGCAGTACTGTAATAGATGGGCAAAGGAGGGCGGGTTATGCTGTTGTGACCCTCCATGACACTGTGGAAGCTGAAGGTTTGCCTGCTGGGACCTCTGCCCAGCTTGCCGAACTAATAGCCCTGACCCGTGCACTTGAACTGTCAAAAGGAAAGCGGGTCAACATTTTTACTGATTCAAAGTATGCTTTTGGTGTGCTGCATGCTCATGCTGGCCTATGGAAGCAAAGGGGAATGCTGACAGCCCAAGGCTCCCCAGTCAAGTAAGGGCCCCAAATCCTCCGGCTCCTAGAAGCCATACAACTTCCCTCGGAAGTGGCGGTGGTACACTGTAAAGCCCATCAAAGGGAGGATCAAGATGTGGCCAGAGGTAACGCCCGGGCAGATAGAGAGGCTAAGCATGCTGCCACCCTGCCATCCCCTCAGGCTGAGAACGCCCATATGCATGCCCTTATCCCATCAGTAGGGGAGCTTCCAACCCCTCAGTACTCTGGGGAGGAGAGACAGCTAACTGACAAACTCAGTCTCCGGGAAAAGGAGGGATGGCTCCATTCCCCAGAAGGGAAGGTCCTCTTACCAAAGGGCCTAATCCGGCCAGTGCTGCAGAAACTACATCAAACCACTCATGCTGGCAGGGAAACACTTATCCAGCTAATGGGAAAATACTTTATCACTTCCGGACTCCGACCCCTGGCTGCCCAGGTACAAGCGGACTGCTTAGTCTACCAAAAGAATAACCCCCGACTGGGACATCCTGTGCCACCAGCTGCCCTAGAACCCACTCCGGGCCCCGGACAAGTGTGGCAAATAGACTTTACTGAGTTTCCCCGGACCCAAGGGTTCAAATATCTCCTTGTTATAGTGGATCGGTTCAGCGGATGGCCAGAAGCCTTCCCATGCTGTAACTGCACTGCCAGGACAGTGGCCCTCAAGTTTGTTAAGGAGCTCATTCCTCGCTTTGGACTCCCCCTGTGGATGGAATCTGACAATGGGACACACTTCACGTCAAAAATCATTCAAAGCATCTCACATGCCTTACAGATCCCCTGGAAACTCCATACACCCTGGAGACCGCAAGCCAGTGGTGTAGTGGAGCATACCAATCAGACCCTTAAACGGCATCTCTCAAAAGTGTGCCAAGAAGCCTCACTGCAATGGCCTAATGCTTTGCCCCTCGTCCTACTCCGTATCCGCGTTCTCCCAAAGGGTAGATTAGGGCTCAGTCCCTTTGAAATTATGTTTGGAAGGGCATGGCCCATGAATGGCACCCCGGTTCTGTCAGGGGAATGGGAGTTGGGTAATGTTTTTTTGTCACAGTATATGTGTTCCCTGTCTGCTGTTCTCTTGTCTCTTCACAGGCATACCAAGGATTCCCAGCCTCTCCCCTTGGACTCTCCCGTTCACTCCTTACAGCCCGGTGACTCTGTGCTTGTTCGTACCTGGAAAGACGAGCCTCTCCAGGAAAAGTGAAAAGGACCCTATACCGTCCTGCTGATCTCCCATACAGCGGCAAAGATCGAGGGACACAAGAACTGGATCCATCACTCTCGTCTGAAGGCAGTACCCGCCCCCTCGTCAGCGGAACAGTGGACCGTCCAACCTGCTGACTCCTCATCTAGTGACGATCTCGGGCTAAAGCTACTGTTTAAAAGACACAAATATCGGGCACCTTAATGCTAAAATGGGCCCACCCAGGTATTGGAGACCTTGGGTTGGGAAGACTTTGGTAATAATTAATTGGGTAACATTGTTATTCTTTGTATTGGTATTTCCAAACTGTGCATATCGGGAGCATAACTCCTTTGTTTTGCTTGCGCACCATGTTGCTAATTTAACAAACTAGACTGATTGCTGGGTATGTGCTCCGACTCCACTGTCCCCAAGACGGGAATGCCCCTTGACATGCTGCCCTTGACCCTAGCAGAATTAGCCACCACCAAAGAGCAGGAAAGAACGAACTCACCGTTCTGGAACAAGACCTCTTTACAGCAAGCCACCTATCAGGACCAGGAGTATTCAGTTGCAGTACTCACTAAGGGAGTGTTATGTTTTACCCGAAACCAATCTGATCCCTATGGGCATCCTGTGGGAAAGAGCTCCTGTGTTATTACACAGTGGGCTGATGGGTATTGGATAAAGACCAACAGGGGAGGCCAACAGTGTGGGTGTAATGGTTGCTCCCCTTTTAGGGAAACACTTACAAATAATCTTACCACAAAAAAGGGGTTTGGAAATGTAACTTGCCGTCCAGTTAATATCTCCAATGTAGCAAGCCAATGGTGGGTTTGTAGTGGTCCCTATGGCGAGTGTAATTTGAACGGGACAATTAGAAACGCCCCCACTTGTACCCAATCAGGAGGATGGGATGCCCCCCTAGGGGCATATGACCTGTTTGGAAAAGCAGCCCTAAATATCCCAGGAATCCCCTTAAGAAACAGTCCTTACTGGGCCCTACAGGGTCACTATTTTGTATGTGGCCGCAAGGCTTACAAGGTGCTGCCAGCCAACTGGACAGGTAGCTGTTATATAGCTCATGGAGTTCCTCATCTTTCCATAACTGCCACACTGCCCAAAGGAAAGATTAGAAATGCCCGAGACACCTCTGTTGAGTCACGAGAAAAGACCCTGCGGCGACTGACTAAGGCATTGGAGGGCAATATGAAGAATCCCCTCACAACCGAGAAGCTGGTAGGGTGCGCTGTACTGGGAATAGCGCCACTGTTTACCGGGCCAGCCATGGCATGCATAGGCCGCTATACTGTAAGCCTGCAGATGGTACTTGAGAAAGTGGCCTTAAAGTTAGAGGACTCGGTTAGTGATTTAGGGTCAGCAGTAAAAACATTAAATAAAGAGGTACAGCAGCTCAGGACGTTTTCCCTCCAAAACAGGCTGGCTTTGGACTATCTCTTGGCATCCCAAGGAGGGGTTTGTGCCCTCATCGGGCCCCGATGTTGTGTATATGTAAATGATAGCAGTTATGAGATCTATGAAAAGGTGGTACAGGCTGAGGCCCATGCCCGAGCCGGAGCACAGGTTGCCTATACTGCCCCAGAAAACGATTGGTTGCAGACCTTGTTTTCAGGCTGGGGTTTGTCGTCTTGGCTTGGTGGTTTATTTAGCCTGCTATTGAAATTTTTCTTTACTGTATTGATTGTATTACTGGTATTATGCTGTGCAGTATCATGTGTTAGGGCCCTTTTGCAAAAGTTAATAAGTCATTCTCTTCAGGGCTATCACAAAGTGCTTATGCAAAGTCATATTGTAAAGAAATAAGTAGCCCAAGTGAGAAAACTCAGAGCCAAGGCTGTTGAGTGTTCTCAAAGGGGGGAGTTGTTGGGAACACTGGGGCATGGCCACTAGGTAACTCGAGGGGATGGAAGACCACGAGTGTCGATGAAGCCCCCTCGCACTAGGCCCCGGTGTCCTTGCCCCCCCCCCTGCCTGGAGGCACTCGCAGCAGCTCTGCGTGCTAGGCCCAAGTGTCCTTGGCCCCCCCGCCTGGAGGCACACACAGCAGTTATGCTGAGAATCTGCAACAGTATGTTGCAGAGTCAGACTGCCTGAAACTAAGCAAGGCCAAACGGGAGATATGGAAGAACAATGCTGAATAAAGCAGCTTTATGTATAGTTTAACAAATAATACAGAGAATCAGGGAACTAGCTGGGAACTGGATTGGCTGGCTATATGGATACTTGGGACAGCTTGCTATTGGATAAGTATGCTGGGAAAAAGGATGTATAAAAGCCTGTGTAACTTCCTGCTCTGTTGTGCAGGATTTGAGATTTTATTCTCCCTGTACCTTTTTGCAGCTGCAAATAAACTTTTCTGCTTCTCCACCCCGTTGTGATTATTGGGTGTAGCACACCGGGTAACGAACCAACTCAAGCTGTTGTTCAGCCTCTCGGCACTGGGTGCCGGCAACAGAAGGGACCAGTTTACCCAGGAAGTTACAAGAGCCTTTATTAAAATGGAGAGCTACTTTTGTCCTTCTGTCTGCTTGCTTCTGGCAAAGGTTGACTCCGGAATAGAGGGGGAATCTCTTGGGGTCCAGCAGCTCTGCTGGCTTGGGAAAGTGTGCACTGCATCACCCACTCCTCCCTGTGTGAGACAATCTCTGTGCCTCTGTTTCGACAGTTCAAAACCCTTAAAAATATCTTTCTTTACAGCTCAATACAGAAATTGCCAGAACCTAGTCCTGTACTTTTTTCTTTAAAAACAAACAATGAAATGGGGATGTTTGCACGACAATGATATGAACCGATGTCTGTATTTTTATATCTTTAGATGCCCAACAAATACATAAAAATCTGCATGAAAATAACAATTAGTAAGTTTGCAAAACTGAGCAATGGAAAGTTCGGAAATGCCAGGATTCAGGGAGTCTGAGTACTGTGCACGTGCATTTTGACACAGTCTTTGAATTGCATAATGGTAGTATTTTTTTCCACAGGCCCCTCATTCAGTGACCATTGAAGTGTTGTTTGTTGTTTGCCTTCCGACACTGTGTACATACTTCTGCAACGTGAACACATCAAGTCAGGTTCCAGGTCGCAGTCCTTCTCTTCCAGGGGCTCAGTGGCCAGGGCCCAGTATATCTAAAATATCAGGTAAATCCCTGGGATTAGGGCTGTGGCTGACAGGGCCTATTTCTCAGGCACCATGAAGTGTTCTACTGTAAGGATGAGGCTTGTCTGTGCAGTAGATAGAGCTTTCTCAGGGGACAGTCTGTGACAGGAGAACAAACTCCCATGTCATTGCGAGGCTATTAGAGAGACAAGGTGGGGGAGGGATAGGGTGACCAGATAGTGAGTATGAAAAATCGTGATGGGGGTGGGGTGGGATTGATAGGTGCCTAAACCCCGAATATCTGGACTGTCCCTATAAACTTAGGACATCTGGTCACCCTAGCTGAGGTAATATCTTCTGTTGGACCAACTTCTGTTGGTGAAAGGAATAACCTTTCAAGGACCTGAAGGAGAACTCTGTGCACTCCTTTCACCAACAGAAGTTAGTCCAATAAAAGATATTACCATGACAGATGTGAGTCATATTATTAATGTACTAGACGAAGCTGCTCAGATACTTCATTGAGGAGAACAGTGGAAAAACCTAGATAGAATAAAGTGAAGGAGAAAGAGAGAGCCTCTTTCTGAGATTATCCTTTTCCTTCTCCCTAATGATCCTATTTGCTAACAAAGAAATACATTCTTAGTGCTGTTGTGGCTTTGTGCAGAAGTGTGAATTGTCTCAGTAGATTCTGATGTATTTTATCTTTTAGGTAATGATATCGAAAACAGGGAATACAAACAACACATGTTATGCAAACCCGCACCACTAGGTGGAAGCAGATATTTTGAGTTGTCATTAATTGAGAAACCATTTCAAAAAGCGAAGGAATGTTCTTGGAATTCTGCTTTAAGCCACAAGGCACACAGCTAAGCAGAGTCATCTTTTGAGTGCTGGATCTTTAATTTTTTTTTCCATACAAGAACCTGCTTAAAATCCCATTAATAAACTGTGTTCTCTTCACTCTCCTATTTGTCTATGCTGTGACGGAAAAATATAATTGTCTGTCAATAATGGCTTTTATTTGAAGCAGAGAGTTAGAAAACATGTGTGTAAAATGCTTTGAAGAAGAAAATCTCTCTAGAAATGCAAATTAGTATTATTGTTGTTATTGGGTCAAATTCTACAGTAGGTATTTAGGCTCCTAGCTTCCACTGATTTCAGACAGACAGACACAGACACAGACCCTTTGTTTTTTCTCCCTCCTCCCAGCTTTTGAAAGTATCTTGTCCCCTCATTGGTCATTTTGGTCAAGTGCCAACGAGAGGTTACCTTGAGCTTCTAAACCCTTTACAGGTGAGAGGATTTTTCCTCTGGCCGGGAGGGATTTTAAAGGGGTTTACCCTTCCCTTTATATTTATGACAAATGCATTTTCTGTATTTACCAGCTTTGTTTTCTTGCATCCTCAGTCATTTTGGGCCTTGTACATAATGTGTATAAATGGAATATTTATCATCCTCTCTGACTGTAATGTGTTTTAAGTGATGGTATATTGTCAAGCTGCATTCAGTATGGGTTAATCTGTTGATCCTCATTCGTGAGACAAGTGTATGAATTACGAGCCCAAGCAGGATCCCGCTGCTCATTGCTGCAGCTCAACTTGCACTGCCGCAGAACACTATTTGCGTGTGTGCACAAGGCTTGTGTTGCGAAAACCTTGCCCCCTGTAAATACACTCAAAGTCAACCTCTGATCCAGCTCTTGTCAAATGCAGCCAGTTAACATCACAGTGACCACGGGTGTAAAGCTGTGGCCTCCTCCTTTGGAGGATCTACTGTTGCCCAAGTTCTAAGTCAAGCTGAGGCAGTGTTGGGGTGATGATGTGCTAATTTATGAGCTCCTTGATGCCTGCACAGTGTTTGTCATGGCTTTGCCACACATACTCTTGTTCTGTTCTTGATCTTAATTTGTTCTGTGGCATGACATAGTTCATGGTGTTACTTGTCACATGCTGAACACTCTTCCCATCACTGGTCCATCCGTCGTGGACTTATATGTGGATGCCTTGCCCGGATGGTAACAGCTGCAATGAGCAAGCATTCTTACAATTACCTGTGCTCCTACCTGATGCTGCATTTTTGAAAGGCCCAACTTTATGGAGCCAGGTGTAGACAGTGAGGGGTGCAGAACACCAGCACAGAGACAGGCAAACTCTTTGTGCTGACCATGCCCTTAGCTTCTTGCAGAGCGGCCTGCTGTTTATGTACTAAAAATGGAGTAGGCCTCAACTGTGTGCCACTGGATACTTTCCATCTTGTGCAAATGTACGAGTCCCCAGTTTGCACAATGGCATGGAACAGGGGCTGAGTCACATCAGACCCTGACTCAGGAAGAAAGTTCCCGAAATAGGTAGCACTATATTAGTTATCTGCTGGTACCTGGTCAAAGGGGGCTTTTTTGCTTGCTTTATTATCCTCTTGTCTGTTTGTTGTGCTGTTAAGATGTGTTAATTAATTAATGACAGTTAAGGACCATCTTGTTCTCTGTTTGTACAGGTCCTAGCGCAATGGGATCCTGCTCTGTGACTGGGACTGTGAGGCAGTACTGCAATACAAATAATCACATGCTGATCTCCAGAAATATTTTTATAGCGTGGCCATCCCCACTAGCTTAAGAGATTAGTCACGGTAAATGGAAGTATGTGAACCTGACATCTGCAGTTTAACTCAGTCCCCTTGTCTCCTGCACTGAGTGTTCTTTCTGCTCAATACACACTCAATGGTAGGCATGCCCACAGAATAGGGTTATGAAGATGGGTCTCTGGGAGGCTTTGACTTCCTCTACCATGGGATGCTATTGCAGGAAGGAGGTTTGCTGGGAAGAGATGGGGTCCGTCTGACCAAGAAGGAGAAGAACATCTTCATGCACTGACTCACCAACCTTAGGAGAAGAGCTTAAAACTAAGTTCAGAGGGGGCAGGTGAAAAAAGCCACCAGGTAAAAAAAGGTGGCCTTAATAGAGAACTAGCTGTGTGCGGAGAAGTAAATGTGGAAAATTTCAGTAGAATTATAGGAGAAACAAGAGGGAAATCCATGGGGGCATCTGCTTAACATCTTAGATGTCTGTACACACAAGCAAGGAGTAATAATAATGGGGAATAAACAGTAAGAACTGGGAGTTTTAGTACATGAATCTTAACTGAGCTTAACTGCATCACAGATACTTGATGGGATAAATCTCATGACTGGACTATTGGTATAGAGGGCTATAGCTTGTTGAGGAAGGACAGGCAGGAAAAAAAAGAGAGGACATATTGCATTGTAAACCTGTTCTGAGGTCCAGAAGGAGGTGAGAAGCAGACCAGTTGAAAGTCTCTGAGTAAAGATAAAAGAGGGAATAAACAGGGGTGAGGTCCTGGTAGGGGGTCTATTACAGACCACCAAATCAGGAAGAGGAGGGAGACGAGGCATTTCTAGAATGAACAACAGCAATATGCAAAACACAAATCCTGATCGTAATGGGGGACTTTACCTACCCAGACATCTGCTGAAAAAGGAATATGGTAAAACTCAAAATTACCCAATAAGTTCCTGGAATGTACTGGGGACAATGCTTTGTTTCAGAAAATGGAGGAAGTAAGCGGGGGGACAGCCATTTTAGACTTGATTCTGACCAGCAGGGAGGAGCTGGTGGTGAATGTGAAGGTGGAAGGTGATTTGGGTGAAAGGGATCATGAAGGATAGATTTCATGATTCTAAGGAAAGGAAGGAGTGAGAATGACAGGAGAAGGACTGCCAAAAGCAGACTTTAACATCCTCAGAGAATTGGTAGGTAGCGACCCATGGGGAAAAAGTCTAAGGCATAAAGGAGTTCAGGAAAGCTGGCAGTTTAACCTCCAGGAGACAATATTAAAGGCACAACTGCCAATGCAAAGGAAAGACAGGAAGAATAGTAAGAGGCCAATGGCTCCATCAGAAGTTTTGTAATGACCTGAAAATCAAAAAGAAATCCTACAAAATGGGAAAACATGGATGAATTACTAAGGAGGAGTACAAAAGAATAGCATGTCCATGTAAGGGCAAAATCAGAAAGGGTAAGGCACCAAATCACTTATACATAGCAAAGGACACATGTCATTGGAATTCTTTTTCCATATGGTTTACTGCAAAGAGTGTCATCACTCTGAATGCTTTGAAGGCAACATAATCTCCAAAATCAAGTGTGGCCTCTACATATGGCCATACATATGACACCACACTGTATTAAACACAACAAAAAATAATTTAGTTAATTTGTTTGGCGGGACATGGAAATGAAGAATAAATTTCAATTCATTGTAAAACAATATAAAATCAATATTTGTAATACAGTCCAATAAGATTTCATCAAGCTTTTTAATCAACCGAATTAAAAAGCAAAGGAAACCAACCACCCACACTCAAGTGTCACTGTGCATTCCAACCAACCAACCACACTCAAGTATCACTGTGCATTCTCCAAGGCAGTTTCTTCTCTTTCTTTGTTCGGTGCTTTTATTTTCTATCCATTCAACCAGGAGCAGATTTTCCAATAAAACCAATATTGGAAAGTGTGGCAAACTGAGAGAGGGACAGAACCAAAATTCAAAATGATTTAGAGCGAATGAGAAATTCTACACTGGAACAAATTTAGCCACCTATTGGACTGCGTACATGGATGGGCCCAGATATTGAAATGTATTTAGGTTCCTCACATCTATTGATTTCAGTGCAAGTTAGGAGCCTAAATACCTTTGAGGATCTTGTCCATGTCATCACAGCACCTACCTGGTCAGCAGCAGTTTATGTGCTATGTCACAGTCACAGTGATGTCATAATAGTGCTTGCATAATCTTAACTGGCTATCCTGGACAGGACAGCCTGAGAGGCCTGCTGCCTATCAGTACTGGAGCTCTTTGGAGAAAGGACTGGAGGAAGTGTTGAGGAAAGATTAAAACATGAATAAATTTGTGAGTGATCAGGAGGTAACCGACAGAGGTAAGGGTCAGCATTGTATTCTCTATATCCATTCTATATTCACACACACATTTAGAGAGCATAGGCATACAGATGAGCTGTAATGTTCTCCATTTGTATGAGCAGAACTTCAGCTGCTGTAAACCAGTGTCCCTCTGTTGACTTCCTTGTAGCTGTGTTGATTTACACCAGTTGAGGAGTTGGCCTACAGCCTCTGGACCTGGAAACTTTCCTGAGAATCTGAGTTTCTAGGGAATGTTATGGGGGATGTCTTCCTTCTTTTCTCCCAGTTGTTTTATGTTTGTTATGGGTCCTCATTTTGTGTCTTCTGCATCCATGGAGCCAACTCCATCAGAGAGAGGGGAAATTAGAACAAAAAATGCAGAAGGACTTCTCCTCTAGCTGTCTAAATGAAGCTCTGCTACTATCTTAAATGCAAGAGAAGAAAGCATGGGGGTCACATTTCTTAGCAACACTAGTGCTCCTCATCCCACACAGATGGGCAGTGTAGGTTACAGTTATGATTCCGTTTGCATCTGGGTGTTACAACTGAAGGATGCAATTTGCATAACGGATGGGCAATCACCTAACCTCAAGTAGTCTTTCCTGGGAAGGGGAAATCTTGTTAATTCCTCCCTCATGCTTGGAATGCTGTTACAATGGAGATAGATAAATACGGCATTTCAGATTTCTTGTGAAATATTAAGTCTCCTGGAGAATTTCTGCCCAGAGCGAAGAGATACATGGGAGATCAAATCCTGTTTTTTTTCATACACCAGCTATTTCATTGTTTCCTTGAGTTTAAGGCCAGAAGGGACCATTAGATCATCTAGTCTGACTTCCTGTATTTCACAGGCCACTAAATTTCACCGAGCAACCCTACCCTGAACCCCAAAACTTGTCTTGGACGAAAACATTTCAGTCTTTAGGAGACAAAACTGTTGTGTGCCATCGGCAGAGGACAGGAGAGACTGAGGTTCCACAAATGCCTGAGGCCCTTGCAATGGTCAAGAATTGATTAGGTCAGATATACTCAGATTATCCTAGCAGGTGATCAGTGCCCCATCCTCCCACTCAAAGGTCCCTGCCAATCCGACCAGGGGGAAATTCCTTCCCACCCACAACTCTGGAGATCAGTTGGACCCTGAGCATGTGAACAGGACAGCTAAGGAAACAGATTCTCTGAACCATCTTAGAGCGCTGGTCCACCCTACCAGGTGTCCCATCTCCTGCTATGGTCAATCCCTGATGCTTCAGATGAAGGTTGGAGGGACTCACCCCACCCCACCCCACTCACAGCGTACACCTCACCAATTGTGCATGGGGGAGGGGGGCGGGGGAATTCCTTTATGACCTCTACAGGCAACTGTACAGGGGGGAGGGATAGCTCAGTGGTTTGAACATTGGCCTGCTAAACCCAGGGTTGTGAGTTCAATCCTTGAGGGGGCCATTTAGGGATCTGGGGCAAAAGTTGGGGATTGGTCCTGCTTTGAGCAAGGGGTCGGACTAGATGACCTCCTGAGGTCCCTTCCAACCCTGATATTCTATGAACTGGATGAACTCCATTCCATGAGTCTTCTCTGCAAGTATTTAAACTACCATAAAAGAAGATTGAAGGCTTTCTTCAAAACAAGGGGCCTAAAGTTAGGCTTCTAAATTCATACTGAGCTCTCCAACAGTGGCCTGATTTTCAAGAGATACCGAGCCCCAAAAGTTCCCAGCATAGCCAATAGGTACATCTGGGTGCTCAGGATTTTTGAAAATGGGGCCCTGACTAAGCAAAACTCTTAAGCATGTGCTTAACTTTAGCTCTATTTCTTGGCTTAGAGTTAAATTATTACTCTGTATGCTATCAAAACTCATCAATTGACAGTAAAGAGGGAAAGGAAGATTATTTTATGGGGGGATCTACTTGAAAGGAGCAAATTTGCTTCATTATGATTTCCCCCCAAGCACACTGGGTAGTTCAGCAAACAAACCTGGTCATGAGGAGGAAGGAAGAGGATTTCCACGATTCCCAGGTCTACTTCTCACAGTGTTGGGGCTCCTGCAGAATCTTGACTGGATAGTGAATTAAAGAGGCCAGCACCAATTTCTGCTATCCTTTTATTTCATTTCAGGTGTTTATAATGAGGTTGTCTCCCTCCTGGCACATATGGATGACCAAGATAAGGGCAAAATTGCCCTCAGGATTGCCTTTATAGCCGAGACCAAGCTGGCTACCGTTCTGACAGTTCTGCTCGAGAAACTGCAAAAGCATGAGGTAGGGCAGTTTCATGAAATTACATCCGCTTTCCAGGTGTCCACACCAAATTCTGCCTGACTTCATGGGGGTACAGGGGACTGCACGGGGATAATTCAGTGTAGAACTTGGCCTGGCGCACCATCAGGAGAATCAGTATTCGCCCTTCTGTCCTCAGGCGTAAACTCATCATGCAAAATGCTGTTCTTACAGATCAGGATGATATAATGCTCTATAAAGAGAGCATTGTCCTTTTACACACAGTGGAGTACATGGGCTGTAGACAGTAAAAGTACACCATCGGACTAGCACTAATCTCTTCTAATAATACTTTGCCCTTCTTTCGCATCTTCATCCAAAAATCTCAAAGCACTTCCCTAATACTAATGAATGAAGACTCACAGCACCCTTGTGAGAATGGGAAGCATTATCCTCATTTACGGATGACTTGTGTCACAGGGAATTAAGTAACTTGCTCAACACCACTTAGCAAGTTAGTCAAAGAATGTGAATAAAACCCAAGTGAACTGACTCCCTGCTCTAAATCCTAGCCAACACTCCTTTATTATGATGACATATTATTGAGATTATAGCATTGAAGGGACCCTTATCTATATATTTTCTACGGGGGGAATTCTGCAAGAAAAAAATAAAAATGATGCGTACAATATTTTAGAAGTTCTGCAAAATTCTGCATATTTTGTTTGTCAAAATAATACAATATAATTACACCCGTTAAAATTATTTTTGGTTATTTATTTCAAAATACCTGTCAGCAATGAATACAGACAACAAAAAGGATTCAGGAAATGTTTTTTGACAAACTGATTCCTTACTATGCATGTTAATACAGAACTCAGAGTAATAATTCATTTAAACTCAATACAGAACCATATTTCTTGCACCCCTTAGGCGCAGTGTAAAGGCTTGGTAGAGTCAGGGGTAATGGAGGAGCTGAGGGAGAGGGAAGTAAATTGCTGGGAAGGAGCCTGGGTGTGAACTTGGAGCGTTGCTGGGTATGGGTGGGAAAAGTATGGAAGAGTTTTTTTGGGAGGGGCGGGAAGGAATTGTTAGGCAGCTCCCCCCATGCAGACCCTGTCTGACCCCTAACCTCTCCCATTCAGTAAGGCACATCTGCCCCTGTCTCCATGTGTTCCTGCACCCCCGTGGGTCCTGGCACCCCCTGTCCACATGTGTCCCTCCACCCCCACTCAGAAACCCACTCCCGTGTAGATCTAATGGCTGAGCTCATTGCATCTGGGAGCGGTTGAGGACTTACTGCAGGAGTTGGGTATTTTATATTCCACATTTACAAATTCTGCCTGGAGTGGCTAGAGCAAGGGCAAGGTGCTCATTTTTATTGTTTGTTCTGAATAAATGAAACTAGAGAAGGGGGCAGTGAAGGGCGCTTCCTCTGGCTCTTTTCTCTCCAGGAAGATTAAACGATGTCAGTTGCTCGGCTGCTTCTGAAGCGCTGCTCAATGCGGTGCTTGTGGAGGGCCGGGCACGTTTTACACCAATTAAGCCACCAATTAGGGCAGGGGCTTATTAGCCACATTACTGTCTGGTTGGCAAGAAAGAGTTTTCCCAATTCTTCTCTTTTATGTTTTGTCCCCAGCAAAACAGAGTAGACATTTACTGTGTCCTGGAGAAAGTCTTACAGCAGGACACCCAGGGCCTGGAGAGAAGGCTTCTGAAGAAAATAACAACACTAGCCTCAAACCACATGAGAGAGACTCAGGTAAGTTAGTTCTCCCGAGATACCAATCAAAGGATCCAAAGCTTTAACTCATTCAAACTCTCTTTTGGGGGGATAAACTATATACTGAAATGAAAATGTATTCTTCTGTTGGAGGCCCACACCTTCCTCCAGACCAAAGCCCAGGTCCTAGACAGCACTTGTGCACATGCATAAGATGGGACAACTCACATGCTGAAAGTTACACATGTGCTGAAGTGCTTTGCAGGATCAGGACCTGAGACACATGATCTCAGACCCAGAGACAGGCCTATGGTGTCTTAAGGAGCAAGTCTTTCCCGAAGTCTACTCAGGATTTCATTATTGATACTGATTTTATGGGGAAGGCGCTCTGATACTGTCTCGATAAGTGGCAGTATAAAGCCCCAAGACAGACAGAATCTGAGCTATCTCCAAAAGAAGCAGCATTGGATTTAGAATATAGTTTGCCAGCAGGAAAACCCATGGAAAAATCCCTCTCTTGTTCCAAAGGAAGTCAGCCTCCTTTTGGGGGACAGTTTATTCCAGGAAAGCTCTCGGAATATCTTGAAGCTGCCCAGTCTGTGTCTCACTTACCGCCTCAGGGAAGGGCAGGGAAAATATCATGTGACTATGGTGACCAGTCACCCACCACAAGTAGCTAACAGTGAATAGGCTAACGAAGCAGCTTGCAAGCAACTCGAAGGCTGAAAACTCTTTAGCCAAGTGACTCAAGGAATATTTATGACGAATGACTCTACCCTCAGAAAGTTGGGTTGGTTCCTTCACAACTTGTGCACAGAAATAAGGACTTGACTCATGTAAACAACTCTGGCTAGTGCAACCGGCTTCAGTCACCTCAGTCTCTCTCTTTTGGTTTTTGTTTGTAGGAAGCAAGAAATGAACTAAAAGTGGCAGCTAGCAACACCTTAGTGACTCTGGCACGCTGCTATTTCAGCGATGTCATGGTAGAGCTGATGTATCATCTGGAGCTGCCTGAGGAGTTTATTTTCATTACGTTGGGCAACCTGTCATCCGCCTATGGTATGGTCACTTCCCTCTTTTCTTTCAAAGTGATTGTTTTTCATTTAAGGACAGGGGATTATCTCTCTACCTAAAAATGTTACCGCTAAACAGAGCTCTGTTTGAGTGTGTGTGTAGAAACACAAGATTAACTGCTGTTGCTAGTTCTGGCCTCCAGATCATGAGCGATCCAGCCGGAGGTGCAAGCTCTAACTTATGCCCCTGAGTGAAGTACCTGAAGGATGGGAATGAGTGGAAGATCAGGTCTAGTGGAGCTCTTCTCCACCCCACTTCCCATCCCGCCCCAGTGCTCTCTCCCCTTACTCTGGGAGTGAGTTGGGCATTGGGCACAGCTGTACACTTGTGGAGGATTCCCCTCTTCAGGGTGACTCCCCCACTGGCTTTCAATGGCTGCTTTAAAGCCATTCTGCTCTGCTTACGCAGCGCCAATGGCCTCGGAACCCATAGCATCCTGCCCCACAGTGTTTCTAAGTGTGTTGTAAGAAGGCAGAGAGCAGCTGATTGTCTGTCTTCCTTCTCTTCTGGCCTTTCTCTGCAGCACTTAAGTGTATCCCTTTTGTGGGAATGATCCTGAACGTCATGATCTCCATGTTGGAGTTAGTCGAGGACAGCAGGATGAGACAAGCCTTTTGTGGTGGTAAGTGCCAGCACTTCCTGTAGGTGCCCCAAATGGATCATAGAATAGAATATCAGGGTTGGAAGGGACCCCAGAAGGTCATCTAGTCCAACCCCCTGCTCGAAGCAGGACCAATTCCCAGTTAAATCGTCCCAGCCAGGATATTTAGGGGGTCTTGGTACAGATTTAAGTGACTGACCAAGTCTGCAAACAGGCCCTGAACTGTGCTCCCTTCCCTGGATTGCACCAGGTGCTGCGTTCCTTGGCTCCCTTGGCACTCAGTGAAGTTGAGAATGCTCCTTACTTTGCAGGAGGTGCTGAGCATTTGTAAGTTCAGGCCCTTTGTGACTCACACATATCGTTTAAAATAAACAGACACAAAGGCTGAAGCTGCCCCTCTGCCAGGAGGCTCCTGGGGGAGGAGGTGAAGGGAGCAGATTTCATTACTGTACATTTAAAAATCCCCTGTTTCCCACTCCTCCACCCATTCTCTCTCCTTAGTTTCTTCATCATCATCATCATCTCCTTTCACCCTCTTTCTCTGTCTTCTCTTCTTCTCCACTTCTCTCTTCCTTTGCTTTTCAGGTGATGCTCAGTAAGGGGTTAATCCTGTGTCCTTGAGGGAAATGGGAATTTTGCCATCCACTTCATAGAGAACAGGATTGGGCCCTAATTCCTCTTAGCAAGGACACTAGATACACCTACTTTTAGGGCAAAGTGCTCCCCACTACCTTCAAATCCCACTAAAGCCAATGGCAGTTAGGGGCACTGAACATCTTTCAGACAAACTGTAACTCAAGATGAAATCATACAGTGTTCGGGTTGAATAAACAACAACTGCAGAGGACGCGAGTCTTCAAATGATGGTCATTGAAAAAAGATGGAGAGATGTACAAAGAAAAAAGCCTTTTAAGAAACAAGAAATGGAATGGGGGAAAGAGAAATAGCTCCAAATTGATATGGGATTTCAGCATCTAGTCCTGATAGGAGCTGCCATGGAATTGGAGTAAACAATAGGCCTGGGTGTCTTCTCTGAGAAAGCAACTTCTCCTCATTATTACTATGTCCTTTTCACATTGCCTGTCTTCTCTCCTTCCGTGCAGTTCTGGAAAAATGCTCAAGGGCAGTGAATGGATATTTTATGAACTGGGAAAAGTGCTCATTCCCCAGAATGGGTGAATCACAATTCTGCAATCAAATTCTTCCCTTATATTGTCATGTGACCAGCAACTGGCTGACCTGTGAGGAGCTGGAGGTGAGAATTGCTGACTTTCTAAACCTTTAGCGGAAATTGTGATGTTACATTCTGTGTGTCTGGCACTCTTTGTGATGATGGCATTTAATGGTAGGTCCTTTTGGATGGAACAGAGTGTCATGTAAAACATCGAAAACCCATACGTTTATAATGTCACCACATCATGGAAATTCGGTCTGTACCTAGTGTACATGGATTCTAGTTTTGTGCACCTAATGTGCAGATGAACCCGGGATAGTGGGCTAAATTAATTCCTGGTCTAAGTCCATTCAGCCCCAGTGGAGTTACAGCAGGGATGAGTTGGCCTAGAATGCATATTAATCTGGGGAAATATTTTACCTGCTCTAGTTGTGAGGTGCATTAGAATATAATCCTGACACCAACCCTACGAGTCCTGGTTCTTTACCAGGAAATATTGGGATAGGACCGTTCCGACAGTGGAACAAGGGAAATTGCACTCATTAGAAGTAGAAAAGGTGTGCCTATTGGAAGATATTGAATGAATTCATAGAAACATAAATTCTGTGTCTCATCTATGCAGCTCAAGCAGGCCATCATCAAAGCCCTTGGTCCCATGATGGGCATCCTACTACACAAAAAGGAGCCACAAAATCCGATATTTAAGGAGATCTCATGGCTCCTTGAGCAATATAAGGAGGAAATTGATGTTTTTCACGTCACCAAGGTGAGGTACCACTCATTAAGGTAACTGTCTCTGTGTGTGCATGTGTGAACTGCAGGAGGAATTTGCTACCAGTGGGGTTTCCTGGTCTAGATAGTGACTTGTTAGATAATAAATATGCACACAAGTTCTGGCTTTATACACATGGTGACCCAGGCAACAAGATTTGTAGGTAACTGCCTCTGATGAAAAGCATCCTCTGTTTCCTGGGGAGGAGGAGAAGGAGATAAAAAAACAAAACACCTGCACAACAAAATACTCTCTCCTTGTGATTTCCCAAAACATCCTGTCAACTCTGTGTTTCTCTTTTGGATCATAAGCTCCGCAGAGCAGGGGCTACCATATGTTGTCGCTGGTCGGTACCAAGTCAACTGTCAACGGTTGAAAATTAATAACAAGGAGGCTTGAGGATCATTGCTTTCAATTCATAACTAGATAGATATAAAATCATTGCCTGTCTGTTTCATCTACCGTTCTATGCAGTGCTGTTGTAGCCATGTTGGTCCAAGATATTGGAGTGACAAGGTGGGTGTGATAATCTAATTGAAGACATTGTCTCACTCGCCTTGTCTCTCTGTTTCATCCACCCTCAGTACCACATGAGCGAGAAGTAAGGGGCCATATTCTGTCTTCAGTGGGGCTACACAGTTGTAAATGAAGTCATGAGACAGCTATAACTTCTTGGTAGTGATATTTACTCACTGTCTATGTTGGTTGAAGCTTTCTAGTACAGAGTATGTGATCACTTTGGGGGTTGAAATACTCATGATTTGGAGGGAACCAATGTATCATGGACTTGTTTGATAGCATCAGGGCACTACACAACTGTGTAAACATAGTAAAGTATTTAGATGGCATCCGAGACATTCTGGAAGCTTCAAGCAGCAACGGAGAAAAGTGTGTTAGATGCAGGAAGGAATTAGATTTTCACCATTTTTTAATCAATAACCTGGCAGAGGACATAAAATCATCATCGATAAAGTTGGCAGATGAGATAAAAATGGGGGAGTGGTAAATAATGGAGAGGACAGCTCACGGATTCAGAGTGATCTAGATCACTTAGCAAACGGGGCGCAAAGAAACAATATGCCTTTAAATATGGCTGAATGTAAATGTATGCGTCTAGGCACAAGGGATTTAGGCCAGACATACATGATGGGGGATGCTGTCCTGGGAAGCAGTGACTCTGAAAAAGATTTTGGGGGTCATGGGGCATAATCAGCTGAACATGAACTCATGCTGTGGCCAAAAAAGCTAAAGCTGGGATGCATCAAAAGGGGAATCTCAAGGAGGAGCACAGTGGTTATTTTACCTCTAAATCTGGCACTTGTCTGACGACTGTTGGAATCCTGTGTCCAGTTCTAGTGCCCACAATTCAAAAAGGGTGTTGCTAAATTGACAGAAGAGCCACAGTGAGGAAAGGATTAGAAAATATGCCTTACAGAGGGAGAATCAAGGAAGTCAATCTATTTAGTTTAATACACAGAAAGTAAAAGGGTGTGTGATGGGGTTTACCTACCCCGCATTGGTTCAGCAGGGGTTAATCATGCTTTGTGGGCCGAGGAGGTCATGCCCCCTCATCTCTGCTCGGCATGCTTCAGCTGGACCCAGGATACAAAAGAGAGCCGCTCAGCTCAGGCTGGGATGGCTGCCAAAGGGAGCAGAGGCGCATTGCAGGCTCCTGCAGAGAGACTGCCAGTGCTCCAGGATTCAGAGGCCAGCTGGACTATGGCTGCAGCTGACCCCCAGCCACCCAATGCCAGAGATGGAGGAGAGACCCCAGAATCCCTGAGACTCCCAGCTGCGGAAGAACGGGTGGGAAGCAGCCTAGGTGGACGAAGCATTGATCCACTTGAGGTAGCAGGCTTGACTCAGCATGCTTTGGAAGGATCCCCGCTGAGTTGGTGGCAGATACCCCTGCGCCCTGGGCTGGGACCCTGTGGAGTAGGTAGGACCCAGTGGAGAAGGGCTCACCACTAGGCAACACTACCCTGCCGCAAAAGGTGGTTCTATCGACTCTGGCCACTAGGCCGCATTGCCCTGCAGCCAAGGGTGGGTCTACTGACTTTGGCCACTAGGCCGCACTGCCATCCCGAGAAGGGCAGCCCAAGTGACTCAGGCCGTTGGGCCACGGTCCCTCACCCAAGGGCTGCTGCACTGATCCCGACCATTAGGCGATGCTGCCCTAGGAGCCCGGACTGCTGTGGTGGCTAGGGAGACTAGGCCAGTTGGGCCGCTCCAGATCTACTTCAATTCCTCCTCAACCTGATACCACCCTGACGGGGTGGACCTATCCTGTGACAGGGTGACTTAATTACAGTCTATAATATCTTACATGAGGGACTCCTATTATCTAATGGGCTCTTCCGTCTAGCAGAGAAAGGTGTCACTTGATCCAATGGCTAGAAACTGAAGCTAGACACTTTCAGACTGGAAATACGGCGTACATTTTTAATGGTGAGATAATTAACCATTAGAGCCATTTACCAAGGGCCGAGGCGGATTCTGACGATTTTTCAATCAGGATTGGTATGTTTTTCTAAAAGCTCTGCTCTGGGAATTATTCTGGGCAAGGTCTATGGCCTGTGTCATACCGACCGGAGGTCAGACTAGATGATGGCAAGAATCCGGTCTGGCCTTGGAATCTAGGAATCCCCTGAATCTGCTTCAGTCACTACATATGGCTCCTTTGTGTGCCCACCATCTGACTTTCGCCCTCTGTTGCAGAGTCTGAGCCAGCTCTTGGAGGTCTCTGTTGAATATAAGATCCCTCTACCGAAAGGGAAGTTTCAAGCCATCTGCAGTGCTCTGCACAACCAGGTGAGGGGTGGTTTTGCTTGGATCCCTTGAGCTTAGGCACAGCAGATCTGAAGCATATTAACACTAAAAAATCAATGGAATGATCGTGCAGAGCCTGGGGACCTCCTCATGCCTTACTGATTTCTGCAGGCTCAAGAGTAAGCAGGGAGCGGTCTCATTTTCTTAGCTACTATCCAGCTCAGTTTGTAAAGCGATTTCACCATAAGCCGATTACCAGGGGGAGTCAGAGTTGTAAAGTAAAAACTGTGGCTGTGTCTTGATTAGGTCAGCTCTGCTGCTCAAAGCACTTTAGCTTCTCTTATCGAATGTATTGGTCATTGTCTTGGAGTCTTGCTGTGCATGCAGGACCATCTCCCTGGGGTTCAGACCTCTAGTTGGACAAGCAGGAAGTGGAAGCTTAGAAATGAATTGAACATTTTTCTTTTCCCTTGCTTCTGATTCGTTTTTCTTTCCCCATTTCCCTTCTTCCCACAGATCTGTTCTCCAGCTAAGCAGCTCAGCATCGAAAACCACAAAGAGCTGTTCCATTGTGTACTTCTGCTAGGTAAGGGGAAGAGACTCTGAGTTACACAGTGGTTTCTTTGTAACTTCCTTACCTTTGTGAGGTACGGTAAGAAGAAGAGTTCTGCAGACAGTGAGGATGTGATTTCTTCCCTTGCAGCCCGTTCTTCTCCTGATGATCTGCTGGCATTTCTACACGAGCAGCTGGAGATTGAGCATGAGGCCGTTCGTGTGGCGTCTTTAGATCTCCTGAGAGCTATTGTTGGGGCTGACTGTAAGTAACACAGGAGCAACTGTGCCAGCTGCCCTCTTGGCCGACATGCTGAGGGTTGAGTTGAGGACATCCAGAGCTAAAAGCTTGAGCTACTCGAGATTGAGCTAAAGAACCAAGGCTGTGTAGGCACGGCAGGGCTGCAGCAGACTCATCACCTCTGCAACTGGGGCACAGAGGCTCCAGAACACACAGTCACCAGTGGTTTGGAGATCCCCTAAGGGACCAAATGCTGCCCTAAGTTACTCCCATATGGCCACACAGAAATCAACAGGTTCAACTAAGTGCTGAATGTAGCCCAAGATATTTGTCAAGGTCTTTTTCAACTTCAAATACAGAAGTTAACTTGGGGCTAATGCATGTTAACAATAATCAGATAAAAATAGAATAATACTCCTGACTCGAGAATCCTAAGTATTATACACTCTAGACTAGATTCTGAGTCCTGTTATGCCGGTGTAAACACAGATTAACTTCAGTCACCTCAGTCTATCAAACTCCTTTATAATATTTCCATCATGGTAGTAGGATGGCACTATTTAGAGAAATGGAATTACTTTAGATTTACACTGGTGCAACTGAGACCAGAATCTGGTCCTAAGTCTTCCCCACTGATTCTGTAGAGGAGAGAAGCTTGATACTATTCTTAACTAGGGCCCTTTGAAATCCAGGATTAATTCCAATGTGGAAAGTGAGTGTGTGTGGAACAAAGAAGCACTGTACACCTCTCCTTATCTTTCAGTGCCTGAGACAAGAGTTAAAAAGCTTCTGATTGTGAAGGCAGTGAAATCTACTCTCAGTGATCAGAATGCTACGGTAAGATTGTGTGTGGAACAGTGAACTATTTCAACTTTTTCAGTGTTATGGGATGAATGGATATCTGGGTGGAGCTTTCATTCCGATCCAGATGAGAGACTGCAGAATAGAGAAGGCATGTCATTCTCCTGCCGGTGTTAAATGTATCCATGTTTCTAATCCAAGGAGACAAAATCAAAAGCATAAGGACTCTCCTATCATATCCTAGCTCCTATTTCAGGCAGAAGGGCTAACAAGAAGTGCTGTGTGTAATCTCTACCCTTGCAGGTGAGGAAGGCAGCTCTTCATTTCATCAGGACACTGCTCAGTTCAGGAAGTGTGGAGAATTGTGCAGCATGGGATCTGGTAGCACATGTTTTCAGCGAGTTCAGTGTGTCCACCAGCAAACTGGTAAGGAGAGTTCTTAACACTTAGGACTCGGTCCTACCATTCTTGCATGCTGATTGCTCCCCTTGACTTCAGTGGGAGTTTTGACTCCAGGACAGCTGGACTGAATGAATAGAGCCAGAATCGGATCCGTTATATTGGTGTAAAGTCAAGGTAACTCCACTGACTTGAGTGGTGTTACTCTGGATTTATACGAGTGTAACAGAGACCAGAATCTCACACTAGGTATTTCCATCTAACAGAGTTATCTATGCTGCTCCAACCTCTGATGAGTCATTGAACATTCAGAAAACACCATTTTTCAGTGAAATGTTCCTGTACAAGGAAGCACATCTTTTTGTTTTAAATAGACTCTCCAAAAAACAGAACGATGCCCCGTTCTGTGGCTGTCAAAGCAGACCTAAACTATCAGCAAAATACTCAGGTTATGCAGGTTGCATAAAAATATCTTCAATCCGTATTTCTATCCATGGACACAGCCCCGGGCCCCAGACACTTTGTGCTCCATGACTGAATCCGTGATATGTATGAACATAAACAGTTCAACTTGACAGTAAGTTGTTGAAGATCTTAGCTCTGCCTGGCCCCTTTTCTACAAAGTTGGAGCTTGTGGCAATAACCACACACACATATCTCTTAAAGAAGGCTGCTTTTTCTCATCAGGCCAGTTTTGGTCCCATTGATAGAATCACACTCACTACACACAGAATGACCAAGCTGGTTGGGGCATCAGAACAAAGAGATTGGATCCCCCTGGTTCTGCAAATTTATTTCCCCTGGGCAGAATCGGAATGTTTGTCCTCAGAGATCAAAAGATGAAACAGTTTTTCAAATTTTAAAAAGTTGAACACTGTGGGGGAACTCTTTTGTGTTCAGTGAATCATTCCCTTCATTTTAGGGTTTTCCTAAGCCTGGGATCTGACCCACCAGTTCGGAGTTTCTATTATTCTCTTCCCTTCAGACGTTTGTGCACTTCCAGTGCAGTATGAAAGCAGGCATAGGTCAATGCTCAAGATGGCTTGTAAGAGAAGGACACTGGTTCTATTGCCAGTGTCTTACTACGAGCGAATAAGTTCGATCTAGCTATCTCACAGCAGGGTACAACACTTCTCACCCAGGATGTTGAGGAAGAAAGCACGATCCAAACCCTGTGCATTGACATCCTGCAATGTCTGGACACCTCAGTCAATGGAATGACCCAAGTAAGTGACCTCTTGCTACTGCTTCTTGAAATAGGGACGTTCTTCCTTACGTTCCTTGTACCCCTCCACAAGGAAGCCTTCTGCACAGTCAGCATAATGGAGGATCAGCATGTCAAATTCATGTCAGGGATGATGTGACCCCTTCATCATGGAGTAAGCGGTTCACAGTAGAGAAAAGATATAAAGCAACTTAACTGGAAGGAATCATGTTGCAGAGATCGTCTCTTAATTCTTTCCACTGTCTGAGTGCAACTTCCCCTTAGATCCCCCATGAATACTTCTGAAACGTAGAGTTGGTGATCCTGGATTTGAAGAGATATTGGGGCTGGGACTGTGCCTTATATAGGTCTGTCAAGTTCTGAGTAAGCTTATGGTACTATCTAAATATCTCCATAATGCTCTAATGCTGGGAAAGAGGCTTCATCTCTGGGTGAGAGCCCAATTGCTCACTGTTAGGGGGCTTATTCCTTCACCCACTCACTTCCCTGGTCCTTCTCTCATGAACAGAGAGCAACAATACCCGAAGTCCAAAGGTGCAAACAATTCAATGTTTATTGGGGTGAACTTCCAGCAAGCATGATTCCAGTTTCTTTCCTTAGTATCCTCCTTCCCAGCTCTGACACCACAGAGCCTTACACCTGTGTCCCTGTTCCCAATCCTGCCCTTAGCCAAACATGATTCCAATTTCCTTACCCCCATTCCCTGTTCCCATTTCCCCCACCCCCCTACTTCCTGATTGACTGCAGACTATATCGTAAAACTTGACTTCTGCTTTGCTATACCTTAACCAATCATGTTCCTGAAATTTAACTAACCAATCCTAACATATTGTAAGATGATTATGTACCCAATTATATCCCACCACCTTAATTAGTTTACAGCCAGCAAAATTAATTATACAGCAGACAGGAACAAGCACAGAACCAGACAGAGATTATACAGACAAACAATAGCAAAGTGGGAACTATAATGGGGGGATGGATAGCTCAGTGGTTTGAGCATTGGCCTGCTAAACCCAGGGTTGTGAGTTCAATCCTTGAGGGGGCCATTTAGGGATCTGGGCCAAAAATTGGGGATTGGTCCTGCTTTGAGCAGGGGGTTGGACTAGATGACCTCCTGAGGTCTCTTCCAACCCCGATATTCTATGATAATGACAAGACAATACAGAAGTGAGGATTTCACATCCCAGTATTGGTAAGTGAGTTCTTGCCAGACAGGATGCTATCAAACTAAGTTTCCTTTTACATCTTCTAGGCCCTTCCCTTTCTCTGGAGGTGATAGGCACTATCAGGACAGGATTGTATTCCTAACAGCCCAATAGCACCTGATTTCAGTGTGACGAGTTTGGAATGTGAGGATGTGACTGTTCGCTTCCTAGCTTATGGCTGCCTCTGCTGCTTAGCCAAAGGCCTTAGCCTAAGAACAGGGCCTCAGACTGTCACAGTAAGAGAAGGCTCTTACACCAGCAGACAGTGATTTTGATTCTTTCTTTTATACCTCTATAACTAGCCAAGTGATAAGAATACACCTAAATTCTTAAAGTACAGGCCTTTGCAGACAGGCCTGAATATCTATATCCTAACACTCACCAAACAAGATAGTGTCTTTAAAAGACAGAGTGAGGGGGCACCAGACAGGTAGAGTGAGCTAATGGGGAGAGAGAGATGAGGTGATAGGTTAGGGAAGGGTCCGTGAGGAATCAAAGGAGAAGCTACATGGCAGGGAGGGATTCAGACAGCAGGATACTGGAGGTGGGGGAACGGAAATAGCTCCGTACTGAGCAGTCTCGCTCTTCTCTGCAGGTGTTATGGCCAAGGCTGCTGGAGTATGTGGTGCCAGCTCAGTACACAGGTACTTTGAAGCCTCTTTGCAGATGCCTGAGGGAACTGGCTGAGAAAAAGCAGCGGGAAGGAGAAGCAGCTGCTTGCCTCGACTACCGTGGACGAGGTTTATAAGAGAAACTCTTTCATTTCTTCTCTCCAGGCACTATGAAATGAACAGGTTCAGTCTGCTCCAGTTCTCTCATCTGCAATCAGGAGGCTAAAATGAATGAGGGATGGTCTTGTGATTACAACACGGCCATGGGATGGAGCTAGGAAATGTGGGTTCTGTTCCCAGCTCGCCACCAAAATTCGGATGTGACCTTGGGGAAATCACTTGATCTTTCTCTCTCAGCTTCCCCACTTGTGAAATGAAGGAGTAATTCATGCCAACCTCACAGAGGTGCTATGAGGTGGAATTCATACATGTTTGTAGAGCCTTCTGAGATGCTCAGACTGAAAGCACTATGGAAATGCAAATTATTATCAGCTGTATTCAACATTGGCGGGCATGTTGGAAATGGATAGGTGAAGAACATCAGCAGGACTCTCTTCAAAGCCTGGCATAATTAACGCTATTCTGTTTCTTTCCCTAGTGCAACTCCCTACACCCCAGGGGCTGCTGGCGCGACTCCTGGTGAGTAGACCATGAGAATAGGTTTTCTGTGGAATGGGACAGTTAACTATACACATTGGTTTTGTAGCTAGATGCTTGACTTAGGCTGAGGAATGTGTATGACTGGGTCTCTCTCTCTCTCCGGCCTCTCCTGAGACACACTGTCCTGCATCCTCCTACTAGCTAGAATGCTTTCTTCTTCAGGAAGGCACTGCAGTAGAAGCAACAACTCTCTTGGATTGTCTCCACAATGAGAGTCTCTGAACTATTCCCTCCCTCAGGAACAAACTGGTATTGTGCTGACAAAACTTAGCCTGTTCTTTCTCTCTCATTGACAGGTAGTAGCCTCATCCCCTTATGAAAGAGAAGGACACGGATGTGCTGCCTTGCAGTTACTAAAGGCCCTGCACCAAACTGTCCATGCAGCAGTGGGTGAGATGTGGGTAGTAAAGATCCCATCTCTGCTGCAGTACATTGAAGGTAAAGTGTTAGTTAGGAGGAGTGTGGTCCATGGAGAATAGAAGGGAAGCCAGAAAATGCAGCTTCGTATTGACGTGTGTTGTGCCATTCCTGTTGCAGTACGTGGGAACAGTGGGGAATTGAAATGGGGCTTCTAGGCCCACACTTTTCCTTCCTCTGGATAACTGTGAACCACTGAGGCCAATTCAAACAGGGCAGAATCAGGCCAGGAAGGTTTCAGCTGAATGGAAATGTCACAGCACTTTCCCCCACACCTTTGCTAGGTTATTTTTTGGGAAGGTCAATATGCATGAAGCTGGAGGTTAGTGAAAGATTTTGGGGTTACATATAGAGTCTGATTTTGCAAACTGACTTTTTCTGAAAATTAAACCCCACATTTACTTTCAAGGGGGATTCAATTAAAAAACCCAGAGTTTGTCTTTCTGTAAGGAAACCTGCACCATAAAAGCTAGGTTGGCCAAGTGGGTGCCCTAGGGAGAATCTAGGTATTGTGGGCCTAATAATGTCTTTCACCAATTTTACAGTGGTATGAGTCTATTGACCTCCATGGAAAAAACCCTTCAGTCAGCGCAGGCTGCGTCTACACGATGGCGTTATGCCAGCAGAGCTCCAGTGACGGAGCTGCGCCTGTCTAGTCTCTGGGGAGCAGGACAGACCCTAGGTGCAGCACAAGCCCGCTATGTTTCTCATGAACGTCGAACCCCCCCATGGACAAGCGGGTTTGATATTCCAAAAAAGATTTTAAAAAATGAGCTGTATCTTCCCTCCTTGCTGCGGCTGTACAGAGTCCCCAGCACTACACTGTGCCGCCATTAAAGAAGGCTAGGTTAGAGCTGGACACTCAGAAACAGGGCCAGATTCTCAGCTGATGTAAATCAGTATAATTCCATTGACTTCAGTGAAGCTACACCGATTTACATCCAGTTCGGATCAAGTCCAGAATCTCTGATTCTGCAGGAAAAGTTAGTATTCCTACTAAACCCAGTCTTCTGATGTGCTGAAGAGTTTTGTGAGGTGCTCAGCACCCTCAGCTCCCATTCAAGTCAAGCGGAATTGGGAGTGCTCAGCATCTCACTCCTGGTGGGTTGACGGACCCTGAATAAAAATGCCAGCAGGGTACGTAACATCTGACGAAGTGAGCTGTAGCTCACGAAAGCTTACGCTCCAATAAATTTCTTAGTCTCTAAGGTGCCACAAGTCCTCCTTTTCTTTTTGCGGATACAGGCTGAGACGGCTGCTACTCTGAAACAGGACATTTTCTGTTGGTCCAACAAAGAACGTTGGCGCAGGTCCCTGTGACGGCGCAACGACTCACCCCTGCAGCGCCTCCTGCTGGCCATCTGGGAATTAGCTCTTTCCAGCACAGAGCACCCTCTGCAGGCCCATGTCCCTCTCAGACCCCGGTGCCCTTTTTACCCAGGGTGCTGCGCCCTGGCAGTACCCCCTCAGTCTCTATGGGTCTCCCTTCTCTGGGGAACGCCCAACCCTCTAATCCCCACCTTGCCTCAGTCTGGGCCCCTGCACCTTGGGGCAGATTGCAGTGTAAGAGCCAGTCACCACAGGCAAGGGGGTTTGGGTCTGCTGCCTTTCCCTGCAACCCAGTACCCCTATGGGCCTTGGACCAGGCCCGATAGCCTGGGGAGTTGCCACCCTAGAGCTTCCCTGCTCCTCTGGCCTTTCCCAAGCCCAGCCTCATTCCCAGTACCCTTTCTGCAGGCAGGCCCTACTCCCTTCAAAACTAGAGAGAAAGACCTTCTCCTACTGGCCCACGGCCCTCTTATAAGGGCCAGCTGGGCCCTGATTACCCTGGCTACAGCTGTGGCTGCTTTCCCCGTCAGCCCAGCTCTTGTTAATCCCTTTCATAGATTCATAGATATCAAGGTCAGAAGGGACCATTATAATCATCTAGTCTGACCTCCTGTACAACACAGACCACAGAATCTCACCCACCCACTCCTGCGAAAAACCTCTCACCTCTTTCCCTCCTACAGCCCTCGCCCAGGGCTGTTTTAAGCCCCTCAGGACAGGAGCGGGGTGACTCTCCCAGAACCCAATAGGTACAGTTCCATTTCGCCTTGAAAGCCCAGGTATGTTAGAGCTTGGCAGACCAGGAGTTTTAGAAGGACTGATTGCAAAGGAGATACCTGGGATGACTCTTCTTGCGAATCTAGGTGACATTATTGTTTTGCCTCCTGCTTTATAGGAAACACAGAGAATTCCCTGGACCATGCACGGTGGGAGCACATGCTGCTTCAGGTAGAGGATGGCTTTCAGATGTATTGTCACAGTCCTCTCTTCCCCCTCCAAATATATCAGCTGGGGAAAAAATTAATGATAAATTATTCATTATAAGCAGAGCTGGTCAAACCATTTCATTTGCAACTTTTGTTCAATTAAAAATGGCCTTTTTATTTTCATGGGACATTTTCAAATTTTTCAGGGTTCTTTTTTTTTTTTTTTAAACACACACACACACACACACAAAAACCCAAAACAAAATAACCCCAACCCAAATAGAAAATGTTTAGTTTTTTGAAACTGAAGCTGTTTTTTTTTTCCAGTTGCTTTGCTGTTTGTCTCCTTCCCCCTTCCCCCCTCCCCCTCCCCCGCTTTTCAATCACAAAGTGGAAGAGGGGGATAAAAGCACGGGGATGAGGGATAAAGGGAAGGAAATGGGGAAAACAAAGAATTGAATAATGGTCATCTTTGATTTTGAAAAGCAAAATATTTTTGTGTTTTCACTTTTCATTTGTATGTTGAAAAATCAAGAAAACAAAAAAATCCCACTTGTTTTGTGAAATGGCCTTACTATTGTTCAACCAGCTCTCGTTATAAATCCCTCTGTATTACCCCTGGGAACAACACAAAACTTAACCAGAAACCCAGCATGCTAATGGTGCTAATGCATCACTGGGGGACGTCTAAAGGATTTTTTTTTTCTATTTGCCACTCAAAAGAAAACTTGCTCTGAGAAACCCAAAAAGGAAAAGAGACAAGACAAGGTTTGGTGTCTGTATCTCATGGAGAAGCCTTTGTGGTCAGAAAGAGCTCTTTACAGCCTCATGTAAATCCAGACAAGGAAGATTTTTATGGCGAGGGCTGAAAATGAAAGGAAAGGACCTAGTGACAAAGAAGCCCCAGAAGGTTTGGAGTTCCATTTGGGGTTGGATTACACTCTAGAATTTCCCATTCCAGATCCAGCCTCATTTGAAATTCTTTGGGCTCAAAAATCAACTAAGATTAGGTTCTCTTGTGAGGTTTCTGGTATTTCCTGGCTGCTGTTCAAAAGTCGGGCCTGAAACAGCAAAGTGCTGAGAGTTACTAACCTCTGGCTGACTTCAATGGGAGTTGAGGGTGTGACCCCGGGTCCTTTGGGTACCCACTGGCAGAGGCCACAGGAGTGCATAGGGTTCCCAGGATTCCCTGGATCTGATCTCTATATCATCAAAGGGTGTCATGTAAAGCCTTTCCTGGATGCCTGTGCCACACTGCATAATCCTCATAATCGTTGCACAGTGACTGGATGGATAATATCTCAGGCGTCATGGTTGTCTACTGAAACTGATGCTTTGAAGGTCTGTGCGTTGGGGCTGGTCATCAGAAGGTGATAAAGAAGTTTCTTTCAGGCAGAAGATGCTTAGCTGCTTGAATGGCTGTATGTAGACTGAGTAATTATTCACAGTGGATGCTAATCAATAGAGCAAAATTCTAATCAAGTGATTGCAAAGTCTCCAGAGGAGATTTGAGACAAGAAAAACAAAGAAACAATAGGGGGTACCCTGTTTATAAGCGGACAATGGATGCTTGGAACTATATCTGGAGGTCCAGAGGTATCCTGCACCAGGTATCCTTCACCTATTGGACAAATTGCCAACTGGCTTGTCTTATGAACGGAGGATCACATTTGGTCTGGGTGTTTCCTGCTGGGAGAGAGATTTGGGGGAGCTATCCCTTGTGAGACAGGGGACTGTTTGGTTCTTTAAGTTGAAGCTCTAGAAGTGTGTTTGGATTTTATTTTTATGTAACCATTTGTTTACATTAATTTTTCTTGCTGCTTCTCAAATCTCTGATCTTGGTGAATTAAACTCTACTTCTTTTCACTGTCAATGTATCGAAGTGTGTGAAATGGAGTGGTGATGCTGAGGTGAAACTGGTAAGGTGGTTTGTAGCAAACCTCTGAATTCTGTGAGTGTCCAGTGGAACAGGGGCTGGACATTCTGGGGATGTCCAGAGGACGAGCGGTTGGAGTGTACTGATTGCTTATCTGTGGAAGGACAGTGGATCCTGGACGGGGTGAGAAGGGTGTGCTTGTGTTTCCTGTGACTGGCAGAGTCAGGAGCTGACACTTGGCAGGTACAGAGAAGGCTTCCTCATGCTAAGGGCAGGTGGTAGTGAGGTCCCTCACAACCCTGGGTACCTCGGGAGGTGTCATAAAGGGTCCATAGCACTTCAGAGAAGGTGCCTGGTCCTTCGTAGTCCAGGGCCCTTTGTTCAAAGTTGACTAGAGCCATCGTCCATCCACTGGAAAATCACTCCTCGATGGTCAGATGTCTTGGCTCCATCTCATTCTCCAATTCACTGTCCATCTGGGTTTGGGGACTGAGAGGAATCCTCAGGCAAAGGTTCAAGAACAAGAGGCAGAGGAAGTCTGGGTTGTCAATGTTTATAGTTCTCAATAGGGAAATAATCTTCCCAGGACACCTGAATATTGGAAAGTTTACAACAGAACAAGGAAGCAAAAACCAACCAACCAAACAAAACCCCAAACCCCACAACAGCCCCCACATTCTTGCAATTAACCATCTGCTTTAACTCTGGTTTTACACGCAGTTCCTAAGAACATCTCTGGAGATGATAGACGACAGTGCCTGGAGCAGCCAGATATCCCTTGAGTTGAGCTGGCAGATGGCCGGCTATGCCAGCCCCTCCAAAGAGAAGGTTTGTTCTCTGTTAAGGTTTAGTTTCTAGTTACTTTCCCCTGAAATTCTGATTGGAGGGCTACATAAGGCTTCTCTCAAGGTTTCATTATTTGATATTTTATTCTGCGTATAAAATTTGTTTGTGCTTATTCCCTGCTCTCTTGCCCCCCTGCCCTTCCAATATTTGCTTGGACAGGCTGCTTGTCTGTCCTGCATTGTTGGTTCTCTGGCTGGGCTAGACGATGGGATGTTTCTGCAGCATGGGTGCTTGGACTTGGCTGTCTTCTTCCTTCCTGAGTGTTGCTGAGCTGGGTCTGTACTGACAGGCACGTTGTGTTCCTGATATCCCAGGGCTGGTCTCTTTCTTTCAGAGTTTCCTGTATAAGGCGCTAGGAACGTCCTTAGCAGCTTGTCAGGACCTGGTCCATGTTAAATCACAGATTCATACACTTCTGACGACAGCAGATTATATGGAAGCCCCTGAGAGACAGGTGAGGCCTCTGTCCCTCTCCCCATTTTACCAAGTAATCCCTGAATGCTCCCTGTGGGGCTCAGCTCTGAGTTGTCCTGGGACAGATGCCATTTTGCTTCCTATCCTCTTGATTGCTATTTCACTCAGCGCCCTCTCCCCATGTGTCTCAGGCCCGATTGGCACTTTACACCACTTTGGGTGAAAGGAATGGACTCGTGGGCTCTATCAGACACCTGGTTTGATCCTAACCTGTATTTCTCTTGGGTGACAGGGAGTCGTCTCCATCCTCGCAGTCTGTGCTGCGAGCCACTTGGACCTCACCTTGAAGGCACTTCAGGAGTTTGGGGCTGCAATGAGCCAGGTTAAGATTTCTGGGTTCGTCAGCTGCCTGAAGGTAAAGGAGCCAGGGGGTTCTCTCAAACTTCCTCTCCCCCTAAAGCAGGGGCAGCAGCCCCATGGTAGTGTCTGCTCCGGTCAGCTAGCATTGTCCCCCAGTGTATGCGTTCCACGTGATGCCTGCCGTTAAGCAGACAGGAGCACAATGTGGAGCTGGGGTTCTCTCAAATGATTTTTACCATCTGATGTCTCATGGCTTGAGCGCCCCTCCCATGCACAATGTGTGGGAACTACATCAGTTGCTTGCATGGAAAAGCATTGAAGGTATTTTTAGCTGTTTTTTATTCCAGGTTAGTAGCTGGAAATGAGGAGGTGTTGCAAGCAACATGTGGCTTACCAACCCGCTTTAGGTAGACCACCAGTGGTCTACGGATGACAATTAGGGAACCTCTGATTTAGAGCAGTGGTTCTCAACCTTTCCAGATTAGTGTCCCCCTTTCAGGAGTCTGATTTGTCTTGTGTCCCCCAAATTTCACCTCACTTAAAAACTAATTGCTTACAAAATCAGGCATAAAATTATAAAAGGGTCCTAGCACATTATTCCTGAAAAAAGACTGCTTATTTTCCCATTTTTGCACTAGAATTAGAAAATACATCCACTGGAATCTAAATATTGTACCTGCATTTCAGCGGGCAGTATATAGAGTAGTCTAAAGAAGCCATTGTATGAAATTTGAGTTAGTAACTTTGCAAGTGCTTTCTTTGTTGTCTGCTGTAAAACTAGGCAAATATCTAGATGAGTTGATATACCCCCTGGAAGACCCCTGCAGACCCTCAGGGGTACAGAAGTCCCCCTGGTTGAACACCACTGATCTAGAGGATAGAGCAGGAGACTAGGCCTCTGGGCTCCCATTGCTGGCTCTGCCATTTACTCACTGTGCAGCCTTAGGCAAGACATTTAGCGCCTGATCTTGTACCCACCAGTGTCAATGACTAAGCTCCCGTGTACTCCACTGCTGTCGGTTCAGCCTTTTCGGCTCTCTGGGTCAGAGTTACCCAGTGGGAATGATGGCGATGGGGCGGCGAGTTCTATGGGCTCATGGTGCTCGGGCTCCAGCAGTATTCAAGGCTCGGGGGCCCGGCTCCACCAATGTTTGATTCATTCCAAGGCCAAATGAATCAGAAGAACTTGTCTCTAGTGATGTTTCCTATTGTCTAGGATTACCACCATGGGACAAGAGGCAAGACTCGCCGCACCCTGATGCTGACATACAGCAACGTGGCTGTCCATGCTCCAAAAGAGCAGCTTCTCTCCCGAGTAGAGGCAGACATCACAAGGAACATCATTCACCATTACAGAACCAGTTGTCAGGTAAGAGCCTTTGCATGACAACTGTGAGGGGCATTACCCTGAAGTTATAGAATTGCCTCTGAGTTTATAGAGAGAGGGCTTGTATTTTCTAAAACTCTCCTTTGAGCAATAATTTGTCACATAACTGAAATTTAAAACTGTAATGGATGGAGCATGAGCTGTCACATGTTGTATCACTTTTGTTGCTCTTCTTTGTGTTTTCTCTAGTTTTTCTATAGTCTTCTGAAATTCTGTCGAGCACAGCTGCACAGTAATTCACATGGAGTCACACTCAGGCTATTCAGAATAACACTCTAACTCCCCTAATATGTATGTGTATCTAGCTCTATCTTTTGCTAGCCAAGAGAGAATGGTGCTAACTTGTATTTAGTTTCTTTGCTGTCACTCTGTTTCTTGGACTCACTACTTCCCTTCCCTCTTCTCTGTCGTCTTGTTTGTCTGTGTGCTCGTTATTTCTGTTCCCTAGGTGTCTGACTGCTGGTACTGACTCTCCTCTCAGTGCAACCTCGCCACGTCACTTTGCCATTCAATTCTGCCCTGTCTAAGTGAGAATCTCATTTAGCCTTTGTCAAAAAAGTTGATCACAGTTGAACCAAACGGATATCTTCCAGAAGTTCACAAATGCAAATATTCCATAGGATGGCCCCTGATCTTGACCTCTGCAAAACACCCTCTCTGGATATATTTCCTGCCTTTTGGAAGATTTAACAATCATGATTCCTCTCTGCTCCATATTCACCAGCCAGGCCATTTTGAGGATGTGTGTTATGTGGGACTATAGACATTGCTAATAGCTGTTTTGCATTTTGTTTTTCAGGTGCTGGGCATCGCTCTTACAAACAAGGTAAATTCTAAATAATCTGCCCTCAGCTCTTGCCTTTTCTATCCACAAGTTGCTTGTTTAAATTGCACAGAGCTTGATTTCCTTGCTACATCAAGCAGGAGTCCTGGCTGCTCTGGTGTAAGTGGCCCTGGATTTCTTTCATGAACCTGGGTTTTCTCTTCTTCTGAGGTGGGTGCAGAGCCAGGGTCCTCTGCCTTCTGGGGTCTGTGGACACCTCTCTCCTCTCCTGTGGCTAGATTTAATTCCTGACCTTTATCTTCTGGACTCTGGTTCTTCTCTCCGTTTCTCATCTACATCCTCTTGTTTCTCCTTCTGGATTATGTAGGACATGCACCTAAAATTAACCCTCATCCAGAATGTCACGGAGATTAGCTGTGCCATTTTGGAGACCAGAGACTCCCAGGAGTTCGAATTCTCTTACAAACTGGAGCTCCTTGGCTACATGCTGGTGAGTGATGAGGAACTTTGAGGACTGAAGTACAAAGGAGTTTGTTGTAATGTCATCAGACTGGGTTTCCAGGTAGATGTTGTTTTATCCATTGGCTGTGACTGTACCACTGCAGTCTCATGAGCTACCTGCACAGCACCCAGAATGCTGCTGGGTCCACTCTGAGCTTGGCAGGGATGCCGACCTATTGTGGGCTGTAAGTGGCAGGAATGGCTTGTGTCTGGGGAGTTATCTTTCTGTCCTCCATATAGCCTACAGATGGCCCTAGGGTCCATTTCTGAGGCAGAGAGCCTGCCGAGCACGGTGTCTGTTTATTACAGGTCTGGCATATGGCCCTGTTTCAGGGTGTGAGAGGAAAGCCTCTCTGCCTTTCAAATCCATTTCCCATTTTTTTTAATTTCCCTATTCGTGCATTTCAGGACTTCATTAAAAAGGAACCACTGGATTCCCTGGCATCTCCAGTTCGCTACAAGGCAATTCTTGCCATTAGACATCTGAGGTAGGCTATTTTCTGCCATATTTCCTGGCACTGTGATGTCGTCTTTGTTAGTTCATGAGTGCCAGGTTGGGAGCAGTTTGATGCCTGCCGGGTTTGGCTCACATGCTGCTCACCAGCAGAACTTTAGTTCTTGAGGGTTTGAATGTGTCCATTTGGAGGTTTGTGCTTGAAAGACACAAACTTGAAGGTTGTGGGGCATGCAGTCCAATGCAGGAGAGTTCAGATGGGGAGGGAGGTGTCTGGCTTGCTGGCAGGGGGAAGGAAGCTTGTGGGTTTCTCTAAAAAGGGGACTTGAAGCTTTAGCTTTACTTCTCAATGAGCCAATACTTAATAGAGGTGCAAAGAGGTGCTCAGCTGCAAAGTGAAGGGTTGTTTGCATTTGGGGTTTTAGATTGAGACAATCTCCAGTCATTGGACCCATTTCTTTTACTTGGAGGTGGTACTGAGTCTAATGCATGACTTTTCTCTCTCTCTCTTTCTTCTGCCAGCAAACTCAAACCATCTTTGACCTTGAAGGAAAACCGTGAGCTCCTTCATCAGTGTTTCAAAAGTTTGTTTCCCCTCCCTCCCCTGGAGAAGATGATGAAAGAGGAAGGTGAGACAGCAAAGGATGCTCTGCCTATACAGGTACGTGACAACAATTCTCCTCAGGCACCATCCACTGTATTTCTGCCCAGCAGGCACTGGGTGATGGCAGTCACACATGGCCTCCCTGGCAAGGTTATGGTTACCTTTCCCCAGCCCCCAGTCGTCCCCCCCCCACACACACACAAATTATCTGTGCTGAGCCTCACTCCTTGTCTTCTGGTTTCAGTCACTGTACGTAGAGTCCTTGGAAGCCCTTGGCAAGCTAATGAAGACTTTGCTGGAGGAAGAACCAACCGCACACTGGTTCCAGGAAATGTTTCAAGTGAGTAGACCATTGAACCATGGTGAAGATTGTTTGTTTGTTTGTTTGTTTGTTTGTTGTGTTACTGCAGGGAAGAGTCAGAGATTTAGGGGGTCAAGCTTCAGTTGTGGAGGAATTTTCCACAATGGAGTGAATTGTCGGGGGGAAAAGCACCAAATTCTTCCTGGGATAAGCAGGCATGTGCCCCGCTGAAATCCACAGAAGCTATGCCATTTTATGCCAGGGCTGGATTGGGACCAACTTCTTACAATGTAGTTGACACTACTTGGACGGGCAAGAAAATCACCACTGCAGTAGCCAAATCCAAGAGAACCAGTTGAAACTGATCACTTCTTCAAAGAGGAATTCATTCATATTGAGTTAAGCCCTGTGTATGGAAACTCATCCAGAGGAGACTTCCTGTTCCTCAGACATGAACAGAATATCTTGAAGAGCTGAGGGGTGGGGAGTTTGATGCACCTTCAGTATAAAAATGAAGTTCTAAAAGGAGCTGGGCTGGGGGGGGGGACTTCTCTGCTCTTCTTCAAATTAATAAAAAGAAACGCTCCTCTCTGTCATTTGGCCACTCAATGTGGGAGAAGTTGCCCAGGAAACAGAACACAGCAGCAGACATCAAACAGCATGCAATGTGGTAGACAGCTCCCATCAGACAGTCTACAGGAGACATCACGTACACAGGCCCAGGTTCATCTCTCATGTAACTCCTTTGTCTTCAATCACTCAGAGGTGAATCTGGTCCCTGGCACTTCCATTAGACATGTAATTCCTTCGCTCCATGGAGGTCGGGTGCTTTGGAGAGGGATTTTAGTGACAATTAAACCTGTTTAAGAGGAACTTTTGGGAGGGATTTTCTGGTACTAACTCTGTCCATTCCCCTGCTCTGCCAACAGCTACTAGAGACATGGCTCCATTCAGAGAAGGAGTGGGAGAGAGAAAGGGCCTTGCAGGCCACCATCCAGCTGCTGACTGCCTATCAAGAGACAGTTCATAGCACAGTGAGTATAGCCTTCCTCTTCCTTGAGCTGACTTCCCAGCTTATATCGGATCTGACACTCAACGCAAATGCATGAAAAAAGCTTCCAGGGCAGCAGCTGGGATCTCAAAGTGACTAAGATCCCTCTGCTTCCATAAGAGAGAGGTTTACACAACAATGCTGTGACCACACTCCGGGCAGACTGCAAGAAGTAGAGGGCAGACGATCCCCCAAACTGATGGCTTATTCTAGAATTACATGCACCAAGTGAACAGCAAAAGAGCTTCCACCCTAGTTAACAAAATGCCAAACACGGTCCCCTTTTGGCATTCCAGACCTAGGCTCCCATCTAAACAGCCCAGTCTAATATAGTGAGGGGTTACTGAAAACCTGATTCACCATATGTGAGGTTCACCCATCATAAAGGACCAGATGCTTATCCCCAGGTCAAGGTGAATCTCAGGTCTTTCCCAAATAGCATGCTGCCAGCCAATCCTTAATAACGAAATTGAAGATTTCTTCTTAAAAGAAAGAAGAGAGTTACAAATGGTTAAAAGATCAATCTCCGTACAAGTGACTGTCAATGTTCATAGTTCAGGATCACAACAGTGATGGAATAAACTGCTGGCTTGTACAAGTCTCTCTGGAATCATCCCAGCAGATCAGAATCCAAAGGCAGCTTAGATGTAAAGAATGTTAGTTTTTCCATGCATTTTCCAGGTTCTTTCAAATGATGATTTGGAAGCTCTCTGTCCTATGGCTTACACTTTCCCTGTTCAAAGTTTCAGCAGACTAGAGATGACAGGATGAGGCCCGAGCCTTCTCTTTTCTAGCTATTCTAGCAGGCTGACAAGCCTACCTCACAAAAATGGTTCCAGCAGGACCTTCCCCCGAGAAAGACTAGGCAATGCAGATCGCCTCCTGTACTTTGCTTTGAAGCTAATCTTCTATTTCCTGTGCATACACAGTAAACTAGTTACTCATTCGCATAAGGTGATTAGCCGTTCTTCCATTATAACACAGAGAGTTAAGCTGAAGACAATGTAGAAATTATTAGTTTCCTGCAGTATCTTACATCTTTGATTTTAAGGTTAACTGAACACTTTGCACACATAATGAAGACCTGAAAGGGAATGAGCATCGACAAGCTAATTTGGTTACATTGTGAAACTTCTAACCGCGTATAGATCAACACAGACAAATAGACTGAGCATCTATTGTTCATTTTTGAATGAGTTGAGGATTGCTAGTCTAATCCATCTCTTTGAAATTCACATGCAAGTGAACTGTCTTGATACAGTGGAAGTGCCTCTTGTTAAGTTATTATGGGTCATACACAGGTTGCCTGGTCTGCCAGTGTCACAAATGCATTCTTGGTTCTTATGCTCCCAGGGTGGTAAAGGAAAATTTCTATTTAACCAGCTAAGAACATAAAACATAAGAATGGCTAACCTGCCTCCCGCAAAAGAATGGTTCATCTGGCCCAGTATCCTGTCTTCTGACTGCATTGTGTGAAGATATGCTTCCTTTGGTTTGTTTTAAACCTGCTGCCTATTAATTTCATTGGGGGACCCCTTGGTCTTGTGTTTGGTGAAGGGCTAAATAACACTTCCTTATTGACTTTCTCTACACCAGTCATGATTTTATAGACCTCTAGCATATTCCCTCTGAGTCGTCTCTTTTCCAAGCTGAAAAGTCGCTCTTTTTTTAATCTCCCTTGGGTGAGAAGTTATCCCATAGGCCTAATTTTTGTTGCTCTTCTCCGTATTTCTTCCCATTCTAACACATCTTTTTTGAGATGAGATGACCAAAACTGCACGCAGTATTCAAGGTGTGGGGGTCCTGTAGATTCCTATCGTGGCATAATGATATTTGCTGTCTTCTTATCGATCCCTTTCCTAAGGGTTCCTAACATGTTGTTAGCTTTTTTGACTGCATGTTGAGCGGATGCTTTCAGAGAACTGTACACAATGACTCTGAGGTCTCTTTCTTGAGTGATAACAGCTAATTTAGACCCCATCCATTTCTATGTACAATTGGGATTATGTTTTCCAATGTGCATTATTACCCAGTACAGAACAGGAATCAGGGGCACAATGTTACCAGATGTGCCTGTTACTTTAGGGTAGGCTCATTGATTAGGGTTACTCTTCTTGGGGGGGGGGGGGGTGTCTGTAATTCTATTAATGTGCTGCTTATGTCACTTGTGTGTTCATATGGAGCTCTACTCCTTCCTTCTGCAAGTGCCCTCCCAATGGAGCGACCCTGCAGGACCTCGGTTCCCCAGGGCTGGGTTCCTCCAGCCCTAGAACTAGATGAGCACGCACGCACGTACGCTCACACGAGCAGAGCAAGTCTGAGCGGACCAGGTCAATCAGCCCTCTCCAGCTGATCCTCTCATATGTCCCTGTACTCAATGGGCTGGGTTAAGCAGCACTTTCAGCTGCTCCCCTCTTATGTGCCCCAAGTTTAACACATCCCTATCCCACTTCCACATTACAATTGTACTGGTAGTAACCCACTTCATGAGCAAACCCCACAGTATTTTTGGGCGCTACCGGGATCTTTAGCTGAGGTAACAGAAGGGTTGCTGCAGAGTAAATGGGGGAAGCGGAAAATACAGAGTGAAATTTGGAGAGCGAGAGAGAGGGAGAGTGAAGCAACCAGCTGAACCATAAAGGTTATTTATTGAATAATAGTGATAACTACACAAGGAGGGCTAAACAAACATAATGGTTACATTTGAAAGGTTAATACCTGAGGAAGAAAAGAAAACGGAGGGGCGAGGGGGAGGGGGGGGGAATCTCACCCACTCCATGAGGCTTGAACTGGGTGGGGTTCCCAGGTAATGGTGGTAGCTCCGGGTCCTGAGTGCTGGAGACAGGCAGAGCCCCCAGCACAATCAGTCAGGAGATGGAATCCCAGTGGAACTGATGCAGAGTTTGGGTCTATACATCAGAACCCTTACTTGGGCATAGGTAGGGGGTTTTGTAGAGAAAATACAATGGTTCAAGGGAGAACACTAGATTTGTTTATGGGTAAACTAATGGGTTTTCAAGGGTTTTCTTTAGGCTAGACAATAGGAGCTGATCACTCTTGGCTATGGGTGGTGGTTTTTTCCAGGGAGCTCACAAGGCAACTAGGCTGCTTCAGTATTTTAGGATAATAAAGATTTATTACTAGAATTGGTCTGATAATTGCTGAGCTAGGTGTGTGCAGGCATAGGTTCATTAGCATCTGGAGCAGGGATTCCCATGGTGCAATGCGTCCCTGCTTTTCTGGTCCCAGAGTTCAGTGCGGTTCTCTGTTCCTCATTCTTCATGCTAATTCCTATCCCATCTTTCATGCAGATGAGGCTAGGGGAGTTGTCTCTGTTCTTCATTCTGTATGCAAATGGAGATGTCTTAATCTTGTCACCCTTCTCAGGAGGGGTGTAGGTGTGTCTCCCAACACCCTTCATTGTTCTCTGCAAGCCTTTTCTCTGATGGGTTTTGGTTCAAACAGAGACTGGTGGGGGCGGGGGGTGTCTTTCATGAGTCAGACAGGCTAGATACTGTGCCCTGCTTCCCCAAAAACACAGAGCTGGCTGGTCTGAACAATAAGGATGGCAAGTGAAGGCTAGTCCAACTGGAGACCATTCATTCTTTGTTCTTCGTTCTTTTTTCATTAGACTCAGGGAACTTTTGATCAGTTTGGATCTCTGATTGGACTAATAGCACCATACAGCTGTGATTCGCTGGCCACGTCCCGTCAGTGGGTGGTTGACTGTATCAGCTGCCTTCTCTGTATACAAGGTGAGGAGACCATTAGCAGGTATAAGGAATTCTTCACCTTCTTTCACTGTTGTAATGTCCATTTGTCTGCCTATCTAGTTCTTTCTGTCCTGTCTGTTGTTGCTTAGATAACAGAATGGTGGGCATCTTGTAAATACCTCATTAGAAGAGAAGATTCTCATGTGTAAAGAGCCTAGCACACTTTTGGGAACTGTACAACTAATAAATGGTCTGCATACAGGTAGATAAGGGCTAAATTCCTTAGGGCTTGTCTACACAGGGACAGTAAGGAAAGTTAATCCAAATGAACTAAAGGTGTACATTTCAAATGCATGAGGTAAATGGCATTAAACACATGTGTGGATGCTCTGATTCTGAATTAAAATGGGCCTTATTAATTGTAGTGAATTCCATGAATGAAACTAACCTGAATGAAGGCCACTTTAATTCTAAATCAGTGTGTCCCCACAGGTGTTGAATGAAGTTTAACGAATGCATTTTGAAAATGAATGGGGATTAGCTTTCTTGAATATCTCCATGGAGACAAGCCCTTGGTACTAAACATTTTCATTCTCTTTACCCTGCCACTGGCTGGACTGGAGGGGTTTCCTGGAATAATTCTGTAGACAAAAAGTTCTTCCAGCAGCCCTCTGCCATGAGCATTCCGAGCGACTGGAGTAAGTAGAGGCCATTTTTCCCCTTTGTGAAAGAGTAGGATATTCTTTTCACCTAATTCTTTTCACCTAATTCTTTTCACCAGATGTTAAGGGATAGAGCTTGGTTATCGTTTAAGGCCATTTCCAATGAGGGTGACCAGACAGCAAATGTGAAACCTCGGGACAGGGGGTGGGGGTAAGAGGAGTCTATCTAAGAAAAAGACCCCAAAATGGGGACTGTCCCTATAAAATCGGGACCCCTGGTCATCCTATTTCCAAGGATTCTTAATGAGTCGTAAAAACAGTGTTGGTGATTCAGAAACAGAATAAGGGACTCCAACCTTTGAATGTACAACATAGTAATCCCAGCATTGTTTAGAAGTGACTGATGATGAGCCTGGGTTTCTTGCCAAAGTTTTTTGTCTATCCCCGTCTCTTTTACAAGGAGAGTTTGGTGGAGGGATTCACCTCTAAACTGGAACCTCTGATCTACCTGCATGAGTTGTACTTGAATAGGAGCTTAGATGTAAATAATGAGAGCTGAGAGACTACTGAAACCAGACACACACACAAAGCTGCTCCAAGCTGAATACAGTGCTTGTTCAATCCTGGATCATTCACAATAACATACCACTACTGTTAACATTCAGACATTTTAGGGTGTAATCCCGACTCCATTCAGTCAACAGGAGTTTTGCCATTGACTTCAGTGGGGCCAAGATTTTACACTATGCTGATGACAACATAGCACATGGATCCTCCCGTATGAAGATCCATGCAGTAGGGGTTCAGTTTCCTTAATCGTTACAGTACTTTTTCTCCTTTTCTCCACTCCAGGCCAGTCCATAAACCTGGGCTCAGCAGAGGAGGAGCTGAGATGTCTCCGTGAAGCACTAACAGCTCCAGACCCCGAGGCTCTGTTTCAGGCATCTTCCAAAATGGCCAGGGTAACTGACTCAAAAAGCTTGTGCGGATGTGCGAGTGACCGGGCACCGTTCATTTGACATTTGCTCTTTCATGATGCCTTTCCGTACTCGGTGCGAGCTGTGGGAGCGGGGCGTTGGCTGCTACTAACCAGCAAGATGCTTTTCATAGATGTGTGCTCTGAATGCCACGTAAAAACCAGATTCCACAGAACGTTGCACGCCCATGAAAATGCGCACGCGGATGCACACGCATGTTACCTATCCAGCAGGGCCGGCTCTTGCTTTCTCACTGATCCAGAGCAGTGAAGCACAAAAAATAATGAAATAAAAGAGCCCCCATGCCGCCCTAAGATTGGCCGGAACACCGCCCCTTGCAATCTGCCGCCCCAAGCACGAGCTTCCTCGGCGGGTGCCTGGAGCCGGCCCTGCCATCCAGCCACCCAGGAGAAAAACTGTGTTAGTGGAACATCAAGCTGAGAAACCACCCAGGATTCATTCCGTCACCTTGTGGGTTTGCCTTCGCCGATATTTGTGTGCATGCCTCTCTTGACTGACTTCTATATGCTGTAAAAAGATGCAGTGTATGTAAGAGACTACAAAGGGAAACTTACCTCCTGCCTATCCAGTACAATGTTGTGCTAACTATGCAACAGAGTTTTTGCCTCTAACCTGATATCATTAGTGTAGAAGACAAAAATGTAGTCTATAGACTAGAGAGAGAATTGTAATCCCAAATGGCGAGCTAGACAGGAGGCTAATTCACCATTTGCTGATGCAGGTATATCTTTTTTTCCATTTTTAAAAGTGCTGGAGCCAAACATCATTGCGGTCTCTCCTGTTTTTGATTTGTTCCCAGGTTGTTAGTGAGTACTTTCCCTCCGAACAGGCCACAGACTTTATTGCGGCCACATTGGGTGGTCTGCTGTCTGCTAGCCCCACCTGTGCCACGGCAGCTGGACTATGGATGAAGATCATCCTGAAGGAGTGTGGAGATGCCATGCTGGACAAGGTAAAACTGGGAACTGGAGAGCTTTTCTGCCTAAACTCTAGGCTTTTTGATCTTTGCCCTCATGTGTAAGGAAGAAAAATCTTGCTGTTTCTCCCCCTCGGACATAGAGTCGATTCCATCTCTGTTCCTACCCTAAGATAGGCAATGGCAGAATCAATAGCAGTAGACCGAGATAATCCAAGGGAAAAGGAAGATGGTTGGTTCTTTATTGGTCTAGCTTGTTGCCACAGTATTCAGCCAAGAAAGGCTTGAGAAAACAGACTCTAGGGAAAAGACAAGAAGACAGAATGACTGGCACTTGGAGGCCTCCAGGTATTAGGAGGCCTATGGCTAAGGGCTACATGGATTAAAAAGAGCACTGGGCTATTGCCAGCCTCTTGCCAGGTTTCTGAGCCTGGCCTCCAGCCCGAGCAGGAACAGCTCCACTTTTAGCCCCATCGTGCAAGCCCCACAGGCCCAGGTTGACCTGAGCTCTGAAACTCACTGCTGTGGGATTTTTTTGCTGTGTAGACCTACCCTTTAAGAAGAGAAGGAAGGAGGGAGAAAACTCTAGTGTCTTTGGGATCCACTATTTATATGCCTTATTCTGGAGCCCAGTACATCAGGGCTAGATGAAAGGAGCACTCCACAAATCTTCTAACAAGGCTGGTGAAAGGCCTCAGGACAGGGAACCCTCGCAGCAGAACTGCCATGTTTGCACAGTGTTTTGAAGATGTGAAGGGCTAGGAATGAATATGAGAGGTAGTCACCTGTTCAGAGTCCCAGGCATTTACACACTGTCTTTAAAGCACTTGCATATTTTGTGCTTGTGGTTGTTGATGAGCTCTGCATTCTTCGAGGCAAATGGTCAGATTTGGCTGCTTAAATCACACCTGTAAAATCGGACAAGCAAAGCCGCCTTTTGTGCATGTGAATTGGTTGACGTAATGCATAGCTGGGCACCACCACATTAAATTACCTGGTATGTCTATGTGTGTGTCAGTGTTAATTTTTACAGCCGTGTGTGGGCACTTTGTGTGGGCTCAAGTTACGCAGACGTATTTGAACATTTGTTTCTTGAAGTGAGGCATTTCTAAAAAAGCAGCAAATGGCTAAATAAAGGTTTTGATTCTGTAGAGTGAATGGAGAGAAAGAAAAAGGGACATTTCTTTCTGGTTTTGTTCCTTCCAGGTGCCAGATATCCTGGCTATACTATATCGCCACATGCCTACTATCCAGGAGGGCAGCTTGAGGCAGTTCCTGGTGGAGGCAGTGTCCATTCTAGCTCACCATCACCAAGAGGCAGTGATCTCCAGCCTCCTCAGCAAACGTCTGCCGATGGACAGGTATATACCGCTACCTATTGCATTCATCTTGGTAAAACATGGATCCCACAGCTTTACTAGGAGATGTAGGGCTTCATTTAAGCAGCAGACAGTTTGGGATCATTCCTAAGGGTTAATAGCCTGGCTCTTTCTGCAGGAAGGTCCAAGAACATGTTAAGGTGGGGTGCGGAGAGAAATTAAGTGTCATTCTGTTTCCATTCATGAATAGCTGCTTTGACATCCTAAAGATCTATCTTTACTGGTATAACTGGAGTGTATTGTTGGAAACATCTACCTCTCTAGACGCCTGACTTGAGCTCACTCTGGAAATGAGCAGTGGCTGTTGGTTTCCTGGTAGCATGACAGCTTCAGGTGCAAATCCCTGGCTGATTGCAAAGACTAGGGCCAATATTATCATCAGACCTCTGCTTGGTATCAGTTAGGGTGTGGCTGCTAGAGCAGAGTTGCCATCCTTGGTACTTAAAAGTGGACTGGAAGCAGATCCATCATTTCATTTCAAGATCCCTAACTGAGGTATCAGTTATCAGTGCTGGAATCTAAGACCATAAGAACAGCCATACTGGGTCAGACCAAAAGGCCATCTAGCCCAGTAGTCTGTCTTGCGACCGTGACCAGTGCCACATGCCCCAGAGGAAATGAACACAACAGGTCATTGTCAAGTGATCCATCCCCTGTTGCCCAGTCCCAGCTTCTGGCAAACAGAGGGTAGGGACGCCATTTGTGAAGGGGACCTAGGATGGCCATGAACATTCGTTCTCATAGTTGTATGTCCATCTCGTAGGAATCTGGCTTTTCTTTCATCCACTTGCCTTCCAAACCCTAGATCTTTGGGAGCCACATGCTCATGATTCCATATTGACTGGGAAGTGGAGAAAACAGGAAGTGAGGTTGGCGCTCTGTGTCCTGTCCTTCTGAAGTCTAGTATTAATGGTTAGGCTGCAGGAGGACTAGGTCACTTAACTTAGTTCTGTAACTGGAAACTCAATATTTAAACATGAGGAGCATTAAAGGAGGACAGGACTCCTAACTCTCTCATCATAGGCAAGGAGAACATTTGGTCTTTGCTAAAATATGACACATTCAGGGTGAGCCACAAAAGTGTCCAGGGCTCACCTGTAACTTCTGTTAAACTGCAGTGACACCGCTGAGCAGTGGAGATCTCTGGGGGGAGACCCCTTGCTTGCCACTCAAGTCCTACGAACCCTAATAGAGAAGATAAAGACTCCAACAAGAACAGAAGGCAGCATCACCTCAGAGACCGAAATGGACAGGCATTTGGCAGCTGCTGAACCTCTCTTAGTAAGTTACATGGCAGACACGTCTTTCAGGCTTTCCTGTGCCCTGCGATAATGCTGCTGATGGAAAGCTGGAAGTGTGGTATAATATTGCTGTGTGGGCACTTCTCCTCTGATGGACTGTTTCCCTGAGTCCAGCTCTGCTGCCTGTGGAACAAATACGGCAGCTTTAGATACGTTACTGATTTACTTAATGCTATCTGGCCATTAGAAAGTCTTTGGAGCAGGTTTCTTTGCAAATCTTCCTTTGGACTCACAGCATGCCTTGGGAGGTCATACACATTTGTACAGATGTGCGAAAGTGAGCCACGAGTTAAGCAAGTTGCTCGCTGTCATTCAAGTTACTGGCAGAAGGGAGAATTTCGTACAGCAGATATCAGACGGGGAGAGAGGGTGTGATGGTGTTGAGAAGAGATCTCCTTTTTTACCATGCTCTCCTTTCAGGCAACATGTGCCATCTTTGAGGTGGTGTCAGCCCTACAGTCGAGCAAAGCTGTGCGGGAACTGCTCCCAGAGTTGTTTCCTCTTCTCCTGCAGCAGGTCAGCCAAACCCTCGGACAAAAGCTGCCTTTGCCAACGAGAAGCAGCCCGAGAGAAATCCGAAAAGGGCTACAACTTACTGAGGGCAACCCTTGCCGGTAATTAGAAGGAAGGGAGAGAAACCAAGAGAATTCCAGTAGAGTTGTGTGACGCTCCCGAGGAGTTCCCAGGGTTACGAGGCACCTTACCACCACGTGCCCTTTGAGTGAGGAAGTCTTGTCTGTGCCTGCTGTGGGTCAGTTCCCTGAAACGACCAGGCTCTGGCAAAACGAACCCTGCCACCCAGGCCTCCTCAGACCTCAGTCTCTTTGTACAGGTTAATGACAGGCACACACCCACCCCCGAGTCCTCTGACCATTCCGTATGGTGTCCAGCCCTTTATCCACTGAACTCCCACAGAATTGTCAGGCCTGCTGTTCCCAATGGAACAGTACACACCCGTTTATTACTTCTACTTTAGACTCTGTACTCGATACTTAGACTCTGTACTGCAAAACACACAGCACTTAGATATATTTCTAGTGAAAACAAGAAGGGAGATTATCAAAGAACAGAGATTCCAGTGACCGTCAGTAAGAATGCAAGCAAAAAATGGTTACATTTCAAATGAAATCATAACCTGCTCCTAGAAACTAAACTTAACCAACAGGTTAACCTCCTGTCTAAAGACGTTTCTCACGCAAAGTTCTCAACCAAGCCTGATCGCGACCCCTCTTTCATGAAGCAAACTCGCGGTCCATCTACTTCCTAAGTGAAAGATGTCCCCCAAATAGACTAGAGCAAACCTTTGATGTGTACCCCAAAATTGGGTCCCCACCCCCTGTCTACTTCCTGCTACTTTTCTTTCTTTAAAGTTCTCACAGTCCTTCTCAACTGAATGTACATTAAGCATGTAGGGTTCACATGTAAACAAACAGATGGATAAACATTTCTTGCCTGAAAGAAAACCATTTTGTCACCTTTCCTGGTGACTAGTCCCGAGACACAGATCCTAAGAATGTAATTTTCAATGCATATCCATGACTCTTTACACAGCATCTGTACATGCGTTTCACAATGATATTGGTGACATGGGCTTTTATTTGAGACTCATGGGGCAATCTTTTAGTGAACTAGAATGTACGTACCTGGTCCCTCGGCACCCACTCTGTGCCCCTCGCCAGTTAACACTAAGATTCCTGAGTCCTCAGTTGACTTCAGCTCTGGTAGCACATTAATGTACATTTCCCACCAATCTCACAACATGATTAGTTTCTCTTCTTGTTGTGTTTCTTTATTCCATGCCAACAAGGTGCTCAAATTACAGACTTCATGGTTTTATAATGTCTCTGAATTTTCCTAGGAAACCAGGATCTCAGCTCTCTTCACAGATGGGCAGCAGGTATCAAATAAACATAAGGAAGTACTACTTCACACAACACACGGTCAACCTGTGGAACTCATTGCCAAGGGATGTTGTGAAGGCCAAAAGTATAACTGGGCTTTTTAAAAAAAAAGAATTAGATAAGTTCATGGAGAACAGGTCCATCAATGGCTATTCGGCAAGATGGTCAGGGATGCAACCCCAAGCTCTGGGTGTCCCAAGGCCTCTGACTGCCAGAAACTGAGACTGGACAACAGGGATTGGATCATTTCATGATTGCCCTGTTCTGTTCATTCCTGCTGAAGAAGCTGGCATTGACCACTGTTGGAAGAGAGTGTACTGGACTAGATGGACCATTGGACTGGCCCAGTAAGGCTGATCTTAGGTAGTGGCCATAGTGGGTCAGGTTTTCAAGATGGGTGCCTCAGTTTTGTCCACAAAACTTGAATTTGTTCAGATGGATGGGTACCTAGCTATGTGATTGCTGGCGCTGCAGACACGAGTATATATTCTGCTCATGCTGTTGGCCCATGTGCAGGCCCATTTTAGGTACCTATATGTGACGGGGTGGTAGGCTGTGCCCCGGCCTCTTCCATGGACACAGACTGCTCCGAGTCCCTCCAAAGTGTTCTAGGGATGCCTGCTCCTGAGATCCTGGTGGTAAGGGCTCTGATGACTGTTTGACCCCAACGGATGATCTTAAGTCACCTTTACGCTTGACCTTTGTTTTCTTTCTCCTCCCTCTTGTCTATACTTTCGTGTCTAGGTTTCTCCAGACCCTTTACATATATTTCCTCTTTACCTGGCCCTTCAGGTTTTATTTCCACCCCCCTTTGGCCTCCATACCTGCCTTGGTGTCCCTGTTAGAAAGGGATTCCAGTCCATGCCCAGTAGAAGGCAGTGGGGCAATCCATCCACTACCGCTACATGTTTCTGCCTAAACTTCCCCTTAATATTCAGGGTCCTTAAAATTGGGCAGAATTTATCGTCCCCATGGACACTGGGCAGAATTTCTTGTCCCCATGGACCTGGTATTCAGTTTTGATCCTACCTCTGGGAAGTATCCAGTGGGGTTTCACTAACTCCTGCCTGATTAGCAAACAGGATGAAGCTGTGTCCATTAGTCCATTTGGTGGCTCCTCCCTACCCAGACCGATACGGTAGGTACTTTCTTTTTTCTTTCCTGCCTGGGAGTCTTGTCCCAACCACAAAACTGGGCAAACCACAGTCCATTTTAGGACAGTCTCTTTTTAGATGTCCTTCACGTCCATGTCGGAAGCACACTGTAGGCCAAGCTCCCACTACAGTTCCTTGAGGCTCCTCCCTCTTCTTCTTGCTGCCCTTCCCAGCTGTAGGCACTCTGGTCCTTCTCAGATCTAGTCCCTTAAACCACTGACTCACTCTGGGAATGTCCGCCTCTGTAAATTCCTCTCACTTTAACTGTGGGGTCCAGATGAACTGGCTGGCGCCACAGAACCCATCCTCGGATATGCTCAGGGAGACTCTGAAGAAACTTCCAGAATCATGCAGTCCATGATCTCCCCCACAGTCTGAGTATCTGGCCTTACCAATGAGTGGCGCAATCTTTTAATTCCTGTCCAAATGCACAGAGGCATAATCCCTCAATCCATCTTTCAACTCTACATTTCTGGCAGTACTTTTCTGTGGACAGGCCCCACCTCGTCCAGCATGGCTGCCTTAATCATGTCATAATCTCTTGCCTGCTCATCACTAAAAGCCCTGTATGTGCTTCCCCAGTTAAATAGGGTGTCAGTTGAAGGGCCCACATTGTTCTGTCCCTAGGAGGTCTCACTGCTGCTCCTTGAAGAGTAACCAAAAACACATCGGGGTTGTTCGCAGGTCCCATTTTACAGTCTGATCTCCTGTGCCTGGTTTCCATTTCCTGTCACAGGACTCACCAAACTTTGGAGGAGTTGTTGCCAGACCTGGGCTTGCTCCCGTATAAATTCCTGACGGCTCTTTTGCTGTTAAACCTACCAGGCAAGGAAAGGCTGTTTTTCTGCCTGGTGGGATTGTTGGAAGGTCTGTCGGGTCTTCTACACCAGTGGTCTCCAAACTGGGGTGCGCGGGATGATCCCGGGGGGAGCGTGGCATTAGTAGCGCCGCCGGACAGCACTCTGCCATTTTTTTCCTTCGGCGGCAGCTCTGCACGTCCAAGGCTGGTGCTCCCCTTTGGCGGCCCGCCTGCGGCAGGTCTTCCATCGGTGGCGGGTCTGCGGCAGGTCACCCTGGGGGTGCGTGAGCCAAAATGTTTGGAGACCACTGATCTACACCAGAAGTTCTCAGCCGGGCCGGTTTTAGCGGGTCTGCCAAGCAAGGTTGGCTTTAGACTAGCTGGGGCTCCGGGCAGAAAGCTGAAGCTTTGAGCCCAGCCGGGCTGGAGCCCTGAGGCCCAGCACCTGCACTAAAGCCCCGAGCCCCTGCACCCTGTGGGGTTAAAATCCGGAGCCAGGAGCCCCAAACTCTGATGCCTGGCAGGGCAGAGGCCTGGAACTGGGCCATGGAGTATTTCTAGCATGTTGAGGGTGGGGGGAGGCTCAGAAACAGAAAGGTTGAGAACCCCTGTTCCACACTTCTCTTTGCTGCTTCATCACTTGTTTCAGTGTTCCCTCCATCACCGGACTGCCAAACCTCTACACCGGCTTCTCCAGCAGGCTCTCCATTTGCATAGATAACAGGGAAATCCCTGATGAGCCCCCAGCTGTGACAGAGAGGGGTGTTGCACCCCCACATCTTCCACAAACACAGACTGTGTTGAGACTTTTTTCCTTCTAAGCACCAACATATAGTCTATTTAATCCCCCTACCAATACATAGCACCTTTATATTGTATCTCAACTTTCTAAACTCTTCTCCAAAAGTCGGGTGGGGGGTAAGGTGTTTCCACTCAGAGACCTCACTTTGTCAGGCTCTCCTAGCTTTTTGTCTTTCTGTTTCTCTTAGGGTGACCAGACAGCAAGTGTGAAAAATCAGGACGGGGGTAGGGCTGTGGGGTGGGGGGGAGGGAATAGGCACCTGTATAAGATAAAGCCCCAAATATCAGGACATCTGGTCACCCAAGTTTCTTTCTCTGTCTGTTCCCCTCAAAGGGCTCCTGCCCATGTCCTTTTACACAGTTTCCCTGTTAATGGAATGATTGGTTCCTTGACTCACTAGCCCCAATCTGACCTTGTAATCAGGTACACCTCTCTCCAATTAGGCCTTCTGTGAGGAACGGAATTGGTAGGAATAGTGACCAGAGTGCTGACTCAAGTGCAAACCCTCAGCACTCTGTCACCTCATATCTGGAGATATGACCCCAGAATGTCCATTAGTGATCACCACACTCGATGCCCCCTGTTTCTGGGTCCTGATCATGTACCTTTTCCATATCACTTTACTCTGCTAGTGCCCATAGTCCTTGCAGAAAGAGAAAAAGGACTGCAAAATTTTGTCCCTAGCAAAACTAGTCCTATGAGATGTATGAGACTGAAACTTACCTCCCAGCATCAAGTCCTTCCATGGACACTGGTGTCCAGGACATTGCCAATGGATGAACTGCCGATTGAACAGCAGACCTGAGAAGTAGCCGGGGCTTCCTGACTCTCTGTTCAAGCTGCACCTTCCTCCTGATTGCTGCAGTTGTGTGCCTCTCTTTCCCCAGGCTTTCTATCAAAGCATTCGAGTCTGTGCTTTTCAAGGGTGGGAATGAGAGACTGGTGAGAGCGCTCAGGAAGCAGAGAACTTGGATTCTTCTGGAAAACCCCAAGACTCACCATGAGGGAGTGTGTCTGCTGGTGAGGTAAGAGATCTAGGAGGCATCATTTTATCCTTGGGAATCAGTAGCCAATAGAGTGGCTGAGAGGGAACCTCCCGTTTATAGCTTTGTGGGGGGGTGGGGTGTCCTGGGTGGAAACACACAGCTCCCACTCCTAGATATCAGAGCTGTCTGCTCAGAGCAGCTGAGTTTTTTTGAAGTGTGCAATCTAGCCCATGAGCGGTTTCTTTTGTCTTCTAGTCTTCTGCTAAGATCTGGACTCATAACACCTGAGATCATACAGAGCCTCCTCCCCTGGGTGAATTCCCCCACAGAAAACCACCGAGTCACCAGCACAGCTTTCCTTGCCCAGGTAAGACACAGGGCTCTGAAGAGTAGTTTCACCATTAGACTGTTGTCTGCCTTTCTTTCGGGAGTTGTACAGTTCTCTTCATAGGAGTAATTGTCATTTTAGACAGTAGAATAGGTCCTCCTTTATATGGAAACCTCACCAGGAACTTCACGATACCTTTCTGAGTCCTTCTCTCTCTGTGGTTTTTATTGCCGTCATTGCCTATACTAGCTACACAACCACAGGTGCTGGCTGAGAGAGATACGGACAGAGTTTGGATGACTGGATCTCTTCTGCCAAGTCCTAGTGCTGATCCTAACCAACAGCTCCTGATTTTGGTTTCGCTCAGCAGATCTTCTGAATGAACCTAGTGTCCTAATACTACCAACCAAGCAACCTACAACTACATTAATGTCTATCTTAGGTTCTCATTACTCTAGTATCTGAGTACCTCCAAACTCTTTAATGTCTGTATCCCCACCACACTCCTGCGAGGTAGGGAAGGACTATATTTCCTATTGTACAGGCAGGGAACTGATGCACAGAAGGGCTAATTGACTTGCCCAAGGTCACACAGGAAGTCTTTGAGGGAGCAGGAAATGGAACCTGGGTCTCCTAAGTCCTAGGCTAGTGTGATACCTGCCGCAGCATCCTCCCTTTCCACAGGCTTCCTCCAACATCTGCATCATATTTCCCACTTATGCTAAGCAAGTGGCTCATCCGCTTAGATGGCTTCGGGGCTCATCCGCTTCTAAGAAAAACAACCTCTCTGTGCCTGTGATGGGCTGTACCTGAGCTTTGAGGCTCCTTACAAGAGGCCCCGTGGTCCTACTACACCCTGCCCCAGGAAAAGAGCCCCCAGTCTGGGTCTGCCTAGAGAGGCTTCATGAAAGCAGCTAATCCGAGCCCATGAGGCTCGGCTAAAAGGAGCTGAAGGGCCTTAGCAGGTCAGTTCCTGGCAGGAACTGGAGGGGCAAGAAAGGGCGCTGCTCTCTGGCCACAGAAATTCAGGGGACAGCCAGAGTTTGATTCTGGCAGCCTTTACTTAAGCTGGGTTTTCAGGAAGAGAGTCCCGAAGAACTTTAACCCTGAGGTGAGGGTGAAGCTAAAAGTGGCCGGTAGGAAGAAGCGACAATGAACTGAAATCAAGCAGTGCCTAGCTCCTGTTTATAGGATCCATGGTTTGGAACCCAGAGTTAGGGGCAGGCCCAGGTTCCCCTACCACCAACAGTGGCATAAGCCCCAAGGAGGGGACAATGCTAATGGAGAGCTTGAACAAAGGGCAGAATGTAAAGGACCCAGAGTTGGGGCTGGAGACCCAAGTGAGGGCAATGGGATTGTTCTGGACTACCCCAGAAGGGGTTCATTTGGACTTTGGGACTCAGCCAGAGGCCTGAGCCACAGAAGGCTCACTGAGGACAGCTGGCAGGGTGCACCAGGGGTGAGAAAAGGACTGTGATACCATACCCAGCCACTAAGAGGCTCTCAAGAGGTGAGTGGATCCCTATTCTAGTGCCCAAAAGGAAAGCTCCATGTTTTGTAGACCTTTCTCATTTGTGTGGAATGCTAAAGTTACAGTGTATTATGTGGCAAGTGTCAGAGGGGTAGCCATATTTGTCTGTATCCTCAAGACTGGGGCTGTAGGAGGACTCCTTGTTGTTTTTAGCGTATGACATGTCTGCTCAAATTCTATTCCCAATCTTACTGATCCTATTGGGGCTAATGGACAGGTTGATTTCCTTTCAGCTAATGAGTGATCCCATGCTCAGGGAGAAGAAGTTCCTTAAGCCAGTCTTACGCATCTTGGAAGAAAGGTCACATGATAGGAACAGCATTGTCCGGCAGATGGCTGTAAGAGGCCTGGGAAATTTAGTCTATGGGGCACCTGAGAAGGTAAGAGAGAATACTGACTAGAATGCAGCATAACGAGAGAAACCAAGGGAAATAGTTCTTCGGAGTTTACAGAGGCTGCACACAATGCACTAGGCCAAATTCTGCTCTCTCACATACCCGAGTAACCTCTTTGCAGTCAATACAGGGCAAGCTAGATCCTTTGCTAAGCTGGGCATAAGCAAACAATCTGTGCACTTTAATATGACCATGTGTAAATGTCTCCATCTAGGAATAAAAAATGCAGGCCTTACTTACAGGATGAGAGACTCTATCCCAAGAAGCAATGATGCTGAAAACCACTTGAGTCATGGCAGAGAATCAGTTGAACATAAGGTGTCCCAATGCGAAGTTGTGGCCAAAAGGGCTGAAATGATCCTTAGAGGCATAAAGAGAGGAATCTTGAATAAGAGTAAAGAAGTTCTTTTCCCTCTGAATATGACGCTCATGTGAGCACTGCTGGAATGCTGTGTCCAGATCAGGTCTCCACAATTCAAGAAGGATGCTGATAAATTAGAGAAGATTCGGAGAAGAGTCACAAGAATTCTCAAAGGATTGGAAAAGATACCTCTAGTGATAGACTCAAGGAGCTCAATCTATTTAGCCTTACAAAGAGAAGGTTAAGGAGTGACTTGAGGACAGTCTAGAACTACTCACATGGGGAACACATTTTGAGAATGGGTTCTTCCCATTAGCAAACAAAGGTATAAGAAGATTCAATGGGGGAAAATGAAACTAGACTAATTCAGACTGGTAATAAGGCATTGATTTTTAATGGTAATTTTAATTAACCATTGGAACAATTTACCAAGGGTTGTAGTGGATTCTCTGTCACTAGCAATTTTAAAATCAAGATTGAACGTTTTTCTAAAAGATACACTCTAGTTCCAACAGAGACTATTTTGGGGAAGTTCAGTGTTATGCAGGAGGTCAGGCCGGATAATCACAAGGGTTCCTTTTGGCCTTGGAATCTAAGTAACTAGGAATCTAATGATAGGATGACACAGGTGTATTATGGCACCAAGTTTGGCTCATTGTAGCTCGAACCTGGTCTGAAATATAGCTATAGGTCTCCGGGGGTGGGAGGGGGAGATGAAATTCCCACAGCTTCATAACTGCTAAAGAAAACATATTAGAAGTGTGATCAGTGATCAGTGTTCTTTAATGTCATATTTTTGTCCAGGTGAAAAAGCACAAGAAGTTTCTTATGGTCATACTGATCAGGGCCTTAAGTGACCCTTTCAGTTCTGAAGTCATTGGTGAGAGCATGAAAGCAGTGGCCAAAGTCCTGAAGGAGCTGAAAGAGAAGGACATAGGTTCTTCCTTCAGAGACCTCACCCAACAGATCCGGACCTACTTTGACAACGTATGTCACCAGAACTCTCCAGCCCCAGTTCAAGCGATCTTGATTAGACTCCATTTATTCCCTGGGCATTGCTCATGTCAGAGTGAAGAGATGTTTCGGCCCCAGGGAAGAGAGGTGTTTTACGGAGGAGGAGAACATTAGGAGGATGGGGATGACATCCCTGCTCCCACAGTCTCCCCCTTCTGTTCTTCTTTCTTGCCACTGAGAACCTCAAAGAAAGTCTGAATACTAGATTAGATAGCTAGATAACCATGAAAAGGGGGTTCCAAGGTACAATAGAGAGTGTTGGGCCTGCTCTATACCATTTTTATGTGAGAGGGTTGGAATGATTCCGTTTTTGCAGGGAATTTTGAGATTTCAAATTTTGGTTTTGTTCCTATTTGTGGGACTCCCTCTCCCCAAACTTCAAAACTCTTTGTGAAGCGGAATTACTATTCTCAACCGAGCTCTATTGAAAGCCTTGGGTCCGGGCAGTCTGCTCTCGGTGCTGGGAACCCAGGTGCTGGGAACCCAGGAAACTGTGGGAGCTCGAAGTGCCAGGGAGTTGCAAATTTGAGAGCCAGGGTCCCAGACGCTGTGGGTTTGGAAGCCCACGATCCCAGTCAGCCTGCTAGATCGGCTTCCAAGGAGCTGAATGGGTGCACTGTCAAGACAGCAGGCAGGTTTCTAAGGACCCCTGCCTGGCTTCTGGAGGAATTTCATCAAAATGGAACTGTTGCTAAAATAGTTTGATGAATCAGGAAACTCAAATCAAAAATTCGTTCATGAAAGTGTTGCCGACTAGCTGTAGTTGGAATCCCTCAACTTTAGCGTAGAAGAGATGGCTGTGCGAGGTACGTGATGTGATTGTCCCTTAGTTACTAACTTGTGGGGCTTTCTTGGCTGTAGGAGGATGATGCTCTTCGTTTATTGTCCTTTGTCCTATTTGGCATCCTGGCCCGCGTGACCAAAAGAAAAGGGCTATTTCGCCGAGCAGGTTAGACAGAGCTGGGTCACACTTCTGCTGCACCTGCAAGACCCGAACCCCAGGGTTTCAGTGGTAAGACCGAGAGTGACTTATTTACTAAGCCAAAGGAATCTTCCTCCCAGTGCCAGGGGAGCTCTGCTATTCCTGCCTGCTGTGGAGGCCCAAATTCTCCCCTCAGTTCATTGCCCTCCTGCTGAGTCAGTTCCCGCCAGGTTGCTCCATGGCTGCCTCACCAGAATCCAAGATAGGTCATGGGTCTGAGCCCGACAGCTCTCTATTCCTGTCTGTCTCTGCACCCCAGGCCCCGGACTCCCCAGAACAGAAGAGAGACCTGGTGAAGCAGCTTTCATAGGTAGATCTGTTCCAAAAAGACATTGATGCTACCTCTAGGTTGCAGTGGAAGCTCTCCCCTCTATTAGTCATTCCTGCATGTTTTCTGCCAATTACATCCAGATGAATCCCTTTTTATCCTGGAATAGATGAGCAGGCAAGCAGATGAGTTCCCTTTGAATGACCATAGCACTCAGTAGGGAACAATTAAATGGTGTGACACGCTTTCTTTTTTTCAGGAATGCAGAGCTACGTTTCACCTCTGTGTCCCGTTTTTGGGACTGAAGAGGCTCCAAACTGCAGTGAATGAACACCTTGATAGCACAGCTGAGCTGAAGCCTGAGGAGCTCCAGGTGGACATTTGCAGACACCTTGTGAGTGAGCTGTTGAAGTGTCTGAGATTCTTGACTGGAGTGGCCTGTGGTGGTGTAGAGATGTGTGATGGGTAATGGAAATAACGGTCAGAGTGGGATATATGACTGAGGGTGATGGAAAATGTAAATCTGCCACAGATCCCCATTTTTCCCACGTCCACCCAGTCACCTGTTCTTTCTCTGATTTACCTGTGGCTCGTAAAAGCATGTGCTGGCAGTCAAAGGGCACTTCTAGCCAGAGAGAGCTCATGTGTCCCTGATTTCCTCTAGGCCAAAGAGAATGCCGAGCTGCTGGAGAACTTGTACAAAAGCACCATCACATACTTCTGTAGCAGCTGGGAAGAAATGCGGGCAGTTGCAGCCAAGTTAGCTGGTGAGAGATGATGCCCAGTGTCCCTTTTGGTATTCCCATTGAGGGAGAGAGAAAAAAATCCCACTGTGCAGCCATTAATCTCTCTGTGCCTCAGCTTCCCATACATAAATGGGGATGTTAATATCCCTACCTCTCCAGTGTGGTGGTCGGAGGAAATCATGACTTGCTATAAAGTGCTTTGGGATTGTTGCAGGGAAAGCATGGTGTAGTCATTTAGTAGTAAAGGCTGGGACACTGTCTCGTAGGGCATGTTTACACTTGGAGCTGGGGGTCTAATTCCCAGCTTGATGAGACATACCCGCACTAGCCCTGAGTGCTAAAAATAGAGTAGCTGCGATGGCAGGAGCAGCAGGAAGTTTAAGCACCCCAAGTATGATCCCATCCAAACCCCAAAGTTGATTCTCAAGGTGGCTAGCTCCTCCCACTGCTCGTGCTGCTTTACCTATATTCTAATTTTAGCATGCGAGCGCTGTCCGAGCTAGAGTGGGCCTGTCCCATTGAACTGGGAGTGATCTCCCTCGCTCAAAGTGCAGACCCACCCACAGTGTTGCTCAGTGCTCTTCACTACTACTTCATCATTGGGAGGCATGCAGCCCACCTGCCCTCAGCGCCTGCTGTTTCAGGTTCCTGGCCACACCACCTTGTCAAGGAGGCAAAAGGTTCCTCCGCTTTGGCCCTGTGCCCTCTTCTCCCAAGCATACCCAGGTGAGACAGGCAGGCGTTGTGCCCTAAGTCTCACCTATCAGTCACCTTGTGGGATCCCTGCTTAGAACTCACTTATTCCTGACCCCAGTCCTTTGCTCAGACCACTAGACCAAGACACTAGCTTAGTATGTCTCCAATACTGACAGCAGTGGCAAGAGGAACACAGACTCTTTAAAGCAAATGGGTTTTGTGTAAACATTCTTAAAAAAAAAAGTCTTTCTCATTCTCTTCAGTGCGGACTCTAAACTGCACTAGCATCCTCTTGCCCACAGCTCACCCTTAGGCCCACAGTAGGAGAGGCCAAAGACCTGTCTAGGGGCTGCTAATATCACTTTGCACTCAACAAGGGAAGGTTTTATTGTTGTTGTTTGTTTTCCATTGTGTATTTAGGCATCATCCTGGAACACACAGACAGGCAGCGTATGAAATGGCTGGACCTGGAACATCTGCTGATGTGTAAGTAATAAATACAGCTGAAGTTCTGCTCATCCGTGAGTTCTAAAGGAATTTAGCTGACAAGCAGCTGTAACCGATAGCACTGGTGCAAAGTGCATCAGCCACACGTCAAAGGACAAATTCACTCTTGCCCAGTAGAAAGTCAGCTTTAATTTCCCCTGAAGGAGGAAGCTGCAGAGGGTGTGATGTGAGTCCGTGCATCTCCTGGTTATCCTGGCAAGGCCCCCTCCGCAGCCAGTGCTATCCACTCTTTGGGCTTTATTGGCTCTCTGAGGACTCCCCAGGTGAGGAGAAATTGTAGCCACTTTCTGCTACCCCAAATTTCCCACCAGCAATTTTTCTTCCAGTAGGTGCCCTGCGTCCTGCACAAAGCAGCTTGGACCTGGCCTCTGTTGAATTCCAGGGTGATTGGAGCTCAGACAGTGGCTCTTGAATAGAGATGGAAAATAAACTTAAAAGTGGAAGCTATTGAAACAATGGACCTTCTTCCATTTACAGCAGAGTGGATGACTTTCTGGTCGAGTCAGGGTCTCCCCGCTTGTTGGGAGCATGGAAGGGAGCCAATGGAGGAAGCTCAAGCTTTCTTTGTATTGGAGAGCTTCTGTAGCGTGGTATTCAGAGGTAGTAAGTCTCCAGCTATTTCCGGCACAGGTGACAATATGAAAAGTGAGGCATATTCATCTCTCATGTATTTTCCACCCCAATAGAAGGACTGAGCCTAGTTTCACATTTTACCATGTGATCATTCTGCTCTGGTACTTGAAGATTCTGTGATCACGCTTAGCTGTGATTTGACAGTCTGTATACTAACATGTTGTCCTGTGTCATTTCAGCTCTCCAGGTCCTCAAGAAAGACCCAAGTCCCTCTGTCCAGCTGGTGGCAACGGAGGTCATAAGTGACATCTGTCCTGGCCGAGTGCTTGGGGACTGAAGCGGAAGGGACACAAACAGAAGAAGGCGCTCCAGTAGTATAAGGGCCCTACCGTCAATCAAACAATTAACCCCACCCTTGGCCCTCGTAAGCCTTGCCCACCGGTCACTGGAAGTCCCAAGCCATGAGGTATTACTTCCAGGGTCAAGGCGGACAAATGACCGGAAGCAAGGTGTGTCATGTGACCCCTCTAAGAACTCCTCCCATTGTCCTCTACCAATCGGGATGGGTTTCGCCCTGATAGGAACGCCCCAAGAGAAGATTTGACCAATCAGGGGGAGTTCCGGGGCAGGATGACCTGTCTGGAAGTGGTTCGTGTGACCCCTCTAAGAATTCCTCCCACCACCCTCTACCAATCAGGAGGGGTTTCAGCCACTGGAAACCACCCCGAGAGGAGGTTTGACCAATCATGGGGAGTTCCGGGGTGGGGTGATCTGTCTGGAAGTGGTTTGTGTGACCCCTCTAAGAATTCCTCCCACCGCCCTCTACCAATCAGGAGGGGTTTCAGCCACTGGAAACCACCCAGAGAGGAGGTTTGACCAATCATGGGGAGTTCCGGGGTGGGGTGATCTGTCTGGAAGTGGTTTGTGTGACCCCTCTAAGAATTCCTCCCACTGCCCTCTACCAATCAGGAGGGGTTTCAGCCACTGGGGACCACCCCGAGAGGAGATTTGACCAACTGGGGGGAGTTCCGGGGTGGGGTGACCCGTCTGGAAGTGCTTCGTGTGACCCCTCTAAGAACTCCTCCCACCACCTTCTACCAATCGCGATGGGTTTGGGCTGCAGAGGACCTCCCCGAGAAGAGATTTGACTAAATGGGGCAGGTTCTCGGATTGGGTGAACCATCCAGAAGAGGGTCATGTGACCCCTCTGAGAACTCCTCCGAACGCCCTCTGCCAATCAGAGTGCAGCACCATCACCCCATAAGTCCCAGCGCTGGGCAGAGGAAGCCATCTCTTACCAAGAAGACATGTTTTAGAAATTGTGGAAAGGCTGAGAGGAAACGTGGACTCCTTCACCACCCCCGTGAGACCTTCAGATTTTGTTTTAGCTCCGAGGACCTTTGGAGTTGTGTGGAGAAAGCGCTACAGCAGTGACAGTTCCGAGGAGGGCCCTTTGACTCAACCGTTGATGGCTACGTCGGAACCGGACCCCAAAATCCAAACCTTTGTGAGGCACCCCAGTGAGTGTGACAGCCTCTCATTGTCCATGCCCTAAAGTTGGAAGGCGATTGTGGCTTGGGGGAGTCACAAGGTGAACGGGAAAGATGGCGCTCAGGTAAATGAATGATTAAGAAGCGACTGTCAATCATGGGGGTGTAATGGGGTTCGGAATCGACCTGGCATTGCATAAATCTAAAAACAGGCAGTGGGGTGCTTACACTGTTTTTTGTCTGAAAATCTCTCAACAGCTCGACGATGCCTTTCTAGAGGCCTTTGAGAAGTTGCACATCGGTAGCCCTGTGGGAGTAAATCCATCGCGCATCAGCTGTTTTTGCTCCTGTCTGAGACCCAGATCTCAAGAGGAAAATGCAGAAAAGGACAAAAATGGAAGAATGAACCAGCTCAGACTCCCTCATGGTAGGGGTCATGGCGTCCTTTGTTTCAGGCGGCTGTAAAAGATTGTGTTAAACCAGGCGATTAATAAAACTTATTTAAATGTCTGAGAATGAACGTGTCCCCCTCCATACTTGTGTTCGTAATGCATACTTGCAGTCCGTATGCACTGGTTCTCCAAACACAACAGCGGTTTTAAGTACATCTTAACAGTGATAGACGTTCTATCCAAATATGCCTGGGCCTTAGGCCTAAAAGACAAGATGAGTGGTGAGGTATCCAAGGCCTTTAAAGCTATTTTTAGCCAAGGTCGCGTGCCTCAAAAATGACAAACTAATCGGTGGAAAGAACTTTGAAACAGACCTTTTAGCAGATTGTTGAGACGGCACAGCGTTAACGCTTTTTGTTACTCATAATGAAGTCAAAGCAGGAGTTGTGGAGCGATTTAACAGAACTTGAAAAAGATGCGGAGGATGTGGCGATATTTTACCGCCCATAACGCCTTTCGCCACCTTGACCTGTTACCTGACTTTATGAAGAGTTACAACCAGAGCTTTTACAGAACTCTACGTACCAGACCCGCTGATGTTAACCCTTCCAATTCTCTGAAGATATGGAAACTGGTTGATAGAGATGGTTTTAAAATAAAACCGGTTGTTGCCCCCTTTAGAAAAGGCGACCACGTGAGACTCTCTAAAACCAAAGGAGCTTTTGAAAAAGGTTGTGAACAGACGTTTACCAATGAGATATTTATAGTGGATGAAGCCTTAACCAGGAGCCAGAGACCTGTATACTGATTTAAAAGATTAAGAGGATGAGACAGTTACTGGAACTTTTTACCCTGAAGATTTACAATAAGTAAACCCCAAACGAGACAGGATTTGCCGGATCGAAAAAGTTCTAGCGGAGAAAGGAAAAGGGAGAAAAAAGCAGCTACTGGTGAAATGGTTTGCCGGGGGGACGGGGACGATAAGTTTACCAGCTGGGTGGAAGCTTCTCAGTTCTGATGTTTAGACACAAACAAACAAAAAGATTCCTCCTGCAAAGACTGAGGGAGAGAAAAATGAGCGACGGCAGGTGTTACATGACTTTGCCCAGCAATGCCAGCTCTGCAGTTTTTCCTCAAAACACCAGCTCGAACTTTACAATACAGCTAATTAAGGCCTTGGGTCTCCCGGGTGCCTGGAAGGTGGGGTTAGTGGAAATACAACACCCACACAGCTGGAACACTATCCGCGAGAACACCCCTTTTGAAATCACCTTTGAAGATCTGGCATAGAGTTTTATCCTACAATGAGGTTATTACTCGTCCATACCCGAATGATTGGATCATATGAACAGTACCGTGGCTCGTCCTCCCCCACCGCCTGAGGTGGTCATGAACTATGACCCTGTGGGTAGAAAAGTTAGCCTTAAATCCGCTGATTTTACTTTTATGTTTTCTACCAGCAGGGAGCTAGCTAACATTCTAGGTTTGGGCCCCAAGCGCAGCGTCCAAAAATTCCCCTTCTGGGCAGACATCACAGGGGGGGTTAAGTCCTTGTATCTGCACACAGTTATTGTAGAACACCAGTTTGTGAGGGACTTTTCTGTTCCCCTGTTATGCTGTGTCCCTGTCTGAGGAAGGAACAATGAGTTTGTCACCATCACCTACGATAAACCTCATCACGTTCCTGTCAGAAAACACCACATCGATACCATTAGCATTGAAATAAAGACAGATCAGAACAGATACGTCTCATTTGTTGAACGGAGTGGATGTGAAAATTAAACTGATGCGCAGTAAAGACGCTTTCTGTTTAATGGGCAGTGCAGCCGAAGGCTTTAAATTGCGCATTGTATCAGCATCGCTTTTTGTGAAGAAAGTACGGATGGCCCTGAGCATTCGTCTGGGGCACGCGGAGTCCCTGCTTACCACAAATGCTAAATATCCCGTGGACCGTGTGGGAATGAAAGTGTTCAGCATCCCCGTGGGCAGCAGGGTCAATAACCAGGAGAACCTGTTTTTTGGGACAGTTACCCAAAATGCTTGTCCTAGGGTTTGTCCTATGCCTTGAGTGGAAGTTACACGAAAAATCCCTTTCATTTTAAACATTATGATATTAATTTTGTGGCCTTGTATGTGGATGGTGAACAGATACCAACCAAGCCTCTGCAACCAGACTTGGAGGCAGGATGCTGCGTGAGAGAATACATGAATCTGGTACAGACGCTGGTAAACACATGACAGATTGTTCTCTGTTAATCGACCGTGAGAAGTTTCCACAGGGTTACATCTTGTTTGCCTTTGACCTGTCTCCCGACCAGGAATGCGCCGATGGCTATTCCCTGATTAAAACCGGGAACCTGAGAGCAGAAATACGTTTTGGGAAGGCTTTAACCATCACCGTCAATCTGATCGTGCATGGGGTTTTTGACAACATCATAGAGAGAAGTCAGAGGAGAGACGTTCTGCTTGACTATATGTGAACATGGACACCGTGCAGCTCTCGTGTGTCTTATCAAGGTGCCTTACACAAAAAAGAATTTCTTAGATGTGTTCCCTTGTGATTTGGCTCCCTGGCGACAAGCTGTCTCAGAGATCCCTAGGTTTGTATTGCACATCCACACAACCAACCTGGTGAACACTGGCTTGCCTTGTGTCTGGCAGAGCGTAACGTGGAGAGCTTTTAGACTCATACGGGCACCCCCCGAAGAGCATGTTGTTTCCTAAAAGCATTATGAAATTTTTAAACAAAAATGCCACAGGCATTATGTTTCACAATAGACAATTACAAGACCCCCCTCTGTCGCCTGCGACTATCACCGAGTGTTTTTCTTACATCATCGGAGCAAGTGTTTATCTTTTGACCGGATTTTAAAATTGTATTCTAACGACTTAGTGCAAAACGACAGGATGGTGATGAATTTTGTAAAAAATACATTTAAATTCTTGGGCATGCCTAGCCTTGCTCAAAATGTGTTTCAACAAGCCCAGACATGTGTATCTTGCAATGCTTTTTATAGCCAGGTTATCCAATATTCTCAGGCATAACAGACAATGTTTTGTTTGGCATTATCCAACACATTTTTTATAAAGTAACTTTTCCCACAGTTGCTAGGCCCCGCGAGAATTGCAGAAAAGGGGTGTTTCCACCTCGTATCCATTTTACAAGCCGTAGGGCAGGGTTTTAAACCCTTCTCCTAGGACCCTCTTGTTGTAAATGACTTTCTGTGTTTTCTTAAGGGTTTTGGTCTCTATTTACCATTGATTTTTGTTCCTTACGATAGAGGGCTGCTGCACCTCTCTCTTTTTTGAGGTGTTTTCTCGAAGGCACGTGTAATAGTCCAGGACTAGATCTTTCAAACTGTCAAAGTTGATCTTTTGACAGTTTGCCAAGTTCAGGGTAATACCTTTGACTTTCATACAGGCTTTTCCTCCCGACAGCTTATACCTGTATGTTTTCGGGCCTGCCAACACAAACTCGGTGATGTGTTGATCTGGCGGGATCTCACTCGTGAGGGAATTTAGAAAGAGTTTAGCGATTTGGCATTTAGCGGGGTTAAACTTGATCTCATGTTGGCACAAACGCACGCCTTCTTCCTGGTAGAAATCGTTCATGTACTTATTTTGTTTTTCTTCGTCTGTGCACCAGCTGGGGTACCCTGAAGCCTCTTGTTTCTGGTGGAGGTGTTATTTGATGAAGTCTTTTCAGAGTACATCAGATTTTTCATTAAAAAGCCAGATTTCATATATTTTTGCCACCGCGTACCCCTTCGCTATGGCCGTGTTCAATTCCACCGTGCACCAAGTCCCCAGGATGGCCCTCTCCTCGTCAGTATGGATGCACATCTCCCGCTGCTCGGTTTCCGCACAGGTTCGGCATAGCGGGAACATAAGCTTGCCACCCACTCTGACAGGTAACAATGGGAAAAAGAAGCCTTGTGTTGGGTACACTTTAACTTTTGCAATTCCAAAATAATTTGCAAGGGGTCCAAATTTGTCATAAACTATATCGGAGTGTTCGAGAGGGTATTCTTTGGTTAAACCCATTAAACTCTAAGGCTGTGTGTACCCTGTCAACACTGGCATAACCGTCTAAAGAGTAGGAGCCTACCTGTAGTTCCCCACCCTGTAAAGCATGCCGTATTTGTATAGTTTCTTTGTGAGAGGTATACAACAGCCACTGAACAGATGGGGTCGAATATCTTTTTCCTGCCTGTGATCATTGTCTGGAGGGAGAAGAGCTACCGTGTTAGGCTCCAAAAACATAAACCTGTACATAGCCATGCAGACAGATGCCAGTGTTATGTACCAGAATGGATCTATACACAGTTTTATCTCGGTGAATTTACCATTTCTCTCTCTACTAGATCTCCCTTCTCCATCTTTTTCATAATCTCTTTTCTGTAGAGGATACAAGGCTGTCTCAAAATTTTGACATCCTGCTGACAGTAATACATGAGCTCTTTCTGCAAGTCAAACGTCTCCTACCTGTGGGCCTGCTACCAGTCGAGAAACTCTGCTTTTTCCCTGGGCATCATGCTTTCTACACCATAGTGCTCCACATGGGGCATAGGCCCCACGTCATTTTGATTTTCTAAAGTGTTCAAAAAATGTGGAAAATACCCTTTGCACCCTTCAAACCCCATCACCTGCGGGAGCTTACCAAGCTTCATGGGCAAGAAGTTTAAAGAGTCTATAAAACGAATGCCCAGGACCTTACCTTCCACACACATTACTTTACTACCCTGAGTGATCAGTTCTAGGCACATCTTTTCCTTCAGTAACTGTCTGATGATGAAGTATGCATCGTAACCTTTGGAATTGTGCGCCTGGAACGTGTAGACCCGGAACTCTTTGCCAATAAAGGTCTGAACAAACATAGAAAGACACTCATCACCCTTAAATTCCCAGGACTTTTCCGGCTTGAGGGACATAGCAAAAATGTAATTGGGAGTGTGCAACCCAGTCTCCTATGTGTATTCAGAATCATAACAAATACACTTTTCTGAGGATTCGGGCTTTCTAAGGCTGTCCATAAAACCGAGGTGACCGTCTACATCACCAGCGATCAAAGCCTGACCCCGCTTATAGCGCTCCCTTTACACCTGTGCCGCTTGTCCACGTAAGACTGACCCTTATCGCACAACGTTTTAGACAGGCATTCAACTTGTTCTGTCGATGCCCAGTCGATGTGTCTGTCTAAACGCTCTCTGGACTGACAATACAGTCTACAGCGAGGAGACCTCAGCTGCACATCCACGCTGTCTGAGCATGTTACGCTCAAGCAGAGGAAGCAGCTGGACCTGCCAGAGTGGCCATGACTGTGCACCGTGGGGCAAAACTCACCGTAATTTTTGCTCCAAACAACTTTTTCACAACCAGAACCCCCTAGTAATGCTCATCGTGCAACAGGATGAAATAAGTCTTGGGGTAAACTGCCCCCCCCCGTTTTAAAAAAGCCCCTTTCGCCGCACACAGCACCACCTGTATGTTGACTCCTAAATGCTGTTCAGACATTGCTACGTCACTGAGCATAATCTTTTTTTCATCTGACCAGCCCAGTTTCTCATGCAACTTTCTCGCCCCCGCTAACGATTCCGCGTCCGTAGGTTTATGGTCGGACATGACAGCCAAGAGTCCACGCGCAAAACACAGATGGGTACCCGTGTAAGTCAGGTCTACTAAACATTGTCTCTTTTTTATGGATGATTTGACTACTGAGGATAGAATTTAAAACTCTATGAGCGGTCCCCACCCCTGTTTTTTTACAACTGTCACAACGAGGTGCAATGTCCCATTGACATGCAACTCTATTGCTCTGTGGCAACTTTGAGGTCTGATTGAAGAAATCCTCAGCAGACAGCTCATCCCTAGTTCTTCAGACCAAAAACAACGGCTTAGTTAAATTACAGCTCTCTAAATGTAACTGAACATAATCATCAGGGCCTACCCTACCATTAACGTCATCGAGAACTAACTGTATCCCCCTGTGTATGGCTTCAACAACCTGCTGAGCTGAATTTATTCGCTCAAGATTGACAAAATGAAATTCCTCACAATACACCGACCCCCCAAATCTAGGTAATTCACGTTGCCAACTTCTCACTCTCTCCATACACACCTCTGCGTTTTCAGGGTTACTTGGGGGTTCCTCTACGGGACCATCAGCGGCATCTTCTACATCAGATGCTATTTGAGAGTCAGACTCCGAGGCGCCTCCGTGAGGGTCATCGGGAGAAGATGGGGACCCATCATTCTAGAGAGCCCTCTGGGGAATTTTCTAAACCAGACTCTGTGTGAGAGTCTGATTCCACCTCTCCATTTTCAGACATGCCAGTTGGAGAGCCTCCAGTCGAGGGCATCTCTTTTTGTCCCCCCTCCCCATTACCTCTTTAGCTCTTTTTAAAATTTTTACAGGGATCCTGGCCTGGAACTTTTTGGCAGCCATTTGTTTGTCCACCAAGCGCTATCCCCCCTTTTGTTTACACCTGAGCTGATGTGTATCCTTGCGGGTGCCCCTTTCCACGACTAGTCACGCCTGCGCAGAGCCAAAAATTGAAATATTTTTCAAAAAGTCACCCACCAAAGCTTTTGCTTTGTTGATGTGCTTTCCAGCCCTCCGTTCTTTTAGACCCCCTGAAGATACACCATTCACCGTTATTCTGAACGAAGCATCATATTTTCCCCAAACCTTTTTTAGAATACCGTTCTTTTAGAACCCCCGAGGATACAACATCCCTCAGTCTTCTGAACGAAGCATCGTAGGTGGGCGTTTTCACTCACGGTTTTCTCAGGGCTTGGTGTGGAGGTGGCCGCTGAGGAACTGGCGTTGTGTTTGCGTGGTTGGTTTTCACCAGAGTTTTTTGTTTTGTCCTTGGCTTTGACGTAATTGAGGTTTGGACTGCCCTGATGCTTCATCTGCACTCTTGTGCTGTTTTGAGTTGTTAAAGGTCTCAAAGCAGATTTCTGGTTCTTTGGCTGGTCTGGTGGAGGTGTCCCTGTAGCTTTGACTACAGCATTGTCAGGAGAACTGCACATACCCGATTAGGGGGGAAGGGACATATTACAAAACTTAACTTTACCATCTTTCTCACCCACACCGATGTATTTACTTAAAATACAAAACCTCATAACCTCACAAACACAATATATTTACTGGGCTTCATCCATCCATCTGGGGAATTTTTCTTTTCAGCTGTCTCTTTTCTTTTTCTTTTAAGCTTGTTTACCCTCTGGTCTAAGGGTCTCTCATGTTTTCACCGTATGGTGGAGCAGACAATATGATGATGATGATGATGATTGATGATGATGATTATTATAAATCACATGAAACTGTCTTGTAAAGTTAAAAATAAAATATTCATTAGGGTGTTTTTCTATTTAAAAAGTCAGAGCTTTCAAACAAAATAATCCATTTCAGGCTGCACAACAAACAGGAGTTTTGAGTTTATTTCTACCACTTTAAAACAAAAAACAACAAACCCGCAAACATTTTTTTTAAATACACCTCATTTTGCAAAATAAAAACCAAACTGCTTTTAAAATCAACTTTTAAAATCCAGTTTAAAATATATTTTGCACAGTAAAAAAACACCCTGTTAGCTTGAAACACACAATTACTATCAGTTTGCAGCCATATACTTAAAAAGAAAACCCACCTATCTTTTTTTTATACAGAGAGAGAGAGAGAGAGAGTTTAAAACACAAAAAGAAAAGGAGGACTTGTGGCACCTTAGCGACTAACCAATTTATTTGAGCATAAGCTTTCGTGAGCTACAGCTCACTTCATCGGATGCATACTGTGGAAAATACAAAAGATGTTTTTATACACACAAACCATGACAAAATGAGTGTTTATCACTACAAAGGGGTTTCTCTCCCCACACCCTACTCTCCTGCTGGTAATAGCTTATCTAAAGTGATCACTTACATTGTAAGGAAACCTGGATTTGTGCTGGAAATGGCCCACCTTGATTATTAATGTGTGTGGTGGGGTTTTTTGGTTGGTTGTTTTGGGTTTTTTTGGTAAATATAGTATTTTAAACTTTTAATGGCTTTGAATTGCTAGAAAGAGTGACCCATAGCATTCAAAACCACTCCTGGGTCATATTTAAACTGTCCAGTGGAGTTCTGCCAGTTCCTGGGTCCTTTAAACTGTCCAGTAGAGTTCTGCCAACTCCAGGGATTATATTTAAACTGCCCAATAGCATCTGCGAATTCCTGAGGTTTTATTTCATTTCATATTAATCCGAACTCACCCACCCACCTCCCTTACTATGGGTGCACACCCATCAAATTTATCCCTATAGCAACAAGGGTAAGGAATCACAGTTACCTTCACTATTCAGTGGGGCTGTGGTTAAAACCATTCAGTTCAACAGGATGAGTCAACTCTGTTGTACTCAAACACATGTCTGAACCATCCCTGTTTTGTTTTCGTGTTGTAAGCAGAGGCAGGATGAGCTCTACCCTGACATCTGGTGGTGAGTTGTGGAAAAGGACTTCAGGAGCTGATCTCGTTTGCACAGGCACACCCACCCCGCCTAGCATGAGCCCACAGGAGCCCAAACGGTCACTTTGGCTGCTGTGGGATCCCCAGTGTCTCTGTTATTGGGGCAGGAAGAATAAAGTGTCGTTATCCTGATTATGTGAATCAAGGACAGTGGAACTGTCCTTGGCCTTTTATGACGGAGGGACTCACCATCAACTAAGTAGCACTCGCTAGGCAAGGGACAAGGATTGCAAAAGCCAGTGAATTGAGAGAGTTTGAGGATGGAGGTTTGTGCCTAGTGGTGTGAGCCCCCTTCTGAGGGCCCCAAATACCAATTGTACCTTCTCTCCATTATGTAATATCAGAGAGAATTTTAATTCTATTAGGAGTTTGGTTACAGACTGCAGATCTGAATTCACTTTGGGTTCATGGTGCCCCAGCTCTGAGGCCCACTACTACTTAACACAGTATTCAGTGATTTCAACTTGTCGTAGGGGAGCTTCAGTGCCCCACTGGTGGGGGCTTGACCTGTTTTTGAATTGTGTTACTGGAATGGAACTCCTAGATACTGAACCTAGACCCTGTTGTTGCCAACTCTGATGGGCAGAAGGGTTACACTGTAAACACATTTCTAGGATTTGTTCCCCTCCCACTTCACAGCTTGTTGCTGTAAATGGGTCTCTTTTACACAAAGACACAAGAGCTAGGTTCTCACAAACCATTTTTTTTCAATTTAAAAGTCATACAGCTTCTTGAAAACAAACCCAGATCTCCATTAAAACTTTTAGCTCACTTACGGGCCAGAGACCTTCTAACAGAAACACAGATAATCACAAAGCCCTTTTCATTCGATTTTTTAAAATGTACAGCGACCAAGTTTGATATTGCATGTTTGTCCCCTCATCATTCTCTCAATTAATCCTTTTAGATTTCTTACAAATAGTCTTTTTCTTAAGCAGGGTTCTGTCAGTTTTTGTGTGGACCAGACGGTCAATGTAACGCTGTAAGCAGGCATCTTCCATTTTGGACATTTTCTTTAAAACACGGTCAGGGTCTCCACTGAATTGCACAGCATTTCTCAAGGTCACCGCTTGCGCTAAATGTTCTTGGGTTAGGCACAGATGTTGCATAACATAACCTATGGCAATAATAGTGTTCAATAAGCTTTCCAAACACAGCTCAGCACACAGGCCCCAGAGCTTGCAGTTTCTATCCATTGAAGTCCAAGTCACACAGGCATGGTGCCATTGGGCTGGGGCATTTATGACACAGCCCTCACCATTTTCAAAAAGCTTTTCCCCAAGACAGTGATGAAGAACAGCATAAACAGCAACGTGTACAATAGTCCGCATAACATTTTTACGCTCATGACGTGGCACTGGCTCAGCGAGTTCCATGCCAAGCCTCTCCTAAACTCCTCATAGCCGTCCTCCTCGGAGTCATCTTCAACAATTTCTAGCGGCGTTGAGCAAAAACAAGGCGGGCCTGGTTCACCTTCGCTGTTTGATGCAACTCCGTCCAGGGCCTCCGGGTCCTCTAGAAAGGCATCGTCAAGCTGTCGAGAGATTTTCAGACAAGAAACAAGCGTAAGTTCCCACTGCTTGTTTTTAGATTTACACAACCCCTGGTTCCTAACCCCATTACACCCAATCATCGACCGTCGCTTCTTAATCATTCATTTACCTGAGTTACGTCTTTTCCATAGACCTTGTCTGCCAGTGCCTCCCCCACGCCATGATGGCCTTCCTCCTCCAGGGTGGCGGATGACGAGAGGCCACCATGCTCATGGGGGTGTCTCATGAGCAGTTGGGCTTCAGGGTCGGATTCTGGCATATCCATCAATGGCTGGGCCAAAGGAATCCCCTTGGCTTCTCTCTCATCCTCTTCAGATCTGTCGCTGCTGTAGCGCTTTCTCCACACAACTCCAAAGGTCCTCGGGGCTAAAACAAAGTCTGAAGGTCTCCCAGGAGTGGTAAAGGAGTCCACGTTTCCTCTCAGCCTTTCCACAATTTCTAAAACATGTCTTCTTGGTAAGAGATGGCCTCCTCTTCCCAGCGCTGGGACTTATGAGGTGATGGTGCTGCACTCTGATTGGCAGAGGACGTTGGAAGGGGTCCTTAGAGGGGTCACACGACCCTCTTCTGGGCGGTTGACCTCGTCCCAGAACCCACCCTATTTTGGTCGAATCTCCTTTCGGGGCTGTCCTCTGTGGCCAAAACCCATCGCGATTGGTAGAGGGTGGTGGGAGGAGTTCTTAGAGGGGTCACACGAGCCACTTCCTGACGGGTCACCCCGCCCCAGAATTCCCCCCAATTGGACAAATCTCCTCTCGGGGTGGTCCCCAGCGGCTGAAACCCTTCCTGATTGGTATAGGGCAGTGGGAGGAGTTCTTAGAGGTGTCACACAAACCCCAGAACTCCCCCTGATTGGTCAAATCTTCTCTCGCGTCGTTCCTGTCAGGGCAAAATCCATCCTGATCAGCAGAGGACAGTGGGAGGAGTTTTTACAGGGGTCACATGACACACCTTGCTTCCGGACATGTGTCCGCCTTGACCCTGGAAGTAATACTCCCATGAGGTGGGACTTCCAGTGACCTGTGTGCAGGGCTTACAGGGTCAAGGGGTGGGGTTAACGTTTGATTGATGGTAGGGCTTTTATACTACTCGCTCCTGCGACCCAAAATTGGAACAAGAGAGACTATAATACTGGAGAGAAAGAAAGGAATGTTTTAAATGTTTTAAATCCTTGTACTGTGCTGTAAATTCTTTTCCCCAAATTAATTCAAAACATTCATTTGTATTTTTTATTTTTCTATTTATTTTGTTGTTTTAAAGCACGATACAGCAACTATAATACTGGCCAGTATTATTCTTTTATAAATAGAATACAACAACCCTAATACTGGCCCGTATTAGCCATTCTCCTACTCTTCAGATGCTGTAAGGGAGAGAAGGATCAGGCCCTGTAAAGTAGGCTGGGTTGATTTTTTATGATTCGAAGTGTTTTTATTACACATCAGGACATCTAGTCATTCTGATTTAATTGGGGATTGGTCCTGCTTTTGAGCAGGGGGTTGGACTAGATGACCTCCTGAGGTCCCTTCCAACCCTGATATTCTATGCAGCCTCTGGACAAGCTCAGTGATAAGCATGTACATTACACTGCTTGCTCAGGGGTCATTACTATAGAAACAGCCAAGTACTGGCCCAGATCCTCAAATACACCTGAGCTTTAGACTCTGGGTTATTCTAACTTACTCTGTCTTGTAAGAGCCATTGCTGTACGGGAGATTGCTGTAGCACCGGGGTCGGTAACGTTTGGCACGCAGCCCCCCAGGGTAAGCCCCCTGGTGGGCCGGGCCAGTTTCTTTACCGGCCGCGTCCGCAGGTTTGGCCGACCGCGGATCCCACTGGCCGCGGTTCCCCACTGCAGGCCAACGGGGGCTGCAGGAAGCCGTGGCCAGCACATCCCTCGCCCTGCGCTGCTTCTCGCAGTAAAACAGAAGGTTTATTAGATGACAGGAACATGGTCTAATACAGAGCTTGTAGGTGCAGAGAACTGGACCCTTCAGCTGGGGGGTCCATTTTGGGGGGCAGTGAGCCAGACAACCACGTCTGCCCTTCACTCCATGTCCCAGCCAGCCCCAGACTGAAACTCCCTCCAGCCCCTCCTCCTCTGGGCTTTGTCCCTTTACCCGGCCAGGAGGGCACCTGATTCCTTTGTTCTCCAACCCCTTTAGCTCTCACCTTGCAGGGGGGAAGGGTCCAGGCCATCAGTTGCCAGGAAACAGGGTGTCGGCCATTCTCTGTGTCCAGACCCCTGCACACACCTGCCCTCTAGGGATCTGCAACGATCATACACCCTTACCCCACCACCTAGATACTTAAGAACTGCCTAGGGGAAACCGAGGAACTACGCACTATTCAGAGGAAACATTAAGAACAGTCCCACTTCGTCACACTGGGTATGAGATTTTGCTGTTTGTGCAGGGAGCTGGGAGCCCCAGGGCGCCCTGTTTAACCCTGGGACTTGGTGCCTCTCCAAGAGGCCCTGCAATGAGTGTTGGACTGAAACCCAGCCAGCTTGGTTTACATCCGGCCCACAACAGCGTCAGATGGAGCGAACGGGCCAAAGTGAAAGCAGAGCCTCTCCCCAAGCCTCTGGGAAAGACCGACCTGCCTTGCGGGGCGGGTGTGCAATTCCTAGCTTCTCCCTCCCTCCCGGCTGCTGTTAACGGGAGGCAAACAGAGACTGCAATAAACCCCTCTGGTAGGAACGAGCCTGCACCGCTGGGGAACGGAGCCACCTGGAGCGGATTAAAAGCCCTAGTCCCAGAGCCAGGGCAAGCGCTCTCCTCTGGACAGCGGTTGGGGATGTCATACAGGGCGGCTTTTGGGCCCAGGGTTCTCATCCTGGCGCTTCAGCTGCTAGTTACCTAGGGCCTCCTCTTCTGCAGCGCTGAGTCCCACAGCTGCACTGAAGTCACTGGGGCAGATCCACTGCTCATGTCAGTGACCACGGCTCCAGGAACGGGGCTGGAGAATGTGCTGTGCCCCTGAACAGGGCTGGGACAAACTGCCCCAGCTGAGGTCTGCCCCGGTGGGAGCTGTGGGGAGCCCAGTGTACTGGAAGCTGCTGCTGCCCCGGGGTTTGTGATGGAGAATGTGGGGTGACGGGAGGGGGGCAATTCAGCACAAACAGCTCCTTTCGATTTCCTCCCAGCCACCCCAGCATGCCTGGGGACTCCCCTCCCCAATCAATCAAAGCCCAAGACGGGGATCTGAAGCTCGACATAAAGTTACTCCTCCGCCAGCTGATGTAACCCACGCACCTTCTGGGTGTGGTGTTGTGTCCCATCGAGTGGCACCAAGACCATTCGAGAGAGAGATAAGATGAGTCTGCTCTGCAGCCGTCGCTACCAGCCAGGGGGCTTTTAGCTCACGTGATAGAGGCTCATGCACTAAGCTCCAGAAACCCCAGGTTTGATCCCCACCCGCCGACGACCAGGGTCTGTGGGAGTGACGCTGGCGTGGCTGGCAAGGGGCAGCAGGAAGGGTTTCCACTGAGCGTTAAGGGAAAGGAACTTGCTGGCTGTGGCACGGTGCAGCCAGCTGGTTGGCACACCGGGAGAGGAAGATGGAGAAGAGCTCCAGCCCTGGCTGGTTCCCAGCTCTTGTCTTGGCCTTGTAAAAGGCTGACAGACGTAGTGAGAGCTTTGAAAGCGAACACACCGTGTTCTGGGCCTGGAGCAGCGGCTGGGAAGCATTCCCAATAAAAAACCGCCCCGGGATCCCTGTAATCCGCACCAGAGTGCAGGGGGAGGGGAGGGAGCTGGAGGGCCTTTGAAAACACAGACAGCTTGATGCCAGCCTTCCCTGGCTGCATGAAGCTATTCCTCCAGAACCATGCCACCAAGGGCCCAGTCCTGCAGCGGGACAGCCGGAGGGTTGGTGTCGCTATCCTCCTGTTCTACAGAGGGGGAAACTGAGGCACAGAGCTGGGCCACGTCAGGGCGCGGCTGGGGATGGAGCCCATCAGATCCTCACGAGCTGCTGTGAGGCGCTAGCCCTTGTGTCTGTGCCAGGTATAAACCCAGGCCCCGTGTGCAGGCCGAGCCGTCCATCCCCTGGCGGGCAGCAGGGCCCATGCAGGAGCCCCCACGCAGCCCCCCACCGCCCTCAGCTGCAAAGCAGCCCCAGCCCCACGGCTGGCCCAAAGGAAACACCTCCACGGTCTTTCCAGGTGCCACCCAGTCCCCTGGCGCCTGCAGGAAGGTTTGGGGTAATCACGCACACGCTGGGTCTCCCAGTCACCAACGCTTTGCCCGGAGCCTGGCTCGGAGGGAAGCGCAGACTCAGTCCAGCCAGCCTTGACGTCCCTCTCCGCGGAGCTGGGAACGCGCCTGGAGCTGCCAGCCCAGTCCTGTCTACTCAGCGAACGGCTTGTTGCTGCTCTTTCCCGGGTCTCCTCCTCCCTCCCCAGCCCTGGAGCCAGACGAACACCCACACACAGGCCTACTGTGCCCACGGCTGTACAGCGGCTGCAGGGCTGCAGCCATCGCGTCCTGGACATATTCAAGGGGAGCCCAATGGGATTGGCCAGACAAGGAGGGCATGAGCCCTGCCCAGCTAGGATGGGGCACCGTCCCCAGGCTGCTGCATCAAAGCCAGCCCTGGCTAGGAGCAATTCTGCAACCCAGGAGAGATTCTGCAACCATCCGCCTGCTGGAGAAAGACATCAAGGTGAACTTGTCCCAGCTTGGAACTCCCTGTAGCCAATGGGATACATTTGGGTTAGGAAAAAGAAAAGGAGTCCTTGTGGCACCTTAGAGACTAACCAATTTATTGGAGCATAAGCTAAAGCTCCCTTCATCGGATGCTTATACTCAAATAAATTGGTTAGTCTCTTAGGTGCCACAAGTCCTCCTTTTCTTTTTGCGAATACAGACTAACACGGCTGCTACTCTGAAACCTGTCATTATTTGGGTTAGGGTGAATATATGTCAAGAAGACAAAACCACTCCTTGAGAGGGGCATGGCAGTGAGCTAGGCCCAGCCTGAGGGCCTCAGAGACCCCCTTGTCCCACCCTCTCTGCCTAGCTTCGGAACAGTCTAGGGGGTTCTCTGTGTGTGAAATTCCTCTCACTCTGCCTTCATTACCAGGGCTGGAGGGGTGCTGGAATATTTAGCTGCATGCAGCACATTGGCTTCTTGGGGTGAAGTCCCATCACAGAGAGGTGCACACAGGGCTAGGGAATGGGCAGCTCCATCAGACAGTCATAGTAGTCCCTGAATCACACATGCAACATGAAGGGCCCATGAGAGTGCTGAGTCCTGAGAGCACCACAGCTCCAGCTGGACTGGATCTCCTAGCTCTCCCCCTTCCCCCAGAAGGTCGGGGTGAGCAGCTCTCAGATCACAATGGATGCTTTGCCAGCTTATACAAGGCTATTGGAATGCATTGTTTATTGGTGGGAGAAAAGGACCTAGAGAGGTGAGGTTTATGGGCCAACAGGCTTTGCAGTCTGCACTGGGTTCGCGTGCTGACGCACACCGTCAGTGAGACCAGGGACAGCACACGCACAGGGCTGTGGACAGCTCTGGCCCACGGGCTGGGCTGGGCTCAGAAGCATCCAGCGGAAGGAAGGCTTCGGTATTTCACCAGAAGGGGGGCTAGGTCAGAGGCGAATTGCCGATTGGAGCTGGCTCGCTCGTGTTGGCAGGCCCCACCCTTTACAGACACGCGACTCCATCCTCGTGTCCATGCTTCCCGAGCCCTTTAAAACAAGGGTAGCCAAAGGCAATGTTTCCTTGGCTGCCCCAAGGAGCTTGGCTGCTGGAAGTTACAGGACACAGGCAGCGATGCTCTACCTTGAACCAAGCGGCTAGGCCAGGAGCACGACATGCCAGAGACCCAAGGTCTCCACCAGCCACACCACCTACTAAAGATGATGCAGCTGGATTCTTTGCAAACTGAGCAAGGCCCTCAGGTCCTCTCACCCATCCCCTCCTGCTCCCCAGGCCTCCCCACAGATGCTGCTGACTCTGCATTCCAGTGCTGGGGAATAGCAATGCTGGATGGAGACTCCCCTACTGGGGCTGTGCAGGAAGGTCTAGCAGTGTGGGGGCATTTATCGTGGGTCAGTGCTCCTGCTCTGTGGCTGATTATCAGCTTCAGTGACCAATTTCTTGCTCTAACAGCACCCAGAGAGCACAGGATTTGTTGTGCTAGCTCACTGCAGCACCCAAAAGCCAGGTATCCTGTCTCCATAATCACAGGCTTCAAGGAAGGTACCAGAGACCCTGCAGTGTGTAATTATGGAATAACCTTCTCTTTGGGGAATGTGCCCCCCTGTAGTCAGTGGCTGGCTCCTGCCCTGTGGAGATGGTTTTATAGTCCTGTGTCTCCTGCCCTCTCTAGCTGGTGATATTTGGATTATCCCTAGATATGTCTCATCCTTTTTTGAATCCCACTAGACATTTGGCCCCCTCAATATCCTGTGGCAGTAAGTTCCGCTGGTGAATTATGTGTTGCTAAGAAAGCCTTTCATTGGTAAGTCCTGAAAGCCCAAGGTGCCAAGGTGGCTGTGACTGGCTCATGGCTGCTGTGTTCCCTGTTGGAGGGTCAGTGGGGCATCATTCAGGCTGCCTGCCCGCACCCCTGGGTAGAAGTATGGCCGCAGGGGCTCCAAGAAGATGCCACTGAAGGTGTAGATGTGACAGCTGCCAGTCACGTTGTAGAAGGACACCTCTCCGGCCTCAAAGTCCAGGAGGATGCCAATCTGCCGAGGCTTCACTCTCAGCATAAGCTCGGACAGGGGGGAAGTGAGCGCTGCATACTCATCCCCATTGTGCAGCCACACCGTCCCGAAACCAGTCGCTGGTGAGGCCGTGAATATTCCCTGCCTGCTCACACACTCCTCACAGACCACCCGTGTCCAACATGGCTTGTCCCCCACTTCCACCTCCCAGTAGTGCATCCCGGCTGTGAACCGCTGCCGGCCCAGGATGCAGCTGCACGTGTCAAACCGCTTGGGGTTACTGGGGACGTCCCGCCTCTTGTTGCCCACACTCACGCTCCGCTGATCCCGGGACAGGAGCAGGTAGGCATTGGCTGTGTTGGGGTCCACAGTCACACGCGCTAGGGACAGAAAGAGAATCACATGGTGCATCCCATTAGTGTCTGTTGGTTACTTATGTCCTGCCCTTTCCTAGCACGTCCCTCAGAGGTGCTGTATAGACTGGAATGAATCCAGCCCCAACCCCCAGGAGCTGGGTCGGTGTCATTATCCCCGTATGACTGAGGCCCGGGGGGGTGGGGGGAATTGCCCTCAGTCACACAGGGAGTCAGCTGCAAAGCCAGGAGGAGTCCTGACTCTCCATCTCCTGATCTAAACAGTAGACAACCCTCCCTCACAGATCCAGGAATAGAACCCAGGAGTGCTGACTCCCACCCCCAACCCCCCCACTCATACCCACTAGACCTCGAAGTGTAACTTACGAATGCAGATTTTTTTTTGGTTACCTAACCTACTTCTTATTCTGCCAATCGCTCAGACAAACCAGTTTGTTTACACTGACGGGAGATACTGCTGCCTGCTTCTTAGTTACAATGTCACCTGAAAGTGAGAATGCATGGAACTTTTGTAGCCAGCGTTGCAAGGTATTTACATGCTAAATATGCTAAACATTCATATTCCCCTTCATGCTTCAGCCACCATTCCAGAGGACATGCTTCCATGCTGATGATGCTCATTAAAAAAATAATGCATCAATTACATTTGTGACTGGACTCCTTGGGGGGAGAATTGTATGTTTCCTACTCTGTTTTACCCACATTCTGCACATATTTCATGTTATAGCAGTCTCGGGTGATGATCCAGCACATGTTCGTTTTAAGAACATTTTCACTGCAGATTTGACAAAACGCAAAGAAGGTAGCGATGTGAGATTTCTAAAAATAGCTATAGCACTCGACCCAAGGTTTAAAAATCTGAAGTGCCTTCCAAAATCTGAGAGGGACAAGGTATGGAGCATGCTTTTAGAAGCCTTAAAAGAGCAACACTCTGATACGGAAACTACAGAACCCAAACCACCAAAAAAGAAAATCAACCTCCTGGTGGCATCTGACTCAGATGATGAAAATGAACATGCGTCAGTCCACGCTGCTTTGGATTGTTATCAAAAGCAGAGCCCAGCATCAGCATGGAAGCATGTCCTCTGGAATGGTGATTGCAGCATGAAGGGACATATGAATCTTTAGCATATCTGGCACGAAAATATCTTTCAACGCCAGCGACAACAGTGCCCTGCGATCGCCTGTTCTCACTTTCGGGTGTCATTGTAAACAAGAAGCAGGCAGCATTATTTTCTGCAAATTGTAACCAACCTTGTTTGTCTGAGCGATTGGCTGACCAAGAAGTAGGACTGAGTGGACTTGTAAGCTCTAAAGTTTTACATTGTTTTATTTTTGAATGCAGTTTTACATATATATATATATATATATATATATATATATAATTCTACATTTGTAAACTCAACTTTCATGGTAAAGAGACTGCACTACAGTACTTGTATGAGGTGAATTGAAAAATAATTTTTTGTTTGTTTTTTACAGTGCAATTATTTGTAATCAAAAATAAATATACAGTGAGCACTGTACACTCTTTATTCTGTGTTGTAATTGAAATTAATAGATTTGAAAATGTAGTAAACATCCAAAAATATTTAAAAGAAATGGTATTCTATTGTTGTTTAACAGCACAATTAATCGCGTAATTCCTTTTTGAATCGCGCGGTTAATTTTTTGAATCGCGCAGTTAATCGCAATTAATTTTTTTAATTGCTTGACAGCCCTAATTTTAATATGGCTAATGTAAATGTATACATCCAGGAACAAAACCTGTAGGCCTTAGTTAGAGGATGGGGGACTCTATCCTGGGAAGCAGTGACTCTGAAAAAGATTTGGGGGTGGAAGTGAATAAGCAGCTGAACATGAGCTCCAAGTGTGATACAGTGATCAAAATAGCTCGAGTGATCCTGGGATGCATAAATAGGGGAATTTTGAGTAGGAGTAAAGAGGTTACTGTACCTCAATAGTGGCACCGGTGTGATCCCTACTGTGTCCAGTTGCGGTATCCACAATTCAAAAAGGATGTTAATAAATTGGAGGGTTCAGAAAAGAGCCACAAGCGTGATTAAAGGACTGGAAAACATGACTTATAGTGATACAGGCAAGGAGCTCAATCTATTTATCTTAACAAAGAGAAGGTTAAGGGGTGATTTGATTACAGTCTCCAAGTACCTACATGGGGAACAAATATTTAATAATGGGCTCTTCAATCTACCGGCGATTGGTATAACATGGAAGTTGAAGCTAAACAAATTCAGACTGCAAAAAGGTGTAAATGATTGACAGTGAGGGTAATTAACCATTGGAATAATTTACCAAGGATTGTGATGGATTCTCCATCACTGACCATTTTAAAATCCAGATTGGGTGTTTTCCTACAAGATCTGCTCTAGGGATTATTTTTGGGAAGCTCTCTGGCCTGTGCTATACAGAAGACCAGACTAGATGATCCCTTCTGTCACTGGAATCTAGGAATCTATGATTTGCCTGATTTTGAGATAAAGATGGAGCCAGTAGCCCTGGGGATGATGGAGAAAGGAAGGGAGAATTGAGGCTGTGCAGCTCAAGCCAAGAACCCTAATCCGATGACTGCTTCATCTTGAGCAGATACTTTTGAATAACAAATTCCCTTCCAAACTGAGGTGGCACCCCCTCTTCTCTCCCCCAGCTGTTACACTGGAAAGGGCCCAGGATGTCTGGCTGCGACAGGCCCGAGGATCGCAGCCCTTCAACAGCTGCGCCAGGACCGGGGCTCGCAGCCCTTCAGCCTCTAGGCTGGGCCCGGGACACGCAGCCCTTCACCCTCTAGGCTGGGCCCAGGGCTCGCAACCCTTCAGCCTCTAGGCTGGGCCCAGGGCTCGCAGCCCTTCAGCGTCTGCGCCAGGCCTGGGGCTCGCAGCCCTTCAGCATTTCCACCTGCCTGCAACTCACAGCCCTTCTGCTCTGCTCTTTGGGACTCAGCCCCAGCCACTGAAAAGTTGGAATTCTTTTTTAAGCAGAAAGTGGATTTGTGCCCATGACTCAAAAGTTGCAGGACAGATTCTGTCCCAGCCTGGCCCCGAGCACAGATTCCCCTGGGATTTGGCTGACATGGGAGAGGAGGAACATCAAGGTCTGAGGGGATCTGGAGAGCAGTGCAGGACAGGGGTTGAGAGAGATGCTCTCTCTCAGCTTTGCTGCCAGGACTCTGAGTTGTCTGTAGCTCATATCTGGAGGCTGGGCATTGCCTGACTGCGGGACAGGCTGATGGCACTGCTCTACTCACCCGAGACAGGCTGTGTTCTTGGAGCAGGGCTCTTCCCTGCACAGGTTCAGACCCTGCCTCACAGTGTCCTTAACTTTCCTGAGTTGGTGTTTATATTCCCTAGCTCTGGGCATGTTTCACTGGCCCTCATTTTCCCTAATAAGGGAGGGGTTTGCTCCTTCCTCTCTTCCCGAAGCCCTGAGGATCCTCCAGCCCTGCTGAGCTCTCGATGGTTCCCTTGGCCTTGGCCTCACAGCCTATCACGTTTCCCACTTCTGGTTTGGAAGAAACGTGCCTGCGAACATACAGCCGGCCTGGGCTTGGTGAGATGCCGGGTGAGGCCAGTGCAGCGTCTCAGAAAGGGCCATTTTCCAGTTACATAATTTCACAGAATTTAATGGGACATTGGACCATCAAGTCTGACTTCCTGTATAACACAGGCTAGACAGTCCTTCCACCCTGACACCCCTTCCACCTGGACACCCCAACACCCCAATGGTAGGGAATCTACAAGTTTAAAAATATTGACAAAGTTTAAAAGCTTCAACTCTTCTCCAGGCTGCTCCTTCCCATAGCAAGAGCCTCACAGAGAGCCTCAAAAGAGAGAGAGAGAGAGAGAGAAAGAGAGAGAGAGAGAGTCAGGAATGACAACCATACTGGCGGGGAAGGTACTACATTTATAAACAGCAGGTCCTGCTGTAATGTCACATGCTATGCTTGAGTTATGTCAAGGTTACAGAAGATGACGACCATGTTTTCAGAGTCAGAAGCCAAGGCATCAAATCGAAGGGTTGAGCCACTGGCTAGACCAGTACAGTGAAAGTGAGGCCCCCTAGTGTTGAGGCAGTTATGCTGGTGTAGGAGTGCTAGTCCTGGGGTCGCTATTCCTAGAGGAGAAGCGGAAGAAGCTCCACGGGTATAAAGATGTAGAACTGCAACCACACTAGGCCCTGGTCCACACTAGGAGTTTGAGGTCGAATTTAGCAGCGTTAAATCGATTTAACCCTGCACCCGTCCACATGATGAAGCCCTTTTTTTCGACTTAAAGGGCTCTTAAAATCGATTTCCGTACTCCACCCCCGACAAGGGCATTAGCGCTTAAATCGGCCTTGCTGGGTCGAATTTGGGGTACTATGGACGCAATTAGACGGTATTGGCCTCAGGGAGCTAAAGAGCTCCAGCATGGACCAAACGGGAGGTACGGGATCTGATCGCTGTATGGGGAGAGGAATCCGTGCTATCAGAACTCCATTCCAGTTTTCGAAATGCCAAACCATTTGTCAAAATCTCTCAGGGCATGAAGGACAGAGGCCATAACAGGGACCCGAAGCAATGCTGCGTGAAACTTAAGGAGCTGAGGCAAGCCTACCAGGAAACCAGAGAGGCAAACGGCCGCTCCGGTTCAGAGCCCCAAACACGCCACTTCTATGACAAGCTGCATGCCATTTTAGGGGGTTCAGCCACCACTACCCCAGCCATGTTGTTGACTCCTTCAATGGAGATGGAGGCAATACAGAAGCAGGTTTTGGGGACCAGGAAGATGATGATGATGAAGTTACAGATAGCTCACAGCAAGTAAGTGGAGAAACCGGTTTTCCCGACAGCCAGGAACTGTTTCTCACCCTGGACCTGGAGCCAGTACCCCCCGAACCCACCCAAGGCTGCCTCCCGGAACCACCAGGCGGAGAAGAGACCTCTGGTGAGTGTACCTTTTAAAATACCACATGGTTTAAAAGCAAGCATGTGTAATGATTAATTTGCCCTGGCATTTGCGGCTCTCCTGGATGTACTCCCAAAGCCTTTGCAAAAGGTTTCTGGGGAGGGCAGCCTTATTCTCTCCACCATGGTAGGACACTTTACCACACCAGGCCAGTAGCACGTACTCAGGAATCATTGTAGAACAAAGCATTGCAGTGTATGTTTGCTAGCATTCAAACAACATCCGTTCTTTATCTCTCTGTGTTATCCTCAGGAGAGTGATATCATTCATGGTCACCTGGTTGAAATAGGGTGCTTTTCTTAAGGGGACATTCAGAGGTGCCCGTTCCTGCTGGGCTGTTTGCCTATGGCTGAACAGAAATGTTCCCCGCTGTTAGCCACGGGGAGGGGGAAGGGTCTAGCCACATGGTGGGGGGAGGCAAAATGCAACCTTGGAACGAAAGCACATGTGCTGTGTATGTAATGTTAACAGTAAGGTTTACCGTGAAAGAGTGTAGCCATTGTTGTAGAAAATGTGTCTTTTTAAATACCACTGTCTCTTTTTTTTTCTCCACCAGCTGCATGTGTTTCAAGGATCACAGGATCTTCTGCTTCCCAGAGGCTAGTGAAGATTAGAAGGCGAAAAAAATGCACTCGTGATGAAATGTTCTCTGAGCTCATGCTATCCTCCTACACTGACAAAGCACAGACGAATGCGTGGAGGCAGACAATGTCAGAGTGCAGGAAAGCACAATATGACCGGGAGGAGAGGTGGTGGGCTGAAGAGAGTAAGTGGCGGGCTGAAGAGAGGGCTGAAGCTGAAAGGTGGTGGCAGAGTCATGAGAGGAGGCAGGATTCAATGCTGAGGCTGCTGGAGGATCAAACCAATATGCTCCAGCGTATGGTTGAGCTACAGGAAAGGCAGCAGGAGCACAGACCGCCGCTACAGCCCCCGTGTAACCAACCACCCTCCTCCCCAAGTTCCATAGCCTCCTCACCCAGATGCCCAAGAAGGCAGTGGGGGGGCCTCCGGCCACCCAGCCACTCCACCCCAGAGGATTGCCCAAGCAACAGAAGGCTGGCATTCAATAGGTTTTAAAGTTTTAAACTTTGAAAGTGCTGTGTAGCCTTGTCCTTCCCTCCTCCACCACCCCTCCTGGTGCTTCTCTCCTCCACCACCCCTCCTGGGCTACCTTGGTAGTTATCCCCCTATTTGTGTGATGAATGAATAAAGAATGCAAGAATGTGAAGCAAGGATGACTCTATTGCCTCTGCAAGTGGTGATCGAAGGGAGGAGGGGAGGGTGGTTAGCTTACAGGGAAATAGAGTGAACCAAGGGGCGGGGGGTTTCATCAGGGAGAAACAAACAGAACTTTCACACCATAGCCTGTCCAGTCATGAAACTGGTTTTCAAAGCTTCTCTGATGCGCACCGCGCCCTCCTGTGCTCTTCTAACCGCCCTGGTGTCTGGCTGTGCGTAACCAGCAGCCACGCGATTTGCCTCAATCTCCCACCCCGCCATAAACGTCTCCCCCTTACTCTCACAGAGATTGTGGAGCGCACAGCAAGCAGTAATAACAGTGGGAATACTGGTTTTGCTGAGGTCTAACCGAGTCAGTAAACCGTACCAGCGCGCTTTTCAATGTCCAAATGCACATTCGACCACCATTCTGCACTTGCTCACCCTGTAGTTGAACAGCTCCTGACTACTGTCCAGGCTGCCTGGGTACGGCTTCATGAGCCATGGCGTTAAGGGGTAGGCTGGGTCCCCAAGGATAACTATCGGCATTTCAACATCCCCAACGGTTATTTTCTGGTCTGGGAATAAAGTCCCTTCCTGCAGCTTTTGAAACAGACCAGAGTTCCTGAAGATGCGAGTGTCGTGTACCTTTCCCGGCCATCCCACGTTGATGTTGGTGAAACGTCCCTTGTGATCCACCAGTGCTTGCAGCACTATTGAAAAGTCCCCCTTGTGGTTTATGTACTCGCCGGCTTCGTGCTCTGGTGCCAAGATAGGGATACGGATTCCGTCTACGGCCCCACCGCAGTTAGGGAATCCCATTGCAGCAAAGCCATCCACTATGACCTGCACATTTCCCAGGGTCACTACCCTCGATATCAGCAGATCTTTGATTGCGTTGGCTACTTGCATCACAGCAGCCCCCACAGTAGATTTGCCCACTCCAAATTGATTCCCGACTGACTGGTAGCTGTATGGCATTGCAAGCTTCCACAGGGCTATTGCCACTTGCTTCTCAACTGTGAGGGCTGCTCTCATCTTGGTATTCTTGTGCCTCAGGGCAGGGGAAAGCAAGTCACAAAGTTCCATGAAAGTGCCCTTACGCATGCGAAAGTTTCGCAACCCCTGGGAATCGTCCCAGACCTGCAACACTATGCGGTCCCACCAGTCTGTGCTTCTTTCCCAGGCCCAGAATCGGCATTCCATCGCATGAACCTGCCCCATTAGCACCATGATGCCCACATTGTCAGGGCCCGTACTTTGAGAGAAGTTTGTGTCCATGTCCTCATCACTCACGTCACCGCGCTGACGTCGCCTACTCGCCCGGTATCGCTTTGCCAGGTTCTGGTGCTGCATATACTGCTGGATAAGGCGTGTGGTGTTTAATGTGCTCCTAATTGCCAAAGTGATCTGAGCGGGCTCTATGCTTGCCGTGGTATGGCGTCTGCACAGGTAACTCAAGAAAAAAGGCGCAAAACGATTGTCTGCCCTTGTTTTCCCAGAGGGAGGGAGGGAACGGGGGCCTGACGATATGTACCCAGAACCACCCGCGACAATATTTTAGCCCCATCAGGCACTGGGATTTCTACCCAGAATTCAAATGGGCGGCGGAGACTGCGGGAACTGTGGGATAGCCACCCACGGTGCAATGCTCCGGAAGTCGACAGTTGCCTCGGTACTGTGGACACACTCCACCGACTACATGCACTTAGAGCATTTGTGTGGGGACACACACAATCAACTGTATAAAAACGCTTTCTACAAAACCGACTTCTATAAATTCGACCTAATTTTGTAGTGTAGACGTACCCTTAGAGACTAACCAATTTATTTGAGCATAAGCTTTCGTGAGCTACAGCTCACTTCATCGGATGCATTCAGTGGAAAATACAGTCAGGAGATTTATATACACACAGAACATGAAAAAAATGGGTGTTATCATACACACAGTAAGGAGAGTGATCACTTAAGATGAGCTATTACCAGCAGGAGAGCGGGGGGAGAAAACCTTTTGTAGTGATAATCAAGGTGGGCCATTTCCAGCAGTTAACAGGAACGTCTGAGGAGCAGTGTGGGGTGGGGGAAGACAGTGGCAAGAAGATTTTGAATGGCCCCTAACTTTGGGTGCCCACGTTGAGACACCTGGGGCCTAGAGTTCAGAGTTGCTAAATACCCGCAGCTCCCAGGAGGGCTTGTGGGCACTTAGGGTGTGTCTACACTGCAATTATGTGCCCACGGCTGGCCCGGGCCAGCTGACTCCAGCTAACAGGGCTCGAGCTGAGCAGCTGTTTATTTGTGGTGCAGACGTTCTGGCTTCGGCTGGAGCCCGAGCTCTGGGAACCTCCCACCTCGCATCGTCCTAGAGTCAAAGCGCCAGCCTGAGCCCCAAAGGCTACACCGCAGTTAAACAGCCCCTTAGCCCGAGTCCCGGGAGCTGGAGTCAGCTGGCCTGGGCCAGCTGCAGGTGTGTAATTGAAAATCAGCCCCCAGCCGTCTCTGGGTGGGCACCAAAACCTGAAGCATCCAGTGATGGCCATTTACTCCCTACTGAATCCCTGGACCTGAACTCCATGGGCGAAGCCACCTTGCCTGGCCTGCGTTTGGCTCTAGGCTACATCTACTGGGAGCTTAGCAGGTCCTCTACATTTGATGTATCGTGAGGGCAGCACCTGGCTCTGGGAAGGCTCAGTAATTGGATGAGTCTGTTCAATTCCACGGATCTGCTTCTAGCCAGGTTGCCGCTTGCGTTTTGCTTGGGTCTGTAAAAGAAAACAAAATCAAAGTGGCTGGTGGAAGCAGCACAATGAACATTTAAAAAGAATCAGTGGCAGAGCTAATAGCGGGCCGGGGGGCAACTGCCCCCCTCAGCAGCCATTAGGTATACGTTTGGTGCCTTTTCAAGCCAATAGGTAGAACTGAAGGTGGAACCACCAATGACCTGGATATGATATAAGCTGGATATGAGTCAGCAGTGTGCCCTTGTTGCCAAGAAGGCCAATGGCATTTTGGGATGTATAAGTAGGGGCATCGCGAGCAGATCAAGGGACGTGATCGTTCCCCTCTATTCGACATTGGTGAGGCCTCATCTGGAGTACTGTGTCAAGTTTTGGGCCCCACACTACAGGAAGGATGTGGATAAATTGGAGAGAGTCCAGCGAAGGGCAACAAAAATGATTAGGGGTCTAGAACACATGACTTATGAGGAGAGGCTGAGGGAGCTGGGATTGTTTAGCCTGCAGAAGAGAAGAATGAGGGGGGATTTGATAGCTGCTTTCAACTACCTGAAAGGGGGTTCCAAAGAGGATGGCTCTAGACTGTTCTCAATGGTAGCAGATGACAGAACGAGGAGTAATGGTCTCAAGTTGCAGTGGGGGAGGTTTAGATTGGATATTAGGAAAAACTTTTTCACTAAGAGGGTGGTGAAACACTGGAATGCGTTACCTAGGGAGGTGGTAGAATCTCCTTCCTTAGAGGTTTTTAAGGTCAGGCTTGACAAAGCCCTGGCTGGGATGATTTAACTGGGAATTGGTCCTGCTTCGAGCAGGGGGATGGACTAGATGACCTTCTGGGGTCCCTTCCAACCCTGATATTCTATGATTCATAGAATCATAGAATCATAGAATAATAGAATATCAGGGTTGGAAGGGACCCCAGAAGGTCATCTAGTCCAACCCCCTGCTCGAAGCAGGACCAATTCCCAGTTAAATCATCCCAGCCAGGGCTTTGTCAAGCCTGACCTTAAAAACCTCTACCACCTCCCTAGGTAACGCATTCCAGTGTTTCACCACCCTCTTAATGAAAAAGTTTTTCCTAATATCCAATCTAAACCTCCCCCACTGCAACTTAAGACCATTACTCCTCGTTCTGTCATCTGCTACCATTGAGAACAGTCTAGAGCCATCCTCTTTGGAACCCCCTTTCAGGTAGTTGAAAGCAGCTATCAAATCCCCCCTCATTCTTCTCTTCTGCAGGCTAAACAATCCCAGCTCCCTCAGCCTCTCCTCATAACTCATGTGTTCCAGACCCCTAATCATTTTTGTTGCCCTTCGCTGGACTCTCTCCAATTTATCCACATCCTTCTTGAAGTGTGGGGCCCAAAACTGGACACAGTACTCCAGATGAGGCCTCACCAATGTCGAATAGAGGGGAACGATCACGTCCCTCGATCTGCTCGCGATGCCCCTACTTATACATCCCAAAATGCCATTGGCCTTCTTGGCAACAAGGGCACACTGCTGACTCCTATCCAGCTTCTCGTCCACTGTCACCCCTAGGTCCTTTTCCGCAGAACTGCTGCCTAGCCATTCGGTCCCTAGTCTGTAGCTGTGCATTGGGTTCTTCCGTCCTAAGTGCAGGACCCTGCACTTATCCTTATTGAACCTCATCAGATTTCTTTTGGCCCAATCCTCCAATTTGTCTAGGTCCTTCTGTATCCTATCCCTCCCCTCCAGCGTATCTACCACTCCTCCCAGTTTAGTATCATCCGCAAATTTGCTGAGAGTGCAATCCACACCATCCTCCAGATCATTTATGAAGATATTGAACAAAACCGGCCCCAGGACCGACCCTTGGGGCACTCCACTTGATACCGGCTGCCAACTAGACATGGAGCCATTGATCACTACCCGTTGAGCCCGACAATCTAGCCAGCTTTCTACCCACCTTATAGTGCATTCATCCAGCCCATACTTCCTTAACTTGCTGACAAGAATACTGTGGGAGACCGTGTCAAAAGCTTTGCTAAAGTCAAGAAACAATACATCCACTGCTTTCCCTTCATCCACAGAACCAGTAATCTCATCATAAAAGGCAATTAGATTAGTCAGGCATGACCTTCCCTTGGTGAATCCATGCTGGCTGTTCCTGATCACTTTCCTCTCATGCAAGTGCTTCAGGATTGATTCTTTGAGGACCTGCTCCATGATTTTTCCAGGGACTGAGGTGAGGCTGACTGGCTGATTCTATGATTCTATGACCCAGCTGCCTCCTGGTTCCACCACTGCTCAAAATGTAGCTCCGCTGATGCTAAGAATCCAGAGTCTATTGAGCAGGAACATGGGACAGACAGCACCCTTGCTTGGAGAACCCATGCTTTGCAAAATGAGACATGGACTTTCATTCACCCTGCACTGAATTGCAGCCACTTCTGGAGTGGAGCATAGTACCTGCATAACAACACACGGATTGCTCGCCCAGCACAGAAATGCAGATACCTCTGGGGTGGAGCGCAGCAGCGTATCATAGAACGTGAGGGTTGGAAGGGACCTCAGGAGATCATCAAGTCCAACCCCCTGCTCAAAGCAGGGCCAATCCCCAATTTTTGCCCCAGATCCCTAAATGCACCCCCCCCCTCAAGGATTGAACTCACAACCCTAGGTTTAGCAGGTCAATGCTCAAACCACTGAGCTATCCCTCCCCCCCACAACACAATACAGGGATCACTCACCTGGCATTGAAATGCAGACAGCTCTGGATGGAGCATAGCAGATGTGCAACAGCACTCAACAACACTACACAGGGGTCACTCACCCAGAACTGAAATGATGCCACATCTGGGGTAGGAATGCAGCAGCTGTTGAACAGCCACAGAGCGACACTCCTCACAGTGTAGAGCAGGATGTGAAGAAGACTCTCACTTCCATTCGAAAGCTCTGGGGGAGTTCACAGAAACAGACCATGCTGTTAACCTGAGCTGAACAGCAGCCAGGACACAATAGATTGGGTCTGCACTGCGGGTAACCAGACAACAGCTCTGCCATGAGGGATTCGTTCTGATTGACGGAGGGAGGGATGGGGCAGGGAGCCAGTCAAGCTTGGGGAACAAATTCCTTCTCCAGGACGCTTTGCTCCAGGATCTTAGAGCCCAGGCTCTACGGCCATTAATTCCTGCACCACCCAGCTGGAAGGGAAGGGCTGGGGAAGGTCTTTGCGCTCCACATGTCACAGGAGGACAGGGCAGAACGAACCATGTCACAGAATGAATCAGTTGCATCGCCTGGACTAGAACCCAGGAATCCTACCTGCCAGCTCTCTGCTCTAACCATTAGACCCCACTCCGCTCGCAGTCAGGATAGACCCCAGGAGTCCTGATTCCTAGACACACACAGACACACACACACACACACACGTTTCTCTAACCCAGTGGTTCCCAACCAGGGTCACGGGTGCCCCTGGGGGTACGCAGAGGTCTTCCAGGGGGTACACCAACAGGCTACACAAAAAGCTTTAGCGAAGTCAGGACAAACTAAAATGTCATACAGACAATGACTCGTTTATACTGCTCTGTATACTGTTGGGTGTGTTTTCTTATAGGATTATAGTCTGTTAAAATATGTGTATATTAAAGTCAATATGGGGTTTGTAAAGACAGAGCAGCAATCCAAGATGGCGTCTGAACGGCCATCTTGTGACCGCCATCTTGTTGTTTACGGTGATCGTGGCCCAGTCATAACTGGATCCAACCGGCTTTTCCCGCCATTGGCAGCTCCCAGGACAATTTTACCTCAGACTGTTTCCACCCCGGCTGGGGCTGTACCGTGTTTTCCCGCCGCTCCGTGCAGGAAGGGCCGGGACTGGCTGAGCAGTGGTACAGTCCCTTCCCTCCGGCCCTCCCCGCCCCCGGCAGCGCTGAAGGACGCCATTCCCGACGGGGCGAGACGGGCAGAGGCCGTTCGCTCCATTCGACCTGCCCCTGTTCCTGGGTGCAACACGGGGCCTGGCTGAGGGGGGCTGGGTGGAGGGGGGGCGAGGGGCCTGGCTGATGGGGGGAGGCTGGGGGGAGGGGGGACTTGCAGCTCAGTGGGGGGCCCTGACTGGAGTGGGCTGAGGCCCCACTACCCCAACCCAGTCCTCGCTTTAACCCTGCCCGAGGCCCCCGCCTCCCTCTGCGCCCCACGTGACCAGGTGGGGGTTCAGTGGGGACCTGCGTGGCCCTGTCACTGGTCGCCTGCCCATTGGTGCCCAGGCCCAGCCCTCGCAGCGCCAGAAGTGGGGGGCTGCGGCGTTCGGCCGTCTTCAGCCTTGCAGACATCGACCCGCCAGCACCCCAGTTGCTTTACACTGAAATCAGTCACTGGGGGGGGCTGGGCCCGTCCATCAGTGACACTGGGGGGGGCTGGGCCCGTCCACCAGTGACTGATTTCAGCGTCGCTAGGGGCTGTGGCCCAGTGTCACAGACACTCCCCAGAGCATGGCAGGGAGAGGCCAGGGCGTGCCCAAGGTCAGGAGCAGAGCCGGGGCAGAACCCAGGAGTCCTGACTCCAGCCCCACCCCGCACACAGCTGAGTCCCACTTCTACCCATAGGGCTCGAGGGGACGTGGCAAGAGGCAGAAATGGCCCCGTCCGGGGTGAAGGCGGTGGTGCGCAAGAGTGAGTGCGGAGCCGGGGGGTCTGAGTGCGGAGCCGGTTGGGGGCCGGTTGCGGAGCCGGTTGGAGTCCGCTCAGGCGGGGCTCCTGGGGAAGCCAGAGGGTCCTGCACCCCAACTTCGCAGTCAGACGTGACTCTCAGCCAGCCAGTAAAACAGAAGGTTTATTAGACGACAGGAACATGGTCTAAAACAGAGCTTGCAGGTGCAGAGAACGGGACCCCTCAGCTGGGTCCATTTTGGGGGGCAGTGAGCCAGACAACCACGTCTGCACTTCACTCCATGTCCCAGCCAGCCCCAAACTGAAAACCCCTCCAGCCCCTCCTCCTCTGGGCTTTGTTCCTTTCCCGGGCCAGGTGGTCACCTGATTCCTTTGTTCTCCAACCCTTCAGCTCTCACCTTGCAGGGGGGGAAGGGCCCAGGCCATCAGTTGCCAGGAAACAGGGTGTCGGCCATTCTCTGTGTCCAGATCCCTGCACACACCTGCCCTCTAGGGCTCTGCAATGATCATACACCCTTACCCCACCACCTAGATACTTAAGAACTGCATAGGGGAAACTGAGGCACCCCCACACTATTCAGAGGAAACATTAAGAACAGGCCCACTTCGTCACATCTCTCCCCCCTTCGAGATCGAACTGAGCGGGGTCACTTTACCCGGTGACCTGGGGAAGTTTGAAGCCACCAATGTTCCCATGGATGCCCCAGCATCTCTCCCGTTCCTTGGTAGGAGTTACACCAGGCCCTTCCAGTTTCACGCCCTCCCTTAGGTCGGGGGTGGTCGATAGCACTAGCAGGCTGCATGTGGGAAGGTTTCTGCAGCCCATGCCCTTTGGCCACCCCAAAACCCCAGGGGGTCAAACTGGGATTGGGTTTTCTCCCAGAGCTCCAGTCTGGAGGGCTGCAATTCGGGCTCTCTTGGTTAAGGGCCCCCATCTTGACCTGGGCCACATACTGTTCACTTACAGAACTAGCATGGAGACATCCCTTTCCCAACAACCTTGTCTCCCCAACAAGCTGGCCAAACACAGCCACTTGGTTATAGGACGGTATACCTTTCTTAATAGCTTTCACTCCATCTGAGACCTTCTCAAAGCTCTCCACACTGGATCTTTCAACAGGAAAGTCAGTGGATCCATTCACAACAGAAAATTTCTGGCTGTTAGGAACTGAAACTTTCTTGATTAAATCACTTTCACACCCTTCAGTGGCAGTAAACTGCTTGCAAAGACTCCATGAGGATTCCTTTCCCGAGGGCTTTTCTATGCAACAATTCACCCCCTCCCAGAAATTCTGCTCTTACCCTCTTTACCTAGGGCTTGCTCTAGGGGAACACTTTCCTGAGCAACTACAGACTCTTTCTGGGTCTCCCTTACATCCAGAATCACCTCTGGCCCATCAGGCGGATTCCTACACAATCCCCTTTCATGCAAACTTACAGACTTCCTAGATAAAAGGTTAGAAGCATTCTCCTTCCCTTTGCCACACACAAGTTCAGGAATCTTTTCCTTCTTGCTACAGGTTTCCACACCCTCAGTAGGTTCCACAATCACATCACCTTCCTGCTCTCCTTGTGCCCTGGCTAGGATCTCACCCTGATTAGACAGAGTTGCTACACCCTTTCCAACAACACACTAGCAACAGGCAAAATACAAGCACCAGAATTGTCTGGTCTCGGGGATTTTACATAGACCCTAACTGGATGCGACCTAGTTACAGGGCCATTCTCCCGAGCAGACAGAAACTTAGGACCCTTCCCTTCCTGGGCTTTAGCTGAATCCAGAACCAGCTCTGAGACAACTGCATGACCCTCAACCATCACAGGCTGAAAGGCCCCTTCTGTCTGCTCCACAGACCAAGAAGAGCCGGACACACTTTCTCCTTTACCAGACACACAGGTTGGGATCCCATTCCCTTTGTCCCAGCACACAAGGCTGGTCACAGACAACTGCTTGGAGATCAGGGTAGCTCCCTCCATAGGCAAGTCAATACCCCTGACAGAGAGACCCATTTCCTTCACTGTCCCAATTCTCCACCCAGCTAACAGGTAAGGTCCAGGGACTCTCATCTTCCACTCTCCTCGCCTTCCCACCCTGCTGACTGGACACAGCCATCAGCTCACAAGGCTGCCTAGGCTCATCCAAACTTCCCTTACCAAGCACCTTGCCACTCCCCACAGATCCCCTGCCCTGCCTGTGTCTCCCCCCACTCAGCTGGGGTCTCAGCTCCCACTGTGCTCAGCACTGCCCTTGCTGTCCCAGTGGGGGCAGGCCACTGCTTTCCTCACTGCATCAGAGCCAGCGAGAGTCCCCAGTCTGGTGTGCAAGGGGGCAGGGAGCATCTCTCTGTCCCACCGAGTCCCAGGGGTCTGGTTACAGGCAGGCAGGTAGCCTGAGCCTAGTGGCTCCTCCCTGCTGCCAGCCAGGTCATCTGCATTTTCACTGACCATTTCCCTCTCCACCGATTGGTTCCCTGGATTCAAATTCAAACCCTCGGCAGTTACAGGAGCAGGGCCTGGATCCTGTCCCAAAGAGACACAGTCACCCCACAACAGGGTCTCGCAGCTGGTGTCCTGGGGCACCCCAACGGCCAGCCAGCCCCACCCCTCCTGGGTCTGCACAGGGATCTGGGCCATAGGCAGGGCGAGGGGCTTCGTCCCTGGGACCCTCACCCAGCTCACACAGGCCCTCAGCCTCTGAGGCTGCACCACCCAGGGTCTGACACCAGTTCTCTCTGTCCCAGGATCTCGCCACCCCAGGAATGTCTCCCCATTGACCATCCCCTTCCGCTCCCACTGGGGGTCCGAGGGGCCTGACCCCAGGGAACTCCACACAGACATATAGGTTGGGGTCAGGAGTGGGAGCCTGTCCACCTCCCCACCCATCTGGCTGATGGAGTCTGTGGCCTTGGGACCCAGCAAGGGAGCTAGACACCGGGGTTTTCCGCAGGGTCCCCCTGGTTCAGATCTCCAGCCTGCTCAAAGGCAGTGAGGTGGGCATCCACACACCCCCCCCTTAACTAGGGGCAGCAATTTAGTCTCGAGGTTCCCTGCGGAACTGGCCCCCCGGGATCTATCCCCACTCACCCCGGGGAGGTCCCCTCGGCCTCTCCGCCCCACCACCGCCAGTTCATCCTGCTGCTGCTTCTGCAGCTCTTTCTCGGGCTCTCGCTGTCTCCCACGGTCCTCTTGCTCTCTCAGACTCCGCTCCAATCCCGTCCGTCTCGATCCCCCGATGGGGAACCCGATCGTGAAGACCCCCGTCTGGTCGGGGACAGGAGTCTTGGCGATGCCTGGCTCCCGCTCCAGCTGCTCCCAGATCCTGCTATAGCCCCAGTTGGGGTCAGGAATCTGTTCCTTAGAGCGATCATCCTCCTCCAGCTGCACGATTAACTCTGCTTTGGTGAACTTTCCAACGCTCAACCCTCTCTTTCTGCACAGGGTTACAATGTCCTTCTTAAGGAGACGGTGACAGGCCATCACTCCGCTCCTCCCAAGTTGTTGTGGACTCACAGGCCCGCTCCCCACGGTTTCCAGGGAGAACCCCTAGTGTGCCAGCCCTTCTCGAGGTCACCACCTCTTTGCCAGGGTCGAGCTGCAGACTCCTCCGCCCCTTGGACTGCTCGCTGCAGTCCCCAGGGGAACCCTGTTACTGCACAATCCTTCTCGCTGGTCACACACTCCCAGGGGTTAACCGCCCCCCGAAACCGCTCCTCTCTGAGCCTTCAGCAGGCCTGGTCCTCGGCAATCCCCCTTCGTGTTACTACTCCCCAGTCACTTACTGCAGGAAGCACCATCCACGGGGTGCAGTACATCCCACCGCTGCCACCAGTTGTCACGGAGTCCCTGGGCGATGCTCTGGAACTGCTCCCCATGAAGCCAGTCAGGACTCTGGGGCAGTCGCCTTTCTGTGAGCAGCCTGTCTTCAGGACACGCAGCTCACACAGCTTCCACCTTCCTGGGTCTGACCTCGGAGCATTCAGCATCCTCTGCCCCTCCGTGCGCTTCCCACAGCGAGTCCGCTCAGGCGGGGCTCCTGGGGAAGCCAGAGGGTCCTGCACCCCAACTTCGCAGTCAGACGTGACTCTCAGCCAGCCAGTAAAACAGAAGGTTTATTAGACGACAGGAACATGGTCTAAAACAGAGCTTGCAGGTGCAGAGAACGGGACCCCTCAGCTGGGTCCATTTTGGGGGGCAGTGAGCCAGACAACCACGTCTGCACTTCACTCCATGTCCCAGCCAGCCCCAAACTGAAAACCCCTCCAGCCCCTCCTCCTCTGGGCTTTGTTCCTTTCCCGGGCCAGGTGGTCACCTGATTCCTTTGTTCTCCAACCCTTCAGCTCTCACCTTGCAGGGGGGGAAGGGCCCAGGCCATCAGTTGCCAGGAAACAGGGTGTCGGCCATTCTCTGTGTCCAGACCCCTGCACACACCTGCCCTCTAGGGCTCTGCAATGATCATACACCCTTACCCCACCACCTAGATACTTAAGAACTGCATAGGGGAAACTGAGGCACCCCCACACTATTCAGAGGAAACATTAAGAACAGGCCCACTTCGTCACAGGCCCCAACACAGAGCTGGCGTAGGCTATAGCTGTAATGTAGGAGAGAGCAAGTTAAAGCCTTACACTTCAGAAGCCCAACCCACTTCTGTTACTTCAGAAGCCCAGATCCACTGCTGAATCTCCAGCCCAGGCTGCAGTGGACGGGGCCTGTGGCTAAATCCAGACCACAGACCTGGGGTTTAAAAGACTCTTGGAAAGTGGATTCAGTTCTGATGTTCCATGGTTGCCCCCAGAACTGGGACAGAGCAAAAGTGGCCCACAGTTCAGGACGGCCGGTGGTGCTAATAACCCTTAGCTCTTCTCTTAGCTTTTCCTCACTAAATCGCACAATTAGGAGGGCCTGACATGTGACTTTTGAACACTTGGGGTGGGCCATACTGCCCTGGTTCAAGAGGGGTCTCTGAACAGGAATAGCAGGGGGCTGCGGGTCAGGAGTGAGGGGCATCTGCAGAGCCGTGGCAGGGTGGGGGGGAACCCAGGACTGGAATAGCTGCGGGTCAGGAGTGAGGAGCACCGGCGGAGCTGGGAGTGGGTGGTAGCCCAAGGCTGCGATAGCAGGGGGCTGCGGACAGGAGTGAGGGGCACTGGCAGAGCTGGGAATCGGGGGGGAGCAAAGGGCTGGAATAGCAGAAGGCTGCGGACAAGAGTGAGGGGCATCTGCAGAGCCGTGAGGCGGGGAACCCAGGACTGCAATAGCTGCGGGTCAGGAGTGAGGCAGAGCTGGTGGGGGACAGACCAGAGCTGGCATAGCAGAGGGCTGTGGACAGGAGTGAGGGGCACTGGCAGAGCTGGGAATGGGGGGGAGGAAAGGGCTGGGATTGCAGGGGCTCCAGTCAGTAGTGAGGGGCACTGGCAGAGCTGGTGGGGGGAGCCCAGGGCTGGCGTGGGGAGCTGGAACTGCAGTTCAGGGTCAAAATGTCTGGGCGGAGTTGCGTGGAGAAAGCAGGTTCATGTCTGCCTTCACCATGTCTGGATCCAGGCTGTGCTGCCGGCCCCTTACCTTGCACTCGAGCCCCACGTGCCCCAGTGAATGGGGCGTCCGCATGCCGCAGGTGTAAAGGAACTGCAGGAAAGCAGCAGCGAGGCCAGCGCGTCCTGGTGCAGAATAGCCCCTGGAGCCTCATTAGGACCGAGCAGCCAAGTCCTGATGGGCTAGAGGTGGGGTAGGGAGAGGCATTGCTTGAGTTATGGTGGAAACATAGTGTGTTGGGCAGTGCACTCACGCACACCAGCTACCAGGAGTGGGAGTGAGAGCACAGGTCAGGGTCGTGGGGCTATTGCCCTACGGGGCCAGCCAGAATCAGGTGCTTCGTAGGGGTAAAACAAACAGATGTATTATGGTAGCACCCAGGAGCCCCAGTCATGGACCAAGGCCCCATTTTGCAAGGTGTTGTACATTATTCATTAGGTGTATTACGGTAGTGCCCAGGAGCGCCAGTCATGGGTCAGGGTACCATTATGCTGGGCACAACAAAAAGATGGTGCTTGGCCCAAAGAGCTGACTATCTAATTGCTTAGCTGGGCCGTGGAAGGTGCCCAGGAGACAGGCCGGCAGTTCTCTGAGCGGGGCATGCCTTGGAGGGGTTCTATGTGCAGGACTCAGGATTTGAAGTCTTTGTTGTGTTGTTGTCCCCCACACACTGTAGAGGGTCCCTGGATCCCCTCCAGTCAAGAGGTGCTGGGCAGGATCTGTTCTCTTGCTGCACGGGGCCAGATCCTTAGTTCAGCTGTGCTTGTATCCAGCCTGGCAGAAAGGAAGGGGGATCAGACCCATGGCCCATCTAGCCTGTCACCCCACCACGATCGCCGACTGGGGGCTCGGCTAGGAGCACATCGCTAGCTGGCCTGAAAGCAGCCTCTGAGCCACTTCCCCGAGGGGTCCTTCCACCAGCCAGTGGGTCCTGGCTCAGGCACAGCCGTCCCATCCGAGCCCCACCACTGATCCTCATCTCTTTCACTCGCAGAGATCCTCAGCGTTGTCCTTCACAGCGTGAAGAAGGAAAGAGAATGGAAGGTAAGCAGGCCGAACCTGTTGCCCTGGTGTCCCCCTGGGGATATGCTGTATCCATATATCATGCTCCTCCCCCTCCAGCCTCTTGAGATTCATTAGGAACCTGAGCTTTTCCAGGCTGGATCAGATCCCTGCTCTGTCTAGCCCATCATCCGTCCCCAGCTAGGCTTGGGTATGTCTGCCTTCCCACTGCACTGGATCAGACCCAGCTTGTCCAGCTAGCCCCATATCTCCCCCCCACACACACACCGGATCAGACCACTGGGACCAGTGAATCAGCCTGGGTGGGAGGAGGAGCAGGAGAGTGCCAAGCATGGGGGCAGTATGCACCATTGGGCAGGCAGGTGATTGAGCCCCCGGCATGGACTGGGCTGGGGGATGTGGAGCAGCGGGTTAGGCCGGTGCGGCAGAGGGAGCATTCGGCACGGCAGGAAGGTGGTGGAGATGTTGGGCCAATGGCCTACAGGGCTTTCCTAGGGGAACACGGAGACTCCCCTCGTTCCATTTCTCTGTGCCCTGATCCTGGTTCTGTCCGAGGGCTGGGGAGCGGATATCTGGTGGATCGGAGCAGGGGACTGGGAGCTAGGACTCCTGTTCTGTCCCTGCCTCTTGCACTCACCCTGTCACCTGGGCGAAGAGGCTGATCTCCTCCCGTCTAGGAGGATGGAACCATTCTGAATGGCCGGGTGTCCCAGGTTTGTCTCCTACATCTCGTACCAGCCACTCTGCTCGGAGCCGCTCTCCCTGTAGCTCCTCACGCAGTCCTTAGCACGGTCAGCTCAGCAAAGTGCAGGATTGGTACCGGCCCTGCTGCTCTGCTGTGAAAGGGCTGTGGAAGGGCTCTGCCATTAGCAGTCGCTCTGCTCCCTTGGCTGTGCCGTGGATGATGATGGTGGGCAGCTGGGCTCAGGGCAGTGACTAGTTCATCCGAAGTGGAGCGCTCCCCTCTCGCTACCCCAGGTGCTGATCATGGACCACCCCAGCACGCGCATCCTCTCATCATGCTGTACGATGTCCGACATCGTAGACGAAGGCATCACACGTGAGTGGCCCCTCCCTCCCGACTGCTCCCCCCGCCAGGGCTCCCCTCCCCATTGGATACAACTCACAGTCAGGGAGTTGACTTGTCTACATTCACATTTGCATCTAGTTTCCCCGCTTTGCAGCCCCCTAGACGCCCTCCTTGCTATGGGTACCTTCCCAGCCAGGTCTAGTTCCCTTAGCCTGGCACTTTCAGCCCGTGGAGCCTCTTCACCGCTTTTCTCAGACTCCCGCTAACTCCTCGCTGCTCCTCCCCAATGCTGTGGGCAGGGTCCTGGCTGGGGAGGGCGAATGCTGGCTCTCTGCTTTAGGGTGGAGGAGCCCTTGGGGTTGAGGGGCACAGAGCTGAGCCAGCACTCTAGCGGGGTGCCCCCAGCACAGTACAGAGGGCCATTCCTTCCCTGCTCCATACTGTGGCAGCATCGCAGCCCACGGCCCCACATCGAAGCGGCTGCTGCATTGTCGCCTCTGGAACGCCCCGGCCTGCTGCCAGCGAACATCACTGTGCCCTTGGCTTCCCCTCCCCACATCCTGGTGGAGAGCGGCTGGGGTGGGTGGCTAGGACACACTGACCCGCGCCCAGTGTCTGCTCTCTCCTAGTTGTGGAAGATATTAACAAGTGCCGGGAGCCAATCCCCAGCCTGGAGGCCGTCTACCTGCTCAGCCCAGTGGAGGAGGTAGGAGCTCGGGCCTGGGGCAACTGGATGGGGAGCAGGGAAGACCCCGGGACAGCTCCTAGTGCTGCCTGGAGGTGGCGCTGTCCGGGGGGATGCGCAGCACAACGTCAGGATGGGAATGGGGCCAGTCAGGGCTCCCCAAGAGGCTGCTTCCCCAGAGCTGGGCTTCATGTTCTTTGCCACGTGAGGCACAGACTGTCCCCCAGACCTCTCCGCAGTGCAGTCCTGTGGGGGTTGGATGGGCAGATGCAGCAGGTGGAGAGAGGCGACCTCAGCTGAGACTCAAAGCAAAGGAGACTCGCTGAGGCAGAGGCTCAGGGAGCAGGGGCTGTTGGGGAGGAGGCTCCTGCATCTGCAGCAGCGAGGTGAGTGGAGGGAGACCAGGGGCAGGGGGCGCTGGCAGAGCAGGGTGAAGCCCAGAACCCACAGGGGCTGCCCGTGGAGGGAGCGCTGTAGGAGAGGACTGCGAGCTGGGGCTTGGGACAGGGCAGCCAGGTTCTCACCTGTCACAATGACCGGTCGAGGGGTCTGAACAGGTTCCAAACACCCTGCCAGGCTAGCTGGCGTGGCGAAGCTGCAGGTGCCCAGCATGGCGCCTGGGAAGGGAGGGGGCCCTGATGGTAGTTGCCTGGGATTGCTGCTTGGCCGGCTGTTCGCTGGACACTGCTCAGAGCCCACTTAGTTCAGCAGCAAGGCAATGCCAGGCCTCATCTGTGGCCGGGCATGGACACTTCTGTGCCAGCAAGAGATGTGGCTGGGCCCTCAGGATGTCCCGGGCACATGGGCACAAGCCCTGCTCCAGGCAGGGAGGGAGCCCAGAGCCAGGGGGGTGAAAACCAGCCCACCTCCCGATGGCATCATGCTAGGCCCTGAGTCCCCAGGGCCTGGGCATGGGCTGGGCCATTTGAGCAGCAGGGAGGGGCCTCGGCAGGTGCTGACAACCCCCCTCTCTCCGCTTTGCAGTCGGTGCAGGCTTTGATCAATGACTTCCAGGGCACCCCCACCTTCAACTACAAGGCAGCTCACGTCTTCTTCCTCAGCCGTGAGTATTGGGGGTCGGGGGATCCCCCAGCTGGGAGCCTGGACAGCGGCACACTGGAGCCTGTGGGTGGGGGGTCTCTCTCTGCCGGCAGGCCAGTGCGCAGCACCCTGATTATGCTCTGCCCTCCTGCAGGGGGATGCAGCCCCAGCAGGCCAGACTGAATGACCCCACCTATCCCTTCCCCCCCCTTCTCCCCCACGGGCCTGCCTCCAGCCAGCACGGCTCACAGACACCTGCAGCGTGTGCCCAGAAAGGCGGCCTCTTGCTACCATTCCCAGCATGCATTGCTCCATCAGTCCCAACTCGGTGGGGGGATGGGACACCACCAGAATACCCAGTGTGTCAGGGTCATATCTGCTTCTCCCCATTACAGCGGCAGGGGGAACCCAAGTCCCCTTCCTCCTTGTGCATCATCCTGAGTTGTACACTCCGGTCACTCAGCCCTGCGGGCGGGCTGAGGGCAGGGTGTGAGACAGGGGCTGCATCGGAGAGATTGTGGCTCCCCCTCGCTGCTGATGCTGCAGAAGGCGAGAACCCGGCATGACTCTGGTTCGGGGGGGCTGGACTCATCGTTGATGCTGTGTGGCCCTGCTGGCTTGCCCAGGTTCCCCACAAGCGTGCAGCACTACTGCCCCTGCTGTGCCCGTCCTGGCCCCGTCCGTGGGGGCTGGCGCTGTGCTGGGGGTCCTGAGCCCTGTGCCTGTCACTCCCACCCACTGCCTTTGCCTTGCAGCCTGTCCTGAGCCTCTGTTCAAGGAGCTGAGGAAGTCACGGATCACCAAGGTCATCAAAACCCTCAAGGAGATCAACATGGCCTTCCTGCCCTATGAGAGCCAGGTGAGGGGTGGCCGGGCTTTGGAGGAGCAGGTCCGCGGGGCAGATGGTGACGTACGACACCACACCCTTATTGTTTCATGTGGTTTGGCGGGGGAACCTTTCCCTTCTAGGGCCCCGGGTTTGACGCCAGCACAGGACAGCAGGAACTAGCTGGCTGCTCACACCCTGTGAGAGGTGGAATCGCTGGCTTGCACCTGGTGGGGATGGTAGATGTATGGGGGAGGAGGGCCCTGCCTCCCTGGCTTTACCAGCTCTTACTGATGGTTTATACTAGGCCTGCAAGACAGCCCGATACTCCACACGCCTGCCCTTTACCCAACCACCCCATCCCCTCCTTGTGTCATCAGTGGATTTCCCCCCTCCTGCCCCTGAGGGGCAGGACTGTGGTGTCAGCCCCATTGCATTGATGGGGAAACTGAGGCACAGAGAGACATGAGCCTGGGCTACACACAAAAGCTTTGTTGGTATGGGTTTGTTACAGGGACATGAGAGAAAAAATCCCCCCTGTAACTGATGCAGCTGTGGTGGCAGGGCCCCTGGGTAGATGCCGTTACGCTGGCAAAGCAGTCCTTTCGCCACTCTAGCTGTATCTGGGGTACCGGTGCCAGCTGTGCCAAGAGAAGCTTTGGCTGGTATAAGCTGAGTGTCCGTCAGGAGGCTTTGCTGGCTCACCCGTCCCGTTGCGCCAGCAAACCCTTCATGGGCCGATACTGTTTATTGGTGTCCAAGCACGTTTGTCCCAATGGCTCGTTCTGTTTGGCCAGTGAAATAAGCGACAGCGGCAGACGTGCCTTGATGCTGGGTTTGCCCGTGGCTATGCTGGGGCTTTCGCCAGACTAGAAGCGTCGCCAAGCCCCCTCCCCCAACATTGAGGGCACCTGGGGGTCTGCAGCCAAGTAAGGACCTGAAGCTGGGGCATCTTCATCCCAGGCTGGTGCATGAATCTCTGGCTCGCTATCCCTCTACCACAACAGGAGTGGCACTGGCAAAGGGATCTCTCCCTCACTAGGGGCTCGCTACAGCTCCACCAGGCTGGCCTGATCCAACAGCGCATCTTAGGGGCGCGGTATGGGACACAGCTGGCCTGGCTGCAAGCAGTTGGCACCGGGGGCTGATCTCTGCTCTCCCCCGTCCCCAAGGTGTACTCCCTGGACAAGCCAAAGACCTTCCACAACTGGTTCAGCCCCTACCGCTTTTTCGAAAAGAACAAGCAGCTGGAGATGCTGGCAGAGCAGATTGCCACATTGTGTGAAACCCTGGAGGAGTATCCAGCCATCCGCTACAGGAAGTGAAAAGAAAAGGAGTACTTGTGGCACCTTAGAGACTAACCAATTAACTAATAACTAATAACAAATAACTAAAAAATCCATTACAATCTACATACCACACAGACTATGCTGACAGCTTGTGCCTCACGCTCTAAATTGGTTAGTCTCTAAGGTGCCACAAGTACTCCTTTTCTTTTTGCGAATACAGACTAACACGGCTGTTCCTCTGAAACCTACAGGAAGTGAGTGTGCCCAGGGGAAGGGGTACCCAGCTATCCCCTATAGGAAGTGAATGTGCCATGGGGAAGTACCCAACCATCCTGTTCAGGAAGTGAGCGTGCCCAGAAGGAGAAGGGTACCTGGCCATCCGCTACAGGAAGTGAGTGTGCCCAGGGGGAGGGGTACCAGCTATCCCCTATAGGAAGTGAGTGAGCCATGGAGAAGTACCCAGCCATCCTTTACAGGAAGTGAGTGTGCCCAAAGGGCGAGGGTACCTGGTTACCTCCTACAGGAAGTGCGTGTGCCCCTCGAGGAGGAGCTGTTTCTGACCCACAGGGTTTGTCTTTGCTGCAGGGACCATGAAGATAACTTCCACTTGGCGCACGCTGTGCTGGCCAAACTCAAGGCGTTCAAGGCATACGAGCCCAGCATGGGAGAGGTGAGCAAGCTGTGTCGGCCACACCCTTGCCATGGGACAGAGCCACGGGGGAGCACATGAGAAGTAGAAGGAAGGAGGAGTGATTTAGAACCTGCTCGGAGATCCTGGCAGGCGGAGGGGTGGGGTCTAGAGACCCTTGGAGATCCTGAGGGGTTGGCAGAACAATAGCATTCCCTGTGTGGCTGGACTAATGGCCCCAGCCCTTCTCTAACACTGGCTGTGGGCAGATCTCAAAGTGCTCTACAAAGGCTAGTGTCCTTATCCCCTCTGTATAGATGGGGAAACCGAGGCACCAACTGGGGAAGTGTGTGCCCAGCACAATCTCTCTGTTTATAAACAGGGCAGTTCGGTCAGAGAACTAAGCTTCGCACACAGAGCCTCTTCCACACCTGGACACTCCTGTCTGTGTGTGCTCCTACACCCATCACCATGGTATCAGAATCTCACTAATGAATTCAGCCTCCCAGGGGAGGCAGGGTGGCCTGTGTTACAGATGGGAAACTGAGGCATACAGGGAGTCTGCCAGAGCAGGAATAGAACCCAGCTCTCCCGAGCCTTAGCCACAAGTCAGCCCTGGCCTGTGGGCTTCCCCTAGCTCCTGCCATCCCCATCCCACCCCCAGCAGAGGGGAGCTACAAACCCACCCTGCCCTGGATTCTCACACGGGAAACCCAGTAGCTCCTACCCCCCTAGGAGAAGCAAAGTGATGTAAAATCCAAGGCCTGCCCAGATCTCTCCCTCCTGTTGCCTCTGCTCTTGCTTCCAGCCTTTGCTGAGCTGCTGGGAGACTGTGCACCTGTGACCAACTGGGAATGTTTGTAATATCTTTTATGAATCTGATGTGTGCCTCAGTTTCCCTATATATTTCCTGGCTTCTCTGGCAGGGGGTGAAGGGGAAGGATTCTCGGGGAAGGTAAGAGTCATGCCGGGGGTGGGGGGTGTCACCTCCCTGTCTTGGTGAAATGAAGAGAATCCAACACAGATCAGCCTGGGGGCCAGAAAGACCGTGCCGGCTCCAATGGCTCCTGGCTGGATGCTCCCAGCAGGGAATTGGAGCAGGGCCCCCAGCTCGAGAACACAGGGTTGGGAAGGTTTGAGCTGGGGGATGAGTGCGGGAAGCTGGGAGCTCTCGCCTGAGAACTGACCAAGGTCAGGCCGAGGCCTGGTCTACACGAGGCAATTGGGTCGGTGCCACTGCGTTGCTTGGGGGTATGGGAAAGGCGGAGTCACTGAAGCGGAGCAGCTGAAGTGGTTTACATGTAGACAGGCCTTGAGTGAGAGACCCGGAGCTGAAAACAGGTTTCTCTGCAGCTCGGCCAGGCTCTGGGCTGACCAGAATGGCCTCTTGCTTTAACCTTCAGTGGGCTGGGCTGCCCAGGCTGGGGTCCAGGTGCCTAAGAAACCCGACTGTTCTGGTCTCCAAAGCCACCCAGCCCGCAGTCCCGGCACCCTGGGGCCTTGTCTGCACTAGTCCCTCTTGCCTTGATGTTTCCCAGCTGCCAGCCCTGAGGGGTAGCTGGGACAGGCAGTGCTGTGGCACCCACCAGTGCACTAACCACCCCTCTGCTCTGGGCAGGGTGGGGTGACCCGGTGGTTACGCCAGCCCCCATCTGCACTCGGGGATCCCTCCAGCAGAGCCGAACTGGCAAAGGGTGTGAGCAGAGTCCCGTGGGGGGTGGGGGCGGGGGCTGAGCCTAGCAACCCATCCAGGCTGGGTAGGGCTAGAGGGGAATGATGGTGCCAGCTCTGGGTTCATGTCCCTGCTCTGCCACAGACTCCCTGTGTGACCTTGGGTGAGTCACCCAGCCCCTCTGGGCCTCCATCCCCCTCTGCAATGGGGTGACAGCCCTGCCCAGCCCCACGTGCATGGGGGGGCAGGATGCAGCAATGATAGTGCAACAGTGGTGGGGGCCAGATACTCCTCCAAGAGAGGCGCTCCCCCGTCAGCCTCAACCCATTTACCCAGAGGCTATGGAGACCTGCCAGGCGGATGGGCGGTGGCCGGTCGGACGTTCTGCTCCCGAGCGTGGCTGAAAATCGGGCCACATACTGAGGTGGGACAGTTGGGATAGCATCAGGGGCTGTACGTCCCCACCCCACCCACCCCTGACTGTCTGTGCTACCCAGCAAAGAGCAGACGCAGCCCCCCCCCCTTGCCGAGGTGCTCCTGGGTGGGCTTGGGTTCCACTGGGGCTGCTGGAGCCGGTTTCAGAGCCCTCTGCCATGTGAGCGCAGGGCTCGTCTCGTATCGCCACCTGCTGCGCAAAGAGGGCAGTGCATGCTGATCAGGCAGGAAGCGGGGGCTGGGCCAGCCCCCCCATGATGTGGGTCTGAGATGCTGACCATTGGAGTGGTCTCTGTCCCACTGGATGCTGGGGGGCCTGTGACGAAGTGGGACTGTTCTTAATGTTTCCTCTGAATAGTGTGGGGGTGCCTCAGTTTCCCCTAGGCAGTTCTTAAGTATCTAGGGGGTGGAGTAAGGGTGTATGATCATTGCAGAGCCCTAGAGGGCATGTGTGTGCAGGGGTCTGGACACAGAGAATGGCCGACACCCTGTTTCCTGGCAACTGATGGCCTGGGCCCTTTCCCCCCTGCAAGGTGAGAGCTGAAGGGTTGGAGAACAAAGGAATCAGGTGACCACCTGGCCCGGGAAAGGAACAAAGCCTAGAGGAGGAGGGGCTGGAGGGGGTTTTCAGTTTGGGGCTGGCTGGGACATGGAGTGAAGTGCAGACGTGGTTGTCTGGCTCACTGCCCCCCAAAATGGACCCAGCTGAGGGGTCCCGTTCTCTGCACCTGCAAGCTCTGTTTTAGACCATGTTCCTGTCGTCTAATAAACCTTCTGTTTTACTGGCTGGCTGAGAGTCACATCTGACTGCGAAGTTGGGGTGCAGGACCCTCTGGCTTCCCCAGGAGCCCTGCCTGAGCGAACTCGCTGTGGGAAGCGCACGGAGGGGCAGAGGATGCTGAATGCTCCGAGGTCAGACCCAGGAAGGTGGAAGCTGTGTGAGCTGCGTGTCCTGAAGACAGGCTGCTCACAGAAAGGCGACTTCCCCAGAGTCCTGACTGGCTTCATGGGGAGCAGTTCCAGAGCATCGCCCAGGGACTCCGTGACAACTGGTGTCAGCGGTGGGATGTACTGCACCCCGTGGATGGTGCTTCCTGCAGTAAGTGACTGGGGAGCAGTAACACGAAGGGGGATTGCCGAGGACCAGGCCTGCTGAAGGCTCAGAGAGGAGCGGTTTCGGGGGGCGGTTAACCCCTGGGAATGTGTGACCAGCGAGAAGGACTCTGCAGTAACAGGGTTCCCCTGGGGATTGCAGCGAGCAGTCCAAGGGGCGGAGGAGTCCGCAGCTCGACCCTGGCAAAGAGGTGGTGACCTCGAGAAGGGCTGGCACACTAGGGGTTCTCCCTGGAAACCGTGGGGAGCTGAGAACACACGGGCCTGTGAGTCCACAACAACTTGGGAGGAGCGGAGTGATGGCCTGTCACCGTCTCCTTAAGAAGGACATTGTAACCCTGTGCAAAAAGAGAGGGTTGAGCGTTGGAAAGTTCACCAAAGCAGAGTTAATCGTGCAGCTGGAGGAGGATGACCGCTCTAAGGAACAGATTCCTGACCCCAACTGGGGCTATAGCAGTATCTGGTAGCAGCTGGAGTGGTAGCCAGGCATTGCCAAGACTCCTGTCCCCGACCAGACGAGGGTCTTCACGATCGGGTTCCGCATCAGGGGATCGAGACGGACGGGATTGGAGCTGAGTCCGAGAGAGCAAGAGGACCCTGGGAGACAGCGAGAGCCCGAGAAAGAGCTGCAGAAGCAGCAGCAGGATGAACTGGCGGTGGGGGAGCGGAGAGGCCTAGGGGACCTCCCCGGGGTGAGTGGGGATAGATCCCGGGGGGCCAGTTCCGCAGGGAACCTCGAGACTAAATTGCTGCCCCTGGTTAAGGAGGGGGTGTGTGTGGATGCCCACCTCACTGCCTTTTAACAGGCTGGCGATTTGAACCAAGGGGACCCTGCGGAAAAGCCCCGGTGTCTAGCTCCCTTGCTGGGTCCCAAGGCCATAGACTCCGTCAGCCAGATGGTTGGGGATGTGGACAGGCTCCCACTCCTGACCCCAACCTATATGTCTGTGTGGAGTTTCCTGGGGCCAGGCCCCTCGGACCTCCAGTGGGAGTAGAAGGTGATGGTCAATGGGGAGACATTCTTGGGGTGGCCAAAGGGCATGGGCTGCATAAACCTTCCCACATGCGGCCTGCGAGTGCTATCGACCACCCCTGACCTAAGGGAGGGTGTGAAACTGGAAGGGCCTGGTGTAACTCCTACCAAGGAATGGGAGAGATGCTGGGGCATCCATGGGAACGTTGGTGGCTTCGAACTTCCCCAGGTCACCGGCTAAAGTGACCCCGCTCAGTTCGATCTCGAAGGGGGGAGAGATGTGACGAAGTGGGACTGTTCTTAATGTTTCCTCTGAATAGTGTGGGGGTGCCTCAGTTTCCCCTAGGCAGTTCTTAAGTATCTAGGGGGTGGAGTAAGGGTGTATGATCATTGCAGAGCCCTAGAGGGCATGTGTGTGCAGGAGTCTGGACACAGAGAATGGCCAACACCCTGCTTCCTGGCAACTGATGGCCTGGGCCCTTTCCCCCCTGCAAGGTGAGAGCTGAAGGGTTGGAGAACAAAGGAATCAGGTGACCACCTGGCCCGGGAAAGGAACAAAGCCCAGAGGAGGAGGGGCTGGAGGGGGTTTTCAGTTTGGGGCTGGCTGGGACATGGAGTGAAGTGCAGACGTGGTTGTCTGGCTCACTGCCCCCCAAAATGGACCCAGCTGAGGGGTCCCGTTCTCTGCACCTGCAAGCTCTGTTTTAGACCATGTTCCTGTCGTCTAATAAACCTTCTGTTTTACTGGCTGGCTGAGAGTCACGTCTGACTGCGAAGTTGGGGTGCAGGACCCTCTGGCTTCCCCAGGAGCCCCGCCTGAGCGGACTCGCTGTGGGAAGCGCACGGAGGGGCAGAGGATGCTGAATGCTCCGAGGTCAGACCCAGGAAGGTGGAAGCTGTGTGAGCTGCGTGTCCTGAAGACAGGCTGCTCACAGAAAGGCGACTGCCCCAGAATCCTGACTGGCTTCATGGGGAGCAGTTCCAGAGCATCGCCCAGGGACTCCGTGACAATGGGGGGCCACACAGGCTGGGACTGGGGAGCTAGAGCTTCATATGGGGTCCCAGCTCAGATGCAAGGTGGGGCTTAGGGATAATGTCCTGTCGTCCCCCTCTGGGACCTTGTATCAAAGAGTCTCTGGGCCTGGTGTTGGTTCATGATAGACTAGCCAGGCCCTTCTGGTGTAGTTCCCCCCGTCCCCACACAGCATATGGAGCAGGGGGCAGTCAGGGAGCTGCCTTGTAAGGGGCATGCTCCCGTTGGTGGAGAGGCACGAGCAGAGAGCATGCTTGGGGGAGGGGGGCATTGCTATTTGCATGAGGGGCAGGTAGCCCGTCCCTGCAGGGGGCGTTGCAGTGCAGCTGGTCAGGGCAGGACCCCAGGGCACGTCCCAGCTAGCTTGGGGGTGTCTCTTGGCTTCCCCCTGGGGTTGGGGGCTGGGCCACAGAGAGGGTGGGTAGTGAAGTTTCAGGCCACCAGGGCCCATTGGATTGTGCCGTGTAAGCCAGGCCAGGAACCCTCTGCCAGAGCAGGAGGTGACGGGTTTCTCTCTCCTTTGCCCCAGGGCCCCGACAAAGCCCGTTCTCAGCTGCTGATCGTGGACCGGAGCTTCGACCTGGTGTCCCCACTGCTGCACGAGCTCACCTACCAGGCCATGGCCTACGACCTGCTCAGCATCGAGAAAGACACCTACAAGTAGGGCCTGGCTGCCAGCAGGGGGCGCCCCGCACCCCTCCTCAGGCGGGCTGGGGGGGATGTGGCCCAGGCACCTGCACTGCTCCGCAGCCCCCACGCTTGGGCGAGGGGTGCCGCAGCCTGACCCCATCTCCCCCCTGCAGGTACGAGACGATGGGCATCAGCGACTCGCTGACGTCTCCAAGTGAGCGCGCTCGGCCCTGCCCCCTGACGCACCCCTCCATGCCCCGCCCATCCACTGGACATACCCCCCCGTGCCCCACCCAGGGCCAGGACCCATCACCCCCCCGGACACACCACTCGGTGCCCCACCCAATGCCAGGACACCCCTGGACACACCCCTCTGTGCCCTGCCTAGTTCCGGGTCTTGCTACTCCCCCCCACCTTCGGCACACCTCTCCCCTCCCCACCCAATGCTGGGACCCCCTACCCCCACTTTGGCACAGCCCTCCCCTCCCCGCCCGCTGCCAGGACTCCCCCCTTGGACACACCTCTCCCACCCAGTGCCAGGACAGCCCACCCCGTTGACACACCCCTCCCCCTCTTTTCCAGTGCCGGGACTTCCCCCATCCTCCCCTTCAGACACACCCCTCCCCTTTCCTTCCCACCCAGTGCTGGAACCCCACTACCCCTTGGATACACTCCTCTCCCACCCAGTGCAGGGACACCCACCCCCCGCAACACAGCCCTCTCCTGCGCAGTGCCAGGGCCCCCCTCCCCCTCCCACCCAGTGCTGGAGCTTGTCCCTCAGACATACTCCTCTCTGAGTGCTGAGACCCCCTGGACCCAGCCCCTCTCCCCAAAGGACCCCTGAGCGCTCCCTTCCAGAGCCACTGTCCACATCTCCTCTTGGGGATCCCCCTGGACACTGTCTTCCCCCGATTCCAGGGTCTCCCCATGCACCTTACAGCTCCCTTGAGTGAGTCCCTCACCGACCTCCTGCTGGGCCTGCCGCTGCCCCCAGGCCCCCCCAGCAGGGCGCCAGGAGCCCCCAGAGGTGCACTGAACTCTGCCTTGGGGTAACTTAGGAAGAGGGCCTCCCCCAGCCTGTCTGAGGCTCTTGAGGCAGAGAACCCTGGTGCCTGTGGGGCGGGGGCTCCATCCCCTGTAGCATAGGACAGGGTACCCCCTACCTCCAAGGCAGTGCCTGGCTCCGTCCTGACCCCTCTCCCTGCTGCAGGAAGGTGACGGAGCTGCTGCGCACCTTCTATGAGAGCAAGAGGCTGACCACGGACAAGGTGCGGCAGGGGTTGGGGGGAGCGATTGGGGAGTTCAGGCCGGAGGGACAGGGGGACCCATCCCACTGCCACTGATGGGGAGGGGAGGCTTCCCTGCTGCCCCAGGAGGGGTTGGCGGGGGTGGGGGGGCTGTCCCATTGCTCCCAGGGTTTGCCTGTAAAGGGCTTAGAGGTGTATGTGGAGTCCCCTGCCCCCCAGCCAGAGCTCTGGAGCTCCCCACAGTGGGGGAGGGCAGAGGCCCATGGGGCGGGGTCAGACAGCAGGATCGGGACCGTGCAGGGAGAGCTGCAGGGAGCCAACGCTGGCATCTCCCTGGCCCGCTGCTGCTTTACACCTTGAGGGGCGCTCGGGTTGCGGGGCTCCCGTCTCGTTCCAGCTGGCCTGGAAAGGGCAGGTCTAACCTAAGCCGCAGCCACGCATGGCCTGAGTGACCCGCCCTGCTGCCTCTGCCCTGCAGGGGGCTCCAAGCGCTGGGAGCAGCCGGGATATCACCACCGCCTCCCTCCAGGCCAACATCGAGGACCTGTCCCAGATCCTGAAGAAGATGCCCCAGTATCAGAAGGAGCTGAACAGGGTAACGGGGCTGGGCTTTTAGTGGGCAGGGGGCAGGCCATTCAGTGGGGCTGATGGGAGGGGCAGGGTGCTCTTGTGGGGCTGGTGAGGGCCAGTAGGGACTCTCCTGGGGGGCAGGGCACTCTGTGGCACTCCGCTTTACTGCCTGATGAGAGCTGCTGACCTGTCCCGTTGGGCAGAGCCATTTTCCCCCCAGGTGCTGTGTGGCACCATGGGCAGCAGCCTGCCTGTCAGTGCCCAGAGCTGCCACGTTAGCCCCACCAAGGGCAGCCCTTGGGTAAAGCCCGTGCCTTGCTGCTGCAGCTCTCGGGAGAGGGCCTTGGTGGGCTTCCAAACCAGCCTATTGGAGCCACTCCTGGTGCCACTGAGCCATGTGCCAACAGAAAGCTCCTGGCCACTGGCACAGGTACCCCGACACCTGCTGATCTCCAAGCCCCCAACCTCGTGGTGACTAACAGAGAAGCCGTGGGTGCAGGTGCTCTGGACCAGCAGTGATACGGTAAACTCCCCCTGTGCCCCGGTCTCTTCCCGCAGTACTCCACGCATCTGAACCTGGCCGAGCACTGCATGCAGCACTTCAAAGGAAGAGTGGAGAAGCTGTGCAGCTTGGAGCAGGTGGGTCTGTGGGCAGAGCCTGGCTTGGGGCAGAGTCTGGCTCATGGACTCAGCCCGGAGAGAGGGGTCTCAGAGCCGCAGGCTCGCTGGAGCCAGGGTCAGCCCCTCCATGCAGCACCAGGGGTGCAGAAAGAGGACATGGGGCTCGGGTTACTCCCTGGGGGCCAGTTGCTCACCCCAGAGGGAGCTGACCCCAGGGAGGAGGGGGCCCTGGCACGGGGTAGGCGAGCTGTGGGTCAGGGGGCCGTCACATCTCCCATCCTGCTGCGTGGGCGGGAGGAAGCAGAGTGGCCTGACCTGGGCCTTGTGTGTGTGCCCCCTTCCCCCTGCCCCCAGGACCTGGCTATGGGGACGGACGTGGACGGGAAGAAGATCAAGGACCCCATGAAGATCATCTTGCCTGTCCTGCTGGACCCCAGCGTGCAGGCCTACGACAAGATCCGCATCATCCTGATCTACATCTTCCTGAAGAATGGTAATGCCACAGGCCTGCAGGGGGAGCACTGCGGGGCCTGCTGCTGCAGGGGGGTGCTCCTGGAGGTGGGGCCCAGGCCTGTGGGGCTGGTGGGGAATAGCACTGCTCAGACTGGCAAGCCCTCCTGCTATGCAGGGCGCCCCCCGGCTAGCCGCTTCCCAGGGTCTGTGTCCAGCCCGGCTTTACAGCCCTGTCTTCCCTCTGCCCACCTCTCGGTGCCTGCAAGCCTGCCAGTGCGCCACGCCCATGCTCCGATCTGGGGTCAGATCTGGGGTCAGATCTGGTGGCCTTTGCTCCCTGCTACTGCCTTCCGAGCAGTGTCCGCCCTCCATGCTCCCCCAAGCCCGTTCTCTGCAGGGAGGGAGGGAGGATGGAGACACACACCCAGAGCAGCCCCCCAGCCCGTTCTCTGCAGGGAGGGGGGATGGAGAGACACACACCTGGAGCAGTCCCCCGGCCCATTCTCTGCAGGGAGGGGGGACTTCCCTCCCTTCCTGCAGGCTGTTCAGATACCATGTTGTGTCTCTGAGCCTCCTGCAACCAGTCCCCTGCCCACCCCTTGTGTCATCCCTGCAGCAGCTCCCTGCTTCTTGCTGCATCCAGCCCCTTCCCCAAACTCACCATGGCCTGGGGAACCTCCCTGACCCTGACACTTGGCACAGTCCCTCTTCCCCCATCGGTTCCTATCCCATGCTGGCTCGGTGGGGCAGGGCCCTGCTCCGGGGCCCTTCCTGTAGCCCTGCTCAGGCACTGCCCCTGTGCCCATTGCTCAGGCCAGGGTGCCCTCATGGGGCTCCTCTGGCTGCCTGGCTGCCCAGTGTCCTGGCCAGGGGGTGCTGTGGAGTTGCCAGGCCTCCCCGTCTGCACTAAGCAGCAGTAAATGGTTTGGGGGGGCAGGGGTGGGGCACGTTGCCCTCCCTCCAGCTCAAGGCCTCACAGCCTTTAAGAGCCAGGCCTCGGCTCTGACTCTGCACCTGACTGGCCGCAGAAGGGGGAGCCCAGATCAGGGGGATGGGGGCTCCCATTGCACTGCCAGGGGGAACTAGAGAGACCCCTGACCCCAGCGCCCGAGAGAACCTGTTGAGGGAGGAGCAGCAAGAACCTAAATTCGATCATTAACTGTGTGGGGTCCAGTGGGTTAGAGCGGATGGTGCTGGGAGCCAGGACTCCTGGGTTCTATCCTCAGCTCTGGGAGGGCAGTGGGGTCTAGTGGGTTAGAGGGGGGCTGAGAGCCAGGACTCCTGGGTTTACCCCCAGCTCTGAGAGGGGTGGGAAGAGCAGGATCTCAGGATTTGATCAGGGAACTAGGACTCCTGGGGCCACGGACTCGTGTGCCTGGGCTGTGGGTGCGTCCCGGGGTGCTAGCACTGACCTGTCTCTCCCCGTGAAGGTGTGGACAAGGAGAACCTCACCAAGCTGATCCAGCATGCCAACATCCAGCAGCAGAGAGACATCATCAACAACTTGCAGTTCCTGGGCATCTCTCTCACGCCTGGGGTAAGGGACTGGGGCCAGGGGCCAGCAGCTGTACCCATGCCAGGGGGCAGATCTGTGCTGCACAGGGGAGCCCAGGCCATCCTGGAGGTGCCCCTCTATGGCAGTGACCTACTCCCAGCACAGAGGTGGCCTCTGTCCCTGTACAGTGGGGTGACGCCCTCCCCATAGGAGGGTGACCCCCGAGTTACTCCCCATCTGGGGTGACTTCTTCTGCCCCGGCAGAGGATACTGGAAGTCAGGACCTCAGATCACCAGCTAGCTGGAGCTGGTGACCACTGCTTGGGGTGGCCATGCGGCGAATGGGGGGAAGCAGCTCTGTTCTCCCATCAGTCTCTCTCCCCTCCTCTCCCTCTCTCTCTCTCTCTCTCTCTCTCGCTCAGGGATCCATTCTGTTCCAGGAGGGCACGTGATGAGACACCCCTTCCCCCAAGCCCCCACCCCCTCCACACTGCCCCCTTCTCCTCGAGACCCCGCCCCCTCCACGCTGCCCCTTCCCTGCGAGACCCCTTCCCCACCCTCGCTAGCTGCTGCCGGTGAGGATGCGGATACAGGTAAAAGGCGGCTTGTGGATCGCGGGCTGATGCACATCCACACTTTTGTATCTGTGCAGGGCTGTAGCCATGTGAGGGGCTCATCAGAGAGTCCTCTCCTGCTGCCGTCCTTAGGGGTCTTAAATCATAGACACGAGTGCAGGGGAGTTGTCTTACTCGGTGCTGAGATGCTGCCACCGCTGGGGTGGGCCATGGGCGGTTTATACAGCGGTCCCTCACCGGGGCTGAATTCTTCCTAAGGAGTGGCAGGCAGCTCTTAACAGCTGCCCAGCAGCGCTGCCCGAGAGTCTAGGGCAGGAGGTGATTAGTGTGTGGGGCTGGAAGTGCAGGGGATCCAGGCAGCACACTGTCATGACTGGCACTGGAATCTGAATGGCTGGCAGGGTCCTTGGCCTAACCTCCAGTGAGGAGCAGCTGTTTGACGCTCATCTAAAGGATGAACTCCTGCAGCACAGTCCTGGTCACGCCCCCTGCAGACCCCCGCCCCGCTTGCTCTCTGCAGTACAGCGCCCCCTAGCGCCGCACTGGGGCAGCACTGACTGCCAGGGGAGAGTGCCCCCTGCTGAGCCCTCCGCCTGCTCCCTGCAGTACAGCGCCCCCTAGCGCCGCACTGGGGTCATAGAGCACCCTCTGCTGACTCACTCGCACCCCCCAGCACCCAGTAGCTTTTCCCTGGAGGTCTCCTATCCAAGCACTGCCTGGGCCCAAACCTGCTTAGCTTGTGAGAGGTGACATGGTCACTCCATCCCCTAACCCTTGCAGGGGGCTGAGCCCCTCATCGCCCTGTCCTGTGGGGCACTCCTCAAGAGGGGCGGGGGGCACACTTAGTTGCCTTCAACCTACTGGCTTGGGGCTCCTCCAGGCCAAGAATTAACCCCCTGACCGGAGCTCCTGTCCCTGGCAGATCACAGGTGGGAGGCTCCCAGCCCCTTCTTCCAGTGTTGTGATGGTTCCTCCTGTGGGATTTTGGGGCAGGCAGTAGCGGTAGCCTCAATCCCACGCCTAATCCAATCAGGGTGCCCCCTCTCTGCGCCAGCCACAACTTGGCAGGCCTTAAGCTTCCCTGTACAAGTCAATGCAGCAGACTAATGTAAAAGCCCCTATTATGTGGCATTAGGATGTATCATATCCTGGGTCCCCTGCGTGCCTGGGACACACCTCATGGAGCAAGAGGCAGGGCCTGGATCTGCCCGCAGCAGGAAAGGGACACTGAGGGCAGCCCACTGCCTCTCCCCCCCCACCCCTCAAATGAGGGGCCCTGGATCTGGCTGCAGGAGGTCTCCGCCCTCCTCATAACGGTGGATGGGTGGGGAGTTCACAGCAGGGCACTGAGCAGCTGAGGGGGATGTGTGGAGATGGGGGGGCATCACTGGAGGAGTCAGCGTGTTCTTTGCTGGCTCCCCATGTCCCCCCCTGGAAAGAGGGCCCCAGGCTGCTCCCCCCAGGGACTGTCAATCATTCAGTGAGGAGCCGTACCAGCCCCTCCACCCCAATGGGGCCTGGCTTGGCCACCAGATCCGAGGTTCCTGCTGCTTGGCCCCTGCTGATCTGTCCTCCCCCCACCCCCCCACCCCCTGCCAGGACATCATTGAGGACAAACTGGACAAGAATCTGTGGCCCTTTTTGTCGGACCCGGTCCCTACCACCAGCTCCCAGGCTGCTGTCAGGTAAGGCTGAGCCTGGCTGGGCTGTGGGGGGCAGAGCCCTGACACACACACCCCAGAGTGTAGGAGCCTCTGTGCCTGGGAGTGTGTGGTCAGGACCCTGCCCTCTACGGGGGAGGGGATGTCCAAGAGCCTGGAACCCTCTTACCATGTCCCCCGCACCCCAGCAGTCCCTCAACACACCAGGGCCCAGGATGGAGGAAAGGGACTGGCCGAGCTTGAGACAGACCCCCAGCCCAGCGCAGGTGCCACCCTCCCCTACTCCCTCTTGCCTGCTTTGGGACTCCTGTCCCACTCCCTTGGGCAGGGCCTGCCCCGCAGCCTCCTCCAGGCCCTGCCCTTCCATCTGGCATTCCCTCAGCGAGCCCTGGTATCCACACGGCCCCTCTCTCCCCCCAGCACCCACTTTAGGCATTGGCAGAAGAACAAGCCAGCGGCCGAGTACCGGACGGGCCCGCGCCTCATCATTTACGTGCTGGGTGGGGTGTCCATGTCTGAGATGCGCTGTGCCTACGAAGTGACCCCGGCCATCAAGGGCAAGTGGGAGGTGGTGATCGGTGAGTGGGGCGAGTCCTGGGGGAAAGGGCGGCTGGAATGCCCAGGTCAGGGAGAGTTGGGACCCCCTGGGAGGGGGAGACCCTAGAACTGCCTGCCCAGCACCCACAGGGCTCCCATGCTACCCTCTGTCCTCCCACACCCAGGGGCCTGGGAACAGATGTGCTTGCCCCACATGGCCTGTATCTAGCCGCCTGATCTCCTGGCCTCTGTCTCCCCAGGCCTCTCATTGCCCAGGGACCATGTGTGGGGCCCCAGTCAGACACCCCCAGTAACTCCCATAGGGATATGGCTCACCCCCTGCACACACCCCTCGAAGACCCAAGGGTGAGGAACACTGTCAGCGCGTGGATTGTTGCCTGGCTGTGCAGGGTACAGCGGCACGAGGGGTGCGGTGCCAGGCCAAGGGGGATAGGAGACAGTCCCTCCCCTCCTGCACTAGAGCAGGGTCCAGCTGCAAGGATGGGGGTGATGGTGATGCCAGCCACATACCTGCCTCACTGTGCCCACCACTGCCAACCACCTCTCTCTCCCCCAGGTTCCAGTCACATCCTGACCCCCAAGCGCTTCCTGGATGACATCCAAACCCTCAACCAGCTGGACCCCGAGGAGGCCTAGAAGCAGCCCCCTCCCCCCAGAGACTCTGCCCCCCCCCCCAGTTTGCTGCCCCCAGCTCCACCTGCTCTTCTCAACAAGGCATCTTCCCCCCTACTCTTGGCTGCGGTGTCAGTTCTTGGGCGGGGGGAGGACCCCCAGGCTGCTTGGCTGTTCGGGCAGGGGGCAGGCCAGGCTTCCTCCCGTCTTTGCAAGTCTTTGCCTCCCGTTAACAGCAGCCGGGAGGGAGGGAGAAGCTAGGAATTGCACACCCGCCCCGCAAGGCAGGTCGGTCTTTCCCAGAGGCTTGGGGAGAGGCTCTGCTTTCACTTTGGCCCGTTCGCTCCATCTGACGCTGTTGTGGGCCGGATGTAAACCAAGCTGGCTGGGTTTCAGTCCAACGCTCATTGCAGGGCCTCTTGGAGAGGCACCAAGTCCCAGGGTTAAACAGGGCGCCCTGGGGCTCCCAGCTCCCTGCACAAACAGCAAAATCTCATACCCAGTGTGACGAAGGGGGACTGTTCTTAATGTTTCCTCTGAATAGTGCGTGGTTCCTCGGTTTCCCCTAGGCAGTTCTTAAGTATCTAGGTGGTGGGGTAAGGGTGTATGATCGTTGCAGATCCCTAGAGGGCAGGTGTGTGCAGGGGTCTGGACACAGAGAATGGCCGACACCCTGTTTCCTGGCAACTGATGGCCTGGGCCCTTCCCCCCTGCAAGGTGAGAGCTAAAGGGGTTGGAGAACAAAGGAATCAGGTGCCCTCCTGGCCGGGTAAAGGGACAAAGCCCAGAGGAGGAGGGGCTGGAGGGAGTTTCAGTCTGGGGCTGGCTGGGACATGGAGTGAAGGGCAGACGTGGTTGTCTGGCTCACTGCCCCCCAAAATGGACCCCCCAGCTGAAGGGTCCAGTTCTCTGCCCCTACCAGCTCTGTATTAGACCATGTTCCTGTCATCTAATAAACCTTCTGTTTTACTGCGAGAAGCAGCGCGGGGCGAGGGATGTGCTGGCCACGGCTTCCTGCAGCCCCCGTTGGCCTGCAGTGGGGAACCGCGGCCAGTGGGATCCGCGGTCGGCCAAACCTGCGGACGCGGCCGGTAAAGAAACTGGCCCGGCCCACCAGGGGGCTTACCCTGGGGGGCTGCGTGCCAAACGTTACCGACCCCGGTGCTACAGCAATCTCCCGTACAGCAATGGCTCTTACAAGACAGAGTAAGTTAGAACAACCCAGAGTCTAAAGCTCAGGTGTATTTGAGGATCTGGGCCAGTACTTGGCTGTTTCTATAGTAATGACCCCTGAGCAAGCAGTATAATGTACATGCTTATCACTGAGCTTGTCCAGAGGCTGCATAGAATATCAGGGTTGGAAGGGACCTCAGGAGGTCATCTAGTCCAACCCCCTGCTCAAAAGCAGGACCAATCCCCAATTAAATCAGAATGACTAGATGTCCTGATGTGTAATAAAAAGACTTTGAATCATAAAAAATCAACCCAGCCTACTTTACAGGGCCTGATCCTTCTCTCCCTTACAGCATCTGAGCAGTAGAAGAATGGCTAATACGGGCCAGTATTACGGTTGTTGTATCGTGTTATAAAACAACAAAATAAATAGAAAAATAAAAAATACAAATGAATGTTTTGAATTAATTTGGGGAAAAGAATTTACAGCACAGTACAAGGATTTAAAACATTTAAAACATTCCTTTCTTTCTCTCCAGTATTATAGTCTCTCTTGTTCCAATTTTGGGTCACAGGAGCGAGTAGTATAAAGGCCCTACCATCAATCAAACGTTACCCCCACCCCTTGACCCTGTAAGCCCTGCACACAGGTCACTGGAAGTCCCACCTCATGGGAGTATTACTTCCAGGGTCAAGGCGGACACATGTCCGGAAGCAAGGTGTGTCATGTGACCCCTGTAAGAACTCCTCCCACTGTCCTCTGCTGATCAGGATGGATTTTGCCCTGACAGGAACGACTCGAGAGAAGGTTTGACCAATCAGGGGGAGTTCCGGGGTTTGTGTGACCCCTCTAAGAACTCCTCCCACTGCCCTATACCAATCAGGAAGGGTTTCAGCCGCTGGGGACCACCCCGAGAGGAGATTTGTCCAACTGGGGGGAATTCTGGGGCGGGGTGACCCGTCAGGAAGTGGCTCGTGTGACCCCTCTAAGAACTCCTCCCACCACCCTCTACCAATCGCGATGGGTTTTGGCCACAGAGGACAGCCCCGAAAGGAGATTCGACCAAAATAGGGTGGGTTCTGGGACGGGGTCAACCGCCCAGAAGAGGGTCGTGTGACCCCTCTAAGGACCCCTTCCAACGTCCTCTGCCAATCAGAGTGCAGCACCATCACCTCATAAGTCCCAGCGCTGGGAAGAGGAGGCCATCTCTTACCAAGAAGACGTGTTTTAGAAATTGTGGAAAGGCTGAGAGGAAACGTGGACTCCTTTACCACTCCTGGGAGACCTTCAGACTCTGTTTTAGCCCCGAGGACCTTTGGAGTTGTGTGGAGAAAGCGCTACAGCAGCGACAGTTCTGAAGAGGATGAGAGAGAAGCCAAGGGGATTCCTTTCGCCCAGCCATTGATGGATATGCCAGTATCTGACCCTGAAGCCCAACTGCTCATGAGACACCCCCATGAGCATGGTGGCCTCTCGTCATCCGCCACCCTGGAGGAGGAAGGCCATCATGGCGTGGGGGAGGCACTGGCAGACAAGGTGAATGGAAAAGACGTAGCTCAGGTAAATGAATGATTAAGAAGCGACGGTCGATGATTGGGTGTAATGGGGTTAGGAACCAGGGGTTGTGTAAATCTAAAAACAAGCAGTGGGAACTTACGCTTGTTTCTTGGTTGAAAATCTCTCGACAGCTTGACGATGCCTTTCTAGAGGACCCGGAGGCCCTGGACGGCGTTGCATCAAACAGCGAAGGTGAACCAGGCCCGCCTTTGGTTTTGCTCAACGCCGCTAGAAATTGTTGAAGATGACTCCGAGGAGGACGGCTATGAGGAGTTTAGGAGAGGCTTGGCATGGAACTCGCTGAGCCAGTGCCACGTCACGAGTGTAAAAAAAAAATGACTATTGTACGTGTTGCTGTTTATGCTGTTCTTCATCACTGTCTTGGGGAAAAGCTTTTTGAAAATGGTGAGGGCTGTGTCATAAATGCCCCAGCCCAATGGCACCATGCCTGTGTGACTTGGACTTCAATGGATAGAAACTGCAAGCTCTGGGGGCTGTGTGCTGAGCTGTGTTTGGAAAGCTTATTGAACACTATTATTGCCATAGGTTATGTTATGCAACATCTGTGCCTAACCCAAGAACATTTAGCGCAAGCGGTGACCTTGAGAAATGCTGTGCAATTCAGTGGAGACCCTGACCGTGTTTTAAAGAAAATGTCCAAAATGGAAGATGCCTGCTTACAGCGTTACATTGACCGTCTGGTCCACACAAAAACTGACAGAACCCTGCTTAAGAAAAAGACTATTTGTAAGAAATCTAAAAGGATTAATTGAGAGAATGATGAGGGGACAAACATGCAATATCAAACTTGGTCGCTGTACATTTTAAAAAATCGAATGAAAAGGGCTTTGTGATTATCTGTGTTTCTGTTAGAAGGTCTCTGGCCCGTAAGTGAGCTAAAAGTTTTAATGGAGATCTAGGTTTGTTTTCAAGAAGCTGTATGACTTTTAAATTGAAAAAAAAATGGTTTGTGAGAACCTAGCTCTTGTGTCTTTGTGTAAAAGAGACCCATTTACAGCAACAAGCTGTGAAGTGGGAGGGGAACAAATCCTAGAAATGTGTTTACAGTGTAACCCTTCTGCCCATCAGAGTTGGCAACAACAGGGTCTAGGTTCAGTATCTAGGAGTTCCATTCCAGTAACACAATGCAAAACCAGGTCAAGCCCCCACCAGTGGGGCACTGAAGCTCCCCTACGACAAGTTGAAATCACTGAATACTGTGTTAAGTAGTAGGGGGCCTCAGAGCTAGGGCACCATGAACCCAAAGTGAATTCAGATCTGCAGTCTGTAACCAAACTCCTAATAGAATTAAAATTCTCTCTGATATTACATAATGGAGAGAAGGTGCAATTGGTGTTTGGGGCCCTCAGAAGGGGGCTCACACCACTAGGCACAAACCTCCATCCTCAAACTCTCTCAATTCACTGGCTTTTGCAATCCTTGTCCCTTGCCTAGCAAGTGCTACTTAGTTGATGGTGAGTCCCTCCGTCATAAAAGGCCAAGGACAGTTCCACTGTCCTTGGTTCACATAATCAGGATAACAACACTTTATTCTTCCTGCCCCAATAACAGAGACACTGGGGATCCCACAGCAGCCAAAGTGACCGTTTGGGCTCCTGTGGGCTCATGCTAGGCGGGGTGGGTGTGCCTGTGCAAACGAGATCAGCTCCTGAAGTCCTTTTCCACAACTCACCACCAGATGTCAGGGTAGAGCTCATCCTGCCTCTGCTTACAACACGAAAACAAAACAGGGATGGTTCAGACATGTGTTTGAGTACAACAGAGTTGACTCATCCTGTTGAACTGAATGGTTTTAACCACACCCCCACTGAATAGTGAAGGTAACTGTGATTCCTTACCCTTGTTGCTATAGGGATAAATTTGATGGGTGTGCACCCATAGTAAGGGAGGTGGGTGGGTGAGTTCGGATTAATATGAAATGAAATAAAACCTCAGGAATTTCCAGATGCTATTGGGCAGTTTAAATATAATCCCTGGAGTTGGCAGAACTCTACTGGACAGTTTAAAGGACCCAGGAACTGGCAGAACTGGACAGTTTAAATATGACCCAGGAGTGGTTTTGAATGCTATGGGTCACTCTTTCTAGCAATTCAAAGCCATTAAAAGTTTAAAATACTATATTTACCAAAAAAAAACCCCAAAACAACCAACCAAAAAACCCCACCACACACATTAATAATCAAGGTGGGCCATTTCCAGCACAAATCCAGGTTTCCTTACAATGTAAGTGATCACTTTAGATAAGCTATTACCAACAGGAGAGTGGGTTTGTTTTTCTTTGGGGGGGGGGGAGGGAGAAAACCTGGATTTGTGCTGGAAATGGCCCACCTTGATTATCATACACATTGTAAGGAGAGTGATCACTTTAGATAAGCTATTACCAGCAGGAGAGTAGGGTGTGGGGAGAGAAAACCCTTTGTAGTGATAAACACTCATTTTTCATGGTTTGTGTGTATAAAAACATCTTCTGTATTTTCCACAGTATACATCCGATGAAGTGAGCTGTAGCTCACGAAAGCTCATGTTCAAATAAATTGGTTAGTCGCTAAGGTGCCACAAGTACTCCTTTTCTTTTTGTGTTTTAAACTCTCTCTCTCTCTCTCTCTCTCTGTGTAAAAAAAACATAGGTGTTTTTTTTAAAAAGTATATGGCTGCAAACTGATGGTAATGGTGTGTTTCAAACTAACAGGGTGTTTTTTTACTGTGCAAAACGTGTTTTAAACTGGATTTTAAAAGTTGATTTTAAAAGCAGTTTGGTTTTTATTTTGCAAAATGAGGTGTATTTAAAAAAATGTTTGCGGGTTTGTTGTTTTTTGTTTTAAAGTGGTAGAAATAAACTCAAAACTCCTGTTTGTTGTGCAGCCTGAAATGGATTATTTTGTTTGAAAGCTCTGACTTTTTAAATAGAAAAACACCCTAATGAATATTTTATTTTTAACTTTACAAGACAGTTTCATGTGATTTATAATAATAATAATCAATCATCATCATCATATTGTCTGCTCCACCGTATGGTGAAAACATGAGAGACCCTTAGACCAGAGCGTAAACAAGCTTAAAAGAAAAAGAAAAGAGACAGCTGAAAAGAAAATTTCCCCATATGGATGAATGAAGCCCAGTAAATATATGGTGTTTGTGAGGTTATGAGGTTTTGTATTTTAAGTAAATACATCGGTGTGGGTGAGAAAGATGGTAAAGTTAAGTTTTGTAATATGTCCCTTCCCCCCTAATCGGGTATGTGCAGTTCTCCTGACAATGCTGTAGTCAAAGCGACAGGGACACCTCCACCAGACCAGCCAAAAACCAGAAATCTGCTTTGAGACCTTTAACAACTCAAAACAGCACAAGAGTGCAGATGAAGCGTCAGGGCAGTCCAAACCTCAATTACGTCAAAGCCAAGGACAAAAAAAAAATCTGGTGAAAACCAACCACGCAAACACAACGCCAGTTCCTCAGCAGCCACCTCCACACCAAGCCCTGAGAAAACCGTGAGTGAAAACGCCCACCTACGATGCTTCGTTCAGAAGACTGAGGGACGTTGTATCCTCGGGGGTTCTAAAAGAACGGTATTCTAAAAAAGGTTTGGGGAAAATATGATGCTTCGTTCAGAATACCGGTGAATGGTGTATCTTCAGGGGGTCTAAAAGAACGGAGGGCTGGAAAGCACATCAACAAAGCAAAAACTTTGGTGGGTGACTTTTTGAAAAATACTTCAATTTTTGGCTCTGCGCAGGCGTGACTAGTCGTGGAAAGGGGCACCCGCAAGGATACACATCAGCTCAGGTGTAAACAAAAGGGGGGATAGCGCTTGGTGGACAAACAAATGGCTGCCAAAAAGTTCCAGGCCAGGATCACTGTAAAAATTTTAAAAAGAGCGAAAGAGGTAATGGGGAGGGGGGACAAAAAGAGATGCCCTCGACTGGAGGCTCTCCAACTGGCATGTCTGAAAATGGGGAGGTGGAATCAGACTCTCACACAGAGTCTGGTTTAGAAAATTCCCCAGAGGGCTCTCTAGAATGATGGGTCCCCATCTTCTCCCGCTGACCCTCATGGAGGCGCCTCGGAGTCTGACTCTCAAATAGCATCTGATGTAGAAGATGCCGCTGATGGTCCCGTAGAGGAACCCCCAAGTAACCCTGAAAATGCAGAGGTGTGTATGGAGAGAGTGAGAAGTTGGCAACGTGAATTACCTAGATTTGGGGGGTCGGTGTATTGTGAGGAATTTCATTTTGTCAATCTTGAGCGAATAAATTCAGCTCAGCAGGTTGTTGAAGCCATACACAGGGGGTACAGTTAGTTCTCGATGACGTTAATGGTAGGGTAGGCCCTGATGATTATGTTCAGTTACATTTAGAGAGCTGTAATTTAACTAAGCCGTTGGTTTTGGTCTGAAGAACTAGGGATGAGCTATCTGCTGAGGATTTCTTCAATCAGACCTCAAAGCTGCCACAGAGCAATAGAGTTGCATGTCAATGGGACATTGCACCTCGTTGTGACAGTTGTAAAAAAACAGGGGTGGGGACCGCTCATAGAGTTTTAAATTCTATCCTCAGTAGTCAAATCATCCATAAAAAAGAGACAATGTTTAGTAGACCTGACTTACACGGGTACCCGTCTGTGTTTTGCGCGTGGACTCTTGGCTGTCATGTCCGACCATAAACTTACGGACGCGGAATCGTTAGCGGGGGCGAGAAAGTTGCATGAGAAACTGGGCTGGTCAGATGAAAAAAAGATTATGCTCAGTGACGTAGCAATGTCTGAACAGCATTTAGGAGTCAACATACAGGTGGTGCTGTATGCGGCGAAAGGGGCTTTTTTAAAACGGGGGGGAGGGGCAGTTTACCCCAAGACTTATTTCATCCTGTTGCACGATGAGCATTACTAGGGGGTTCTGGTTGTGAAAAAGTTGTTTGGAGCAAAAAATTATGGTGAGTTTTGCCCCACGGTGCACAGTCACGGCCACTCTTGCAGGTCCAGCTGCTGCCTCTGCTTGAGCATAACATGCTCAGACAGCGTGGACGTGCAGCTGAGGTCTCCTCGCTGTAGACTGTATTGTCAGTCCAGAGAGCGTTTAGACAGACACATCGACTGGGCATCGACAGAACAAGTTGAATGCCTGTCTAAAACGTTGTGCGATAAGGGTCAGTCTTACGTGGACAAGCGGCACAGGTGTAAAGGGAGTGTCTTTCTATGTTTGTTCAGACCTTTATTGGCAAAGAGTTCCGGGTCTACACGTTCCAGGCGCACAATTCCAAAGGTTACGATGCATACTTCATCATCAGACAGTTACTGAAGAAAAAGATGTGCCTAGAACTGATCACTCAGGGTAGTAAAGTAATGTGTGTAAGGTCCTGGGCATTCGTTTTATAGACTCTTTAAACTTCTTGCCCATGAAGCTTGGTAAGCTCCCGCAGGTGATGGGGTTTGAAGGGTGCAAAGGGTATTTTCCACATTTTTTGAACACTTTAGAAAATCAAAATGACGTGGGGCCTATGCCCGGTGTGGAGCACTATGGTGTAGAAAGCATGATGCCCAGGGAAAAAGCAGAGTTTCTCGACTGGTATCAGGCCCACAGGTAGGAGACGTTTGACTTGCAGAAAGAGCTCGTGTATTACTGTCAGCAGGATGTCAAAATTTTGAGACAGCCTTGTATCCTCTACAGAAAAGAGATTATGAAAAAGATGGAGAAGGGAGATCTAGTAGAGAGAGAACCTGGTAAATTCACCGAGATAAAACTGTGTATAGATCCATTCTGGTACATAACACTGGCATCTGTCTGCATGGCTATGTACAGGTTTATGTTTTTGGAGCCTAACACGGTAGCTCTTCTCCCTCCAGACAATGATCACAGGCAGGAAAAAGATATTCGACCCCATCTGTTCAGTGGCTGTTGTATACCTCTCACAAAGAAGCTATACAAATACGGCATGCTTTACAGGGTGGGGAACTACAGGTAGGCTCCTACTCTTTAGACGGTTATGCCAGTGTTGACAGGGTACACACAGCCTTAGAGTTTAACGGGTGTTCTTTTCCACGCTTGTGCCACCTGTCATTGTGAAAAAGCACAAAACACTATGACGGGGACAACTTTTGGGTTTCTTTATTACAAGACGCAGCTCAAGACCGACAATCTGAAACAACTTGGTTTTGTAGTGAGGACTCTTTGGGAGCAAGAGTGGGAAGTGATGAAAGAAAGAGACAGGGAGCTTGCAGGTTTTTTAAACTGAGCCCAGTTGCCCTAGCCTCTCGTGCCTAGGGATGCTCTTTTTGGGGGAAGGACAAACGCTATGCACCTATATTACAAACTTAACTCCAGGGAAGAAATCCACTATTATGATTTTACCAGCTTCTACCCTTTTGTAAAGAAAACCAAAGAATACCCTCTCGAACACTCTGATATAGTTTATGACAAATTTGGACCCTTTGCAAATTATTTTGGAATTGCAAAAGTTAAAGTGTACCCCACACAAGGCTTCTTTTTCCCATTGTTACCTGTCAGAGTGGGTGGCAAGCTTATGTTCCCGCTATGCCGAACCTGTGCAGAAACCGAGCAGTGGGAGATGTGCATCCATACTGACGAGGAGAGGGCCATCCTGGGGACTTGGTGCATGGTGGAATTTAACACCGCCATAGCGAAGGAGTACGCGGTGGCAAAAATATATGAAATCTGGCTTTTTAATGAAAAATCTGATGTACTCTGAAAAGACTTCATCAAATGACACCTCCACCAGAAACAAGAGGCTTCAGGGTACCCCAGCTGGTGCACAGACGAAGAAAAACAAAATAAGTACATGAACAATTTCTACCAGGAAGAAGGCGTGCGTTTGTGCCAACACGAGATCAGGTTTAACCCCGCTAAATGCCAAATCGCTAAACTCTTTCTAAATTCCCTCACGAGTGAGATCCCGCCAGATCAACACATCACCGAGTTTGTGTCGGCAGGCCCGAAAACATACGGGTATAAGCTGTCGGGAGGAAAAGCCTGTATGAAAGTCAAAGGTATTACCCTGAACTTGGCAAACTGTCAAAAGATCAACTTTGACAGTTTGAGAGATCTAGTCCTGGACTATTACACGGGCCTGCGAGAAAACACCTCAAAAAAGAGAGAGGTGCAGCAGCCCTCTATCGTAAGAAACAAAAAACAGTGGTAAATAGAGACCAAAACCCTTAAGAAAACACAGAAAGTCATTTACAACAAGAGGGTCCTAGGAGAAGGGTTTAAAACCCTGCCCTACGGATTTTAAAATGGATACGAGGTGGAAACACCCCTTTTCTGCAATTCTCGCGGGGCCTAGCAACTGTGGGAAAAGTTACTTTATAAAAAATGTGTTGGATAATGTCAAACAAAACATTGTTATGCCTGAGAATATTGGATAACCTGGCTATAAAAAGCATTGCAAGATACACATGTCTGGGCTTGTTGAAACACATTTTGAGCAAGGCTAGGCATGCCCAAGAATTTAAATGTATTTTTTACAAAATTCATCACCATCCGGTCGTTTTGCACTAAGTCGTTAGAATACAATTTTAAAATCCGGTCAAAAGATAAACACTTGCTATTGTGAAACACAATGCCTGTGGCATTTTTGTTTAAAAATTTCATAATGCTTTTAGGAAACAACATGCTCTTCGGGGGGTGCCCGTATGTGTCTAAAAGCTCTCCACGTTACGCTCCGCCAGACACAAGGCAAGCCAGTGTTCACCAGGTTGGTTGTGTGGATGTGCAATACAAACCTAGGGGTCTCTGAGACAGCTTGTCGCCAGGGAGCCAAATCACAAGGCAACACATCTAAGAAATTCTTTTTTGTGTAAGGCACCTTGATAAGACACACGAGAGCTGCACGGTGTCCATGTTCACATATAGTCAAGCAGAACGTCTCTCCTCTGATTTCTCTCTATGATGTTGTCAAAAACCCCATGCACGATCAGATTGACGGTGATGGTTAAAGCCTTCCCAAAACGTATTTCTGCTCTCAGGTTCCCGGTTTTAATCAGGGAATAGCTATCGGCTCATTCCTGGTCGGGAGACAGGTCAAAGGCAAACAAGATGTAACCCTGTGGAAACTTCTCACGGTCGATTAACAGAGAACGATCTGTCATGTGTTTACAAGCGTCTGTACCAGATTCATGTATTCTCTCACACAGCATCCTGCCTCCAAGTCTGGTTGCAGAGGCTTGGTTGGTATCTGTTCACCATCCACATACAAGGCCACAAAATTAATATCATAATGTTTAAAATGAAAGGGATTTTTCGTGTAACTTCCACTCAAGGCATAGGACAAACCCTAGGACAAGCATTTTGGGCAACTGTCCCAAAAAACAGGTTCTCCTGGTTATTGACCCTGCTGCCCACAGGGATGCTGAACACTTTCATTCCCACACGGTCCACGGGATATTTAGCATTTGTGGTAAGCAGGGACTCCGCGTGCCCCAGACGAACGCTCAGGGCCATCCGTACTTTCTTCACAAAAAGCGATGCTGATACAATGCGCAATTTAAAGCCTTCGGCTGCACTGCCCATTAAACAGAAAGCGTCTTTACTGCGCGTCAGTTTAATTTTCACATCCACTCCGTTCAACAAATGAGACGTATCTGTTCTGATCTGTCTTTATTTCAATGGTAATGGTATCGATGTGGTGTTTTCTGAGAGGAACGTGATGAGGTTTATCGTAGGTGATGGTGACAAACTCATTGTTCCTTCCTCAGACAGGGACACAGCATAACAGGGGAACAGAAAAGTCCCTCACAAACTGGTGTTCTACAATAACTGTGTGCAGATACAAGGACTTAACCCCCCCTGTGATGTCTGCCCAGAAGGGGAATTTTTGGACGCTGCGCTTGGGGCCCAAACCTAGAATGTTAGCTAGCTCCCTGCTGGTAGAAAACATAAAAGTAAAATCAGCGGATTTAAGGCTAACTTTTCTACCCACAGGGTCATAGTTCATGACCACCTCAGGCGGTGGGGGAGGACGAGCCACGGTACTGTTCATATGATCCAATCATTCGGGTATGGACGAGTAATAACCTCGTCGTAGGATAAAACTCTATGCCATATCTTCAAAGGTGATTTCAAAAGGGGTGTTCTCGCGGATAGTGTTCCAGCTGTGTGGGTGTTGTATTTCCACTAACCCCACCTTCCAGGCACCCGGGAGACCCAAGGGCTTAATTAGCTGTATTGTAAAGTTCGAGCTGGTGTTTTGAAGAAAAACTGCAGAGCTGGCATTGCTGGGCAAAGTCATGTAACACCTGCCGTCGCTCATTTTTCTCTCCCTCAGTCTTTGCAGGAGGAATCTTTTTGTTTGTTTGTGTCTAAACGTCAGAATTGAGAAGCTTCCACCCAGCTGGTAAACTTATCGTCCCCGTCCCCCCGGCAAACCATTTCATCAGTAGCTGCTTTTTTCTCCCTTTTCCTTTCTCCGCTAGAACTTTTTCGATCCGGAAATCCTGTGTCGTTTGGGGTTTACTTTTTGTAAATCTTCAGGGTAAAAAGTTCCAGTAACTGTCTCATCCTCGTAATCTTTTAAATCAGTATACAGGTCTCTGGCTCCTGGTTAAGGCTTCATCCACTATAAATATCTCATTGGTAAACGTCTGTTCACAACCTTTTTCAAAAGCTCCTTTGGTTTTAGAGAGTCTCACGTGGTCGCCTATTCTAAAGGGGGCAACAACCGGTTTTATTTTAAAACCATCTCTATCAACCAGTTTCCATATCTTCAGAGAATTGGAAGGGTTAACATCAGCGGGTCTGGTACGTAGAGTTCTGTAAAAGCTCTGGTTGTAACTCTTCATAAAGTCAGGTAACAGGTCAAGGTGGCGAAAGGCGTTATGGGCGGTAAAATATCGCCACATCCTCCGCATCTTTTTCAAGTTCTGTTAAATCGCTCCACAACTCCTGCTTTGACTTCATTATCAGTAACAAAAAGCGTTAACGCTGTGCCGTTTCAACAATCTGCTAAAAGGTCTGTTTCAAAATTCTTTCCACCGATTAGTTTGTCATTTTTGAGGCACGCGACCTTGGCTAAAAATAGCTTTAAAGGCCTTGGATACCTCACCACTCATCTTGTCTTTTAGGCCTAAGGCCCAGGCATATTTGGATAGAACGTCTATCACTGTTAAGATGTACTTAAAACTGCTGTTGTGTTTGGAGAACCAGTGCATACGGACCAAATCTGCCTGCCATTGCGCGTCCACATCTGAAAGAACGGTCTTGGTTCTTTTAAAACGTATTCGAGCTGGTTTGTGTAAAGTGTAAGCATCCTGGTGTGAAAGCCAAGCTCCTACCTGTCTTCTATTTAAAGTTTTATGATGCTTTTTGGCTACTTGAAAAAGAAGATTGACCCCGTCAAAGCCCCCAACTTTCCTGGGGGTTTAACAGATTTTCTTTAACAGAGCCGTCTGTGGAGACATGACTCTTCCTGGGACCGTCTTTTACGAACACAAGTATGGAGGGGGACACGTTCATTCTCAGACATTTAAATAAGTTTTATTAATCGCCTGGTTTAACACAATCTTTTACAGCCGCCTGAAACAAAGGACGCCATGACCCCTACCATGAGGGAGTCTGAGCTGGTTCATTCTTCCATTTTTGTCCTTTTCTGGATTTTCCTCTTGAGATCTGGGTCTCAGACAGGAGCAAAAACAGCTGATGCGCGATGGATTTACTCCCACAGGGCTACCGATGTGCAACTTCTCAAAGGCCTCTAGAAAGGCATCGTCGAGCTGTTGAGAGATTTTCAGACAAAAAACAGTGTAAGCACCCCACTGCCTGTTTTTAGATTTATGCAATGCCAGGTCGATTCCCAACCCCATTACACCCCCATGATTGACAGTCGCTTCTTAATCATTCATTTACCTGAGCGCCATCTTTCCCGTTCACCTTGTGACTCCCCCAAGCCACAATCGCCTTCCAACTTTAGGGCATGGACAATGAGAGGCTGTCACACTCACTGGGGTGCCTCACAAAGGTTTGGATTTTGGGGTCAGGTTCCGACGTAGCCATCAACGGTTGAGTCAAAGGGCCCTTCTCGGAACTGTCGCTGCTGTAGCGCTTTCTCCACACAACTCCAAAGGTCCTCGGAGCTAAAACAAAATCTGAAGGTCTCACGGGGGTGGTGAAGGAGTCCATGTTTCCTCTCAGCCTTTCCACAATTTCTAAAACATGTCTTCTTGGTAAGAGATGGCTTCCTCTGCCCAGCGCTGGGACTTATGGGGTGATGGTGCTGCACTCTGATTGGCAGAGGGCGTTGGGAGGAGTTCTCAGAGGGGTCACATGACCCTCTTCTGGACGGTTCACCCAATCCGAGAACCTGCCCCATTTTGGTCAAATCTCTTCTCGGGGAGGTCCTCTGCAGCTGAAACCCATCGCGATTGGTAGAAGGTGGTGGGAGGAGTTCTTAGAGGGGTCACACGACGCACTTCCAGACGGGTCACCCCACCCCGGAACTCCCCCCAGTTGGTCAAATCTCCTCTCGGGGTGGTCCCCAGTGGCTGAAACCCCTCCTGATTGGTAGAGGGCGGTGGGAGGAATTCTTAGAGGGGTCACACAAACCACTTCCAGACAGATCACCCCACCCCGGAACTCCCCATGATTGGTCAAACCTCCTCTCGGGGTGGTCCCCAGTGGCTGAAACCCCTCCTGATTGGTAGAGGGCGGTGGGAGGAATTCTTAGAGGGGTCACACAAACCACTTGCAGACAGATCACTCCACCCCGGAACTCCCCATGATTGGTCAAACCTCCTCTCGGGGTGGTTTCCAGTGGCTGAAACCCCTCCTGACTGGTAGAGGGCGGTGGGAGGAATTCTTAGAGGGGTCACACAAACCACTTCCAGACAGATCACTCCACCCCGGAACTCCCCATGATTGGTCAAACCTCCTCTCGGGGTGGTTTCCAGTGGCTGAAACCCCTCCTGACTGGTAGAGGGCGGTGGGAGGAATTCTTAGAGGGGTCACACAAACCACTTCCAGACAGATCACCCCACCCCGGAACTCCCCATGATTGGTCAAACCTCCTCTCGGGGTGGTTTCCAGTGGCTGAAACCCCTCCTGATTGGTAGAGGGTGGTGAGAGGAATTCTTAGAGGGGTCACACGAACCACTTCCAGACAGGTCATCCTGCCCCGGAACTCCCCCTGATTGGTCAAATCTTCTCTTGGGGCGTTCCTATCAGGGCGAAACCCATCCCGATTGGTAGAGGACAATGGGAGGAGTTCTTAGAGGGGTCACATGACACACCTTGCTTCCGGTCATTTGTCCGCCTTGACCCTGGAAGTTATACCTCATGGCTTGGGACTTCCAGTGACCGGTGGGCAAGGATTACGAGGGCCAAGGGTGGGGTTAATTGTTTGATTGACGGTAGGGCCCTTATACTACTGGAGCACCTTCTTCTGTTTGTGTCCCTTCCGCTTCAGTCCCCAAGCACTCGGCCAGGACAGATGTCACTTATGACCTCCGTTGCCACCAGCTGGACAGAGGGACTTGGGTCTTTCTTGAGGACCTGGAGAGCTGAAATGACACAGGACAACATGTTAGTATACAGACTGTCAAATCACAGCTAAGCGTGATCACAGAATCTTCAAGTACCAGAGCAGAATGATCACATGGTAAAATGTGAAACTTGGCTCAGTCCTTCTATTGGGGTGGAAAATACATGAGAGATGAATATGCCTCACTTTTCATATTGTCACCTGTGCCGGAAATAGCTGGAGACTTACTACCTCTGAATACCACGCTACAGAAGCTCTCCAATACAAAGAAAGCTTTAGCTTCCTCCATTGGCTCCCTTCCATGCTCCCAACAAGCGGGGAGACCCTGACTCGACCAGAAAGTCATCCACTCTGCTGTAAATGGAAGAAGGTCCATTGTTTCAATAGCTTCCACTTTTAAGTTTATTTTCCATCTCTATTCAAGAGCCACTGTCTGAGCTCCAATCACCCTGGAATTCAACAGAGGCCAGGTCCAAGCTGCTTTGTGCAGGACGCAGGGCACCTACTGGAAGAGAAATTGCTGGTGGGAAATTTGGGGCAGCAGAAAGTGGCTACAATTTCTCCTCACCTGGGGAGTCCACAGAGAGCCAATAAAGCCCAAAGAGTGGATAGCACTGGCTGCGGAGGGGGCCTTGCCAGGACAACCAGGAGATGCACGGACTCACATCACACCCTCTGCAGAGAGTGATGTAGTGGTGGGAGTCTGCTATAGACCACCGGACCAGGGGGATGAGGTAGATGAGGCTTTCTTCCGGCAGCTCACGGAAGCTACTGGATCGCATGCCCTGATTCTCATGGGTGACTTTAATTTTCCTGATATCTGCTGGGAGAGCAATACAGCGGTGCATAGACAATCCAGGAAGTTTTTGGAAAGCGTAGGGGACAATTTCCTGGCGCAAGTGCTCGAGGAGCCAACTAGGGGGGGCGCTTTTCTTGACCTGCTGCTCACAAACCGGGTAGAATTAGTGGGGGAAGCAAAAGTGGATGGGAATCTGGGGGGCAGTGACCATGAGTTGGTTGAGTTCAGGATCCTGACACAGGGAAGAAAGGTAAGCAGCACGATACGGACCCTGGACTTCAGGAAAGCAGACTTCGACTCCCTCAGGGAACGGATGGCCAGGATCCCCTGGGGGACTAACTTGAAGGGGAAAGGAGTCCAGGAGAGCTGGCTGTATTTCAAGGAATCCCTGTTGAGGTTACAGGGACAAACCATCCCGATGAGTCGAAAGAATAGTAAATATGGCAGGCGACCAGCTTGGCTTAATGGTGAAATCTTAGCGGATCTTAAACATAAAAAAGAAGCTTACAAGAAGTGGAAGGTTGGACATATGACCAGGGAAGAGTATAAAAATATTGCTCGGGCATGTAGGAATGTTATCAGGAGGGCCAAATCGCACCTGGAGGTGCAGCTAGCCAGAGATGTCAAGAGTAACAAGAAGGGTTTCTTCAGGTATGTTGGCAACAAGAAGAAAGCCAAGGAATGTGTGGGCCCCTTACTGAATGAGGGAGGCAAACTAGTGACAGAGGATGTGGAAAAAGCTAATGTACTCAATGCTTTTTTTGCCTCTGTTTTCACTAACAAGGTCAGCTCCCAGACTGCTACGCTGGGCATCACAAAATGGGGAAGAGATGGCCAGCCCTCTGTGGAGATAGAGGTGGTTAGGGACTTTTTAGAAAAGCTGGACGTGCACAAGTCCATGGGGCCGGACGAGTTGCATCCGAGAGTGCTGAAGGAACTGGCGGCTGTGATTGCAGAGCCATTGGCCATTATCTTTGAAAACTCGTGGCGAACCGGGGAAGTCCCGGATGACTGGAAAAAGGCTAATGTAGTGCCAATCTTTAAAAAAGGGAAGAAGGAGGATCCTGGGAACTACAGGCCAGTCAGCCTCACTTCAGTCCCTGGAAAAATCATGGAGCAGGTCCTCAAAGAATCAATCCTGAAGCACTTGCATGAGAGGAAAGTGATCAGGAACAGCCAGCATGGATTCACCAAGGGAAGGTCATGCCTGACTAATCTAATCGCCTTCTATGATGAGATTACTGGTTCTGTGGATGAAGGGAAAGCAGTGGATGTATTGTTTCTTGACTTTAGCAAAGCTTTTGACACGGTCTCCCACAGTATTCTTGTCAGCAAGTTAAGGAAGTATGGGCTGGATGAATGCACTACAAGGTGGGTAGAAAGCTGGCTAGATTGTCGGGCTCAACGGGTAGTGATCAATGGCTCCATGTCTAGTTGGCAGCCGGTATCAAGTGGTGTGCCCCAAGGGTCGGTCCTGGGGCCGGTTTTGTTCAATATCTTCATAAATGATCTGGAGGATGGTGTGGATTGCACTCTCAGCAAATTTGCGGATGATACTAAACTGGGAGGAGTGGTAGATACGCTGGAGGGGAGGGATAGGATACAGAGGGACCTAGACAAATTGGAGGATTGGGCCAAAAGAAATCTGATGAGGTTCAATAAGGATAAGTGCAGGGTCCTGCACTTAGGACGGAAGAACCCAATGCACAGCTACAGACTAGGGACCGAATGGCTAGGCAGCAGTTCTGCGGAAAAGGACCTAGGGGTGACAGTGGACGAGAAGCTGGATATGAGTCAGCAGTGTGCCCTTGTTGCCAAGAAGGCCAATGGCATTTTGGGATGTATAAGTAGGGGCATAGCGAGCAGATCGAGGGACGTGATCGTTCCCCTCTATTCGACATTGGTGAGGCCTCATCTGGAGTACTGTGTCCAGTTTTGGGCCCCACACTTCAAGAAGGATGTGGATAAATTGGAGAGAGTCCAGCGAAGGGCAACAAAAATGATTAGGGGTCTGGAACATATGAGTTATGAGGAGAGGCTGAGGGAGCTGGGATTGTTTAGCCTGCAGAAGAGAAGAATGAGGGGGGATTTGATAGCTGCTTTCAACTACCTGAAAGGGGGTTCCAAAGAGGATGGCTCTAGACTGTTCTCAATGGTATCAGATGACAGAACGAGGAGTAATGGTCTCAAGTTACAGTGGGGGAGGTTTAGATTGGATATTAGGAAAAACTTTTTCACTATGAGGGTGGTGAAACACTGGAATGCGTTACCTAGGGAGGTGGTAGAATCTCCTTCCTTAGAGGTTTTTAAGGTCAGGCTTGACAAAGCCCTGGCTGGGATGATTTAACTGGGAATTGGTCCTGCTTTGAGCAGGGGGTTGGACTAGATGACCTTCTGGGGTCCCTTCCAACCCTTATATTCTATGATTCTATGATTCCTCCTTCAGGGGAAATTAAAGCTGACTTTCTACTGGGCAAGAGTGAATTTGTCCTTTGACGTGTGGCTGATGCACTTTGCACCAGTGCTATCGGTTACAGCTGCTTGTCAGCTAAATTCCTTTAGAACTCACGGATGAGCAGAACTTCAGCTGTATTTATTACTTACACATCAGCAGATGTTCCAGGTCCAGCCATTTCATACGCTGCCTGTCTGTGTGTTCCAGGATGATGCCTAAATACACAATGGAAAACAAACAACAACAATAAAACCTTCCCTTGTTGAGTGCAAAGTGATATTAGCAGCCCCTAGACAGGTCTTTGGCCTCTCCTACTGTGGGCCTAAGGGTGAGCTGTGGGCAAGAGGATGCTAGTGCAGTTTAGAGTCCACACTGAAGAGAATGAGAAAGACTTTTTATTTTTAAGAATGTTTACACAAAACCCATTTGCTTTAAAGAGTCTGTGTTCCTCTTGCCACTGCTGTCAGTCATTGGAGACATACTAAGCTAGTGTCTTGGTCTAGTGGTCTGAGCAAAGGACTGGGGCCAGGAATAAGTGAGTTCTAAGCAGGGATCCCACAAGGTGACTGATAGGTGAGACTTAGGGCACAACGCCTGCCTGTCTCACCTGGGTATGCTTGGGAGAAGAGGGCACAGGGCCAAAGCGGAGGAACCTTTTGCCTCCTTGACAAGGTGGTGTGGCCAGGAACCTGAAACAGCAGGCGCTGAGGGCAGGTGGGCTGCATGCCTCCCAATGATGAAGTAGTAGTGAAGAGCACTGAGCAACACTGTGGGTGGGTCTGCACTTTGAGCGAGGGAGATCACTCCCAGTTCAATGGGACAGGCCCACTCTAGCTCGGACAGCGCTCGCATGCTAAAATTAGAATGTAGCTAAAGCAGCACGAGCAGTGGGAGGAGCTAGCCACCTTGAGAATCAACTTTGGGGTTTGGATGGGATCATACTTGGGGTGCTTAAACTTCCTGCTGCTCCTGCCATCGCAGCTACTCTCTATTTTTAGCACTCAGGGCTAGTGCGGGTATGTCTCATCAAGCTGGGAATTAGACCCCCAGCTCCAAGTGTAAACATGCCCTACGAGACAGTGTCCCAGCCTTTACTACTAAATGACTGCACCATGCTTTCCCTGCAACAATCCCAAAGCACTTTATAGCAAGTCATGATTTCCTCCGACCACCACACTGGAGAGGTAGGGATATTAACATCCCCATTTATGTATGGGAAGCTGAGGCACAGAGAGATTAATGGCAGCTCAGTGCTGCACAGTGGGATTTTCTTCTCTCTCCCTCAATGGGAATACCAAAAGGGACACTGGGCATCATCTCTCACCAGCTAACTTGGCTGCAACTGCCCGCATCTCTTCCCAGCTGCTACAGAAGTACGTGATGGTGCTTTTGTACAAGTTCTCCAGCAGCTCGGCATTCTCTTTGGCCTAGAGGAAATCAGGGACACATGAGCTCTCTCTGGCTAGAAGTGCCCTTTGACTGCCAGCACATGCTTTTACGAGCCACAGGTAAATCAGAGAAAGAACAGGTGACTGGGTGGACATGGGAAAAATGGGGATCTGTGGCAGATTTACATTTTCCATCACCCTCAGTCATATATCCCACTCTGACCGTTATTTCCATTACCCATCACACATCTCTACACCACCACACGCCACTCCAGTCAAGAATCTCAGACACTTCAACAGCTCACTCACAAGGTGTCTGCAAATGTCCACCTGGAGCTCCTCAGGCTTCAGCTCAGCTGTGCTATCAAGGTGTTCATTCACTGCAGTTTGGAGCCTCTTCAGTCCCAAAAACGGGACACAGAGGTGAAACGTAGCTCTGCATTCCTGAAAAAAAGAAAGCGTGTCACACACACCATTTAATTGTTCCCTACTGAGTGCTATGGCCATTCAAAGGGAACTCATCTGCTTGCCTGCTCATCTATTCCAGGATAAAAAGGGATTCATCTGGATGTAATTGGCAGAAAACATGCAGGAATGACTAATAGAGGGGAGAGCTTCCACTGCAACCTGGAGGTAGCATCAATGTCTTTTTGGAACAGATCTACCTATGAAAGCTGCTTCACCAGGTCTCTCTTCTGTTCTGGGGAGGCAGGGGCCTGGGGTGCAGAGACAGACAGGAATAGAGAGCTGTCGGGCTCAGACCCATGACCTATCCTGGATTCTGGTGAGGCAGCCATGGAGCAACCTGGCGGGAACTGACTCAGCAGGAGGGCAATGAACTGAGGGGAGAATTTGGGCCTCCACAGCAGGCAGGAATAGCAGAGCTCCCCTGGCATTGGGAGGAAGATTCCTTTGGCTTAGTCAATAAGTCACTCTCGGTCTTACCACTGAAACCCTGGGGTTCGGGTCTTGCAGGTGCAGCAGAAGTGTGACCCAGCTCTGTCTAACCTGCTCGGCGAAATAGCCCTTCCATTTTCTTTTGGTCACGCGAGCCAGGATGCCAAATAGGACAAAGGACAATAAACGAAGAGCATCGTCCTCCTACAGCCAAGAAAGCCCCACAAGTTAGTAACTAAGGGACAATCACATCACGTACCTCGCACAGCCATCTCTTCTACGCTAAAGTTGAGGGATTCCAACTACAGCTAGTCGGAAACACTTTCATGCACGAATTTTTGATTTGAATTTGCTGATTCATCAAACTATTTTAGCGACAGTTCCATTTTGATGAAATTCCTCCAGAAGCCAGGCAGGGGTCCTTAGAAACCTGCCTGCTGTCTTGACAGTGCACCCATTCAGCTCCTTGGAAGCCGATCTAGCAGGCTGACTGGGATCATGGGCTTCCAAACCCACAGCGTCTGGGACCCTGGCTCTCAAATTTGCAACTCCCTGGCACTTCTAGCTCCCACAGTTTCCTGGGTTCACAGCACCTGGGTTCCCAGCACCGAGAGCAGACTGCCCGGACACATGGCTTTCAATAGAGCTCGGTTGAGAATAGTAATTCCGTTTCACAAAGAGTTTTGAAGTTTGGGGAGAGGGAGTCCCACAAATAGGAACAAAACCAAAATTTGAAATCTCAAAATTCTCTGCTAAAACGGAATCATTCCAACCCTCTCACATAAAAATGGTATAGAGCAGGCCCAACACTCTCTATTGTACCTTGGAACCCCCTTTTCATGGTTATCTAGCTGTCTAATCTAGTATTCAGACTTTCTTTGAGGTTCTCAGTGGCAAGAAAGAAGAACAGAAGGGGGAGACTGTGGGAGCAGGGATGTCATCCCCATCCTCCTAATGTTCTCCTCCTCCGTAAAACACCTCTCTTCCCTGGGGCCGAAACATCTCTTCACTCTGACATGAGCAATGCCCAGGGAGTAAATGGAGTCTAATCAAGATCGCTTGAACTGGGGCTGGAGAGTTCTGGTCACATACGTTGTCAAAGTAGGTCCGGATCTGTTGGGTGAGGTCTCTGAAGGAAGAACCTATGTCCTTCTCTTTCAGCTCCTTCAGGACTTTGGCCACTGCTTTCATGCTCTCACCAATGACTTCAGAACTGAAAGGGTCACTTAAGGCCCTGATCAGTATGACCATAAGAAACTTCTTGTGCTTTTTCACCTGGACAAAAATATGACATTAAAGAACACTGATCACTGATCACACTTCTACTACGTTTTCTTTAGCAGTTATGAAGCTGTGGGAATTTCATCTCCCCCTCCCACCCCCGGAGACCTATAGCTATATTTCAGACCAGGTTCGAGCTACAATGAGCCAAACTTGGTGCCATAATACACCTGTGTATTCCTATCATTAGATTCCTAGTTACTTAGATTCCAAGGCCAAAAGGAACCCTTGTGATTATCCGGCCTGACCTCCTGCATAACACTGAACTTCCCCGAAATAGTCTCTGTTGGAACTAGAGTTTTCTAGTTTTCTAAAAGAGTGTATCTTTTAGAAAAACGTTCAATCTTGATTTTAAAATTGCTAGTGACAGAGAATCCACTACAACCCTTGGTAAATTGTTCCAATGGTTAATTAAAATTACCATTAAAAATCAATGCCTTATTACCAGTCTGAATTAGTCTAGTTTCATTTTCCCCCATTGAATCTTCTTATACCTTTGTTTGCTAATGGGAAGAACCCATTCTCAAAATGTGTTCCCCATGTGAGTAGTTCTAGACTGTCTTCAAGTCACTCCTTAACCTTCTCTTTGTAAGGCTAAATAGATTGAGCTCCTTGAGTCTATCACTAGAGGTATCTTTTCCAATCCTTTGAGAATTCTTGTGACTCTTCTCTGAATCCTCTCTAATTTATCAGCATCCTTCTTGAATTGTGGAGACCTGATCTGGACACAGCATTCCAGCAGTGCTCACATGAGCGTCATATTCAGAGGGAAAAGAACTTCTTTACTCTTATTCAAGATTCCTCTCTTTATGCCTCTAAGGATCATTTCAGCCCTTTTGGCCACAACTTCGCATTGGGACACCTTATGTTCAACTGATTCTCTGCCATGACTCAAGTGGTTTTCAGCATCATTGCTTCTTGGGATAGAGTCTCTCATCCTGTAAGTAAGGCCTGCATTTTTTATTCCTAGATGGAGACATTTACACATGGTCATATTAAAGTGCACAGATTGTTTGCTTCTGCCCAGCTTAGCAAAGGATCTAGCTTGCCCTGTATTGACTGCAAAGAGGTTATTCGGGTATGTGAGAGAGCAGAATTTGGCCTAGTGCATTGTGTGCAGCCTCTGTAAACTCCGAAGAACTATTTCCCTTGGTTTCTCTAGTTATGCTGCATTCTAGTCAGTATTCTCTCTTACCTTCTCAGGTGCCCCATAGACTAAATTTCCCAGGCCTCTTACAGCCATCTGCTGGACAATGCTGTTCCTATCATGTGACCTTTCTTCCAAGATGCGTAAGACTGGCTTAAGGAACTTCTTCTCCCTGAGCATGGGATCACTCATTAGCTGAAAGAAAATCAACCTGTCCATTAGCCCCAATAGGATCATTAAGATTGGGAATAGAATTTGAGCAGACATGTCATACGCTAAAAACAACAAGGAGTCCTCCTACAGCCCCAGTCTTGAGGATACAGACAAATATGGCTACCCCTCTGACACTTGCCACATAATACACTGTAACTTTAGCATTCCACACAAATGAGAAAGGTCTACAAAACATGGAGCTTTCCTTTTGGGCACTAGAATAGGGATCCACTCACCTCTTGAGAGCCTCTTAGTGGCTGGGTATGGTATCACAGTCCTTTTCTCACCCCTGGTGCACCCTGCCAGCCGTCCTCAGTGAGCCTTCTGTGGCTCAGGCCTCTGGCTGAGTCCCAAAGTCCAAAGGAACCCCTTCTGGGGTAGTCCAGAACAATCCCATTGCCCTCACTTGGGTCTCCAGCCCCAACTCTGGATCCTTTACATTCTGCCCTTTGTTCAAGCTCTCCATTAGCATTGTCCCCTCCATGGGGCTTATGCCACTGTTGGTGGTAGGGGAACCTGGGCCTGCCCCTAACTCTGGGTTCCAAACCATGGATCCTATAAACAGGAGCTAGGCACTGCTTGATTTCAGTTCATTGTCGCTTCTTCCTACCGGCCACTTTTAGCTTCACCCTCACCTCAGGGTTAAAGTTCTTCGGGACTCTCTTCCTGAAAACCCAGCTTAAGTAAAGGCTGCCAGAATGAAACTCTGGCTGTCCCCTGAATTTCTGTGGCCAGAGAGCAGCGCCCTTTCTTGCCCCTCCAGTTCCTGCCAGGAACTGACCTGCTAAGGCCCTTCAGCTCCTTTTAGCCGAGCCTCATGGGCTCGGATTGGCTGCTTTCATGAAGCCTCTCTAGGCAGACCCAGATTGGGGGCTCTTTTCCTGGGGCAGGGTGTAGTAGGACCACGGGGCCTCTTGTAAGGAGCCTCAAAGCTCAGGTACAGCCCATCACAGGCACAGAGAGGTTGTTTTTCTTAGAAGCGGATGAGCCCCGAAGATAGTTGCTTAGCATAAGTGGGAAATATGATGCAGATGTTGGAGGAAGGTTGTGGAAAGGGAGGATGCTGCGGCAGGTATCACACTAGCCTAGGACTTAGGAGACCCAGGTTCCATTTCCTGCTCCCTCAAAGACTTCCTGTGTGACCTTGGGCAAGTCACTTAGCCCTTCTGTGCATCAGTTCCCTGCCTGTAAAATAGGAAACATAGTGCTTCCCTACCTCGCAGGAGTGTGGTGGGGATACAGACATTAAAGAGTTTGGAGGTACTCAGATACTAGAGTAATGAGAACCTAAGATAGACATTAATGTAGTTGTAGGTTGCTTGGTGGGTAGTATTAGGACACTAGGTTCATTCAGAAGATCTGCTGAGCGAAACCAAAATCAGGAGCTGTTGGTTAGGATCAGCACTAGGACTTGGCAGAAGAGGTCCAGTCATCCAAACTCTGTCCGTATCTCTCTCAGCCAGCACCTGTGGTTGTGTAGCTAGTATAGGCAATGACGGCAATAAAAACCACAGAGAGAGAAGGACTCAGAAAGGTATCGTGAAGTTCCTGGTGAGGTTTCCATATAAAGGAGGACCTATTCTACTGTCTAAAATGACAATTACTCCTATGAACAGAACTGTACAACTCCCGAAAGAAAGGCAGACAACAGTCTAATGGTGAAACTACTCTTCAGAGCCCTGTGTCTTACCTGGGCAAGGAAAGCTGTGCTGGTGACTCGGTGGTTTTCTGTGGGGGAATTCACCCAGCAGAGGAGGCTCTGTATGATCTCAGGTGTTATGAGTTCAGATCTTAGCAGAAGACTGGAAGACAAAAGAAACCGCTCATGGGTTAGATTGCACACTTCAAAAAAACTCAGCTGCTCTGAGCATACAGCTCTGATATCTAGGAGTGGGAGCTGTGTGTTTCCACCCAGGACACCCCACCCCCCCACCAAGCTATAAACAGGAGGTTCCCTCTCAGCCACTCTATTGGCTACTGATTCCCAGGGATAAAATGATGCCTCCTAGATCTCTTACCTCACCAGCAGACACACTCCCTCATGGTGAGTCTTGGGGTTTTCCAGAAGAATCCAAGTTCTCTGCTTCCTGAGCGCTCTCACCAGTCTCTCATTCCCACCCTTGAAAAGCACAGACTCGAATGCTTTGATAGAAAGCCTGGGGAAAGAGAGGCACAGAACTGCAGCAATCAGGAGGAAGGTGCAGCTTGAACAGAGAGTCAGGAAGCCCCGGCTACTTCTCAGGTCTGCTGTTCAATCGGCAGTTCATCCATTGGCAATGTCCTGGACACCAGTGTCCCTGGAAGGACTTGATGCTGGGAGGTAAGTTTCAGTCTCATACATCTCATAGGACTAGTTTTGCTAGGGACAAAATTTTGCAGTCCTTTTTCTCTTTCTGCAAGGACTATGGGCACTAGCAGAGTAAAGTGATATGGAAAAGGTACACGATCAGGACCCAGAAACAGGGGGCATCGAGTGTGGTGATCACTAATGGACATTCTGGGGTCACATCTCCAGATATGAGGTGACAGAGTGCTGAGGGTTTGCACTTGAGTCAGCACTCTGGTCACTATTCCTACTAATTCCGTTCCTCACAGAAGGCCTAATTGGATAGAGGTGTACCTGATTACAAGGTCAGATTGGGGCTAGTGAGTCAAGGAACCAATCATTCCATTAACAGGGAAACTGTGTAAAAGGACATGGGCAGGAGCCCTTTGAGGGGAACAGACAGAGAAAGAAACTTGGGTGACCAGATGTCCTGATATTTGGGGCTGTATCTTATACAGGTGCCTATTCCCTCCCCCCCACCCCACAGCCCTACTCCCGTCCTGATTTTTCACACTTGCTGTCTGGTCACCCTAAGAGAAACAGAAAGACAAAAAGCTAGGAGAGCCTGACAAAGTGAGGTCTCTGAGTGGAAACACCTTACCCCCCACCCGACTTTTGGAGAAGAGTTTAGAAAGTTGAGATACAATATAAAGGTGCTATGTATTGGTAGGGGGATTAAATAGACTATATGTTGGTGCTTAGAAGGAAAAAAGTCTCAACACGGTCTGTGTTTGTGGAAGATGTGGGGGTGCAACACCCCTCTCTGTCACAGCTGGGGGCTCATCAGGGATTTCCCTGTTATCTATGCAAATGGAGAGCCTGTTGGAGAAGCCGGTGTAGAGGTTTGGCAGTCCGGTGATGGAGGTAACACTGAAACGGGTGATGAAGCAGCAAAGAGAAGTGTGGAACAGGGGTTCTCACCTTTCTGTTTCTGAGCCTCCCCCCACCCTCAACATGCTAGAAATACTCCATGGCCCAGTTCCAGGCCTCTGCCCTGCCAGGCATCAGAGTTTGGGGCTCCTGGCTCCGGATTTTAACCCCACAGGGTGCAGGGGCTCGGGGCTTTAGTGCAGGTGCTGGGCCTCAGGGCTCCAGCCCGGCTGGGCTCAAAGCTTCAGCTTTCTGCCCTGAGCCCCAGCTAGTCTAAAGCCAACCTTGCTTGGCAGACCCGCTAAAACCGGCCCGGTTGAGAACTGCTGGTGTAGAACAGTGGTCTCCAAACGTTTTGGCTCACGCACCCCCAGGGTGACCTGCCGCAGACGCGCCACCGATGGAAGACCTGCCGCAGGCGGGCCACCAAAGGGGAGCACCAGCCTTGGACGTGCAGAAGGAAAAAAATGCGCCGCCGAAGGAAAAAAATGGCAGAGTGCTGTCCGGCGGCGCTACTAATGCCACGCTCCCCCCGGGATCATCCCACGCACCCCAGTTTGGAGACCACTGGTGTAGAAGACCCGACAGACCTTCCAACAATCCCACCAGGCAGAAAAACAGCCTTTCCTTGCCTGGTAGGTTTAACAGCAAAAGAGCCATCAGGAATTTATACGGGAGCAAGCCCAGGTCTGGCAACAACTCCTCCAAAGTTTGGTGAGTCCTGTGACAGGAAATGGAAACTGTAGTGGGAGCTTGGCCTACAGTGTGCTTCCGACATGGACATGAAGGACATCTAAAAAGAGACTGTCCTAAAATGGACTGTGGGTTTGCTCAGTTTTGTGGTTGGGACAAGGCTCCCAGGCAGGAAAGAAAAAAGAAAGTACCTACCGTATCAGTCTGGGTAGGGAGGAGCCACCAAAGGGACTAATGGACACAGCTTCATCCTGTTTGCTAATCAGGCAGGAGTTAGTGAAACCCCACTGGATACTTCCCAGAGGTAGGATCAAAACTGAATACCAGGTCCATGGGGACAAGAAATTCTGCCCAGTGTCCATGGGGACGATAAATTCTGCCCAATTTTAAGGACCCTGAATATTAAGGGGAAGTTTAGGCAGAAACATGTAGCGGTAGTGGATGGATTGCCCCACTGCCTTCTACTGGGCATGGACTGGAATCCCTTTCTAACAGGGACACCAAGGCAGGTATGGAGGCCCAGGAGGGTGGAAATAAAACCTGAAGGGCCAGGTAAAGAGGAAATATATGTAAAGGAGCTGGAGAAACCTAGACACGAAAGTATAGACAAGAGGGAGGAGAAAGAAAACAAAGGTCAAGCGTAAAGGTGACTTAAGATCATCCGTTGGGGTCAAACAGTCATCAGAGCCCTTACCACCAGGATCTCAGGAGCAGGCATCCCTAGAACACTTTGGAGGGACTCGGAGCAGTCTGTGTCCATGGAAGAGGCCGGGGCACAGCCTACCACCCCGTCACATATAGGTACCTAAAATGGGCCTGCACATGGGCCAACAGCATGAGCAGAATATATACTCGTGTCTGCAGTGCCAGCAATCACATAGCTAGGTACCCATCCATCTGAACAAATTCAAGTTTTGTGGACAAAACTGAGGCACCCATCTTGAAAACCTGACCCACTGTGGCCACTACCTAAGATCAGCCTTACTGGGCCAGTCCAATGGTCCATCTAGTCCAGTACACTCTCTTCCAACAGTGGTCAATGCCAGCTTCTTCAGCAGGAATGAACAGAACAGGGCAATCATGAAATGATCCAATCCCTGTTGTCCAGTCTCAGTTTCTGGCGGTCAGAGGCCTAGGGACACCCAGAGCTTGGGGTTGCATCCCTGACCATCTTGCCTAATAGCCATTGATGGACCTGTTCTCCATGAACTTATCTAATTCTTTTTTAAAAAAAAAACCCTGTTTTACTTTTGGCCTTCACAACATCCCTTGGCAATGAGTTCCACAGGTTGACCGTGTGTTGTGTGAAGTAGTACTTCCTTATGTTTATTTGATACCTGCTGCCCATCCATGAACAGAGCTGAGATCCTGGTTTCCTAGGAAAATTCAGAGACATTATAAAACCATGAAGTCTGTAATTTGAGCACCTTGTTGGCACGAAATAAAGAAACACAACAAGAAGAGAAACTAATCATGTTGTGAGATTGGTGGGAAATGTACATTAATGTGCTACCAGAGCTGAAGTCAACTGAGGACTCAGGAATCTTAGTGTTAACTGGCGAGGGGCACAGAGTGGGTGCCGAGGGACCTGGTACGTACATTCTAGTTCACTAAAAGATTGCCCCATGAGTCTCAATTAAAAGCCCATGTCACCAATATCATTGTGAAATGCATGTACAGATGCTGTGTAAAGAGTCATGGATATGCATTGAAAATTACATTCTTAGGATCTGTGTCTCGGGACTAGTCACCAGGAAAGGTGACAAAATGGTTTTCTTTTAGGCAAGAAATGTTTATCCATCTGTTTGTTTACATGTGAACCCTACATGCTTAATGTACATTCAGTTGAGAAGGACTGTGAGAACTTTAAAGAAAGAAAAGGAGCAGGAAGTAGACAGGGGGTGGGGACCCAATTTTGGGGTACACATCAAAGGTTTGCTCTAGTCTATTTGGGGGACATCTTTCACTTAGGAAGTAGATGGACCGCGAGTTTGCTTCATGAAAGAGGGGTCGCGATCAGGCTTGGTTGAGAACTTTGGGTGAGAAACATCTTTAGACAGGAGGTTAACCTGTTGGTTAAGTTTAGTTTCTAGGAGCAGGTTATGATTTCATTTGAAATGTAACCATTTTTTGCTTGCATTCTTACTGACGGTCACTGGAATCTCTGTTCTTTGATAATCTCCCTTCTTGTTTTCACTAGAAATATATCTAAGTGCTGTGTGTTTTGCAGTACAGAGTCTAAGTATCGAGTACAGAGTCTAAAGTAGAAGTAATAAACGGGTGTGTACTGTTCCATTGGGAACAGCAGGCCTGACAATTCTGTGGGAGTTCAGTGGATAAAGGGCTGGACACCATACGGAATGGTCAGAGGACTCGGGGGTGGGTGTGTGCCTGTCTTTAACCTGTACAAAGAGACTGAGGTCTGAGGAGGCCTGGGTGGCAGGGTTTGTTTTGCCAGAGCCTGGTCGTTTCAGGGAACTGACCCACAGCAGGCACAGACAAGACTTCCTCACTCGAAGGGCACGTGGTGGTAAGGTGCCTCATAACCCTGGGAACTCCTCGGGAGCGTCACACAACTCTACTGGAATTCTCTTGGTTTCTCTCCCTTCCTTCTAATTACCGGCAAGGGTTGCCCTCAGTAAGTTGTAGCCCTTTTCAGATTTCTCTCGGGCTGCTTCTCGTTGGCAAAGGCAGCTTTTGTCCGAGGGTTTGGCTGACCTGCTGCAGGAGAACAGGAAACAACTCTGGGAGCAGTTCCCGCACAGCTTTGCTCGACTGCAGGGCTGACACCACCTCAAAGATGGCACATGTTGCCTGAAAGGAGAGCATGGTAAAAAAGGAGATCTCTTCCCAACACCATCACACCCTCTCTCCCCGTCTGATATCTGCTGTACGAAATTCTCCCTTCTGCCAGTAACTTGAATGACAGCAAGCAACTTGCTTAACTCGTGGCTCACTTTCCCACATCTGTACAAATGTGTATGACCTCCCAAGGCATGCTGTGAGTCCAAAGGAAGATTTGCAAAGAAACCTGCTCCAAAGACTTTCTAATGGCCAGATAGTATTAAGTAAATCAGTAACGTATCTAAAGCTGCCGTATTTGTTCCACAGGCAGCAGAGCTGGACTCAGGGAGACAGTCCATCAGAGGAGAAGTGCCCACACAGCAATATTATACCACACTTCCAGCTTTCCATCAGCAGGATTATCGCAGGGCACAGGAAAGCCTGAAAGACGTGTCTGCCATCTAACTTACTAAGAGAGGTTCAGCAGCTGCCAAATGCCTGTCCATTTCGGTCTCTGAGGTGATGCTGCCTTCTGTTCTTGTTGGAGTCTTTATCTTCTCTATTAGGGCTCGTAGGACTTGAGTGGCAAGCAAGGGGTCTCCCCCCAGAGATCTCCACTGCTCAGCGGTGTCACTGCAGTTTAACAGAAGTTACAGGTGAGCCCTGGACACTTTTGTGGCTCACCCTGAATGTGTCATATTTTAGCAAAGACCAAATGTTCTCCTTGCTATGATGAGAGAGTTAGGAGTCCTGTCCTCCTTTAATGCTCCTCATGTTTAAATATTGAGTTTCCAGTTACAGAACTAAGTTAAGTGACCTAGTCCTCCTGCAGCCTAACCATTAATACTAGACTTCAGAAGGACAGGACACAGAGCGCCAACCTCACTTCCTGTTTTCTCCACTTCCCAGTCAATATGGAATCATGAGCATGTGGCTCCCAAAGATCTAGGGTTGGATGAAACCCTAGGCAAGTGGATGAAAGAAAAGCCAGATTCCTACTAGATGGACATACAACTATAAGAACGAATGTTCTTGGCCATCCTAGGTCCCCTTCACAAATGGCGTCCCTACCCTCTGTTTGCCAGAAGCTGGGACTGGGCAACAGGGGATGGATCACTTGTTGTGTTCATTTCCTCTGGGGCATGTGGCACTGGTCACGGTTGCAAGACAGACTACTGGGCTAGATGGCCTTTTGGTCTGACCCAGTATGGCTGTTCTTATGGTCTTAGATTCCAGCACTGATAACTGATACCTCAGTTAGGGATCTTGAAATGAAATGATGGATCTGCTTCCAGTCCACTTTTAAGTACCAAGAATGGCAACTCTGCTCAAGCAGCCACACCCTCACTGATACCAAGCAGAGGTCTGATGATAATATTGGCCCTAGTCTTTGCAATCAGCCAGGGATTTGCACCTGAAGCTGTTATGCTACCAGGAAACCAACAGCCACTGCTCATTTCCAGAGTGAGCTCAATTCAGGCGTCTAGAGAGGTAGATGTTTCCAACAATACACTCCAGTTATACCAGTAAAGATAGATCTTTAGGATGTCAAAGCAGCTATCCATGAATGGAAACAGAGTGACACTTAATTTCTCTCCGCACCCCACCTTAACATGTTCTTGGACCTTCCTGCAGAAAGAGCCAGGCTATTAACCCTTAGGAATGATCCCAAACTGTTTGCGGCTTAAATGAAGCCCTACATCTCCTAGTAAAGCTGTGGGATCCATGTTTTACCAAGATGAATGCAATAGGTAGCGGTATATACCTGTCCATCGGCAGACGTTTGCTGAGGAGGCTGGAGATCACTGCCTCTTGGTGATGGTGAGCTAGAATGGACACTGCCTCCACCAGGAACTGCCTCAAGCTGCCCTCCTGGATAGTAGGCATGTGGCGATATAGTATAGCCAGGATATCTGGCACCTGGAAGGAACAAAACCAGAAAGAAATGTCCCTTTTTCTTTCTCTCCATTCCCTCTACAGAATCAAAACCTTTATTTAGCCATTTGCTGCTTTTTTAGAAATGCCTCACTTCAAGAAGCAAATGTTCAAATACGTCTGCGTAACTTGAGCCCACACAAAGTGCCCACACACGGCTGTAAAAATTAACACTGACACACACATAGACATACCAGGTAATTTAATGTGGTGGTGCCCAGCTATGCATTACACAAACCAGTTCACATGCACAAAAGGCAGCTTTGCTTGCCCAGATTTCGCAGCTGTGATTTAAGCAGCCAAATCTGACCATTTGCCTCGAAGAATGCAGAGCTCATCAACAACCACAAGCAGAAAATATGCAAGTGCTTTAAAGACAGTGTGTAAATGCCTGGGACTCTGAACAGGTGACTACCTCTCATATTCCTTCCTAGCCCTTCACATCTTCAAAACACTGTGCAAACATGGCAGTTCTGCTGCGAGGGTTCCCTGTCCCGAGGCCTTTCACCAGCCTTGTTAGAAGATTTGTGGAGTGCTCCTTTCATCTAGCCCTGATGTACTGGGCTCCAGAATAAGGCATATAAATAGTGGATCCCAAAGACACTAGAGTTTTCTCCCTCCTTCCTTCTCTTCTTAAAGGGTAGGTCTACACAGCAAAAAAACCCCACAGCAGTGAGTGTCAGAGCTCAGGTCAACCTGGGCCTGTGGGGCTTGCACGATGGGGCTAAAAGTGGAGCTGTCCCTGCTCGGGCTGGAGGCCAGGCTCAGAAACCTGGCAAGAGGCTGGCAATAGCCCAGTGCTCTTTTTAATCCATGTAGCCCTTAGCCATAGGCCTCCTAAGACCTGGAGGCCTCCAAGTGCCAGTCATTCTGTCTTCTTGTCTTTTCCCTAGAGTCTGTTTTCTCAGCCTTTCTTGGCTGAATACTGTGGCAACAAGCTAGACCAATAAAGAACCAACCATCTTCCTTTTCCCTTGGATTATCTCGGTCTACTGCTATTGATTCTGCCATTGCCTATCTTAGGGTAGGAACAGAGATGGAATCGACTCTATGTCCGAGGGGGAGAAACAGCAAGATTTTTCTTCCATACACATGAGGGCAAAGATCAAAAAGCCTAGAGTTTAGGCAGAAAAGCTCTCCAGTTCCCAGTTTTACCTTGTCCAGCATGGCATCTCCACACTCCTTCAGGATGATCTTCATCCATAGTCCAGCTGCCGTGGCACAGGTGGGGCTAGCAGACAGCAGACCACCCAATGTGGCCGCAATAAAGTCTGTGGCCTGTTTGGAGGGAAAGTACTCACTAACAACCTGGGAAGAAATCAAAAACAGGAGAGACCGCAATGATGTTTGGCTCCAGCACTTTTAAAAATGGAAAAAAAGATATACCTGCATCAGCAAATGGTGAATTAGCTTCCTGTCTAGCTCGCCATTTGGGATTACAATTCTCTCTCTAGTCTAAAGACTACATTTTTGTATTCTACACTAATGATATCAGGTTAGAGGCAAAGACTCTGTTGCATAGTTAGCACAACATTGTACTGGATAGGCAGGAGGTAAGTTTCCCTTTGTAGTCTCTTACATACACTGCATCTTTTTACAGCATATAGAAGTCAGTCAAGAGAGGCATGCACACAAATATCGGCGAAGGCAAACCCACAAGGTGACGGAATGAATCCTGGGTGGTTTCTCAGCTTGATGTTCCACTAACACAGTTTTTCTCCTGGGTGGCTGGATGGCAGGGCCGGCTCCAGGCACCCGCCGAGGAAGCTCGTGCTTGGGGCGGCAGATTGCAAGGGGCGGTGTTCCGGCCAATCTTAGGGCGGCATGGGGGCTCTTTTATTTCATTATTTTTTGTGCTTCACTGCTCTGGATCAGTGAGAAAGCAAGAGCCGGCCCTGCTGGATAGGTACATGCGTGTGCATCCGCGTGCGCATTTTCATGGGCGTGCAACGTTCTTTGGAATCTGGTTTTTACGTGGCATTCAGAGCACACATCTATGAAAAGCATCTTCCTGGTTACTAGCAGCCAACGCCCCGCTCCCACAGCTCCCTCCGAGTACGGAAAGGCATCATGAAAGAGCAAATGTCAAATGAACGGTGCCCGGTCACTCGCACATCCGCACAAGCTTTTTGAGTCAGTTACCCTGGCCATTTTGGAAGATGCCTGAAACAGAGCCTCGGGGTCTGGAGCTGTTAGTCCTTCACGGAGACATCTCAGCTCTTCCTCTGCTGAGCCCAGGTTTATGGACTGGCCTGGAGTGGAGAAAAGGAGAAAAAGTACTGTAACGATTAAGGAAACTGAACCCCTACTGCATGGATCTTCATACGGGAGGATCCATGTGCTATGTTGTCATCAGCATAGTGTAAAATCTTGGCCCCACTGAAGTCAATGGCAAAACTCCTGTTGACTGGAATGGAGTCGGGATTACACCCTAAAATGTCTGAACGTTAACAGTAGTGGTATGTTATTGTGAATGATCCAGGATTGAACAAGCACTGTATTCAGCTTGGAGCAGCTTTGTGTGTGTGTCTGGTTTCAGTAGTCTCTCTGCTCTCACTATTTACATCTAAGCTCCTATTCAAGTACAACTCATGCAGGTAGATCAGAGGTTCCAGTTTAGAGGTGAATCCCTCCACCAAACTCTCCTTGTAAAAGAGACGGGGATAGACAAAAAACTTTGGCAAGAAACCCAGGCTCATCATCAGTCACTTCTAAACAATGCTGGGATTACTATGTTGTACATTCAAAGGTTGGAGTCCCTTATTCTGTTTCTGAATCACCAACACTGTTTTTAGGACTGATTAAGAATCATTGGAAATAGGATGACCAGGGGTCCCGATTTTATAGGGACAGTCCCCATTTTGGGGTCTTTTTCTTAGATAGACTCCTCTTACCGCCCACCCCCTGTCCCGAGGTTTCACATTTGCTGTCTGGTCACCCTCATTGGAAATGGCCTTAAACGATAACCAAGCTCTATCCCTTAACATCTAACCATTAGGTGAAAAGAATATCCTACTCTTTCACAAAGGGGAAAAATGGCCTCTACTTACTCCAGTCGCTCGGAATGCTCATGGCAGAGGGCTGCTGGAAGAACTGTTTGTTTACAGAATTATCCCAGGAAACCCCTCCAGTCCAGCCAGTGGCAGGGTAAAGAGAATGAAAATGTTTAGTACCAAGGGCTTGTCTCCATGGAGATATTCAAGAAAGCTAATCCCCATTCATTTTCAAAATGCATTAGTTATACTTCATTCAACACCTGTGGGAACACACTTATTTAGAATTAAAGTGGCCTTCATTCAGGTTAGTTTCATTCATGGAATTCACTACAATTAATAAGGCCCATTTTAATTCAGAATCAGAGCATCCACACATGTGTTTAATGCCATTTACCTCATGCACTTGAAATGTACACCTTTAGTTCATTTGGATTAACTTTCCTTACTGTCCCTGTGTAGACAAGCCCTAAGGATTTTAGCCCTTATCTACCTGTATGCAGACCATTTATTAGTTGTACAGTTCCCAAAAGTGTGCTAGGCTCTTTACACATCAGAATCTTCTCTTCTAATGAGGTATTTACAAGATGCCCACCATTCTGTTATCTAAGCAACAACAGACAGGACAGAAAGAACTAGATAGGCAGACAAATGGACATTACAACAGTGAAAGAAGGTGAAGAATTCCTTATACCTGCTAATGGTCTCCTCACCTTGTATACAGAGAAGGCAGCTGATACAGTCAACCACGCACTGACGGGATGTGGCCAGCGAATCACAGCTGTATGGTGCTATTAGTCCAATCAGAGATCCAAACCGATCAAAAGTTCCCTGAGTCTAATGAAAAAAGAACGAAGAACGAAGAATGAATGGTCTCCAGTTGGACTAGACTTCACTTGCCATCCTTATTGTTCAGTCCACTCAGCTCTGTGTTTTTTGGGGAACCAGGGCACAGTATCTAGCCTGTCTGACTCATGAAAGACACCCCCCGCCCCTACCAGTCTCTGTTTGAACCAAAACCCATCAGAGAAAAGGCTTGCAGAGAACAATGAAGGGTGTTGGGAGACACACCTACACCCCTCCTGAGAAGGGTGACAAGATTAAGACATCTCCATTTGCATACAGAATGAAGAACAGAGACAACTCCCCTAGCCTCATCTGCATGAAAGATGGGATAGGAATTAGCATGAAGAATGAGGAACAGAGAACCGCACTGAACTCTGGGACCAGAAAAGCAGGGACACATTGCATCATGGGAATCCCTGCTCCAGATGCTAATGAACCTATGCCTGCACACACCTAGCTCAGCAATTATCAGACCAATTCTAGTAATAAATCTTTATTATCCTAAAATACTGAAGCAGCCTAGTTGCCTTGTGAGCTCCCTGGAAAAAAACACCACCCATAGCCAAGAGTGATCAGCTCCTATTGTCTAGCCTAAAGAAAACCCTTGAAAACCCATTAGTTTACCCATAAACAAATCTAGTGTTCTCCTTGAACCATTGTATTTTCTCTACAAAACCCCCTACCTATGGCCAAGTAAGGGTTCTGATGTATAGACCCAAACTCTGCATCAGTTCCACTGGGATTCCATCTCCTGACTGATCGTGCGGGGGGCTCTGCCTGTCTCCAGCACTCAGGACCCGGAGCTACCACCATTACCTGGGAACCCCACCCAGTTCAAGCCTCATGGAGTGGATGAGATTCCCCCCCCCTCACCCCTCCGTTTTCTTTTCTTCCTCAGGTATTAACCTTTCAAATGTAACCATTATGTTTGTTTAGCCCTCCTTGTGTAGTTATCACTATTATTCAATAAATAACTTTTATGGTCCAGCTGGTTGCTTCTCTCTCCCTCTCTCTCGCTCTCCAAATTTCACTCTGTATTTTCCGCTTCCCCCATTTACTCTGCAGCAACCCTTCTTTTACCTAAGCTAAAGGTCCCGGTAGCGCCCAAAAATACTGTGGGGTTTGCTCATGAAGTGGGTTACTACCAGTACAATTGTAATGTGGAAGTGGGATAGGGATGTGTTAAACTTGGGGCACATAAGAGGGGAGCAGCTGAAAGTGCTGCTTAACCCAGCCCATTGAGTACAGGGACATATGAGAGGATCAGCTGGAGAGGGCTGATTGACCTGGTCTGCTCAGACTTGCTCTGCTCGTGTGAGCGTACGTGCGTGCGTGTTCATCTAGTTCTAGGGCTGGAGGAACCCAGCCCTGGGGAACCGAGGTCCTGCAGGGTCGCTCCATTGGGAGGGCACTTGCAGAAGGAAGGAGTAGAGCTCCATATGAACACACAAGTGACATAAGCAGCACATTAATAGAATTACAGACCCCCCCCCTCCCCAAGAAGAGTAACCCTAATCAATGAGCCTACCCCAAAGTAACAGGCACATCTGGTAACATTGTGCCCCTGATTCCTGTTCTGTACTGGGTAATGCACATTGGAAAACATAATCCCAATTGTACATAGAAATGGATGGGGTCTAAATTAGCTGTTATCACTCAAGAAAGAGACCTCAGAGTCATTGTGTACAGTTCTCTGAAAGCATCCGCTCAACATGCAGTCAAAAAAGCTAACAAGATGTTAGGAACCCTTAGGAAAGGGATCGATAAGAAGACAGCAAATATCATTATGCCACGATAGGAATCTACAGGACCCCCACACCTTGAATACTGCGTGCAGTTTTGGTCATCTCATCTCAAAAAAGATGTGTTAGAATGGGAAGAAATACGGAGAAGAGCAACAAAAATTAGGCCTATGGGATAACTTCTCACCCAAGGGAGATTAAAAAAAGAGCGACGTTTCAGCTTGGAAAAGAGACGACTCAGAGGGAATATGCTAGAGGTCTATAAAATCATGACTGGTGTAGAGAAAGTCAATAAGGAAGTGTTATTTAGCCCTTCACCTAACACAAGACCAAGAGGCCCCCCAATGAAATTAATAGGCAGCAGGTTTAAAACAAACCAGAGGAAGCATATCTTCACACAATGCAGTCAGAAGACAGGATACTGGGCCAGATGAACCATTCTTTTGTGGGAGGCAGGTTAGCCATTCTTATGTTTTATGTTCTTAGCTGGTTAAATAGAAATTTTCCTTTACCACCCTGGGAGCATAAGAACCAAGAATGCATTTGTGACACTGGCAGACCAGGCAACCTGTGTATGACCCATAATAACTTAACAAGAGGCACTTCCACTGTATCAAGACAGTTCACTTGCATGTGAATTTCAAAGAGATGGATTAGACTAGCAATCCTCAACTCATTCAAAAATGAACAACAGATGCTAAGTCTATTTGTCTGTGTTGATCTATACGCGGTTAGAAGTTTCACAATGTAACCAAATTAGCTTGTCGATGCTCATTCCCTTTCAGGTCTTCATTATGTGTGCAAGGTGTTCAGTTAACCTTAAAATCAAAGATGTAAGATACTGCAGGAAACTAATAATTTCTACATTGTCTTCAGCTTAACCCTCTGTGTTATAATGGAAGAACGGCTAATCACCTTATGCGAATGAGTAACTAGTTTACTGTGTATGCACAGGAAATAGAAGATTAGCTTCAAAGCAAAGTACAGGAGGCGATCTGCATTGCCTAGTCTTTCTCGGGGGAAGGTCCTGCTGTAACCATTTTTGTGAGGTAGGCTTGTCAGCCTGCTAGAATAGCTAGAAAAGAGAAGGCTCGGGCCTCATCCTGTCATCTCTAGTCTGCTGAAACTTTGAACAGGGAAAGTGTAAGCCATAGGACAGAGAGCTTCCAAATCATCATTTGAAAGAACCTGGAGAATGCATGGAAAAACTAACAGTCTTTACATCTAAGCTGCCTTTGGATTCTGATCTGTTGGGATGATTCCAGAGAGACTTGTACAAGCCAGCAGTTTATTCCATCACTGTTGTGATCCTGAACTATGAACATTGACAGTCACTTGTATGGATATGGATCTTTTAACCATTTGTAACTCTCTTCTTTCTTTTAAGAAGAAATCTTCAATTTCGTTATTAAGGATTGGCTGGCAGCATGCTATTTGGGAAAGACCTGAGATTCACCTTGACCTGGGGATAAGCATCTGGTCCTTTATGATGGGTGAACCTCACATATGGTGAATCAGGTTTTCAGTAACCCCTCACTATATTAGACTGGGCTGTTTAGATGGGAGCCTAGGTCTGGAATGCCAAAAGGGGACCGTGTTTGGCATTTTGTTAACTAGGGTGGAAGCTCTTTTGCTGTTGACTTGGTGCATGTAATTCTAGAATAAGCCATCAGTTTGGGGGATCGTCTGCCCTCTACTTCTTGCAGTCTGCCCGGAGTGTGGTCACAGCATTGTTGTGTAAACCTCTCTCTTATAGAAGCAGAGGGGTCTTAGTCACTTTGAGATCCCAGCTGCTGCCCTGGAAGCTTTTTTCATGCATTTGCGTTGAGTGTCAGATCGGATATAAGCAGGGAAGTCAGCTCAAGGAAGAGGAAGGCTATACTCACTGTGCTATGAACTGTCTCTTGATAGGCAGTCAGCAGCTGGATGGTGGCCTGCAAGGCCCTTTCTCTCTCCCACTCCTTCTCTGAATGGAGCCATGTCTCTAGTAGCTGTTGGCAGAGCAGGGGAATGGACAGAGTTAGTACCAGAAAATCCCTCCCAAAAGTTCCTCTTAAACAGGTTTAATTGTTACTAAAATCCCTCTCCAAAGCACCCGACCTCCATGGAGCGAAGGAATTACATGTCTAATGGAAGTGCCAGGGACCAGATTCACCTCTGAGTGATTGAAGACAAAGGAGTTACATGAGAGATGAACCTGGGCCTGTGTTCGTGATGTCTTCTGTAGAATGTCTGATGGGAGCTGTCTACCACATTGCATGCTGTTTGATGTCTGCTGCTGTGTTCTGTTTCCTGGGCAACTTCTCCCACATTGAGTGGCCAAATGACAGAGAGGAGCGTTTCTTTTTATTAATTTGAAAAAGAGCAGAGAAGTCCCCCCCCCCAGCCCAGCTCCTTTTAGAACTTCATTTTTATACTGAAGGTGCATCAAACTCCCCACCCCTCAGCTCTTCAAGATATTCTGTTCATGTCTGAGGAACAGGAAGTCTCCTCTGGATGAGTTTCCATACACAGGGCTTAACTCAATATGAATGAATTCCTCTTTGAAGAAGTGATCAGTTTCAACTGGTTCTCTTGGATTTGAGAGAGAGAGAAAAGTCATGCATTAGACTCAGTACCACCTCCAAGTAAAAGAAATGGGTCCAATGACTGGAGATTGTCTCAATCTAAAACCCCAAATGCAAACAACCCTTCACTTTGCAGCTGAGCACCTCTTTGCACCTCTATTAAGTATTGGCTCATTGAGAAGTAAAGCTAAAGCTTCAAGTCCCTTTTTTAGAGAAACCCACTAGCTTCCTTCCCCCTGCCAGCAAGCCAGACACCTCCCTCCCCATCTGAACTCTCCTGCACTGGACTGCATGCTCCACAACCTCCAAGTTTGTGTCTTTCAAGCACAAACCTCCAAATGGACACATTCAAACCCTCAAGAACTAAAGTTCTGCTGGTGAGCAGCATGTGAGCCAAACCCGGCAGGCATCAAACTGCTCCCAACCTGGCACTCATGAACTAACAAAGACGACGTCACAGTGCCAGGAAATATGGCAGAAAATAGCCTACCTCAGATGTCTAATGGCAAGAATTGCCTTGTAGCGAACTGGAGATGCCAGGGAATCCAGTGGTTCCTTTTTAATGAAGTCCTGAAATGCACGAATAGGGAAATTAAAAAAATGGGAAATGGATTTGAAAGGCAGAGAGGCTTTCCTCTCACACCCTGAAACAGGGCCATATGCCAGACCTGTAATAAACAGACACCGTGCTCGGCAGGCTCTCTGCCTCAGAAATGGACCGTAGGGCCATCTGCAGGCTATACGGAGGACAGAAAGATAACTCCCCAGACACAAGCCATTCCTGCCACTTACAGCCCACAATAGGTCGGCATCCCTGCCAAGCTCAGAGTGGACCCAGCAGCATTCTGGGTGCCGTGCAGGTAGCTCATGAGACTGCAGTGGTACAGTCACAGCCAATGGATAAAACAACATCTACCTGGAAACCCAGTCTGATGACATTACAACAAACTCCTTTGTACTTCAGTCCTCAAAGCTCCTCATCACTCACCAGCATGTAGCCAAGGAGCTCCAGTTTGTAAGAGAATTCGTACTCCTGGGAGTCTCTGGTCTCCAAAATGGCACAGCTAATCTCCGTGACATTCTGGATGAGGGTTAATTTTAGGTGCATGTCCTACATAATCCAGAAGGAGAAACAAGAGGATGTGGATGAGAAACGGAGAGAAGAACCAGAGTCCAGAAGATAAAGGTCAGGAATTAAATCTAGCCACAGGAGAGGAGAGAGGTGTCCACAGACCCCAGAAGGCAGAGGACCCTGGCTCTGTACCCACCTCAGAAGAAGAGAAAACCCAGGTTCATGAAAGAAATCCAGGGCCACTTACACCAGAGCAGCCAGGACTCCTGCTTGATGTAGCAAGGAAATCAAGCTCTGTGCAATTTAAACAAGCAACTTGTGGATAGAAAAGGCAAGAGCTGGGGGCAGATTATTTAGAATTTACCTTGTTTGTAAGAGCGATGCCCAGCACCTGAAAAACAAAATGCAAAACAGCTATTAGCAATGTCTATAGTCCCACATAACACACATCCTCAAAATGGCCTGGCTGGTGAATATGGAGCAGAGAGAAATCATGATTGTTAAATCTTCCAAAAGGCAGGAAACGTATCCAGAGGGGGTGTTTTGCAGAGGTCAAGATCAGGGGCCATCCTATGGAATATTTGCATTTGTGAACTTCTGGAAGATATCCATTTGGTTTAACTGTGATCAACTTTTTTGACAAAGGCTAAATGAGATTCTCACTTAGACAGGGCAGAACTGAATGGCAAAGTGACGTGGCGAGGTTGCACTGAGAGGAGAGTCAGTACCAGCAGTCAGACACCTAGGGAACAGAAATAAGGAGCACACAGACAAACAAGACGACAGAGAAGAGGGAAGGGAAGTAGTGAGTCCAAGAAACAGAGTGACAGCAAAGAAACTAAATACAAGTTAGCACCATTCTCTCTTGGCTAGCAAAAGATAGAGCTAGATACACATACATATTAGGGGAGTTAGAGTGTTATTCTGAATAGCCTGAGTGTGACTCCATGTGAATTACTGTGCAGCTGTGCTCGACAGAATTTCAGAAGACTATAGAAAAACTAGAGAAAACACAAAGAAGAGCAACAAAAGTGATACAACATGTGCCAGCTCACGCTCCATCCATTATAGTTTTAAATTTCAGTTATGTGACAAATTATTGCTCAAAGGAGAGTTTTAGAAAATACAAGCCCTCTCTCTATAAACTCAGAGGCAATTCTATACCTTCAGGGTAATGCCCCTCACAGTTGTCATGCAAAGGCTCTTACCTGACAACTGGTTCTGTAATGGTGAATGATGTTCCTTGTGATGTCTGCCTCTACTCGGGAGAGAAGCTGCTCTTTTGGAGCATGGACAGCCACGTTGCTGTATGTCAGCATCAGGGTGCGGCGAGTCTTGCCTCTTGTCCCATGGTGGTAATCCTAGACAATAGGAAACATCACTAGAGACAAGTTCTTCTGATTCATTTGGCCTTGGAATGAATCAAACATTGGTGGAGCCGGGCCCCCGAGCCTTGAATACTGCTGGAGCCCGGGCACCATGAGCCCATAGAACTCGCCGCCCCATCGCCATCATTCCCACTGGGTAACTCTGACCCAGAGAGCCGAAAAGGCTGAACCGACAGCAGTGGAGTACACGGGAGCTTAGTCATTGACACTGGTGGGTACAAGATCAGGCGCTAAATGTCTTGCCTAAGGCTGCACAGTGAGTAAATGGCAGAGCCAGCAATGGGAGCCCAGAGGCCTAGTCTCCTGCTCTATCCTCTAGATCAGTGGTGTTCAACCAGGGGGACTTCTGTACCCCTGAGGGTCTGCAGGGGTCTTCCAGGGGGTATATCAACTCATCTAGATATTTGCCTAGTTTTACAGCAGACAACAAAGAAAGCACTTGCAAAGTTACTAACTCAAATTTCATACAATGGGTTCTTTAGACTACTCTATATACTGCCTGCTGAAATGCAGGTACAATATTTAGATTCCAGTTGATGTATTTTCTAATTCTAGGGCAAAAATGGGAAAATAAGCAGTCTTTTTTTCAGGAATAATGTGCTAGGACCCTTTTATAATTTTATGCCTGATTTTGTAAGCAAGTAGTTTTTAAGTGAAGTGAAATTTGGGGGACACAAGACAAATCAGACTCCTGAAAGGGGGACACTAATCTGGAAAGGTTGAGAACCACTGCTCTAAATCAGAGGTTCCCTAATTGTCATCCGTAGACCACTGGTGGTCTACCTAAAGCGGGTTGGTAAGCCACATGTTGCTTGCAACACCTCCTCGTTTCCAGCTACTAACCTGGGATAAAAAAACAGTTAAAAATACCTTCAATGCTTTTCCATGCAAGCAACTGATGTAGTTCCCACACATTGTGCATGGGAGGGGCGCTCAAGCCATGAGACATCAGACGATAAAAATCATTTGAGAGAACCCCAGCTCCACATTGTGCTCCTGTCTGCTTAACGGCAGGCATCACGTGGAACGCATACATTGGGGGACAATGCTAGCTGACCGGAGCAGACACTACCGTGGGGCTGCTGCCCCTGCTTTAGAGGGAGAGGAAGTTTGAGAGAACCCCCTGGCTCCTTTACCTTCAGGCGGCTGACGAACCCAGAAATCTTAACCTGGCTCATTGCAGCCCCAAACTCCTGAAGTGCCTTCAAGGTGAGGTCCAAGTGGCTCGCAGCACAGACTGCGAGGATGGAGACGACTCCCTGTCACCCAAGAGAAATACAGGTTAGGATCGAACCAGGTGTCTGATAGAGCCCACGAGTCCATTCCTTTCACCCAAAGTGGTGTAAAGTGCCAATCGGGCCTGAGACACATGGGGAGCGGGCGCTGAGTGAAATAGCAATCAAGAGGATAGGAAGCAAAATGGCATCTGTCCCAGGCCAACTCAGAGCTGAGCCCCACAGGGAGCATTCAGGGATTACTTGGTAAAATGGGGAGAGGGACAGAGGCCTCACCTGTCTCTCAGGGGCTTCCATATAATCTGCTGTTGTCAGAAGTGTATGAATCTGTGATTTAACATGGACCAGGTCCTGACAAGCTGCTAAGGACGTTCCTAGCGCCTTATACAGGAAACTCTGAAAGAAAGAGACCAGCCCTGGGATATCAGGAACACAACGTGCCTGTCAGTACAGACCCAGCTCAGCAACACTCAGGAAGGAACAAGACAGCCAAGTCCAAGCACCCATGCTGCAGAAACATCCCATCGTCTAGCCCAGCCAGAGAACCAACAATGCAGGACAGACAAGCAGCCTGTCCAAGCAAATATTGGAAGGGCAGGGGGGCAAGAGAGCAGGGAATAAGTACAAACAAATTTTATACGCAGAATAAAATATCAAATAATGAAACCTTGAGAGAAGCCTTATGCAGCCCTCCAATCAGAATTTCAGGGGAAAGTAACTAGAAACTAAACCTTAACAGAGAACAAACCTTCTCTTTGGAGGGGCTGGCATAGCCGGCCATCTGCCAGCTCAACTCAAGGGATATCTGGCTGCTCCAGGCACTGTCGTCTATCATCTCCAGAGATGTTCTTAGGAACTGCGTGTAAAACCAGAGTTAAAGCAGATGGTTAATTGCAAGAATGTGGGGGCTGTTGTGGGGTTTGGGGTTTTGTTTGGTTAGTTGGTTTTTGCTTCCTTGTTCTCTTGTAAACTTTCCAATATTCAGGTGTCCTGGGAAGATTATTTCCCTCTTGAGAACTATAAACATTGACAACCCAGACTTCCTCTGCCTCTTGTTCTTGAACCTTTGCCTGAGGATTCCTCTCAGTCCCCAAACCCAGATGGACAGTGAATTGGAGAATGAGATGGAGCCAAGACATCTGACCATCGAGGAGTGATTTTCCAGTGGATGGACGATGGCTCTAGTCAACCTTGAACAAAGGGTCCTGGACTACGAAGGACCAGGCACCTTCTCTGAAGTGCTATGGACCCTTTATGACACCTCCAGAGGTACCCAGGGTTGTGAGGGACCTCACTACCACCTGCCCTTAGCATGAGGAAGCTTTCTCTGTACCTGCCAAGTGTCAGCTCCTGACTCTGCCAGTCACAGGAAACACAAGCACACCCTTCTCACCCTGTCCAGGATCCACTGTCCTTCCACAGATAAGCAATCAGTACACTCCAACCGCTCGTCCTCTGGACATCCCCAGAATGTCCAGCCCCTGTTCCACTGGACACTCACAGAATTCAGAGGTTTGCTACACACCACCTTACCAGTTTCACCTCAGCATCACCGCTCCATTTCACACACTTCGATACATTGACAGTGAAAAGAAGTAGAGTTTAATTCACCAAGATCAGAGATTTGAGAAGCAGCAAGAAAAATTAATGTAAACAAATGGTTACATAAAAATAAAATCCTAACACACTTCTAGAGCTTCAACTTAAAGAACCAAACAGTCCCCTGTCTCACAAGGGATAGCTCCCCCAAATCTCTCTCCCAGCAGGAAACAACCAGACCAAATGTGATCCTCCGTTCATAAGACAAGCCAGTTGGCAATTTGTCCAATAGGTGAAGGATACCTGGTGCAGGATACCTCTGGACCTCCAGATATAGTTCCAAGCATCCATTGTCCGCTTATAAACAGGGTACCCCCTATTGTTTGTTTGTTTTTCTTGTCTCGAATCTCCTCTGGAGACTTTGCAATCACTTGATTAGAATTTTGCTCTATTGATTAGCATCCACTGTGAATAATTCCTCAGTCTACATACAGCCATTCAAGCAGCTAAGCATCTTCTGCCTGAAAGAAACTTCTTTATCACCTTCTGGTGACCAGCCCCAACGCACAGACCTTCAAAGCGTCAATTTCAGTCGACAACCATAACACCTTAGATATTATCCATCCAGTCACTGTGCAATGATTATGAGGATTATGCAGTGTGGCACAGGCATCCAGGAAAGGCTTTACATGACACCCTTTGATGATATAGAGATCAGATCCAGGGAATCCTGGGATCCCTATGCACTCCTGTGGCCTCGGCCAGTGGGTACCAAAAGGACCCGGGGTCACACCCTCAACTCCCATTGAAGTCAGCCAGAGGTTAGTAACTCTCAGCACTTTGCTGTTTCAGGCCCGACTTTTGAACAGCAGCCAGGAAATATCAGAAACCTCACAAGAGAACCTAATCTTAGTTGATTTTTGAGCCCAAAGAATTTCAAATGAGGCTGGATCTGGAATGGGAAATTCTAGAGTGTAATCCAACCCCAAATGGAACTCCAAACCTTCTGGGGCTTCTTTGTCACTAGGTCCTTTCCTTTCATTTTCAGCCCTCGCCATAAAAATCTTCCTTGTCTGGATTTACATGAGGCTGTAAAAAGCTCTTTCTGACCACAAAGGCTTCTCCATGAGATACAGACACCAAACCTTGTCTTGTCTCTTTTCCTTTTTGGGTTTCTCAGAGCAAGTTTTCTTTTGAGTGGCAAATAGAAAAAAAAATCCTTTAGACGTCCCCCAGTGATGCATTAGCACCATTAGCATGCTGGGTTTCTGGTGAAGTTTTGTGTTGTTCCCAGGGGTAATACAGAGGGATTTATAACGAGAGCTGGTTGAACAATAGTAAGGCCATTTCACAAAACAAGTGGGATTTTTTTGTTTTCTTGATTTTTCAACATACAAATGAAAAGTGAAAACACAAAAATATTTTGCTTTTCAAAATCAAAGATGACCATTATTCAATTCTTTGTTTTCCCCATTTCCTTCCCTTTATCCCTCATCCCTGTGCTTTTTTCCCCCTCTTCCACTTTGTGATTGAAAAGCGGGGGGGGGGGGGGAGGGGGAGGGAGACAAACAGCATAGCAACTGGAAAAAAAAAAACAGCTTCAGTTTCAAAAAACTAAACATTTTCTATTTGGGTTGGGGTTATTTTGTTTTGGGGTTTTTTTCTGTGTGTGTTTAAAAAAAAAAAAAAAAGAACCCTGAAAAATTTGAAAATGTCCCATGAAAATAAAAAGGCCATTTTTAATTGAACAAAAGTTGCAAATGAAATGGTTTGACCAGCTCTGCTTATAATGAATAATTTATCATTAATTTTTTCCCCAGCTGATATATTTGGAGGGGGAAGAGAGGACTGTGACAATACATCTGAAAGCCATCCTCTACCTGAAGCAGCATGTGCTCCCACCGTGCATGGTCCAGGGAATTCTCTGTGTTTCCTATAAAGCAGGAGGCAAAACAATAATGTCACCTAGATTCGCAAGAAGAGTCATCCCAGGTATCTCCTTTCCAATCAGTCCTTCTAAAACTCCTGGTCTGCCAAGCTGTAACATACCTGGGCTTTCAAGGCAAAATGGAACTGTACCTATTGGGTTCTGGGAGAGTCACCCCGCTCCTGTCCTGAGGGGCTTAAAACAGCCCTGGGCAAGGGCTGTAGGAGGGAAAGAGGTGAGAGGTTTTTCGCAGGAGTGGGTGGGTGAGATTCTGTGGCCTGCATTGTGCAGGAGGTCAGACTAGATGATTATAATGGTCCCTTCTGACCTTGATATCTATGAATCTATGAAAGGGATTAACAAGAGCTGGGCTGACGGGGAAAGCAGCCACAGCTGTAGCCAGGGTAATCAGGGCCCAGCTGGCCTTTATAAGAGGGCCGTGGGCCAGTAGGAGAAGGTCTTTCTCTCTAGTTTTGAAGGGAGTAGGGCCTGCCTGCAGAAAGGGTACTGGGAATGAGGGTGGGCTGGGGAAAGGCCAGAGGAGCAGGGAAGCTCTAGGCTGGCAACTCCCCAGGCTATTGGGCCTGGCCCAAGGCCCATAGGGGGTACTGGGTTGCAGGGAAAGGCAGCAGACCCAAACCCCCTTGCCTGTGGTGACTGGCTCTTACACTGCAATCTGCCCCAAGGTGCAGGGCCCCAAACTGAGGCAAGGTGGGGATTAGAGGGTTGGGCATTCCCCAGAGAAGGGAGACCCATAGAGACTGAGGGGGTACTGCCAGGGCGCAGCATCCTGGGTAAAAAGGGCACCGGGGTCTGAGAGGGACACGGGCCTGCAGAGGGTGCTCTGTGCTGGAAAGAGCTAATTCCCAGATGGCCAGCAGGAGGCGCTGCAGGGGTGAGTCGTTGCGCCGTCACAGGGACCTGCGCCAACGTTCTTTGTTGGACCAACAGAAAATGTCCTGTTTCAGAGTAGCAGCCGTCTCAGCCTGTATCCGCAAAAAGAAAAGGAGGACTTGTGGCACCTTAGAGACTAAGAAATTTATTGGAGCGTAAGCTTTCGTGAGCTACAGCTCACTTCGTCAGATGTTACGTACCCTGCTGGCATTTTTATTCAGGGTCCGTCAACCCACCAGGAGTGAGATGCTGAGCACTCCCAATTCCGCTTGACTTGAATGGGAGCTGAGGGTGCTGAGCACCTCACAAAACTGTTCAGCACATCAGAAGACTGGGTTTAGTAGGAATACAACCTTTTCCTGCAGAATCAGAGATTCCGGACTTGATCCGAACTGGATGTAAATCGGTGTAGCTTCACTGAAGTCAATGGAATTATACTGATTTACATCAGCTGAGAATCTGGCTCTGTTTCTGAGTGTCCAGCTCTAACCTAGCCTTCTTTAATGGCGGCACAGTGTAGTGCTGGGGACTCTGTACAGCCGCAGCAAGGAGGGAAGATACAGCTCATTTTTTAAAATCTTTTTTGGAATATCAAACCCGCTTGTCCATGGGGGGGTTCGACGTTCATGAGAAACATAGCGGGCTTGTGCTGCACCTAGGGTCTGTCCTGCTCCCCAGAGACTACACAGGCGCAGCTCCGTCACTGGAGCTCTGCTGGCATAACGCCATCGTGTAGACGCAGCCTGCGCTGACTGAAGGGTTTTTTCCATGGAGGTCAATAGAGTCATACCACTGTAAAATTGGTGAAAGACATTATTAGGCCCACAATACCTAGATTCTCCCTAGGGCACCCACTTGGCCAACCTAGCTTTTATGGTGCAGGTTTCCTTACAGAAAGACAAACTCTGGGTTTTTTAATTGAATCCCCCTTGAAAGTAAACGTGGGGTTTAATTTTCAGAAAAAGTCCGTTTGCAAAATCAGACTCTATATGTAACCCCAAAATCTTTCACTAACCTCCAGCTTCATGCGTATTGACCTTCCCAAAAAACAACCTAGCAAAGGCGTGGGGGAAAGTGCTGTGAAATTTCCATTCAGCTGAAACCTTCCTGGCCTGATTCTGCCCTGTTTGAATTGGCCTCAGTGGTTCACAGTTATCCAGAGGAAGGAAAAGTGTGGGCCTAGAAGCCCCATTTCAATTCCCCACTGTTCCCACGTACTGCAACAGGAATGGCACAACACACGTCAATACGAAGCTGCATTTTCTGGCTTCCCTTCTATTCTCCATGGACCACACTCCTCCTAACTAACACTTTACCTTCAATGTACTGCAGCAGAGATGGGATCTTTACTACCCACATCTCACCCACTGCTGCATGGACAGTTTGGTGCAGGGCCTTTAGTAACTGCAAGGCAGCACATCCGTGTCCTTCTCTTTCGTAAGGGGATGAGGCTACTACCTGTCAATGAGAGAGAAAGAACAGGCTAAGTTTTGTCAGCACAATACCCGTTTGTTCCTGAGGGAGGGAATAGTTCAGAGACTCTCATTGTGGAGACAATCCAAGAGAGTTGTTGCTTCTACTGCAGTGCCTTCCTGAAGAAGAAAGCATTCTAGCTAGTAGGAGGATGCAGGACAGTGTGTCTCAGGAGAGGCCGGAGAGAGAGAGAGAGACCCAGTCACACACATTCCTCAGCCTAAGTCAAGCATCTAGCTACAAAACCAATGTGTATAGTTAACTGTCCCATTCCACAGAAAACCTATTCTCATGGTCTACTCACCAGGAGTCGCGCCAGCAGCCCCTGGGGTGTAGGGAGTTGCACTAGGGAAAGAAACAGAATAGCGTTAATTATGCCAGGCTTTGCAGAGAGTCCTGCTGATGTTCTTCACCTATCCATTTCCAGCATGCCCACCAATGTTGAATACAGCTGATAATAATTTGCATTTCCATAGTGCTTTCAGTCTGAGCATCTCAGAGTGCTCTACAAACATGTATGAATTCCACCTCATAGCACCTCTGTGAGGTTGGCATGAATTACTCCTTCATTTCACAAGTGGGGAAGCTGAGAGAGAAAGATCAAGTGATTTCCCCAAGGTCACATCCAAATTTTGGTGGCGAGCTCGGAACAGAACCCACATTTCCTAGCTCCCTCCTATGGCCGTGTTGTAATCACAAGACCATCCCTCATTCATTTTAGCCTCCTGATTGCAGATGAGAGAACTGGAGCAGACTGAACCTGTTCATTTCATAGTGCCCGGAGAGAAGAAATGAAAGAGTTTCTCTTATAAACCTCGTCCACTGTAGTCGAGGCAAGCAGCTGCTTCTCCTTCCCGCTGCTTTTTCTCAGCCAGTTCCCTCAGGCATCTGCAAAGAGGCTTCAAAGTACCCGTGTACTGAGCCGGCACCACATACTCCAGCAGCCTTGGCCATAACACCTGCAGAGAAGAGCGAGACTGCTCAGTACGGAGCTATTTCCGTTCCCCCACCTCCAGTATCCTGCTGTCTGAATCCCTCCCTGTCATGTAGCTTCTCCTTTGATTCCTCACGGACCCTTCCCTAACCTATCACCTCATCTCTCTCTCCCCATTAGCTCACTCTACCTGTCTGGTGCCCCCTCACTCTGTCTTTTAAAGACACTATCTTGTTTGGTGAGTGTTAGGATATAGATATTCAGGCCTGTCTGCAAAGGCCTGTACTTTAAGAATTTAGGTGTATTCTTATCACTTGGCTAGTTATAGAGGTATAAAAGAAAGAATCAAAATCACTGTCTGCTGGTGTAAGAGCCTTCTCTTACTGTGACAGTCTGAGGCCCTCTTCTTAGGCTAAGGCCTTTGGCTAAGCAGCAGAGGCAGCCATAAGCTAGGAAGCGAACAGTCACATCCTCACATTCCAAACTAGTCACACTGAAATCAGGTGCTATTGGGCTGTTAGGAATACAATCCTGTCCTGATAGTGCCTATCACCTCCAGAGAAAGGGAAGGGCCTAGAAGATGTAAAAGGAAACTTAGTTTGATAGCATCCTGTCTGGCAAGAACTCACTTACCAATACTGGGATGTGAAATCCTCACTTCTGTATTGTCTTGTCATTATCATAGAATCATAGAATATCAGGGTTGGAAGAGACCTCAGGAGGTCATCTAGTCCAACCCCCTGCTCAAAGCAGGACCAATCCCCAATTTTTGGCCCAGATCCCTAAATGGCCCCCTCAAGGATTGAACTCACAACCCTGGGTTTAGCAGGCCAATGCTCAAACCACTGAGCTATCCCTCCCCCCATTATAGTTCCCACTTTGCTATTGTTTGTCTGTATAATCTCTGTCTGCTTCTGTGCTTGTTCCTGTCTGCTGTATAATGAATTTTGCTGGCTGTAAACTAATTAAGGTGGTGGGATATAATTGGTTACATAATCATCTTACAATATGTTAGGATTGGTTAGTTAAATTTCAGGAACATGATTGGTTAAGGTATAGCAAAGCAGAAGTCAAGTTTACTATATAGTCTGCAGTCAATCAGGAAGTAGGGGGGTGGGGGAAATGGGAACAGGGAATGGGGGTAAGGAAATTGGAATCATGTTTGGCTAAGGGCAGGAATGGGAACAGGGACACAGGTGTAAGGCTCTGTGGTGTCAGAGCTGGGAAGGAGGATACTAAGGAAGGAAACTGGAATCATGCTTGCTGGAAGTTCACCCCAATAAACATCGAATTGTTTGCACCTTTGGACTTCGGGTATTGTTGCTCTCTGTTCATGAGAGAAGGACCAGGGAAGTGAGTGGGTGAAGGAATAAGCCCCCTAACAGTGAGCAATTGGGTTCGCACCCAGAGATGAATCCTCTTTCCCAGCATTAGAGCATTATGGAGATATTTAGATAGTAACATAAGCCTACTCAGAACTTGACAGACCTATATAAGGCACAGTCCCAGCCCCAATATCTCTTCAAATCTAGGATCACCAACTCTACGTTTCAGAAGTATTCATGGGGGATCTAAGGGGAAGTTGCACTCAGACAGTGGAAAGAATTAAGAGACAATCTCTGCAACATGATTCCTTCCAGTTAAGTTGCTTTATATCTTTTCTCTACTGTGAACCGCTTACTCCATGATGAAGGGGTCACATCATCCCTGACATGAATTTGACATGCTGATCCTCCATTATGCTGACTGTGCAGAAGGCTTCCTTGTGGAGGGGTACAAGGAACGTAAGGAAGAACGTCCCTATTTCAAGAAGCAGTAGCAAGAGGTCACTTACTTGGGTCATTCCATTGACTGAGGTGTCCAGACATTGCAGGATGTCAATGCACAGGGTTTGGATCGTGCTTTCTTCCTCAACATCCTGGGTGAGAAGTGTTGTACCCTGCTGTGAGATCGCTAGATCGAACTTATTCGCTATAGTAAGACACTGGCAATAGAACCAGTGTCCTTCTCTTACAAAGCCATCTTGAGCATTGACCTATGCCTGCTTTTATACTGCACTGGAAGTGCACAAACGTCTGAAGGGAAGAGAATAATAGAAACTCCGAACTGGTGGGTCAGATCCCAGGCTTAGGAAAACCCTAAAATGAAGGGAATGATTCACTGGACACAAAAGAGTTCCCCCACAGTGTTCAACTTTTTAAAATTTGAAAAACTGTTTCATCTTTTGATCTCTGAGGAAAAACATTCCGATTCTGCCCAGGGGAAATAAATTTGCAGAACCAGGGGGATCCAATCTCTTTGTTCTGATGCCCCAACCAGCTTGGTCATTCTGTGTGTAGTGAGTGTGATTCTATCAATGGGACCAAAACTGGCCTGATGAGAAAAAGCAGCCTTCTTTAAGAGATATGTGTGTGTGGTTATTGCCACAAGCTCCGACTTTGTAGAAAAGGGGCCAGGCAGAGCTAAGATCTTCCACAACTTACTGTCAAGTTGAACTGTTTATGTTCATACATATCACGGATTCAGTCATGGAGCACAAAGTGTCTGGGGCCCGCGGCTGTGTCCATGGATAGAAATACGGATTGAAGATATTTTTATGCAACCTGCATAACCTGAGTGTTTTGCTGATAGTTTAGGTCTGCTTTGACAGCCACAGAACGGGGCATCGTTCTGTTTTTTTGGAGAGTCTATTTACAACAAAAAGATGTGCTTCCTTGTACAGGAACATTTCACTGAAAAATGGTGTTTTCTGAATGTTCAATGACTCATCAGAGGTTGGAGCAGCATAGATAACTCTGTTAGATGGAAATACCCAGTGTGAGATTCTGGTCTCTGTTACACTCGTATAAATCCAGAGTAACACCACTCAAGTCAGTGGAGTTACCTTGACTTTACACCAATATAACGGATCCGATTCTGGCTCTATTCATTCAGTCCAGCTGTCCTGGAGTCAAAACTCCCACTGAAGTCAAGGGGAGCAATCAGCATGCAAGAATGGTAGGACCGAGTCCTAAGTGTTAAGAACTCTCCTTACCAGTTTGCTGGTGGACACACTGAACTCGCTGAAAACATATGCTACCAGATCCCATGCTGCACAATTCTCCACACTTCCTGAACTGAGCAGCGTCCTGATGAAATGAAGAGCTGCCTTCCTCACCTGCAAGGGTAGAGATTACACACAGCACTTCTTGTTAGCCCTTCTGCCTGAAATAGGAGCTAGGATATGATAGGAGAGTCCTTATGCTTTTGATTTTGTCTCCTTGGATTAGAAACATGGATATATTTAACACCGGCAGGAGAATGACATGCCTTCTCTATTCTGCAGTCTCTCATCTGGATCGGAATGAAAGCTCCACCCAGATATCCATTCATCCCATAACACTGAAAAAGTTGAAATAGTTCACTGTTCCACACACAATCTTACCGTAGCATTCTGATCACTGAGAGTGGATTTCACTGCCTTCACAATCAGAAGCTTTTTAACTCTTGTCTCAGGCACTGAAAGATAAGGAGAGGTGTACAGTGCTTCTTTGTTCCACACACACTCACTTTCCACATTGGAATTAATCCTGGATTCCAAAGGGCCCTCGTTAAGAATAGTATCAAGCTTCTCTCCTCTACAGAATCAGTGGGGAAGACTTAGGACCAGATTCTGGTCTCAGTTGCACCAGTGTAAATCTAAAGTAATTCCATGTCTCTAAATAGTGCCATCCTACTACTACGATGGAAATATTATAAAGGAGTTTGATAGACTGAGGTGAGTGAAGTTAATCTGTGTTTACACCGGCATAACAGGACTCAGAATCTAGTCTAGAGTGTATAATACTTAGGATTCTCGAGTCAGGAGTATTATTCTATTTTTATCTGATTATTGTTAACATGCATTAGCCCCAAGTTAACTTCTGTATTTGAAGTTGAAAAAGACCTTGACAAATATCTTGGGCTACATTCAGCACTTAGTTGAACCTGTTGATTTCTGTGTGGCCATATGGGAGTAACTTAGGGCAGCATTTGGTCCCTTAGGGGATCTCCAAACCACTGGTGACTGTGTGTTCTAGAGCCTCTGTGCCCCAGTTGCAGAGGTGATGAGTCTGCTGCAGCCCTGCCGTGCCTACACAGCCTTGGTTCTTTAGCTCAATCTCGAGTAGCTCAAGCTTTTAGCTCTGGATGTCCTCAACTCAACCCTCAGCATGTCGGCCAAGAGGGCAGCTGGCACAGTTGCTCCTGTGTTACTTACAGTCAGCCCCAACAACAGCTCTTAGGAAATCTAAAGACGCCACACGAACGGCCTCATGCTCAATCTCCAGCTGCTCATGTAGAAATGCTAGCAGATCATCAGGAGAAGAACGGGCTGCAAGGGAAGAAATCACATCCTCACTGTCTGCAGAACTCTTCTTCTTACCGTACCTCACAAAGGTAAGGAAGTTACAAAGAAACCACTGTGTAACTCAGAGTCTCTTCCCCTTACCTAGCAGAAGTACACAATGGAACAGCTCTTTGTGGTTTTCGATGCTGAGCTGCTTAGCTGGAGAACAGATCTGTGGGAAGAAGGGAAATGGTGAAAGAAAAACGAATCAGAAGCAAGGGAAAAGAAAAATGTTCAATTCATTTCTAAGCTTCCACTTCCTGCTTGTCCAACTAGAGGTCTGAACCCCAGGGAGATGGTCCTGCATGCACAGCAAGACTCCAAGACAATGACCAATACATTCGATAAGAGAAGCTAAAGTGTTTTGAGCAGCAGAGCTGACCTAATCAAGACACAGCCACAGTTTTTACTTTACAACTCTGACTCCCCCTGGTAATCGGCTTATGGTGAAATCGCTTTACAAACTGAGCTGGATAGTAGCTAAGAAAATGAGACCGCTCCCTGCTTACTCTTGAGCCTGCAGAAATCAGTAAGGCATGAGGAGGTCCCCAGGCTCTGCACGATCATTCCATTGATTTTTTAGTGTTAATATGCTTCACATCTGCTGTGCCTAAGCTCAAGGGATCCAAGCAAAACCACCCCTCACCTGGTTGTGCAGAGCACTGCAGATGGCTTGAAACTTCCCTTTCGGTAGAGGGATCTTATATTCAACAGAGACCTCCAAGAGCTGGCTCAGACTCTGCAACAGAGGGCGAAAGTCAGGTGGTGGGCACACAAAGGAGCCATATGTAGTGACTGAAGCAGATTCAGGGGATTCCTAGATTCCAAGGCCAGACCGGATTCTTGCCATCATCTAGTCTGACCTCCGGTCAGTATGACACAGGCCATAGACCTTGCCCAGAATAATTCCCAGAGCAGAGCTTTTAGAAAAACATACCAATCCTGATTGAAAAATCGTCAGAATCCGCCTCGGCCCTTGGTAAATGGCTCTAATGGTTAATTATCTCACCATTAAAAATGTACGCCGTATTTCCAGTCTGAAAGTGTCTAGCTTCAGTTTCTAGCCATTGGATCAAGTGACACCTTTCTCTGCTAGACGGAAGAGCCCATTAGATAATAGGAGTCCCTCATGTAAGATATTATAGACTGTAATTAAGTCACCCTGTCACAGGATAGGTCCACCCCGTCAGGGTGGTATCAGGTTGAGGAGGAATTGAAGTAGATCTGGAGCGGCCCAACTGGCCTAGTCTCCCTAGCCACCACAGCAGTCCGGGCTCCTAGGGCAGCATCGCCTAATGGTCGGGATCAGTGCAGCAGCCCTTGGGTGAGGGACCGCGGCCCAACGGCCTGAGTCACTTGGGCTGCCCTTCTCGGGATGGCAGTGCGGCCTAGTGGCCAAAGTCAGGAGACCCACCCTTGGCTGCAGGGCAATGCGGCCTAGTGGCCAGAGTCGATAGAACCACCTTTTGCGGCAGGGTAGTGTTGCCTAGTGGTGAGCCCTTCTCCACTGGGTCCTACCTATTCCACAGGGTCCCAGCCCAGGGCGCAGGGGTATCTGCCACCAACTCAGCGGGGATCCTTCCAAAGCATGCTGAGTCAAGCCTGCTACCTCAAGTGGATCAATGCTTCGTCCACCTAGGCTGCTTCCCACCCGTTCTTCCGCAGCTGGGAGTCTCAGGGATTCTGGGGTCTCTCCTCCATCTCTGGCATTGGGTGGCTGGGGGTCAGCTGCAGCCACAGTCCGGCTGGCCTCTGAATCCTGGAGCACTGGCAGTCTCTCTGCAGGAGCCTGCAATGCGCCTCTGCACCCTTTGGCAGCATCCCAGCCTGAGCTGAGCGGCTCTCTTTTGTATCCTGGGTCCAGCTGAAGCATGCCGAGCAGAGATGAGGGGGCATGACCTCCTCGGCCCACAAAGCATGATTAACCCCTGCTGAACCCATGCGGGGTAGGTAAACCCCATCACACACCCTTTTACTTTCTGTGTATTAAACTAAATAGATTGACTTCCTTGATTCTCCCTCTGTAAGGCATATTTTCTAATCCTTTCCTCACTGTGGCTCTTCTGTCAATTTAGCAACACCCTTTTTGAATTGTGGGCACTAGAACTGGACACAGGATTCCAACAGTCGTCAGACAAGTGCCAGATTTAGAGGTAAAATAACCACGGTGCTCCTCCTTGAGATTCCCCTTTTGATGCATCCTAGCTTTAGCTTTTTTGGCCACAGCATGAGTTCATGTTCAGCTGATTATGCCCCATGACCCCCAAAATCTTTTTCAGAGTCACTGCTTCCCAGGACAGCATCCCCCATCATATATGTCTGGCCTAAATCCCTTGTGCCTAGACGCATACATTTACATTCAGCCATATTTAAAGGCATATTGTTTCTTTGCGCCCCGTTTGCTAAGTGATCTAGATCACTCTGAATCCGTGAGCTGTCCTCTCCATTATTTACCACTCCCCCATTTTTATCTCATCTGCCAACTTTATCGATGATGATTTTATGTCCTCTGCCAGGTTATTGATTAAAAAATGGTGAAAATCTAATTCCTTCCTGCATCTAACACACTTTTCTCCGTTGCTGCTTGAAGCTTCCAGAATGTCTCGGATGCCATCTACATACTTTACTATGTTTACACAGTTGTGTAGTGCCCTGATGTTATCAAACAAGTCCATGATACATTGGTTCCCTCCAAATCATGGGTATTTCAACCCCCAAAGTGACCACATACTCTGTACTAGAAAGCTTCAACCAACATAGACGGTGAGTAAATATCACTACCAAGAAGTTATAGCTGTCTCATGACTTCATTTACAACTGTGTAGCCCCACTGAAGACAGAATATGGCCCCTTACTTCTCGCTCATGTGGTACTGAGGGTGGATGAAATAGAGAGACAAGGCGAGTGAGACAATATCTTCAATTAGATTATCACACCCACCTTGTCGCTCCAATATCTTGGACCAACATGGCTACAACAGCACTGCATAGAACGGTAGATGAAACAGACAGGCAATGATTTTATATCTATCTAGTTATGCAGTGCAAAGCAATGACCCTCAAGCCTCCTTGTTATTAATTTTCAACCGTTGACAGTTGACTTGGTACTGACCAGAGACAACATATGGTAGCCCCTGCTCTGAGGAGCTTATGATCTAAAAGAGAGACACAGAGTTGACAGGATGTTTTGGGAAATCACAAGGAGAGAAAAGGAGTACTTGTGGCACCTTAGAGACTAACCAATTTATTTGAGCATGAGCTTTCGTGAGCTACAGCTCACTTCATCGGATGCATACCGTGGAAACTGCAGCAGACTTTATATACACACAGAGAATATGAAACAATACCTCCTCCCACCCCACTGTCCTGCTGGTAATAGCTTATCTAAAGTGATCATCAGGTTGGGCCATTTCCAGCACAAATCCAGGTTTTCTCACCCTCCACCCCCCACACAAATTCACTCTCCTGCTGGTGATAGCCCATCCAAAGTGACAACTCTTTACACAATGTGCATGATAATCAAGTTGGGCCATTTCCTGCACAAATCCAGGTTCTCTCACCCCCTCACCCCCCTCCCAAAAACCACACACACAAACTCACTATCCTGCTGGCAATAGCTCATCCAAAGTGACCACTCTCCCTACAATGTGCATGATAATCAAGGTGGGCCATTTCCAGCACAAATCCAGGTTTTCTCACACACCCCCCCCACCCCCATACACACACAAACTCACTCTCCTGCTGGTAATAGCTCATCCAAACTGACCACTCTCCAAGTTTAAATCCAAGTTAAACCAGAACATCTGGGGGGGGGGGGGGTAGGAAAAAACAAAAGGAAACAGGCTACCTTGCATAATGACTTAGCCACTCCCAGTCTCTATTTAAGCCTAAATTAATAGTATCCAATTTGCAAATGAATTCCAATTCAGCAGCTTCTCGCTGGAGTCTGGATTTGAAGTTTTTTTGTTTTAAGATAGCGACCTTCATGTCTGTGATTGCGTGACCAGAGAGATTGAAGTGTTCTCCGACTGGTTTATGAATGTTATAATTCTTGACATCTGATTTGTGTCCATTTATTCTTTTACGTAGAGACTGTCCAGTTTGACCAATGTACATGGCAGAGGGGCATTGCTGGCACATGATGGCATATATCACATTGGTGGATGTGCAGGTGAACGAGCCTCTGATAGTGTGGCTGATGTTATTAGGCCCTGTGATGGTGTCCCCTGAATAGATATGTGGGCACAATTGGCAACGGGCTTTGTTGCAAGGATAAGTTCCTGGGTTAGTGGTTCTGTTGTGTGGTATGTGGTTGTTGGTGAGTATTTGCTTCAGGTTGCGGGGCTGTCTGTAGGCAAGGACTGGCCTGTCTCCCAAGATTTGTGAGAGTGTTGGGTCATCCTTTAGGATAGGTTGTAGATCCTTAATAATGCGTTGGAGGGGTTTTAGTTGGGGGCTGAAGGTGACGGCTAGTGGCGTTCTGTTATTTTCTTTGTTAGGCCTGTCCTGTAGTAGGTAACTTCTGGGAACTCTTCTGGCTCTATCAATCTGTTTCTTTACTTCCGCAGGTGGGTATTGTAGTTGTAAGAAAGCTTGACAGAGATCTTGTAGGTGTTTGTCTCTGTCTGAGGGGTTGGAGCAAATGTGGTTGTATCGCAGAGCTTGGCTGTAGACGATGGATTGTGTGGTGTGGTCAGGGTGAAAACTGGAGGCATGCAGGTAGGAATAGCGGTCAGTAGGTTTCCGGTATAGGGTGGTGTTTATGTGACCATTGTTTATTAGCACTGTAGTGTCCAGGAAGTGGATCTCTTGTGTGGACTGGACCAGGCTGAGGTTGGTGGTGGGATGGAAATTGTTGAAATCGTGGTGGAATTCCTCAAGGGCTTCTTTTCCATGGGTCCAGATGATGAAGATGTAATCAATATAGCGCAAGTAGAGTAGGGGCTTTAGGGGACGAGAGCTATCACCAGCAGGAGAGTGAATTTGTGTGGGGGGGTGGAGGGTGAGAAAACCTGGATTTGTGCTGGAAATGGCCCAACCTGATGATCACTTTAGATAAGCTATTACCAGCAGGACAGTGGGGTGGGAAGAGGTATTGTTTCATATTCTCTGTGTGTATATAAAGTCTGCTGCAGTTTCCACGGTATGCATCCGATGAAGTGAGCTGTAGCTCACGAAAGCTCATGCTCAAATAAATTGGTTAGTCTCTAAGGTGCCACAAGTACTCCTTTTCTTTTTGCGAATACAGACTAACACGGCTGTTCCTCTGAAACCTGTCACAAGGAGAGAGTATCTTGTTGTGCAGGTGTTTTGTTTTTTTATCTCCTTCTCCTCCTCCCCAGGAAACAGAGGATGCTTTTCATCAGAGGCAGTTACCTACAAATCTTGTTGCCTGGGTCACCATGTGTATAAAGCCAGAACTTGTGTGCATATTTATTATCTAACAAGTCACTATCTAGACCAGGAAACCCCACTGGTAGCCAATTCCTCCTGCAGTTCACACATGCACACACAGAGACAGTTACCTTAATGAGTGGTACCTCACCTTGGTGACGTGAAAAACATCAATTTCCTCCTTATATTGCTCAAGGAGCCATGAGATCTCCTTAAATATCGGATTTTGTGGCTCCTTTTTGTGTAGTAGGATGCCCATCATGGGACCAAGGGCTTTGATGATGGCCTGCTTGAGCTGCATAGATGAGACACAGAATTTATGTTCCTATGAATTCATTCAATATCTTCCAATAGGCACACCTTTTCTACTTCTAATGAGTGCAATTTCCCTTGTTCCACTGTCGGAACGGTCCTATCCCAATATTTCCTGGTAAAGAACCAGGACTCGTAGGGTTGGTGTCAGGATTATATTCTAATGCACCTCACAACTAGAGCAGGTAAAATATTTCCCCAGATTAATATGCATTCTAGGCCAACTCATCCCTGCTGTAACTCCACTGGGGCTGAATGGACTTAGACCAGGAATTAATTTAGCCCACTATCCCGGGTTCATCTGCACATTAGGTGCACAAAACTAGAATCCATGTACACTAGGTACAGACCGAATTTCCATGATGTGGTGACATTATAAACGTATGGGTTTTCAATGTTTTACATGACACTCTGTTCCATCCAAAAGGACCTACCATTAAATGCCATCATCACAAAGAGTGCCAGACACACAGAATGTAACATCACAATTTCCGCTAAAGGTTTAGAAAGTCAGCAATTCTCACCTCCAGCTCCTCACAGGTCAGCCAGTTGCTGGTCACATGACAATATAAGGGAAGAATTTGATTGCAGAATTGTGATTCACCCATTCTGGGGAATGAGCACTTTTCCCAGTTCATAAAATATCCATTCACTGCCCTTGAGCATTTTTCCAGAACTGCACGGAAGGAGAGAAGACAGGCAATGTGAAAAGGACATAGTAATAATGAGGAGAAGTTGCTTTCTCAGAGAAGACACCCAGGCCTATCGTTTACTCCAATTCCATGGCAGCTCCTATCAGGACTAGATGCTGAAATCCCATATCAATTTGGAGCTATTTCTCTTTCCCCCATTCCATTTCTTGTTTCTTAAAAGGCTTTTTTCTTTGTACATCTCTCCATCTTTTTTCAATGACCATCATTTGAAGACTCGCGTCCTCTGCAGTTGTTGTTTATTCAACCCGAACACTGTATGATTTCATCTTGAGTTACAGTTTGTCTGAAAGATGTTCAGTGCCCCTAACTGCCATTGGCTTTAGTGGGATTTGAAGGTACTGGGGAGCACTTTGCCCTAAAAGTAGGTGTATCTAGTGTCCTTGCTAAGAGGAATTAGGGCCCAATCCTGTTCTCTATGAAGTGGATGGCAAAATTCCCATTTCCCTCAAGGGCACAGGATTAACCCCTTACTGAGCATCCCCTGAAAAGCAAAGGAAGAGAGAAGTGGAGAAGAAGAGAAGACAGAGAAAGAGGGTGAAAGGAGATGATGATGATGATGAAGAAACTAAGGAGAGAGAATGGGTGGAGGAGTGGGAAACAGGGGATTTTTAAATGTACAGTAATGAAATCTGCTCCCTTCACCTCCTCCCCCAGGAGCCTCCTGGCAGAGGGGCAGCTTCAGCCTTTGTGTCTGTTTATTTTAAACGATATGCGTGAGTCACAAAGGGCCTGAACTTACAAATGCTCAGCACCTCCTGCAAAGTAAGGAGCATTCTCATCTTCACTGAGTGCCACGGGAGCCAAGGAACGCAGCACCTGGTGCAATCCAGGGAAGGGAGCACAGTTCAGGGCCTGTTTGCAGACTTGGTCAGTCACTTAAATCTGTACCAAGACCCCCTAAATATCCTGGCTGGGATGATTTAACTGGGAATTGGTCCTGCTTCGAGCAGGGGGTTGGACTAGATGACCTTCTGGGGTCCCTTCCAACCCTGATATTCTATTCTATGATCCATTTGGGGCACCTACAGGAAGTGCTGGCACTTACCACCACAAAATGCTTGTCTCATCCTGCTGTCCTTGACTAACTCCAACATGGAGATCATGACGTTCAGGATCATTCCCACAAAAGGGATACACTTAAGTGCTGCAGAGAAAGGCCAGAAGAGAAGGAAGACAGACAATCAGTTGCTCTCTGCCTTCTTACAACACACTTAGAAACACTGTGGGGCAGGATGCTATGGGTTCCGAGGCCATTGGCGCTGCGTAAGCAGAGCAGAATGGCTTTAAAGCAGTCATTGAAAGCCAGTGGGGGAGTCACCCTGAAGAGGGGAATCCTCCACAAGTGTACAGCTGTGCCCAATGCCCAACTCACTCCCAGAGTAAGGGGAGAGAGCACTGGGGCGGGATGGGAAGTGGGGTGGAGAAGAGCTCCACTAGACCTGATCTTCCACTCATTCCCATCCTTCAGGTACTTCACTCAGGGGCATAAGTTAGAGCTTGCACCTCCGGCTGGATCGCTCATGATCTGGAGGCCAGAACTAGCAACAGCAGTTAATCTTGTGTTTCTACACACACACTCAAACAGAGCTCTGTTTAGCGGTAACATTTTTAGGTAGAGAGATAATCCCCTGTCCTTAAATGAAAAACAATCACTTTGAAAGAAAAGAGGGAAGTGACCATACCATAGGCGGATGACAGGTTGCCCAACGTAATGAAAATAAACTCCTCAGGCAGCTCCAGATGATACATCAGCTCTAACATGACATCGCTGAAATAGCAGCGTGCCAGAGTCACTAAGGTGTTGCTAGCTGCCACTTTTAGTTCATTTCTTGCTTCCTAAAAACAAAAACCAAAAGAGAGAGACTGAGGTGACTGAAGCCGGTTGCACTAGCCAGAGTTGTTTACATGAGTCAAGTCCTTATTTCTGTGCACAAGTTGTGAAGGAACCAACCCAACTTTCTGAGGGAGGAGTCATTCGTCATAAATATTCCTTGAGTCACTTGGCTAAACAGTTTTCAGCCTTCGAGTTGCTTGCAAGCTGCTTCGTTAGCCTATTCACTGTTAGCTACTTGTGGTGGGTGACTGGTCACCATAGTCACATGATATTTTCCCTGCCCTTCCCTGAGGCGGTAAGTGAGACACAGACTGGGCAGCTTCAAGATATTCCGAGAGCTTTCCTGGAATAAACTGTCCCCCAAAAGGAGGCTGACTTCCTTTGGAAGAAGAGAGGGATTTTTCCATGGGTTTTCCTGCTGGCAAACTATATTCTAAATCCAATGCTGCTTCTTTTGGAGATAGCTCAGATTCTGTCTGTCTTGGGGCTTTATACTGCCACTTATCGCGACAGTATCAGAGCGCCTTCCCCATAAAATCAGTATCAATAATGAAATCCTGAGTAGACTACGGGAAAGACTTGCTCCTTAAGACACCATAGGCCTGTCTCTGGGTCTGAGATCATGTGTCTCAGGTCCTGATCCTGCAAAGCACTTCAGCACATGTGTAACTTTCAGCATGTGAGTTGTCCCATCTTATGCATGTGCACAAGTGCTGTCTAGGACCTGGGCTTTGGTCTGTAGGAAGGTGTGGGCCTCCAACAGAAGAATACATTTTCATTTCAGTATATAGTTTATTTCCCCAAAAGAGAGTTTGAATGAGTTAAAGCTTTGGATCCTTTGATTGGTATCTCGGGAGAACTAACTTACCTGAGTCTCTCTCATGTGGTTTGAGGCTAGTGTTGTTATTTTCTTCAGAAGCCTTCTCTCCAGGCCCTGGGTGTCCTGCTGTAAGACTTTCTCCAGGACACAGTAAATGTCTACTCTGTTTTGCTGGGGACAAAACATAAAAGAGAAGAATTGGGAAAACTCTTTCTTGCCGACCAGACAGTAATGTGGCTAATAAGCCCCTGCCCTAATTGGTGGCTTAATTGGTGTAAAATGTGCCCGGCCCTCCACAAGCACCGCATTGAGCAGCGCTTCAGAAGCAGCCGAGCAACTGAGACCGTTTAATCTTCCTGGAGAGAAAAGAGCCAGAGGAAGCGCCCTTCACTGCCCCCTTCTCTAGTTTCATTTATTCAGAACAAACAATAAAAATGAGCACCTTGCCCTTGCTCTAGCCACTCCAGGCAGAATTTGTAAATGTGGAATATAAAATACCCAACTCCTGCAGTAAGTCCTCAACCGCTCCCAGGGGCAATGAGCTCAGCCGTTAGATCTACACGGGAGTGGGTTTCTGAGTGGGGGTGGAGGGACACATGTGGACAGGGGGTGCCAGGACCCACGGGTGTGCAGGAACACATGGAGACAGGGGCAGATGTGCCTTACTGAATGGGAGAGGTTAGGGGTCAGACAGGGTCTGCATGGGGGGAGCTGCTTAACAATTCCTCCCCGCCCCTCCCAAAAAAACTCTTCCATACTTTTCCCACCCATACCCAGCAACGCTCCAAGTTCACACCCAGGCTCCTTCCCAGCAATTTACTTCCCTCTCCCTCAGCTCCTCCATTACCCCTGACTCTACCAAGCCTTTGCACTGCGCCTAAGGGGTGCAAGAAATATGGTTCTGTATTGAGTTTAAATGAATTATTACTCTGAGTTCTGTATTAACATGCATAGTAAGGAATCAATTTGTCAAAAAACATTTCCTGAATCCTTTTTGTTGTCTGTATTCATACAGACATACTTGCTGACAGGTATTTTGAAATAAATAACCAAAAATAATTTTAACGGGTGTAATTATATTGTATTATTTTGACAAACAAAATATGCAGAATTTTGCAGAACTTCTAAAATATTGTATGCATCATTTTTATTTTTTTCTTGCAGAATTCCCCCCGTAGAAAATATATAGATAAGGGTCCCTTCAATGCTATAATCTCAATAATATGTCATCATAATAAAGGAGTGTTGGCTAGGATTTAGAGCAGGGAGTCAGTTCACTTGGGTTTTATTCACATTCTTTGACTAACTTGCTAAGTGGTGTTGAGCAAGTTACTTAATTCCCTGTGACACAAGTCATCCGTAAATGAGGATAATGCTTCCCATTCTCACAAGGGTGCTGTGCGTCTTAATTCATTAGTATTAGGCAAGTGCTTTGAGATTTTTGGATGAAGATGCGAAAGAAGGGCAAAGTATTATTAGAAGAGATTACTGCTAGTCCGATGGTGTACTTTTACTGTCTACAGCCCATGTACTCCACTGTGTGTAAAAGGACAATGCTCTCTTTATAGAGCATTATATCATCCTGATCTGTAAGAACAGCATTTTGCATGATGAGTTTACGCCTGAGGACAGAAGGGCGAATACTGATTCTCCTGATGGTGCGCCAGGCCAAGTTCTACACTGAATTATCCCCGTGCAGTCCCCTGTACCCCCATGAAGTCAGGCAGAATTTGGTGTGGACACCTGGAAAGCGGATGTAATTTCATGAAACTGCCCTACCTCATCCTTTTGCAGTTTCTCGAGCAGAACTGTCAGAACGATAGCCAGCTTGGTCTCGGCTATAAAGGCAATCCTGAGGGCAATTTTGCCCTTATCTTGATCATCCATATGTGCCAGGAGGGAGACAACCTCATTATAAACACCTGAAATTAAATAAAAGGATAGCAGAAATTGGTGCTGGCCTCTTTAATTCACTATCTAGTCAAGATTCTGCAGGAGCCCCAACACTGTGAGAAGTAGACCTGGGAATCGTGGAAATCCTCTTCCTTCCTCCTCATGACCAGGTTTGTTTGCTGAACTACCCAGTGTGCTTGGGGGGAAATCATAATGAAGCAATTTTGCTCCTTTCAAGTAGATCCCCCCATAAAATAATCTTCCTTTCCCTCTTTACTGTCAATTGATGAGTTTTGATAGCATACAGAGTAATAATTTAACTGTAAGCCAAGAAAATAGAGCTAAAGTTAAGCACATGCTTAAGAGTTTTGCTTAGTCAGGGCCCCATTTTCAAAAATCCTGAGCACCCAGATGTACCTATTGGCTATGCTGGGAACTTTGGGGGCTCGGTATCTCTTGAAAATCAGGCCACTGTTGGAGAGCTCAGTATGAATTTAGAAGCCTAACTTTAGGCCCCTTGTTCTGAAGAAAGCCTTCAATCTTCTTTTATGGTAGTTTAAATACTTGCAGAGAAGACTCATGGAACGGAGTTCATCCAGTTCATAGAATATCAGGGTTGGAAGGGACCTCAGGAGGTCATCTAGTCCGACCCCCTGCTCAAAGCAGGACCAATCCCCAACTTTTGGCCCAGATCCCTAAATGGCCCCCTCAAGGGTTGAACTCACAACCCTGGGTTTAGCAGGCCAATGTTCAAACCACTGAGCTATCCCTCCCCCCTGTACAGTTGCCTGGAGAGGTCATAAAGGAATTCCCCCCCCCCCCCCACCCCCATGCACAATTGGTGAGGTGTACGCTGTGAGTGGGGTGGGGTGGGGTGAGTCCCTCCAACCTTCATCTGAAGCATCAGGGATTGACCATAGCAGGAGATGGGACACCTGGTAGGGTGGACCAGTGCTCTAAGATGGTTCAGAGAATCTGTTTCCTTAGCTGTCCTGCTCACATGCTCAGGGTCCAACTGATCTCCAGAGTTGTGGTTGGGAAGGAATTTCCCCCTGGTCGGATTGGCAGGGACCTTTGAGTGGGAGGATGGGGCACTGATCACCTGCTAGGATAATCTGAGTATATCTGACCTAATCAATTCTCGACCATTGCAAGGGCCTCAGGCATTGGTGGAACCTCAGTCTCTCCTGTCCTCTGCCGATGGCACACAACAGTTTTGTCTCCTAAAGACTGAAATGTTTTCGTCCAAGACAAATTTTGGGGTTCAGGGTAGGGTTGCTAGGTGAAATGTAGTGGCCTGTGAAATACAGGAAGTCAGACTAGTTGATCTAATGGTCCCTTCTGGCCTTAAACTCTAGGAAACAATGAAATAGCTGGTGTATGAAAAAAATCAGGATTTGATCTCCCATGTATCTCTTCCCTCTGGGCAGAAATTCTCCAGGAGACTTAATATTTCACAAGAAATCTGAAATGCCGTATTTATCTGTCTCCATTGTAACAGCATTCCAAGCATGAAGGAGGAACTAACAAGATTTCCCCTTCCCAGGAAAGACTGCTTGAGGTTAGGTGATTGCCCATCCGTTATGCAAATTGCATCCTTCAGTTGTAACACCCAGATGCAAACGGAATCATATCTGTAACCTACACTGCCCATCCGTGTGGGATGAGGAGCACTAGTGTTGCTAAGAAATGTGACCCCCATGCTTTGTTCTCTTGCATTTAAGATATTAGCAGAGCTTCATTTAGACAGCTAGAGGAGAAGTCCTTCTGCCTTTTTTGTTCTAATTTCCCCTCTCTCTGATGGAGTTGGCTCCATGGATGCAGAAGACACAAAATGAGGGCCCATAACAAACATAAAACAACTGGGAGAAAAGAAGGAAGGCCTCCCCCATAACATTCCCTAGAAACTCAGATTCTCAGGAAAGTTTCCAGGTCCAGAGGCTGTAGGCCAACGCCTCAACTGGTGTAAATCAACACAGCTACAAGGAAGTCAACAGAGGGAGACTGGTTTCCAGCAGCTGAGGTTCTGCTCATACAAAAGGAGAACATTACAGCTAATCTGTATGCCTATGCTTTCTACATGTGTGTGTGAATATAGAATGGATATAGAGAATACAATGCTGACCCTTACCTCTGTCAGTTACCTCCTGCTCACTCACAAATTTATTCATGTTTTAATCTTTCCTCAACACTTCCTCCAGTCCTTTCTCCAAAGAGCTCCAGTACTGATAGGCAGCTGGCCTCTCAGGCTGTCCTGTCCTGTCCAGGATAGCCAGTTCAGATGATGCAAGCACTATTATGACATCGCTGTGACTGTGACATAGCACATAAACTGCTGCTGACCAGGTGGGTGCTGTGATGACATGGACAAGATCCTCAAAGGTATTTAGGCTCCTAACTCGCACTGAAATCAATAGATGTGAGGAACCTAAATACATTTCAATATGTGGACCCATCCATGTACGCAGTCCAATAGGTGGCTAAATTTGCTCCAGTGTAGAATTTCTCATTCGCTCTAAATCATTTTGAATTTTGGTTCCGTCCCTCTCTCAGTTTGCCACACTTTCCAATATTGGTTTTACTGGAAAATCTGCTCCTGGTTGAATGGATAGAAAATAAAAGCACCGAACAAAGAAAGAGAAGAAACTGCCTTGGAGAATGCACAGTGACACTTGAGTGTGGTTGGTTGGTTGGAATGCACAGTGACACTTGAGTTTGGGTGGTTGGTTTCCTTTGCTGCGGTGGGGGGCTCAGGGCTGTGGTGAGGGGATGGAAGGGGTGGGGCCTCAGCCGGAAGGGGCAGGGCTGGGGGCTAGCCTCCCCCAGCTGGCGGTCCATTCGCATCCGATGCTCACATTCCCCTAATGGAGGCTGCTTGGTGCTGAATACTTTTGGGAATTTGGTCCCACATGAAATGCCCAGTATCACAGATGGAGTTTGTGGCAGAGCCAGGAACGGACCCCAGATGTCCTGAGTCCCAGTCCAGAGCTTTCATCACAAGAGCTCTTGGAGACAGCTCCTTTTTTCTCTTCTGAGAGAGCAGTGCATGGCGCAGGCTCCAGGCACCTGGCAGACTCTACAAGGATACTAAGACATGTATGCCTGTGACAATGGACGCAGCTCAGTGAATGGCAGGACTTTCCATTTCCCCCTTGGCTGGACCAACACATTCTCTCAGAGATACCCTGATACAAACAAGCTGCCCCTCTGACTTAGATACTGCCCTCTGACCTGGCTAGTTATTGCCCACGTTTTTGTACATGTTGGTTTGATTAAAACATTTGTATTTATTACGTTGCTATTTGACCTTATCTTTTAGGAGGGCTCAGTGTGTTCCTGTTATCCTTGGGGAATGTTTTTGTGCCATTCTTGATGTTGTGGTTTTTGTACCACGCTTCTGGAATGTGTTTGTGTGAGTCCTTTGTGCCGAGCACTGTCCAGGACTGCGTGTTTCTGCACGATCAGCGCTGGGCTGGCCAGATTCTGGGAACGTGCAAGTGGGCAGGGCCTGACGTTCACTCACAGCAGAGAGAGCGGATACTGGGCTGGATGGGCCCTGTAGGAACCAGCCAGGCTGAGTTTCCTGCAGGGCAGAGGGAGGTGAGTGGGTCTCGTTAGATGCAGCCTGGGGGGCTGGCTGTGGTGAGGGGGGTCTCGGGCTTTGGGGGGGCGGGTTCTCCAACAGGCTGTCTCTGTGACTGATGCTGATCACACTACGCTGCCCTCTTCTTAAAGCCCAGCCCAGCCCAGCCCTGCCCAGCAGCCTGAGTCCACCCCGTAATTAGGAAATGAGATTTAATTTCAGGCAACAAAATGCCACGAAAGTGGCGGGTGAGCCGGCTTTGGGCTGCGCGGTAAGATGATAAGCAGCATCACACGGGCTGGTTGGTTGCATAATTGTGAACTTGGCTCAGGCCGGTCGCCTTCCCCACCCCCCGCCCAGCCCTGGAGGTTGGGGGACGACTCTGGGGAGGGCTGGGGGACGAGATGCTGGGTCCCTGCCCGGGAGAAGGGGTGTGCACTGGGCATCATTCTGGGATCACTCAGCCCCCAGCATGGCCAGGCCCAGGGCAGGGGGCACCAGGCTGCAGTCCACACCCACAAGGGATGGGCAGTTTGGGACAGGGCTGGCTCAGCCTGGGTTTGGTGAACTCCGATCTTTAGACAATATTTGCTCTAGGGCCCATTGGATGCACCCGTACTGCCTACAGGGGGCACTGCCGCTGCATGGGGGTGTCACCCACCCGCACCTCCTGCCTCCCACTGCCCCACCCCAAATCACCCCTGACCCCCCCACCCATGCAGTGTATACAGCTTGCAGTTACTGTAAACCTCTCCCCCTCCCTGCTACCCCCACTGCCTTCCCCCCGCCCTGCTGTAAGCCCCCCAAGTCACCCTGCTCTGTCCCAAACAATCTCCCCAAACAAGCAGGGTCTGCATGCAGGTCTCTGCAGGATGAGCTCTTCTGCAAGCCTGGTGCAGCCTCACCTGTCCCTGGGTCCCAGCTCCGCCCGAGTCATGATCCCCCCAATCCAGGCCCAAAGGTCTTGGGGGCCCTGGCACAGCTGGCACTGGGAGCTTATGCTCAAATAAATTGGTGAGTCTCTAAGGTGCCACAAGGACTCCTTTTCTTTTTCCTAACCCAAATGTATCCCATTGGCTACAGGGAGTTCCAAGCTGGGACAAGTTCACCTTGATGTCTTTCTCCAGCAGGCGGATGGTTGCAGAATCGCTCCTGGGTTGCAGAATCGCTCCTAGCCAGGGCTGGCTTTGATGCAGCAGCCTGGGGACGGTGCCCCATCCTAGCTGGGCAGGGCTCATGCCCTCCTTGCCTGGCCAATCCCATCGGGCTCCCCTTGAATATGTCCAGGACGCGATGGCTGCAGCCCTGCAGCCGCTGTACAGCCATGGGCACAGTAGGCCTGTGTGTGGGTGTTCGTCTGGCTCCAGGGCTGGGGAGGGAGGAGGAGACCCGGGAAAGAGCAGCAGCAAGCCGTTCGCTGAGTAGACAGGACTGGGCTGGCAGCTCCAGGCGCGTTCCCAGCTCCGCGGAGAGGGACGTCAAGGCTGGCTGGACTGGATCTGCGCTTCCCTCCGAGCCAGGCTCCGGGCAAAGCGTTGGTGACTGGGAGACCCAGCGTGTGTGTGATTACCCCAAACCTTCCTGCAGGCACCGGGGGACTGGGTGGCACCTGGAAAGACCATGGAGGTGTTTCCTTTGGGCCAGCCGTGGGGCTGGGGCTGCTTTGCAGCCGAGCGCGGTGGGGGGCTGCGTGGGGGCTCCCGCATGGGCCCTGCTGCCCGCCAGGGGACGGACGGCTGGGCCTGCACACGGGGCCTGGGTTTATACCTGGCACAGACACAAGGGCTAGCGCCTCACAGCAGCTCGTGAGGATCTGACGGGCTCCATCCCCAGCCGCGCCCTGACGTGGCCCAGCTCTGTGCCTCAGTTTCCCCCTCTGTAGAACAGGAGGATAGCGACACCAACCCTCCGGCTGTCCCGCTGCAGGACTGGGCCCTTGGTGGCATGGTTCTGGAGGATAGCTTCATGCAGCCAGGGAAGGCTGGCATCAAGCTGTCTGTGTTTTCAAAGGCCCTCCAGCTCCCTCCCCTCCCCCTGTACTCTGGTGCGGATTACAGGGATCCCGGGGCGGTTGTTGATTGGGAATGCTTCCCAGCCGCTGCTCCAGGCCCAGAACACGGTGTGTTCGCTTTCAAAGCTCGCACTACGTCTGTTAGCCTTTTACAAGGCCAAGACAAGAGCTGGGAACCAGCCAGGGCTGGAGCTCTTCTCCATCTTCCTCTCCCGGTGTGCCAACCAGCCGGCTGCACCGTGCCACAGCCAGCAAGTTCCTTTCCCTTAACGCTCAGTGGAAACCCTTCCTGCTGCCCCTTGCCAGCCACGCCAGCGTCACTCCCACAGACCCTGGTCGTCGGCGGGTGGGGATCAAACCTGGGGCCTCTGGAGCTTAGTGCATGAGCCTCTATCGCGTGAGCTAAAAGCCCCCTGGCTGGTAGCGACGGCTGCAGAGCAGACTCATCTTATCTCTCTCTCGAATGGTCTTGGTGCCACTCGATGGGACACAACACCACACCCAGAAGGTGCGTGGGTTACATCAGCTGGCGGAGGAATAACTTCATGTCGAGCTTCAGATCCCCGTCTTGGGCTTTGATTGATTGGGGAGGGGAGTCCCCAGGCATGCTGGGGTGGCTGGGAGGAAATCGAAAGGAGCTGTTTGTGCTGAATTGCCCCCCTCCCGTCACCCCACATTCTCCATCACAAACCCCGGGGCAGCAGCAGCTTCCAGTACACTGGGCTCCCCACAGCTCCCACCGGGGCAGACCTCAGCTGGGGCAGTTTGTCCCAGCCCTGTTCAGGGACACAGCACATCTCCAGCCCCGTTCCTGGAGCCGTGGTCACTGACACGAGCAGTGGATCTGCCCCAGTGACTTCAGTGCAGCTGTGGGACTCAGCGCTGCAGAAGAGGAGGCCCTAGGTAACTAGCAGCTGAAGCGCCAGGATGAGAACCCTGGGCCCGAAAGCCGCCCTGTATGACGTCCCCAACCGCTGTCCAGAGGAGAGCGCTTGCCCTGGCTCTGGGACGAGGGCTTTTAATCTGCTCCAGGTGGCTCCGTTCCCCAGCGGCGCAGGCTCGTTCCTACCAGAGGGGTTTATTGCAGTCTCTGTTTGCCTCCCGTTAACAGCAGCCGGGAGGGAGGGAGAAGCTAGGAATTGCACACCCGCCCCGCAAGGCAGGTCGGTCTTTCCCAGAGGCTTGGGGAGAGGCTCTGCTTTCACTTTGGCCCATTCGCTCCATCTGACGCTGTTGTGGGCCGGATGTAAACCAAGCTGGCTGGGTTTCAGTCCAACACTCATTGCAGGGCCTCTTGGAGAGGCACCAAGTCCCAGGGTTAAACAGGGCGCCCTGGGGCTCCCAGCTCCCTGCACAAACAGCAAAATCTCATACCCAGTGTGACGAAGGGGGACTGTTCTTAATGTTTTCTCTGAATAGTGCGTGGTTCCTCGGTTTCCCCTAGGCAGTTCTTAAGTATCTAGGTGGTGGGGTAAGGGTGTATGATCGTTGCAGATCCCTAGAGGGCAGGTGTGTGCAGGGGTCTGGACACAGAGAATGGCCGACACCCTGTTTCCTGGCAACTGATGGCCTGGGCCCTTCCCCCCTGCAAGGTGAGAGCTAAAGGGGTTGGAGAACAAAGGAACCAGGTGCCCTCCTGGCCGGGTAAAGGGACAAAGCCCAGAGGAGGAGGGGCTGGAGGGAGTTTCAGTCTGGGGCTGGCTGGGACATGGAGTGAAGGGCAGACGTGGTTGTCTGGCTCACTGCCCCCCAAAATGGACCCCCCAGCTGAAGGGTCCAGTTCTCTGCACCTACAAGCTCTGTATTCGACCATGTTCCTGTCATCTAATAAACCTTCTGTTTTACTGCGAGAAGCAGCACGGGGCGAGGGATGTGCTGGCCACGGCTTCCTGCAGCCCCCGTTGGCCTGCAGTGGGGAACCGCGGTCAGTGGGATCCGCGGTCGGCCAAACCTGCGGACGCGGCCGGTAAAGAAACTGGCCCGGCCCACCAGGGGGCTTACCCTGGGGGGCTGCGTGCCAAACGTTACCGACCCCGGTGCTACAGCAATCTCCCGTACAGCAATGGCTCTTACAAGACAGAGTAAGTTAGAACAACCCAGGGTCTAAAGCTCAGGTGTATTTGAGGATCTGGGCCAGTACTTGGCTGTTTCTATAGTAATGACCCCTGAGCAAGCAGTGTAATGTACATGCTTATCACTGAGCTTGTCCCGAGGCTGCATAGAATCATAGAATATCAGGGTTGGAAGGGACCTCAGGAGGTCATCTAGTCCAACCCCCTGCTCAAAAGCAGGACCAATCCCCAATTAAATCAGAATCACTAGATGTCCTGATGTGTAATAAAAACACTTCGAATCATAAAAAATCAACCCAGCCTACTTTACAGGGCCTGATCCTTCTCTCCCTTACAGCATCTGAGCAGTAGGAGAATGGCTAATACGGGCCAGTATTATGGTTGTTGTATCGTGTTACAAAACAACAAAATAAATAGAAAAATAAAAAATACAAATGAATGTTTTGAATTAATTTGGGGAAAAGAATTTACAGCACAGTACAAGGATTTAAAACATTTAAAACATTCCTTTCTTTCTCTCCAGTATTATAGTCTCTCTTGTTCCAATTTTGGGTCACAGGAGCGAGTAGTATAAAGGCCCTACCATCAATCAAACGTTACCCCCACCCCTTGACCCTGTAAGCCCTGCACACAGGTCACTGGAAGTCCCACCTCATGGGAGTATTACTTCCAGGGTCAAGGCGGACACATGTCCAGAAGCAAGGTGTGTCATGTGACCCCTGGAAGAACTCCTCCCACTGTCCTCTGCTGATCAGGATGGATTTTGCCCTGACAGGAATGACTCGAGGGAAGATTTGACCAATCAGGGGGAGTTCCGGGGTTTGTGTGACCCCTCTAAGAACTCCTCCCACTGCCCTATACCAATCAGGAAGGGTTTCAGCCGCTGGGGACCACCCCGAGAGGAGATTTGTCCAATTGGGGGGAATTCTGGGGCGGGGTGACCCTTCAGGAAGTGGCTCGTGTGACCCCTCTAAGAACTCCTCCCACCACCCTCTACCAATCGCGATGGGTTTTGGCCACAGAGGACAGCCCCGAAAGGAGATTCAACCAAAATAGGGTGGGTTCTGGGACGGGGTCAACCGCCCAGAAGAGGGTCGTGTGACCCCTCTAAGGACCCCTTCCAACGTCCTCTGCCAATCAGAGTGCAGCACCCTCACCTCATAAGTCCCAGCGCTGGGAAGAGGAGGCCATCTCTTACCAAGAAGACGTGTTTTAGAAATTGTGGAAAGGCTGAGAGGAAACGTGGACTCCTTTACCACTCCTGTGAGACCTTCAGACTTTGTTTTAGCCCCGAGGACCTTTGGAGTTGTGTGGAGAAAGCGCTACAGCAGCGACAGTTCTGAAGAGGATGAGAGAGAAGCCAAGGGGATTCCTTTGGCCCAGCCATTGATGGATATGCCAGTATCCAACCCTGAAGCCCAACTGCTCATGAGACACCCCCATGAGCATGGTGGCCTCTCGTCATCCGCCACCCTGGAGGAGGAAGGCCATCATGGCGTGGGGGAGGCACTGGCAGACAAGGTCTATGGAAAAGACGTAGCTCAGGTAAATGAATGATTAAGAAGCGACGGTCGATGATTGGGTGTAATGGGGTTAGGAACCAGGGGTTGTGTAAATCTAAAAACAAGCAGTGGGAACTTACGCTTGTTTCTTGTCTGAAAATCTCTCAACAGCTTGACGATGCCTTTCTAGAGGACCCGGAGGCCCTAGACGGCGTTGCATCAAACAGCGAAGGTGAACCAGGCCCGCCTTGTTTTTGCTCAATGCCGCTAGAAATTGTTGAAAATGACTCTGAGGAGGACGGCTATGAGGAGTTTAGGAGAGGCTTGGCATGGAACTCGCTGAGCCAGTGCCACGTCACGAGCGTAAAAATGTTATGCGGACTATTGTACACGTTGCTGTTTATGCTGTTCTTCATCACTGTCTTGGGGAAAAGCTTTTTGAAAATGGTGAGGGCTGTGTCATAAATGCCCCAGCCCAATGGCACCATGCCTGTGTGACTTGGACTTCAATGGATAGAAACTGCAAGCTCTGGGGCCTGTGTGCTGAGCTGTGTTTGGAAAGCTTATTGAACACTATTATTGCCACAGGTTATGTTATGCAACATCTGTGCCTAACCCAAGAACATTTAGCGCAAGCGGTGACCTTGAGAAATGCTGTGCAATTCAGTGGAGACCCTGACCGTGTTTTAAAGAAAATGTCCAAAATGGAAGATGCCTGCTTACAGCGTTACATTGACCGTCTGGTCCACACCAAAACTGACAGAACCCTGCTTAAGAAAAAGACTATTTGTAAGAAATCTAAAAGGATTAATTGAGAGAATGATGAGGGGACAAACATGCAATATCAAACTTGGTTGCTGTACATTTTAAAAAATCGAATGAAAAGGGCTTTGTGATTATCTGTGTTTCTGATAGAAGGTCTCTGGCCCTTAAGTGAACTAAAAGTTTTAATGGAGATCTGGGTTTGTTTTCAAGAAGCTGTATGACTTTTAAATTGAAAAAAAATGGTTTGTGAGAACCTAGCTCTTGTGTCTTTGTGTAAAAGAGACCCATTTACAGCAACAAGCTGTGAAGTGGGAGGGGAACAAATCCTAGAAATGTGTTTACAGTGTAACCCTTCTGCCCATCAGAGTTGGCAACAACAGGGTCTAGGTTCAGTATCTAGGAGTTCCATTCCCGTAACACAATGCAAAACCAGGTCAAGCCCCCACCAGTGGGGCACTGAAGCTCCCCTACGACAAGTTGAAATCACTGAATACTGTGTTAAGTAGTAGGGGGCCTCAGATCTAGGACACCATGAACCCAAAGTGAATTCAGCTCTGCAGTCTGTAACCAAACTCCTAATAGAATTAAAATTCTCTCTGATATTACATAATGGAGAGAAGGAGCAATTGGTATTTGGGACCCTCAGAAGGGGGCTCACACCACTAGACACAAACCTCCATCCTCAAACTCTCTCAATTCACTGGCTTTTGCAATCCTTGTCCCTTGCCTAGCAAGTGCTACTTAGTTGATGGTGAGTCCCTCCGTCATAAAAGGCCAAGTACAGTTCCACTGTCCTTGATTCACATAATCAGGATAACGACACTTTATTCTTCCTGCCCCAATAACAGAGACACTGGGGATCCCACAGCAGCCAAAGTGACCGTTTGGGCTCCTGTGGGCTCATGCTAGGCGGGGTGGGTGTGCCTGTGCAAACGAGATCAGCTCCTGAAGTCCTTTTCCACAACTCACCACCAGATGTCAGGGTAGAGCTCATCCTGCCTCTGCTTACAACACGAAAACAAAACAGGGATGGTTCAGACATGTGTTTGAGTACAACAGAGTTGACTCATCCTGTTGAACTGAATGGTTTTAACCACACCCCCACTGAATAGTGAAGGTAACTGTGATTCCTTACCCTTGTTGCTATAGGGATAAATTTGATGGGTGTGCACCCATAGTAAGGGAGGTGGGTGGGTGAGTTCGGATTAATATGAAATGAAATAAAACCTCAGGAATTCGCAGATGCTATTGGGCAGTTTAAATATAATCCCTGGAGTTGGCAGAACTCTACTGGACAGTTTAAATATGACCCAGGAACTGGCAGAACTCCACTGGACAGTTTAAATATGACCCAGGAGTGGTTTTGAATGCTATGGGTCACTTTTTCTAGCAATTCAAAGCCATTAAAAGTTTAAAATACTATATTTACCAAAAAAAACCAAAACAACCAACCAAAAAACCCCACCACACACATTAATAATCAAGGTGGGCCATTTCCAGCACAAATCCAGGTTTCCTTACAATGTAAGTGATCACTTTAGATAAGCTATTACCAACAGGAGAGTGGGTTTGTTTTTCTTTGGGGGGGGGAGGGAGAAAACCTGGATTTGTGCTGGAAATGGCCCACCTTGATTATCATACACATTGTAAGGAGAGTGATCACTTTAGATAAGCTATTACCAGCAGGAGAGTAGGGTGTGGGGAGAGAAAACCCTTTGTAGTAATAAACACTCATTTTGTCATGGTTTGTGTGTATAAAAACATCTTCTGTATTTTCCACAGTGTGCATCCGATGAAGTGAGCTGTAGCTCACGAAAGCTTATGCTCAAATAAATTGGTTAGTCGCTAAGGTGCCACAAGTACTCCTTTTCTTTTTGTGTTTTAAACTCTCTCTCTCTCTCTCTCTCTCTCTCTGTGTAAAAAAAACATAGGTGGTTTTTTTTTTAAAGTATATGGCTGCAAACTGATGGTAATGGTGTGTTTCAAACTAACAGGGTGTTTGTTTACTGTGCAACATGTGTTTTAAACTGGATTTTAAAAGTTGATTTTAAAAGCAGTTTGGTTTTTATTTTGCAAAATGAGGTGTATTTAAAAAAAATGTTTGCGGGTTTGTTGTTTTTTGTTTTAAAGTGGTAGAAATAAACTCAAAACTCCTGTTTGTTGTGCAGCCTGAAATGGATTATTTTGTTTGAAAGCTCTGACTTTTTAAATAGAAAAACACCCTAATGAATATTTTATTTTTAACTTTACAAGACAGTTTCATGTGATTTATAATAATAATAATAATAATCATAATATTGTCTGCTCCACCATACGGTGAAAACATGAGAGACCCTTAGACCAGAGGGTAAACAAGTTTAAAAGAAAAAGAAAAGAGACAGCTGAAAAGAAAAATTCCCCAGATGGATGGATGAAGCCCAGTAAATATATTGTGTTTGTGAGGTTATGAGGTTTTGTATTTTAAGTAAATACATCGGTGTGGGTGAGAAAGATGGTAAAGTTAAGTTTTGTAATATGTCCCTTCCCCCCTAATCGGGTATGTGCAGTTCTCCTGACAATGCTGTAGTCAAAGCGACAGGGACACCTCCACCAGACCAGCCAAAGGGGGGACAAAAAGAGATGCCCTCGACTGGAGGCTCTCAAACTGGCATGTCTGAAAATGGGGAGGTGGAATCAGACTCTCACACAGAGTCTGGTTTAGAAAATTCCCCAGAGGACTCTCTAGAATGATGGGTCCCCATCTTCTCCCGATGACCCTCACGGAGGCGCCTCGGAGTCTGACTCTCAAATAGCATCTGATGTAGAAGATGCCGCTGATGGTCCCGTAGAGGAACCCCCAAGTAACCCTGAAAATGCAGAGGTGTGTATGGAGAGAGTGAGAAGTTGGCAACGTGAATTACCTAGATTTGGGGGGTCGGTGTATTGTGAGGAATTTCATTTTGTCAATCTTGAGCGAATAAATTCAGCTCAGCAGGTTGTTGAAGCCATACACAGGGGGTACAGTTAGTTCTCGATGACGTTAATGGTAGGGTAGGCCCTGATGATTATGTTCAGTTACATTTAGAGAGCTGTAATTTAACTAAGCCGTTGGTTTTGGTCTGAAGAACTAGGGATGAGCTGTCTGCTGAGGATTTCTTCAATCAGACCTCAAAGCTGCCACAGAGCAATAGAGTTGCATGTCAATGGGACATTGCACCTCGTTGTGACAGTTGTAAAAAAACAGGGGTGGGGACCGCTCATAGAGTTTTAAATTCTATCCTCAGTAGTCAAATCATCCATAAAAAAGAGACAATGTTTAGTAGACCTGACTTACACGGGTACCCATCTGTGTTTTGCGCGTGGACTCTTGGCTGTCATGTCCGACCATAAACCTACGGACGCGGAATTGTTAGCTGGGGCGAGAAAGTTGCATGAGAAACTGGGCTGGTCAGATGAAAAAAAGATTATGCTCAGTGACGTAGCAATGTCTGAACAGCATTTAGGAGTCAACATACAGGTGGTGCTGTATGCGGCGAAAGGGGCTTTTTTAAAACGGGGGGGAGGGGCAGTTTACCCCAAGACTTATTTCATCCTGTTGCACGATGAGCATTACTAGGGGGTTCTGGTTGTGAAAAAGTTGTTTGGAGCAAAAAATTATGGTGAGTTTTGCCCCACGGTGCACAGTCACGGCCACTCTTGCAGGTCCAGCTGCTGCCTCTGCTTGAGCATAACATGCTCAGACAGCGTGGATGTGCAGCTGAGGTCTCCTCGCTGTAGACTGTATTGTCAGTCCAGAGAGCGTTTAGACAGACACATCGACTGGGCATCGACAGAACAAGTTGAATGCCTGTCTAAAACATTGTGCGATAAGGGTCAGTCTTACGTGGACAAGCGGCACAGGTGTAAAGGGAGGCGCTATAAGCGGGGTCAGGCTTTGATCGCTGGTGATGTAGATGGTCACCTCGGTTTTATGGACAGCCTTAGAAAGCCCAAATCCTCAGAAAAGTGTATTTGTTATGATTCTGAATACACATAGGAGACTGGGTTGCACACTCCCAATTACATTTTTGCTATGTCCCTCAAGCCGGAAAAGTCCTGGGAATTTAAGGGTGATGAGTGTCTGTCTGTGTTTGTTCAGACCTTTATTGGCAAAGAGTTCCGGGTCTACACGTTCCAGGCGCACAATTCCAAAGGTTACGATGCATACTTCATCATTAGACAGTTACTGAAGAAAAAGATGTGCCTAGAATTGATCATTCAGGGTAGTAAAGTAATGTGTGTGGAAGGTAAGGTCCTGGGCATTCGTTTTATAGACTCTTTAAACTTCTTGCCCATGAAGCTTGGTAAGCTCCCGCAGGTGATGGGGTTTGAAGGGTGCAAAGGGTATTTTCCACATTTTTTGAACACTTTAGAAAATCAAAATGACGTGGGGCCTATGCCCCATGTGGAGCACTATGGTGTAGAAAGCATGATGCCCAGGGAAAAAGCAGAGTTTCTCGACTGGTAGCAGGCCCACAGGTAGGAGACGTTTGACTTGAAAAAAGAGCTCGTGTATTACTGTCAGCAGGATGTCAAAATTTTGAGACAGCCTTGTATCCTCTACAGAAAAGAGATTATGAAAAAGATGGAGAAGGGAGATCTAGTAGAGAGAGAACCTGGTAAATTCACCGAGATAAAACTGTGTATAGATCCATTCTGGTACATAACACTGGCATCTGTCTGCATGGCTATGTACAGGTTTATGTTTTTGGAGCCTAACACGGTAGCTCTTCTCCCTCCAGACAATGATCACAGGCAGGAAAAAGATATTCGACCCCATCTGTTCAGTGGCTGTTGTATACCTCTCACAAAGAAACTATACAAATACGGCATGCTTTACAGGGTGGGGAACTACAGGTAGGCTCCTACTCTTTAGACGGTTATGCCAGTGTTGACAGGGTACACACAGCCTTAGAGTTTAACGGGTGTTCTTTTCCACGCTTGTGCCACCTGTCATTGTGAAAAAGCACAAAACCCTATGACGGGGACAACTTTTGGGTTTCTTTATTACAAGACGCAGCTCAAGACCGACTATCTGAAACAACTTGGTTTTGTAGTGAGGACTCTTTGGGAGCAAGAGTGGGAAGTGATGAAAGAAAGAGACAGGGAGCTTGCAGGTTTTTTAAACTGAGCCCAGTTGCCCTAGCCTCTCGTGCCTAGGGATGCTCTTTTTGGGGGAAGGACAAACGCTATGCACCTATATTACAAACTTAACTCCAGGGAAGAAATCCACTATTATGATTTTACCAGCTTCTACCCTTTTGTAAAGAAAACCAAAGAATACCCTCTCGAACACTCTGATATAGTTTATGACAAATTTGGACCCCTTGCAAATTATTTTGGAATTGAAAAAGTTAAAGTGTACCCCACACAAGGCTTCTTTTTCCCATTGTTACCTGTCAGAGTGGGTGGCAAGCTTATGTTCCCGCTATGCCGAACCTGTGCGGAAACCGAGCAGCGGGAGATGTGCATCCATACTGACGAGGAGAGGGCCATCCGGGGACTTGGTGCACGGTGGAATTGAACACGGCCATAGCGAAGGAGTACGCGGTGGCAAAAATATATGAAATCTGGCTTTTTAATGAAAAATCTGATGTACTCTGAAAAGACTTCATCAAATGACACCTCCACCAGAAACAAGAGGCTTCAGGGTACCCCAGCTGGTGCACAGACGAAGAAAAACAAAATAAGTACATGAACAATTTCTACCAGGAAGAAGGCGTGCGTTTGTGCCAACACGAAATCAGGTTTAACCCCGCTAAATGCCAAATCGCTAAACTCTTTCTAAATTCCCTCACGAGTGAGATCCCGCCAGATCAACACATCACCGAGTTTCTGTCGGCAGGCCCGAAAACATACGGGTATAAGCTGTCGGGAGGAAAAGCCTGTATGAAATTCAAAGGTATTACCCTGAACTTGGCAAACTGTCAAAAGATCAACTTTGACAGTTTGAAAGATCTAGTCCTGGACTATTACACGGGCCTCCGAGAAAACACCTCAAAAAAGAGAGAGGTGCAGCAGCCCTCTATCGTAAGAAACAAAAATCAGTGGTAAATAGAGACCAAAACCCTTAAGAAAACACAGAAAGTCATTTACAACAAGAGGGTCCTAGGAGAAGGGTTTAAAACCCTGCCCTACGGATTTTAAAATGGATACGAGGTGGAAACACCCCTTTTCTGCAATTCTCGCGGGGCCTAGCAACTGTGGGAAAAGTTACTTTATAAAAAATGTGTTGGATAATGCCAAACAAAACATTGTCTGTTATGCCTGAGAATATTGGATAACCTGGCTATAAAAAGCATTGCAAGATACACATGTCTGGGCTTGTTGAAACACATTTTGAGCAAGGCTAGGCATGCCCAAGAATTTAAATGTATTTTTTACAAAATTCATCACCATCCGGTCGTTTTGCACTAAGTCGTTAGAATACAATTTTAAAATCCGGTCAAAAGATAAACACTTGCTCCGATGATGTAAGAAAAACACTCGGTGATAGTCGCAGGCAACAGAGCGGGGGTCTTGTAATTGTCTATTGTGAAACACAATGCCTGTGGCATTTTTGTTTAAAAATTTCATAATGCTTTTAGGAAACAACATGCTCTTCGGGGGGTGCCCGTATCAGTCTAAAAGCTCTCCACGTTACGCTCCGCCAGACACAAGGCAAGCCAGTGTTCACCAGGTTGGTTGTGTGGATGTGCAATACAAACCTAGGGGTCTCTGAGACAGCTTGTCGCCAGGGAGCCAAATCACAAGGGAACACATCTAAGAAATTCTTTTTTGTGTAAGGCACCTTGATAAGACACACGAGAGCTGCACGGTGTCCATGTTCACATATAGTCAAGCAGAACGTCTCTCCTCTGATTTCTCTCTATGATGTTGTCAAAAACCCCATGCACGATCAGATTGACGGTGATGGTTAAAGCCTTCCCAAAACGTATTTCTGCTCTCAGGTTCCCGGTTTTAATCAGGGAATAGCCATCGGCTCATTCCTGGTCGGGAGACAGGTCAAAGGCAAACAAGATGTAACCCTGTGGAAACTTCTCACGGTCCTTTAACAGAGAACGATCTGTCATGTGTTTACCAGCGTCTGTACCAGATTCATGTATTCTCTCACGCAGCATCCTGCCTCCAAGTCTGGTTGCAGAGGCTTGGTTGGTATCTGTTCACCATCCACATACAAGGTCACAAAATTAATATCATAATGTTTAAAATGAAAGGGATTTTTAGTGTAACTTCCACTCAAGGCATAGGACAAACCCTAGGACAAGCATTTTGGGTAACTGGCCCAAAAAACAGGTTCTCCTGGTTATTGACCCTGCTGCCCACGGGGATGCTGAACACTTTCATTCCCACACGGTCCACGGGATATTTAGCATTTGTGGTAAGCAGGGACTCCGCGTGCCCCAGACGAACGCTCAGGGCCATCCGTACTTTCTTCACAAAAAGCGATGCTGATACAATGCGCAATGTAAAGCCTTCGGCTGCACTGCCCATTAAACAGAAAGCGTCTTTACTGCGCATCAGTTTAATTTTCACATCCACTCCGTTCAACAAATGAGACGTATCTGTTCTGATCTGTTTTTATTTCAATGGTAATGGTATCGATGTGGTGTTTTCTGACAGGAACGTGATGAGGTTTATCGTAGGTGATGGTGACAAACTCATTGTTCCTTCCTCAGACAGGGACACAGCATAACAGGGGAACAGAAAAGTCCCTCACAAACTGGTGTTCTACAATAACTGTGTGCAGATACAAGGACTTAACCCCCCCTGTGATGTCTGCCCAGAAGGGGAATTTTTGGACGCTGCGCTTGGGGCCCAAACCTAGAATGTTAGCTAGCTCCCTGCTGGTAGAAAACATAAAAGTAAAATCAGCGGATTTAAGGCTAACTTTTCTACCCACAGGGTCATAGTTCATGACCACCTCAGGCGGTGGGGGAGGACGAGCCACGGGACTGTTCATATGATCCAATCATTCGGGTATGGACGAGTAATAACCTCGTCGTAGGATAAAACTCTATGCCATATCTTCAAAGGTGATTTCAAAAGGGGTGTTCTCGCGGATAGTGTTCCAGCTGTGTGGGTGTTGTATTTCCACTAACCCCACCTTCCAGGCACCCGGGAGACCCAAGGCCTTAATTAGCTGTATTGTAAAGTTCGAGCTGGTGTTTTGAAGAAAAACTGCAGAGCTGGCATTGCTGGGCAAAGTCATGTAACACCTGCCGTCGCTCATTTTTCTCTCCCTCAGTCTTTGCAGGAGGAATCTTTTTGTTTGTTTGTGTCTAAACGTCAGAATTGAGAAGCTTCCACCCAGCTGGTAAACTTATCGTCCCCGTCCCCCCGGCAAACCATTTCACCAGTAGCTGCTTTTTTCTCCCTTTTCCTTTCTCCGCTAGAACTTTTTCGATCTGGCAAATCCTGTCTCCTTTGGGGTTTACTTTTTGTAAATCTTCAGGGTAAAAAGATCCAGTAACTGTCTCACCCTCGTAATCTTTTAATCGGTATACAGGTCTCTGGCTCCTGGTTAAGGCTTCATCCACTATAAATATCTCATTGGTAAACGTCTGTTCACAACCTTTTTCAAAAGCTCCTTTGGTTTTAGAGAGTCTCACGTGGTCGCCTCTTCTAAAGGGGGCAACAACCGGTTTTATTTTAAAACCATCTCTATCAACCAGTTTCCATATCTTCAGAGAATTGGAAGGGTTAACATCAGCGGGTCTGGTACGTAGAGTTCTGTAAAAGCTCTGGTTGTAACTCTTCATAAAGTCAGGTAACAGGTCAAGGTGGCGAAAGGCGTTATGGGCTGTAAAATATCGCCACATCGTCCGCATCTTTTTCAAGTTCTGTTAAATCGCTCCACAACCCCTGCTTTGACTTCATTATCAGTAACAAAAAGCGTTAACGCTGTGCCATTTCAACAATCTGCTAAAAGGTCTGTTTCAAAATTCTTTCCACCGATTAGTTTGTCATTTTTGAGGCACGCAACCTTGGCTAAAAATAGCTTTAAAGGCCTTGGATACCTCACCACTCATCTTGTCTTTTAGGCCTAAGGCCCAGGCATATTTGGATAGAACGTCTATCACTGTTAAGATGTACTTAAAACCGCTGTTGTGTTTGGAGAACCAGTGCATACGGACCAAATCTGCCTGCCATTGCGCGTCCACATCTGAAAGAACGGTCTTGGTTCTTTTAAAACGTATTCGAGCTGGTTTGTGTAAAGTGTAAGCATCCTGGTGTGAAAGCCAAGCTCCTACCTGTCTTCTATTTAAAGTTTTATGATGCTTTTTGGCCACTTGAAAAAGAAGATTGACCCCGTCAAAGCCCCCAACTTTCCTGGGGGTTTAACAGATTTTCTTTAACAGAGCCGTCTGTGGAGACATGACTCTTCCTGGGACCATCTTTTACGAACACAAGTATGGAGGGGGACACGTTCATTCTCAGACATTTAAATAAGTTTTATTAATCGCCTGGTTTAACACAATCTTTTACAGCCGCCTGAAACAAAGGACGCCATGACCCCTACCATGAGGGAGTCTGAGCTGGTTCATTCTTCCATTTTTGTCCTTTTCTGGATTTTCCTCTTGAGATCTGGGTCTCAGACAGGAGCAAAAACAGCTGATGCGCGATGGATTTACTCCCACAGGGCTACCGATGTGCAACTTCTCAAAGGCCTCTAGAAAGGCATCGTCGAGCTGTTGAGAGATTTTCAGACAAAAAACAGTGTAAGCACCCCACTGCCTGTTTTTAGATTTATGCAATGCCAGGTCGATTCCCAACCCCATTACACCCCCATGATTGACAGTCGCTTCTTAATCATTCATTTACCTGAGCGCCATCTTTCCCGTTCACCTTGTGACTCCCCCAAGCCACAATCGCCTTCCAACTTTAGGGCATGGACAATGAGAGGCTGTCACACTCACTGGGGTGCCTCACAAAGGTTTGGATTTTGGGGTCAGGTTCCGACGTAGCCATCAACGGTTGAGTCAAAGGGCCCTTCTCGGAACTGTCGCTGCTGTAGCGCTTTCTCCACACAACTCCAAGGGTCCTCGGAGCTAAAACAAAATCTGAAGGTCTCACGGGGGTGGTGAAGGAGTCCATGTTTCCTCTCAGCCTTTCCACAATTTCTAAAACATGTCTTCTTGGTAAGAGATGGCTTCCTCTGCCCAGCGCTGGGACTTATGGGGTGATGGTGCTGCACTCTGATTGGCAGAGGGCGTTGGGAGGAGTTCTTAGAGGGGTCACATGACCCTCTTCTGGACAGTTCACCCAATCCGAGAACCTGCCCCATTTTGGTCAAATCTCTTCTCGGGGAGGTCCTCTGCAGCCCAAACCCATCGCGATTGGTAGAAGGTGGTGGGAGGAGTTCTTAGAGGGGTCACACGAAGCACTTCCAGACGGGTCACCCCACCCCGGAACTCCCCCCAGTTGGTCAAATTTCCTCTCGGGGTGGTCCCCAGTGGCTGAAACCCCTCCTGATTGGTAGAGGGCGGTGGGAGGAATTCTTAGAGGGGTCACACAAACCACTTCCAGACAGATCACCCCACCCCGGAACTCCCCATGATTGGTCAAACCTCCTCTCGGGGTGGTTTCCAGTGGCTGAAAGCCCTCCTGACTGGTAGAGGGCGGTGGGAGGAATTCTTAGAGGGGTCACACAAACCACTTGCAGACAGATCACTCCACCCCGGAACTCCCCATGATTGGTCAAACCTCCTCTCGGGGTGGTTTCCAGTGGCTGAAACCCCTCCTGATTGGTAGAGGGTGGTGGGAGGAATTCTTAGAGGGGTCACACGAACCACTTCCAGACAGGTCATCCTGCCCCGGAACTCCCCCTGATTGGTCAAATCTTCTCTTGGGGCGTTCCTATCAGGGTGCAACCCATCCGGATTGGTAGAGGACAATGGGAGGAGTTCTTAGAGGGGTCACATGACACACCTTGCTTCCGGTCATTTGTCCGCCTTGACCCTGGAAGTAATACCTCATGGCTTGGGACTTCCAGTGACCGGTGGGCAAGGCTTACGAGGGCCAAGGGTGGGGTTAATTGTTTGATTGACGGTAGGGCCCTTATACTACTGGAGCGCCTTCTTCTGTTTGTGTCCCTTCCGCTTCAGTCCCCAAGCACTCGGCCAGGACAGATGTCACTTATGACCTCCGTTGCCACCAGCTGGACAGAGGGACTTGGGTCTTTCTTGAGGACCTGGAGAGCTGAAATGACACAGGACAACATGTTAGTATACAGACTGTCAAATCACAGCTAAGCGTGATCATAGAATCTTGAAGTACCAGAGCAGAATGATCACATGGTAAAATGTGAAACTAGGCTCAGTCCTTCTATTGGGGTGGAAAATACATGAGAGATGAATATGCCTCACTTTTCATATTGTCACCTGTGCCGGAAATAGCTGGAGACTTACTACCTCTGAATACCACGCTACAGAAGCTCTCCAATACAAAGAAAGCTTTAGCTTCCTCCATTGGCTCCCTTCCATGCTCCCAACAAGCGGGGAGACCCTGACTCGACCAGAAAGTCATCCACTCTGCTGTAAATGGAAGAAGGTCCATTGTTTCAATAGCTTCCACTTTTAAGTTTATTTTCCATCTCTATTCAAGAGCCACTGTCTGAGCTCCAATAACCCTGGAATTGAACAGAGGCCAGGTCCAAGCTGCTTTGTGCAGGACGCAGGGCACCTACTGGAAGAAAAATTGCTGGTGGGAAATTTGGGGCAGCAGAAAGTGGCTACAATTTCTCCTCACCTGGGGAGTCCACAGAGAGCCAATAAAGCCCAAAGAGTGGATAGCACTGGCTGCGGAGGGGGCCTTGCCAGGACAACCAGGAGATGCATGGACTCACATCACACCCTCTGCAGCTTCCTCCTTCAGGGGAAATTAAAGCTGACTTTCTACTGGGCAAGAGTGAATTTGTCCTTTGACGTGTGGCTGATGCACTTTGCACCAGTGCTATCGGTTACAGCTGCTTGTCAGCTAAATTCCTTTAGAACTCACGGATGAGCAGAACTTCAGCTGTATTTATTACTTACACATCAGCAGATGTTCCAGGTCCAGCCATTTCATACGCTGCCTGTCTGTGTGTTCCAGGATGATGCCTAAATACACAATGGAAAACAAACAACAACAATAAAACCTTCCCTTGTTGAGTGCAAAGTGATATTAGCAGCCCCTAGACAGGTCTTTGGCCTCTCCTACTGTGGGCCTAAGGGTGAGCTGTGGGCAAGAGGATGCTAGTGCAGTTTAGAGTCCACACTGAAGAGAATGAGAAAGACTTTTTTTTTTAAGAATGTTTACACAAAACCCATTTGCTTTAAAGAGTCTGTGTTCCTCTTGCCACTGCTGTCAGTCATTGGAGACATGCTAAGCTAGTGTCTTGGTCTAGTGGTCTGAGCAAAGGACTGGGGCCAGGAATAAGTGAGTTCTAAGCAGGGATCCCACAAGGTGACTGATAGGTGAGACTTAGGGCACAACGCCTGCCTGTCTCACCTGGGTATGCTTGGGAGAAGAGGGCACAGGGCCAAAGCGGAGGAACCTTTTGCCTCCTTGACAAGGTGGTGTGGCCAGGAACCTGAAACAGCAGGCGCTGAGGGCAGGTGGGCTGCATGCCTCCCAATGATGAAGTAGTAGTGAAGAGCACTGAGCAACACTGTGGGTGGGTCTGCACTTTGAGCGAGGGAGATCACTCCCAGTTCAATGGGACAGGCCCACTCTAGCTCGGACAGCGCTCACATGCTAAAATTAGAATGTAGCTAAAGCAGCACGAGCAGTGGGAGGAGCTAGCCACCTTGAGAATCGACTTTGGGGTTTGGATGGGATCATACTTGGGGTGCTTAAACTTCCTGCTGCTCCTGTCATCGCAGCTACTCTCTATTTTTAGCACTCAGGGCTAGTGCGGGTATGTCTCATCAAGCTGGGAATTAGACCCCCAGTTCCAAGTGTAAAAATGCCCTACGAGACAGTGTCCCAGCCTTTACTACTAAATGACTGCACCATGCTTTCCCTGCAACAATCCCAAAGCACTTTATAGCAAGTCATGATTTCCTCCGACCACCACACTGGAGAGGTAGGGATATTAACATCCCCATTTATGTATGGGAAGCTGAGGCACAGAGAGATTAATGGCTGCACAGTGGGATTTTTTTCTCTCTCCCTCAATGGGAATACCAAAAGGGACACTGGGCATCATCTCTCACCGGCTAACTTGGCTGCAACTGCCCGCATCTCTTCCCAGCTGCTACAGAAGTACGTGATGGTGCTTTTGTACAAGTTCTCCAGCAGCTCGGCATTCTCTTTGGCCTAGAGGAAATCAGGGACACATGAGCTCTCTCTGGCTAGAAGTGCCCTTTGACTGCCAGCACATGCTTTTACGAGCCACAGGTAAATCAGAGAAAGAACAGGTGACTGGGTGGACGTGGGGAAAATGGGGATCTGTGGCAGATTTACATTTTCCATCACCCTCAGTCATATATCCCACTCTGACCGTTATTTCCATTACCCATCACACATCTCCCGCACACCTGTACACCACCACACGCCACTCCAGTCAAGAATCTCAGACACTTCAACAGCTCACTCACAAGGTGTCTGCAAATGTCCACCTGGAGCTCCTCAGGCTTCAGCTCAGCTGTGCTATCAAGGTGTTCATTCACTGCAGTTTAGAGCCTCTTCAGTCCCAAAAACGGGACACAGAGGTGAAACGTAGCTCTGCATTCCTGAAAAAAAGAAAGTGTGTCACACCATTTAATTGTTCCCTACTGAGTACTATGGTCATTCAAAGGGAACTCATCTGCTTGCCTGCTCATCTATTCCAGGATAAAAAGGGATTCATCTGGATGTAATTGGCAGAAAAGATGCAGGAATGACTAATAGAGGGGAGAGCTTCCACTGCAACCTAGAGGTAGCATCAATGTCTTTTTGGAACAGATCTACCTATGAAAGCTGCTTCACCAGGTCTCTCTTCTGTTCTGGGGAGGCAGGGGCCTGGGGTGCAGAGACAGACAGGAATAGAGAACTGTCGGGCTCAGACCCATGACCTATCTTGGATTCTGGTGAGGCAGCCATGGAGCAACCTGGCGGGAACTGACTCAGCAGGAGGGCAATGAACTGAGGGGAGAATTTGGGCCTCCACAGCAGGCAGGAATAGCAGATCTCCCCTGGCATTGGGAGGAAGATTCCTTTGGCTTAGTAAATAAGTCACTCTCGGTCTTACCACTGAAACCCTGGGGTTCGGGTCTTGCAGGTGCAGCAGAAGTGTGACCCAGCTCTGTCTAACCTGCTCGGCGAAATAGCCCTTCCATTTTCTTTTGGTCACGCGGGCCAGGATGCCAAATAGGACAAAGGACAATAAACGAAGAGCATCGTCCTCCTACAGCCAAGAAAGACCCACAAGTTAGTAACTAAGGGACAATCACATCATGTACCTCGCACAGCCATCTCTTCTACGCTAAAGTTGAGGGATTTCAACTACAGCTAGTCGGAAACACTTTCATGAACGAATTTTTGATTTGAGTTTGCTGATTCATCAAACTATTTTAGCGACAGTTCCATTTTGATGAAATTCCTCCAGAAGCCAGGCAGGAGTCCTTAGAAACCTGCCTGCTGTCTTGACAGTGCACCCATTCAGCTCCTTGGAAGCCGATCTAGCAGGCTGACTGGGATCGTGGGCTTCCAAACCCACAGCGTCTGGGACCCTGGCTCTCAAATTTGCAACTCCCTGGCACTTCTAGCTCCCACAGTTTCCTGGGTTCCCAGCACCTGGGTTCCCAGCACCGAGAGCAGACTGCCCGGACCCAAGGCTTTCAATAGAGCTCGGTTGAGAATAGTAATTCCGTTTCACAAAGAGTTTTGAAGTTTGGGGAGAGGGAGTCCCACAAATTGGAACAAAACCAAAATTTGAAATCTCAAAATTCTCTGCAAAAACGGAATCATTCCAACCCTCTCACATAAAAATGGTATAGAGCAGGCCCAACACTCTCTATTGTACCTTGGAACCCCCTTTTCATGGTTATCTAGCTATCTAATCTAGTATTCAGACTTCCTTTGAGGTTCTCAGTGGCAAGAAAGAAGAACAGAAGGGGGAGACTGTGGGAGCAGGGATGTCATCCCCATCCTCCTAATGTTCTCCTCCTCCGTAAAACACCTCTCTTCCCTGGGGCCGAAACATCTCTTCACTCTGACATGAGCAATGCCCAGGGAGTAAATGGAGTCTAATCAAGATCGCTTGAACTGGGGCTGGAGAGTTCTGGTCACATACGTTGTCAAAGTAGGTCCGGATCTGTTGGGTGAGGTCTCTGAAAGAAGAACCTATGTCCTTCTCTTTCAGCTCCTTCAGGACTTTGGCCACTGCTTTCATGCTCTCGCCAATGACTTCAGAACTGAAAGGGTCACTTTAGGCCCTGATCAGTATGACCATAAGAAACTTCTTGTGCTTTTTCACCTGGACAAAAATATGACATTAAAGAACACTGATCACTGATCACACTTCTAATACGTTTTCTTTAGCAGTTATGAAGCTGTGGGAATTTCATCTCCCCCTCCCAGCCCCGGAGACCTATAGCTATATTTCAGACCAGGTTCGAGCTACAATGAGCCAAACTTGGTGCCATAATACACCTGTGTCATCCTATCATTAGATTCCTAGTTACTTAGATTCCAAGGCCAAAAGGAACCCTTGTGATTATCCGGCCTGACCTCCTGCATAACACTGAACTTTCCCGAAATAGTCTCTGTTGGAACTAGAGTGTATCTTTTAGAAAAACGTTCAATCTTGATTTTAAAATTGCTAGTGACAGAGAATCCACTCCAACCCTTGGTAAATTGTTCCAATGGTTAATTAAAATTACCATTAAAAATCAATGCCTTATTACCAGTCTGAATTAGTCTAGTTTCATTTTCCCCCATTGAATCTTCTTATACCTTTGTTTGCTAATGGGAAGAACCCATTCTCAAAATGTGTTCCCCATGTGAGTAGTTCTAGACTGTCCTCAAGTCACTCCTTAACCTTCTCTTTGTAAGGCTAAATAGATTGAGCTCCTTGAGTCTATCACTAGAGGTATCTTTTCCAATCCTTTGAGAATTCTTGTGACTCTTCTCTGAATCCTCTCTAATTTATCAGCATCCTTCTTGAATTGTGGAGACCTGATCTGGACACAGCATTCCAGCAGTGCTCACATGAGCGTCATATTCAGAGGGAAAAGAACTTCTTTACTCTTATTCAAGATTCCTCTCTTTATGCCTCTAAGGATCATTTCAGCCCTTTTGGCCACAACTTCGCATTGGGACACCTTATGTTCAACTGATTCTCTGCCATGACTCAAGTGGTTTTCAGCATCATTGCTTCTTGGGATAGAGTCTCTCATCCTGTAAGTAAGGCCTGCATTTTTTATTCCTAGATGGAGAGATTTACACATGGTCATATTAAAGTGCACAGATTGTTTGCTTATGCCCAGCTTAGCAAAGGATCTAGCTTGCCCTGTATTGACTGCAAAGAGGTTACTCGGGTATGTGAGAGAGCAGAATTTGGCCTAGTGCATTGTGTGCAGCCTCTGTAAACTCCGAAGAACTATTTCCCTTGGTTTCTCTCGTTATGCTGCATTCTAGTCAGTATTCTCTCTTACCTTCTCAGGTGCCCCATAGACTAAATTTCCCAGGCCTCTTACAGCCATCTGCCGGACAATGCTGTTCCTATCATGTGACCTTTCTTCCAAGATGCGTAAGACTGGCTTAAGGAACTTCTTCTCCCTGAGCATGGGATCACTCATTAGCTGAAAGAAAATCAACCTGTCCATTAGCCCCAATAGCATCAGTAAGATTGGGAATAGAATTTGAGCAAACATGTCATACGCTAAAAACAACAAGGAGTCCTCCTACAGCCCCAGTCTTGAGGATACAGACAAATATGGCTACCCCTCTGATACTTGCCACATAATCCACTGTAACTTTAGCATTCCACACAAATGAGAAAGGTCTACAAAACATGGAGCTTTCCTTTTGGGCACTAGAATAGGGATCCACTCACCTCTTGAGAGCCTCTTAGTGGCTGGGTATGGTATCACAGTCTTTTTCTCACCCCTGGTGCACCCTGCCAGCCGTCCTCAGTGAGCCTTCTGTGGCTCAGGCCTCTGGCTGAGTCCCAAAGTCCAAAGGAACCCTTTCTGGGGTAGTCCAGAACAATCCCATTGCCCTCACTTGGGTCTCCAGCCCCAACTCTGGGTCCTTTACATTCTGCCCTTTGTTCAAGCTCTCCATTAGCATTGTCCCCTCCATGGGGCTTATGCCACTGTTGGTGGTAGGGGAACCTGGGCCTGCCCCTAACTCTGGGTTCCAAACCATGGATCCTATAAACAGGAGCTAGGCACTGCTTGATTTCAGTTCATTGTCGCTTCTTCCTACCGGCCACTTTTAGCTTCACCCTCACCTCAGGGTTAAAGTTCTTCGGGACTCTCTTCCTGAAAACCCAGCTTAAGTAAAGGCTGCCAGAATGAAACTCTGGCTGTCCCCTGAATTTCTGTGGCCAGAGAGCAGCGCCCTTTCTTGCCCCTCCAGTTCCTGCCAGGAACTGACCTGCTAAGGCCCTTCAGCTCCTTTTAGCCGAGCCTCATGGGCTCGGATTGGCTGCTTTCATGAAGCCTCTCTAGGCAGACCCAGATTGGGGGCTCTTTTCCTGGGGCAGGGTGTAGTAGGACCACGGGGCCTCTTGTAAGGAGCCTCAAAGCTCAGGTACAGCCCATCACAGGCACAGAGAGGTTGTTTTTCTTAGAAGCGGATGAGCCCCGAAGATAGTTGCTTAGCATAAGTGGGAAATATGATGCAGATGTTGGAGGAAGGCTGTGGAAAGGGAGGATGCTGCGGCAGGTATCACACTAGCCTAGGACTTAGGAGACCCAGGTTCCATTTCCTGCTCCCTCAAAGACTTCCTGTGTGACCTTGGGCAAGTCACTTAGCCCTTCTGTGCATCAGTTCCCTGCCTGTAAAATAGGAAACATAGTCCTTCCCTACCTCGCAGGAGTGTGGTGGAGATACAGACATTAAAGAGTTTGGAGGTACTCAGATACTAGGGTAATGAGAACCTAAGATAGACATTAATGTAGTTGTAGGTTGCTTGGTTGGTAGTATTAGGACACTAGGTTCATTCAGAAGATCTGCTGAGCGAAACCAAAATCAGGAGCTGTTGGTTAGGATCAGCACTAGGACTTGGCAGAAGAGGTCCAGTCATCCAAACTCTGTCCGTATCTCTCTCAGCCAGCACCTGTGGTTGTGTAGCTAGTATAGGCAATGACGGCAATAAAAACCACAGAGAGAGAAGGACTCAGAAAGGTATCGTGAAGTTCCTGGTGAGTTTTCCATATAAAGGAGGACCTATTCTACTGTCTAAAATGACAATTACTCCTATGAACAGAACTGTACAACTCCCGAAAGAAAGGCAGACAACAGTCTAATGGTGAAACTACTCTTCAGAGCCCTGTGTCTTACCTGGGCAAGGAAAGCTGTGCTGGTGACTCGGTGGTTTTCTGTGGGGGAATTCACCCAGGGGAGGAGGCTCTGTATGATCTCAGGTGTTATGAGTCCAGATCTTAGCAGAAGACTGGAAGACAAAAGAAACCGCTCATGGGCTAGATTGCACACTTCAAAAAAACTCAGCTGCTCTGAGCATACAGCTCTGATATCTAGGAGTGGGAGCTGTGTGTTTCCACCCAGGACACCCCACCCCCCCACCCACCCACAAAGCTATAAACGGGAGGTTCCCTCTCAGCCACTCTATTGGCTACTGATTCCCAAGGATAAAATGATGCCTCCTAGATCTCTTACCTCACCAGCAGACACACTCCCTCATGGTGAGTCTTGGGAATTTCCAGAAGAATCCAAGTTCTCTGCTTCCTGAGCGCTCTCACCAGTCTCTCATTCCCATCCTTGAAAAGCACAGACTCGAATGCTTTGATAGAAAGCCTGGGGAAAGAGAGGCACACAACTGCAGCAATCAGGAGGAAGGTGCAGCTTGAACAGAGAGTCAGGAAGCCCCGGCTACTTCTCAGGTCTGCTGTTCAATCGGCAGTTCATCCATTGGCAATGTCCTGGACACCAGTGTCCCTGGAAGGACTTGATGCTGGGAGGTAAGTTTCAGTCTCATACATCTCATAGGACTAGTTTTGCTAGGGACAAAATTTTGCAGTCCTTTTTCTCTTTCTGCAAGGACTATGGGCACTAGCAGAGTAAAGTGAAATGGAAAAGGTACATGATCAGGACCCAGAAACAGGGGCCATCGAGTGTGGTGATCACTAATGGACATTCTGGGGTCATATCTCCAGATATGAGGTGACAGAGTGCTGAGGGTTTGCACTTGAGTCAGCACTCTGGTCACTATTCCTACTAATTCCGTTCCTCACAGAAGGCCTAATTGGAGAGAGGTGTACCTGATTATAAGGTCAGATTGGGGCTAGTGAGTCAAGGAACCAATCATTCCATTAACAGGGAAACTGTGTAAAAGGACATGGGCAGGAGCCCTTTGAGGGGAACAGACAGAGAAAGAAACTTGGGTGACCAGATGTCCTGATATTTGGGGCTTTATCTTATACAGGTGCCTATTCCCTCCCCCCCACCCCACAGCCCTACCCCCGTCCTGATTTTTCACACTTGCTGTCTGGTCACCCTAAGAGAAACAGAAAGACAAAAAGCTAGGAGAGCCTGACAAAGTGAGGTCTCTGAGTGGAAAAACCTTACTCCCCACCCGACTTTTGGAGAAGAGTTTAGAAAGTTGAGATACCATATAAAGGTGCTATGTATTGGTAGGGGGATTAAATAGACTATATGTTGGTGCTTAGAAGGAAAAAAGTCTCAACACGGTCTGTGTTTGTGGAAGATGTGGGGCTGCAACACCCCTCTCTGTCATAGCTGGGGGCTCATCAGGGATTTCCCTGTTATCTATGCAAATGGAGAGCCTGTTGGAGAAGCCGGTGTAGAGGTTTGGCAGTCCGGTGATGGAGGGAACACTGAAACAAGTGATGAAGCAGCAAAGAGAAGTGTGGAACAGGGGTTCTCAACCTTTCTGTTTCTGAGCCCCCCCCACCCTCAACATGCTAGAAATACTCCATGGCCCAGTTCCAGGCCTCTGCCCTGCCAGGCATCAGAGTTTGGGGCTCCTGGCTCCGGATTTTAACCCCACAGGGTGCAGGGGCTCGGGGCTTTAGTGCAGGTGCTGGGCCTCAGGGCTCCAGCCCGGCTGGGCTCAAAGCTTCAGCTTTCTGCCCTGAGCCCCAGCTAGTCTAAAGCCAACCCTGCTTGGCAGACCCCCTAAAACCGGCCCGGTTGAGAACTGCTGGTGTAGAACAGTGGTCTCCAAACGTTTTGGCTCACGCACCCCCAGGGTGACCTGCCGCAGACACGCCACCGATGGAAGACCTGCCGCAGGCGGGCCGCCAAAGGGAGCACCAGCCTTGGACGTGCAGAGCTGCCGCCGAAGGAAAAAAACGGCAGAGTGCCGTCCGGCGGTGCTACTAATGCCACGCTCCCCCCGGGATCATCCCGCGCACCCCAGTTTGGAGACCACTGGTGTAGAAGACCCGACAGACCTTCCAACAATCCCACCAGGCAGAAAAACAGCCTTTTCTTGCCTGGTAGGTTTAACAGCAAAAGAGCTGTCAGGAATTTATACGGGAGCAAGCCCAGGTCTGGCAACAACTCCTCCAAATTTTGGTGAGTCCCGTGACAGGAAATGGAAACCAGGCACAGGAGATCAGACTGTAAAATGGGACCTGCGAACAACCCCGATGTGTTTTTGGTTACTCTTCAAGGAGCAGCAGTGAGACCTCCTAGAGACAGAACAATGTGAGCCCTTCAACTGACACCCTATTTAACCGGGGAAGCACATACAGGGCTTTTAGTGATGAGCAGGCAAGCGATTATGACATGATTAAGGCAGCCATGCTGGACGAGGTGGGGCCTGTCCACAGAAAAGTACTGCCAGAAATGTAGAGTTGAAAGATGGATTGAGGGATTATGCCTCTGTGCATTTGGACAGGAATTAAAAGATTGGGCCACTCATTGGTAAGGCCAGATACTCAGACTGTGGGGGAGATCATGGACTGCATGATTCTGGAAGTTTCTTCAGAGTCTCCCTGAGCATATCCGAGGATGGGTTCTGTGGCGCCAGCCAGTTCATCTGGACCCCACAGTTAAAGTGAGAGGAATTTACAGAGGCGGACATTCCCAGAGTGAGTCAGTGGTTTAAGGGACTAGATCTGAGAAGGACCAGAGTGCCTACAGCTGGGAAGGGCAGCACGAAGAAGAGGGAGGAGCCTCAAGGAACTGTAGTGGGAGCTTGGCCTACAGTGTGCTTCCGACATGGACGTGAAGGACATCTAAAAAGAGACTGTCCTAAAATGGACTGTGGGTTTGCCCAGTTTTGTGGTTGGGACAAGACTCCCAGGCAGGAAAGAAAAAAGAAAGTACCTACCGTATCGGTCTGGGTAGGGAGGAGCCAGCAAAGGGACTAATGGACACAGCTTCATCCTGTTTGCTAATCAGGCAGGAGTTAGTGAAACCCCACTGGATACTTCCCAGAGGTAGGATCAAAACTGAATACCAGGTCCATGGGGACAAGAAATTCTGCCCAGTGTCCATGGGGACGATAAATTCTGCCCAATTTTAAGGACCCTGAATATTAAGGGGAAGTTTAGGCAGAAACATGTAGCGGTAGTGGATGGATTGCCCCACTGCCTTCTACTGGGCATGGACTGGAATCCCTTTCTAACAGGGACACCAAGGCAGGTATGGAGGCCCAGGAGGGTGGAAATAAAACCTGAAGGGCCAGGTAAAGAGGAAATATATGTAAAGGGTCTGGAGAAACCTAGACACGAAAGTATAGACAAGAGGGAGGAGAAAGAAAACAAAGGTCAAGCGTAAAGGTGCCTTAAGATCATCCGTTGGGGTCAAACAGTCATCAGAGCCCTTACCACCAGGATCTCAGGAGCAGGCATCCCTAGAACACTTTGGAGGGACTCGGAGCAGTCTGTGTCCATGGAAGAGGCCGGGGCACAGCCTACCACCCCGTCACATATAGGTACCTAAAATGGGCCTGCACATGGGCCAACAGCATGAGCAGAATATATACTCGTGTCTGCAGCGCCAGCAATCACATAGCTAGGTACCCATCCATCTGAACAAATTCAAGTTTTGTGGACAAAACTGAGGCACCCATCTTGAAAACCTGACCCACTGTGGCCACTACCTAAGATCAGCCTTACTGGGCCAGTCCAATGGTCCATCTAGTCCAGTATACTCTCTTCCAACAGTGGTCAATGCCAGCTTCTTCAGCAGGAATGAACAGAACAGGGCAATCATGAAATGATCCAATCCCTGTTGTCCAGTCTCAGTTTCTGGCGGTCAGAGGCCTAGGGACACCCAGGGCTTGGGGTTGCATCCCTGACCATCTTGCCTAATAGCCATTGATGGACCTGTTCTCCATGAACTTATCTAATTCTTTTTTTTTAAAAAAGCCCAGTTATACTTTTGGCCTTCACAACATCCCTTGGCAATGAGTTCCACAGGTTGACCATGTGTTGTGTGAAGTAGTACTTCCTTATGTTTATTTGATACCTGCTGCCCATCCGTGAAGAGAGCTGAGATCCTGGTTTCCTAGGAAAATTCAGAGACATTATAAAACCATGAAGTCTGTAATTTGAGCACCTTGTTGCCATGGAATAAAGAAACACAACAAGAAGAGAAACTAATCATGTTGTGAGATTGGTGGGAAATGTACATTAATGTGCTACCAGAGCTGAAGTCAACTGAGGACTCAGGAATCTTAGTGTTAACTGGCGAGGGGCACAGAGTGGGTGCCGAGGGACCTGGTATGTACATTCTAGTTCACTAAAAGATTGCCCCATGAGTCTCAAATAAAAGCCCATGTCACCAATATCATTGTGAAACGCATGTACAGATGCTGTGTAAAGAGTCATGGATATGCATTGAAAATTACATTCTTAGGATCTGTGTCTCGGGACTAGTCACCAGGAAAGGTGACAAAATGGTTTTCTTTCAGGCAAGAAATGTTTATCCATCTGTTTGTTTACATGTGAACCCTACATGCTTAATGTACATTCAGTTGAGAAGGACTGTGAGAACTTTAAAGAAAGAAAAGTAGCAGGAAGTAGACAGGGGGTGGGGACCCAATTTTGGGGTACACATCAAAGGTTTGCTCTAGTCTATTTGGGGGACATCTTTCACTTAGGAAGTAGATGGACCGCGAGTTTGCTTCATGAAAGAGGGGTCGCGATCAGGCTTGGTTGAGAACTTTGGGTGAGAAACATCTTTAGACAGGAGGTTAACCTGTTGGTTAAGTTTAGTTTCTAGGAGCAGGTTATGATTTCATTTGAAATGTAACCATTTTTTGCTTGCATTCTTACTGACGGTCACTGGAATCTCTGTTCTTTGATAATCTCCCTTCTTGTTTTCACTAGAAATATATCTAAGTGCTGTGTGTTTTGCAGTACAGAGTCTAAGTATCGAGTACAGAGTCTAAAGTAGAAGTAATAAACGGGTGTGTACTGTTCCATTGGGAACAGCAGGCCTGACAATTCTGTGGGAGTTCAGTGGATAAAGGGCTGGACACCATACGGAATGGTCAGAGGACTCGGGGGTGGGTGTGTGCCTGTCATTAACCTGTACAAAGAGACTGAGGTCTGAGGAGGCCTGGGTGGCAGGGTTTGTTTTGCCAGAGCCTGGTCGTTTCAGGGAACTGACCCACAGCAGGCACAGACAAGACTTCCTCACTCAAAGGGCACGTGGTGGTAAGGTGCCTCATAACCCTGGGAACTCCTCGGGAGCGTCACACAATTCTACTGGAATTCTCTTGGTTTCTCTCCCTTCCTTCTAATAACCGGCAAGGGTTGCCCTCAATAAGTTGTAGCCCTTTTCGGATTTCTCTCGGGCTGCTTCTCGTTGGCAAAGGCAGCTTTTGTCCGAGGGTTTGGCTGACCTGCTGCAGGAGAACAGGAAACAACTCTGGGAGCAGTTCCCGCACAGCTTTGCTCGACTGCAGGGCTGACACCACCTCAAAGATGGCACATGTTGCCTGAAAGGAGAGCATGGTAAAAAAGGAGATCTCTTCCCAACACCATCACACCCTCTCTCCCCGTCTGATATCTGCTGTATGAAATTCTCCCTTCTGCCAGTAACTTGAATGACAGCGAGCAACTTGCTTAACTCGTGGCTCACTTTCCCACATCTGTACAAATGTGTATGACCTCCCAAGGCATGCTGTGAGTCCAAAGGAAGATTTGCAAAGAAACCTGCTCCAAAGACTTTCTAATGGCCAGATAGCATTAAGTAAATCAGTAATGTATCTAAAACTGCCGTATTTGTTCCACAGGCAGCAGAGCTGGACTCAGGGAAACAGTCCATCAGAGGAGAAGTGCCCACACAGCAATATTATACCACACTTCCAGCTTTCCATCAGCAGGATTATCGCAGGGCACAGGAAAGCCTGAAAGACGTGTCTGCCATCTAACTTACTAAGAGAGGTTCAGCAGCTGCCAAATGCCTGTCCATTTTGGTCTCTGAGGTGATGCTGCCTTCTGTTCTTGTTGGAGTCTTTATCTTCTCTATTAGGGCTCGTAGGACTTGAGTGGCAAGCAAGGGGTCTCCCCCCAGAGATCTCCACTGCTCAGCGGTGTCACTGCAGTTTAACAGAAGTTACAGGTGAGCCCTGGACACTTTTGTGGCTCACCCTGAATGTGTCATATTTTAGCAAAGACCAAATGTTCTCCTTGCCTATGATGAGAGAGTTAGGAGTCCTGTCCTCCTTTAATGCTCCTCATGTTTAAATATTGAGTTTCCAGTTACAGAACTAAGTTAAGTGACCTAGTCCTCCTGCAGCCTAACCATTAATACTAGACTTCAGAAGGACAGGACACAGAGCGCCAACCTCACTTCCTGTTTTCTCCACTTCCCAGTCAATATGGAATCATGAGCATGTGGCTCCCAAAGATCTAGGGTTTGGAAGGCAAGTGGATGAAAGAAAAGCCAGATTCCTACTAGATGGACATACAACTATGAGAACGAATGTTCTTGGCCATCCTAGGTCCCCTTCACAAATGGCGTCCCTACCCTCTGTTTGCCAGAAGCTGGGACTGGGCAACAGGGGATGGATCACTTGACAATGACCTGTTGTGTTCATTTCCTCTGGGGCATGTGGCACTGGTCACGGTCGCAAGACAGACTACTGGGCTAGATGGCCTTTTGGTCTGACCCAGTATGGCTGTTCTTATGGTCTTAGATACCAGCACTGATAACTGATACCTCAGTTAGGGATCTTGAAATGAAATGATGGATCTGCTTCCAGTCCACTTTTAAGTACCAAGGATGGCAACTCTGCTCTAGCAGCCACACCCTCACTGATACCAAGCAGAGGTCTGATGATAATATTGGCCCTAGTCTTTGCAATCAGCCAGGGATTTGCACCTGAAGCTGTCATGCTACCAGGAAACCAACAGCCACTGCTCATTTCCAGAGTGAGCTCAATTCAGGCATCTAGAGAGGTAGATGTTTCCAACAATACACTCCAGTTATACCAGTAAAGATAGATCTTTAGGATGTCAAAGCAGCTATCCATGAATGGAAACAGAATGACACTTAATTTCTCTCCGCACCCCACCTTAACATGTTCTTGGACCTTCCTGCAGAAAGAGCCAGGCTATTAACCCTTAGGAATGATCCCAAACTGTCTGCTGCTTAAATGAAGCCCTACATCTCCTAGTAAAGCTGTGGGATCCATGTTTTACCAAGATGAATGCAATAGGTAGCGGTATATACCTGTCCATCGGCAGACGTTTGCTGAGGAGGCTGGAGATCACTGCCTCTTGGTGATGGTGAGCTAGAATGGACACTGCCTCCACCAGGAACTGCCTCAAGCTGCCCTCCTGGATAGTAGGCATGTGGCGATATAGTATAGCCAGGATATCTGGCACCTGGAAGGAACAAAACCAGAAAGAAATGTCCCTTTTTCTTTCTCTCCATTCACTCTACAGAATCAAAACCTTTATTTAGCCATTTGCTGCTTTTTTAGAAATGCCTCACTTCAAGAAACAAATGTTCAAATACGTCTGCGTAACTTGAACCCACACAAAGTGCCCACACACGGCTGTAAAAATTAACACTGACACACACATAGACATACCAGGTAATTTAATGTGGTGGTGCCCAGCTATGCATTACGTCAACCAATTCACATGCACAAAAGGCGGCTTTGCTTGTCCGATTTTACAGGTGTGATTTAAGCAGCCAAATCTGACCATTTGCCTCGAAGAATGCAGAGCTCATCAACAACCACAAGCACAAAATATGCAAGTGCTTTAAAGACAGTGTGTAAATGCCTGGGACTCTGAACAGGTGACTACCTCTCATATTCATTCCTAGCCCTTCACATCTTCAAAACACTGTGCAAACATGGCAGTTCTGCTGCGAGGGTTCCCTGTCCTGAGGCCTTTCACCAGCCTTGTTAGAAGATTTGTGGAGTGCTCCTTTCATCTAGCCCTGATGTACTGGGCTCCAGAATAAGGCATATAAATAGTGGATCCCAAAGACACTAGAGTTTTCTCCCTCCTTCCTTCTCTTCTTAAAGGGTAGGTCTACACAGCAAAAAAACCCCACAGCAGTGAGTTTCAGAGCTCAGGTCAACCTGGGCCTGTGGGGCTTGCACGATGGGGATAAAGGTGGAGCTGTTCCTGCTCGGGCTGGAGGCCAGGCTCAGAAACCTGGCAAGAGGCTGGCAATAGCCCAGTGCTCTTTTTAATCCATGTAGCCCTTAGCCATAGGCCTCCTAATACCTGGAGGCCTCCAAGTGCCAGTCATTCTGTCTTCTTGTCTTTTCCCCAGAGTCTGTTTTCTCAAGCCTTTCTTGGCTGAATACTGTGGCAACAAGCTAGACCAATAAAGAACCAACCATCTTCCTTTTCCCTTGGATTATCTCGGTCTACTGTTATTGATTCTGCCATTGCCTATCTTAGGGTAGGAACAGAGATGGAATCGACTCTATGTCCGAGGGGGAGAAACAGCAAGATTTTTCTTCCTTACACATGAGGGCAAAGATCAAAAAGCCTAGAGTTTAGGCAGAAAAGCTCTCCAGTTCCCAGTTTTACCTTGTCCAGCATGGCATCTCCACACTCCTTCAGGATGATCTTCATCCATAGTCCAGCTGCCGTGGCACAGGTGGGGCTAGCAGACAGCAGACCACCCAATGTGGCCGCAATAAAGTCTGTGGCCTGTTCGGAGGGAAAGTACTCACTAACAACCTGGGAACAAATCAAAAACAGGAGAGACCGCAATGATGTTTGGCTCCAGCACTTTTAAAAATGGAAAAAAAGATATACCTGCATCAGCAAATGGTGAATTAGCCTCCTGTCTAGCTCGCCATTTGGGATTACAATTCTCTCTCTAGTCTAAAGACTACATTTTTGTATTCTACACTAATGATATCAGGTTAGAGGCAAAGACTCTGTTGCATAGTTAGCACAACATTGTACTGGATAGGCAGGAGGTAAGTTTCCCTTTGTAGTCTCTTACATACACTGCATCTTTTTACAGCATATAGAAGTCAGTCAAGAGAGGCATGCACACAAATATCGGCGAAGGCAAACCCACAAGGTGATGGAATGAATCCTGGGTGGTTTCTCAGCTTGATGTTCCACTAACACAGTTTTTCTCCTGGGTGGCTGGATGGCAGGGCCGGCTCCAGGCACCCGCCGAGGAAGCTCGTGCTTGGGGCGGCAGATTGCAAGGGGCGGTGTTCCGGCCAATCTTAGGGCGGCATGGGGGCTCTTTTATTTCATTATTTTTTGTGCTTCACTGCTCTGGATCAGTGAGAAAGCAAGAGCCGGCCCTGCTGGATAGGTACATGCGTGTGTATCCGCGTGCGCATTTTCATGGGCGTGCAATGTTCTCTGGAATCTGGTTTTTACGTGGCATTCAGAGCACACATCTATGAAAAGCATCTTCCTGGTTACTAGCAGCCAACGCCCCGCTCCCACAGCTCCCTCCGAGTACGGAAAGGCATCATGAAAGAGCAAATGTCAAATGAACGGTGCCCGGTCACTCGCACATCCGCACAAGCTTTTTGAGTCAGTTACCCTGGCCATTTTGGAAGATGCCTGAAACAGAGCCTCGGGGTCTGGAGCTGTTAGTCCTTCACGGAGACATCTCAGCTCCTCCTCTGCTGAGCCCAGGTTTATGGACTGGCCTGGAGTGGAGAAAAGGAGAAAAAGTACTGTAACGATTAAGGAAACTGAACCCCTACTGCATGGATCTTCATACGGGAGGATCCATGTGCTATGTTGTCATCAGCATAGTGTAAAATCTTGGCCCCACTCAAGTCAATGGCAAAACTCCTGTTGACTGGAATGGAGTCGGGATTACACCCTAAAATGTCTGAACGTTAACAGTAGTGGTATGTTATTGTGAATGATCCAGGATTGAACAAGCACTGTATTCAGCTTGGAGCAGCTTTGTGTGTGTGTCTGGTTTCAGTAGTCTCTCTGCTCTCACTATTTACATCTAAGCTCCTATTCAAGTACAACTCATGCAGGTAGATCAGAGGTTCCAGTTTAGAGGTGAATCCCTCCACCAAACTCTCCTTGTAAAAGAGACGGGATAGACAAAAAATTTGGCAAGAAACCCAGGCTCATCATCAGTCACTTCTAAACAATGCTGGGATTACTATGTTGTACATTCAAAGGTTGGAGTCCCTTATTCTGTTTCTGAATCACCAACACTGTTTTTAGGACGGATTAAGAATCATTGGAAATAGGATGACCAGGGGTCCCGATTTCCTAGGGACAGTCCCCATTTTGGGGTCTTTTTCTTAGATAGACTCCTCTTACCCCCCACCCCCTGTCCCGAGGTTTCACATTTGCTGTCTGGTCACCCTCATTGGAAATGGCCTTAAACGATAACCAAGCTCTATCCCTTAATATCTGGTGAAAAGAATTAGGTGAAAAGAATTAGGTGAAAAGAATATCCTACTCTTTCACAAAGGGGAAAAATGGCCTCTACTTACTCCAGTCGCTCGGAGTGCTCATGGCAGAGGGCTGCTGGAAGAACTGTTTGTTTACAGAATTATTCCAGGAAACCCCTCCAGTCCAGCCAGTGGCAGGGTAAAGAGAATGAAAATGTTTAGTACCAAGGGCTTGTCTCCATGGAGATATTCAAGAAAGCTAATCCCCATTCATTTTCAAAATGCATTCGTTAAACTTCATTCAACACCTGTGGGGACACACTGATTTAGAATTAAAGTGGCCTTCATTCAGGTTAGTTTCATTCATGGAATTCACTGCAATTAATAAGGCCCATTTTAATTCAGAATCAGAGCATCCACACATGTGTTTAATGCCATTTACCTCATGCACTTGAAATGTACACCTTTAGTTCATTTGGATTAACTTTCCTTACTGTCCCTGTGTAGACAACCCCGAAGGAATTTAGCCCTTATCTACCTGTAGGCAGACCATTTATTAGTTGTACAGTTCCCAAAAGTGTGCTAGGCTCTTTACACATGAGAATCTTCTCTTCTAATGAGGTATTTACAAGATGCCCACCATTCTGTTATCTAAGCAACAACAGACAGGACAGAAAGAACTAGATAGGCAGACAAATGGACATTACAACAGTGAAAGAAGGTGAAGAATTCCTTATACCTGCTAATGGTCTCCTCACCTTGTATACAGAGAAGACAGCTGATACAGTCAACCACGCACTGACGGGACGTGGCCAGCGAATCACAGCTGTATGGTGCTATTAGTCCAATCAGAGATCCAAAGTGATCAAAAGTTCCCTGAGTCTAATGAAAAAAGAACGAAGAACAAAGAATGAATGGTCTCCAGTTGGACTAGACTTCACTTGCCATCCTTATTGTTGAGTCCAGTCAGCTCTGTGTTTTTGGGGAACCAGGGCACAGTATCTAGCCTGTCTGACTCATGAAAGACACCCCCCGCCCCCACCAGTCTCTGTTTGAACCAAAACCCATCAGAGAAAAGGCTTGCAGAGAACAATGAAGGGTGTTGGGAGACACACCTACACCCCTCCTGAGAAGGGTGACAAGATTAAGACATCTCCATTTGCATACAGAATGAAGAACAGAGACAACTCCCTTAGCCTCATCTGCATGGAAGATGGGATAGGAATTAGCATGAAGAATGAGGAACAGAGAACCGCACTGAACTCTGGGACCAGAAAAGCAGGGACGCATTGCATCATGGGAATCCCTGCTCCAGATGCTAATGAACCTATGCCTGCACACACCTAGCTCAGCAATTATCAGACCAATTCTAGTAATAAATCTTTATTATCCTAAAATACTGAAGCAGCCTAGTTGCCTTGTGAGCTCCCTGGAAAAAACCACCACCCATAGCCAAGAGTGATCAGCTCCTATTGTCTAGCCTAAAGAAAACCCTTGAAAACCCATGAGTTTACCCATAAACAAATCTAGTGTTCTCCCTTGAACCATTGTATTTTCTCTACAAAACCCCCTACCTATGCCCAAGTAAGGGTTCTGATGTATAGACCCAAACTCTGCATCAGTTCCACTGGGATTCCATCTCCTGACTGATTGTGCTGGGGGCTCTGCCTGTCTCCAGCACTCAGGACCCGGAGCTACCACCATTACCTGGGAACCCCACCCAGTTCAAGCCTCATGGAGTGGATGAGATTCCCCCCCCCCTCGCCCCTCCGTTTTCTTTTCTTCCTCAGGTATTAACCTTTCAAATGTAACCATTATGTTTGTTTAGCCCTCCTTGTGTAGTTATCACTATTATTCAATAAATAACTTTTATGGTTCAGCTGGTTGCTTCTCTCTCGCTCTCTCTCGCTCTCCAAATTTTACTCTGTATTTTCCGCTTCCCCCATTTACTCTGCAGCAACCCTTCTTTTACCTAAGCTAAAGGTCCCGGTAGCGCCCAAAAATACTGTGGGGTTTGCTCATGAAGTGGGTTACTACCAGTACAATTGTAATGTGGAAGTGGGATAGGGATGTGTTAAACTTGGGGCACATAAGAGGGGAGCAGCTGAAAGTGCTGCTTAACCCGGCCCATTGAGTACAGGGACATATGAGAGGATCAGCTGGAGAGTGCTGATTGACCTGGTCCGCTCAGACTTGCTCTGCTAGTGTGAGCGTACGTGCGTGCGTGTTCATCTAGTTCTAGGGCTGGAGGAACCCAGCCCTGGGGAACCGAGGTCCTGCAGGGTCGCTCCATTGGGAGGGCACTTGCAGAAGGAAGGAGTAGAGCTCCCTATGAACACACAAGTGACATAAGCAGCACATTAATAGAATTACAGACACCCTCCCCAAGAAGAGTAACCCTAATCAATGAGCCTACCCCAAAGTAACAGGCACATCTGGTAACATTGTGCCCCTGATTCCTGTTCTGTACTGGGTAATGCACATTGGAAAACATAATCCCAATTGTACATAGAAATGGATGGGGTCTAAATTAGCTGTTATCACTCAAGAAAGAGACCTCAGAGTCATTGTGTACAGTTCTCTGAAAGCATCCGCTCAACATGCAGTCAAAAAAGCTAACAAGATGTTAGGAACCCTTAGGAAAGGGATCGATAAGAAGACAGCAAATATCATTATGCCACGATAGGAATCTACAGGACCCCCACACCTTGAATACTGCGTGCAGTTTTGGTCATCTCATCTCAAAAAAGATGTATTAGAATGGGAAGAAATACGGAGAAGAGCAACAAAAATTAGGCCTATGGGATAACTTCTCACCCAAGGGAGATTAAAAAAAGAGCGACGTTTCAGCTTGGAAAAGAGACGACTCAGAGGGAATATGCTAGAGGTCTATAAAATCATGACTGGTGTAGAGAAAGTCAATAAGGAAGTGTTATTTAGCCCTTCACCAAACACAAGACCAAGGGGTCCCCCAATGAAATTAATAGGCAGCAGGTTTAAAACAAACCAAAGGAAGCATATCTTCACACAATGCAGTCAGAAGACAGGATACTGGGCCAGATGAACCATTCTTTTGCGGGAGGCAGGTTAGCCATTCTTATGTTTTATGTTCTTAGCTGGTTAAATAGAAATTTTCCTTTACCACCCTGGGAGCATAAGAACCAAGAATGCATTTGTGACACTGGCAGACCAGGCAACCTGTGTATGACCCATAATAACTTAACAAGAGGCACTTCCACTGTATCAAGACAGTTCACTTGCATGTGAATTTCAAAGAGATGGATTAGACTAGCAATCCTCAACTCATTCAAAAATGAACAATAGATGCTCAGTCTATTTGTCTGTGTTGATCTATACGCGGTTAGAAGTTTCACAATGTAACCAAATTAGCTTGTCGATGCTCATTCCCTTTCAGGTCTTCATTATGTGTGCAAAGTGTTCAGTTAACCTTAAAATCAAAGATGTAAGATACTGCAGGAAACTAATACTTTCTACATTGTCTTCAGCTTAACTCTCTGTGTTATAATGGAAGAACGGCTAATCACCTTATGCGAATGAGTAACTAGTTTACTGTGTATGCACAGGAAATAGAAGATTAGCTTCAAAGCAAAGTACAGGAGGCGATCTGCATTGCCTAGTCTTTCTCGGGGGAAGGTCCTGCTGGAACCATTTTTGTGAGGTAGGCTTGTCAGCCTGCTAGAATAGCTAGAAAAGAGAAGGCTCGGGCCTCATCCTGTCATCTCTAGTCTGCTGAAACTTTGAACAGGGAAAGTGTAAGCCATAGGACAGAGAGCTTCCAAATCATCATTTGAAAGAACCTGGAAAATGCATGGAAAAACTAACAGTCTTTACATCTAAGCTGCCTTTGGATTCTGATCTGCTGGGATGATTCCAGAGAGACTTGTACAAGCCAGCAGTTTATTCCATCACTGTTGTGATCCTGAACTATGAACATTGACAGTCACTTGTATGGAGATTGATCTTTTAACCATTTGTAACTCTCTTCTTTCTTTTAAGAAGAAATCTTCAATTTCGTTATTAAGGATTGGCTGGCAGCATGCTATTTGGGAAAGACCTGAGATTCACCTTGACCTGGGGATAAGCATCTGGTCCTTTATGATGGGTGAACCTCACATATGGTGAATATGTGAGGTTCAGTAACCCCTCACTATATTAGACTGGGCTGTTTAGATGGGAGCCTAGGTCTGGAATGCCAAAAGGGGACCGTGTTTGGCATTTTGTTAACTAGGGTGGAAGCTCTTTTGCTGTTGACTTGGTGCATGTAATTCTAGAATAAGCCATCAGTTTGGGGGATCGTCTGCCCTCTACTTCTTGCAGTCTGCCCGGAGTGTGGTCACAGCATTGTTGTGTAAACCTCTCTCTTATAGAAGCAGAGGGATCTTAGTCACTTTGAGATCCCAGCTGCTGCCCTGGAAGCTTTTTTCATGCATTTGCGTTGAGTGTCAGATCGGATGTAAGCAGGGAAGTCAGCTGAAGGAAGAGGAAGGCTATACTCACTGTGCTATGAACTGTCTCTTGATAGGCAGTCAGCAGCTGGATGGTGGCCTGCAAGGCCCTTTCTCTCTCCCACTCCTTCTCTGAATGGAGCCATGTCTCTAGTAGCTGTTGGCAGAGCAGGGGAATGGACAGAGTTAGTACCAGAAAATCCCTCCCAAAAGTTCCTCTTAAACAGGTTTAATTGTCACTAAAATCCCTCTCCAAAGCACCCGACCTTCATGGAGCGAAGGAATTACATGTCTAATGGAAGTGCCAGGGACCAGATTCACCTCTGAGTGATTGAAGACAAAGGAGTTACATGAGAGATGAACCTGGGCCTGTGTTCGTGATGTCTCCTGTAGACTGTCTGATGGGAGCTGTCTACCACATTGCATGCTGTTTGATGTCTGCTGCTGTGTTCTGTTTCCTGGGCAACTTCTCCCACATTGAGTGGCCAAATGACAGAGAGGAGCGTTTCTTTTTATTAATTTGAAGAAGAGCAGAGAAGTCCCCCCCAGCCCAGCTCCTTTTAGAACTTCATTTTTCTACTGAAGGTGCATCAAACTCCCCACCCCTCAGCTCTTCAAGATATTCTGTTCATGTCTGAGGAACAGGAAGTCTCCTCTGGATGAGTTTCCATACACAGGGCTTAACTCAATATGAATGAATTCCTCTTTGAAGAAGTGATCAGTTTCAACTGGTTCTCTTGGATTTGGCTACTGCAGTGGTGATTTTCTTGCCGGTCCAAGTAGTGTCAACTACATTGTAAGAAGTTGGTCCCAATCCAGCCCTGGCATAAAATGGCATAGCTTCTGTGGATTTCAGCAAGGCACATGCCTGCTTATCCCAGGAAGAATTTGGTGCTTTTTCCCCCGACAATTCACTCCATTGTGGAAAATTCCTCCACAACTGAAGCTTGACCCCCTAAATCTCTGACTCTTCCCTGCAGTAACACAACAAACAAACAAACAAACAAACAATCTTCACCATGGTTCAATGGTCTACTCACTTGAAACATTTCCTGGAACCAGTGTGCGGTTGGTTCTTCCTCCAGCAAAGTCTTCATTAGCTTGCCAAGGGCTTCCAAGGACTCTATGTACAGTGACTGAAACCAGAAGAGAAGGAGTGAGGCTCAGCACAGATAATTTGTGTGAGTGTGTGTGGGGGGACAACTGGGGGCTGGGGAAAGCTAACCATAACCTTGCCAGGGAGGCCATGTGTGACTGCCATCACCCAGTGCCTGCTGGGCAGAAATACAGTGGATGGTGCCTGAGGAGAATTGTTGTCACGTACCTGTATAGGCAGAACATCCTTTGCTGTCTCACCTTCCTCTTTCATCATCTTCTCCAGGGGAGGGAGGGGAAACAAACTTTTGAAACACTGATGAAGGAGCTCACGGTTTTCCTTCAAGGTCAAAGATGGTTTGAGTTTGCTGGCAGAAGAAAGAGAGAGAGAGAAAAGTCATGCATTAGACTCAGTACCACCTCCAAGTAAAAGAAATGGGTCCAATGACTGGAGATTGTCTCAATCTAAAACCCCAAATGCAAACAACCCTTCACTTTGCAGCTGAGCACCTCTTTGCACCTCTATTAAGTATTGGCTCATTGAGAAGTAAAGCTAAAGCTTCAAGTCCCCTTTTTAGAGAAACCCACAAGCTTCCTTCCCCCTGCCAGCAAGCCAGACACCTCCCTCCCCATCTGAACTCTCCTGCATTGGACTGCATGCCCCACAACCTCCAAGTTTGTGTCTTTCAAGCACAAACCTCCAAATGGACACTTTCAAACCCTCAAGAACTAAAGTTCTGCTGGTGAGCAGCATGTGAGCCAAACCCGGCAGGCATCAAACTGCTCCCAACCTGGCACTCATGAACGAACAAAGACGACGTCACAGTGCCAGGAAATATGGCAGAAAATAGCCTACCTCAGATGTCTAATGGCAAGAATTGCCTTGTAGCGAACTGGAGATGCCAGGGAATCCAGTGGTTCCTTTTTAATGAAGTCCTGAAATGCACGAATAGGGAAATTAAAAAAATGAGAAATGGATTTGAAAGGCAGAGAGGCTTTCCTCTCACACCCTGAAACAGGGCCATATGCCAGACCTGTAATAAACAGACACCGTGCTCGGCAGGCTCTCTGCCTCAGAAATGGACCGTAGGGCCATCTGCAGGCTATACGGAGGACAGAAAGATAACTCCCCAGACACAAGCCATTCCTGCCACTTACAGCCCACAATAGGTCAGCATCCCTGCCAAGCTCAGAGTTGACCCAGCAGCATTCTGGGTGCCGTGCAGGTAGCTCATGCGACTGCAGTGGTACAGTCACAGCCAATGGATAAAACAACATCTACCTGGAAACCCAGTCTGATGACATTACAACAAACTCCTTTGTACTTCAGTCCTCAAAGTTCCTCATCACTCACCAGCATGTAGCCAAGAAGCTCCAGTTTGTAAGAGAATTCGAACTCCTGGGAGTCTCTGGTCTCCAAAATGGCACAGCTAATCTCCGTGACATTCTGGATGAGGGTTAATTTTAGGTGCATGTCCTACATAATCCAGAAGGAGAAACAAGAGGATGTGGATGAGAAACGGAGAGAAGAACCAGAGTCCAGAAGATAAAGGTCAGGAATTAAATCTAGCCACAGGAGAGGAGAGAGGTGTCCACAGACCCCAGAAGGCAGAGGACCCTGGCTCTGCACCCACCTCAGAAGAAGAGAAAACCCAGGTTCATGAAAGAAATCCAGGGCCACGTACACCAGAGCAGCCAGGACTCCTGCTTGATGTAGCAAGGAAATCAAGCTCTGTGCAATTTAAACAAGCAACTTGTGGATAGAAAAGGCAAGAGCTGAGGGCAGATTATTTAGAATTTACCTTGTTTGTAAGAGCGATGCCCAGCACCTGAAAAACAAAATGCAAAACAGCTATTAGCAATGTCTATAGTCCCACATAACACACATCCTCAAAATGGCCTGGCTGGTGAATATGGAGCAGAGAGAAATCATGATTGTTAAATCTTCCAAAAGGCAGGAAATGTATCCAGAGGGGGTGTTTTGCAGAGGTCAAGATCAGGGGCCATCCTATGGAATATTTGCATTTGTGAACTTCTGGAAGATATCCGTTTGGTTCAACTGTGATCAACTTTTTTGACAAAGGCTAAATGAGATTCTCACTTAGACAGGGCAGAACTGAATGGCGAAGTGACGTGGCGAGGTTGCACTGAGAGGAGAGTCAGTACCAGCAGTCAGACACCTAGGGAACAGAAATAACGAGCACACAGACAAACAAGACGACAGAGAAGAGGGAAGGGAAGTAGTGAGTCCAAGAAACAGAGTGACAGCAAAGAAACTAAATACAAGTTAGCACCATTCTCTCTTGGCTAGCAAAAGATAGAGCTAGATACACATACATATTAGGGGAGTTAGAGTGTTATTCTGAATAGCCCGAGTGTGACTCCATGTGAATTACTGTGTAGCTGTGCTCGACAGAATTTCAGAAGACTATAGAAAAACTAGAGAAAACACAAAGAAGAGCAACAAAAGTGATACAACATGTGACAGCTCACGCTCCATCCATTACAGTTTTAAATTTCAGTTATGTGACAAATTATTGCTCAAAGGAGAGTTTTAGAAAATACAAGCCCTCTCTCTATAAACTCAGAGGCAATTCTATAACTTCAGGGTAATGCCCCTCACAGTTGTCATGCAAAGGCTCTTACCTGACAACTGGTTCTGTAATGGTGAATGATGTTCCTTGTGATGTCTGCCTCTACTCGGGAGAGAAGCTGCTCTTTTGGAGCATGGACAGCCACGTTGCTGTATGTCAGCATCAGGGTGCGGCGAGTCTTGCCTCTTGTCCCATGGTGGTAATCCTAGACAGTAGGAAACATCACTAGAGACAAGTTCTTCTGATTCATTTGGCCTTGGAATGAATCAAACATTGGTGGAGCCGGGCCCCCGAGCCTTGAATACTGCTGCAGCCCGGGCACCATGAGCCCATAGAACTCGCCGCCCCATCGCCATCATTCCCACTGGGTAACTCTGACCCAGAGAGCCGAAAAGGCTGAACCGACAGCAGTGGAGTACACGGGAGCTTAGTCATTGACACTGGTGGGTACAAGATCAGGCGCTAAATGTCTTGCCTAAGGCTGCACAGTGAGTAAATGGCAGAGCCAGCAATGGGAGCCCAGAGGCCTAGTCTCCTGCTCTATCCTCTAGATCAGTGGTGTTCAACCAGGGGGACTTCTGTACCCCTGAGGGTCTGCAGGGGTCTTCCAGGGGGTATATCAACTCATCTAGATATTTGCCTAGTTTTACAGCAGACGACAAAGAAAGCACTTGCAAAGTTACTAACTCAAATTTCATACAATGGGTTCTGTAGACTACTCTATATACTGCCCGCTGAAATGCAGGTACAATATTTAGATTCCAGTTGATGTATTTTCTAATTCTAGGGCAAAAATGGGAAATAAGCAGTCTTTTTTTCAGGAATAATGTGCTAGGACCCTTTTATAATTTTATGCCTGATTTTGTAAGCAAGTAGTTTTTAAGTGAGGTGAAATTTGGGGGACACAAGACAAATCAGACTCCTGAAAGGGGGACACAAATCTGGAAAGGTTGAGAACCACTGCTCTAAATCAGAGGTTCCCTAATTGTCATCCGTAGACCACTGGTGGTCTACCTAAAGCGGGTTGGTAAGCCACATGTTGCTTGCAACACCTCCTCATTTCCAGCTACTAACCTGGTATAAAAAACAGTTAAAAATACCTTCAATGCTTTTCCATGCAAGCAACTGATGTAGTTCCCACACATTGTGCATGGGAGGGGCGCTCAAGCCATGAGACATCAGACGGTAAAAATCATTTGAGAGAACCCCAGCTCCACATTGTGCTCCTGTCTGCTTAACGGCAGGCATCACGTGGAACGCATACATTGGGGGAAAATGCTAGCTGACCGGAGCTGACACTACTTCGGGGCTGCTGCCCCTGCTTTAGAGGGAGAGGAAGTTTGAGAGAACCCCCTGGCTCCTTTACCTTCAGGCGGCTGACGAACCCAGAAATCTTAACCTGGCTCATTGCAGCCCCAAACTCCTGAAGTGCCTTCAAGGTGAGGTCCAAGTGGCTCGCAGCACAGACTGCGAGAATGGAGACGACTCCCTGTCACCCAAGAGAAATACAGGTTAGGATCGAACCAGGTGTCTGATAGAGCCCACGAGTCCATTCCTTTCACCCAAAGTGGTGTAAAGTGCCAATCAGGCCTGAGACACATGGGGAGCGGGCGCTGAGTGAAATAGCAATCAAGAGGATAGGAAGCAAAATGGCATCTGTCCCAGGCCAACTCAGAGCTGAGCCCCACAGGGAGAATTCAGGGATTACTTGGTAAAATGGGGAGAGGGACAGAGGCCTCACCTGTCTCTCAGGGGCTTCCATGTAATCTGCTGTCGTCAGAAGTGTATGAATCTGTGATTTAACATGGACCAGGTCCTGACAAGCTGCTAAGGACGTTCCTAGCGCCTTATACAGGAAACTCTGAAAGAAAGAGACCAGCCCTGGGATATCAGGAACACAACGTGCCTGTCAGTACAGACCCTGCTCAGCAACACTCAGGAAGGAACAAGACAGCCAAGTCCAAGCACCCATGCTGCAGAAACATCCCATCGTCTAGCCCAGCCAGAGAACCAACAATGCAGTACAGACAAGCAGCCTGTCCAAGCAAATATTGGAAGGGCAGGGGGGCAAGAGAGCAGGGAATAAGTACAAACAAATTTTATACGCAGAATAAAATATCAAATAATGAAACCTTGAGAGAAGCCTTATGCAGCCCTCCAATCAGAATTTCAGGGGAAAGTAACTAGAAACTAAACCTTAACAGAGAACAAACCTTCTCTTTGGAGGGGCTGGCATAGCCGGCCATCTGCCAGCTCAACTCAAGGGATATCTGGCTGCTCCAGGCACAGTTGTCTATCATCTCCAGAGATGTTCTTAGGAACTGCGTGTAAAACCAGAGTTAAAGCAGATGGTTAATTGCAAGAATGTGGGGGCTGTTGTGGGGTTTGGGGTTTTGTTTGTTTGGTTGGTTTTTGCTTCCTTGTTCTGTTGTAAACTTTCCAATATTCAGGTGTCCTGGGAAGATTATTTCCCTATTGAGAACTATAAACATTGACAACCCAGACTTCCTCTGCCTCTTGTTCTTGAACCTTTGCCTGAGGATTCCTCTCAGTCCCCAAACCCAGATGGACAGTGAATTGGAGAATGAGATGGAGCCAAGACATCTGACCATCGAGGAGTGATTTTCCAGTGGATGGACGATGGCTCTAGTCAACTTTGAACAAAGGGCCCTGGACTACGAAGGACCAGGCACCTTCTCTGAAGTGCTATGGACCCTTTATGACACCTCCCGAGGTACCCAGGGTTGTGAGGGACCTCACTACCACCTGCCCTTAGCATGAGGAAGCCTTCTCTGTACCTGCCAAGTGTCAGCTCCTGACTCGGGCAGTCACAGGAAACACAAGCACACCCTTCTCACCCCGTCCAGGATCCACTGTCCTTCCACAGATAAGCAATCAGTACACTCCAACCGCTCGTCCTCTGGACATCCCCAGAATGTCCAGCCCCTGTTCCACTGGACACTCACAGAATTCAGAGGTTTGCTACACACCACCTTACCAGTTTCACCTCAGCATCACCGCTCCATTTCACACACTTCGATACATTGACAGTGAAAAGAAGTAGAGTTTAATTCACCAAGATCAGAGATTTGAGAAGCAGCAAGAAAAATTAATGTAAACAAATGGTTACATAAAAATAAAATCCTAACACACTTCTAGAGCTTCAACTTAAAAAACCAAACAGTCCCCTGTCTCACAAGGGATAGCTCCCCCAAATCTCTCTCCCAGCAGGAAACACCCAGACCAAATGTGATCCTCCGTTCATAAGACAAGCCAGTTGGCAATTTGTCCAATAGGTGAAGGATACCTGGTGCAGGATACCTCTGGACCTCCAGATATAGTTCCAAGCATCCATTGTCCGCTTGTAAACAGGGTACCCCCTATTGTTTGTTTGTTTTTCTTGTCTCGAATCTCCTCTGGAGACTTTGCAATCACTTGATTAGAATTTTGCTCTATTGATTAGCATCCACTGTGAATAATTCCTCAGTCTACATACAGCCATTCAAGCAGCTAAGCATCTTCTGCCTGAAAGAAACTTCTTTATCACCTTCTGGTGACCAGCCCCAACGCACAGACCTTCAAAGCATCAATTTCAGTAGACAACCATAACGCCTTAGATATTATCCATCCAGTCACTGTGCAACGATTATGAGGATTATGCAATGTGGCACAGGCATCCAGGAAAGGCTTTACATGACACCCTTTGATGATATAGAGATCAGATCCAGGGAATCCTGGGAACCCTATGCACTCCTGTGGCCTCTGCCAGTGGGTACCCAAAGGACCCGGGGTCACACCCTCAACTCCCATTGAAGTCAGCCAGAGGTTAGTAACTCTCAGCACTTTGCTGTTTCAGGCCCGACTTTTGAACAGCAGCCAGGAAATATCAGAAACCTCACAAGAGAACCTAATCTTAGTTGATTTTTGAGCCCAAAGAATTTCAAATGAGGCTGGATCTGGAATGGGAAATTCTAGAGTGTAATCCAACCCCAAATGGAACTCCAAACCTTCTGGGGCTTCTTTGTCACTAGGTCCTTTCCTTTCATTTTCAGCCCTCGCCATAAAAATCTTCCTTGTCTGGATTTACATGAGGCTGTAAAAAGCTCTTTCTGACCACAAAGGCTTCTCCATGAGATACAGACACCAAACCTTGTCTTGTCTCTTTTCCTTTTTGGGTTTCTCAGAGCAAGTTTTCTTTTGAGTGGCAAATAGAAAAAAAATCCTTTAGACGTCCCCCAGTGATGCATTAGCACCATTAGCATGCTGGGTTTCTGGTTAAGTTTTGTGTTGTTCCCAGGGGTAATACAGAGGGATTTATAACGAGAGCTGGTTGAACAATAGTAAGGCCATTTCACAAAACAAGTGGGATTTTTTTGTTTTCTTGATTTTTCAACATACAAATGAAAAGTGAAAACACAAAAATATTTTGCTTTTCAAAATCAAAGATGACCATTATTCAATTCTTTGTTTTCCCCATTTCCTTCCCTTTATCCCTCATCCCCGTGCTTTTTTCCCCCTCTTCCACTTTGTGATTGAAAAGCGGAGGGGGGGGGAGGGGGAAGGAGACAAACAGCAAAGCAACTGGAAAAAAAATCAGCTTCAGTTTCAAAAAACTAAACATTTTCTATTTGGGTTGGGGTTATTTTGTTTTGGGGTTTTTTTGTGTGTGTTTTAAAAAAACAAATCAAAACAGAACCCTGAAAAATTTGAAAATGTCCCATGAAAATAAAAAGGCCATTTTTAATTGAACAAAAGTTGCAAATGAAATGGTTTGACCAGCTCTGCTTATAATGAATAATTTATCATTAATTTTTTCCCCAGCTGATATATTTGGAGGGGGAAGAGAGGACTGTGACAATACATCTGAAAGCCATCCTCTACCTGAAGCAGCATGTGCTCCCACCGTGCATGGTCCAGGGAATTCTCTGTGTTTCCTATAAAGCAGGAGGCAAAACAATAATGTCACCTAGATTAGCAAGAAGAGTCATCCCAGGTATCTCCTTTCCAATCAGTCCTTCTAAAACTTCTGGTCTGCCAAGCTGTAACATACCTGGGCTTTCAAGGCGAAATGGAACTGTACCTATTGGGTTCTGGGAGAGTCACCCCGCTCCTGTCCTGAGGGGCTTAAAACAGCCCTGGGCGAGGGCTGTAGGAGGGAAAGAGGTGAGAGGTTTTTCGCAGGAGTGGGTGGGTGAGATTCTGTGGTCTGCGTTGTACAGGAGGTCAGACTAGATGATTATAATGGTCCCTTCTGACCTTGATATCTATGAATCTATGAAAGGGATTAACAAGAGCTGGGCTGACGGGGAAAGCAGCCACAGCTGTAGCCAGGGTAATCAGGGCCCAGCTGGCCCTTATAAGAGGGCCTTGGGCCAGTAGGAGAAGGTCTTTATCTCTAGTTTTGAAGGGAGTAGGGCCTGCCTGCAGAAAGGGTACTGAGAATGAGGCTGGGCTGGGGAAAGGCCAGAGGAGCAGGGAAGCTCTAGGGTGGCAACTCCCCAGGCTATCGGGCCTGGTCCAAGGCCCATAGGGGTACTGGGTTGCAGGGAAAGGCAGCAGACCCAAACCCCCTTGCCTGTGGTGACTGGCTCTTACACTGCAATCTGCCCCAAGGTGCAGGGGCCCAGACTGAGGCAAGGTGGGGATTAGAGGGTTGGGCATTCCCCAGAGAAGGGAGACCCATAGAGACTGAGGGGGTACTGCCAGGGCGCAGCACCCTGGGTAAAAAGGGCACCGGGGTCTGAGAGGGACACGGGCCTGCAGAGGGTGCTCTGTGCTGGAAAGAGCTAATTCCCAGATGGCCAGCAGGAGGCGCTGCAGGGGTGAGTCGTTGCGCCGTCACAGGGACCTGCGCCAACGTTCTTTGTTGGACCAACAGAAAATGTCCTGTTTCAGAGTAGCAGCCGTCTCAGCCTGTATCCACAAAAAGAAAAGGAGGACTTGTGGCACCTTAGAGACTAAGAAATTTATTGGAGCGTAAGCTTTCGTGAGCTACAGCTCACTTCGTCAGATGTTACGTACCCTGCTGGCATTTTTATTCAGGGTCCGTCAACCCACCAGGAGTGAGATGCTGAGCACTCCCAATTCCGCTTGACTTGAATGGGAGCTGAGGGTGCTGAGCACCTCACAAAACTCTTCAGCACATCAGAAGACTGGGTTTAGTAGGAATACTAACTTTTCCTGCAGAATCAGAGATTCTGGACTTGATCCGAACTGGATGTAAATCGGTGTAGCTTCACTGAAGTCAATGGAATTATACTGATTTACATCAGCTGAGAATCTGGCCCTGTTTCTGAGTGTCCAGCTCTAACCTAGCCTTCTTTAATGGCGGCACAGTGTAGTGCTGGGGACTCTGTACAGCCGCAGCAAGGAGGGAAGATACAGCTCATTTTTTAAAATCTTTTTTGGAATATCAAACCCGCTTGTCCATGGGGGGGTTCGACGTTCATGAGAAACATAGCGGGCTTGTGCTGCACCTAGGGTCTGTCCTGCTCCCCAGAGACTAGACAGGCGCAGCTCCGTCACTGGAGCTCTGCTGGCATAACGCCATCGTGTAGACGCAGCCTGCGCTGACTGAAGGGTTTTTTCCATGGAGGTCAATAGAGTCATACCACTGTAAAATTGGTGAAAGACATTATTAGGCCCACAATACCTAGATTCTCCCTAGGGCACCCACTTGGCCAACCTAGCTTTTATGGCGCGGGTTTCTTATGGGTTTTTTAATTGAATCCCCCTTGAAAGTAAACGTGGGGTTTAATTTTCTGAAAAAGTCCGTTTGCAAAATCAGACTCTATATGTAACCCCAAAATCTTTCACTAACCTCCAGCTTCATGCGTATTGACCTTCCCAAAAAATAACCTAGCAAAGGCGTGGGGGAAAGTGCTGTGAAATTTCCATTCAGCTGAAACCTTCCTGGCCTGATTCTGCCCTGTTTGAATTGGCCTCAGTGGTTCACAGTTATCCAGAGGAAGGAAAAGTGTGGGCCAGAAGCCACATTTCAATTCCCCACTGTTCCCACGTACTGCAACAGGAATGGCACAACACACGTCAATACGAAGCTGCATTTTCTGGCTTCCCTTCTATTCTCCATGGACCACACTCCTCCTAACTAACACTTTACCTTCAATGTACTGCAGCAGAGATGGGATCTTTACTACCCACATCTCACCAACTGCTGCGTGGACAGTTTGGTGCAGGGCCTTTAGTAACTGCAAGGCAGCACATCCGTGTCCTTCTCTTTCATAAGGGGATGAGGCTACTACCTGTCAATGAGAGAGAAAGAACAGGCTAAGTTTTGTCAGCACAATACCAGTTTGTTCCTGAGGGAGGGAATAGTTCAGAGACTCTCATTGTGGAGACAATCCAAGAGAGTTGTTGCTTCTACTGCAGTGCCTTCCTGAAGAAGAAAGCATTCTAGCTAGTAGGAGGATGCAGGACAGTGTGTCTCAGGAGAGGCCGGAGAGAGAGAGAGACCCAGTCATACACATTCCTCAGCCTAAGTCAAGCATCTAGCTACAAAACCAATGTGTATAGTTAACTGTCCCATTCCACAGAAAACCTATTCTCATGGTCTACTCACCAGGAGTCGCGCCAGCAGCCCCTGGGGTGTAGGGAGTTGCACTAGGGAAAGAAACAGAATAGCATTAATTATGCCAGGCTTTGCAGAGAGTCCTGCTGATGTTCTTCACCTATCCATTTCCAACATGCCCACCAATGTTGAATACAGCTGATAATAATTTGCATTTCCATAGTGCTTTCAGTCTGAGCATCTCAAAATGCTCTACAAACATGTATGAATTCCACCTCATAGCACCTCTGTGAGGTTGGCATGAATTACTCCTTCATTTCACAAGTGGGGAAGCTGAGAGAGAAAGATCAAGTGATTTCCCCAAGGTCACATCCGAACTTTGGTGGCGAGCTGGGAACAGAACCCACATTTCCTAGCTCCCTCCCATGGCCATGTTGTAATCACAAGACCATCCCTCATTCATTTTAGCCTCCTGATTGCAGATGAGAGAACTGGAGCAGACTGAACCTGTTCATTTCATAGTGCCTGGAGAGAAGAAATGAAAGAGTTTCTCTTATAAACCTCGTCCACTGTAGTCGAGGCAAGCAGCTGCTTCTCCTTCCCGCTGCTTTTTCTCAGCCAGTTCCCTCAGGCATCTGCAAAGAGGCTTCAAAGTACCCGTGTACTGAGCTGGCACCACATACTCCAGCAGCCTTGGCCATAACACCTGCAGAGAAGAGCGAGACTGTTCAGTACGGAGCTATTTCCGTTCCCCCACCTCCAGTATCCTGCTGTCTGAATCCCTCCCTGCCATGTAGCTTCTCCTTTGATTCCTCACGGACCCTTCCCTAACCTATCACCTCATCTCTCTCTCCCCATTAGCTCACTCTACCTGTCTGGTGCCCCCTCACTCTGTCTTTTAAAGACACTATCTTGTTTGGTGAGTGTTAGGATATAGATATTCAGGCCTGTCTGCAAAGGCCTGTACTTTAAGAATTTAGGTGCATTCTTATCACTTGGCTAGTTATAGAGGTATAAAAGAAAGAATCAAAATCACTGTCTGCTGGTGTAAGAGCCTTCTCTTACTGTGACAGTCTGAGGCCCTGTTCTTAGACTAAGGCCTTTGGCTAATCAGCAGAGGCAGCCATAAGCTAGGAAGCGAACAGTCACATCCTCACATTCCAAACTAGTCACACTGAAATCAGGTGCTATTGGGCTGTTAGGAATACAATCCTGTCCTGATAGTGCCTATCACCTCCAGAGAAAGGGAAGGGCCTAGAAGATGTAAAAGGAAACTTAGTTTGATAGCATCCTGTCTGGCAAGAACTCACTTATCAATACTGGGATGTGAAATCCTCACTTCTGTATTGTCTTGTCATTATCATAGAATCATAGAATATCAGGGTTGGAAGAGACCTCAGGAGGTCATCTAGTCCAACCCCCTGCTCAAAGCAGGACCAATCCCCAATTTTTGCCCCAGATCCCTAAATGGCCCTCTCAAGGATTGAACTCACAACCCTGGGTTTAGCAGGCCAATGCTCAAACCACTGAGCTATCCCTCCCCCCATTATAGTTCCCACTTTGCTATTGTTTGTCTGTATAATCTCTGTCTGGTTCTGTGCTTGTTCCTGTCTGCTGTATAATTAATTTTGCTGGCTGTAAACTAATTAAGGTGGTGGGATATAATTGGGTACATAATCATGTTACAATATGTTAGGATTGGTTAGTTAAATTTCAGGAACATGATTGGTTAAGGTATAGCAAAGCAGAAGTCAAGTTTTACTATATAGTCTGCAGTCAATCAGGAAGTAGGGGGGTGGGGGAAATGGGAACAGGGAATGGGGGTAAGGAAATTGGAATCATGTTTGGCTAAGGGAGGAATGGGAACAGGGACACAGGTGTAAGGCTCTGTGGTGTCAGAGCTGGGAAGGAGGATACTAAGGAAGGAAACTGGAATCATGCTTGCTGGAATTTAACCCCAATAAACATCGAATTGTTTGCACCTTTGGACTTCGGGTATTGTTGCTCTCTGTTCATGAGAGAAGGACCAGGGAAGTGAGTGGGTGAAGGAATAAGCCCCCTAACAGTGAGCAATTGGGCTCTCACCCAGAGATGAAGCCTCTTTCCCAGCATTAGAGCATTATGGAGATATTTAGATAGTACCATAAGCTTACTCAGAACTTGACAGACCTATATAAGGCACAGTCCCAGCCCCAATATCTCTTCAAATCCAGGATCACCTACTCTACATTTCAGAAGTATTCATGGGGGATCTAAGGGGAAGTTGCACTCAGACAGTGGAAAGAATTAAGAGACGATCTCTGCAACATGATTCCTTCCAGTTAAGTTGCTTTATATCTTTTCTCTACTGTGAACCGCTTACTCCATGATGAAGGGGTCACATCATCCCTGACATGAATTTGACATGCTGATCCTCCATTATGCTGACTGTGCAGAAGGCTTCCTTGTGGAGGGGTACAAGGAACGTAAGGAAGAACGTCCCTATTTCAAGAAGCAGTAGCAAGAGGTCACTTACTTGGGTCATTCCATTGACTGAGGTGTCCAGACATTGCAGGATGTCAATGCACAGGGTTTGGATCGTGCTTTCTTCCTCAACATCCTGGGTGAGAAGTGTTGTACCCTGCTGTGAGATAGCTAGATCGAATTTATTCGCTAGTCGTAAGACACTGGCAATAGAACCAGTGTCCTTCTCTTACAAAGCCATCTTGAGCATTGACCTATGCCTGCTTTTATACTGCACTGGAAGTGCACAGACGTCTGAAGGGAAGAGAATAATAGAAACTCCGAACTGGTGGGTCAGATCCCAGGCTTAGGAAAACCCTAAAATGAAGGGAATGATTCACTGGACACAAAAGAGTTCCCCCACAGTGTTCAACTTTTTAAAATTTGAAAAACTGTTTCATCTTTTGATCTCTGAGGAAAAACATTCCGATTCTGCCCAGGGGAAATAAATTTGCAGAACCAGGGGGATCCAATCTCTTTGTTCTGATGCACCAACCAGCTTGGTCATTCTGTGTGTAGTGAGTGTGAGTCTATCAATGGGACCAAAACTGGCCTGATGAGAAAAAGCAGCCTTCTTTAAGAGAGATGTGTGTGTGGTTATTGCCACAAGCTCCAACTTTGTAGAAAAGGGGCCAGGCAGAGCTAAGATCTTCCACAACTTACTGTCAAGTTGAACTGTTTATGTTCATACATATCACGGATTCAGTCATGGAGCACAAAGTGTCTGGGGCCCGCGGCTGTGTCCATGGATAGAAATACGGATTGAAGATATTTTTATGCAACCTGCATAACCTGAGTGTTTTGCTGATAGTTTAGGTCTGCTTTGACAGCCACAGAACGGGGCATCGTTCTGTTTTTTGGAGAGTCTATTTAAAACAAAAAGATGTGCTTCCTTGTACAGGAACATTTCACTGAAAAATGGTGTTTTCTGAATGTTCAATGACTCATCAGAGGTTGGAGCAGCATAGATAACTCTGTTAGATGGAAATACCCAGTGTGAGATTCTGGTCTCTGTTACACGAGTATAAATCCAGAGTAACACCACTCAAGTCAGTGGAGTTACCTTGACTTTACACCAATATAACGGATCCGATTCTGGCTCTATTCATTCAGTCCAGCTGTCCTGGAGTCAAAACTCCCACTGAAGTCAAGGGGAGCAATCAGCATGCAAGAATGGTAGGACCGAGTCCTAAGTGTTAAGAACTCTCCTTACCAGTTTGCTGGTGGACACACTGAACTCGCTGAAAACATATGCTACCAGATCCCATGCTGCACAATTCTCCACACTTCCTGAACTGAGCAGCGTCCTGATGAAATGAAGAGCTGCCTTCCTCACCTGCAAGGGTAGAGATTACACACAGCACTTCTTGTGAGCCCTTCTGCCTGAAATAGGAGCTAGGATATGATAGGAGAGTCCTTATGCTTTTGATTTTGTCTCCTTGGATTAGAAACATGGATACATTTAACACCGGCAGGAGAATGACATGCCTTCTCTATTCTGCAGTCTCTCATCTGGATCGGAATGAAAGCTCCACCCAGATATCCATTCATCCCATAACACTGAAAAAGTTGAAATAGTTCACTGTTCCACACACAATCTTACCGTAGCATTCTGATCACTGAGAGTAGATTTCACTGCCTTCACAATCAGAAGCTTTTTAACTCTTGTCTCAGGCACTGAAAAATAAGGAGAGGTGTACAGTGCTTCTTTGTTCCACACACACTCACTTTCCACATTGGAATTAATCCTGGATTTCAAAGGGCCCTAGTTAAGAATAGTATCAAGCTTCTCTCCTCTACAGAATCAGTGGGGAAGACTTAGGACCAGATTCTGGTCTCAGTTGCACCAGTGTAAATCTAAAGTAATTCCATGTCTCTAAATAGTGCCATCCTACTACCATGATGGAAATATTATAAAGGAGTTTGATAGACTTAGGTGACTGAAGCTAATCTGTGTTTACACCGGCATAACAGGACTCAGAATCTAGTCTAGAGTGTATAATACTTAGGATTCTCGAGTCAGGAGTATTATTCTATTTTTATCTGATTATTGTTAACATGCATTAGCCCCAAGTTAACTTCTGTATTTGAAGTTGAAAAAGACCTTGACAAATATCTTGGGCTACATTCAGCACTTAGTTGAACCTGTTGGTTTCTGTGGGGCCATATGGGAGTAACTTAGGGCAGCATTTGGTCCCTTAGGGGATCTCCAAACCACTGGTGACTGTGTGTTCTAGAGCCTCTGTGCCCCAGTTGCAGAGGTGATGAGTCTGCTGCAGCCCTGCCGTGCCTACACAGCCTTGGTTCTTTAGCTCAATCTCGAGTAGCTCAAGCTTTTAGCTCTGGATGTCCTCAACTCAACCCTCAGCATGTCGGCCAAGAGGGCAGCTGGCACAGTTGCTCCTGTGTTACTTACAGTCAGCCCCAACAATAGCTCTCAGGAGCTCTAAAGACGCCACACGAACGGCCTCATGCTCAATCTCCAGCTGCTCGTGTAGAAATGCCAGCAGATCATCAGGAGAAGAACGGGCTGCAAGGGAAGAAATCACATCCTCACTGTCTGCAGAACTCTTCTTCTTACCGTACCTCACAAAGGTAAGGAAGTTACAAAGAAACCACTGTGTAACTCAGAGTCTCTTCCCCTTACCTAGCAGAAGTACACAATGGAACAGCTCTTTGTGGTTTTCGATGCTGAGCTGCTTAGCTGGAGAACAGATCTGTGGGAAGAAGGGAAATGGTGAAAGAAAAACGAATCAGAAGCAAGGGAAAAGAAAAATGTTCAATTCATTTCTAAGCTTCCACTTCCTGCTTGTCCAACTAGAGGTCTGAACCCCAGGGAGATGGTCCTGCATGCACAGCAAGACTCCAAGACAATGACCAATACATTAGATAAGAGAAGCTAAAGTGTTTTGAGCAGCAGAGCTGACCTAATCAAGACACAGCCACAGTTTTTACTTTACAACTCTGACTCCCCCTGGTAATCGGTTTATGGTGAAATCGCTTTACAAACTGAGCTGGATAGTAGCTAAGAAAATGAGACCGCTCCCTGCTTACTCTTGAGCATGCAGAAATCAGTAAGGCATGAGGAGGTCCCCAGGCTCTTCATGATCATTCCATTGATTTTTTAGTGTTAATATGCTTCAGATCTGCTGTGCCTAAGCTGAAGGGATCCAAGCAAAACCACCCCTCACCTGGTTGTGCAGAGCACTGCAGATGGCTTGAAACTTCCCTTTCGGTAGAGGGATCTTATATTCAACAGAGACCTCCAAGAGCTGGCTCAGACTCTGCAACAGAGGGCGAAAGTCAGATGGTGGGCACACAAAGGAGCCATATGTAGTGACTGAAGCAGATTCAGGGGATTCCTAGATTCCAAGGCCAGACCGGATTCTTGCCATCATCTAGTCTGACCTCCGGTCGGTATGACAGAGGCCATAGACCTTGCCCAGAATAATTCCCAGAGCAGAGCTTTTAGAAAAACATACCAATCCTGATTGAAAAATCGTCAGAATCCGCCTCGGCCCTTGGTAAATGGCTCTAATGGTTAATTATCTCACCATTAAAAATGTACGCCGTATTTCCAGTCTGAAAGTGTCTAGCTTCAGTTTCTAGCCATTGGATCAAGTGACACCTTTCTCTGCTAGATGGAAGAGCCCATTAGATAATAGGAGTCCCTCATGTAAGATATTATAGACTGTAATTAAGTCACCCTGTCACAGGATAGGTCCACCCCGTCAGGGTGGTATCAGGTTGAGGAGGAATTGAAGTAGATCTGGAGCGGCCCAACTGGCCTAGTCTCCCTAGCCACCACAGCAGTCCGGGTTCCTAGGGCAGCATCGCCTAATGGTCAGGATCAGTGCAGCAGCCCTTGGGTGAGGGACCGCGGCCCAACAGCCTGAGTCACTTGGGCTGCCCTTCTCGGGATGGCAGTGCGGCCTAGTGGCCAAAGTCAGGAGACCCACCCTTGGCTGCAGGGCAATGCGGCCTAGTGGCCAGAGTCGATAGAACCACCTTTTGCGGTAGGGTAGTGTTGCCTAGTGGTGAGCCCTTCTCCACTGGGTCCTACCTATTCCACAGGGTCCCAGCCCAGGGCGCAGGGGTATCTGCCACCAACTCAGCGGGGATCCTTCCAAAGCATGCTGAGTCAAGCCTGCTACCTCAAGTGGATCAATGCTTCGTCCACCTAGGCTGCTTCCCACCCGTTCTTCCGCAGCTGGGAGTCTCAGGGATTCTGGGGTCTCTCCTCCATCTCTGGCATTGGGTGGCTGGGGGTCAGCTGCAGCCATAGTCCGGCTGGCCTCTGAATCCTGGAGCACTGGCAGTCTCTCTGCAGGAGCCTGCAATGCGCCTCTGCTCCCTTTGGCAGCCATCCCAGCCTGAGCTGAGCGGCTCTCTTTTGTATCCTGGGTCCAGCTGAAGCATGCCGAGCAGAGATGAGGGGGCATGACCTCCTCGGCCCACAAAGCATGATTAACCCCTGCTGAACCAATGCGGGGTAGGTAAACCCCATCACACACCCTTTTACTTTCTGTGTATTAAACTAAATAGATTGGCTTCCTTGATTCTCCCTCTGTAAGGCATATTTTCTAATCCTTTCCTCACTGTGGCTCTTCTGTCAATTTAGCAACACCCTTTTTGAATTGTGGGCACTAGAACTGGACACAGGATTCCAACAGTCGTCAGACAAGTGCCAGATTTAGAGGTAAAATAACCACTGTGCTCCTCCTTGAGATTCCCCTTTTGATGCATCCCAGCTTTAGCTTTTTTGGCCACAGCATGAGTTCATGTTCAGCTGATTATGCCCCATGACCCCCAAAATCTTTTTCAGAGTCACTGCTTCCCAGGACAGCATCCCCCATCATGTATGTCTGGCCTAAATCCCTTGTGCCTAGACGCATACATTTACATTCAGCCATATTTAAAGGCATATTGTTTCTTTGCGCCCCGTTTGCTAAGTGATCTAGATCACTCTGAATCCGTGAGCTGTCCTCTCCATTATTTACCACTCCCCCATTTTTATCTCATCTGCCAACTTTATCGATGATGATTTTATGTCCTCTGCCAGGTTATTGATTAAAAAATGGTGAAAATCTAATTCCTTCCTGCATCTAACACACTTTTCTCCGTTGCTGCTTGAAGCTTCCAGAATGTCTCGGATGCCATCTACATACTTTACTATGTTTACACAGTTGCCCTGATGCTATCAAACAAGTCCATGATACATTGGTTCCCTCCAAATCATGGGTATTTCAACCCCCAAAGTGACCACATACTCTGTACTAGAAAGCTTCAACCAACATAGACGGTGAGTAAATATCACTACCAAGAAGTTACAGCTGTCTCATGACTTCATTTACAACTGTGTAGCCCCACTGAAGACAGAATATGGCCCCTTACTTCTCGCTCATGTGGTACTGAGGGTGGATGAAATAGAGAGACAAGGCGAGTGAGACAATATCTTCAATTAGATTATCACACCCACCTTGTCGCTCCAATATCTTGGACCAACATGGCTACAACAGCACTGCATCAAACGGTAGATGAAACAGACAGGCAATGATTTTATATCTATCTAGTTATGCAGTGCAAAGCAATGACCCTCAAGCCTCCTTGTTATTAATTTTCAACCGTTGACAGTTGACTTGGTACCGACCAGAGACAACATATGGTAGCCCATGCTCTGAGGAGCTTATGATCTAAAAGAGAGACACAGAGTTGACAGGATGTTTTGGGAAATCACAAGGAGAGAGTATCTTGTTGTGCAGGTGTTTTGTTTTTTTATCTCCTTCTCCTCCTCCCCAGGAAACAGAGGATGCTTTTCATCAGGGGCAGTTACCTACAAATCTTGTTGCCTGGGTCACCATGTGTATAAAGCCAGAACTTGTGTGCATATTTATTATCTAACAAGTCACTATCTAGACCAGGAAACCCCACTGGTAGCAAATTCCTCCTGCAGTTCACACATGCACACACAGAGACAGTTACCTTAATGAGTGGTACCTCACCTTGGTGACATGAAAAACATCAATTTCCTCCTTATATTGCTCAAGGAGCCATGAGATCTCCTTAAATATCGGATTTTGTGGCTCCTTTTTGTGTAGTAGGATGCCCATCATAGGACCAAGGGCTTTGATGATGGCCTGCTTGAGCTGCATAGATGAGACACAGAATTTATGTTCCTATGAATTCATTCAATATCTTCCAAAAGACACACCTTTTCTACTTCTAATGAGTGCAATTTCCCTTGTTCCACTGTCGGAACGGTCCTATCCCAATATTTCCTGGTAAAGAACCAGGACTCGTAGGGTTGGTGTCAGGATTATGTTCTAATGCACCTCACAACTAGAGCAGGTAAAATATTTCCCCAGATTAATATGCATTCTAGGCCAACTCATCCCTGCTGTAACTCCACTGGGGCTGAATGGACTTAGACCAGGAATTAATTTAGCCCACTATCCCGGGTTCATCTGCACATTAGGTGCACAAAACTAGAATGCATGTACACTAGTTACAGACCGAATTTCCATGATGTGGTGACATTATAAACGTATGGGTTTTCAATGTTTTACATGACACTCTATTCCATCCAAAAGGACCTACCATTAAATGCCATCATCACAAAGAGTGCCAGACACACAGAATATAACATCACAATTTCTGCTAAAGGTTTAGAAAGTCAGCAATTCTCACCTCCAGCTCCTCACAGGTCAGCCAGTTGCTGGTCACATGACAATATAAGGGAAGAATTTGATTGCAGAATTGTGATTCACCCATTCTGGGGAATGAGCACTTTTCCCAGTTCATAAAAGATCCATTCACTGCCCTTGAGCATTTTTCCAGAACTGCACGGAAGGAGAGAAGACAGGCAATGTGAAAAGGACATAGTAATAATGAGGAGAAGTTGCTTTCTCAGAGAAGACACCCAGGCCTATCGTTTACTCCAATTCCATGGCAGCTCCTATCAGGACTAGATGCTGAAATCCCATATCAATTTGGAGCTATTTCTCTTTCCCCCATTCCATTTCTTGTTTCTTAAAAGGCTTTTTTCTTTGTACATCTCTCCATCTTTTTTCAGTGACCATCATTTGAAGACTCGCGTCCTCTGCAGTTGTTGTTTATTCAACCCGAACACTGTATGATTTCATCTTGAGTTACAGTTTCTCTGAAAGATGTTCAGTGCCCCTAACTGCCATTGGCTTTAGTGGGATTTGAAGGTACTGGGGAGCACTTTGCCCTAAAAGTAGGTGTATCTAGTGTCCTTGCTAAGACGAATTAGGGCCCAATCCTGTTCTCTATGAAGTGGATGGCAAAATTCCCATTTCCCTCAAGGGCACAGGATTAACCCCTTACTGAGCATCCCCTGAAAAGCAAAGGAAGAGAGAAGTGGAGAAGAAGAGAAGACAGAGAAAGAGGGTGAAAGGAGATGATGATGATGATGAAGAAACTAAGGAGAGAGAATGGGTGGAGGAGTGGGAAACAGGGGATTTTTAAATGTACAGTAATGAAATCTGCTCCCTTCACCTCCTCCCCCAGGAGCCTCCTGGCAGAGGGGCAGCTTCAGCCTTTGTGTCTGTTTATTTTAAACGATATGCGTGAGTCACAAAGGGCCTGAACTTACAAATGCTCAGCACCTCCTGCAAAGTAAGGAGCATTCTCAACTTCACTGAGTGCCACGGGAGCCAAGGAACGCAGCACCTGGTGCAATCCAGGGAAGGGAGCACAGTTCAGGGCCTGTTTGCAGACTTGGTCAGTCACTTAAATCTGTACCAAGACCCCCTAAATATCCTGGCTGGGACGATTTAACTGGGAATTAGTCCTGCTTCGAGCAGGGGGTTGGACTAGATGACCTTCTGGGGTCCCTTCCAACCCTGATATTCTATTCTATGATCCATTTGGGGCACCTACAGGAAGTGCTGGCACTTACCACCACAAAAGGCTTGTCTCATCCTGCTGTCCTCGACTAACTCCAACATGGAGATCATGACGTTCAGGATCATTCCCACAAAAGGGATACACTTAAGTGCTGCAGAGAAAGGCCAGAAGAGAAGGAAGACAGACAATCAGCTGCTCTCTGCCTTCTTACAACACACTTAGAAACACTGTGGGGCAGGATGCTATGGGTTCCGAGGCCATTGGCGCTGCGTAAGCAGAGCAGAATGGCTTTAAAGCAGCCATTGAAAGCCAGTGGGGGAGTCACCCTGAAGAGGGGAATCCTCCACAAGTGTACAGCTGTGCCCAATGCCCAACTCACTCCCAGAGTAAGGGGAGAGAGCACTGGGGCGGGATGGGAAGTGGGGTGGAGAAGAGCTCCACTGGACCTGATCTTCCACTCATTCCCATCCTTCAGGTATTTCACTCAGGGGCATAAGTTAGAGCTTGCACCTCCAGCTGGATCGCTCATGATCTGGAGGCCAGAACTAGCAACAGCAGTTAATCTTGTGTTTCTACACACACACTCAAACAGAGCTCTGTTTAGCGGTAACATTTTTAGGTAGAGAGATAATCCCCTGTCCTTAAATGAAAAACAATCACTTTGAAAGAAAAGAGGGAAGTGACCATACCATAGGCGGATGACAGGTTGCCCAACGTAATGAAAATAAACTCCTCAGGCAGCTCCAGATGATACATCAGCTCTACCATGACATCGCTGAAATAGCAGCGTGCCAGAGTCACTAAGGTGTTGCTAGCTGCCACTTTTAGTTCATTTCTTGCTTCCTACAAACAAAAACCAAAAGAGAGAGACTGAGGTGACTGAAGCCGGTTGCACTAGCCAGAGTTGTTTACATGAGTCAAGTCCTTATTTCTGTGCACAAGTTGTGAAGGAACCAACCCAACTTTCTGAGGGTAGAGTCATTCGTCATAAATATTCCTTGAGTCACTTGGCTAAACAGTTTTCAGCCTTCGAGTTGCTTGCAAGCTGCTTCGTTAGCCTATTCACTGTTAGCTACTTGTGGTGGGTGACTGGTCACCATAGTCACATGATATTTTCCCTGCCCTTCCCTGAGGCGGTAAGTGAGACACAGACTGGGCAGCTTCAAGATATTCCGAGAGCTTTCCTGGAATAAACTGTCCCCCAAAAGGAGGCTGACTTCCTTTGGAACAAGAGAGGGATGTTTCCATGGGTTTTCCTGCTGGCAAACTATATTCTAAATCCAATGCTGCTTCTTTTGGAGATAGCTCAGATTCTGTCTGTCTTGGGGCTTTATACTGCCACTTATCGCGACAGTATCAGAGCGCCTTCCCCATAAAATCAGTATCAATAATGAAATCCTGAGTAGACTTCGGGAAAGACTTGCTCCTTAAGACACCATAGGCCTGTCTCTGGGTCTGAGATCATGTGTCTCAGGTCCTGATCCTGCAAAGCACTCCAGCACATGTGTAACTTTCAGCATGTGAGTTGTCCCATCTTATGCATGTGCACAAGTGCTGTCTAGGACCTGGGCTTTGGTCTGGAGGAAGGTGTGGGCCTCTAACAGAAGAATACATTTTCATTTCAGTATATAGTTTATCCCCCCAAAAGAGAGTTTGAATGAGTTAAAGCTTTGGATCCTTTGATTGGTATCTCGGGAGAACTAACTTACCTGAGTCTCTCTCATGTGGTTTGAGGCTAGTGTTGTTATTTTCTTCAGAAGCCTTCTCTCCAGGCCCTGGGTGTCCTGCTGTAAGACTTTCTCCAGGACACAGTAAATGTCTACTCTGTTTTGCTGGGGACAAAACATAAAAGAGAAGAATTGGGAAAACACTTTCTTGCCAACCAGACAGTAATGTGGCTAAGAAGCCCCTGCCCTAATTGGTGGCTTAATTGGTGTAAAACGTGCCCGGCACTCCACAAGCACCGCATTGAGCAGCGCTTCAGAAGCAGCCGAGCAACTGACATCGTTTAATCTTCCTGGAGAGAAAAGAGCCAGAGGAAGCGCCCTTCACTGCCCCCTTCTCTAGTTTCATTTATTCAGAACAAACAATAAAAATGAGCACCTTGCCCTTGCTCTAGCCACTCCAGGCAGAATTTGTAAATGTGGAATATAAAATACCCAACTCCTGCAGTAAGTCCTCAACCGCTCCCAGAGGCAATGAGCTCAGCCATTAGATCTACACGGGAGTGGGTTTTTGAGTGGGGGTGGAGGGACACATGTGGACAGGGGGTGCCAGGACCCACGGGTGTGCAGGAACACATGGAGACAGGGGCAGATGTGCCTTACTGAATGGGAGAGGTTAGGGGTCAGACAGGGTCTGCATGGGGGGAGCTGCTTAACAATTCCTCCCCGCCCCTCCCAAAAAAAACTCTTCCATACTTTTCCCACCCATACCCAGCAACGCTCCAAGTTCACACCCAGGCTCCTTCCCAGCAATTTACTTCCCTCTCCCTCAGCTCCTCCATTACCCCTGACTCTACCAAGCCTTTGCACTGCGCCTAAGGGGTGCAAGAAATATGGTTCTGTATTGAGTTTAAATGAATTATTACTCTGAGTTCTGTATTAACATGCATAGTAAGGAATCAGGTTTCAGAGGAACAGCCGTGTTAGTCTGTATTCGCAAAAAGAAAAGGAGTACTTGTGGCACCTTAGAGACTAACCAATTTATTTGAGCATGAGTTTTCGTGAGCTACAGCTCACTTCATCAGATGTTATACCGTGGAAACTGCAGCAGACTTTATATACACACAGAGAATATGAAACAATACCTCCTCCCACCCCACTGTCCTGCTGGTAATAGCTTATCTAAAGTGATCAACAGGTGGGCCATTTCCAGCACAAATCCAGGTTTTCTCACCCTCCACCCCCGCACACAAATTCACTCTCCTGCTGGTGCTAGCCCATCCAAAGTGACAACTCTTTACATAATCAAGTCGGGCTATTTCCTGCATAGATCCAGGTTTTCTCACATCCCCCCCACCCCCATACACACACAAACTCACTCTCCTGCTGGTAATAGCTCATCTAAACTGGCCACTCTCCAAGTTTAAATCCAAGTTAAACCAGAACATCTGGGGGGGGGGGGTAGGAAAAAACAAGAGGAAACAGGCTACCTTGCATAATGACTTAGCCACTCCCAGTCTCTATTTAAGCCTAAATTAATAGTATCCAATTTGCAAATGAATTCCAATTCACCAGTTTCTCGCTGGAGTCTGGATTTGAAGTTTTTTTGTTTTAAGATAGCGACCTTCATGTCTGTGATTGCGTGACCAGAGAGATTGAAGTGTTCTCCGACTGGTTTATGAATGTTATAATTCTTGACATCTGATTTGTGTCCATTTATTCTTTTACGTAGGAATCAGTTTGTCAAAAAACATTTCCTGAATCCTTTTTGTTGTCTGTATTCATACAGACATACTTGCTGACAGGTATTTTGAAATAAATAACCAAAAATAATTTTAACGGGTGTAATTATATTGTATTATTTTGACAAACAAAATATGCAGAATTTTGCAGAACTTCTAAAATATTGTACGCATCATTTTTATTTTTTTCTTGCAGAATTCCCCCCGTAGAAAATATATAGATAAGGGTCCCTTCAATGCTATAATCTCAATAATATGTCATCATAATAAAGGAGTGTTGGCTAGGATTTAGAGCAGGGAGTCAGTTCACTTGGGTTTTATTCACATTCTTTGACTAACTTGCTAAGTGGTGTTGAGCAAGTTACTTAATTCCCTGTGACACAAGTCATCCGTAAATGAGGATAATGCTTCCCATTCTCACAAGGGTGCTGTGAGTCTTAATTCATTAGTATTAGGGAAGTGCTTTGAGATTTTTGGATGAAGATGCGAAAGAAGGGCAAAGTATTATTAGAAGAGATTACTGCTAGTCCGATGGTGTACTTTTACTGTCTACAGCCCATGTACTCCACTGTGTGTAAAAGGACAATGCTCTCTTTATAGAGCATTATATCATCCTGATCTGTAAGAACAGCATTTTGCATGATGAGTTTATGCCTGAGGACAGAAGGGCGAATACTGATTCTCCTGATGGTGCGCCAGGCCAAGTTCTACACTGAATTATCCCCATGCAGTCCCCTGTACCCCCATGAAGTCAGGCAGAATTTGCTGTGGACACCTGGAAAGCGGATGTATTTCATGAAACTGCCCTACCTCATCCTTTTGCAGTTTCTCGAGCAGAACTGTCAGAACGATAGCCAGCTTGGTCTCGGCTATAAAGGCAATCCTGAGGGCAATTTTGCCCTTATCTTGATCATCCATATGTGCCAGGAGGGAGACAACCTCATTATAAACACCTGAAATGAAATAAAAGGATAGCAGAAATTGGTGCTGGCCTCTTTAATTCACTATCCAGTCAAGATTCTGCAGGAGCCCCAACACTGTGAGAAGTAGACCTGGGAATCGTGGAAATCCTCTTCCTTCCTCCTCATGACCAGGTTTGTTTGCTGAACTACCCAGTGTGCTTGGGGGGAAATCATAATGAAGCAAATATGCTCCTTTCAAGTAGATCCCCCCATAAAATAATCTTCCTTTCCCTCTTTACTGTCAATTGATGAGTTATGATAGCATACAGAGTAATAATTTAACTCTAAGCCAAGAAATAGAGCTAAAGTTAAGCACATGCTTAAGAGTTTTGCTTAGTCAGGGCCCCATTTTCAAAAATCCTGAGCACCCAGATGTACCTATTGGCTATGCTGGAAACTTTGGGGGCTCGGTATCTCTTGAAAATCAGGCCACTGTTGGAGAGCTCAGTATGAATTTAGAAGCCTAACTTTAGGCCCCTTGTTCTGAAGAAAGCCTTCAATCTTCTTTTATGGTAGTTTAAATACTTGCAGAGAAGACTCATGGAACGGAGTTCATCCAGTTCATAGAATATCAGGGTTGGAAGGGAGCTCAGGAGGTCATCTAGTCCGACCCCCTGCTCAAAGCAGGACCAATCCCCAACTTTTGGCCCAGATCCCTAAATGGCCCCCTCAAGGGTTGAACTCACAACCCTGGGTTTAGCAGGCCAATGTTCAAACCACTGAGCTATCCCTCCCCCCTGTACAGTTGCCTGTAGAGGTCATAAAGGAATTTCCCCCCCCCCCCACCCCCATGCACAATTGGTGAGGTGTACGCTGTGAGTGGGGTGGGGTGGGGTGAGTCCCTCCAACCTTCATCTGAAGCATCAGGGATTGACCATAGCAGGAGATGGGACACCTGGTAGGGTGGACCAGTGCTCTAAGATGGTTCAGAGAATCTGTTTCCTTAGCTGTCCTGCTCACATGCTCAGGGTCCAACTGATCTCCAGAGTTGTGGTTGGGAAGGAATTTCCCCCTGGTCGGATTGGCAGGGACCTTTGAGTGGGAGGATGGGGCACTGATCACCTGCTAGGATAATCTGAGTATATCTGACCTAATCAATTCTCGACCATTGCAAGGGCCTCAGGCATCTCACTCCTGGTGGGTTGACGGACCCTGAATAAAAATGCCAGCAGGGTACGTAACATCTGACGAAGTGAGCTGTAGCTCACGAAAGCTTACGTGCCAATAAATTTCTTAGTCTCTAAGGTGCCACAAGTCCTCCTTTTCTTTTTGTGGATACAGGCTGACACGGCTGCTACTCTGAAACAGGACATTTTCTGTTGGTCCAACAAAGAACGTTGGTGCAGGTCCCTGTGACGGCGCAACGACTCACCCCTGCAGCGCCTCCTGCTGGCCATCTGGGAATTAGCTCTTTCCAGCACAGAGCACCCTCTGCAGGCCCGTGTCCCTCTCAGACCCCGGTGCCCTTTTTACCCAGGGTGCTGTGCCCTGGCAGTACCCCCTCAGTCTCTATGGGTCTCCCTTCTCTGGGGAACGCCCAACCCTCTAATCCCCACCTTGCCTCAGTCTGGGCCCCTGCACCTTGGGGCAGATTGCAGTGTAAGAGCCAGTCACCTCAGACAAGGGGGTTTGGGTCTGCTGCCTTTCCCTGCAACCCAGTACCCCTATGGGCCTTGGACCAGGCCCGATAGCCTGGGGAGTTGCCACCCTAGAGCTTCCCTGCTCCTCTGGCCTTTCCCCAGCCCAGCCCAGCCCAGCCCAGCCTCATTCCCAGTACCCTTTCTGCAGGCAGGCCCTACTCCCTTCAAAACTAGAGAGAAAGACCTTCTCCTACTGGCCCACGGCCCTCTTATAAGGGCCAGCTGGGCCCTGATTACCCTGGCTACATCTGTGGCTGCTTTCCAGTCAGCCCAGCTCTTGTTAATCCCTTTCATAGATTCATAGATATCAAGGTCAGAAGGGACCATTATAATCATCTACTCTGACCTCCTGTACAACGCAGACCACAGAATCTCACCCACCCACTCCTGCGAAAAACCTCTCATCTCTTTCCCTCCTACAGCCCTCGCCCAGGGCTGTTTTAAGCCCCTCAGGACAGGAGCGGGGTGACTCTCCCAGAACCCAATAGGTACAGTTCCATTTCGCCTTGAAAGCCCAGGTATGTTACAGCTTGGCAGACCAGGAGTTTTAGAAGGACTGATTGCAAAGGAGATACCTGGGATGACTCTTCTTGCGAATCTAGGTGACATTATTGTTTTGCCTCCTGCTTTATAGGAAACACAGAGAATTCCCTGGACCATGCACGGTGGGAGCACATGCTGCTTCAGGTAGAGGATGGCTTTCAGATGTATTGTCACAGTCCTCTCTTCCCCCTCCAAATATATCAGCTGGGGAAAAAATTAATGATAAATTATTCATTATAAGCAGAGCTGGTCAAACCATTTCATTTGCAACTTTTGTTCAATTAAAAATGGCCTTTTTATTTTCATGGGACATTTTCAAATTTTTCAGGGTTCTTTTTTTTTTTTTTTTAAACACACACACAAAAAAACCCCCAAAACAAAATAACCCCAACCCAAATAGAAAATGTTTAGTTTTTTGAAACTGAAGCTGTTTTTTTTTTCCAGTTGCTTTGCTGTTTGTCTCCTTCCCATTCCCCCCTTCCCCCCCCCCCGCTTTTCAATCACAAAGTGGAAGAGGGGGAAAGAAGCATGGGGATGAGGGATAAAGGGAAGGAAATGGGGAAAACAAAGAATTGAATAATGGTCATTTTTGATTTTGAAAAGCAAAATATTTTTTTGTTTTCACTTTTCATTTGTATGTTGAAAAATCAAGAAAACAAAAAAATCCCACTTGTTTTGTGAAATGGCCTTACTATTGTTCAACCAGCTCTCGTTATAAATCCCTCTGTATTACCCCTGGGAACAACACAAAACTTAACCAGAAACCCAGCATGCTAATGGTGCTAATGCATCACTGGGGGACGTCTAAAGGATTTTTTTTTCTATTTGCCACTCAAAAGAAAACTTGCTCTGAGAAACCCAAAAAGGAAAAGAGACAAGACAAGGTTTGGTGTCTGTATCTCATGGAGAAGTCTTTGTGGTCAGAAAGAGCTCTTTACAGCCTCATGTAAATCCAGACAAGGAAGATTTTTATGGCGAGGGCTGAAAATGAAAGGAAAGGACCTAGTGACAAAGAAGCCCCAGAAGGTTTGGAGTTCCATTTGGGGTTGGATTACACTCTAGAATTTCCCATTCCAGATCCAGCCTCATTTGAAATTCTTTGGGCTCAAAAATCAACTAAGATTAGGTTCTCTTGTGAGGTTTCTGATATTTCCTGGCTGCTGTTCAAAAGTCGGGCCTGAAACAGCAAAGTGCTGAGAGTTACTAACCTCTGGCTGACTTCAATGGGAGTTGAGGGTGTGACCCCGGGTCCTTTGGGTACCCACTGGCAGAGGCCACAGGAGTGCATAGGGTTCCCAGGATTCCCCGGATCTGATCTCTATATCATCAAAGGGTGTCATGTAAAGCCTTTCCTGGATGCCTGTGCCACATTGCATAATCCTCATAATCATTGCACAGTGACTGGATGGATAATATCTAAGGCGTTATGGTTGTCTACTGAAATTGATGCTTTGAAGGTCTGTGTGTTGGGGCTGGTCACCAGAAGGTGATAAAGAAGTTTCTTTCAGGCAGAAGATGCTTAGCTGCTTGAATGGCTGTATGTAGACTGAGTAATTATTCACAGTGGATGCTAATCAATAGAGCAAAATTCTAATCAAGTGATTGTAAAGTCTCCAGAGGAGATTCGAGACAAGAAAAACAAAGAAACAATAGGGGGTACCCTGTTTACAAGCGGACAATGGATGCTTGGAACTATATCTGGAGGTCCAGAGGTATCCTGCACCAGGTATCCTTCACCTATTGGACAAATTGCCAACTGGCTTGTCTTATGAACGGAGGATCACATTTGGTCTGGGTGTTTCCTGCTGGGAGAGAGATTTGGGGGAGCTATCCCTTGTGAGACAGGGGACTGTTTGGTTCTTTAAGTTGAAGCTCTAGAAGTGTGTTAGGATTTTATTTTTATGTAACCATTTGTGTACATTAATTATTCTTGCTGCTTCTCAAATCTCTGATCTTGGTGAATTAAACTCTACTTCTTTTCACTGTCAATGTATTGAAGTGTGTGAAATGGAGCGGTGATGCTGAGGTGAAACTGGTAAGGTGGTGTGTAGCAAACCTCTGAATTCTGTGAGTGTCCAGTGGAACAGGGGCTGGACATTCTGGGGATGTCCAGAGGGCGAGCGGTTGGAGTGTACTGATTGCTTATCTGTGGAAGGACAGTGGATCCTGGACGGGGTGAGAAGGGTGTGCTTGTGTTTCCTGTGACTGGCAGAGTCAGGAGCTGACACTTGGCAGGTACAGAGAAGGCTTCCTCATGCTAAGGGCAGGTGGTAGTGAGGTCCCTCACAACCCTGGGTACCTCGGGAGGTGTCATAAAGGGTCCATAGCACTTCAGAGAAGGTGCCTGGTCCTTCGTAGTCCAGGGCCCTTTGTTCAAAGTTGACTAGAGCCATCGTCCATCCACTGGAAAATCACTCCTCGATGGTCAGATGTCTTGGCTCCATCTCATTCTCCAATTCACTGTCCATCTGGGTTTGGGGACTGAGAGGAATCCTCAGGCAAAGGTTCAAGAACAAGAGGCAGAGGAAGTCTGGGTTGTCAATGTTTATAGTTCTCAATAGGGAAATAATCTTCCCAGGACACCTGAATATTGGAAAGTTTACAACAGAACAAGGAAGCAAAAACCAACCAACCAACCAAAACCCCAAACCCCACAACAGCCCCCACATTCTTGCAATTAACCATCTGCTTTAACTCTGGTTTTACACGCAGTTCCTAAGAACATCTCTGGAGATGATAGACGACAGTGCCTGGAGCAGCCAGATATCCCTTGAGTTGAGCTGGCAGATGGCCGGCTATGCCAGCCCCTCCAAAGAGAAGGTTTGTTCTCTGTTAAGGTTTAGTTTCTAGTTACTTTCCCCTGAAATTCTGATTGGAGGGCTGCATAAGGCTTCTCTCAAGGTTTCATTATTTGATATCTTATTCTGCATATAAAATTTGTTTGTACTTATTCCCTGCTCTCTTGCCCCCCTGTCCTTCCAATATTTGCTTGGACAGGCTGCTTGTCTGTCCTGCATTGTTGGTTCTCTGGCTGGGCTAGACGATGGGATGTTTCTGCAGCATGGGTGCTTGGACTTGGCTGTCTTCTTCCTTCCTGAGTGTTGCTGAGCTGGGTCTGTACTGACAGGCACGTTGTGTTCCTGATATCCCAGGGCTGGTCTCTTTCTTTCAGAGTTTCCTGTATAAGGCGCTAGGAACGTCCTTAGCAGCTTGTCAGGACCTGGTCCATGTTAAATCACAGATTCATACACTTCTGACGACAGCAGATTATATGGAAGCCCCTGAGAGACAGGTGAGGCCTCCATCCCTCTCCCCATTTTACCAAGTAATCCCTGAATGCTCCCTGTGGGGCTCAGCTCTGAGTTGGCCTGGGACAAATGCCATTTTTCTTCCTATCCTCTTGATTGCTATTTCACTCAGCGCCCGCTCCCCATGTGTCTCAGGCCTGATTGGCACTTTACACCACTTTGGGTGAAAGGAATGGACTCGTGGGCTCTATCAGACACCTGGTTCGATCCTAACCTGTATTTCTCTTGGGTGACAGGGAGTCGTCTCCATCCTCGCAGTCTGTGCTGCGAGCCACTTGGACCTCACCTTGAAGGCACTTCAGGAGTTTGAGGCTGCAATGAGCCAGGTTAAGATTTCTGGGTTCGTCAGCCGCCTGAAGGTAAAGGAGCCAGGGGGTTCTCTCAAACTTCCTCTCCCTCTAAAGCAGGGGCAGCAGCCCCGCAGTAGTGTCCGCTCCGGTCAGCTAGCATTTTCCCCCAATGTATGCGTTCCACGTGATGCCTGCCGTTAAGCAGACAGGAGCACAATGTGGAGCTGGGGTTCTCTCAAATGATTTTTATCGTCTGATGTCTCATGGCTTGAGCGCCCCTCCCATGCACAATGTGTGGGAACTACATCAGTTGCTTGCATGGAAAAGCATTGAAGGTATTTTTAACTGTTTTTTATCCCAGGTTAGTAGCTGGAAATGAGGAGGTGTTGCAAGCAACATGTGGCTTACCAACCCGCTTTAGGTAGACCACCAGTGGTCTACGGATGACAATTAGGGAACCTCTGATTTAGAGCAGTGGTTCTCAACCTTTCCAGATTAGTGTCCCCCTTTCAGGAGTCTGATTTGTCTTGTGTCCCCCAAATTTCACCTCACTTAAAAACTACTTGCTTACAAAATCAGGCATAAAATTATAAAAGGGTCCTAGCATATTATTCCTGAAAAAAGACTGCATATTTTCCCATTTTTGCCCTAGAATTAGAAAATACATCAACTGGAATCTAAATATTGTACCTGCATTTCAGTGGGCAGTATATAGAGTAGTCTAAAGAAGCCATTGTATGAAATTTGAGTTAGTAACTTTGCAAGTGCTTTCTTTGTCGTCTGCTGTAAAACTAGGCAAATATCTAGATGAGTTGATATACCCCCTGGAAGACCCCTGCAGACCCTCAGGGGTACAGAAGTCCCCCTGGTTGAACACCACTGATCTAGAGGATAGAGCAGGAGACTAGGCCTCTGGGCTCCCATTGCTGGCTCTGCCATTTACTCACTGTGCAGCCTTAGGCAAGACATATAGCGCCTGATCTTGTACCCACCAGTGTCAATGACTAAGCTCCCGTGTACTCCACTGCTGTCGGTTCAGCCTTTTCGGCTCTCTGGGTCAGAGTTACCCAGTGGGAATGATGGCGATGGGGCGGCGAGTTCTATGGGCTCATGGTGCCCGGGCTCCAGCAGTATTCAAGGCTCGGGGGCCCGGCTCCACCAATGTTTGATTCATTCCAAGGCCAAATGAATCAGAAGAACTTGTCTCTAGTGATGTTTCCTATTGTCTAGGATTACCACCATGGGACAAGAGGCAAGACTCGCCGCACCCTGATGCTGACATACAGCAACGTGGCTGTCCATGCTCCAAAAGAGCAGCTTCTCTCCCGAGTAGAGGCAGACATCACAAGGAACATCATTCACCATTACAGAACCAGTTGTCAGGTAAGAGCCTTTGCATGACAACTGTGAGGGGCATTACCCTGAAGGTATAGAATTGCCTCTGAGTTTATAGAGAGAGGGCTTGTATTTTCTAAAACTCTCCTTTGAGCAATAATTTGTCACATAACTGAAATTTAAAACTGTAATGGATGGAGCGTGAGCTGTCACATGTTGTATCACTTTTGTTGCTCTTCTTTGTGTTTTCTCTAGTTTTTCTATAGTCTTCTGAAATTCTGTCGAGCACAGCTACACAGTAATTCACATGGAGTCACACTCAGGCTATTCAGAATAACACTCTAACTCCCCTAATATGTATGTGTATCTAGCTCTATCTTTTGCAAGCCAAGAGAGAATGGTGCTAACTTGTATTTAGTTTCTTTGCTGTCACTCTGTTTCTTGGACTCACTACTTCCCTTCCCTCTTCTCTGTCGTCTTGTTTGTCAGTGTGCTCGTTATTTCTGTTCCCTAGGTGTCTGACTGCTGGTACTGACTCTCCTCTCAGTGCAACCTCGCCACTTCACTTTGCCATTCAGTTCTGCCCTGTCTAAGTGAGAATCTCATTTAGCCTTTGTCAAAAAAGTTGATCACAGTTGAACCAAACGGATATCTTCCAGAAGTTCACAAATGCAAATATTCCATAGGATGGCCCCTGATCTTGACCTCTGCAAAACACCCCCTCTGGATACGTTTCCTGCCTTTTGGAAGATTTAACAATCATGATTTCTCTCTGCTCCATATTCACCAGCCAGGCCATTTTGAGGATGTGTGTTATGTGGGACTATAGACATTGCTAATAGCTGTTTTGCATTTTGTTTTTCAGGTGCTGGGCATCGCTCTTACAAACAAGGTAAATTCTAAATAATCTGCCCTCGGCTCTTGCCTTTTCTATCCACAAGTTGCTTGTTTAAATTGCACAGAGCTTGATTTCCTTGCTACATCAAGCAGGAGTCCTGGCTGCTCTGGTGTAAGTGGCCCTGGATTTCTTTCATGAACCTGGGTTTTCTCTTCTTCTGAGGTGGGTGCAGAGCCAGGGTCCTCTGCCTTCTGGGGTCTGTGGACACCTCTCTCCTCTCCTGTGGCTAGATTTAATTCCTGACCTTTATCTTCTGGACTCTGGTTCTTCTCTCCGTTTCTCATCCACATCCTCTTGTTTCTCCTTCTGGATTATGTAGGACATGCACCTAAAATTAACCCTCATCCAGAATGTCACGGAGATTAGCTGTGCCATTTTGGAGACCAGAGACTCCCAGGAGTTCGAATTCTCTTACAAACTGGAGCTCCTTGGCTACATGCTGGTGAGTGATGAGGAGCTTTGAGGACTGAAGTACAAAGGAGTTTGTTGTAATGTCATCAGACTGGGTTTCCAGGTAGATGTTGTTTTATCCATTGGCTGTGACTGTACCACTGCAGTCTCATGAGCTACCTGCACGGCACCCAGAATGCTGCTGGCTCCACTCTGAGCTTGGCAGGGATGCCAACCTATTGTGGGCTGTAAGTGGCAGGAATGGCTTGTGTCTGGGGAGTTATCTTTCTGTCTCCGTATAGCCTGCAGATGGCCCTACGGTCCATTTCTGAGGCAGAGAGCCTGCCGAGCACGGTGTCTGTTTATTACAGGTCTGGCATATGGCCCTGTTTCAGGGTGTGAGAGGAAAGCCTCTCTGCCTTTCAAATCCATTTCCCATTTTTTTAATTTCCCTATTCGTGCATTTCAGGACTTCATTAAAAAGGAACCACTGGATTCCCTGGCATCTCCAGTTCGCTACAAGGCAATTCTTGCCATTAGACATCTGAGGTAGGCTATTTTCTGCCATATTTCCTGGCACTGTGACGTCGTCTTTGTTAGTTCATGAGTGCCAGGTTGGGAGCAGTTTGATGCCTGCCGGGTTTGGCTCACATGCTGCTCACCAGCAGAACTTTAGTTCTTGAGGGTTTGAATGTGTCCATTTGGAGGTTTGTGCTTGAAAGACACAAACTTGGAGGTTGTGGGGCATGCAGTCCAATGCAGGAGAGTTCAGATGGGGAGGGAGGTGTCTGGCTTGCTGGCAGGGGGAAGGAAGCTAGTGGGTTTCTCTAAAAAGGGGACTTGAAGCTTTAGCTTTACTTCTCAATGAGCCAATACTTAATAGAGGTGCAAAGAGGTGCTCAGCTGCAAAGTGAAGGGTTGTTTGCATTTGGGGTTTTAGATTGAGACAATCTCCAGTCATTGGACCCATTTCTTTTACTTGGAGGTGGTACTGAGTCTAATGCATGACTTTTCTCTCTCTCTCTTTCTTCTGCCAGCAAACTCAAACCATCTTTGACCTTGAAGGAAAACCGTGAGCTCCTTCATCAGTGTTTCAAAAGTTTGTTTCCCCTCCCTCCGCTGGAGAAGATGATGAAAGAGGAAGGTGAGACAGCAAAGGATGCTCTGCCTATACAGGTACGTGACAACAATTCTCCTCAGGCACCATCCACTGTATTTCTGCCCAGCAGACACTGGGTGATGGCAGTCACACATGGCCTCCCTGGCAAGGTTATGGTTAGCTTTCCCTAGCCCCCAATCGTCCCCTCCCCCCCACACACACACACACAAATTATCTGTGCTGAGCCTCACTCCTTCTCTTCTGGTTTCAGTCACTGTACATAGAGTCCTTGGAAGCCCTTGGCAAGCTAATGAAGACTTTGCTGGAGGAAGAACCAACCGCACACTGGTTCCAGGAAATGTTTCAAGTGAGTAGACCATTGAACCATGGTGAAGATTGTTTGTTTGTTTGTTGTGTTACTGCAGGGAAGAGTCAGAGATTTAGGGGGTCAAGCTTCAGTTGTGGAGGAATTTTCCACAATGGAGTGAATTGTCGGGGGAAAAAGCACCAAATTCTTCCTGGGATAAGCAGGCATGTGCCTTGCTGAAATCCACAGAAGCTATGCCATTTTATGCCAGGGCTGGATTGGGACCAACTTCTTACAATGTAGTTGACACTACTTGGACCGGCAAGAAAATCACCACTGCAGTAGCCAAATCCAAGAGAACCAGTTGAAACTGATCACTTCTTCAAAGAGGAATTCATTCATATTGAGTTAAGCCCTGTGTATGGAAACTCATCCAGAGGAGACTTCCTGTTCCTCAGACATGAACAGAATATCTTGAAGAGCTGAGGGGTGGGGAGTTTGATGCACCTTCAGTATAAAAATGAAGTTCTAAAAGGAGCTGGGCTGGGGGGCGGGGGACTTCTCTGCTCTTTTTCAAATTAATAAAAAGAAACGCTCCTCTCTGTCATTTGGCCACTCAATGTGGGAGAAGTTGCCCAGGAAACAGAACACAGCAGCAGACATCAAACAGCATGCAATGTGGTAGACAGCTCCCATCAGACAGTCTACAGGAGACATCACGTACACAGGCCCAGGTTCATCTCTCATGTAACTCCTTTGTCTTCAATCACTCAGAGGTGAATCTGGTCCCTGGCACTTCCATTAGACATGTAATTCCTTCGCTCCATGGAGGTCGGGTGCTTTGGAGAGGGATTTTAGTAACAATTAAACCTGTTTAAGAGGAACTTTTGGGAGGGATTTTCTGGTACTAACTCTGTCCATTCCCCTGCTCTGCCAACAGCTACTAGAGACATGGCTCCATTCAGAGAAGGAGTGGGAGAGAGAAAGGGCCTTGCAGGCCACCATCCAGCTGCTGACTGCCTATCAAGAGACAGTTCATAGCACAGTGAGTATAGCCTTCCTCTTCCTTCAGCTGACTTCCCTGCTTATATCCGATCTGACACTCAATGCAAATGCATGAAAAAAGCTTCCAGGGCAGCAGCTGGGATCTCAAAGTGACTAAGATCCCTCTGCTTCCATAAGAGAGAGGTTTACACAACAATGCTGTGACCACACTCCGGGCAGACTGCAAGAAGTAGAGGGAAGACGATCCCCCAAACTGATGGCTTATTCTAGAATTACATGCACCAAGTGAACAGCAAAAGAGCTTCCACCCTAGTTAACAAAATGCCAAACACGGTCCCCTTTTGGCATTCCAGACCTAGGCTCCCATCTAAACAGCCCAGTCTAATATAGTGAGGGGTTACTGAAAACCTGATTCACCATATGTGAGGTTCACCCATCATAAAGGACCAGATGCTTATCCCCAGGTCAAGGTGAATCTCAGGTCTTTCCCAAATAGCATGCTGCCAGCCAATCCTTAATAACGAAATTGAAGATTTCTTCTTAAAAGAAAGAAGAGAGTTACAAATGGTTAAAAGATCCATATCCATACAAGTGACTGTCAATGTTCATAGTTCAGGATCACAACAGTGATGGAATAAACTGCTGGCTTGTACAAGTCTCTCTGGAATCATCCCAACAGATCAGAATCCAAAGGCAGCTTAGATGTAAAGACTGTTAGTTTTTCCATGCATTTTCCAGGTTCTTTCAAATGATGATTTGGAAGCTCTCTGTCCTATGGCTTACACTTTCCCTGTTCAAAGTTTCAGCAGACTAGAGATGACAGGATGAGGCCCGAGCCTTCTCTTTTCTAGCTATTCTAGCAGGCTGACAAGCCTACCTCACAAAAATGGTTCCAGCAGGACCTTCCCCCGAGAAAGACTAGGCAATGCAGATCGCCTCCTGTACTTTGCTTTGAAGCTAATCTTCTATTTCCTGTGCATACACAGTAAACTAGTTACTCATTCGCATAAGGTGATTAGCCGTTCTTCCATTATAACACAGAGAGTTAAGCTGAAGACAATGTAGAAAGTATTAGTTTCCTGCAGTATCTTACATCTTTGATTTTAAGGTTAACTGAACACCTTGCACACATAATGAAGACCTAAAAGGGAATGATGCATCGACAAGCTAATTTGGTTACATTGTGAAACTTCTAACCGCGTATAGATCAACACAGACAAATAGACTTAGCATCTATTGTTCATTTTTGAATGAGTTGAGGATTGCTAGTCTAATCCATCTCTTTGAAATTCACATGCAAGTGAACTGTCTTGATACAGTGGAAGTGCCTCTTGTTAAGTTATTATGGGTCATACACAGGTTGCCTGGTCTGCCAGTGTCACAAATGCATTCTTGGTTCTTATGCTCCCAGGGTGGTAAAGGAAAATTTCTATTTAACCAGCTAAGAACATAAAAGATAAGAATGGCTAACCTACCTCCCGCAAAAGAATGGTTCATCTGGCCCAGTATCCTGTCTTCTGACTGCATTGTGTGAAGATATGCTTCCTTTGGTTTGTTTTAAACCTGCTGCCTATTAATTTCATTGGGGGACCCCTTGGTCTTGTGTTAGGTGAAGGGCTAAATAACACTTCCTTATTGACTTTCTCTACACCAGTCATGATTTTATAGACCTCTAGCATATTCCCTCTGAGTCGTCTCTTTTCCAAGCTGAAACGTTGCTCTTTTTTTAATCTCCCTTGGGTGAGAAGTTATCCCATAGGCCTAATTTTTGTTGCTCTTCTCCGTATTTCTTCCCATTCTAACACATCTTTTTTGAGATGAGATGACCAAAACTGCACGCAGTATTCAAGGTGTGGGGGTCCTGTAGATTCCTATCGTAGCATAAGATATTTGATGTCTTCTTATCGATCCCTTTCCTAAGGGTTCCTAACATGTTGTTAGCTTTTTTGACTGCATGTTGAGCGGATGCTTTCAGAGAACTGTACACAATGACTCTGAGGTCTCTTTCTTGAGTGATAACAGCTAATTTAGACCCCATCCATTTCTATGTACAATTGGGATTATGTTTTCCAATGTGCATTACCCAGTACAGTACAGGAATCAGGGGCACAATGTTACCAGATGTGCCTGTTACTTTAGGGTAGGCTCATTGATTAGGGTTACTCTTCTTGGGGGGGGGGGATCTGTAATTCTATTAATGTGCTGCTTATGTCACTTGTGTGTTCATATGGAGCTCTACTCCTTCCTTCGGCAAGTGCCCTCCCAATGGAGCGACCCTGCAGGACCTCGGTTCCCCAGGGCTGGGTTCCTCCAGCCCTAGAACTAGATGAGCACGCACGCACGTACGCTCACACGAGCAGAGCAAGTCTGAGCGGACCAGGTCAACCAGCACTCTCCAGCTGATCCTCTCATATGTCCCTGTACTCAATGGGCTGGGTTAAGCAGCACTTTCAGCTGCTCCCCTCTTATGTGCCCCAAGTTTAACACATCCCTATCCCACTTCCACATTACAATTGTACTGGTAGTAACCCACTTCATGAGCAAACCCCACAGTATTTTTGGGCGCTACCGGGACCTTTAGCTTAGGTAAAAGAAGGGTTGCTGCAGAGTAAATGGGGGAAGCGGAAAATACAGAGTGAAATTTGGAGAGCGAGAGAGAGGGAGAGAGAAGCAACCAGCTGAACCATAAAAGTTATTTATTGAATAATAGTGATAACTACATAAGGAGGGCTAAACAAACATAATGGTTACATTTGAAAGGTTAATACCTGAGGAAGAAAAGAAAACGGAGCGGCGAGGGGGGGGGGGGAATCTCATCCACTCCATGAGGCTTGAACTGGGTGGGGTTCCCAGGTAATGGTGGTAGCTCCGGGTCCTGAGTGCTGGAGACAGGCAGAGCCCCCAGCACAATCAGTCAGGAGATGGAATCCCAGTGGAACTGATGCAGAGTTTGGGTCTATACATCAGAACCCTTACTTGGGCATAGGTAGGGGGTTTTGTAGAGAAAATACAATGGTTCAAGGGAGAACACTAGATTTGTTTATGGGTAAACTAATGGGTTTTCAAGGGTTTTCTTTAGGCTAGACAATAGGAGCTGATCACTCTTGGCTATGGGTGGTGGTTTTTTCCAGGGAGCTCACAAGGCAACTAGGCTGCTTCAGTATTTTAGGATAATAAAGATTTATTACTAGAATTGGTCTGATAATTGCTGAGCTAGGTGTGTGCAGGCATAGGTTCATTAGCATCTGGAGCAGGGATTCCCATGATGCAATGCGTCCCTGCTTTTCTGGTCCCAGAGTTCAGTGCCGTTCTCTGTTCCTTATTCTTCATGCTAATTCCTATCCCATCTTTCATGCAGATGAGGCTAGGGGAGTTGTCTCTGTTCTTCATTCTGTATGCAAATGGAGATGTCTTAATCTTGTCACCCTTCTCAGGAGAGGTCTAGGTGTGTCTCCTAACACCCTTCATTGTTCTCTGCAAGCCTTTTCTCTGATGGGTTTTGGTTCAAACAGAGACTGGTAGGGGCGGGGGGTGTCTTTCATGAGTCAGACAGGCTCGATACTGTGCCCTGGTTCCCCAAAAAACACAGAGCTGACTGGTCTGAACAATAAGGATGGCAAGTGAAGTCTAGTCCAACTGGAGACCATTCATTCTTCCTTCTTTGTTCTTTTTTCATTAGACTCAGGGAACTTTTGATCAGTTTGGATCTCTGATTGGACTAATAGCACCATACAGCTGTGATTCGCTGGCCACGTCCCGTCAGTGGGTGGTTGACTGTATCAGCTGCCTTCTCTGTATACAAGGTGAGGAGACCATTAGCAGGTATAAGGAATTCTTCACCTTCTTTCACTGTTGTAATGTCCATTTGTCTGCCTATCTAGTTCTTTCTGTCCTGTCTGTTGTTGCTTAGATAACAGAATGGTGGGCATCTTGTAAATACCTCATTAGAAGAGAAGATTCTGATGTGTAAAGAGCCTAGCACACTTTTGGGAACTGTACAACTAATAAATGGTCTGCATACAGGTAGATAAGGGCTAAATTCCTTAGGGCTTGTCTACACAGGGACAGTAAGGAAAGTTAATCCAAATGAACTAAAGGTGTACATTTCAAGTGCATGAGGTAAATGGCATTAAACACATGTGTGGATGCTCTGATTCTGAATTAAAATGGGCCTTATTAATTGTAGTGAATTCCATGAATGAAACTAACCTGAATGAAGGCCACTTTAATTCTAAATCAGTGTGTCCCCACAGGTGTTGAATGAAGTTTAACTAATGCATTCTGAAAATGAATGGGGATTAGCTTTCTTGAATATCTCCATGGAGACAAGCCCTTGGTACTAAACATTTTCATTCTCTTTACCCTGCCGCTGGCTGGACTGGAGGGGTTTCCTGGAATAATTCTGTAGACAAAAAGTTCTTCCAGCAGCCCTCTGCCATGAGCATTCCGAGCGACTGGAGTAAGTAGAGGCCATTTTTCCCCTTTGTGAAAGAGTAGGATATTCTTTTCACCTAATTCTTTTCACCTCATTCTTTTCACCAGATGTTAAGGGATAGAGCTTGGTTATCATTTAAGGCCATTTCCAATGAGGGTGACCAGACAGCAAATGTGAAACCTCGAGACAGGGGGTGGGGGTAAGAGGAGTCTATCTAAGAAAAAGACCCCAAAATGGGGACTGTCCCTATAAAATCGGGACCCCTGGTCATCCTATTTCCAATGATTCTTAATCAGTCCTAAAATCAGTGTTGGTGATTCAGAAACAGAATAAGGGACTCCAACCTTTGAATGTACAACATAGTAATCCCAGCATTGTTTAGAAGTGACTGATGATGAGCCTGGGTTTCTTGCCAATGTTTTTTGTCTATCCCCGTCTCTTTTACAAGGAGAGTTTGGTGGAGGGATTCACCTCTAAACTGGAACCTCTGATCTACCTGCATGAGTTGTACTTGAACAGGAGCTTAGATGTAAATAGTGAGAGCAGAGAGACTACTGAAACCAGACACACACACAAAGCTGCTCCAAGCTGAATACAGTGCTTGTTCAATCCTGGATCATTCACAATAACATACCACTACTGTTAACGTACAGACATTTTAGGGTGTAATCCCGACTCCATTCCAGTCAACAGGAGTTTTGCCATTGACTTCAGTGGGGCCAAGATTTTACACTATGCTGATGACAACATAGCACATGGATCCTCCCGTATGAAGATCCATGCAGTAGGGGTTCAGTTTCCTTAATCGTGACAGTACTTTTTCTCCTTTTCTCCACTCCAGGCCAGTCCATAAACCTGGGCTCAGCAGAGGAGGAGCTGAGATGTCTCCGTGAAGGACTAACATCTCCAGACCCCGAGGCTCTGTTTCAGGCATCTTCCAAAATGGCCAGGGTAACTGACTCAAAAAGCTTGTGCGGATGTGCGAGTGACCGGGCACCGTTCATTTGACATTTGCTCTTTCATGATGCCTTTCCGTACTCGGAGCGAGCTGTGGGAGCGGGGCGTTGGCTGCTCGTAACCAGCAAGATGCTTTTCATAGATGTGTGCTCTGAATGCCACGTAAAAACCAGATTCCAAAGAATGTTGCACGCCCATGAAAATGCGCACGCGGATGCACAAGCATGTACCTATCCAGCAGGGCTGGCTCTTGCTTTCTCACTGATCCAGAGCAGTGAAGCACAAAAAATAATGAAATAAAAGAGCCCCCATGCCGCCCTAAGATTGGCCGGAACACCGCCCCTTGCAATCTGCCGCCCCAAGCACGAGCTTCCTCGGCGGGTGCCTGGAGCCGGCCCTGCCATCCAGCCACCCAGGAGAAAAACTGTGTTAGTGGAACATCAAGCTGAGAAACCACCCAGGATTCATTCCGTCACCTTGTGGGTTTGCCTTCGCCGATATTTGTGTGCATGCCTCTCTTGACTGACTTCTATATGCTGTAAAAAGATGCAGTGTATGTAAGAGACTACAAAGGGAAACTTACCTCCTGCCTATCCAGTACAATGTTGTGCTAACTATGCAACAGAGTCTTTGCCTCTAACCTGATATCATTAGTGTAGAATACAAAAATGTAGTCTATAGACTAGAGAGAGAATTGTAATCCCAAATGGCGAGCTAGACAGGAGGCTAATTCACCATTTGCTGATGCAGGTATATCTTTTTTTCCATTTTTAAAAGTGCTGGAGCCAAACATCATTGCGGTCTCTCCTGTTTTTGATTTGTTCCCAGGTTGTTAGTGAGTACTTTCCCTCCGAACAGGCCACAGACTTTATTGCGGCCACATTGGGTGGTCTGCTGTCTGCTAGCCCCACCTGTGCCACGGCAGCTGGACTATGGATGAAGATCATCCTGAAGGAGTGTGGAGATGCCATGCTGGACAAGGTAAAACTGGGAACTGGAGAGCTTTTCTGCCTAAACTCTAGGCTTTTTGATCTTTGCCCTCATGTGTAAGGAAGAAAAATCTTGCTGTTTCTCCCCCTCGGACATAGAGTCGATTCCATCTCTGTTCCTACCCTAAGATAGGCAATGGCAGAATCAATAGCAGTAGACCGAGATAATCCAAGGGAAAAGGAAGATGGTTGGTTCTTTATTGGTCTAGCTTGTTGCCACAGTATTCAGCCAAGAAAGGCTTGAGAAAACAGACTCTAGGGAAAATACAAGAAGACAGAATGACTGGCACTTGGAGGCCTCCAGGTATTAGGAGGCCTATGGCTAAGGGCTACATGGATTAAAAAGAGCACTGGGCTATTGCCAGCCTCTTGCCAGGTTTCTGAGCCTGGCCTCCAGCCCGAGCAGGAACAGCTCCACTTTTAGCCCCATCGTGCAAGCCCCACAGGCCCAGGTTGACCTGAGCTCTGAAACTCACTGCTGTGGGATTTTTTTGCTCTGTAGACCTACCCTTTAAGAAGAGAAGGAAGGAGGGAGAAAACTCTAGTGTCTTTGGGATCCACTATTTATATGCCTTATTCTGGAGCCCAGTACATCAGGGCTAGATGAAAGGAGCACTCCACAAATCTTCTAACAAGGCTGGTGAAAGGCCTCAGGACAGGGAACCCTCGCAGCAGAACTGCCATGTTTGCACAGTGTTTTGAAGATGTGAAGGGCTAGGAATGAATATGAGAGGTAGTCACCTGTTCATAGTCCCAGGCATTTACACACTGTCTTTAAAGCACTTGCATATTTTGTGCTTGTGGTTGTTGATGAGCTCTGCATTCTTCGAGGCAAATGGTCACATTTGGCTGCTTAAATCACACCTGTAAAATCGGACAAGCAAAGCCGCCTTTTGTGCATGTGAATTGGTTGACGTAATGCATAGCTGGGCACCACCACATTAAATTACCTGGTATGTCTATGTGTGTGTCAGTGTTAATTTTTACAGCCGTGTGTGGGCACTTTGTGTGGGCTCAAGTTACGCAGACGTATTTGAACATTTGTTTCTTGAAGTGAGGCATTTCTAAAAAAGCAGCAAATGGCTAATTAAAGGTTTTGATTCTGTAGAGTGAATGGAGAGAAAGAAAAAGGGACATTTCTTTCTGGTTTTGTTCCTTCCAGGTGCCAGATATCCTGGCTATACTACATCGCCACATGCCTACTATCCAGGAGGGCAGCTTGAGGCAGTTCCTGGTGGAGGCAGTGTCCATTCTAGCTCACCATCACCAAGAGGCAGTGATCTCCAGCCTCCTCAGCAAACGTCTGCCGATGGACAGGTATATAACGCTACCTCTTGCATTCATCTTGGTAAAACATGGATCCCACAGCTTTACTAGGAGATGTAGGGCTTCATTTAAGCAGCAGACAGTTTGGGATCATTCCTAAGGGTTAATAGCCTGGCTCTTTCTGCAGGAAGGTCCAAGAACATGTTTAGGTGGGGTACGGAGAGAAATTAAGTGTCATTCTGTTTCCATTCATGGATAGCTGCTTTGACATCCTAAAGATCTATCTTTACTGGTATAACTGGAGTGTATTGTTGGAAACATCTACCTCTCTAGACGCCTGAATTGAGCTCACTCTGGAAATGAGCAGTGGCTGTTGGTTTCCTGGTAGCATGACAGCTTCAGGTGCAAATCCCTGGCTGATTGCAAAGACTAGGGCCAATATTATCATCAGACCTCTGCTTGGTATCAGTGAGGGTGTGGCTGCTAGAGCAGAGTTGCCATCCTTGGTACTTAAAAGTGGACTGGAAGCAGATCCATCATTTCATTTCAAGATCCCTAACTGAGGTATCAGTTATCAGTGCTGGAATCTAAGACCATAAGAACAGCCATACTGGGTCAGACCAAAAGGCCATCTAGCCCAGTAGTCTGTCTTGCGACCGTGACCAGTGCCACATGCCCCAGAGGAAATGAACACAACAGGTCATTGTCAAGTGATCCATCCCCTGTTGCCCAGTCCCAGCTTCTGGCAAACAGAGGGTAGGGACGCCATTTGTGAAGGGGACCTAGGATGGCCATGAACATTCGTTCTCATAGTTGTATGTCCATCTCGTAGGAATCTGGCTTTTCTTTCATCCACTTGCCTTCCAAACCCTAGATCTTTGGGAGCCACATGCTCATGATTCCATATTGACTGGGAAGTGGAGAAAACAGGAAGTGAGGTTGGCGCTCTGTGTCCTGTCCTTCTGAAGTCTAGTATTAATGGTTAGGCTGCAGGAGGACTAGGTCACTTAACTTAGTTCTGTAACTGGAAACTCAATATTTAAACATGAGGAGCATTAAAGGAGGACAGGACTCCTAACTCTCTCATCATAGGCAAGGAGAACATTTGGTCTTTGCTAAAATATGACACATTCAGGGTGAGCCACAAAAGTGTCCAGGGCTCACCTGTAACTTCTGTTAAACTGCAGTGACACCGCTGAGCAGTGGAGATCTCTGGGGGGAGACCCCTTGCTTGCCACTCAAGTCCTACGAGCCCTAATAGAGAAGATAAAGACTCCAACAAGAACAGAAGGCAGCATCACCTCAGAGACCGAAATGGACAGGCATTTGGCAGCTGCTGAACCTCTCTTAGTAAGTTACATGGCAGACACGTCTTTCAGGCTTTCCTGCTGATGGAAAGCTGGAAGTGTGGTATAATATTGCTGTGTGGGCACTTCTCCTCTGATGGACTGTTTCCCTGAGTCCAGCTCTGCTGCCTGTGGAACAAATACGGCAGTTTTAGATACGTTACTGATTTACTTAATACTATCTGGCCATTAGAAAGTCTTTGGAGCAGGTTTCTTTGCAAATCTTCCTTTGGACTCACAGCATGCCTTGGAAGGTCATACACATTTGTACAGATGTGGGAAAGTGAGCCACGAGTTAAGCAAGTTGCTCGCTGTCATTCAAGTTACTGGCAGAAGGGAGAATTTCATACAGCAGATATCAGACGGGGAGAGAGGGTGTGATGGTGTTGGGAAGAGATCTCCTTTTTTACCATGCTCTCCTTTCAGGCAACATGTGCCATCTTTGAGGTGGTGTCAGCCCTGCAGTCGAGCAAAGCTGTGCGGGAACTGCTCCCAGAGTTGTTTCCTCTTCTCCTGCAGCAGGTCAGCCAAACCCTCGGACAAAAGCTGCCTTTGCCAACGAGAAGCAGCCCGAGAGAAATCCGAAAAGGGCTACAACTTCCTGAGGGCAACCCTTGCCGGTAATTAGAAGGAAGGGAGAGAAACCAAGAGAATTCCAGTCGAGTTGTGTGACGCTCCCGAGGAGTTCCCAGGGTTACGAGGCACCTTACCACCACGTGCCCTTCGAGTGAGGAAGTCTTGTCTGTGCCTGCTGTGGGTCAGTTCCCTGAAACGACCAGGCTCTGGCAAAACGAACCCTGCCACCCAGGCCTCCTCAGACCTCAGTCTCTTTGTACAGGTTAATGACAGGCACACACCCACCCCCGAGTCCTCTGACCATTCCGTATGGTGTCCAGCCCTTTATCCACTGAACTCCCACAGAATTGTCAGGCCTGCTGTTCCCAATGGAACAGGACACACCCGTTTATTACTTCTACTTTAGACTCTGTACTCGATACTTAGACTCTGTACTGCAAAACACACAGCACTTAGATATATTTCTAGTGAAAACAAGAAGGGAGATTATCAAAGAACAGAGATTCCAGTGACCGTCAGTAAGAATGCAAGCAAAAAATGGTTACATTTCAAATGAAATCATAACCTGCTCCTAGAAACTAAACTTAACCAACAGGTTAACCTCCTGTCTAAAGATGTTTCTCACCCAAAGTTCTCAACCAAGCCTGATCGCGACCCCTCTTTCATGAAGCAAACTCGCGGTCCATCTACTTCCTAAGTGAAAGATGTCCCCCAAATAGACGAGAGCAAACCTTTGATGTGTACCCCAAACATGGGTCCCCACCCCCTGTCTACTTCCTGCTACTTTTCTTTCTTTAAAGTTCTCACAGTCCTTCTCAACTGAATGTACATTAAGCATGTAGGGTTCACATGTAAACAAACAGATGGATAAACATTTCTTGCCTGAAAGAAAACCATTTTGTCACCTTTCCTGGTGACTAGTCCCGAGACACAGATCCTAAGCATGTAATTTTCAATGCATATCCATGACTCTTTACACAGCATCTGTACATGCGTTTCACAATGATATTGGTGACATGGGCTTTTATTTGAGACTCATGGGGCAATCTTTAAGTGAACTAGAATGTACGTACCAGGTCCCTCGGCACCCACTCTGTGCCCCTCGCCAGTTAATACTAAGATTCCTGAGTCCTCAGTTGACTTCAGCTCTGGTAGCACATTAATGTACATTTCCCACCAATCTCACAACATGATTAGTTTCTCTTCTTGTTGTGTTTCTTTATTCCATGCCAACAAGGTGCTCAAATTACAGACTTCATGGTTTTATAATGTCTCTGAATTTTCCTAGGAAACCAGGATCTCAGCTCTGTTCACGGATGGGCAGCAGATATCAAATAAACATAAGGAAGTACTACTTCACACAACACACGGTCAACCTGTGGAACTCATTGCCAAGGGATGTTGTGAAGGCCAAAAGTATAACTGGGCTTTTTTAAAAAAAAGAATTAGATAAGTTCATGGAGAACAGGTCCATCAATGGCTATTAGGCAAGATGGTCAGGGATGCAACCCCAAGCTCTGGGTGTCCCTAGGCCTCTGACCGCCAGAAACTGAGACTGGACAACAGGGATTGGATCATTTCATGATTGCCCTGTTCTGTTCATTCCTGCTGAAGAAGCTGGCATTGACCACTGTTAGAAGAGAGTGTACTGGACTAGATGGACCATTGGACTGGCCCAGTAAGGCTGATCTTAGGTAGTGGCCACAGTGGGTCAGGTTTTCAAGATGGGTGCCTCAGTTTTGTCCACAAAACTTGAATTTGTTCAGATGGATGGGTACCTAGCTATGTGATTGCAGGCGCTGCAGACACGAGTATATATTCTGCTCATGCTGTTGGCCCATGTGCAGGCCCATTTTAGGTACCTATATGTGACGGGGTGGTAGGCTGTGCCCCGGCCTCTTCCATGGACACAGACTGCTCCGAGTCCCTCCAAAGTGTTCTAGGGATGCCTGCTCCTGAGATCCTGGTGGTAAGGGCTCTGATGACTGTTTGACCCCAACGGATGATCTTAAGTCACCTTTACGCTTGACCTTTGTTTTCTTTCTCCTCCCTCTTGTCTATACTTTCGTGTATAGGTTTCTCCAGACCCTTTACATATATTTCCTCTTTACCTGGCCCTTCAGGTTTTATTTCCACCCTCCTGGGCCTCCATACGTGCCTTGGTGTCCCTGTTAGAAAGGGATTCCAGTCCATGCCCAGTAGAAGGCAGTGGGGCAATCCATCCACTACCGCAACATGTTTCTGCCTAAACTTCCCCTTAATATTCAGGGTCCTTAAAATTGGGCAGAATTTCTTGTCCCCATGGACACTGGGCAGAATTTCTTGTCCCCATGGACACTGGTATTCAGTTTTGATCCTACCTCTGGGAAGTATCCAGTGGGGTTTCACTAACTCCTGCCTGATTAGCAAACAGGATGAAGCTGTGTCCATTAGTCCCTTTGGTGGCTCCTCCCTACCCAGACCGATACGGTAGGTACTTTCTTTTTTCTTTCCTGCCTGGGAGTCTTGTCCCAACCACAAAACTGGGCAAACCCACAGTCCATTTTAGGACAGTCTCTTTTTAGATGTCCTTCACGTCCATGTCAGAAGCACACTGTAGGCCAAGCTCCCACTACTGTTCCTTGAGGCTCCTCCCTCTTCTTCTTGCTGCCCTTCCCAGCTGTAGGCACTCTGGTCCTTCTCAGATCTAGTCCCTTAAACCACTGACTCACTCTGGGAATGTCCGCCTCTGTAAATTCCTCTCACTTTAACTGTGGGGTCCAGATGAACTGGCTGGCACCACAGAACCCATCCTCGGATATGCTCAGGGAGACTCTGAAGAAACTTCCAGAATCATGCAGTCCATGATCTCCCCCACAGTCTGAGTATCTGGCCTTACCAATGAGTGGCCCAATCTTTTAATTCCTGTCCAAATGCACAGAGGCATAATCCCTCAATCCATCTTTCAACTCTACATTTCTGGCAGTACTTTTCTGTGGACAGGCCCCACCTCGTCCAGCATGGCTGCCTTAATCATGTCATAATCTCTTGCCTGCTCATCACTAAAAGCCCTGTATGTGCTTCCCCGGTTAAATAGGGTGTCAGTTGAAGGGCCCGCATTGTTCTGTCCCTAGGAGGTCTCACTGCTGCTCCTTGAAGAGTAACCAAAAACACATCGGGGTTGTTCGCAGGTCCCATTTTACAGTCTGATCTCCTGTTCCTGGTTTCCATTTCCTGTCACGGGACTCACCAAACTTTGGAGGAGTTGTTGCCAGACCTGGGCTTGCTCCCGTATAAATTCCTGACGGCTCTTTTGCTGTTAAACCTACCAGGCAAGGAAAGGCTGTTTTTCTGCCTGGTGGGATTGTTGGAAGGTCTGTCGGGTCTTCTACACCAGTGGTCTCCAAACTGGGGTGCGCGGGATGATCCCGGGGGGAGCGTGGCATTAGTAGCGCCGCCGGACAGCACTCTGCCGTTTTTTTTCCTTCGGCGGCAGCTCTGCACGTCCAAGGCTGGTGCTCCCCTTTGGCGGCCTGCCTGCGGCAGGTCTTCCATCGGTGGCGCGTCTGCAGCAGGTCACCCTGGGGGTGCGTGAGCCAAAATGTTTGGAGACCACTGTTCTACACCAGCAGTTCTCAACCGGGCCGGTTTTAGGGGGTCTGCCAAGCAGGGTTGGCTTTAGACTAGCTGGGGCTCAGGGCAGAAAGCTGAAGCCTTGAGCCCAGCCGGGCTGGAGCCCTGAGGCCCAGCACCTGCACTAAAGCCCCGAGCCCCTGCACCCTGTGGGGTTAAAATCCGGAGCCAGGAGCCCCAAACTCTGATGCCTGGCAGGGCAGAGGCCTGGAACTGGGCCATGGAGTATTTCTAGCATGTTGAGGGTGGGGGGAGGCTCAGAAACAGAAAGGTTGAGAACCCCTGTTCCACACTTCTCTTTGCTGCTTCATCACTTGTTTCAGTGTTCCCTCCATCACCGGACTGCCAAACCTCTACACTGGCTTCTCCAACAGGCTCTCCATTTGCATAGATAACAGGGAAATCCCTGATGAGCCCCCAGCTGTGACAGAGAGGGGTGTTGCACCCCCACATCTTCCACAAACACAGACCGCGTTGAGACTCTTTTCCTTCTAAGCACCAACATATAGTCTATTTAATCCCCCTACCAATACATAGCACCTTTATATTGTATCTCAACTTTCTAAACTCTTCTCCAGAAGTCGGGTGGGGGGTAAGGTGTTTCCACTCAGAGACCTCACTTTGTCAGGCTCTCCTAGCTTTTTGTCTTTCTGTTTCTCTTAGGGTGACCAGACAGCAAGTGTGAAAAATCAGGATGGGGGTAGGAGTGTGGGGTGGGGGGGAGGGAATAGGCACCTGTATAAGATAAAGTCCCAAATATCAGGACATCTGGTCACCCAAGTTTCTTTCTCTGTCTGTTCCCCTCAAAGGGCTCCTGCCCATGTCCTTTTACACAGTTTCCCTGTTAATGGAATGATTGGTTCCTTGACTCACTAGCCCCAATCTGACCTTGTAATCAGGTACACCTCTCTCCAATTAGGCCTTCTGTGAGGAACGGAATTAGTAGGAATAGTGACCAGAGTGCTGACTCAAGTGCAAACCCTCAGCACTCTGTCACCTCATAACTGGAGATATGACCCCAGAATGTCCATTAGTGATCACCACACTCAATGCCCCCTGTTTCTGGGTCCTGATCATGTACCTTTCCCATATCACTTTACTCTGCTAGTGCCCATAGTCCTTGCAGAAAGAGAAAAAGGACTGCAAAATTTTGTCCCTAGCAAAACTAGTCCTATGAGATGTATGAGACTGAAACTTACCTCCCAGCATCAAGTCCTTCCAGGGACACTGGTGTCCAGGACATTGCCAATGGATGAACTGCCGATTGAACAGCAGACTTGAGAAGTAACCGGGGCTTCCTGACTCTCTGTTCAAGCTGCACCTTCCTCCTGATTGCTGCAGTTCTGTGCCTCTCTTTCCCCAGGCTTTCTATCAAAGCATTCGAGTCTGTGCTTTTCAAGGGTGGGAATGAGAGACTGGTGAGAGCACTCAGGAAGCAGAGAACTTGGATTCTTCTGGAAAACCCCAAGACTCACCATGAGGGAGTGTGTCTGCTGGTGAGGTAAGAGATCTAGGAGGCATCATTTTATCCTTGGGAATCAGTAGCCAATAGAGTGGCTGAGAGGGAACCTCCCGTTCATAGCTTTGTGGGTGGGGGGAGGGGTGGGGTGTCCTGGGTGGAAACACACAGCTCCCACTCCTAGATATCAGAGCTGTCTGCTCAGAGCAGCCGAGTTTTTTTGAAGTGTGCAATCTAGCCCATGAGCGGTTTCTTTTGTCTTCCAGTCTTCTGCTAAGATCTGGACTCATAATACCTGAGATCATACAGAGCCTCCTCTGCTGGGTGAATTCCCCCACAGAAAACCACCGAGTCACCAGCACAGCTTTCCTTGCCCAGGTAAGACACAGGGCTCTGAAGAGTAGTTTCACCATTAGACGGTTGTCTGCCTTTCTTTCGGGAGTTGTACAGTTCTGTTCATAGGAGTAATTGTCATTTTAGACAGTAGAATAGGTCCTCCTTTATATGGAAACCTCACCAGGAACTTCACGATACCTTTCTGAGTCCTTCTCTCTCTGTGGTTTTTATTGCCGTCATTGCCTATACTAGCTACACAACCACAGGTGCTGGCTGAGAGAGATACGAGTTTGGATGACTGGACCTCTTCTGCCAAGACCTAGTGCTGATCCTAACCAACAGCTCCTGATTTTGGTTTCGCTCAGCAGATCTTCTGAATGAACCTAGTGTCCTAATACTACCAACCAAGCAACCTACAACTACATTAATGTCTATCTTAGGTTCTCATTACCCTAGTATCTGAGTACCTCCAAACTCTTTAATGTCTGTATCCCCACCACACTCCTGCGAGGTAGGGAAGCACTATGTTTCCTATTTTACAGGCAGGGAACTGATGCACAGAAGGGCTAAGTGACTTGCCCAAGGTCACACAGGAAGTCTTTGAGGGAGCAGGAAATGGAACCTGGGTCTCCTAAGTCCTAGGCTAGTGTGATACCTGCCGCAGCATCCTCCCTTTCCACAGCCTTCCTCCAACATCTGCATCATATTTCCCACTTATGCTAAGCAACTATCTTCGGGGCTCATCCGCTTCTAAGAAAAACAACCTCTCTGTGCCTGTGATGGGCTGTACCTGAGCTTTGAGGCTCCTTACAAGAGGCCCCGTGGTCCTACTACACCCTGCCCCAGGAAAAGAGCCCCCAATCTGGGTCTGCCTAGAGAGGCTTCATGAAAGCAGCCAATCCGAGCCCATGAGGCTCGGCTAAAAGGAGCTGAAGGGCCTTAGCAGGTCAGTTCCTGGCAGGAACTGGAGGGGCAAGAAAGGGCACTGCTCTCTGGCCACAGAAATTCAGGGGACAGCCAGAGTTTGATTCTGGCAGCCTTTACTTAAGCTGGGTTTTCAGGAAGAGAGTCCCGAAGAACTTTAACCCTGAGGTGAGGGTGAAGCTAAAAGTGGCCGGTAGGAAGAAGCGACAATGAACTGAAATCAAGCAGTGCCTAGCTCCTGTTTATAGGATCCATGGTTTGGAACCCAGAGTTAGGGGCAGGCCCAGGTTCCCCTACCACCAACAGTGGCATAAGCCCCATGGAGGGGACAATGCTAATGGAGAGCTTGAACAAAGGGCAGAATGTAAAGGACCCAGAGTTGGGGCTGGAGACCCAAGTGAGGGCAATGGGATTGTTCTGGACTACCCCAGAAGGGGTTCCTTTGGACTTAGGGACTCAGCCAGAGGCCTGAGCCACAGAAGGCTCACTGAGGACGGCTGGCAGGGTGCACCAGGGGTGAGAAAAGGACTGTGATACCATACCCAGCCACTAAGAGGCTCTCAAGAGGTGAGTGGATCCCTATTCTAGTGCCCAAAAGGAAAGCTCCGTGTTTTGTAGACCTTTCTCATTTGTGTGGAATGCTAAAGTTACAGTGGATTATGTGGCAAGTATCAGAGGGGTAGCCATATTTGTCTGTATCCGCAAGACTGGGGCTGTAGGAGGACTCCTTGTTGTTTTTAGCGTATGACATGTCTGCTCAAATTCTATTCCCAATCTTAATGATCCTATTGGGGCTAATGGACAGGTTGATTTTCTTTCAGCTAATGAGTGATCCCATGCTCAGGGAGAAGAAGTTCCTTAAGCCAGTCTTACGCATCTTGGAAGAAAGGTCACATGATAGGAACAGCATTGTCCGGCAGATGGCTGTAAGAGGCCTGGGAAATTTAGTCTATGGGGCACCTGAGAAGGTAAGAGAGAATACTGACTAGAATGCAGCATAACTAGAGAAACCAAGGGAAATAGTTCTTCGGAGTTTACAGAGGCTGCACACAATGCACTAGGCCAAATTCTGCTCTCTCACATACCCGAGTAACCTCTTTGCAGTCAATACAGGGCAAGCTAGATCCTTTGCTAAGCTGGGCATAAGCAAACAATCTGTGCACTTTAATATGACCATGTGTAAATGTCTCCATCTAGGAATAAAAAATGCAGGCCTTACTTACAGGATGAGAGACTCTATCCCAAGAAGCAATGATGCTGAAAACCACTTGAGTCATGGCAGAGAATCAGTTGAACATAAGGTGTCCCAATGCGAAGTTGTGGCCAAAAGGGCTGAAATGATCCTTAGAGGCATAAAGAGAGGAATCTTGAATAAGAGTAAAGAAGTTCTTTTCCCTCATGACGCTCATGTGAGCACTGCTGGAATGCTGTGTCCAGATCAGGTCTCCACAATTCAAGAAGGATGCTGATAAATTAGAGAGGATTCAGAGAAGAGTCACAAGAATTCTCAAAGGATTGGAAAAGATACCTCTAGTGATAGACTCAAGGAGCTCAATCTATTTAGCCTTACAAAGAGAAGGTTAAGGAGTGACTTGAGGACAGTCTAGAACTACTCACATGGGGAAAACATTTTGAGAATGGGTTCTTCCCATTAGCAAACAAAGGTATAAGAAGATTCAATGGGGGGAAATGAAACTAGACTAATTCAGACTGGTAATAAGGCATTGATTTTTAATGGTAATTTTAATTAACCATTGGAACAATTTACCAAGGGTTGTAGTGGATTCTCTGTCACTAGCAATTTTAAAATCAAGATTGAACGTTTTTCTAAAAGATACACTCTAGTTCCAACAGAGACTATTTCGGGGAAGTTCAGTGTTATGCAGGAGGTCAGGCCGGATAATCACAAGGGTTCCTTTTGGCCTTGGAATCTAAGTAACTAGGAATCTAATGATAGGATGACACAGGTGTATTATGGCACCAAGTATGGCTCATTGTAGCTCGAACCTAGTCTGAAATATAGCTATAGGTCTCCGGGGGTGGGAAGGGGAGATGAAATTCCCACAGCTTCATAACTGCTAAAGAAAACGTATTAGAAGTGTGATCAGTGTTCTTTAATGTCATATTTTTGTCCAGGTGAAAAAGCACAAGAAGTTTCTTATGGTCATACTGATCAGGGCCTTAAGTGACCCTTTCAGTTCTGAAGTCATTGGTGAGAGCATGAAAGCAGTGGCCAAAGTCCTGAAGGAGCTGAAAGAGAAGGACATAGGTTCTTCCTTCAGAGACCTCACCCAACAGATCCGGACCTACTTTGACAACGTATGTGACCAGAACTCTCCAGCCCCAGTTCAAGCGATCTTGATTAGACTCCATTTACTCCCTGGGCATTGCTCATGTCAGAGTGAAGAGATGTTTCGGCCCCAGGGAAGAGAGGTGTTTTACGGAGGAGGAGAACATTAGGAGGATGGGGATGACATCCCTGCTCCCACAGTCTCCCCCTTCTGTTCTTCTTTCTTGCCACTGAGAACCTCAAAGAAAGTCTGAATACTAGATTAGATAGCTAGATAACCATGAAAAGGGGGTTCCAAGGTACAACAGAGAGTGTTGGGCCTGCTCTATACCATTTTTATGTGAGAGGGTTGGAATGATTCCGTTTTTGCAGAGAATTTTGAGATTTCAAATTTTGGTTTTGTTCCTATTTGTGGGACTCCCTCTCCCCAAACTTCAAAACTCTTTGTGAAACGGAATTACTATTCTCAACCGAGCTCTATTGAAAGCCTTGGGTCCGGGCAGTCTGCTCTCGGTGCTGGGAACCCAGGTGCTGGGAACCCAGGAAACTGTGGGAGCTAGAAGTGCCAGGGAGTTGCAAATTTGAGAGCCAGGGTCCCAGACGCTGTGGGTTTGGAAGCCCACGATCCCAGTCAGCCTGCTAGATCGGCTTCCAAGGAGCTGAATGGGTGCACTGTCAAGACAGCAGGCAGGTTTCTAAGGACCCCTGCCTGGCTTCTGGAGGAATTTCATCAAAATGGAACTGTCGCTAAAATAGTTTGATGAATCAGCAAATTCAAATCAAAAATTCGTGCATGAAAGTGTTTCCGACTAGCTGTAGTTGGAATCCCTCAACTTTAGCGTAGAAGAGATGGCTGTGCGAGGTACGTGATGTGATTGTCCCTTAGTTACTAACTTGTGGGGCTTTCTTGGCTGTAGGAGGACGATGCTCTTCGTTTATTGTCCTTTGTCCTATTTGGCATCCTGGCCCGCGTGACCAAAAGAAAATGGAAGGGCTATTTCGCCGAGCAGGTTAGACAGAGCTGGGTCACACTTCTGCTGCACCTGCAAGACCCGAACCCCAGGGTTTCAGTGGTAAGACCGAGAGTGACTTATTTACTAAGCCAAAGGAATCTTCCTCCCAATGCCAGGGGAGATCTGCTATTCCTGCCTGCTGTGGAGGCCCAAATTCTCCCCTTAGTTCATTGCCCTCCTGCTGAGTCAGTTCCCGCCAGGTTGCTCCATGGCTGCCTCACCAGAATCCAGGATAGGTCATGGGTCTGAGCCCGACAGCTCTCTATTCCTGTCTGTCTCTGCACCCCAGGCCCCTGCCTCCCCAGAACAGAAGAGAGACCTGGTGAAGCAGCTTTCATAGGTAGATCTGTTCCAAAAAGACATTGATGCTACCTCCAGGTTGCAGTGGAAGCTCTCCCCTCTGTTAGTCATTTCTGCATGTTTTCTGCCAATTACATCCAGATGCATCCCTTTTTATCCTGGAATAGATGAGCAGGCAAGCAGATGAGTTCCCTTTGAATGACCATAGCACTCAGTAGGGAACAATTAAATGGTGTGACACGCTTTCTTTTTTTCAGGAATGCAGAGCTACGTTTCACCTCTGTGTCCCGTTTTTGGGACTGAAGAGGCTCCAAACTGCAGTGAATGAACACCTTGATAGCACAGCTGAGCTGAAGCCTGAGGAGCTCCAGGTGGACATTTGCAGACACCTTGTGAGTGAGCTGTTGAAGTGTCTGAGATTCTTGACTGGAGTGGCGTGTGGTGGTGTAGAGATGTGTGATGGGTAATGGAAATAACGGTCAGAGTGGGATATATGACTGAGGGTGATGGAAAATGTAAATCTGCCACAGATCCCCATTTTTCCCACGTCCACCCAGTCACCTGTTCTTTCTCTGATTTACCTGTGGCTCGTAAAAGCATGTGCTGGCAGTCAAAGGGCACTTCTAGCCAGAGAGAGCTCATGTGTCCCTGATTTCCTCTAGGCCAAAGAGAATGCCGAGCTGCTGGAGAACTTGTACAAAAGCACCATCACGTACTTCTGTAGCAGCTGGGAAGAGATGCGGGCAGTTGCAGCCAAGTTAGCTGGTGAGAGATGATGCCCAGTGTCCCTTTTGGTATTCCCATTGAGGGAGAGAGAAGAAAATCCCACTGTGCAGCACTGAGCTGCCATTAATCTCTCTGTGCCTCAGCTTCCCATACATAAATGGGGATGTTAATATCCCTACCTCTCCAGTGTGGTGGTCGGAGGAAATCATGACTTGCTATAAAGTGCTTTGGGATTGTTCCAGGGAAAGCATGGTGCAGTCATTTAGTAGTAAAGGCTGGGACACTGTCTCGTAGGGCATGTTTACACTTGGAGCTGGGGGTCTAATTCCCAGCTTGATGAGACATACCCGCACTAGCCCTGAGTGCTAAAAATAGAGAGTAGCTGCGATGGCAGGAGCAGCAGGAAGTTTAAGCACCCCAAGTATGATCCCATCCAAACCCCAAAGTCGATTCTCAAGGTGGCTAGCTCCTCCCACTGCTCGTGCTGCTTTACCTACATTCTAATTTTAGCATGCGAGCGCTGTCCGAGCTAGAGTGGGCCTGTCCCATTGAACTGGGAGGGATCTCCCTCGCTCAAAGTGCAGACCCACCCACAGTGTTGCTCAGTGCTCTTCACTACTACTTCATCATTGGGAGGCATGCAGCCCACCTGCCCTCAGCGCCTGCTGTTTCAGGTTCCTGGCCACACCACCTTGTCAAGGAGGCAAAAGGTTCCTCCGCTTTGGCCCTGTGCCCTCTTCTCCCAAGCATACGCAGGTGAGACAGGCAGGCGTTGTGCCCTAAGTCTCACCTATCAGTCACCTTGTGGGATCCCTGCTTAGAAGTCACTTATTCCTGGCCCCAGTCCTTTGCTCAGACCACTAGACCAAGACACTAGCTTAGTATGTCTCCAATAACTGACAGCAGTGGCAAGAGGAACACAGACTCTTTAAAGCAAATGGGTTTTGTGTAAACATTCTTAAAAAAAAAAAAGTCTTTCTCATTCTCTTCAGTGTGGACTCTAAACTGCACGAGCATCCTCTTGCCCACAGCTCACCCTTAGGCCCACAGTAGGAGAGGCCAAAGACCTGTCTAGGGGCTGCTAATATCACTTTGCACTCAACAAGGGAGGGTTTTATTGTTGTTGTTTGTTTTCCATTGTGTATTTAGGCATCATCCTGGAACACACAGACAGGCAGCGTATGAAATGGCTGGACCTGGAACATCTGCTGATGTGTAAGTAATAAATACAGCTGAAGTTCTGCTCATCCGTGAGTTCTAAAGGAATTTAGCTGACAAGCAGCTGTAACCGATAGCACTGGTGCAAAGTGCATCAGCCACACGTCAAAGGACAAATTCACTCTTGCCCAGTAGAAAGTCAGCTTTAATTTCCCCTGAAGGAGGAAGCTGCAGAGGGTGTGATGTGAGTCCGTGCATCTCCTGGTTGTCATGGCAAGGCCCCCTCCGCAGCCAGTGCTATCCACTCTTTGGGCTTTATTGGCTCTCTGTGGACTCCCCAGGTGAGGAGAAATTGTAGCCACTTTCTGCTACCCCAAATTTCCCACCAGCAATTTCTCTTCCAGTAGGTGCCCTGCATCCTGCACAAAGCAGCTTGGACCTGGCCTCTGTTCAATTCCAGGGTTATTGGAGCTCAGACAGTGGCTCCTGAATAGAGATGGAAAATAAACTTAAAAGTGGAAGCTATTGAAACAATGGACCTTCTTCCATTTACAGCAGAGTGGATGACTTTCTGGTCGAGTCAGGGTCTCCCCGCTTGTTGGGAGCATGGAAGGGAGCCAATGGAGGAAGCTAAAGCTTTCTTTGTATTGGAGAGCTTCTGTAGCGTGGTATTCAGAGGTAATAAGTCTCCAGCTATTTCTGGCACAGGTGACAATATGAAAAGTGAGGCATATTCATCTCTCATGTATTTTCCACCCCAATAGAAGGACTGAGCCTAGTTTCACATTTTACCATGTGATCATTCTGCTCTGGTACTTCAAGATTCTGTGATCACGCTTAGCTGTGATTTGACAGTCTGTATACTAACATGTTGTCCTGTGTCATTTCAGCTCTCCAGGTCCTCAAGAAAGACCCAAGTCCCTCAGTCCAGCTGGTGGCAACGGAGGTCATAAGTGACATCTGTCCTGGCCGAGTGCTTGGGGACTGAAGTGGAACGGAGACAAACAGAAGAAGGCGCTCCAGTAGTATAAGGGCCCTACCGTCAATCAAACGTTAACCCCACCGTTGGCCCTCGTAAGCCTTGCCCACCGGTCACTGGAAGTCCCAAGACATGAGGTATTACTTCCAGGGTCAAGGCGGACAAATGACCGGAAGCAAGGTGTGTCATATGACCCCTCTAAGAACTCCTCCCATTGTCCTCTACCAATCGAGATGGGTTTCGCCCTGATAGGAACGCCCCAAGAGAAGATTTGACCAATCAGGGGGAGTTCCGGGGCAGGATGACCTGTCTGGAAGTGGTTCGTGTGACCCCTCTAAGAATTCCCCCCAGCACCCTCTACCAATCAGGAGGGGTTTCAGCCACTGGAAACCACCCCGAGAGGAGGTTTGACCAATCATGGGGAGTTCCGGGGTGGGGTGATCTGTCTGGAAGTGGTTTGTGTGACCCCTCGAAGAATTCCTCCCACCACCCTCTACCAATCAGGAGGGGTTTCAGCCACGGGAAACCACCCCGAGAGGAGGTTTGACCAATCATGGGGAGTTCCGGGGTGGGGTGATCTGTCTGGAAGTGGTTTGTGTGACCCCTCTAAGAATTCCTCCCACCGCCCTCTACCAATCAGGAGGGGTTTCAGCCACTGGGGACTACCCCGAGAGGAGATTTGACCAACTGGGGGGAGTTCCGGGGTGGGGTGACCCATCTGGAAGTGCTTCGTGTGACCCCTCTAAGAACTCCTCCCACCACCTTCTACCAATCGCGATGGGTTTGGGCTGCAGAGGACCGCCCCGAGAAGAGATTTGACCAAAATGGGGCAGGTTCTCGGATTGGGTGAACCATCCAGAAGAGGGTCATGTGACCCCTCTAAGAGCTCCTCCCAACGCCCTCTGCCAATCAGAGTGCAGTACCATCACCCCATAAGTCCCAGCGCTGGGCAGAGGAAGCCATCTCTTACCAAGAAGACATGTTTTAGAAATTGTGGAAAGGCTGAGAGGAAACATGGACTCCTTTACCACCCCCGTGAGACCTTCAGATTTTGTTTTAGCTCCGAGGACCTTTGGAGTTGTGTGGAGAAAGCGCTACAGCAGTGACAGTTCTGAGGAGGGCCCTTTGACTCAATCGTTGATGGCTACGTCGGAACCTGACCCCAAAATCCAAACCTTTGTGAGGCACCCCAGTGAGTGTGACAGCCTCTCATTGTCCATGCCCTAAAGTTGGAAGGCGATTGTGGCTTGGGGGAGTCACAAGGTGAACGGGAAAGATGGCGCTCAGGTAAATGAATGATTAAGAAGCGACTGTCAATCATGGGGGTGTAATGGGGTTGGGAATCGACCTGGCATTGCATAAATCTAAAAACAGGCAGTGGGGTGCTTACACTGTTTTTTGTCTGAAAATCTCTCAACAGCTCGACGATGCCTTTCTAGAGGCCTTTGAGAAGTTGCACATCGGTAGCCCTGTGGGAGTAAATCCATCGCGCATCAGCTGTTTTTGCTCCTGTCTGAGACCCAGATCTCAAGAGGAAAATCCAGAAAAGGACAAAAATGGAAGAATGAACCAGCTCAGACTCCCTCATGGTAGGGGTCATGGCGTCCTTTGTTTCAGGCGGCTGTAAAAGATTGTGTTAAACCAGGCGATTAATAAAACTTATTTAAATGTGTCAGAATGAACGTGTCCCCCTCCATACTTGTGTTCGTAAAAGACGGTCCCAGGAAGAGTCATGTCTCCACAGACGGCTCTGTTAAAGAAAATCTGTTAAACCCCCAGGAAAGTTGGGGGCTTTGACGGGGTCAATCTTCTTTTTCAAGTGGCCAAAAAGCATCATAAAACTTTAAATAGAAGACAGGTAGGAGCTTGGCTTTCACACCAGGATGCTTACACTTTACACAAACCAGCTCGAATACATTTTAAAAGAACCAAGACCGTTCTTTCAGATGTGGACGCGCAATGGCAGGCAGATTTGGTCCGTATGCACTGGTTCTCCAAACACAACAGCGGTTTTAAGTACATCTTAACAGTGATAGACGTTCTATCCAAATATGCCTGGGCCTTAGGCCTAAAAGACAAGATGAGTGGTGAGGTATCCAAGGCCTTTAAAGCTATTTTTAGCCAAGGTCGCGTGCCTCAAAAATGACAAACTAATCGGTGGAAAGAATTTTGAAACAGACCTTTTAGCAGATTGTTGAAACGGCACAGCGTTAACGCTTTTTGTTACTGATAATGAAGTCAAAGCAGGGGTTGTGGAGCGATTTAACAGAACTTGAAAAAGATGCGGAGGATGTGGCGATATTTTACAGCCCATAACGCCTTTCGCCACCTTGACCTGTTACCTGACTTTATGAAGAGTTACAACCAGAGCTTTTACAGAACTCTACATACCAGACCCGCTGATGTTAACCCTTCCAATTCTCTGAAGATATGGAAACTGGTTGATAGAGATGGTTTTAAAATAAAACCGGTTGTTGCCTCCTTTAGAAAAGGCGACCACGTGAGACTCTCTAAAACCAAAGGAGCTTTTGAAAAAGGTTGTGAACAGACGTTTACCAATGAGATATTTATAGTGGATGAAGCCTTAACCAGGAGCCAGAGACCTGTATACTGATTTAAAAGATGACGAGGATGAGACAGTTACTGGAACTTTTTACCCTGAAGATTTACAAAAAGTAAACCCCAAAGGAGACAGGATTTGCCGGATCGAAAAAGTTCTAGCGGAGAAAGGAAAAGGGAGAAAAAAGCAGCTACTGGTGAAATGGTTTGCCGGGGGGACAGGGACGATAAGTTTACCAGCTGGGTGGAAGCTTCTCAATTCTGACGTTTAGACACAAACAAACAAAAAGATTCCTCCTGCAAAGACTGAGGGAGAGAAAAATGAGCGACGGCAGGTGTTACATGACTTTGCCCAGCAATGCCAGCTCTGCAGTTTTTCCTCAAAACACCAGCTCGAACTTTACAATACAGCTAATTAAGCCCTTGGGTCTCCCGGGTGCCTGGAAGGTGGGGTTAGTGGAAATACAACACCCACACAGCTGGAACACTATCCGCGAGAACACCCCTTTTGAAATCACCTTTGAAGATATGGCATAGAGTTTTATCCTACGACGAGGTTAGTACTCGTCCATACCCGAATGATTGGATCATATGAACAGTACCGTGGCTTGTCCTCCCCCACCGCCTGAGGTGGTCATGAACTATGACCCTGTGGGTAGAAAAGTTAGCCTTAAATCCGCTGATTTTACTTTCATGTTTTCTACCAGCAGGGAGCTAGCTAACATTCTAGGTTTGGGCCCCAAGCGCAGCGTCCAAAATTTCCCCTTCTGGGCAGACATCACAGGGGGGGTTAAGTCCTTCTATCTGCACACAGTTATTGTAGAACACCAGTTTGTGAGGGACTTTTCTGTTCCCCTGTTATGCTGTGTCCCTGTTTGAGGAAGGAACAATGAGTTTGTCACCATCACCTACGATAAACCTCATCACGTTCCTGTCAGAAAACACCACATCGATACCATTACCATTGAAATAAAGACAGATCAGAACAGATACGTCTCATCTGTTGAACGGAGTGGATGTGAAAATTAAACTGACGCGCAGTAAAGACGCTTTCTGTTTAATGGGCAGTGCAGCCGAAGGCTTTAAATTGTGCATTGTATCAGCATCGCTGTTTGTGAAGAAAGTACGGATGGCCCTGAGCGTTCGTCTGGGGCACGCGGAGTCCCTGCTTACCACAAATGCTAAATATCCCGTGGACCGTGTGGGAATGAAAGTGTTCAGCATCCCCATGGGCAGCAGGGTCAATAACCAGGAGAACCTGTTTTTTGGGACAGTTACCCAAAATGCTTGTCCTAGGGTTTGTCCTATGCCTTGAGTGGAAGTTACACTAAAAATCCCTTTCATTTTAAACATTATGATATTAATTTTGTGGCCTTGTATGTGGATGGTGAACAGATACCAACCAAGCCTCTGCAACCAGACTTGGAGGCAGGATGCTGCGTGAGAGAATACATGAATCTGGTACAGACGCTGGTAAACACATGACAGATCGTTCTCTGTTAATCGACCGTGAGAAGTTTCCACAGGGTTACATCTTGTTTGCCTTTGACCTGTCTCCCGACCAGGAATGCGCCGATGGCTATTCCCTGATTAAAACCAGGAACCTGAGAGCAGAAATACGTTTTGGGAAGGCTTTAACCATCACCGTCAATCTGATCGTGCATGGGGTTTTTGACAACATCATAGAGAGAAATCAGAGGAGAGACGTTCTGCTTGACTATATGTGAACATGGACACCGTACAGCTCTCGTGTGTCTTATCAAGGTGCCTTACACAAAAAAGAATTTCTTAGATGTGTTCCCTTGTGATTTGGCTCCCTGGCGACAAGCTGTCTCAGAGACCCCTAGGTTTGTATTGCACATCCACACAACCAACCTGGTGAACACTGGCTTGCCTTGTGTCTGGCGAAGCGTAACGTGGAGAGCTTTTAGACTGATACGGGCACCCCCCGAAGAGCATGTTGTTTCCTAAAAGCATTATGAAATTTTTAAACAAAAATGCCACAGGCATTGTGTTTCACAATAGACAATTACAAGACCCCCGCTCTGTCGCCTGCGACTATCACCGAGTGTTTTTCTTACATCATCGGAGCAAGTGTTTATCTTTTGACCGGATTTTAAAATTGTATTCTAACGACTAAGTGCAAAACGACCGGATGGTGATGAATTTTGTAAAAAATACATTTAAATTCTTGGTCATGCCTAGCCTTGAAATGTGTTTCAAAAAGCCCAGACATGTGTATCTTGCAATGCTTTTTATAGCCAGGTTATCCAATATTCTCAGGCATAACAGACAATGTTTTGTTTGGCATTATCCAACACATTTTTTATAAAGTAATTTTTCCCACAGTTGCTAGGCCCCGCGAGAATTGCAGAAAAGGGGTGTTTCCACCTCATATCCATTTTAAAATCCATAGGGCAGGGTTTTAAACCCTTCTCCTAGAACCCTCTTGTTGTAAATGACTTTCTGTGTTTTCTTAAGGGTTTTGGTCTCTATTTACCACTGATTTTTGTTTCTTACGATAGAGGGCTGCTGCACCTCTCTCTTTTTTGAGGTGTTTTCTCGCAGGCCCGTGCAATAGTCCAGGACTAGATATTTCAAACTGTCAAAGTTGATCTATTGACAGTTTGCCAAGTTCAGGGTAATACCTTTGACTTTCATACAGGCCTTTCCTCCCGACAGCTTATACCCGTATGTTTTCGGGCCTGCCGACACAAACTCGGTGATGTGTTGATCTGGCGGGATCTCACTCGTGAGGGAATTTAGAAAGAGTTTAGCGATTTGGCATTTAGCGGGGTTAAACCTGATCTCGTGTTGGCACAAACGCACGCCTTCTTCCTGGTAGAAATCGTTCATGTACTTATTTTGTTTTTCTTCGTCTGTGCACCAGCTGGGGTACCCTGAAGCCTCTTGTTTCTGGTGGAGGTGTCATTTGATGAAGTCTTTTCAGAGTACATCAGATTTTTCATTAAAAAGCCAGATTTCATATATTTTTGCCACCGCGTACTCCTTCGCTATGGCTGTGTTCAATTCCACCGTGCACCAAGTCCCCAGGATGGCCCTCTCCTCGTCAGTATGGATGCACATCTCCCGCTGCTCGGTTTCCGCACAGGTTCGGCATAGCGGGAACATAAGCTTGCCACCCACTCTGACAGGTAACAATGGGAAAAAGAAGCCTTGTGTGGGGTACACTTTAACTTTTGCAATTCCAAAATAATTTGCAAGGGGTCCAAATTTGTCATAAACTATATCAGAGTGTTCGAGAGGGTATTCTTTGGTTTTCTTTACAAAAGGGTAGAAGCTGGTAAAATCATAATAGTGGATTTCTTCCCTGGAGTTAAGTTTGTAATATAGGTGCATAGCATTTGTCCTTCCCCCAAAAAGAGCATCCCTAGGCACGAGAGGCTAGGGCAACTGGGCTCAGTTTAAAAAACCTGCAAGCTCCCTGTCTCTTTCTTTCATCACTTCCCACTCTTGCTCCCAAAGAGTCCTCACTACAAAACCAAGTTGTTTCAGATAGTCGGTCTTGAGCTGCGTCTTGTAATAAAGAAACCCAAAAGTTGTCCCCGTCATAGGGTTTTGTGCTTTTTCACAATGACAGGTGGCACAAGCGTGGAAAAGAACACCCGTTAAACTCTAAGGCTGTGTGTACCCTGTCAACACTGGCATAACCGTCTAAAGAGTAGGAGCCTACCTGTAGTTCCCCACCCTGTAAAGCATGCCGTATTTGTATAGTTTCTTTGTGAGAGGTATACAACAGCCACTGAACAGATGGGGTCGAATATCTTTTTCCTGCCTGTGATCATTGTCTGGAGGGAGAAGAGCTACCGTGTTAGGCTCCAAAAACATAAACCTGTACATAGCCATGCAGACAGATGCCAGTGTTATGTACCAGAATGGATCTATACACAGTTTTATCTCGGTGAATTTACCAGGTTCTCTCTCTACTAGATCTCCCTTCTCCATCTTTTTCATAATCTCTTTTCTGTAGAGGATACAAGGCTGTCTCAAAATTTTGACATCCTGCTGACAGTAATACACGAGCTCTTTCTGCAAGTCAAACGTCTCCTACCTGTGGGCCTGCTACCAGTCGAGAAACTCTGCTTTTTCCCTGGGCATCATGCTTTCTACACCATAGTGCTCCACATGGGGCATAGGCCCCATGTCATTTTGATTTTCTAAAGTGTTCAAAAAATGTGGAAAATACCCTTTGCACCCTTCAAACCCCATCACTTGCGGGAGCTTACCAAGCTTCATGGGCAAGAAGTTTAAAGAGTCTATAAAACGAATGCCCAGGACCTTACACACATTACTTTACTACCCTGAGTGATCAGTTCTAGGCACATCTTTTCCTTCAGTAACTGTCTAATGATGAAGTATGCATCGTAACCTTTGGAATTGTGCACCTGGAACGTGTAGACCCGGAACTCTTTGCCAATAAAGGTCTGAACAAACATAGAAAGACACTCATCACCCTTAAATTCCCAGGACTTTTCTGGCTTGAGGGACATAGCAAAAATGTAATTGGGAGTGTGCAACCCAGTCTCCTATGTGTATTCAGAATCATAACAAATACACTTTTCTGAGGATTCGGGCTTTCTAAGGCTGTCCATAAAACCGAGGTGACCATCTACATCACCAGCAATCAAAGCCTGACCCCGCTTATAGCGCCTCCCTTTACACCTGTGCCGCTTGTCCACGTAAGACTGACCCTTATCGCACAAGGTTTTAGACAGGCATTCAACTTGTTCTGTCGACGCCCAGTCGATGTGTCTGTCTAAACGCTCTCTGGACTGACAATACAGTCTACAGCGAGGAGACCTCAGCTGCACGTCCACGCTGTCTGAGCATGTTATGCTCAAGCAGAGGCAGCAGCTGGACCTGCAAGAGTGGCCGTGACTGTGCACCGTGGGGCAAAACTCACCGTAATTTTTTGCTCCAAACAACTTTTTCACAACCAGAACCCCCTAGTAATGCTCATCGTGCAACAGGATGAAATAAGTCTTGGGTAAACTGCCCCCCCCGTTTTAAAAAAGCCCCTTTCACCGCATACAGCACCACCTGTATGTTGACTCCTAAATGCTGTTCAGACATTGCTACGTCACTGAGCATAATCTTTTTTTCATCTGACCAGCCCAGTTTCTCATGCAACTTTCTCGCCCCCGCTAACGATTCCGCGTCCGTAGGTTTATGGTCGGACATGACAGCCAAGAGTCCACGTGCAAAACACAGATGGGTACCCGTGTAAGTCAGGTCTACTAAACATTGTCTCTTTTTTATGGATGATTTGACTACTGAGGATAGAATTTAAAACTCTATGAGCGGTCCCCACCCCTGTTTTTTTACAACTGTCACAACGAGGTGCAATGTCCCATTGACATGCAACTCTATTGCTCTGTGGCAGCTTTGAGGTCTGATTGAAGAAATCCTCAGCAGACAGCTCATCCCTAGTTCTTCAGACCAAAACCAACGGCTTAGTTAAATTACAGCTCTCTAAATGTAACTGAACATAATCATCAGGGCCTACCCTACCATTAACGTCATCGAGAACTAACTGTATCCCCCTGTGTATGGCTTCAACAACCTGCTGAGCTGAATTTATTCGCTCAAGATTGACAAAATGAAATTCCTCACAATACACCGACCCCCCAAATCTAGGTAATTCACATTGCCAACTTCTCACTCTCTCCATACACACCTCTGCGTTTTCAGGGTTACTTGGGGGTTCCTCTACGGGACCATCAGCGGCATCTTCTACATCAGATGCTATTTGAGAGTCAGACTCCGAGGCGCCTCCGTGAGGGTCATCGGGAGAAGATGGGGACCCATCATTCTAGAGAGCCCTCTGGGGAATTTTCTAAACCAGACTCTGTGTGAGAGTCTGATTCCACCTCCCCATTTTCAGACATGCCAGTTTGAGAGCCTCCAGTCGAGGGCATCTCTTTTTGTCCCCCCTCCCCATTACCTCTTTAGCTCTTTTTAAAATTTTTACAGTGATCCTGGCCTGGAACTTTTTGGCAGCCATTTGTTTGTCCACCAAGCGCTATCCCCCCTTTTGTTTACACCTGAGCTGATGTGTATCCTTGCGGGTGCCCCTTTCCACGACTAGTCACGCCTGCGCAGAGCCAAAAATTGAAATATTTTTCAAAAAGTCACCCACCAAAGCTTTTGCTTTGTTGATGTGCTTTCCAGCCCTCCGTTCTTTTAGACCCCCTGAAGATACACCATTCACCGGTATTCTGAACGAAGCATCATATTTTCCCCAAACCTTTTTTAGAATACCGTTCTTTTAGAACCCCCGAGGATACAACGTCCCTCAGTCTTCTGAACGAAGCATCGTAGGTGGGCGTTTTCACTCACGGTTTTCTCAGGGCTTGGTGTGGAGGTGGCCGCTGAGGAACTGGCGTTGTGTTTGCGTGGTTGGTTTTCACCAGAGTTTTTTGTTTTGTCCTTGGCTTTGACGTAATTGAGGTTTGGACTGCCCTGATGCTTCATCTGCACTCTTGTGCTGTTTTGAGTTGTTAAAGGTCTCAAAGCAGATTTCTGGTTCTTTGGCTGGTCTGGTGGAGGTGTCCCTGTAGCTTTGACTACAGCATTGTCAGGAGAACTGCACATACCCGATTAGGGGGGAAGGGACATATTACAAAACTTAACTTTACCATCTTTCTCACCCACACCGATGTATTTACTTAAAATACAAAACCTCATAACCTCACAAACACAATATATTTACTGGGCTTCATCCATCCATCTGGGGAATTTTTCTTTTCAGCTGTCTCTTTTCTTTTTCTTTTAAGCTTGTTTACCCTCTGGTCTAAGGGTCTCTCATGTTTTCACCGTACGGTGGAGCAGACAATATGATGATGATGATTGATTATTGTTATAAATCACATGAAACTGTCTTGTAAAGTTAAAAATAAAATATTCATCAGGGTGTTTTTCTATTTAAAAAGTCAGAGCTTTCAAACAAAATAATCCATTTCAGGCTGCACAACGAACAGGAGTTTTGAGTTTATTTCTACCACTTTAAAACAAAAAACAACAAACCCGCAAACATTTTTTTAAATACACCTCATTTTGCAAAATAAAAACCAAACTGCTTTTAAAATCAACTTTTAAAATCCAGTTTAAAACACATTTTGCACAGTAAAAAAACACCCTGTTAGTTTGAAACACACCATTACTATCAGTTTGCAGCCAAATACTTTAAAAAAAAACCGCCTATGTTTTTTTTACACAGAGAGAGAGAGAGAGAGACAGAGTTTAAAACACAAAAAGAAAAGGAGTACTTGTGGCACCTTAGAGACTAACCAATTGATTTTAGCATAAGCTTTCGTGAGCTACAGCTCACTTCATCGGATGCATACTGTGGAAAATACAGAAGATGTTTTTATACACACAAACCATGAAAAAATGAGTGTTTATCACTACAAAGGGTTTTCTCTCCCCACACCCTACTCTCCTGCTGGTAATAGCTTATCTAAAGTGATCACTGTCCTTACAATGTGTATGATAATCAAGGTGGGCCATTTCCAGCACAAATCCAGGTTTTCTCACCCCCTCCCCAAAGAAAAACAAACCCACTCTCCTGTTGGTAATAACTTATCTAAAGTGATCACTTACATTGTAAGGAAACCTGGATTTGTGCTGGAAATGGCCCATCTTGATTATTAATGTGTGTGGTGGGGTTTTTTGGTTGGTTGTTTTGGGTTTTTTTGGTAAATATAGTATTTTAAACTTTTAATGGCTTTGAATTGCTAGAAAGAGTGACCCATAGCATTCAAAACCACTCCTGGGTCATATTTAAACTGTCCAGTGGAGTTCTGCCAGTTACTGGGTCCTTTAAACTGTCCAGTAGAGTTCTGCCAACTCCAGGGATTATATTTAAACTGCCCAATAGCATCTGCGAATTCCTGAGGTTTTATTTCATTTCATATTAATCCGAACTCACCCACCCACCTCCCTTACTATGGGTGCACACCCATCAAATTTATCCCTATAGCAACAAGGGTAAGGAATCACAGTTACCTTCACTATTCAGTGGGGGTGTGGTTAAAACCATTCAGTTCAACAGGATGAGTCAACTCTGTTGTACTCAAACACATGTCTGAACCATCCCTGTTTTGTTTTCGTGTTGTAAGCAGAGGCAGGATGAGCTCTACCCTGACATCTGGTGGTGAGTTGTGGAAAAGGACTTCAGGAGCTGATCTCCTTTGCACAGGCACACCCACCCCGCCTAGCATGAGCCCACAGGAGCCCAAACGGTCACTTTGGCTGCTGTGGGATCCCCAGTGTCTCTGTTATTGGGGCAGGAAGAATAAAGTGTCGTTATCCTGATTATGTGAACCAAGGACAGTGGAACTGTACTTGGCCTTTTATGACGGAGGGACTCACCATCAACTAAGTAGCACTCGCTAGGCAAGGGACAAGGATTGCAAAACCCAGTGAATCAAGAGAGTTTGAGGATGGAGGTTTGTGCCTAGTGGTGTGAGCTCCCTTCTGAGGGCCCCAAACACCAATTGTACCTTCTCTCCATTATGTAATATCAGAGAGAATTTTAATTCTATTAGGAGTTCGGTTACAGACTGCAGATCTGAATTCACTTTGGGTTCATGGTGCCCCAGCTCTGAGGCCCACTACTACTTAACACAGTATTCAGTGATTTCAACTTGTCGTAGGGGAGCTTCAGTGCCCCACGGGTGGGGGCTTGACCTGGTTTTGCATTGTGTTACTGGAATGGAACTCCTAGATACTGAACCTAGACCCTGTTGTTGCCAACTCTGATGGGCAGAAGGGTTACACTGTAAACACATTTCTAGGATTTGTTCCCCTCCCACTTCACAGCTTGTTGCTGTAAATGGGTCTCTTTTACACAAAGACACAAGAGCTAGGTTCTCACAAACCATTTTTTTTCAATTTAAAAGTCATACAGCTTCTTGAAAACAAACCCAGATCTCCATTAAAACTTTTAGCTCACTTACGGGCCAGAGACCTTCTAACAGAAACACAGATAATCACAAAGCCCTTTTCATTCGATTTTTTAAAATGTACAGCGACCAAGTTTGATATTGCATGTTTGTCCCCTCATCATTCTCTCAATTAATCCTTTTAGATTTCTTACAAATAGTCTTTTTCTTAAGCAGGGTTCTGTCAGTTTTTGTGTGGACCAGACGGTCAATGTAACGCTGTAAGCAGGCATCTTCCATTTTGGACATTTTCTTTAAAACACGGTCAGGGTCTCCACTGAATTGCACAGCATTTCTCAAGCTCACCGCTTGCGCTAAATGTTCTTGGGTTAGGCACAGATGTTGCATAACATAACCTATGGCAATAATAGTGTTCAATAAGCTTTCCAAACACAGCTCAGCACACAGGCCCGAGAGCTTGCAGTTTCTATCCATTGAAGTCCAAGTCACACAGGCATGGTGCCATTGGGCTGGGGCATTTATGACACAGCCCTCACCATTTTCAAAAAGCTTTTCCCCAAGACAGTGATGAAGAACAGCATAAACAGCAACGTGTACAATAGTCCGCATAACATTTTTACGCTCGTGACGTGGCACTGGCTCAGCGAGTTCCATGCCAAGCCTCTCCTAAACTCCTCATAGCCGTCCTCCTCGGAGTCATCTTCAACAATTTCTAGCGGCGTTGAGCAAAAACAAGGCGGGCCTGGTTCACCTTCGCTGTTTGATGCAACGCCGTCCAGGGCCTCCGGGTGCACTAGAAAGGCATCGTCAAGCTGTTGAGAGATTTTCAGACAAGAAACAAGCGTAAGTTCCCACTGCTTGTTTTTAGATTTACACAACCCCTGGTTCCTAACCCCATTACACCCAATCATCGACCGTCGCTTCTTAATCATTCATTTACCTGAGCTACGTCTTTTCCATTCACCTTGTCTGCCAGTGCCTCCCCCACGCCATGATGGCCTTCCTCCTCCAGGGTGGCGGATGACGAGAGGCCACCATGCTCATGGGGGTGTCTCATGAGCAGTTGGGCTTCAGGGTCGGATTCTGGCATATCCATCAATGGCTGGGCCAAAGGAATCCCCTTGGCTTCTCTCTCATCCTCTTCAGAACTGTCGCTGCTGTAGCGCTTTCTCCACACAACTCCAAAGGTCCTCGGGGCTAAAACAAAGTCTGAAGGTCTCACAGGAGTGGTAAAGGAGTCCACGTTTCCTCTCAGCCTTTCCACAATTTCTAAAACACGTCTTCTTGGTAAGAGATGGCCTCCTCTTCCCAGCGCTGGGACTTATGAGGTGATGGTGCTGCACTCTGATTGGCAGAGGACGTTGGAAGGGGTCCTTAGAGGGGTCACACGACCCTCTTCTGGGCGGTTGACCCCGTCCCACAACCCACCCTATTTTGGTCGAATCTCCTTTCGGGGCTGTCCTCTGTGGCCAAAACCCATCGCGATTGGTAGAGGGTGGTGGGAGGAGTTCTTAGAGGGGTCACACGAGCCACTTCCTGACGGGTCACCCCGCCCCAGAATTCCCCCCAATTGGACAAATCTCCTCTCGGGGTGGTCCCCAGCGGCTGAAACCCTTCCTGATTGGTATAGGGCAGTGGGAAAAGTTCTTAGAGGGGTCACACAAACCCCGGAACTCCCCCTGATTGGTCAAATCTTCTCTCAAGTCATTCCTGTCAGGGCAAAATCCATCCTGATCAGCAGAGGACAGTGGGAGGAGTTCTTACAGGGGTCACATGACACACCTTGCTTCCGGACATGTGTCCGCCTTGACCCTGGAAGTAATACTCCCATGAGGTGGGACTTCCAGTGACCTGTGTGCAGGGCTTACAGGGTCAAGGGGTGGGGTTAACGTTTGATTGATGGTAGGGCCTTTATACTACTCGCTCCTGTGACCCAAAATTGGAACAAGAGAGACTATAATACTGGAGAGAAAGAAAGGAATGTTTTAAATGTTTTAAATCCTTGTACTGTGCTGTAAATTCTTTTCCCCGAATTAATTCAAAACATTCATTTGTATTTTTTATTTTTCTATTTACTTTGTTGTTTTATAACACGATACAGCAACTATAATACTGGCCAGTATTATACTTTTATAAATAGAATACAACAACCATAATACTGGCCCGTATTAGCCATTCTCCTACTGCTCAGATGCTGTAAGGGAGAGAAGGATCAGGCCCTGTAAAGTAGGCTGGGTTGATTTTTTATGACTCGAAGTGTTTTTATTACACATCAGGACATCTAGTCATTCTGATTTAATTGGGGATTGGTCCTGCTTTTGAGCAGGGGGTTGGACTAGATGACCTCCTGAGGTCCCTTCCAACCCTGATATTCTACGATTCTATGCAGCCTCTGGACAAGCTCAGTGATAAGCATGTACATTACACTGCTTGCTCAGGGGTCATTACTATAGAAACAGCCAAGTACTGGCCCAGATCCTCAAATACACCTGAGCTTTAGACTCTGGGTTGTTCTAACTTACTCTGTCTTGTAAGAGCCATTGCTGTACGGGAGATTGCTGTAGCACCGGGGTCGGTAACGTTTGGCACGCAGCCCCCCAGGGTAAGCCCCCTGGTGGGCCGGGCCAGTTTCTTTACCGGCCGCGTCCGCAGGTTTGGCCGACCGCGGATCCCACTGGCCGCGGTTCCCCACTGCAGGCCAACGGGGGCTGCAGGAAGCCGTGGCCAGCACATCCCTCGCCCCGCGCTGCTTCTCGCAGTAAAACAGAAGGTTTATTAGATGACAGGAACATGGTCTAATACAGAGCTTGTAGGTGCAGAGAACTGGACCCTTCAGCTGGGGGGTCCATTTTGGGGGGCAGTGAGCCAGACAACCACGTCTGCCCTTCACTCCATGTCCCAGCCAGCCCCAGACTGAAACTCTCTCCAGCCCCTCCTCCTCTGGGCTTTGTCCCTTTACCCGGCCAGGAGGGCACCTGATTCCTTTGTTCTCCAACCCCTTTAGCTCTCACCTTGCAGGGGGGGAAGGGCCCAGGCCATCAGTTGCCAGGAAACAGGGTGTCGGCCATTCTCTGTGTCCAGACCCCTGCACACACCTGCCCTCTAGGGATCTGCAACGATCATACACCCTTACCCCACCACCTAGATACTTAAGAACTGCCTAGGGGAAACCGAGGAACCACGCACTATTCAGAGGAAACATTAAGAACAGTCCCCCTTCGTCACACTGGGTATGAGATTTTGCTGTTTGTGCAGGGAGCTGGGAGCCCCAGGGCGCCCTGTTTAACCCTGGGACTTGGTGCCTCTCCAAGAGGCCTTGCAATGAGTGTTGGACTGAAACCCAGCCAGCTTGGTTTACATCCGGCCCACAACAGCGTCAGATGGAGCGAACGGGCCAAAGTGAAAGCAGAGCCTCTCCCCAAGCCTCTGGGAAAGACCGACCTGCCTTGCGGGGCGGGTGTGCAATTCCTAGCTTCTCCCTCCCTCCCGGCTGCTGTTAACGGGAGGCAAAGACTTGCAAAGACGGGAGGAAGCCTGGCCTGCCCCCTGCCCGAACAGCCAAGCAGCCTGGGGGTCCTCCCCCCGCCCAAGAACTGACACCGCAGCCAAGAGTAGGGGGGAAGATGCCTTGTTGAGAAGAGCAGGTGGAGCTGGGGGCAGCAAACTGTGGGGGGCAGAGTCTCTGGGGGGAGGGGGCTGCTTCTAGGCCTCCTCGGGGTCCAGCTGGTTGAGGGTTTGGATGTCATCCAGGAAGCGCTTGGGGGTCAGGATGTGACTGGAACCTGGGGGAGAGAGAGGTGGTTGGCAGTGGTGGGCACAGTGAGGCAGGTATGTGGCTGGCATCACCATCACCCCCATCCTTGCAGCTGGACCCTGCTCTAGTGCAGGGGGGGAGGGACTGTCTCCTATCCCCCTTGGCCTGGCACCGCACCCCTCGTGCCGCTGTACCCTGCACAGCCAGGCAAGAATCCATGCGCTGACAGTGTTCCTCACCCTTGGGTCTTCGAGGGGTGTGTGCAGGGGGTGAGCCATATCCCTATGGGAGTTACTGGGGGTGTCTGACTGGGGCCCCACACATGGTCCGTGGGCAATGAGAGGCCTGGGGAGACAGAGGCCAGGAGATCAGGCGGCTAGATACAGGCCATGTGGGGCAAGCACATCTGTTCCCAGGCCCCTGGGTGTGGGAGAACAGAGGGTAGCATGGGAGCCCTGTGGGTGCTGGGCAGGCAGTTCTAGGGTCTCCCCCTCCTAGGGGGTCCCAACTCTCCCTGACCTGGGCATTCCAGCCGCCCTTTCCCCCAGGACTCGCCCCACTCACCGATCACCACCTCCCACTTGCCCTTGTTGGCCGGGGTCACTTCGTAGGCACAGCGCATCTCAGACATGGACACCCCACCCAGCACGTAAATGATGAGGCGCGGGCCCGTCCGGTACTCGGCCGCTGGCTTGTTCTTCTGCCAATGCCTAAAGCGGGCGCTGGGGGGAGAGAGGGGCCGTGTGGATACCAGGGGCTCGCTGAGGGAATGCCAGATGGAAGGGCAGGGCCTGGAGGAGGCTGCGGGGCAGGCCCTGCCCAAGGGAGTGGGGCAGGAGTCCCAAAGCAGGCAAGAGGGAGTAGGGGAGGGTGGCACCTGCGCTGGGCTGGGGGTCTGTCTAAAGCTCGGCCAGTCCCTTTCCTTCATCCTGGGCCCTGGGGTGTTGAGGGACTGCTGGGGTGCGGGGGACATGGTAAGAGGGTTCCAGGCTCTTGGACATCCCCTCCCCCGCAGAGGGCAGGGTCCTGACCACACACTCCCAGGCACAGAGGCTCCTACACTCTGGGGTGTGTGTCAGGGCTCTGCCCCCCACAGCCCAGCCAGGCTCAGCCTTACCTGACAGCAGCCTGGGAGCTGGTGGTAGGGACCGGGTCCGACAAAAAGGGCCACAGATTCTTGTCCAGTTTGTCCTCAATGATGTCCTGGCAGGGGGTGGGGGGGGGGGGGGGGAGGACAGATCAGCAGGGGCCAAGCAGCAGGAACCTCGGATCTGGTGGCCAAGCCAGGCCCCATTGGGGTGGAGGGGCTGGGACGGCTCCTCACTGAATGATTGACAGTCCCTGGGGGGAGCAGCCTGGGGCCCCCTTTCCAGGGGGGGGCATGGGGAGCCAGCAAAGAACACGCTGACTCCTCCAGTGATGCCCCCCCATCTTCCCACATCCCCCTCAGCTGCTCAGTGCCCTGCTGTGAACTCTCCACCCGTCCACCGTTATGAGGAGGGTGGAGACCTCCTGCAGCCAGATCCAGGGCCCCTCGTTTGGGGGGTGGGGGGGGAGAGGCAGGGGGCTGCCCTCAGTCCCCTTTCCTGCTCTCATCCATACTCCTTTCCTGCTCTCAGGTCAAATAGCAACGTAATAAATACAAATGTTTTAATCAAACCAACATGTACAAAAAAAAAATGGACAATAACTAGCCAGGTCAGAGGGCAGTATCTAAGTCAGAGGGGCAGCTTGTTTGTATCAGGGTGTCTCTGAGAGAATGTGTTGGTCCAGCCAAGGGGGCAATGGAAAGTCCCGCCATTCACTGAGCTGCGTCCATTGTCACAGGCATACGTGTCTTAGTATCCTCGTAGAATCTGCCAGGTGCTATTAGCATGCCTTGTCAACAATAAACCTGGCCGGGAGCCTTCATCCCTTAACGGATCTTGTGGTCATTGGGCGGTTCACTCAAGCTCTGCTGTGCTGGCTGTCTGCACAGAGCTGGGGCAGCACACAGGGAGAACACACACACACGCAGTGAAATATCTAACAACAGAGGCAATCAGTAAGATGTTTCGCAATGGCTCGTTTGGTTTCAATGGGCAGGCCCAGCACTTTACACTAATTCATGCTTCTCCCCTGTTGGGGGAATTACACAGGCCACGGCTACACTACAAAATCAAATCGCCCTGCATGCAGCCGCCACAGTAGTTACAGCACTTGTGTGTGTGTACACCTGGCTCTTTGTGGCTGTGGTGTGTGGTATCGATTGTACTGTCAGTGTGGGGCATTGCGGGACAGTCGATGTAAGCAACGCAGTACGTACACTGACACTGCATTGACCTAACTACGCTGACTGGGGGAAGTGGCATGATTAAGTCGGCAAAGCAGGTGAGTTACATCAGCGGGAGCCAAATTTTAGTGTAGACGCAGTGTTAGGTGGACGTAAGCTGCCTTGCAAACTCAGTGGTGTAGAGCAGTTACAGAGGTTTACGATGCAAACATTCATTCTAACTTTATACCACGGGCTACAGAGGTTATGGGAGAGATCAATCCGGCAAGCAATTCCACAAGTCGAAACACTCCACACACGCTGATCAGCAGCTGTTGTCACACGGCTAACACACAGGCTGGGTCAAGCTCTGCATTTGTCAGTGTTCAGTGAGGCCTGGGCATGAGCTGGCACCTGGTCTGCTAGCGTCACAGGACCCATCTAGCCCAGTATCCTGCCCTCTCCCTGCTGCCTCCTTCCCCAAATCAGATCAATGGGGCCAGCCGCCCCAGCACCAGCTACTTCAGAGGAAGGTGCAAGAACCCCCTCTAGTGGCTAGTGATGACATAACCAGTCGGGGGAGGGGAGGAAGGGGGGCATATCTCCCTCATCCTGACAGTCAGCAGTGGCCTTGTGCCCTGTTTTCTAAATTCTGCCCTGACACCCTTGCTCCCCCCGCCGCCTGCCATCCTTGTCTGAATCCTGCCAGGCTCGCAATGTCAGTGACATCTAGTGGCAGTGAGTTCCCCTGGCTAACTATGTAACTTCCCTTGACATTTGCTTTCACAGAGCGTCCCATTGCTCTTGTAACACTGGGGCAGGTGAAGGGGGGGGCAAATAGGAGCACCCCCCTCCTTTCATTATATTCTGTACCATTTTCAGCCCTGCTTCTTTCGCTCCTTTTTTAACTAAAGCCTGAGCTTTTTTGTTGGTCAATTGGCCTTTTTCTTGACGGTGTTGTAGAAAAAATTTGCTTCTTTCTAAACATTTCAGGTTTTTGATGAGCAATTTAAAAAAAGCCTTCGAAAAATTACCCCTCCCTCCCCCATTTCTCTGCCCTTTGTCCTTTTCTCATTTGCCACTGGAAAGTGGATGGGAGGGGATGAAAAAAACCACACACACACACACATATACATTTTTGGCTTTTGAAAATTTTTTGCAAGGGGTGAAACCATAAGGGTTCCACACACACCCCCAAATTTCCAAGGCAGCTCAATTGTGGGGCTGCTGCTCTTCCTGCTGCCCTTCTAGTGCCAGGGTAGACCAACACCCCGTCACACTTTAAGCCTTAAATGGCCAACATTGCCAACGCCCATCATTGCATGGTGAGCCCAGCAGTGGGTGGGTGGGTGAGTTGGAATGGGATCAGTAACGAAGAATCTTCGCTTTCGTTAGATAAAGTGCCCACCCTCGGCGTGGAGGAGATGCCCCAGACCTCGCACCTCCCAAACACAGCCACGCCAGAATGCAAACAAATATTAAAATCTTGTGATTTTTTAAGCAAATCTCATGATTTTGAGGCCTTACTAGTGACTTCTGAACGTTGGGGCGCAAGAGGGGCACCAAAGCTGATGGGCCCGCTCGGCCTTCGTGCCATCTGGACAGAGACACCTGTGTGGGACCCGGGGTGGCTCGTGCCTCCCCACACTTGGGACAGACAATACTAAACATCTCATGCCTCCCCCTGGCAGTGCGTGGAAGGAAAGCCGCTCCCGAGCTATGGCCACAGAGTCTTCTTTTAGAAGATGACAGGACAAGGAGTAATGGTCTCAAGTTGCAGTGGGGGAGGTTTAGGTTGGCTATTAGGAAAAACTTTTTCACTAGGAGGGTGGTGAAACACTGGAATACGTTACCTTGGCAGGTGGTAGAATCTCCTTCCTTAGAAGTTTTTAAGGTCAGGCGTGACAAAGCCCTGGCTGGGATGATTTAATTGGGGATTGGTCCTGCTTTGAGCAGGGGGTTGGACTAAATGACCTCCTGAGGTCCCTTCCAACCCTGATATTCTATGATTCTATGATTCAAGGGAGGCAGTGTGGCCTAGTGGGTAAAGCACTGAACTGGGATGCAGCAGACTGGAGGTCTATGTCTGGCTCTGCCACTGGGTGACCTTGAGCAAATCCCTTCCCTGCCCTCTGCCTCAGTTTCCCCATGTGTACAGTGGGGATGATGACACTGACCTCCTTTGGGAAGTGTTTTGCTGGTCAGTGCTATGTAAGATGAATAATAATATTCTGGGCTGGCGGGGGTAGGGGGCGTCTCTCCTCTCTGGGGCACGGGTTCGAATCTGTCCCAGGGGAGCAGTGTCTGACAGTGGGTGGTGGCTGTGGAGAGGGGATCAGTCCAGTTCCTGTTGGGACAGCACCCGCGTTGCCTGCCGGCTCTGGGACCGGCACGCTGGGCCTACAGAGCCTGAGCTCCGCTCTGCTCCTAGATGGGTCCCTTCAGGGCAGGGCCGTTGGCGTGGGGGATGGGGGTGTGACGCAAGCCTTGGGCTCTGGGGCAGTCGAGCTGGCCCTTTCCCCAGTGCTGGAGTCCCTTCCACAAGGCCCAAAGCTCCCCAGGCCTGAATCCTGGCCCCACGGAGCCCGACTCAGGGGGAGGGGGCGGTTTCCTGCAGCTGCGCTGTCTCTCTGGTACAGCCAGTGGCCTTGGCACTCTGGGGCAAGGCAAGTCGCTTTCCAGCCCCCACCCCTGGGGCCAGGGGGCACAGGCCAGCCCAGGGCTCTGAGGAAGATGGGGCGCGCCCTCCGCCCCTCTGGTTTAAACGTCGCTCTGTCCCATCCCCCCGCTCCACGGCCCCGGGCACAGCTCTCCTCTTTCTGCATCTTCCCCTCCTGCTCTTTAGGATCTGGCCCCCTGGGGTACCCAGGTGTCAAGGAAACCCGCTCCCGGCTGGGGAGCCATGGTTGGCCTTTGGGCCCCAGGCTTCTGCATGGCCCTGGCTAACGAGCCCCCTGGGAGGGCAGCGCTGCCCGGCCTGGGCCCTGGGGCCTCGGCAGGAGCTGCCACAGAGCGCCAGCCGCAAAGCTGCCAGTGGAGGCTTCTCCAGAGCCCTGCAGAGTGGGGGAACTGGGCTGAACTGGGGCCAGCGTCAAGGCCGTGGGAGGGACCAGCCAGGTAAGGGGCTGGGTTCCCCACTGTTGGGCCCTATGGGGGGGCTGGCTGAGGGTCCCTGTGCCCATGGCGGTAGAGGGATCGCAGGGACGAGGCCCTGGGGGCTGCTGGGAGTTTGGAGAGGGGTCCGTGTTCAGCTCCCATCTCCCCACACACGCTTCTGATCCAGAATGGCCTGGGTGCGAGACCTTCCCCTGGCTGGTGCCGAATGGCCAGTGTTTGCTGGGATGCTTTGGACCCAGCAGCTGCTCCCTGCCCCTGGGGGAGGTTCATCGCTGGGGCAGTGCTGCCAGCCCCAGAGACTGAGGGCCTGGGCCCCACAGCAGATCACTCTATACTCCACCCCTTGCCCTGCCCGAGAAGGCGGGGAGGGCACTCTTGGTCAGTCCTTGGCTGTCAGCTAATCCCCGTCAGAGCATGGACCCATCCCCCTAGGGACGGGGTTGAGACCCCCAAACTCATGTCACACATAGGCCTGCTGGGCGCTGGCAGTGGGGCAATCCCTTCCCTGCCAGGGACTGCAGGGGGAGGCTCTTGGGGCAGAGATGGGACCAGCGGGGCATCCCTGGCACAGCGGGGGAGCAGGTCTGTAGTCCTGGCCTGGAGAATCAGTTATCCACCTCTCATTACCCGCTGCCCAGTCGAGGCACTGAAAAGAAACCGTGTGATTGTAGGTGACCTATCGAGTGGCACCTACTGCGCCTCAAGAGCGACATGGCTGGCACAAAGGGCTCGGTGAATGGGGAGGGCTGGCTGGGAGCAGGGCACTGACTGAGTCACTGGGCTCCCACGGCCAGAAGAATCTCGGCCCCGGCCTTGCACCACCTCAGGGCCCCAATCTCTTGCCCAGCAGCCCTGGTCACTCCCAAGACTAGAGTCACTTGTATTCCAGTCACTCAGTTCATCCCTGGGGTTGAGATGTAGCCACCTCTGGGGTGGGGCACAGGGGCTATTTATACAGGGATCCTTTGCCCAGCACTGAGATGCAGCCACCTCTGGGGTGGGATGGAGCAGCTGTTTAACAGCCACACAGCAAAGTAGATTAGGACAAGTGAAGAATCCCACATCTAGTTGCACTGTGCTGCACAGAGCGTGGGGAGCTGGGCCAGGGAGCCAGGGGGGAGGGATAGCTCAGTGGTTTGAGCATTGGCCTGCTAAACCCAGGGTTGTGAGTTCAATCCTTGAGGGGGCCATTTAGGGATCTGGGGCAAAAATTGGGGATTGGCCCTGCTTTGAGCAGGGGGTTGGACTAGATGACCTCCTGAGCTCCCTTCCAACCCTGATATTCTATGATTCTTTGACCAGGCTGCACTGCACATGGGCTCCTTAGTGACAAGCGCTCAGGAGCTTAGATTTACAACCCCCAAAATAGCACAAATTGAGCACCTTGCTGGGGCCGGCACAGACTAGAAGGGGCGAGTGCCCCCTACTGGGTCCTCCCACCCCACTCACTGCAGCCCCTAGCACCCCATAAGCTCCATCCATGCAGAGTAAGGGGACTGGCACATGGAACTGCAAGCCCAATAGCAAGGATTTCTGATGACTCTGTAAACTCGGGGCGGGGGAGTGGAGAATTGCTAATATAGTTCCTATTTTTAAGAAATGGAAAAAAACGTGGTCCAGGTATCTACAGGCCTTTTAATTTGACCTCAACTGTCTGCCAGGTCTTGGGACAAATTTTGAGAGAGAAAGTAATGAAGGACAAAGAGGTGAACGGTAACTGGGATAAAATATCACCTGGTTTTACAATCGGTGGGTCCTGCCAGGCCAACCTGATCTGTTTCTCTGCGAAGATAACTGAGGTTTTAGACAAAGGAAATGCAGTAGATCTAATCCAGTGGTTCTCAAACTTTTTGTGTTGGTGACCCCTTTCGAACACCAAGCCTCTGAGTGCGACCCCCCCCTTAAAAATTAAAAACACATTTTTGATATTTAACACTATGTTAAATACTAAATTTAAACCCTACGGCTTAAAATGAATTTACCTTTACTCACTGCTTTTAAATTAAGACTAAAACACAGAGGGTGGCGGGGCTCGGGGCTGACAACCCTGTGCGTGCTCTCGGCTGATAACCCTCAGCATGGCCGGGCTCCGCCTGAAACCCCATTACAGGGATCGGGGCTCACAGCGTCCTGGATGCCCCAGCTCAGGGCTCACAGCCCCACTCCTGGTTGGGGTCAGGACTTGCAACCCCATGTGGCAGTCGGACTCAGGGATCACAGTCCCGCTCCTGGCCAGGGCTGGGGTCTGGGCTTGCAGCCCTGTGTGGGGGTTGGAGTCGGGGCTCGCAACCACGATTCCCTGTCGGGGTCAGGATTCACAGCTGCACACCGGGGTCATGGCTCACAGCCCGGCGCAGGGGTCGGGGTCGGGACTCACAGTCGCACACCGGGGTCAGGGCTCACAGCCTAGCACAGGGGTCAGGACCCACAGCCGTGTGCCTGGGTTGGGGCTCGTAGCCCCGCAGCTCCACACAGGGGTCGGGGCTGACAGCCTGGTGCAGGGGTCGGGGCTCGCAACTTACAGCCACGCGCTGGGGTCGGGGCTTGTGACCCCCCCACTTAACCGGGTTGTGACCCCCAGTTTGAGAACCAATGATCTAATCTACCTGGATGTCAGTGATGCAATTGATACAATTGGGAAAATATTAGTTCAATTGGAGAAGATGGGGTTTAATATGAGATTTGAAAGGTGGATAAAGAACTGGTGAAAAGGACCTGCAGAAAAGGACCTGGGGTTACAGCAGATGAGAAGCTGGATATGAGTCAGCAGTGTGCCCGTGTTGCCAAGAAGGCTAACAGCATATTGGGCTGCATTAGTAGGAGCATTGCCCACAGATCGAGGGAAGTGATTATTCCCCTCTATTCAGCACTGCTGAGGGCCTCATCTGGAGTATTGCGTCCAGTTTTGGGCCCCCACTACAGAAAGGATGCGGACAAATTGGAGAGTCCAGCGGAGGGCAATGAAAATGAGTAGGGAGCTGAGGCACATGACTTATGGGGAGAGGCTGAGGGAACTGTGGTTATTTTGTCTGCAGAAGAGAAGAGTGAGGGGGGATTTGATAGCTGTCATGGAGTCCCCGGGCAATGCTCTGGAACTGCTCCCCATGAAGCCAGTCAGGACTCTGGGGAAGTCTCCTGTCTGTGAGCAGACTGTCTGCAGGCTGACACAGCTTCCTGGGTCTGACCTCGGAGCATTCAGCATCCTCTGCCCCTCCGTGCACTTCCCACAGCGAGTCCGCTCAGGCGGGGCTCCTGGGGAAGCCAGAGGGTCCTGCACCCCAACTTCGCAGTCAGATGTGACTCTCAGCCAGCCAGTAAAACAGAGGTTTATTAAACGACAGGAACATGGTCTAAAACAGAGCTTGCAGGTGCAGAGAACAGGACCCCTCAGCTGGGTCCATTTTGGGAGGCAGTGAGCCAGACAACCATGTCTGCCCTTCACTCCATGTCCCAGCCAGCCCCAAACTGAAACTCCCTCCAGCCTCTCCTCCTCTGGGTTTTGTTCCTTTCCCCGTGCCAGGAGGTCACCTGATTCCCTTGTTCTCCAATCCTTTAGCTCTCACCTTGCAGGGGAGAAGGGCCCAGGCCATCAGTGGCCAGGAAACAGGGTGTTGGCAATTCTCTGTGTCCAGACTCCTGCACACACCTGCCCTCTAGGGCTCTGCAGTGATCATACAGCCTTATCCCACCACCTAGATCCTTAAGAACTGCATAGGGGAAACTGAGGCACCCCCACACTATTCAGAGGAAACATTAAGAACAGTCCCACATCGTCACATCAGCGCCCCCCCCCCCCCCCAACTTGTCTAGGATTTTCTCGGTGGTAGGCATCAGACACGGTGATGGCACTGAACTTCCGATATCCACACAGAACCGGATCGACCCGTCCTTCTTGGGGACCAGCACCATGGGAGAGGCCCAGGGGCTGGAGGACGGCTGGATCACCCCTAAAGCCAGCATGTCTCCAACCTCTCTCTCCAGATCCTGGGCTGTTTTCCTAGTGACCCTGAATGGGGACACCTGATGGGAAGATTGGCTCCTGTTTCCACCCGGTGAACAGCCAGGTTAGTGAGCCCAGGCCGGCTGGAGAACAGCTGCCGATGTGAAGGCAGCACCTCTCTGATCTCAGCCTGCTGGGCAGGGGTTAGCTGGTCTGAGAGGAGAATTGATTCCAGCCAGGGGTCAGCCCCCACCTCAGGGAGGAGTCCCACCAGGGGATCCTCTCCCTTCTCCTCCCACTGACCACACCCAGCCAGCCCCAACTTCTCCCTGTCCCAGTATGGCTTCATCATGTTGACATGGTGCACCCAGTGGCGGTGTGCCCGGATGGACAGTTCCACTACATATTTCACTTCATTTACCTGTCTGATGACCTTGAAGGGGCCGTCCCAGGCAGCTTGCAGCTTGTGCTTCCTCATGGGGATGTGAAGTATCCCCTGGTCCCTGGTAGCCTAGAAGCAGGCACGTGCTGAGCGGTCGTACCAGACCTTCTGCTTCCTCTGTGCCCTGGCTAGGTTTCCCCTGGCCAAGCCCATGAGCTCCGCGAGCTTTTCCAGAAAGGTCAGTACATACTCCATCGGGGGAGGCCTTCCCCCCGCACTCGTCCCTCATCAAGTCGAAGGGTCTCCTCACCCTCCTCCTATACAACAACTCGAAAGGGGAAAACCCTGTGGATTCCTGGGGCACTTCCCTGTATGTGAACAGCAGGTGGGGTAAATACTTCTCCCAGTCCTGTGGGTGCTGGTCCATAAAGGTTTTCAGCATCATCTTTAGGGTCCCGTTGAACCTCTCCCCCAGCCCGTTGGACTGAGGGTGACACGCCGAGGCCCAGGTGTGTCGGACCCCACACTTCTCCCACAAGCACTGGAGCAGGGTTGACATGAAGTTGGACCTCTGGTCTGTAAGGACCTCCTTGGGGAACCCCACTCTGCTGAAAATGGTGAGCAGCGCGTCTGCCACGGTGTCTGCCTCCATAGACGACATGGCCACTGCCTCGGGGTAGCGCATAGCGAAATCTACCACCACCAGAATCTATTTCTTCCCCGACCGGGTTGCCCTGCTAAGGGGCCCCACTATGTCCATGGCCACCCTCTGGAAAGGCTCCTCTATGATGGGCAGAGGTCTCAGAGCTGCTTTACACTTATCCTGGCCCTTCCCCACCCTCTGGCAGGAGTCCCAGGCCCTGCAATACTGTTGGACGGCGTCAAAGGCCCCGGGCCACTAAAAGTTCTGCAGCAGCCTCTGCCTGGTGCGCCAGATGCCCTGAAAGGGGAATGTTGTGGTGGTACCTCTGGGGGACCACCAATTGCCTCCTGGCTTTCCAAGGTTCAGTTGGCCCTGAACCAGCCCATTCCTGGTACAGGAATCCCTTCTCCCACAGGAATCTCTCCCAGCGGTCCTCCCCCTGGGATCCTGCACCATTGTGGCCAGCAAGGGCCCTCAGCTTCTCTAAGGAGGGATCCTCCTGCAGCTCCATCCAGTCTCCCTCCTGCCCCCTATCTGCTGTTCACAAACTCATCCACTAGTGCCCCTGCACTGCGCAGATCTTTAGCCTTCCGGTCCACTAACCACATCTTCAGGTCTGGAGGGCAGATGTCATACAGCTGCCCCAACCCGACCGGGTTACACACCTCCGCTGCGGTCGTGGCCCCTCTGCCCTTCCCCCACCTATGGAGATCTTCCCCCAGCAGATTGGTGACCTCCTTGTAAGTGACACCTGGGGTCTTGCGTACACCCCGGAATTGTTTCCTGTACGCCTCGGGGCTCAGTTCAAACTTCAGCAGCAAAGCCTGTTTGAACAGGTCATAGTCCCCCATCTCAATACCATCCATTTGGCTGAATGGCTCTATGGCCTTGGGATCCAGCAGGGGGGTCAGATAGTGTCATAACCATACAGCTCAGGGTAGCCTAGAATTCCTTCTTACCTAGTGTTGGCCCATTCCCAGCTACTGGCAAACAGAGCCTAGGTACACTTCAGAGCTTGGTTTTGCATCCCTGCTCATCCTGACTAATTCATGAACTTATCTAGTTCTTTTTTAAACCCTGTTATAGTCTTGGTTTTCACAACTTCCTCTGGCAAGGAGTTCCACAGGTTGACTGTGCATTGTGTGAAGAAATACTTCCTTTTGTTTGTTTTAAACCTGTTGCCTATTAATTTCATTTGATGACCTCTAGTTCTTGTGTTATGAGAAGCAGAAATAACACTTCCTTAGTTACTTTCACCCCCTTAGTCATCTCTTTTCCAAGCTGAAAAGTCCCAGTCTTCTCTCTTCTTATAAGGAAGCTGTTCCATACCCCTAATAATATTTGTTGCCCCTTTCTGTATCTTTTCCATTTCCAAGATATCTTTTTGAGATGGGGCGACCACATCTGCACACAGTATTCAAGATAGGAATGTAGTGTGGATTTATATAGAGGCAATATGATATTAATTCTGCTTATGCTCAAATAAATTGGTTAGTCTCTAAGGTGCCACAAGTACTCCTTTTCTTTCTGTTAATGTTGCATTTGTTTAATCACTGTACAGTGCCTAGCACAACAGATCTTTGTCCATGACTAGGGCTCCTGGGCACTATGCTAATACAAATAAATAACAACAATGATGATGCAGAATAGACCTGAGCTCTCCCTCCTGTAGCTGGGCTGGCTCTGCAGAGTTAAGATGAGCAAAATGCTACAAATCCTCCCCCTTCTCATTTTTGTCACGATCCTCACAGCTCTGATTCCAATACACACACACAGAGCAGGCCAGCTAAGGAGATGCCATTTTTAGCCAGTCACCTTTCAGAGCAAAAGCACATCATGGGACTGAAGGGACAACTTGCCGGCGGGGTAGCAAACATATTTTCTGATGGGCAACCAAATCTGAGACTCAGGTTGACTCTAGACTCTGCAGTTCTTTAAATTCTGTCTTATTTAAACTTATAATCTTGGGGGGAAGGATTTGTTTAGATGACTGATGCATTCAAATTGTGTGAATTGCAGTGAAGACAGGAGAGAATCTAACTCTTTGCGTTTTTTGTTTGTTTGTTTTAACGAAAACATCAGGAACAAAGTTCTTCATACAGATCATGAGCCACAAGGTAGGTGTAAACGTGTTGACCTCTCAGGCAGGTGGAGGGGCTCAGGATGGAGTATTACTTTGAGTGTGTATAAGAAAAGATAACTGAGCTCCCCAAATACACGGCTTAATTTTTCTTGGGAACTGGTTCTTTGAATCCTCTTCAATGTATTGGGAAAAGAGGATGTTTCAGACAAAAATCTGTGGATTTTAGTATCTTGGAGGAAACCTTTTCTCTGTGGAGCACAAGAATACGTGGTTCCCGGTACCCTACATTATACGTGGGCCCCCAAGAATAACCTTGTATCCTATGTTTGCACAGCGTAGCTGTAAAGTCTACCACTTGCTGTAGTGCAGTTGATCTTTGACACTTAATAGCTGTGATGGATAAATTGAAATAACTTTAAAGTTATTTCCAGTGCCTTGAAGTTGAAGCTAGAAAAATGCAGAATGGAAATAAGGTTTATTTTTAACAGTGAGGATAACTAACCACTGGAAAAATTACTAACTGTTGTAGATTCTCCATCAAATTTTAGAAAGACATCCAATTTTGATTTCAAAAAGATCTGCTCTAGATCAAATGGGAATTAATTCATGGCAGTCCTATGCCTTGTGTTCTACAGAAGGTCAGCCTAGATCAGTAGTTTTCAATTTTTCTTCATTTGAGGACTCCTAAAAATTTTTGAATGGAGGTGCAGGACCCCTTTGGAAATCCTACACATAGTCTGTGGACCCCCAGGGGTCTGCAGGTGACAGGTTAAAAACCACTCCTAGATTATCATAATTGTCTCTTCTGGCCTTAGAAATCTGTGAATCTCCTCATTTTTCGTCTGTAGGGTTGATATTTTTAGGAGGAGAGTGACACTCAGAGACTGGCTGAAAGGGTCCTCCAACAAAGCTTCAGTTCTTTCAGCATCAGTAAAATGGATTTAGAAGGCAACTATGGTAAGTGTTTCTTTGCTGGCTTCTAATATTCATGCAGGGAACTGGACTAGATGACCTCTCGAGGTCCCTTCCAGTCCCACAATTCTCTGTTTCTATTCATGGTTCCTGCAAAGATACAGTGAGAGACCGCTTAGATCTTTGAAAGTATGAAAATATCTTAAACTTGGTTAAAGGAGGGAGTGGAGTAACTTTCCGCTATAGGCATTAAGTTTGGTGAATATATGCTTCTGTGTATTAGAGCACTGGCCACTGCTGTAGGGGCATTGGCACCATTTTTATAGTGGAGGTGCTCAAAGCCACTGAACAAAACTAAATGCACTATATGAGGGAAACCACTTCAAGCAAGAGGGCTCTGCCACACCCCCAGCACTCCTAGTTCCAGTACCTCGGCATGGCTGGAAGACAGGATACAGGATACACAACACATTAGCTGAGAAGGGCAATGCGAAAAAGAGACTCCAAGTGGGGAGCAGCGACCTGTGAGGAGAACTGCTCAGGGAGTGACCTCACCCCTGCACAGGATGGCAATGCCCGGTGGGAGGCAGCGAGGTGTCAACTTGCTCCTGTGCACGAGGTTTGTGCCTTCGGCTGCAAGCTAGATGCAAAGGAGGATGCTCCAGAAGGCCAACAGCCTTAGTGAGAGCTGGTGTCGGGCAAAGGAGGGAATTCAACGCCCCAATAAAGCAGCCCCCACACTGGGCAGATCAGCCACAAGACAACTGTGAGATGGACGCTGACTGCATCCCCAGAGGGGCTGACAGCATTGCATGCCGCTGTTCAGACAGAAGGGGGAGTTGGCCACAGACAGGCTTCTGAAGGCAGGAGATCTGCCACCCTCCTTAGCTGGCATTCCCAGAAGCACTGGTATCCGGCTTGGCATTCATTCTGCCATTTTCTCTTTTCAATTCGTTGCCAAGTACACTTTGCCCTGGTGACTGGCCCCAGCAGAATGGGCACTGCCAGATGCTCCCCATCAGGAACCAGCATCCGCCCTTCCAGCAGCAGCAGGAGCAGGAAATGCAGCTGCAGCAGGGTGTAAAGGCCGGGCTCCTGCTGAGAGCTGCGCAGGGCGTCTGGGTGGGAAGTGCCAGGCATGTCTCTCGCATAGCAAAGGAGGCAGCGTGTCCACACCAGCTGTGAGCAGCAGCCCGAATACCCAGGCTCTGCTCTCGCCTGGCCGTCAGTGCGTCCGCATTGCTGCCCATGCACTAGGACACAGGGGGCCTGGCACAGCCAAGCTGGGCTCCTCACACACAGGCGCCCCTAGGTTAGCTCCGCGGGCTGCACGAGTGCCCGTTCCCGAGCACGTTTTCTGGCCCTGGACCCACAGCAGAGCTCGGCAGCAGCACTGGTGTGATGCTGGCAGTCAGGCAGCTCGCCGGTATGGTGGGCACCTGTTATTAATACTCGGCCTTTCATCGGAGACGCCACGGCCACCGCAAACCCGCTACTGGGTGCAGCTCTGCCAGACCTGGCCCAAAGCAACACGCTCAAGGGGGAGAGTTAGCAGTGGACACAGGGGAGCAGCCTCTCGACTCTCACCTCTCAGGCTCTGGCCTTCAATCCCCTTCTGCCCCACCATTACTCAGGGTAACAGATTCCCTCCCAGGCTCAGGGAATCCTGGCCTTTCATGCACATTGCCCCTACAAAGGCAGGTGAACAGCCAGGCCTTCTCTGGAACCATGTAGGTCAAACCAGATAAGACACAGGGGGTTGTGGAGCACCATCTCCCCTGGTGGGCAGGGGACCAGGACTCCAGGTTGTCATGCTCAGCTCTGCCACCAACTCCCTCTGTGACTTTGGGAGAGTCATTTGGCCTCTCTGTGCCTCAGTTTCACAACCTACAAAACATGCCTAATACAAATCCGGGGAAGCGTGCTTTATGGGTCAGCTCCCAGGCAGGAGAGGGGAGAGCCGCATTGAGAAGGCCGGAGGTTGTCGTTCTCTGCAGCAGAATCACAGGGCACAGCAGGGGCTTAGCACTCTCTAGGCCTACAGGACTCAGACCGGGGGTCATGCTGGCGTGTCTGAGAGCTGACGATGATCAGGAGCCACATGGCTCAGAGAAGCACAGAGATCTCATGGACCAGTTTCCAACTGGCCAGGCTGCGCCTTCACTCTCAGAGCCATGAGCCAGGCCCACTGTGTCACTAAGGCAGGGGTGGGCAAACTTTTTGGCCCGAGGGCCACATGGGGTTGTAAAATGGTATGGAGGGCCCGGTAGGGAAGGCTGGGCCTCCCCAAATAGCATGGTCCCCACCCTTATCCACCCCCTCCCACTTCCCGCCCCCTGACTGCCCCCCTCAGAATCCCCGAACCATCCAACCCCCTGCTCCCTGTCCCCTGACCGCCCCCTCCGGAGACCCCCGCACCCTAACTGCCCCCGGGACCCCAACCCCCCCACTCCCTGTCCCCTATCCACACCCCGGGGGAGGGGAGGCAGCGGGGGAGGGGCTGGGGATTGGACAGGACGGTCCTGCGGGCCAGACGTCGTTTGCCCACGTCCTGTCCGGCCGCCTGAGCTCCCGGCCGGGGAGCGAACCCCGGTCCCTCCCCCGCAGCCGCTCGCCCTCTGCCCGCTGCTCCTGCCATGGAGCGTTGCAGCGGCGGGACCGGCTCCGGCGAGCGGGGGGCGGGATTGGATGAGGGGCAGGGGTTTGCGGAGAGAGTCAGGGAGCCGGGGGCGTTGGATGGGGGGAGGGCGGTCGGGGGAGGGGCCGGGGCTCGCCTCCTTGGCCGGGAGCTCAGGCGGGCCGGACAGGCCGGTCCCGCGGGCCCTAATTTGCGCGTGTTGGTCGCAGGCCGGGACTCAGAAGTGAGGGTTCCGGGTGCAGGGGGAATGGGACTGTGCAGGGGGTCCAGATGAAGGTGGTTGGGGGTCAGCAGGGGAGGCTGGGTGCTGAGGACTCAGCATGAGGGTCCAGGTGCTGGGGGGTTCAGTGGGATGGGGGGCTCATTTGGGATGGTCCAGGTGCAGGGGGCTAGTCAGAGCATGGGTCTGGATGCAGGGAGGGGAACTCAGCACAGATCCAGATGCAGAGGGGACTCTGTGGGGGTAGGTCTGGATGCAGGGGGTCTCCATCCCTGCTGAAGGCAGCAGAGAAGTGAGGGTGTCAATCCTGCAATGCCCCAAGAGCAGCCTTGCAACACTCCCCCATCCCCTTTTGGGTTGGGGCCCCCACTATTACAACAGCCTGAAATTTCAGGGGTAAACTTCCGAAAACGTGAAATTGTCTTATTTTCAAATCCTATGGCCATGAAATTGACCAGAATGGACTGTGAATTTGGTAGGGCCCTAGTAATAACAGAAAGTTTATCGCTGCTCTACTCAGTCTCATAGTGTGCTCCATCGCAAACGTGACAAAACCCAATACAAGAATACCCCACCAATTATGGGTTTTGCTCACAAGAGTGAAACAAGCCTAATCGAGGAAAGCATACACTCATGCCCACACAGCCGTCTCAAATAGATAGATTACTCTGCGCTTCACCCCACATGTAGTGAAGGTTGCCAGACATGTTCCATCCAAGGCCTAGCTGCAATTCAGCAAAGGATAAAATAATACCATGTGTAAAGCACTGAAATCCTTCTGGATAAAAGGCACCAGATGATCATAAAGTGTTATCAAGAGTCACAACCACACATCTAATAACCAGAGGACTAAACCTACTAACCAGAGTTTGCTTCAAATGATTCCTTTCCTACTCAGTGGAGTCCAAGGGCTGTGCTATGGTGGGAATGCCAAATCCCACCCCTTTTACTTCACTACTGGTGGAGGAGAAGGGCTTCCTGCTCAGGTGTTGTCCCTGAATGTTATTTGAGACTCACACATTTTTCTGTTAGACTTGGCTACAAAGTGCCTCTTTAATTTGATGGTTTCCCAGTCTGCTGAGAAGAATGGAAACCGTCTTCTCTCCAAGACACAAACCCATCCCTGCTGTCTAGTTAGAGGGAACCAATACCATTCTCTCCATCCGTCCATCCCCATTCTCTCCCATCCCTATCAGCTGCTTCTTCCCTTCTCTCTGAGTTTTCTTTTTCAGGCTATAGATACATTACAGCTCAGTGCAGATGGACAGAGTCCCTGCGTGTTTCTGGAGAGGCTCAGCCCTGGCACTGTGTCAGGGTCGGGTGCAGCCTCACCTCTGAGTCCATGTCTCAGGGGAGGCGGGGGGCTTCAGGGTGATCTCCCACCTCCATACAGCCAGTGCACGACTCTTGCCCCTGTTGCTGCACCCGCCCTGCAAAGGTGTGGGGATGACACAAACAGCTGTGGGGAAGCCGTGGGAGCCTTGGCCAGGACTGCCATTTAGGGAGGGTGGAGGGGCACCCCCATCTCGAGTTCCATACCAGAGGCCTGTTCGTGGCACATAGTCGGAGCTCTTACCTGCTGCGCCATGCAGGTGCCCTCCTCCAGCTCCTGTGGTCTATTTCCTCCACTGCACTAGGGTGTCTGGGGGTGGGCAGGCAAGGAAGAGGTCAGTCGAGGGGTGGGGGTGGGGAAGCACAGGGGCCCTGGGGATGGGGGAGGGAGAGAAGCAGAGAGTCCCCAGTGGTGGGACAGCTTCGGAAAAATCTAGAGAAATTCTGCTCCTAGGTTTGATATTGTTTTATCATCTATTTAGTATGAACATTTAATTGCATGGCATGGCTTGGGCTTTTTGGCAAGCAGCATATGGAATGCTTAAACCTTGATTATGTATCTTAGATTATCCTTACAATTGGATGTCTCTGAAGACCTTAGATTGAACTGCTACTGTACATAAGAGAGCCATGATAAGTGCATCTTTTGCTCCACTTTCCACATTTTAAAATGTGTCTAGATTAGGAAAAATTGTCAGGGTTAGGTAAACCTCATGTAGATGCAAGGGTGTAGTTTGTGGGGTGGGAGGGTTGCCCCTCCTCCCCAAACTGCAGGCCTCGACAGTTGTGGAATTTGCGCATCCCCCTCCCCCCATGCAGAGTCCTGTTGGCCTGACTGAAGCTGGCCCCCCAAATGTAGAAGTCAAACTATGCCTATGTGTAGACCTTTTACCTCCAGTGAGCTGGTTGCGGTTGATTGCCAGGTACTCCTAGAATTAACCCACTAAAAATTCTACCAACGTTACCAGCAAATGAAAAGGATATCAGTTCAATCCCATGGTATTCTTATATTCTAGCATTGATTAAATCCTTTTGTTTCAGATCAGCCCAAATGAAATTGAAAGATTTTCAGATTTCCCATTGTCAAACAAAACACTGAAAGGTAAGTACACCAACAGTTCTTCGGAAAGTATTGGAATAAAAGACCAATTTTCATCAGTCTTCTTCATTGGCTGTTTCAGGAGTTTTTGTTTTTAAATATCAGAGTTCCAAGATAATGTTGCCACCTGCAGTATTTTTCCTTATGGGAAAATGTATCATTATCCAAGGCAAAAAGTAAGAATCTTTTTTTTTTTCTCTCCCAAATACTAGGTTTGCAAGAAGCACAGTATCGCATGGTTACTGAGATACAGAGGCAGACCATAGGCTTATCGTTGCAAGGTAAAGATGTACTTGGAGCGGCAAAGACTGGATCAGGCAAAACCTTGGCATTTATTATCCCAGCAAGTAACTGACCTTCTCATTGGAAGCTTGAGCTTACGTAAAGTGAAGGTATTGGACAGTAAACAGCATATTTTGGTTCACCTGGGCCAGGAGGAGACGTATAATTTGACTGTAATATTTGTTCACGTAAAGCTAGGAGAGACTGACGTACGTATTGCTGTCTGAGGTTTTGTAAGATGGCCTGGGTATATTTTTGTCTCTAGAAATGTTTTGACACTTTGATATCTTGTTCTGACATTTTTATTAAGACTGATTTTTTTTCAAAAAAGTTTTTTCTTGATAGTCCTTTACCCATATAGTTGTCTGCTAAAATTATTTAAAACTGAATGTCTGTATGGAATAAGTGTAAAATTGATCAAGGAACCTCTTTACAATTAATCTTCACTAAATATGTAATACATTGTTCATTGTAGGTTAGGCTAGAGTTCATGAAAATGGTTTGCAAAATAGACTGAAAATTGGCTCACAACCAATATTCCTTATAGGATAAAAGTTCCTAGTGGTTCAGCTGGAAAGTTAGGCTTTGCATTTATTTTCTTTAGTATTCTAGAAAGGGATTTTTCAAGTTGGCATCTAAATTGTTTCCTCAATCAATGGTGATCAGGTTGGGAGGGCTTAATTTGGTTTTAAATTATGAGATTAGTGATGAGCATTCAATGTAGATTATTAGTTTAGGGCCCAATCCACTTCCATTAAAGTCAATGACAAAAGAGTGGGAACAGAAATGGGTATTTAGGCAAGCTCTCAGAAACCGGAATGTGCTTTATGCTAGATCTCATTCATGCTGATTCGGAAATAAATGTCTAAGTTTTGGAAGGGGGTGGGGGGAAACAATCTTCTGCATACTGTAGAAAGGAAAATGAGGTTGCTTAATTTATATCAGTAACTGAGAACTAGAGCTCTTGAAACAATTGTATGCATTTTGAGGTCCACGCATTTAAAGGGATTTGTAGAGAAGGGGCCTAGTGATAACTGGGACTTAGTGTCATATAGAAGGAGGTTAGAAAACAAGTTTTGTTCTCCTGTGTGGCTGTGGAAATCACCATGAGTAGGGGTATCACGTCAGCTCTGGTGAAATCCTTTTGTTGTACAGCTGAACACAACAATTTGACAGCGTGTGAATCTGTAATAGCAGAAGTGGACCTGCATCATGGCTGTTGTACCTTTAGTTGGAGTGCTCTGTTTCAGCCATGGTACTGCCTTGTAGGTGTGCGCCCAGTACTGCTAAGGGCATTCTACACCCAAAAATGAAAAATTCTGCGCACAATATTTTAAAATTCTGCAAATTTTATTTGTTAATTAAATGTGGAGGCTCCAGCATGGCATTGGAGAGCACAAGCCACTGGCTGCACAGAGGTGGGAGATCATTGTGCAGCCGCCTCCTCCCCCCCCCCGCCCCCAGGGGACACGGACTCACCGGTGAGGCTGTACCCAACCCTGACACAATGCAAGGATTGGGTCTGCCCCAGAAACACCCCAGAGTCCTGCCCCACCATGCCAGGTGCACCAGGTGTGGACAGGGAGGCTCACAAGGCGGGATCCGAGTTGGAAGGAATCCAACTGTGGGGTGAGGGAGTTCTGTGTGGGGCAATCTGGGAGCTGGCAGCTCAGTGGGTGATCTGGATGCCCAGGAGCTTGTTGGGGGTTCTGGCTGCAAAGGAAATGGGATTCTGCATTGGGGGTCCAGGTGAAGGTAGTTGGGGCTCAGTGGAGGGAGGGGGTTGGGTTGCGGGGAGATTGAGCTCAGCAGGGGGGTCTGACTGTGAGGGGATGTCCAGATGCTGGAGGAGTGGGGATCAGTGAGTTAGATACAATTGTTGTTATTGGGTCTCTGCATGAGAATAAAATATATGCATAGACTGTAACCCAGTTCTTCCTCTCCTTGAATTTGAGCCTGCTATGGTGTCGTTATCCTGGGTTTGTGGCATCACACGATTGTCATGGAAAAGCAAATGGAGTAAATTCAGCATTATTGCGTAACGGCAGCTTCTAGCAGGACTCCTGAGAGTTTTCTCAGTATTAAGTGACTTGCCTGAAATGGGTCAGGCTGTGTGTGCCCGCCTTTTCCCCCACGAGTACGACGGGATGACTTGTCTCACACCGGTGCTCTTGGGAATGCTTCTAAAGCACTCTGGAGACTGAAGCAGCTGGACTAGTGTTCCTAAAAAGGGTAAAGGAAATGGGATTTAATTCTTATCCTGCTGAGATCACTTTCCGGTGCACAAAGGGGGCCTTGTCAGAGAGCCGCTTTTCAATGAGACGTTTTCTGCGGTCGGCTCGTGGTAGAGGCAGCGTGAATAGAGCTTAGCGGAATACTGGGGATAGAAGGCCTGTTTCTTGGCTGAGAAACTGTACCCTCTGCTCTACGACTGACTACCCCTTGACTTCACCACACCTTTGTCGGGATCTCCTTTCAGATGAATTCTCCCAGGGCCTGGGTGTATTTAAGGCTTTGCTGAAGTTTCAAGGGAAGGCTGATAAGAACCAGTCTTCAGCTATTTTTGCTGGCAGAGTGGTGATTTGAAGAGAGCACTTTCCTTCTGTAGGAAAAGCTTTACAGGCAGTGGCGTAGCTAGGACAGGGAAACTGGGCGGGCAATGACGGGGCGGTTGGGGATAGGGAGACCTGCCTCCCCCACCATCTCCAGCCGTCCTTCACTGCTCAGCAGGCACCTGACCATGAGGCTGCCTGGGGGAGGGCGGGGGTGTACCTTGCAGGGGCAGGGCTGGAGACCAGGGCAGCAGCACGTGGCGCTGGCAGGAGCGGGACGCGGATGGACACCGACCCGGTGTTGGGAGTCCCAGCCTGTGGATTCGGGGGGCTCCAGCCCCGATCTGGGTGGGCCTGGATGCTAAGTGGGTGGGCCGCAGCCCACTCAGGCCCACCCATGGCTACAGCCCTGTCAGGTGCTTGCTGACTCCTAATCTAACGCACAGATTAACGGTAAAACTGCCCTGCATTAGGGTTTCATTGTGGGGGAATCTGCCAAGTTCTTCGAGTGCTTGCTCATGTCGATTCCAAGTAGGTGTGCGTAAGCCGCGTGCACAGTCATCGGAAGGTTTTTCCCCAAGCAGTACCCGTCGGGTCAGCTGTGGAGCCCCCGGAGCTGCGCCTTCATGGCGGTGTATATAGGTCCCTGCCGACCCGCCACCTCTTCAATTCGTTCTTCCTGCCTGTGACGGTCGTTGGAGCTGTGTGTCTCTCTTGCCTCCGCAAACAGTTTCCCCAGTGATGGGACTTTCTGTTAACCTGTAAATAGTTAATTAGTTAGGGTTAGTTTTCAGTAATTAGTTCAATAGAAGTGGGGGGTTCCCCCAACCCCAATTCCCTCCCCTCTTGGGGTTCGGCACATGCCTCCATCCCAAGAGTTTAAGCCGTGCGGGACCTGCTATAAGCTCATGTCAATGGGCGACCCCCACGACTCCTGCCTAAAGTGTCTGGGGGAAGCACATCAAACAGGTCGCTTCAAGATCTGCAAAGTTCTCCGCCCGAGAACAAAGAAAGAAAGGGACTTCAGGCTCAAAGAACTCCTTATGGAGGCAGCCCTCCGTCCCCTGCCGGCTCTGGGCGCGCAGGACTTGGCATTAAGCACCTCTGTGCGCAGCGCTCTGGCCTCTGTTAGAGAAACTACGGCTCGCACTCACCGGTGCCACCGAAGCAGCACAAGAAGATGACTAGAGGGCGCTCACCCATGGTCAGAGCACTGGGTCTGACAGCATAAGCGGTCTGCGTCCTGCGCAGGGATCAGCACTGTCGACTTTGGGCCTGCAGAGGGATCCGTCAAGTCTGGTGCCACTGGACCCTCCTGCTAGAGAGAGCCAGGTGGAGGAGCAGGAGCTCCCTTCCATCCTAGACACGTTTGAGGTGGCCAGGGACTTGATTGCTAGGGGGAGGGATAGCTCAGTGGTTTGAGCATTGGCCTGCTAAACCCAGGGTTGTGAGTTCAATCCCTGAGGGGGCCATTTAGGGATCTGGGGCACAAATTGGGGATTGGTCCTGCTTTGAGCAGCGGGTTGGACTAGATACCTCCTGCGGTCCCTTCCAACCCTGATATTCTATGATTCTATGATGGCACCGCAGTTTCCCACCAGGCAAGATAGACCTCCGGCCCCACAAGGCACGGCGCCGTCCAGAAGCAAGCCCATGATGATGAAGCTCTGCTCGCCTTCCCCACGGCACCATCCTCCGACACTATCCTGCTTGGACCACCCTGCCAGATTGGCTGAAGAAGTTAGCTGCCTGGTTCTTAAACTCAGCAGCAGCAGTCGCTCGCTGGGTGCTCAGTGATTCTCTGCCTCCCTGGGCTCAGCTCTTGCCAAGCCCTGCTTTTGCTCTGCTCCTCCACAGCTTCAGCCCAGATCCTGTCCTACACCCAGCCTTGCTCCTTCCTCAGAACAAGCCCTGCTCCCTTCTTCCCTGGCCCCGGTGATCCGGTTCTGACCCTTGGCTCTGATTCCTGACTCCGACTCTCTCTTGATTCTCGAGTGACCAGATATCCCAATTTGATAGGAACAGTCCTGATCTGGGGGTCTTTTTCTTATATAGGTTCCTATTACCCCCCACCCCCATCCCGATTTTTCACATTTGCTGTCTGGTCACCCTACTTGATTCTTGGCTCTGGCATTTGGATTCTGACTCTAGTTCTAATCTTTGGACCTGCTTCTTGGTTTTGGCCCTGTCTCAATCCCTGCTTTTGGCATTTGGACACTCACCACTAGGTATGACTCCCACTCTGACCACTAGGCCTGACCGCCTACAACCCGGTCTCCTGGCATGTGTTCAGTCTGGTTTGTGGTTTAACCATCTGGTGAGTTCCATGTAACCTTGTGCATGTCTTTGTGAGGAAACCAAGTATCACCAATAATCAGTGCATGTTACTGCACAGCGGTTCTCAAACTGTGGGTCGGGATCCCTTTTTAATAGGGTCGCCAGGGCTGGAGTTAGACTTGCCTGGGCCCAGGGCTGAAGCCCAAGCCTGAGCCCTGGGCAGCAGGGCTGAGACTTGGGCTTCAGCCCTGGGATCAGGTTACAGCTCCCCCCGCCCCCTGCCTGGGCCTGAAGCCCTTGGGTTTTGACTTTGGCCCCTTCTGGCCCGGGGGAGCTAGGGCTTGGGCGGGCTCAGGGTTTGGTTCTCCCTCCTGGGGTCGCGAAGTAATTTTTGTTGTCAGAAGGGGGTCGTGGTGCAATGAAGTTGGAGAACCCCTGTTAGAGCAAGTTCTTATCTTTCTCTATTATCGTTTGCCATCCTAATGCCATGTGGGAAGTAGTTTTGTTTTGCTGTATGGGGGTGGCTTGCTGCATCAGGGCCTCTAGTGGGTGGAGCACGTACGGGCTCTGGCTGGGAGTTCAGATGTGGGAGTTCAGTGGGGACACTGGGGCATGGCCACTAGGTAACTCGAGGGGATGGAAGACCACGAGTGTCGATGAGGCCCCCTCGCACTAGGTCCAGGTGTCCTTCCCCCCCCCCCGCCCGCCTGGAAGCACTCGCAGCAGCTCTGCATACTAGGCCCAAGTGTCCTTGGCCCCCGCGCCTGGAGGCACTCGCAGCAGTTATGCTGAGGATCTGCAACAATATGTTGCAGAGTCAGACTGCCTGAAATTAAACAAGGCCAAACAGGGCAGATATGGAAGAACAATGCTGAATAAAGCAGCTTTATGTATAGTTTAACAAATGATACAGAGAACAAGGGCACTAGCTGGGAACTGGATTGGCTGGCTATATGGATACTTAGGGCAGCTTGCTATTGGATAGGTATGCTGGGAAAAAGGATGTATAAAAGCCTGTGTAACTTCCTGCTCTGGGTGCAGGATTGGAGATTCTATTCTCCCTGTACCTTTTTGCAGCTGCAAATAAACTTTTCTGCTTCTCCACCCCGTTGTGATTATTGGGTGTAGCACAGCGGGTAGCGAACCAACCTCAGCTGTTGATTAGCCTCTCGGCACTGGGTGCCGGCAACAATAACAATTATCAAAAAGTGTCATGTTTTCTCTAGTGACGTGCTAACATATTTTGCCACCAGGATAAATCTGGACTCATTCTAATGAATTACCACAGATTTACATTGGTGTAACTGAAATTATGCATTCAATATCCTGTTTCAGGTTAGTAAAAATAAAAGAGTGCTGTGGGTTTTGCGGACATGTACAAGATACAAATTTATAAAAACAACATGAAAACAGGTAGTTATGCTGGGGAAAGGGGAAGCCTTATTGAAGCTGGTGGGCATGCCAGTTGTCCTTCATTCAGGATCAATGTAAAAACAATCAAGCTCTTTTGTGGAACAGATGGCTGACTTAATAGAAGTCACCATCAAGTAAAGTTGGACTAGGAGTTGAGCCATACAGTGGAAGGGGCTTTCACTAGGGTCTGAATGCAAATGCAGGGAGATGGGGTTCGGGCGGGGGGGAGGAAGAGAGGGAGTGTGACACCGCAGAAGCACAAAGGAGCCCCAGAGAAGTATTTGTAGTGTGATCTCAGAAAAAGTTGAGAGAGAGAGAGAGAGAGAGAGCACGTGCGCTTTAGGGTAGACTGCTGGATAGAAAGAGGCTTGGAATTGTGAGCCAAGAAACTATTCCTGCTGTCGTTAGGGAAATAGAACTTTGTGTACATTCTTTGTAAATAGCAGGATTGTGTCAAAAAAATACCTGACTCCATCACCCATTTCTCCCCCAATGGAAACAACTCACAAGACCCAAAATATTCACTAATTACTCATGTCAAAAGGGATAACAATATTGTGAATTCTTTTCTTTTCCTGTTCTTCGATAAAGAATAGACCAGCTTCAGTAAAGACCCATAAACACTGAAAATACTGTTTTGTTCTCTCAGAGCTAGCTCTCAGTAGATCTAGAAAATAAGAGTGTTTGTTGTTACACAATCCTTAGAATTCAATTATTTGCACAAATCATTTTAATTTTCCTCTGATTAGGATTTAAAAATAAGCAATTAGATATTCTGTATAGTGTTTAGGAAATTTGTAGGATTAATATCAGCATGTATTCTGTATACATGGCTTTACCATATATGCAACCTCACATCTACACTTGTAAGAGGACCACATTTCCTGAAGCAGTTTCACACCACTTCAAGCTAGGACAGTTTTAAGTTACTTTATGTTTCAAATGTGAATGGTGTCCGCTGTGTCAATTAATTTTTTAAAATTATGACCATGATCTAAGATGCACATTTTCAGAATTTTCTTACATCATATGCTGGGATGAATAAGGCTGCTTTCCTGAACTGCGGTCCATATTTGGAACTGTCTTTATAGTTTAGACTCAACCACCCTTCTTATACAGTTTGGAAGTTGTTCGATAATCCCTTGGGACCAGATTTACTCTTCTTTACACAGATTTGGGCCCTAGTCGGGGAGCGACATACTCATGTAACCGAGGAGCAGAATTTGGCCCTCATATGGGTTCAGTCTCTCAGTTAGGCCTGTCTTTTTATCTTATCTATTGATATAGCATCCATCCCGAGAGTAGAAGAGCAGCTGTCCCATTTCAGACGAGATACATCAATACCTATATTGATTGTTCACAATGTTTTTATCTTTGTTGTACTGTTCCTTTTGAGAAATAAGAAAATAGAGTAAAAGTAAAATGTACTTTTTCTCCCAAATCTATGTGCCATTCCTGATCTTGATTGAACAGGGGAGAGCGTCTTTCCTCTTGATTAAGAATCCAGCTGAGACAACTACCCCAGCCCCACACATTCTACAAGGGAATCCAAAGTCAGAGCAGTGGCGTTCAGTGAAGGGTAGCTGCTCTCTTTGAACATCCTGATAGATGAAATAAAGGACTGGGGGTCATCATGAAAAGTACCTTAAATGGGAGCTCAATCCCCAAAGCTATGATTGCCGAATCAGGAAAAAACAAGAAAGTATGTCGTCTCAGGGATTGGCATATTCAAGTTTACAAGAGAGACGATAAAGACTGGCCATGACGTAGAAAAATCAAAATTCAAGTTTGCCAGTAAGAAAAGAGCCTGAGTAATAGTCAGCTAAAGAATGGAAGGGACCAGTTTACCCAGGAAGTTACAAGAGCCTTTATTAAAATGGAGAGCTACTTTTGTCCTTCTGTCTGCTTGCTTCTGGCAAAGGTTGACTCCGGAATAGAGGGGGAATCTCTTGGGGTCCAGCAACTCTGCTGGCTTGGGAAAGTGTGCACTGCATCACCCACTCCTCCCAGTGTGAGACAATCTCTGTGCCTCTGTTTCGACGGTTCAAAACCCTTAAAAATATCTTTCTTTACAGCTCAATACAGAAATTGCCAGAACCTAGTTCTGTACTTTTTTCTTTAAAAACAAACAATGAAATGGGGATGTTTGCACGACAATGATATGAACTGTATTTTTATATCTTTAGACGCCCAACAAATACATAAAAATCTGCATGAAAATAACAATTAGTAAGTTTGCAAAACTGAGCAATGGAAAGTTCAGAAATGCCAGGATTCAGGGAGTCTGAGTACTGTGCACGTGCATTTTGACACAGTCTTTGAATTGCATAATGGTAGTATTTTTTTCCACAGGCCCCTCATTCAGTGACCATTGAAGTGTTGTTTGTTGCTTGCCTTCTGACACTGTGTACATACTTCTGCAACGTGAACACATCAAGTCAGGTTCCAGGTCGCAGTCCTTCTCTTCCAGGGGCTCAGTGGCCAGGGCCCAGTATATCTAAAATATCAGGTAAATCCCTGGGATTAGGGCTGTGGCTGACAGGGCCTATTTCTCAGGCACCATGAAGTGTTCTACTATAAGGATGAGGCTTGTCTGTGCAGTAGATAGAGCTTTCTCAGGGGACAGTCTGTGCCAGGAGAACAAACTCCCATGTCATTGCGAGGCTATTAGAGAGACAAGGTGGGGGAGGGATAGGGTGACCAGATAGTGAGTATGAAAAATCGTGATGGGGGTGGGGTGGGATTGATAGGCACCTAAACCCCGAATATCTGGACTGTCCCTATAAACTTAGGACATCTGGTCACCCTAGCTGAGGTAATATCTTCTGTTGGACCAACTTCTGTTGGTGAAAGAAATAACCTTTCAAGGACCTGAAGGAGAACTCTGTGCACTCCTTTCACCAACAGAAGTTAGTCCAATAAAAGATATTACCATGACAGATGTGAGTCATATTATTAATGTACTAGAGGAAGCTACTCAGATACTTCATTGATGAGAACAGTAGAAAAACCTAGATAGAATAAAGTGAAGGAGAAAGAGAGAGCCTCTTTCTGAGATTATCCTTTTCCTTCTCCCTAATGATCCTATTTGCTAACAAAGATATACATTCTTAGTGCTGTGGTGGCTTTGTGCAGAAGTGTGAATTGTCTCCTCATTGGTCATTTTGGTCAAGTGCCAACGAGAGGTTACCTTGAGCTTCTAAACCCTTTACAGGTGAGAGGATTTTTCCTCTGGCCAGGAGGGATTTTAAAGGGGTTTACCCTTCCCTTTATATTTATGACAAATGCATATTTTTTTATTTACCAGCTTTGTTTTCTTGCATCCTCAGTCATTTTGGGCCTTGTACATAATGTGTATAAATGGAATATTTATCATCCTCTCTGATTGTAATGTGTTTTAAGTGATGGTATATTGTCAAGCTGCATTCAGTATGGGTTAATCTGTTGATCCTCATTAGTGAGAGAAGTGTATGAATTACGAGCCCAAGCAGGATCCCGCTGCTCATTGCTGCAGCTCAACTTGCACTGCTGCAGAACACTATTTGCGTGTGTGCACAAGGCTTGTGTTGCGAAAACCTTGCCCCCTGTAAATACACTCAAAGTCAACCTCTGATCCAGCTCTTGTCAAATGCAGCCAGTTAACATCACAGTGACCACGGGTGTAAAGCTGTGGCCTCCTCCTTTTGAGGGTCTACTGTTGCCCAAGTTCTAAGTCAAGCTGTGGCAGTGTTGGGGTGATGAGGTGCTAATTTATGAGCTCCTTGATGCCTGCACAGTGTTTGTCATGGTTTTGCCACACATACTCTTGTTCTGTTCTTGATCTTAATTTGTTCTGTGGCATGACATAGTTCATGGTGTTACTTGTCACATGCTGAACACTCTTCCCATCACTGGTCCATCCGTAGTGGACTTATATGTGGATGCCTTGCCCGGATGGTAACAGCTGCAATGAGCAAGCATTCTTACAATTAATTACCTGTGCTCCTACCTGATGCTGCATTTTTGAAAGGCCCGACTTTATGGAGCCAGGTGTAGACTGTGAGGGGTGCAGAACACCAGCACAGAGACAGGCAAACTCTCTGTGCTGACCATGCCCTTAGCTTCTTGCAGAGCGGCCTGCTGTTTATGTACTAAAAATGGAGTAGGCCTCAACTGTGTGCCACTGGATACTTTCCATCTTGTGCAAATGTACGAGTCCCCAGTTTACACAATGGCATGGAACAGGGGCTGAGTCACATCAGACCCTGACTCAGGAAGAAAGTTCCCGAAATAGGAAGCACTATATTAGTTATCTGCTGGTACCTGGTCAAAGGGGGCTGTTTGCTTGCTTTATTATCCACTTGTCTGTTTGTTGTGCTGTTAAGATGTGTTAATTAATTAATGACAGTTAAGGACCATCTTGTTCTCTGTTTGTACAGGTCCTAGCACAATGGGATCCTGCTCTCTGACTGGGACTGTGAGGCAGTACTGCAATACAAATAATCACATGCTGATCTCCAGAAATATTTTTATAGCGTGGCCATCCCCACTAGCTTAAGAGATTAGTCACGGTAAATGGAAGTATGTGAACCTGACATCTGCAGTTTAACTCAGTCCCCTTGTCTCCTGCACTGAGTGTTCTTTCTGCTCAATACACACTCAATGGTAGGCATGCCCACAGAATAGGGTTATGAAGATGGGTCTCTGGGAGGCTTTGACTTCCTCTACCATGGGATGCTATTGCAGGAAGGAGGTTTGCTGGGAAGAGATGGGGTCCGTCTGACCAAGAAGGAGAAGAACATCTTCATGCACTGACTCACCAACCTTAGGAGAAGAGCTTAAAACTAAGTTCAGAGGGGGCAGGTGAAAAAAGCCACCAGGTAAAAAAAGGTGGCCTTAATAGAGAACTAGCTGTGTGCGGAGAAGTAAATGTGGAAAATTGCAGTAGAATTACAGGAGAAACAAGAGGGAAATCCATAGGGGCATCCGTTTAACATCTTAGATGTCTGTACACACAAGCAAGGAGTAATAATAATGGGGAATAAGCAGTAAGAACTGGGAGTTTTAGTACATGAATCTTAACTGAGCTTAACTGCATCACAGATACTTGATGGGATAAATCTCATGACTGGACTATTGGTATAGAGGGCTATAGCTTGTTGAGGAAGGACAGGCAGGAAAAAAAAGAGAGGACATATTGCATTGTAAACCTGTTCTGAGGTCCAGAAGGAGGTGAGAAGCAGACCAGTTGAAAGTCTCTGAGTAAAGATAAAAGAGGGAATAAACAGGGGTGAGGTCCTGGTAGGGGGTCTATTACAGACCACCAAATCAGGAAGAGGAGGGAGACGAGGCATTTCTAGAACAAACAACAGCAATATGCAAAACACAAATCCTGATCGTAATGGGGGACTTTACCTACCCAGACATCTGCTGAAAAAGGAATATGGTAAAACCCAAAATTACCCAATAAGTTCCTGGAATGTATTGGGGACAATGCTTTGTTTCAGAAAATGGAGGAAGTAAGTGGGGGGACAGCCATTTTAGACTTGATTCTGACCAGCAGGGAGGAGCTGGTGGTGAATGTGAAGGTGGAAGGTGATTTGGGTGAAAGGGATCATGAAGGATAGATTTCATGATTCTAAGGAAAGGAAGGAGTGAGAATGACAGGAGAAGGACTGCCAAAAGCAGACTTTAACATCCTCAGAGAATTGGTAGGTAGCGACCCATGGGGAAAAAGTCTAAGGCATAAAGGAGTTCAGGAAAGCTGGCAGTTTAACCTCCAGGAGACAATATTAAAGGCACAACTGCCAATGCAAAGGAAAGACAGGAAGAATAGTAAGAGGCCAATGGCTCCATCAGAAGTTTTGTAATGACCTGAAAATCAAAAAGAAATCCTACAAAATGGGGAAACATGGACGAATTACTAAGGAGGAGTACAAAAGAATAGCATGTCCGTGTAAGGGCAAAATCAGAAAGGGTAAGGCACCAAATCACTTATACATAGCAAAGGACACATGTCATTGGAATTCTTTTTCCATACGGTTTACTGCAAAGAGTGTCATCACTCTGAATGCTTTGAAGGCAACATCATCTCCAAAATCAAGTGTGGCCTCTACATATGGCCATACATATGACACCACACTGTATTAAACACAACAAAAAATAATTTAGTTGATTTGTGTGGCGGGACATGGAAATGAAGAATAAATTTCAATTCATTGTGAAACAATATAAAATCAATATTTGTAATACAGTCCAATAAGATTTCATCAAGCTTTTTAATCAACCGAATTAAAAAGCAAAGGAAACCAACCACCCACACTCAAGTGTCACTGTGCATTCCAACCAACCAACCACACTCAAGTGTCACTGTGCATTCTCCAAGGCAGTTTCTTCTCTTTCTTTGTTCGGTGCTTTTATTTTCTATCCATTCAACCAGGAGCAGATTTTCCAGTAAAACCAATATTGGAAAGTGTGGCAAACTGAGAGAGGGACGGAACCAAAATTCAAAATGATTTAGAGCAAATGAGAAATTCTACACTGGAGCAAATTTAGCCACCTATTGGACTGCGTACATGGATGGGCCCAGATATTGAAATGTATTTAGGTTCCTCACATCTATTGATTTCAGTGCGAGTTAGGAGCCTAAATACCTTTGAGGCTCTTGTCCATGTCATCACAGCACCCACCTGGTCAGCAGCAGTTTATGTGCTATGTCACAGTCACAGCGATGTCATAATAGTGCTTGCATCATCTGAACTGGCTATCCTGGACAGGACAGGACAGCCTGAGAGGCCAGCTGCCTATCAGTACTGGAGCTCTTTGGAGAAAGGACTGGAGGAAGTGTTGAGGAAAGATTAAAACATGAATAAATTTGTGAGTGAGCAGGAGGTAACTGACAGAGGTAAGGGTCAGCATTGTATTCTCTATATCCATTCTATATTCACACACACATGTAGAAAGCATAGGCATACAGATTAGCTGTAATGTTCTCCTTTTGTATGAGCAGAACCTCAGCTGCTGGAAACCAGTGTCCCTCTGTTGACTTCCTTGTAGCTGTGCTGATTTACACCAGTTGATGAGTTGGCCTACAGCCTCTGGACCTGGAAACTTTCCTGAGAATCTGAGTTTCTAGGGAATGTTATGAGGGAGGTCTTCCTTCTTTTCTCCCAGTTGTTTTATGTTTGTTATGGGTCCTCATTTTGTGTCTTCTGCATCCATGGAGCCAACTCCATCAGAGAGAGGGGAAATTAGAACAAAAAAGGCAGAAGGACTTCTCCTCTAGCTGTCTAAATGAAGCTCTGCTAATATCTTAAATGCAAGAGAACAAACCATGGGGGTCACATTTCTTAGCAACACTAGTGCTCCTCATCCCACACGGATGGGCAGTGTAGGTTACAGTTATGATTCCGTTTGCATCTGGGTGTTACAACTGAAGGATGCAATTTGCATAACGGATGGGCAATCACCTAACCTCAAGCAGTCTTTCCTGGGAAGGGGAAATCTTGTTAGTTCCTCCTTCATGCTTGGAATGCTGTTACAATGGAGACAGATAAATACGGCATTTCAGATTTCTTGTGAAATATTAAGTCTCCTGGAGAATTTCTGCCCAGAGCGAAGAGATACATGGGAGATCAAATCCTGGTTTTTTTCATACACCAGCTATTTCATTGTTCCCTAGAGTTTAAGGCCAGAAGGGACCATTAGATCATCTAGTCTGACTTCCTGTATTTCACAGGCCACTACATTTCACCTAGCAACCCTACCCTGAACCCCAAAACTTGTCTTGGACAAAAACATTTCAGTCTTTAGGAGACAAAACTGTTGTGTGCCATCGGCAGAGGACAGGAGAGACTGAGGTTCCACCAATGCCTGAGGCCCTTGCAATGGTCGAGAATTGATTAGGTCAGATATACTCAGATTATCCTAGCAGGTGATCAGTGCCCCATCCTCCCACTCAAAGGTCCCTGCCAATCCGACCAGGGGGAAATTCCTTCCCACCCACAACTCTGGAGATCAGTTGGACCCTGAGCATGTGAACAGGACAGCTAAGGAAACAGATTCTCTGAACCATCTTAGAGCACTGGTCCACCCTACCAGGTGTCCCATCTCCTGCTATGGTCAATCCCTGATGCTTCAGATGAAGGTTGGAGGGACTCACCCCACCCCACCCCACTCACAGCGTACACCTCACCAATTGTGCATAGGGGTTGGGGGGGGCGGGGGAATTCCTTTATGACCTCTACAGGCAACTGTACAGGGGGGAGGGATAGCTCAGTGGTTTGAACATTGGCCTGCTAAACCCAGGGTTGTGAGTTCAATCCTTGAGGGTGCCATTTAGGGATCTGGGGCAAAAGTTGGGGATTGGTCCTGCTTTGAGCAAGGGGTCGGACTAGATGACCTCCTGAGGTCCCTTCCAACCCTGATATTCTATGAACTGGATGAACTCCGTTCCATGAGTCTTCTCTGCAAGTATTTAAACTACCATAAAAGAAGATTAAAGGCTTTCTTCAAAACAAGGGGCCTAAAGTTAGGCTTCTAAATTCATACTGATCTCTCCAACAGTGGCCTGATTTTCAAGAGATACCGAGCCCCAAAAGTTCCCAGCATAGCCAATAGGTACATCTGGGTGCTCAGGATTTTTGAAAATGGGGCCCTGACTAAGCAAAACTCTTAAGCATGTGCTTAACTTTAGCTCTATTTCTTGGCTTAGAGTTAAATTATTACTCTGTATGCTATCAAAACTCATCAATTGACAGTAAAGAGGGAAAGGAGGATTATTTTATGGGGGGATCTACTTGAAAGGAGCAAATTTGCTTCATTATGATTTCCCCCCAAGCACACTGGGTAGTTCAGCAAACAAACCTGGTCATGAGGAGGAAGGAAGAGGATTTCCATGATTCCCAGGTCTACTTCTCACAGTGTTGGGGCTCCTGCAGAATCTTGACTGGATAGTGAATTAAAGAGGCCAGCACCAATTTCTGCTATCCTTTTATTTCATTTCAGGTGTTTATAATGAGGTTGTCTCCCTCCTGGCACATATGGATGATCAAGATAAGGGCAAAATTGCCCTCAGGATTGCCTTTATAACCGAGACCAAGCTGGCTATCGTTCTGACAGTTCTGCTCGAGAAACTGCAAAAGGATGAGGTAGGGCAGTTTCATGAAATTACATCCGCTTTCCAGGTGTCCACACCAAATTCTGCCTGACTTCATGGGGGTACAGGGGACTGCACGGGGATAATTCAGTGTAGAACTTGGCCTGGCGCACCATCAGGAGAATCAGTATTCGCCCTTCTGTCCTCAGGCATAAACTCATCATGCAAAATGCTGTTCTTACAGATCAGGATGATATAATGCTCTATAAAGAGAGCATTGTCCTTTTACACACAGTGGAGTACATGGGCTGTAGACAGTAAAAGTACACCATCGGACTAGCAGTAATCTCTTCTAATAATACTTTGCCCTTCTTTCGCATCTTCATTCAAAAATCTCAAAGCACTTCCCTAATACTAATGAATTAAGACTCACAGCACCCTTGTGAGAATGGGAAGCATTATCCTCATTTACGGATGACTTGTGTCACAGGGAATTAAGTAACTTGCTCAACACCACTTAGCAAGTTAGTCAAAGAATGTGAATAAAATCCAAGTGAACTGACTCCCTGCTCTAAATCCTAGCCAACACTCCTTTATTATGATGACATATTATTGAGATTATAGCATTGAAGGGACCCTTATCTATATATTTTCTACGGGGGGAATTCTGCAAGAAAAAAATAAAAATGATGCGTACAATATTTTAGAAGTTCTGCAAAATTCTGCATATTTTGTTTGTCATAATAATACAATATAATTACACCCGTTAAAATTATTTTTGGTTATTTATTTCAAAATACCTGTCAGCAAGTATGTCTGTATGAATACAGACAGCAAAAAGGATTCAGGAAATGTTTTTTGACAAACTGATTCCTTACTATGCATGTTAATACAGAACTCGGAGTAATAATTCATTTAAACTCAATACAGAACCATATTTCTTGCACCCCTTAAGCGCAGTGCAAAGGCTTGGTAGAGTCAGGGGTAATGGAGGAGCTGAGGGAGAGGGAAGTAAATTGCTGGGAAGGAGCCTGGGTGTGAACTTGGAGCGTTGCTGGGTACGGGTGGGAAAAGTATGGAAGAGTGTTTTTGGGAGGGGCGGGAAGGAATTGTTAGGCAGCTCCCCCCATGCAGACCCTGTCTGACCCCTAACCTCTCCCATTCAGTAAGGCACATCTGCCCCTGTCTCCATGTGTTCCTGCACACCCGTGGGTCCTGGCACCCCCTGTCCACATGTGTCCCTCCACCCCCACTCAGAAACCCATTCCCGTGTAGATCTAAAGGCTGAGCTCATTGCCTCTGGGAGCGGTTGAGGACTTACTGCAGGAGTTGGGTATTTTATATTCCACATTTACAAATTCTGCCTGGAGTGGCTAGAGCAAGGGCAAGGTGCTCATTTTTATTGTTTGTTCTGAATAAATGAAACTAGAGAAGGGGGCAGTGAAGGGCGCTTCCTCTCGCTCTTTTCTCTCCAGGAAGATTAAACGATGTCAGTTGCTCGGCTGCTTCTGAAGCGCTGCTCAATGTGGTGCTTGTGGAGGGCCGGGCACGTTTTACACCAATTAAGCCACCAATTAGGGCAGGGGCTTATTAGCCACATTACTGTCTGGTCGGCAAGAAAGAGTTTTCCCAATTCTTCTCTTTTATGTTTTGTCCCCAGCAAAACAGAGTAGACATTTACTGTGTCCTGGAGAAAGTCTTACAGCAGGACACCCAGGGCCTGGAGAGAAGGCTTCTGAAGAAAATAACAACACTAGCCTCAAACCACATGAGAGAGACTCAGGTAAGTTAGTTCTCCCGAGATACCAATCAAAGGATCCAAAGCTTTAACTCATTCAAACTCTCTTTTGGGGGGATAAACTATATACTGAAATGAAAATGTATTCTTCTGTTAGAGGCCCACACCTTCCTCCAGACCAAAGCCCAGGTCCTAGACAGCACTTGTGCACATGCATAAGATGGGACAACTCACATGCTGAAAGTTACACATGTGCTGAAGTGCTTTGCAGGATCAGGACCTGAGACACATGATCTCAGACCCAGAGACAGGCCTATGGTGTCTTAAGGAGCAAGTCTTTCCCGAAGTCTACTCAGGATTTCATTATTGATGCTGATTTTATGGGGAAGGCGCTCTGATACTGTCGCGATAAGTGGCAGTATAAAGCCCCAAGACAGACAGAATCTGAGCTATCTCCAAAAGAAGCAGCATTGGATTTAGAATATAGTTTGCCAGCAGGAAAACCCATGGAAAAATCCCTCTCTTGTTCCAAAGGAAGTCAGCCTCCTTTTGGGGGACAGTTTATTCCAGGAAAGCTCTCGGAATATCTTGAAGCTGCCCAGTCTGTGTCTCACTTACCGCCTCAGGGAAGGGCAGGGAAAATATCATGTGACTATGGTGACCAGTCACCCACCACAAGTAGCTAACAGTGAATAGGCTAACGAAGCAGCTTGCAAGCAACTCGAAGGCTGAAAACTGTTTAGCCAAGTGACTCAAGGAATATTTATGACGAATGACTCCTCCCTCAGAAAGTTGGGTTGGTTCCTTCACAACTTGTGCACAGAAATAAGGACTTGACTCATGTAAACAACTCTGGCTAGTGCAACCGGCTTCAGTCACCTCAGTCTCTCTCTTTTGGTTTTTGTTTTTAGGAAGCAAGAAATGAACTAAAAGTGGCAGCTAGCAACACCTTAGTGACTCTGGCACGCTGCTATTTCAGCGATGTCATGTTAGAGCTGATGTATCATCTGGAGCTGCCTGAGGAGTTTATTTTCATTACGTTGGGCAACCTGTCATCCGCCTATGGTATGGTCACTTCCCTCTTTTCTTTCAAAGTGATTGTTTTTCATTTAAGGACAGGGGATTATCTCTCTACCTAAAAATGTTACCGCTAAACAGAGCTCTGTTTGAGTGTGTGTGTAGAAACACGAGATTAACTGCTGTTGCTAGTTCTGGCCTCCAGATCATGAGCGATCCAGCCGGAGGTGCAAGCTCTAACTTATGCCCCTGAGTGAAGTACCTGAAGGATGGGAATGAGTGGAAGATCAGGTCTAGTGGAGCTCTTCTCCACCCCACTTCCCATCCCGCCCCAGTGCTCTCTCCCCTTACTCTGGGAGTGAGTTGGGCATTGGGCACAGCTGTACACTTGTGGAGGATTCCCCTCTTCAGGGTGACTCCCCCACTGGCTTTCAATGGCTGCTTTAAAGCCATTCTGCTCTGCTTACGCAGCGCCAATGGCCTCGGAACCCATAGCATCCTGCCCCACAGTGTTTCTAAGTGTGTTGTAAGAAGGCAGAGAGCAGCTGATTGTCTGTCTTCCTTCTCTTCTGGCCTTTCTCTGCAGCACTTAAGTGTATCCCTTTTGTGGGAATGATCCTGAACGCCATGATCTCCATGTTGGAGTTAGTCGAGGACAGCAGGATGAGACAAGCATTTTGTGGTGGTAAGTGCCAGCACTTCCTGTAGGTGCCCCAAATGGATCATAGAATAGAATATCAGGGTTGGAAGGGACCCCAGAAGGTCATCTAGTCCAACCCCCTGCTCGAAGCAGGACCAATTCCCAGTTAAATCGTCCCAGCCAGGATATTTAGGGGGTCTTGGTACAGATTTAAGTGAGTGACCAAGTCTGCAAACAGGCCCTGAACTGTGCTCCCTTCCCTGGATTGCACCAGGTGCTGCGTTCCTTGGCTCCCGTGGCACTCAGTGAAGTTGAGAATGCTCCTTACTTTGCAGGAGGTGCTGAGCATTTGTAAGTTCAGGCCCTTTGTGACTCACGCATATCGTTTAAAATAAACAGACACAAAGGCTGAAGCTGCCCCTCTGCCAGGAGGCTCCTGGGGGAGGAGGTGAAGGGAGCAGATTTCATTACTGTACATTTAAAAATCCCCTGTTTCCCACTCCTCCACCCATTCTCTCTCCTTAGTTTCTTCTTCATCATCATCATCATCTCCTTTCACCCTCTTTCTCTGTCTTCTCTTCTTCTCCACTTCTCTCTTCCTTTGCTTTTCAGGTGATGCTCAGTAAGGGGTTAATCCTGTGCCCTTGAGGGAAATGGGAATTTTGCCATCCACTTCATAGAGAACAGGATTGGGCCCTAATTCCTCTTAGCAAGGACACTAGATACACCTACTTTTAGGGCAAAGTGCTCCCCACTACCTTCAAATCCCACTAAAGCCAATGGCAGTTAGGGGCACTGAACATCTTTCAGACAAACTGTAACTCAAGATGAAATCATACAGTGTTCGGGTTGAATAAACAACAACTGCAGAGGACGCGAGTCTTCAAATGATGGTCACTGAAAAAAGATGGAGAGATGTACAAAGAAAAAAGCCTTTTAAGAAACAAGAAATGGAATGGGGGAAAGAGAAATAGCTCCAAATTGATATGGGATTTCAGCATCTAGTCCTGATAGGAGCTGCCATGGAATTGGAGTAAACGATAGGCCTGGGTGTCTTCTCTGAGAAAGCAACTTCTCCTCATTATTACTATGTCCTTTTCACATTGCCTGTCTTCTCTCCTTCCCTGCAGTTCTGGAAAAATGCTCAAGAGCAGTGAATGGATATTTTATGAACTGGGAAAAGTGCTCATTCCCCAGAATGGGTGAATCACAATTCTGCAATCAAATTCTTCCCTTATATTGTCATGTGACCAGCAACTGGCTGACCTGTGAGGAGCTGGAGGTGAGAATTGCTGACTTTCTAAACCTTTAGCGGAAATTGTGATGTTACATTCTGTGTGTCTGGCACTCTTTGTGATGATGGCATTTAATGGTAGGTCCTTTTGGATGGAACAGAGTGTCATGTAAAACATCGAAAACCCATACATTTATAATGTCACCACATCATGGAAATTCGGTCTGTACCTAGTGTACATGGATTCTAGTTTTGTGCACCTAATGTGCAGATGAACCCGGGATAGTGGGCTAAATTAATTCCTGGTCTAAGTCCATTCAGCCCCAGTGGAGTTACAGCAGGGATGAGTTGGCCTAGAATGCATATTAATCTGGGGAAATATTTTACCTGCTCTAGTTGTGAGGTGCATTAGAATATAATCCTGACACCAACCCTACGAGTCCTGGTTCTTTACCAGGAAATATTGGGATAGGACCGTTCCGACAGTGGAACAAGGGAAATTGCACTCATTAGAAGTAGAAAAGGTGTGCCTATTGGAAGATATTGAATGAATTCATAGGAACATAAATTCTGTGTCTCATCTATGCAGCTCAAGCAGGCCATCATCAAAGCCCTTGGTCCCATGATGGGCATCCTACTACACAAAAAGGAGCCACAAAATCCGATATTTAAGGAGATCTCATGGCTCCTTGAGCAATATAAGGAGGAAATTGATGTTTTTCACGTCACCAAGGTGAGGTACCACTCATTAAGGTAACTGTCTCTGTGTGTGCATGTGTGAACTGCAGGAGGAATTTGCTACCAGTGGGGTTTCCTGGTCTAGATAGTGACTTGTTAGATAATAAATATGCACACAAGTTCTGGCTTTATACACATGGTGACCCCGGCAACAAGATTGGTAGGTAACTGCCCCTGATGAAAAGCATCCTCTGTTTCCTGGGGAGGAGGAGAAGGAGATAAAAAAACAAAACACCTGCACAACAAGATACTCTCTCCTTGTGATTTCCCAAAACATCCTGTCAACTCTGTGTCTCTCTTTTAGATAGATCATAAGCTCCTCAGAGCAGGGGCTACCATATGTTGTCTCTGGTCGGTACCAAGTCAACTGTCAACGGTTGAAAATTAATAACAAGGAGGCTTGAGGGTCATTGCTTTGCACTGCATAACTAGATAGATATAAAATCATTGCCTGTCTGTTTCATCTACCGTTCTATGCAGTGCTCTTGTAGCCATGTTGGTCCAAGACATTGGAGCGACAAGGTGGGTGTGATAATCTAATTGAAGATATTGTCTCACTCGCCTTGTCTCTCTCTTTCATCCACCCTCAGTACTACATGAGCGAGAAGTAAGGGGCCATATTCTGTCTTCAGTGGGGCTACACAGTTGTAAATGAAGTCATGAGACAGCTATAACTTCTTGGTAGTGATATTTACTCACCGTCTATGTTGGTTGAAGCTTTCTAGTACAGAGTATGTGGTCACTTTGGGGGTTGAAATACCCATGATTTGGAGGGAACCAATGTATCATGGACTTGTTTGATAGCATCAGGGCACTACACAACTGTGTAAACATAGTAAAGTATGTAGATGGCATCCGAGACATTCTGGAAGCTTCAAGCAGCAACGGAGAAAAGTGTGTTAGATGCAGGAAGGAATTAGATTTTCACCATTTTTTAATCAATAACCTGGCAGAGGACATAAAATCATCATCGATAAAGTTGGCAGATGAGATAAAAATGGGGGAGTGGTAAATAATGGAGAGGACAGCTCACGGATTCAGAGTGATCTAGATCACTTAGCAAACGGGGCGCAAAGAAACAATATGCCTTTAAATATGGCTGAATGTAAATGTATGCGTCTAGGCACAAGGGATTTAGGCCAGACATACATGATGGGGGATGCTGTCCTGGGAAGCAGTGACTCTGAAAAAGATTTTGGGGGTCATGGGGCATAATCAGCTGAACATGAACTCATGCTGTGGCCAAAAAAGCTAAAGCTGGGATGCATCAAAAGGGGAATCTCAAGGAGGAGCACAGTGGTTATTTTACCTCTAAATCTGGCACTTGTCTGACGACTGTTGGAATCCTGTGTCCAGTTCTAGTGGCCACAATTCAAAAAGGGTGTTGCTAAATTGACAGAAGAGCCACAGTGAGGAAAGGATTAGAAAATATGCCTTACAGAGGGAGAATCAAGGAAGTCAATCTATTTAGTTTAATACACAGAAAGTAAAAGGGTGTGTGATGGGGTTTACCTACCCCGCATTGGTTCAGCAGGGGTTAATCATGCTTTGTGGGCCGAGGAGGTCATGCCCCCTCATCTCTGCTCGGCATGCTTCAGCTGGACCCAGGATACAAAAGAGAGCCGCTCAGCTCAGGCTGGGATGGCTGCCAAAGGGAGCAGAGGCGCATTGCAGGCTCCTGCAGAGAGACTGCCAGTGCTCCAGGATTCAGAGGCCAGCCGGACTGTGGCTGCAGCTGACCCCCAGCCACCCAATGCCAGAGATGGAGGAGAGACCCCAGAATCCCTGAGACTCCCAGCTGCAGAAGAACGGGTGGGAAGCAGCCTAGGTGGACGAAGCATTGATCCAGTTGAGGTAGCAGGCTTGACTCAGCATGCTTTGGAAGGATCCCCACTGAGTTGGTGGCAGATACCCCTGCGCCCTGGGCTGGGACCCTGTGGAATAGGTAGGACCCAGTGGAGAAGGGCTCACCACTAGGCAACACTACCCTACCGCAAAAGGTGGTTCTATCGACTCTGGCCACTAGGCCGCATTGCCCTGCAGCCAAGGGTGGGTCTCCTGACTTTGGCCACTTGGCCACACTGCCATCCCGAGAAGGGCAGCCCAAGTGACTCAGGCCGTTGGGCCGCGGTCCCTCACCCAAGGGCTGCTGCACTGATCCCGACCATTAGGCGATGCTGCCCTAGGAGCCCGGACTGCTGTGGTGGCTAGGGAGACTAGGCCAGTTGGGCCGCTCCAGATCTACTTCAATTCCTCCTCAACCTGATACCACCCTGACGGGGTGGACCTATCCTGTGACAGGGTGACTTAATTACAGTCTATAATATCTTACATGAGGGACTCCTATTATCTAATGGGCTCTTCCGTCTAGCAGAGAAAGGTGTCACTTGATCCAATGGCTAGAAACTGAAGCTAGACACTTTCAGACTGGAAATACGGCGTACATTTTTAATGGTGAGATAATTAACCATTAGAGCCATTTACCAAGGGCCGAGGCGGATTCTGACGATTTTTCAATCAGGATTGGTATGTTTTTCTAAAAGCTCTGCTCTGGGAATTATTCTGGGCAAGGTCTATGGCCTGTGTCCTACCGACCGGAGGTCAGACTAGATGATGGCAAGAATCCGGTCTGGCCTTGGAATCTAGGAATCCCCTGAATCTGCTTCAGTCACTACATATGGCTCCTTTGTGTGCCCACCATCTGACTTTCGCCCTCTGTTGCAGAGTCTGAGCCAGCTCTTGGAGGTCTCTGTTGAATATAAGATCCCTCTACCAAAAGGGAAGTTTCAAGCCATCTGCAGTGCTCTGCACAACCAGGTGAGGGGTGGTTTTGCTTGGATCCCTTGAGCTTAGGCACAGCAGATCTGAAGCATATTAACACTAAAAAATCAATGGAATGATCGTGCAGAGCCTGGGGACCTCCTCATGCCTTACTGATTTCTGCAGGCTCAAGAGTAAGCAGGGAGCGGTCTCATTTTCTTAGCTACTATCCAGCTCAGTTTGTAAAGCGATTTCACCTTAAGCCGATTACCAGGGGGAGTCAGAGTTGTAAAGTAAAAACTGTGGCTGTGTCTTGATTAGGTCAGCTCTGCTGCTCAAAACACTTTAGCTTCTCTTATCTAATGTATTGGTCATTGTCTTGGAGTCTTGCTGTGCATGCAGGACCATCTCCCTGGGGTTCAGACCTCTAGTTGGACAAGCAGGAAGTGGAAGCTTAGAAATGAATTGAACATTTTTCTTTTCCCTTGCTTCTGATTCGTTTTTCTTTCACCATTTCCCTTCTTCCCACAGATCTGTTCTCCAGCTAAGCAGCTCAGCATCGAAAACCACAAAGAGCTGTTCCATTGTGTACTTCTGCTAGGTAAGGGGAAGAGACTCTGAGTTACACAGTGGTTTCTTTGTAACTTCCTTACCTTTGTGAGGTACGGTAAGAAGAAGAGTTCTGCAGACAGTGAGGATGTGATTTCTTCCCTTGCAGCCCGTTCTTCTCCTGATGATCTGCTGGCATTTCTACACGAGCAGCTGGAGATTGAGCATGAGGCCGTTCGTGTGGCGTCTTTAGGGCTCCTGAGAGCTATTGTTGGGGCTGACTGTAAGTAACACAGGAGCAACTGTGCCAGCTGCCCTCTTGGCCGACATGCTGAGGGTTGAGTTGAGGACATCCAGAGCTAAAAGCTTGAGCTACTCGAGATTGAGCTAAAGAACCAAGGCTGTGTAGGCACGGCAGGGCTGCAGCAGACTCATCACCTCTGCAACTGGGGCACAGAGGCTCCAGAACACACAGTCACCAGTGGTTTGGAGATCCCCTAAGGGACCAAATGCTGCCCTAAGTTACTCCCATATGGCCCCACAGAAATCAACAGGTTCAACTAAGTGCTGAATGTAGCCCAAGATATTTGTCAAGGTCTTTTTCAACTTCAAATACAGAAGTTAACTTGGGGCTAATGCATGTTAACAATAATCAGATAAAAATAGAATAATACTCCTGACTCGAGAATCCTAAGTATTATACACTCTAGACTAGATTCTGAGTTCTGTTATGCCGGTGTAAACACAGATTAGCTTCAGTCACCTCAGTCTATCAAACTCCTTTATAATATTTCCATCATGGTAGTAGGATGGCACTATTTAGAGAAATGGAATTACTTTAGATTTACACTGGTGCAACTGAGACCAGAAACTGGTCCTAAGTCTTCCCCACTGATTCTGTAGAGGAGAGAAGCTTGATACTATTCTTAACTGGGGCCCTTTGAAATCCAGAATTAATTCCAATGTGGAAAGTGAGTGTGTGTGGAACAAAGAAGCACTGTACACCTCTCCTTATTTTTCAGTGCCTGAGACAAGAGTTAAAAAGCTTCTGATTGTGAAGGCAGTGAAATCTACTCTCAGTGATCAGAATGCTACGGTAAGATTGTGTGTGGAACAGTGAACTATTTCAACTTTTTCAGTGTTATGGGATGAATGGATATCTGGGTGGAGCTTTCATTCCGATCCAGATGAGAGACTGCAGAATAGAGAAGGCATGTCATTCTCCTGCCGGTGTTAAATGTATCCATGTTTCTAATCCAAGGAGAGAAAATCAAAAGCATAAGGACTCTCCTATCATATCCTAGCTCCTATTTCAGGCAGAAGGGCTAACAAGAAGTGCTGTGTGTAATCTCTACCCTTGCAGGTGAGGAAGGCAGCTCTTCATTTCATCAGGACGCTGCTCAGTTCAGGAAGTGTGGAGAATTGTGCAGCATGGGATCTGGTAGCATATGTTTTCAGCGAGTTCAGTGTGTCCACCAGCAAACTGGTAAGGAGAGTTCTTAACACTTAGGACTCGGTCCTACCATTCTTGCATGCTGATTGCTCCCCTTGACTTCAGTGGGAGTTTTGACTCCAGGACAGCTGGACTGAATGAATAGAGCCAGAATCGGATCCGTTATATTGGTGTAAAGTCAAGGTAACTCCACTGACTTGAGTGGTGTTACTCTGGATTTATACGAGTGTAACAGAGACCAGAATCTCACACTGGGTATTTCCATCTAACAGAGTTATCTATGCTGCTCCAACCTCTGATGAGTCATTGAACATTCAGAAAACACCATTTTTCAGTGAAATGTTCCTGTACAAGGAAGCACATCTTTTTGTTTTAAATAGACTCTCCAAAAAACAGAACGATGCCCCGTTCTGTGGCTGTCAAAGCAGACCTAAACTATCAGCAAAACACTCAGGTTATGCAGGTTGCATAAAAATATCTTCAATCCGTATTTCTATCCATGGACACAGCCGCGGGCCCCAGACACTTTGTGCTCCATGACTGAATCCGTGATATGTATGAACATAAACAGTTCAACTTGACAGTAAGTTGTTGAAGATCTTAGCTCTGCCTGGCCCCTTTTCTACAAAGTTGGAGCTTGTGGCAATAACCACACACACATATCTCTTAAAGAAGGCTGCTTTTTCTCATCAGGCCAGTTTTGGTCCCATTGATAGAATCACACTCACTACACACAGAATGACCAAACTGGTTGGGGCATCAGAACAAAGAGATTGGATCCCCCTGGTTCTGCAAATTTATTTCCCCTGGGCGGAATCGGAATGTTTTTCCTCAGAGATCAAAAGATGAAACAGTTTTTCAAATTTTAAAAAGTTGAACACTGTGGGGGAACTCTTTTGTGTTCAGTGAATCATTCCCTTCATTTCAGGGTTTTCCTAAGCCTGGGATCTGACCCACCAGTTCGGAGTTTCTATTATTCTCTTCCCTTCAGACGTCTGTGCACTTCCAGTGCAGTATAAAAGCAGGCATAGGTCAATGCTCAAGATGGCTTTGTAAGAGAAGGACACTGGTTCTATTGCCAGTGTCTTACGACTAGCGAATAAGTTCGATCTAGCTATCTCACAGCAGGGTACAACACTTCTCACCCAGGATGTTGAGGAAGAAAGCACGATCCAAACCCTGTGCATTGACATCCTGCAATGTCTGGACACCTCAGTCAATGGAATGACCCAAGTAAGTGACCTCTTGCTACTGCTTCTTGAAATAGGGACGTTCTTCCTTACGTTCCTTGTACCCCTCCACAAGGAAGCCTTCTGCACAGTCAGCATAATGGAGGATCAGCATGTCAAATTCATGTCAGGGATGATGTGAGCCCTTCATCATGGAGTAAGCGGTTCACAGTAGAGAAAAGATATAAAGCAACTTAACTGGAAGGAATCATGTTGCAGAGATTGTCTCTTAATTCTTTCCACTGTCTGAGTGCAACTTCCCCTTAGATCCCCCATGAATACTTCTGAAACGTAGAGTTGGTGATCCTAGATTTGAAGAGATATTGGGGCTGGGACTGTGCCTTATATAGGTCTGTCAAGTTCTGAGTAGGCTTATGTTACTATCTAAATATCTCCATAATGCTCTAATGCTGGGAAAGAGGATTCATCTCTGGGTGCGAACCCAATTGCTCACTGTTAGGGGGCTTATTCCTTCACCCACTCACTTCCCTGGTCCTTCTCTCATGAACAGAGAGCAACAATACCCGAAGTCCAAAGGTGCAAACAATTCGATGTTTATTGGGGTGAACTTCCAGCAAGCATGATTCCAGTTTCCTTCCTTAGTATCCTCCTTCCCAGCTCTGACACCACAGAGCCTTACACCTGTGTCCCTGTTCCCATTCCTGCCCTTAACCAAACATGATTCCAATTTCCTTACCCCCATTCCCTGTTCCCATTTCCCCCACCCCCCTACTTCCTGATTGACTGCAGACTATATAGTAAAACTTGACTTCTGCTTTGCTATACCTTAACCAATCATGTTCCTGAAATTTAACTAACCAATCCTAACATATTGTAACATGATTATGTACCCAATTATATCCCACCACCTTAATTAGTTTACAGCCAGCAAAATTAATTATACAGCAGACAGGAACAAGCACAGAAGCAGACAGAGATTATACAGACAAACAATAGCAAAGTGGGAACTATAATGGGGGGAGGGATAGCTCAGTGGTTTGAGCATTGGCCTGCTAAACCCAGGGTTGTGAGTTCAATCCTTGAGTGGGCCATTTAGGGATCTGGGCCAAAAATTGGGGATTGGTCCTGCTTTGAGCAGGGGGTTGGACTAGATGACCTCCTGAGGTCTCTTCCAACCCTGATATTCTATGATTCTATGATAATGACAAGACAATACAGAAGTGAGGATTTCACATCCCAGTATTGGTAAGTGAGTTCTTGCCAGACAGGATGCTATCAAACTAAGTTTCCTTTTACATCTTCTAGGCCCTTCCCTTTCTCTGGAGGTGATAGGCACTATCAGGACAGGATTGTATTCCTAACAGCCCAATAGCACCTGATTTCAGTGTGACTAGTTTGGAATGTGAGGATGTGACTGTTCGCTTCCTAGCTTATGGCTGCCTCTGCTGCTTAGCCAAAGGCCTTAGCCTAAGAAGAGGGCCTCAGACTGTCACAGTAAGAGAAGGCTCTTACACCAGCAGACAGTGATTTTGATTCTTTCTTTTATACCTCTATAACTAGCCAAGTGATAAGAATACACCTAAATTCTTAAAGTACAGGCCTTTGCAGACAGGCCTGAATATCTATATCCTAACACTCACCAAACAAGATAGTGTCTTTAAAAGACAGAGTGAGGGGGCACCAGACAGGTAGAGTGAGCTAATGGGGAGAGAGAGACAGCAGGATACTGGAGGTGGGGGAACGGAAATAGCTCCGTACTGAGCAGTCTCGCTCTTCTCTGCAGGTGTTATGGCCAAGGCTGCTGGAGTATGTGGTGCCAGCTCAGTACACAGGTACTTTGAAGCCTCTTTGCAGATGCCTGAGGGAACTGGCTGAGAAAAAGCAGCGGGAAGGAGAAGCAGCTGCTTGCCTCGACTACAGTGGACGAGGTTTATAAGAGAAACTCTTTCATTTCTTCTCTCCAGGCACTATGAAATGAACAGGTTCAGTCTGCTCCAGTTCTCTCATCTGCAATCAGGAGGCTAAAATGAATGAGGGATGGTCTTGTGATTACAACACGGCCATGGGAGGGAGCTAGGAAATGTGGGTTCTGTTCCCAGCTCGCCACCAAAATTCGGATGTGACCTTGGGGAAATCACTTGATCTTTCTCTCTCAGCTTCCCCACTTGTGAAATGAAGGAGTAATTCATGCCAACCTCACAGAGGTGCTATGAGGTGGAATTCATACATGTTTGTAGAGCATTCTGAGATGCTCAGACTGAAAGCACTATGGAAATGCAAATTATTATCAGCTGTATTCAACATTGGTGGGCATGTTGGAAATGGATAGGTGAAGAACATCAGCAGGACTCTCTGCAAAGCCTGGCATAATTAACGCTATTCTGTTTCTTTCCCTAGTGCAACTCCCTACACCCCAGGGGCTGCTGGCGCGACTCCTGGTGAGTAGACCATGAGAATAGGTTTTCTGTGGAATGGGACAGTTAACTATACAAATTGGTTTTGTAGCTAGATGCTTGACTTAGGCTGAGGAATGTGTATGACTGGGTCTCTCTCTCTCTCCGGCCTCTCCTGAGACACACTGTCCTGCATCCTCCTACTAGCTAGAATGCTTTCTTCTTCAGGAAGGCACTGCAGTAGAAGCAACAACTCTCTTGGATTGTCTCCACAATGAGAGTCTCTGAACTATTCCCTCCCTCAGGAACAAACTGGTATTGTGCTGACAAAACTTAGCCTGTTCTTTCTCTCTCATTGACAGGTAGTAGCCTCATCCCCTTATGAAAGGGAAGGACACGGATGTGCTGCCTTGCAGTTACTAAAGGCCCTGCACCAAACTGTCCATGCAGCAGTGGGTGAGATGTGGGTAGTAAAGATCCCATCTCTGCTGCAGTACATTGAAGGTAAAGTGTTAGTTAGGAGGAGTGTGGTCCATGGAGAATAGAAGGGAAGCCAGAAAATGCAGCTTCGTATTGACGTGTGTTGTGCCATTCCTGTTGCAGTACGTGGGAACAGTGGGGAATTGAAATGGGGCTTCTAGGCCCACACTTTTCCTTCCTCTGGATAACTGTGAACCACTGAGGCCAATTCAAACAGGGCAGAATCAGGCCAGAAAGGTTTCAGCTGAATGGAAATATCACAGCACTTTCCCCCACACCTTTGCTAGGTTATTTTTTGGGAAGGTCAATACGCATGAAGCTGGAGGTTAGTGAAAGATTTTGGGGTTACATATAGAGTCTGATTTTGCAAACGGACTTTTTCTGAAAATTAAACCCCACATTTACTTTCAAGGGGGATTCAATTAAAAAACCCAGAGTTTGTCTTTCTGTAAGGAAACCTGCACCATAAAAGCTAGGTTGGCCAAGTGGGTGCCCTAGGGAGAATCTAGGTATTGTGGGCCTAATAATGTCTTTCACCAATTTTACAGTGGTATGACTCTATTGACCTCCATGGAAAAAACCCTTCAGTCAGCGCAGGCTGCGTCTACACGATGGCGTTATGCCAGCAGAGCTCCAGTGACGGAGCTGCGCCTGTCTAGTCTCTGGGGAGCAGGACAGACCCTAGGTGCAGCACAAGCCCGCTATGTTTCTCATGAACGTCGAACCCCCCCATGGACAAGCGGGTTTGATATTCCAAAAAAGATTTTAAAAAATGAGCTGTATCTTCCCTCCTTGCTGCGGCTGTACAGAGTCCCCAGCACTACACTGTGCCGCCATTAAAGAAGGCTAGGTTAGAGCTGGATACTCAGAAACAGGGCCAGATTCTCAGCTGATGTAAATCAGTATAATTCCATTGACTTCAGTGAAGCTACACCGATTTACATCCAGTTCGGATCAAGTCCAGAATCTCTGATTCTGCAGGAAAAGTTTGTATTCCTACTAAACCCAGTCTTCTGATGTGCTGAAGAGTTTTGTGAGGTGCTCAGCACCCTCAGCTCCCATTCAAGTCAAGCGGAATTGGGAGTGCTCAGCATCTCACTCCTGGTGGGTTGACGGACCCTGAATAAAAATGCCAGCAGGGTACGTAACATCTGACGAAGTGAGCTGTAGCTCACGAAAGCTTACGCTCCAATAAATTTCTTAGTCTCTAAGGTGCCACAAGTCCTCCTTTTCTTTTTGCGGATACAGGCTGAGACGGCTGCTACTCTGAAACAGGACATTTTCTGTTGGTCCAACAAAGAACGTTGGCGCAGGTCCCTGTGACGGCGCAACGACTCACCCCTGCAGCGCCTCCTGCTGGCCATCTGGGAATTAGCTCTTTCCAGCACAGAGCACCCTTTGCAGGCCCGTGTCCCTCTCAGACTCCGGTGCCCTTTTTACCCAGGGTGCTGTGCCCTGGCAGTACCCCCTCAGTCTCTATGGGTCTCCCTTCTCTGGGGAACGCCCAACCCTCTAATCCCCACCTTGCCTCAGTCTGGGCCCCTGCACCTTGGGGCAGATTGCAGTGTAAGAGCCAGTCACCACAGGCAAGGGGGTTTGGGTCTGCTGCCTTTCCCTGCAACCCAGTACCCCTATGGGCCTTGGACCAGGCCCGATAGCCTGGGGAGTTGCCACCCTAGAGCTTCCCTGCTCCTCTGGCCTTTCCCCAGCCCACCCTCATTCCCAGTACCCTTTCTGCAGGCAGGCCCTACTCCCTTCAAAACTAGAGAGAAAGACCTTCTCCTACTGGCCCACGGCCCTCTTATAAGGGCCAGCTGGGCCCTGATTACCCTGGCTACAGCTGTGGCTGCTTTCCCTGTCAGCCCAGCTCTTGTTAATCCCTTTCATAGATTCATAGATATCAAGGTCAGAAGGGACCATTATAATCATCTAGTCTGACCTCCTGTACAACGCAGACCACAGAATCTCACCCACCCACTCCTGCGAAAAACCTCTCACCTCTTTCCCTCCTACAGCCCTCGCCCAGGGCTGTTTTAAGCCCCTCAGGACAGGAGCGGGGTGACTCTCCCAGAACCCAATAGGTACAGTTCCATTTCGCCTTGAAATCCCAGGTATGTTACAGCTTGGCAGACCAGGAGTTTTAGAAGGACTGATTGGAAAGGAGATACCTGGGATGACTCTTCTTGCGAATCTAGGTGACATTATTGTTTTGCCTCCTGCTTTATAGGAAACACAGAGAATTCCCTGGACCGTGCACGGTGGGAGCACATGCTGCTTCAGGTAGAGGATGGCTTTCAGATGTATTGTCACAGTCCTCTCTTCCCCCTCCAAATATATCAGCTGGGGAAAAAATTAATGATAAATTATTCAATATAAGCAAAGCTGGTCAAACCATTTCATTTGCAACTTTTGTTCAATTAAAAATGGCCTTTTTATTTTCATGGGACATTTTCAAATTTTTCAGGGTTCTGTTTTTCTTTTTTTTTTTAAACACACACACAAAAAAAACCCAAAACAAAATAACCCCAACCCAAATAGAAAATGTTTAGTTTTTTGAAACTGAAGCTGATTTTTTTTCCAGTTGCTTTGCTGTTTGTCTCCTTCCCCCCCTCCCCTCCGCCCCCTGATTTTCAATCACAAAGTGGAAGAGGGGGAAAAAAGCACGGGGATGAGGGATAAAGGGAAGGAAATGGGGAAAACAAAGAATTGAATAATGGTCCTTTTTGATTTTGAAAAGCAAAATATTTTTGTGTTTTCACTTTTCATTTGTATGTTGAAAAATCAAGAAAACAAAAAAATCCCACTTGTTTTGTGAAATGGCCTTACTATTGTTCAACCAGCTCTCGTTATAAATCCCTCTGTATTACCCCTGGGAACAACACAAAACTTAACCAGAAACCCAGCATGCTAATGGTGCTAATGCATCACTGAGGGACGTCTAAAGGATTTTTTTTTCTATTTGCCTCTCAAAAGAAAACTTGCTCTGAGAAACCCAAAAAGGAAAAGACAAGACAAGGTTTGGTGTCTGTATCTCATGGAGAAGCCTTTGTGGTCAGAAAGAGCTCTTTACAGCCTCATGTAAATCCAGACAAGGAAGATTTTTATGGCGAGGGCTGAAAATGAAAGGAAAGGACCTAGTGACAAAGAAGCCCCAGAAGGTTTGGAGTTCCATTTGGGGTTGGATTACACTCTAGAATTTCCCATTCCAGATCCAGCCTCATTTGAAATTCTTTGGGCTCAAAAATCAACTAAGATTAGGTTCTCTTGTGAGGTTTCTGATATTTCCTGGCTGCTGTTCAAAAGTCGGGCCTGAAACAGCAAAGTGCTGAGAGTTACTAACCTCTGGCTGACTTCAATGGGAGTTGAGGGTGTGACCCCGGGTCCTTTGGGTACCCACTGGCAGAGGCCACAGGAGTGCATAGGGTTCCCAGGATTCCCTGGATCTGATCTCTATATCATCAAAGGGTGTCATGTAAAGCCTTTCCTGGATGCCTGTGCCACACTGCATAATCCTCATAATCATTGCACAGTGACTGGATGGATAATATCTAAGGCGTTATGGTTGTCTACTGAAATTGATGCTTTGAAGGTCTGTGCGTTGGGGCTGGTCACCAGAAGGTGATAAAGAAGTTTCTTTCAGGCAGAAGATGCTTAGCTGCTTGAATGGCTGTATGTAGACTGAGTAATTATTCACAGTGGATGCTAATCAATAGAGCAAAATTCTAATCAAGTGATTGCAAAGTCTCCAGAGGAGATTCGAGACAAGAAAAACAAACAAACAATAGGGGGTACCCTGTTTATAAGCGGACAATGGATGCTTGGAACTATATCTGGAGGTCCAGAGGTATCCTGCACCAGGTATCCTTCACCTATTGGACAAATTGCCAACTGGCTTGTCTTATGAACGGAGGATCACATTTGGCCTGGGTGTTTCCTGCTGGGAGAGAGATTTGGGGGAGCTATCCCTTGTGAGACAGGGGACTGTTTGGTTCTTTAAGTTGAAGCTCTAGAAGTGTGTTAGGATTTTATTTTTATGTAACCATTTGTTTACATTAATTTTTCTTGCTGCTTCTCAAATCTCTGATCTTGGTGAATTAAACTCTACTTCTTTTCACTGTCAATGTATCGAAGTGTGTGAAATGGAGCGGTGATGCTGAGGTGAAACTGGTAAGGTGGTGTGTAGCAAACCTCTGAATTCTGTGAGTGTCCAGTGGAACAGGGGCTGGACATTCTGGGGATGTCCAGAGGGCAAGCGGTTGGAGTGTACTGATTGCTTATCTGTGGAAGGACAGTGGATCCTGGACGGGGTGAGAAGGGTGTGCTTGTGTTTCCTGTGACTGGCCGAGTCAGGAGCTGACACTTGGCAGGTACAGAGAAGGCTTCCTCATGCTAAGGGCAGGTGGTAGTGAGGTCCCTCACAACCCTGGGTACCTCGGGAGGTGTCATAAAGGGTCCATAGCACTTCAGAGAAGGTGCCTGGTCCTTCGTAGTCCAGGGCCCTTTGTTCAAAGTTGACTAGAGCCATCGTCCATGCACTGGAAAATCACTCCTCGATGGTCAGATGTCTTGGCTCCATCTCATTCTCCAATTCACTGTCCATCTGGGTTTGGGGACTGAGAGGAATCCTCAGGCAAAGGTTCAAGAACAAGAGGCAGAGGAAGTCTGGGTTGTCAATGTTTATAGTTCTCAATAGGGAAATAATCTTCCCAGGACACCTGAATATTGGAAAGTTTACAACAGAACAAGGAAGCAAAAACCAACCAAATAAACAAAACCCCAAACCCCACAAAGCCCCCACATTCTTGCAATTAACCATCTGCTTTAACTCTGGTTTTACACGCAGTTCCTAAGAACATCTCTGGAGATGATAGACAACAGTGCCTGGAGCAGCCAGATATCCCTTGAGTTGAGCTGGCAGATGGCCGGCTATGCCAGCCCCTCCAAAGAGAAGGTTTGTTCTCTGTTAAGGTTTAGTTTCTAGTTACTTTCCCCTGAAATTCTGATTGGAGGGCTGCATAAGGCTTCTCTCAAGGTTTCATTATTTGATATTTTATTCTGCGTATAAAATTTGTTTGTACTTATTCCCTGCTCTCTTGCCCCCCTGCCCTTCCAATATTTGCTTGGACAGGCTGCTTGTCTGTACTGCATTGTTGGTTCTCTGGCTGGGCTAGACGATGGGATGTTTCTGCAGCATGGGTGCTTGGACTTGGCTGTCTTGTTCCTTCCTGAGTGTTGCTGAGCTGGGTCTGTACTGACAGGCACGTTGTGTTCCTGATATCCCAGGGCTGGTCTCTTTCTTTCAGAGTTTCCTGTATAAGGCGCTAGGAACGTCCTTAGCAGCTTGTCAGGACCTGGTCCATGTTAAATCACAGATTCATACACTTCTGACGACAGCAGATTATATGGAAGCCCCTGAGAGACAGGTGAGGCCTCTGTCCCTCTCCCCATTTTACCAAGTAATCCCTGAATGCTCCCTGTGGGGCTCAGCTCTGAGTTGGCCTGGGACAGATGCCATTTTGCTTCCTAGCCTCTTGATTGCTATTTCACTCAGCGCCCGCTCTCCATGTGTCTCAGGCCCGATTGGCACTTTACACCACTTTGGGTGAAAGGAATGGACTCGTGGGCTCTATCAGACACCTGGTTCGATCCTAACCTGTATTTCTCTTGGGTGACAGGGAGTCGTCTCCATCCTCGCAGTCTGTGCTGCGAGCCACTTGGACCTCACCTTGAAGGCACTTCAGGAGTTTGGGGCTGCAATGAGCCAGGTTAAGATTTCTGGGTTCGTCAGCCACCTGAAGGTAAAGGAGCCAGGGGGTTCTCTCAAACTTCCTCTCCCTCTAAAGCAGGGGCAGCAGCCCCACGGTAGTGTCTGCTCCGGTCAGCTAGCATTGTCCCCCAGTGTATGCGTTCTACGTGATGCCTGCCGTTAAGCAGACAGGAGCACAATGTGGAGCTGGGGTTCTCTCAAATGATTTTTATCGTCTGATGTCTCATGGCTTGAGCGCCCCTCCCATGCACAATGTGTGGGAACTACATCAGTTGCTTGCATGGAAAAGCATTGAAGGTATTTTTAACTGTTTTTTATCCCAGGTTAGTAGCTGGAAATGAGGAGGTGTTGCAAGCAACATGTGGCTTACCAACCCGTTTTAGGTAGACCACCAGTGGTCTACGGATGACAATTAGGGAACCTCTGATTTAGAGCAGTGGTTCTCAACCTTTCCAGATTAGTGTCCCCCTTTCAGGAGTCTGATTTGTCTTGTGTCCCCCAAATTTCACCTCACTTAAAAACTACTTGCTTACAAAATCAGGCATAAAATTATAAAAATGTCCTAGCACATTATTCCTGAAAAAAAGACTGCTTATTTTCCCATTTTTGCCCTAGAATTAGAAAATACATCAACTGGAATCTAAATATTGTACCTGCATTTCAGCGGGCAGTATATAGAGTAGTCTAAAGAAGCCATTGTATGAAACTTGAGTTAGTAACTTTGCAAGTGCTTTCTTTGTTGTCTGCTGTAAAACTAGGCAAATATCTAGATGAGTTGATATACCCCCTGGAAGACCCCTGCAGACCCTCAGGGGTACAGAAGTCCCCCTGGTTGAACACCACTGATCTAGAGGATAGAGCAGGAGACTAGGCCTCTGGGCTCCCATTGCTGGCTCTGCCATTTACTCACTGTGCAGCCTTAGGCAAGACATTTAGCGCCTGATCTTGTACCCACCAGTGTCAATGACTAAGCTCCCGTGTACTCCACTGCTGTCGGTTCAGCCTTTTCGGCTCTCTGGGTCAGAGTTACCCAGTGGGAATGATGGCGATGGGGCGGCGAGTTCTATGGGCTCATGGTGCCCGGGCTCCAGCAGTATTCAAGGCTCGGGGGCCCGGCTCCACCAATGTTTGATTCATTCCAAGGCCAAATGAATCAGAAGAACTTGTCTCTAGTGATGTTTCCTATTGTCTAGGATTACCACCATGGGACAAGAGGCAAGACTCGCCGCACCCTGATGCTGACATACAGCAACGTGGCTGTCCATGCTCCAAAAGAGCAGCTTCTCTCCCGAGTAGAGGCAGACATCACAAGGAACATCATTCACCATTACAGAACCAGTTGTCAGGTAAGAGCCTTTGCATGACAACTGTGAGGGGCATTACCCTGAAGGTATAGAATTGCCTCTGAATTTATAGAGAGAGGGCTTGTATTTTCTAAAACTCTCCTTTGAGCAATAATTTGTCACATAACTGAAATTTAAAACTGTAATGGATGGAGCGTGAGCTGTCACATGTTGTATCACTTTTGTTGCTCTTCTTTGTGTTTTCTCTAGTTTTTCTATAGTCTTCTGAAATTCTGTCGAGCACAGCTACACAGTAATTCACATGGAGTCACACTCAGGCTATTCAGAATAACACTCTAACTCCCCTAATATGTATGTGTATCTAGCTCTATCTTTTGCTAGCCAAGAGAGAATGGTGCTAACTTGTATTTAGTTTCTTTGCTGTCACTCTGTTTCTTGGACTCACTACTTCCCTTCCCTCTTCTCTGTCGTCTTGTTTGTCTGTGTGCTCGTTATTTCTGTTCCCTAGGTGTCTGACTGCTGGTACTGACTCTCCTCTCAGTGCAACCTTGCCACGTCACTTTGCCATTCAATTCTGCCCTGTCTAAGTGAGAATCTCATTTAGCCTTTGTCAAAAAAGTTGATCACAGTTGAACCAAACGGATATCTTCCAGAAGTTCACAAATGCAAATATTCCATAGGATGGCCCCTGATCTTGACCTCTGCAAAACACCCCCTCTGGATACATTTCCTGCCTTTTGGAAGATTTAACAATCATGATTTCTCTCTGCTCCAAATTCACCAGCCAGGCCATTTTGAGGATGTGTGTTATGTGGGACTATAGACATTGCTAATAGCTGTTTTGCATTTTGTTTTTCAGGTACTGGGCATTGCTCTTACAAACAAGGTAAATTCTAAATAATCTGCCCTCAGCTCTTGCCTTTTCTATCCACAAGTTGCTTGTTTAAATTGCACAGAGCTTGATTTCCTTGCTACATCAAGCAGGAGTCCTGGCTGCTCTGGTGTAAGTGGCCCTGGATTTCTTTCATGAACCTGGGTTTTCTCTTCTTCTGAGGTGGGTGCAGAGCCAGGGTCCTCTGCCTTCTGGGGTCTGTGGACACCTCTCTCCTCTCCTGTGGCTAGATTTAATTCCTGACCTTTATCTTCTGGACTCTGGTTCTTCTCTCCGTTTCTCATCCACATCCTCTTGTTTCTCCTTCTGGATTATGTAGGACATGCACCTAAAATTAACCCTCATCCAGAATGTCACGGAGATTAGCTGTGCCATTTTGGAGACCAGAGACTCCCAGGAGTTCGAATTCTCTTACAAACTGGAGCTCCTTGGCTACATGCTGGTGAGTGATGAGGAACTTTGTGGACTGAAGTACAAAGGAGTTTGTTGTAATGTCATCAGACTGGGTTTCCAGGTAGATGTTGTTTTATCCATTGGCTGTGACTGTACCACTGCAGTCTCATGAGCTACCTGCACGGCACCCAGAATGCTGCTGGGTCCACTCTGAGCTTGGCAGGGATGCCGACCTATTGTGGGCTGTAAGTGGCAGGAATGGCTTGTGTCTGGGGAGTTATCTTTCTGTCCTCCGTATAGCCTGCAGATGGCCCTACGGTCCATTTCTGAGGCAGAGAGCCTGCCGAGCACGGTGTCTGTTTATTACAGGTCTGGCATATGGCCCTGTTTCAGGGTGTGAGAGGAAAGCCTCTCTGCCTTTCAAATTTATTTCCCATTTTTTTTAATTTCCCTATTCGTGCATTTCAGGACTTCATTAAAAAGGAACCACTGGATTCCCTGGCATCTCCAGTTCGCTACAAGGCAATTCTTGCCATTAGACATCTGAGGTAGGCTATTTTCTGCCATATTTCCTGGCACTGTGACGTCGTCTTTGTTAGTTCATGAGTGCCAGGTTGGGAGCAGTTTGATGCCTGCCGGGTTTGGCTCACATGCTGCTCACCAGCAGAACTTTAGTTCTTGAGGGTTTGAATGTGTCCATTTGGAGATTTGTGCTTGAAAGACACAAACTTGGAGGTTGTGGGGCATGCAGTCCAATGCAGGAGAGTTCAGATGGGGAGGGAGGTGCCTGGCTTGCTGGCAGGGGGAAGGAAGCTAGTGGATTTCTCTAAAAAGGGGACTTGAAGCTTTAGCTTTACTTCTCAATGAGCCAATACTTAATAGAGGTGCAAAGAGGTGCTCAGCTGCAAAGTGAAGGGTTGTTTGCATTTGGGGTTTTAGATTGAGACAATCTCCAGTCATTGGACCCATTTCTTTTACTTGGAGGTGGTACTGAGTCTAATGCATGACTTTTCTCTCTCTCTCTTTCTTCTGCCAGCAAACTCAAACCATCTTTGACCTTGAAGGAAAACCGTGAGCTCCTTCATCAGTGTTTCAAAAGTTTGTTTCCCCTCCCTCCCCTGGAGAAGATGATGAAAGAGGAAGGTGAGACAGCAAAGGATGTTCTGCCTATACAGGTACGTGACAACAATTCTCCTCAGGCACCATCCACTGTATTTCTGCCCAGCAGGCACTGGGTGATGGCAGTCACACATGGCCTCCCTGGCAAGGTTATGGTTAGCTTTCCCCAGCCCCTAGTCGTCCCCTCCCTCCCCCCCCCCCCACAAATTATCTGTGCTGAGCCCCGCTCCTTCTCTTCTGGTTTCAGTCACTGTACGTAGAGTCCTTGGAAGCCCTTGGCAAGCTAATGAAGACTTTGCTGGAGGAAGAACCAACCGCACACTGGTTCCAGGAAATGTTTCAAGTGAGTAGACCATTGAACCATGGTGAAGATTGTTTGTTTGTTTGTTGTGTTACTGCAGGGAAGAGTCAGAAATTTAGGGGGTCAAGCTTCAGTTGTGGAGGAATTTTCCACAATGGAGTGAATTGTCGGGGGAAAAAGCACCAAATTCTTCCTGGGATAAGCAGGCATGTGCCCCGCTGAAATCCACAGAAGCTATGCCATTTTATGCCAGGGCTGGATTGGGACCAACTTCTTACAATGTAGTTGACACTACTTGGACCGGCAAGAAAATCACCACTGCAGTAGCCAAATCCAAGAGAACCAGTTGAAACTGATCACTTCTTCAAAGAGGAATTCATTCATATTGAGTTAAGCCCTGTGTATGGAAACTCATCCAGAGGAGACTTCCTGTTCCTCAGACATGAACAGAATATCTTGAAGAGCTGAGGGGTGAGGAGTTTGATGCACCTTCAGTATAAAAATGAAGTTCTAAAAGGAGCTGGGCTTCGGGGGGGACTTCTCTGCTCTTTTTCAAATTAATAAAAAGAAATGCTCCTCTCTGTCATTTGGCCACTCAATGTGGGAGAAGTTGCCCAGGAAACAGAACACAGCAGCAGACATCAAACAGCATGCAATGTGGTAGACAGCTCCCATCAGACAGTCTACAGGAGACATCACGTACACAGGCCCAGGTTCATCTCTCATGTAACTCCTTTGTCTTCAATCACTCAGAGGTGAATCTGGTCCCTGGCACTTCCATTAGACATGTAATTCCTTCGCTCCATGGAGGTCGGGTGCTTTGGAGAGGGATTTTAGTGACTATTAAACCTGTTTAAAAGGAACTTTTGGGAGGGATTTTCTGGTACTAACTCTGTCCATTCCCCTGCTCTGCCAACAGCTACTAGAGACATGGCTCCATTCAGAGAAGGAGTGGGAGAGAGAAAGGGCCTTGCAGGCCACCATCCAGCTGCTGACTGCCTATCAAGAGACAGTTCATAGCACAGTGAGTATAGCCTTCCTCTTCCTTGAGCTGACTTCCCTGCTTATATCCGATCTGACACTCAACGCAAATGCATGAAAAAAGCTTCCAGGGCAGCAGCTGGGATCTCAAAGTGACTAAGATCCCTCTGCTTCTATAAGAGAGAGGTTTACACAACAATGCTGTGACCACACTCCGGGCAGACTGCAAGAAGTAGAGGGCAGACGATCCCCCAAACTGATGGCTTATTCTAGAATTACATGCACCAAGTCAACAGCAAAAGAGCTTCCACCCTAGTTAACAAAATGCCAAACACGGTCCCCTTTTGGCATTCCAGACCTAGGCTCCCATCTAAACAGCCCAGTCTAATATAGTGAGGGGTTACTGAAAACCTGATTCACCATATGTGAGGTTCACCCATCATAAAGGACCAGATGCTTATCCCCAGGTCAAGGTGAATCTCAGGTCTTTCCCAAATAGCATGCTGCCAGCCAATCCTTAATAACGAAATTGAAGATTTCTTCTTAAAAGAAAGAAGAGAGTTACAAATGGTTAAAAGATCAATATCCATACAAGTGACTGTCTATGTTCATAGTTCAGGATCACAACAGTGATGGAATAAACTGCTGGCTTGTACAAGTCTCTCTGGAATCATCCCAACAGATCAGAATCCAAAGGCAGCTTAGATGTAAAGACTGTTAGTTTTTCCATGCATTTTCCAGGTTCTTTCAAATGATGATTTGGAAGCTCTCTGTCCTATGGCTTACACTTTCCCTGTTCAAAGTTTCAGCAGACTAGAGATGACAGGATGAGGCCCGAGCCTTCTCTTTTCTAGCTATTCTAGCAGGCTGACAAGCCTACCTCACAAAAATGGTTCCAGCAGGACCTTCCCCCGAGAAAGACTAGGCAATGCAGATCGCCTCCTGTACTTTGCTTTGAAGCTAATCTTCTATTTCCTGTGCATACACAGTAAACTAGTTACTCATTCGCATAAGGTGATTAGCCGTTCTTCCATTATAACACAGAGAGTTAAGCTGAAGACAATGTAGAAAGTATTAGTTTCCTGCAGTATCTTACATCTTTGATTTTAAGGTTAACTGAACACCTTGCACACATAATGAAGACTTGAAAGGAAATGAGCATCGACAAGCTAATTTGGTTACATTGTGAAACTTCTAACCGCGTATAGATCAACACAGACAAATAGACTTAGCATCTATTGTTCATTTTTGAATGAGTTGAGGATTGCTAGTCTAATCCATCTCTTTGAAATTCACATGCAAGTGAACTGTCTTGATACAGTGGAAGTGCCTCTTGTTAAGTTATTATGGGTCATACACAGGTTGCCTGGTCTGCCAGTGTCACAAATGCATTCTTGGTTCTTATGCTCCCAGGGTGGTAAAGGAAAATTTCTATTTAACCAGCTAAGAACATAAAAGATAAGAATGGCTAACCTGCCTCCCGCAAAAGAATGGTTCATCTGGCCCAGTATCCTGTCTTCTGACTGCATTGTGTGAAGATATGCTTCCTTTGGTTTGTTTTAAACCTGCTGCCTATTAATTTCATTGGGGGACCCCTTGGTCTTGTGTTAGGTGAAGGGCTAAATAACACTTCCTTATTGACTTTCTCTACACCAGTCATGATTTTATAGACCTCTAGCATATTCCCTCTGAGTCGTCTCTTTTCCAAGCTGAAACGTTGCTCTTTTTTTAATCTCCCTTGGGTGAGAAGTTATCCCATAGGCCTAATTTTTGTTGCTCTTCTCCGTATTTCTTCCCATTCTAACACATCTTTTTTGAGATGAGATGACCAAAACTGCACGCAGTATTCAAGGTGTGGGGGTCCTGTAGATTCCTATCGTAGCATAATGATATTTGATGTCTTCTTATCGATCCCTTTCCTAAGGGTTCCTAACATGTTGTTAGCTTTTTTGACTGCATGTTGAGCGGATGCTTTCAGAGAACTGTACACAATGACTCTGAGGTCTCTTTCTTGAGTGATAACAGCTAATTTAGACCCCATCCATTTCTATGTACAATTGGGATTATGTTTTCCAATGTGCATTACGCAGTACAGAACAGGAATCAGGGGCACAATGTTACCAGATGTGCCTGTTACTTTAGGGTAGGCTCATTGATTAGGGTTACTCTTCTTGGGGGGGGGGGGGATCTGTAATTCTATTAATGTGCTGCTTATGTCACTTGTGTGTTCATATGGAGCTCTACTCCTTCCTTCGGCAAGTGCCCTCCCAATGGAGCGACCCTGCAGGACCTCGGTTCCCCAGGGCTGGGTTCCTCCAGCCCTAGAACTAGATGAGCACGCACGCACGTACGCTCACACGAGCAGAGCAAGTCTGAGCGGACCAGGTCAACCAGCACTCTCCAGCTGATCCTCTCATATGTCCCTGTACTCAATGGGCTGGGTTAAGCAGCACTTTCAGCTGCTCCCCTCTTATGTGCCCCAAGTTTAACACATCCCTATCCCACTTCCACATTACAATTGTACTGGTAGTAACCCACTTCATGAGCAAACCCCACAGTATTTTTGGGCGCTACCGGGACCTTTAGCTTAGGTAAAAGAAGGGTTGCTGCAGAGTAAATGGGGGAAGCGGAAAATACAGAGTGAAATTTGGAGAGCGAGAGAGAGGGAGAGAGAAGCAACCAGCTGAACCATAAAAGTTATTTATTGAATAATAGTGATAACTACATAAGGAGGGCTAAACAAACATAATGGTTACATTTGAAAGGTTAATACCTGAGGAAGAAAAGAAAACGGAGCGGCGAGGGGGGGGGGGAATCTCATCCACTCCACGAGGCTTGAACTGGGTGGGGTTCCCAGGTAATGGTGGTAGCTCCGGGTCCTGAGTGCTGGAGACAGGCAGAGCCCCCAGCACAATCAGTCAGGAGATGGAATCCCAGTGGAACTGATGCAGAGTTTGGGTCTATACATCAGAACCCTTACTTGGGCATAGGTAGGGGGTTTTGTAGAGAAAATACAATGGTTCAAGGGAGAACACTAGATTTGTTTATGGGTAAACTAATGGGTTTTCAAGGGTTTTCTTTAGGCTAGACAATAGGAGCTGATCACTCTTGGCTATGGGTGGTGGTTTTTTCCAGGGAGCTCACAAGGCAACTAGGCTGCTTCAGTATTTTAGGATAATAAAGATTTATTACTAGAATTGGTCTGATAATTGCTGAGCTAGGTGTGTGCAGGCATAGGTTCATTAGCATCTGGAGCAGGGATTCCCATGATGCAATGCGTCCCTGCTTTTCTGGTCCCAGAGTTCAGTGCGGTTCTCTGTTCCTCATTCTTCATGCTAATTCCTATCCCATCTTTCATGCAGATGAGGCTAGGGGAGTTGTCTCTGTTCTTCATTCTGTATGCAAATGGAGATGTCTTAATCTTGTCACCCTTCTCAGGAGAGGTCTAGGTGTGTCTCCTAACACCCTTCATTGTTCTCTGCAAGCCTTTTCTCTGATGGGTTTTGGTTCAAACAGAGACTGGTAGGGGCGGGGGGTGTCTTTCATGAGTCAGACAGGCTCGATACTGTGCCCTGGTTCCCCAAAAAACACAGAGCTGACTGGTCTGAACAATAAGGATGGCAAGTGAAGTCTAGTCCAACTGGAGACCATTCATTCTTCCTTCTTTGTTCTTTTTTCATTAGACTCAGGGAACTTTTGATCAGTTTGGATCTCTGATTGGACTAATAGCACCATACAGCTGTGATTCGCTGGCCACGTCCCGTCAGTGGGTGGTTGACTGTATCAGCTGCCTTCTCTGTATACAAGGTGAGGAGACCATTAGCAGGTATAAGGAATTCTTCACCTTCTTTCACTGTTGTAATGTCCATTTGTCTGCCTATCTAGTTCTTTCTGTCCTGTCTGTTGTTGCTTAGATAACAGAATGGTGGGCATCTTGTAAATACCTCATTAGAAGAGAAGATTCTGATGTGTAAAGAGCCTAGAACACTTTTGGGAACTGTACAACTAATAAATGGTCTGCATACAGGTAGATAAGGGCTAAATTCCTTAGGGCTTGTCTACACAGGGACAGTAAGGAAAGTTAATCCAAATGAACTAAAGGTGTACATTTCAAGTGCATGAGGTAAATGGCATTAAACACATGTGTGGATGCTCTGATTCTGAATTAAAATGGGCCTTATTAATTGTAGTGAATTCCATGAATGAAACTAACCTGAATGAAGGCCACTTTAATTCTAAATCAGTGTGTCCCCACAGGTGTTGAATGAAGTTTAACTAATGCATTTTGAAAATGAATGGGGATTAGCTTTCTTGAATATCTCCATGGAGACAAGCCCTTGGTACTAAACATTTTCATTCTCTTTACCCTGCCACTGGCTGGACTGGAGGGGTTTCCTGGAATAATTCTGTAAACAAACAGTTCTTCCAGCAGCCCTCTGCCATGAGCATTCCGAGCGACTGGAGTAAGTAGAGGCCATTTTTCCCCTTTGTGAAAGAGTAGGATATTCTTTTCACCTAATGGTTAGATGTTAAGGGATAGAGCTTGGTTATCGTTTTAGGCCATTTCCAATGAGGGTGACCAGACAGCAAATGTGAAACCTCGGGACAGGGGGTGGGGGGTAAGAGGAGTCTATCTAAGAAAAAGACCCCAAAATGGGGACTGTCCCTATAAAATTGGGACCCCTGGTCATCCTATTTCCAATGATTCTTAATCAGTCCTAAAAACAGTGTTGGTGATTCAGAAACAGAATAAGGGACTCCAACCTTTGAATGTACAACATAGTAATCCCAGCATTGTTTAGAAGTGACTGATGATGAGCCTGGGTTTCTTGCCAAAGTTTTTTGTCTATCCCCGTCTCTTTTACAAGGAGAGTTTGGTGGAGGGATTCACCTCTAAACTGGAACCTCTGATCTACCTGCATGAGTTGTACTTGAACAGGAGCTTAGATGTAAATAGTGAGAGCAGAGAGACTACTGAAACCAGACACACACACAAAGCTGCTCCAAGCTGAATACAGTGCTTGTTCAATCCTGGATCATTCACAATAACATACCACTACTGTTAACGTTCAGACATTTTAGGGTGTAATCCCGACTCCATTCCAGTCAACAGGAGTTTTGCCATTGACTTGAGTGGGGCCAAGATTTTACACTATGCTGATGACGACATAGCACATGGATCCTCCCGTATGAAGATCCATGCAGTAGGGGTTCAGTTTCCTTAATCGTTACAGTACTTTTTCTCCTTTTCTCCACTCCAGGCCAGTCCATAAACCTGGGCTCAGCAGAGGAGGAGCTGAGATGTCTCCGTGAAGCACTAACAGCTCCAGACCCCGAGGCTCTGTTTCAGGCATCTTCCAAAATGGCCAGGGTAACTGACTCAAAAAGCTTGTGCGGATGTGCGAGTGACCGGGCACCGTTCATTTGACATTTGCTCTTTCATGATGCCTTTCCGTACTCGGAGGGAGCTGTGGGAGCGGGGCGTTGGCTGCTAGTAACCAGCAAGATGCTTTTCATAGATGTGTGCTCTGAATGCCACGTAAAAACCAGATTCCACAGAACGTTGCACGCCCATGAAAATGCGCACGCGGATGCACACGCATGTACCTATCCAGCAGGGCCGGCTCTTGCTTTCTCACTGATCCAGAGCAGTGAAGCACAAAAAATAATGAAATAAAAGAGCCCCCATGCCGCCCTAAGATTGGCCGGAACACCGCCCCTTGCAATCTGCCGCCCCAAGCACGAGCTTCCTCGGCGGGTGCCTGGAGCCGGCCCTGACATCCAGCCATCCAGGAGAAAAACTGTCTTAGTGGAACATCAAGCTGAGAAACCACCCAGGATTCATTCCGTCACCTTGTGGGTTTGCCTTCGCCGATATTTGTGTGCATGCCTCTCTTGACTGACTTCTATATGCTGTAAAAAGATGCAGTGTATGTAAGAGACTACAAAGGGAAACTTACCTCCTGCCTATCCAGTACAATGTTGTGCTAACTATGCAACAGAGTCTTTGCCTCTAACCTGATATCATTAGTGTAGAAGACAAAAATGTAGTCTATAGACTAGAGAGAGAATTGTAATCCCAAATGGCGAGCTAGACAGGAGGCTAATTCACCATTTCCTGATGCAGGTATATCTTTTTTTCCATTTTTAAAAGTGCTGGAGCCAAACATCATTGCGGTCTCTCCTGTTTTTGATTTGTTCCCAGGTTGTTAGTGAGTACTTTCCCTCCGAACAGGCCACAGACTTTATTGCGGCCACATTGGGTGGTCTGCTGTCTGCTAGCCCCACCTGTGCCACGGCAGCTGGACTATGGATGAAGATCATCCTGAAGGAGTGTGGAGATGCCATGCTGGACAAGGTAAAACTGGGAACTGGAGAGCTTTTCTGCCTAAACTCTAGGCTTTTTGATCTTTGCCCTCATGTGTAAGGAAGAAAAATCTTGCTGTTTCTCCCCCTGGGACATAGAGTCGATTCCATCTCTGTTCCTACCCTAAGATAGGCAATGGCAGAATCAATAGCAGTAGACCGAGATAATCCAAGGGAAAAGGAAGATGGTTGGTTCTTTATTGGTCTAGCTTGTTGCCACAGTATTCAGCCAAGAAAGGCTTGAGAAAACAGACTCTAGGGAAAAGACAAGAAGACAGAATGACTGGCACTTGGAGGCCTCCAGGTATTAGGAGGCCTATGGCTAAGGGCTACATGGATTAAAAAGAGCACTGGGCTATTGCCACCCTCTTGCCAGGTTTCTGAGCCTGGCCTCCAGCCCGAGCAGGAACAGCTCCACTTTTAGCCCCATCGTGCAAGCCCCACAGGCCCAGGTTGACCTGAGCTCTGAAACTCACTGCTGTGGGATTTTTTTGCTGTGTAGACCTACCCTTTAAGAAGAGAAGGAAGGAGGGAGAAAACTCTAGTGTCTTTGGGATCCACTATTTATATTCATTATTCTGGAGCCCAGTACATCAGGGCTAGATGAAAGGAGCACTCCACAAATCTTCAAACAAGGCTGGTGAAAGGCCTCAGGACAGGGAACCCTCGCAGCAGAACTGCCATGTTTGCACAGTGTTTTGAAGATGTGAAGGGCTAGGAATGAATATGAGAGGTAGTCACCTGTTCAGAGTCCCAGGCATTTACACACTGTCTTTAAAGCACTTGCATATTTTGTGCTTGTGGTTGTTGATGAGCTCTGCATTCTTCGAGGCAAATGGTCAGATTTGGCTGCTTAATTCACACATGCAAAATCTTGGCAAGCCAAGCTGCCTTTTGTGCATGTGAACTGGTTTATGTAATGCATAGCTGGGCACCACCACATTAAATTACCTGGTATGTCTCTGTGTGTGTCAGTGTTAATTTTTACAGCCGTGTGTGGGCAATTTGTGTGGGTTCAAGTTACGCAGACGTATTTGAACATTTGCTTCTTGAAGTGAGGCATTTCTAAAAAAGCAGCAAATGGCTAAATAAAGGTTTTGATTCTGTAGAGTGAATGGAGAGAAAGAAAAAGGGACATTTCTTTCTGGTTTTGTTCCTTCCAGGTGCCAGATATCCTGGCTATACTATATCGCCACATGCCTACTATCCAGGAGGGCAGCTTGAGGCAGTTCCTGGTGGAGGCAGTGTCCATTCTAGCTCACCATCACCAAGAGGCAGTGATCTCCAGCCTCCTCAGCAAACGTCTGCCGATGGACAGGTATATACCGCTACCTATTGCATTCATCTTGGTAAAACATGGATCCCACAGCTTTACTAGGAGATGTAGGGCTTCATTTAAGCCGCAAACAGTTTGGGATCATTCCTAAGGGTTAAGAGCCACATGCTCATGATTCCATATTGACTGGGAAGTGGAGAAAACAGGAAGTGAGGTTGGCGCTCTGTGTCCTGTCCTTCTGAAGTCTAGTATTAATGGTTAGGCTGCAGGAAGACTAGGTCACATAACTTAGTTCTGTAACTGGAAACTCAATATTTAAACATGAGGAGCATTAAAGGAGGACAGGACTCCTAACTCTCTCATCATAGGCAAGGAGAACATTTGGTCTTTGCTAAAATATGACACATTCAGGGTGAGCCACAAAAGTGTCCAGGGTTCACCTGTAACTTCTGTTAAACTGCAGTGACACCGCTGAGCAGTGGAGATCTCTGGGGGGAGACCCCTTGCTTGCCACTCAAGTCCTACGAGCCCTAATAGAGAAGATAAAGACTCCAACAAGAACAGAAGGCAGCATCACCTCAGAGACCGAAATGGACAGGCATTTGGCAGCTGCTGAACCTCTCTTAGTAAGTTAGATGGCAGACACGTCTTTCAGGCTTTCCTGTGCCCTGCGATAATCCTGCTGATGGAAAGCTGGAAGTGTGGTATAATATTGCTGTGTGGGCACTTCTCCTCTGATGGACTGTTTCCCTGAGTCCAGCTCTGCTGCCTGTGGAACAAATACGGCAGCTTTAGATACGTTACTGATTTACTTAATACTATCTGGCCATTAGAAAGTCTTTGGAGCAGGTTTCTTTGCAAATCTTCCTTTGGACTCACAGCATGCCTTGGGAGGTCATACACATTTGTACAGATGTGGGAAAGTGAGCCACGAGTTAAGCAAGTTGCTCGCTGTCATTCAAGTTCCTGGCAGAAGGGAGAATTTCGTACAGCAGATATCAGACGGGGAGAGAGGGTGTGATGGTGTTGGGAAGAGATCTCCTTTTTTACCATGCTCTCCTTTCAGGCAACATGTGCCATCTTTGAGGTGGTGTCAGCCCTGCAGTCGAGCAAAGCTGTGCGGGAACTGCTCCCAGAGTTGTTTCCTCTTCTCCTGCAGCAGGTCAGCCAAACCCTCGGACAAAAGCTGCCTTTGCCAACGAGAAGCAGCCCGAGAGAAATCCGAAAAGGGCTACAACTTACTGAGGGCAACCCTTGCCGGTAATTAGAAGGAAGGGAGAGAAATCAAGAGAATTCCAGTAGAGTTGTGTGACGCTCCCGAGGAGTTCCCAGGGTTACGAGGCACCTTACCACCACGTGCCCTTCGAGTGAGGAAGTCTTGTCTGTGCCTGCTGTGGGTCAGTTCCCTGAAACGACCAGGCTCTGCCAAAACAAACCCTGCCACCCAGGCCTCCTCAGACCTCAGTCTCTTTGTACAGGTTAATGACAGGCACACACCCACCCCCGAGTCCTCTGACCATTCCGTATGGTGTCCAGCCCTTTATCCACTGAACTCCCACAGAATTGTCAGGCCTGCTGTTCCCAATGGAACAGTACACACCCGTTTATTACTTCTACTTTAGACTCTGTACTCGATACTTAGACTCTGTACTGCAAAACACACAGCACTTAGATATATTTCTAGTGAAAACAAGAAGGGAGATTATCAAAGAACAGAGATTCAAGTGACCGTCAGTAAGAATGCAAGCAAAAAATGGTTACATTTCAAATGAAATCATAACTTGCTCCTAGAAACTAAACTTAACCAACAGGTTAACCTCCTGTCTAAAGATATTTCTCACCCAAAGTTCTCAACCAAGCCTGATCGCGACCCCTCTTTCATGAAGCAAACTCGCGGTCCATCTACTTCCTAAGTGAAAGATGTCCCCCAAATAGACTAGAGCAAACCTTTGATGTGTACCCCAAAATTGGGTCCCCACCCCCTGTCTACTTCCTGCTACTTTTCTTTCTTTTAAGTTCTCGCAGTCCTTCTCAACTGAATGTACATTAAGCATGTAGGGTTCACATGTAAACAAACAGATGGATAAACATTTCTTGCCTGAAAGAAAACCATTTTGTCACCTTTCCTGGTGACTAGTCCCGAGACACAGATCCTAAGGATGTAATTTTCAATGCATATCCATGACTCTTTACACAGCATCTGTACATGCGTTTCACAATGATATTGGTGACATGGGCTTTTATTTGAGACTCATGGGGCAATCTTTTAGTGAACTAGAATGTACGTACCAGGTCCCTCGGCACCCACTCTGTGCCCCTCGCCAGTTAACACTAAGATTCCTGAGTCCTCAGTTGACTTCAGCTCTGGTAGCACATTAATGTACATTTCCCACCAATCTCACAACATGATTAGTTTCTCTTCTTGTTGTGTTTCTTTATTCCATGCCAACAAGGTGCTCAAATTACAGACTTCATGGTTTTATAATGTCTCTGAATTTTCCTAGGAAACCAGGATCTCAGCTCTGTTCACGGATGGGCAGCAGGTATCAAATAAACATAAGGAAGTACTACTTCACACAACACACGGTCAACCTGTGGAACTCATTGCCAAGGGATGTTGTGAAGGCCAAAAGTATAACTGGGCTTTTTTAAAAAAAAGAATTAGATAAGTTCATGGAGAACAGGTCCATCAATGGCTATTCGGCAAGATGGTCAGGGATGCAACCCCAAGCTCTGGGTGTCCCTAGGCCTCTGACCGCCAGAAACTGAGACTGGACAACAGGGATTGGATCATTTCATGATTGCCCTGTTCTGTTCATTCCTGCTGAAGAAGCTGGCATTGACCACTGTTGGAAGAGAGTGTACTGGACTAGATGGACCATTGGACTGGCCCAGTAAGGCTGATCTTAGGTAGTGGCCACAGTGGGTCAGGTTTTCAAGATGGGTGCCTCAGTTTTGTCCACAAAACTTGAATTTGTTCAGATGGATGGGTACCTAGCTATGTGATTGCAGGCGCTGCAGACACGAGTATATATTCTGATCATGCTGTTGGCCCATGTGCAGGCCCATTTTAGGTACCTATATGTGACGGGGTGGTAGGCTGTGCCCCGGCCTCTTCCATGGACACAGACTGCTCCGAGTCCCTCCAAAGTGTTCTAGGGATGCCTGCTCCTGAGATCCTGGTGGTAAGGGCTCTGATGACTGTTTGACCCCAACGGATGATCTTAAGTCACCTTTACACTTGACCTTTGTTTTCTTTCTCCTCCCTCTTGTCTATACTTTCGTGTCTAGGTTTCTCCAGCCCCTTTACATATATTTCCTCTTTACCTGGCCCTTCAGGTTTTATTTCCACCCTCCTGGGCCTCCATACCTGCCTTGGTGTCCCTGTTAGAAAGGGATTCCAGTCCATGCCCAGTAGAAGGCAGTGGGGCAATCCATCCACTACCGCTACATGTTTCTGCCTAAACTTCCCCTTAATTTTCAGAGTCCTTAAAATTGGGCAGAATTTATCGTCCCCATGGACACTGGGCAGAATTTCTTGTCCCCATGGACCTGGTATTCAGTTTTGATCCTACCTCTGGGAAGTATCCAGTGGGGTTTCACTAACTCCTGCCTGATTAGCAAACAGGATGAAGCTGTGTCCATTAGTCCCTTTGGTGGCTCCTCCCTACCCAGACCGATACGGTAGGTACTTTCTTTTTTCTTTCCTGCCTGGGAGTCTTGTCCCAACCACAAAACTGGGCAAACCCACAGTCCATTTTAGGACAGTCTCTTTTTAGATGTCCTTCACGTCCATGTCGGAAGCACACTGTCGGCCAAGCTCCCACTACAGTTCCTTGAGGCTCCTCCCTCTTCTTCTTGCTGCCCTTCCCAGCTGTAGGCACTCTTGTCCTTCTCAGATCTAGTCCCTTAAACCACTGACTCACTCTGGGAATGTCCGCCTCTGTAAATTCCTCTCACTTTAACTGTGGGGTCCAGATGAACTGGCTGGCGCCACAGAACCCATCCTCGGATATGCTCAGGGAGACTCTGAAGAAACTTCCAGAATCATGCAGTCCATGATCTCCCCCACAGTCTGAGTATCTGGCCTTACCAATGACTGGCCCAATCTTTTAATTCCTGTCCAAATGCACAGAGGCATAATCCCTCAATCCATCTTTCAACTCTACATTTCTGGCAGTACTTTTCTGTGGACAGGCCCCACCTCGTCCAGCATGGCTGCCTTAACCATGTCATAATCTCTTGCCTGCTCATCACTAAAAGCCCTGTATGTGCTTCCCCGGTTAAATAGGGTGTCAGTTGAAGGGCCCACATTGTTCTGTCCCTAGGAGGTCTCACTGCTGCTCCTTGAAGAGTAACCAAAAACACATCGGGGTTGTTCGCAGGTCCCATTTTACAGTCTGATCTCCTGTGCCTGGTTTCCATTTCCTGTCACAGGACTCACCAAACTTTGGAGGAGTTGTTGCCAGACCTGGGCTTGCTCCCGTATAAATTCCTGACGGCTCTTTTGCTGTTAAACCTACCAGGCAAGGAAAGGCTGTTTTTCTGCCTGGTGGGATTGTTGGAAGGTCTGTCGGGTCTTCTACACCAGTGGTCTCCAAACTGGGATGCGCGGGATGATCCCGGGGGGAGCGTGGCATTAGTAGCGCCGCCGGACAGCACTCTGCCGTTTTTTTTCCTTCGGCGGCAGCTCTGCACGTCCAAGGCTGGTGCTCCCCTTTGGCGGCCCGCCTGCGGCAGGTCTTCCATCGGTGGCGCGTCTGCGGCAGGTCACCCTGGGGGTGCGTGAGCCAAAACGTTTGGAGACCACTGTTCTACACCAGCAGTTCTCAACCGGGCCGGTTTTAGCGGGTCTGCCAAGCAAGGTTGGCTTTAGACTAGATGGGGCTCAGGGCAGAAAGCTGAAGCTTTGAGCCCAGCCGGGCTGGAGCCCTGAGGCCCAGCACCTGCACTAAAGCCCCGAGCCCCTGCACCCTGTGGGGTTAAAATCCGGAGCTAGGAGCCCCAAACTCTGATGCCTGGCAGGGCAGAGGCCTGGAACTGGGCCATGGAGTATTTCTAGCATGTTGAGGGTGGGGGGAGGCTCAGAAACAGAAAGGTTGAGAACCCCTGTTCCACACTTCTCTTTGCTGCTTCATCACTTGTTTCAGTGTTCCCTCCATCACCGGACTGCCAAACCTCTACACCGGCTTCTCCAAGAGGCTCTCCATTTGCATAGATAACAGGGAAATCCCTGATGAGCCCCCAGCTGTGACAGAGAGGGGTGTTGCACCCCCACAGCTTCCACAAACACAGACCGTGTTGAGACTTTTTTCCTTCTAAGCACCAACATATAGTCTATTTAATCCCCCTACCAATACATAGCACCTTTATATTGTATCTCAACTTTTTAAACTCTTCTCCAAAAGTCGGGTGGGGGGTAAGGTGTTTCCACTCAGAGACCTCACTTTGTCAGGCTCTCCTAGCTTTTTGTCTTTCTGTTTCTCTTAGGGTGACCAGACAGCAAGTGTGAAAAATCAGGACGGGGGTAGGGCTGTGGGGTGGGGGGGAGGGAATAGGCACCTGTATAAGATAAAACCCCAAATATCAGGACATCTGGTCACCCAAGTTTCTTTCTCTGTCTGTTCCCCTCAAAGGGCTCCTGCCCATGTCCTTTTACACAGTTTCCCTGTTAATGGAATGATTGGTTCCTTGACTCACTAGCCCCAATCTGACCTTGTAATCAGGTACACCTCTCTTCAATTAGGCCTTCTGTGAGGAACAGAATTAGTAGGAATAGTGACCAGAGTGCTGACTCAAGTGCAAACCCTCAGCACTCTGTCACCTCATATCTGGAGATATGACCCCAGAATGTCCATTAGTGATCACCACACTCGATGCCCCCTGTTTCTGGGTCCTGATCATGTACCTTTTCCATATCACTTTACTCTGCTAGTGCCCATAGTCCTTGCAGAAAGAGAAAAAGGACTGCAAAATTTTGTCCCTAGCAAAACTAGTCCTATGAGATGTATGAGACTGAAACTTACCTCCCAGCATCAAGTCCTTCCAGGGACACTGGTGTCCAGGACATTGCCAATGGATGAACTGCCGATTGAACAGCAGACCTGAGAAGTAGCCGGGGCTTCCTGACTCTCTGTTCAAGCTGCACCTTCCTCCTGATTGCTGCAGTTCTGTGCCTCTCTTTCCCCAGGCTTTCTATCAAAGCATTCGAGTCTGTGCTTTTCAAGGGTGGGAATGAGAGACTGGTGAGAGCGCTCAGGAAGCAGAGAACTTGGATTCTTCTGGAAAACCCCAAGACTCACCATGAGGGAGTGTGTCTGCTGGTGAGGTAAGAGATCTAGGAGGCATCATTTTATCCTTGGGAATCAGTAGCCAATAGAGTGGCTGAGAGGGAACCTCCCGTTTATAGCTTTGTGGGTGGGTGGTTGGGGGGTGTCTTGGGTGGAAACGCACAGCTCCCACTCCTAGATAGCAGAGCTGTCTGCTCAGAGCAGCTGAGTTTTTTTGAAGTGTGCAATCTAGCCCATGAGCGGTTTCTTTTGTCTTCCAGTCTTCTGCTAAGATCTGGACTCATAACACCTGAGATCACACAGAGCCTCCTCCACTGGGTGAATTCCCCCACAGAAAACCACCGAGTCACCAGCACAGCTTTCCTTGCCCAGGTAAGACACAGGGCTCTGAAGAGTAGTTTCACCATTAGACTGTTGTCTGCCTTTCTTTCGGGAGTTGTACAGTTCTGTTCATAGGAGTAATTGTCATTTTAGACCGTAGAATAGGTCCTCCTTTATATGGAAACCTCACCAGGAACTTCACGATACCTTTCTGAGTCCTTCTCTCTCTGTGGTTTTTATTGCCGTCATTGCCTATACTAGCTACACAACCACAGGTGCTGGCTGAGAGAGATACGGACAGAGTTTGGATGACTGGACCTCTTCTGCCAAGTCCTAGTGCTGATCCTAACCAACAGCTCCTGATTTTGGTTTCGCTCAGCAGATCTTCTGAATGAACCTAGTGTCCTAATACTACCAACCAAGCAACCTACAACTACATTAATGTCTATCTTAGGTTCTCATTACTCTAGTATCTGAGTACCTCCAAACTCTTTAATGTCTGTATCCCCACCACACTCCTGCGAGGTAGGGAAGCACTATGTTTCCTATTTTACAGGCAGGGAACTGATGCACAGAAGGGCTAAGTGACTTGCCCAAGGTCACACAGGAAGTCTTTGAGGGAGCAGGAAATGGAACCTGGGTCTCCTAAGTCCTAGGCTTGTGTGATACCTGCCGCAGCATCCTCCCTTTCCACAGCCTTCCTCCAACATCTGCATCATATTTCCCACTTATGCTAAGCAACTATCTTCGGGGCCCATCCGCTTCTAAGAAAAACAACCTCTCTGTGCCTGTGATGGGCTGTACCTGAGCTTTGAGGCTCCTTACAAGAGGCCCCGTGGTCCTACTACACCCTGCCCCAGGAAAAGAGCCCCCAGTCTGGGTCTGTCTAGAGAGGCTTCATGAAAGCAGCCAATCCGAGCCCATGAGGCTTGGCTAAAAGGAGCTGAAGGGCCTTAGCAGGTCAGTTCCTGGCAGGAACTGGAGGGGCAAGAAAGGGCGCTGCTCTCTGGCCACAGAAATTCAGGGGACAGCCAGAGTTTCATTCTGGCAGCCTTTACTTAAGCTGGCTTTTCAGGAAGAGAGTCCCGAAGAACTTTAACCCTGAGGTGAGGGTGAAGCTAAAAGTGGCCGGTAGGAAGAAGCGACAATGAACTGAAATCAAGCAGTGCCTAGCTCCTGTTTATAGGATCCATGGTTTGGAACCCAGAGTTAGGGGCAGGCCCAGGTTCCCCTACCACCAACAGTGGCATAAGCCCCATGGAGGGGACAATGCTAATGGAGAGCTTGAACAAAGGGCAGAATGTAAAGGACCCAGAGTTGGGGCTGGAGACCCAAGTGAGGGCAATGGGATTGTTCTGGACTACCCCAGAAGGGGTTCCTTTGGACTTTGGGACTCAGCCAGAGGCCTGAGCCACAGAAGGCTCACTGAGGACGGCTGGCAGGGTGCACCGGGGTGAGAAAAGGACTGTGATACCATACCCAGCCACTAAGAGGCTCTCAAGAGGTGAGTGGATCCCTATTCTAGTGCCCAAAAGGAAAGCTCCATGTTTTGTAGACCTTTCTCATTTGTGTGGAATGCTAAAGTTACAGTGTATTATGTGGAAAGTATCAGAGGGGTAGCCATATTTGTCTGTATCCTCAAGACTGGGGCTGTAGGAGGACTCCTTGTTGTTTTTAGCGTATGACATGTCTGCTCAAATTCTATTCCCAATCTTAATGATCCTATTGGGGCTAATGGACAGGTTGATTTCCTTTCAGCTAATGAGTGATCCCATGCTCAGGGAGAAGAAGTTCCTTAAGCCAGTCTTACGCATCTTGGAAGAAAGGTCACATGATAGGAACAGCATTGTCCGGCAGATGGCTGTAAGAGGCCTGGGAAATTTAGTCTATGGGGCACCTGAGAAGGTAAGAGAGAATACTGACTAGAATGCAGCATAACGAGAGAAACCAAGGGAAATAGTTCTTCGGAGTTTACAGAGGCTGCACACAATGCACTAGGCCAAATTCTGCTCTCTCACATACCCGAGTCACCTCTTTGCAGTCAATACAGGGCAAGCTAGATCCTTTGCTAAGCTGGGCATAAGCAAACAATCTGTGCACTTTAATATGACCATGTGTAAATGTCTCCATCTAGGAATAAAAAATGCAGGCCTTACTTACAGGATGAGAGACTCTATCCCAAGAAGCAATGATGCTGAAAACCACTTGAGTCATGGCAGAGAATCAGTTGAACATAAGGTGTCCCAATGCGAAGCTGTGGCCAAAAGGGCTGAAATGATCCTTAGAGGCATAAAGAGAGGAATCTTGAATAAGAGTAAAGAAGTTCTTTTCCCTCTGAATATGATGCTCATGTGAGCACTGCTGGAATGCTGTGTCCAGATCAGGTCTCCACAATTCAAGAAGGATGCTGATAAACTAGAGAGGATTCAGAGAAGAGTCACAAGAATTCTCAAACGATTGGAAAAGATACCTCTAGTGATAGACTCAAGGAGCTCAATCTATTTAACCTTACAAAGAGAAGGTTAAGGAGTGACTTGAGGACAGTCTCGAACTACTCACATGGGGAACACATTTTGAGAATGGGTTCTTCCCATTAGCAAACAAAGGTATAAGAAGATTCAATGGGGGAAAATGAAACTAGACTAATTCAGACTGGTAATAAGGCATTGATTTTTAATGGTAATTTTAATTAACCATTGGAACAATTTACCAAGGGTTGGAGTGGATTCTCTGTCACTAGCAATTTTAAAATCAAGATTGAACGTTTTTCTAAAAGATACACTCTAGTTCCAACAGAGACTATTTCGGGGAAGTTCAGTGTTATGCAGGAGGTCAGGCCGGATAATCACAAGGGTTCCTTTTGGCCTTGGAATCTAAGTAACTAGGAATCTAATGATAGGATGACACAGGTGTATTATGGCACCAAGTTTGGCTCATTGCAGCTCCAACCTGGTCTGAAATATAGCTATAGGTCTCCGGGGGTGGGAGGGGGAGATGAAATTCCCACAGCTTCATAACTGCTAAAGAAAACGTATTAGAAGTGTGATCAGTGATCAGTGTTCTTTAATGTCCTATTTTTGTCCAGGTGAAAAAGCACAAGAAGTTTCTTATGGTCATACTGATCAGGGCCTTAAGTGACCCTTTCAGTTCTGAAGTCATTGGCGAGAGCATGAAAGCAGTGGCCAAAGTCCTGAAGGAGCTGAAAGAGAAGGACATAGGTTCTTCCTTCAGAGACCTCACCCAACAGATCCGGACCTACTTTGACCACGTATGTGACCAGAACTCTCCAGCCCCAGTTCAAGCGATCTTGATTAGACTCCATTTACTCCCTGGGCATTGCTCATGTCAGAGTGAAGAGATGTTTCAGCCCAGGGAAGAGAGGTGTTTTACGGAGGAGGAGAACATTAGGAGGATGGGGATGACATCCCTGCTCCCACAGTCTCCCCCTTCTGTTCTTCTTTCTTGCCACTGAGAACCTCAAAGGAAGTCTGAATACTAGATTAGATAGCTAGATAACCATGAAAAGGGGGTTCCAAGGTACAATAGAGAGTGTTGGGCCTGCTCTATACCATTTTTATGTGAGAGGGTTGGAATGATTCCGTTTTTGCAGAGAATTTTGAGATTTCAAATTTTGGTTTTGTTCCTATTTGTGGGACTCCCTCTCCCCAAACTTCAAAACTCTTTGTGAAGCGGAATTACTATTCTCAACCGAGCTCTATTGAAAGCCTTGGGTCCGGGCAGTCTGCTCTCGGTGCTGGGAACCCAGTTGCTGGGAACCCAGGAACTTGGGCAGCTAGAAGTGCCAGGGAGTTGCAAATTTGAGAGCCAGGGTCCCAGACGCTGTGGGTTTGGAAGCCCACGATCCCAGTCAGCCTGCTAGATCGGCTTCCAAGGAGCTGAATGGGTGCACTGTCAAGACAGCAGGCAGGTTTCTAAGGACCCCTGCCTGGCTTCTGGAGGAATTTCATCAAAATGGAACTGTCGCTAAAATAGTTTGATGAATCAGCAAATTCAAATCAAAAATTCGTGCATGAAAGTGTTTCCGACTAGCTGTAGTTGGAATCCCTCAACTTTAGCGTAGAAGAGATGGCTGTGCGAGGTACGTGATGTGATTGTCCCTTAGTTACTAACTTGTGGGGCTTTCTTGGCTGTAGGAGGACGATGCTGTTCGTTTATTGTCCTTTGTCCTATTTGGCATCCTGGCCCGCGTGACCAAAAGAAAATGGAAGGGCTATTTCGCCGAGCAGGTTAGACAGAGCTGGGTCACACTTCTGCTGCACCTGCAAGACCCGAACCCCAGTGGTAAGACCGAGAGTGACTTATTTACTAAGCCAAAGGAATCTTCCTCCCAATGCCAGGGGAGCTCTGCTATTCCTGCCTGCTGTGGAGGCCCAAATTCTCCCCTCAGTTCATTGCCCTCCTGCTGAGTCAGTTCCCGCCAGGTTGCTCCATGGCTGCCTCACCAGAATCCAAGATAGGTCATGGGTCTGAGCCCGACAGCTCTCTATTCCTGTCTGTCTCTGCACCCCAGGCCCCTGCCTCCCCAGAACAGAAGAGAGACCTGGTGAAGCAGCTTTCATAGGTAGATCTGTTCCAAAAAGACATTGATGCTACCTCCAGGTTGCAGTGGAAGCTCTCCCCTCTATTTGTCATTCCTGCATGTTTTCTGCCAATTACATCCAGATGAATCCCTTTTTATCCTGGAATAGATGAGCAGGCAAGCAGATGAGTTCCCTTTGAATGACCATAGCACTCAGTAGGGAACAATTAAATGGTGTGACACGCTTTCTTTTTTTCAGGAACGCAGAGCTACGTTTCACCTCTGTGTCCCGTTTTTGGGACTGAAGAGGCTCCAAACTGCAGTGAATGAACACCTTGATAGCACAGCTGAGCTGAAGCCTGAGGAGCTCCAGGTGGACATTTGCAGACACCTTGTGAGTGAGCTGTTGAAGTGTCTGAGATTCTTGACTGGAGTGGCGTGTGGTGGTGTAGAGATGTGTGATGGGTAATGGAAATAACGGTCAGAGTGGGATATATGACTGAGGGTGATGGAAAATGTAAATCTGCCACAGATCCCCATTTTTCCCACGTCCACCCAGTCACCTGTTCTTTCTCTGATTTACCTGTGGCTCGTAAAAGCATGTGCTGGCAGTCAAAGGGCACTTCTAGCCAGAGAGAGCTCATGTGTCCCTGATTTCCTCTAGGCCAAAGAGAATGCCGAGCTGCTGGAGAACTTGTACAAAAGCACCATCACGTACTTCTGTAGCAGCTGGGAAGAGATGCGGGCAGTTGCAGCCAAGTTAGCTGGTGAGAGATGATGCCCAGTGTCCCTTTTGGTATTCCCATTGAGGGAGAGAGAAAAAAATCCCACTGTGCAGCCATTAATCTCTCTGTGCCTCAGCTTCCCATACATAAATGGGGATGTTAATATCCCTACCTCTCCAGTGTGGTGGTCGGAGGAAATCATGACTTGCTATAAAGTGCTTTGGGATTGTTGCAGGGAAAGCATGGTGCAGTCATTTAGTTGTAAAGGCTGGGACACTGTCTCGTAGGGCATGTTTACACTTGGAACTGGGGGTCTAATTCCCAGCTTGATGAGACATACCCGCACTAGCCCTGAGTGCTAAAAATAGAGAGTAGCTGCGATGGCAGGAGCAGCAGGAAGTTTAAGCACCCCAAGTATGATCCCATCCAAACCCCAAAGTCGATTCTCAAGGTGGCTAGCTCCTCCCACTGCTCGTGCTGCTTTAGCTACATTCTAATTTTAGCATGCGAGCGCTGTCCGAGCTAGAGTGGGCCTGTCCCATTGAACTGGGAGTGATCTCCCTCGCTCAAAGTGCAGACCCACCCACAGTGTTGCTCAGTGCTCTTCACTACTACTTCATCATTGGGAGGCATGCAGCCCACCTGCCCTCAGCGCCTGCTGTTTCAGGTTCCTGGCCACACCACCTTGTCAAGGAGGCAAAAGGTTCCTCCGCTTTGGCCCTGTGCCCTCTTCTCCCAAGCATACCCAGGTGAGACAGGCAGGCGTTGTGCCCTAAGTCTCACCTATCAGTCACCTTGTGGGATCCCTGCTTAGAACTCACTTATTCCTGGCCCCAGTCCTTTGCTCAGACCACTAGACCAAGACACTAGCTTAGCATGTCTCCAATGACTGACAGCAGTGGCAAGAGGAACACAGACTCTTTAAAGCAAATGGGTTTTGTGTAAACATTCTTTAAAAAAAAAAGTCTTTCTCATTCTCTTCAGTGTGGACTCTAAACTGCACTAGCATCCTCTTGCCCACAGCTCACCCTTAGGCCCACAGTAGGAGAGGCCAAAGACCTGTCTAGGGGCTGCTAATATCACTTTGCACTCAACAAGGGAAGGTTTTATTGTTGTTGTTTGTTTTCCATTGTGTATTTAGGCATCATCCTGGAACACACAGACAGGCAGCGTATGAAATGGCTGGACCTGGAACATCTGCTGATGTGTAAGTAATAAATACAGCTGAAGTTCTGCTCATCCGTGAGTTCTAAAGGAATTTAGCTGACAAGCAGCTGTAACCGATAGCACTGGTGCAAAGTGCATCAGCCACACGTCAAAGGACAAATTCACTCTTGCCCAGTAGAAAGTCAGCTTTAATTTCCCCTGAAGGAGGAAGCTGCAGAGGGTGTGATGTGAGTCCGTGCATCTCCTGGTTGTCCTGGCAAGGCCCCCTCCTCAGCCAGTGCTATCCACTCTTTGGGCTTTATTGGCTCTCTGTGGACTCCCCAGGTGAGGAGAAATTGTAGCCACTTTCTGCTGCCCCAAATTTCCCACCAGCAATTTCTCTTCCAGTAGGTGCCCTGCGTCCTGCACAAAGCAGCTTGGACCTGGCCTCTGTTGAATTCCAGGGTGATTGGAGCTCAGACAGTGGCTCTTGAATAGAGATGGAAAATAAACTTAAAAGTGGAAGCTATTGAAACAATGGACCTTCTTCCATTTACAGCAGAGTGGATGACTTTCTGGTCGAGTCAGGGTCTCCCCGCTTGTTGGGAGCATGGAAGGGAGCCAATGGAGGAAGCTAAAGCTTTCTTTGTATTGGAGAGCTTCTGTAGCGTGGTATTCAGAGGTAGTAAGTCTCCAGCTATTTCCGGCACAGGTGACAATATGAAAAGTGAGGCATATTCATCTCTCATGTATTTTCCACCCCAATAGAAGAACTGAGCCTCGTTTCACATTTTACCATGTGATCATTCTGCTCTGGTACTTCAAGATTCTGTGATCACGCTTAGCTGTGATTTGACAGTCTGTATACTTACATAACATCATAACATGTTATGATGAGATTACTGGTTCTGTGGATGAAGGGAAAGCAGTGGATGTATTGTTTCTTGACTTTAGCAAAGCTTTTGACACGGTCTCCCACAGTATTCTTGTCAGCAAGTTAAGGAAGTATGGGCTGGATGAATGCACTCCAAGGTGGGTAGAAAGCTGGCTAGATTGTCGGGCTCAACGGGTAGTTATCAATGGCTCCATGTCTAGTTGGCAGCCGGTATCAAGTGGAGTGCCCCAAGGGTCGGTCCTGGGGCCGGTTTTGTTCAATATCTTCATAAATGATCTGGAGGATGGTGTGGATTGCACTCTCAGCAAATTTGCGGATGATACTAAACTGGGAGGAGTGGTAGATACGCTGGAGGGGAGGGATAGGATACAGAAGGACCTAGACAAATTGGAGGATTGGGCCAAAAGAAATCTGATGAGGTTCAATAAGGATAAGTGCAGGGTCCTGCACTTAGGACGGAAGAACCCAATGCACCGCTACAGACTAGGGACCGAATGGCTAGGCAGCAGTTCTGTAGAAAAGGACCTAGGGGTGACAGTGGATGAGAAGCTGGATATGAGTCAGCAGTGTGCCCTTGTTGCCAAGAAGGCCAATGGCATTTTGGGATGTATAAGTAGGGGCATAGCGAGCAGATCGAGGGACGTGATTGTTCCCCTCTATTCGACATTGGTGAGGCCTCATCTGGAGTACTGTGTCCAGTTTTGGGCCCCACACTTCAAGAAGGATGTGGATAAATTGGAGAGAGTCCAGCGAAGGGCAACAAAAATGATTAGGGGTCTGGAACACATGAGTTATGAGGAGAGGCTGAGGGAGCTGGGATTGTTTAGCCTGCAGAAGAGAAGAATGAGGGGGGATTTGATAGCTGCTTTCAACTACCTGAAAGGGGGTTCCAAAGAGGATGGCTCTAGACTGTTCTCAATGGTAGCAGATGACAGAACGAGGAGTAATGGTCTCAAGTTGCAGTGGGGGAGGTTTAGATTGGATATTAGGAAAAACTTTTTCACTAAGAGGGTGGTGAAACACTGGAATGTGTTACCTAGGGAGGTGGTAGAATCTCCTTCCTTAGAGGTTTTTAAGGTGAGGCTTGACAAAGCCCTGGCTGGGATGATTTAACTGGGATTTGGTCCTGCTTCGAGCAGGGGGTTGGACTAGATCACCTTCTGGGGTCCCTTCCAACCCTTATATTCTATGATTCTATGATTCTATGTTGTCCTGTGTCATTTCAGCTCTCCAGGTCCTCAAGAAAGACCCAAGTCCCTCTGTCCAGCTGGTGGCAACGGAGGTCATAAGTGACATCTGTCCTGGCCGAGTGCTTGGGGACTGAAGCGGAACGGAGACAAACAGAAGAAGGCACTCCAGTAGTATAAGGGCCCTACCATCAGTCAAACGTTAACCCCACCCTTGGCCCTCGTAAGCCTTGCCCACCGGTCACTGGAAGTCCCAAGCCATGAGGTATTACTTCCAGGGTCAAGGCGGACAAATGACCGGAAGCAAGGTGTGTCATGTGACCCCTCTAAGAACTCCTCCCATTGTCCTCTACCAATCGGGATGGGTTTCGCCCTGATAGGAATGCCCCAAGAGAAGATTTGACCAATCAGGGGGAGTTCTGGGGCAGGATGACCTGTCTGGAAGTGGTTCGTGTGACCCCTCTAAGAATTCCTCCCACCACCCTCTACCAATCAGGAGGGGTTTCAGCCACTGGAAACCACCCCGAGAGGAGGTTTGACCAATCATGGGGAGTTCCGGGGTGGGGTGATCTGTCTGGAAGTGGTTTGTGTGACCCCTCTAAGAATTCCTCCTGCCGCCCTCTACCAATCAGGAGGGGTTTCAGCCACTGGAAACCACCCTGAGAGGAGGTTTGACCAATCATGGGGAGTTCCGGGGTGGGGTGATCTGTCTGGAAGTGGTTTGTGTGACCCCTCTAAGAATTCCTCCCACCGCCCTCTACCAATCAGGAGGGCTTTCAGCCACTGGAAACCACCCCGAGAGGAGGTTTGACCAATCATGGGGAGTTCCGGGGTGGGGTGATCTGTCTGGAAGTGGTTTGTGTGACCCCTCTAAGAATTCCTCCCACCGCCCTCTACCAATCAGGAGGGGTTTCAGCCACTGGGGACCACCCCGAGAGGAGATTTGACCAAGTGGGGGGAGTTCCGGGGTGGGGTGACCCGTCTGGAAGTGCTTCGTGTGACCCCTCTAAGAACTCCTCCCACCACCTTCTACCAATCGCGATGGGTTTCGGCTGCAGAGGACCGCCCCGAGAAGAGATTTGACCAAAATGGGGCAGGTTCTCGGATTGGGTGAACCGTCCAGAAGAGGGTCATGTGACCCCTCTAAGAACTCCTCCCAACGCCCTCTGCCAATCAGAGTGCAGCACCATCACCCCATAAGTCCCAGCGCTGGGCAGAGGAAGCCATCTCTTACCAAGAAGACATGTTTTAGAAATTGTGGAAAGGCTGAGAGGAAACATGGACTCCTTTACCACCCCCGTGAGACCTTCAGATTTTGTTTTAGCTCCGAGGACCTTTGGAGTTTTGTGGAGAAAGCGCTACAGCAGCGACAGTTCCGAGAAGGGCCCTTTGACTCAACCGTTGATGGCTACTTCGGAACCTGACCCCAAAATCCAAACCTTTGTGAGGCACCCCAGTGAGTGTGACAGCCTCTCATTGTCCATGCCCTAAAGTTGGAAGGCGATTGTGGCTTGGGGGAGTCACAAGGTGAACGGGAAAGATGGCGCTCAGGTAAATGAATGATTAAGAAGCGACTGTCAATCATGGGGGTGTAATGGGGTTGGGAATCGACCTGGCATTGCATAAATCCAGAAACAGGCAGTGGGGTGCTTACACTGTTTTTTGTCTGAAAATCTCTCAACAGCTCGACGATGCCTTTCTAGAGGCCTTTGAGAAGTTGCACATCGGTAGCCCTGTGGGAGTAAATCCATCGCGCATCAGCTGTTTTTGCTCCTGTCTGAGACCCAGATCTCAAGAGGAAAATCCAGAAAAGGACAAAAATGGAAGAATGAACCAGCTCAGACTCCCTCATGGTAGGGGTCATGGCGTCCTTTGTTTCAGGCGGCTGTAAAAGATTGTGTTAAACCAGGCGATTAATAAAACTTATTTAAATGTGTCAGAATGAACGTGTCCCCCTCCATACTTGTGTTCGTAAAAGACGGTCCCAGGAAGAGTCATGTCTCCGCAGACGGCTCTGTTAAAGAAAATCTGTTAAACCCCCAGGAAAGTTGGGAGCTTTGACGGGGTCAATCTTCTTTTTCAAGTGGCCAAAAAGCATCATAAAACTTTAAATAGAAGAAAGGTAGGAGCTTGGCTTTCACACCAGGATGCTTACACTTTACACAAACCAGCTCGAATACGTTTTAAAAGAACCAAGACCGTTCTTTCAGATGTGGACGCGCAATGGCAGGCAGATTTGGTCCGTATGCACTGGTTCTCCAAACACAACAGCGGTTTTAAGTATATCTTAACAGTGATAGACGTTCTATCCAAATATGCCTGGGCCTTAGGCCTAAAAGACAAGATGAGTGGTGAGGTATCCAAGGCCTTTAAAGCTATTTTTAGCCAAGGTTGCGTGCCTCAAAAATGACAAACTAATCGGTGGAAAGAATTTTGAAACAGACCTTTTAGCAGATTGTTGAGACGGCACAGCGTTAACACTTTTTGTTACTGATAATGAAGTCAAAGCAGGGGTTGTGGAGCGATTTAACAGAACTTGAAAAAGATGCGGAGGATGTGGCGATATTTTACAGCCCATAACGCCTTTCGCCACCTTGACCTGTTACCTGACTTTATGAAGAGTTACAACCAGAGCTTTTACAGAACTCTACGTACCAGACCCGCTGATGTTAACCCTTCCAATTCTCTGAAGATATGGAAACTGGTTGATAGAGATGGTTTTAAAATAAAACCGGTTGTTGCCCCCTTTAGAAAAGGCGACCACATGAGACTCTCTAAAACCAAAGGAGCTTTTGAAAAAGGTTGTGAACAGACGTTTACCAATGAGATATTTATAGTGGATGAAGCCTTAACCAGGAGCCAGAGACCTGTATACCGATTAAAAGATTACGAGGATGAGACAGTTACTGGATCTTTTTACCCTGAAGATTTACAAAAAGTAAACCCCAAACGAGACAGGATTTGCCGGATCGAAAAAGTTCTAGCGGAGAAAGGAAAAGGGAGAAAAAGCAGCTACTGATGAAATGGTTTGCCGGGGGGACGGGGACGATAAGTTTACCAGCTGGGTGGAAGCTTCTCAATTCTGACGTTTAGACACAAACAAACAAAAAGATTCCTCCTGCAAAGACTGAGGGAGAGAAAAATGAGCGACGGCAGGTGTTACATGACTTTGCCCAGCAATGCCAGCTCTGCAGTTTTTCTTCAAAACACCAGCTCGAACTTTACAATACAGCTAATTAAGCCCTTGGGTCTCCCGGGTGCCTGGAAGGTGGGGTTAGTGGAAATACAACACCCACACAGCTGGAACACTATCCGCGAGAACACCCCTTTTGAAATCACCTTTGAAGATATGGCATAGAGTTTTATCCTACGACGAGGTTATTACTCGTCCATACCCGAATGATTGGATCATATGAACAGTACCGTGGCTCGTCCTCCCCCACCGCCTGAGGTGGTCATGAACTATGACCCTGTGGGTAGAAAAGTTAGCCTTAAATCCGCTGATTTTACTTTTATGTTTTCTACCAGCAGGGAGCTAGCTAACATTCTAGGTTTGGGCCCCAAGCGCAGCGTCCAAAAATTCCCCTTCTGGGCAGACATCACAGGGGGGGTTAAGTCCTTGTATCTGCACACAGTTATTGTAGAACACCAGTTTGTGAGGGACTTTTCTGTTCCCCTGTTATGCTGTGTCCCTGTCTGAGGAAGGAACAATGAGTTTGTCACCATCACCTACAATAAACCTCATCACGTTCCTGTCAGAAAACACCACATCGATACCATTACCATTGAAATAAAGACAGATCAGAACAGATACGTCTCCTTTGTTGAACGGAGTGGATGTGAAAATTAAACTGACGCGCAGTAAAGACGCTTTCTGTTTAATGGGCAGTGCAGCCGAAGGCTTTACATTGCGCATTGTATCAGCATCGCTTTTTGTGAAGAAAGTACGGATGGCCCTGAGTGTTCGTCTGGGGCACGCGGAGTCCCTGCTTAACACAAATGCTAAATATCCCGTGGACCGTGTGGGAATGAAAGTGTTCAGCATCCCCGTGGGCAGCAGGGTCAATAACCAGGAGAACCTGTTTTTTGGGACAGTTACCCAAAATGCTTGTCCTAGGGTTTGTCCTATGCCTTGAGTGGAAGTTACACTAAAAATCCCTTTCATTTTAAACATTATGATATTAATTTGGTGGCCTTGTATGTGGATGGTGAACAGATACCAACCAAGCCTCTGCAACCAGACTTGGAGGCAGGATGATGCGTGAGAGAATACATGAATCTGGTACAGACGCTGGTAAACACATGACAGATCGTTCTCTGTTAATCGACCGTGAGAAGTTTCCACAGGGTTACATCTTGTTTGCCTTTGACCTGTCTCCCGACCAGGAATGAGCCGATGGCTATTCCCTGATTAAAACCGGGAACCTGAGAGCAGAAATACGTTTTGGGAAGGCTTTAACCATCACCGTCAATCTGATCGTGCATGGGGTTTTTGACAACATCATAGAGAGAAATCAGAGGAGAGACGTTCTGCTTGACTATATGTGAACATGGACACCGTGCAGCTCTCGTGTGTCTTATCAAGGTGCCTTACACAAAAAAGAATTTCTTAGATGTGTTCCCTTGTGATTTGGCTCCCTGGCGACAAGCTGTCTCAGAGACCCCTAGAACATCCACACAACCAACCTGGTGAACACTGGCTTGCCTTGTGTCTGGCGGAGCGTAACGTGGAGAGCTTTTAGACTCATACGGGCACCCCCCGAAGAGCATGTTGTTTCCTAAAAGCATTATGAAATTTTTAAACAAAAATGCCACAGGCATTGTGTTTCACAATAGACAATTACAAGACCCCCGCTCTGTCGCCTGCGACTATCACCGAGTGTTTTTCTTACATCATCGGAGCAAGTGTTTATCTTTTGACCGGATTTTAAAATTGTATTCTAACGACTTAGTGCAAAACGACCGGATGGTGATGAATTTTGTAAAAAATACATTTAAATTCTTGGGCATGCCTAGCCTTGCTCAAAATGTGTTTCAACAAGCCCAGACATGTGTATCTTGCAATGCTTTTTATAGCCAGGTTATCCAATATTCTCAGGCATAACAGACAATGTTTTGTTTGGCATTATCCAACACATTTTTTATAAAGTAACTTTTCCCACAGTTGCTAGGCCCCGCGAGAATTGCAGAAAAGGGGTGTTTCCACCTCGTATCCATTTTAAAATCCGTAGGGCAGGGTTTTAAACCCTTCTCCTAGGACCCTCTTGTTGTAAATGACTTTCTGTGTTTTCTTAAGGGTTTTGGTCTCTATTTACCACTGTTTTTTGTTTCTTACGATAGAGGGCTGCTGCACCTCTCTCTTTTTTGAGGTGTTTTCTCGCAGGCCCGTGTAATAGTCCAGGACTAGATCTCTCAAACTGTCAAAGTTGATCTTTTGACAGTTTGCCAAGTTCAGGGTAATACCTTTGACTTTCATACAGGCTTTTCCTCCCGACAGCTTATACCCGTATGTTTTCGGGCCTGCCGACACAAACTCGGTGATGTGTTGATCTGGCGGGATCTCACTCGTGAGGGAATTTAGAAAGAGTTTAGCGATTTGGCATTTAGCGGGGTTAAACCTGATTTCGTGTTGGCACAAACGCACGCCTTCTTCCTGGTAGAAATCGTTCATGTACTTATTTTGTTTTTCTTCGTCTGTGCACCAGCTGGGGTACCCTGAAGCCTCTTGTTTCTGGTGGAGGTGTCATTTGGTGAAGTCTTTTCAGAGTACATCAGATTTTTCATTAAAAAGCCAGATTTCATATATTTTTGCCACCGCGTACTCCTTCGCTATGGCCGTGTTCAATTCCACCGTGCACCAAGTCCCCAGGATGTCCCTCTCCTCGTCAGTATGGATGCACATCTCCCGCTGCTCGGTTTCCGCACAGGTTCGGCATAGCGGGAACATAAGCTTGCCACCCACTCTGACAGGTAACAATGGGAAAAAGAAGCCTTGTGTGGGGTACACTTTAACTTTTGCAATTCCAAAATAATTTGCAAGGGGTCCAAATTTGTCATAAACTATATCGGAGTGTTCGAGAGGGTATTCTTTGGTTTTCTTTACAAAAGGGTAGAAGCTGGTAAAATCATAATCGTGGATTTCTTCCCTGGAGTTAAGTTTGTAATATAGGTGCATAGCATTTGTCCTTCCCCCAAAAAGAGCATCCCTAGGCACGAGAGGCTAGGGCAACTGGGCTCAGTTTAAAAAACCTGCAAGCTCCCTGTCTCTTTCTTTCATCACTTCCCACTCTTGCTCCCAAAGAGTCCTCACTACAAAACCAAGTTGTTTCAGATAGTCGGTCTTGAGCTGCGTCTTGTAATAAAGAAACCCAAAAGTTGTCCCTGTCATAGGGTTTTGTGCTTTTTCACAATGACAGGTGGCACAAGCGTGGAAAAGAACACCCGTTAAACTCTAAGGCTGTGTGTACCCTGTCAACACTGGCATAACCGTCTAAAGAGTAGGAGCCTACCTGTAGTTCCCCACCCTGTAAAGCATGCCGTATTTGTATAGTTTCTTTGTGAGAGGTATACAACAGCCACTGAACAGATGGGGTCGAATATCTTTTTCCTGCCTGTGATCATTGTCTGGAGGGAGAAGAGCTACCGTGTTAGGCTCCAAAAACATAAACCTGTACATAGCCATGCAGACAGATGCCAGTGTTATGTACCAGAATGGATCTCTACACAGTTTTATCTCGGTGAATTTACCAGGTTCTCTCTCTACTAGATCTCCCTTCTCCATCTTTTTCATAATCTCTTTTCTGTAGAGGATACAAGGCTGTCTCAAAATTTTGACATCCTGCTGACAGTAATACACGAGCTCTTTCTGCAAGTCAAACGTCTCCTACCTGTGGGCCTGCTACCAGTCGAGAAACTCTGCTTTTTCCCTGGGCATCATGCTTTCTACACCATAGTGCTCCACACCGGGCATAGGCCCCACGTCATTTTGATTTTCTAAAGTGTTCAAAAAATGTGGAAAATACCCTTTGCACCCTTCAAACCCCATCACCTGCGGGAGCTTACCAAGCTTCATGGGCAAGAAGTTTAAAGAGTCTATAAAACGAATGCCCAGGACCTTACACACATTACTTTACTACCCTGAGTGATCAGTTCTAGGCACATCTTTTTCTTCAGTAACTGTCTAATGATGAAGTATGCATCGTAACCTTTGGAATTGTGCGCCTGGAACGTGTAGACCCGGAACTCTTTGCCAATAAAGGTCTGAACAAACATAGAAAGACACTCATCACCCTTAAATTCCCAGGACTTTTCCGGCTTGAGGGACATAGCAAAAATGTAATTGGGAGTGTGCAACCCAGTCTCCTATGTGTATTCAGAATCATAACAAATACACTTTTCTGAGGATTCGGGCTTTCTAAGGCTGTCCATAAAACCGAGGTGACCATCTACATCACCAGCGATCAAAGCCTGACCCCGCTTATAGCGCCTCCCTTTACACCTGTGCCGCTTGTCCACGTAAGACTGACCCTTATCGCACAAGGTTTTAGACAGGCATTCAACTTGTTCTGTCGACGCCCAGTCGATGTGTCTGTCTAAACGCTCTCTGGACTGACAATACAGTCTACAGCGAGGAGACCTCAGCTGCACGTCCACGCTGTCTGAGCATGTTATGCTCAAGCAGAGGCAGCAGCTGGACCTGCAAGAGTGGCCGTGACTGTGCACCGTGGGGCAAAACTCACCATAATTTTTTGCTCCAAACAACTTTTTCACAACCAGAACCCCCTCGTAATGCTCATCGTGCAACAGGATGAAATAAGTCTTGGGGTAAACTGCCCCCCCCCGCGTTTTAAAAAAGCCCCTTTCGCCGCATACAGCACCACCTGTATGTTGACTCCTAAATGCTGTTCAGACATTGCTACGTCACTGAGCATAGTCTTTTTTTCATCTGACCAGCCCAGTTTCTCATGCAACTTTCTCGCCCCAGCTAACAATTCCGCGTCCGTAGGTTTATGGTCGGACATGACAGCCAAGAGTCCATGCGCAAAACACAGATGGGTACCCGTGTAAGTCAGGTCTACTAAACATTGTCTCTTTTTTATGGATGATTTGACTACTGAGGATAGAATTTAAAACTCTATGAGCGGTCCCCACCCCTGTTTTTTTACAACTGTCACAACGAGGTGCAATGTCCCATTGACATGCAACTCTATTGCTCTGTGGCAGCTTTGAGGTCTGATTGAAGAAATCCTCAGCAGACAGCTCATCCCTAGTTCTTCAGACCAAAACCAACGGCTTAGTTAAATTACAGCTCTCTAAATGTAACTGAACATAATCATCAGGGCCTACCCTACCATTAACGTCATCGAGAACTAACTGTATCCCCCTGTGTATGGCTTCAACAACCTGCTGAGCTGAATTTATTCGCTCAAGATTGACAAAATGAAATTCCTCACAATACACCGACCCCCCAAATCTAGGTAATTCACGTTGCCAACTTCTCACTCTCTCCATACACACCTCTGCATTTTCAGGGTTACTTGGGGGTTCCTCTACGGGACCATCAGCGGCATCTTCTACATCAGATGCTATTTGAGAGTCAGACTCCGAGGCGCCTCCGTGAGGGTCATCGGGAGAAGATGGGGACCCATCATTCTAGAGAGCCCTCTGGGGAATTTTCTAAACCAGACTCTGTGTGAGAGTCTGATTCCACCTCCCCATTTTCAGACATGCCAGTTTGAGAGCCTCCAGTCGAGGGCATCTCTTTTTGTCCCCCCTTTGGCTGGTCTGGTGGAGGTGTCCCTGTCGCTTTGACTACAGCATTGTCAGGAGAACTGCACATACCCGATTAGGGGGGAAGGGACATATTACAAAACTTAACTTTACCATCTTTCTCACCCACACCGATGTATTTACTTAAAATACAAAACCTCATAACCTCACAAACACAATATATTTACTGGGCTTCATCCATCCATCTGGGGAATTTTTCTTTTCAGCTGTCTCTTTTCTTTTTCTTTTAAACTTGTTTACCCTCTGGTCTAAGGGTCTCTCATGTTTTCACCGTATGGTGGAGCAGACAATATTATGATTATTATTATTATTATTATAAATCACATGAAACTGTCTTGTAAAGTTAAAAATAAAATATTCATTAGGGTGTTTTTCTATTTAAAAAGTCAGAGCTTTCAAACAAAATAATCCATTTCAGGCTGCACAACAAACAGGAGTTTTGAGTTTATTTCTACCACTTTAAAACAAAAAACAACAAACCCGCAAACATTTTTTTTAAATACACCTCATTTTGCAAAATCAAAACCAAACTGCTTTTAAAATCAACTTTTAAAATCCAGTTTAAAACACATGTTGCACAGTAAACAAACACCCTGTTAGTTTGAAACACACCATTACCATCAGTTTGCAGCCATATACTTTAAAAAAAAAACCACCTATGTTTTTTTTACACAGAGAGAGAGAGAGAGAGAGAGAGAGTTTAAAACACAAAAAGAAAAGGAGTACTTGTGGCACCTTAGCGACTAACCAATTTATTTGAGCATAAGCTTTCGTGAGCTACAGCTCACTTCATCGGATGCACACTGTGGAAAATACAGAAGATGTTTTTATACACACAAACCATGACAAAATGAGTGTTTATTACTACAAAGGGTTTTCTCTCCCCACACCCTACTCTCCTGCTAGTAATAGCTTATCTAAAGTGATCACTCTCCTTACAATGTGTATGATAATCAAGGTGGGCCATTTCCAGCACAAATCCAGGTTTTCTCCCTCCCCCCCCCAAAGAAAAACAAACCCACTCTCCTGTTGGTAATAGCTTATCTAAAGTGATCACTTACATTGTAAGGAAACCTGGATTTGTGCTGGAAATGGCCCACCTTGATTATTAATGTGTGTGGTGGGGTTTTTTGGTTGGTTGTTTTGGGTTTTTTTGGTAAATATAGTATTTTAAACTTTTAATGGCTTTGAATTGCTAGAAAGAGTGACCCATAGCATTCAAAACCACTCCTGGGTCATATTTAAACTGTCCAGTAGAGTTCTGCCAACTCCAGGGATTATATTTAAACTGCCCAATAGCATCTGCGAATTCCTGAGGTTTTATTTCATTTCATATTAATCCGAACTCACCCACCCACCTCCCTTACTATGGGTGCACACCCATCAAATTTATCCCTATAGCAACAAGGGTAAGGAATCACAGTTACCTTCACTATTCAGTGGGGGTGTGGTTAAAACCATTCAGTTCAACAGGATGAGTCAACTCTGTTGTACTCAAACACATGTCTGAACCATCCCTGTTTTGTTTTCGTGTTGTAAGCAGAGGCAGGATGAGCTCTACCCTGACATCTGGTGGTGAGTTGTGGAAAAGGACTTCAGGAGCTGATCTCGTTTGCACAGGCACACCCACCCCGCCTAGCATGAGCCCACAGGAGCCCAAACGGTCACTTTGGCTGCTGTGGGATCCCCAGTGTCTCTGTTATTGGGGCAGGAAGAATAAAGTGTCGTTATCCTGATTATGTGAATCAAGGACAGTGGAACTGTACTTGGCCTTTTATGACGGAGGGACTCACCATCAACTAAGTAGCACTTGCTAGGCAAGGGACAAGGATTGCAAAAGCCAGTGAATTGAGAGAGTTTGAGGATGGAGGTTTGTGTCTAGTGGTGTGAGCCCCCTTCTGAGGGTCCCAAATACCAATTGCTCCTTCTCTCCATTATGTAATATCAGAGAGAATTTTAATTCTATTAGGAGTTTGGTTACAGACTGCAGAGCTGAATTCACTTTGGGTTCATGGTGTCCTAGATCTGAGGCCCCCTACTACTTAACACAGTATTCAGTGATTTCAACTTGTCGTAGGGGAGCTTCAGTGCCCCACTGGTGGGGGCTTGACCTGGTTTTGCATTGTGTTACGGGAATGGAACTCCTAGATACTGAACCTAGACCCTGTTGTTGCCAACTCTGATGGGCAGAAGGGTTACACTGTAAACACATTTCTAGGATTTGTTCCCCTCCCACTTCACAGCTTGTTGCTGTAAATGGGTCTCTTTTACACAAAGACACAAGAGCTAGGTTCTCACAAACCATTTTTTTTCAATTTAAAAGTCATACAGCTTCTTGAAAACAAACCCAGATCTCCATTAAAACTTTTAGTTCACTTAAGGGCCAGAGACCTTCTATCAGAAACACAGATAATCACAAAGCCCTTTTCATTCGATTTTTTAAAATGTACAGCGACCAAGTTTGATATTGCATGTTTGTCCCCTCATCATTCTCTCAATTAATCCTTTTAGATTTCTTACAAATAGTCTTTTTCTTAAGCAGGGTTCTGTCAGTTTTGGTGTGGACCAGACGGTCAATGTAACGCTGTAAGCAGGCATCTTCCATTTTGGACATTTTCTTTAAAACACGGTCAGGGTCTCCACTGAATTGCACAGCATTTCTCAAGGTCACCGCTTGCGCTAAATGTTCTTGGGTTAGGCACAGATGTTGCATAACATAACCTATGGCAATAATAGTGTTCAATAAGCTTTCCAAACACAGCTCAGCACACAGGCCCCAGAGCTTGCAGTTTCTATCCATTGAAGTCCAAGTCACACAGGCATGGTGCCATTGGGCTGGGGCATTTATGACACAGCCCTCACCATTTTCAAAAAGCTTTTCCCCAAGACAGTGATGAAGAACAGCATAAACAGCAACGTGTACAATAGTCCGCATAACATTTTTACGCTCATGACGTGGCACTGGCTCAGCGAGTTCCATGCCAAGCCTCTCCTAAACTCCTCATAGCCGTCCTCCTCGGAGTCATCTTCAACAATTTCTAGCGGCATTGAGCAAAAACAAGGCGGGCCTGGTTCACCTTCGCTGTTTGATGCAACGCCGTCTAGGGCCTCCGGGTCCTCTAGAAAGGCATCGTCAAGCTGTTGAGAGATTTTCAGACAAGAAACAAGCGTAAGTTCCCACTGCTTGTTTTTAGATTTACACAACCCCTGGTTCCTAACCCCATTACACCCAATCATCGACCGTCGCTTCTTAATCATTCATTTACCTGAGCTACGTCTTTTCCATAGACCTTGTCTGCCAGTGCCTCCCCCACGCCATGATGGCCTTCCTCCTCCAGGGTGGCGGATGACGAGAGGCCACCATGCTCATGGGGGTGTCTCATGAGCAGTTGGGCTTCAGGGTCGGATTCTGGCATATCCATCAATGGCTGGGCCAAAGGAATCCCCTTGGCTTCTCTCTCATCCTCTTCAGAACTGTCGCTGCTGTAGCGCTTTCTCCACACAACTCCAAAGGTCCTCGGGGCTAAAACAAAGTCTGAAGGTCTCACAGGAGTGGTAAAGGAGTCCACGTTTCCTCTCAGCCTTTCCACAATTTCTAAAACACGTCTTCTTGGTAAGAGATGGCCTCCTCTTCCCAGCGCTGGGACTTATGAGGTGATGGTGCTGCACTCTGATTGGCAGAGGACGTTGGAAGGGGTCCTTAGAGGGGTCACACGACCCTCTTCTGGGCGGTTGACCCCGTCCCAGAACCCACCCTATTTTGGTTGAATCTCCTTTCGGGGCTGTCCTCTGTGGCCAAAACCCATCGCGATTGGTAGAGGGTGGTGGGAGGAGTTCTTAGAGGGGTCACACGAGCCACTTCCTGAAGGGTCACCCCGCCCCAGAATTCCCCCCAATTGGACAAATCTCCTCTCGGGGTGGTCCCCAGCGGCTGAAACCCTTCCTGATTGGTATAGGGCAGTGGGAGGAGTTCTTAGAGGGGTCACACAAACCCCGGAACTCCCCCTGATTGGTCAAATCTTCCCTCGAGTCATTCCTGTCAGGGCAAAATCCATCCTGATCAGCAGAGGACAGTGGGAGGAGTTCTTACAGGGGTCACATGACACACCTTGCTTCTGGACATGTGTCCGCCTTGACCCTGGAAGTAATACTCCCATGAGGTGGGACTTCCAGTGACCTGTGTGCAGGGCTTACAGGGTCAAGGGGTGGGGGTAACGTTTGATTGATGGTAGGGCCTTTATACTACTCGCTCCTGTGACCCAAAATTGGAACAAGAGAGACTATAATACTGGAGAGAAAGAAAGGAATGTTTTAAATGTTTTAAATCCTTGTACTGTGCTGTAAATTCTTTTCCCCAAATTAATTCAAAACATTCATTTGTATTTTTTATTTTTCTATTTATTTTGTTGTTTTGTAACACGATACAACAACCATAATACTGGCCCGTATTAGCCATTCTCCTACTGCTCAGATGCTGTAAGGGAGAGAAGGATCAGGCCCTGTAAAGTAGGCTGGGTTGATTTTTTATGATTCGAAGTGTTTTTATTACACATCAGGACATCTAGTCATTCTGATTTAATTGGGGATTGGTCCTGCTTTTGAGCAGGGGGTTGGACTAGATGACCTCCTGAGGTCCCTTCCAACCCTGATATTCTATGATTCTATGCAGCCTCGGGACAAGCTCAGTGATAAGCATGTACATTACACTGCTTGCTCAGGGGTCATTACTATAGAAACAGCCAAGTACTGGCCCAGATCCTCAAATACACCTGAGCTTTAGACCCTGGGTTGTTCTAACTTACTCTGTCTTGTAAGAGCCATTGCTGTACGGGAGATTGCTGTAGCACCGGGGTCGGTAACGTTTGGCACGCAGCCCCCCAGGGTAAGCCCCCTGGTGGGCCGGGCCAGTTTCTTTACCGGCCGCGTCCGCAGGTTTGGCCGACCGCGGATCCCACTGACCGCGGTTCCCCACTGCAGGCCAACGGGGGCTGCAGGAAGCCGTGGCCAGCACATCCCTCGCCCCGTGCTGCTTCTCGCAGTAAAACAGAAGGTTTATTAGATGACAGGAACATGGTCGAATACAGAGCTTGTAGGTGCAGAGAACTGGACCCTTCAGCTGGGGGGTCCATTTTGGGGGGCAGTGAGCCAGACAACCACGTCTGCCCTTCACTCCATGTCCCAGCCAGCCCCAGACTGAAACTCCCTCCAGCCCCTCCTCCTCTGGGCTTTGTCCCTTTACCCGGCCAGGAGGGCACCTGATTCCTTTGTTCTCCAACCCCTTTAGCTCTCACCTTGCAGGGGGGAAGGGCCCAGGCCATCAGTTGCCAGGAAACAGGGTGTCGGCCATTCTCTGTGTCCAGACCCCTGCACACACCTGCCCTCTAGGGATCTGCAACGATCATACACCCTTACCCCACCACCTAGATACTTAAGAACTGCCTAGGGGAAACCGAGGAACCACGCACTATTCAGAGGAAACATTAAGAACAGTCCCCCTTCGTCACACTGGGTATGAGATTTTGCTGTTTGTGCAGGGAGCTGGGAGCCCCAGGGCGCCCTGTTTAACCCTGGGACTTGGTGCCTCTCCAAGAGGCCCTGCAATGAGTGTTGGACTGAAACCCAGCCAGCTTGGTTTACATCCGGCCCACAACAGCGTCAGATGGAGCGAATGGGCCAAAGTGAAAGCAGAGCCTCTCCCCAAGCCTCTGGGAAAGACCGACCTGCCTTGCGGGGCGGGTGTGCAATTCCTAGCTTCTCCCTCCCTCCCGGCTGCTGTTAACGGGAGGCAAACAGAGACTGCAATAAACCCCTCTGGTAGGAACGAGCCTGCACCGCTGGGGAACGGAGCTACCTAGAGCAGATTAAAAGCCCTAGTCCCAGAGCCAGGGCAAGCGCTCTCCTCTGGACAGCGGTTGGGGACGTCATACAGGGCGGCTTTCGGGCCCAGGGTTCTCATCCTGGCGCTTCAGCTGCTAGTTACCTAGGGCCTCCTCTTCTGCAGCGCTGAGTCCCACAGCTGCACTGAAGTCACTGGGGCAGATCCACTGCTCATGTCAGTGACCACGGCTCCAGGAACGGGGCTGGAGATGTGCTGTGCCCCTGAACAGGGCTGGGACAAACTGCCCCAGCTGAGGTCTGCCCCGGTGGGAGCTGTGGGGAGCCCAGTGTACTGGAAGCTGCTGCTGCCCCGGGGTTTGTGATGGAGAATGTGGGGTGACGGGGGGGGGGGCAATTCAGCACAAACAGCTCCTTTCGATTTCCTCCCAGCCACCCCAGCATGCCTGGGGACTCCCCTCCCCAATCAATCAAAGCCCAAGACGGGGATCTGAAGCTCGACATGAAGTTATTCCTCCGCCAGCTGATGTAACCCACGCACCTTCTGGGTGTGGTGTTGTGTCCCATCGAGTGGCACCAAGACCATTCGAGAGAGAGATAAGATGAGTCTGCTCTGCAGCCGTCGCTACCAGCCAGGGGGCTTTTAGCTCATGCGATGGAGTCATGCACTAAGCTCCAGAGGCCCCAGGTTTGATCCCCACCCGCCGACGACCAGGGTCTGTGGGAGTGACGCTGGCGTGGCTGGCAAGGGGCAGCAGGAAGGGTTTCCACTGAGCATTAAGGGAAAGGAACTTGCTGGCTGTGGCACGGTGCAGCCGGCTGGTTGGCACACCGGAAAAGGAAGATGGAGAAGAGCTCCAGCCCTGGCTGGTTCCCAGCTCTTGTCTTGGCCTTGTAAATGGCTAACAGACGTAGTGCGAGGTTTGAAAGCGAACACACCGTGTTCTGGGCCTGGAGCAGCGGCTGGGAAGCGTTCCCAATCAACAACCGCCCCGGGATCCCTGTAATCCGCACCAGAGTGCAGGGGGAGGGGAGGGAGCTGGAGGGCCTTTGAAAACACAGACAGCTTGATGCCAGCCTTCCCTGGCTGCATGAAGCTATCCTCCAGAACCATGCCACCAAGGGCCCAGTCCTGCAGCGGGACAGCCGGAGGGTTGGTGTCGCTATCCTCCTGTTCTACAGAGGGGGAAACTGAGGCACAGAGCTGGGCCACGTCAGGGCGCGGCTGGGGATGGATCCCGTCAGATCCTCACGAGCTGCTGTGAGGCGCTAGCCCTTGTGTCTGTGCCAGGTATAAACCCAGGCCCCGTGTGCAGGCCCAGCCGTCCGTCCCCTGGCGGGCAGCAGGGCCCATGCGGGAGCCCCCACGCAGCCCCCCACCGCCCTCGGCTGCAAAGCAGCCCCAGCCCCACGGCTGGCCCAAAGGAAACACCTCCATGGTCTTTCCAGGTGCCACCCAGTCCCCCGGTGCCTGCAGGAAGGTTTGGGGTAATCACACACACGCTGGGTCTCCCAGTCACCAACGCTTTGCCCGGAGCCTGGCTCGGAGGGAAGCGCAGATCCAGTCCAGCCAGCCTTGACGTCCCTCTCCGCGGAGCTGGGAACGCGCCTGGAGCTGCCAGCCCAGTCCTGTCTACTCAGCGAACGGCTTGCTGCTGCTCTTTCCCGGGTCTCCTGCTCCCTCCCCAGCCCTGGAGCCAGACGAACACCCACACACAGGCCTACTGTGCCCATGGCTGTACAGCGGCTGCAGGGCTGCAGCCATCGCGTCCTGGACATATTCAAGGGGAGCCCGATGGGATTGGCCAGGCAAGGAGGGCATGAGCCCTGCCCAGCTAGGATGGGGCACCGTCCCCAGGCTGCTGCATCAAAGCCAGCCCTGGCTAGGAGCGATTCTGCAACCCAGGAGCGATTCTGCAACCATCCGCCTGCTGGAGAAAGACATCAAGGTGAACTTGTCCCAGCTTGGAACTCCCTGTAGCCAATGGGATACATTTGGGTTAGGAAAAAGAAAAGGAGTCCTTGTGGCACCTTAGAGACTAACCAATTTATTTGAGCATAAGCTCCCAGTGCCAGCTGTGCCAGGGCCCCCAAGACCTTTGGGCCTGGATTGGGGGGATCATGACTCGGGCGGAGCTGGGACCCAGGGACAGGTGAGGCTGCACCAGGCTTGCAGAAGAGCTCATCCTGCAGAGACCTGCATGCAGACCCTGCTTGTTTGGGGAGATTGTTTGGGACAGAGCAGGGTGACTTGGGGGGCTTACAGCAGGGCGGGTGGAAGGCAGTGGGGGTAGCAGGGAGGGGGAGAGGTTTACAGTAACTGCAAGCTGTATACACTGCATGGGTGGGGGGGTCAGGGGTGATTTGGGGTGGGGCAGTGGGAGGCAGGAGGTGCGGGTGGGTGACACCCCCATGCAGCGGCAGTGCCCCCTGTAGGCAGTACGGGTGCATCCAATGGGCCCTAGAGCAAATATTGTCTAAAGATCGGAGTTCACCAAACCCAGGCTGAGCCAGCCCTGTCCCAAACTGCCCATCCCTTGTGGGTGTGGACTGCAGCCTGGTGCCCCCTGCCCTGGGCCTGGCCATGCTGGGGGCTGAGTGATCCCAGAATGATGCCCAGTGCACACCCCTTCTCCCGGGCAGGGACCCAGCATCTCGTCCCCCAGCCCTCCCCAGAGTCGTCCCCCAACCTCCAGGGCTGGGCGGGGGGTGGGGAAGGCGACCGGCCTGAGCCAAGTTCACAATTATGCAACCAACCAGCCCGTGTGATGCTGCTTATCATCTTACCGCGCAGCCCAAAGCCGGCTCACCCGCCACTTTCGTGGCATTTTGTTGCCTGAAATTAAATCTCATTTCCTAATTACGGGGTGGACTCAGGCTGCTGGGCAGGGCTGGGCTGGGCTGGGCTTTAAGAAGAGGGCAGCGTAGTGTGATCAGCATCAGTCACAGAGACAGCCTGTTGGAGAACCCGCCCCCCCAAAGCCCGAGACCCCCCTCACCACAGCCAGCCCCCCAGGCTGCATCTAACGAGACCCACTCACCTCCCTCTGCCCTGCAGGAAACTCAGCCTGGCTGGTTCCTACAGGGCCCATCCAGCCCAGTATCCCCTCTCTCTGCTGTGAGTGAACGTCAGGCCCTGCCCACTTGCACGTTCCCAGAATCTGGCCAGCCCAGCGCTGATCGTGCAGAAACACGCAGTCCTGGACAGTGCTCGGCACAAAGGACTCACACAAACACATTCCAGAAGCGTGGTACAAAAACCACAACATCAAGAATGGCACAAAAACATTCCCCAAGGATAACAGGAACACACTGAGCCCTCCTAAAAGATAAGGTCAAATAGCAACGTAATAAATACAAATGTTTTAATCAAACCAACATGTACAAAAACGTGGGCAATAACTAGCCAGGTCAGAGGGCAGTATCTAAGTCAGAGGGGCAGCTTGTTTGTATCAGGGTATCTCTGAGAGAATGTGTTGGTCCAGCCAAGGGGGAAATGGAAAGTCCTGCCATTCACTGAGCTGCGTCCATTGTCACAGGCATACATGTCTTAGTATCCTCGTAGAGTCTGCCAGGTGCCTGGAGCCTGCGCCATGCACTGCTCTCTCAGAAGAGAAAAAAGGAGCTGTCTCCAAGAGCTCTTGTGATGAAAGCTCTGGACTGGGACTCAGGACATCTGGGGTCCGTTCCTGGCTCTGCCACAAACTCCATCTGTGATACTGGGCATTTCATGTGGGACCAAATTCCCAAAAGTATTCAGCACCAAGCAGCCTCCATTAGGGGAATGTGAGCATCGGATGCGAATGGACCGCCAGCTGGGGGAGGCTAGCCCCCAGCCCTGCCCCTTCCGGCTGAGGCCCCACCCCTTCCATCCCCTCACCACAGCCCTGAGCCCCCCACCACAGCAAAGGAAACCAACCACCCAAACTCAAGTGTCACTGTGCATTCCAACCAACCAACCACACTCAAGTGTCACTGTGCATTCTCCAAGGCAGTTTCTTCTCTTTCTTTGTTCGGTGCTTTTATTTTCTATCCATTCAACCAGGAGCAGATTTTCAGGTAAAACCAATATTGGAAAGTGTGGCAAACTGAGAGAGGGACGGAACCAAAATTCAAAATGATTTAGAGCGAATGAGAAATTCTACACTGGAGCAAATTTAGCCACCTATTGGACTGCGTACATGGATGGGTCCACATATTGAAATGTATTTAGGTTCCTCACATCTATTGATTTCAGTGCGAGTTAGGAGCCTAAATACCTTTGAGGATCTTGTCCATGTCATCACAGCACCCACCTGGTCAGCAGCAGTTTATGTGCTATGTCACAGTCACAGCGATGTCATAATAGTGCTTGCATCATCTGAACTGGCTATCCTGGACAGGACAGGACAGCCTGAGAGGCCAGCTGCCTATCAGTACTGGAGCTCTTTGGAGAAAGGACTGGAGGAAGTGTTGAGGAAAGATTAAAACATGAATAAATTTGTGAGTGAGCAGGAGGTAACTGACAGAGGTAAGGGTCAGCATTGTATTCTCTATATCCATTCTATATTCACACACACATGTAGAAAGCATAGGCATACAGATTAGCTGTAATGTTCTCCTTTTGTATGAGCAGAACCTCAGCTGCTGGAAACCAGTCTCCCTCTGTTGACTTCCTTGTAGCTGTGTTGATTTACACCAGTTGAGGCGTTGGCCTACAGCCTCTGGACCTGGAAACTTTCCTGAGAATCTGAGTTTCTAGGGAATGTTATGGGGGAGGCCTTCCTTCTTTTCTCCCAGTTGTTTTATGTTTGTTATGGGCCCTCATTTTGTGTCTTCTGCATCCATGGAGCCAACTCCATCAGAGAGAGGGGAAATTAGAACAAAAAAGGCAGAAGGACTTCTCCTCTAGCTGTCTAAATGAAGCTCTGCTAATATCTTAAATGCAAGAGAACAAAGCATGGGGGTCACATTTCTTAGCAACACTAGTGCTCCTCATCCCACACGGATGGGCAGTGTAGGTTACAGATATGATTCCGTTTGCATCTGGGTGTTACAACTGAAGGATGCAATTTGCATAACGGATGGGCAATCACCTAACCTCAAGCAGTCTTTCCTGGGAAGGGGAAATCTTGTTAGTTCCTCCTTCATGCTTGGAATGCTGTTACAATGGAGACAGATAAATACGGCATTTCAGATTTCTTGTGAAATATTAAGTCTCCTGGAGAATTTCTGCCCAGAGGGAAGAGATACATGGGAGATCAAATCCTGATTTTTTTCATACACCAGCTATTTCATTGTTTCCTAGAGTTTAAGGCCAGAAGGGACCATTAGATCAACTAGTCTGACTTCCTGTATTTCACAGGCCACTACATTTCACCTAGCAACCCTACCCTGAACCCCAAAATTTGTCTTGGACGAAAACATTTCAGTCTTTAGGAGACAAAACTGTTGTGTGCCATCGGCAGAGGACAGGAGAGACTGAGGTTCCACCAATGCCTGAGGCCCTTGCAATGGTCAAGAATTGATTAGGTCAGATATACTCAGATTATCCTAGCAGGTGATCAGTGCCCCATCCTCCCACTCAAAGGTCCCTGCCAATCCGACCAGGGGGAAATTCCTTCCCAACCACAACTCTGGAGATCAGTTGGACCCTGAGCATGTGAGCAGGACAGCTAAGGAAACAGATTCTCTGAACCATCTTAGAGCACTGGTCCACCCTACCAGGTGTCCCATCTCCTGCTATGGTCAATCCCTGATGCTTCAGATGAAGGTTGGAGGGACTCACCCCACCCCACCCCACTCACAGCGTACACCTCACCAATTGTGCATGGGGGGGGGGGCGGGGGAATTCCTTTATGACCTCTACAGGCAACTGTACAGGGGGGAGGGATAGCTCAGTGGTTTGAACATTGGCCTGCTAAACCCAGGGTTGTGAGTTCAACCCTTGAGGGGGCCATTTAGGGATCTGGGCCAAAAGTTGGGGATTGGTCCTGCTTTGAGCAGGGGGTCGGACTAGATGACCTCCTGAGGTCCCTTCCAACCCTGATATTCTATGAACTGGATGAACTCCGTTCCATGAGTCTTCTCTGCAAGTATTTAAACTACCATAAAAGAAGATTGAAGGCTTTCTTCAGAACAAGGGGCCTAAAGTTAGGCTTCTAAATTCATACTGAGCTCTCCAACAGTGGCCTGATTTTCAAGAGATACCGAGCCCCAAAAGTTCCCAGCATAGCCAATAGGTACATCTGGGTGCTCAGGATTTTTGAAAATGGGGCCCTGACTAAGCAAAACTCTTAAGCATGTGCTTAACTTTAGCTCTATTTCTTGGCTTAGAGTTAAATTATTACTCTGTATGCTATCAAAACTCATCAATTGACAGTAAAGAGGGAAAGGAAGATTATTTTATGGGGGGATCTACTTGAAAGGAGCAAAATTGCTTCATTATGATTTCCCCCCAAGCACACTGGGTAGTTCAGCAAACAAACCTGGTCATGAGGAGGAAGGAAGAGGATTTCCACGATTCCCAGGTCTACTTCTCACAGTGTTGGGGCTCCTGCAGAATCTTGACTAGATAGTGAATTAAAGAGGCCAGCACCAATTTCTGCTATCCTTTTATTTAATTTCAGGTGTTTATAATGAGGTTGTCTCCCTCCTGGCACATATGGATGATCAAGATAAGGGCAAAATTGCCCTCAGGATTGCCTTTATAGCCGAGACCAAGCTGGCTATCGTTCTGACAGTTCTGCTCGAGAAACTGCAAAAGGATGAGGTAGGGCAGTTTCATGAAATTACATCCGCTTTCCAGGTGTCCACACCAAATTCTGCCTGACTTCATGGGGGTACAGGGGACTGCACGGGGATAATTCAGTGTAGAACTTGGCCTGGCGCACCATCAGGAGAATCAGTATTCGCCCTTCTGTCCTCAGGCGTAAACTCATCATGCAAAATGCTGTTCTTACAGATCAGGATGATATAATGCTCTATAAAGAGAGCATTGTCCTTTTACACACAGTGGAGTACATGGGCTGTAGACAGTAAAAGTACACCATCGGACTAGCAGTAATCTCTTCTAATAATACTTTGCCCTTCTTTCGCATCTTCATCCAAAAATCTCAAAGCACTTCCCTAATACTAATGAATTAAGACTCACAGCACCCTTGTGAGAATGGGAAGCATTATCCTCATTTACGGATGACTTGTGTCACAGGGAATTAAGTAACTTGCTCAACACCACTTAGCAAGTTAGTCAAAGAATGTGAATAAAACCCAAGTGAACTGACTCCCTGCTCTAAATCCTAGCCAACACTCCTTTATTATGATGACATATTATTGAGATTATAGCATTGAAGGGACCCTTATCTATATATTTTCTACGGGGGGAATTCTGCAAGAAAAAAATAAAAATGATGCATACAATATTTTAGAAGTTCTGCAAAATTCTGCATATTTTGTTTGTCAAAATAATACAATATAATTACACCCGTTAAAATTATTTTTGGTTATTTATTTCAAAATACCTGTCAGCAAGTATGTCTGTATGAATACAGACAACAAAAAGGATTCAGGAAATGTTTTTTGACAAATTGATTCCTTACTATGCATGTTAATACAGAACTCAGAGTAATAATTCATTTAAACTCAATACAGAACCATATTTCTTGCACCCCTTAGGCGCAGTGCAAAGGCTTGGTAGAGTCAGGGGTAATGGAGGAGCTGAGGGAGAGGGAAGTAAATTGCTGGGAAGGAGCCTGGGTGTGAACTTGGAGCGTTGCTGGGTATGGGTGGGAAAAGTATGGAAGAGTTTTTTTGGGAGGGGCGGGGAGGAATTGTTAAGCAGCTCCCCCCATGCAGACCCTGTCTGACCCCTAACCTCTCCCATTCAGTAAGGCACATCTGCCCCTGTCTCCATGTGTTCCTGCACACCCGTGGGTCCTGGCACCCCCTGTCCACATGTGTCCCTCCACCCCCACTCAGAAACCCACTCCCGTGTAGATCTAACGGCTGAGCTCATTGCCCCTGGGAGCGGTTGAGGACTTACTGCAGGAGTTGGGTATTTTATATTCCACATTTACAAATTCTGCCTGGAGTGGCTAGAGCAAGGGCAAGGTGCTCATTTTTATTGTTTGTTCTGAATAAATGAAACTAGAGAAGGGGGCAGTGAAGGGCGCTTCCTCTGGCTCTTTTCTCTCCAGGAAGATTAAACGGTCTCAGTTGCTCGGCTGCTTCTGAAGCGCTGCTCAATGCGGTGCTTGTGGAGGGCCGGGCACATTTTACACCAATTAAGCCACCAATTAGGGCAGGGGCTTATTAGCCACATTACTGTCTGGTCGGCAAGAAAGAGTTTTCCCAATTCTTCTCTTTTATGTTTTGTCCCCAGCAAAACAGAGTAGACATTTACTGTGTCCTGGAGAAAGTCTTACAGCAGGACACCCAGGGCCTGGAGAGAAGGCTTCTGAAGAAAATAACAACACTAGCCTCAAACCACATGAGAGAGACTCAGGTAAGTTAGTTCTCCCGAGATACCAATCAAAGGATCCAAAGCTTTAACTCATTCAAACTCTCTTTTGGGGAAATAAACTATATACTGAAATGAAAATGTATTCTTCTGTTGGAGGCCCACACCTTCCTACAGACCAAAGCCCAGGTCCTAGACAGCACTTGTGCACATGCATAAGATGGGACAACTCACATGCTGAAAGTTACACATGTGCTGAAGTGCTTTGCAGGATCAGGACCTGAGACACATGATCTCAGACCCAGAGACAGGCCTATGGTGTCTTAAGGAGCAAGTCTTTCCCGTAGTCTACTCAGGATTTCATTATTGATACTGATTTTATGGGGAAGGCGCTCTGATACTGTCGCGATAAGTGGCAGTATAAAGCCCCAAGACAGACAGAATCTGAGCTATCTCCAAAAGAAGCAGCATTGGATTTAGAATATAGTTTGCCAGCAGGAAAACCCATGGAAAAATCCCTCTCTTATTCCAAAGGAAGTCAGCCTCCTTTTGGGGGACAGTTTATTCCAGGAAAGCTCTCGGAATATCTTGAAGCTGCCCAGTCTGTGTCTCACTTACCGCCTCAGGGAAGGGCAGGGAAAATATCATGTGACTATGGTGACCAGTCACCCACCACAAGTAGCTAACAGTGAATAGGCTAACGAAGCAGCTTGCAAGCAACTCGAAGGCTGAAAACTGTTTAGCCAAGTGACTCAAGGAATATTTATGACGAATGACTCTACCCTCAGAAAGTTGGGTTGGTTCATTCACCACTTGTGCACAGAAATAAGGACTTGACTCATGTAAACAACTCTGGCTAGTGCAACCGGCTTCAGTCACCTCAGTCTCTCTCTTTTGGTTTTTGTTTTTAGGAAGCAAGAAATGAACTAAAAGTGGCAGCTAGCAACACCTTAGTGACTCTGGCACGCTGCTATTTCAGCGATGTCATGTTAGAGCTGATGTATCATCTGGAGCTGCCTGAGGAGTTTATTTTCATTACGTTGGGCAACCTGTCATCCGCCTATGGTATGGTCACTTCCCTCTTTTCTTTCAAAGTGATTGTTTTTCATTTAAGGACAGGGGATTATCTCTCTACCTAAAAATGTTACCGCTAAACAGAGCTCTGTTTGAGTGTGTGTGTAGAAACACAAGATTAACTGCTGTTGCTAGTTCTGGCCTCCAGATCATGAGCGATCCAGCCGGAGGTGCAAGCTCTAACTTATGCCCCTGAGTGAAGTACCTGAAGGATGGGAATGAGTGGAAGATCAGGTCTAGTGGAGCTCTTCTCCACCCCACTTCCCATCCCGCCCCAGTGCTCTCTCCCCTTACTCTGGGAGTGAGTTGGGCATTGGGCACAGCTGTACACTTGTGGAGGATTCCCCTCTTCAGGGTGACTCCCCCACTGGCTTTCAATGGCTGCTTTAAAGCCATTCTGCTCTGCTTACGCAGCGCCAATGGCCTCGGAACCCATAGCATCCTGCCCCACAGTGTTTCTAAGTGTGTTGTAAGAAGGCAGAGAGCAACTGATTGTCTGTCTTCCTTCTCTTCTGGCCTTTCTCTGCAGCACTTAAGTGTATCCCTTTTGTGGGAATGATCCTGAACGTCATGATCTCCATGTTGGAGTTAGTCAAGGACAGCAGGATGAGACAAGCATTTTGTGGTGGTAAGTGCCAGCACTTCCTGTAGGTGCCCCAAATGGATCATAGAATAGAATATCAGGGTTGGAAGGGACCCCAGAAGGTCATCTAGTCCAACCCCCTGCTCGAAGCAGGACCAATTCCCAGTTAAATCATCCCAGCCAGGATATTTAGGGGGTCTTGGTACAGATTTAAGTGACTGACCAAGTCTGCAAACAGGCCCTGAACTGTGCTCCCTTCCCTGGATTGCACCAGGTGCTGCGTTCCTTGGCTCCCGTGGCACTCAGTGAAGATGAGAATGCTCCTTACTTTGCAGGAGGTGCTGAGCATTTGTAAGTTCAGGCCCTTTGTGACTCACGCATATCGTTTAAAATAAACAGACACAAAGGCTGAAGCTGCCCCTCTGCCAGGAGGCTCCTGGGGGAGGAGGTGAAGGGAGCAGATTTCATTACTGTACATTTAAAAATCCCCTGTTTCCCACTCCTCCACCCATTCTCTCTCCTTAGTTTCTTCATCATCATCATCATCTCCTTTCACCCTCTTTCTCTGTCTTCTCTTCTTCTCCACTTCTCTCTTCCTTTGCTTTTCAGGGGATGCTCAGTAAGGGGTTAATCCTGTGCCCTTGAGGGAAATGGGAATTTTGCCATCCACTTCATAGAGAACAGGATTGGGCCCTAATTCCTCTTAGCAAGGACACTAGATACACCTACTTTTAGGGCAAAGTGCTCCCCAGTACCTTCAAATCCCACTAAAGCCAATGACAGTTAGGGGCACTGAACATCTTTCAGACAAACTGTAACTCAAGATGAAATCATACAGTGTTCGGGTTGAATAAACAACAACTGCAGAGGACGCGAGTCTTCAAATGATGGTCATTGAAAAAAGATGGAGAGATGTACAAAGAAAAAAGCCTTTTAAGAAACAAGAAATGGAATGGGGGAAAGAGAAATAGCTCCAAATTGATATGGGATTTCAGCATCTAGTCCTGATAGGAGCTGCCATGGAATTGGAGTAAACGATAGGCCTGGGTGTCTTCTCTGAGAAAGCAACTTCTCCTCATTATTACTATGTCCTTTTCACATTGCCTGTCTTCTCTCCTTCCGTGCAGTTCTGGAAAAATGCTCAAGGGCAGTGAATGGATATTTTATGAACTGGGAAAAGTGCTCATTCCCCAGAATGGGTGAATCACAATTCTGCAATCAAATTCTTCCCTTATATTGTCATGTGACCAGCAACTGGCTGACCTGTGAGGAGCTGGAGGTGAGAATTGCTGACTTTCTAAACCTTTAGCGGAAATTGTGATGTTACATTCTGTGTGTCTGGCACTCTTTGTGATGATGGCATTTAATGGTAGGTCCTTTTGGATGGAACAGAGTGTCATGTAAAACATTGAAAACCCATACGTTTATAATGTCACCACATCATGGAAATTCGGTCTGTACCTAGTGTACATGGATTCTAGTTTTGTGCACCTAATGTGCAGATGAACCCGGGATAGTGGGCTAAATTAATTCCTGGTCTAAGTCCATTCAGCCCCAGTGGAGTTACAGCAGGGATGAGTTGGCCTAGAATGCATATTAATCTGGGGAAATATTTTACCTGCTCTAGTTGTGAGGTGCATTAGAATATAATCCTGACACCAACCCTACGAGTCCTGGTTCTTTACCAGGAAATATTGGGATAGGACCGTTCCGACAGTGGAACAAGGGAAATTGCACTCATTAGAAGTAGAAAAGGTGTGCCTATTGGAAGATATTGAATGAATTCATAGGAACATAAATTCTGTGTCTCATCTATGCAGCTCAAGCAGGCCATCATCAAAGCCCTTGGTCCCATGATGGGCATCCTACTACACAAAAAGGAGCCACAAAATCCGATATTTAAGGAGATCTCATGGCTCCTTGAGCAATATAAGGAGGAAATTGATGTTTTTCACGTCACCAAGGTGAGGTACCACTCATTAAGGTAACTGTCTCTGTGTGTGCATGTGTGAACTGCAGGAGGAATTGGCTACCAGTGGGGTTTCCTGGTCTAGATAGTGACTTGTTAGATAATAAATATGCACACAAGTTCTGGCTTTATACACATGGTGACCCAGGCAACAAGATTTGTAGGTAACTGCCCCTGATGAAAAGCATCCTCTGTTTCCTGGGGAGGAGGAGAAGGAGATAAAAAAACAAAACACCTGCACAACAAGATACTCTCTCCTTGTGACAGGTTTCAGAGGAACAGCCGTGTTAGTCTGTATTCGCAAAAAGAAAAGGAGTACTTGTGGCACCTTAGAGACTAACCAATTTATTTGAGCATGAGCTTTCGTGAGCTACAGCTCACTTCATCGGATGCATACCGTGGAAACTGCAGCAGACTTTATATACACACAGAGAATATGAAACAATACCTCTTCCCACCCCACTGTCCTGCTGGTAATAGCTTATCTAAAGTGATCATCAGGTTGGGCCATTTCCAGCACAAATCCAGGTTTTCTCACCCTCCACCCCCCCACACAAATTCACTCTCCTGCTGGTGATAGCTCTCGTCCCCTAAAGCCCCTACTCTACTTGCGCTATATTGATTACATCTTCATCATCTGGACCCATGGAAAAGAAGCCCTTGAGGAATTCCACCACGATTTCAACAATTTCCATCCCACCACCAACCTCAGCCTGGTCCAGTCCACACAGGAGATCCACTTCCTGGACACTACAGTGCTAATAAACAATGGTCACATAAACACCACCCTATACCGGAAACCTACTGACCGCTATTCCTACCTGCATGCCTCCAGTTTTCACCCTGACCACACCACACAATCCATCGTCTACAGCCAAGCTCTGCGATACAACCACATTTGCTCCAACCCCTCAGACAGAGACAAACACCTACAAGATCTCTGTCAAGCTTTCTTACAACTACAATACCCACCTGCGGAAGTAAAGAAACAGATTGATAGAGCCAGAAGAGTTCCCAGAAGTTACCTACTACAGGACAGGCCTAACAAAGAAAATAACAGAATGCCACTAGCCGTCACCTTCAGCCCCCAACTAAAACCCCTCCAACGCATTATTAAGGATCTACAACCTATCCTAAAGGATGACCCAACACTCTCACAAATCTTGGGAGACAGGCCAGTCCTTGCCTACAGACAGCCCCGCAACCTGAAGCAAATACTCACCAACAACCACATACCACACAACAGAACCACTAACCCAGGAACTTATCCTTGCAACAAAGCCCGTTGCCAATTGTGCCCACATATCTATTCAGGGGACACCATCACAGGGCCTAATAACATCAGCCACACTATCAGAGGCTCGTTCACCTGCACATCCACCAATGTGATATATGCCATCATGTGCCAGCAATGCCCCTCTGCCATGTACATTGGTCAAACTGGACAGTCTCTACGTAAAAGAATAAATGGACACAAATCAGATGTCAAGAATTATAACATTCATAAACCAGTCGGAGAACACTTCAATCTCTCTGGTCACGCAATCACAGACATGAAGGTCGCTATCTTAAAACAAAAAAACTTCAAATCCAGACTCCAGCGAGAAGCTGCTGAATTGGAATTCATTTGCAAATTGGATACTATTAATTTAGGCTTAAATAGAGACTGGGAGTGGCTAAGTCATTATGCAAGGTAGCCTGTTTCCTTTTGTTTTTTCCTACCCCCCCCCCCCAGATGTTCTGGTTTAACTTGGATTTAAACTTGGAGAGTGGTCAGTTTGGATGAGCTATTACCAGCAGGAGAGTGAGTTTGTGTGTGTATGGGGGTGGGGGGGGTGTGTGAGAAAACCTGGATTTGTGCTGGAAATGGCCCACCTTGATTATCATGCACATTGTAGGGAGAGTGGTCACTTTGGATGAGCTATTGCCAGCAGGATAGTGAGTTTGTGTGTGTGGTTTTTGGGAGGGGGGTGAGGGGGTGAGAGAACCTGGATTTGTGCAGGAAATGGCCCAACTTGATTATCATGCACATTGTGTAAAGAGTTGTCACTTTGGATGGGCTATCACCAGCAGGAGAGTGAATTTGTGTGGGGGGTGGAGGGTGAGAAAACCTGGATTTGTGCTGGAAATGGCCCAACCTGATGATCACTTTAGATAAGCTATTACCAGCAGGACAGTGGGGTGGGAGGAGGTATTGTTTCATATTCTCTGTGTGTATATAAAGTCTGCTGCAGTTTCCACGGTATGCATCCGATGAAGTGAGCTGTAGCTCACGAAAGCTCATGCTCAAATAAATTGGTTAGTCTCTAAGGTGCCACAAGTACTCCTTTTCTCTCCTTGTGATTTCCCAAAACATCCTGTCAACTCTGTGTCTCTCTTTTAGATCATAAGCTCCTCAGAGCAGGGGCTACCATATGTTGTCTCTGGTCAGTACCAAGTCAACTGTCAACGGTTGAAAATTAATAACAAGGAGGCTTGAGGGTCATTGCTTTGCACTGCATAACTAGATAGATATAAAATCATTGCCTGTCTGTTTCATCTACCGTTCTATGCAGTGCTCTTGTAGCCATGTTGGTCCAAGATATTGGAGCGACAAGGTGGGTGTGATAATCTAATTGAAGATATTGTCTCACTCGCCTTGTCTCTCTATTTCATCCACCCTCAGTACCACATGAGCGAGAAGTAAGGGGCCATATTCTGTCTTCAGTGGGGCTACACAGTTGTAAATGAAGTCATGAGACAGCTATAACTTCTTGGTAGTGATATTTACTCACCGTCTATGTTGGTTGAAGCTTTCTAGTACAGAGTATGTGGTCACTTTGGGGGTTGAAATACCCATGATTTGGAGGGAACCAATGTATCATGGACTTGTTTGATAACATCAGGGCACTACACAACTGTGTAAACATAGTAAAGTATGTAGATGGCATCCGAGACATTCTGGAAGCTTCAAGCAGCAACGGAGAAAAGTGTGTTAGATGCAGGAAGGAATTAGATTTTCACCATTTTTTAATCAATAACCTGGCAGAGGACATAAAATCATTATCGATAAAGTTGGCAGATGAGATAAAAATGGGGGAGTGGTAAATAATGGAGAGGACAGCTCACGGATTCAGAGTGATCTAGATCACTTAGCAAACGGGGCGCAAAGAAACAATATGCCTTTAAATATGGCTGAATGTAAATGTATGCGTCTAGGCACAAGGGATTTAGGCCAGACATATATGATGGGGGATGCTGTCCTGGGAAGCAGTGACTCTGAAAAAGATTTTGGGGGTCATGGGGCATAATCAGCTGAACATGAACTCATGCTGTGGCCAAAAAAGCTAAAGCTAGGATGCATCAAAAGGGGAATCTCAAGGAGGAGCACCGTGGTTATTTTACCTCTAAATCTGGCACTTGTCTGACGACTGTTGGAATCCTGTGTCCAGTTCTAGTGCCCACAATTCAAAAAGGGTGTTGCTAAATTGACAGAAGAGCCACAGTGAGGAAAGGATTAGAAAATATGCCTTACAGAGGGAGAATCAAGGAAGTCAATCTATTTAGTTTAATACACAGAAAGTAAAAGGGTGTGTGATGGGGTTTACCTACCCCGCATGGGTTCAGCAGGGGTTAATCATGCTTTGTGGGCCGAGGAGGTCATGCCCCCTCATCTCTGCTCGGCATGCTTCAGCTGGACCCAGGATACAAAAGAGAGCCGCTCAGCTCAGGCTGGGATGCTGCCAAAGGGTGCAGAGGCGCATTGCAGGCTCCTGCAGAGAGACTGCCAGTGCTCCAGGATTCAGAGGCCAGCCGGACTGTGGCTGCAGCTGACCCCCAGCCACCCAATGCCAGAGATGGAGGAGAGACCCCAGAATCCCTGAGACTCCCAGCTGCGGAAGAACGGGTGGGAAGCAGCCTAGGTGGACGAAGCATTGATCCACTTGAGGTAGCAGGCTTGACTCAGCATGCTTTGGAAGGATCCCCGCTGAGTTGGTGGCAGATACCCCTGCGCCCTGGGCTGGGACCCTGTGGAATAGGTAGGACCCAGTGGAGAAGGGCTCACCACTAGGCAACACTACCCTGCCGCAAAAGGTGGTTCTATCGACTCTGGCCACTAGGCCGCATTGCCCTGCAGCCAAGTGTGGGTCTCCTGACTTTGGCCACTAGGCCGCACTGCCATCCCGAGAAGGGCAGCCCAAGTGACTCAGGCCGTTGGGCCGCGGTCCCTCACCCAAGGGCTGCTGCACTGATCCCGACCATTAGGCGATGCTGCCCTAGGAGCCCGGACTGCTGTGGTGGCTAGGGAGACTAGGCCAGTTGGGCCGCTCCAGATCTACTTCAATTCCTCCTCAACCTGATACCACCCTGACGGGGTGGACCTATCCTGTGACAGGGTGACTTAATTACAGTCTATAATATCTTACATGAGGGACTCCTATTATCTAATGGGCTCTTCCGTCTAGCAGAGAAAGGTGTCACTTGATCCAATGGCTAGAAACTGAAGCTAGACACTTTCAGACTGGAAATACGGCGTACATTTTTAATGGTGAGATAATTAACCATTAGAGCCATTTACCAAGGGCCGAGGCGGATTCTGACGATTTTTCAATCAGGATTGGTATGTTTTTCTAAAAGCTCTGCTCTGGGAATTATTCTGGGCAAGGTCTATGGCCTGTGTCATACTGACCGGAGGTCAGACTAGATGATGGCAAGAATCCGGTCTGGCCTTGGAATCTAGGAATCCCCTGAATCTGCTTCAGTCACTACATATGGCTCCTTTGTGTGCCCACCACCTGACTTTCGCCCTCTGTTGCAGAGTCTGAGCCAGCTCTTGGAGGTCTCTGTTGAATATAAGATCCCTCTACCGAAAGGGAAGTTTCAAGCCATCTGCAGTGCTCTGCACAACCAGGTGAGGGGTGGTTTTGCTTGGATCCCTTCAGCTTAGGCACAGCAGATGTGAAGCATATTAACACTAAAAAATCAATGGAATGATCGTGCAGAGCCTGGGGACCTCCTCATGCCTTACTGATTTCTGCAGGCTCAAGAGTAAGCAGGGAGCGGTCTCATTTTCTTAGCTACTATCCAGCTCAGTTTGTAAAGCGATTTCACCATAAGCCGATTACCAGGGGGAGTCAGAGTTGTAAAGTAAAAACTGTGGCTGTGTCTTGATTAGGTCAGCTCTGCTGCTCAAAACACTTTAGCTTCTCTTATCTAATGTATTGGTCATTGTCTTGGAGTCTTGCTGTGCATGCAGGACCATCTCCCTGGGGTTCAGACCTCTAGTTGGACAAGCAGGAAGTGGAAGCTTAGAAATGAATTGAACATTTTTCTTTTCCCTTGCTTCTGATTCGTTTTTCTTTCACCATTTCCCTTCTTCCCACAGATCTGTTCTCCAGCTAAGCAGCTCAGCATCGAAAACCACAAAGAGCTGTTCCATTGTGTACTTCTGCTAGGTAAGGGGAAGAGACTCTGAGTTACACAGTGGTTTCTTTGTAACTTCCTTACCTTTGTGAGGTACGGTAAGAAGAAGAGTTCTGCAGACAGTGAGGATGTGATTTCTTCCCTTGCAGCCCGTTCTTCTCCTGATGATCTGCTAGCATTTCTACACGAGCAGCTGGAGATTGAGCATGAGGCCGTTCGTGTGGCGTCTTTAGATTTCCTAAGAGCTGTTGTTGGGGCTGACTGTAAGTAACACAGGAGCAACTGTGCCAGCTGCCCTCTTGGCCGACATGCTGAGGGTTGAGTTGAGGACATCCAGAGCTAAAAGCTTGAGCTACTCGAGATTGAGCTAAAGAACCAAGGCTGTGTAGGCACGGCAGGGCTGCAGCAGACTCATCACCTCTGCAACTGGGGCACAGAGGCTCTAGAACACACAGTCACCAGTGGTTTGGAGATCCCCTAAGGGACCAAATGCTGCCCTAAGTTACTCCCATATGGCCACACAGAAATCAACAGGTTCAACTAAGTGCTGAATGTAGCCCAAGATATTTGTCAAGGTCTTTTTCAACTTCAAATACAGAAGTTAACTTGGGGCTAATGCATGTTAACAATAATCAGATAAAAATAGAATAATACTCCTGACTCGAGAATCCTAAGTATTATACACTCTAGACTAGATTCTGAGTCCTGTTATGCCGGTGTAAACACAGATTAACTTCACTCACCTCAGTCTATCAAACTCCTTTATAATATTTCCATCATAGTAGTAGGATGGCACTATTTAGAGACATGGAATTACTTTAGATTTACACTGGTGCAACTGAGACCAGAATCTGGTCCTAAGTCTTCCCCACTGATTCTGTAGAGGAGAGAAGCTTGATACTATTCTTAACTAGGGCCCTTTGGAATCCAGGATTAATTCCAATGTGGAAAGTGAGTGTGTGTGGAACAAAGAAGCACTGTACACCTCTCCTTATTTTTCAGTGCCTGAGACAAGAGTTAAAAAGCTTCTGATTGTGAAGGCAGTGAAATCTACTCTCAGTGATCAGAATGCTACGGTAAGATTGTGTGTGGAACAGTGAACTATTTCAACTTTTTCAGTGTTATGGGATGAATGGATATCTGGGTGGAGCTTTCATTCCGATCCAGATGAGAGACTGCAGAATAGAGAAGGCATGTCATTCTCCTGCCGGTGTTAAATGTATCCATGTTTCTAATCGAAGGAGACAAAATCAAAAGCATAAGGACTCTCATATCATATCCTAGCTCCTATTTCAGGCAGAAGGGCTAACAAGAAGTGCTGTGTGTAATCTCTACCCTTGCAGGTGAGGAAGGCAGCTCTTCATTTCATCAGGACGCTGTTCAGTTCAGGAAGTGTGGAGAATTGTGCAGCATGGGATCTGGTAGCATATGTTTTCAGCGAGTTCAGTGTGTCCACCAGCAAACTGGTAAGGAGAGTTCTTAACACTTAGGACTCGATCCTACCATTCTTGCATGCTGATTGCTCCCCTTGACTTCAGTGGGAGTTTTGACTCCAGGACAGCTGGACTGAATGAATAGAGCCAGAATCGGATCCGTTATATTGGTGTAAAGTCAAGGTAACTCCACTGACTTGAGTGGTGTTACTCTGGATTTATACTAGTGTAACAGAGACCAGAATCTCACACTGGGTATTTCCATCTAACAGAGTTATCTATGCTGCTCCAACCTCTGATGAGTCATTGAACATTCAGAAAACACCATTTTTCAGTGAAATGTTCCTGTACAAGGAAGCACATCTTTTTGTTGTAAATAGACTCTCCAAAAAACAGAACGATGCCCCGTTCTGTGGCTGTCAAAGCAGACCTAAACTATCAGCAAAACACTCAGGTTATGCAGGTTGCATAAAAATATCTTCAATCCGTATTTCTATCCATGGACACAGCCCCGGGCCCCAGATACTTTGTGCTCCATGACTGAATCCGTGATATGTATGAACATAAACAGTTCAACTTGACAGTAAGTTGTTGAAGATCTTAGCTCTGCCTGGCCCCTTTTCTACAAAGTCGGAGCTTGTGGCAATAACCACACACACATATCTCTTAAAGAAGGCTGCTTTTTCTCATCAGGCCAGTTTTGGTCCCATTGATAGAATCACACTCACTACACACAGAATGACCAAGCTGGTTGGGGCATCAGAACAAAGAGATTGGATCCCCCTGGTTCTGCAAATTTATTTCCCCTGGGCAGAATCGGAATGTTTTTCCTCAGAGATCAAAAGATGAAACAGTTTTTCAAATTTTAAAAAGTTGAACACTGTGGGGGAACTCTTTTGTGTCCAGTGAATCATTCCCTTCATTTCAGGGTTTTCCTAAGCCTGGGATCTGACCCACCAGTTCGGAGTTTCTATTATTCTCTTCCCTTCAGACGTTTGTGCACTTCCAGTGCAGTATAAAAGCAGGCATAGGTCAATGCTCAAGATGGCTTTGTAAGAGAAGGACACTGGTTCTATTGCCAGTGTCTTACGACTAGCGAATAAGTTCTATCTAGCTATCTCACAGCAGGGTACAACACTTCTCACCCAGGGTGTTGAGGAAGAAAGCACGATCCAAACCCTGTGCATTGACATCCTGCAATGTCTGGACACCTCAGTCAATGGAATGACCCAAGTAAGTGACCTCTTGCTACTGCTTCTTGAAATAGGGACGTTCTTCCTTACGTTCCTTGTACCCCTCCACAAGGAAGCCTTCTGCACAGTCAGCATAATGGAGGATCAGCATGTCAAATTCATGTCAGGGATGATGTGACCCCTTCATCATGGAGTAAGCGGTTCACAGTAGAGAAAAGATATAAAGCAACTTAACTGGAAGGAATCATGTTGCAGAGATCGTCTCTTAATTCTTTCCACTGTCTGAGTGCAACTTCCCCTTAGATCCCCCATGAATACTTCTGAAATGTAGAGTTGGTGATCTTGGATTTGAAGAGATATTGGGGCTGGGACTGTGCCTTATATAGGTCTGTCAAGTTCTGAGTAAGCTTATGTTACTATCTAAATATCTCCATAATGCTCTAATGCTGGGAAAGAGGCTTCATCTCTGGGTGAGAGCCCAATTGCTCACTGTTAGGGGGCTTATTCCTTCACCCACTCACTTCCCTGGTCCTTCTCTCATGAACAGAGAGCAACAATACCCGAAGTCCAAAGGTGCAAACAATTCGATGTTTATTGGGGTGAACTTCCAGCAAGCATGATTCCAGTTTCCTTCCTTAGTATCCTCCTTCCCAGCTCTGACACCACAGAGCCTTACACCTGTGTCCCTGTTCCCATTCCTGCCCTTAGCCAAACATGATTCCAATTTCCTTACCCCCATTCCCTGTTCCCATTTCCCCCACCCCCCTACTTCCTGATTGACTGCAGACTATATAGTAAAACTTGACTTCTGCTTTGCTATACCTTAACCAATCATGTTCCTGAAATTTAACTAACCAATCCTAACATATTGTAACATGATTATGTACCCAATTATATCCCACCACCTTAATTAGTTTACAGCCAGCAAAATTAATTATACAGCAGACAGGAACAAGCACAGAAGCAGACAGAGATTATACAGACAAACAATAGCAAAGTGGGAACTATAATGGGGGGAGGGATAGCTCAGTGGTTTGAGCATTGGCCTGCTAAACCCAGGGTTGTGAGTTCAATCCTTGAGGGGGCCATTTAGGGATCTTGGCCAAAAATTGGGGATTGGTCCTGCTTTGAGCAGGGGGTTGGACTAGATGACCTCCTGAGGTCTCTTCCAACCCTGATATTCTATGATTCTATGATAATGACAAGACAATACAGAAGTGAGGATTTCACATCCCAGTATTGGTAAGTGAGTTCTTGCCAGACAGGATGCTATCAAACTAAGTTTCCTTTTACATCTTCTAGGCCCTTCCCTTTCTCTGGAGGTGATAGGCACTATCAGGACAGGATTGTATTCCTAACAGCCCAATAGCACCTGATTTCAGTGTGACTAGTTTGGACTGTGAGGAGGTGACTGTTCGCTTCCTAGCTTATGGCTGCCTCTGCTGCTTAGCCAAAGGCCTTAGCCTAAGAACAGGGCCTCAGACTGTCACAGTAAGAGAAGGCTCTTACACCAGCAGACAGTGATTTTGATTCTTTCTTTTATACCTCTATAACTAGCCAAGTGATAAGAATACACCTAAATTCTTAAAGTACAGGCCTTTGCAGACAGGCCTGAATATCTATATCCTAACACTCACCAAACAAGATAGTGTCTTTAAAAGACAGAGTGAGGGGGCACCAGACAGGTAGAGTGAGCTAATGGGGAGAGAGAGATGAGGTGATAGGTTAGGGAAGGGTCCGTGAGGAATCAAAGGAGAAGCTACATGGCAGGGAGGGATTCAGACAGCAGGATACTGGAGGTGGGGGAACGGAAATAGCTCCGTACTGAGCAGTCTCGCTCTTCTCTGCAGGTGTTATGGCCAAGGCTGCTGGAGTATGTGGTGCCAGCTCAGTACACGGGTACTTTGAAGCCTCTTTGCAGATGCCTGAGGGAACTGGCTGAGAAAAAGCAGCGGGAAGGAGAAGCAGCTGCTTGCCTCGACTACCGTGGACGAGGTTTATAAGAGAAACTCTTTCATTTCTTCTCTCCAGGCACTATGAAATGAACAGGTTCAGTCTGCTCCAGTTCTCTCATCTGCAATCAGGAGGCTAAAATGAATGAGGGATGGTCTTGTGATTACAACACGGCCATGGGAGGGAGCTAGGAAATGTGGGTTCTGTTCCCAGCTCGCCACCAAAATTCGGATGTGACCTTGGGGAAATCACTTGATCTTTCTCTCTCAGCTTCCCCACTTGTGAAATGAAGGAGTAATTCATGCCAACCTCACAAAGGTGCTATGAGGTGGAATTCATACATGTTTGTAGAGCATTCTGAGATGCTCAGACTGAAAGCACTATGGAAATGCAAATTATTATCAGCTGTATTCAACATTGGTGGGCATGTTGGAAATGGATAGGTGAAGAACATCAGCAGGACTCTCTGCAAAGCCTGGCATAATTAACGCTATTCTGTTTCTTTCCCTAGTGCAACTCCCTACACCCCAGGGGCTGCTGGCGCGACTCCTGGTGAGTAGACCATGAGAATAGGTTTTCTGTGGAATGGGACAGTTAACTATACAAATTGGTTTTGTAGCTAGATGCTTGACTTAGCCCTGGTCTACACTAGGACTTTAGGTCGAATTTAGCAGCGTTAAATCGATTTAAACCTGCACCCGTCCACACAATGAAGCCCTTTATTTCGACTTAAAGGGCTCTTAAAATCGATTTCCTTACTCCACCCCTGACAAGTGGATTAGCGCTTAAATCGACGTTGCCGGCTCGAATTTGGGGTACTGTGGACACAATTCGATGGTATTGGCCTCCGGGAGCTATCCCAGAGTGCTCCATTATGACCGCTCTGGACAGCGCTCTCAACTCAGATGCACTGGCCAGGTAGACAGGAAAAGAACCGCGAACTTTTGAATCTCATTTCCTGTTTGGCCAGCGTGGCAAGCTGCAGGTGACCATGCAGAGCTCATCAGCAGAGGTGACCATGATGGAGTCCCAGAATCGCAAAAGAGCTCCAGCATGGACTGAACGGGAGGTACGGGATCTGATCGCTGTTTGGGGAGAGGAATCCGTGCTATCAGAACTCCGTTCCAGTTTTCGAAATGCCAAAACCTTTCTGAAAATCTCCCAGGGCATGAAGGACAGAGGCCATAACAGGGACCCGAAGCAGTGCCGCGTGAAACTGAAGGAGCTGAGGCAAGCCTACCAGAAAACCAGAGAGGCGAACAGCCGCTCTGGGTCAGAGCCCCAAACATGCCGCTTCTATGATGAGCTGCATGCCATTTTAGGGGGTTCAGCCACCACTACCCCAGCCGTGTTGTTTGACTCCTTCAATGGAGATGGAGGCAATACAGAAGTAGGTTTTGGGGACGAAGAAGATGATGATGAGGAGGTTGTAGATAGCTCACAGCAAGCAAGCGGAGAAACCGGTTTTCCCGACAGCCAGGAACTGTTTCTCACCCTAGACCTGGAGCCAGTACCCCCCGAACCCACCCAAGGCTGCCTCCTGGACTCAGCAGGCGGAGAAGGGACCTCTGGTGAGTGTACCTTTTAAAATGCTATACATGGTTTAAAAGCAAGCATGTGAAAGGATTACTTTGCCCTGGCATTTGCGGTTCTGCCTTTGCAAAAGGTTTCTGGAGAGGGCAGCCTTATTTCGTCCTTCATGGTAGGACACTTTACCACTCCAGGCCAGCAACACGTACTGGGGAATCACTGTAGAACAAAGCATTGCAGTGTATGTTTGCTGGCATTCAACCAAAATCACGCGGTGGGAGGAGGCAAAATGCGACCTTGTAACGAAAGCACATGTGCTATGTATGTAATGTTAACAGCAAGGTTTACCCTGAAAGAGTGTAGCCACTGTTTTATAAAATGTGTCTTTTTAAATACCGCTGTCCCTTTTTTTTTCTCCACCAGCTGCATGTGTTTCAATGATCACAGGATCTTCTCCTTCCCAGAGGCTAGTGAAGCTTAGAAAGAAAAAAAAACGCACTCGCGATGAAATGTTCTCCGAGCTCATGCTGTCCTCCCACACTGACAGAGCACAGACGAATGCGTGGAGGCAAATAATGTCAGAGTGCAGGAAAGCACAAAATGACCGGGAGGAGAGGTGGAGGGCTGAAGAGAGTAAGTGGCGGGCTGAAGACAGGGCTGAAGCTCAAAGGTGGCGGCAGCGTGATGAGAGGAGGCAGGATTCAATGCTGAGGCTGCTGCAGGACCAAACCAGTATGCTCCAGTGTATGGTTGAGCTGCAGCAAAGGCAGCTGGAGCACAGACTGCCACTGCAGCCCCTCTGTAACCAACCGCCCTCCTCCCCAAGTTCCATAGCCTCCACACCCAGACGCCCAAGAACGCGGTGGGGAGGCCTCCGGCCAACCAGCCACTCCCCCACAGAGGATTGCCCAAAAAAAAGAAGGCTGTCATTCAATAAATTTTAAAGTTGTAAACTTTTAAAGTGCTGTGCTTAAAGTGCTGTGTGGCATTTTCCTTCCCTCCTCCACCACCCCTCCTGGGATACCTTGGTAGTCATCCCCCTATTTGTGTGATGAATGAATAACGAATGCATGACTGTGAAGCAGCAATGACTTTATTGGCTCTGCAAGCAATGATTAAAGGGAGGAGGGGAGGGTGGTTAGCTTACAGGGAAGTAGAGTGAACCAAGGGGTGGGGGGGTTCATCAAGGAGAAACAAACAGAACTTTCACACCGTAGCCTGGCCAGTCATGAAACTGTTTTTCAAAGCTTCTCTGATGCGTACCGCGCCCTCCTGTGCTCTTCTAACCGCCCTGGTGTCTGGCTGCGCGTAACCAGCAGCCAGGCGATTTGCCTCAACCTCCCACCCCGCCATAAACGTCTCCCCCTTACTCTCACAGATATTGTGGAGCACACAGCAAGCAGTAATAACAGTGGGAATATTGGTTTCGCTGAGGTCTAAGCGAGTCAATAAACTGCGCCAGCGCGCCTTTAAACGTCCAAATGCACATTCTACCACCATTCTGCACTTGCTCAGCCTGTAGTTGAACAGCTCCTGACCACTGTCCAGGCTGCCTGTGTACGGCTTCATGAGCCATGGCATTAAGGGATAGGCTGGGTCCCCAAGGATACATATAGGCATTTCAACATCCCCAACAGTTATTTTCTGGTCTGGGAATAAAGTCCCTTCCTGCAGCTTTTGAAACAGACCAGAGTTCCTGAAGATGCGAGCATCATGCACCTTTCCCGGCCATCCCACGTTGATGTTGGTGAAACGTCCCTTGTGATCCACCAGAGCTTGCAGCACTATCGAAAAGTACCCCTTGCGGTTTATGTACTCGCCGGCTTCGTGCTCTGGTGCCAAGATAGGGATACGGATTCCGTCTACGGCCCCACCGCAGTTAGGGAATCCCATTGCAGCAAAGCCATCCACTATGACCTGCACATTTCCCAGGGTCACTACCCTTGATATCAGCAGATCTTTGATTGCGTGGGCTACTTGCATCACAGCAGCCCCCACAGTAGATTTGCCCACTCCAAATTGATTCCCAACTGACCGGTAGCTGTCTGGCGTTGCAAGCTTCCACAGGGCTATCGCCACTCGCTTCTCAACTGTGAGGGCTGCTCTCATCTTGGTATTCATGCGCTTCAGGACAGGGGAAAGCAAGTCACAAAGTTCCATGAAAGTGCCCTTACGCATGCGAAAGTTTCGTAGCCACTGGGAATCGTCCCAGACCTGCAACACTATGCGGTCCCACCAGTCTGTGCTTGTTTCCCGAGCCCAGAATCGGCGTTCCACAGCATGAACCTGCCCCATTAGCACCATGATGCATGCATTGTCAGGGCCCATGCTTTCAGAGAAATCTGTGTCCATGTCCTGATCACTCACGGGACCGCGCTGACGTCGCCTCCTCGCCCGGTATCGCGTTGCCATGTTCTGGTGCTGCATATACTGCTGAATAATGCGTGTGGTGGTTAATGTGCTCCTAATTGCCAAAGTGAGCTGAGCGGGCTCCATGCTTGCCGTGGTATGGCGTCCGCACAGAAAAAAGGCGCGGAACGATTGTCTGCCGTTGCTCTGACGGAGGGAGGGGCGACTGACGACACGGCTTACAGGGTTGGCTTCAGGAAGCTAAAATCAACAAAGGGGGTGCCTGTACATCAAGGAGTATTTCAGGCAGGACTGCACGGAGGGTTCCAATAAGAAATGGTGCACCTAAGTTATCGTTGTTATTGGAACAAGGAGGTTAGCCTGGCCTCTGATTGATACATGGCTAGATTTACCTCGCTGCACCTTCTCTGTGAGTGACTGCAGTGTGACCTAGAGGAATGAGTCCCCTAGACAGGGGAGGAGGCAAATGAGTACAAAACAAATCTGGTCTATTTCTTGTTTTGACCCACTCCATCTATCTTTTACATCTTTGGCTGGCAGCAGACGGTGCAGAAGGACTGCATGCCATCCACATCTCATGGCTGCTCGGCAGAAGATGGTACAGTACGCCTGCTAGCCATCCCCATCTCTTGCCTGCCTGGCAGAAGATGGTGCAATACGACTGCTAGCAATCCTCATCTCTTGCCTGCCTGGCAGAAGATGGTACAGTACGACTGCTAGCAGTCCGTATCGCCTGCCTGCTCACCATAAGACGGTTCAATAGGACTGACTGCAGGACTAAAGAGAATGACCTGGTCAAGTCACTCCAAATTTAGTCCCTGCGCCCATGTCTGCCCAGGCGCTCCCAGCCGACGCGGCCAGGAGCACCTCGGACACGATGAGGACGACTACCAATCGTATTGCACCGTCTGCTGCCAGAAGGCAAGGGGTTGCTGCTACTGTGCAGCAAAGCCGTACCGCGTCTGCCAGCACCCAGGAGACATAGGGTGACGGTTACCTGAGCGGGCTCCATGCTTGCTGTGGTATGGCGTCTGCACAGGTAACTCAGGAAAAAAGGCGCGAAATGATTGTCTGCCCTTGCTTTCACGGAGGGAGGGAGGGAACGGGGGCCTGACGACACGTACCCAGAACCACCCGCGACAATGTTTTAGCCCCATCAGAGCGCTCCATTGTGACTGCTCTGGACAGCAGATGCCCGATTGTTTGCCATTGCTCTGACGCTGGGAGGGGCGCTTACAGGGTTGGCTTCAGGGAGCTAAAATCAACAAAGGGGGTGGCTTTACATCAAGGAGTATTTCAGGCAGGACTTCACAGAGGGTTCCAATAAGAAATGGTGCACCTAAGTTATTGTCCTTATTGGAGCAAGAAGGTTAGCCTGGCCTCTGATTGATACATGGCTAGATTTACCTCGCTGCACCTTGACTGCAGTGTGATCTAGAAGAATGAGTCCCCTAGACAGGGGAGGGGGGGGAAGCAAATGAGTACAAAACAAATCTGGTCTATTTCTTGTTTTGACCCACTCCATCTATCTTTTACATCTTTGGCTGGCAGCAGACGGACTGCATGCCATCCACATCTCATGACTGCTCGGCAGAAGATGGTACAGCACGACTGCTAGCAGTCCGTATCGCCTGCCCGCTCACCATAAGACGGTTCAATAGGACTGACTGCAGGACTAAAGAGAATGACCTGGTCAAGTCACTCCAAATTTAGTCCCTGTGCCCATGTCTGCCCAGGCGCTCCTGATCGACCTCACAGAGGCGACCAGGAGCACCTCAGACATGACGATGACGGCTACCAGTCGTACTGTACCGTCTGCTGCCACAAGGCAAGGGGTTGCTGCTACTGTGTAGCAATGCCGTACCGCGTCTGCCAGCACCCAGGAGACATAGGGTGACGGTTACCTGAGCGGGCTCCATGCTTGCTGTGGTATGGCGTCTGCACAGGTAACTCAGGAAAAAAGGCGCGAAATGATTGTCTGCCCTTGCTTTCACGGGGGGAGGGAGGGAACGGGAGGCTGACGATATGTACCCAGAACCACCCGCGACAATGTTTTAGCCCCATCAGGCATTGGGATCTCAACCCAGAATTCCAATGGGCAGCGGAGACTGCGGGAACTGTGGGATAGCTACCCACAGTGCAACGCTCCGGAAGTCGACGCTTGCCTCGGTACTGTGGAAGCGCTCCGCCGAGTTAATGCACTTAATGCACTTAGAGCATTTTCTGTGGGGACACACACACTCGAATTTATAAAACCGATTTCTAAAAAACCGACTTCTATAAATTCGACCTTATTCCGTAGTGTAGACATACCCTTAGGCTGAGGAATGTGTATGACTGGGTCTCTCTCTCTCTCTGGCCTCTCCTGAGACACACTGTCCTGCATCCTCCTACTAGCTAGAATGCTTTCTTCTTCAGGAAGGCACTGCAGTAGAAGCAACAACTCTCTTGGATTGTCTCCACAATGAGAGTCTCTGAACTATTCCCTCCCTCAGGAACAAACTGGTATTGTGCTGACAAAACTTAGCCTGTTCTTTCTCTCTCATTGACAGGTAGTAGCCTCATCCCCTTATGAAAGGGAAGGACACGGATGTGCTGCCTTGCAGTTACTAAAGGCCCTGCACCAAACTGTCCATGCAGCAGTGGGTGAGATGTGGGTAGTAAAGATCCCATCTCTGCTGCAGTACATTGAAGGTAAAGTGTTAGTTAGGAGGAGTGTGGTCCATGGAGAATAGAAGGGAAGCCAGAAAATGCAGCTTCGTATTGACGTGTGTTGTGCCATTCCTGTTGCAGTACGTGGGAACAGTGGGGAATTGAAATGGGGCTTCTAGGCCCACACTTTTCCTTCCTCTGGATAACTGTGAACCACTGAGGCCAATTCAAACAGGGCAGAATCAGGCCAGGAAGGTTTCAGCTGAATGGAAATATCACAGCACTTTCCCCCATGCCTTTGCTAGGTTATTTTTTGGGAAAGTCAATACGCATGAAGCTGGAGGTTAGTGAAAGATTTTGGGGTTACATATAGAGTCTGATTTTGCAAACGGACTTTTTCTGAAAATTAAACCCCACGTTTACTTTCAAGGGGGATTCAATTAAAAAACCCAGAGTTTGTCTTTCTGTAAGGAAACCTGCACCATAAAAGCTAGGTTGGCCAAGTGGGTGCCCTAGGGAGAATCTAGGTATTGTGGGCCTAATAATGTCTTTCACCAATTTTACAGTGGTATGACTCTATTGACCTTCATGGAAAAAACCCTTCAGTCAGTGCAGGCTGCGTCTACACGATGGCGTTAGGCCAGCAGAGCTCCAGTGACGGAGCTGTGCCTGTCTAGTCTCTGGGGAGCAGGACAGACCCTAGGTGCAGCACAAGCCCGCTATGTTTCTCATGAATGTCGAACCCCCCCATGGACAAGCGGGTTTGATATTCCAAAAAAGATTTTAAAAAATGAGCTGTATCTTCCCTCCTTGCTGCGGCTGTACAGAGTCCCCAGCACTACACTGTGCCGCCATTAAAGAAGGCTAGGTTAGAGCTGGACACTCAGAAACAGGGCCAGATTCTCAGCTGATGTAAATCAGTATAATTCCATTGACTTCAGTGAAGCTACACCGATTTACATCCAGTTCGGATCAAGTCCAGAATCTCTGATTCTGCAGGAAAAGTTCGTATTCCTACTAAACCCAGTCTTCTGATGTGCTGAAGAGTTTTGTGAGGTGCTCAGCACCCTCAGCTCCCATTCAAGTCAAGCGGAATTGGGAGTGCTCAGCATCTCACTCCTGGTGGGTTGACGGACCCTGAATAAAAATGTCAGCAGGGTACATAACATCTGACGAAGCGAGCTGTAGCTCACGAAAGCTTACGCTCCAATAAATTTCTTAGTCTCTAAGGTGCCACAAGTCCTCCTTTTCTTTTTGCGGATACAGGCTGAGACGGCTGCTACTCTGAAACAGGACATTTTCTGTTGGTCCAACAAAGAACGTTGGCGCAGGTCCCTGTGACGGCGCAACGACTCACCCCTGCAGCGCCTCCTGCTGGCCATCTGGGAATTAGCTCTTTCCAGCACAGAGCACCCTCTGCAGGCCCGTATCCCTCTCAGACCCCGGTGCCCTTTTTACCCAGGGTGCTGCGCCCTGGCAGTACCCCCTCAGTCTCTATGGGTCTCCCTTCTCTGGGGAACGCCCAACCCTCTAATCCCCACCTTGCCTCAGTCTGGGCCCCTGCACCTTGGGGCAGATTGCAGTGTAAGAGCCAGTCACCACAGGCAAGGGGGTTTGGGTCTGCTGCCTTTCCCTGCAACCCAGTACCCCTATGGGCCTTGGACCAGGCCCGATAGCCTGGGGAGTTGCCACCCTAGAGCTTCCCTGCTCCTCTGGCCTTTCCCCAGCCCAGCCCAGCCCAGCCCACACTCAGTCCCAGTACCCTTTCTGCAGGCAGACAGGCCCTACTCCCTTCAAAACTAGAGAAAAAGACCTTCTCCTACTGGCCCACGGCCCTCTTATAAGGGCCAGCTGGGCCCTGATTACCCTGGCTACAGCTGTAGCTGCTTTCCCCGTCAGCCCAGCTCTTGTTAATCCCTTTCATAGATTCATAGATATCAAGGTCAGAAGGGACCATTATAATCATCTAGTCTGACCTCCTGTACAACGCAGACCACAGAATCTCACCCACCCACTCCTGCGAAAAACCTCTCACCTCTTTCCCTCCTACAGCCCTCGCCCAGGGCTGTTTTAAGCCCCTCAGGACAGGAGCGGGGTGACTCTCCCAGAACCCAATAGGTACAGTTCCATTTTGCCTTGAAAGCCCAGGTATGTTACAGCTTGGCAGACCAGGAGTTTTAGAAGGACTGATTGGAAAAGAGATACCTGGGATGACTCTTCTTGCGAATCTAGGTGACATTATTGTTTTGCCTTCTGCTTTATAGGAAACACAGAGAATTCCCTGGACCATGCACGGTGGGAGCACATGCTGCTTCAGGTAGAGGATGGCTTTCAGATGTATTGTCACAGTCCTCTCTTCCCCCTCCAAATATATCAGCTGGGGAAAAAATTAATGATAAATTATTCATTATAAGCAGAGCTGGTCAAACCATTTCATTTGCAACTTTTGTTCAATTAAAAATGGCCTTTTTATTTTCATGGGACATTTTCAAATTTTTCAGGGTTCTTTTTTTTTTTTTTTTTAAACACCCACACAAAAAAACCCCAAAACAAAATAACCCCAACCCAAATAGAAAAAGTTTAGTTTTTTGAAACTGAAGCTGTTTTTTTTTTCCAGTTGCTTTGCTGTTTGTCTCCTTCCCCCCCTCCCTTCCCCCCCCCCACTTTTCAATGACAAAGTGGAAGAGGGGGAAAAAAGCACGGGGATGAGGGATAAAGGGAAGGAAATGGGGAAAACAAAGAATTGAATAATGGTCATTTTTGATTTTGAAAAGCAAAATATTTTTTGTTTTCACTTTTCATTTGTATGTTGAAAAATCAAGAAAACAAAAAAATCCCACTTGTTTTCTGAAATGGCCTTACTATTGTTCAACCAGCTCTAGTTATAAATCCCTCTGTATTACCCCTGGGAACAACACAAAACTTAACCAGAAACCTAGCATGCTAATGGTGCTAATGCATCACTGGGGGACATCTAAAGGATTTTTTTTTTCTATTTGCGACTCAAAAGAAAACTTGCTCTGAGAAACCCAAAAAGGAAAAGAGACAAGACAAGGTTTGGTGTCTGTATCTCATGGAGAAGTCTTTGTGGTCAGAAAGAGCTCTTTACAGCCTCATGTAAATCCAGACAAGGAAGATTTTTATGGCGAGGGCTGAAAATGAAAGGAAAGGACCTAGTGACAAAGAAGCCCCAGAAGGTTTGGAGTTCCATTTGGGGTTGGATTACACTCTAGAATTTCCCATTCCAGATCCAGCCTCATTTGAAATTCTTTGGGCTCAAAAATCAACTAAGATTAGGTTCTCTTGTGAGGTTTCTGATATTTCCTGGCTGCTGTTCAAAAGTCGGGCCTGAAACAGCAAAGTGCTGAGAGTTACTAACCTCTGGCTGACTTCAATGGGAGTTGAGGGTGTGACCCCGGGTCCTTTGGGTACCCACTGGCAGAGGCCACAGGAGTGCATAGGGTTCCCAGGATTCCCTGGATCTGATCTCTATATCATCAAAGGGTGTCATATAAAGCCTTTCCTGGATGCCTGTGCCACACTGCATAATCCTCATAATCATTGCACAGTGACTGGATGGATAATATCTAAGGCGTTATGGTTGTCTACTGAAATTGATGCTTTGAAGGTCTGTGCGTTGGGGCTGGTCACCAGAAGGTGATAAAGAAGTTTCTTTCAGGCAGAAGATGCTTAGCTGCTTGAATGGCTGTATGTAGACTGAGGAATTATTCACAGTGGATGCTAATCAATAGAGCAAAATTCTAATCAAGTGATTGCAAAGTCTCCAGAGGAGATTCGAGACAAGAAAAACACACAAACAATAGGGGGTACCCTGTTTACAAGCGGACAATGGATGCTTGGAACTATATCTGGAGGTCCAGAGGTATCCTGCACCAGGTATCCTTCACCTATTGGACAAATTGCCAACTGGCTTGTCTTATGAATGGAGGATCACATTTGGTCTGGGTGTTTCCTGCAGGGAGAGAGATTTGGGGGAGCTATCCCTTGTGAGACAGGGGACTGTTTGGTTCTTTAAGTTGAAGCTCTAGAAGTGTGTTAGGATTTTATTTTTATGTAACCATTTGTGTACATTAATTATTCTTGCTGCTTCTCAAATCTCTGATCTTGGTGAATTAAACTCTACTTCTTTTCACTGTCAATGTATTGAAGTGTGTGAAATGGAGCGGTGATGCTGAGGTGAAGCTGGTAAGGTGGTGTGTAGCAAACCTCTGAATTCTGTGAGTGTCCAGTGGAACAGGGGCTGGACATTCTGGGGATGTCCAGAGGGCGAGCGGTTGGAGTGTACTGATTGCTTATCTGTGGAAGGACAGTGGATCCTGGACGGGGTGAGAAGGGTGTGCTTGTGTTTCCTGTGACTGGCAGAGTCAGGAGCTGACACTTGGCAGGTACAGAGAAGACTTCCTCATGCTAAGGGCAGGTGGTAGTGAGGTCCCTCACAACCCTGGGTACCTCGGGAGGTGTCATAAAGGGTCCATAGCACTTCAGAGAAGGTGCCTGGTCCTTCGTAGTCCAGGGCCCTTTGTTCAAAGTTGACTAGAGCCATCGTCCATGCACTGGAAAATCACTCCTCGATGGTCAGATGTCTTGGCTCCATCTCATTCTCCAATTCACTGTCCATCTGGGTTTGGGGACTGAGAGGAATCCTCAGGCAAAGGTTCAAGAACAAGAGGCAGAGGAAGTCTGGGTTGTCAATGTTTATAGTTCTCAATAGGGAAATAATCTTCCCAGGACACCCGAATATTGGAAAGTTTACAACAGAACAAGGAAGCAAAAACCAACCAAACAAACAAAACCCCAAACCCCACAACAGCCCCCACATTCTTGCAATTAACCATCTGCTTTAACTCTGGTCTTACACGCAGTTCCTAAGAACATCTCTGGAGATGATAGACGACAGTGCCTGGAGCAGCCAGATATCCCTTGAGTTGAGCTGGCAGATGGCCGGCTATGCCAGCCCCTCCAAAGAGAAGGTTTGTTCTCTGTTAAGGTTTAGTTTCTAGTTACTTTCCCCTGAAATTCTGATTGGAGGGCTGCATAAGGCTTCTCTCAAGGTTTCATTATTTGATATTTTATTCTGCGTATAAAATTTGTTTGTACTTATTCCCTGCTCTCTTGCCCCCCTGCCCTTCCAATATTTGCTTGGACAGGCTGCTTGTCTGTACTGCATTGTTGGTTCTCTGGCTGGGCTAGACGATGGGATGTTTCTGCAGCATGGGTGCTTGGACTTGGCTGTCTTGTTCCTTCCTGAGTGTTGCTGAGCTGGGTCTGTACTGACAGGCACGTTGTGTTCCTGATATCCCAGGGCTGGTCTCTTTCTTTCAGAGTGTCCTGTATAAGGCGCTAGGAACGTCCTTAGCAGCTTGTCAGGACCTGGTCCATGTTAAATCACAGATTCATACACTTCTGACGACAGCAGATTATATGGAAGCCCCTGAGAGACAGGTGAGGCCTCTGTCCCTCTCCCCATTTTACCAAGTAATCCCTGAATGCTCCCTGTGGGGCTCAGCTCTGAGTTGGCCTGGGACAGATGCCATTTTGCTTCCTAGCCTCTTGATTGCTATTTCACTCAGCGCCCGCTCCCCATGTGTCTCAGGCCCGATTGGCACTTTACACCACTTTGGGTGAAAGGAATGGACTCGTGGGCTCTATCAGACACCTGGTTCGATCCTAACCTGTATTTCTCTTGGGTGACAGGGAGTCGTCTCCATCCTCGCAGTCTGTGCTGCGAGCCACTTGGACCTCACCTTGAAGGCACTTCAGGAGTTTGGGGCTGCAATGAGCCAGGTTAAGATTTCTGGGTTCGTCAGCCACCTGAAGGTAAAGGAGCCAGGGGGTTCTCTCAAACTTCCTCTCCCTCTAAAGCAGGGGCAGCAGCCCCGCAGTAGTGTCGGCTCCGGTCAGCTAGCATTGTCCCCCAGTGTATGCGTTCCACGTGATGCCTGCCGTTAAGCAGACAGGAGCACAATGTGGAGCTGGGGTTCTCTCAAATGATTTTTATCGTCTGATGTCTCATGGCTTGAGCGCCCCTCCCATGCACAATGTGTGGGAACTACATCAGTTGCTTGCATGGAAAAGCATTGAAGGTATTTTTAACTGTTTTTTATCCCAGGTTAGTAGCTGGAAATGAGGAGGTGTTGCAAGCAACATGTGGCTTACCAACCCGCTTTAGGTAGACCACCAGTGGTCTACGGATGACAATTAGGGAACCTCTGATTTAGAGCAGTGGTTCTCAACCTTTCCAGATTAGTGTCCCCCTTTCAGGAGTCTGATTTGTCTTGTGTCCCCCAAATTTCACCTCACTTAAAAACTACTTGCTTACAAAATCAGGCATAAAATTATAAAAGGGTCCTAGCACATTATTCCTGAAAAAAAGACTGCTTATTTTCCCATTTTTGCCCTAGAATTAGAAAATACATCAACTGGAATCTAAATATTGTACCTGCATTTCAGCGGGCAGTATATAGAGTAGTCTAAAGAAGCCATTGTATGAAATTTGAGTTAGTAACTTTGCAAGTGCTTTCTTTGTCGTCTGCTGCAAAACTAGGCAAATATCTAGATGAGTTGATATACCCCCTGGAAGACCCCTGCAGACCCTCAGTGGTACAGAAGTCCCCCTGGTTGAACACCACTGATCTAGAGGATAGAGCAGGAGACTAGGCCTCTGGGCTCCCATTGCTGGCTCTGTCATTTACTCACTGTGCAGCCTTAGGCAAGACATTTAGCGCCTGATCTTGTACCCACCAGTGTCAATGACTAAGCTCCCGTGTACTCCACTGCTGTCGGTTCAGCCTTTTCGGCTCTCTGGGTCAGAGTTACCCAGTGGGAATGATGGCGATGGGGCGGCGAGTTCTATGGGCTCATGGTGCCCGGGCTCCAGCAGTATTCAAGGCTCGGGGGCCCGGCTCCACCAATGTTTGATTCATTCCAAGGCCAAATGAATCAGAAGAACTTGTCTCTAGTGATGTTTCCTACTGTCTAGGATTACCACCATGGGACAAGAGGCAAGACTCGCCGCACCCTGATGCTGACATACAGCAACGTGGCTGTCCATGCTCCAAAAGAGCAGCTTCTCTCCCGAGTAGAGGCAGACATCACAAGGAACATCATTCACCATTACAGAACCAGTTGTCAGGTAAGAGCCTTGGCATGACAACTGTGAGGGGCATTACCCTGAAATTATTGCATTGCCTCTGAGTTTATAGAGAGAGGGCTTGTATTTTCTAAAACTCTCCTTTGAGCAATAATTTGTCACATAACTGAAATTTAAAACTGTAATGGATGGAGCGTGAGCTGTCACATGTTCTATCACTTTTGTTGCTCTTCTTTGTGTTTTCTCTAGTTTTTCTATAGTCTTCTGAAATTCTGTCGAGCACAGCTACACAGTAATTCACATGGAGTCACACTCAGGCTATTCAGAATAACACTCTAACTCCCCTAATATGTATGTGTATCTAGCTCTATCTTTTGCTAGCCAAGAGAGAATGGTGCTAACTTGTATTTAGTTTCTTTGCTGTCACTCTGTTTCTTGGACTCACTACTTCCCTTCCCTCTTCTCTGTCGTCTTGTTTGTCTGTGTGCTCGTTATTTCTGTTCCCTAGGTGTCTGACTGCTGGTACTGACTCTCCTCTCAGTGCAACCTCGCCACGTCACTTTGCCATTCAGTTCTGCCCTGTCTAAGTGAGAATCTCATTTAGCCTTTGTCAAAAAAGTTGATCACAGTTGAACCAAACGGATATCTTCCAGAAGTTCACAAATGCAAATATTCCATAGGATGGCCCCTGATCTTGACCTCTGCAAAACACCCCCTCTGGATACGTTTCCTGCCTTTTGGAAGATTTAACAATCATGATTTCTCTCTGCTCCATATTCACCAGCCAGGCCATTTTGAGGATGTGTGTTATGTGGGACTATAGACATTGCTAATAGCTGTTTTGCATTTTGTTTTTCAGGTGCTGGGCATCGCTCTTACAAACAAGGTAAATTCTAAATAATCTGCCCTCGGCTCTTGCCTTTTCTATCCACAAGTTGCTTGTTTAAATTGCACAGAGCTTGATTTCCTTGCTGCATCAAGCAGGAGTCCTGGCTGCTCTGGTGTAAGTGGCCCTGGATTTCTTTCATGAACCTGGGTTTTCTCTTCTTCTGAGGTGGGTGCAGATCCAGGGTTCTCTGCCTTCTGGGGTCTGTGGACACCTCTCTCCTCTCCTGTGGCTAGATTTAATTCCTGATCTTTATCTTCTGGACTCTGGTTCTTCTCTCCGTTTCTCATCCACATCCTCTTGTTTCTCCTTCTGGATTATGTAGGACATGCACCTAAAATTAACCCTCATCCAGGTTGTCACGGAGATTAGCTGTGCCATTTTGGAGACCAGAGACTCCCAGGAGTACGAATTCTCTTACAAACTGGAGCTCCTTGGCTACATGCTGGTGAGTGATGAGGAGCTTTGAGGACTGAAGTACAAAGGAGTTTGTTGTAATGTCATCAGACTGGGTTTCCAGGTAGATGTTGTTTTATCCATTGGCTGTGACTGTACCACTGCAGTCTCATGAGCTACCTGCACGGCACCCAGATGCTGCTGGGTCCACTCTGAGCTTGGCAGGGATGCCGACCTATTGTGGGCTGTAAGTGGCAGGAATGGCTTGTGTCTGGGGAGTTATCTTTCTGTCCTCCGTATAGCCTGCAGATGGCCCTACGGTCCATTTCTGAGGCAGAGAGCCTGCCGAGCACGGTGTCTGTTTATTACAGGTCTGGCATATGGCCCTGTTTCAGGGTGTGAGAGGACAGCCTCTCTGCCTTTCAAATCCATTTCCCATTTTTTTAATTTCCCTATTCGTGCATTTCAGGACTTCATTAAAAAGGAACCACTGGATTCCCTGGCATCTCCAGTTCGCTACAAGGCAATTCTTGCCATTAGACATCTGAGGTAGGCTATTTTCTGCCATATTTCCTGGCACTGTGACGTCGTCTTTGTTAGTTCATGAGTGCCAGGTTGGGAGCAGTTTGATGCCTGCCGGGTTTGGCTCACATGCTGCTCACCTGCAGAACTTTAGTTCTTGAGGGTTTGAATGTGTCCATTTGGAGGTTTGTGCTTGAAAGACACAAACTTGGAGGTTGTGGGGCATGCAGTCCAATGCAGGAGAGTTCAGATGGGGAGGGAGGTGTCTGGCTTGCTGGCAGGGGGAAGGAAGCTAGTGGGTTTCTCTAAAAAGGGGACTTGAAGCTTTAGCTTTACTTCTCAATGAGCCAATACTTAATAGAGGTGCAAAGAGGTGCTCAGCTGCAAAGTGAAGGGTTGTTTGCATTTGGGGTTTTAGATTGAGACAATCTCCAGTCATTGGACCCATTTCTTTTACTTGGAGGTGGTACTGAGTCTAATGCATGACTTTTCTCTCTCTCTCTTTCTTCTGCCAGCAAACTCAAACCATCTTTGACCTTGAAGGAAAACCGTGAGCTCCTTCATCAGTGTTTCAAAAGTTTGTTTCCCCTCCCTCCCCTGGAGAAGATGATGAAAGAGGAAGGTGAGACAGCAAAGGATGTTCTGCCTATACAGGTACGTGACAACAATTCTCCTCAGGCACCATCCACTGTATTTCTGCCCAGCAGGCACTGGGTGATGGCAGTCACACATGGCCTCCCTGGCAAGGTTATGGTTAGCTTTCCCCAGCCCCCAGTCGTCCCCTCCCCCCCCCCCCCCACAAATTATCTCTGCTGAGCCTCACTCCTTCTCTTCTGGTTTCAGTCACTGTACATAGAGTCCTTGGAAGCCCTTGGCAAGCTAATGAAGACTTTGCTGGAGGAAGAACCAACCGCACACTGGTTCCAGGAAATGTTTCAAGTGAGTAGACCATTGAACCATGGTGAAGATTGTTTGTTTGTTTGTTGTGTTACTGCAGGGAAGAGTCAGAGATTTAGGGGGTCAAGCTTCAGTTGTGGAGGAATTTTCCACAATGGAGTGAATTGTCGGGGGAAAAAGCACCAAATTCTTCCTGGGATAAGCAGGCATGTGCCCCGCTGAAATCCACAGAAGCTATGCCATTTTATGCCAGGGCTGGATTGGGACCAACTTCTTACAATGTAGTTGACGCTACTTGGACCGGCAAGAAAATCACCACTGCAGTAGCCAAATCCAAGAGAACCAGTTGAAACTGATCACTTCTTCAAAGAGGAATTCATTCATATTGAGTTAAGCCCTGTGTATGGAAACTCATCCAGAGGAGACTTCCTGTTCCTCAGACATGAACAGAATATCTTGAAGAGCTGAGGGGTGGGGAGTTTGATGCACCTTCAGTATAAAAATGAAGTTCTAAAAGGAGCTGGGCTTCGGGGGGGACTTCTCTGCTCTTTTTCAAATTAATAAAAAGAAACGCTCCTCTCTGTCATTTGGCCACTCAATGTGGGAGAAGTTGCCCAGGAAACAGAACACAGCAGCAGACATCAAACAGCATGCAATGTGGTAGACAGCTCCCATCAGACAGTCTACAGAAGACATCACGAACACAGGCCCAGGTTCATCTCTCATGTAACTCCTTTGTCTTCAATCACTCAGAGGTGAATCTGGTCCCTGGCACTTCCATTAGACATGTAATTCCTTCACTCCATGGAGGTCGGGTGCTTTGGAGAGGGATTTTAGTAACAATTAAACCTGTTTAAGAGGAACTTTTGGGAGGGATTTTCTGGTACTAACTCTGTCCATTCCCCTGCTCTGCCAACAGCTACTAGAGACATGGCTCCATTCAGAGAAGGAGTGGGAGAGAGAAAGGGCCTTGCAGGCCACCATCCAGCTGCTGACTGCCTATCAAGAGACAGTTCATAGCACAGTGAGTATAGCCTTCCTCTTCCTTCAGCTGACTTCCCTGCTTATATCCGATCTGACACTCAATGCAAATGCATGAAAAAAGCTTCCAGGGCAGCAGCTGGGATCTCAAAGTGACTAAGATCCCTCTGCTTCCATAAGAGAGAGGTTTACACAACAATGCTGTGACCACACTCCGGGCAGACTGCAAGAAGTAGAGGGCAGACGATCCCCCAAACTGATGGCTTATTCTAGAATTACATGCACCAAGTCAACAGCAAAAGAGCTTCCACCCTAGTTAACAAAATGCCAAACACGGTCCCCTTTTGGCATTCCAGACCTAGGCTCCCATCTAAACAGCCCAGTCTAATATAGTGAGGGGTTACTGAAAACCTCATTCACCATATGTGAGGTTCACCCATCATAAAGGACCAGATGCTTATCCCCAGGTCAAGGTGAATCTCAGGTCTTTCCCAAATAGCATGCTGCCAGCCAATCCTTAATAACGAAATTGAAGATTTCTTCTTAAAAGAAAGAAGAGAGTTACAAATGGTTAAAAGATCAATCTCCATACAAGTGACTGTCAATGTTCATAGTTCAGGATCACAACAGTGATGGAATAAACTGCTGGCTTGTACAAGTCTCTCTGGAATCATCCCAACAGATCAGAATCCAAAGGCAGCTTAGATGTAAAGACTGTTAGTTTTTCCATGCATTTTCCAGGTTCTTTCAAATGATGATTTGGAAGCTCTCTGTCCTATGGCTTACACTTTCCCTGTTCAAAGTTTCAGCAGACTAGAGATGACAGGATGAGGCCCGAGCCTTCTCTTTTCTAGCTATTCTAGCAGGCTGACAAGCCTACCTCACAAAAATGGTTCCAGCAGGACCTTCCCCCGAGAAAGACTAGGCAATGCAGATCGCCTCCTGTACTTTGCTTTGAAGCTAATCTTCTATTTCCTGTGCATACACAGTAAACTAGTTACTCATTCGCATAAGGTGATTAGCCGTTCTTCCATTATAACACAGAGAGTTAAGCTGAAGACAATGTAGAAATTATTAGTTTCCTGCAGTATCTTGCATCTTTGATTTTAAGGTTAACTGAACACCTTGCACACATAATGAAGACCTGAAAGGGAATGAGCATCGACAAGCTAATTTGGTTACATTGTGAAACTTCTAACCGCGTATAGATCAACAAAGACAAATAGACTTAGCATCTATTGTTCATTTTTGAATGAGTTGAGGATTGCTAGTCTAATCCATCTCTTTGAAATTCACGTGCAAGCGAACTGTCTTGATACAGTGGAAGTGCCTCTTGTTAAGTTATTATGGGTCATACACAGGTTGCCTGGTCTGCCAGTGTCACAAATGCATTCTTGGTTCTTATGCTCCCAGGGTGGTAAAGGAAAATTTCTATTTAACCAGCTAAGAACATAAAACATAAGAATGGCTAACCTGCCTCCCGCAAAAGAATGGTTCATCTGGCCCAGTATCCTGTCTTCTGACTGCATTGTGTGGAGATATGCTTCCTTTGGTTTGTTTTCAACCTGCTGCCTATTAATTTCATTGGGGGACCCCTTGGTCTTGTGTTAGGTGAAGGGCTAAATAACACTTCCTTATTGACTTTCTCTACACCAGTCATGATTTTTTAGACCTCTAGCATATTCCCTCTGAGTCGTCTCTTTTCCAAGCTGAAACGTCGCTCTTTTTTTAATCTCCCTTGGGTGAGAAGTTATCCCATAGGCCTAATTTTTGTTGCTCTTCTCCGTATTTCTTCCCATTCTAACACATCTTTTTTGAGATGAGATGACCAAAACTGCACGCAGTATTCAAGGTGTGGGGGTCCTGTAGATTCCTATCGTGGCATAATGATATTTGCTGTCTTCTTATCGATCCCTTTCCTAAGATTTCCTAACATCTTGTTAGCTTTTTTGACTGCATGTTGAGCGGATGCTTTCAGAGAACTATACACAATGACTCTGAGGTCTCTTTCTTGAGTGATAACAGCTAATTTAGACCCCATCCATTTCTATGTACAATTGGGATTATGTTTTCCAATGTGCATTACCCAGTACAGAACAGGAATCAGGGGCACCATGTTACCAGATGTGCCTGTTACTTTGGGGTAGGCTCATTGATTAGGGTTACTCTTCTTGGGGGGAGGGGGGGATCTGTAATTCTATTAATGTGCTGCTTATGTCACTTGTGTGTTCATATGGAGCTCTACTCCTTCCTTCTGCAAGTGCCCTCCCAATGGAGCTACCCTGCAGGACCTCGGTTCCCCAGGGCTGGGTTCCTCCAGCCCTAGAACTAGATGAACACGCACGCACGTACGCTCACACTAGCAGAGCAAGTCTGAGCGGACCAGGTCAACCAGCCCTCTCCAGCTGATCCTCTCATATGTCCCTGTACTCAATGGGCTGGGTTAAGCAGCACTTTCAGCTGCTCCCCTCTGATGTGCCCCAAGTTTAACACATCCCTATCCCACTTCCACATTACAATTGTACTGGTAGTAACCCACTTCATGAGCAAACCCCACAGTATTTTTGGGCACTTTAGCTTAGGTAAAAGAAGGGTTGCTGCAGAGTAAATGGGGGAAGCGGAAAATACAGAGTGAAATTTGGAGAGCGAGAGAGAGAGAGAGAGAGGGAGAGAGAAGCAACCAGCTGAACCATAAAAGTTATTTATTGAATAATAGTGATAACTACACAAGGAGGGCTAAACAAACATAATGGTTACATTTGAAAGGTTAATACCTGAGGAAGAAAAGAAAACGGAGGGGCGAGGGGGGGGGAATCTCATCCACTCCATGAGGCTTGAACTGGGTGGGGTTCCCAGGTAATGGTGGTAGCTCCGGGTCCTGAGTGCTGGAGACAGGCAGAGCCCCCAGCACAATCAGTCAGGAGATGGAATCCCAGTGGAACTGATGCAGAGTTTGGGTCTATACATCAGAACCCTTACTTGGGCATAGGTAGGGGGTTTTGTAGAGAAAATACAATGGTTCAAGGGAGAACACTAGATTTGTTTATGGGTAAACTAATGGGTTTTCAAGGGTTTTCTTTAGGCTAGACAATAGGAGCTGATCACTCTTGGCTATGGGTGGTGGTTTTTTCCGGGGAGCTCACAAGGCAACTAGGCTGCTTCAGTATTTTAGGATAATTAAGATTTATTACTAGAATTGGTCTGATAATTGCTGAGCTAGGTGTGTGCAGGCATAGGTTCATTAGCATCTGGAGCAGGGATTCGCATGATGCAATGCGTCCCTGCTTTTCTGGTCCCAGAGTTCAGTGCGGTTCTCTGTTCCTCATTCTTCATGCTAATTCCTATCCCATCTTTCATGCAGATGAGGCTAGGGGAGTTGTCTCTGTTCTTCATTCTGTATGCAAATGGAGATGTCTTAATCTTGTCACCCTTCTCAGGAGGGGTGTAGGTGTGTCTCCCAACACCCTTCATTGTTCTCTGCAAGCCTTTTCTCTGATGGGTTTTGGTTCAAACAGAGACTGGTAGGGGCGGGTGGTGTCTTTCATGAGTCAGACAGGCTAGATACTGTGCCCTGGTTCCCCAAAAAACACAGAGCTGACTGGTCTGAACAATAAGGATGGCAAGTGAAGTCTAGTCCAACTGGAGACCATTCATTCTTCGTTCTTTGTTCTTTTTTCATTAGACTCAGGGAACTTTTGATCACTTTGGATCTCTGATTGGACTAATAGCACCATACAGCTGTGATTCGCTGGCCACGTCCCGTCAGTGGGTGGTTGACTGTATCAGCTGCCTTCTCTGTATACAAGGTGAGGAGACCATTAGCAGGTATAAGGAATTCTTCACCTTCTTTCACTGTTGTAATGTCCATTTGTCTGCCTATCTAGTTCTTTCTGTCCTGTCTGTTGTTGCTTAGATAACAGAATGGTGGGCATCTTGTAAATACCTCATTAGAAGAGAAGATTCTCATGTATAAAGAGCCTAGCACACTTTTGGGAACTGTACAACTAATAAATGGTCCGCATACAGGTAGATAAGGGCTAAATTCCTTAGGGCTTGTCTACACAGGGACAGTAAGGAAAGTTAATCCAAATGAACTAAAGGTGTACATTTCAAGTGCATGAGGTAAATGGCATTAAACACATGTGTGGATGCTCTGATTCTGAATTAAAATGGGCCTTATTAATTGCAGTGAATTCCATGAATGAAACTAACCTGAATGAAGGCCACTTTAATTCTAAATCAGTGTGTCCCCATAGGTGTTGAATGGAGTATAACTAATGCATTTTGAAAATGAATGGGGATTAGCTTTCTTGAATATCTCCATGGAGACAAGCCCTTGGTACTAAACATTTTCATTCTCTTTACCCTGCCACTGGCTGGACTGGAGGGGTTTCCTGGGATAATTCTGTAAACAAACAGTTCTTCCAGCAGCCCTCTGCCATGAGCATTCCGAGCGACTGGAGTAAGTAGAGGCCATTTTTCCCCTTTGTGAAAGAGTAGGATATTCTTTTCACCTAATGGTTAGATGTTAAGGGATAGAGCTTGGTTATCGTTTAAGGCCATTTCCAATGAGGGTGACCAGACAGCAAATGTGAAACCTCGGGACAGAGGGTGGGGGGTAAGAGGAGTCTATCGAAGAAAAAGACCCCAAAATGGGGACTGTCCCTATAAAATCGGGACCCCTGGTCATCCTATTTCCAATGATTCTTAATCAGTCCTAAAAACAGTGTTAGTGATTCAGAAACAGAATAAGGGACTCCAACCTTTGAATGTACAACATAGTAATCCCAGCATTGTTTAGAAGTGACTGATGATGAGCCTGGGTTTCTTGCCAAAGTTTTTTGTCTATCCCCGTCTCTTTTACAAGGAGAGTTTGGTGGAGGGATTCACCTCTAAACTGGAACCTCTGATCTACCTGCATGAGTTGTACTTGAATAGGAGCTTAGATGTAAATAGTGAGAGCAGAGAGACTACTGAAACCAGACACACACACAAAGCTGCTCCAAGCTGAATACAGTGCTTGTTCAATCCTGGATCATTCACAATAACATACCACTACTGTTAACGTTCAGACATTTTAGGGTGTAATCCCGACTCCATTCCAGTCAACAGGAGTTTTGCCATTGACTTGAGTGGGGCCAAGATTTTACACTATGCTGATGACAACATAGCACATGGATCCTCCCGTATGAAGATCCATGCAGTAGGGGTTCAGTTTCCTTAATCGTTACAGTACTTTTTCTCCTTTTCTCCACTCCAGGCCAGTCCATAAACCTGGGCTCAGCAGAGGAGGAGCTGAGATGTCTCCGTGAAGGACTAACAGCTCCAGACCCCGAGGCTCTGTTTCAGGCATCTTCCAAAATGGCCAGGGTAACTGACTCAAAAAGCTTGTGCGGATGTGCGAGTGACCGGGCACCGTTCATTTGACATTTGCTCTTTCATGATGCCTTTCTGTACTCGGAGGGAGCTGTGGGAGCGGGGTGTTGGCTGCTAGTAACCAGGAAGATGCTTTTCATAGATGTGTGCTCTGAATGCCACGTAAAAACCAGATTCCAAAGAACGTTGCACGCCCATGAAAATGCGCACGCGGATGCACACGCATGTACCTATCCAGCAGGGCCGGCTCTTGCTTTCTCACTGATCCAGAGCAGTGAAGCACAAAAAATAATGAAATAAAAGAGCCCCCATGCCGCCCTAAGATTGGCCGGAACACCGCCCCTTGCAATCTGCCGCCCCAAGCACGAGCTTCCTCGGCGGGTGCCTGGAGCCGGCCCTGCCATCCAGCCACCCAGGAGAAAAACTGTGTTAGTGGAACATCAAGCTGAGAAACCACCCAGGATTCATTCCGTCACCTTGTGGGTTTGCCTTCGCCGATATTTGTGTGCATGCCTCTCTTGACTGACTTCTATATGCTGTAAAAAGATGCAGTGTATGTAAGAGACTACAAAGGGAAACTTACCTCCTGCCTATCCGGTACAATGTTGTGCTAACTATGCAACAGAGTCTTTGCCTCTAACCTGATATCATTAGTGTAGAAGACAAAAATGTAGTCTTTAGACTAGAGAGAGAATTGTAATCCCAAATGGCGAGCTAGACAGGAAGCTAATTCACCATTTGCTGATGCAGGTATATCTTTTTTTCCATTTTTAAAAGTGCTGGAGCCAAACATCATTGCGGTCTCTCCTGTTTTTGATTTGTTCCCAGGTTGTTAGTGAGTACTTTCCCTCCAAACAGGCCACAGACTTTATTGCGGCCACATTGGGTGGTCTGCTGTCTGCTAGCCTGTGCCACGGCAGCTGGACTGTGGATGAAGATCATCCTGAAGGAATGTGGAGATGCCATGCTGGACAAGGTAAAACTGGGAACTGGAGAGCTTTTCTGCCTAAACTCTAGGCTTTTTGATCTTTGCCCTCATGTGTAAGGAAGAAAAGTCTTGCTGTTTCTCCCCCTCGGACATAGAGTCGATTCCATCTCTGTTCCTACCCTAAGATAGGCAATGGCAGAATCAATAGCAGTAGACCGAGATAATCCAAGGGAAAAGGAAGATGGTTGGTTCTTTATTGGTCTAGCTTGTTGCCACAGTATTCAGCCAAGAAAGGCTGAGAAAACAGACTCTGGGGAAAAGACAAGAAGACAGAATGACTGGCACTTGGAGGCCTCCAGGTCTTAGGAGGCCGATGGCTAAGGGCTACATGGATTAAGAAGAGCACTGGGCTATTGCCAGCCTCTTGCCAGGTTTCTGAGCCTGGCCTCCAGCCCAAGCAGGGACAGCTCCACTTTTAGCCCCATCGTGCAAGCCCCACAGGCCCAGGTTGACCTGAGCTCTGACACTCACTGCTGTGGGGTTTTTTTGCTGTGTAGACCTACCCTTTAAGAAGAGAAAGAAGGAGGGAGAAAACTCTAGTGTCTTTGGGATCCACTATTTATATGCCTTATTCTGGAGCCCAGTACATCAGGGCTAGATGAAAGGAGCACTCCACAAATCTTCTAACAAGGCTGGTGAAAGGCCTCAGGACAGGGAACCCTCGCAGCAGAATTGCCATGTTTGCACAGTGTTTTGAAGATGTGAAGGGCTAGGAAGGAATATGAGAGGTAGTCACCTGTTCAGAGTCCCAGGCATTTACACACTGTCTTTAAAGCACTTGCATATTTTGTGCTTGTGGTTGTTGATGAGCTCTGCATTCTTCGAGGCAAATGGTCAGATTTGGCTGCTTAAATCACACCTGTAAAATCTGGGCAAGCAAAGCTGCCTTTTGTGCATGTGAACTGGTTTATGTAATGCATAGCTGGGCACCACCACATTAAATTACCTGGTATGTCTATGTGTGTGTCAGTGTTAATTTTTACAGCCGTGTGTGGGCACTTTGTGTGGGCTCAAGTTACGCAGACGTATTTGAACATTTGCTTCTTGAAGTGAGGCATTTCTAAAAAAGCAGCAAATGGCTAAATAAAGGTTTTGATTCTGTAGAGTGAATGGAGAGAAAGAAAAAGGGACATTTCTTTCTGGTTTTGTTCCTTCCAGGTGCCAGATATCCTGGCTATACTATATCGCCACATGCCTACTATCCAGGAGGGCAGCTTGAGGCAGTTCCTGGTGGAGGCAGTGTCCATTCTAGCTCACCATCACCAAGAGGCAGTGGTCTCCAGCCTCCTCAGCAAACGTCTGCCGATGGACAGGTATATACCGCTACCTATTGCATTCATCTTGGTAAAACATGGATCCCACAGCTTTACTAGGAGATGTAGGGCTTCATTTAAGCCGCAAACAGTTTGGGATCATTCCTAAGGGTTAATAGCCTGGCTCTTTCTGCAGGAAGGTCCAAGAACATGTTAAGGTGGGGTGCGGAGAGAAATTAAGTGTCATTCTGTTTCCATTCATGAATAGCTGCTTTGACATCCTAAAGATCTATCTTTACTGGTATAACTGGAGTGTATTGTTGGAAACATCTACCTCTCTAGACGCCTGAATTGAGCTCACTCTGGAAATGAGCAGTGGCTGTTGGTTTCCTGGTAGCATGACAGCTTCAGGTGCAAATCCCTGGCTGATTGCAAAGACTAGGGCCAATATTATCATCAGACCTCTGCTTGGTATCAGTTAGGGTGTGGCTGCTTGAGCAGAGTTGCCATCCTTGGTACTTAAAAGTGGACTGGAAGCAGATCCATCATTTCATTTCAAGATCCCTAACTGAGGTATCAGTTATCAGTGCTGGAATCTAAGACCATAAGAACAGCCATACTGGGTCAGACCAAAAGGCCATCTAGCCCAGTCGTCTGTCTTGCGACCGTGACCAGTGCCACATGCCCCAGAGGAAATGAACACAACAGGTCATTGTCAAGTGATCCATCCCCTGTTGCCCAGTCCCAGCTTCTGGCAAACAGAGGGTAGGGACGCCATTTGTGAAGGGGACCTAGGATGGCCATGAACATTCGTTCTCATAGTTGTATGTCCATCTAGTAGGAATCTGGCTTTTCTTTCATCCACTTGCCTTCCAAACCCTAGATCTTTGGGAGCCACATGCTCATGATTCCATATTGACTGGGAAGTGGAGAAAACAGGAAGTGAGGTTGGCGCTCTGTGTCCTGTCCTTCTGAAGTCTAGTATTAATGGTTAGGCTGCAGGAGGACTAGGTCACTTAACTTAGTTCTGTAACTGGAAACTCAATATTTAAACATGAGGAGCATTAAAGGAGGACAGGACTCCTAACTCTCTCATCATAGGCAAGGAGAACATTTGGTCTTTGCTAAAATATGACACATTCAGGGTGAGCCACAAAAGTGTCTAGGGCTCACCTATAACTTCTGTTAAACTGCAGTGACACCGCTGAGCAGTGGAGATCTCTGGGGGGAGACCCCTTGCTTGCCACGCAAGTCCTACGAGCCCTAATAGAGAAGATAAAGACTCCAACAAGAACAGAAGGCAGCATCACCTCAGAGACCGAAATGGACAGGCATTTGGCAGCTGCTGAACCTCTCTTAGTAAGTTAGATGGCAGACACGTCTTTCAGGCTTTCCTGTGCCCTGCGATAATCCTGCTGATGGAAAGCTGGAAGTGTGGTATAATATTGCTGTGTGGGCACTTCTCCTCTGATGGACTGTTTCCCTGAGTCCAGCTCTGCTGCCTGTGGAACAAATACGGCAGCTTTAGATACGTTACTGATTTACTTAATGCTATCTGGCCATTAGAAAGTCTTTGGAGCAGGTTTCTTTGCAAATCTTCCTTTGGACTCACAGCATGCCTTGGGAGGTCATACACATTTGTACAGATGTGGGAAAGTGAGCCACGAGTTAAGCAAGTTGCTCGTTGTCATTCAAGTTACTGGCAGAAGGGAGAATTTCATACAGCAGATATCAGACGGGGAGAGAGGGTGTGATGGTGTTGGGAAGAGATCTCCTTTTTTACCATGCTCTCCTTTCAGGCAACATGTGCCATCTTTGAGGTGGTGTCAGCCCTGCAGTCGAGCAAAGCTGCGCGGGAACTGCTCCCAGAGTTGTTTCCTCTTCTCCTGCAGCAGGTCAGCCAAACCCTCGGACAAAAGCTGCCTTTGCCAACGAGAAGCAGCCCGAGAGAAATCCGAAAAGGGCTACAACTTCCTGAGGGCAACCCTTGCCGGTAATTAGAAGGAAGGGAGAGAAACCAAGAGAATTCCAGTAGAGTTGTGTGACGCTCCCGAGGAGTTCCCAGGGTTATGAGGCACCTTACCACCACGTGCCCTTCGAGTGAGGAAGTCTTGTCTGTGCCTGCTGTGGGTCAGTTCCCTGAAACGACCAGGCTCTGGCAAAACAAACCCTGCCACCCAGGCCTCCTCAGACCTCAGTCTCTTTGTACAGGTTAATGACAGGCACACACCCACCCCCGAGTCCTCTGACCATTCCGTATGGTGTCCAGCCCTTTATCCACTGAACTCCCACAGAATTGTCAGGCCTGCAGTTCCCAATGGAACAGTACACACCCGTTTATTACTTCTACTTTAGACTCTGTACTCGATACTTAGACTCTGTACTGCAAAACACACAGCACTTAGATATATTTCTAGTGAAAACAAGAAGGGAGATTATCAAAGAACAGAGATTCCAGTGACCATCAGTAAGAATGCAAGCAAAAAATGGTTACATTTCAAATGAAATCATAACCTGCTCCTAGAAACTAAACTTAACCAACAGGTTAACCTCCTGTCTAAAGATGTTTCTCACCCAAAGTTCTCAACCAAGCCTGATTGCGACCCCTCTTTCATGAAGCAAACTCGCGGTCCATCTACTTCCTAAGTGAAAGATGTCCTCCAAATAGACTAGAGCAAACCTTTGATGTGTACCTCAAAATTGGGTCCCCACCCCCTGTCTACTTCCTGCTACTTTTCTTTCTTTAAAGTTCTCACAGTCCTTCTCAACTGAATGTACATTAAGCATGTAGGGTTCACATGTAAACAAACAGATGGATAAACATTTCTTGCCTGAAAGAAAACCATTTTGTCACCTTTCCTGGTGACTAGTCCCGAGACACAGATCCTAAGAATGTAATTTTCAATGCATATCCATGACTCTTTACACAGCATCTGTACATGCGTTTCACAATGATATTGGTGACATGGGCTTTTATTTGAGACTCATGGGGCAATCTTTTAGTGAACTAGAATGTACGTACCAGGTCCCTCGGCACCCACTCTGTGCCCCTCGCCAGTTAACACTAAGATTCCTGAGTCCTCAGTTGACTTCAGCTCTGGTAGCACATTAATGTACATTTCCCACCAATCTCACAACATGATTAGTTTCTCTTCTTGTTGTGTTTCTTTATTCCATGCCAACAAGGTGCTCAAATTACAGACTTCATGGTTTTATAATGTCTCTGAATTTTCCTAGGAAACCAGGGTCTCAGCTCTGTTCACGGATGGGCAGCAGGTATCAAATAAACATAAGGAAGTACTACTTCACACAACACACGGTCAACCTGTGGAACTCATTGCCAAGGGATGTTGTGAAGGCCAAAAGTATAACTGGGCTTTTTTAAAAAAAAGAATTAGATAAGTTCATGGAGAACAGGTCCATCAATGGCTATTAGGCAAGATGGTCAGGGATGCAACCCCAAGCTCTGGGTGTCCCTAGGCCTCTGACCGCCAGAAACTGAGACTGGACAACAGGGATTGGATCATTTCATGATTGCCCTGTTCTGTTCATTCCTGCTGAAGAAGCTGGCATTGACCACTGTTGGAAGAGAGTGTACTGGACTAGATGGACCATTGGACTGGCCCAGTAAGGCTGATCTTAGGTAGTGGCCACAGTGGGTCAGGTTTTCAAGATGGGTGCCTCAGTTTTGTCCACAAAACTTGAATTTGTTCAGATGGATGGGTACCTAGCTGTGTGATTGCAGGCGCTGCAGACACTAGTATATATTCTGCTCATGCTGTTGGCCCATGTGCAGGCCCATTTTAGGTACCTATATGTGACGGGGTGGTAGGCTGTGCCCCAGCCTCTTCCATGGACACAGACTGCTCCGAGTCCCTCCAAAGTGTTCTAGGAATGCCTGCTCCTGAGATCCTGGTGGTAAGGGCTCTGATGACTGTTTGACCCCAACGGATGATCTTAAGTCACCTTTACGCTTGACCTTTGTTTTCTTTCTCCTCCCTCTTGTCTATACTTTCGTGTCTAGGTTTCTCCAGCCCCTTTACATATATTTCCTCTTTACCTGGCCCTTCAGGTTTTATTTCCACCCTCCTGGGCCTCCATACCTGCCTTGGTGTCCCTGTTGGAAAGGGATTCCAGTCCATGCCCAGTAGAAGGCAGTGGGGCAATCCATCCACTACCGCTACATGTTTCTGCCTAAACTTCCCCTTAATATTCAGGGTCCTTAAAATTGGGCAGAATTTATTGTCCCCATGGACACTGGGCAGAATTTATTGTCCCCATGGACCTGGTATTCAGTTTTGATCCTACCTCTGGGAAGTATCCAGTGGGGTTTCACTAACTCCTGCCTGATTAGCAAACAGGATGAAGCTGTGTCCATTAGTCCCTTTGGTGGCTCCTCCCTACCCAGACCGATACGGTAGGTACTTTCTTTTTTCTTTCCTGCCTGGGAGTCTTGTCCCAACCACAAAACTGGGCAAACCCACAGTCCATTTTAGGACAGTCTCTTTTTAGATGTCCTTCACGTCCATGTCGGAAGCACACTGTAGGCCAAGCTCCCACTACAGTTCCTTGAGGCTCCTCCCTCTTCTTCTTGCTGCCCTTCCCAGCTGTAGGCACTCTGGTCCTTCTCAGATCTAGTCCCTTAAACCACTGACTCACTCTGGGAATGTCCGCCTCTGTAAATTCCTCTCACTTTAACTGTGGGGTCCAGATGAACTGGCTGGCGCCACAGAACCCATCTTCGGATATGCTCAGGGAGACTCTGAAGAAACTTCCAGAATCATGCAGTCCATGATCTCCCCCACAGTCTGAGTATCTGGCCTTACCAATGAGTGGCCCAATCTTTTAATTCCTGTCCAAATGCACAGAGGCATAATCCCTCAATCCATCTTTCAACTCTACATTTCTGGCAGTACTTTTCTGTGGACAGGCCCCACCTAGTCCAGCATGGCTGCCTTAATCATGTCATAATCTCTTGCCTGCTCATCACTAAAAGCCCTGTATGTGCTTCCCCGGTTAAATAGGGTGTCAGTTGAAGGGCCCACATTTTTCTGTCCCTAGGAGGTCTCACTGCTGCTCCTTGAAGAGTAACCAAAAACACATCGGGATTGTTCGCAGGTCCCATTTTACAGTCTGATCTCCTGTTCCTGGTTTCCATTTCCTGTCACGGGACTCACCAAACTTTGGAGGAGTTGTTGCCAGACCTGGGCTTGCTCCCGTATAAATTCCTGACGGCTCTTTTGCTGTTAAACCTACCAGGCAAGGAAAGGCTGTTTTTCTGCCTGGTGGGATTGTTGGAAGGTCTGTCGGGTTTTCTTCACCACTGGTCTCCAAACTGGGGTGCGCGGGATGATCCCGGGGGGAGCGTGGCATTAGTAGCGCCGCCGGACAGCACTCTGCCGTTTTTTTCCTTCGGCGGCAGCTCTGCACGTCCAAGGCTGGTGCTCCCCTTTGGCGGCCCGCCTGCGGCAGGTCTTCCATCGGTGGCGCGTCTGCGGCAGGTCACCCTGGGGGTGCGTGAGCCAAAACGTTTGGAGACCACTGTTCTACACCAGAAGTTCTCAGCCGGGCCGGTTTTAGCGGGTCTGCCAAGCAAGGTTGGCTTTAGACTAGCTGGGGCTCAGGGCAGAAAGCTGAAGCTTTCAGCCCAGCCGGGCTGGAGCCCTGAGGCCCAGCACCTGCACTAAAGCCCCGAGTCCCTGCACCCTGTGGGGTTAAAATCCGGAGCCAGGAGCCCCAAACTCTGATGCCTGGCAGGGCAGAGGCCTGGAACTGGGCCATGGAGTATTTCTAGCATGTTGAGAGTGGGGGGAGGCTCAGAAACAGAAAGGTTGAGAACCCCTGTTCCACACTTCTCTTTGCTGCTTCATCACTTGTTTCAGTGTTCCCTCCATCACCGGACTGCCAAACCTCTACACCGGCTTCTCCAACAGGCTCTCCATTTGCATAGATAACAGGGAAATCCCTGATGAGCCCCCAGCTGTGACAGAGAGGGGTGTTGCACCCCCACAGCTTCCACAAACACAGACCGTGTTGAGACTTTTTTCCTTCTAAGCACCAACATATAGTCTATTTAATCCCCCTACCAATACATAGCACCTTTATATTGTATCTCAACTTTCTAAACTCTTCTCCAAAAGTCGGGTGGGGGGTAAGGTGTTTCCACTCAGAGACCTCACTTTGTCAGGCTCTCCTAGCTTTTTGTCTTTCTGTTTCTCTTAGGGTGACCAGACAGCAAGTGTGAAAAATCAGGACGGGGGTAGGGCTGTGGGGTGGGGGGGAGGGAATAGGCACCTGTATAAGATAAAGCCCCAAATATCAGGACATCTGGTCACCCAAGTTTCTTTCTCTGTCTGTTCCCCTCAAAGGGCTCCTGCCCATGTCCTTTTACACAGTTTCCCTGTTAATGGAATGATTGGTTCCTTGACTCACTAGCCCCAATCTGACCTTGTAATCAGGTACACCTCTCTCCAATTAGGCCTTCTGTGAGGAACGGAATTCGTAGGAATAGTGACCAGAGTGCTGACTCAAGTGCAAACCCTCAGCACTCTGTCACCTCATATCTGGAGATATGACCCCAGAATGTCCATTAGTGATCACCACACTCGATGCCCCCTGTTTCTGGGTCCTGATCATGTACCTTTTCCATATCACTTTACTCTGCTAGTGCCCATAGTCCTTGCAGAAAGAGAAAAAGGACTGCAAAATTTTGTCCCTAGCAAAACTAGTCCTATGAGATGTATGAGACTGAAACTTACCTCCCAGCATCAAGTCCTTCCAGGGACACTGGTGTCCAGGACATTGCCAATGGATGAACTGCCAATTGAACAGCAGACCTGAGAAGTAGCCGGGGCTTCCTGACTCTCTGTTCAAGCTGCACCTTCCTCCTGATTGCTGCAGTTCTGTGCCTCTCTTTCCCCAGGCTTTCTATCAAAGCATTCGAGTCTGTGCTTTTCAAGGGTGGGAATGAGAGACTGGTGAGAGCGCTCAGGAAGCAGAGAACTTGGATTCTTCTGGAAAACCCCAAGACTCACCATGAGGGAGTGTGTCTGCTGGTGAGGTAAGAGATCTAGGAGGCATCATTTTATCCTTGGGAATCAGTAGCCAATAGAGTGGCTGAGAGGGAACCTCCCGTTTATAGCTTTGTGGGTGGGTGGGTGGGGGGGTGTCCTGGGTGGAAACACACAGCTCCCACTCCTAGATATCAGAGCTGTCTGCTCAGAGCAGCTGAGTTTTTTTGAAGTGTGCAATCTAGCCCATGAGTGGTTTCTTTTGTCTTCCAGTCTTCTGCTAAGATCTGGACTCATAACACCTGAGATCACACAGAGCCTCCTCCACTGGGTGAATTCCCCCACAGAAAACCACCGAGTCACCAGCACAGCTTTCCTTGCCCAGGTAAGACACAGGGCTCTGAAGAGTAGTTTCACCATTAGACTGTTGTCTGCCTTTCTTTCGGGAGTTGTACAGTTCTGTTCATAGGAGTAATTGTCATTTTAGACAGTAGAATAGGTCCTCCTTTATATGGAAACCTCACCAGGAACTTCACGATACCTTTCTGAGTCCTTCTCTCTCTGTGGTTTTTATTGCCGTCATTGCCTATACTAGCTACACAACCACAGGTGCTGGCTGAGAGAGATACGGACAGAGTTTGGATGACTGGACCTCTTCTGCCAAGTCCTAGTGCTGATCCTAACCAACAGCTCCTGATTTTGGTTTCGCTCAGCAGATCTTCTGAATGAACCTAGTGTCCTAATACTACCAACCAAGCAACCTACAACTACATTAATGTCTATCTTAGGTTCTCATTACTCTAGTATCTGAGTACCTCCAAACTCTTTAATGTCTGTATCCCCACCACACTCCTGCGAGGTAGGGAAGGACTATGTTTCCTATTTTACAGGCAGGGAACTGATGCACAGAAGGGCTAAGTGACTTGCCCAAGGTCACACAGGAAGTCTTTGAGGGAGCAGGAAATGGAACCTGGGTCTCCTAAGTCCTAGGCTAGTGTGATACCTGCCGCAGCATCCTCCCTTTCCACAACCTTCCTCCAACATCTGCATCATATTTCCCACTTATGCTAAGCAACTATCTTCGGGGCTCATCCGCTTCTAAGAAAAACAACCTCTCTGTGCCTGTGATGGGCTGTACCTGAGCTTTGAGGCTCCTTACAAGAGGCCCCGTGGTCCTACTACACCCTGCCCCAGGAAAAGAGCCCCCAATCTGGGTCTGTCTAGAGAGGCTTCATGAAAGCGGCCAATCCGAGCCCATGAGGCTCGGCTAAAAGGAGCTGAAGGGCCTTAGCAGGTCAGTTCCTGGCAGGAACTGGAGGGGCAAGAAAGGGCGCTGCTCTCTGGCCACAGAAATTCAGGGGACAGCCAGAGTTTGATTCTGGCAGCCTTTACTTAAGCTGGCTTTTCAGGAAGAGAGTCCCGAAGAACTTTAACCCTGAGGTGAGGGTGAAGCTAAAAGTGGCCGGTAGGAAGAAGCGACAATGAACTGAAATCAAGCAGTGCCTAGCTCCTGTTTATAGGATCCATGGTTTGGAACCCAGAGTTAGGGGCAGGCCCAGGTTCCCCTACCACCAACAGTGGCATAAGCCCCATGGAGGGGACAATGCTAATGGAGAGCTTGAACAAAGGGCAGAATGTAAAGGACCCAGAGTTGGGGCTGGAGACCCAAGTGAGGGCAATGGGATTGTTCTGGACTACCCCAGAAGGGGTTCCTTTGGACTTTGGGACTCAGCCAGAGGCCTGAGCCACAGAAGACTCACTGGGGACGGCTGGCAGGGTGCACCAGGGGTGTGAAAAGGACTGTGATACCATACCCAGCCACTAAGAGGCTCTCAAGAGGTGAGTGGATCCCTATTCTAGTGCCCAAAAGGAAAGCTCCATGTTTTGTAGACCTTTCTCATTTGTGTGGAATGCTAAAGTTACAGTGTATTATGTGCCAAGTATCAGAGGGGTAGCCATATTTGTCTATATCCTCAAGACTGGGGCTGTAGGAGGACTCCTTGTTTTTAGCGTATGACATGTCTGCTCAAATTCTATTCCCAATCTTAATGATCCTATTGGGGCTAATGGACAGGTTGATTTCCTTTCAGCTAATGAGTGATCCCATGCTCAGGGAGAAGAAGTTCCTTAAGCCAGTCTTACGCATCTTGGAAGAAAGGTCACATGATAGGAACAGCATTGTCCGGCAGATGGCTGTAAGAGGCCTGGGAAATTTAGTCTATGGGGCACCTGAGAAGGTAAGAGAGAATACTGACTAGAATGCAGCATAACTAGAGAAACCAAGGGAAATAGTTCTTCGGAGTTTACAGAGGCTGCACCCAATGCACTAGGCCAAATTCTGCTCTCTCACATACCCGAGTAACCTCTTTGCAGTCAATACAGGGCAAGCTAGATCCTTTGCTAAGCTGGGCATAAGCAAACAATCTGTGCACTTTAATATGACCATGTGTAAATGTCTCCATCTAGGAATAAAAAATGCAGGCCTTACTTACAGGATGAGAGACTCTATCCCAAGAAGCAATGATGCTGAAAACCACTTGAGTCATGGCAGAGAATCAGTTGAACATAAGGTGTCCCAATGCGAAGTTGTGGCCAAAAGGGCTGAAATGAGCCTTAGAGGCATAAAGAGAGGAATCTTGAATAAGAGTAAAGAAGTTCTTTTCCCTCTGAATATGACGCTCATGTGAGCACTGCTGGAATGCTGTGTCCAGATCAGGTCTCCACAATTCAAGAAGGATGCTGATAAATTAGAGAAGATTCGGAGAAGAGTCACAAGAATTCTCAAAGGATTGGAAAAGATACCTCTAGTGATAGACTCAAGGAGCTCAATCTATTTAGCCTTACAAAGAGAAGGTTAAGGAGTGACTTGAGGACAGTCTAGAACTACTCACATGGGGAACACATTTTGAGAATGGGTTCTTCCCATTAGCAAACAAAGGTATAAGAAGATTCAATGGGGGAAAATGAAACTAGACTAATTCAGACTGGTAATAAGGCATTGATTTTTAATGGTAATTTTAATTAACCATTGGAACAATTTACCAAGGGTTGGAGTGGATTCTCTGTCACTAGCAATTTTAAAATCAAGATTGAACGTTTTTCTAAAAGATACACTCTAGTTCCAACAGAGACTATTTCGGGGAAGTTCAGTGTTATGCAGGAGGTCAGGCCGGATAATCACAAGGGTTCCTTTTGGCCTTGCAATCTAAGTAACTAGGAATCTAATGATAGGATGACACAGGTGTATTATGGCACCAAGTTTGGCTCATTGTAGCTCGAACCTGGTCTGAAATATAGCTATAGGTCTCCGGGGGTGGGAGGGGGAGATGAAATTCCCACAGCTTCATAACTGCTAAAGAAAACGTATTAGAAGTGTGATCAGTGATCAGTGTTCTTTAATGTCATATTTTTGTCCAGGTGAAAAAGCAGAAGAAGTTTCTTATGGTCATACTGATCAGGGCCTTAAGTGACCCTTTGAGTTCTGAAGTCATTGGCGAGAGCATGAAAGCAGTGGCCAAAGTCCTGAAGGAGCTGAAAGAGAAGGACATAGGTTCTTCCTTCAGAGACCTCACCCAACAGATCCGGACCTACTTTGACAACGTATGTGACCAGAACTCTCCAGCCCCAGTTCAAGCGATCTTGATTAGACTCCATTTACTCCCTGGGCATTGCTCATGTCAGAGTGAAGAGATGTTTCGGCCCCAGGGAAGAGAGGTGTTTTACGGAGGAGGAGAACATTAGGAGGATGGGGATGACATCCCTGCTCCCACAGTCTCCCCCTTCTGTTCTTCTTTCTTGCCACTGAGAACCTCAAAGAAAGTCTGAATACTAGATTAGATAGCTAGATAACCATGAAAAGGGGGTTCCAAGGTACAATAGAGAGTGTTGGGCCTGCTCTATACCATTTTTATGTGAGAGGGTTGGAATGATTCTGTTTTTGCAGAGAATTTTGAGATTTCAAATTTTGGTTTTGTTCCTATTTGTGGGACTCCCTCTCCCCAAACTTCAAAACTCTTTGTGAAACGGAATTACTATTCTCAACCGAGCTCTATTGAAAGCCTTGGGTCCGGGTAGTCTGCTCTCGGTGCTGGGAACCCAGGTGCTGGGAACCCAGGAAACTGTGGGAGCTAGAAGTGCCAGGGAGTTGCAAATTTGAGAGCCAGGGTCCCAGACGCTGTGGGTTTGGAAGCCCACGATCCCAGTCAGCCTGCTAGATCGGCTTCCAAGGAGCTGAATGGGTGCACTGTCAAGACAGCAGGCAGGTTTCTAAGGACCCCTGCCTGGCTTCTGGAGGAATTTCATCAAAATGGAACTGTCGCTAAAATAGTTTGATGAATCAGCAAATTCAAGTCAAAAATTCGTGCATGAAAGTGTTTCCGACTAGCTGTAGTTGGAATCCCTCAACTTTAGCGTAGAAGAGATGGCTGTGCGAGGTACGTGATGTGATTGTCCCTTAGTTACTAACTTATGGGGCTTTCTTGGCTGTAGGAGGACGATGCTCTTCGTTTATTGTCCTTTGTCCTATTTGGCATCCTGGCCCGCCTGACCAAAAGAAAATGGAAGGGCTATTTCGCCGAGCAGGTTAGACAGAGCTGGGTCACACTTCTGCTGCACCTGCAAGACCCGAACCCCAGGGTTTCAGTGGTAAGACCGAGAGTGACTTATTTACTAAGCCAAAGGAATCTTCCTCCCAATGCCAGGGGAGCTCTGCTAGTCCTGCCTGCTGTGGAGGCCCAAATTCTCCCCTCAGTTCATTGCCCTCCTGCTGAGTCAGTTCCCGCCAGGTTGCTCCATGGCTGCCTCACCAGAATCCAGGATAGGTCATGGGTCTGAGCCCGACAGCTCTCTATTCCTGTCTGTCTCTGCACCCCAGGCCCCCGCCTCCCCAGAACAGAAGAGAGACCTGGTGAAGCAGCTTTCATAGGTAGATCTGTTCCAAAAAGACATTGATGCTACCTCCAGGTTGCAGTGGAAGCTCTCCCCTCTATTAGTCATTCCTGCATGTTTTCTGCCAATTACATCCAGATGAATCCCTTTTTATCCTGGAATAGATGAGCAGGCAAGCAGATGAGTTCCCTTTGAATGACCATAGCACTCAGTAGGGAACAATTAAATGGTGTGTGTGACACGCTTTCTTTTTTTCAGGAATGCAGAGCTACGTTTCACCTCTGTGTCCCGTTTTTGGGACTGAAGAGGCTCCAAACTGCAGTGAATGAACACCTTGATAGCACAGCTGAGCTGAAGCCTGAGGAGCTCCAGGTGGACATTTGCAGACACCTTGTGAGTTAGCTGTTGAAGTGTCTGAGATTCTTGACTGGAGTGGCGTGTGGTGGTGTAGAGATGTGTGATGGGTAATGGAAATAACGGTCAGAGTGGGATATATGACTGACGGTGATGGAAAATGTAAATCTGCCACAGATCCCCATTTTTCCCACGTCCACCCAGTCACCTGTTCTTTCTCTGATTTACCTGTGGCTCGTAAAAGCATGTGCTGGCAGTCAAAGGGCACTTCTAGCCAGAGAGAGCTCATGTGTCCCTGATTTCCTCTAGGCCAAAGAGAATGCCGAGCTGCTGGAGAACTTGTACAAAAGCACCATCACGTACTTCTGTAGCAGCTGGGAAGAGATGCGGGCAGTTGCAGCCAAGTTAGCTGGTGAGAGATGATGCCCAGTGTCCCTTTTGGTATTCCCATTGAGGGAGAGAGAAGAAAATCCCACTGTGCAGCACTGAGCTGCCATTAATCTCTCTGTGCCTCAGCTTCCCATACATAAATGGGGATGTTAATATCCCTACCTCTCCAGTGTGGTGGTCGGAGGAAATCATGACTTGCTATAAAGTGCTTTGGGATTGTTGCAGGGAAAGCATGGTGCAGTCATTTAGTAGTAAAGGCTGGGACACTGTCTCGTAGGGCATGTTTACACTTGGAGCTGGGGGTCTAATTCCCAGCTTGATGAGACATACCCGCACTAGCCCTGAGTGCTAAAAATAGAGAGTAGCTGCGATGGCAGGAGCAGCAAGAAGTTTAAGCACCCCAAGTATGATCCCATCCAAACCCCAAAGTCGATTCTCAAGGTGGCTAGCTCCTCCCACTGCTCGTGCTGCTTTAGCTACATTCTAATTTTAGCATGCGAGCGCTGTCCGAGCTAGAGTGGGCCTGTCCCATTGAACTGGGAGTGATCTCCCTCGCTCAAAGTGCAGACCCACCCACAGTGTTGCTCAGTGCTCTTCACTACTACTTCATCATTGGGAGGCATGCAGCCCACCTGCCCTCAGCGCCTGCTGTTTCAGGTTCCTGGCCACACCACCTTGTCAAGGAGGCAAAAGGTTCCTCCGCTTTGGCCCTGTGCCCTCTTCTCCCAAGCATACCCAGGTGAGACAGGCAGGCGTTGTGCCCTAAGTCTCACCTATCAGTCACCTTGTGGGATCCCTGCTTAGAACTCACTTATTCCTGGCCCCAGTCCTTTGCTCAGACCACTAGACCAAGACACTAGCTTAGTATGTCTCCAATAACTGACAGCAGTGGCAAGAGGAACACAGACTCTTTAAAGCAAATGGGTTTTGTGTAAACATTCTTAAAAAAAAAAGTCTTTCTCATTCTCTTCAGTGTGGACTCTAAACTGCACGAGCATCCTCTTGCCCACAGCTCACCCTTAGGCCCACAGTAGGAGAGGCCAAAGACCTGTCTAGGGGCTGCTAATATCACTTTGCACTCAACAAGGGAAGGTTTTATTGTTGTTGTTTGTTTTCCATTGTGTATTTAGGCATCATCCTGGAACACACAGACAGGCAGCGTATGAAATGGCTGGACCTGGAACATCTGCTGATGTGTAAGTAATAAATACAGCTGAAGTTCTGCTCATCCGTGAGTTCTAAAGGAATTTAGCTGACAAGCAGCTGTAACCGATAGCACTGGTGCAAAGTGCATCAGCCACACGTCAAAGGACAAATTCACTCTTGCCCAGTAGAAAGTCAGCTTTAATTTCCCCTGAAGGAGGAAGCTGCAGAGGGTGTGATGTGAGTCCGTGCATCTCCTGGTTGTCCTGGCAAGGCCCCCTCCGCAGCCAGTGCTATCCACTCTTTGGGCTTTATTGGCTCTCTGTGGACTCCCCAGGTGAGGAGAAATTGTAGCCACTTTCTGCTGCCCCAAATTTCCCACCAGCAATTTTTCTTCCAGTAGGTGCCCTGCATCCTGCACAAAGCAGCTTGGACCTGGCCTCTGTTCAATTCCAGGGTGATTGGAGCTCAGACAGTGGCTCCTGAATAGAGATGGAAAATAAACTTAAAAGTGGAAGCTATTGAAACAATGGACCTTCTTCCATTTACAGCAGAGTGGATGACTTTCTGGTCGAGTCAGGGTCTCCCCGCTTGTTGGGAGCATGGAAGGGAGCCAATGGAGGAAGCTAAAGCTTTCTTTGTATTGGAGAGCTTCTGTAGCGAGGTATTCAGAGGTAGTAAGTCTCCAGCTATTTCCGGCACAGGTGACAATATGAAAAGTGAGGCATATTCATCTCTCATGTATTTTCCACCCCAATAGAAGACTGAGCCTAGTTTCACATTTTACCATGTGATCATTCTGCTCTGGTACTTCAAGATTCTGTGATCACGCTTAGCTGTGATTTGACAGTCTGTATACTAACATGTTGTCCTGTGTCATTTCAGCTCTCCAGGTCCTCAAGAAAGACCCAAGTCCCTCTGTCCAGCTGGTGGCAACGGAGGTCATAAGTGACATCTGTCCTGGCCGAGTGCTTGGGGACTGAAGCGGAAGGGACACAAACAGAAGAAGGCGCTCCAGTAGTATAAGGGCCCTACCGTCAATCAAACATTAACCCCACCCTTGGCCCTCATAAGCCTTGCCCACTGGTCACTGGAAGTCCCAAGCCATGAGGTATTACTTCCAGGGTCAAGGCGGACAAATGACCGGAAGCAAGGTGTGTCATGTGACCCCTCTAAGAACTCCTCCCATTGTCCTCTACCAATCGGGATGGGTTCCGCCCTGATAAGAATGCCCCAAGAGAAGATTTGACCAATCAGGGGGAGTTCCGGGGCAGGATGACCTGTCTGGAAGTGGTTCGTGTGACCCCTCTAAGAATTCCTCCCACCACCCTCTACCAATCAGGAGGGGTTTCAGCCACTGGAAACCACCCCGAGAGGAGGTTTGACCAATCATGGGGAGTTCCGGGGTGGGGTGATCTGTCTGGAAGTGGTTTGTGTGACCCCTCTAAGAATTCCTCCCACCACCCTCTACCAATCAGGAGGGGTTTCAGCCACTGGAAACCACCCCGAGAGGAGGTTTGACCAATCATGGGGAGTTCCGGGGTGGGGTGATCTGTCTGGAAGTGGTTTGTGTGACCCCTCTAAGAATTCCTCCCACCGCCCTCTACCAATCAGGAGGGGTTTCAGCCACTGGGGACCACCCCGAGAGGAGATTTGACCAACTGGGGGGAGTTCCGGGGTGGGGTGACCCGTCTGGAAGTGCTTCGTGTGACCCCTCTAAGAACTCCTCCCACCACCTTCTACCAATCGCGATGGGTTTGGGCTGCAGAGGACCGTCCTGAGAAGAGATTTGACCAAAATGGGGCAGGTTCTCGGATTGGGTGAACTGTCCAGAAGAGGGTCATGTGACCCCTCTAAGAACTCCTCCCAACGCCCTCTGCCAATCAGAGTGCAGCACCATCACCCCATAAGTCCCAGCGCTGGGCAGAGGAAGCCATCTCTTACCAAGAAGACATGTTTTAGAAATTGTGGAAAGGCTGAGAGGAAACATGGACTCCTTCACCACCCCCGTGAGACCTTCAGATTTTGTTTTAGCTCCGAGGACCTTTGGAGTTGTGTGGAGAAAGCGCTACAGCAGCGACAGTTCCAAGGAGGGCCCTTTGACTCAACCGTTGATGGCTATGTCGGAACCTGACCCCAAAATCCAAACCTTTGTGAGGCACCCCAGTGAGTGTGACAGCCTCTCATTGTCCATGCCCTAAAGTTGGAAGGCGATTGTGGCTTGGGGGAGTCACAAGGTGAACGGGAAAGATGGCGCTCAGGTAAATGAATGATTAAGAAGCGACTGTCAATCATGGGGGTGTAATGGGGTTCGGAATCGACCTGGCATTGCATAAATCTAAAAACAGGCAGTGGGGTGCTTACACTGTTTTTTGTCTGAAAATCTCTCAACAGCTCGACGATGCCTTTCTAGAGGCCTTTGAGAAGTTGCACATCGGTAGCCCTGTGGGAGTAAATCCATCGCGCATCAGCTGTTTTTGCTCCTGTCTGAGACCCAGATCTCAAGAGGAAAATGCAGAAAAGGACAAAAATGGAAGAATGAACCAGCTCAGACTCCCTCATGGTAGGGGTCATGGCGTCCTTTGTTTCAGGCGGCTGTAAAAGATTGTGTTAAACCAGGCGATTAATAAAACTTATTTAAATGTGTCAGAATGAACGTGTCCCCCTCCATACTTGTGTTCGTAAAAGACGGTCCCAGGAAGAGTCATGTCTCCACAGACGGCTCTGTTAAAGAAAATCTGTTAAACCCCCAGGAAAGTTGGGGGCTTTGACGGGGTCAATCTTCTTTTTCAAGTGGCCAAAAAGCATCATAAAACTTTAAATAGAAGACAGGTAGGAGCTTGGCTTTCACACCAGGATGCTTACACTTTACACAAACCAGCTCGAATACGTTTTAAAAGAACCAAGACCGTTCTTTCAGATGTGGACGCGCAATGGCAGGCAGATTTGGTCCGTATGCACTGGTTCTCCAAACACAACAGCGGTTTTAAGTATATCTTAACAGTGATAGACGTTCTATCCAAATATGCCTGGGCCTTAGGCCTAAAAGACAAGATGAGTGGTGAGGTATCCAAGGCCTTTAAAGCTATTTTTAGCCAAGGTCGCGTGCCTCAAAAATGACAAACTAATCGGTGGAAAGAATTTTGAAACAGACATTTCAGCAGATTGTTGAAACGGCACAGCGTTAACGCTTTTTGTTACTGATAATGAAGTCAAAGCAGGAGTTGTGGAGCGATTTAACAGAACTTGAAAAAGATGCGGAGGATGTGGCGATATTTTACCGCCCATAACGCCTTTCACCACCTTGACCTGTTACCTGACTTTATGAAGAGTTACAACCAGAGCTTTTACAGAACTCTACGTACCAGACCCGCTGATGTTAACCCTTCCAATTCTCTGAAGATATGGAAACTGGTTGATAGAGATGGTTTTAAAATAAAACCGGTTGTTGCCCCCTTTAGAAAAGGCGACCACGTGAGACTCTCTAAAACCAAAGGAGCTTTTGAAAAAGGTTGTGAACAGACGTTTACCAATGAGATATTTATAGTGGATGAAGCCTTAACCAGGAGCCAGAGACCTGTATACTGATTTAAAAGATTACGAGGATGAGACAGTTACTGGAACTTTTTACCCTGAAGATTTACAAAAAGTAAACCCCAAAGGAGACAGGATTTGCCGGATCGAAAAAGTTCTAGCGGAGAAAGGAAAAGGGAGAAAAAAGCAGCTACTGGTGAAATGGTTTGCCGGGGGGACAGGGACGATAAGTTTACCAGCTGGGTGGAAGCTTCTCAATTCTGACGTTTAGACACAAACAAACAAAAAGATTCCTCCTGCAAAGACTGAGGGAGAGAAAAATGAGCGACGGCAGGTGTTACATGACTTTGCCCAGCAATGCCAGCTCTGCAGTTTTTCCTCAAAACACCAGCTCGAACTTTACAATACAGCTAATTAAGGCCTTGGGTCTCCCGGGTGCCTGGAAGGTGGGGTTAGTGGAAATACAACACCCACACAGCTGGAACACTATCCGCGAGAACACCCCTTTTGAAATCACCTTTGAAGATATGGCATAGAGTTTTATCCTACGACGAGGTTATTACTCGTCCATACCCGAATGATTGGATCATATGAACAGTACCGTGGCTTGTCCTCCCCCACCGCCTGAGGTGGTCATGAACTATGACCCTGTGGGTAGAAAAGTTAGCCTTAAATCCGCTGATTTTACTTTTATGTTTTCTACCAGCAGGGAGCTAGCTAACATTCTAGGTTTGGGCCCCAAGCGCAGCGTCCAAAATTTCCCCTTCTGGGCAGACATCACAGGGGGGGTTAAGTCCTTGTATCTGCACACAGTTATTGTAGAACACCAGTTTGTGAGGGACTTTTCTGTTCCCCTGTTATGCTGTGTCCCTGTTTGAGGAAGGAACAATGAGTTTGTCACCATCACCTACGATAAACCTCATCACGTTCCTGTCAGAAAACACCACATCGATACCATTACCATTGAAATAAAGACAGATCAGAACAGATACGTCTCATCTGTTGAACGGAGTGGATGTGAAAATTAAACTGACGCGCAGTAAAGACGCTTTCTGTTTAATGGGCAGTGCAGCCGAAGGCTTTAAATTGTGCATTGTATCAGCATCGCTGTTTGTGAAGAAAGTACGGATGGCCCTGAGCGTTCGTCTGGGGCACGCGGAGTCCCTGTTACCACAAATGCTAAATATCCCGTGGACCGTGTGGGAATGAAAGTGTTCAGCATCCCCATGGGCAGCAGGGTCAATAACCAGGAGAACCTGTTTTTTGGGACAGTTACCCAAAATGCTTGTCCTAGGGTTTGTCCTATGCCTTGAGTGGAAGTTACACTAAAAATCCCTTTCATTTTAAACATTATGATATTAATTTTGTGGCCTTGTATGTGGATGGTGAACAGATACCAACCAAGCCTCTGCAACCAGACTTGGAGGCAGGATGCTGCGTGAGAGAATACATGAATCTGGTACAGACGCTGGTAAACACATGACAGATCGTTCTCTGTTAATCGACCGTGAGAAGTTTCCACAGGGTTACATCTTGTTTGCCTTTGACCTGTCTCCCGACCAGGAATGCGCCGATGGCTATTCCCTGATTAAAACCGGGAACCTGAGAGCAGAAATACGTTTTGGGAAGGCTTTAACCATCACCGTCAATCTGATCGTGCATGGGGTTTTTGACAACATCATAGAGAGAAATCAGAGGAGAGACGTTCTGCTTGACTATATGTGAACATGGACACCGTGCAGCTCTCGTGTGTCTTATCAAGGTGCCTTACACAAAAAAGAATTTCTTAGATGTGTTCCCTTGTGATTTGGCTCCCTGGCGACAAGCTGTCTCAGAGACCCCTTGGTTTGTATTGCACATCCACACAACCAACCTGGTGAACACTGGCTTGCCTTGTGTCTGGCGAAGCGTAACGTGGAGAGCTTTTAGACTGATACGGGCACCCCCCGAAGAGCATGTTGTTTCCTAAAAGCATTATGAAATTTTTAAACAAAAATGCCACAGGCATTGTGTTTCACAATAGACAATTACAAGACCCCCGCTCTGTCGCCTGCGACTATCACCGAGTGTTTTTCTTACATCATCGGAGCAAGTGTTTATCTTTTGACCGGATTTTAAAATTGTATTCTAACGACTAAGTGCAAAACGACCGGATGGTGATGAATTTTGTAAAAAATACATTTAAATTCTTGGGCATGCCTAGCCTTGCTCAAAATGTGTTTCAACAAGCCCAGACATGTGTATCTTGCAATGCTTTTTATAGCCAGGTTATCCAATATTCTCAGGCATAACAGACAATGTTTTGTTTGGCATTATCCAACACATTTTTTATAAAGTAATTTTTCCCACAGTTGCTAGGCCCCGCGAGAATTGCAGAAAAGGGGTGTTTCCACCTCATATCCATTTTAAAATCCATAGGGCAGGGTTTTAAACCCTTCTCCTAGAACCCTCTTGTTGTAAATGACTTTCTGTGTTTTCTTAAGGGTTTTGGTCTCTATTTACCACTGATTTTTGTTCCTTATGATAGAGGGCTGCTGCACCTTTCTCTTTTTTGAGGTGTTTTCTCGCAGGCCCGTGCAATAGTCCAGGACTAGATATTTCAAACTGTCAAAGTTGATCTATTGACAGTTTGCCAAGTTCAGGGTAATACCTTTGACTTTCATACAGGCCTTTCCTCCCGACAGCTTATACCCGTATGTTTTCGGGCCTGCCGACACAAACTCGGTGATGTGTTGATCTGGCGGGATCTCACTCGTGAGGGAATTTAGAAAGAGTTTAGCGATTTGGCATTTAGCGGGGTTAAACCTGATCTCGTGTTGGCACAAACGCACGCCTTCTTCCTGGTAGAAATCGTTCATGTACTTATTTTGTTTTTCTTCGTCTGTGCACCAACTGGGGTACCCTGAAGCCTCTTGTTTCTGGTGGAGGTGTCATTTGATGAAGTCTTTTCAGAGTACATCAGATTTTTCATTAAAAAGCCAGATTTCATATATTTTTGCCACCGCGTACTCCTTCGCTATGGCTGTGTTCAATTCCACCGTGCACCAAGTCCCCAGGATGGCCCTCTCCTCGTCAGTATGGATGCACATCTCCCGCTGCTCGGTTTCCGCACAGGTTCGGCATAGCGGGAACATAAGCTTGCCACCCACTCTGACAGGTAACAATGGGAAAAAGAAGCCTTGTGTGGGGTACACTTTAACTTTTGAAATTCCAAAATAATTTGCAAGGGGTCCAAATTTGTCATAAACTATATCGGAGTGTTCGAGAGGGTATTCTTTGGTTTTCTTTACAAAAGGGTAGAAGCTGGTAAAATCATAATAGTGGATTTCTTCCCTGGAGTTAAGTTTGTAATATAGGTGCATAGCATTTGTCCTTCCCCCAAAAAGAGCATCCCTAGGCACGAGAGGCTAGGGCAACTGGGCTCAGTTTAAAAAACCTGCAAGCTCCCTGTCTCTTTCTTTCATCACTTCCCACTCTTGCTCCCAAAGAGTCCTCACTACAAAACCAAGTTGTTTCAGATAGTCGGTCTTGAGCTGCGTCTTGTAATAAAGAAACCCAAAAGTTGTCCCCGTCATAGGGTTTTGTGCTTTTTCACAATGACAGGTGGCACAAGCGTGGAAAAGAACACCCGTTAAACTCTAAGGCTGTGTGTACCCTGTCAACACTGGCATAACTGTCTAAAGAGTAGGAGCCTACCTGTAGTTCCCCACCCTGTAAAGCATGCCGTATTTGTATAGTTTCTTTGTGAGAGGTATACAACAGCCACTGAACAGATGGGGTCGAATATCTTTTTCCTGCCTGTGATCATTGTCTGGAGGGAGAAGAGCTACCGTGTTAGGCTCCAAAAACATAAACCTGTACATAGCCATGCAGACAGATGCCAGTGTTATGTACCAGAATGGATCTATACACAGTTTTATCTCAGTGAATTTACCAGGTTCTCTCTCTACTAGATCTCCCTTCTCCATCTTTTTCATAATCTCTTTTCTGTAGAGGATACAAGGCTGTCTCAAAATTTTGACATCCTGCTGACAGTAATACACGAGCTCTTTCTGCAAGTCAAACGTCTCCTACCTGTGGGCCTGCTACCAGTCGAGAAACTCTGCTTTTTCCCTGGGCATCATGCTTTCTACACCATAGTGCTCCACATGGGGCATAGGCCCCATGTCATTTTGATTTTCTAAAGTGTTCAAAAAATGTGGAAAATACCCTTTGCACCCTTCAAACCCCATCACTTGCGGGAGCTTACCAAGCTTCATGGGCAAGAAGTTTAAAGAGTCTATAAAACGAATGCCCAGGACCTTACACACATTACTTTACTACCCTGAGTGATCAGTTCTAGGCACATCTTTTCCTTCAGTAACTGTCTAATGATGAAGTATGCATCGTAACCTTTGGAATTGTGCACCTGGAACGTGTAGACCCGGAACTCTTTGCCAATAAAGGTCTGAACAAACATAGAAAGACACTCATCACCCTTAAATTCCCAGGACTTTTCCGGCTTGAGGGACATAGCAAAAATGTAATTGGGAGTGTGCAACCCAGTCTCCTATGTGTATTCAGAATCATAACAAATACACTTTTCTGAGGATTCGGGCTTTCTAAGGCTGTCCATAAAACCGAGGTGACCATCTACATCACCAGCAATCAAAGCCTGACCCCGCTTATAGCGCCTCCCTTTACACCTGTGCCGCTTGTCCACGTAAGACTGACCCTTATCGCACAACGTTTTAGACAGGCATTCAACTTGTTCTGTCGACGCCCAGTCGATGTGTCTGTCTAAACGCTCTCTGGACTGACAATACAGTCTACAGCGAGGAGACCTCAGCTGCACGTCCACGCTGTCTGAGCATGTTATGCTCAAGCAGAGGCAGCAGCTGGACCTGCAAGAGTGGCCGTGACTGTGCACCGTGGGGCAAAACTCACCGTAATTTTTTGCTCCAAACAACTTTTTCACAACTAGAACCCCCTAGTAATGCTCATCGTGCAACAGGATGAAATAAGTCTTGGGTAAACTGCCCCCCCCCCCCGTTTTAAAAAAGCCCCTTTCACCGCACACAGCACCACCTGTATGTTGACTCCTAAATGCTGTTCAGACATTGCTACGTCACTGAGCATAATCTTTTTTTCATCTGACCAGCCCAGTTTCTCATGCAACTTTCTCGCCCCCGCTAACGATTCCGCGTCCGTAGGTTTATGGTCGGACATGACAGCCAAGAGTCCACGTGCAAAACACAGATGGGTACCCGTGTAAGTCAGGTCTACTAAACATTGTCTCTTTTTTATGGATGATTTGACTACTGAGGATAGAATTTAAAACTCTATGAGCGGTCCCCACCCCTGTTTTTTTACAACTGTCACAAGGAAGTGCAATGTCCCATTGACATGCAACTCTATTGCTCTGTGGCAGCTTTGAGGTCTGATTGAAGAAATCCTCAGCAGACAGCTCATCCCTAGTTCTTCAGACCAAAAACAACGGCTTAGTTAAATTACAGCTCTCTAAATGTAACTGAACATAATCATCAGGGCCTACCCTACCATTAACGTCATCGAGAACTAACTGTATCCCCCTGTGTATGGCTTCAACAACCTGCTGAGCTGAATTTATTCGCTCAAGATTGACAAAATGAAATTCCTCACAATACACCGACCCCCCAAATCTAGGTAATTCACATTGCCAACTTCTCACTCTCTCCATACACACCTCTGCGTTTTCAGGGTTACTTGGGGGTTCCTCTACGGGACCATCAGCGGCATCTTCTACATCAGATGCTATTTGAGAGTCAGACTCCGAGGCGCCTCCGTGAGGGTCATCGGGAGAAGATGGGGACCCATCATTCTAGAGAGCCCTCTGGGGAATTTTCTAAACCAGACTCTGTGTGAGAGTCTGATTCCACCTCCCCATTTTCAGACATGCCAGTTTGAGAGCCTCCAGTCGAGGGCATCTCTTTTTGTCCCCCCTCCCCATTACCTCTTTAGCTCTTTTTAAAATTTTTACAGTGATCCTGGCCTGGAACTTTTTGGCAGCCATTTGTTTGTCGACCAAGCGCTATCCCCCCTTTTGTTTACACCTGAGCTGATGTGTATCCTTGCGGGTGCCCCTTTCCACGACTAGTCACGCCTGCGCAGAGCCAAAAATTGAAATATTTTTCAAAAAGTCACCCACCAAAGCTTTTGCTTTGTTGATGTGCTTTCCAGCCCTCCGTTCTTCTAGACCCCCTGAAGATACACCATTCACCGGTATTCTGAACGAAGCATCATATTTTCCCCAAACCTTTTTTAGAATACCGTTCTTTTAGAACCCCCGAGGATACAACGTCTCTCAGTCTTCTGAACGAAGCATCGTAGGTGGGCGTTTTCACTCACGGTTTTCTCAGGGCTTGGTGTGGAGGTGGCCGCTGAGGAACTGGCGTTGTGTTTGCGTGGTTGGTTTTCACCAGAGTTTTTTGTTTTGTCCTTGGCTTTGACGTAATTGAGGTTTGGACTGCCCTGATGCTTCATCTGCACTCTTGTGCTGTTTTGAGTTGTTAAAGGTCTCAAAGCAGATTTCTGGTTCTTTGGCTGGTCTGGTGGAGGTGTCCCTGTAGCTTTGACTACAGCATTGTCAGGAGAACTGCACATACCCGATTAGGGGGGAAGGGACATATTACAAAACTTAACTTTACCATCTTTCTCACCCACACCGATGTATTTACTTAAAATACAAAACCTCATAACCTCACAAACACAATATATTTACTGGGCTTCATCCATCCATCTGGGGAATTTTTCTTTTCAGCTGTCTCTTTTCTTTTTCTTTTAAGCTTGTTTACCCTCTGGTCTAAGGGTCTCTCATGTTTTCACCATACGGTGGAGCAGACAATATGATGATGATGATTGATTATTGTTATAAATCACATGAAACTGTCTTGTAAAGTTAAAAATAAAATATTCATTAGGGTGTTTTTCTATTTAAAAAGTCAGAGCTTTCAAACAAAATAATCCATTTCAGGCTGCACAACAAACAGGAGTTTTGAGTTTATTTCTACCACTTTAAAACAAAAAACAACAAACCCACAAACATTTTTTTAAATACACCTCATTTTGCAAAATAAAAACCAAACTGCTTTTAAAATCAACTTTTAAAATCCAGTTTAAAACACATTTTGCACAGTAAAAAAAACACCCTGTTAGTTTGAAACACACCATTACTATCAGTTTGCAGCCAAATACTTTAAAAAAAAAACCGCCTATGTTTTTTTTACACAGAGAGAGAGAGAGTTTAAAACACAAAAAGAAAAGGAGTACTTGTGGCACCTTAGAGACTAACCAATTTATTTTAGCATAAGCTTTCGTGAGCTACAGCTCACTTCATCGGATGCATGCAGTGGAAAATACAGAAGATGTTTTTATACACACAAACCATGAAAAAATGAGTGTTTATCACTACAAAGGGTTTTCTCTCCCCACACCCTACTCTCCTGCTGGTAATAGCTTATCTAAAGTGATCACTGTCCTTACAATGTGTATGATAATCAAGGTGGGCCATTTCCAGCACAAATCCAGGTTTTCTCACCCCCTCCCCAAAGAAAAACAAACCCACTCTCCTGTTGGTAATAACTTATCTAAAGTGATCACTTACATTGTAAGGAAACCTGGATTTGTGCTGGAAATGGCCCACCTTGATTATTAATGTGTGTGGTGGGGTTTTTTGGTTGGTTGTTTTGGGTTTTTTGGTAAATATAGTATTTTAAACTTTTAATGGCTTTGAATTGCTAGAAAGAGTGACCCATAGCATTCAAAACCACTCCTGGGTCATATTTAAACTGTCCAGTGGAGTTCTGCCAGTTACTGGGTCCTTTAAACTGTCCAGTAGAGTTCTGCCAACTCCAGGGATTATATTTAAACTGCCCAATAGCATCTGCAAATTCCTGAGGTTTTATTTCATTTCATATTAATCCGAACTCACCCACCCACCTCCCTTACTATGGGTGCACACCCATCAAATTTATCCCTATAGCAACAAGGGTAAGGAATCACAGTTACCTTCACTATTCAGTGGGGGTGTGGTTAAAACCATTCAGTTCAACAGGATGAGTCAACTCTGTTGTACTCAAACACATGTCTGAACCATCCCTGTTTTGTTTTCGTGTTGTAAGCAGAGGCAGGATGAGCTCTACCCTGACATCTGGTGGTGAGTTGTGGAAAAGGACTTCAGGAGCTGATCTCGTTTGCACAGGCACACCCACCCCGCCTAGCATGAGCCCACAGGAGCCCAAACGGTCACTTTGGCTGCTGTGGGATCCCCAGTGTCTCTGTTATTGGGGCAGGAAGAATAAAGTGTCGTTATCCTGATTATGTGAACCAAGGACAGTGGAACTGTCCTTGGCCTTTTATGACGGAGGGACTCACCATCAACTAAGTAGCACTCGCTAGGCAAGGGACAAGGATTGCAAAACCCAGTGAATCAAGAGAGTTTGAGGATGGAGGTTTGTGCCTAGTGGTGTGAGCTCCCTTCTGAGGGCCCCAAACACCAATTGTACCTTCTCTCCATTATGTAATATCAGAGAGAATTTTAATTCTATTAGGAGTTCGGTTACAGACTGCAGATCTGAATTCACTTTGGGTTCATGGTGCCCCAGCTCTGAGGCCCACTACTACTTAACACAGTATTCAGTGATTTCAACTTGTCGTAGGGGAGCTTCAGTGCCCCACGGGTGGGGGCTTGACCTGGTTTTGCATTGTGTTACTGGAATGGAACTCCTAGATACTGAACCTAGACCCTGTTGTTGCCAACTCTGATGGGCAGAAGGGTTACACTGTAAACACATTTCTAGGATTTGTTCCCCTCCCACTTCACAGCTTGTTGCTGTAAATGGGTCTCTTTTACACAAAGACACAAGAGCTAGGTTCTCACAAACCATTTTTTTTCAATTTAAAAGTCATACAGCTTCTTGAAAACAAACCCAGATCTCCATTAAAACTTTTAGTTCACTTAAGGGCCAGAGACCTTCTAACAGAAACACAGATAATCACAAAGCCCTTTTCATTCGATTTTTTAAAATGTACAGCGACCAAGTTTGATATTGCATGTTTGTCCCCTCATCATTCTCTCAATTAATCCTTTTAGATTTCTTACAAATAGTCTTTTTCTTAAGCAGGGTTCTGTCAGTTTTTGTGTGGACCAGACGGTCAATGTAACGCTGTAAGCAGGCATCTTCCATTTTGGACATTTTCTTTAAAACACGGTCAGGGTCTCCACTGAATTGCACAGCATTTCTCAAGCTCACCGCTTGTGCTAAATGTTCTTGGGTTAGGCACAGATGTTGCATAACATAACCTATGGAAATAATAGTGTTCAATAAGCTTTCCAAACACAGCTCAGCACACAGGCCCCAGAGCTTGCAGTTTCTATCCATTGAAGTCCAAGTCACACAGGCATGGTGCCATTGGGCTGGGGCATTTATGACACAGCCCTCACCATTTTCAAAAAGCTTTTCCCCAAGACAGTGATGAAGAACAGCATAAACAGCAACGTGTACAATAGTCCACATAACATTTTTACGCTCGTGACGTGGCACTGGCTCAGCGAGTTCCATGCCAAGCCTCTCCTAAACTCCTCATAGCCGTCCTCCTCGGAGTCATCTTCAACAATTTCTAGCGGTGTTGAGCAAAAACAAGGCGGGCCTGGTTCACCTTCGCTGTTTGATGCAACACCGTCCAGGGCCTCCGGGTGCACTAGAAAGGCATCGTCAAGCTGTTGAGAGATTTTCAGACAAGAAACAAGCGTAAGTTCCCACTGCTTGTTTTTAGATTTACACAACCCCTGGTTCCTAACCCCATTACACCCAATCATCGACCGTCGCTTCTTAATCATTCATTTACCTGAGCTACGTCTTTTCCATTCACCTTGTCTGCCAGTGCCTCCCCCACGCCATGATGGCCTTCCTCCTCCAGGGTGGCGGATGACGAGAGGCCACCATGCTCATGGGGGTGTCTCATGAGCAGTTGGGCTTCAGGGTCGGATTCTGGCATATCCATCAATGGCTGGGCCAAAGGAATCCCCTTGGCTTCTCTCTCATCCTCTTCAGAACTGTCGCTGCTGTAGCGCTTTCTCCACACAACTCCAAAGGTACTCGGGGCTAAAACAAAGTCTGAAGGTCTCACAGGAGTGGTAAAGGAGTCCACGTTTCCTCTCAGCCTTTCCACAATTTCTAAAACACGTCTTCTTGGTAAGAGATGGCCTCCTCTTCCCAGCGCTGGGACTTATGAGGTGATGGTGCTGCACTCTGATTGGCAGAGGACGTTGGAAGGGGTCCTTAGAGGGGTCACACGACCCTCTTCTGGGCGGTTGACCCCGTCCCAGAACCCACCCTATTTTGGTCGAATCTCCTTTCGGGGCTGTCCTCTGTGGCCAAAACCCATCGCGATTGGTAGAGGGTGGTGGGAGGAGTTCTTAGAGGGGTCACACGAGCCACTTCCTGACGGGTCACCCCGCCCCAGAATTCCCCCCAATTGGACAAATCTCCTCTCGGGGTGGTCCCCAGCGGCTGAAACCCTTCCTGATTGGTATAGGGCAGTGGGAGAAGTTCTTAGAGGGGTCACACAAACCCCGGAACTCCCCCTGATTGGTCAAATCTTCTCTCAAGTCATTCCTGTCAGGGCAAAATCCATCCTGATCAGCAGAGGACAGTGGGAGGAGTTCTTACAGGGGTCACATGACACACCTTGCTTCCGGACATGTGTCCGCCTTGACCCTGGAAGTCATACTCCCATGAGGTGGGACTTCCAGTGACCTGTGTGCAGGGCTTACAGGGTCAAGGGGTGGGGTTAACGTTTGATTGATGGTAGGGCCTTTATACTACTCGCTCCTGTGACCCAAAATTGGAACAAGAGAGACTATAATACTGGAGAGAAAGAAAGGAATGTTTTAAATGTTTTAAAGCCTTGTACTGTGCTGTAAATTCTTTTCCCCAAATTAATTTAAAACATTCATTTGTGTTTTTTATTTTTCTATTTATTTTGTTGTTTTATAGCACGATACAGCAACTATAATACTGGCCAGTATTATACTTTTATAAATAGAATACAACAACCATAATACTGGCCCGTATTAGCCATTCTCCTACTGCTCAGATGCTGAAAGGGAGAGAAGGATCAGGCCCTGTAAAGTAGGCTGGGTTGATTTTTTATGACTCGAAGTGTTTTTATTACACATCAGGACATCTAGTCATTCTGATTTAATTGGGGATTGGTCCTGCTTTTGAGCAGGGGGTTGGACTAGATGACCTCCTGAGGTCCCTTCCAACCCTGATATTCTATGATTCTATGCAGCCTCTGGACAAGCTCAGTGATAAGCATGTACATTACACTGCTTGCTCAGGGGTCATTACTATAGAAACAGCCAAGTACTGGCCCAGATCCTCAAATACACCTGAGCTTTAGACTCTGGGTTGTTCTAACTTACTCTGTCTTGTAAGAGCCATTGCTGTACGGGAGATTGCTGTAGCACCGGGGTCGGTAACATTTGGCACGCAGCCCCCCAGGGTAAGCCCCCTGGTGGGCCGGGCCAGTTTCTTTACCGGCCGCGTCCGCAGGTTTGGCCGACCGCGGATCCCACTGGCCGCGGTTCCCCACTGCAGGCCAACGGGGGCTGCAGGAAGCCGTGGCCAGCACATCCCTCGCCCTGCGCTGCTTCTCGCAGTAAAACAGAAGGTTTATTAGATGACAGGAACATGGTCTAATACAGAGCTTGTAGGGGCAGAGAACTGGACCCTTCAGCTGGGGGGTCCATTTTGGGGGGCAGTGAGCCAGACAACCACGTCTGCCCTTCACTCCATGTCCCAGCCAGCCCCAGACTGAAACTCCCTCCAGCCCCTCCTCCTCTGGGCTTTGTCCCTTTACCCGGCCAGGAGGGCACCTGATTCCTTTCTTCTCCAACCCCTTTAGCTCTCACCTTGCAGGGGGGAAGGGCCCAGGCCATCAGTTGCCAGGAAACAGGGTGTCGGCCATTCTCTGTGTCCAGACCCCTGCACACACCTGCCCTCTAGGGATCTGCAACGATCATACACCCTTACCCCACCACCTAGATACTTAAGAACTGCCTAGGGGAAACCGAGGAACCACACACTATTCAGAGGAAACATTAAGAACAGTCCCCCTTCGTCACACTGGGTATGAGATTTTGCTGTTTGTGCAGGGAGCTGGGAGCCCCAGGGCACCCTGTTTAACCCTGGGACTTGGTGCCTCTCCAAGAGGCCCTGCAATGAGTGTTGGACTGAAACCCAGCCAGCTTGGTTTACATCCGGCCCACAACAGCGTCAGATGGAGCGAACGGGCCAAAGTGAAAGCAGAGCCTCTCCCCAAGCCTCTGGGAAAGACCAACCTGCCTTGCGGGGCGGGTGTGCAATTCCTAGCTTCTCCCTCCCTCCCGGCTGCTGTTAACGGGAGGCAAACAGAGACTGCAATAAACCCCTCTGGTAGGAACGAGCCTGCACCGCTGGGTAACGGAGCTACCCAGAGCGGATTAAAAGCCCTAGTCCCAGAGCCAGGGCAAGCGCTCTCCTCTGGACAGCGGTTGGGGACGTCATACAGGGCGGCTTTTGGGCCCAGGGTTCTCATCCTGGCGCTTCAGCTGCTAGTTACCTAGGGCCTCCTCTTCTGCAGCGCTGAGTCCCACAGCTGCACTGAAGTCACTGGGGCAGATCCACTGCTCATGTCAGTGACCACGGCTCCAGGAACGGGGCTGGAGAATGTGCTGTGCCCCTGAACAGGGCTGGGACAAACTGCCCCAGCTGAGGTCTGCCCCGGTGGGAGCTGTGGGGAGCCCAGTGTACTGGAAGCTGCTGCTGCCCCGGGGTTTGTGATGGAGAATGTGGGGTGACGGGGGGGGGCAATTCAGCACAAACAGCTCCTTTCTATTTCCTCCCAGCCACCCCAGCATGCCTGGGGACTCCCCTCCCCAATCAATCAAAGCCCAAGACGGGGATCTGAAGCTCGACATAAAGTTACTCCTCCGCCAGCTGATGTAACCCACGCACCTTCTGGGTGTGGTGTTGTGTCCCATCGAGTGGCACCAAGACCATTCGAGAGAGAGATAAGATGAGTCTGCTCTGCAGCCGTCGCTACCAGCCAGGGGGCTTTTAGCTCACGCGATAGAGGCTCATGCACTAAGCTCCAGAGGCCCCAGGTTTGATCCCCACCCGCCGACGACCAGGGTCTGTGGGAGTGACGCTGGCGTGGCTGGCAAGGGGCAGCAGGAAGGATTTCCACTGAGCGTTAAGGGAAAGGAACTTGCTGGCTGTGGCACGGTGCAGCCGGCTGGTTGGCACACCGGGAAAGGAAGATGGAGGAGAGCTCCAGCCCTGGCTGGTTCCCAGCTCTTGTCTTGGCCTTGTAAAAGGCTGACAGACGTAGTGCGAGGTTTGAAAGCGAACACACCGTGTTCTGGGCCTGGAGCAGCGGCTGGGAAGCATTCCCAATCAACAACCGCGCCGGGATCCCTGTAAACCGCACCAGAGTGCAGGGGGAGGGGAGGAAGCTGGAGGGCCTTTGAAAACACAGACAGCTTGATGCCAGCCTTCCCTGGCTGCATGAAGCTATCCTCCAGAACCATGCCACCAAGGGCCCAGTCCTGCAGCGGGACAGCCGGAGGGTTGGTGTCGCTATCCTCCTGTTCTACAGAGGGGGAAACTGAGGCACAGAGCTGGGCCACGTCAGGGCGCGGCTGGGGATGGAGCCCGTCAGATCCTCACGAGCTGCTGTGAGGCGCTATCCCTTGTGTCTGTGCCAGGTATAAACCCAGGCCCCGTGTGCAGGCCCAGCCATCCGTCCCCTGGCGGGCAGCAGGGCCCATGCGGGAGCCCCCACGCAGCCCCCCACCGCCCTCGGCTGCAAAGCAGCCCCAGCCCCACGGCTGGCCCAAAGGAAACACCTCCACGGTCTTTCCAGGTGCCACCCAGTCCCCCGGCGCCTGCAGGAAGGTTTGGGGTAATCACGCACACGCTGGGTCTCCCAGTCACCAACGCTTTGCCCGGAGCCTGGCTCGGAGGGAAGCGCAGACCCAGTCCCTTTCCGCGGAGCTGGGAACGCGCCTGGAGCTGCCAGCCCAGTCCTGTCTACTCAGCGAACGGCTTGCTGCTGCTCTTTCCCGGGTCTCCTCCTCCCTCCCCAGCCCTGGAGCCAGACGAACACCCACACACAGGCCTACTGTGCCCATGGCTGTACAGCGGCTGCAGGGCTGCAGCCATCGCGTCCTGGACATATTCAAGGGGAGCCCGATGGGATTGGCCAGGCAAGGAGGGCATGAGCCCTGCCCAGCTAGGATGGGGCACCGTCCCCAGGCTGCTGCATCAAAGCCAGCCCTGGCTAGGAGCGATCAGCGACACTGCACTGGCTGATAGGTGCCATGAGCTGGGTGGGTCTCATCATCCTTCTTCGGGTGCCGCTGCAGAGGCGAGCTCCTAGACCAAGGGGGAGGGAAACAGGCATAGGGAAGGGGAGTGACCACACCCCCTCCTTCCGCACCCCACCCCCTGCCCCAGCCCTGAGCCCAGTCCAGCACTTCAAACCCTTTGGCCCCAGCCCATAGCCCCTGCCTGCACCGCAAACCCCACATCCCCAGCCCCTCCCAGAGCCCACCCCCCCCAGCCGGAGCCCTCACCCCCTTCCCCAGCCTGGAGACCCCCTCCCACACTACGAACCCCTCGGCCCTCTTCCCCAGCAGCAGGTCAGAGCCAGGCATAGAACCCAGGTGTCCTGACTCCCAGGCTTCTGCCTGCTAGGCCGATGTAGCTGGGCCACCCAGATGATGCTTAGCACATGGCTCCCCCATGTGATGGATGTCATCACCCCCATTTCACAGAGGGGGAAACTGAGGCACAGAGCAGGTGAGGGCCTGGCCCAGTGGGTGCCTGAGCCAGTGTTCGGTGCTCCTGGCTCCCAGACCTGTGCTGAGACAAACACCCACCCCCTTGGCACTCGCTGGGCGGGCTGGCAAAGGGGATGCAGCAGGACAGCTGCAGCCCCTAGTTTGAACAGGCTGCAACCCCAGCACCTTTCACCAGCCCCAACCCCCAAAACAAAGGCCCCTCCCAGCACCAGCAGCTCCCTCCTGGAGTGTCCAGCCTGGAGCGCCCCCCAGAAGGTCCTGGGAACAGCTCAGTAAAGAGTCTCCTGTTTGTCTTCTCTGTCTGCCCCCTGCATCAGCCCCCTACCCCAGGCCCGTCCCCCCAGCTCCAGGGAGTCAGACCTGTCAGCGACCTCCCTTTTTCCACCATGTGCTTTTAATTTTAGTCTGACTTGAGAAACTGGAAGAAGTGGGGGGGCAGGGTGAGGCAGTGGGATGGGGGCAGGGGGTAAGGAGGTGGGGTGGGGGAAATGAGGGGTGAGGAGGGGGTGGAACTGCGGTCGTGGGTGGGGGGCATGAAGAGTAAGGGGGGAGTGGGGCTGTGGTTGGGGCAAGGAGGCATGTGGGTCAGTAGAGTGGGGCAGGGAGGAGGAGGTGCGTTGGTCAGTGGGATGGGCGCAGGGAGGAAGCATGTGGGTCAAGGAGGAGGAAGCGTGTGGGTCAGTGCAGCGGATCAGTTGGGTGGGTGCAGGGAGGAGGCGTGTGGGTCAGTTGTTCCATGTCAGTCAGTGAATCATTCCCCCCCGCCCCTGTGTACTGCATCCCTATCGAGGACCCCCCACCCGCCAGGTGACCAGGCCATTGAACAAGCTGCAAGAGGAGCCAGTGAGTGCCCCAGCTGGCGCCAGGTGCCAGGGCGAGGGAGAAGCTCGGAGCTCTGCTCTGGCTGCATTTCTGTGCCCTCTGGCTCTGCTGGGGGTGGGGGATGTCTGTGCTGTCAGCCCTGTGCTGCGGGGAACTGGGCTGAGACCAGCTCGCCTCTGCGTCTTTTGGGCCACACCTCAGAGGCCCTCACCCCCGGAAGCTGAGTGAGTCAGCTGGGGGAGGACAGAGCTGGTGAGAGAACCCAGGAGTCCTGATGCCCAGCCCCCCTGCTCTAACCCCCAGACCCTGCTTCCCTCCCAGAGCCGGGACAGAACTAGGGTTGCCAGGTGTCCGGTTTGCAACCTGAACTCCCGGTCGAAAAGGGACCCTGGCGGCACCGGTCAGCACTGCTGACTGGGACACTAAAAGTCCGGTCAGCAACACAGCAGGGCTAAGGCAGGCTCCCTACCTGCCCTGGCTCCGCGTGGATCCTGGGAAGCGGCCGGCATGTCCAGCTCCTAGGCACAGGGGCAGCCAAGGGGTCTCTGTGCACTGCCCTCACCCTGAGCATCAGCTCCATAGCTCCCATTGGCCGGGAACGGTGGCCAATGGGAGCGGTGGGGGCAGAGCCTGCAGCCGGAGACAGTCTGTAGAGCTGCCTGGCCACACTTCCATCTAGGAGCCGCAGGAACATGCCGGCCACTTCCAGGAGCTGCCTGAGGTAAGCACTGCCCAAGCACACACACCCCGCACCCCAACCCCCTGCCCTAGCTCTGAGCCCCGTCCCGTCCTCCGAACCCCTTGGCCCCAGCCCAGAGCCCCTGAACCCCTCATCCCCAGTCCCACCCCAAAGGCTGCACCCCCAACCGGAGCCCTCACCCCCACTCCCCCAACCCCCTGCCCCGGCCTGGTGAAAGTGAGTAAGGGTGGGGGAGAGCGAGCGATGGTGTCAATCAATTAAGGTGCTGGGGTATGACTGGTTAAAGAATTGTTTTGCAATGTGCTAGGATTAGTTTGACAATTGTTTTCTAATATTTTAGTAAAATGATGGTTAAGGTAGAGCTAAGGAAGACTCAAGTTTCACTATGTAAAGGTGGGTCCAAAAGGAAGTTCTTTGGAACCAACTCCAGGACACAGCCCCAAGGTCAGAGCTGCCAGACCTCAACACCTGCCAATCACATCATGCGGAAGCTGGAGTCCCCCAGATGACCTGACCCTGGCTGGCAATCAAGAAAAGGTCAGCTGCCTTATTGGGAGTGGTGAGTGGTGAGCATTGTATGCGGAGCAGGTGCATTCTGTTTTGGTGACTGTCAATAAATAGAGGTTAAGGGTATTCCTGTGAAAGCTTCTTTCACTGGTAAAAGACCCCACAAACCTGCAGAGTGTGAGGTTATGCCCGGAGCCGACGGAAAGGTAACGGTGGGTGCCCTAGAGCGCGAGGTTATGCCTGAGCCCGAGGAACTGGGTACAGGTTGGTGCCCCTAGAGTGTGTGAGTAACGGAGAATTGTGTGCGTAACAGTCCTTCTCACACAGGACTGGAGTCAGGATTGTCACCCCCATTTAGCAACAGGGCAAACTGAGGCACGGGCTAGTGAAAGTGCTTAGAGCCAGCCCAGGAGGCTGAATGGCACCAGGCCTGAGCTCTGGCCCTCCACAGAATTAGCTCGGGTCTCAGGCCAAAGAGCGCCATGCCCCTGCACCCTGCCTGTCGGCAGGTGGGGCAGGTTGACCCCTTGGCGCCAGCATGGGCAGCGTGGCCATGGGGCATGTGGCAGCCTGGACGTGGGGCACGTGGCCTGGGGGAGTGGGGAGCTGATGGGCTGGAAGCTGGAGGCCGCTGTTCTGTTTCCTCAGAGTCACTTCCACTGGCTGCAGGCTCAGGGCGTGATTCACCCTGTGACAGCCGTCAGGAGCTGGCCGGGATGGGAGCAGCAGGCACGGTGCTGGGGCCCTGAGAGGCAGCCGCTGGAGATCACTGATGCTGTGTCACCCTCCAGGAGAGAGAGGTCCCTCTGCACCAGCCAGCCCCATCTGCAGGCGGGTGGGGCACAGGGTACAGCTGTGGCGGGGCTTGGTTTAGCTTGGGGAACCCTCAAGTTCATCTCCTTACTGAGGCATTGTTTGGGCCAAACATGGCTCCAGAGCGCCCCCCCCTTCCCCCGGATTACCCCCCCTCCATGAGCTGCCCCTCCGCCCCCAGGGGTGCAGAATCCCCCCTGCCCAGGCCACTGGCTGCTCTGGCTGGCTGCAGAGGGGATTGTTCCCCCGTGCAGTGCACAGGCCCTGCCCACAGAGCCACGTGCAGCTCCCAGGTGCTGCGCTGCCTCCTGCTGGCTGCACAGGGGTCCTGCCCGTTCAGGGAGCCATGGGACTCACCTGGCCAGTGCAGATACAAGAACCTGCCCCAAAGCTTCGCTGGTGAGTCCCCGGGGCAGGGAAAAACTTGTCCCTGCTGAGCTCTGTGCAGTCCCTGGGGAGCCGTGCCCTGGCACTGCCCTTCAGGCCAGGCTTCCACAGGTATGTAGGTGCTGAACTCCTGGGGTTCAGTGGGACTTTGGTGCCTAAATCCAGCCCTTAGTTTCCCGTGCCTCAGTTTCCCTCACATGATGAGGGTAGTGGCCCTGCAGTTGGGGGAGGATTGTGAGGATAAAGGCACTGAAGCCCCTGAGGGGCCCAGGCACTGGAGGTATGGGGGCCACCTTACCCAAAGCTGGCAGGATGGGAGTGGTGCTGGGTTTGGGTGCGCCCTACAGCAGGGCTCAAAGAGCCACCTCTGCCTTCCTCCCCAGAGCCCACAAGCTGACTGTTGTCGCTGTGGGTTTTATCCAGTTCAATGCACCATCCTGGCATCACCGTGCAGCAAAACAACCCGCCCACTCCCTGGTGCACAGCTGAGCTAGGTGTGCTGCGGGGACCTGCCCTTTGCAGCCGGCGGGGCGTGGCCCAGGGCCAACTGCAACTTGGGGCAGCTCGGCCTGTCTGTGCTGGGGCAGCAGCCTGTGCCAGTGGGGAGCACCTCTCTGCTCTCAAGCCACCTCCTGCACTCAGATGCCCTGTGAGTGGGGCTTGTAGGCAGGCCATGGAGGGGTCAGCCTGGGAGGGATGCTGGGGGGCTACAGAGGGTCAGCCTGGGCTGAGCTGGGAGGGATGCTGGGAGGGTGGTGGAGTGTCAGGCTGGGAGGGATGGTGGGGGGGTGATGGAGGGTCAGACTGGGCTGAGCTGGGAGGGATGGGAGGTGACGGAGGATTGGGCTGGGCTGAAGTGGGAGGGATGGTGGGGGGTTGATGGAGGGTAGGTCTGGGCTGAGCTGGGAGGGATGCTGGGGGGGTGATGGAGGGTTGGGCTGGGCTGGGCTGAGCTGGGAGGGATGCTGGGTGGGTGATGGAGGGTCGGGCTGGGCTGAGCTGGGAGGGATAGTCGGGGGGTGACGGACGGTTGGGCTGAGCTGGGAGGATGCTGGGAGGGTGATGGAGGGTCGTGCTGCGGGGGATGGTGGGGGGCAACAGAGGGTTGGGCTGGGCTGAGCTGGGAGGGATGCTCGGTTGTAGTAGAGCTACAAAGCTGGGGGTTGTAGTAGAGGAGAGAGGTTGTCTTCACCGTGTTGCTCAAGGATTGTCTTGTAGCCAGTTGGTGTTGTGGGCTTGTGTGGAAGAATGAGGTGGGCAGTAGAGGTGACTGGGTTGGCAGTACCAAGCTACCTGCCTCCATGGTGCTGCAACCAGCTTGGCTAGGGAAGCACAGGGCTGAACTTACAGCTGATGTCCCCAGTCCAGGCCAGGTAGGTGCATGGTGCAGTGGAACCCAACGGGTGGGAGGAGACTACCTCTCCCCCCATGGCACCCTCACAGACAGCCAATGGGCAAGGGGCAGCTGTCTATGCCCAGGGGTCTTAGTGTTTGCAGTGTAGCTGTAGCCAAGTGGGTCCCAGCATCCAGAGGGGGGGCAGGGGGGAATCTCTTTCATTGGACCAACTTCTGCTGGAGAGAGAGCGCTTCAGAGCCACACCAAGCCCTTCTTCAGGTGTGAAGTGCTCCCAGCTCACAGCAACGGGCAAGTGCACAGATTGTTCAGCGTAAGGAGTCGGCACATGTTGTAAGTGACCATGTGAGGTGTGGTGGTGCGTTAACACCGCTGCAGGGGCAGGAGAACAAGGGGGCTGGTGGGTTACAGGTGGTTGTAATAAGTCGGAGAGCCAGTGTCTGTTCAGCCCATGATTTTCAGTGTCTAGCCGTTAGGAATTGAGCCTTAACCACTAGCCCCCCCTCTTTGTCCTATGGTAACAGGCCACTTTACCTCTCCTGGCCCCTTCCACCATTTGCTAACTGTGACGGTGCACTCATATGATGTTATGAAAATATGCTAATAAGCGTGACTGTGATGTCACTGGAATATGCTTCATTCAAAAGGTCTCTTGTAAGGTATCATTACAAAGCTTATAATCTACTGTGTGTGTTCATCCAATGTGTATAAATGTATCATTCTTGTATCTGAAACTAGAAATATGAAATATAACTCTGAGGTCCTATTTGTAATTACGCAAAGTGTGGGCCATGAACGGTGGCTTGGAATCTTGATGGCTCCCATTAACCAGGACAATTGGTTGTAAATGGCTCTGTTTACTTGTAAGTCTTCCTGTGTACGTGTGCTAGCAAGTGGGTAATGAAATCTTACAGTGACATGTGATCATGTCACCTGAACTGGAATCCATCTTTAACCTGGTGCTTTTCCATTTAGGACGGGTGGGAACCCAGAGAGGGACAAAGGATTCCCGCCTTGTGCAAAAGATGTATAAGGGGGTGGAACAGAACAAAGGAGGCTGCAGTCATGAGAAATCCCCTAGCTGCCACCTGAGCTGAAACAAGGACTGTACCAGGGGAAAGGATTGTGCCCAGACTAGGAAGGTGTCCAGTCTGTGAAAGAAGCTTATTGAAACATCTCTGAGGGTGAGATTTTATCTATATTCAGTTTTCTACTGTATTAGGCTTAGACTTACGTTTTATTTTATTTTGCTTGGGAATTTACTTTGTTCTGTCTGTTACTACTTGGAACCACTTAAATCCTACTTTTTTTATTTAATAGAATCACTTTTTACTTATTAACCCAGAGTAAGTATTCATACCTGGGGGGCAAACAGCTGAGCGTATCTCTCTATCTCTCTATCAGGCGAACAATTTATGAGTTTACCCTGTATAAGCTTTATACAGGGTAAAACGGATTTATTTGGGGTTTGGACCCCATTGGGAGCTGGGTGTCTGAGTGCTGGAGACAGGAGCACTTCTTAAGCGGTTTTTAGTTAAGTCTGCAGCTTGTGGGGGATGGGCTCCCACCTCATCTTTAGGGGATCAGTATAGCTGTAGTGACTGGCAGCTCCAGGGCACTGGGACAGGGACAGCCCCCTTCCCACTCCCCCCAGGAGACAGCAGCCTCCAAGCATCCCCTGGGGCAGGTGTTTATGTGACTGCTCTACCCCAGAGAAAGCCCCCAGCCCTGCCCTCCCACATGCTTCACCAAAGCCCAGCCACTGGGAGGGGGTCCCCTGGGCTGCCTGCCTCACAATGGCCCAGACCTGCAGGGCTGGGAGAGACCCTGAGCGATGCCAAGGGAACCCCCCTCTCCCTCTCCAGCAGGATGCCCAGCCCCATGGCCTGCAGCCTGGAGAGAAATCCTTAGAGCCACCCCCATCGGGAGCCAGCCCAGGACGTGGGCTCGTCCCGGAGTCACTGCTGCACTGCAGCCCCTCCACCCTGCTACTGCTACCCCCAACCCACTGCTGCCCCCTTGCACTGCCAGCCCCATTCCCTGTGCTGCCCTGCCAAAGCAGGATGGCGGTGGGGGCAGAACAAGGCAGGGGCTGGGTCAGTGCAGGTCCCATTTCGTCCATCTCCTCTCTGAGTCAGCCAGTTTTTCCAGCCTCTCCCAGCTGGCCTGGGTGCCATCACTTGCTGGCATGTTCCGAGGCTCCTGGCCCAGGGAGAGTTAGGTTTCCAGGCATGCCTGGCACCTGGAAATGCAGGTTCTGGTGGTGGGGGGGGGGGGGCACTGGGGAATGGAGCCCCCCTGAGCCTGGCAGACAATCCCTCGGGCACCCGTTCCAGGGTGGCGGTGATGGGGTGCTCAGTGCGCTCTGTAGAGCCATGTTGTTATTGATGTGGGAAGCCATGTTCACCTCCCCAGGCAACAGAGCCAGGAAATAGAACCCAGGAATCCTGGCTCTCAGCCCCTCCCCCTTCCTGCTGTAATCACTGGACCCCACTTCCACCCCAGAGTTGGGAACAGAGTCCTGGAGACCTGATTCGCTGTCCCTCTGCTCTAATCACTTGACCACCTGCCCTCCCACCCCTGAAGAAGGCAAGGGAGACTTGACAAAGGGATTCCCTATACCAGCTCTCCAGCGCCATCTGCTGCCCCAGCAGCCCGGTTTGTTTTACAGAGGCCCTGGCTTAAGCATTTATTTTCAAGATGAAAGTTTTTTGATGAAACACAAGAACAAAATCAAACCAAGTGTTTATATTAAAACAGAAAGAAAAGGAGGACTTGTGGCACCTTAGAGACTAACCAATTTATTTGAGCATGAGCTTTCGTGAGCTACACCTCACTTCATGGGATGCATACCGTGGAAACTGCAGCAGACTTTATATACACACAGAGAATATGAAACAATACCTCCTCCCACCCCACTGTCCTGCTGGTAATAGCTTATCTAAAGTGATCATCAGGTTGGGCCATTTCCAGCACAAATCCAGGTTTTCTCACCCTCCACCCCCCCACACAAATTCACTCTCCTGCTGGTGATAGCCCATCCATCTTTTTGCGAATACAGACTAACAATTGTCACTTTGGATGACATTGGTGACATTGGTGAGGCCTCATCTGGAGTACTGTGTCCAGTTTTGGGCCCCACTCTACAAGAAGGACGTGAAAAAATTGCAAAACGTCCAGCGGAGGGCAACAAGAATGATTAGGGGACTGGAACACACGACTTATGAGGAGAAACTGAGGGAACAGGGATTGTTTAGTCTGTGGAAGAGAAGGAAGAGGGGGGGATTTGATAGCTGCTTTCAACTACCTGAAAGGGGGTTCCAAAGAGGATGGCTCTAGACTGTTCTCAGTGGTACCAGATGACAGAACGAGGAGTAATGGTCTCCAGTTGCAGTGGGGGAGGTTTAGGTTGGATATTAGGAAAAACTTTTTCACTAGGAGGGTGGTGAAGCCCTGGAATGGGTTACCTAGGGAGGTGGTGGAATCTCCTTCCTTAGAGGTTTTTAAGGTCAGGCTTGACAAAGCCCTGGCTGGGATGATTTAGTTGGGGATGGGTCCTGCTTCGAGCAGGGGGTTGGACTAGACACCTCCTGAGGTCCCTTCCAACCCCGATATTCTATGATAAGTCTCTGCCTGCGCTAGAGCTTAAGTCTTTGCAGTTAATTTAACCCTTCTGGAACAGGAGGGAAGTTACTCAATGTTCCACCTGAGGCCACGTCTATATTGGGAGCATTTTGCCAGTACAGGTAAACTAGTGTGGACATAGAAGAGCACGACTGTCCCCCACTGAATGAAGAGCCTTTACCCTTAGAAAAGAGCAAGAATACAAAGAGGACGAACCCACTGCTCAGGCTTGCTCTGCATGGTTTTTCTATCACTATAGCGATGTTGGCTAGGGGTGTGATTCCTAACCAATACAATCATACCAGGACATCATCTTAACACGTGGATGCAGTTATACCGATATAAGTGTGCTTATACCTGTACAACTAATATACACTAGCACTGGAGAGCTTAAAATAAGATGCTAGACTGAGAGGACAAAAGAAAGGAGCAGATTCTCCTCTTAAATATACAGCATTCTCGCCCAGGATAGAAGACTGAGAAGAGGGACTTGCAGACAGATGTACACTGAATAGAGTTATTAGCAATATAAAAAAAAGATGGCTTAGCAGCTCTCCTGCTCTGATTGCAAAGTAAAGAATTAACTGCAACATCAGATCACTTCTGCTTTGGCCAGCCAGAAGGCATCCATCCAACACTGGCTGCATTTGCTCCATGGCCTGAAGTGGGAAGTAAATACCCTGGTCCCATGAGTGAACTGTTGGAAGAGAATAGGATCCCATCACTGAGCTAGGTATTCTGAAGAACCTGTTTCGCCTTTCTTCAGGGTAAATGCACTGATCTGAAGGGCATTACTAAATATGAACTGGATGCTTTTACTAAGTGGTAAATGGATGAGCGATATAAATATGAAATAAAGACGGCATCTTCCAGCCTAATAGCAAGTGAATGCATCCTTCTAGCAAAAGGCAGCACAGCATACCGAGCTCACCATGCATAAGCATTTACAAAAATATGTTTTCCCAAGTGCATTAGAGACCTTAACATCCCATCCTACCTTCAGAGTAACAGCCATGTTAGTCTGTATTCGCAAAAAGAAAAGGAGTACTTGTGGCACCTTAGAGACTAACCAATTTATTTGAGCATAAGCTTCCGTGAGCTACAGCTCACTTCATCGGATGCATCCTACCTTCCTGCACTTTATAAGATGATAGGGAAACCAACAGGCCCTGATTCGATGATAATTATCATAGGGACATTGTATTAACCTCTCTGGATCCAAAGCATCAACTGGAAGAGAAGGAATAAAAAGACAAAAGAAAACATTCTGTAAAACAAGATCTAAGTTCATCATCAACACAATTAACAAGAGTGGAAACATACTAGCTACTGGAGCTGCCCTCTAACGGGGTTAAGCTATCAATTTTTAATAGCCGAGACAAAAATGCTAAACTGCTAAGCTGGCACTCACTGTGTGTACCCAACCAAATTCACTTCGGATTTTGGGTGAGTGGAATGTTCAATTAAAAATGAGGAAAGCGCAATCAGTAGGGCAGAGTGGCCAGTACATATTAATGACTATACTTATGCAGAACAGTGAGCTGGAAATAAACATTACTAGAAAAACCCTTGAAGCTACCAAATTAGCGAGTTGTACAGCAGTGACATGCTAAGGATTGGCAGAAGCACGGCATTCTGAAGTAAATCCTTTTGCATTTACCTTCATACTCCAAGGCCATCTCTGCTGGATTAAGAAAAAAATCAAACTCAAACAAACATGTCTGGAGCTAAGGATGCAATTTGCACTACAGTGCACTTGGCCCTGTAAAGTGCAGAGGTTGGCAGGTGCTTAAGAGCCCAACACTCACTGAACATAGTGAGGGGCTAAGTCACAGGCACTTTTTGAAAATGTTCCCTCCTAGTCCATACTATGACCCAGAGACAGGCACAAGTCACCTTAATCACTTAACAGTTACACAGAAGGGACAAGGTAGGGGAGGACCAACTTCTGATAGTGAGACACACAAGCTTTCAAGCATACATAGACCTCTTCTTCAGGATTCAGTTTGTGTCCATGCAGCAGCTTTCTTGCCATCACAAATGTGTCTCCCCTCACACCTTCCATGCTATTTATCCGCGTTTGTATCAATGTACAGAGGGCATGCACAGAAGGAACATGGGCCAACGGACTGTGGGAGGTTTTCTAGATAGCTGGAAGTAAGGAGGATGGGCCAGATTGATTACATAAATCAGTGTTTTTCAACCTTTTTGATACCAGGGACCAGCTTAGAATCATAGAAAATCAGGGTTGGAAGGGACCTCAGGAGGTCATCTAGTCCAACCCCCTGCTCAGCGCAAGACCAACACCAACTAAATCATCCAAGCCAAGGCTTTGTCAAGCCGGGCCTTAAAAACCTCTGAGGATGGAGTTTCCACCATCTCCCTAGGTAACCCATTCCAGTGTTTCACCACCCTCCTAGTGAAATAATGTTTCCTAATATCCAACCTAGACCTCCCCCACTGCAACTTGAGACCATTGCTTCTTGTTCTGTCATCTGCCACCACTTTGAACAGCCTAGCTCCATCCTCTTTGGAACCCCCTTTCAGGTAGTTAAAGGCTGCTATCAAATTCCCCCTCACTCTTCTCTTCTGCAGACTAAATAACCCCAGTTCCCTCAGCCTGTCCTCATAAGTCATGTGCCCCAGCTCCTTAATAATTTCCGTTGCCCTCCGCTGGACTCCCTCCAATTTGTCCACATCCTTTCTCTAGTGGGGGGACCAAAACTGGACGCAACACTCCAGGTGTGGCCTCACCAGTGCCAAATGGAGGGGAATAACCACTTCCCTCAATCTGCTGGCAATGCTCCTACTAATACAGCTCAATATACCATTGGCCTTCTTGGCAACAAGGGCACACTGCTGACTCCTATCCAGCTTCTCATCCACTGTAATCCCCAGGTCCTTTTCTGCAGAACTGCTGCTTAGCCAGTCGGTCCCCTGTCTGTAGCAGTGCATGGGATTTCCTTCCTTCCTTCCTTCCTTCCTTCCTTCCTAAGTGCAGAACTCAGCACTTGTCCTTGTTGAACCTTATCAGATTTCTCTTGGCCCAATCCTCCAATTTGTCTAGGTCACTCTGGACCCTTCCCTATCCTCCAGTGTATCTACTTCTCCCCCCAGTTTAGTGTCATCTGCAAACTTGCTGAGGGTGCAATTAATCCAATCATCCAGATCATTAATAAAGGTATTGAACAAAACCGGCCCCAGGACTGACCCCTGGGGCACTCTTCTTGATACCAGCTGCCAACTAGACTCGGAGCCATTGATCACTACCCGTTGAGCCCAACAATCTAGCCAGCTTTCTATCCACCTTATCGTCCATTCATCCAATCCATACTGCTTTAACTTGCTGGCAACAATACTGTGGGAGACCGTATCAAATGCTTTGCTAAAGTCAAGATATATCACATGCACTGCTTTCCCCATATCCACAGAGCCAGTTCTCTCATCCTGGAAGGCAATCAGGTTGGTCAGGTATCACTTGCCCTTGGTGAATCCAAAGCTTGCAGCCTTTCTCAACAGTGTCAGGGAGATCTGAGAGACAGGCCATTGAGAAAGATTGACACAGGTACTTAGGACAAATGGCTACTTGTGATGAAGTGGAAAGTGTCTTAGTGTTTGTATGAATACTGTGCACGCCTCAGTTTTCCCTATGTGTTGCACAAGTATCTAGGTGGTGGGATAAGGGTGTGTGACCTTTGCAGATACCCCGAGAGGGAAGGTGCAAGTGCCTTCTAGCTCCCTGGGACCAGACAATAGATGTATCTTGGCAACTGATTGCCGGGCCGCATCCTCTGCAAGAGCCAGCTGGAGGAATTGGAGAACAAAGGGAGGTGGAGGCCAGGTGACCGGTTTGCCTGGGGAACAGCATACAGGATGGAGGAGGGGCAACTGGGTGTGACTGCAGGTGGACTGCTGGAGGCTGGTCAGACTCCTGGTTTGGGACTCAGGAGGACAGCCCATGGCTCTGGGTCTCCTCAAGATGAACTTTGCTGTAACTTCCTGCTTTCTGTGCTAACAAGATTCTGCTCTATGCTGTGTTCCAGACGACTAATAAACCCTTCTGTTTTACACCGCTGGCTGAGAGTCACTCCTGACTGCTGAAGTCGGGGGTGCATGGCCCCTTTGGAGGGCGTGTAAGGTTTCCCTAGGTGTCCTATTCAGGTGGCTCACTGCAGGGAGCTTATGGCGTGAGACAGGGATGCTGAATGCTCTGAGGTCAGACCAAGGAGAAGCTGAAGCCCAGGAGGCTTGTCCTAGTGAGAGTGTGCCCCGAGGGGTAGTCACACTGCAAGAGGGTCCTGGTCCGGGGGCTAGTCTTCACCAGACTCACTGCAGCTGCGCTAATGTAGGGCAGTAGTGTAAACGCACTATGAAGACCAGAGAGCGCTTTCCTGTCAGCATAATTACTCCACCTCAGCGAAAGGTGGAAGCTATGACAGAATGAGAGTGTGTCCCACTGACTTAGCGCCGGTGCGGACAGCTCGGGGGGTGGCTTTTTCATATCCGTGACCGACATAAGTTACATCAACTTAAGCGGAAGCGTAGACAAGCCCTGAACTTCATTCAAGGGTTCCAGAGCACCAAGCCCGTGCATCCATGAACTACTATGGGGGGAAAAAGTCCCCAATGCCTCAAACCAACACCGTATACCTGGCTATGCCCTCTCACCTGCTTTTATACTTGTTTTATTAGGGAAAGACTTCTGTACCAGCGTCTGCCTCCACAGTACTCCCACTGAAATCCTATTGCAGCCAGACACTCCTCACCCTATTCTTCCTCCTGAATGCAAGTTTTAGTTTAAAGACATAGGCCCTAAGTCTCCACTGCCTTTCATTTTGTGAAGTAATTTACACCTCTCCAAACTGAGTGCCAAGTGTGTGAAAAACGCTACCATTCCAATTTGGCATGAGTTAACTCCCATTTTCACTCACTTTGCACAAGTGTGAAAGACTACACAAGGTGAGAGGGAGGGGGAAACTAAGCCAATAAATATTAATGAAACAGGACCAATCAGCTACCATGATCCATCCCTCTGTCAGCTCCACTTTAGATGACTGCAGTGGAATTTTACATGTGGTGATACTTTAAATCCAGTAAAAAATGAATTCTCGTGCATCAGCTCACTTGTTATGTTATGATTTTATTTTTAAAAAATCTTTTTATGAAGGCCAAATGACAATAAAACATTAACATACTACACTGTACATTACTTATTCCGGATCAGCTAGCACATCACACCTGCACTTCATGATCTGCATTAGCTACCTTTTGATTCTGAATGGAATTTAATGTGCCAATTTTGATCAGGTGGGATTTTCAGAAGTGACTTAGAAGCATAAGTTCCATTGAAAGGCAATGGGATTTGTGCTCCTATGTTATGTAGGCATTTTTTAAATGCCATTCTAAATGGCTGAGGTGTGGCCTACAAGAATTGCATCGTTCTCCCTGCATAATTCTGCCATAGCTGAAATCAAAAAAGGAGCTTAAGCTGTAAATTCTTTGGTGTAAAAGGAAGGGCACTCCTGACAGTGTCTTTTGTATGAGATCCCCCAAACTTTGGAACTCATTCTCAACCTTGGTCCTAAATAACCTTAATCTGCTGATATTCAGGTTGTAGTAATAATGCTTTCTTTGCTCAGAATTTGAGGAAGCCAAGTTCCCCATGCTGAACACTTGCCAGACTGCTGTGAGGTGAATCAAACAATGAATCCCATAAGCCCTTAGCTTATGGGGGCTGGGCAGATTTTAGGTCTGTAGGTCTTTGGGTCTATAGCAGGGATCGGCAACCTTTGGCACACGGCCCATCAGGGAAATCTGCTGGAGGGCCGGGACTGTTTGTTTACCTGCAGGGTCCACAGGTTTGGCCAATCACAGCTCCCACTGGCCATGGTTTGCCATTCCAGGCTAATGGGGGTGGCAGAAAGTGGCGGCCAGTACATCCCTCGGCCCACACTGCTTCCCACAGCCCCCATTGGCCTGGAACAGCAAACCACAGCCAGTGGGAGCTGTGATTGCCTGAACCTGTGGACACTGCAGTTAAACAAACCTGCCTGGCCCACCAGCAGATTTCCCTGATGGGCCACATGCCAAACATTGCCAATCTCTTGTCTGTCGGCATGCACTCCAGATGCTGTGTCTCATGCCCCTTTTGGAAATATGGGCACCATGGCCCAATTCCCTACGTCCTGAAATTAGTGTAAACCTCCCCATCAGCTGTTGCACATTCCCCAGTATCCCACTGAAGGACTGGGCCTTTTGGTTTACAGTTTACCTCTTCAGAGACACATAGTAGGACACAGGCTTAGCAAAAGGTTTCTAACACTATTACTGTGTACATAGGAGATAAGGCACAAGCAAACACAGATATTTAGAAAACAACAAATAATCCAGAATGCAGCTGACCTTTCCCTTGGGAGTTCTTAAGGTCTCTCTGTGTTCAGGTAGGCAGGGTTCCCCCAACATCAGGCTCCTGCAACAGCTTCCATTGGCTTGAAGTGATGAAAATAGCCAAAGACTCTGAGGAGAGCAGTTCCTGCCCTTAAATTATAACCTCCCAGTCTCCTGTCATATGACCTCCCAATCAGCCTCAAAAGGATGAGCAGACCCATGTGACTTAATTGCCAGGCAACCTCTCCCCTGGGAAAAGAAAGCCATTTTTACAGGGTATTTCTCTTTCAATAGAGGACCATCCAGATTTAATCACCCACTATTGTTAGTCCGATGCCACTACCCCTCGGAATTGCAGAGCAGCATGAAAGTAAGGGAACAACAGAGAAGACAGCAAACCCCACATTCAGAGTGGAGTCTGCAGTCTGACATAAATACATATCAAGAGCCCCCAGCATCAAACAGAATGCTTAATCATACATAGACAGATTCTCGAAATCAGCACAGGGAGGAGATGGTATTGTTGGAGAGGGTGAATTATTTCTTTGTTAAATTTATTCTTTTGGCTGGTTAATGTTGGTGAACATGTGTTGCCGGATTTGCTGTTTTGTACAAGGGCAATTTGGTTGTTGTTTTTTTTTAAGTTCTGCCAAAAGCAACATGGCCAAAATTTTCAAAGGAAATACCTTAAGTTCCATATTTGGGCACCTCAGTTAGTGGTATGATTTTCCGTGGTGCTAAGCACTCACAGTACCCTTTAATGTGCTCTAATTTTAGATATTGAAAAGTATGGCCATAGAGGACGAAATATACATAATGTCAGTATCTACAATAAAATTTAATTGATTACTTTAATGTAAACAAAGTAATGGGACATCTTGTTTTAGTGGATGTATAGAAAGATTTATTTGGTAATGCCAGATTATTTTATTATATAGCCGCCGAAAAATTTTCCTGAGATAAGAATCTCTTCCAACTTAAGTTATACAGTCTAATACTGTAATGATGATCTTTTTCTGGCTTGTTTCAGCAAACAAGATGAAAATATAACACTAAATGCAGTACAACAGCCCTATGATCCAATAATATTGCAAAAGAAACTGAATACTACTTGTCATGAGATGACACACTAGAAATCTATATGAAATTAAATGGACAGCTATGTTGAAAAGATGTGAATTGCAAAGAACAAAATCTTATATTTAAACAAACACATTGGAAAAAATATTCACAAAAAGGACTGCATCTAACTGCTTATTCAAAAAGTTAGCTACAGCCAGAAGAAAATGTAATGGTCTTCCTATGGTGATCAAACTGGGTGGGGGCTGAAGGGAGAGGGTAAACTGAATTAAAGAAAGATGCTATGTAAAGAGAAAAAAGGTTGACAAGCGCCTTGTTTGTCAGAATGTAAAACAAGCCAGAGAGTATAAAGTCAATAGAATAGTTTTTTATAGAATCAATTTTCATAGAACCATGGAAATGTAGGGCTGGAAGGGACCTCCAGAGGTAATCAAGGCCATTTCCCCATGCTGAGGCAGAACCAAGTATACCTAGACCATCCCTGACAGGCATTTGTCTAACCTGCTCCTCTAAACCTTCAATTATGGGGATTCCAAGACCTCCTTTGGTAGGCTATTCTAGTACTTAATGATACTTATAGTGAGAAAGTTTTTCTTACTATCTAACCTAAATCTCTCTTGCTGTATATTAAGCTGATTATTTCTTGTCCTACGTTCAGTGAACATGGAGAACAATTGAGCACCATCCTCTTTGTAACAGCCCTTAAAATATTTTAAAACAAGTATCAGGTTCCCCCTCAGTCTGCTTTTCTCAAAACTAAACATACTCTGTTTAAAATCCTTCCTTATACGTCAGATTTTCTAAATCTTTCATCATTTTTTTGCTGTCCTCTGTACGCTCTCCAATTTGTCCACATCTTTCTTAAAGAGTGATGCCTGAATTTGGACACATTTGAAGCATCACTAATACCAAGTAGAGCGGGACAATTACTTCCTATGTCTTGCATACAACACTCCTGCTTATACACGTCAGAATGATATTAGCCTTTTCTACAACTGCATCACATTGTTGGCACATATTCAGTTTGTGATCCACTATAATCCCAGATCCTTTTCTGCAGTATTTGTGCCTAGTCAGTTACACCCCATTTTGTAGTTCTGAATTTGATTTTTCCTTCCTAAGTGTAGTACTTTGCATATGTCTTTATTGAATTTCATCTTGTTGATTTCAGACCTATTTGCCAATTTGTCAAGGTCATTCTAAATTCTAATCCTGACCATCTCAGTTTAGCATCATCTGCAAATTATATAAACATACTCTCCACTCCACTATCCAAGTTGTTAATGAAAATATTGAATAGTAATGGACTCAGGATAGACTCCTGAAGAACCCTCACTAAATACATCATCCCAGTTTGACAATAAACCATTTGTAACTATATTTTGAGTATGGTTTTTCAACCAGTTATGCATCTATTTTATAATAATTTCATCGGGAGCACATTTTGTTAGTTTGCTTATGAGAATGTCAAATGGGACTGAGTCAAAAGCTTTGCTAAAACAAAAATAAATCATGTCTAAGGCTAAGACTTTGTCATGGATATTTCTTGTAAAAGTCATGGACAGGTCACAGGCAAAAAAGAAAAATTCACAGAAGCCATGACCTGTCCCAGACTTTTACTAAAACTATCCGTGACAAAATGGGGATCTGGATCTTCAGGTCCCCACACTGCCTAAAGTGGGGCAGCTGGGTGGCTGCTAGGAGCCACCTACAGCAGCTGAAGGATGTGGGTACCCCCGCCACCTGCAGCTCCAGGGGCCCGTGGTGGCAAGGAGCTCGGGGGTTCCCCTGAGGCCCGCAGGGTCCGGGAGCTGCAGGATACCCCTGCCACCCATAGTTTTGGGGGCCTGCAGCAGCTGGGAGCCTGGGGGTTCCCCTGCCACCACCGCCCACAAGCTTAGGGGTTCCCCACCACCCGCGGCAGCCGGAAGCTGTGGTGATTCCCCTGCCATTGGCAGCTCTGGGAGGCCCCCACTGCCCATGGCAGCTGGGAGCTCAAGGGTACCCTGCTGCCCAGGAGCTGCGAGGTGCCCCACTGCCCATGGCAGCTTGGAGCTCTGGGAGCCGCCAGAGGCTAGAGTACCTGGCAGCTCCCTGCCCCTGCAGACAGCGGAGGACCCTGCAGCTCCCGACCACCACAAGCTGAAGTCACAGAGATTGCTGGAAGTCATGGATTCCATGACTTCCACGACCTCCGCAACTAAATTGTAGCCTTAATCATGTCTACTGCTTCACTCCTCTTTTTATCAGAGTTGTATATTTCAAATTTGCTTAAGTGACATGAATATTTAAAAAATTCTGCAACTCTCTCCTATCATTCTCTGATCCTGGATAATCAAAACAATCTTCATAAGTAACATAATGCTATAAAATTATTTACCTCAGTTAAAGCTCTTCTTGACTAAAATCTTTAATTAGTCAATTGGAAATTGCCTGATATATGAATGAAACAATCTTGCTTATTCTCAAAAAATATATATATGAGGAACTTTCTGGGTTCTCCTAAATTCATATATACCTGCTTATATGCTTGGTATCAGACATAAAAAATTAATTATATGGTCTAAATAAATCTTATTAAGAAAAAAAATGTAATGGCTGATAATTTACTCAAGTATGTTAATATTCTCCCTCCTGCTGGGTTAAACGAGTCCTCCTTACTTTTTTGGTTTCTTGATTAAGAAAAAGCATCTGAAGAAGTGGAGTGGTTATTTTTGTTTGTCCATGCTTAAAGAATGGTCTTTGGCCATAATTATGTGAAATATATTGAAGCTAGGAATGCATCTCCCAAAGCCAATATTAGTTTAACATTCAGGAATCTTTTTTTTTTTTTTTGAGGTAAACTAGTTGCTCTTTAGCACTGAGCAATATACTATATGAATGGAACCTTTAACACAATTTAGTACAGCGAGTAAGGCTGTCATAAGTTTAAGAATTGGTTGCACAATATGATGACAATATGTATTAATTGTTTCTAATTCAATAATATTTTCAAAATGTGTAAGGAATTTCTGGGTTCAAAACCCAGTTTGAAAAAGCAGAAGCACTGTTCCCTATGCTCTCCCTGGAATTCTCTTAGAGCTAGCTTTGATTTCAAGCAGACATCTAGTACACTTAGTTACATAGGGGTTAAAATATCAAAAAACCATGCAGACTTACAGATTAACAAGGCTGTTACTCTGAAACCTCTCTCTGAATTATAGTCCACCTCTGAAGAAAGTTTCAGAAGAATTAGCTCATTGGAAATCATTATGCCTTTCATGGGGAGACAGAACAAATGTTATTGAAATGAATGTTCTAGCAAGATCCAGTTATTTATCACAGGTTTTGCCTATAATGATACCACTTTTCTTTTTTTTTTAAATTCTCACAAAAATTTGCATGGAATAATAGTTATTCCCAAGATGGTATTATTTGGCTTCAGCAAAGAAAAGAAAAAGGAGGTTTTGCTTTGCCTCACTTTAACTTTTATTTTCTTGCTACTCATTTTACAGAAGTATTTGATTTTTATGTGGAAACTCTTTTCAACCCTTTTCTTAGCCTACAGAACAGTCCATTGGACTAATATTAAATATATTCTCTTTCTTCCTAAAGCGGATCTCTGAAGATGCAGGGTCCAATCCTGCAATACTCCCATTGACTTCAGTGGTGTAGGACTTACCTAGACCTTGTCATCTGTGCATGTTATATATCTATTTAACTAGGTACATATGCCGCTTCTTAAGTGATATTTTATGCAGGATTGAATCGCGAGAGCAAGCACCCTCTAGTTCAGTATTTCTCCCCTATCTAATAATCATTAATTAGTTAGTTATAATACTTTGGAGTTACATAGCACTGTGACCAAAGATTCTCTGGATGCCAACTAGCAGAGGGCAAAGGAGTATAGGGATCCCCTGGGTTCACCCAAAGGATGTCATGTAAGGTCTCTAATGAAAGCCTGTCTCACACTGGTCATCATAATGATTTCAAACTGTATGTACAGACATTGTGTAAAGAGTTACATGTATACATTGAAAAATATGTTCTTAAGGTCTGTGATCAGAGACTGGTCATCAGAAAGGTGAAAAGCAGGTTTTCTTTCATGCAAGAAATAATTATCCATTTGTCTGTTTATATGTAAATGGTTCACAATGGGCATCCATGTACAGTCTGAGCCAAATGTTAAAAAAGGATTGTGAAATCTTCAAAGAGAGAAAATTTACAGGAAGAAGTGACCCAGCAGGGAAATGCCCTGTTTACATGTAAGGACAATGAAATGTGGGGGGTATAATAAGGGGTACAGAAGTACACCTTCAGCCTTCCCCTAGGAAGTAAACTGATAGCACATTGGCTTCATGAAAAAGAAATTTCAGCCGGGCTTGGTTGAAAATGCTGGAAAGAACTTTGGATGCGATAAACTGATTTGGGCAAGAGGATTATATGTTAGTTATGTTTAGGCTCTAGAATGCATGTTATGATTTTGTTTTAGATGTAATCATTTGTTCCCATCTCTTACACTGCTTTTTATTTGAAGATTTTTATTCTTTCTTAAATACATTTCCTTTTGTTTGTAATTGAACTCAAGTGCTGTGTGTAACAGAGGAGTGGTGATCTAAGGTAGAGCTGGTAAACTGTGATACTCTTTTCCTTTGAGAACAGAGGATCTGGAATTTCTCTGTGTAGGGAGTGATCAGGGGCTGGATACCACAGGGGAATTCTTTGAAAAAACTCATGGGCAGAGGTGCCACTATTGTCAATCTGCACAGCAAAAACAGTCCCAAAGAAGAGTTCTTGAGTGTCTGACAGGCTAGTTGTGCTCACGAGCGAACACCCAGTTAAGCACATGCAAGTCTCCCTCATGTAGTAACAAGGTGACCCCCAGCCCTAGGTGTCCCAAGAAGCATCACAAACACCTTCCTCCCAAAGTACTAAGGGACTTTCACTTACTTGTGAGACAGGTAAAATTTAAAATCCCTATTTTCATATGGAAATCAATGCAGAAAAAGATTATGTGACTTTCATAGATTCCTAGATATTTAGGTCAGAAGGGACCATGATGATCATCTAGTCTGACCTCCTGCACAACGCAGGCCACAGAATTTCACCCACCACTCCTGCAAAAAACCTCACACCTATATCTGTGCTATTGAAGTCCTCAAATCATAGTTTAAAGACTTCAAGGAGCAGAGAATTCTCCAGCAAGTGACCCATGCACCATGCTACAGAGGAAGGCAAAAAATCTCCAGGGCCTCTTCCAATCTGCCCTGGAGGAAAATTCCTTCCCAACCCCAATATGGTGATCAGCAAAACCCTGAGCATATGGGCAAGATTCACCAGCCAGATACTACAGAAAATTCTTTCCTGGGTAACTCGGATCCCACCCCATCTAATATCCCATCACAGGCCATTGGGCCTATTTACCGTGAATATTTAATTACCAAAACTATGTTATCCCATCATACCATCTCCTCCATAAACTTTTATCGAATTTAATCTTAAAGCCAGATAGATCTTTTGCCCCCACTGCTTCCCTTGGAAGGCTATTCCAAAACTTCACTCCTCTGATGGTTAGAAACCTTCGTCTAATTTCTAGTCTAAATTTCCTGGTGGCCAGTTTATATCCATTTGTTCTTGTGTCCACTTTGGTACTGAGCTTAAATAATTCCCCTCCCTCTCCGGTATTTATCCCTTTGATATATTTATAGAGAGCAATCATATCTCCCCTCAACCTTCTTTTAGTTAGCCTAACAAGCCAAGCTCCTTGAGTCTCCTTTCATAAGACAAGTTTTCCATTCCTCAGATCATCCTAGTAGCCCTTCTCTGTACCTGTTCCAGTTTGAATTCATCCTTCTTAAACATGGGAGACCAGAACTGCACACAGTATTCCAGGTGAGGTCTCACCAGTGCCTTGTATAATGGTACTAAAACTTCCTTATCCCTACTGGAAATACCTTTCCTGATGCATCCCAAGACCGCATTCGCTTTTTTCACGGCCATATCACATTGGCGGCTCATAGTCATCCTATGATCAACCAATACTCCAAGGTCCTTTTCCTCCTCCTTTACTTCTAATTGTTGTGTCCCTAGCTTATAACTAAAATTCTTGTTATTAATCCCTAAATGCATGACCTTACACTTCTCACTATTAAATTTCATCCTATTCCTATTACTCCAGTTTACAAGGTCATCCAGATTCTCCTGTAGGATATCCCTGTCCTTCTCTAAATTGGCAATACCTCCCAGCTTTGTATCATCCGCAAACTTTATTAGCACACTCCCACTTTTTGTGCCAAGGTCAGTAATAAAAAGATTAAATAAGATTGGTCCCAAAACTGATCCTTGAGGAACTCCACTGGTAACCTCCCTCCAGCCTGACAGTTCACCTTTCAGTAGGACCCGTTGTAGTCTCCCCTTTAACCAATTCCTTATCCACCTTTCAATTTTCCTATTGATCCCCATCTTATCCAATTTAACTAATAATTCCCCATGTGGCATGGTATCAAACGCCTTACTAAAATCTAGGTAAATTAGATCCACTGCGTTTCCTTTGTCTAAAAAATCTGTTACTTTCTCAAAGAAGGAGATCAGGTTGGTTTGGCATGATCTACCTTTTGTAAAACCATGCTGTATTTTGTCCCATTTACCATTGACTTCAATGTCCTTAACTACCTTCTCCATTGCCTAAAGTTACATAGCAAATCTGTTGGCTGAGAACAGAATGCATTAGCAACAAGGCCATTCTTCCCTTATTTTAACCAACATTGTTTTCTTTTTTCCTTTCTCAGTCCTGCCCTCTTTCCCATCTAGCTTTCTCCAGTTCCATTGTCTGTCTTGTCCACCACCTGGTCCTTTCTGTCTCCTCCACCACCACCAATTTCCACTTGTCCTCTCCCATCCAAAGATCCAGTCTCCTACCTGTCTCTCCAGTTTGCTCCACTTAGATAGATTGTCCCTTGTGACCTCCTCCTAAGGACCAACAGGCAGCCAAAGCATGTAATGTCCTCCTCTGCATTACTCTTTATTGTGAGACATAAAGGAGGCAAGAGAGCCAGCAGGATTATCAGGGAAACCTAGGCTTCCAGTTCAGCAGGCCAAACAACAGTTTGTAGCCAACTCTCGGATAAGCCTTGCTCACTGCCTGCTTTAGTCTATGACATTTCATGAACAGTGTCAGTACCACAACAGGCCAAACAACGTTTCAGCGATTCCTTTTAAGCAACCTGGTGGTAGTCATTAATTTCTTATGAGAGTGAGAAGTTTATTTGTCCTTTTACTTAAGCAAGTAGAAATGTATCACTTGTTTCTTGTTGTATACTATAGATGGTACAACTTGTAACACAATAATAAACATGCTGGAGTGGCTGGATTTTCAAGGGCCTGTGACACACCAAAAGCCTGACATTTGGACACAGAGATCCTATTGAATCACTGCTGTTAGAGAAGGACTAAACCTATTAGATCTCTAATCAGCCTCCTGATCTCCCAGTGCAGGACCGTCCCAAAACATACATTTTCTAGTGTTCTGTCCAGGCTACATTTTAATGTTTCAGGTGACAGGTTTATGACTATTTCCCTAGGGAGGCTACTGTATAACCCAACTGGAACTTTTCTTAATATTTAGCCTAAATGTTCCCTTTTACTTGTCTTAGTTAAATCCCTTATCCTACTGCAAAAACCTCTTCTCTCTCCTTGGGTGAAATCCCGGCCCAAATGAAGTCAATGACAAAATGTCAAGATTTCACCATTGGTCTTTACTAGCAGCAGTTATTATATACCCCTTTGTTTTTGCTTAGTCAAGCAAATGTATCTTGCTCTTGTAAACTTGCATCATAAAATCAATCCCTGTAGTTCTTCTGTGAACTCTTGATGAAGTTTTTAACTATGCCTGAAATAACACAGATACCTAGATACCTTCCCCCATCTTGATACATTGCTGTTTGTCATTATTACCATTAGTTTACAATCTTTCAGCCAGTTTTCAGCCTAGAGCAGGCTATTCCTATTGATCTGAATTAATGTTTCAAGTATGATTTCATGATATCTTTTATTCTATGGTTTATTCAAATTCAGTTATATGACATCTACATTTTGTAATTCTGTCAAAATCCTTCATTTTCTAGCAAAACACATTCTTTGCAAACCAGTGTTGCTTATTACTCACTATCCTAGAGATGTTTAGCTACTTTTTTCCTCTCAATATTTGTTCCACTGTTTTACTAGGGACAGAAGTTAAATTTATGAAACAATAATTGCAGAATCACTGGGTAGTTGCAGGATAGTGGGAGAGGAGATAATAAGCAACTGCCATGGCAGACTTTGAAGAAGTGGACAGCAAGTCATAAGGAAAACTAATAGAGTCCAGCCACGAGGTAGAAATAATCATGATCATGATGGTCAAAGGCAGCAGGCAAATCAAAAAGAATTAAATAATTGAAGCGCTCCCTTGATTTTAGCTAAGAATAGATCACCTATGGCTCTGGAGAGTGCTATTTCAATGAATTAGAAAGGGCTGGAGCTAGATTGTAAAGGATGACAGAGTTGAAGCACAAGTGTAGATAGCACACTAGGATTTTACATACAATTAGTTTTCAAAGAAGATGCAAATTCATCCCATTGCAGTTGAATCAGGCTCCCATAAAAATGGACAGAGATTGAGCTGAGCTACAAATACAAATGTATACTTAAATATTTCACGTGCGTAAGGACCATTTTGGTAGGGCAACTCTAGTAGACTGATATCCCTGACTAAGAGAAGTGGCATTTGGCAACATTTAATAACCTATATCAGGTCTGACCATCACTGGCATAGATAACACAAGGGATCAAATAGTAGAAAGAAAATTCTTACATGACTCCCGGAGAAATGGATAAAGGTCTCCAATGGCAGAAAGCTGATTCAGAGAAATACAGCAACTAATCAGTATTTGGACCTTGAGTGGACCCAGTCTGGAGAAATATACCACATCAGTAGGGATTTCAGAAGGCAGATTTGAAAAGTACAACACACAGGAGGTGCTTTACATCAAATGAACACACACATCATTAACAACCTGTCATGTAACAGATGTAGAGAGCACAAGAAGTACTTAGAGACATTATTCCAAGGAGAACAAGTCATCGGATTTTTTGTCCTTTTGATATAGAGCTGCAATTAGAAGCCCCGTATTCATTTTATATGACATATGTTATATTATTATTATTATTCTGTCTGTTCTAGGGGCTATGAGTAAACCCATATAGATATCTTTCTTTGTTTCTTGATACTAACCATGTCAAAATGAGAAAAATCAGCTCATTTCTTACAAGTGAAACAAAGGTGACCTGCACTTTATTTTTAAACAACTAAATGTGGTTTTATATACTGAATGTCCCAAATAGCAAGGGTAATGTGAACACTCTGCACATAAATTATTTAACTTACCTTGCTTGTATTCAGCAGATGTCCCTTGAAATCCAGACTAACAGCCTGGATACACTCTGTACGTCCACGCAATCCCTAGGACTGTATGATCATACACTGACCCCTATCATATACTGACATCATAGCTACCAAGGAATCCCACGAGACCACACTGACGGTGGTGGGTAAATGGAGGGTTTTTACTGTGCATGATTTTGAAAACAATACTGTTTTATATCCCAAAGGGCATATATAAAATAATATTGTACCAAATGTTTGCCTAGGACAAGATGGTTGTCGCAATACCACAGACCACAACCACTCTGATCTCACAATTAATTCAGGGATAGATCCAAAATCACAGGATCCTAGGAATGTAGAGTCCTGCTGTCAATGTGAAGATCTGAGCAGCCATGGTCCCAGCATGCTAACAAATACAACATACACAGACTTGTTCAAACATTATATAATACTCCAAGTTGACAAAGATAACAGAATTCACCTTGCAACAATTTAGAAAGTTTCTGCTGTCCACTTGTATTTAAATGCTGAGTTGCATTAACAGTGTCTAAAACTAGGTCATCAGATTGTCCAGACAGCATCTTCATGTCTGGTGGTTAATTATTCTTGATTATATTTAAAATATTTTAAAAAATACACGAGTCATTTGCAGGAGTTAGAATCACTTTTATTGCACTGCAGTTTTCTTTTCCAAAGAAAAAGAATTTCAAATACCCAACGGGCTTTTATAAGGAATGAAGAAATTAAAAAACTGCTTTAAGAATTATGAAAAATACCTTGATAGTTGTCTTTTTAAAAAAGGAGTGTGGAAGCATCTGTCACAACCTTATTGTTATTGAAAAGAAGTTCCATGTGTTAATGGAAATAAAGCCCAGACATGTTCATTCACCCTGAATAGAGACTCTGGCGTTCAAATTCTACAGATTAAGGACAGCTGGATTAAGTTAATGAAAGGACCTTGAGCAGTCATGGTGTACAGGCCCCCTTTGAAAGGTATGGCACTTTGATTTTCATATAGTTTGGCACTTTGTCTTGTTACTCCTCCATCACCATGAAACTTATTACAGTTGACAAACAAGTTGTCTAATATACTGGAAGTATGAAACCTATATAGCATGCATAACTCTGTCTGGATAAAGTACTACAATAAACCCATACTAAAGCAGTCAGATATGGCTTCTTCTGTGTTCCTGACACAAATGACAGCATCTGCACATGGCAACTGCCTCTGCACCATGTTTCTAACTGCATAGGGATATCACTGATTATACAAACAGTGTATAACAGCATTGGGAGTGACCTGCCCACTGCGCTAGCAGAGATGCTTCTGACAATGACAGGCAAAACATGTGTTCGGGAAAAGAGAGTAATGAACAATATTGCCAACTGGTGTGAAAGTGTAACCTAACATTTTGTCAGGCTTTAACAATGATAAAATAAATTGCATAAATATTAATATTAATAATCTTGTCTCAAGGATCTATGAACACTTTACAAAGGTGGGAAAACATCATTAGCTCCATTTAACAGAAAAGGACACTGACCTGAGAGAGACTTGCTCAAAGTGACAAACTGGCAGTCAGGACTGTAACTCAGTTCTCCTGATTCCCAAAGTTCTTAAACATTCAAATAAGCTGTAGTTTGCCAATCCACTTCATGGTCTCTTCAAGCAATAACCAAATAGGAAACAGGAAGAGCCACATTATATGGTTCTTACAAGTGAGGCATGTATATACTTTCAAGTGCTACCGTGATAGCTGTCCTCTTGGTTGACATATTGGAGATTGAACTGGGAGTATCCTGAGCAGCAAATTCTTATATGTGGATTTTGACATAGAGAAGTGTCCCTATAGTCCATACTCACGAGTTACTTACACTCACCAACTGCTGTCCTTGCTAATGCTGTTCAGAGCTATCATACAAAAAAAATTGTAAAAGTTTTCTTTCCATTCTGACTTCTTTCCTTCCATCCCACTCCCTTCTTCAATAACCCCCAACTCTGTGATCCCTGTCACATCCCCACCAGATCACAAATGCTGCTCATATTTACACTGTGCTTTGGCTGGATGACTGAAGTATCCCACATTAATTATGAAACATTTCATTCTGCCTGGAGGCCCAAGTAGCCAATATGAAGGCAGTTTCAAGCACATGAGGATACAATTGATACCATGGTGCAGCAGAGTGAAAGAAGTGGGAAAGAGATGACAGACTGAATAAATGGCAAGCAAATTGGGGAGGATTGATTGAAAAGATTTTGAGTTATGACAGATATTGAGTTTCTTCAGATAGGACATGATGTAGTCAAGAAAATCTGGAGGGCACATACCATATTAGCATGTTGTTTCTGCGACTGATGAGACTCAACTGCTTACAATAATTGACTCCTCCTGTCTCCAGAATAACTTCTAATGGTCGCTTAGTGTTTGTGCCCAGGGTAATATCAATTTAATACATGAACATTCCTTGTGGGATTGCTACATAAAGAAATGTATTCTGCCAAGCAGAGGGATGAATTCAAGTATCTAACAGGTACTTTTCATCTCTAAATACTGGGCATATTTAATATAATTTTTAAAGCCTGTACTAACTTTCTTTAAAATTTGAAAAAGTTAATTTCACAGTTAAATATGTGTTTGAAACAAAGGAAAGAAGTAGAGTGACCACAGGAGAAGGCTAAAGTGTTGCTTAACAAGTTGCTATTTCTGTTCACAGCCCAGATGGGAAAAATACTAATAATACTGTCAAAGTTTCATTTACTTATTTAAAAAATAATAAACCAACATGATTAATAATAAGATCCTGATGTACTTTGGAAACAATATTTCTCAGAATTTTTTCTTCTGCCCAACTTCTATTCATGGTAATGCAATCTGGATCAATATTTACAAAATTCATCCACCATTTCTTTAGTTATTTTCCTGAAACATTTTCCACAATGAGTCGGCTTCTCTGAGAAGGAAGTTGGCAGATTATTTCTGCTGTTACTCTTTTTCTATTCTCTGCTGAAAATACAGAATATTATGCCAAAAATAATTTCCAGATCAGTATGCTATTTTTATTAGTCTATAGTATACACATTTTTAAAAGTAATTTACTGATAGCTGGCAACTCTTGTCTGCCACTTGTGTGATTTTGCTTTCAGAATGCAGCAAACAGGATTGGTGCGACCTTTCCTTCCAGGGTATCGGAATTTACATTAGTATCATACCAGTTTTTAGTAACTGGGAATCATTAATTCCATGAGAAATGATGACAAATCTTAGCCTTAAGGCTAGAACACTCTTGAAGCATGCTAGCGCAGATTTTAACAGATGTCACTTTGTACCACTGATGACCATTCTGAAGTTCCTGTTACACTGCAGACAAATTAATTGTGACATACTAATGTAATTTTCTTTTACCATGAACTGTCAGAGTACAAAACTTGTCCAGTTCAGAAAGACAATAATTTCATGGACAATCACTCTTCACTGTACCTCTGATTAAGAAGCTTTTATAAATAATTCAAGCTGTGACTGATTAGTTTTTATACTGTCAAAAAGACATGCCTCTTTAAATCATGCCTAGATTTAAAAAAAAAAACAAAAACCCACAACCCCACAGTTTCCACAACAACCCTAAAAATCACAAAAGTAGAAAACATCTGTGTGATCCAGGCAATCCCAAGCCAATACAAATTGTTCACTATAATACTTGGTTCAGTTTATTTTCAAAAAAATCAAACTAATTGTGTTTATTGCACATCCCTTAGGATGCAAGAGTTTTAATAAACCCCAGAAAATGTGTTTTTTTTAAATATTATCACAAGGTTAGGCCCTGGTTATTTAATAAGAAAGTTATTTTCTTCTTATTAAATATGTATAGGCCCTGATCCAGCTCCCATTAAAGTCAATGGAATGACTTCTAATGACTTCCTTGGCAGTTGGATGAGGCCATATTGCAGAAGCACTCAAAGGCCTCAGCTGGGATGTTGTGTTAAATGCTGCACAAATATAACTTAAGACATGGCCCCATGGAAGTTAGCGGAAGTTTTGCCATTTCCTTTACCCACATGATCAAAGAGGATTACATCTGGAGGGTATAAATATCCTGCCCTGACTGCATGCCTGACAGGTCAGTGCCCACACCTGAGCTGGACTTCTGGGTCCCTATTACTCTGCTCACCTCTTTTGCCTTTCCCTCATAACTCAAGGAAGCAGGAACCCTTATGGGGTCCACAATCCCTTTCTTCTTGCTGCCCAGACAAAGACCTACTGCATTCAGTTGTGGAGTGCACTTTATAATAAGTAAATATTTTAAGTTATTTAGTATCCTGTCTGTCTCTCAGCCTAGCCCTCTTTAGTTAGCTTAGCAGGATTGTGGCAAAGGCAGGTCTTGAGGCAGGATATGAAAGTAGAGAACCTAGCTGCGCTCAGTTTTGGTTCTAGATGGATTTTTTTTCTCTGTATAGAGGAATGTGTTTGATCAACCTACTTGCAACAGTGCCTGGGCTTACCTAACCACCTTCTCTGACTCTGACATAGCAACTACATGCTTTTAAATGGTATTTAACTGGCTCTGAGCATGCTCATTTTATCTTACTATATTCTCCTAATTAATTCTGCTTCGTCTACTTTCTTCTAGAACAGACCTGAAACTTAACTTTCCATTAATATAAAACAATGAGAACACTCCAGTCTTTTTTGTTTTATATCATAAGGCAACACAGTTGATTTCAATAGTACAGTCAGTCTATCACATGTACAAATGCCTTCAGCCAGAAATGCAAAGTCAACTGTTATAAAATCTCTATTCAGAGTGAACAGAGAGATTAGTCCCTCACTTCCATCAGTTTCTCCTTATGTTGCCACAGTCTTTCCCCATTTGGTCCATCACAACAAAGTCATTGTGGTTCTATTTCTTGATTTCTCTGAGATTCTGCCAATATCCAGTTTTTCCAAACAAATTTAAAGATCTGGTCTGACTATACATGCATTCATGTAAAACCAAAAGTCATCTTTCACTCTAGTTATTTATTTTCTAGAAACTTTTCATTTAGCATTCCAGGTTACAATTTGCATGAATAATCAGGATTTTTCCCCCTTCCTTTTTTGGAAAGTTGTAGGAATCTAATGGAATAGCCCTATGGATTTCAACAGGGATGAAACAATAGAAAATATTCTAAAACCATAATTTAATAGAAAATTATAGCCTTCCTATGGAATTTTGTACTGTCTAGTAGATTTTAATTGGATAATTGTATCCCTTCTATTGATCTGTATAGGTAGGATTCAACTTTTTATAGAGAGGTCACCATTCATTCTAAATGCTACAGCAACTTTCCATAAGAGAGACAGCGGTGTGATATTTTGTATCCCTGATCCTTCTTTTTCTCTCTCTTCTTTTAGGAGAAGGTACCAGAGCTTTCCTGGGCTATCATGTACCACCCTCCAGAGTTGACTCTTATTCCTCACTGTAAAGAATTCCTTCCTTCCTGAAAGGTCTGGGCTGGAAATATTTCATAGAATCATAGAATCATAGAATATAAGGGTTGGAAGGGACCCCAGAAGGTCATCTAGTCCAACCCCCTGCTCAAAGCAGGACCAATTCCCAGTTAAATCATCCCAGCCAGGGCTTTGTCAAGCCTGACCTTAAAAACCTCTAAGGAAGGAGATTCTACCACCTCCCTAGGTAACGCATTCCAGTGTTTCACTACCCTCTTAGTGAAAAAGTTTTTCCTAATATCCAATCTAAACCTCCCCCACTGTAACTTGAGACCATTACTCCTCGTTCTGTCATCTGATACCATTGAGAACAGTCTAGAGCCATCCTCTTTGGAACCCCCTTTCAGGTAGTTGAAAACAGCTATCAAATCCCCCCTCATTCTTCTCTTCTGCAGGCTAAACAATCCCAGCTCCCTCAGCCTCTCCTCATAACTCATATGTTCCAGACCCCTAATCATTTTTGTTGCCCTTCGCTGGACTCTCTCCAATTTATCCACATCCTTCTTGAAGTGTGGGGCCCAAAACTGGACACAGTACTCCAGATGAGGCCTCACCAATGTCGAATAGAGGGGAACGATCACGTCCCTCGATCTGCTCGCTATGCCCCTACTTATACATCCCAAAATGCCATTGGCCTTCTTGGCAACAAGGGCACACTGCTGACTCATATCCAGCTTCTCGTCCACTGTCACCCCTAGGTCCTTTTCCGCAGAACTGCTGCCTAGCCATTCGGTCCCTAGTCTGTAGCTGTGCATTGGGTTCTTCCGTCCTAAGTGCAGGACCCTGCACTTATCCTTATTGAACCTCATCAGATTTCTTTTGGCCCAATCCTCCAATTTGTCTAGGTCCTTCTGTATCCTATCCCTCCCCTCCAGCGTATCTACCACTCCTCCCAGTTTAGTATCATCCGCAAATTTGCTGAGAGTGCAATCCACACCATCCTCCAGATCATTTATGAAGATATTGAACAAAACCGGCCCCAGGACCGACCCTTGGGGCACACCACTTGATACCGGCTGCCAACTAGACATGGAGCCATTGATCACTACCCGTTGAGCCCGACAATCTAGCCAGCTTTCTACCCACCTTGTAGTGCATTCATCCAGCCCATACTTCCTTAACTTGCTGACAAGAATACTGTGGGAACAGTATTTCAAACAACTTCTAAATATTCAGTCTGGCCAGAATATTTAACTCATGAAGAGAACTGAGCTTTAATAGAGACACCACAGCATGCTAGGTTCTGGTTGTCTTATTATTGATCACTTGTACTGCAGAAGTGTTTGGAGACCCCAGTCATAGGCCAGGGCCCCGTTGTGCTAGGCATTGTACAAACAGGTAACAAAAAGACAGTCTCTGCCCTAAGGAGTTTACAATCAAAACCCACTTGGAATAAATAGGTCACGTATGCACAATAGGCACTGACTCTGTGGGTGCTCCAGGGCTCAAGCACCCACAGAAAAAAAAATAGGGGGTGCTCAGCACACATGAGCTATAGTGGTTCCTGTCACTCTCCCCCTCAAGTTTTGTAACTGAGGTCTGATCACTGGGCCTGCCCTAGGCCCACACAGAGCTTGAGTGTGGAATATGATAAGTTTACAAAAAGAAAAGGAGGACTTGTGGCACCTTAGAGACTAACAAATTTATTTGAGCATGAGCTTTCGTGAGCATTCGATGAAGTGAGCTGTAGCTCACGAAAGCTTATGCTCAAATAAATTTGTTAGTCTCTAAGGTGCCACAAGTCCTCCTTTTCTTTTTGAAAATTTATTTGAGCATAAGTTTTGTGGGCTACAGCCCACTTCATCGGATGCATAGAATGGAACATATGGTAAGAAAATAGATATATACATAGAGAGAATGTGAAAAGGTGGAAGTAGCCATACCACTGTAAGTGGCTAATTAATTAAGATGAGCCATTTTCAGCAGAAGAAAAGAACTTTTGTAGTGATAATCAAGATGGCCCATTTAGACAGTTGACAAGAAGGTGTGAGGATACTTAACATGGGGAAATAGATTAAATATGTGTAATGACCCAGCCACTCCCAGTCTCTATTCAAACCCAAGTTAATGGTATCTAGTTTGCATATTAATTCAAGCTTAGCAGTTTCTCATTGGAGCCTGTTTTTGAAGCTTCTTTTCTGTTGCAAAATCACCAAATTCTGTACTGCTAACAGCTTCTGCCCTTGGGGCAGGGAGTTGGTTTATAAACAGAGGCAGGGTGATTAAGATAACAAAAGGCTTGTCATTAAATTAAATTAAGGATCCTTAGATGATCCTGAAAGCATTGCCAGCACTCCTGTTAAAAGATAAGAAACAAAGGGTAGGAATAAATTGTCAGTTTTCAGAATAGAGGGAGTTAAATAGTGGTGTGCCCCAGAGGTCTGTACTGGGACCAGCGCTGTTCAACATACTCATAAATGATCTGGGAAAAGGGGTAAAATAGTGAGGTGGCAAATTTACAGATGATACAAAATTACTCATGATAGTTAAGTCCAAAGCTGACTGCAAAGAGTTACAAAGGGACCTCACAAAACTGGGTGACTTGGCAACAAAATGATAGATGAAATTCAATGTTAAGTGTAAAGTAATGCAAACATAATCCCAACTATACATACAAAAGAATGGGGTCTAAATTAACGGTTACCCTTCAAGAAAGAGATTTTGGAGTCATTTGCAGTACTCTGGAAGCACTATGCACTTTTGTCTCTGCTTGTTATTTCATGAGGAGTTTGAACAGCGTAGAAAAAAGATCATTCTGCAACCCTTCTGGGATATACAGATTGCATACAGATCTATAATGACCTCTCACTGTGTTCCACATGGATGTGACACTCTACAGGGACAAGTCTGACAGAGCTTTCTCTTCAAAGTCCTTTAAAAGCAAAGATGTTGTCTTTGCTTTTAAAATAATATCACAATAATTTGACCTCTCAGACTATGTGAGTTGTCATACCTAATATATCCAAAATACAAACAACAAAAAACCAAACTAGTCAAACCCATGAACTAGCACAGCATGTTTTAACTTTTCTTTCAGCATGAAACAAGGAAAATAAATCCCATCAGTAAGTAAATGAAGTGGATCTCAGCATAACCAATCTATGAGCCTAAAATGAGTTTAACTCCATGGTGGGAAGGTTTCAGATTCATAAATTATAAACCCAGAAGGGACTACTGTGACCATATATACAAATTTAGGGGGAGATTTTCAAAGACACAAAGGGCAGTTGAAGCATCTAATTCTATTGTCTTTTAGTGGAAGTTGGGTTCCTAACTGCCATTTGGGCCTTTGAAAATCTCACAAAGATAATAATAAATTGGCCCATGCCCACAATTCAAAATCCTGATAGCTAATAACCTGCTTTGAGTTATTAATGTCTCAAATGTAATCAAAATGTTAATAGAATTTAGGTTTTGATATAGGGGATTGTTTACCCCAACTTGACTGAGGAAGAGAAGGTTACTTACATTGTGCAGGTTCTTCGAGATGGTTGCCGAGACAGCCTGTTCGGAGGAAATAAAAGACAGATTACTGAACAGTCATAGAATGAATACAAGAAAGACATATATCCATAAGTGGAAACAATTCAGCGCTTGGTGCCAAGATAAACAGATCTTACCAACATCTTCCCTTCTAACAAGGGTCCTGGACTACATATTAGAACTTTAAAAACCGGGACTCTTCACAAGCTCCATCAAGGTACACTTGGTGGCTATCACAGCTTTCCAAGAGAAGGTGGATGGAATCACTATATTTGCCCACCCAATGACTAACCGCTTTCTTAAAGCATTGAGAACACCTACTCCCACAATAAGGAAACTGCCACCCAACTTCATCTTATGCAGTCTTATGGGAAAGCTGTTTGAACCCCTTGCAATTGGCTCATTACTACATTTATCTATGAAGGTGGCCTTCCTCATCATCATCACACCCTCCAGACGAGTGGGAGAGCAAGGTGCCCTAATGGTACATCCTCCTTACACAACGTTCTTTAAAGATAAAGTTACTTTAAGACCACACCCCAAGTTCCTACCCAAAGTCGCTCCCCCCGCCCACACGCTTCATTTGAAACAACCCATTTACTTACCTGTGTTTTTTCCAAAACCACATGCAGATGGAAGGGAGGCATCACTCCACACAGATATTTACAGAGCATTAGCTTTTTACATTGAAAGATCAAAAAAATTAATGACAGGTTTCAGAGGAACAGCCGTGTTAGTCTGTATTCGCAAAAAGAAAAGGAGTACTTGTGGCACCTTAGAGACTAACCAGGTGCCACAAGTACTCCTTTTCTTTTTGCAAAAAAATTAAGAAAATCACAGAGACTTTCGGTCTCCATAACAGAATACTCAATAGGACAAACCATCTCAAAATAGAGAGACTATCCAAATGGATATCAGGATGCATCCATCTTTGCTTCCAAAAGAGCAACCTACAAGCCCCAGTGGGAGTCCGCACACTTTACCAGAGCACAGGCAGCTTCTGTGGCCTTTCTCAACAATGTCCCCATTACCGACATTTGCAGAGCAGCAACCTGGGCATCAGCCCACACATTGACAGAACACTATGCTATAGAACAACAATCAACATCAGATGCTTGTTTTAGACTCACGGTGTTATCCAACATTTACAACACAACTCCGAAGCCCCTCCCTTCCACTGAGGAGCACTGCTCAACAGTGACCTAAAGTGGAGCACCCACAGGGACACTCCAAGAAGAAGAAGAAGAAGAAGAAAGAGGTTACTCACCTTGTGCAGTAACTAAGGTGTTTTGAATTGGCTGTCACTGTGGGTGCTCCACTACTCTCCCACCTCCCCTCTACTTCAGAGTTTCATACAGATTCTCTGCGGTAGAGAAGGAACTGGGGGGCGGTTGGTTGTGCAGCACTATGTAACCACCTGGAGTGGTGCAAGACAGTGATGGCGCGTGTGTGACCCAACTAGGCACTGCTACCACAAATCTCTGTTTCAGGTGTAAGGTGTACAGACACCTAAAGTGGAGCACCCAACAGAGATGCTCCTCAAAGAAGAAGGGAATTGAGTTGCTACACACGTTCTCTGATTATTAGGTTATTTTCAGAATAATGGATGTATTTACAGTACCACACTAGACCTTCTGATCATTAGACCCATTCAGAAACTTTAGGGATGAGGGCATTTGGGCCTTAGTCTGAAGTTGGAAGTATAATTCTCTATGTAATTTGGTCAGGAACTTTTCGGCTAAAAAATTTTCAATTTGTAGAAACCAGAACTTTTGATGGAAACATATTGGTTATGAAAAAACTTTTGTCAGGATTGTTTTTCAGGTCCAGGAGGAAATTTCCTGTAACACAGAGAGAGAGATCCAGCCCAGAATAGCCAAGCAGTTGGGGGATTCATGTAGGAGACCCGGTGTTCAGTCTGCTAGATTCAGACTACTGACTTGAGCCTGGGTCTCCCACATCCCAGCAGTGTACCCTAACCATCTGGCTATCCCAGGGATCTCTCCCATATCAAATGTTTTTGTGAAATTGAATTCTCGTTTCCAGGCAGTCCCGTATGTAATCTTACCTCTGGTGTGCTTGGCAATAAACTCTGTAAGTAATTGGCAGGTTCTAAAGGGAGGTCAACCTTTCTTATTTTAAGTATCTGTTAATTTCACACAGACACGCGCACACACACACATCCCAAAGAGAAATTATTTGAGGGCACAGCCACCAGTAAATCACAGCTCTTCTGCCACTCGGAAGAATAACAGTCATTTATTGCATTTAATCTGGAAGAGGTTAAATACATTACAGTTACTATTCTCATTCTATTTGACTGGGATACGGCACACTTAAGCCAACAGCTCAGATGATTTATTTGCCTGTCTAGATAAACTGCCTCCTCGTGTCTGCATCTCATATTTAAATATTGTTTAACTTAGGCTATGCCTACACTTAGGACAGTGTGCAGAGTACATACATGGCATGCCCCCCGGAACACAGCTATAACTAGCAGTGTAGAAGGTGAGGCACTGCTTAGGTGAGTAGACACATCAGAATCTTAGGGTATGTACCCTACATGGCTCTCTATGCACAAAAGCAGTGGCTTCCATGGCTATGCTGCTATTTTTAGCAGTGTAGCATCCTGCTGCCTCTCCATTGCAGGAGTGTTTCCCCACCAAAGGGAAAGGCTCCAGCAACAGGAAAAGGGTCTGGCAGGGGGAAGCAGTGGGAAAAATCTCTGACAGCTCCCCACTGCCAGAGCCTTTTCTCCTGCCTCCCCTGTGCCAGAGCCTTTCATTGCCATGTGTAGCTACACACCACTGTGTGGATGCACCCTACTCCACTGCAACATGTAGCTGCATGCCGCCACCACTGTAGACAAGGCCTTAATGTTAAAAATAGTGTGTTGGGGGGTAGAATATATTCCACTTTACTATAACCACTTTACACACAGCAGGGAATGCAGGGAATTAGGAGCCACCATACTGCATGAGACCAGTGAGCCAGTTAGTTCAGAATCCTGGCTCTGACAGTGGCCAGAACCAAGGACTCTGTTTTCCATTTCATTTGGCAGTCTGTTGATCACTCTCTCATTGATGGGGTTACAGGCAAAGTGCTAGAATTGAAAAAAAAATTGCTAAAAAATGTATTTCACAGCCAGGTAAGGTTTCCAAGATTCCAATACATTTAAAGTGATTTCCTTGAAAAAGCCAAGGTAGAGGTTTGTCAGATTTGTTGGCTTTCTCAGAACAAAATCTTTTAGGCGCTCTAATTGCATACACCATTCAGATAATATCAATTACATTTATTTCTCTAATAGTCTTGCTCATTTATTTCAAAGTGCTACTAAAGCACTATTCTGTAATTTTTCCAATTGGGTTTAACTGATCCTGAAGAGCCAGAAGTTGTTGGTTTACCAAAGCAGTCACACTTCAAAAGTTTTTCCAAGTTTGCAAGATTCTATCGGGGTGCAAGTATCACCAGCAATATCTCTCATACTGGAAGAAATTTTTGACGTGCAACTCCTGACACTGCTTCCTTCCTGACATATTGAGATAGCCCTGCCCCTTCTCACTTGCTGGTCCCCACCACAGCCAGAGACAGGAAATCTCAGGGGTGTAGCGGTTAGCTAGATAGTTATCTGGGGCATCATTACACTACATTTCAAGTTTATCTATTGACCAGTGCCATCCACCCTTTAGGTTCCTTTACTATTAACATTAGTACCAGCGGAGCATGGTCCTGAAATGCTAATTGAGCCAAATCTGACAAACAATTTCTCTGGCAACCAGATGAATATCAAGAAAAGAGTAATCTAATCTCAAATATGATTGGTGTCGCAGTGAAAAAAGTGCAATCTCCTTTCAGAGGCTGCAGATGGCATCTTACATGTTTTTGTCTCCTAAAAGTTTTCCTAATTTTTTCACTTTCAAGTTGAGAGAGTTAGTGGGACCTGAGCAATTTTAGAAAGTATATATATAACAGTGACACCTAGAGCAGGGCCCCATTGTGCCAGGTATTCTACAAACAGATATGGTATGGCTTCACAGCAGAGGGTACCAGGATACAGGTACTCTTGCTTGCCAAGCCCACCTGTAAATGTCCACACTGCAGAGTCACATACAACTCATACCAATGTCCACGCTGCAGTTACCCAAGTTTAGCGCTAGGATTTATGGGGGTATATCCCCAGGTTCTTAGCACCTGACTACCTTGAGCCAGTCTAGGAATTTATTGGTGATGTATTGTGGGAAATCTTGTCTGTCCTTGAGTAAGAGGCAGTTCCTACTTTGAAGAGCTAACCATCTAATTGGATAAAACCACCCATTGGAGGGAAAGGAAACAAAAGGAAAACTGACTTTCTTGAAGCCCACTTAGCAGCACAGTGGCAAAGCTGGAAAGAAAACCCCCATCTGCTGAGTTACAGAGCAGTGTGTCTTGCAGTAGACCATGCTATCTTGTTCACAGCCTCAGCCAGTCACTGATCATTATATTCAGGATGAGGAAGGAATTTTTTCCCCTAAGGCAGATTGGCAGGGACACTAGGGTTTTCATAATCCTTTATGACATGGGGTGTGGGCCACTAGCTAGGTTCATCTGGGTATAGATCATATAATCAATTCCATGCTATTGCAGGTCCTCAGGCATTGGTCATCGCAGTCCCTCCTGTTCTCTGCCTGTGTCACATAAGAGATTAGTATCCTGGGGGCTGTAATACTTTGGTCTAATTCTGGTTGTTGGGTTTGGTGTGGTGGTGGCTGGGGGGTGTTTAGTGGTCTGTGATATACAGGAGGTCAGACTAGATGATCTGGTGGTCCCTTTTGACCTTAAACTCTATAACTCTAGTAGCGACAATGAGTCCTACCACTCCCTATTCCCAATGTTCCACGTGTATGCAAATCTTGAATATGTAATTAAACATAATCAGACTAGAGATAGCGTATACATTTTATTCCCACTTTCTCCAACAACCAGTGCAATCCTACCCTCCTCTCATAGTATTGTTGCAGTCAGATGAATGGAACATATTTATGCACACACAAAAACTTCTCACCACCCTGGCTCTTAACATACTATGAAGAGTAGAAATACCCCTCCACACTTCAAATTTTCATGCTCAGTGTTTGATGAAAGGAGATTCTTGAAAGAGGGGAAAATCATCCTTTAGTTTCTTTTTAGATAAGAACTCTCATTTTACAGGGATGGTCATAGTCTAATGTCTAGTGAGATAATTTTACACGAATCATCCATTACAGAATGTTAACACTTATGTTTGTATCTTGCAAATAATTGAACTCAGAGTAATCCTTTGTTAGCAAACATCTGGAATGATAAGTGAGAAAGGAAGAGAAGAGATGTTCTAAGACAGATTTTAAAAAACTGTAATGTTCCTTTGTTTCTTTGTTCGAAAATCCCAGAGCATATGTGCCTATCCTTTCTTATAACGATTCAAACTCTACCTATCGAGGTAAATCAGTAGGCCATGAAAATAAAAATAAACTGCCATAGCTAAGCAAGAGAGAATCCAGATCATAACTTGGTTAGGAAAGGAAAGGAAATTATATGCTCGGTAGAGTCTTGCTTCTTCTATTAAAATTCCGAACTCCCTCTTTCCACCTGCCACTTCAACAATATAGTCAACCACCAACTCTACAGTAATTATATAATGTTATGTCAACAGTATAGTTGCACGCATACTTGAGTGAAATATACGCTTTGTCAACCCAAGACCCATGGATAATGAAAAAGGAAAAGACAGCAAGATCTCTAGGGGAAGGGATGAGGAATTATCATAGAATCACAGAATATCAGAGTTGGAAGGGACCTCTGGAGGTCATCTAGTCCAACCCCCTGCCCAGAGCACAGGGTTACAGACAGGATACACTATAAAGAGTAGACAGAAACATTTCCCTGCTTTGCACAGCGAGTCTTTGATCCATAGTTGTGTAACTGGCAGAGGTGCCTCACACACACAGTATTCAAAACTTTCCTAGATTCTAAGAAATGAACACATTTCAAAACTCAAGTCATCTATACTAAAGGCTTTTCTCAATAGGTTCTCCACACTATTCCTCATTCATTCTGTGTTAGGAGGAATGCAGAATAACCCTATTTTATACCATATCCCAAATACACATAAGCTAGTGAACACTAGAAGAGGGCCAAATTCTCCTCACTAGGGCTGACATTTGATCCATTGTGTCTTGTTTCACTTGAGCATCTCAGTAGCTTGCTCTTTTGACATGATTTATTTTCTAGATATCTCTGTATTGTGAATAATTATTTTTCTCATTTGCCTTTTGTGCACATACAAATTCTATCTACCTTCAAGGGTGAAGCTCCTGTGTATAGCTGACGGAGGTTTTGGAATTCACTCCTGTAGCAACTAAAAATAATCACCAACCTCACCACCCTCAGGTCCAAATGCAAATCCCACTGTCTTTGACCTTGCCTCCCCACACAGAAACTCCAAATCTATTAGCATTTCTGGGACACTCATAAAAATCTAACACAACTTATTCACCCTGGGGGTGGGGGTGGGGGGGGAGTTTGAAGAGGAAACTTTACTGATGGTAAGTTGTATGATTTTTAAATCTGAAAAATACTCAAACATGGTGATGGGCATGGTATAAGAACCTAAATAAAAAAGAGCTGGAAACATTTTTGATCAGAGAGAGAATACGCCATACTGAAAAGGGAAATATCTTTTATCATGATTTTGGTTCAGTACAGAGTACAAGTCAGAGTCAGCTGTGGACTCTTTTCAAGTCGGGCTTTTCAAGTCGGGCTATTTCCTGCATAAATCCAGGTTTTCTCACACCACCCCCCCCAGATGTTCTCACATACCCCTTGCAAGGTAGCCTGTTTCCTCTTGTTTTTTCTATCCCCCCCCCCCCAGATGTTCTGGTTTAACTTGGATTTAAACTTGGAGAGTGGTCAGTTTAGATGAGCTATTACCAGCAGGAGAGTGAGTTTGTGTGTGTATGGGGGTGGGGGGGATGTGAGAAAACCTGGATTTATGCAGGAAATAGCCCGACTTGATTATGTAAAGAGTTGTCACTTTGGATGGGCTAGCACCAGCAGGAGAGTGAATTTGTGTGGGGGGGTGGAGGGTGAGAAAACCTGGATTTGTGCTGGAAATGGCCCACCTGTTGATCACTTTAGATAAGCTATTACCAGCAGGACAGTGGGGTGGGAGGAGGTATTGTTTCATGATCTCTGTGTGTATATAAAGTCTGCTGCAGTTTCCACGGTATACATCTGATAAAGTGAGCTGTAGCTCACGAAAGCTCATGCTCAAATAAATTGGTTAGTCTCTAAGGTGCTACAAGTACTCCTTTTCTTTTTGCGAATACAGACTAACACGGCTGTTACTCTGAAGCTTATCTAAAGTGATCAACAGGTGGGCCATTTCCAGCACAAATCCAGGTTTGTGCTGATTTGTGCTGGAAATGGCCCACCTGTCGATCACCTCAGACAAGCCGCCACCAGCAGGACAGTGGGGCGGGAGGAGGCACTGTTCCACGCTCTCTGTGCATACACAAAGTCCGCTGCAGTCTCCACGGCACGCATCCGATGAAGTGAGCTGCAGCCCACGAAAGCCAATTTAGAACAACGCTTCCTCAGCTCTCGTCCCCTAAAGCCCCTACTCTACTTGCGCTATATTGATGACATCTTCATCATCTGGACCCATGGAAAAGAAGCCCTTGAGGAATTCCACCATGATTTCAACAATTTCCATCCCACCACCAACCTCAGCCTGGTCCAGTCCACACAAGAGATCCACTTCCTGGACACTACAGTGCTAATAAACAATGGCCACATAAACACCACCCTATACCGGAAACCTACTGACCGCTATTCCTACCTGCATGCCTCCAGCTTTCACCCTGACCACACCACACGATCCATCGTCTACAGCCAAGCTCTGCGATACAACCGCATTTGCTCCAACCCCTCAGACAGAGACAAACACCTACAAGATCTCTGTCAAGCTTTCTTACAACTACAATACCCACCTGCAGAAGTAAAGAAACAGATTGATAGAGCCAGAAGAGTTCCAGAAGTTACCTACTACAGGACAGGCCTAACAAAGAAAATAACAGAACGCCACTAGCCGTCACCTTCAGCCCCCAACTAAAACCCCTCCAACGCATTATTAAGGATCTACAACCTATCCTAAAGGATGACCCAACACTCTCACAAGTCTTGGGAGACAGGCCAGTCCTTGCCTACAGACAGCCCCGCAACCTGAAGCAAATACTCACCAACAACCACATACCACACAACAGAACCACTAACCCAGGAACTTATCCTTGCAACAAAGCCCGTTGCCAATTGTGCCCACATATCTATTCAGGGGACACCATCACAGGGCCTAATAACATCAGCCACACTATCAGAGGCTCGTTCACCTGCACATCCACCAATGTGATATATGCCATCATGTGCCAGCAATGCCCCTCTGCCATGTACATTGGTCAAACTGGACAGTCTCTACGTAAAAGAATAAATGGACACAAATCAGATGTCAAGAATTATAACATTCATAAACCAGTCGGAGAACACTTCAATCTCTCTGGTCACGCAATCACAGACATGAAGGTCGCTATCTTAAAACAAAAAAACTTCAAATCCAGACTCCAGCGAGAAACTGCTGAATTGGAATTCATTTGCAAATTGGATACTATTAATTTAGGCTTAAATAGAGACTGGGAGTGGCTAAGTCATTATGCAAGGTAGCCTGTTTCCTCTTGTTTTTTCCTACCCCCCCCCCCCCCCAGATGTTCTGGTTTAACTTGGATTTAAACTTGGAGAGTGGTCAGTTTGGATGAGCTATTACCAGCAGGAGAGTGAGTTTGTGTGTGTATGGGGGTGGGGGGGATGTGAGAAAACCTGGATTTATGCAGGAAATAGCCCGACTTGATTATGTAAAGAGTTGTCACTTTGGATGGGCTAGCACCAGCAGGAGAGTGAATTTGTGTGGGGGGGTGGAGGGTGAGAAAACCTGGATTTGTGCTGGAAATGGCCCACCTGGTGATCACTTTGGATAGGCTGTTGCCAGCGGGACGGTGGGGTGGGGGGAGGTGTTGTTTCATGTTCTCTGTGTGTATGTGGGGTCTGCTGCAGTTTCCACGGTGTGCATCTGATGGGGTGGGCTGTGGCTCACGAGGGCTCATGCTCAGGTGGATTGGTTGGTCTCTGGGGTGCCACAGGTACTCCTTTTCTTTAGGCTCATCCAGACTTTTCTTACCAAGCACCTTGCCACTCCCCACAGATCCCCTGCCCTGCCTGTGTCTCCCCCCACTCAGCTGGGGGTCTCAGCTCCCACTGTGCTCAGCGCTGCCCTTGCTGTCCCAGTGCGGGTAGGCAGCGAGCTCGCTGCTTTCCTCACTGCATCAGAGCCTGAGCCCCCTAAGCCCCCCTCTCCGGTGTGCAGGGGGGTGGGGAGCATCTCTCTGTCCCACCCAGCCCCAGGGGTCTGGTTACAGGCAGGCAGGTAGCCTGAGCCTAGCCGCTCCTCCCCCTGCCAGCCAGGTCATCTGCATTTTCACTGGTTTCAGAGGAACAGCCGTATTAGTCTGTATTCGCAGAGGGAAGGGGAGTACTTGTGGCACCTTGGAGACTAGCCGGTTTATTTGAGCCTGGGCTTTCGTGGGCTGCAGCTCACTTCATCGGATGCGTGCCGTGGAGACTGCAGCGGACTTTGTGTATGCACAGAGAGTGTGGAACAGTGCCTCCTCCCGCCCCACTGTCCTGCTGGTGGCGGCTTGTCTGAGGTGATCGACAGGTGGGCCATTTCCAGCACAAATCAGCACAAACCTGGATTTGTGCTGGAAATGGGCCACCTGTTGATCACTTTAGATAAGCTGTTACCAGCAGGACAGTGGGGTGGGAGGAGGTATTGTTTCATATTCTCTGTGTATATATAAAGTCTGCTGCAGTTTCCATGGTATGCATCTGATGAAGTGAGCTGTAGCTCACGAAAGCTCATGCTCAAATAAATTGGTTAGTCTCTAAGGTGCCACAAGTACTCCTTTCCTTTTTTCTCTCTTTTCTGACAATATCCCGCCCCTCCCCCCCCGCCCCACCTTCCCCCCAACCCCCAGGCAAACTTCCTTTTCAAATTATCAGTGGCTGAAGGTTTGGGTTGTTTTTTTTTTAAAGCAAACAAATAAATTACCCATCTTTAACTAGATTCATGTGCATTTGGGAATATATTAAGTGTTTTACATTTTCTTTAATATTGCATTACAAATCCTGGAAGATTGTTCCTTGCAGTCTGTGTTCACAGATACATTCATCGGTGAATGAAAGCCTAATTTTCTAATGGCATTTAAGATTATTTTAGTAACAGTGCACATATGTTATCAGAGGAAGAAACAAAATTTTAAAGTCTCTTCTCTGCTATGTTTGTTGTTTTACTCTTTGACCACTATACCCAAGTGAGTTTTGGCAGCTCCAGGATACTAAATCTTCATTTCTCACCATCCAGAAATGTTGAAGTCAGTAGCTCTAATTTTCCAATCTGTTACACCACTTTTGTGCTAGTATAATTCTACTGAAATCAATGGCCTTACACCATCAAAAAACTGGTAAAATATAGGGGAGAATCTGTCCTAGTATGTATAGACTGCAGACTTGGGAGTATATGTTTTTTCACATCACAATAATGCTAAAGTATGTTTTTCAGTATTGTTTTACTGCAATTTAAAAGGAAATACTTTAATCCAGATTAGCACACTGAAACTACCCCATTTGGGTACTGTGTTAGTCAAAGCTGAGTTTCAGAGTACTTATTGTGGTAGAATTCAAATTTGGTCTCATAATATCCTAGAAACATGCTTTAAAATTGTATGAATACAAATCTGGCTACTCCCTTTCAAACCAAGGTAAATTTTAAATGAGAACCACAAAGGAAAAAACGATAATGTTTGCACCCTATTTTTCTTCTTTGTGATATATAAAAAAACCCTGAATTTCTTTCCCACATAAAATACAATTCTGTTTGTGGCTCCCCCCCCCCCACCAATCTCAGTTATGTCTTTCCTGTTTTTATTTAAGAATTCTTTGGAGAACTAGATAAGTGATAGGTTCCTCAGCTCTTTATTACACAGAGAAAGCTTTTCTCCCAAATGTTTTTCAGATGTTAGAGTTAAATATTTAGTTACAAAAGCAATCATACTTGCTCAAGTTTTAGTCCTTCAGTATGTCCCACTAGTTTGCCTGTCTTCCAGCACATGCAAGTGACAACCTAATATTTAAAATGTAAAAAGTCTGTAGAATAAAACCTGTAAATAAATAAATAAATATAAAGTATATCGAGCTACTCAATGCAGTAGAAAGAAATAAAAAGGGTGTGTCTACACTTTGTTTTCCTTTTGTTTAGGTCACCTTTACAAGTAGTAACTTAGAGATGGCTTGTGTGACAACCTGAATACCTAACATCTGATTAGTGGAATTTGTCATAGTTTTTACTCCACTGCATGTTAACTATTGCTACACAGGCCATCTTTAAAACTATTCTTAAATAATCTATTTTATACATTGCTCTATTTTTCATTATTAATACCTTTCTGAGGATAAGTTGCGAACACAGCTCTCTTTCCACAGGCAGAACTACTGTTCCTGGAGTAGTCATCTCCAGCTGTGGTGCAGAAGTCTAAAAATAAATGGAGATACTGCAGCCTGGTGAGACTGTTATACCCCTGTGGTGATGATTCTTGCTCCTCGGTGAGTTACACTAGTTCAGAACATCTAGTCCACCGGGCTGCTCCGGTGTATTAGCCAAGAAAGGTTTTGAAGTAGCGGCCTCTTTCTTGCAGATGGGAGAGGAAACGTGTCTGTTCATGTTAAGCACATAATAAAATGCATTGAAAAGCCTTTCAAGTCAGCAGCAGCTCTGACATAGCATGGTGCCACGATGAGCTGTTGCTAAGACCTGGATTCTGAAAAAATAGAGATGTGTAATCAGGGTTCTACAAATCAACTGAGCGAAAAATCATTCAATAAAAAACCTATACCTCCACAAAATCTTCCCTTTTGTTTCTGATTCGCAGCTGGAGGACATGTGCATTAACCAGCCTCTGAACAAAATCACTGGCATGTCACTGAAAAATGGCTTTTGTCCCTCTGAACAGCCTTCCATGGGCATTTTTGCCTATTTCTCCAAAGAGACTGTGAGATCTTGCCATAGACTTTCTTCATCAGAGGAAAGGCAAAGACATCCAGAAATAATATCAAGCTATCAAAGCCAGAGCCACAGACTAAAGGAAGCCAGCTGCTGAAATAGAAATTAAGGAAATCAAAGGGCCTCTTGAAATAATAAAAAGGGCTCTTAAATAACTGCAGCAAAAGCCAACTGAATTGAAAGCAAGCACTAACTCCAGTTCCTGAAAGAGAGAGAAATCAGTTGTGTTTATACAAAGAAATCTGTTAATTCACTTGTAATAAGCACCAGTAGTTCTCCTTGTCCACACCTTCACGGGGAGAGACAGGTCAGTGATAGCACCCCGGGACGCACCCACAGCCCAGGCACACGAGTCCGTGGCCCCAGGAGTCCTAGTTCCCCGATCAAATCCTGAGATCCTGCTCTTCCCACCCCTCTCAGAGCTGGGGGTAAACCCAGGAGTCCTGGCTCTCAGCCCCCCTCTAACCCACTAGACCCCACTGCCCTCCCAGAGCTGAGGATAGAACCCAGGAGTCCTGGCTCCCAGCACCATCCGCTCTAACCCACTGGACCCCACACAGTTAATGATCGAATTTAGGTTCTTGCTGCTCCTCCCTCAACAGGTTCTCTCGGGCGCTGGGGTCAGGGGTCTCTCTAGTTCCCCCTGGCAGTGCAATGGGAGCCCCCGTCCCCCTGATCTGGGCTCCCCCTTCTGCGGCCAGTCAGGTGCAGAGTCAGAGCCGAGGCCTGGCTCTTAAAGGCTGTGAGGCCTTGAGCTGGAGGGAGGGCAACGTGCCCCACCCCTGCCCCCCCAAACCATTTACTGCTGCTTAGTGCAGACGGGGAGGCCTGGCAACTCCACAGCACCCCCTGGCCAGGACACTGGGCAGCCAGGCAGCCAGAGGAGCCCCATGAGGGCACCCTGGCCTGAGCAATGGGCACAGGGGCAGTGCCTGAGCAGGGCTACAGGAAGGGCCCCGGAGCAGGGCCCTGCCCCACCGAGCCAGCATGGGATAGGAACCGATGGGGGAAGAGGGACTGTGCCAAGTGTCAGGGTCAGGGAGGTTCCCCAGGCCATGGTGAGTTTGGGGAAGGGGCTGGATCAGCAAGAATCTGGGAGCTGCTGCAGGGATGACACAAGGGGTGGGCAGGGGACTGGTTGCAGGAGGCTCAGAGACACAACATGGTATCTGAACAGCCTGCAGGAAGGGAGGGAAGTCCCCCCTCCCTGCAGAGAATGGGCCGGGGGACTGCTCCAGGTGTGTGTCTCTCCATCCCCCCTCCCTGCAGAGAACGGGCTGGGGGGCTGCTCTGGGTGTGTGTCACCATCCTCCCTCCCTCCCTGCAGAGAACGGGCTTGGGGGAGCATGGAGGGCGGACACTGCTCGGAAGGCAGTAGCAGGGAGCAAAGGCCACCAGATCTGACCCCAGATCTGACCCCAGATCGGAGCATGGGCGTGGCGCACTGGCAGGCTTGCAGGCACCGAGAGGTGGGCAGAGGGAAGACAGGGCTGTAAAGCCGGGCTGGACACAGGCCCTGGGAAGCGGCTGGCCGGGGGGCGCCCTGCATAGCAGGAGGGCTTGCCAGTCTGAGCAGTGCTATTCCCCACCAGCCCCACAGGCCTGGGCCCCACCTCCAGGAGCACCCCCCTGCAGCAGCAGGCCCCGCAGTGCTCCCCCTGCAGGCCTGTGGCATTACCATTCTTCAGGAAGATGTAGATCAGGATGATGCGGATCTTGTCGTAGGCCTGCACGCTGGGGTCCAGCAGGACAGGCAAGATGATCTTCATGGGGTCCTTGATCTTCTTCCCGTCCACGTCCGTCCCCATAGCCAGGTCCTGGGGGCAGGGGGAAGGGGGCGCACACACAAGGCCCAGGTCAGGCCACTCTGCTTCCTCCCACCCACGCAGCAGGATGGGAGATGTGACGGCCCCCTGACCCACAGCTCGCCTACCCCGTGCCAGGGCCCCCTCCTCCCTGGGGTCAGCTCCCTCTGGGGTGAGCAACTGGCCCCCAGGGAGTAACCCGAGCCCCATGTCCTCCTTCTGCACCCCTGGTGCTGCATGGAGGGGCTGACCCTGGCTCCAGCGAGCCTGCGGCTCTGAGACCCCTCTCTCCGGGCTGAGTCCATGAGCCAGACTCTGCCCCAAGCCAGGCTCTGCCCACAGACCCACCTGCTCCAAGCTGCACAGCTTCTCCACTCTTCCTTTGAAGTGCTGCATGCAGTGCTCGGCCAGGTTCAGATGCGTGGAGTACTGCGGGGAGAGACCGGGGCACAGGGGGAGTTTACCGTATCACTGCTGGTCCAGAGCACCTGCACCCACGGCTTCTCTGTTAGTCACCACGAGGTTGGGGGCTTGGAGATCAGCAGGTGTCGGGGTACCTGTGCCAGTGGCCAGGAGCTTTCTGTTGGCACATGGCTCAGTGGCACCAGGAGTGGCTCCAATAGGCTGGTTTGGAAGCCCACCAAGGCCCTCTCCCGAGAGCTGCAGCAGCAAGGCACGGGCTTTACCCAAGGGCTGCCCTTGGTGGGGCTAACGTGGCAGCTCTGGGCACTGACAGGCAGGCTGCTGCCCATGGTGCCACACAGCACCTGGGGGGAAAATGGCTCTGCCCAACGGGACAGGTCAGCAGCTCTCATCAGGCAGTAAAGCGGAGTGCCACAGAGTGCCCTGCCCCCCAGGAGAGTCCCTACTGGCCCTCACCAGCCCCACAAGAGCACCCTGCCCCTCCCATCAGCCCCACTGCATGGCCTGCCCCCTGCCCACTAAAAGCCCAGCCCCGTTACCCTGTTCAGCTCCTTCTGATACTGGGGCATCTTCTTCAGGATCTGGGACAGGTCCTCGATGTTGCCCTGGAGGGAGGCGGTGGTGATATCCCGGCTGCTCCCAGCGCTTGGAGCCCCCTGCAGGGCAGAGGCAGCAGGGCGGGTCACTCAGGCCATGCGTGACTGCGGCTTAGGTTAGACCTGCCCTTTCCAGGCCAGCTGGAACGAGACGGGAGCCCCGCAACCCGAGCGCCCCTCAAGGTGTAAAGCAGCAGCGGGCCAGGGAGATGCCAGCGTTGGCTCCCTGCAGCTCTCCCTGCATGGTCCCGATCCTGCTGTCTGACCCCGCCCCATGGGCCTCTGCCCTCCCCCACTGTGGGGAGCTCCAGAGCTCTGGCTGGGGGGCAGGGGACTCCACATACACCTCTAAGCCCTTTACAGGCAAACCCTGGGAGCAATGGGACAGCCCCCCCACCCCCGCCAACCCCTCCTGGGGCAGCAGGGAAGCCTCCCCTCCCCATCAGTGGCAGTGGGATGGGTCCCCCTGTCCCTCCGGCCTGAACTCCCCAATCGCTCCCCCCAACCCCTGCCGCACCTTGTCCGTGGTCAGCCTCTTGCTCTCATAGAAGGTGCGCAGCAGCTCCGTCACCTTCCTGCAGCAGGGAGAGGGGTCAGGACGGAGCCAGGCACTGCCTTGGAGGTAGGGGGTACCCTGTCCTATGCTACAGGGGATGGAGCCCCCGCCCCACAGGCACCAGGGTTCTCTGCCTCAAGAGCCTCAGACAGGCTGGGGGAGGCCCTCTTCCTAAGTTACCCCAAGGCAGAGTTCAGTGCACCTCTGGGGGCTCCTGGCGCCCTGCTGGGGGGGCCTGGGGGCAGCGGCAGGCCCAGCAGGAGGTCGGTGAGGGACTCACTCAAGGGAGCTGTAAGGTGCATGGGGAGACCCTGGAATCGGGGGAAGACAGTGTCCAGGGGGATCCCCAAGAGGAGATGTGGACAGTGGCTCTGGAAGGGAGCGCTCAGGGGTCCTTTGGGGAGAGGGGCTGGGTCCAGGGGGTCTCAGCACTCAGAGAGGAGTATGTCTGAGGGACAAGCTCCAGCACTGGGTGGGAGGGGGAGGGGGGCCCTGGCACTGCGCAGGAGAGGGGTGTGTTGCGGGGGTGGGTGTCCCTGCACTGGGTGGGAGAGGAGTGTATCCAAGGGGTAGTGGGGTTCCAGCACTGGGTGGGAAGGAAAGGGGAGGGGTGTGTCTGAAGGGGAGGATGGGGGAAGTCCCGGCACTGGAAAAGAGGGGGAGGGGTGTGTCAACGGGGTGGGCTGTCCTGGCACTGGGTGGGAGAGGTGTGTCCAAGGGGGGAGTCCTGGCAGCGGGCGGGGAGGGGAGGGCTGTGCCAAAGTGGGGGTAGGGGGTCCCAGCATTGGGTGGGGAGGGGAGAGGTGTGCCGAAGGTGGGGGGGAGTAGCAAGACCCGGCACTAGGCAGGGCACAGAGGGGTGTGTCCAGGGGTGTCCTGGCATTGGGTGGGGCACCGAGTGGTGTGTCCGGGGGGGGGATGGGTCCTGGCCCTGGGTGGGGCACGGGGGGGTATGTCCAGTGGATGGGCGGGGCATGGAGGGGTGCGTCAGGGGGCAGGGCCGAGCGCGCTCACTTGGAGACGTCAGCGAGTCGCTGATGCCCATCGTCTCGTACCTGCAGGGGGGAGATGGGGTCAGGCTGCGGCACCCCTCGCCCGAGCATGGGGGCTGCGGAGCAGTGCAGGTGCCTGGGCCACATCCCCCCCAGCCCGCCTGAGGAGGGGTGCGGGGCGCCCCCTGCTGGCAGCCAGGCCCTACTTGTAGGTGTCTTTCTCGATGCTGAGCAGGTCGTAGGCCATGGCCTGGTAGGTGAGCTCGTGCAGCAGTGGGGACACCAGGTCGAAGCTCCGGTCCACGATCAGCAGCTGAGAACGGGCTTTGTCGGGGCCCTGGGGCAAAGGAGAGAGAAACCCGTCACCTCCTGCTCTGGCAGAGGGTTCCTGGCCTGGCTTACACGGCACAATCCAATGGGCCCTGGTGGCCTGAAACTTCACTACCCACCCTCTCTGTGGCCCAGCCCCCAACCCCAGGGGGAAGCCAAGAGACACCCCCAAGCTAGCTGGGACGTGCCCTGGGGTCCTGCCCTGACCAGCTGCACTGCAACGCCCCCTGCAGGGACGGGCTACCTGCCCCTCATGCAAATAGCAATGCCCCCCTCCCCCAAGCATGCTCTCTGCTCGTGCCTCTCCACCAACGGGAGCATGCCCCTTACAAGGCAGCTCCCTGACTGCCCCCTGCTCCATATGCTGTGTGGGGACGGGGGGAACTACACCAGAAGGGCCTGGCTAGTCTATCATGAACCAACACCAGGCCCAGAGACTCTTTGATACAAGGTCCCAGAGGGGGACGACAGGACATTATCCCTAAGCCCCACCTTGCATCTGAGCTGGGACCCCATATGAAGCTCTAGCTCCCCAGTCCCAGCCTGTGTGGCCCCCCATTGTCACGGAGTCCCTGGGCGATGCTCTGGAACTGCTCCCCATGAAGCCAGTCAGGACTCTGGGGCAGTCGCCTTTCTGTGAGCAGCCTGTCTTCAGGACACGCAGCTCACACAGCTTCCACCTTCCTGGGTCTGACCTCGGAGCATTCAGCATCCTCTGCCCCTCCGTGCGCTTCCCACAGCGAGTCCGCTCAGGCGGGGCTCCTGGGGAAGCCAGAGGGTCCTGCACCCCAACTTCGCAGTCAGACGTGACTCTCAGCCAGCCAGTAAAACAGAAGGTTTATTAGACGACAGGAACATGGTCTAAAACAGAGCTTGCAGGTGCAGAGAACGGGACCCCTCAGCTGGGTCCATTTTGGGGGGCAGTGAGCCAGACAACCACGTCTGCACTTCACTCCATGTCCCAGCCAGCCCCAAACTGAAAACCCCCTCCAGCCCCTCCTCCTCTGGGCTTTGTTCCTTTCCCGGGCCAGGTGGTCACCTGATTCCTTTGTTCTCCAACCCTTCAGCTCTCACCTTGCAGGGGGGAAAGGGCCCAGGCCATCAGTTGCCAGGAAGCAGGGTGTTGGCCATTCTCTGTGTCCAGACTCCTGCACACACATGCCCTCTAGGGCTCTGCAATGATCATACACCCTTACTCCACCCCCTAGATACTTAAGAACTGCCTAGGGGAAACTGAGGCACCCCCACACTATTCAGAGGAAACATTAAGAACAGTCCCACTTCGTCACACCCTGCAATGAGCGTTGGGCTGAAACCCAGCCAGCTTGGTTAACATCAGGCCCACAACAGGGTCAGATGGAGCTGTGACAAAGTGGGACTGGAGGGGGTTTTCAGTTTGGGGCTGGCTGGGACATGGAGTGAAGTGCAGACGTGGTTGTCTGGCTCACTGCCCCCCCAAATGGACCCAGCGGACTTGCTGTGGGAAGCGCACGGAGGGGCAGAGGAGGCTGAATGCTCCGAGGTCAGACCCAGGAAGGTGGAAGCTGTGTGAGCTGTGTGTCCTGAAGACAGGCTGCTCACAGGAAGGCGACTGCCCCAGGGTCCTGACTGGCTTCATGGGGAGCAGTTCCAGAGCATCGCCCAGGGACTCCGTGACAGGAGCGAACAGGCCAAAGTGAAAGCAGAGCCTCTCCCCAAGCCCCTGGGAAAGACCGACCTGCCTTGAGGGGCGGGTGTGCAATTCCTAGCTTCTCCCTCCCTCCCGCCTGCTGTTAACGGGAGGGAAACAGAGACTGCAATAAACCCCTCTGGTAGGAACGAGCCTGCACCGCTGGGGAACGGAGCCACCTGGAGCGGATTAAAAGCCCTAGTCCCAGAGCCAGGGCAAGCGCTCTCCTCTGGACAGCGGTTGGGGACGTCATACAGGGCGGCTTTCGGGCCCAGGGTTCTCATCCTGGCGCTTCAGCTGCTAGTTACCTAGGGCCTCCTCTTCTGCAGCGCTGAGTCCCACAGCTGCACTGAAGTCACTGGGGCAGATCCACTGCTCGTGTCAGTGACCACGGCTCCAGGAACGGGGCTGGAGATGTGCTGTGTCCCTGAACAGGGCTGGGACAAACTGCCCCAGCTGAGGTCTGCCCCGGTGGGAGCTGTGGGGAGCCCAGTGTACTGGAAGCTGCTGCTGCCCCGGGGTTTGTGATGGAGAATGTGGGGTGACGGGGGGGGGGGCAATTCAGCACAAACAGCTCCTTTCGATTTCCTCCCAGCCACCCCAGCATGCCTGGGGACTCCCCTCCCCAATCAATCAAAGCCCAAGACGGGGATCTGAAGCTCGACATGAAGTTATTCCTCCGCCAGCTGATGTAACCCACGCACCTTCTGGGTGTGGTGTTGTGTCCCATCGAGTGGCACCAAGACCATTCGAGAGAGAGATAAGATGAGTCTGCTCTGCAGCCGTCGCTACCAGCCAGGGGGCTTTTAGCTCACGCGATAGGGGCTCATGCACTAAGCTCCAGAGGCCCCAGGTTTGATCCCCACCCGCCGACGACCAGGGTCTGTGGGTGTGACGCTGGCGTGGCTGGCAAGGGGCAGCAGGAAGGGTTTCCACTGAGCGTTAAGGGAAAGGAACTTGCTGGCTGTGGCACGGTGCAGCCGGCTGGTTGGCACACCGGGAAAGGAAGATGGAGAAGAGCTCCAGCCCTGGCTGCGTCCCCAGCTCTTGTCTTGGCCTTGTAAAAGGCTGACAGACGTAGTGCGAGGTTTGAAAGCGAACACACCGTGTTCTGGGCCTGGAGCAGCGGCTGGGAAGCGTTCCCAATCAACAACCGCCCCGGGATCCCTGTAATCCGCACCAGAGTGCAGGGGGAGGGGAGGAAGCTGGAGGGCCTTTGAAAACACAGACAGCTTGATGCCAGCCTTCCCTGGCTGCATGAAGCTATTCCTCCAGAACCATGCCACCAAGGGCCCAGTCCTGCAGCGGGACAGCCGGAGGGTTGGTGTCGCTATCCTCCTGTTCTACAGAGGGGGAAACTGAGGCACAGAGCTGGGCCACGTCAGGGCGCGGCTGGGGATGGAGCCCATCAGATCCTCACGAGCTGCTGTGAGGCACTAGCCCTTGTGTCTGTGCCAGGTATAAACCCAGGCCCCGTGTGCAGGCCCAGCCGTCCGTCCCCTGGCGGGCAGCAGGGCCCATGCGGGAGCCCCCACGCAGCCCCCCACCGCCCTCGGCTGCAAAGCAGCCCCAGCCCCACGGCTGGCCCAAAGGAAACACCTCCACGGTCTTTCCAGGTGCCACCCAGTCTCCCGGCGCCTGCAGGAAGGTTTGGGGTAATCACGCACACGCTGGGTCTCCCAGTCACCAACGCTTTGCCTGGAGCCTGGCTCGGAGGGAAGCGCAGACCCAGTCCAGCCAGCCTTGACGTCCCTTTCCGCGGAGCTGGGAACGCGCCTGGAGCTGCCAGCCCAGTCCTGTCTACTCAGCGAACGGCTTGCTGCTGCTCTTTCCCGGGTCTCCTCCTCCCTCCCCAGCCCTGGAGCCAGACGAACACCCACACACAGGCCTACTGTGCCCATGGCTGTACAGCGGCTGCAGGCATCGCGTCCTGGACATATTCAAGGGGAGCCCGATGGGATTGGCCAGGCAAGGAGGGCATGAGCCCTGCCCAGCTAGGATGGGGCACCGTCCCCAGGCTGCTGCATCAAAGCCAGCCCTGGCTAGGAGCGATTCTGCAACCCAGGAGAGATTCTGCAACCATCCGCCTGCTGGAGAAAGACATCAAGGTGAACTTGTCCCAGCTTGGAACTCCCTGTAGCCAATGGGATACATTTGGGTTAGGAAAAAGAAAAGGAGTCCATGTGACACCTTAGAGACTAACCAATTTATTTGAGCATAAGCTCCCAGTGCCAGCTGTGCCAGGGCCCCCAAGACCTTTGGGCCTGGATTGGGGGGATCATGACTCGGGCGGAGCTGGGACCCAGGGACAGGTGAGGCTGCACCAGGCTTGCAGAAGAGCTCATCCTGCAGAGACCTGCATGCAGACCCTGCTTGTTTGGGGAGATTGTTTGGGACAGAGCAGGGTGACTTGGGGGGCTTACAGCAGGGCGGGGGGAAAGCAGTGGGGGTAGCAGGGAGGGGGAGAGGTTTACAGTAACTGCAAGCTGTATACACTGCATGGGTGGGGGGGTCAGGGGTGATTTGGGGTGGGGCAGTGGGAGGCAGGAGGTGCGGGTGGGTGACACCCCCATGCAGCGGCAGTGCCCCCTGTAGGCAGTACGGGTGCATCCAATGGGCCCTAGAGCAAATATTGTCTAAAGATCGGAGTTCACCAAACCCAGGCTGAGCCAGCCCTGTCCCAAACTGCCCATCCCTTGTGGGTGTGGACTGCAGCCTGGTGCCCCCTGCCCTGGGCCTGGCCATGCTGGGGGCTGAGTGATCCCAGAATGATGCCCAGCGCACACCCCTTCTCCCGGGCAGGGACCCAGCATCTCGTCCCCCAGCCCTCCCCAGAGTCGTCCCCCAACCTCCAGGGCTGGGCGGGGGGTGGGGAAGGCGACCGGCCTGAGCCAAGTTCACAATTATGCAACCAACCAGCCCGTGTGATGCTGCTTATCATCTTACCGCGCAGCCCAAAGCCGGCTCACCCGCCACTTTCGTGGCATTTTGTTGCCTGAAATTAAATCTCATTTCCTAATTACGGGGTGGACTCAGGCTGCTGGGCAGGGCTGGGCTGGGCTGGGCTTTAAGAAGAGGGCAGCGTAGTGTGATCAGCATCAGTCACAGAGACAGCCTGTTGGAGAACCCCCCCCCCCAAAGCCCGAGACCGCCCTCACCACAGCCAGCCCCCCAGGCTGCATCTAACGAGACCCACTCACCTCCCTCTGCCCTGCAGGAAACTCAGCCTGGCTGGTTCCTACAGGGCCCATCCAGCCCAGTATCCCCTCTCCCTGCTGTGAGTGAACGTCAGGCCCTGCCCACTTGCACGTTCCCAGAATCTGGCCAGCCCAGCGCTGATCGTGCAGAAACGCGCAGTCCTGGACAGTGCTCGGCACAAAGGACCCACACAAACACATTCCAGAAGCGTGGTACAAAAACCACAACATCAAGAATGGCACAAAAACATTCCCCAAGGATAACAGGAACACACTGAGCCCTCCTAAAAGATAAGGTCAAATAGCAACGTAATAAATACAAATGTTTTAATCAAACCAACATGTACAAAAACGTGGGCAATAACTAGCCAGGTCAGAGGGCAGTATCTAAGTCAGAGGGGCAGCTTGTTTGTATCAGGGTATCTCTGAGAGAATGTGTTGGTCCAGCCAAGGGGGAACTGGAAAGTCCTGCCATTCACTGAGCTGCGTCCATTGTCACAGGCATACATGTCCTAGTATCCTCGTAGAGTCTGCCAGGTGCCTGGAGCCTGCGCCATGCACTGCTCTCTCAGAAGAGAAAAAAGGAGCTGTCTCCAAGAGCTCTTGTGATGAAAGCTCTGGACTGGGACTCAGGACGTCTGGGGTCCGTTCCTGGCTCTGCCACAAACTCCATCTGTGATACTGGGCATTTCATGTGGGACCAAATTCCCAAAAGTATTCAGCACCAAGCAGCCTCCATTAGGGGAATGTGAGCATCGGATGCGAATGGACCGCCAGCTGGGGGAGGCTAGCCCCCAGCCCTGCCCCTTCCGGCTGAGGCCCCACCCCTTCCATCCCCCCACCACAGCCCTGAGCCCCCCACCGCAGCAAAGGAAACCAACCACCCACACTCAAGTGTCACTGTGCATTCCAACCAACCAACCACACTCAAGTGTCACTGTGCATTCTCCAAGGCAGTTTCTTCTCTTTCTTTGTTCGGTGCTTTTATTTTCTATCCATTCAACCAGGAGCAGATTTTCCAGTAAAACCAATATTGGAAAGTGTGGCAAACTGAGAGAGGGACGGAACCAAAATTCAAAATGATTTAGAGCGAATGAGAAATTCTACACTGGAGCAAATTTAGCCACCTATTGGACTGCGTACATGGATGGGCCCAGATATTGAAATGTATTTAGGTTCCTCACATCTATTGATTTCAGTGCGAGTTAGGAGCCTAAATACCTTTGAGGCTCTTGTCCATGTCATCACAGCACCCACCTGGTCAGCAGCAGTTTATGTGCTATGTCACAGTCACAGCGATGTCATAATAGTGCTTGCATAATCTGAACTGGCTATCCTGGACAGGACAGGACAGCCTGAGAGGCCAGCTGCCTATCAGTACTGGAGCTCTTTGGAGAAAGGACTGGAGGAAGTGTTGAGGAAAGATTAAAACATGAATAAATTTGTGAGTGAGCAGGAGGTAACCGACAGAGGTAAGGGTCAGCATTGTATTCTCTATATCCATTCTATATTCACACACACGTAGAAAGCATAGGCATACAGATTAGCTGTAATGTTCTCCTTTTGTATGAGCAGAACCTCAGCTGCTGGAAACCAGTCTCCCTCTGTTGACTTCCTTGTAGCTGTGTTGATTTACACCAGTTGAGGCGTTGGCCTACAGCCTCTGGATCTGGAAACTTTCCTGAGAATCTGAGTTTCTAGGGAATGTTATGGGGGAGGCCTTCCTTCTTTTCTCCCAGTTGTTTTATGTTTGTTATGGGCCCTCATTTTGTGTCTTCTGCATCCATGGAGCCAACTCCATCAGAGAGAGGGGAAATTAGAACAAAAAAGGCAGAAGGACTTCTCCTCTAGCTGTCTAAATGAAGCTCTGCTAATATCTTAAATGCAAGAGAACAAAGCATGGGGGTCACATTTCTTAGCAACACTAGTGCTCCTCATCCCACACGGATGGGCAGTGTAGGTTACAGTTATGATTCCGTTTGCATCTGGGTGTTACAACTGAAGGATGCAATTTGCATAACGGATGGGCAATCACCTAACCTCAAGCAGTCTTTCCTGGGAAGGGGAAATCTTGTTAGTTCCTCCTTCATGCTTGGAATGCTGTTACAATGGAGACAGATAAATACGGCATTTCAGATTTCTTGTGAAATATTAAGTCTCCTGGAGAATTTCTGCCCAGAGCGAAGAGATACATGGGAGATCAAATCCTGATTTTTTTCATACACCAGCTATTTCATTGTTTCCTAGAGTTTAAGGCCAGAAGGGACCATTAGATCATCTAGTCTGACTTCCTGTATTTCACAGGCCACTACATTTCACCTAGCAATCCTACCCTGAACCCCAAAACTTGTCTTGGACGAAAACATTTCAGTCTTTAGGAGACAAAACTGTTGTGTGCCATCGGCAGAGGACAGGAGAGACTGAGGTTCCACCAATGCCTGAGGCCCTTGCAATGGTCGAGAATTGATTAGGTCAGATATACTCAGATTATCCTAGCAGGTGATCAGTGCCCCATCCTCGCACTCAAAGGTCCCTGCCAATCCGACCAGGGGGAAATTCCTTCCCACCCACAACTCTGGAGATCAGTTGGACCCTGAGCATGTGAGCAGGACAGCTAAGGAAACAGATTCTCTGAACCATCTTAGAGCACTGGTCCACCCTACCAGGTGTCCCATCTCCTGCTATGGTCAATCCCTGACGCTTCAGATGAAGGTTGGAGGGACCCACCCCACCCCACCCCACTCTCAGCGTACACCTCGCCAATTGTGCATGGGGGTGGGGGGGGGGGGAATTCCTTTATGACCTCTACAGGCAACTGTACAGGGGGGAGGGATAGCTCAGTGGTTTGAACATTGGCCTGCTAAACCCAGGGTTGTGAGTTCAACCCTTGAAGGGGCCATTTTGGGATCTGGGGCAAAAGTTGGGGATTGGTCCTGCTTTGAGCAAGGGGTCGGACTAGATGACCTCCTGAGGTCCCTTCCAACCCTGATATTCTATGAACTGGATGAACTCCGTTCCATGAGTCTTCTCTGCAAGTATTTAAACTACCATAAAAGAAGATTGAAGGCTTTCTTCAAAACAAGGGGCCTAAAGTTAGGCTTCTAAATTCATACTGAGCTCTCCAACAGTGGCCTGATTTTCAAGAGATACCGAGCCCCAAAAGTTCCCAGCATAGCCAATAGGTACATCTGGGTGCTCAGGATTTTTGAAAATGGGGCCCTGACTAAGCAAAACTCTTAAGCATGTGCTTAACTTTAGCTCTATTTCTTGGCTTAGAGTTAAATTATTACTCTGTATGCTATCAAAACTCATCAATTGACAGTAAAGAGGGAAAGGAAGATTATTTTACGGGGGGATCTACTTGAAAGGAGCATATTTGCTTCATTATGATTTCCCCCCAAGCACACTGGGTAGTTCAGCAAACAAACCTGGTCATGAGGAGGAAGGAAGAGGATTTCCACGATTCCCAGGTCTACTTCTCACAGTGTTGGGGCTCCTGCAGAATCTTGACTGGATAGTGAATTAAAGAGGCCAGCACCAATTTCTGCTATCCTTTTATTTAATTTCAGGTGTTTATAATGAGGTTGTCTCCCTCCTGGCACATATGGATGATCAAGATAAGGGCAAAATTGCCCTCAGGATTGCCTTTATAGCCGAGACCAAGCTGGCTATCGTTCTGACAGTTCTGCTCGAGAAACTGCAAAAGGATGAGGTAGGGCAGTTTCATGAAATTACATCCGCTTTCCAGGTGTCCACACCAAATTCTGCCTGACTTCATGGGGGTACAGGGGACTGCACGGAGATAATTCAGTGTAGAACTTGGCCTGGCGCACCATCAGGAGAATCAGTATTCGCCCTTCTGTCCTCAGGCGTAAACTCATCATGCAAAATGCTGTTCTTACAGATCAGGATGATATAATGCTCTATGAAGAGAGCATTGTCCTTTTACACACAGTGGAGTACATGGGCTGTAGACAGTAAAAGTACACCATCGGACTAGCAGTAATCTCTTCTAATAATACTTTGCCCTTCTTTCGCATCTTCATCCAAAAATCTCAAAGCACTTCCCTAATACTAATGAATTAAGACTCACAGCACCCTTGTGAGAATGGGAAGCATTATCCTCATTTACGGATGACTTGTGTCACAGGGAATTAAGTAACTTGCTCAACACCACTGAGCAAGTTAGTCAAAGAATGTGAATAAAACCCAAGTGAACTGACTCCCTGCTCTAAATCCTAGCCAACACTCCTTTATTATGATGACATATTATTGAGATTATAGCATTGAAGGGACCCTTATCTATATATTTTCTACGGGGGGAATTCTGCAAGAAAAAAATAAAAATGATGCGTACAATATTTTAGAAGTTCTGCAAAATTCTGCATATTTTGTTTGTCAAAATAATACAATATAATTACACCCGTTAAAATTATTTTTGGTTATTTATTTCAAAATACCTGTCAGCAAGTATGTCTGTATGAATAGAGACAACAAAAAGGATTCAGGAAATGTTTTTTGACAAACTGATTCCTTACTATGCATGTTAATACAGAACTCAGAGTAATAATTCATTTAAACTCAATACAGAACCATATTTCTTGCACCCCTTAGGCGCAGTGCAAAGGCTTGGTAGAGTCAGGGGTAATGGAGGAGCTGAGGGAGAGGGAAGTAAATTGCTGGGAAGGAGCCTGGGTGTGAACTTGGAGCGTTGCTGGGTATGGGTGGGAAAAGTATGGAACAGTTTTTTTGGGAGGGGCGGGAAGGAATTGTTAGGCAGCTCCCCCCATGCAGACCCTGTCTGACCCCTAACCTCTCCCATTCAGTAAGGCACATCTGCCCCTGTCTCCATGTGTTCCTGCACCCCCGTGGGTCCTGGCACCCCCTGTCCACATGTGTCCCTCCACCCCCACTCAGAAACCCACTCCCTTGTAGATCTAACGGCTGAGCTCATTGCCTCTGGGAGCGGTTGAGGACTTACTGCAGGAGTTGGGTATTTTATATTCCACATTTACAAATTCTGCCTGGAGTGGCTAGAGCAAGGGCAAGGTGCTCATTTTTATTGTTTGTTCTGAATAAATGAAACTAGAGAAGGGGGCAGTGAAGGGCGCTTCCTCTGGCTCTTTTCTCTCCAGGAAGATTAAACGATGTCAGTTGCTCGGCTGCTTCTGAAGCGCTGCTCAATGCGGTGCTTGTGGAGGGCCGGGCACGTTTTACACCAATTAAGCCACCAATTAGGGCAGGGGCTTATTAGCCACATTACTGTCTGGTCGGCAAGAAAGAGTTTTCCCAATTCTTCTCTTTTATGTTTTGTCCCCAGCAAAACAGAGTAGACATTTACTGTGTCCTGGAGAAAGTCTTACAGCAGGACACCCAGGGCCTGGAGAGAAGGCTTCTGAAGAAAATAATTACACTAGCCTCAAACCACATGAGAGAGACTCAGGTAAGTTAGTTCTCCCGAGATACCAATCAAAGGATCCAAAGCTTTAACTCATTCAAACTCTCTTTTGGGGAAATAAACTATATACTGAAATGAAAATGTATTCTTGTGTTAGAGGCCCACACCTTCCTCCAGACCAAAGCCCAGGTCCTAGACAGCACTTGTGCACATGCATAAGATGGGACAACTCACATGCTGAAAGTTACACATGTGCTGAAGTGCTTTGCAGGATCAGGACCTGAGACACATGATCTCAGACCCAGAGACAGGCCTATGGTGTCTTAAGGAGCAAGTCTTTCCCGAAGTCTACTCAGGATTTCATTATTGATACTGATTTTATGGGGAAGGCGCTCTGATACTGTCGCGATAAGTGGCAGTATAAAGCCCCAAGACAAACAGAATCTGAGCTATCTCCAAAAGAAGCAGCATTGGATTTAGAATATAGTTTGCCAGCAGGAAAACCCATGGAAAAATCCCTCTCTTGTTCCAAAGGAAGTCAGCCTCCTTTTGGGGGACAGTTTATTCCAGGAAAGCTCTCGGAATATCTTGAAGCTGCCCAGTCTGTGTCTCACTTACCGCCTCAGGGAAGGGCAGGGAAAATATCATGTGACTATGGTGACCAGTCACCCACCACAAGTAGCTAACAGTGAATAGGCTAACGAAGCAGCTTGCAAGCAACTCGAAGGCTGAAAACTGTTTAGCCAAGTGACTGAAGGAATATTTATGACGAATGACTCTACCCTCAGAAAGTTGGGTTGGTTCCTTCACAACTTGTGCACAGAAATAAGGACTTGACTCATGTAAACAACTCTGGCTAGTGCAACCGGCTTCAGTCACCTCAGTCTCTCTCTTTTGGTTTTGGTTTTGAGGAAGCAAGAAATGAACTAAAAGTGGCAGCTAGCAACACCTTAGTGACTCTGGCACGCTGCTATTTCAGTGATGTCATGTTAGAGCTGATGTATCATCTGGAGCTGCCTGAGGAGTTTATTTTCATTACGTTGGGCAACCTGTCATCCGCCTATGGTATGGTCACTTCCCTCTTTTCTTTCAAAGTGATTGTTTTTCATTTAAGGACAGGGGATTATCTCTCTACCTAAAAATGTTACCGCTAAACAGAGCTCTGTTTGAGTGTGTGTGTAGAAACACAAGATTAACTGCTGTTGCTAGTTCTGGCCTCCAGATCATGAGCGATCCAGCCGGAGGTGCAAGCTCTAACTTATGCCCCTGAGTGAAGTACCTGAAGGATGGGAATGAGTGGAAGATCAGGTCTAGTGGAGCTCTTCTCCACCCCACTTCCCATCCCGCCCCAGTGCTCTCTCCCCTTACTCTGGGAGTGAGTTGGGCATTGGGCACAGCTGTACACTTGTGGAGGATTCCCCTCTTCAGGGTGACTCCCCCACTGGCTTTCAATGGCTGCTTTAAAGCCATTCTGCTCTGCTTACGCAGCGCCAATGGCCTCGGAACCCATAGCATCCTGCCCCACAGTGTTTCTAAGTGTGTTGTAAGAAGGCAGAGAGCAGCTGATTGTCTGTCTTCCTTCTCTTCTGGCCTTTCTCTGCAGCACTTAAGTGTATCCCTTTTGTGGGAATGATCCTGAACGCCATGATCTCCATGTTGGAGTTAGTCGAGGACAGCAGGATGAGACAAGCCTTTTGTGGTGGTAAGTGCCAGCACTTCCTGTAGGTGCCCCAAATGGATCATAGAATAGAATATCAGGGTTGGAAGGGACCCCAGAAGGTCATCTAGTCCAACCCCCTGCTCGAAGCAGGACCAATTCCCAGTTAAATCGTCCCAGCCAGGATATTTAGGGGGTCTTGGTACAGATTTAAGTGACTGACCAAGTCTGCAAACAGGCCCTGAACTGTGCTCCCTTCCCTGGATTGCACCAGGTGCTGCGTTCCTTGGTTCCCGTGGCACTCAGTGAAGTTGAGAATGCTCCTTACTTTGCAGGAGGTGCTGAGCATTTGTAAGTTCAGGCCCTTTGTGACTCACGCATATCGTTTAAAATGAACAGACACAAAGGCTGAAGCTGCCCCTCTGCCAGGAGGCTCCTGTGGGAGGAGGTGAAGGGAGCAGATTTCATTACTGTACATTTAAAAATCCCCTGTTTCCCACTCCTCCACCCATTCTCTCTCCTTAGTTTCTTCATCATCATCATCTCCTTTCACCCTCTTTCTCTGTCTTCTCTTCTTCTCCACTTCTCTCTTCCTTTGCTTTTCAGGTGATGCTCAGTAAGGGGTTAATCCTGTGCCCTTGAGGGAAATGGGAATTTTGCCATCCACTTCATAGAGAACAGGATTGGGCCCTAATTCCTCTTAGCAAGGACACTAGATACACCTACTTTTAGGGCAAAGTGCTCCCCACTACCTTCAAATCCCACTGAAGCCAATGGCAGTTAGGGGCACTGAACATCTTTCAGACAAACTGTAACTCAAGATGAAATCATACAGTGTTCGGGTTGAATAAACAACAACTGCAGAGGACGTGAGTCTTCAAATGATGGTCATTGAAAAAAGATGGAGAGATGTACAAAGAAAAAAGCCTTTTAAGAAACAAGAAATGGATTGGGGGAAAGAGAAATAGCTCCAAATTGATATGGGATTTCAGCATCTAGTCCTGATAGGAGCTGCCATGGAATTGGAGTAAACGATAGGCCTGGGTGTCTTCTCTGAGAAAGCAACTTCTCCTCATTATTACTATGTCCTTTTCACATTGCCTGTCTTCTCTCCTTCCCTGCAGTTCTGGAAAAATGCTCAAGGGCAGTGAATGGATATTTTATGAACTGGGAAAAGTGCTCATTCCCCAGAATGGGTGAATCACAATTCTGCAATCAAATTCTTCCCTTATATTGTCATGTGACCAGCAACTGGCTGACCTGTGAGGAGCTGGAGGTGAGAATTGCTGACTTCCTAAACCTTTAGCGGAAATTGTGATGTTACATTCTGTGTGTCTGGCACTCTTTGTGATGATGGCATTTAATGGTAGGTCCTTTTGGATGGAACAGAGTGTCATGTAAAACATCGAAAACCCATACGTTTATAATGTCACCACATCATGGAAATTCGGTCTGTACCTAGTGTACATGGATTCTAGTTTTGTGCACCTAATGTGCAGATGAACCCGGGATAGTGGGCTAAATTAATTCCTGGTCTAAGTCCATTCAGCCCCAGTGGAGTTACAGCAGGGATGAGTTGGCCTAGAATGCATATTAATCTGGGGAAATATTTTACCTGCTCTAGTTGTGAGGTGCATTAGAATATAATCCTGACACCAACCCTACGAGTCCTGGTTCTTTACCAGGAAATATTGGGATAGGACCGTTCCGACAGTGGAACAAGGGAAATTGCACTCATTAGAAGTAGAAAAGGTGTGCCTATTGGAAGATATTGAATGAATTCATAGGAACATAAATTCTGTGTCTCATCTATGCAGCTCAAGCAGGCCATCATCAAAGCCCTTGGTCCCATGATGGGCATCCTACTACACAAAAAGGAGCCACAAAATCCGATATTTAAGGAGATCTCATGGCTCCTTGAGCAATATAAGGAGGAAATTGATGTTTTTCACGTCACCAAGGTGAGGTACCACTCATTAAGGTAACTGTCTCTGTGTGTGCATGTGTGAACTGCAGGAGGAATTTGCTACCAGTGGGGTTTCCTGGTCTAGATAGTGACTTGTTAGATAATAAATATGCACACAAGTTCTGGCTTTATACACATGGTGACCCAGGCAACAAGATTGGTAGGTAACTGCCTCTGATGAAAAGCATCCTCTGTTTCCTGGGGAGGAGGAGAAGGAGATAAAAAAACAAAACACCTGCACAACAAGATACTCTCTCCTTGTGACAGGTTTCAGAGTAACAGCTGTGTTAGTCTGTATTCGCAAAAAGAAAAGGAGTACTTGTGGCACCTTAGAGACTAACCAATTTATTTGAGCATGAGCTTTCGTGAGCTACAGCTCACTTCATCGGATGCATACCGTGGAAACTGCAGCAGACTTTATATACACACAGAGAATATGAAACAATACCTCCTCCCACCCCACTGCCTGCTGGTAATAACTTATCTAAAGTGATCATCAGGTTGGGCCATTTCCAGCACAAATCCAGGTTTTCTCACCCTCCCCCCTCCCCCCCCCCCACAAATTCACTCTCCTGCTGGTGATAGCTCTCGTCCCCTAAAGCCCCTACTCTACTTGCGCTATATTGATGACATCTTCATCATCTGGACCCATGGAAAAGAAGCCCTTGAGGAATTCCACCATGATTTCAACAATTTCCATCCCACCACCAACCTCAGCCTGGTCCAGTCCACACAAGAGATCCACTTCCTGGACACTACAGTGCTAATAAACAATGGTCACATAAACACCACCCTATACCGGAAACCTACTGACCGCTATTCCTACCTGCATGCCTCCAGCTTTCACCCTGACCACACCACACGATCCATCGTCTACAGCCAAGCTCTGCGATACAACCGCATTTGCTCCAACCCCTCAGACAGAGACAAACACCTACAAGATCTCTGTCAAGCTTTCTTACAACTACAATACCCACCTGCGGAAGTAAAGAAACAGATTGATAGAGCCAGAAGAGTTCCCAGAAGTTACCTACTACAGGACAGGCCTAACAAAGAAAATAACAGAACTCCACTAGCCGTCACCTTCAGCCCCCAACTAAAACCCCTCCAACGCATTATTAAGGATCTACAACCTATCCTAAAGGATGACCCAACACTCTCACAAATCTTGGGAGACAGGCCAGTCCTTACCTACAGACAGCCCCGCAACCTGAAGCAAATACTCACCAACAACCACATACCACACAACAGAACCACTAACCCAGGAACTTATCCTTGCAACAAAGCCCGTTGCCAATTGTGCCCACATATCTATTCAGGGGACACCATCACAGGGCCTAATAACATCAGCCACACTATCAGAGGCTCGTTCACCTGCACATCCACCAATGTGATATATGCCATCATGTGCCAGCAATGCCCCTCTGCCATTTACATTGGTCAAACTGGACAGTCTCTATGTCAAAGAATAAATGGACACAAATCAGATGTCAAGAATTATAACATTCATAAACCAGTCGGAGAACACTTCAATCTCTCTGGTCACGCAATCACAGACATGAAGGTCGCTATCTTAAAACACAAAAACTTCAAATCCAGACTCCAGCGAGAAACTGCTGAATTGGAATTCATTTGCAAATTGGATACTATTAATTTAGGCTTAAATAGAGACTGGGAGTGGCTAAGTCATTATGCAAGGTAGCCTATTTCCCCTTGTTTTTTCCTACCCCCCCACCCCCAGATGTTCTGGTTTAACTTGGATTTAAACTTGGAGAGTGGTCAGTTTGGATGAGCTATTACCAGCAGGAGAGTGAGTTTGTGTGTGTATGGGGGTGGGGGGGTGTGTGAGAAAACCTGGATTTGTGCTGGAAATGGCCCACCTTGATTATCATGCACATTGTAGGGAGAGTGGTCACTTTGGATGAGCTATTACCAGCAGGATAGTGAGTTTGTGTGTGTGGTTTTTGGGAGGGGGGTGAGGGGGTGAGAGAACCTGGATTTGTGCAGGAAATGGCCCAACTTGATTATCATGCACATTGTGTAAAGAGTTGTCACTTTGGATGGGCTATCACCAGCAGAGAGTGAATTTGTGTGGGGGGGGTGGAGGGTGAGAAAACCTGGATTTGTGCTGGAAATGGCCCAACCTGATGATCACTTTAGATAAGCTATTACCAGCAGGACAGTGGGGTGGGAGGAGGTATTGTTTCATATTCTCTGTGTGTATATAAAGTCTGCTGCAGTTTCCACGGTATGCATCCGATGAAGTGAGCTGTAGCTCAAGAAAGCTCATGCTCAAATAAATTGGTTAGTCTCTAAGGTGCCACAAGTACTCCTTTTCTCTCCTTGTGATTTCCCAAAACATCCTGTCAACTCTGTGTCTCTCTTTTAGATCATAAGCTCCTCAGAGCAGGGGCTACCATATGTTGTCTCTGGTCGGTACCAAGTCAACTGTCAACGGTTGAAAATTAATAACAAGGAGGCTTGAGGGTCATTGCTTTGCACTGCATAACTAGATAGATATAAAATCATTGCCTGTCTGTTTCATCTACCGTTCGATGCAGTGCTGTTGTAGCCATGTTGGTCCAAGATATTGGAGCGACAAGGTGGGTGTGATAATCTAATTGAAGATATTGTCTCACTCGCCTTGTCTCTCTCTTTCATCCACCCTCAGTACCACATGAGCGAGAAGTAAGGGGCCATATTCTGTCTTCAGTGGGGCTACACGGTTGTAAATGAAGTCATGAGACAGCTATAACTTCTTGGTAGTGATATTTACCCACCGTCTATGTTGGTTGAAGCTTTCTAGTACAGAGTATGTGGTCACTTTGGGGGTTGAAATACCCATGATTTGGAGGGAACCAATGTATCATGGACTTGTTTGATAACATCAGGGCACTACACAACTGTGTAAACATAGTAAAGTATGTAGATGGCATCCGAGACATTCTGGAAGCTTCAAGCAGCAACAGAGAAAAGTGTGTTAGATGCAGGAAGGAATTAGATTTTCACCATTTTTTAATCAATAACCTGGCAGAGGACATAAAATCATCATCGATAAAGTTGGCAGATGAGATAAAAATGGGGGAGTGGTAAATAATGGAGAGGACAGCTCACGGATTCAGAGTGATCTAGATCACTTAGCAAACGGGGCACAAAGAAACAATATGCCTTTAAATATGGCTGAATGTAAATGTATTCGTCTAGGCACAAGGGATTTAGGCCAGACATACATGATGGGGGATGCTGTCCTGGGAAGCAGTGACTCTGAAAAAGATTTTGGGGGTCATGGGGCATAATCAGCTGAACATGAACTCATGCTGTGGCCAAAAAAGCTAAAGCTAGGATGCATCAAAAGGGGAATCTCAAGGAGGAGCACAGTGGTTATTTTACCTCTAAATCTGGCACTTGTCTGACGACTGTTGGAATCCTGTGTCCAGTTCTAGTGCCCACAATTCAAAAAGGGTGTTGCTAAATTGACAGAAGAGCCACAGTGAGGAAAGGATTAGAAAATATGCCTTACAGAGGGAGAATCAAGGAAGTCAATCTATTTAGTTTAATACACAGAAAGTAAAAGGGTGTGTGATGGGGTTTACCTACCCCGCATTGGTTCAGCAGGGGTTAATCATGCTTTGTGGGCCAAGGAGGTCATGCCCCCTCATCTCTGCTCGGCATGCTTCAGCTGGACCCAGGATACAAAAGAGAGCCGCTCAGCTCAGGCTGGGATGGCTGCCAAAGGGAGCAGAGGCGTATTGCAGGCTCCTGCAGAGAGACTGCCAGTGCTCCAGGATTCAGAGGCCAGCCGGACTGTGGCTGCAGCTGACCCCAGCCACCCAATGCCAGAGATGGAGGAGAGACCCCAGAATCCCTGAGACTCCCAGCTGCGGAAGAACGGGTGGGAAGCAGCCTAGGTGGACGAAGCATTGATCCACTTGAGGTAGCAGGCTTGACTCAGCATGCTTTGGAAGGATCCCCGCTGAGCTGGTGGCAGATACCCCTGCGCCCTGGGCTGGGACCCTGTGGAATAGGTAGGACCCAGTGGAGAAGGGCTCACCACTAGGCAACACTACCCTGCCGCAAAAGGTGGTTCTATCGACTCTGACCACTAGGCCGCATTGCCCTGCAGCCAAGGGTGGGTCTCCTGACTTTGGCCACTAGGCCGCACTGCCATCCCGAGAAGGGCAGCCCAAGTGACTCAGGCCGTTGGGCCGCGGTCCCTCACCCAAGGGCTGCTGCACTGATCCTGACCATTAGGCGATGCTGCCCTAGGAGCCCGGACTGCTGTGGTGGCTAGGGAGACTAGGCCAGTTGGGCCGCTCCAGATCTACTTCAATTCCTCCTCAACCTGATACCACCCTGACGGGGTGGACCTATCCTGTGACAGGGTGACTTAATTACAGTCTATAATATCTTACATGAGGGACTCCTATTATCTAATGGGCTCTTCCGTCTAGCAGAGAAAGGTGTCACTTGATCCAATGGCTAGAAACTGAAGCTAGACACTTTCAGACTGGAAATACGGCGTACATTTTTAATGGTGAGATAATTAACCATTAGAGCCATTTACCAAGGGCCGAGGCGGATTCTGACGATTTTTCAATCAGGATTGGTATGTTTTTCTAAAAGCTCTGCTCTGGGAATTATTCTGGGCAAGGTCTATGGCCTGTGTCCTACCGAGCGGAGGTCAGACTAGATGATGGCAAGAATCCGGTCTGGCCTTGGAATCTAGGAATCCCCTGAATCTGCTTCAGTCACTACATATGGCTCCTTTGTGTGCCCACCATCTGACTTTCGCCCTCTGTTGCAGAGTCTGAGCCAGCTCTTGGAGGTCTCTGTTGAATATAAGATCCCTCTACCGAAAGGGAAGTTTCAAGCCATCTGCAGTGCTCTGCACAACCAGGTGAGGGGTGGTTTTGCTTGGATCCCTTGAGCTTAGGCACAGCAGATCTGAAGCATATTAACACTAAAAAATCAATGGAATGATCGTGCAGAGCCTGGGGACCTCCTCATGCCTTACTGATTTCTGCAGGCTCAAGAGTAAGCAGGGAGCGGTCTCATTTTCTTAGCTACTATCCAGCTCAGTTTGTAAAGCGATTTCACCATAAGCCGATTACCAGGGGGAGTCAGAGTTGTAAAGTAAAAACTGTGGCTGTGTCTTGATTAGGTCAGCTCTGCTGCTCAAAACACTTTAGCTTCTCTTATCTAATGTATTGGTCATTGTCTTGGAGTCTTGCTGTGCATGCAGGACCATCTCCCTGGGGTTCAGACCTCTAGTTGGACAAGCAGGAAGTGGAAGCTTAGAAATGAATTGAACATTTTTCTTTTCCCTTGCTTCTGATTCGTTTTTCTTTCACCATTTCCCTTCTTCCCACAGATCTGTTCTCCAGCTAAGCAGCTCAGCATCGAAAACCACAAAGAGCTGTTCCATTGTGTACTTCTGCTAGGTAAGGGGAAGAGACTCTGAGTTACACAGTGGTTTCTTTGTAACTTCCTTACCTTTGTGAGGTACGGTAAGAAGAAGAGTTCTGCAGACAGTGAGGATGTGATTTCTTCCCTTGCAGCCCGTTCTTCTCCTGATGATCTGCTAGCATTTCTACACGAGCAGCTGGAGATTGAGCATGAGGCCGTTCGTGTGGCGTCTTTAGATTTCCTGAGAGCTATTGTTGGTGCTGACTGTAAGTAACACAGGAGCAACTGTGCCAGCTGCCCTCTTGGCCGACATGCTGAGGGTTGAGTTGAGGACATCCAGAGCTAAAAGCTTGAGCTACTCGAGATTGAGCTAAAGAACCAAGGCTGTGTAGGCACGGCAGGGCTGCAGCAGACTCATCACCTCTGCAACTGGGGCACAGGGGCTCTAGAACACACAGTCACCAGTGGTTTGGGGATCCCCTAAGGGACCAAATGCTGCCCTAAGTTACTCCCATATGGCCCCACAGAAATCAACAGGTTCAACTAAGTGCTGAATGTAGCCCAAGATATTTGTCAAGGTCTTTTTCAACTTCAAATACAGAAGTTAACTTGGGGCTAATGCATGTTAACAATAATCAGATAAAAATAGAATAATACTCCTGACTCGAGAATCCTAAGTATTATACACTCTAGACTAGATTCTGAGTCCTGTTATGCCGGTGTAAACACAGATTAACTTCAGTCACCTCAGTCTATCAAACTCCTTTATAATATTTCCATCATGGTAGTAGGATGGCACTATTTAGAGAAATGGAATTACTTTAGATTTACACTGGTGCAACTGAGACCAGAATCTGGTCCTATGTCTTCCCCACTGATTCTGTAGAGGAGAGAAGCTTGATACTATTCTTAACTAGGGCCCTTTGAAATCCAGGATTAATTCCAATGTGGAAAGTGAGTGTGTGTGGAACAAAGAAGCACTGTACACCTCTCCTTATCTTTCAGTGCCTGAGACAAGAGTTAAAAAGCTTCTGACTGTGAAGGCAGTGAAATCTACTCTCAGTGATCAGAATGCTACGGTAAGATTGTGTGTGGAACAGTGAACTATTTCAACTTTTTCAGTGTTATGGGATGAATGGATATCTGGGTGGAGCTTTCATTCCGATCCAGATGAGAGACTGCAGAATAGAGAAGGCATGTCATTCTCCTGCCGGTGTTAAATGTATCCATGTTTCTAATCCAAGGAGACAAAATCAAAAGCATAAGGACTCTCCTATCATATCCTAGCTCCTATTTCAGGCAGAAGGGCTAACAAGAAGTGCTGTGTGTAATCTCTACCCTTGCAGGTGAGGAAGGCAGCTCTTCATTTCATCAGGACGCTGCTCAGTTCAGGAAGTGTGGAGAATTGTGCAGCATGGGATCTGGTAGCACATGTTTTCAGCGAGTTCAGTGTGTCCACCAGCAAACTGGTAAGGAGAGTTCTTAACACTTAGGACTCGGTCCTACCATTCTTGCATGCTGATTGCTCCCCTTGACTTCAGTGGGAGTTTTGACTCCAGGACAGCTGGACTGAATGAATAGAGCCAGAATCGGATCCGTTATATTGGTGTAAAGTCAAGGTAACTCCACTGACTTGAGTGGTGTTACTCTGGATTTATACTAGTGTAACAGAGACCAGAATCTCACACTGGGTATTTCCATCTAACAGAGTTATCTACGCTGCTCCAACCTCTGATGAGTCATTGAACATTCAGAAAACACCATTTTTCAGTGAAATGTTCCTGTACAAGGAAGCACATCTTTTTGTTGTAAATAGACTCTCCAAAAAAACAGAACGATGCCCCGTTCTGTGGCTGTCAAAGCAGACCTAAACTATCAGCAAAACACTCAGGTTATGCAGGTTGCATAAAAATATCTTCAATCCGTATTTCTATCCATGGACACAGCCGCGGGCCCCAGACACTTTGTGCTCCATGACTGAATCCGTGATATGTATGAACATAAACAGTTCAACTTGACAGTAAGTTGTTGAAGATCTTAGCTCTGCCTGGCCCCTTTTCTACAAAGTCGGAGCTTGTGGCAATAACCACACACACATATCTCTTAAAGAAGGCTGCTTTTTCTCATCAGGCCAGTTTTGGTCCCATTGATAGAATCACACTCACTACACACAGAATGACCAAGCTGGTTGGGGCATCAGAACAGAGAGATTGGATCCCCCTGGTTCTGCAAATTTATTTCCCCTGGGCAGAATCGGAATGTTTTTCCTCAGAGATCAAAAGATGAAACAGTTTTTCAAATTTTAAAAAGTTGAACACTGTGGGGGAACTCTTTTGTGTCCAGTGAATCATTCCCTTCATTTCAGGGTTTTCCTAAGCCTGGGGTCTGACCCACCAGTTCAGAGTTTCTATTATTCTCTTCCCTTCAGACGTTTGTGCACTTCCAGTGCAGTATAAAAGCAGGCATAGGTCAATGCTCAAGATGGCTTTGTAAGAGAAGGACACTGGTTCTATTGCCAGTGTCTTACTATAGCGAATAAGTTCGATCTAGCTATCTCACAGCAGGGTACAACACTTCTCACCCAGGGTGTTGAGGAAGAAAGCACGATCCAAACCCTGTGCATTGACATCCTGCAATGTCTGGACACCTCAGTCAATGGAATGACCCAAGTAAGTGACCTCTTGCTACTGCTTCTTGAAATAGGGACGTTCTTCCTTACGTTCCTTGTACCCCTCCACAAGGAAGCCTTCTGCACAGTCAGCATAATGGAGGATCAGCATGTCAAATTCATGTCAGGGATGATGTGACCCCTTCATCATGGAGTAAGCAGTTCACAGTAGAGAAAAGATATAAAGCAACTTAACTGGAAGGAATCATGTTGCAGAGATCGTCTCTTAATTCTTTCCACTGTCTGAGTGCAACTTCCCCTTAGATCCCCCATGAATACTTCTGAAACGTAGAGTTGGTGATCCTGGATTTGAAGAGATATTGGGGCTGGGACTGTGCCTTATATAGGTCTGTCAAGTTCTGAGTAAGCTTATGGTACTATCTAAATATCTCCATAATGCTCTAATGCTGGGAAAGAGGCTTCATCTCTGGGTGAGAGCCCAATTGCTCACTGTTAGGGGGCTTATTCCTTCACCCACTCACTTCCCTGGTCCTTCTCTCATGAACAGAGAGCAACAATACCCGAAGTCCAAAGGTGCAAACAATTTGATGTTTATTGGGGTGAACTTCCAGCAAGCATGATTCCAGTTTCCTTCCTTAGTATCCTCCTTCCCAGCTCTGACACCACAGAGCCTTACACCTGTGTCCCTGTTCCCATTCCTGCCCTTAGCCAAACATGATTCCAATTTCCTTACCCCCATTCCCTGTTCCCATTTCCCCCACCCCCCTACTTCCTGATTGACTGCAGACTATATAGTAAAACTTGACTTCTGCTTTGCTATACCTTAACCAATCATGTTCCTGAAATTTAACAAACCAATCCTAACATATTGTAAGATGATTATGTACCCAATTATATCCCACCACCTTAATTAGTTTACAGCCAGCAAAATTAATTATACAGCAGACAGGAACAAGCACAGAACCAGACAGAGATTATACAGAGAAACAATAGCAAAGTGGGAACTATAATGGGGGGAGGGATAGCTCAGTGGTTTGAGCATTGGCCTGCTAAACCCAGGGTTGTGAGTTCAATCCTTGAGGGGGCCATTTAGGGATCTGGGCCAAAAATTGGGGATTGGTCCTGCTTTGAGCAGGGGGTTGGACGAGATGACCTCCTGAGGTCTCTTCCAACCCTGATATTCTATGATTCTATGATAATGACAAGACAATACAGAAGTGAGGATTTCACATCCCAGTATTGGTAAGTGAGTTCTTGCCAGACAGGATGCTATCAAACTAAGTTTCCTTTTACATCTTCTAGGCCCTTCCCTTTCTCTGGAGGTGATAGGCACTATCAGGACAGGATTGTATTCCTAACAGCCCAATAGCACCTGATTTCAGTGTGACTAGTTTGGAATGTGAGGATGTGACTGTTCGCTTCCTAGCTTATGGCTGCCTCTGCTGCTTAGCCAAAGGCCTTAGCCTAAGAACAGGGCCTCAGACTGTCACAGTAAGAGAAGGCTCTTACACCAGCAGACAGTGATTTTGATTCTTTCTTTCTTTTATACCTCTATAACTAGCCAAGTGATAAGAATACACCTAAATTCTTAAAGTACAGGCCTTTGCAGACAGGCCTGAATATCTATATCCTAACACTCACCAAACAAGATAGTGTCTTTAAAAGACAGAGTGAGGGGGCACCAGACAGGTAGAGTGAGCTAATGGGGAGAGAGAGATGAGGTGATAGGTTAGGGAAGGGTCCGTGAGGAATCAAAGGAGAAGCTACATGGCAGGGAGGGATTCAGACAGCAGGATACTGGAGGTGGGGGAACGGAAATAGCTCCGTACTGAGCAGTCTCGCTCTTCTCTGCAGGTGTTATGGCCAAGGCTGCTGGAGTATGTGGTGCCAGCTCAGTACACGGGTACTTTGAAGCCTCTTTGCAGATGCCTGAGGGAACTGGCTGAGAAAAAGCAGCGGGAAGGAGAAGCAGCTGCTTGCCTCGACTACAGTGGACGAGGTTTATAAGAGAAACTCTTTCATTTCTTCTCTCCAGGCACTATGAAATGAACAGGTTCAGTCTGCTCCAGTTCTCTCATCTGCAATCAGGAGGCTAAAATGAATGAGGGATGGTCTTGTGATTACAACACGGCCATGGGAGGGAGCTAGGAAATGTGGGTTCTGTTCCCAGCTCGCCACCAAAATTCGGATGTGACCTTGGGGAAATCACTTGATCTTTCTCTCTCAGCTTCCCCACTTGTGAAATGAAGGAGTAATTCATGCCAACCTCACAGAGGTGCTATGAGGTGGAATTCATACATGTTTGTAGAGCATTCTGAGATGCTCAGACTGAAAGCACTATGGAAATGCAAATTATTATCAGCTGTATTCAACATTGGTGGGCATGTTGGAAATGGATAGGTGAAGAACATCAGCAGGACTCTCTGCAAAGCCTGGCATAATTAACGCTATTCTGTTTCTTTCCCTAGTGCAACTCCCTACACCCCAGGGGCTGCTGGCGCGACTCCTGGTGAGTAGACCATGAGAATAGGTTTTCTGTGGAATGGGACAGTTAACTATACAAATTGGTTTTGTAGCTAGATGCTTGACTTAGGCTGAGGAATGTGTATGACTGGGTCTCTCTCTCTCTCCGGCCTCTCCTGAGACACACTGTCCTGCATCCTCCTACTAGCTAGAATGCTTTCTTCTTCAGGAAGGCACTGCAGTAGAAGCAACAACTCTCTTGGATTGTCTCCACAATGAGAGTCTCTGAACTATTCCCTCCCTCAGGAACAAACTGGTATCGTGCTGACAAAACTTAGCCTGTTCTTTCTCTCTCATTGACAGGTAGTAGCCTCATCCCCTTATGAAAGGGAAGGACACGGATGTGCTGCCTTGCAGTTACTAAAGGCCCTGCACCAAACTGTCCATGCAGCAGTGGGTGAGATGTGGGTAGTAAAGATCCCATCTCTGCTGCAGTACATTGAAGGTAAAGTGTTAGTTAGGAGGAGTGTGGTCCATGGAGAATAGAAGGGAAGCCAGAAAATGCAGCTTCGTATTGACGTGTGTTGTGCCATTCCTGTTGCAGTACGTGGGAACAGTGGGGAATTGAAATGGGGCTTCTAGGCCCACACTTTTCCTTCCTCTGGATAACTGTGAACCACTGAGGCCAATTCAAACAGGGCAGAATCAGGCCAGGAAGGTTTCAGCTGAATGGAAATGTCACAGCACTTTCCCCCATGCCTTTGCTAGGTTATTTTTTGGGAAAGTCAATACGCATGAAGCTGGAGGTTAGTGAAAGATTTTGGGGTTACATATAGAGTCTGATTTTGCAAACGGACTTTTTCTGAAAATTAAACCCCACGTTTACTTTCAAGGGGGATTCAATTAAAAAACCCAGAGTTTGTCTTTCTGTAAGGAAACCTGCACCATAAAAGCTAGGTTGGCCAAGTGGGTGCCCTAGGGAGAATCTAGGTATTGTGGGCCTAATAATGTCTTTCACCACTTTTACAGTGGTATGACTCTATTGACCTCCATGGAAAAAACCCTTCAGTCAGCGCAGGCTGCGTCTACACGATGGCGTTAGGCCAGCAGAGCTCCAGTGACGGAGCTGCGCCTGTCTAGTCTCTGGGGAGCAGGACAGACCCTAGGTGCAGCACAAGCCCGCTATGTTTCTCATGAACGTCGAACCCCCCCATGGACAAGCGGGTTTGATATTCCAAAAAAGATTTTAAAAAATGAGCTGTATCTTCCCTCCTTGCTGCGGCTGTACAGAGTCCCCAGCACGACACTGTGCCGCCATTAAAGAAGGCTAGGTTAGAGCTGGACACTCAGAAACAGGGCCAGATTCTCAGCTGATGTAAATCAGTATAATTCCACTGACTTCAGTGAAGCTACACCGATTTACATCCAGTTCGGATCAAGTCCAGAATCTCTGATTCTGCAGGAAAAGTTAGTATTCCTACTAAACCCAGTCTTCTGATGTGCTGAAGAGTTTTGTGAGGTGCTCAGCACCCTCAGCTCCCATTCAAGTCAAGCGGAATTGGGAGTGCTCAGCATCTCACTCCTGGTGGGTTGACGGACCCTGAATAAAAATGCCAGCAGGGTACGTAACATCTGACGAAGTGAGCTGTAGCTCACGAAAGCTTACGCTCCAATAAATTTCTTAGTCTCTAAGGTGCCACAAGTCCTCCTTTTCTTTTTGCGGATACAGGCTGAGACGGCTGCTACTCTGAAACAGGACATTTTCTGTTGGTCCAACAAAGAACGTTGGCGCAGGTCCCTGTGACGGCGCAACGACTCACCCCTGCAGCGCCTCCTGCTGGCCATCTGGGAATTAGCTCTTTCCAGCACAGAGCACCCTCTGCAGGCCCATGTCCCTCTCAGACCCCGGTGCCCTTTTTACCCAGGGTGCTGCGCCCTGGCAGTACCCCCTCAGTCTCTATGGGTCTCCCTTCTCTGGGGAACGCCCAACCCTCTAATCCCCACCTTGCCTCAGTCTGGGCCCCTGCACCTTGGGGCAGATTGCAGTGTAAGAACCAGTCACCACAGGCAAGGGGGTTTGGGTCTGCTGCCTTTCCCTGCAACCCAGTACCCCTATGGGCCTTGGACCAGGCCCGATAGGCTGGGGAGTTGCCACCCTAGAGCTTCCCTGCTCCTCTGGCCTTTCCCCAGCCCAGCCCAGCCCAGCCCAGCCTCATTCCCAGTACCCTTTCTGCAGGCAGGCCCTACTCCCTTCAAAACTAGAGAGAAAGACCTTCTCCTACTGGCCCACGGCCCTCTTATGAGGGCCAGCTGGGCCCTGATTACCCTGGCTACAGCTGTGGCTGCTTTCCCCGTCAGCCCAGCTCTTGTTAATCCCTTTCATAGATTCATAGATATCAAGGTCAGAAGGGACCATTATAATCATCCAGTCTGACCTCCTGTACAACGCAGACCACAGAATCTCACCCACCCACTCCTGCGAAAAACCTCTCACCTCTTTCCCTCCTACAGCCCTCGCCCAGGGCTGTTTTAAGCCCCTCAGGACAGGAGCGGGGTGACTCTCCCAGAACCCAATAGGTACAGTTCCATTTCGCCTTGAAATCCCAGGTATGTTACAGCTTGGCAGACCAGGAGTTTTAGAAGGACTGATTGGAAAGGAGATACCTGGGATGACTCTTCTTGTGAATCTAGGTGACATTATTGTTTTGCCTCCTGCTTTATAGGAAACACAGAGAATTCCCTGGACCATGGACGGTGGGAGCACATGCTGCTTCAGGTAGAGGATGGCTTTCAGATGTATTGTCACAGTCCTCTCTTCCCCCTCCAAATATATCAGCTGGGGACAAAATTAATGATAAATTATTCATTATAAGCAGAGCTGGTCAAACCATTTCATTTGCAACTTTTGTTCAATTAAAAATGGCCTTTTTATTTTCATGGGACATTTTCAAATTTTTCAGGGTTCTTTTTTTTTTTTTTTTAAACACACACACAAAAAAAACCCAAAACAAAATAACCCCAACCCAAATAGAAAATGTTTAGTTTTTTGAAACTGAAGCTGTTTTTTTTTTCCAGTTGCTTTGCTGTTTGTCTCCTTCCCCCTCCACCTCCTCCCCCCCCCCCCCCCCCCGCTTTTCAATCACAAAGTGGAAGATGGGGGAAAAAGCACGGGGATGAGGGATAAAGGGAAGGAAATGGGGAAAAGAAAGAATTGAATAATGGTCATCTTTGATTTTGAAAAGCAAAATATTTTTGTGTTTTCACTTTTCATTTGTATGTTGAAAAATCAAGAAAACAAAAAAATCCCACTTGTTTTGTGAAATGGCCTTACTATTGTTCAACCAGCTCTCGTTATAAATCCCTCTGTATTACCCCTGGGAACAACACAAAACTTCACCAGAAACCCAGCATGCTAATGGTGCTAATGCATCACTGGGGGACGTCTAAAGGATTTTTTTTTCTATTTGCCACTCAAAAGAAAACTTGCTCTGAGAAACCCAAAAAGGAAAAGAGACAAGACAAGGTTTGGTGTCTGTATCTCATGGAGAAGCCTTTGTGGTCAGAAAGAGCTCTTTACAGCCTCATGTAAATCCAGACAAGGAAGATTTTTATGGCGAGGGCTGAAAATGAAAGGAAAGGACCTAGTGACAAAGAAGCCCCAGAAGGTTTGGAGTTCCATTTGGGGTTGGATTACACTCTAGAATTTCCCATTCCAGATCCAGCCTCATTTGAAATTCTTTGGGCTCAAAAATCAACTAAGATTAGGTTCTCTTGTGAGGTTTCTGGTATTTCCTGGCTGCTGTTCAAAAGTCGGGCCTGAAACAGCAAAGTGCTGAGAGTTACTAACCTCTGGCTGACTTCAATGGGAGTTGAGGGTGTGACCCCGGGTCCTTTGGGTACCCACTGGCAGAGGCCACAGGAGTGCATAGGGTTCCCAGGATTCCCTGGATCTGATCTCTATATCATCAAAGGGTGTCATGTAAAGCCTTTCCTGGATGCCTGTGCCACACTGCATAATCCTCATAATCATTGCACAGTGACTGGATGGATAATATCTAAGGCGTTATGGTTGTCTACTGAAATTGATGCTTTGAAGGTCTGCGCGTTGGGGCTGGTCACCAGAAGGTGATAAAGAAGTTTCTTTCACGCAGAAGATGCTTAGCTGCTTGAATGGCTGTATGTAGACTGAGTAATTATTCACAGTGGATGCTAATCAATAGAGCAAAATTCTAATCAAGTGATTGCAAAGTCTCCAGAGGAGATTCGAGACAAGAAAGACAAACAAACAATAGGGGGTACCCTGTTTACAAGCGGACAATGGATGCTTGGAACTATATCTGGAGGTCCAGAGGTATCCTGCACCAGGTATCCTTCACCTATTGGACAAATTGCCAACTGGCTTGTCTTATGAATGGAGGATCACATTTGGTCTGGGTGTTTCCTGCTGGGAGAGAGATTTGGGGGAGCTATCCCTTGTGAGACAGGGGACTGTTTGGTTCTTTAAGTTGAAGCTCTAAAAGTGTGTTAGGATTTTATTTTTATGTAACCATTTGTTTACATTAATTTTTCTTGCTGCTTCTCAAATCTCTGATCTTGGTGAATTAAACTCTACTTCTTTTCACTGTCAATGTATCGAAGTGTGTGAAATGGAGCGGTGATGCTGAGGTGAAACTGGTAAGGTGGTGTGTAGCAAACCTCTGAATTCTGTGAGTGTCCAGTGGAACAGGGGCTGGACATTCTGGGGATGTCCAGAGGGCGAGCGGTTGGAGTGTACTGATTGCTTATCTGTGGAAGGACAGTGGATCCTGGACAGGGTGAGAAGGGTGTGCTTGTGTTTCCTGTGACTGGCAGAGTCAGGAGCTGACACTTGGCAGGTACAGAGAAGGCTTCCTCATGCTAAGGGCAGGTGGTAGTGAGGTCCCTCACAACCCTGGGTACCTCGGGAGGTGTCATAAAGGGTCCATAGCACTTCAGAGAAGGTGCCTGGTCCTTCGTAGTCCAGGGCCCTTTGTTCAAAGTTGACTAGAGCCATCGTCCATCCACTGGAAAATCACTCCTCGATGGTCAGATGCCTTGGCTCCATCTCATTCTCCAATTCACTGTCCATCTGGGTTTGGGGACTGAGAGGAATCCTCAGGCAAAGGTTCAAGAACAAGAGGCAGAGGAAGTCTGGGTTGTCAATGTTTATAGTTCTCAATAGGGAAATAATCTTCCCAGGACACCTGAATATTGGAAAGTTTACAACGGAACAAGGAAGCAAAAACCAACCAACCAACCAAAACCCCAAACCCCACAACAGCCCCCACATTCTTGCAATTAACCATCTGCTTTACCTCTGGTTTTACACGCAGTTCCTAAGAACATCTCTGGAGATGATAGACGACAGTGCCTGGAGCAGCCAGATATCCCTTGAGTTGAGCTGGCAGATGGCCGGCTATGCCAGCCCCTCCAAAGAGAAGGTTTGTTCTCTGTTAAGGTTTAGTTTCTAGTTACTTTCCCCTGAAATTCTGATTGGAGGGCTGCATAAGGCTTCTCTCAAGGTTTCATTATTTGATATTTTATTCTGCATATAAAATTTGTTTGTACTTATTCCCTGCTCTCTTGCCCCCCTGCCCTTCCAATATTTGCTTGGACAGGCTGCTTGTCTGTCCTGCATTGTTGGTTCTCTGGCTGGGCTAGACGATGGGATGTTTCTGCAGCATGGGTGCTTGGACTTGGCTGTCTTGTTCCTTCCTGAGTGTTGCTGAGCAGGGTCTGTATTGACAGGCACGTTGTGTTCCTGATATCCCAGGGCTGGTCTCTTTCTTTCAGAGTTTCCTGTATAAGGCGCTAGGAACGTCCTTAGCAGCTTGTCAGGACCTGGTCCATGTTAAATCACAGATTCATACACTTCTGACAACAGCAGATTATATGGAAGCCCCTGAGAGACAGGTGAGGCCTCTGTCCCTCTCCCCATTTTACCAAGTAATCCCTGAATGCTCCCTGTGGGGCTCAGCTCTGAGTTGGCCTGGGACAAATGCCATTTTGCTTCCTATCCTCTTGATTGCTATTTCACTCAGCGCCCGCTCCCCATGTGTCTCAGGCCCGATTGGCACTTTACACCACTTTGGGTGAAAGGAATGGACTCGTGGGCTCTATCAGACACCTGGTTTGATCCTAACCTGTATTTCTCTTGGGTGACAGGGAGTCGTCTCCATCCTCGCAGTCTGTGCTGCGAGCCACTTGGACCTCACCTTGAAGGCACTTCAGGAGTTTGGGGCTGCAATGAGCCAGGTTAAGATTTCTGGGTTCGTCAGCCGCCTGAAGGTAAAGGAGCCAGGGGGTTCTCTCAAACTTCCTCTCCCTCTAAAGCAGGGGCAGCAGCCCCACGGTAGTGTCTGCTCCGGTCAGTTAGCATTGTCCACCAGTGTATGCGTTCTACGTGATGCCTGCCGTTAAGCAGACAGGAGCACAATGTGGAGCTGGGGTTCTCTCAAATGATTTTTATCGTCTGATGTCTCATGGCTTGAGCGCCCCTCCCATGCACAATGTGTGGGAACTACATCAGTTGCTTGCATGGAAAAGCATTGAAGGTATTTTTAACTGTTTTTTATCCCAGGTTTGTAGCTGGAAATGAGGAGGTGTTGCAAGCAACATGTGGCTTACCAACCCGCTTTAGGTAGACCACCAGTGGTCTACGGATGACAATTAGGGAACCTCTGATTTAGAACAGTGGTTCTCAACCTTTCCAGATTAGTGTCCCCCTTTCAGGAGTCTGATTTGTCTTGTGTCCCCCAAATTTCACCTCACTTAAAAACTACTTGCTTACAAAATCAGGCATAAAATTATAAAAGGGTCCTAGCATATTATTCCTGAAAAAAGACTGCTTATTTTCCCATTTTTGCCCTAGAATTAGAAAATACATCAACTGGAATCTAAATATTGTACCTGCATTTCAGTGGGCAGTATATAGAGTAGTCTAAAGAACCCATTGTATGAAATTTGAGTTAGTAACTTTGCAAGTGCTTTCTTTGTCGTCTGCTGTAAAACTAGGCAAATATCTAGATGAGTTGATATACCCCCTGGAAGACTCCTGCAGACCCTCAGGGGTACAGAAGTCCCCCTGGTTGAACACCACTGATCTAGAGGATAGAGCAGGAGACTAGGCCTCTGGGCTCCCATTGCTGGCTCTGCCATTTACTCACTGTGCAGCCTTAGGCAAGACATTTAGCGCCTGATCTTGTACCCACCAGTGTCAATGACTAAGCTCCCGTGTACTCCACTGCTGTCGGTTCAGCCTTTTCGGCTCTCTGGGTCAGAGTTACCCAGTGGGAATGATGGCGATGGGGCGGCGAGTTCTATGGGCTCATGGTGCCCGGGCTCCAGCAGTATTCAAGGCTCGGGGGCCCGGCTCCACCAATGTTTGATTCATTCCAAGGCCAAATGAATCAGAAGAACTTGTCTCTAGTGATGTTTCCTATTGTCTAGGATTACCACCATGGGACAAGAGGCAAGACTCGCCGCACCCTGATGCTGACATACAGCAACGTGGCTGTCCATGCTCCAAAAGAGCAGCTTCTCTCCCGAGTAGAGGCAGACATCACAAGGAACATCATTCACCATTACAGAACCAGTTGTCAGGTAAGAGCCTTTGCATGACAACTGTGAGGGGCATTACCCTGAAGGTATAGAATTGCCTCTGAGTTTATAGAGAGAGGGCTTGTATTTTCTAAAACTCTCCTTTGAGCAATAATTTGTCACATAACTGAAATTTAAAACTATAATGGATGGAGCGTGAGCTGTCACATGTTGTATCACTTTTGTTGCTCTTCTTTGTGTTTTCTCTAGTTTTTCTATAGTCTTCTGAAATTCTGTCGAGCACAGCTACACAGTAATTCAGATGCAGTCACACTCAGGCTATTCAGAATAACACTCTAACTCCCCTAATATGTATGTGTATCTAGCTCTATCTTTTGCTAGCCAAGAGAGAATGGTGCTAACTTGTATTTAGTTTCTTTGCTGTCACTCTGTTTCTTGGACTCACTACTTCCCTTCCCTCTTCTCTGTCGTCTTGTTTGTCTGTGTGCTCGTTATTTCTGTTCCCTAGGTGTCTGACTGCTGGTACTGACTCTCCTCTCAGTGCAACCTCGCCACGTCACTTTGCCATTCAGTTCTGCCCAGTCTAAGTGAGAATCTCATTTAGCCTTTGTCAAAAAAGTTGATCACAGTTGAACCAAACGGATATCTTCCAGAAGTTCACAAATGCAAATATTCCATAGGATGGCCCCTGATCTTGACCTCTGCAAAACACCCCCTCTGGATACATTTCCAGCCTTTTGGAAGATTTAACAATCATGATTTCTCTCTGCTCCATATTCACGAGCCAGGCCATTTTGAGGATGTGTGTTATGTGGGACTATAGACATTGCTAATAGCTGTTTTGCATTTTGTTTTTCAGGTGCTGGGCATCGCTCTGACAAACAAGGTAAATTCTAAATTATCTGCCCTCAGCTCTTGCCTTTTCTATCCACAAGTTGCTTGTTTAAATTGCACAGAGCTTGATTTCCTTGCTACATGAAGCAGGAGTCCTGGCTGCTCTGGTGTAAGTGGCCCTGGATTTCTTTCATGAACCTGGGTTTTCTCTTCTTCTGAGGTGGGTGCAGAGCCAGGGTCCTCTGCCTTCTGGGGTCTGTGGACACCTTTCTCCTCTCCTGTGGCTAGATTTAATTCCTGACCTTTATCTTCTGGACTCTGGTTCTTCTCTCCGTTTCTCATCCACATCCTCTTGTTTCTCCTTCTGGATTATGTAGGACATGCACCTAAAATTAACCCTCATCCAGAATGTCACGGAGATTAGCTGTGCCATTTTGGAGACCAGAGACTCCCAGGAGTACGAATTCTCTTACAAACTGGAGCTCCTTGGCTACATGCTGGTGAGTGATGAGGAGCTTTGAGGACTGAAGTAGAAAGGAGTTTGTTGTAATGTCATCAGACTGGGTTTCCAGGTAGATGTTGTTTTATCCATTGGCTGTGACTGTACCACTGCAGTCTCATGAGCTACCTGCACGGCACCCAGAATGCTGCTGGGTCCACTCTGAGCTTGGCAGGGATGCCGACCTATTGTGGGCTGTAAGTGGCAGGAATGGCTTGTTTCTGGGGAGTTATCTTTCTGTCCTCCGTATAGCCTGCAGATGGCCCTACGGTCCATTTCTGAGGCAGAGAGCCTGCCGAGCACGGTGTCTGTTTATTACAGGTCTGGCATATGGCCCTGTTTCAGGGTGTGAGAGGAAAGCCTCTCTGCCTTTCAAATCCATTTCCCATTTTTTTTAATTTCCCTATTCGTGCATTTCAGGACTTCATTAAAAAGGAACCACTGGATTCCCTGGCATCTCCAGTTCGCTACAAGGCAATTCTTGCCATTAGACATCTGAGGTAGGCTATTTTCTGCCATATTTCCTGGCACTGTGACGTCGTCTTTGTTAGTTCATGAGTGCCAGGTTGGGAGCAGTTTGATGCCTGCCGGGTTTGGCTCACATGCTGCTCACCAGCAGAACTTTAGTTCTTGAGGGTTTGAATGTGTCCATTTGGAGGTTTGTGCTTGAAAGACACAAACTTGGAGGTTGTGGGGCATGCAGTCCAATGCAGGAGAGTTCAGATGGGGAGGGAGGTGTCTGGCTTGCTGGCAGGGGGAAGGAAGCTTGTGGGTTTCTCTAAAAAGGGGACTTGAAGCTTTAGCTTTACTTCTCAATGAGCCAATACTTAATAGAGGTGCAAAGAGGTGCTCAGCTGCAAAGTGAAGGGTTGTTTGCATTTGGGGTTTTAGATTGAGACAATCTCCAGTCATTGGACCCATTTCTTTTACTTGGAGGTGGTACTGAGTCTAATGCATGACTTTTCTCTCTCTCTCTTTCTTCTGCCAGCAAACTCAAACCATCTTTGACCTTGAAGGAAAACCGTGAGCTCCTTCATCAGTGTTTCAAAAGTTTGTTTCCCCTCCCTCCCCTGGAGAAGATGATGAAAGAGGAAGGTGAGACAGCAAAGGATGCTCTGCCTATACAGGTACGTGACAACAATTCTCCTCAGGCACCATCCACTGTATTTCTGCCCAGCAGGCACTGGGTGATGGCAGTCACACATGGCCTCCCTGGCAAGGTTATGGTTAGCTTTCCCCAGCCCCCAGTTGTCCCCCCCCCCGCCCACACACACACACAAATTATCTGTGCTGAGCCTCACTCCTTGTCTTCTGGTTTCAGTCACTGTACGTAGAGTCCTTGGAAGCCCTTGGCAAGCTAATGAAGACTTTGCTGGAGGAAGAACCAACCGCACACTGGTTCCAGGAAATGTTTCAAGTGAGTAGACCATTGAACCATGGTGAAGATTGTTTGTTTGTTTGTTTGTTTGTTGTGTTACTGCAGGGAAGAGTCAGAGATTTAGGGGGTCAAGCTTCAGTTGTGGAGGAATTTTCCACAATGGAGTGAATTGTCGGGGGAAAAAGCACCAAATTCTTCCTGGGATAAGCAGGCATGTGCCCCGCTGAAATCCACAGAAGCTATGCCATTTTATGCCAGGGCTGGATTGGGACCAACTTCTTACAATGTAGTTGACACTACTTGGACCGGCAAGAAAATCACCACTGCAGTAGCCAAATCCAAGAGAACCAGTTGAAACTGATCACTTCTTCAAAGAGGAATTCATTCATATTGAGTTAAGCCCTGTGTATGGAAACTCATCCAGAGGAGACTTCCTGTTCCTCAGACATGAACAGAATATCTTGAAGAGCTGAGGGGTGGGGAGTTTGATGCACCTTCAGTATAAAAATGAAGTTCTAAAAGGAGCTGGGCTGGGGGGGGGGGACTTCTCTGCTCTTCTTCAAATTAATAAAAAGAAACGCTCCTCTCTGTCATTTGGCCACTCAATGTGGAAGAAGTTGCCCAGGAAACAGAACACAGCAGCAGACATCAAACAGCATGCAATGTGGTAGACAGCTCCCATCAGACAGTCTACAGGAGACATCACGTACACAGGCCCAGGTTCATCTCTCATGTAACTCCTTTGTCTTCAATCACTCAGAGGTGAATCTGGTCCCTGGCACTTCCATTAGACATGTAATTCCTTCGCTCCATGGAGGTCGGGTGCTTTGGAGAGGGATTTTAGTGACAATTAAACCTGTTTAAGAGGAACTTTTGGGAGGGATTTTCTGGTACTAACTCTGTCCATTCCCCTGCTCTGCCAACAGCTACTAGAGACATGGCTCCATTCAGAGAAGGAGTGGGAGAGAGAAAGGGCCTTGCAGGCCACCATCCAGCTGCTGACTGCCTATCAAGAGACAGTTCATAGCACAGTGAGTATAGCCTTCCTCTTCCTTGAGCTGACTTCCCTGCTTATATCCTGCTTATAGCACAGTGAGTATAGCCTTCCTCTTCCTTGAGCTGACTTCCCTGCTTATATCCTGACTTCCCTTTATATCCGAAAGGGAATGAGCATCGACAAGCTAATTTGGTTACATTGTGAAACTTCTAACCGCGTATAGATCAACAAAGACAAATAGACTTAGCATCTATTGTTCATTTTTGAATGAGTTGAGGATTGCTAGTCTAATCCATCTCTTTGAAATTCACATGCAAGTGAACTGTCTTGATACAGTGGAAGTGCCTCTTGTTAAGTTATTATGGGTCATACACAGGTTGCCTGGTCTGCCAGTGTCACAAATGCATTCTTGGTTCTTATGCTCCCAGGGTGGTAAAGGAAAATTTCGATTTAACCAGCTAGGAACATAAAACATAAGAATGGCTAACCTGCCTCCCGCAAAAGAATGGTTCATCTGGCCCAGTATCCTGTCTTCTGACTGCATTGTGTGAAGATATGCTTCCTTTGGTTTGTTTTAAACCTGCTGCCTATTAATTTCATTGGGGGACCTCTTGGTTTTGTGTTAGGTGAAGGGCTAAATAACACTTCCTTATTGACTTTCTCTACACCATTCATGATTTTATAGACCTCTAGCATATTCCCTCTGAGTCGTCTCTTTTCCAAGCTGAAACATCGCTCTTTTTTTAATCTCCCTTGGGTGAGAAGTTATCCCATAGGCCTAATTTTTCTTGCTCTTCTCCGTATTTCTTCCCATTCTAACACATCTTTTTTGAGATGAGATGACCAAAACTGCACGCAGTATTCAAGGTGTGGGGGTCCTGTAGATTCCTATCGTGGCATAATGATATTTGCTGTCTTCTTATTGATCCCTTTCCTAAGGGTTCCTAACATGTTGTTAGCTTTTTTGACTGCATGTTGAGCGGATGCTTTCAGAGAACTGTACACAATGACTCTGAGGTCTCTTTCTTGAGTGATAACAGCTAATTTAGACCCCATCCATTTCTATGTACAATTGGGATTATGTTTTCCAATGTGCATTACCCAGTACAGAACAGGAATCAGGGGCACAATGTTACCAGATGTGCCTGTTACTTTGGGGTAGGCTCATTGATTAGGGTTACTCTTCTTGGGGGGGGGGTCTGTAGTTCTATTAATGTGCTGCTTATGTCACTTGTGTGTTCATATGGAGCTCTACTCCTTTCTTCTGCAAGTGCCCTCCCAATGGAGCGACCCTGCAGGACCTCGGTTCCCCAGGGCTGGGTTCCTCCAGCCCTAGAACTAGATGAACACGCACGCACGTACGCTCACACTAGCAGAGCAAGTCTGAGCGGACCAGGTCAATCAGCACTCTCCAGCTGATCCTCTCATATGTCCCTGTACTCAATGGGCTGGGTTAAGCAGCACTTTCAGCTGCTCCCCTCTTATGTGCCCCAAGTTTAACACATCCCTATCCCACTTCCACATTACAATTGTACTGGTAGTAACCCACTTCATGAGCAAACCCCACAGTATTTTGGGGCGCTACCGGGACCTTTAGCTTAGGTAAAAGAAGGGTTGCTGCAGAGTAAATGGGGGAAGCGGAAAATACAGAGTGAAATTTGGAGAGCGAGAGAGAGGGAGAGAGAAGCAACCAGCTGGACCATAAAAGTTATTTATTGAATAATAGTGATAACTACACAAGGAGGGCTAAACAAACATAATGGTTACATTTGAAAGGTTAATACCTGAGGAAGAAAAGAAAACGGAGGGGCGAGGGGGGGGGGATCTCATCCACTCCATGAGGCTTGAACTGGGTGGGGTTCCCAGGTAATGGTGGTAGCTCAGGGTCCTGAGTGCTGGAGACAGGCAGAGCCCCCAGCACAATCAGTCAGGAGATGGAATCCCAGTGGAACTGATGCAGAGTTTGGGTCTATACATCAGAACCCTTACTTGGGCATAGGTAGGGGGTTTTGTAGAGAAAATACAATGGTTCAAGGGAGAACACTAGATTTGTTTATGGGTAAACTAATGGGTTTTCAAGGGTTTTCTTTAGGCTAGACAATAGGAGCTGATCACTCTTGGCTATGGGTGGTGGTTTTTTCCAGGGAGCTCACAAGGCAACTAGGCTGCTTCAGTATTTTAGGATAATAAAGATTTATTACTAGAATTGGTCTGATAATTGCTGAGCTAGGTGTGTGCAGGCATAGGTTCATTAGCATCTGGAGCAGGGATTCCCATGATGCAATGCGTCCCTGCTTTTCTGGTCCCAGAGTTCAGTGCGGTTCTCTGTTCCTCATTCTTCATGCTAATTCCTATCCCATCTTTCATGCAGATGAGGCTAGGGGAGTTGTCTCTGTTCTTCATTCTGTATGCAAATGGAGATGTCTTAATCTTGTCACCCTTCTCAGGAGGGGTGTAGGTGTGTCTCCCAACACCCTTGATTGTTCTCTGCAAGCCTTTTCTCTGATGGGTTTTGGTTCTAACAGACACTGGTAGGGGCGGGGGGTGTCTTTCATGAGTCAGACAGGCTAGATACTGTGCCCTGGTTCCCCAAAAAACACAGAGCTGACTGGTCTGAACAGTAAGGATGGCAAGTGAAGTCTAGTCCAACTGGAGATCATTCATTCTTCGTTCTTTGTTCTTTTTTCATTAGACTCAAGGAACTTTTGATCAGTTTGGATCTCTGATTGGACTAATAGCACCATACAGCTGTGATTCGCTGGCCACGTCCCGTCAGTGCGTGGTTGACTGTATCAGCTGCCTTCTCTGTATACAAGGTGAGGAGACCATTAGCAGGTATAAGGAATTCTTCACCTTCTTTCACTGTTGTAATGTCCATTTGTCTGCCTATCTAGTTCTTTCTGTCCTGTCTGTTGTTGCTTAGATAACAGAATGGTGGGCATCTTGTAAATACCTCATTAGAAGAGAAGATTCTGATGTGTAAAGAGCCTAGCACACTTTTGGGAACTGTACAACTAATAAATGGTCTGCATACAGGTAGATAAGGGCTAAAATCCTTAGGGCTTGTCTACACAGGGACAGTAAGGAAAGTTAATCCAAATGAACTAAAGGTGTACATTTCAAGTGCATGAGGTAAATGGCATTAAACACATGTGTGGATGCTCTGATTCTGAATTAAAATGGGCCTTATTAATTGTAGTGAATTCCATGAATGAAACTAACCTGAATGAAGGCCACTTTAATTCTAAATCAGTGTGTCCCCACAGGTGTTGAATGAAGTATAACTAATGCATTTTGAAAATGAATGGGGATTAGCTTTCTTGAATATCTCCATGGAGACAAGCCCTTGGTACTAAACATTTTCATTCTCTTTACCCTGCCACTGGCTGGACTGGAGGGGTTTCCTGGAATAATTCTGTAAACAAAAAGTTCTTCCAGCAGCCCTCTGCCATGAGCACTCCGAGCGACTGGAGTAAGTAGAGGCCATTTTTCCCCTTTGTGAAAGAGTAGGATATTCTTTTCACCTAATGGTTAGATGTTCAGGTATAGAGCTTGGTTATCGTTTAAGGCCATTTCCAATGAGGGTGACCAGACAGCAAATGTGAAACCTCGGGACAGGGGGTGGGGGGTAAGAGGAGTCTATCTAAGAAAAAGACCCCAAAATGGGGACTGTCCCTATAAAATCGGGACCCCTGGTCATCCTATTTCCAATGATTCTTAATCAGTCCTAAAAACAGTGTTGGTGATTCAGAAACAGAATAAGGGACTCCAACCTTTGAATGTACAACACAGTAATCCCAGCATTGTTTAGAAGTGACTGATGATGAGCCTGGGTTTCTTGCCAAAGTTTTTTGTCTATCCCCATCTCTTTTACAAGGAGAGTTTGGTGGAGGGATTCACCTCTAAACTGGAACCTCTGATCTACCTGCATGAGTTGTACTTGAATAGGAGCTTAGATGTAAATAGTGAGAGCAGAGAGACTACTGAAACCAGACACACACACAAAGCTGCTCCAAGCTGAATACAGTGCTTGTTCAATCCTGGATCATTCACAATAACATACCACTACTGTTAACGTTCAGACATTTTAGGGTGTAATCCCGACTCCATTCCAGTCAACAGGAGTTTTGCCATTGACTTCAGTGGGGCCAAGATTTTACACTATGCTGATGACAACATAGCACATGGATCCTCCCGTATGAAGATCCATGCAGTAGGGGTTCAGTTTCCTTAATCGTTACAGTACTTTTTCTCCTTTTCTCCACTCCAGGCCAGTCCATAAACCTGGACTCAGCAGAGGAGGAGCTGAGATGTCTCCGTGAAGCACTAACAGCTCCAGACCCCGAGGCTCTGTTTCAGGCATCTTCCAAAATGGCCAGGGTAACTGACTCAAAAAGCTTGTGTGGATGTGCGAGTGACCGGGCACCGTTCATTTGACATTTGCTCTTTCATGATGCCTTTCCGTACTCAGAGGGAGCTGTGGGAGCGGGGCGTTGGCTGCTCGTAACCAGCAAGATGCTTTTCATAGATGTGGGCTCTGAATGCCACGTAAAAACCAGATTCCACAGAACGTTGCATGCCCATGAAAATGCGCACGTGGATGCACACGCATGTACCAATCCAGCAGGGCCGGCTCTTGCTTTCTCACTGATCCAGAGCAGTGAAGCACAAAAAATAATGAAATAAAAGAGCCCCCATGCTGCCCTAAGATTGGCCGGAACACCGCCCCTTGCAATCTGCCGCCCCAAACACGAGCTTCCTCGGCGGGTGCCTGGAGCCGGCCCTGCCATCCAGCCATCCAGGAGAAAAACTGTGTTAGTGGAACATCAAGCTGAGAAACCACCCAGGATTCATTCCGTCACCTTGTGGGTTTGCCTTCGCCGATATTTGTGTGCATGCCTCTCTTGACTGACTTCTATATGCTGTAAAAAGATGCAGTGTATGTAAGAGACTACAAAGGGAAACTTACCTCCTGCCTATCCAGTACAATGTTGTGCTAACTATGCAACAGAGTCTTTGCCTCTAACCTGATATCATTAGTGTAGAAGACAAAAATGTAGTCTGTAGACTAGAGAGAGAATTGTAATCCCAAATGGCGAGCTAGACAGGAGGCTAATTCACCATTTGCTGATGCAGGTATATCTTTTTTTCCATTTTTAAAAGTGCTGGAGCCAAACATCATTGCGGTCTCTCCTGTTTTTGATTTGTTCCCAGGTTGTTAGTGAGTACTTTCCCTCCGAACAGGCCACAGACTTTATTGCGGCCACATTGGGTGGTCTGCTGTCTGCTAGCCCCACCTGTGCCACGGCAGCTGGACTATGGATGAAGATCATCCTGAAGGAGTGTGGAGATGCCATGCTGGACAAGGTAAAACTGGGAACTGGAGAGCTTTTCTGCCTAAACTCTAGGCTTTTTGATCTTTGCCCTCATGTGTAAGGAAGAAAAATCTTGCTGTTTCTCCCCCTCGGACATAGAGTCGATTCCATCTCTGTTCCTACCCTAAGATAGGCAATGGCAGAATCAATAGCAGTAGACCGAGATAATCCAAGGGAAAAGGAAGATGGTTGGTTCTTTATTGGTCTAGCTTGTTGCCACAGTATTCAGCCAAGAAAGGCTTGAGAAAACAGACTCTGGGGAAAAGACAAGAAGACAGAATGACTGGCACTTGGAGGCCTCCAGGTCTTAGGAGGCCTATGGCTAAGGGCTACATGGATTAAAAAGAGCACTGGGCTATTGCCAGCCTCTTGCCAGGTTTCTGAGCCTGGCCTCCAGCCCAAGCAGGGACAGCTCCACTTTTAGCCCTTGCATATTTTGTGCTTGTGGTTGTTGATGAGCTCTGCATTCTTCGAGGCAAATGGTCAGATTTGGCTGCTTAAATCACAGCTGCAAAATCTGGGCAAGCAAAGCTGCCTTTTGTGCATGTGAACTGGTTTGTGTAATGCATAGCTGGGCACCACCACATTAAATTACCTGGTATGTCTATGTGTGTGTCAGTGTTAATTTTTACAGCCGTGTGTGGGCACTTTGTGTGGGCTCAAGTTACGCAGACGTATTTGAACATTTGCTTCTTGAAGTGAGGCATTTCTAAAAAAGCAGCAAATGGCTAAATAAAGGTTTTGATTCTGTAGAGTGAATGGAGAGAAAGAAAAAGGGACATTTCTTTCTGGTTTTGTTCCTTCCAGGTGCCAGATATCCTGGCTATACTATATCGCCACATGCCTACTATCCAGGAGGGCAGCTTGAGGCAGTTCCTGGTGGAGGCAGTGTCCATTCTAGCTCACCATCACCAAGAGGCAGTGATCTCCAGCCTCCTCAGCAAACGTCTGCCGATGGACAGGTATATACCGCTACCTATTGCATTCATCTTGGTAAAACATGGATCCCACAGCTTTACTAGGAGATGTAGGGCTTCATTTAAGCCGCAAACAGTTTGGGATCATTCCTAAGGGTTAATAGCCTGGCTCTTTCTGCAGGAAGGTCCAAGAACATGTGAAGGTGGGGTGCGGAGAGAAATTAAGTGTCACTCTGTTTCCATTCATGGATAGCTGCTTTGACATCCTAAAGATCTATCTTTACTGGTATAACTGGAGTGTATTGTTGGAAACATCTACCTCTCTAGACGCCTGAATTGAGCTCACTCTGGAAATGAGCAGTGGCTGTTGGTTTCCTGGTAGCATGACAGCTTCAGGTGCAAATCCCTGGCTGATTGCAAAGACTAGGGCCAATATTATCATCAGACCTCTGCTTGGTATCAGTGAGGGTGTGGCTGCTTGAGCAGAGTTGCCATCCTTGGTACTTAAAAGTGGACTGGAAGCAGATCCATCATTTCATTTCAAGATCCCTAACTGAGGTATCAGTTATCAGTGCTGGAATCTAAGACCATAAGAACAGCCATACTGGGTCAGACCAAAAGGCCATCTAGCCCAGTAGTCTGTCTTGCGACCGTGACCAGTGCCACATGCCCCAGAGGAAATGAACACAACAGGTCATTGTCAAGTGATCCATCCCCTGTTGCCCAGTCCCAGCTTCTGGCAAACAGAGGGTAGGGACGCCATTTGTGAAGGGGACCTAGGATGGCCATGATCATTCGTTCTCATAGTTGTATGTCCATCTAGTAGGAATCTGGCTTTTCTTTCATCCACTTGCCTTCCAAACCCTAGATCTTTGGGAGCCACATGCTCATGATTCCATATTGACTGGGAAGTGGAGAAAACAGGAAGTGAGGTTGGCGCTCTGTGTCCTGTCCTTCTGAAGTTTAGTGTTAATGGTTAGGCTGCAGGAAGACTAGGTCACTTAACTTAGTTCTGTAACTGGAAACTCAATATTTAAACACGAGGAGCGTTAAAGGAGGACAGGACTCCTAACTCTCTCATCATAGGCAAGGAGAACATTTGGTCTTTGCTAAAATATGACGCATTCAGGGTGAGCCACAAAAGTGTCCAGGGCTCACCTGTACCTTCTGTTAAACTGCAGTGACACCGCTGAGCAGTGGAGATCTCTGGGGGGAGACCCCTTGCTTGCCACTCAAGTCCTACGAGCCCTAATAGAGAAGATAAAGACTCCAACAAGAACAGAAGGCAGCATCACCTCAGAGACCGAAATTGACAGGCATTTGGCAGCTGCTGAACCTCTCTTAGTAAGTTAGATGACAGACACGTCTTTCAGGCTTTCCTGTGCCCTGCGATAATCCTGCTGATGGAAAGCTGGAAGTGTGGTATAATATTGCTGTGTGGGCACTTCTCCTCTGATGGACTGTTTCCCTGAGTCCAGCTCTGCTGCCTGTGGAACAAATACGGCAGTTTTAGATACGTTACTGATTTACTTAATGCTATCTGGCCATTAGAAAGTCTTTGGAGCAGGTTTCTTTGCAAATCTTCCTTTGGACTCACAGCATGCCTTGGGAGGTCATACACATTTGTACAGATGTGGGAAAGTGAGCCACGAGTTAAGCAAGTTTCTTGCTGTCATTCAAGTTACTGGCAGAAGGGAGAATTTCATACAGCAGATATCAGAGGGGGAGAGAGGGTGTGATGGTGTGGGGAAGAGATCTCCTTTTTTACCATGCTCTCCTTTCAGGCAACATGTGCCATCTTTGAGGTGGTGTCAGCCCTGCAGTCGAGCAAAGCTGTGCGGGAACTGCTCCCAGAGTTGTTTCCTCTTCTCCTGCAGCAGGTCAGCCAAACCCTCGGACAAAAGCTGCCTTTGCCAACGAGAAGCAGCCCGAGAGAAATCCGAAAAGGGCTACAACTTCCTGAGGGCAACCCTTGCCGGTAATTAGAAGGAAGGGAGAGAAACCAAGAGAATTCCAGGAGAGTTGTGTGAGGCTCCCGAGGAGTTCCCAGGGTTACGAGGCACCTTACCACCACGTGCCCTTCGAGTGAGGAAGTCTTGTCTGTGCCTGCTGTGGGTCAGTTCCCTGAAACGACCAGGCTCTGGCAAAACAAACACTGCCACCCAGGCCTCCTCAGTCTCTTTGTACAGGTTAATGACAGGCACACACCCACCCCCGAGTCCTCTGACCATTCCGTATGGTGTCCAGCCCTTTATCCACTGAACTCCCACAGAATTGTCAGGCCTGCTGTTACCAATGGAACAGTACACACCCGTTTATTACTTCTACTTTAGACTCTGTACTCGATACTTAGACTCTGTGCTGCAAAACACACAGCACTTAGATATATTTCTAGTGAAAACAAGAAGGGAGATTATCAAAGAACAGAGATTCCAGTGACCGTCAAAAAGAATGCAAGCAAAAAATGGTTATATTTCAAATGAAATCATCACCTACTCCTAGAAACTAAACTTAACCAACAGGTTAACCTCCTGTCTAAAGATGTTTCTCACCCAAAGTTCTCAACCAAGCCTGATCGCGACCCCTCTTTCATGAAGCAAACTCGCGGTCCATCTACTTCCTAAGTGAAAGATGTCCCCCAAATAGACTAGAGCAAACCTTTGATGTGTACCCCAAAATTGGGTCCCCACCCCCTGTCTACTTCCTGCTACTTTTCTTTCTTTAAAGTTCTCACAGTCCTTCTCAACTGAATGTACATTAAGCATGTAGGGTTCACATGTAAACAAACAGATGGATAAACATTTCTTGCCTGAAAGAAAACCATTTTGTCACCTTTCCTGGTGACTAGTCCCAAGACACAGATCCTAAGAATGTAATTTTCAGTGCATATCCATGACTCTTTACACAGCATCTGTACATGGGTTTCACAATGATATTGGTGACATGGGCTTTTATTTGAGACTCATGGGGCAATCTTTTAGTGAACTAGAATGTACGTACCAGGTCCCTCGGCACCCACTCTGTGCCCCTCGCCAGTTAACACTAAGATTCCTGAGTCCTCAGTTGACTTCAGCTCTGGTAGCACATTAATGTACATTTCCCACCAATCTCACAACATGATTAGTTTCTCTTCTTGTTGTGTTTCTTTATTTCGTGCCAACAAGGTGCTCAAATTACAGACTTCATGGTTTTATAATGTCTCTGAATTTTCCTAGGAAACCAGGATCTCAGCTCTGTTCATGGATGGGCAGCAGGTATCAAATAAACATAAGGAAGTACTACTTCACACAACACACGGTCAACCTGTGGAACTCATTGCCAAGGGATGTTGTGAAGGCCAAAAGTAAAACAGGGTTTTTTAAAAAAAAAGAATTAGATAAGTTCATGGAGAACAGGTCCATCAATGGCTATTCGGCAAGATGGTCAGGGATGCAACCCCAAGCTCTGGGTGTCCCTAGGCCTCTGACCGCCAGAAACTGAGACTGGACAACAGGGATTGGATCATTCAATGATTGCCCTGTTCTGTTCATTCCTGCTGAAGAAGCTGGCATTGACCACTGTTGGAAGAGAGTGTACTGGACTAGATGGACCATTGGACTGGCCCAGTAAGGCTGATCTTAGGTAGTGGCCACAGTGGGTCAGGTTTTCAAGATGGCTGCCTCAGTTTTGTCCACAAAACTTGAATTTGTTCAGATGGATGGGTACCTAGCTATGTGATTGCTGGCACTGCAGACATGAGTATATATTCTGCTCATGCTGTTGGCCCATGTGCAGGCCCATTTTAGGTACCTATATGTGACGGGGTGGTAGGCTGTGCCCCGGCCTCTTCCATGGACACAGACTGCTCCGAGTCCCTCCAAAGTGTTCTAGGGATGCCTGCTCCTGAGATCCTGGTGGTAAGGGCTCTGATGACTGTTTGACCCCAACGGATGATCTTAAGTCACCTTTACGCTTGACCTTTGTTTTCTTTCTCCTCCCTCTTGTCTATACTTTCGTGTCTAGGTTTCTTCAGACCCTTTACATATATTTCCTCTTTACCTGGCCCTTCAGGTTTTATTTCCACCCTCCTGGGCCTCCATACCTGCCTTGGTGTCCCTGTTAGAAAGGGATTCCAGTCCATGCCCAGTAGAAGGCAGTGGGGCAATCCATCCACTACCGCTACATGTTTCTGCCTAAACTTCCCCTTAATATTCAGGGTCCTTAAAATTGGGCAGAATTTATCGTCCCCATGGACACTGGGCAGAATTTCTTGTCCCCATGGACCTGGTATTCAGTTTTGATCCTACCTCTGGGAGGTATCCAGTGGGGTTTCACTAACTCCTGCCTGATTAGCAAACAGGATGAAGCTGTGTCCATTAGTCCCTTTGGTGGCTCCTCCCTACCCAGACCGATACGGTAGGTACTTTCTTTTTTCTTTCCTGCCTGGGAGTCTTGTCCCAACCACAAAACTGGGCAAACCCACAGTCCATTTTAGGACAGTCTCTTTTTAGATGTCCTTCACGTCCATGTCGGAAGCACACTGTAGGCCAAGCTCCCACTACAGTTCCTTGAGGCTCCTCCCTCTTCTTCTTGCTGCCCTTCCCAGCTGTAGGCACTCTGGTCCTTCTCAGATCTAGTCCCTTAAACCACTGACTCACTCTGGGAATGTCCGCCTCTGTAAATTCCTCTCACTTTAACTGTGGGGTCCAGATGAACTGGCTGGCGCCACAGAACCCATCCTCGGATATGCTCAGGGAGACTCTGAAGAAACTTCCAGAATCATGCAGTCCATGATCTCCCCCACAGTCTGAGTATCTGGCCTTACCAATGAGTGGCCCAATCTTTTAATTCCTGTCCAAATGCACAGAGGCATAATCCCTCAATCCATCTTTCAACTCTACATTTCTGGCAGTACTTTTCTGTGGACAGGCCCCACCTCGTCCAGCATGGCTGCCTTAATCATGTCATAATCGCTTGCCTGCTCATCACTAAAAGCCCTGTATGTGCTTCCCCGGTTAAATAGGGTGTCAGTTGAAGGGCCCACATTGTTCTGTCCCTAGGAGGTCTCACTGCTGCTCCTTGAAGAGTAACCAAAAACACATCGGGGTTGTTCGCAGGTCCCATTTTACAGTCTGATCTCCTGTGCCTGGTTTCCATTTCCTGTCACGGGACTCACCAAACTTTGGAGGAGTTGTTGCCAGACCTGGGCTTGCTCCCGTATAAATTCCTGACGGCTCTTTTGCTGTTAAACCTACCAGGCAAGGAAAGGCTGTTTTTCTGCCTGGTGGGATTGTTGGAAGGTCTGTCGGGTCTTCTACACCAGTGGTCTCCAAACTGGGGTGCGCGGGATGATCCCGGGGGGAGCGTGGCATTAGTAGCGCCGCCGGACAGCACTCTGCCGTTTTTTTCCTTCGGCGGCAGCTCTGCACGTCCAAGGCTGGTGCTCCCCTTTGGTGGCCCGCCTGCGGCAGGTCTTCCATCGGTGGCGCGTCTGCGGCAGGTCACCCTGGGGGTGCGTGAGCCAAAACGTTTGGAGACCACTGTTCTACACCAGCAGTTCTCAACCGGGCCGGTTTTAGCGGGTCTTCCAAGCAAGGTTGGCTTTAGACTAGCTGGGGCTCAGGGCAGAAAGCTGAAGCTTTGAGCCCAACCGGGCTGGAGCCCTGAGGCCCAGCACCTGCACTAAAGCCCCGAGCCCCTGCACCCTGTGGGGTTAAAATCCGGAGCTAGGAGCCCCAAACTCTGATGCCTGGCGGGGCAGAGGCCTGGAACTGGGCCATGGAGTATTTCTAGCATGTTGAGGGTGGGAGGAGGCTCAGAAACAGAAAGGTTGAGAACCCCTGTTCCACACTTCTCTTTGTTGCTTCATCACTTGTTTCAGTGTTCCCTCCATCACCGGACTGCCAAACCTCTACACCGGCTTCTCCAACAGGCTCTCCATTTGCATAGATAACAGGGAAATCCCTGATGAGCCCCCAGCTGTGACAGAGAGGGGTGTTGCACCCCCACATCTTCCACAAACACAGACCGCGTTGAGACTCTTTTCCTTCTAAGCACCAACATATAGTCTATTTAATCCCCCTACCAATACATAGCACCTTTATATTGTATCTCAACTTTCTAAACTCTTCTCCAAAAGTCGGGTGGGGGGTAAGGTGTTTCCACTCAGAGACCTCACTTTGTCAGGCTCTCCTAGCTTTTTGTCTTTCTGTTTCTCTTAGGGTGACCAGACAGCAAGTGTGAAAAATCAGGACGGGGGTAGGGCTGTGGGGTGGGGGGGAGGGAATAGGCACCTGTATAAGATAAAGCCCCAAATAAAAGGACATCTGGTCACCCAAGTTTCTTTCTCTGTCTGTTCCCCTCAAAGGGCTCCTGCCCATTTCCTTTTACACAGTTTCCCTGTTAATGGAATGATTGGTTCCTTGACTCACTAGCCCCAATCTGACCTTGTAATCAGGTACACCTCTCTCCAATTAGGCCTTCTGTGAGGAACGGAATTCGTAGGAATAGTGACCAGAGTGCTGACTCAAGTGCAAACCCTCAGCACTCTGTCACCTCATATCTGGAGATATGACCCCAGAATGTCCATTAGTGATCACCACACTCAATGCCCCCTGTTTCTGGGTCCTGATCATGTACCTTTTCCATATCACTTTACTCTGCTAGTGCCCATAGTCCTTGCAGAAAGAGAAAAAGGACTGCAAAATTTTGTCCCTAGCAAAACTAGTCCTATGAGATGTATGAGACTGAAACTTACCTCCCAGCATCAAGTCCTTCCAGGGACACTGGTGTCCAGGACATTGCCAATGGATGAACTGCCGATTGAACAGCAGACTTGAGAAGTAACCGGGGCTTCCTGACTCTCTGTTCAAGCTGCACCTTCCTCCTGATTGCTGCAGTTCTGTGCCTCTCTTTCCCCAGGCTTTCTATCAAAGCATTCGAGTCTGTGCTTTTCAAGGGTGGGAATGAGAGACTGGTGAGAGCGCTCAGGAAGCAGAGAACTTGGATTCTTCTGGAAAACCCCAAGACTCACCATGAGGGAGTGTGTCTGCTGGTGAGGTAAGAGATCTAGGAGGCATCATTTTATCCTTGGGAATCAGTAGCCAATAGCGTGGCTGAGAGGGAACCTCCCGTTTATAGCTTTGTGGGGGGGTGGGGTGTCCTGGGTGGAAACACACAGCTCCCACTCCTAGATATCAGAGCTGTCTGCTCAGAGCAGCTGAGTTTTTTTGAAGTGTGCAATCTAGCCCATGAGCGGTTTCTTTTGTCTTCCAGTCTTCTGCTAAGATCTGGACTCATAACACCTGAGATCATACAGAGCCTCCTCCTCTGGGTGAATTCCCCCACAGAAAACCACCGAGTCACCAGCACAGCTTTCCTTGCCCAGGTAAGACACAGGGCTCTGAAGAGTAGTTTCACCATTAGACTGTTGTCTGCCTTTCTTTCGGGAGTTGTACAGTTCTGTTCATAGGAGTAATTGTCATTTTAGACAGTAGAATAGGTCCTCCTTTATATGGAAACCTCACCAGGAACTTCACGATACCTTTCTGAGTCCTTCTCTCTCTGTGGTTTTTATTGCTGTCATTGCCTATACTAGCTACACAACCACAGGTGCTGGCTGAGAGAGATACGGACAGAGTTTGGATGACTGGACCTCTTCTGCCAAGTCCTAGTGCTGATCCTAACCAACAGCTCCTGATTTTGGTTTCGCTCAGCAGATCTTCTGAATGAACCTAGTGTCCTAATACTACCCACCAAGCAACCTACAACTACATTAATGTCTATCTTAGGTTCTCATTACTCTAGTATCTGAGTACCTCCAAACTCTTTAATGTCTGTATCCCCACCACACTCCTGCGAGGTAGGGAAGGACTATGTTTCCTATTTTACAGGCAGGGAACTGATGCACAGAAGGGCTAAGTGACTTGCCCAAGGTCACACAGGAAGTCTTTGAGGGAGCAGGAAATGGAACCTGGGTCTCCTAAGTCCTAGGCTAGTGTGATACCTGCCGCAGCATCCTCCCTTTCCACAGCCTTCCTCCAACATCTGCATCATATTTCCCACTTATGCTAAGCAACTATCTTCGGGGCTCATCCGCTTCTAAGAAAACAAACCTCTCTGTGCCTGTGATGGGCTGTACCTGAGCTTTGAGGCTCCTTACAAGAGGCCCCGTGGTCCTACTACACCCTGCCCCAGGAAAAGAGCCCCCAGTCTGGGTCTGCCTAGAGAGGCTTCATGAAAGCAGCCAATCCGAGCCCATGAGGCTCGGCTAAAAGGAGCTGAAGGGCCTTAGCAGGTCAGTTCCTGGCAGGAACTGGAGGGGCAAGAAAGGGCGCTGCTCTCTGGCCACAGAAATTCAGGGGACAGCCAGAGTTTGATTCTGGCAGCCTTTACTTAAGCTGGGTTTTCAGGAAGAGAGTCTCGAAGAACTTTAACCCTGAGGTGAGGGTGAAGCTAAAAGTGGCCGGTAGGAAGAAGCGACAATGAACTGAAATCAAGCAGTGCCTAGCTCCTGTTTATAGGATCCATGGTTTGGAACCTAGAGTTAGGGGCAGGCCCAGGTTCCCCTACCACCAACAGTGGCATAAGCCCCATGGAGGGGACAATGCTAATGGAGAGCTTGAACAAAGGGCAGAATGTAAAGGACCCAGAGTTGGGGCTGGAGACCCAAGTGAGAGCAATGGGATTGTTCTGGACTACCCCAGAAGGGGTTCATTTGGACTTTGGGACTCAGCCAGAGGCCTGAGCCACAGAAGGCTCACTCCGGACGGCTGGCAGAGTGCACCAGGGGTGAGAAAAGGACTGTGATACCAGACCCAGCCACTAAGAGGCTCTCAAGAGGTGAGTGGATCCCTATTCTAGTGCCCAAAAGGAAAGCTCCATGTTTTGTAGACCTTTCTCATTTGTGTGGAATGCTCAAGTTACAGTGGATTATGTGCCAAGTGTCAGAGGGGTAGCCATATTTGTCTGTATCCTCAAGACTGGGGCTGTAGGAGGACTCCTTGTTGTTTTTAGCGTATGACATGTCTGCTCAAATTCTATTCCCAATCTTACTGATCCTATTGGGGCTAATGGACAGGTTGATTTTCTTTCAGCTAATGAGTGATCCCATGCTCAGGGAGAAGAAGTTCCTTAAGCCAGTCTTACGCATCTTGGAAGAAAGGTCACATGATAGGAACAGCATTGTCCGGCAGATGGCTGTAAGAGGCCTGGGAAATTTAGTCTATGGGGCACCTGAGAAGGTAAGAGAGAACACTGACTAGAATGCAGCATAACGAGAGAAACCAAGGGAAATAGTTCTTCGGAGTTTACAGAGGCTGCACACAATGCACTAGGCCAAATTCTGCTCTCTCACATACCCGAGTAACCTCTTTGCAGTCAATACAGGGCAAGCTAGATCCTTTGCTAAGCTGGGCATAAGCAAACAATCTGTGCACTTTAATATGACCATGTGTAAATGTCTCCATCTAGGAATAAAAAATGCAGGCCTTACTTACAGGATGAGAGACTCTATCCCAAGAAGCAATGATGCTGAAAACCACTTGAGTCATGGCAGAGAATCAGTTGAACATAAGGTGTCCCAATGCGAAGCTGTGGCCAAAAGGGCTGAAATGATCCTTAGAGGCATAAAGAGAGGAATCTTGAATAAGAGTAAAGAAGTTCTTTTCCCTCTGAATATGACGCTCATGTGAGCACTGCTGGAATGCTGTGTCCAGATCAGGTCTCCACAATTCAAGAAGGATGCTGATAAATTAGAGAGGATTCAGAGAAGAGTCACAAGAATTCTCAAAGGATTGGAAAAGATACCTCTAGTGATAGACTCAAGGAGCTCAATCTATTTAGCCTTACAAAGAGAAGGTTAAGGAGTGACTTGAGGACAGTCTCGAACTACTCACATGGGGAACACATTTTGAGAATGGGTTCTTCCCATTAGCAAACAAAGGTATAAGAAGATTCAATGGGGGAAAATGAAACTAGACTAATTCAGACTGGTAATAAGGCATTGATTTTTAATGGTAATTTTAATTAACCATTGGAACAATTTACCAAGGGTTGGAGTGGATTCTCTGTCACTAGCAATTTTAAAATCAAGATTGAACATTTTTCTAAAAGATACACTCTAGTTCCAACAGAGACTATTTCGGGGAAGTTCAGTGTTATGCAGGAGGTCAGGCCGGATAATCACAAGGGTTCCTTTTGGCCTTGGAATCTAAGTAACTAGGAATCTAATGATAGGATGACACAGGTGTATTATGGCACCAAGTTTGGCTCATTGTAGCTCCAACCTGGTCTGAAATATAGCTATAGGTCTCCGGGGGTGGGAGGGGGAGATGAAATTCCCACAGCTTCATAACTGCAAAAGAAAACGTATTAGAAGTGTGATCAGTGATCAGTGTTCTTTAATGTCCTATTTTTGTCCAGGTGAAAAAGCACAAGAAGTTTCTTATGGTCATACTGATCAGGGCCTTAAGTGACCCTTTCAGTTCTGAAGTCATTGGCGAGAGCATGAAAGCAGTGGCCAAAGTCCTGAAGGAGCTGAAAGAGAAGGACATAGGTTCTTCCTTCAGAGACCTCACCCAACAGATCCGGACCTACTTTGACCACGTATGTGACCAGAACTCTCCAGCCCCAGTTCAAGCGATCTTGATTAGACTCCATTTACTCCCTGGGCATTGCTCATGTCAGAGTGAAGAGATGTTTCGGCCCCAGGGAAGAGAGGTGTTTTACGGAGGAGGAGAACATTAGGAGGATGGGGATGACATCCCTGCTCCCACAGTCTCCCCCTTCTGTTCTTCTTTCTTTCCACTGAGAACCTCAAAGAAAGTCTGAATACTAGAATAGATAGCTAGATAACCATGAAAAGGGGGTTCCAAGGTACAATAGAGAGTGTTGGGCCTGCTCTATACCATTTTTATGTGAGAGGGTTGGAATGATTCCGTTTTTGCAGAGAATTTTGAGATTTCAAATTTTGGTTTTGTTCCTATTTGTGGGACTCCCTCTCCCCAAACTTCAAAACTCTTTGTGAAACGGAATTACTATTCTCAACCGAGCTCTATTGAAAGGCTTGGGTCCGGGCAGTCTGCTCTCGGTGCTGGGAACCCAGGTGCTGGGAACCCAGGAAACTGTGGGAGCTAGAAGTGCCAGGGAGTTGCAAATTTGAGAGCCAGGGTCCCAGACGCTGTGGGTTTGGAAGCCCACGATCCCAGTCAGCCTGCTAGATCGGCTTCCAAGGAGCTGAATGGGTGCACTGTCAAGACAGCAGGCAGGTTTCTAAGGACCCCTGCCTGGCTTCTGGAGGAATTTCATCAAAATGGAACTGTCGCTAAAATAGTTTGATGAATCAGCAAATTCAAATCAAAAATTCGTGCATGAAAGTGTTTCCGACTAGCTGTAGTTGGAATCCCTCAACTTTAGCGTAGAAGAGATGGCTGTGCGAGGTACGTGATGTGATTGTCCCTTAGTTACTAACTTGTGGGGCTTTCTTGGCTGTAGGAGGACGATGCTGTTCGTTTATTGTCCTTTGTCCTATTTGGCATCCTGGCCCGCGTGACCAAAAGAAAATGGAAGGGCTATTTCGCCGAGCAGGTTAGACAGAGCTGGGTCACACTTCTGCTGCACCTGCAAGACCCGAACCCCAGGGTTTCAGTGGTAAGACCGAGAGTGACTTATTTACTAAGCCAAAGGAATCTTCCTCCCAATGCCAGGGGAGATCTGCTATTCCTGCCTGCTGTGGAGGCCCAAATTCTCCCCTCAGTTCATTGCCCTCCTGCTGAGTCAGTTCCCGCCAGGTTGCTCCATGGCTGCCTCACCAGAATCCAAGATAGGTCATGGGTCTGAGCCCGACAGCTCTCTATTCCTGTCTGTCTCTGCACCCCAGGCCCCTGCCTCCCCAGAACAGAAGAGAGACCTGGTGAAGCAGCTTTCATAGGTAGATCTGTTCCAAAAAGACATTGATGCTACCTCTAGGTTGCAGTGGAAGCTCTCCCCTCTATTAGTCATTCCTGCATGTTTTCTGCCAATTACATCCAGATGAATCCCTTTTTATCCTGGAATAGATGAGCAGGCAAGCAGATGAGTTCCCTTTGAATGACCATAGCACTCAGTAGGGAACAATTAAATGGTGTGTGTGACACGCTTTCTTTTTTTCAGGAATGCAGAGCTACGTTTCACCTCTGTGTCCCGTTTTTGGGACTGAAGAGGCTCCAAACTGCAGTGAATGAACACCTTGATAGCACAGCTGAGCTGAAGCCTGAGGAGCTCCAGGTGGACATTTGCAGACACCTTGTGAGTGAGCTGTTGAAGTGTCTGAGATTCTTGACTGGAGTGGCGTGTGGTGGTGTAGAGGTGTGCGGGAGATGTGTGATGGGTAATGGAAATAACGGTCAGAGTGGGATATATGACTGAGGGTGATGAAAAATGTAAATCTGCCACAGATCCCCATTTTTCCCACGTCCACCCAGTCACCTGTTTTTTCTCTGATTTACCTGTGGCTCGTAAAAGCATGTGCTGGCAGTCAAAGGGCACTTCTAGCCAGAGAGAGCTCATGTGTCCCTGATTTCCTCTAGGCCAAAGAGAATGCCGAGCTGCTGGAGAACTTGTACAAAAGCACCATCACGTACTTCTGTAGCAGCTGGGAAGAGATGCGGGCAGTTGCAGCCAAGTTAGCTGGTGAGAGATGATGCCCAGTGTCCCTTTTGGTATTCCCATTGAGGGAGAGAGAAGAAAATCCCACTGTGCAGCACTGAGCTGCCATTAATCTCTCTGTGCCTCAGCTTCCCATACATGAATGGGGATGTTAATATCCCTACCTCTCCAGTGTGGTGGTCGGAGGAAATCATGACTTGCTATAAAGTGCTTTGGGATTGTTGCAGGGAAAGCATGGTGCAGTCATTTAGTAGTAAAGGCTGGGACACTGTCTCGTAGGGCATGTTTACACTTGGAGCTGGGGGTCTAATTCCCAGCTTGATGAGACATACCCGCACTAGCCCTGAGTGCTAAAAATAGAGAGTAGCTGCGATGGCAGGAGCAGCAGGAAGTTTAAGCACCCCAAGTATGATCCCATCCAAACCCCAAAGTCGATTCTCAAGGTGGCTAGCTCCTCCCACTGCTCGTGCTGCTTTACCTACATTCTAATTTTAGCATGTGAGCGCTGTCCGAGCTAGAGTGGGCCTGTCCCATTGAACTGGGAGTGATCTCCCTCGCTCAAAGTGCAGACCCACCCACAGTGTTGCTCAGTGCTCTTCACTACTACTTCATCATTGGGAGGCATGCAGCCCACCTGCCCTCAGCGCCTGCTGTTTCAGGTTCCTGGCCACACCACCTTGTCAAGGAGGCAAAAGGTTCCTCCGCTTTGGCCCTGTGCCCTCTTCTCCCAAGCATACCCAGGTGAGACAGGCAGGCGTTGTGCCCTAAGTCTCACCTATCAGTCACCTTGTGGGATCCCTGCTTAGAACTCACTTATTCCTGGCCCCAGTCCTTTGTTCAGACCACTAGACCAAGACACTAGCTTAGTATGTCTCCAATACTGACAGCAGTGGCAAGAGGAACACAGACTCTTTAAAGCAAATGGCTTTTGTGTAAACATTCTTAAAAATAAAAAGTCTTTCTCATTCTCTTCAGTGTGGACTCTAAACTGCACAAGCATCCTCTTGCCCACAGCTCACCCTTAGGCCCACAGTAGGAGAGGCCAAAGACCTGTCTAGGGGCTGCTAATATCACTTTGCACTCACCAAGGGAAGGTTTTATTGTTGTTGTTTGTTTTCCATTGTGTATTTAGGCATCATCCTGGAACACACAGACAGGCAGCGTATGAAATGGCTGGACCTGGAACATCTGCTGATGTGTAAGTAATAAATACAGCTGAAGTTCTGCTCATCCGTGAGTTCTAAAGGAATTTAGCTGACAAGCAGCTGTAACCGATAGCACTGGTGCAAAGTGCATCAGCCACACGTCAAAGGACAAATTCACTCTTGCCCAGTAGAAAGTCAGCTTTAATTTCCCCTGAAGGAGGAAGCTGCAGAGGGTGTGATGTGAGTCCGTGCATCTCCTGGTTGTCCTGGCAAGACCCCCTCCGCAGCCAGTGCTATCCACTATTTGGGCTTTATTGGCTCTCTGTGGACTCCCCAGGTGAGGAGAAATTGTAGCCACTTTCCCCTGCCTCAAATTTCCCACCAGCAATTTTTCTTCCAGTAGGTGCCCTGCATCCTGCACAAAGCAGCTTGGACCTGGCCTCTGTTCAATTCCAGGGTTATTGGAGCTCAGACAGTGGCTCTTGAATAGAGATGGAAAATAAACTTAAAAGTGGAAGCTATTGAAACAATGGACCTTCTTCCATTTACAGCAGAGTGGATGACTTTCTGGTCGAGTCAGGGTCTCCCCGCTTGTTGGGAGCATGGAAGGGAGCCAATGGAGGAAGCTAAAGCTTTCTTTGTATTGGAGAGCTTCTGTAGCGTGGTATTCAGAGGTAGTAAGTCTCCAGCTATTTCCGGCACAGGTGACAATATGAAAAGTGAGGCATATTCATCTCTCATGTATTTTCCACCCCAATAGAAGGACTGAGCCTAGTTTCACATTTTACCATGTGATCATTCTGCTCTGGTACTTGAAGATTCTGTGATCACGCTTAGCTGTGATTTGACAGTCTGTATACTAACATGTTGTCCTGTGTCATTTCAGCTCTCCAGGTCCTCAAGAAAGACCCAAGTCCCTCTGTCCAGCTGGTGGCAACGGAGGTCATAAGTGACATCTGTCCTGGCCGAGTGCTTGGGGACTGAAGCGGAAGGGACACAAACAGAAGAAGGCGCTCCAGTTGTATAAGGGCCCTACCGTCAATCAAATAATTAACCCCACCCTTGGCCCTCGTAAGCCTTGCCCACCGGTCACTGGAAGTCCCAAGCCATGAGGTATTACTTCCAGGGTCAAGGCGGACAAATGACCGGAAGCAAGGTGTGTCATGTGACCCCTCTAAGAACTCCTCCCATTGTCCTCTACCAATCGGGATGGGTTTCGCCCTGATAGGAACGCCCCAAGAGAAGATTTGACCAATCAGGGGGAGTTCCGGGGTGGGGTGATCTGTCTGGAAGTGGTTTGTGTGACCCCTCTAAGAATTCCTCCCACCACCCTCTACCAATCAGGAGGGGTTTCAGCCACTGGAAACCACCCCGAGAGGAGGTTTGACCAATCATGGGGAGTTCCGGGGTGGGGTGATCGGTCTGGAAGTGGTTTGTGTGACCCCTCTAAGAATTCCTCCCACCGCCCTCTACCAGTCAGGAGGGCTTTCAGCCACTGGAAACCACCCCGAGAGGAGGTTTGACCAATCATGGGGAGTTCCGGGGTGGAGTGATCTGTCTGCAAGTGGTTTGTGTGACCCCTCTAAGAATTCCTCCCACCGCCCTCTACCAGTCAGGAGGGCTTTCAGCCACTGGAAACCACCCCGAGAGGAGGTTTGACCAATCATGGGGAGTTCCGGGGTGGGGTGATCTGTCTGGAAGTGGTTTGTGTGACCCCTCTAAGAATTCCTCCCACCGCCCTCTACCAATCAGGAGGGGTTTCAGCCACTGGGGACCACCCCGAGAGGAGATTTGACCAACTGGGGGGAGTTCCGGGGTGGGGTGACCCGTCTGGAAGTGCTTCGTGTGACCCCTCTAAGAACTCCTCCCACCACCTTCTGCCAATCGCGATAGGTTTGGGCTGCAGAGGACCTCCCCGAGAAGAGATTTGACCAAAATGGGGCAGGTTCTCGGATTGGGTGAACCGTCCAGAAGAGGGTCATGTGACCCCTCTAAGAACTCCTCCCAATGCCCTCTGCCAATCAGAGTGCAGCACCATCACCCCATAAGTCCCAAACTCTGGGCAGAGGAAGCCATCTCTTACCAAGAAGACATGTTTTAGAAATTGTGGAAAGGCTGAGAGGAAACATGGACTCCTTCACCACCCCCGTGAGACCTTCAGATTTTGTTTTAGCTCCGAGGACCTTTGGAGTTGTGTGGAGAAAGCGCTACAGCAGTGACAGTTCCGAGGAGGGCCCTTTGACTCAACCGTTGATGGCTACATCGGAACCTGACCCCAAAATCCAAACCTTTGTGAGGCACCCCAGTGAGTGTGACAGCCTCTCATTGTCCATGCCCTAAAGTTGGAAGGCGATTGTGGCTTGGGGGAGTCACAAGGTGAACGGGAAAGATGGCGCTCAGGTAAATGAATGATTAAGAAGCGACTGTCAATCATGGGGGTGTAATGGGGTTGGGAATCGACCTGGCATTGCATAAATCTAAAAACAGGCAGTGGAGTGCTTACACTGTTTTTTGTCTGAAAATCTCTCAACAGCTCAACGATGCCTTTCTAGAGGCCTTTGAGAAGTTGCACATCGGTAGCCCTGTGGGAGTAAATCCATCGCACATCAGCTGTTTTTGCTCCTGTCTGAGACCCAGATCTCAAGAGGAAAATCCAGAAAAGGACAAAAATGGAAGAATGAACCAGCTCAGACTCCCTCATGGTAGGGGTCATGGCGTCCTTTGTTTCAGGCGGCTGTAAAAGATTGTGTTAAACCAGGCGATTAATAAAACTTATTTAAATGTCTGAGAATGAACGTGTCCCCCTCCATACTTGTGTTCGTAAAAGACGGTCCCAGGAAGAGTCATGTCTCCACAGACGGCTCTGTTAAAGAAAATCTGTTAAACCCCCAGGAAAGTTGGGGGCTTTGATGGGGTCAATCTTCTTTTTCAAGTGGCCAAAAAGCATCATAAAACTTTAAATAGAAGACAGGTAGGAGCTTGGCTTTCACACCAGGATGCTTACACTTTACACAAACCAGCTCGAATACGTTTTAAAAGAACCAAGACCGTTCTTTCAGATGTGGACGCGCAATGGCAGGCAGATTTGGTCCGTATGCACTGGTTCTCCAAACACAACAGCGGTTTTAAGTACATCTTAACAGTGATAGACGTTCTATCCAAATATGCCTGGGCCTTAGGCCTAAAAGACAAGATGAGTGGTGAGGTATCCAAGGCCTTTAAAGCTATTTTTAGCCAAGGTCGCGTGCCTCAAAAATGACAAACTAATCGGTGGAAAGAATTTTGAAACAGACCTTTTAGCAGATTGTTGAAATGGCACAGCGTTAACGCTTTTTGTTACTGATAATGAAGTCAAAGCAGGGGTTGTGGAGCGATTTAACAGAACTTGAAAAAGATGTGGAGGATGTGGCGATATTTTACAGCCCATAACGCCTTTCGCCACCTTGACCTGTTACCTGACTTTATGAAGAGTTACAACCAGAGCTTTTACAGAACTCTACGTACCAGACCCGCTGATGTTAACCCTTCCAATTCTCTGAAGATATGGAAACTGGTTGATAGAGATGGTTTTAAAATAAAACCGGTTGTTGCCCCCTTTAGAAAAGGCGACCACGTGAGACTCTCTAAAACCAAAGGAGCTTTTGAAAAAGGTTGTGAACAGACGTTTACCAATGAGATATTTATAGTGGATGAAGCCTTAACCAGGAGCCAGAGACCTGTATACTGATTTAAAAGATTACGAGGATGAGACAGTTACTGGAACTTTTTACCCTGAAGATTTACAAAAAGTAAACCCCAAAGGAGACAGGATTTGCCGGATCGAAAAAGTTCTAGCGGAGAAAGGAAAAGGGAGAAAAAAGCAGCTACTGGTGAAATGGTTTGCCGGGGGGACGGGGACGATAAGTTTACCAGCTGGGTGGAAGCTTCTCAATTCTGACGTTTAGACACAAACAAACAAAAAGATTCCTCCTGCAAAGACTGAGGGAGAGAAAAATGAGCGACGGCAGGTGTTACATGACTTTGCCCAGCAATGCCAGCTCTGCAGTTTTTCCTCAAAACACCAGCTCGAACTTTACAATACAGCTAATTAAGCCCTTGGGTCTCCCGGGTGCCTGGAAGGTGGGGTTAGTGGAAATACAACACCCACACAGCTGGAACACTATCCGCGAGAACACCCCTTTTGAAATCACCTTTGAAGATATGGCATAGAGTTTTATCCTACGACGAGGTTATTACTCGTCCATACCCGAATGATTGGATCATATGAACAGTACCGTGGCTTGTCCTCCCCCACCGCCTGAGGTGGTCATGAACTATGACCCTGTGGGTAGAAAAGTTAGCCTTAAATCCGCTGATTTTACTTTTATGTTTTCTACCAGCAGGGAGCTAGCTAACATTCTAGGTTTGGGCCCCAAGCGCAGCGTCCAAAATTTCCCCTTCTGGGCAGACATCACAGGGGGGGTTAAGTCCTTGTATCTGCACACAGTTATTGTAGAACACCAGTTTGTGAGGGACTTTTCTGTTCCCCTGTTATGCTGTGTCCCTGTTTGAGGAAGGAACAATGAGTTTGTCACCATCACCTACGATAAACCTCATCACGTTCCTGTCAGAAAACACCACATCGATACCATTACCATTGAAATAAAGACAGATCAGAACAGATACGTCTCATCTGTTGAACGGAGTGGATGTGAAAATTAAACTGACGCGCAGTAAAGACGCTTTCTGTTTAATGGGCAGTGCAGCCGAAGGCTTTAAATTGTGCATTGTATCAGCATCGCTGTTTGTGAAGAAAGTACGGATGGCCCTGAGCGTTCGTCTGGGGCACGCGGAGTCCCTGCTTACCACAAATGCTAAATATCCCGTGGACCGTGTGGGAATGAAAGTGTTCAGCATCCCCATGGGCAGCAGGGTCAATAACAAGGAGAACCTGTTTTTTGGGACAGTTACCCAAAATGCTTGTCCTAGGGTTTGTCCTATGCCTTGAGTGGAAGTTACACTAAAAATCCCTTTCATTTTAAACATTATGATATTAATTTTGTGGCCTTGTATGTGGATGGTGAACAGATACCAACCAAGCCTCTGCAACCAGACTTGGAGGCAGGATGCTGCGTGAGAGAATACATGAATCTGGTACAGACGCTGGTAAACACATGACAGATCGTTCTCTGTTAATCGACCGTGAGAAGTTTCCACAGGGTTACATCTTGTTTGCCTTTGACCTGTCTCCCGACCAGGAATGCGCCGATGGCTATTCCCTGATTAAAACCGGGAACCTGAGAGCAGAAATACGTTTTGGGAAGGCTTTAACCATCACCATCAATCTGATCGTGCATGGGGTTTTTGACAACATCATAGAGAGAAATCAGAGGAGAGACGTTCTGCTTGACTATATGTGAACATGGACACCGTGCAGCTCTCGTGTGTCTTATCAAGGTGCCTTACACAAAAAAGAATTTCTTAGATGTGTTCCCTTGTGATTTGGCTCCCTGGCGACAAGCTGTCTCAGAGACCCCTAGGTTTGTATTGCACATCCACACAACCAACCTGGTGAACACTGGCTTGCCTTGTGTCTGGCGAAGCGTAACGTGGAGAGCTTTTAGACTGATACGGGCACCCCCCCGAAGAGCATGTTGTTTCCTAAAAGCATTATGAAATTTTTAAACAAAAATGCCACAGGCATTGTGTTTCACAATAGACAATTACAAGACCCCCGCTCTGTCGCCTGCGACTATCACCGAGTGTTTTTCTTACATCATCGGAGCAAGTGTTTATCTTTTGACCGGATTTTAAAATTGTATTCTAACGACTAAGTGCAAAACGACCGGATGGTGATGAATTTTGTAAAAAATACATTTAAATTCTTGGGCATGCCTAGCCTTGCTCAAAATGTGTTTCAACAAGCCCAGACATGTGTATCTTGCAATGCTTTTTATAGCCAGGTTATCCAATATTCTCAGGCATAACAGACAATGTTTTGTTTGGCATTATCCAACACATTTTTTATAAAGTAATTTTTCCCACAGTTGCTAGGCCCCGCGAGAATTGCAGAAAAGGGGTGTTTCCACCTCATATCCATTTTAAAATCCATAGGGCAGGGTTTTAAACCCTTCTCCTAGAACCCTCTTGTTGTAAATGACTTTCTGTGTTTTCTTAAGGGTTTTGGTCTCTATTTACCACTGATTTTTGTTCCTTATGATAGAGGGCTGCTGCACCTTTCTCTTTTTTGAGGTGTTTTCTCGCAGGCCCGTGCAATAGTCCAGGACTAGATATTTCAAACTGTCAAAGTTGATCTATTGACAGTTTGCCAAGTTCAGGGTAATACCTTTGACTTTCATACAGGCCTTTCCTCCCGACAGCTTATACCCGTATGTTTTCGGGCCTGCCGACACAAACTCGGTGATGTGTTGATCTGGCGGGATCTCACTCGTGAGGGAATTTAGAAAGAGTTTAGCGATTTGGCATTTAGCGGGGTTAAACCTGATCTCGTGTTGGCACAAACGCACGCCTTCTTCCTGGTAGAAATCGTTCATGTACTTATTTTGTTTTTCTTCGTCTGTGCACCAGCTGGGGTACCCTGAAGCCTCTTGTTTCTGGTGGAGGTGTCATTTGATGAAGTCTTTTCAGAGTACATCAGATTTTTCATTAAAAAGCCAGATTTCATATATTTTTGCCACCGCGTACTCCTTCGCTATGGCTGTGTTCAATTCCACCGTGCACCAAGTCCCCAGGATGGCCCTCTCCTCGTCAGTATGGATGCACATCTCCCGCTGCTCGGTTTCCGCACAGGTTCGGCATAGCGGGAACATAAGCTTGCCACCCACTCTGACAGGTAACAATGGGAAAAAGAAGCCTTGTGTGGGGTACACTTTAACTTTTGCAATTCCAAAATAATTTGCAAGGGGTCCAAATTTGTCATAAACTATATCAGAGTGTTCGAGAGGGTATTCTTTGGTTTTCTTTACAAAAGGGTAGAAGCTGGTAAAATCATAATAGTGGATTTCTTCCCTGGAGTTAAGTTTGTAATATAGGTGCATAGCATTTGTCCTTCCCCCAAAAAGAGCATCCCTAGGCACGAGAGGCTAGGGCAACTGGGCTCAGTTTAAAAAACCTGCAAGCTCCCTGTCTCTTTCTTTCATCACTTCCCACTCTTGCTCCCAAAGAGTCCTCACTACAAAACCAAGTTGTTTCAGATAGTCGGTCTTGAGCTGCGTCTTGTAATAAAGAAACCCAAAAGTTGTCCCCGTCATAGGGTTTTGTGCTTTTTCACAATGACAGGTGGCACAAGCGTGGAAAAGAACACCCGTTAAACTCTAAGGCTGTGTGTACCCTGTCAACACTGGCATAACTGTCTAAAGAGTAGGAGCCTACCTGTAGTTCCCCACCCTGTAAAGCATGCCGTATTTGTATAGTTTCTTTGTGAGAGGTATACAACAGCCACTGAACAGATGGGGTCGAATATCTTTTTCCTGCCTGTGATCATTGTCTGGAGGGAGAAGAGCTACCGTGTTAGGCTCCAAAAACATAAACCTGTACATAGCCATGCAGACAGATGCCAGTGTTATGTACCAGAATGGATCTATACACAGTTTTATCTCGGTGAATTTACCAGGTTCTCTCTCTACTAGATCTCCCTTCTCCATCTTTTTCATAATCTCTTTTCTGTAGAGGATACAAGGCTGTCTCAAAATTTTGACATCCTGCTGACAGTAATACACGAGCTCTTTCTGCAAGTCAAACGTCTCCTACCTGTGGGCCTGCTACCAGTCGAGAAACTCTGCTTTTTCCCTGGGCATCATGCTTTCTACACCATAGTGCTCCACACGGGGCATAGGCCCCACGTCATTTTGATTTTCTAAAGTGTTCAAAAAATGTGGAAAATACCCTTTGCACCCTTCAAACCCCATCACCTGCGGGAGCTTACCAAGCTTCATGGGCAAGAAGTTTAAAGAGTCTATAAAACGAATGCCCAGGACCTTACACACATTACTTTACTACCCTGAGTGATCAGTTCTAGGCACATCTTTTCCTTCAGTAACTGTCTAATGATGAAGTATGCATCGTAACCTTTGGAATTGTGCGCCTGGAACGTGTAGACCCGGAACTCTTTGCCAATAAAGGTCTGAACAAACATAGAAAGACACTCATCACCCTTAAATTCCCAGGACTTTTCCAGCTTGAGGGACATAGCAAAAATGTAATTGGGAGTGTGCAACCCAGTCTCCTATGTGTATTCAGAATCATAACAAATACACTTTTCTGAGGATTCGGGCTTTCTAAGGCTGTCCATAAAACCGAGGTGACCGTCTACATCACCAGCGATCAAAGCCTGACCCCGCTTATAGCGCCTCCCTTTACACCTGTGCCGCTTGTCCACGTAAGACTGACCCTTCTCACACAACGTTTTAGACAGGCATTCAACTTGTTCTGTCGACGCCCAGTCGATGTGTCTGTCTAAACGCTCTCTGGACTGACAATACAGTCTACAGCGAGGAGACCTCAGCTGCACGTCCACGCTGTCTGAGCATGTTATGCTCAAGCAGAGGCAGCAGCTGGACCTGCAAGAGTGGCCGTGACTGTGCACCGTGGGGCAAAACTCACCGTAATTTTTTGCTCCAAACAACTTTTTCACAACCAGAACCCCCTAGTAATGCTCATCGTGCAACAGGACGAAATAAGTCTTGGGGTAAACTGTCCCCCCCATTTTAAAAAAGCCCCTTTCGCCGCACACAGCACCACCTGTATGTTGACTCCTAAATGCTGTTCAGACATTGCTATGTCACTGAGCATAATCTTTTTTTCATCTGACCAGCCCAGTTTCTCATGCAACTTTCTCGCCCCCGCTAACGATTCCGCGTCCGTAGGTTTATGGTCGGACATGACAGCCAAGAGTCCACGCGCAAAACACAGGTGGGTACCCGTGTAAGTCAGGTCTACTAAACATTGTCTCTTTTTTATGGATGATTTGACTACTGAGGATAGAATTTAAAACTCTATGAGCGGTCCCCACCCCTGTTTTTTTACAACTGTCACAACGAGGTGCAATGTCCCATTGACATGCAACTCTATTGCTCTGTGGCAGCTTTGAGGTCTGATTGAAGAAATCCTCAGCAGACAGCTCATCCCTAGTTCTTCAGACCAAAACCAACGGCTTAGTTAAATTACAGCTCTCTAAATGTAACTGAACATAATCATCAGGGCCTACCTTACCATTAACGTCATCGAGAACTAACTGTATCCCCCTGTGTATGGCTTCAACAACCTGCTGAGCTGAATTTATTCGCTCAAGATTGACAAAATGAAATTCCTCACAATACACCGACCCCCCAAATCTAGGTAATTCATGTTGCCAACTTCTCACTCTCTCCATACACACCTCTGCATTTTCAGGGTTACTTGGGGGTTCCTCTACGGGACCATCAGCGGCATCTTCTACATCAGATGCTATTTGAGAGTCAGACTCCGAGGCGCCTCCGTGAGGGTCATCGGGAGAAGATGGGGACCCATCATTCTAGAGAGCCCTCTGGGGAATTTTCTAAACCAGACTCTGTGTGAGAGTCTGATTCCACCTCCCCATTTTCAGACATGCCAGTTGGAGAGCCTCCAGTCGAGGGCATCTCTTTTTGTCCCCCCTTTGGCTGGTCTGGTGGAGGTGTCCCTGTAGCTTTGACTACAGCATTGTCAGGAGAACTGCACATACCCGATTAGGGGGGAAGGGACATATTACAAAACTTAACTTTACCATCTTTCTCCCCCACACCGATGTATTTACTTAAAATACAAAACCTCATAACCTCACAAACACAATATATTTACTGGGCTTCATCCATCCATCTGGGGAATTTTTCTTTTCAGCTGTCTCTTTTCTTTTTCTTTTAAACTTGTTTACCCTCTGGTCTAAGGGTCTCTCATGTTTTCACCGTAGGGTGGAGCAGACAATATTATGATGATTATTATTATTATTATTATAAATCACATGAAACTGTCTTGTAAAGTTAAAAATAAAATATTCATTAGGGTGTTTTTCTATTAAAAAAGTCAGAGCTTTCAAACAAAATAATCCATTTCAGGCTGCACAACAAACAGGAGTTTTGAGTTTATTTCTACCACTTTAAAACAAAAAACAACAAACCCGCAAACATTTTTTTTAAATACACCTCATTTTGCAAAATAAAAACCAAACTGCTTTTAAAATCAACTTTTAAAATCCAGTTTAAAACACATGTTGCACAGTAAACAAACACCCTGTTAGTTTGAAACACACCATTACAATCAGTTTGCAGCCATATACTTTAAAAAAAAAACCACCTATGTTTTTTTTACACAGAGAGAGAGAGAGAGAGAGTTTAAAACACAAAAAGAAAAGGAGTACTTGTGGCACCTTAGAGACTAACCAATTTATTTGAGCATAAGCTTTCGTGAGCTACAGCTCACTTCATCGGATGCACACTGTGGAAAATACAGAAGATGTTTTTATACACACAAACCATGACAAAATGAGTGTTTATTACTACAAAGGGTTTTCTCTCCCCACACCCTACTCTCCTGCTGGTAATAGCTTATCTAAAGTGATCACTCTCCTTACAATGTGTATGATAATCAAGGTGGGCAATTTCCAGCACAAATCTAGGTTTTCTCCCTCCCCCCCCAAAGAAAAACAAACCCACTCTCCTGTTGGTAATAGCTTATCTAAAGTGATCACTTACATTGTAAGGAAACCTGGATTTGTGCTGGAAATGGCCCACCTTGATTATTCATGTGTGTGGTGGGGTTTTTTGGTTGGTTGTTTTGGGTTTTTTTGGTAAAAATAGTATTTTAAACTTTTAATGGCTTTGAATTCCTAGAAAGAGTGACCCATAGCATTCAAAACCACTCCTGGGTCATATTTAAACTGTCCAGTAGAGTTCTGCCAACTCCAGGGATTATATTTAAACTGCCCAATAGCATCTGCGAATTCCTGAGGTTTTATTTCATTTCATATTAATCCGAACTCACCCACCCACCTCCCTTACTATGGGTGCACACCCATCAAATTTATCCCTATAGCAACAAGGGTAAGGAATCACAGTTACCTTCACTATTCAGTGGGGGTGTGGTTAAAACCATTCAGTTCAACAGGATGAGTCAACTCTGTTGTACTCAAACACATGTCTGAACCATCCCTGTTTTGTTTTCGTGTTGTAAGCAGAGACAGGATGAGCTCTACCCTGACATCTGGTGGTGAGTTGTGGAAAAGGACTTCAGGAGCTGATCTCGTTTGCACAGGCACACCCACCCCGCCTAGCATGAGCCCACAGGAGCCCAAACGGTCACTTTGGCTGCTGTGGGATCCCCAGTGTCTCTGTTATTGGGGCAGGAAGAATAAAGTGTCGTTATCCTGATTATGTGAATCAAGGACAGTGGAACTGTCCTTGGCCTTTTATGACGGAGGGACTCACCATCAACTAAGTAGCACTTACTAGGCAAGGGACAAGGATTGCAAAAGCCAGTGAATTGAGAGAGTTTGAGGATGGAGGTTTGTGTCTAGTGGTGTGAGCCCCCTTCTGAGGGTCCCAAATACCAATTGCTCCTTCTCTCCATTATGTAATATCAGAGAGAATTTTAATTCTATTAGGAGTTTGGTTACAGACTGCAGATCTGAATTCACTTTGGGTTCATGGTGTCCTAGATCTGAGGCCCCCTACTACTTAACACAGTATTCAGTGATTTCAACTTGTCGTAGGGGAGCTTCAGTGCTCCACTGGTGGGGGCTTGACCTGGTTTTGCATTGTGTTACGGGAATGGAACTCCTAGATACTGAACCTAGACCCTGTTGTTGCCAACTCTGATGGGCAGAAGGGTTACACTGTAAACACATTTCTAGGATTTGTTCCCCTCCCACTTCACAGCTTGTTGCTGTAAATGGGTCTCTTTTACACAAAGACACAAGAGCTAGGTTCTCACAAACCATTTTTTTTCAATTTAAAAGTCATACAGCTTCTTGAAAACAAACCCAGATCTCCATTAAAACTTTTAGCTCACTTAAGGGCCAGAGACCTTCTAACAGAAACACAGATAATCACAAAGCCCTTTTCATTCGATTTTTTAAAATGTACAGCAACCAAGTTTGATATTCCATGTTTGTCCCCTCATCATTCTCTCAATTAATCCTTTTAGATTTCTTACAAATAGTCTTTTTCTTAAGCAGGGTTCTGTCACATTTTGTGTGGACCAGACGGTCAATGTAACGCTGTAAGCAGGCATCTTCCATTTTGGACATTTTCTTTAAAACACGGTCAGGGTCTCCACTGAATTGCACAGCATTTCTCAAGGTCACCGCTTGCGCTAAATGTTCTTGGGTTAGGCACAGATGTTGCATAACATAACCTGTGGCAATAATAGTGTTCAATAAGCTTTCCAAACACAGCTCAGCACACAGGCCCCAGAGCTTGCAGTTTCTATCCATTGAAGTCCAAGTCACACAGGCATGGTGCCATTGGGCTGGGGCATTTATGACACAGCCCTCACCATTTTCAAAAAGCTTTTCCCCAAGACAGTGATGAAGAACAGCATAAACAGCAACGTGTACAATAGTCCGCATAACATTTTTACGCTCGTGACGTGGCACTGGCTCAGCGAGTTCCATGCCAAGCCTCTCCTAAACTCCTCATAGCCGTCCTCCTCAGAGTCATTTTCAACAATTTCTAGCGGCGTTGAGCAAAAACAAGGCAGGCCTGGTTCACCTTCGCTGTTTGATGCAACGCCGTCCAGGGCCTCCGGGTCCTCTAGAAAGGCATCGTCAAGCTGTTGAGAGATTTTCAGACAAGAAACAAGCGTAAGTTCCCACTGCTTGTTTTTAGATTTACACAACCCCTGGTTCCTAACCCCATTACACCCAATCATCGACCGTCGCTTCTTAATCATTCATTTACCTGAGCTACGTCTTTTCCATTCACCTTGTCTGCCAGTGCCTCCCCCACGCCATGATGGCCTTCCTCCTCCAGGGTGGCGGATGACGAGAGGCCACCATGCTCATGGGGGTGTCTCATGAGCAGTTGGGCTTCAGGGTCGGATTCTGGCATATCCATCAATGGCTGGGCCAAAGGAATCCCCTTGGCTTCTCTCTCATCCTCTTCAGAACTGTCGCTGCTGTAGCACTTTCTCCACACAACTCCAAAGGTCCTCGGGGCTAAAACAAAGTCTGAAGGTCTCACAGGAGTGGTAAAGGAGTCCACGTTTCCTCTCAGCCTTTCCACAATTTCTAAAACACGTCTTCTTGGTAAGAGATGGCCTCCTCTTCCCAGCGCTGGGACTTATGAGGTGATGGTGCTGCACTCTGATTGGCAGAGGACCTTGGAAGGGGTCCTTAGAGGGGTCACACGACCCTCTTCTGGGCGGTTGACCCCGTCCCAGAACCCACCCTATTTTGGTCGAATCTCCTTTCGGGGCTGTCCTCTGTGGCCAAAACCCATCGCGATTGGTAGAGGGTGGTGGGAGGAGTTCTTAGAGGGGTCACACGAGCCACTTCCTGACGGGTCACCCCGCCCCAGAATTCCCCCCAATTGGACAAATCTCCTCTCGGGGTGGTCCCCAGCGGCTGAAACCCTTCCTGATTGGTATAGGACAGTGGGAGGAGTTCTTAGAGGGGTCACACAAACCCCGGAACTCCCCCTGATTGGTCAAATCTTCTCTCGAGTCGTTCCTGTCAGGGCAAAATCCATCCTGATCAGCAGAGGACAGTGGGAGGAGTTCTTACAGGGGTCACATGACACACCTTGCTTCCGGACATGTGTCCGCCTTGACCCTGGAAGTAATACTCCCATGAGGTGGGACTTCCAGTGACCTGTGTGCAGGGCTTACAGGGTCAAGGGGTGGGGTTAACGTTTGATTGATGGTAGGGCCTTTATACTACTCGCTCCTGTGACCCAAAATTGGAACAAGAGAGACTATAATACTGGAGAGAAAGAAAGGAATGTTTTAAATGTTTTAAATCCTTGTACTGTACTGTAAATTCTTTTCCCCAAATTAATTCAAAACATTCATTTGTATTTTTTATTTTTCTATTTATTTTGTTGTTTTATAACACGATACAACAACCATAATACTGGCCCGTATTAGCCATTCTCCTACTGCTCAGATGCTGTAAGGGAGAGAAGGATCAGGCCCTGTAAAGTAGGCTGGGTTGATTTTTTATGATTCGAAGTGTTTTTATTACACATCAGGACATCTGGTCATTCTGATTTAATTGGGGATTGGTCCTGCTTTTGAGCAGGGGGTTGGACTAGATGACCTCCTGATGTCCCTTCCAACCCTGATATTCTATGCAGCCTCTGGACAAGCTCAGTGATAAGCATGTACATTATACTGCTTGCTCAGGGGTCATTACTATAGAAACAGCCAAGTACTGGCCCAGATCCTCAAATACACCTGAGCTTTAGACTCTGGGTTGTTCTAACTTACTCTGTCTTGTAAGAGCCATTGCTGTACGGGAGATTGCTGTAGCACCGGGGTCGGTAACGTTTGGCACGCAGCCCCCCAGGGTAAGCCCCCTGGTGGGCCGGGCCAGTTTCTTTACCGGCCGCGTCAGCAGGTTTGGCCGACCGCGGATCCCACTGGCCGCGGTTCCCCACTGCAGGCCAACGGGGGCTGCAGGAAGCCGTTGCCAGCACATCCCTCGCCCCGCGCTGCTTCTCGCAGTAAAACAGAAGGTTTATTAGATGACAGGAACATGGTCTAATACAGAGCTGGTAGGGGCAGAGAACTGGACCCTTCAGCTGGGGGGTCCATTTTGGGGGGCAGTGAGCCAGACAACCACGTCTGCCCTTCACTCCATGTCCCAGCCAGCCCCAGACTGAAACTCCCTCCAGCCCCTCCTCCTCTGGGCTTTGTCCCTTTACCCGGCCAGGAGGGCACCTGATTCCTTTGTTCTCCAACCCCTTTAGCTCTCACCTTGCAGGGGGGGAAGGGCCCAGGCCATCAGTTGCCAGGAAACAGGGTGTCGGCCATTCTCTGTGTCCAGACTCCTGCACACACCTGCCCTCTAGGGATCTGCAACGATCATACACCCTTATCCCACCACCTAGATACTTAAGAACTGCCAAGGGGAAACCGAGGAACTACGCACTATTCAGAGGAAACATTAAGAACAGTCCCACTTCATCACACTGGGTATGAGATTTTGCTGTTTGTGCAGGGAGCTGGGAGCCCCAGGGCGCCCTGTTTAACCCTGGGACTTGGTGCCTCTCCAAGAGGCCCTGCAATGAGTGTTGGACTGAAACCCAGCCAGCTTGGTTTACATCCGGCCCACAACAGCGTCAGATGGAGCGAACGGGCCAAAGTGAAAGCAGAGCCTCTCCCCAAACCTCTGGGAAAGACTGATCTGCCTTGCGGGGCGGGTGTGCAATTCCTAGCTTCTCCCTCCCTCCCGGCTGCTGTTAACGGGGGGCAAAGACTTGCAAAGACGGGAGGAAGCCTGGCCTGCCCCCTGTCCGAACAGCCAAGCAGCCTGGGGGTCCTCCCCCCGCCCAAGAACTGACACCGCAGCCAAGAGTAGGGGGGAAGATGCCTTGTTGAGAAGAGCAGGTGGAGCTGGGGGCAGCAAACTGTGGGGGGCAGAGTCTCTGGGGGGAGGGGGCTGCTTCTAGGCCTCCTCGGGGTCCAGCTGGTTGAGGGTTTGGATGTCATCCAGGAAGCGCTTGGGGGTCAGGATGTGACTGGAACCTGGGGGAGAGAGAGGTGGTTGGCAGTGGTGGGCACAGTGAGGCAGGTATGTGGCTGGCATCACCATCACCCCCATCCTTGCAGCTGGACCCTGCTCTAGTGCAGGGGGGGAGGGACTGTCTCCTATCCCCCTTCGCCTGGCACCGCACCCCTCGTGCCGCTGTACCCTGCACAGCCAGGCAAGAATCCATGCGCTGACAGTGTTCCTCACCCTTGGGTCTTCGAGGGGTGTGTGCAGGGGGTGAGCCATATCCCTATGGGAGTTACTGGGGGTGTCTGACTGGGGCCCCACACATGGTCCCTGGGCAATGAGAGGCCTGGGGAGACAGAGGCCGGGAGATCAGGCGGCTAGATACAGGCCATGTGGGGCAAGCACATCTGTTCCCAGGCCCCTGGGTGTGGGAGGACAGAGGGTAGCATGGGAGCCCTGTGGGTGCTGGGCAGGCAGTTCTAGGGTCTCCCCCTCCCAGGGGGTCCCAACTCTCCCTGACCTGGGCATTCCAGCCGCCCTTTCCCCCAGGACTCGCCCCACTCACCGATCACCACCTCCCACTTGCCCTTGATGGCCGGGGTCACTTCGTAGGCACAGCGCATCTCAGACATGGACACCCCACCCAGCACGTAAATGATGAGGCGCGGGCCCGTCCGGTACTCGGCCGCTGGCTTGTTCTTCTGCCAATGCCTAAAGCGGGCGGTGGGGGGAGAGAGGGGCCGTGTGGATACCAGGGGCTCGCTGAGGGAATGCCAGATGGAAGGGCAGGGCCTGGAGGAGGCTGCGGGGCAGGCCCTGCCCAAGGGAGTGGGGCAGGAGTCCCAAAGCAGGCAAGAGGGAGTAGGGGAGGGTGGCACCTGCGCTGGGCTGGGGGTCTGTCTAAAGCTCGGCCAGTCCCTTTCCTCCATCCTGGGCCCTGGGGTGTTGAGGGACTGCTGGGGTGCGGGGGACATGGTAAGAGGGTTCCAGGCTCTTGGACATCCCCTCCCCCGTAGAGGGCAGGGTCCTGACCACACACTCCCAGGCACAGAGGCTCCTACACTCTGGGGTGTGTGTGTCAGGGCTCTGCCCCCCACAGCCCAGCCAGGCTCAGCCTTACCTGACAGCAGCCTGGGAGCTGGTGGTAGGGACCGGGTCCGACAAAAAGGGCCACAGATTCTTGTCCAGTTTGTCCTCAATGATGTCCTGGCAGGGGGTGGGGGGAGGACAGATCAGCAGGGGCCAAGCAGATCCTGGGATCTGGTGGCCAAGCCAGGCCCCATTGGGGTGGAGGGGCTGGGATGGCTCCTCACTGAATGATTGACAGTCCCTGGGGGGAGCAGCCTGGGGCCCCCTTTCGAGGGGGGGGCATGGGGAGCCAGCAAAGAACACGCTGACTCCTCCAGTGATGCCCCCCCATCTCCCCACATCCCCCTCAGCTGCTCAGTGCCCTGCTGTGAACTCTCCACCCGTCCACCGTTATGAGGAGGGCGGAGACCTCCTGCAGCCAGATCCAGGGCCCCTCATTTGGGGGGTGGGGGGGGAGAGGCAGGGGGCTGCCCTCAGTGCCCCTTTCCTGCTCTCATCCATACTCCTTTCCTGCTCTCAGGTCAAATAGCAACGTAATAAATACAAATGTTTTAATCAAACCAACATGTACAAAAAAAAATGGACAATAACTAGCCAGGTCAGAGGGCAGTATCTAAGTCAGAGGGGCAGCTTGTTTGTATCAGGGTATCTCTGAGAGAATGTGTTTGTCCAGCCAAGGGGGCAATGGAAAGTCCCGCCATTCACTGAGCTGTGTCCATTGTCACAGGCATACGTGTCTTAGTATCCTCGTAGAATCTGCCAGGTGCTATTAGCATGCCTTGTCAACAATAAACCTGGCCGGGTGCCTTCGTCCCTTAACGGATCTTGTGGTCATTGGGCGGTTCACTCAAGCTCTGCTGTGCTGGCTGTCTGCACAGAGCTGGGGCAGCACACAGGGAGAACACACACACATGCAGTGAAATATCTAACAACAGAGGCAATCAGTAAGATGTTTCGCAATGGCTCGTTTGGTTTCAATGGGCAGGCCCAGCACTTTACACTAATTCATGCTTCTCCCCTGTTGGGGGAATTACACAGGCCACGGCTACACTACAAAATCAAATCGCCCTGCATGCAGCCGCCACAGTAGTTACAGCACTTGTGTGTGTGTACACCTGGCTCCTTGTGTCTGTGGTGGGTGGTATCGATTGTACTGTCAGTGTGGGGCATTGCGGGACAGTCGATGTAAGCAACGCAGTACATACACTGACACTGCATTGACCTAACTACGCTGACTGGGGGAAGTGGCATGATTAAGTCGGCAAAGCAGGTGAGTTACATCAGCGGGAGCCAAATTTTAGTGTAGACGCAGTGTTAGGTGGACGTAAGCTGCCTTGCAAACTCAGTGGTGTAGAGCAATTAAAGAGGTTTACGATGCAAACGTTCATTCTAACTTTATACCACGGGCTACAGAGGTTATGGGAGAGATCAATCCGGCAAGCAATTCCACAAGTCGAAACACTCCACACACGCTGATCAGCAGCTGTTGTCACACGGCTAACACACAGGCTGGGTCAAGTTCTGCATTTGTCAGTGTTCAGTGAGGCCTGGGCATGAGCTGGCACCTGGTCTGCTAGCGTCACAGGACCCATCTAGCCCAGTATCCTGCCCTCTCCCTGCTGCCTCCTTCCCCAAATCAGATCAATGGGGCCAGCCGCCCCAGCACCAGCTACTTCAGAGGAAGGTGCAAGAACCCCCTCTAGTGGCTGATGATGACATAACCAGTCGGGGGAGGGGGGCATATCCCCTCATCCTCACAGTCAGCAGTGGCCTTGTGCCCTGTTTTCTAAATTCTGTCCTGACACCCTTGCTCCCCCCGCCGCCTGCCATCCTTGTCTGAATCCTGCCAGGCTCGCAATGTCAGTGACATCTAGTGGCAGTGAGTTCCCCTGGCTAACTATGTAACTTCCCTTGACATTTGCTTTCACAGAGCGTCCCATTGCTCTTGTAACACTGGGGCAGGTGAAGGGAGGGCAAATAGGAGCACCCCCCTCCTTTCATTATATTCTGTACCTATTTCAGCCCTGCTTCTTTCGCTCCTTTTTTAACTAAAGCCTGAGCTTTTTTGTTGGTCAATTGGCCTTTTTCTTGACGGTGTTGTAGAAAAAATTTGCTTCTTTCTAAACATTTCAGGTTTTTGATGAGCAATTTAAAAAAAGCCTTCGAAAAATTACCCCTCCTTCCCCCATTTCTCTGCCCTTTGTCCTTTTCTCATTTGCCACTGGAAAGTGGATGGGAGGGGATGAAAACACACACACACACACACACACACACATATACATTTTTGGCTTTTGAAAATTTTTTGCAAGGGGTGAAACCATAAGGGTTCCACACCCCCCCCCCCAAATTTCCAAGGCAGCTCAATTGTGGGGCTGCTGCTCTTCCTGCTGCCCTTCTAGTGCCAGGGTAGACCAACACCCCGTCACACTTTAACCCTTAAATGGCCAACATTGCCAACGCCCATCATTGCATGGTGAGCCCAGCAGTGGGTGGGTGGGTGAGTTGGAATGGGATCAGTAACGAAGAATCTTCGCTTTGTTAGATAAAGTGCCCACCCTCGGCGTGGAGGAGAAGCCCCAGACCTCGCACCTCCCAAACACAGCCACGCCAGAATGCAAACAAATATTAAAATCTTGTGATTTTTTAAGCAAATCTCATGATTTTGAGGCCTGACAAGTGACTTCTGAATGTTGGGGGGCAAGAGGGGCACCAAAGCTGATGGGCCCGCTCGGCCTTCGTGCCATCTGGACAGAGGCACCTGTGTGGGACCCGGGGTGGCTCGTGCCTCCCCACACTTGGGACAGACAATACTAAACATCTCATGCCTCCCCCTGGCAGTGCGTGGAGGGAAAGCCGCTCCCGAGCTATGGCCACAGAGTCTTCTTTTAGAAGATGACAGGACAAGGAGTAATGGTCTCAAGTTGCAGTGGGGGAGGTTTAGGTTGGATATTAGGAAAAACTTTTTCACTAGGAGGGTGGTGAAACACTGGAATGCATTACCTTGGGAGGTGGTAGAATCTCCTTCCTTAGAAGTTTTTAAGGTCAGGCGTGACAAAACCCTGGCTGGGATGATTTAATTGGGGATTGGTCCTGCTTTGAGCAGGGGGTTGGACTAAATGACCTCCTGAGGTCCCTTCCAACCCTAATATTCTATGATTCTATGATTCAAGGGAGGCAGTGTGGCCTAGTGGGTAAAGCACTGAACTGGGATGCAGCAGACTGGAGGTCTATGTCTGGCTCTGCCACTGGGTGACCTTGAGCAAATCCCTTCCCTGCCCTCTGCCTCAGTTTCCCCATGTATACAGTGGGGATGATGACACTGACCTCCTTTGGGAAGTGTTTTGCTGGACAGTGCTATGTAAGATGAATAATAATATTCTGGGCTGGCGGGGGTAGGGGGCGTCTCTCCTCTCTGGGGCACGGGTTCGAATCTGTCCCAGGGTAGCAGTGTCTGACAGTGGGTGGTGGCTGTGGAGAGGGGCTCAGTCCAGTTCCTGTTGGGACAGCACCCGCGTTGCCTGCCGGCTGTGGGACCGGCACGCTGGGCCTACAGAGCCTGAGCTCCGCTCTGCCCCTAGATGGGTCCCTTCAGGGCAGGGCCGTTGGCGTGGGGGATGGGGGTGTGACGCAAGCCTTGGGCTCTGGGGCAGTCGAGCTGGCCCTTTCCCCAGTGCTGGAGTCCCCTCCACAAGGCCCAAAGCTCCCCAGGCCTGAATCCTGGCCCCACGGAGCCCGGCTCGGGGCGGGGGGGAGGGGGCGGTTTCCTGCAGCTGCCCTGTCTCTCCGGTACAGCCAGTGGCCTTGGCACTCTGGGGCAAGGCAAGTCACTTTCCAGCCCCCACCCCTGGGGCCAGGGGGCACAGGCCAGCCCAGGGCTCTGAGGAAGATGGGGCGCGCCCTCCGCCCCTCTGGTTTAAACGTCGCTCTGTCCCATCCCCCCGCTCCACGGGCCCCGGGCACAGCTCTCCTCTTTCTGCATCTTTCCCTCCTGCTCTTTAGGATCTGGCCCCCTGGGGTACCCAGGTGTCAAGGAAACCCGCTCCCGGCTGGGGAGCCATGGTTGGCTTTTGGGCCCCAGGCGTCTGCATGGCCCTGGCTAACGAGCCCCCTGGGAGGGCAGCGCTGCCCGGCCTGGGCCCTGGGGCCTCGGCAGGAGCTGCCACAGAGCGCCAGCCGCAAAGCTGCCAGTGGAGGCTTCTCCAGAGCCCTGCAGAGTGGGGGAACGGGGCTGAACTGGGGCCAGCGTCAAGGCCATGGGAGGGACCAGCCAGGTAAGGGGCTGGGTTCCCCACTGTTGGGCCCTATGGGGGGGCTGGCTGAGGGTCCCTGTGCCCATGGCGGTAGAGGGATCGCAGGGACGAGGCCCTGGGGGCTGCTGGGAGTTTGGAGAGGGGTCCGTGTTCAGCTCCCATCTCCCCACACACGCTTCTGATCCAGAATGGCCTGGGTGCGAGACCTTTCTCTGGCTGGTGCCAAATGGCCAGTGTTTGCTGGGATGCTTTGGACCCGGCAGCTGCTCCCTGCCCCTGGGGGAGGTTCATCGCTGGGGCAGTGCTGCCAGCCCCAGAGACTCAGAGCCTGGGCCCCACAGCAGATCACTCTGTACTCCACCCCTTGCCCTGCCCGAGAAGGCGGGGAGGGCACTCTTGGTCAGTCCTTGGCTGTCAGCTAATCCCCGTCAGAGCATGGACCCATCCCCCTAGGGACGGGGTTGAGACCCCCAAACTCATTTCATACATAGGCCTGCTGGGCACTGGCAGTGGGGCAATCCCTTCCCTGCCAGGGACTGCAGGGGGAGGCTCTTGGGGCAGAGATGGGACCAGCGGGGCATCCCTGGCACAGTGGGGGAGCAGGTCTGTAGTCCTGGCCTGGAGAATCAGTTATCCACCTCTCATTACCCGCTGCCCAGTCGAGGCACCGAAAAGAAACCGTGTGATTGTAGGTGACCTATCAAGTGGCACCTACTGCGCCTCAGAGCGACATGGCTGGCACGAAGGGCTCGGTGAATGGGGAGGGCTGGCTGGGAGCAGGGCACTGACTGAGTCACTGGGCTCCCACGGCCAGAAGAATCTCGGCCCCGGCCTTGCACCACCTCAGGGCCCCAATCTCTTGCCCACCTCCCTGGCAAGAGGCCCAGCAGCCCTGGTCACTCCCAGGACTAGAGTCACTTGTATTCCAGTCACTCAGTTCATCCCTGGGGTTGAGATGTAGCCACCTCTGGGGTGGGGCGCAGGGGCTATTTATACAGGGATCCTTTGCCCAGCACTGAGATGCAGCCACCTCTGGGGTGGGACGGAGCAGCTCTTTAACAGCCACACAGCACAGTAGATTAGGACAAGTGAAGAATCCCACATCTAGTTGCACTGTGCTGCACAGAGCGTGGGGAGCTGGGCCAGGGAGCCAGGGGGGAGGGATAGCTCAGTGGTTTGAGCATTGGCCTGCTAAAGCCAGGGTTGTGAGTTCAATCCTTGAGGGGGCCATTTAGGGATCTGGGGCAAAAATTGGGGATTGGCCCTGCTTTGAGCAGGGGGTTGGACTAGATGACCTCCTGAGCTCCCTTCCAACCCTGATATTCTATGATTCTATGACCAGGCTGCACTGCACATGGGCTCCTAGTGTGCCCGGATGGACAGTTCCACTACATATTTCACTTCATTTACCTGTCTGATGACCTTGAAGGGGCCGTTCCAGGCAGCTTGCAGCTTGTGCTTCCTCATGGGGATGAGAAGTATCCCCTGGTCCCTGGTAGCCTAGAAGCAGGCACGTGCTGAGCGGTCGTACCAGACCTTCTGCTTCCTCTGTGCCCTAACTAGGTTTCCCCTGGCCAAGCCCATGAGCTCCGCGAGCTTTTCCAGAAAGGTCAGTACATACTCCATCGGGGGAGGCCTTCCCCCCGCACTCGTCCCTCATCAAGTCGAAGGGTCTCCTCACCCTCCACCTACACAACAACTCGAAAGGGGAAAACCCTGTGGATTCCTGGGGCACTTCCCTGTATGTGAACAGCAGGTGGGGTAAATACTTCTCCCAGTCCTGTGGGTGCTGGTCCATAAAGGTTTTCAGCATCATCTTTAGGGTCCCGTTGAACCTCTCCCCCAGCCTGTTGGACTGAGGGTGACACGCCGAGGCCCAGGTGTGTCGGTCCCCACACTTCTCCCACAAGCACTGGAGCAGGGTTGACATGAAGTTGGACCTCTGGTCTGTAAGGACCTCCTTGGGGAACCCCACTCTGCTGAAAACGGTGAGCAGCGCGTCTGCCACGGTGTCTGCCTCCATAGACGACATGGCCACTGCCTCGGGGTAGCGCATAGCGAAATCTACCACCACCAGAATGTATTTCTTCCCCGACCGGGTTGCCTGGCTGAGGGGCCCCACTATGTCCATGGCCACCCTCTGGAAAGGCTCCTCTATGATGGGCAGAGGTCTCAGAGCTGCTTTACACTTATCCTGGCCCTTCCCCACCCTCTGGCAGGAGTCCCAGGACCTGCAATACTGTGGACGGCATCAAAGGCCCCGAGCCAGTAAAAGTTCTGCAGCAGCCTCTGCCTGGTGCGCCAGATGCCCTGGGGGAATGCCCCTCCCCCAAACTCAGAGCCCCCTCCTGCACCCCAAACCCCTCATCCCCAGCCCCACCCCAGAGCCTGCACCGCCAGCTGGAGTCCATACCCACTCCTGCACCCCAACCCCCTCCCTCAACCCACAGCCCCCTCCCACACTCTGAATTCCTTGGCCCCAGCCTGGAGCCCCCTCCTGCACCACAAACCCCTCATCCCCGGCCACACCCCAGAGACTTCAGCCCCAGCCCTCACTCTCTCCCACACCCCAACCCCTTGCCTGAACCCACAGCCTCCTCCCACACTCTGAATCCCTCGGCCCCCACCCCCTAGCCTGGAGCCCCCTCCTACACCCCAAACCCCTCATCCCTAGCCCCACCCCAGAGCCCGCACTCCAGCTGGAACCCTCACCTCCTCCCGCACTCCAACTCCCTGCCCCAGCCCAGAGCCCCCTCCTGCCTGAACCCCTCATTTCTGGCCCCACCCCAGAGTCTGCACCCCCAGTTAGAGCCCTCACCCCCTCTCATACCCGAATCCCCTGCCCCAGCCCAGCCAAAGTGATGGAGGCTGAGGGAGAGCGAGCCACCGAGGGAGGGGAAATGTAGTGGGGGGGGGAAGGGGAAGGGCCAGGGTTATTGGTTTTGTGCAATCAGAAAGCAGGTAACCCTAAGCATACACAGCTCCCAGACCCTCAAGTTGCACTCCCAGAATACACTGCTCCTGCCCCTCAGCTGCTGTCCCAGCCTGCACCGCTCCACCTCTGACCCACGTTCCCAGCATGCACTGCTCCTGCCCCTCAGCTGCTGTCCCAGCCTGCACCGCTCCACCTCTGACCCACGTTCCCAGCATGCACTGCTCCTGCCCCTCAGCTGCTGTCCCAGCCTGCACCGCTCCACCTCTGACCCACGTTCCCAGCATGCACTGCTCCTGCCCCTCAGCTGCTGTCCCAGCCTGCACCGCTCCACCTCTGACCCACGTTCCCAGCATGCACTGCTCCTGCCCCTCAGCTGCTGTCCCAGCCTGCACCGCTCCACCTCTGACCCACGTTCCCAGCATGCACTGCTCCTGCCCCTCAGCTGCTGTCCCAGCCTGCACCGCTCCACCTCTGACCCACGTTCCCAGCATGCACTGCTCCTGCCCCTCAGCTGCTGTCCCAGCCTGCACCGCTCCACCTCTGACCCACGTTCCCAGCATGCACTGCTCCTGCCCCTCAGCTGCTGTCCCAGCCTGCCCGCTCCACCTCTGACCCACGTTCCCAGCATGCACTGCTCCTGCCCCTCAGCTGCTGTCCCAGCCTGCACCGCTCCACCTCTGACCCACGTTCCCAGCATGCACTGCTCTACCATCCAGGCTGTGCTCCATCCCCTGCCACCACTGCTGTCCCAGCCTGCACCATGGCCCCTTAGCCGCACTCCCTATTCGCCCCGCCCTCCCAACACGGCCTGCTCCAATCCAAGCCCCGACCCTGGGGCAGGGATAGGATACAGAGGGACCTAGACAAATTGGAGGATTGGGCCAAAAGAAATCTGATGAGGTTCAATAAGGATAAGTGCAGGGTCCTGCACTTAGGACGGAAGAACCCAATGCACAGCTACAGAAATGGGACCGAATGGCTAGGCAGCAGTTCTGCGGAAAAGGACCTAGGGGTGACAGTGGACGAGAAGCTGGATATGAGTTAGCAGTGTGCCCTTGTTGCCAAGAAGGCCAATGGCATTTTGAGATGTATAAGTAGGGGCATAGCCAGCAGATCGAGGGACGTGATCGTCCCCCTCTATTCGACATTGGTGAGGCCTCATCTGGAGTACTGTGTCCAGGTTTGGGCCCCACACTACAAGAAGGATGTGGATAAATTGGAAAGAGTCCAGCGAAGGGCAACAAAAATGATTAGGGGACTGGAACACATGACTTATGAGGAGAGGCTGTGGGAACTGGGATTGTTTAGTCTGCAGAAGAGAAGAATGAGGGGGGATTTGATGGCTGCTTTCAACTACCTGAGAGGTGGTTCCAGAGAGGATGGTTCTAGACTATTCTCAGTGGTGGAAGAGGACAGGACAAGGAGTAATGGTCTCAAGTTGCAGTGGGGGAGGTTTAGGTTGGATATTAGGAAAAACTTTGTCACTAGGAGGGTGGTGAAACACTGGAATGCGTTGCCTAGGGAGGTGGTGGAATCTCGTTCCTTAGAAGTTTTTAAGGTCAGGCTTGACAAAGCCCTGGCTGGGATGATTTAGTTGGGGATTGGTCCTGCTTTTGAGCAGGTGGTTGGACTAGATGACGTCCTGAGGTCCCTTCCAACCCTGATATTCTATGATTCTATGATTCTATGGGGGCATTGCTGAGTCTCCAGCCAAGGTTTAGCAATTCCCCTGGTGTGGCCTCATGCAGGTGAGTCGTTGCATTGTAGCTCCCTTGCTGGACAATGGTTGTTGATGGGTTGATTGACACCCCACTCAGGTGTTGGTTACTTTCCTTGCTGTTGCCTCTGGGGAGCTAATATCTGGCTGATTCCCCAATTTACAGCATGTTTTAGCGACAACCATACAACACAATTCTCATAACTTCATATGCATTAATGATACACATAATGGATAGAGAAATGATTTTCAGCAGATCATAACCTCTCCCCTGTTACCTTACAAGGTGTGCTTTATATATAAGACCATGATTATATAAAAATGAGGAATATGGGGGTTCCAGGATGCTTTCCCAAGGTATAGAATGGCACACATATCTATATGTAAGAAAGGGGGAAAATGTGATTTGGGCATTTACAGACCTTTTAGTGTGACCTCATTAGCATACAAGGTTTTAGAACAAATTGTGAAGGAAAGAATAATTAAATTAATAGAGGTAAATGGTAAAGAGGATGTAATTTAATATGGGTTTGCCAAAGGTAGATCATGCCACACTAACCTGATTTCCTTCTTTGAGAAAATAACTGATTTTTTAGATAAGGGAAGTGCAGTAGAGAGAAGAAGACAACAGGTTGTGCTGAAAGGTGAATTACTAGACTGGTGAAAGGTTACTAGTGGAATTCCTCAAGGATCAGTCTTGGGACCAATCTTATTCAATATTTTGATTTATGACCTTGGCTCAAAAAGCAAGAATGTCCTAATGAAATTTGCTGATGGTACAAGGTTGCGAGGCATCATCAATATGGAGAAGGATCAGAATATTATACAGGAAGATCTGGATGACCTTAAAGACTGGAGTGACAGAAACTGGATGAAATTCAATAATACAAAGTGCAAGGTCATGCACTTAGGGTCTAATAATAAGAATTTCTGCTACCAGCTGGGGGTTCATCAGTTGGAAGTGCTACAGGAGGAGAGAAATCTGGGTGTGTGGGTCGATCATAGGATAACTATGAGTCACTACTTGTGATGCAGCTGTGAAAAAGGCAAATGCGATCCTAGGATGGATCAGGCGAGGCATTTCCAGCAGAGATTGAGAAATATTAATGCCATTGTACAAGGCACTGGTAAAACCTCATTTGGAACACTGTGTACAATGCTGGTGACCCATGTTCAAGAAAGATTAATTTAAACTGGAACAGATACAAGGAACAGATACAAAGATCAGGGGAATGGAGGGCCTGTCTTATGGGAGGAGACTGGAAGAGTTTGGCTTGTTTAGTCTCGCAAAAAAGAAGGCTGAGAGGGGATCTGATGGCTCTCCGTAAATACATTACGGGGATAAACACCAGGGAGAGTGAAGAGCTACTTAAGCTAAAGGACAATCTTGGTACAAGAACAAATGGATATAAACTGGCCATGAATAAATTCAGACTGGAAATTAGAAGAAGGTTTCTAACCATCAGGTAGGTTAGGTTCTGGAACAACCTCCCAATAGGAGTTGTGGGGACAAAAAACTTAACTAGTTTTTAGAGAGAGCTGGATATATTTATGAGTGCAATTGAATGATGGGGTTGCTTGTGATGATAGGGGGAAGGGCTCAACAGCCCTGGAGCTTGCATCTGGTTTATGTCTCATGTTCCTAAAGCTCATGCTTCATGTTTCAGCTGGCCACCAGCAGGGATCAGGAAGGGATTATTTCCCCGCCAGTGTATTTTGGTTTTTGGTTTTTGTTTTTTTTAATCTTCTTCCTCTGAAGCTTCAGGGATGGCCACAGTTGGAGATGGGACATTGGATAGAACAGTCAGGACTCTGAGTTGGCACTGAACATTCTCTCTCAGGAGCTTGGCTGGCTGGTTCTTGCTCACATGCTCAGGGTCTAAATGATCACCAGTATGGGACTGGGAAGGAATTTTCCCCCAGGTCAGATTGGCGGTGACTTTGGGGCTTTTTCACCTTCCTCTGCAGAGTGTGGATACAGGTCACTTGCAAAGATTAGCTGGGTATATCTCACTTAATTATTCTCCTGCCACTGCAGGGGCCTCAGGCATGAGTGCACTTCACTCCCTCCTGTTTTCTGCCTGTTGCACATAATAAGCTAGTCTCCTGAGGGTCTCATTTACTTTGGTCTCATTTCTGTTGTTGTGTTTAATGTATTAGTGCTGGGTGGTGTTGGTGATCTGTGATATAATGGAGGTCAGACTAGATGATCTAGGGGTCTCCTCTGGCCTTAACCTCTATGACTCTTTTACTCATCTGGAACCTGGAGAAGAATTTGGTGTTTGCTTTTCCATCTCTGCACTTTCCACTTTAGTGATCTGTCAGATGAGACGTTAAACTGACATGCCACCTGCTGCTGCAGTGGTTGCTCAGGTGCACTTACAATTTCCCTCAGCTGCTGTTAGAGCCATGGAGAAAAAGAAGACAAAGGGCTAAGAGGTATGGCACTGAGATCAGAGGCCAAGCCAGTACCTTCTCTAAAACAATAAAGGGTAGGTTGGTGGGAAATGGCTGCTACAGACATTAGTCAGGTCTCCTAGACATGGAAGTGAACAAGGCAGAAAATATGAAGCCTCCTACCTCCTCCAGTAGGTCCCACTTCCTACTTACCCTGGTTTTGCCGAAGATCGTTTGTCTCTGGATAGGTTTCAGAGTAGCAGCCGTATTAGTCTGTATTCGCAAAAAGAAAATGAGTACTTGTGGCACCTTAGAGACAAGTACTCCTTTTCTTTTTGCGAATACAGACTAACACGGCTGTTCCTCTGAAACCTTAGAGACTAAGTATCTCTGGATACTTTCCCTGCAACCCTACAAAGGTGCCTTGCAACAACACACATAGGACAGGAAATATCAGCTCAGGTATCTTGGCCTTCTGCTGGAGTGGTAAGGTCTGGGCCTTAAAGGAGCACTCCACCCTTGGCCCTGACAATAAAAGTTACTAGGTATCTGTCTCCAAGAATCACAAGTATGTAAACACCCCGGGGGATTGGGGGAGGGGGTGTGTGCTGAAAAGTGATGGTGTAACTAGGGGAGATAAAATTGTGTTTAGAAAAAGTTGGCTGAAAATTAAGGGAAGCTGCACTTCAGTGAGTTGCACTGGGTTATGGAATGATCTCCCCAAGGGAAGGGGTTGGAGAAAAATTATATCAGCATCAATAAATATATTTTAAACCACTCCAGTTAAACTGGTGCAAATCCCTAAATAATACACATTTAAACCAGCTTATCACTTATTTAATTCACTTTAGTTTTTGTTGGTCAGTTACCTCCAGCAACTGTCTAGTGGGAATAACCCCTCACTGGCAACTCCTTGGACCCTGATTCTGAAGGCTCAGGCTGAGAGATGATGCTGGACAACAGCAGAAGCTTCCCACAGCTCATTCCCAGCAGCACACAGAAACATTTCTTTTTAGTCATTGGGTGATTAGGGCTCATTTGCTGGTTAAAGAGAGGCTTTGGGTGTGCACTTCTGTGCAATCTCTGCTGATGCTCCTGACAAGTATTGCCACCTGCCCAGCATCACTCCTGCCGGTTTTGCAATCATGAACTGTGGCATCCTCTGCTAGTCCAGCTCAGTGAGGAGCAATGGTAATGCATCGGTCAAATGTTACCAAATAAGAACGCTCCAGTTTCTCACACCGGTGGCAGCATTTTACATCCTCTTTGCTCTCACTTTGCATTGCTGAGTATTCAATGTGTAGGACAACAATGAATCAGTCTCTCACTCTGTAAAATACTCTGCTTGCAGCACATCCCCACTTTCTGCCTAGAACATAGCTGCCGGAACAGGGGGTGCTGGGGGTGCTGCCTCACCCGCTGGCTTGAAGTGGTCTCCATTATATACAGGGTTTACAGTTTGGTTCAATGGCTCTCAGCCCCCCCACTATACAGATTGTCCCAGCGCTCCAGCCTAGAGTCATTACATTTAAAAGTGTTCACAGAAGACAGAGTCATAGCCACATAGACTGGATTTTGCACCAGCACCTGGCTGGTATCTGATCTAGCTAGGCACCTAGCATCAGGGCACAGTATTAAAGTTTTGGTTCCAATATATGAGGGCATCTAACCAGTGGCCTGCGAGACCTGCCATCCCATAAGCCAACTCTCAGCCCATCCAGTGGAACTGACTGAGGCATAGGCTCAGAGAGCATTGTCCTGACTCTCTGGTTTTGCCTGCTATTAGCATTCATAGAATCATAGAATATCAGGGTTGGAAGGGACCTCAGGAGGTCATCTAGTCCAACCCCCTGCTCAAAGCAGGACCGATCCCCAACTAAATCATCCCAGCCAGGACTTTGTCAGGCCTGACCTTAAAAACTTCTAGGGAAGGAGACTCATTGGGTCCCCTCTGAGTCCTACCCTGAGCAGATGGGGGGCACTAGAATAGTTTGTGTCTTGGGGTCTTTGCACCTGCAGAGAGAGGAAATGTGGTTTCTTTAATGATCTGATAGGTGCCCTCCCATGAGCACAGCACGGAAGGGAAGGCGTGTTCAGCCCTTCATACTTTATTGCGTATGTTACATTTCCTGCTTTGTTTTTTTTCCTTTAACCCTCAGGACCCTGAGGCCACAAAGGCTCAACCACCTTTTCCTCTCCCTCTCCCAGTCATGCCCAATGGATACCCCATCTTCCACTTTCCCCAACACCCTCACACCTTCTTAACTCTCCTCGCCCAGTTCCAGTCTCCTCTCATTTATATAGGCCCCGTTACCTCTCTGGTACTGTGGATTTATTCTCACAACACCCCTGGGAGCTAGGTCTGTATTAAAGGATGAGGAAACTGAAGCACAGAGAAGTGATCAGCACCCAGACGCTCCTATTGAGAACCCCCACACTCAAGGGCGGCGGTATCATAAGCTGGGGAAGGCTGTGCCTTCCCAAACAGTCAGGCATGACCCCGCCCATGCTCTGCCCCCAGGTCCCCTCCTCCTTCCTACTGTGGCCCATTCTTCCTAGTTCCCCTGGGCAGTGGCTGGGGCTGGGGCTAGGGGTGCAGCCCACCTGCCCAGCGCTCCAGGGCTGGGGAGAATGGGGCAATGCCACCCACCCTCCTGGCCCTCCGGGGCTGGGGTTGCTCTGTGGGGTACAGGCGCTAGCCTGAAGCGGGGTCCAGCAGCTGCGGTGGGGGGCTCAGGGCTGTGGTGGGGGGATGGAAGGGGTGGGGCCTCGGCCGGAAGGGGCAGGGCTGGGGGCTAGCCTTCCCCAGCTGGCGGTCCATTCGCATCCGATGCTCACATTCCCCTAATGGAGGCTGCTTGGTGCTGAATACTTTTGGGAATTTGGTCCCACATGAAATGCCCAGTATCACAGATGGAGTTTGTGGCAGAGCCAGGAACAGACCCCAGACGTCCTGAGTCCCAGTCCAGAGCTTTCATCACAAGAGCTCTTGGAGACAGCTCCTTTTTTCTCTTCTGAGAGAGCAGTGCATGGCGCAGGCTCCAGGCACTCTGGAACGGCTCTCCAGAGACGTCCACGCTGTCCCACCCCTCCACGCCTGTTAGCAGCAAATGCAGTTTCATTTATTTAAAAAAGAAAAGGAGGACTTGTGGCAAAACAAATTTATTTTTAGTATGTATCTTTTTGCGAATACAGACTAACCCGGCTGCTACTCTGAAACCTCCCCACTGTATTTTCCACTGCATGCATCCGATGAAGTGAGCTGTAGCTCACGAGAGCTTACGCTCAAATAAATGTGTTAGTCTCTAAGGTGCCACAAGTCCTCCTGTTCTTTTTGTTTCATTTTTTAGTTACACATTGACTCCTTGACTTGAAATAAATTCCAAAAAGGATAAGCGACTGTACAGAGAAGCTGATCACAAAATGAGTGCATGTCTGCACTACAAACCTATATTAGGTCAACTTCCAGCATGTCCACACTACCCTCCTTGGGTTGGGGTGCGCATCCTTGCCAGGAGCACTTCCACCAACTTAAGAGGGGCAGTGTGAGGAACTGAGACCCTGGTCTCTCAGCTCTGCTAGCAACTCCCTGCTGGGAATCTGGCTACCCCACATGCTCATGGGCTCCCAGAGGGCTGCCCCCCCACTTCCCATTCCCTGTGAGTGGGGAAAGCCACCTCTGTTCCCCACTGGGAGCAGGGGGAAGCTGCCCCAGGCTTCTCACCCCCCTGTTTCCTGGCGGGAGTAAAAAGAAACTGCAAGGGGCTTCTCATGGCCGGGGAGCAGGGTCCAGTTGCGCCAGCTTCTGGGCGCACCCCTTGGCTGTTTCCCACCAGGAACTGGGCAGCCTTGTCAATTTCACAGCTCACTCACAAGGCCGCCTGGCTCCCGGCAGGGAGTGGGCGTAGGATCACCCTGGCTTCTCGCCCCAGCTCTCAGATGGGAGCAGGGGAAGCCCCTTGAGGCTTCTCACCCTGGCTACCAGCTAGGAGCAGGGTCCAGCCACCCAGCTCTCCAAAGGACAGCAGATGTAAGGAACACAATGTCTACACAGACATGGTGTCACCCTAACTACACCAACATAAGCCTTATACCTCTTGGGGAGGTAGAGTTATGATGTCACTGTAGTAGGGGACTTACATCTGCAGGAGGAAGACTGCAGTGTAGACACTGATATAATTAGGTTGACATAAGCTGCCTTATGTTGACCTAGCTGTTTAGTTGAGATCAGCCCTTGGCAGAGGTCCATCAGAGACAGCTGAGTCCATGCAGTGTAGTGCACAGAGGGAAGGGGCATAAACCTGGACTCCATCCTGGAGGTGCAGCACAGAAAGTGCAGCCATGGGGAAGGAGATGCCACCTTCGTGTCCTCCATAGTATGGGCTGTTCCAAGTCCATTCTGAGCTGCAGCACAGCACAGCACAGCATCCCTGAAGCACTATGTGCTACTGTACCCATCTGCCTCAGAACTCCTGCACAAGGGCTTGTGATGGTGGCTGCTTAGGGCTACTATCTGCACTGGAGGAATTCTCCCTTGGCTGCTGTGACACGTTAACAGCCCCTGTGTACCACTGGAATGGGAGTTAGAATCTGTCCCCTGCTTTCCTGCATCCTGCTGCTCTCGGAGGCCTAGGAAGGAGTAAACCTATTTCAGCCTTTCACTGCAGGGATTTCCGCTCATCCTAGTCAGGATTTGTCGACAACTAAGTTCCCTGTAAGCTACGTGGCCATGACAGATGTGACTCATATTATTAATGTACTAGACGAAGCTGCTCAGATACTTCATTGAGGAGAACAGTGGAAAAACCTATATAGAATAAAGTGAAGGAGAAAGAGAGAGCCTCTTTCTGAGATTATCCTTTTCCTTCTCCCTAATGATCCTATTTGCTAACAAAGATATACATTCTTAGTGCTGTTGTGGCTTTGTGCAGAAGTGTGAATTGTCTCAGTAGATTCTGATGTATTTTATCTTTTAGGCAAAGATATCGAAAACAGGGAATACAAACAACACATGTTATGCAAACCCGCACCACTAGGTGGAAGCAGATATTTTGAGTTGTCATTAATTGAGAAACCATTTCAAAAAGCGAAGTAATGTTCTTGGAATTCTGCTTTAAGCCACAAGGCACACAGCTAAGCAGAGTCATCTTTTGAGTGCTGGATCTTTAATTTTTTTTCCATACGAGAACCTGCTTAAAATCCCATTAATAAACTGTGTTCTCTTCACTCTCCTATTTGTCTGTGCTGTGACGGAAAAATATAATTGTCTGTCAATAATGGCTTTTATTTGAAGGAGAGAGTTAGAAAACATGTGTGTAAAATGCTTTGAAGAAGAAAATCTCTCTAGAAATGCAAATCATTATTATTGTTGTTATTGGGTCAAATTCTACAGTAGGTATTTAGGCTCCTAGCTTCCACTGATTTCAGACAGACAGACACAGACACAGACCCTTTGTTTTTTCTCCCTCCTCCCAGCTTTTGAAAGTATCTTGTCCCCTCATTGGTCATTTTGGTCAGGTGCCAACGAGGTTACCTTGAGCTTCTAAACCCTTTACAGGTGAGAGGATTTTTCCTCTGGCCAGGAGGGATTTTAAAGGGGTTTACCCTTCCCTTTATATTTATAACAAATGCATTTTCTGTATTTACCAGCTTTGTTTTCTTGCATCCTCAGTCCTTTTGGGCCTTGTACATAATGTGTATAAATGGAATATTTATCATCCTCTCTGACTGTAATGTGTTTTAAGTGATGGCATATTGTCAAGCTGCATTCAGTATGGGTTAATCTGTTGATCCTCATTAGTGAGAGAAGTGTATGAATTACGAGCCCAAGCAGGATCCCGCTGATCATTGCTGCAGCTCAACTTGCACTGCTGCAGAACACTATTTGCGTGTGTGCACAAGGCTTGTGTTGCGAAAACCTTGCCCCCTGTAAATACACTCAAAGTCAACCTCTGATCCAGCTCTTGTCAAATGCAGCCAGTTAACATCACAGTGACCTCGGGTGTAAAGCTGTGGCCTCCTCCTTTGGAGGGTCTACTGTTGCCCAAGTTCTAAGTCAAGCTGTGGCAGTGTTGGGGTGATGTTGTGCTAATTTATGAGCTCCTTGATGCCTCCACAGTGTTTGTCATGGCTTTGCCACACATACTCTTGTTCTGTTCTTGATCTTAATTTGTTCTGTGGCATGACATAGTTCATGGTGTTACTTGTCACATGCTGAACACTCTTCCCATCACTGGTCCATCCGTCGTGGACTTATATGTGGATGCCTTGCCCGGATGGTAACAGCTGCAATGAGCAAGCATTCTTACAATTACTTGTGCTCCTACCTGATGCTGCATTTTTGAAAGGCCCGACTTTATGGAGCCTGGTGTAGACTGTGAGGGGTGCAGAACACCAGCACAGAGACAGGCAAACTCTCTGTGCTGACCATGCCCTTAGCTTCTTGCAGAGCGGCCTGCTGTTTATGTACTAAAAATGGAGTAGGCCTCAACTGTGTGCCACTGGATACTTTCCATCTTGTGCAAATGTACGAGTCCCCAGTTTACACAATGGCATGGAACAGGGGCTGAGACACATCAGACCCTGACTCAGGAAGAAAGTTCCCGAAATAGGAAGCACTATATTAGTTATCTGCTGGTACCTGGTCAAAGGGGGCTGTTTGCTTGCTTTATTATCCACTTGTCTGTTTGTTGTGCTGTTAAGATGTGTTAATTAATTAATGACAGTTAAGGACCATCTTGTTCTCTGTTTGTACAGGTCCTAGCACAATGGGATCCTGCTCTCTGACTGGGACTGTGAGGCAGTACTGCAATACAAATAATCACATGCTGATCTCCAGAAATATTTTTATAGCGTGGCCATCCCCACTAGCTTAAGAGATTAGTCACGGTAAATGGAAGTATGTGAACCTGACATCTGCAGTTTAACTCAGTCCCCTTGTCTCCTGCACTGAGTGTTCTTTCTGCTCAATACACACTCAATGGTAGGCATGCCCACAGAATAGGGTTATGAAGATGGGTCTCTGGGAGGCTTTGACTTCCTCTACCATGGGATGCTATTGCAGGAAGGAGGTTTGCTGGGAAGAGATGGGGTCCGTCTGACCAAGAAGGAGAAGAACATCTTCATGCACTGACTCACCAACCTTAGGAGAAGAGCTTAAAACTAAGTTCAGAGGGGGCAGGTGAAAAAAGCCACCAGGTAAAAAAAGGTGGCCTTAATAGAGAACTAGCTGTGTGCGGAGAAGTAAATGTGGAAAATTGCAGTAGAATTACAGGAGAAACAAGAGGGAAATCCATAGGGGCATCCGTTTAACATCTTAGATGTCTGTACACACAAGCAAGGAGTAATAATAATGGGGAATAAGCAGTAAGAACTGGGAGTTTTAGTACATGAATCTTAACTGAGCTTAACTGCATCACAGATACTTGATGGGATAAATCTCATGACTGGACTATTGGTATAGAGGGCTATAGCTTGTTGAGGAAGGACAGGCAGGAAAAAAAAGAGAGGACATATTGCATTGTAAACCTGTTCTGAGGTCCAGAAGGAGGTGAGAAGCAGACCAGTTGAAAGTCTCTGAGTAAAGATAAAAGAGGGAATAAACAGGGGTGAGGTCCTGGTAGGGGGTCTATTACAGACCACCAAATCAGGAAGAGGAGGGAGACGAGGCATTTCTAGAACAAACAACAGCAATATGCAAAACACAAATCCTGATCGTAATGGGGGACTTTACCTACCCAGACATCTGCTGAAAAAGGAATATGGTAAAACCCAAAATTACCCAATAAGTTCCTGGAATGTACTGGGGACAATGCTTTGTTTCAGAAAATGGAGGAAGTAAGCAGGGGGACAGCCATTTTAGACTTGATTCTGACCAGCAGGGAGGAGCTGGTGGTGAATGTGAAGGTGGAAGGTGATTTGGGTGAAAGGGATCATGAAGGATAGATTTCATGATTCTAAGGAAAGGAAGGAGTGAGAATGACAGGAGAAGGACTGCCAAAAGCAGACTTTAACATCCTCAGAGAATTGGTAGGTAGCGACCCATGGGGAAAAAGTCTAAGGCATAAAGGAGTTCAGGAAAGCTGGCAGTTTAACCTCCAGGAGACAATATTAAAGGCACAACTGCCAATGCAAAGGAAAGACAGGAAGAATAGTAAGAGGCCAATGGCTCCATCAGAAGTTTTGTAATGACCTGAAAATCAAAAAGAAATCCTACAAAATGGGGAAACATGGACGAATTACTAAGGAGGAGTACAAAAGAATAGCATGTCCGTGTAAGGGCAAAATCAGAAAGGGTAAGGCACCAAATCACTTATACATAGCAAAGGACACATGTCATTGGAATTCTTTTTCCATACGGTTTACTGCAAAGAGTGTCATCACTCTGAATGCTTTGAAGGCAACATCATCTCCAAAATCAAGTGTGGCCTCTACATATGGCCATACATATGACACCACACTGTATTAAACACAACAAAAAATAATTTAGTTGATTTGTGTGGCGGGACATGGAAATGAAGAATAAATTTCAATTCATTGTGAAACAATATAAAATCAATATTTGTAATACAGTCCAATAAGATTTCATCAAGCTTTTTAATCAACCGAATTAAAAAGCAAAGGAAACCAACCACCCACACTCAAGTGTCACTGTGCATTCCAACCAACCAACCACACTCAAGTGTCACTGTGCATTCTCCAAGGCAGTTTCTTCTCTTTCTTTGTTCGGTGCTTTTATTTTCTATCCATTCAACCAGGAGCAGATTTTCCAGTAAAACCAATATTGGAAAGTGTGGCAAACTGAGAGAGGGACGGAACCAAAATTCAAAATGATTTAGAGCGAATGAGAAATTCTACACTGGAGCAAATTTAGCCACCTATTGGACTGCGTACATGGATGGGCCCAGATATTGAAATGTATTTAGGTTCCTCACATCTATTGATTTCAGTGCGAGTTAGGAGCCTAAATACCTTTGAGGCTCTTGTCCATGTCATCACAGCACCCACCTGGTCAGCAGCAGTTTATGTGCTATGTCACAGTCACAGCGATGTCATAATAGTGCTTGCATCATCTGAACTGGCTATCCTGGACAGGACAGGACAGCCTGAGAGGCCAGCTGCCTATCAGTACTGGAGCTCTTTGGAGAAAGGACTGGAGGAAGTGTTGAGGAAAGATTAAAACATGAATAAATTTGTGAGTGAGCAGGAGGTAACTGACAGAGGTAAGGGTCAGCATTGTATTCTCTATATCCATTCTATATTCACACACACATGTAGAAAGCATAGGCATACAGATTAGCTGTAATGTTCTCCTTTTGTATGAGCAGAACCTCAGCTGCTGGAAACCAGTGTCCCTCTGTTGACTTCCTTGTAGCTGTGCTGATTTACACCAGTTGATGAGTTGGCCTACAGCCTCTGGACCTGGAAACTTTCCTGAGAATCTGAGTTTCTAGGGAATGTTATGAGGGAGGTCTTCCTTCTTTTCTCCCCGTTGTTTTATGTTTGTTATGGGTCCTCATTTTGTGTCTTCTGCATCCATGGAGCCAACTCCATCAGAGAGAGGGGAAATTAGAACAAAAAAGGCAGAAGGACTTCTCCTCTAGCTGTCTAAATGAAGCTCTGCTAATATCTTAAATGCAAGAGAACAAACCATGGGGGTCACATTTCTTAGCAACACTAGTGCTCCTCATCCCACACGGATGGGCAGTGTAGGTTACAGTTATGATTCCGTTTGCATCTGGGTGTTACAACTGAAGGATGCAATTTGCATAACGGATGGGCAATCACCTAACCTCAAGCAGTCTTTCCTGGGAAGGGGAAATCTTGTTAGTTCCTCCTTCATGCTTGGAATGCTGTTACAATGGAGACAGATAAATACGGCATTTCAGATTTCTTGTGAAATATTAAGTCTCCTGGAGAATTTCTGCCCAGAGCGAAGAGATACATGGGAGATCAAATCCTGGTTTTTTTCATACACCAGCTATTTCATTGTTTCCTAGAGTTTAAGGCCAGAAGGGACCATTAGATCATCTAGTCTGACTTCCTGTATTTCACAGGCCACTACATTTCACCTAGCAACCCTACCCTGAACCCCAAAACTTGTCTTGGACGAAAACATTTCAGTCTTTAGGAGACAAAACTGTTGTGTGCCATCGGCAGAGGACAGGAGAGACTGAGGTTCCACCAATGCCTGAGGCCCTTGCAATGGTCGAGAATTGATTAGGTCAGATATACTCAGATTATCCTAGCAGGTGATCAGTGCCCCATCCTCCCACTCAAAGGTCCCTGCCAATCCGACCAGGGGGAAATTCCTTCCCACCCACAACTCTGGAGATCAGTTGGACCCTGAGCATGTGAACAGGACAGCTAAGGAAACAGATTCTCTGAACCATCTTAGAGCACTGGTCCACCCTACCAGGTGTCCCATCTCCTGCTATGGTCAATCCCTGATGCTTCAGATGAAGGTTGGAGGGACTCACCCCACCCCACCCCACTCACAGCGTACACCTCACCAATTGTGCATAGGGGTTGGGGGGGGGCGGGGGAATTCCTTTATGACCTCTACAGGCAACTGTACAGGGGGGAGGGATAGCTCAGTGGTTTGAACATTGGCCTGCTAAACCCAGGGTTGTGAGTTCAATCCTTGAGGGGGCCATTTAGGGATCTGGGGCAAAAGTTGGGGATTGGTCCTGCTTTGAGCAAGGGGTCGGACTAGATGACCTCCTGAGGTCCCTTCCAACCCTGATATTCTATGAACTGGATGAACTCCGTTCCATGAGTCTTCTCTGCAAGTATTTAAACTACCATAAAAGAAGATTAAAGGCTTTCTTCAAAACAAGGGGCCTAAAGTTAGGCTTCTAAATTCATACTGAGCTCTCCAACAGTGGCCTGATTTTCAAGAGATACCGAGCCCCAAAAGTTCCCAGCATAGCCAATAGGTACATCTGGGTGCTCAGGATTTTTGAAAATGGGCCCTGACTAAGCAAAACTCTTAAGCATGTGCTTAACTTTAGCTCTATTTCTTGGCTTAGAGTTAAATTATTACTCTGTATGCTATCAAAACTCATCAATTGACAGTAAAGAGGGAAAGGAGGATTATTTTATGGGGGGATCTACTTGAAAGGAGCAAATTTGCTTCATTATGATTTCCCCCCAAGCACACTGGGTAGTTCAGCAAACAAACCTGGTCATGAGGAGGAAGGAAGAGGATTTCCACGATTCCCAGGTCTACTTCTCACAGTGTTGGGGCTCCTGCAGAATCTTGACTGGATAGTGAATTAAAGAGGCCAGCACCAATTTCTGCTATCCTTTTATTTCATTTCAGGTGTTTATAATGAGGTTGTCTCCCTCCTGGCACATATGGATGATCAAGATAAGGGCAAAATTGCCCTCAGGATTGCCTTTATAACCGAGACCAAGCTGGCTATCGTTCTGACAGTTCTGCTCGAGAAACTGCAAAAGGATGAGGTAGGGCAGTTTCATGAAATTACATCCGCTTTCCAGGTGTCCACACCAAATTCTGCCTGACTTCATGGGGGTACAGGGGACTGCACGGGGATAATTCAGTGTAGAACTTGGCCTGGCGCACCATCAGGAGAATCAGTATTCGCCCTTCTGTCCTCAGGCATAAACTCATCATGCAAAATGCTGTTCTTACAGATCAGGATGATATAATGCTCTATAAAGAGAGCATTGTCCTTTTACACACAGTGGAGTACATGGGCTGTAGACAGTAAAAGTACACCATCGGACTAGCAGTAATCTCTTCTAATAATACTTTGCCCTTCTTTCGCATCTTCATCCAAAAATCTCAAAGCACTTCCCTAATACTAATGAATTAAGACTCACAGCACCCTTGTGAGAATGGGAAGCATTATCCTCATTTACGGATGACTTGTGTCACAGGGAATTAAGTAACTTGCTCAACACCACTTAGCAAGTTAGTCAAAGAATGTGAATAAAATCCAAGTGAACTGACTCCCTGCTCTAAATCCTAGCCAACACTCCTTTATTATGATGACATATTATTGAGATTATAGCATTGAAGGGACCCTTATCTATATATTTTCTACGGGGGGAATTCTGCAAGAAAAAAATAAAAATGATGCGTACAATATTTTAGAAGTTCTGCAAAATTCTGCATATTTTGTTTGTCAAAATAATACAATATAATTACACCCGTTAAAATTATTTTTGGTTATTTATTTCAAAATACCTGTCAGCAAGTATGTCTGTATGAATACAGACAGCAAAAAGGATTCAGGAAATGTTTTTTGACAAACTGATTCCTTACTATGCATGTTAATACAGAACTCGGAGTAATAATTCATTTAAACTCAATACAGAACCATATTTCTTGCACCCCTTAAGCGCAGTGCAAAGGCTTGGTAGAGTCAGGGGTAATGGAGGAGCTGAGGGAGAGGGAAGTAAATTGCTGGGAAGGAGCCTGGGTGTGAACTTGGAGCGTTGCTGGGTATGGGTGGGAAAAGTATGGAAGAGTGTTTTTGGGAGGGGCGGGAAGGAATTGTTAGGCAGCTCCCCCCATGCAGACCCTGTCTGACCCCTAACCTCTCCCATTCGGTAAGGCACATCTGCCCCTGTCTCCATGTGTTCCTGCACACCCGTGGGTCCTGGCACCCCCTGTCCACATGTGTCCCTCCACCCCCACTCAGAAACCCATTCCCGTGTAGATCTAAAGGCTGAGCTCATTGCCTCTGGGAGCGGTTGAGGACTTACTGCAGGAGTTGGGTATTTTATATTCCACATTTACAAATTCTGCCTGGAGTGGCTAGAGCAAGGGCAAGGTGCTCATTTTTATTGTTTGTTCTGAATAAATGAAACTAGAGAAGGGGGCAGTGAAGGGCGCTTCCTCTCGCTCTTTTCTCTCCAGGAAGATTAAACGATGTCAGTTGCTCGGCTGCTTCTGAAGCGCTGCTCAATGTGGTGCTTGTGGAGGGCCGGGCACGTTTTACACCAATTAAGCCACCAATTAGGGCAGGGGCTTATTAGCCACATTACTGTCTGGTCGGCAAGAAAGAGTTTTCCCAATTCTTCTCTTTTATGTTTTGTCCCCAGCAAAACAGAGTAGACATTTACTGTGTCCTGGAGAAAGTCTTACAGCAGGACACCCAGGGCCTGGAGAGAAGGCTTCTGAAGAAAATAACAACACTAGCCTCAAACCACATGAGAGAGACTCAGGTAAGTTAGTTCTCCCGAGATACCAATCAAAGGATCCAAAGCTTTAACTCATTCAAACTCTCTTTTGGGGGGATAAACTATATACTGAAATGAAAATGTATTCTTCTGTTAGAGGCCCACACCTTCCTCCAGACCAAAGCCCAGGTCCTAGACAGCACTTGTGCACATGCATAAGATGGGACAACTCACATGCTGAAAGTTACACATGTGCTGAAGTGCTTTGCAGGATCAGGACCTGAGACACATGATCTCAGACCCAGAGACAGGCCTATGGTGTCTTAAGGAGCAAGTCTTTCCCGAAGTCTACTCAGGATTTCATTATTGATACTGATTTTATGGGGAAGGCGCTCTGATACTGTCGCGATAAGTGGCAGTATAAAGCCCCAAGACAGACAGAATCTGAGCTATCTCCAAAAGAAGCAGCATTGGATTTAGAATATAGTTTGCCAGCAGGAAAACCCATGGAAAAATCCCTCTCTTGTTCCAAAGGAAGTCAGCCTCCTTTTGGGGGACAGTTTATTCCAGGAAAGCTCTCGGAATATCTTGAAGCTGCCCAGTCTGTGTCTCACTTACCGCCTCAGGGAAGGGCAGGGAAAATATCATGTGACTATGGTGACCAGTCACCCACCACAAGTAGCTAACAGTGAATAGGGTAACGAAGCAGCTTGCAAGCAACTCGAAGGCTGAAAACTGTTTAGCCAAGTGACTCAAGGAATATTTATGACGAATGACTCCTCCCTCAGAAAGTTGGGTTGGTTCCTTCACAACTTGTGCACAGAAATAAGGACTTGACTCATGTAAACAACTCTGGCTAGTGCAACCGGCTTCAGTCACCTCAGTCTCTCTCTTTTGGTTTTTGTTTTTAGGAAGCAAGAAATGAACTAAAAGTGGCAGCTAGCAACACCTTAGTGACTCTGGCACGCTGCTATTTCAGCGATGTCATGTTAGAGCTGATGTATCATCTGGAGCTGCCTGAGGAGTTTATTTTCATTACGTTGGGCAACCTGTCATCCGCCTATGGTATGGTCACTTCCCTCTTTTCTTTCAAAGTGATTGTTTTTCATTTAAGGACAGGGGATTATCTCTCTACCTAAAAATGTTACCGCTAAACAGAGCTCTGTTTGAGTGTGTGTGTAGAAACACGAGATTAACTGCTGTTGCTAGTTCTGGCCTCCAGATCATGAGCGATCCAGCCGGAGGTGCAAGCTCTAACTTATACCCCTGAGTGAAGTACCTGAAGGATGGGAATGAGTGGAAGATCAGGTCTAGTGGAGCTCTTCTCCACCCCACTTCCCATCCCGCCCCAGTGCTCTCTCCCCTTACTCTGGGAGTGAGTTGGGCATTGGGCACAGCTGTACACTTGTGGAGGATTCCCCTCTTCAGGGTGACTCCCCCACTGGCTTTCAATGGCTGCTTTAAAGCCATTCTGCTCTGCTTACGCAGCGCCAATGGCCTCGGAACCCATAGCATCCTGCCCCACAGTGTTTCTCAGTGTGTTGTAAGAAGGCAGAGAGCAGCTGATTGTCTGTCTTCCTTCTCTTCTGGCCTTTCTCTGCAGCACTTAAGTGTATCCCTTTTGTGGGAATGATCCTGAACGCCATGATCTCCATGTTGGAGTTAGTCGAGGACAGCAGGATGAGACAAGCATTTTGTGGTGGTAAGTGCCAGCACTTCCTGTAGGTGCCCCAAATGGATCATAGAATAGAATATCAGGGTTGGAAGGGACCCCAGAAGGTCATCTAGTCCAACCCCCTGCTCGAAGCAGGACCAATTCCCAGTTAAATCGTCCCAGCCAGGATATTTAGGGGGTCTTGGTACAGATTTAAGTGAGTGACCAAGTCTGCAAACAGGCCCTGAACTGTGCTCCCTTCCCTGGATTGCACCAGGTGCTGCGTTCCTTGGCTCCCGTGGCACTCAGTGAAGTTGAGAATGCTCCTTACTTTGCAGGAGGTGCTGAGCATTTGTAAGTTCAGGCCCTTTGTGACTCACGCATATCGTTTAAAATAAACAGACACAAAGGCTGAAGCTGCCCCTCTGCCAGGAGGCTCCTGGGGGAGGAGGTGAAGGGAGCAGATTTCATTACTGTACATTTAAAAATCCCCTGTTTCCCACTCCTCCACCCATTCTCTCTCCTTAGTTTCTTCTTCATCATCATCATCATCTCCTTTCACCCTCTTTCTCTGTCTTCTCTTCTTCTCCACTTCTCTCTTCCTTTGCTTTTCAGGTGATGCTCAGTAAGGGGTTAATCCTGTGCCCTTGAGGGAAATGGGAATTTTGCCATCCACTTCATAGAGAACAGGATTGGGCCCTAATTCCTCTTAGCAAGGACACTAGATACACCTACTTTTAGGGCAAAGTGCTCCCCACTACCTTCAAATCCCACTAAAGCCAATGGCAGTTAGGGGCACTGAACATCTTTCAGACAAACTGTAACTCAAGATGAAATCATACAGTGTTCGGGTTGAATAAACAACAACTGCAGAGGACGCGAGTCTTCAAATGATGGTCACTGAAAAAAGATGGAGAGATGTACAAAGAAAAAAGCCTTTTAAGAAACAAGAAATGGAATGGGGGAAAGAGAAATAGCTCCAAATTGATATGGGATTTCAGCATCTAGTCCTGATAGGAGCTGCCATGGAATTGGAGTAAACGATAGGCCTGGGTGTCTTCTCTGAGAAAGCAACTTCTCCTCATTATTACTATGTCCTTTTCACATTGCCTGTCTTCTCTCCTTCCCTGCAGTTCTGGAAAAATGCTCAAGGGCAGTGAATGGATATTTTATGAACTGGGAAAAGTGCTCATTCCCCAGAATGGGTGAATCACAATTCTGCAATCAAATTCTTCCCTTATATTGTCATGTGACCAGCAACTGGCTGACCTGTGAGGAGCTGGAGGTGAGAATTGCTGACTTTCTAAACCTTTAGCGGAAATTGTGATGTTACATTCTGTGTGTCTGGCACTCTTTGTGATGATGGCATTTAATGGTAGGTCCTTTTGGATGGAACAGAGTGTCATGTAAAACATCGAAAACCCATACGTTTATAATGTCACCACATCATGGAAATTCGGTCTGTACCTAGTGTACATGGATTCTAGTTTTGTGCACCTAATGTGCAGATGAACCCGGGATAGTGGGCTAAATTAATTCCTGGTCTAAGTCCATTCAGCCCCAGTGGAGTTACAGCAGGGATGAGTTGGCCTAGAATGCATATTAATCTGGGGAAATATTTTACCTGCTCTAGTTGTGAGGTGCATTAGAATATAATCCTGACACCAACCCTACGAGTCCTGGTTCTTTACCAGGAAATATTGGGATAGGACCGTTCCGACAGTGGAACAAGGGAAATTGCACTCATTAGAAGTAGAAAAGGTGTGCCTATTGGAAGATATTGAATGAATTCATAGGAACATAAATTCTGTGTCTCATCTATGCAGCTCAAGCAGGCCATCATCAAAGCCCTTGGTCCCATGATGGGCATCCTACTACACAAAAAGGAGCCACAAAATCCGATATTTAAGGAGATCTCATGGCTCCTTGAGCAATATAAGGAGGAAATTGATGTTTTTCACGTCACCAAGGTGAGGTACCACTCATTAAGGTAACTGTCTCTGTGTGTGCATGTGTGAACTGCAGGAGGAATTTGCTACCAGTGGGGTTTCCTGGTCTAGATAGTGACTTGTTAGATAATAAATATGCACACAAGTTCTGGCTTTATACACAGGTGACCCAGGCAACAAGATTTGTAGGTAACTGCCCCTGATGAAAAGCATCCTCTGTTTCCTGGGGAGGAGGAGAAGGAGATAAAAAAACAAAACACCTGCACAACAAGATACTCTCTCCTTGTGATTTCCCAAAACATCCTGTCAACTCTGTGTCTCTCTTTTAGATAGATCATAAGCTCCTCAGAGCAGGGGCTACCATATGTTGTCTCTGGTCGGTACCAAGTCAACTGTCAACGGTTGAAAATTAATAACAAGGAGGCTTGAGGGTCATTGCTTTGCACTGCATAACTAGATAGATATAAAATCATTGCCTGTCTGTTTCATCTACCGTTCTATGCAGTGCTCTTGTAGCCATGTTGGTCCAAGACATTGGAGCGACAAGGTGGGTGTGATAATCTAATTGAAGATATTGTCTCACTCGCCTTGTCTCTCTCTTTCATCCACCCTCAGTACTACATGAGCGAGAAGTAAGGGGCCATATTCTGTCTTCAGTGGGGCTACACAGTTGTAAATGAAGTCATGAGACAGCTATAACTTCTTGGTAGTGATATTTACTCACCGTCTATGTTGGTTGAAGCTTTCTAGTACAGAGTATGTGGTCACTTTGGGGGTTGAAATACCCATGATTTGGAGGGAACCAATGTATCATGGACTTGTTTGATAGCATCAGGGCACTACACAACTGTGTAAACATAGTAAAGTATGTAGATGGCATCCGAGACATTCTGGAAGCTTCAAGCAGCAACGGAGAAAAGTGTGTTAGATGCAGGAAGGAATTAGATTTTCACCATTTTTTAATCAATAACCTGGCAGAGGACATAAAATCATCATCGATAAAGTTGGCAGATGAGATAAAAATGGGGGAGTGGTAAATAATGGAGAGGACAGCTCACGGATTCAGAGTGATCTAGATCACTTAGCAAACGGGGCGCAAAGAAACAATATGCCTTTAAATATGGCTGTATGTAAATGTATGCGTCTAGGCACAAGGGATTTAGGCCAGACATACATGATGGGGGATGCTGTCCTGGGAAGCAGTGACTCTGAAAAAGATTTTGGGGGTCATGGGGCATAATCAGCTGAACATGAACTCATGCTGTGGCCAAAAAAGCTAAAGCTGGGATGCATCAAAAGGGGAATCTCAAGGAGGAGCACAGTGGTTATTTTACCTCTAAATCTGGCACTTGTCTGACGACTGTTGGAATCCTGTGTCCAGTTCTAGTGGCCACAATTCAAAAAGGGTGTTGCTAAATTGACAGAAGAGCCACAGTGAGGAAAGGATTAGAAAATATGCCTTACAGAGGGAGAATCAAGGAAGTCAATCTATTTAGTTTAATACACAGAAAGTAAAAGGGTGTGTGATGGGGTTTACCTACCCCGCATTGGTTCAGCAGGGGTTAATCATGCTTTGTGGGCCGAGGAGGTCATGCCCCCTCATCTCTGCTCGGCATGCTTCAGCTGGACCCAGGATACAAAAGAGAGCCGCTCAGCTCAGGCTGGGATGGCTGCCAAAGGGAGCAGAGGCGCATTGCAGGCTCCTGCAGAGAGACTGCCAGTGCTCCAGGATTCAGAGGCCAGCCGGACTGTGGCTGCAGCTGACCCCCAGCCACCCAATGCCAGAGATGGAGGAGAGACCCCAGAATCCCTGAGACTCCCAGCTGCGGAAGAACGGGTGGGAAGCAGCCTAGGTGGACGAAGCATTGATCCAGTTGAGGTAGCAGGCTTGACTCAGCATGCTTTGGAAGGATCCCCACTGAGTTGGTGGCAGATACCCCTGCGCCCTGGGCTGGGACCCTGTGGAATAGGTAGGACCCAGTGGAGAAGGGCTCACCACTAGGCAACACTACCCTACCGCAAAAGGTGGTTCTATCGACTCTGGCCACTAGGCCGCATTGCCCTGCAGCCAAGGGTGGGTCTCCTGACTTTGGCCACTAGGCCACACTGCCATCCCGAGAAGGGCAGCCCAAGTGACTCAGGCCGTTGGGCCGCGGTCCCTCACCCAAGGGCTGCTGCACTGATCCCGACCATTAGGCGATGCTGCCCTAGGAGCCCGGACTGCTGTGGTGGCTAGGGAGACTAGGCCAGTTGGGCCGCTCCAGATCTACTTCAATTCCTCCTCAACCTGATACCACCCTGACGGGGTGGACCTATCCTGTGACAGGGTGACTTAATTACAGTCTATAATATCTTACATAAGGGACTCCTATTATCTAATGGGCTCTTCCGTCTAGCAGAGAAAGGTGTCACTTGATCCAATGGCTAGAAACTGAAGCTAGACACTTTCAGACTGGAAATACGGCGTACATTTTTAATGGTGAGATAATTAACCATTAGAGCCATTTACCAAGGGCCGAGGCGGATTCTGACGATTTTTCAATCAGGATTGGTATGTTTTTCTAAAAGCTCTGCTCTGGGAATTATTCTGGGCAAGGTCTATGGCCTGTGTCCTACCGACCGGAGGTCAGACTAGATGATGGCAAGAATCCGGTCTGGCCTTGGAATCTAGGAATCCCCTGAATCTGCTTCAGTCACTACATATGGCTCCTTTGTGTGCCCACCATCTGACTTTCGCCCTCTGTTGCAGAGTCTGAGTCAGCTCTTGGAGGTCTCTGTTGAATATAAGATCCCTCTACCTAAAGGGAAGTTTCAAGCCATCTGCAGTGCTCTGCACAACCAGGTGAGGGGTGGTTTTGCTTGGATCCCTTGAGCTTAGGCACAGCAGATCTGAAGCATATTAACACTAAAAAATCAATGGAATGATCGTGCAGAGCCTGGGGACCTCCTCATGCCTTACTGATTTCTGCAGGCTCAAGAGTAAGCAGGGAGCGGTCTCATTTTCTTAGCTACTATCCAGCTCAGTTTGTAAAGCGATTTCACCTTAAGCCGATTACCAGGGGGAGTCAGAGTTGTAAAGTAAAAACTGTGGCTGTGTCTTGATTAGGTCAGCTCTGCTGCTCAAAACACTTTAGCTTCTCTTATCTAATGTATTGGTCATTGTCTTGGAGTCTTGCTGTGCATGCAGGACCATCTCCCTGGGGTTCAGACCTCTAGTTGGACAAGCAGGAAGTGGAAGCTTAGAAATGAATTGAACATTTTTCTTTTCCCTTGCTTCTGATTCGTTTTTCTTTCACCATTTCCCTTCTTCCCACAGATCTGTTCTCCAGCTAAGCAGCTCAGCATCGAAAACCACAAAGAGCTGTTCCATTGTGTACTTCTGCTAGGTAAGGGGAAGAGACTCTGAGTTACACAGTGGTTTCTTTGTAACTTCCTTACCTTTGTGAGGTACGGTAAGAAGAAGAGTTCTGCAGACAGTGAGGATGTGATTTCTTCCCTTGCAGCCCGTTCTTCTCCTGATGATCTGCTGGCATTTCTACACGAGCAGCTGGAGATTGAGCATGAGGCCGTTCGTGTGGCGTCTTTAGATTTCCTGAGAGCTATTGTTGGTGCTGACTGTAAGTAACACAGGAGCAACTGTGCCAGCTGCCCTCTTGGCCGACATGCTGAGGGTTGAGTTGAGGACATCCAGAGCTAAAAGCTTGAGCTACTCGAGATTGAGCTAAAGAACCAAGGCTGTGTAGGCACGGCAGGGCTGCAGCAGACTCATCACCTCTGCAACTGGGGCACAGAGGCTCTAGAACACACAGTCACCAGTGGTTTGGAGATCCCCTAAGGGACCAAATGCTGCCCTAAGTTACTCCCATATGGCCCCACAGAAATCAACAGGTTCAACTAAGTGCTGAATGTAGCCCAAGATATTTGTCAAGGTCTTTTTCAACTTCAAATACAGAAGTTAACTTGGGGCTAATGCATGTTAACAATAATCAGATAAAAATAGAATAATACTCCTGACTCGAGAATCCTAAGTATTATACACTCTAGACTAGATTCTGAGTCCTGTTATGCCGGTGTAAACACAGATTAGCTTCAGTCACCTCAGTCTATCAAACTCCTTTATAATATTTCCATCATGGTAGTAGGATGGCACTATTTAGAGAAATGGAATTACTTTAGATTTACACTGGTGCAACTGAGACCAGAATCTGGACCTATGTCTTCCCCACTGATTCTGTAGAGGAGAGAAGCTTGATACTATTCTTAACTAGGGCCCTTTGAAATCCAGGATTAATTCCAATGTGGAAAGTGAGTGTGTGTGGAACAAAGAAGCACTGTACACCTCTCCTTATTTTTCAGTGCCTGAGACAAGAGTTAAAAAGCTTCTGATTGTGAAGGCAGTGAAATCTACTCTCAGTGATCAGAATGCTACGGTAAGATTGTGTGTGGAACAGTGAACTATTTCAACTTTTTCAGTGTTATGGGATGAATGGATATCTGGGTGGAGCTTTCATTCCGATCCAGATGAGAGACTGCAGAATAGAGAAGGCATGTCATTCTCCTGCCGGTGTTAAATGTATCCATGTTTCTAATCCAAGGAGACAAAATCAAAAGCATAAGGACTCTCCTATCATATCCTAGCTCCTATTTCAGGCAGAAGGGCTAACAAGAAGTGCTGTGTGTAATCTCTACCCTTGCAGGTGAGGAAGGCAGCTCTTCATTTCATCAGAACGCTGCTCAGTTCAGGAAGTGTGGAGAATTGTGCAGCATGGGATCTGGTAGCATATGTTTTCAGCGAGTTCAGTGTGTCCACCAGCAAACTGGTAAGGAGAGTTCTTAACACTTAGGACTCGGTCCTACCATTCTTGCATGCTGATTGCTCCCCTTGACTTCAGTGGGAGTTTTGACTCCAGGACAGCTGGACTGAATGAATAGAGCCAGAATCGGATCCGTTATATTGGTGCAAAGTCAAGGTAACTCCACTGACTTGAGTGGTGTTACTCTGGATTTATACGAGTGTAACAGAGACCAGAATCTCACACTGGGTATTTCCATCTAACAGAGTTATCTATGCTGCTCCAACCTCTGATGAGTCATTGAACATTCAGAAAACACCATTTTTCAGTGAAATGTTCCTGTACAAGGAAGCACATCTTTTTGTTTTAAATAGACTCTCCAAAAAACAGAACGATGCCCCGTTCTGTGGCTGTCAAAGCAGACCTAAACTATCAGCAAAACACTCAGGTTATGCAGGTTCCATAAAAATATCTTCAATCCGTATTTCTATCCATGGACACAGCCGCGGGCCCCAGACACTTTGTGCTCCATGACTGAATCCGTGATATGTATGAACATAAACAGTTCAACTTGACAGTAAGTTGTTGAAGATCTTAGCTCTGCCTGGCCCCTTTTCTACAAAGTTGGAGCTTGTGGCAATAACCACACACACATCTCTCTTAAAGAAGGCTGCTTTTTCTCATCAGGCCAGTTTTGGTCCCATTGATAGAATCACACTCACTACACACAGAATGACCAAGCTGGTTGGGGCATCAGAACAAAGAGATTGGATCCCCCTGGTTCTGCAAATTTATTTCCCCTGGGCAGAATCGGAATGTTTTTCCTCAGAGATCAAAAGATGAAACAGTTTTTCAAATTTTAAAAAGTTGAACACTGTGGGGGAACTCTTTTGTGTTCAGTGAATCATTCCCTTCATTTTAGGGTTTTCCTAAGCCTGGGATCTGACCCACCAGTTTGGAGTTTCTATTATTCTCTTCCCTTCAGACGTTTGTGCACTTCCAGTGCAGTATAAAAGCAGGCATAGGTCAATGCTCAAGATGGCTTTGTAAGAGAAGGACACTGGTTCTATTGCCAGTGTCTTACTATAGCGAATAAGTTCGATCTAGCTATCTCACAGCAGGGTACAACACTTCTCACCCAGGGTGTTGAGGAAGAAAGCACGATCCAAACCCTGTGCATTGACATCCTGCAATGTCTGGACACCTCAGTCAATGGAATGACCCAAGTAAGTGACCTCTTGCTACTGCTTCTTGAAATAGGGACGTTCTTCCTTATGTTCCTTGTACCCCTCCACAAGGAAGCCTTCTGCACAATCAGCATAATGGAGAATCAGCATGTCAAATTCATCTCAGGGATGATGTGACCCCTTCATCATGGAGTAAGCGGTTCACAGTAGAGAAAAGATATAAAGCAACTTAACTGGAAGGAATCATGTTGCAGAGATCGTCTCTTAATTCTTTCCACTGTCTGAGTGCAACTTCCCCTTAGATCCCCCATGAATACTTCTGAAACGTAGAGTTGGTGATCCTGGATTTGAAGAGATATTGGGGCTGGGACTGTGCCTTATATAGGTCTGTCAAGTTCTGAGTAAGCTTATGGTACTATCTAAATATCTCCATAATGCTCTAATGCTGGGAAAGAGGCTTCATCTCTGGGTGAGAGCCCAATTGCTCACTGTTAGGTGGCTTATTCCTTCACCCACTCACTTCCCTAGTCCTTCTCTCATGAACAGAGAGCAACAATACCCGAAGTCCAAAGGTGCAAACAATTTGATGTTTATTGGGGTGAACTTCCAGCAAGCATGATTCCAGTTTCCTTCCTTAGTATCCTCCTTCCCAGCTCTGACACCACAGAGCCTTACACCTGTGTCCCTGTTCCCATTCCTGCCCTTAGCCAAACATGATTCCAATTTCCTTACCCCCATTCCCTGTTCCCATTTCCCCCACCCCCCTACTTCCTGATTGACTGCAGACTATATAGTAAAACTTGACTTCTGCTTTGCTATACCTTAACCAATCATGTTCCTGAAATTTAACTAACCAATCCTAACATATTGTAACATGATTATGTACCCAATTATATCCCACCACCTTAATTAGTTTACAGCCAGCAAAATTAATTATACAGCAGACAGGAACAAGCACAGAACCAGACAGAGATTATACAGACAAACAATAGCAAAGTGGGAACTATAATGGGGGGAGGGATAGCTCAGTGGTTTGAGCATTGGCCTGCTAAACCCAGGGTTGTGAGTTCAATCCTTGAGGGGGCCATTTAGGGATCTGGGCCAAAAATTGGGGATTGGTCCTGCTTTGAGCAGGGGGTTGGACTAGATGACCTCCTGAGGTCTCTTCCAACCCTGATATTCTATGATTCTATGATAATGACAAGACAATACAGAAGTGAGGATTTCACATCCCAGTATTGATAAGTGAGTTCTTGCCAGACAGGATGCTATCAAACTAAGTTTCCTTTTACATCTTCTAGGCCCTTCCCTTTCTCTGGAGGTGATAGGCACTATCAGGACAGGATTGTATTCCTAACAGCCCAATAGCACCTGATTTCAGTGTGACTAGTTTGGAATGTGAGGATGTGACTGTTCGCTTCCTAGCTTATGGCTGCCTCTGCTGCTTAGCCAAAGGCCTTAGCCTAAGAACAGGGCCTCAGACTGTCACAGTAAGAGAAGGCTCTTACACCAGCAGACAGTGATTTTGATTCTTTCTTTTATACCTCTATAACTAGCCAAGTGATAAGAATACACCTAAATACTTAAAGTACAGGCCTTTGCAGACAGGCCTGAATATCTATATCCTAACACTCACCAAACAAGATAGTGTCTTTAAAAGACAGAGTGAGGGGGCACCAGACAGGTAGAGTGAGCTAATGGGGAGAGAGAGATGAGGTGATAGGTTAGGGAAGGGTCCGTGAGGAATCAAAGGAGAAGCACATGGCAGGGAGGGATTCAGACAGCAGGATACTGGAGGTGGGGGAACGGAAATAGCTCCGTACTGAGCAGTCTCGCTCTTCTCTGCAGGTGTTATGGCCAAGGCTGCTGGAGTATGAGGTGCCAGCTCAGTACACGGGTACTTTGAAGCCTCTTTGCAGATGCCTGAGGGAACTGGCTGAGAAAAAGCAGCGGGAAGGAGAAGCAGCTGCTTGCCTCGACTACAGTGGACGAGGTTTATAAGAGAAACTCTTTCATTTCTTCTCTCCAGGCACTATGAAATGAACAGGTTCAGTCTGCTCCAGTTCTCTCATCTGCAATCAGGAGGCTAAAATGAATGAGGGATGGTCTTGTGATTACAACACGGCCATGGGAGGGAGCTAGGAAATGTGGGTTCTGTTCCTAGCTCGCCACCAAAATTCGGATGTGACCTTGGGGAAATCACTTGATCTTTCTCTCTCAGCTTCCCCACTTGTGAAATGAAGGAGTAATTCATGCCAACCTCACAGAGGTGCTATGAGGTGGAATTCATACATGTTTGTAGAGCATTCTGAGATGCTCAGACTGAAAGCACTATGGAAATGCAAATTATTATCAGCTGTATTCAACATTGGTGGGCATGTTGGAAATGGATAGGTGAAGAACATCAGCAGGACTCTCTGCAAAGCCTGGCATAATTAACGCTATTCTGTTTCTTTCCCTAGTGCAACTCCCTACACCCCAGGGGCTGCTGGCGCGACTCCTGGTGAGTAGACCATGAGAATAGGTTTTCGGTGGAATGGGACAGTTAACTATACAATTGGTTTTGTAGCTAGATGCTTGACTTAGGCTGAGGAATGTGTATGACTGGGTCTCTCTCTCTCTCCGGCCTCTCCTGAGACACACTGTCCTGCATCCTCCTACTAGCTAGAATGCTTTCTTCTTCAGGAAGGCACTGCAGTAGAAGCAACAACTCTCTTGGATTGTCTCCACAATGAGAGTCTCTGAACTATTCCCTCCCTCAGGAACAAACGGGTATTGTGCTGACAAAACTTAGCCTGTTCTTTCTCTCTCATTGACAGGTAGTAGCCTCATCCCCATATGAAAGAGAAGGACACGGATGTGCTGCCTTGCAGTTACTAAAGGCCCTGCACCAAACTGTCCATGCAGCAGTGGGTGAGATGTGGGTAGTAAAGATCCCATCTCTGCTGCAGTACATTGAAGGTAAAGTGTTAGTTAGGAGGAGTGTGGTCCATGGAGAATAGAAGGGAAGCCAGAAAATGCAGCTTCGTATTGACGTGTGTTGTGCCATTCCTGTTGCAGTACGTGGGAACAGTGGGGAATTGAATTGGGGCTTCTAGGCCCACACTTTTCCTTCCTCTGGATAACTGTGAACCACTGAGGCCAATTCAAACAGGGCAGAATCAGGCCAGGAAGGTTTCAGCTGAATGGAAATTCCACAGCACTTTCCCCCACGCCTTTGCTAGGTTATTTTTTGGGAAGGTCAATACGCATGAAGCTGGAGGTTAGTGAAAGATTTTGGGGTTACATATAGAGTCTGATTTTGCAAACGGACTTTTTCTGAAAATTAAACCCCACGTTTACTTTCAAGGGGGATTCAATTAAAAAGCCCATAAGAAACCTGCGCCATAAAAGCTAGGTTGGCCAAGTGGGTGCCCTAGGGAGAATCTAGGTATTGTGGGCCTAATAATGTCTTTCACCAATTTTACAGTGGTATGACTCTATTGACCTCCATGGAAAAAACCCTTCAGTCAGCGCAGGCTGCGTCTACACGATGGCGTTATGCCAGCAGAGCTCCAGTGACGGAGCTGCGCCTGTCTAGTCTCTGGGGAGCAGGACAGACCCTAGGTGCAGCACAAGCCCGCTATGTTTCTCATGAACGTCGAACCCCCCCATGGACAAGCGGGTTTGATATTCCAAAAAAGATTTTAAAAAATGAGCTGTATCTTCCCTCCTTGCTCGGCTGTACAGAGTCCCCAGCACTACACTGTGCCGCCATTAAAGAAGGCTAGGTTAGAGCTGGACACTCAGAAACAGGGCCAGATTCTCAGCTGATGTAAATCAGTATAATTCCATTGACTTCAGTTAAGCTACACCGATTTACATCCAGTTCGGATCAAGTCCAGAATCTCTGATTCTGCAGGAAAAGTTTGTATTCCTACTAAACCCAGTCTTCTGATGTGCTGAAGAGTTTTGTGAGGTGCTCAGCACCCTCAGCTCCCATTCAAGTCAAGCAGAATTGGGAGTGCTCAGCATCTCACTCCTGGTGGGTTGACGGACCCTGAATAAAAATGCCAGCAGGGTACGTAACATCTGACGAAGTGAGCTGTAGCTCACGAAAGCTTACGCTCCAATAAATTTCTTAGTCTCTAAGGTGCCACAAGTCCTCCTTTTCTTTTTGCGGATACAGGCTGAGACGGCTGCTACTCTGAAACAGGACATTTTCTGTTGGTCCAACAAAGAACGTCGGCGCAGGTCCCTGTGACGGCGCAACGACTCACCCCTGCAGCGCCTCCTGCTGGCCATCTGGGAATTAGCTCTTTCCAGCACAGAGCACCCTCTGCAGGCCCGTGTCCCTCTCAGACCCCTGCGCCCTGGCAGTACCCCCTCAGTCTCTATGGGTCTCCCTTCTCTGGGGAACGCCCAACCCTCTAATCCCCACCTTGCCTGAGTCTGGGCCCCTGCACCTTGGGGCAGATTGAAGTGTAAGAGCCAGTCACCACAGGCAAGGGGGTTTGGGTCTGCTGCCTTTCCCTGCAACGCAGTACCCCTATGGGCCTTGGGCCAGGCCCGATAGCCTCGGGAGTTGCCAGCCTAGAGCTTCCCTGCTCCTCTGGCCTTTCCCCAGCCCAGCCCAGCCCAGCCCAGCCCAGCCTCATTCCCAGTACCCTTTCTGCAGGCAGGCCCTACTCCCTTCAAAACTAGAGAGAAAGACCTTCTCCTACTGGCCCAAGGCCCTCTTATAAGGGCCAGCTGGGCCCTGATTACCCTGGCTACAGCTGTGGCTGCTTTCCCCGTCAGCCCAGCTCTTGTTAATCCCTTTCATAGATTCATAGATATCAAGGTCAGAAGGGACCATTATAATCATCCAGTCTGACCTCCTGTACAACGCAGACCACAGAATCTCACCCACCCACTCCTGCGAAAAACCTCTCACCTCTTTCCCTCCTACAGCCCTCGCCCAGGGCTGTTTTAAGCCCCTCAGGCCAGGTGACTCTCCCAGAACCCAATAGGTACAGTTCCATTTTGCCTTGAAAGCCCAGGTATGTTACAGCTTGGCAGACCAGGAGTTTTAGAAGGACTGATTGGAAAGGAGATACCTGGGATGATTCTTCTTGCTAATCCAGGTGACATTATTGTTTTGCCTCCTGCTTTATAGGAAACACAGAGAATTCCCTGGACCATGCACGGTGGGAGCACATGCTGCTTCAGGTAGAGGATGGCTTTCAGATGTATTGTCACAGTCCTCTCTTCCCCCTCCAAATATATCAGCTGGGGGAAAAATTAATGATAAATTATTCATTATAAGCAGAGCTGGTCAAACCATTTCATTTGCAACTTTTGTTCAATTAAAAATGGCCTTTTTATTTTCATGGGACATTTTCAAATTTTTCAGGGTTCTTTTTTAAACACACACACAAAAAAACCCCAAAACAAAATAACCCCAACCCAAATAGAAAATGTTTAGTTTTTTGAAACTGAAGCTGTTTTTTTTTCCAGTTGCTTTGCTGTTTGTCTCCTTCCCCCTTCCACCTCCCCACCCCCGCTTTTCAATCACAAAGTGGAAGAGGGGGAAAAAAGCACGGGGATGAGGGATAAAGGGAAGGAAATGGGGAAAACAAAGAATTGAATAATGGTCCTTTTTGATTTTGAAAAGCAAAATATTTTTGTGTTTTCACTTTTCATTTGTATGTTGAAAAATCAAGAAAACAAAAAAATCCCACTTGTTTTGTGAAATGGCCTTACTATTGTTCAACCAGCTCTCGTTATAAATCCCTCTGTATTACCCCTGGGAACAACACAAAACTTAACCAGAAACCCAGCATGCTAATGGTGCTAATGCATCACTGGGGGACGTCTAAAGGATTTTTTTTTCTATTTGCCACTCAAAAGAAAACTTGCTCTGAGAAACCCAAAAAGGAAAAGAGACAAGACAAGGTTTGGTGTCTGTATCTCATGGAGAAGCCTTTGTGGTCAGAAAGAGCTCTTTACAGCCTCATGTAAATCCAGACAAGGAAGATTTTTATGGCGAGGGCTGAAAATGAAAGGAAAGGACCTAGTGACAAAGAAGCCCCAGAAGGTTTGGAGTTCCATTTGGGGTTGGATTACACTCTAGAATTTCCCATTCCAGATCCATCCTCATTTGAAATTCTTTGGGCTCAAAAATCAACTAAGATTAGGTTCTCTTGTGAGGTTTCTGATATTTCCTGGCTGCTGTTCAAAAGTCGGGCCTGAAACAGCAAAGTGCTGAGAGTTACTAACCTCTGGCTGACTTCAATGGGAGTTGAGGGTGTGACCCCGGGTCCTTTGGGTACCCACTGGCAGAGGCCACAGGAGTGCATAGGGTTCCCAGGATTCCCTGGATCTGATCTCTATATCATCAAAGGGTGTCATGTAAAGCCTTTCCTGGATGCCTGTGCCACACTGCATAATCCTCATAATCATTGCACAGTGACTGGATGGATAATATCTAAGGCGTTATGGTTGTCTACTGAAATTGATGCTTTGAAGGTCTGTGCGTTGGGGCTGGTCACCAGAAGGTGATAAAGAAGTTTCTTTCACGCAGAAGATGCTTAGCTGCTTGAATGGCTGTATGTAGACTGAGTAATTATTCACAGTGGATGCTAATCAATAGAGCAAAATTCTAATCAAGTGATTGCAAAGTCTCCAGAGGAGATTCGAGACAAGAAAAACAAACAAACAATAGGGGGTACCCTGTTTATAAGCGGACAATGGATGCTTGGAACTATATCTGGAGGTCCAGAGGTATCCTGCACCAGGTATCCTTCACCTATTGGACAAATTGCCAACTGGCTTGTCTTATGAATGGAGGATCACATTTGGTCTGGGTGTTTCCTGCTGGGAGAGAGATTTGGGGGAGCTATCCCTTGTGAGACAGGGGACTGTTTGGTTCTTTAAGTTGAAGCTCTAAAAGTGTGTTAGGATTTTATTTTTATGTAACCATTTGTTTACATTAATTTTTCTTGCTGCTTCTCAAATCTCTGATCTTGGTGAATTAAACTCTACTTCTTTTCACTGTCAATGTATCGAAGTGTGTGAAATGGAGCGGTGATGCTGAGGTGAAACTGGTAAGGTGGTGTGTAGCAAACCTCTGAATTCTGTGAGTGTCCAGTGGAACAGGGGCTGGACATTCTGGGGATGTCCAGAGGACGAGCGGTTGGAGTGTACTGATTGCTTATCTGTGGAAGGACAGTGGATCCTGGACAGGGTGAGAAGGGTGTGCTTGTGTTTCCTGTGACTGGCCGAGTCAGGAGCTGACACTTGGCAGGTACAGAGAAGGCTTCCTCATGCTAAGGGCAGGTGGTAGTGAGGTCCCTCACAACCCTGGGTACCTCGGGAGGTGTCATAAAGGGTCCATAGCACTTCAGAGAAGGTGCCTGGTCCTTCGTAGTCCAGGGCCCTTTGTTCAAAGTTGACTAGAGCCATCGTCCATCCACTGGAAAATCACTCCTCGATGGTCAGATGTCTTGGCTCCATCTCATTCTCCAATTCACTGTCCATCTGGGTTTGGGGACTGAGAGGAATCCTCAGGCAAAGGTTCAAGAACAAGAGGCAGAGGAAGTCTGGGTTGTCAATGTTTATAGTTCTCAATAGGGAAATAATCTTCCCAGGACACCTGAATATTGGAAAGTTTACAACAGAACAAGGAAGCAAAAACCATCCAAACAAACAAAACCCGACAACAGCCCCCACATTCTTGCAATTAACCATCTGCTTTAACTCTGGTTTTACACTCAGTTCCTAAGAACATCTCTGGAGATGATAGACGACAGTGCCTGGAGCAGCCAGATATCCCTTGAGTTGAGCTGGCAGATGGCCGGCTATGCCAGCCCCTCCAAAGAGAAGGTTTGTTCTCTGTTAAGGTTTAGTTTCTAGTTACTTTCCCCTGAAATTCTGATTGGAGGGCTGCATAAGGCTTCTCTCAAGGTTTCATTATTTGATATTTTATTCTGCGTATAAAATTTGTTTGTACTTATTCCCTGCTCTCTTGCCCCCCTGCCCTTCCAATATTTGCTTGGACAGGCTGCTTGTCTGTCCTGCATTGTTGGTTCTCTGGCTGGGCTAGACGATGGGATGTTTCTGCAGCATGGGTGCTTGGACTTGGCTGTCTTCTTCCTTCCTGAGTGTTGCTGAGCTGGGTCTGTACTGACAGGCACGTTGTGTTCCTGATATCCCAGGGCTGGTCTCTTTCTTTCAGAGTTTCCTGTATAAGGCGCTAGGAACGTCCTTAGCAGCTTGTCAGGACCTGGTCCATGTTAAATCACAGATTCATACACTTCTGACAACAGCAGATTATATGGAAGCCCCTGAGAGACAGGTGAGGCCTCTGTCCCTCTTCCCATTTTACCAAGTAATCCCTGAATTCTCCCTGTGGGGCTCAGCTCTGAGTTGGCCTGGGACAGATGCCATTTTGCTTCCTAGCCTCTTGATTGCTATTTCACTCAGCGCCCGCTCCCCATGTGTCTCAGGCCTGATTGGCACTTTACACCACTTTGGGTGAAAGGAATGGACTCGTGGGCTCTATCAGACACCTGGTTCGATCCTAACCTGTATTTCTCTTGGGTGACAGGGAGTCGTCTCCATCCTCGCAGTCTGTGCTGCGAGCCACTTGGACCTCACCTTGAAGGCACTTCAGGAGTTTGGGGCTGCAATGAGCCAGGTTAAGATTTCTGGGTTCGTCAGCCGCCTGAAGGTAAAGGAGCCAGGGGGTTCTCTCAAACTTCCTCTCCCTCTAAAGCAGGGGCAGCAGCCCCGCGGTAGTGTCTGCTCCGGTCAGCTAGCATTGTCCCCCAATGTATGCGTTCTACGTGATGCCTGCCGTTAAGCAGACAGGAGCACAATGTGGAGCTGGGGTTCTCTCAAATGATTTTTACCATCTGATGTCTCATGGCTTGAGCGCCCCTCCCATGCACAATGTGTGGGAACTACATCAGTTGCTTGCATGGAAAAGCATTGAAGGTATTTTTAACTGTTTTTTATCCCAGGTTTGTAGCTGGAAATGAGGAGGTGTTGCAAGCAACATGTGGCTTACCAACCCGCTTTAGGTAGACCACCAGTGGTCTACGGATGACAATTAGGGAACCTCTGATTTAGAACAGTGGTTCTCAACCTTTCCAGATTAGTGTCCCCCTTTCAGGAGTCTGATTTGTCTTGTGTCCCCCAAATTTCACCTCACTTAAAAACTACTTGCTTACAAAATCAGGCATAAAATTATAAAAGGGTCCTAGCACATTATTCCTGAAAAAAAGACTGCTTATTTTCCCATTTTTGCCCTAGAATTAGAAAATACATCAACTGGAATCTAAATATTGTACCCGCATTTCAGCGGGCAGTATATAGAGTAGTCTAAAGAAGCCATTGTATGAAATTTGAGTTAGTAACTTTGCAAGTGCTTTCTTTGTCGTCTGCTGTAAAACTAGGCAAATATCTAGATGAGTTGATATACCCCCTGGAAGACCCCTGCAGACCCTCAGGGGTACAGAAGTCCCCCTGGTTGAACACCACTGATCTAGAGGATAGAGCAGGAGACTAGGCCTCTGGGCTCCCATTGCTGGCTCTGCCATTTACTCACTGTGCAGCCTTAGGCAAGACATTTAGCGCCTGATCTTGTACCCACCAGTGTCAATGACTAAGCTCCCGTGTACTCCACTGCTGTCGGTTCAGCCTTTTTCGGCTCTCTGGGTCAGAGTTACCCAGTGGGAATGATGGCGATGGGGCGGCGAGTTCTATGGGCTCATGGTGCCCAGGCTCCAGCAGTATTCAAGGCTCGGGGGCCCGGCTCCACCAATGTTTGATTCATTCCAAGGCCAAATGAATCAGAAGAACTTGTCTCTAGTGATGTTTCCTACTGTCTAGGATTACCACCATGGGACAAGAGGCAAGACTCGCCAGACCCTGATGCTGACATACAGCAACGTGGCTGTCCATGCTCCAAAAGAGCAGCTTCTCTCCCGAGTAGAGGCAGACATCACAAGGAACATCATTCACCATTACAGAACCAGTTGTCAGGTAAGAGCCTTTGCATGACAACTGTGAGGGGCATTACCCTGAAGTTATAGAATTGCCTCTGAGTTTATAGAGAGAGGGCTTGTATTTTCTAAAACTCTCCTTTGAGCAATAATTTGTCACATAACTGAAATTTAAAACTGTAATGGATGGAGCGTGAGCTGTCACATGTTGTATCACTTTTGTTGCTCTTCTTTGTGTTTTCTCTAGTTTTTCTATAGTCTTCTGAAATTCTGTCGAGCACAGCTACACAGTAATTCACATGGAGTCACACTCAGGCTATTCAGAATAACACTCTAACTCCCCTAATATGTATGTGTATCTAGCTCTATCTTTTGCTAGCCAAGAGAGAATGGTGCTAACTTGTATTTAGTTTCTTTGCTGTCACTCTGTTTCTTGGACTCACTACTTCCCTTCCCTCTTCTCTGTCATCTTGTTTGTCTGTGTGCTCCTTATTTCTGTTCCCTAGGTGTCTGACTGCTGGTACTGACTCTCCTCTCAGTGCAACCTCGCCACGTCACTTTGCCATTCAGTTCTGCCCTGTCTAAGTGAGAATCTCATTTAGCCTTTGTCAAAAAAGTTGATCACAGTTGAACCAAACGGATATCTTCCAGAAGTTCACAAATGCAAATATTCCATAGGATGGCCCCTGATCTTGACCTCTGCAAAACACCCCCTCTGGATACGTTTCCTGCCTTTTGGAAGATTTAACAATCATGATTTCTCTCTGCTCCATATTCACCAGCCAGGCCATTTTGAGGATGTGTGTTATGTGGGACTATAGACATTGCTAATAGCTGTTTTGCATTTTGTTTTTCAGGTGCTGGGCATCGCTCTTACAAACAAGGTAAATTCTAAATAATCTGCCCTCGGCTCTTGCCTTTTCTATCCACAAGTTGCTTGTTTAAATTGCTCAGAGCTTGATTTCCTTGCTGCATCAAGCAGGAGTCCTGGCTGCTCTGGTGTAAGTGGCCCTGGATTTCTTTCATGAACCTGGGTTTTCTCTTCTTCTGAGGTGGGTGCAGAGCCAGGGTCCTCTGCCTTCTGGGGTCTGTGGACACCTCTCTCCTCTCCTGTGGCTAGATTTAATTCCTGATCTTTATCTTCTGGACTCTGGTTCTTCTCTCCGTTTCTCATCCACATCCTCTTGTTTCTCCTTCTGGGTTATGTAGGACATGCACCTAAAATTAACCCTCATCCAGAATGTCACGGAGATTAGCTGTGCCATTTTGGAGACCAGAGACTCCCAGGAGTACGAATTCTCTTACAAACTGGAGCTCCTTGGCTACATGCTGGTGAGTGATGAGGAGCTTTGAGGACTGAAGTACAAAGGAGTTTGTTGTAATGTCATCAGACTGGGTTTCCAGGTAGATGTTGTTTTATCCATTGGCTGTGACTGTACCACTGCAGTCTCATGAGCTACCTGCACGGCACCCAGAATGCTGCTGGGTCCACTCTGAGCTTGGCAGGGATGCCGACCTATTGTGGGCTGTAAGTGGCAGGAATGGCTTGTGTCTGGGGAGTTATCTTTCTGTCTCCGTATAGCCTGCAGATGGCCCTACGGTCCATTTCTGAGGCAGAGAGCCTGCTGAGCACGGTGTCTGTTTATTACAGGTCTGGCATATGGCCCTGTTTCAGGGTATGAGAGGAAAGCCTCTCTGCCTTTCAAATTTATTTCCCATTTTTTTAAATTTCCCTATTCGTGCATTTCAGGACTTCATTAAAAAGGAACCACTGGATTCCCTGGCATCTCCAGTTCGCTACAAGGCAATTCTTGCCATTAGACATCTGAGGTAGGCTATTTTCTGCCATATTTCCTGGCACTGTGACATCGTCTTTGTTAGTTCATGAGTGCCAGGTTGGGAGCAGTTTGATGCCTGCCGGGTTTGGCTCACATGCTGCTCACCAGCAGAACTTTAGTTCTTGAGGGTTTGAATGTGTCCATTTGGAGGTTTGTGCTTGAAAGACACAAACTTGGAGGTTGTGGGGCATGCAGTCCAATGCAGGAGAGTTCAGATGGGGAGGGAGGTGTCTGGCTTGCTGGCAGGGGGAAGGAAGCTAGTGGGTTTCTCTAAAAAGGGGACTTGAAGCTTTAGCTTTACTTCTCAATGAGCCAAATACTTAATAGAGGTGCAAAGAGGTGCTCAGCTGCAAAGTGAAGGGTTGTTTGCATTTGGGGTTTTAGATTGAGACAATCTCCAGTCATTGGACCCATTTCTTTTACTTGGAGGTGGTACTGAGTCTAATGCATGACTTTTCTCTCTCTCTCTTTCTTCTGCCAGCAAACTCAAACCATCTTTGACCTTGAAGGAAAACCGTGAGCTCCTTCATCAGTGTTTCAAAAGTTTGTTTCCCCTCCCTCCCCTGGAGAAGATGATGAAAGAGGAAGGTGAGACAGCAAAGGATGCTCTGCCTATACAGGTACGTGACAACAATTCTCCTCAGGCACCATCCACTGTATTTCTGCCCAGCAGACACTGGGTGATGGCAGTCACACATGGCCTCCCTGGCAAGGTTATGGTTAGCTTTCCCTAGCCCCCAGTCGTCCCCTCCCCCGCCCCACACACACACAAATTATCTGTGCTGAGCCTCACTCCTTCTCTTCTGGTTTCAGTCACTGTACATAGAGTCCTTGGAAGCCCTTGGCAAGCTAATGAAGACTTTGCTGGAGGAAGAACCAACCGCACACTGGTTCCAGGAAATGTTTCAAGTGAGTAGACCATTGAACCATGGTGAAGATTGTTTGTTTGTTTGTTTGTTTGTTGTGTTACTGCAGGGAAGAGTCAGAGATTTAGGGGGTCAAGCTTCAGTTGTGGAGGAATTTTCCACAATGGAGTGAATTGTCGGGGGAAAAAGCACCAAATTCTTCCTGGGATAAGCAGGCATGTGCCCTGCTGAAATCCACAGAAGCTATGCCATTTTATGCCAGGGCTGGATTGGGACCAACTTCTTACAATGTAGTTGACACTACTTGGACCGGCAAGAAAATCACCACTGCAGTAGCCAAATCCAAGAGAACCAGTTGAAACTGATCACTTCTTCAAAGAGGAATTCATTCATATTGAGTTAAGCCCTGTGTATGGAAACTCATCCAGAGGAGACTTCCTGTTCCTCAGACATGAACAGAATATCTTGAAGAGCTGAGGGGTGGGGAGTTTGATGCACCTTCAGTATAAAAATGAAGTTCTAAAAGGAGCTGGGCTTCGGGGGGGACTTCTCTGCTCTTTTTCAAATTAATAAAAAGAAATGCTCCTCTCTGTCATTTGGCCACTCAATGTGGGAGAAGTTGCCCAGGAAACAGAACACAGCAGCAGACATCAAACAGCATGCAATGTGGTAGACAGCTCCCATCAGACATTCTACAGAAGACATCACGTACACAGGCCCAGGTTCATCTCTCATGTAACTCCTTTGTCTTCAATCACTCAGAGGTGAATCTGGTCCCTGGCACTTCCATTAGACATGTAATTCCTTCGCTCCATGGAGGTCGGGTGCTTTGGAGAGGGATTTTAGTAACAATTAAACCTGTTTAAGAGGAACTTTTGGGAGGGATTTTCTGGTACTAACTCTGTCCATTCTGTCTGTTTCAGCAGACTAGAGATGACAGGATGAGGCCCGAGCCTTCTCTTTTCTAGCTATTCTAGCAGGCTGACAAGCCTACCTCACAAAAATGGTTCCAGCAGGACCTTCCCCCGAGAAAGACTAGGCAATGCAGATCGCCTCCTGTACTTTGCTTTGAAGCTAATCTTCTATTTCCTGTGCATACACAGTAAACTAGTTACTCATTCGCATAAGGTGATTAGCCGTTCTTCCATTATAACACAGAGAGTTAAGCTGAAGACAATGTAGAAATTATTAGTTTCCTGCAGTATCTTACATCTTTGATTTTAAGGTTAACTGAACACCTTGCACACATAATGAAGACCTGAAAGGGAATGAGCATCGACAAGCTAATTTGGTTACATTGTGAAACTTCTAACCGCGTATAGATCAACACAGACAAATAGACTTAGCATCTGTTGTTCATTTTTGAATGAGTTGAGGATTGCTAGTCTAATCCATCTCTTTGAAATTCACATGCAAGTGAACTGTCTTGATACAGTGGAAGTGCCTCTTGTTAAGTTATTATGGGTCATACACAGGTTGCCTGGTCTGCCAGTGTCACAAATGCATTCTTGGTTCTTATGCTCCCAGGGTGGTAAAGGAAAATTTCTATTTAACCAGCTAAGAACATAAAACATAAGAATGGCTAACCTGCCTCCCACAAAAGAATGGTTCATCTGGCCCAGTATCCTGTCTTCTGACTGCATTGTGTGAAGATATGCTTCCTTTGGTTTGTTTTAAACCTGCTGCCTATTAATTTCATTGGGGGGCCTCTTGGTCTTGTGTTAGGTGAAGGGCTAAATAACACTTCCTTATTGACTTTCTCTACACCAGTCATGATTTTATAGACCTCTAGCATATTCCCTCTGAGTCGTCTCTTTTCCAAGCTGAAACGTCGCTCTTTTTTTAATCTCCCTTGGGTGAGAAGTTATCCCATAGGCCTAATTTTTGTTGCTCTTCTCCGTATTTCTTCCCATTCTAACACATCTTTTTTGAGATGAGATGACCAAAACTGCACGCAGTATTCAAGGTGTGGGGGTCCTGTAGATTCCTATCGTGGCATAATGATATTTGCTGTCTTCTTATCGATCCCTTTCCTAAGGGTTCCTAACATCTTGTTAGCTTTTTTGACTGCATGTTGAGCGGATGTTTTCAGAGAACTGTACACAATAACTCTGAGGTCTCTTTCTTGAGTGATAACAGCTAATTTAGACCCCATCCATTTCTATGTACAATTGGGATTATGTTTTCCAATGTGCATTACCCAGTACAGAACAGGAATCAGGGGCACAATGTTACCAGATGTGCCTGTTACTTTGGGGTAGGCTCATTGATTAGGGTTACTCTTCCTGGGGGGGGGGGGGGGGTCTGTAATTCTATTAATCTGCTGCTTATGTCACTTGTGTGTTCATAGGGAGCTCTACTCCTTCCTTCGGCAAGTGCCCTCCCAATGGAGCGACCCTGCAGGACCTCGGTTCCCCAGGGCTGGGTTCCTCCAGCCCTAGAACTAGATGAACACGCACGCACGTACGCTCACACGAGCAGAGCAAGTCTGAGCGGACCAGGTCAATCAGCCCTCTCCAGCTGATCCTCTCATATGTCCCTGTACTCAATGGGCTGGGTTAAGCAGCACTTTCAGCTGCTCCCCTCTTATGTGCCCCAAGTTTAACACATCCCTATCCCACTTCCACATTACAATTGTACTGGTAGTAACCCACTTCATGAGCAAACCCCACAGTATTTTTGGGCGCTACCGGGACCTTTAGCTTAGGTAAAAGAAGGGTTGCTGCAGAGTAAATGGGGGAAGCGGAAAATACAGAGTGAAATTTGGAGAGCGAGAGAGAGGGAGAGAGAAGCAACCAGCTGAACCATAAAAGTTATTTATTGAATAATAGTGATAACTACACAAGGAGGGCTAAACAAACATAATGGTTACATTAGAAAGGTTAATACCTGAGGAAGAAAAGAAAACGGAGGGGCGAGGGGGGGGGGGAATCTCACCCACTCCATGAGGCTTGAACTGGGTGGGGTTCCCAGGTAATGGTGGTAGCTCCGGGTCCTGAGTGCTGGAGACAGGCAGAGCCCCCAGCACAATCAGTCAGGAGATGGAATCCCAGTGGAACTGATGCAGAGTTTGGGTCTATACATCAGAACCCTTACTTGGGCATAGGTAGGGGGTTTTGTAGAGAAAATACAATGGTTCAAGGGAGAACACTAGATTTGTTTATGGGTAAACTAATGGGTTTTCAAGGGTTTTCTTTAGGCTAGACAATAGGAGCTGATCACTCTTGGCTATGGGTGGTGTTTTTTTCCAGGGAGCTCACAAGGCAACTAGGCTGCTTCAGTATTTTAGGATAATAAAGATTTATTACTAGAATTGGTCTGATAATTGCTGAGCTAGGTGTGTGCAGGCATAGGTTCATTAGCATCTGGAGCAGAGATTCCCATGATGCAATGCGTCCCTGCTTTTCTGGTCCCAGAGTTCAGTGCGGTTCTCTGTTCCTCATTCTTCATGCTAATTCCTATCCCATCTTTCATGCAGATGAGGCTAGGGGAGTTGTCTCTGTTCTTCATTCTGTATGCAAATGGAGATGTCTTAATCTTGTCACCCTTCTCAGGAGGGGTGTAGGTGTGTCTCCCAACACCCTTCATTGTTCTCTGCAAGCCTTTTCTCTGATGGGTTTTGGTTCAAACAGAGACTGGTGGGGGCGGGGGGTGTCTTTCATGAGTCAGACAGGCTAGATACTGTGCCCTGGTTCCCCAAAAACACAGAGCTGACTGGTCTGAACAATAAGGATGGCAAGTGAAGTCTAGTCCAACTGGAGACCATTCATTCTTCGTTCTTCGTTCTTTTTTCATTAGACTCAGGGAACTTTTGATCGGTTTGGATCTCTGATTGGACTAATAGCACCATACAGCTGTGATTCGCTGGCCACGTCCCGTCAGTGCGTGGTTGACTGTATCAGCTGCCTTCTCTGTATACAAGGTGAGGAGACCATTAGCAGGTATAAGGAATTCTTCACCTTCTTTCACTGTTGTAAAGTCCATTTGTCTGCCTATCTAGTTCTTTCTGTCCTGTCTGTTGTCGCTTAGATAACAGAATGGTGCGCATCTTGTAAATACCTCATTAGAAGAGAAGATTCTGATGTGTAAAGAGCCTATCACACTTTTGGGAACTGTACAACTAATAAATGGTCTGCATACAGGTAGATAAGGGCTAAATTCCTTAGGGCTTGTCTACACAGGGACAGTAAGGAAAGTTAATCCAAATGAACTAAAGGTGTACATTTCAAGTGCATGAGGTAAATGGCATTAAACACATGTGTGGATGCTCTGATTCTGAATTAAAATGGGCCTTATTAATTGTAGTGAATTCCATGAATGAAACTAACCTGAATGAAGGCCACTTTAATTCTAAATAAGTGTGTCCCCACAGGTGTTGAATGAAGTTTAACGAATGCATTTTGAAAATGAATGGGGATTAGCTTTCTTGAATATCTCCATGGAGACAAGCCCTTGGTACTAAACATTTTCATTCTCTTTACCCTGCCACTGGCTGGACTGGAGGGGTTTCCTGGAATAATTCTGTAAACAAAAAGTTCTTCCAGCAGCCCTCTGCCATGAGCATTCCGAGCGACTGGAGTAAGTAGAGGCCATTTTTCCCCTTTGTGAAAGAGTAGGATATTCTTTTCACCTAATGGTTAGATGTTAAGGGATAGAGCTTGGTTATCGTTAAAGGCCATTTCCAATGAGGGTGACCAGACAGCAAATGTGAAACCTCGGGACAGGGGGTGGGGGGTAAGAGGAGTCTATCTAAGAAAAAGACCCCAAAATGGGGACTGTCCCTATAAAATCGGGACCCCTGGTCATCCTATTTCCTATGATTCTTAATCAGTCCTAAAAACAGTGTTGGTGATTCAGAAACAGAATAAGGGACTCCAACCTTTGAATGTACAACATAGTAATCCCAGCATTGTTTAGAAGTGACTGATGATGAGCCTGGGTTTCTTGCCAAAGTTTTTTGTCTATCCCCGTCTCTTTTACAAGGAGAGTTTGATGGAGGGATTCACCTCTAAACTGGAACCTCTGATCTACCTGCATGAGTTGTACTTGAATAGGAGCTTAGATGTAAATAGTGAGAGCAGAGAGACTACTGAAACCAGACACACACACAAAGCTGCTCCAAGCTGAATACAGTGCTTGTTCAATCCTGGATCATTCACAATAACATACCACTACTGTTAACGTTCAGACATTTTAGGGTGTAATCCCGACTCCATTCCAGTCAACAGGAGTTTTGCCATTGACTTCAGTGGGGCCAAGATTTTACACTATGCTGATGACAACATAGCACATGGATCCTCCCGTATAAAGATCCATGCAGTAGGGGTTCAGTTTCCTTAATCGTTACAGTACTTTTTCTCCTTTTCTCCACTCCAGGACAGTCTATAAACCTGGGCTCTGCAGAGGAGGAGCTGAGATGTCTCCGTGAAGCACTAACAGCTCCAGACCCCGAGGCTCTGTTTCAGGCATCTTCCAAAATGGCCAGGGTAACTGACTCAAAAAGCTTGTGCGGATGTGCGAGTGACCAGGCACCGTTCATTTGACATTTGCTCTTTCATGATGCCTTTCCGTACTCGGAGGGAGCTGTGGGAGCAGGGCGCTGGCTGCTAGTAACCAGCAAGATGCTTTTCATAGATGTGTGCTCTGAATGCCACGTAAAAACCAGATTCCAAAGAACGTTGCACGCCCATGAAAATGCGCACGCGGATGCACACGCATGTACCTATCCAGCAGGGCCGGCTCTTGCTTTCTCACTGATCCAGAGCAGTGAAGCACAAAAAATAATGAAATAAAAGAGCCCCCATGCCGCCCTAAGATTGGCCGGAACACCGCCCCTTGCAATCTGCCGCCCCAAGCACGAGCTTCCTCGGCGGGTGCCTGGAGCCGGCCCTGCCATCCAGCCACCCAGGAGAAAAACTGTGTTAGTGGAACATCAAGCTGAGAAACCACCCAGGATTCATTCCGTCACCTTGTGGGTTTGCCTTCGCCGATATTTGTGTGCATGCCTCTCTTGACTGACTTCTATATGCTGTAAAAAGATGCAGTGTATGTAAGAGACTACAAAGGGAAACTTACCTCCTGCCTATCCAGTACAATGTTGTGCTAACTATGCAACAGAGTCTTTGCCTCTAACCTGATATCATTAGTGTAGAAGACAAAAATGTAGTCTATAGACTAGAGAGAGAATTGTAATCCCAAATGGCGAGCTAGACAGGAGGCTAATTCACCATTTGCTGATGCAGGTATATCTTTTTTTCCATTTTTAAAAGTGCTGGAGCCAAACATCATTGCGGTCTCTCCTGTTTTTGATCTGTTCCCAGGTTGTTAGTGAGTACTTTCCCTCCGAACAGGTCACAGACTTTATTGCGGCCACATTGGGTGGTCTGCTGTCTGCTAGCCCCACCTGTGCCACGGCAGCTGGACTATGGATGAAGATCATCCTGAAGGAGTGTGGAGATGCCATGCTGGACAAGGTAAAACTGGGAACTGGAGAGCTTTTCTGCCTAAACTCTAGGCTTTTTGATCTTTGCCCTCATGTGTAAGGAAGAAAAATCTTGCTGTTTCTCCCCCTCGGACATAGAGTCGATTCCATCTCTGTTCCTACCCTAAGATAGGCAATGGCAGAATCAATAGCAGTAGACCGAGATAATCCAAGGGAAAAGGAAGATGGTTGGTTCTTTATTGCTCTAGCTTGTTGCCACAGTATTCAGCCAAGAAAGGCTTGAGAAAACAGACTCTGGGGAAAAGACAAGAAGACAGAATGACTGGCACTTGGAGGCCTCCAGGTATTAGGAGGCCTATGGCTAAGGGCTACATGGATTAAAAAGAGCACTGGGCTATTGCCACCCTCTTGCCAGGTTTCTGAGCCTGGCCTCCAGCCCAAGCAGGAACAGCTCCACTTTTAGCCCCATCGTGCAAGCCCCACAGGCCCAGGTTGACCTGAGCTCTGAAACTCACTGCTGTGGGATTTTTTTGCTGTGTAGACGTACCCTTTAAGAAGAGAAGGAAGGAGGGAGAAAACTCTAGTGTCTTTGGGATCCACTATTTATATGCCTTATTCTGGAGCCCAGTACATCAGGGCTAGATGAAAGGAGCACTCCACAAATCTTCTAACAAGGCTGGTGAAAGGCCTCAGGACAGGGAACCCTCGCAGCAGAACTGCCATGTTTGCACAGTGTTTTGAAGATGTGAAGGGCTAGGAATGAATATGAGAGGTAGTCACCTGTTCAGAGTCCCAGGCATTTACACACTGTCTTTAAAGCACTTGCATATTTTGTGCTTGTGGTTGTTGATGAGCTCTGCATTCTTCGAGGCAAATGGTCAGATTTGGCTGCTTAAATCACAGCTGCAAAATCTGGGCAAGCCAAGCTGCCTTTTGTGCATGTGAACTCGTTTGTGTAATGCATAGCTGGGCACCACCACATTAAATTACCTGGTATGTCTATGTGTGTGTCAGTGTTAATTTTTACAGCCGTGTGTGGGCAATTTGTGTGGGCTCAAGTTACGCAGACGTATTTGAACATTTGCTTCTTGAAGTGAGGCATTTCTAAAAAAGCAGCAAATGGCTAAATAAAGGTTTTGATTCTGTAGAGTGAATGGAGAGAAAGAAAAAGGGACATTTCTTTCTGGTTTTGTTCCTTCCAGGTGCCAGATATCCTGGCTATACTATATCGCCACATGCCTACTATCCAGGAGGGCAGCTTGAGGCAGTTCCTGGTGGAGGCAGTGTCCATTCTAGCTCACCATCACCAAGAGGCAGTGATCTCCAGCCTCCTCAGCAAACGTCTGCCGATGGACAGGTATATACCGCTACCTATTGCATTTATCTTGGTAAAACATGGATCCCACAGCTTTCCTAGGAGATGTAGGGCTTCATTTAAGCCGCAAACAGTTTGGGATCATTCCTAAGGGTTAATAGCCTGGCTCTTTCTGCAGGAAGGTCCAAGAACATGTTAAGGTGGGGTGCGGAGAGAAATTAAGTGTCATTCTGTTTCCATTCATGAATAGCTGCTTTGACATCCTAAAGATCTATCTTTACTGGTATAACTGGAGTGTATTGTTGGAAACATCTACCTCTCTAGACGCCTGAATTGAGCTCACTCTGGAAATGAGCAGTGGCTGTTGGTTTCCTGGTAGCATGACAGCTTCAGGTGCAAATCCCTGGCTGATTGCAAAGACTAGGGCCAATATTATCATCAGACCTCTGCTTGGTATCAATGAGGGTGTGGCTGCTTGAGCAGAGTTGCCATCCTTGGTACTTAAAAGTGGACTGGAAGCAGATCCATCATTTCATTTCAAGATCCCTAACTGAGGTATCAGTTATCAGTGCTGGAATCTAAGACCATAAGAACAGCCATACTGGGTCAGACCAAAAGGCCATCTAGCCCAGTAGTCTGTCTTGCGACCGTGACCAGTGCCACATGCCCCAGAGGAAATGAACACAACAGGTCATTGTCAAGTGATCCATCCCCTGTTGCCCAGTCCCAGCTTCTGGCAAACAGAGGGTAGGGACGCCATTTGTGAAGGGGACCTAGGATGGCCAAGAACATTCGTTCTCATAGTTGTATGTCCATCTAGTAGGAATCTGGCTTTTCTTTCATCCACTTGCCTTCCAAACCCTAGATCTTTGGGAGCCACATGCTCATGATTCCATATTGACTGGGAAGTGGAGAAAACAGGAAGTGAGGTTGGCGCTCTGTGTCCTGTCCTTCTGAAGTCTAGTATTAATGGTTAGGCTGCAGGAGGACTAGGTCACTTAACTTAGTTCTGTAACTGGAAACTCAATATTTAAACACAAGGAGCGTTAAAGGAGGACAGGACTCCTAACTCTCTCATCATAGGCAAGGAGAACATTTGGTCTTTGCTAAAATATGACACATTCAGGGTGAGCCACAAAAGTGTCCAGGGCTCACCTGTAACTTCTGTTAAACTGCAGTGACACCGCTGAGCAGTGGAGATCTCTGGGGGGAGACCCCTTGCTTGCCACTCAAGTCCTACGAGCCCTAATAGAGAAGATAAAGACTCCAACAAGAACAGAAGGCAGCATCACCTCAGAGACCGAAATGGACAGGCATTTGGCAGCTGCTGAACCTCTCTTAGTAAGTTAGATGGCAAACATGTCTTTCAGGCTTTCCTGTGCCCTGCGATAATCCTGCTGATGGAAAGCTGGAAGTGTGGTATAATATTGCTGTGTGGGCACTTCTCCTCTGATGGACTGTTTCCCTGAGTCCAGCTCTGCTGCCTGTGGAACAAATACGGCAGTTTTAGATACGTTACTGATTTACTTAATGCTATCTGGCCATTAGAAAGTCTTTGGAGCAGGTTTCTTTGCAAATCTTCCTTTGGACTCACAGCATGCCTTGGGAGGTCATACACATTTGTACAGATGTGGGAAAGTGAGCCACGAGTTAAGCAAGTTGCTCGCTGTCATTCAAGTTACTGGCAGAAGGGAGAATTTCATACAGCAGATATCAGATGGGGAGAGAGGGTGTGATGGTGTTGGGAAGAGATCTCCTTTTTTACCATGCTCTCCTTTCAGGCAACATGTGCCATCTTTGAGGTGGTGTCAGCCCTGCAGTCGAGCAAAGCTGTGCGGGAACTGCTCCCAGAGTTGTTTCCTGTTCTCCTGCAGCAGGTCAGCCAAACCCTCGGACAAAAGCTGCCTTTGCCAACGAGAAGCAGCCCGAGAGAAATCCGAAAAGGGCTACAACTTACTGAGGGCAACCCTTGCCGGTAATTAGAAGGAAGGGAGAGAAACCAAGAGAATTCCAGTAGAGTTGTGTGACGCTCCCGAGGAGTTCCCAGGGTTATGAGGCACCTTACCACCACGTGCCCTTCGAGTGAGGAAGTCTTGTCTGTGCCTGCTGTGGGTCAGTTCCCTGAAACGACCAGGCTCTGGCAAAACAAACCCTGCCACCCAGGCCTCCTCAGACCTCAGTCTCTTTGTACAGGTTAATGACAGGCACACACCCACCCCCGAGTCCTCTGACCATTCCGTATGGTGTCCAGCCCTTTATCCACTGAACTCCCACAGAATTGTCAGGCCTGCTGTTCCCAATGGAACAGTACACACCCGTTTATTACTTCTACTTTAGACTCTGTACTCGATACTTAGACTCTGTACTGCAAAACACACAGCACTTAGATATATTTCTAGTGAAAACAAGAAGGGAGATTATCAAAGAACAGAGATTCCAGTGACCGTCAGTAAGAATGCAAGCAAAAAATGGTTACATTTCAAATGAAATCATAACTTGCTCCGAGAAACTAAACTTAACCAACAGGTTAACCTCCTGTCTCAAGATGTTTCTCACCCAAAGTTCTCAACCAAGCCTGATCGCGACCCCTCTTTCATGAAGCAAACTCGCGGTCCATCTACTTCCTAAGTGAAAGATGTCCCCCAAATAGACTAGAGCAAACCTTTGATGTGTACCCCAAAATTGGGTCACCACCCCCTGTCTACTTCCTGCTACTTTTCTTTCTTTAAAGTTCTCACAGTCCTTCTCAACTGAATGTACATTAAGCATGTAGGGTTCACATGTAAACAAACAGATGGATAAACATTTCTTGCCTGAAAGAAAACCATTTTGTCACCTTTCCTGGTGACTAGTCCCGAGACACAGATCCTAAGAATGTAATTTTCAATGCATATCCATGACTCTTTACACAGCATCTGTACATGCGTTTCACAATGATATTGGTGACATGGGCTTTTATTTGAGACTCATGGGGCAATCTTTTAGTGAACTAGAATGTACGTACCAGGTCCCTCGGCACCCACTCTGTGCCCCTCGCCAGTTAACACTAAGATTCCTGAGTCCTCAGTTGACTTCAGCTCTGGTAGCACATTAATGTACATTTCCCACCAATCTCACAACATGATTAGTTTCTCTTCTTGTTGTGTTTCTTTATTCCATGCCAACAAGGTGCTCAAATTCCAGACTTCATGGTTTTATAATGTCTCTGAATTTTCCTAGGAAACCAGGATCTCAGCTCTCTTCACGGATGGGCAGCAGGTATCAAATAAACATAAGGAAGTACTTCTTCACACAACACACGGTCAACCTGTGGAACTCATTGCCAAGGGATGTTGTGAAGGCCAAAAGTATAACTGGGCTTTTTTTAAAAAAAGAATTGGATAAGTTCATGGAGAACAGGTCCATCAATGGCTATTCAGCAAGATGGTCAGGGATGCAACCCCAAGCTCTGGGTGTCCCTAGGCCTCTGACCGCCAGAAACTGAGACTGGACAACAGGGATTGGATCATTTCATGATTGCCCTGTTCTGTTCATTCCTGCTGAAGAAGCTGGCATTGACCACTGTTGGAAGAGAGTGTACTGGACTAGATGGACCATTGGACTGGCCCAGTAAGGCTGATCTTAGGTAGTGGCCACAGTGGGTCAGGTTTTCAAGATGGGTGCCTCAGTTTTGTCCACAAAACTTGAATTTGTTCAGATGGATGGGTACCTAGCTATGTGATTGCTGGCGCTGCAGACACGAGTATATATTCTGCTCATGCTGTTGGCCCATGTGCAGGCCCATTTTAGGTACCTATATGTGACGGGGTGGTAGGCTGTGCCCCGGCCTCTTCCATGGACACAGACTGCTCCGAGTCCCTCCAAAGTGTTCTAGGGATGCCTGCTCCTGAGATCCTGGTGGTAAGGGCTCTGATGACTGTTTGACCCCAACGGATGATCTTAAGTCACCTTTACGCTTGACCTTTGTTTTCTTTCTCCTCCCTCTTGTCTATACTTTCGTGTCTAGGTTTCTCCAGCCCCTTTACATATATTTCCTCTTTACCTGGCCCTTCAGGTTTTATTTCCACCCCCCTTTGGCCTCCATACCTGCCTTGGTGTCCCTGTTAGAAAGGGATTCCAGTCCATGCCCAGTAGAAGGCAGTGGGGCAATCCATCCACTACCGCTACATGTTTCTGCCTAAACTTCCCCTTAATATTCAGGGTCCTTAAAATTGGGCAGAATTTATCGTCCCCATGGACACTGGGCAGAATTTATTGTCCCCTTGGACCTGGTATTCAGTTTTGATCCTACCTCTGGGAAGTATCCAGTGGGGTTTCACTAACTCCTGCCTGATTAGCAAACAGGATGAAGCTGTGTCCATTAGTCCCTTTGGTGGCTCCTCCCTACCCAGACCGATACGGTAGGTACTTTCTTTTTTCTTTCCTGCCTGGGAGTCTTGTCCCAACCACAAAACTGGGCAAACCCACAGTCCATTTTAGGACAGTCTCTTTTTAGTTGTCCTTCACGTCCATGTCGGAAGCACACTGTAGGCCAAGCTCCCATTACAGTTCCTTGAGGCTCCTCCCTCTTCTTCTTGCTGCCCTTCCCAGCTGTAGGCACTCTGGTCCTTCTCAGATCTAGTCCCTTAAACCACTGACTCACTCTGGGAATGTCCGCCTCTATAAATTCCTCTCACTTTAACTGTGGGGTCCAGATGAACTGGCTGGCGCCACAGAACCCATCCTCGGATATGCTCAGGGAGACTCTGAAGAAACTTCCAGAATCATGCAGTCCATGATCTCCCCCACAGTCTGAGTATCTGGCCTTACCAATGAGTGGCCCAATCTTTTAATTCCTGTCCAAATGCACAGAGGCATAATCCCTCAATCCATCTTTCAACTCTACATTTCTGGCAGTACTTTTCTGTGGACAGGCCCCACCTCGTCCAGCATGGCTGCCTTAATCATGTCATAATCTCTTGCCTGCTCATCACTAAAAGCCCTGTATGTGCTTCCCCGGTTAAATAGGGTGCCAGTTGAAGGGCCCACATGGTTCTGTCCCTAGGAGGTCTCTCTGCTGCTCCTTGAAGAGTAACCAAAAACACATTGGGGTTGTTCGCAGGTCCCATTTTACAGTCTGATCTCCTGTTCCTGGTTTCCATTTCCTGTCACAGGACTCGCCAAACTTTGGAGGAGTTGTTGCCAGACCTGGGCTTGCTCCCGTATAAATTCCTGATGGCTCTTTTGCTGTTAAACCTACCAGGCAAGGAAAGGCTGTTTTTCTGCCTGCTGGGATTGTTGGAAGGTCTGTCGGGTCTTCTACACCAGTGGTCTCCAAACTGGGGTGCGCGGGATGATCCCGGGGGGAGCGTGGCATTAGTAGCGCCGCCGGACAGCACTCCGCCGTTTTTTTCCTTCGGCGGCAGCTCTGCACGTCCAAGGCTGGTGCTCCCCTTTGGCGGCCCGCCTGCGGCAGGTCTTCCATCGGTGGCGCGTCTGCGGCAGGTCACCCTGGGGGTGCGTGAGCCAAAACGTTTGGAGGCCACTGTTCTACACCAGCAGTTCTCAACCGGGCCGGTTTTAGCGGGTCTGCCAAGCAAGGTTGGCTTTAGACTAGCTGGGGCTCCGGGCAGAAAGCTGAAGCTTTGAGCCCAGCCGGGCTGGAGCCCTGAGGCCCAGCACCTGCACTAAAGCCCCGAGCCCCTGCACCCTGTGGGGTTAAAATCCGGAGCCAGGAGCCCCAAACTCTGATGCCTGGCAGGGCAGAGGCCTGGAACTGGGCCATGGAGTATTTCTAGCATGTTGAGGGTGGGGGGAGGCTCAGAAACAGAAAGGTTGAGAACCCCTGTTCCACACTTCTCTTTGCTGCTTCATCACTTGTTTCAGTGTTCCCTCCATCACCGGACTGCCAAACCTCTACACCGGCTTCTCCAACAGGCTCTCCATTTGCATAGATAACAGGGAAATCCCTGATGAGCCCCCAGCTGTGACAGAGAGGGGTGTTGCACCCCCACATCTTCCACAAACACAGACCGCGTTGAGACTTTTTTCCTTCTAAGCACCAACATATAGTCTATTTAATCCCCCTACCAATACATAGCACCTTTATATTGTATCTCAACTTTCTAAACTCTTCTCCAAAAGTCGGGTGGGGGGTAAGGTGTTTCCACTCAGAGACCTCACTTTGTCAGGCTCTCCTAGCTTTTTGTCTTTCTGTTTCTCTTAGGGTGACCAGACAGCAAGTGTGAAAAATCAGGACAGGGGTAGGGGTGTGGGGCGGGGGGGAGGGAATAGGCACCTGTATAAGATAAAGTCCCAAATATCAGGACATCTGGTCACCCAAGTTTCTTTCTCTGTCTGTTCCCCTCAAAGGGCTCCTGCCCATGTCCTTTTACACAGTTTCCCTGTTAATGGAATGATTGGTTCCTTGACTCACTAGCCCCAATCTGACCTTGTAATCAGGTACACCTCTCTCCAATTAGGCCTTCTGTGAGGAACGGAATTAGTAGGAATAGTGACCAGAGTGCTGACTCAAGTGCAAACCCTCAGCACTCTGTCACCTCATATCTGGAGATATGACCCCAGAATGTCCATTAGTGATCACCACACTCGATGCCCCCTGTTTCTGGGTCCTGATCATGTACCTTTTCCACATCACTTTACTCTCCTAGTGCCCATAGTCCTTGCAGAAAGAGAAAAAGGACTGCAAAATATTGTCCCTAGCAAAACTAGTCCTATGAGATGTATGAGACTGAAACTTACCTCCCAGCATCAAGTCCTTCCAGGGACACTGGTGTCCAGGACATTGCCAATGGATGAACTGCCGATTGAACAGCAGACCTGAGAAGTAGCCAGGGCTTCCTGACTCTCTGTTCAAGCTGCACCTTCCTCCTGATTGCTGCAGTTCTGTGCCTCTCTTTCCCCAGGCTTTCTATCAAAGCATTCGAGTCTGTGCTTTTCAAGGGTGGGAATGAGAGACTGGTGAGAGCGCTCAGGAAGCAGAGAACGTGGATTCTTCTGGAAAACCCCAAGACTCACCATGAGGGAGTGTGTCTGCTGGTGAGGTAAGAGATCTAGGAGGCATCATTTTATCCTTGGGAATCAGTAGCCAATAGAGTGGCTGAGAGGGAACCTCCCGTTTATAGCTTTGTGGGGGGGTGGGGTGTCCTGGGTGGAAACACACCGCTCCCACTCCTAGATATCAGAGCTGTCTGCTCAGAGCAGCTGAGTTTTTTTGAAGTGTGCAATCTAGCCCATGAGCGGTTTCTTTTGTCTTCCAGTCTTCTGCTAAGATCTGGACTCATAACACCTGAGATCATACAGAGCCTCCTCCGCTGGGTGAATTCCCCCACAGAAAACCACCGAGTCACCAGCACAGCTTTCCTTGCCCAGGTAAGACACAGGGCTCTGAAGAGTAGTTTCACCATTAGACTGTTGTCTGCCTTTCTTTCGGGAGTTGTACAGTTCTCTTCATAGGAGTAATTGTCATTTTAGACAGTAGAATAGGTCCTCCTTTATATGGAAACCTCACCAGGAACTTCACGATACCTTTCTGAGTCCTTCTCTCTCTGTGGTTTTTATTGCCGTCATTGCCTATACTAGCTACACAACCACAGGTGCTGGCTGAGAGAGATACGGACAGAGTTTGGATGACTGGATCTCTTCTGCCAAGTCCTAGTGCTGATCCTAACCAACAGCTCCTGATTTTGGTTTCGCTCAGCAGATCTTCTGAATGAACCTAGTGTCCTAATACTACCAACCAAGCAACCTACAACTACATTAATGTCTATCTTAGGTTCTCATTACTCTAGTATCTGAGTACCTCCAAACTCTTTAATGTCTGTATCCCCACCACACTCCTGCGAGGTAGGGAAGGACTATATTTCCTATTGTACAGGCAGGGAACTGATGCACAGAAGGGCTAAGTGACTTGCCAAGGTCACACAGGAAGTCTTTGAGGGAGCAGGAAATGGAACCTGGGTCTCCTAAGTCCTAGGCTAGTGTGATACCTGCCGCAGCATCCTCCCTTTCCACAACCTTCCTCCAACATCTGCATCATATTTCCCACTTATGCTAAGCAACTATCTTCGGGGCTCATCTGCTTCTAAGAAAAACAACCTCTCTGTGCCTGTGATGGGCTGTACCTGAGCTTTGAGGCTCCTTACAAGAGGCCCCGTGGTCCTACTACACCCTGCCCCAGGAAAAGAGCCCCCAGTCTGGGTCTGCCTAGAGAGGCTTCATGAAAGCAGCCAATCCGAGCCCATGAGGCTCGGCTAAAAGGAGCTGAAGGGCCTTAGCAGGTCAGTTCCTGGCAGGAACTGGAGGGGCAAGAAAGGGCGCTGCTCTCTGGCGACAGAAATTCAGGGGACAGCCAGAGTTTGATTCTGGCAGCCTTTACTTAAGCTGGGTTTTCAGGAAGAGAGTCCCGAAGAACTTTAACCCTGAGGTGAGGGTGAGGCTAAAAGTGGCCGGTAGGAAGAAGCGACAATGAACTGAAATCAAGCAGTGCCTAGCTCCTGTTTATAGGATCCATGGTTTGGAACCCAGAGTTAGGGGCAGGCCCAGGTTCCCCTACCACCAACAGTGGCATAAGCCCCATGGAGGGGACAATGCTAATGGAGAGCTTGAACAAAGGGCAGAATGTAAAGGACCCAGAGTTGGGGCTGGAGACCCAAGTGAGGGCAATGGGACTGTTCTGGACTACCCCAGAAGGGGTTCCTTTGGACTTTGGGACTCAGCCAGAGGCCTGAGCCACAGAAGGCTCACTGAGGACGGCTGGCAGGGTGCACCAGGGGTGAGAAAAGGACTGTGATACCATACCCAGCCACTAAGAGGCTCTCAAGAGGTGAGTGGATCCCTATTCTAGTGCCCAAAAGGAAAGCTCCATGTTTTGTAGACCTTTCTCATTTGTGTGGAATGCTAAAGTTACAGTGGATTATGTGGCAAGTATCAGAGGGGTAGCCATATTTGTCTGTATCCTCAAGACTGGGGCTGTAGGAGGACTCCTTGTTGTTTTTAGCGTATGACATGTCTGCTCAAATTCTATTCCCAATCTTACTGATCCTATTGGGGCTAATGGACAGGTTGATTTTCTTTCAGCTAATGAGTGATCCCATGCTCAGGGAGAAGAAGTTCCTTAAGCCAGTCTTACGCATCTTGGAAGAAAGGTCACATGATAGGAACAGCATTGTCCGGCAGATGGCTGTAAGAGGCCTGGGAAATTTAGTCTATGGGGCACCTGAGAAGGTAAGAGAGAATACTGACTAGAATGCAGCATAACTAGAGAAACCAAGGGAAATAGTTCTTCGGAGTTTACAGAGGCTGCACACAATGCACTAGGCCAAATTCTGCTCTCTCACATACCCGAGTAACCTCTTTGCAGTCAATACAGGGCAAGCTAGATCCTTTGCTAAGCTGGGCATAAGCAAACAATCTGTGCACTTTAATATGACCATGTGTAAATGTCTCCATCTAGGAATAAAAAATGCAGGCCTTACTTACAGGATGAGAGACTCTATCCCAAGAAGCAATGATGCTGAAAACCACTTGAGTCATGGCAGAGAATCAGTTGAACATAAGGTGTCCCAATGCGAAGCTGTGGCCAAAAGGGCTGAAATGATCCTTAGAGGCATAAAGAGAGGAATCTTGAATAAGAGTAAAGAAGTTCTTTTCCCTCTGAATATGACGCTCATGTGAGCACTGCTGGAATGCTGTGTCCAGATCAGGTCTCCACAATTCAAGAAGGATGCTGATAAATTAGAGAGGATTCAGAGAAGAGTCACAAGAATTCTCAAAGGATTGGAAAAGATACCTCTAGTGATAGACTCAAGGAGCTCAATCTATTTAGCCTTACAAAGAGAAGGTTAAGGAGTGACTTGAGGACAGTCTAGAACTACTCACATGGGGAACACATTTTGAGAATGGGTTCTTCCCATTAGCAAACAAAGGTATAAGAAGATTCAATGGGGGAAAATGAAACTAGACTAATTCAGACTGGTAATAAGGCATTGATTTTTAATGGTAATTTTAATTAACCATTGGAACAATTTACCAAGGGTTGGAGTGGATTCTCTGTCACTAGCAATTTTAAAATCAAGATTGAATGTTTTTCTAAAAGATACACTCTAGTTCCAACAGAGACTATTTCAGGGAAGTTCAGTGTTATGCAGGAGGTCAGGCCGGATAATCACAAGGGTTCCTTTTGGCCTTGGAATCTAAGTAACTAGGAATCTAATGATAGGATGACACAGGTGTATTATGGCACCAAGTTTGGCTCATTGTAGCTCCAACCTGGTCTGAAATATAGCTATAGGTCTCCGGGGCTGGGAGGGGGAGATGAAATTCCCACAGCTTCATAACTGCTAAAGAAAACGTATTAGAAGTGTGATCAGTGATCAGTGTTCTTTAATGTCCTATTTTTGTCCAGGTGAAAAAGCACAAGAAGTTTCTTATGGTCATACTGATCAGGGCCTTAAGTGACCCTTTCAGTTCTGAAGTCATTGGCGAGAGCATGAAAGCAGTGGCCAAAGTCCTGAAGGAGCTGAAAGAGAAGGACATAGGTTCTTCCTTCAGAGACCTCACCCAACAGATCCGGACCTACTTTGACAACGTATGTGACCAGAACTCTCCAGCCCCAGTTCAAGCGATCTTGATTAGACTCCATTTACTCCCTGGGCATTGCTCATGTCAGAGTGAAGAGATGTTTCGGCCCCAGGGAAGAGAGGTGTTTTACGGAGGAGGAGAACATTAGGAGGATGGGGATGACATCCCTGCTCCCACAGTCTCCCCCTTCTGTTCTTCTTTCTTGCCACTGAGAACCTCAAAGAAAGTCTGAATACTAGATTAGATAGCTAGATAACCATGAAAAGGGGGTTCCAAGGTACAATAGAGAGTGTTGGGCCTGCTCTATACCATTTTTATGTGAGAGGGTTGGAATGATTCCGTTTTTGCAGAGAATTTTGAGATTTCAAATTTTGGTTTTGTTCCTATTTGTGGGACTCCCTCTCCCCAAACTTCAAAACTCTTTGTGAAATGGAATTACTATTCTCAACCGAGCTCTATTGAAAGCCTTGGGTCCGGGCAGTCTGCTCTCGGTGCTGGGAACCCAGGTGCTGGGAACCCAGGAAACTGTGGGAGCTAGAAGTGCCAGGGAGTTGCAAATTTGAGAGCCAGGGTCCCAGACGCTGTGGGTTTGGAAGCCCACGATCCCAGTCAGCCTGCTAGATCGGCTTCCAAGGAGCTGAATGGGTGCACTGTCAAGATAGCAGGCAGGTTTCTAAGGACCCCTGCCTGGCTTCTGGAGGAATTTCATCAAAATGGAACTGTCGCTAAAATAGTTTGATGAATCAGCAAATTCAAATCAAAAATTCGTGCATGAAAGTGTTTCCGACTAGCTGTAGTTGGAATCCCTCAACTTTAGCGTAGAAGAGATGGCTGTGCGAGGTACGTGATGTGATTGTCCCTTAGTTACTAACTTGTGGGGCTTTCTTGGCTGTAGGAGGACGATGCTCTTCGTTTATTGTCCTTTGTCCTATTTGGCATCCTGGCCCGCGTGACCAAAAGAAAATGGAAGGGCTATTTCGCCGAGCAGGTTAGACAGAGCTGGGTCACACTTCTGCTGCACCTGCAAGACCCGAACCCCAGGGTTTCAGTGGTAAGACCGAGAGTGACTTATTTACTAAGCCAAAGGAATCTTCCTCCCAATGCCAGGGGAGATCTGCTATTCCTGCCTGCTGTGGAGGCCCAAATTCTCCCCTCAGTTCATTGCCCTCCTGCTGAGTCAGTTCCCGCCAGGTTGCTCCATGGCTGCCTCACCAGAATCCAAGATAGGTCATGGGTCTGAGCCCGACAGCTCTCTATTCCTGTCTGTCTCTGCACCCCAGGCCCCTGCCTCACCAGAACAGAAGAGAGACCTGGTGAAGCAGCTTTCATAGGTAGATCTGTTCCAAAAAGACATTGATGCTACCTCCAGGTTGCAGTGGAAGCTCTCCCCTCTATTATTCATTCCTGCATGTTTTCTGCCAATTACATCCAGATGAATCCCTTTTTATCCTGGAATAGATGAGCAGGCAAGCAGATGAGTTCCCTTTGAATGACCATAGCACTCAGTAGGGAACAATTAAATGGTGTGACACGCTTTCTTTTTTTCAGGAATGCAGAGCTACGTTTCACCTCTGTGTCCCATTTTTGGGACTGAAGAGGCTCCAAACTGCAGTGAATGAACACCTTGATAGCACAGCTGAGCTGAAGCCTGAGGAGCTCCAGGTGGACATTTGCAGACACCTTGTGAGTGAGCTATTGAAGTGTCTGAGATTCTTGACTGGAGTGGCGTGTGGTGGTGTAGAGATGTGTGATGGGTAATGGAAATAACGGTCAGAGTGGGATATATGACTGAGGGTGATGGAAAATGTAAATCTGCCACAGATCCCCATTTTTCCCACGTCCACCCAGTCACCTGTTCTTTCTCTGATTTACCTGTGGCTCGTAAAAGCATGTGCTGGCAGTCAAAGGGCACTTCTAGCCAGAGAGAGCTCATGTGTCCCTGATTTCCTCTAGGCCAAAGAGAATGCCGAGCTGCTGGAGAACTTGTACAAAAGCACCATCACGTACTTCTGTAGCAGCTGGGAAGAGATGCGGGCAGTTGCAGCCAAGTTAGCTGGTGAGAGAAGATGCCCAGTGTCCCTTTTGGTATTCCCATTGAGGGAGAGAGAAGAAAATCCCACTGTGCAGCCATTAATCTCTCTGTGCCTCAGCTTCCCATACATAAATGGGGATGTTAATATCCCTACCTCTCCAGTGTGGTGCTCGGAGGAAATCATGACTTGCTATAAAGTGCTTTGGGATTGCTGCAGGGAAAGCATGGTGCAGTCATTTAGTAGTAAAGGCTGGGACACTGTCTCGTAGGGCATGTTTACACTTGGAACTGGGGGTCTAATTCCCAGCTTGATGAGACATACCCGCACTAGCCCTGAGTGCTAAAAATAGAGAGTAGCTGCGATGGCAGGAGCAGCAGGAAGTTTAAGCACCCCAAGTATGATCCCATCCAAACCCCAAAGTCGATTCTCAAGGTGGCTAGCTCCTCCCACTGCTCGTGCTGCTTTACCTACATTCTAATTTTAGCATGCGAGCGCTGTCCGAGCTAGAGTGGGCCTGTCCCATTGAACTGGGAGTGATCCCCCTCGCTCAAAGTGCAGACCCACCCACAGTGTTGCTCAGTGCTCTTCACTACTACTTCATCATTGGGAGGCATGCAGCCCACCTGCCCTCAGCGCCTGCTGTTTCAGGTTCCTGGCCACACCACCTTGTCAAGGAGGCAAAAGGTTCCTCCGCTTTGGCCCTGTGCCCTCTTCTCCCAAGCATACCCAGGTGAGACAGGCAGGCGTTGTGCCCTAAGTCTCACCTATCAGTCACCTTGTGGGATCCCTGCTTAGAACTCACTTATTCCTGGCCCCAGTCCTTTGCTCAGACCACTAGACCAAGACACTAGCTTAGCATGTCTCCAATAACTGACAGCAGTGGCAAGAGGAACACAGACTCTTTAAAGCAAATGGGTTTTGTGTAAACATTCTTAAAATAAAAAGTCTTTCTCATTCTCTTCAGTGTGGACTCTAAACTGAACGAGCATCCTCTTGCCCACAGCTCACCCTTAGGCCCACAGTAGGAGAGGCCAAAGACCTGTCTAGGGGCTGCTAATATCACTTTGCACTCAACAAGGGAAGGTTTTATTGTTGTTGTTTGTTTTCCATTGTGTATTTAGGCATCATCCTGGAACACACAGACAGGCAGCGTATGAAATGGCTGGACCTGGAACATCTGCTGATGTGTAAGTAATAAATACAGCTGAAGTTCTGCTCATCCGTGAGTTCTAAAGGAATTTAGCTGACTAGCAGCTGTAACCGATAGCACTGGTGCAAAGTGCATCAGCCACACGTCAAAGGACAAATTCACTCTTGCCCAGTAGAAAGTCAGCTTTAATTTCCCCTGAAGGAGGAAGCTGCAGAGGGTGTGATGTGAGTCCGTGCATCTCCTGGTTGTCCTGGCAAGGCCCCCTCCGCAGCCAGTGCTATCCACTCTTTGGGCTTTATTGGCTCTCTGAGGACTCCCCAGGTGAGGAGAAATTGTAGCCACTTTCTGCTACCCCAAATTTCCCACCAGCAATTTTTCTTCCAGTAGGTGCCCTGCGTCCTGCACAAAGCAGCTTGGACCTGGCCTCTGTTGAATTCCAGGGTGATTGGAGCTCAGACAGTGGCTCTTGAATAGAGATGGAAAATAAACTTAAAAGTGGAAGCTATTGAAACAATGGACCTTCTTCCATTTACAGCAGAGTGGATGACTTTCTGGTCGAGTCAGGGTCTCCCCGCTTGTTGGGAGCATGGAAGGGAGCCAATGGAGGAAGCTCAAGCTTTCTTTGTATTGGAGAGCTTCTGTAGCGTGGTATTCAGAGGTAGTAAGTCTCCAGCTATTTCCGGCACAGGTGACAATATGAAAAGTGAGGCATATTCATCTCTCATGTATTTTCCACCTCAATAGAAGGACTGAGCCTAGTTTCACATTTTACCATGTGATCATTCTGCTCTGGTACTTGAAGATTCTGTGGTCACGCTTAGCTGTGATTTGACAGTCTGTATACTAACATGTTGTCCTGTGTCATTTCAGCTCTCCAGGTCCTCAAGAAAGACCCAAGTCCCTCTGTCCAGCTGGTGGCAACGGAGGTCATAAGTGACATCTGTCCTGGCCGAGTGCTTGGGGACTGAAGCGGAAGGGACACAAACAGAAGAAGGCGCTCCAGTAGTATAAGGGCCCTACCGTCAATCAAACAATTAACCCCACCCTTGGCCCTCGTAAGCCTTGCCCACCGGTCACTGGAAGTCCCAAGCCATGAGGTATTACTTCCAGGGTCAAGGCGGACAAATGACCGGAAGCAAGGTGTGTCATGTGACCCCTCTAAGAACTCCTCCCATTGTCCTCTACCAATCGGGATGGGTTTCGCCCTGATAGGAACGCCCCAAGAGAAGATTTGACCAATCAGGGGGAGTTCCGGGGCAGGATGACCTGTCTGGAAGTGGTTCGTGTGACCCCTCTAAGAATTCCTCCCACCACCCTCTACCAATCAGGAGGGGTTTCAGCCACTGGAAACCACCCCGAGAGGAGGTTTGACCAATCATGGGGAGTTCCGGGGTGGGGTGATCTGTCTGGAAGTGGTTTCTGTGACCCCTCTAAGAATTCCTCCCACCGCCCTCTACCAGTCAGGAGGGGTTTCAGCCACTGGAAACCACCCCGAGAGGAGGTTTGACCAATCATGGGGAGTTCCGGGGTGGAGTGATCTGTCTACAAGTGGTTTGTGTGACCCCTCTAAGAATTCCTCCCACCACCCTCTACCAATCAGGAGGGGTTTCAGCCACTGGGGACCACCCTGAGAGAAGGTTTGACCAATCATGGGGAGTTCCGGGGTGGGGTGATCTGTCTGGAAGTGGTTTGTGTGACCCCTCTAAGAATTCCTCCCACCGCCCTCTACCAATCAGGAGGGGTTTCAGCCACTGGGGACCACCCCGAGAGGAGATTTGACCAACTGGGGGGAGTTCCGGGGTGGGGTGACCCATCTGGAAGTGCTTCGTGTGACCCCTCTAAGAACTCCTCCCACCACCTTCTACCAATCGCGATGGGTTTCGGCTGCAGAGGACCTCCCCGAGAAGAGATTTGACCAAAATGGGGCAGGTTCTCGGATTGGGTGAACCGTCCAGAAGAGGGTCATGTGACCCCTCTGAGAACTCCTCCCAACGCCCTCTGCCAATCAGAGTGCAGCACCATCACCCCATAAGTCCCAGCGCTGGGCAGAGGAAGCCATCTCTTACCAAGAAGACATGTTTTAGAAATTGTGGAAAGGCTGAGAGGAAACATGGACTCCTTCACCACCCCCGTGAGACCTTCAGATTTTGTTTTAGCTCCGAGGACCTTTGGAGTTGTGTGGAGAAAGCACTACAGCAGTGACAGTTCCAAGGAGGGCCCTTTGACTCAACCGTTGATGGCTACGTCGGAACCTGACCCCAAAATCCAAACCTTTGTGAGGCACCCCAGTGAGTGTGACAGCCTCTCATTGTCCATGCCCTAAAGTTGGAAGGCGATTGTGGCTTGGGGGAGTCACAAGGTGAACGGGAAAGATGGCGCTCAGGTAAATGAATGATTAAGAAGCGACTGTCAATCATGGGGGTGTAATGGGGTTCGGAATCGACCTGGCATTGCATAAATCTAAAAACAGGCAGTGGGGTGCTTACACTGTTTTTTGTCTGAAAATCTCTCAACAGCTCGACGATGCCTTTCTAGAGGCCTTTGAGAAGTTGCACATCGGTAGCCCTGTGGGAGTAAATCCATCGCGCATCAGCTGTTTTTGCTCCTGTCTGAGACCCAGATCTCAAGAGGAAAATCCAGAAAAGGACAAAAATGGAAGAATGAACCAGCTCAGACTCCCGGGGTCATGGCGTCCTTTGTTTCAGGCGGCTGTAAAAGATTGTGTTAAACCAGGCGATTAATAAAACTTATTTAAATGTCTGAGAATGAACGTGTCCCCCTCCATACTTGTGTTCGTAAAAGACGGTCCCAGGAAGAGTCATGTCTCCACAGACGGCTCTGTTAAAGAAAATCTGTTAAACCCCCAGGAAAGTTGGGGGCTTTGACGGGGTCAATCTTCTTTTTCAAGTGGCCAAAAAGCATCATAAAACTTTAAATAGAAGACAGGTAGGAGCTTGGCTTTCACACCAGGATGCTTACACTTTACACAAACCAGCTCGAATACGTTTTAAAAGAACCAAGACCGTTCTTTCAGATGTGGACGCGCAATGGCAGGCAGATTTGGTCCGTATGCACTGGTTCTCCAAACACAACAGCGGTTTTAAGTACATCTTAACAGTGATAGACGTTCTATCCAAATATGCCTGGGCCTTAGGCCTAAAAGACAAGATGAGTGGTGAGGTATCCAAGGCCTTTAAAGCTATTTTTAGCCAAGGTCGCGTGCCTCAAAAATGACAAACTAATCGGTGGAAAGAATTTTGAAACAGACCTTTTAGCAGATTGTTGAAATGGCACAGCGTTAACGCTTTTTGTTACTGATAATGAAGTCAAAGCAGGGGTTGTGGAGCGATTTAACAGAACTTGAAAAAGATGCGGAGGATGTGGCGATATTTTACCGCCCATAACACCTTTCGCCACCTTGACCTGTTACCTGACTTTATGAAGAGTTACAACCAGAGCTTTTACAGAACTCTACGTACCAGACCCGCTGATGTTAACCCTTCCAATTCTCTGAAGATATGGAAACTGGTTGACAGAGACGGTTTTAAAATAAAACCGGTTGTTGCCCCCTTTAGAAAAGGCGACCACGTGAGACTCTCTAAAACCAAAGGAGCTTTTGAAAAAGGTTGTGAACAGACGTTTACCAATGAGATATTTATAGTGGATGAAGCCTTAACCAGGAGCCAGAGACCTGTATACCGATTAAAAGATTACGAGGGTGAGACAGTTACTGGATCTTTTTACCCTGAAGATTTACAAAAAGTAAACCCCAAAGGAGACAGGATTTGCCAGATCGAAAAAGTTCTAGCGGAGAAAGGAAAAGGGAGAAAAAAGCAGCTACTGGTGAAATGGTTTGCCGGGGGGACGGGGACGATAAGTTTACCAGCTGGGTGGAAGCTTCTCAATTCTGACGTTTAGACACAAACAAACAAAAAGATTCCTCCTGCAAAGACTGAGGGAGAGAAAAATGAGCGACGGCAGGTGTTACATGACTTTGCCCAGCAATGCCAGCTCTGCAGTTTTTCTTCAAAACACCAGCTCGAACTTTACAATACAGCTAATTAAGCCCTTGGGTCTCCCGGGTGCCTGGAAGGTGGGGTTAGTGGAAATACAACACCCACACAGCTGGAACACTATCCGCGAGAACACCCCTTTTGGAATCACCTTTGAAGATATGGCATAGAGTTTTATCCTACGACGAGGTTATTACTCGTCCATACCCGAATGATTGGATCATATGAACAGTACCGTGGCTCGTCCTCCCCCACCGCCGGAGGTGGTCATGAACTATGACCCTGTGGGTAGAAAAGTTAGCCTTAAATCCGCTGATTTTACTTTTATGTTTTCTACCAGCAGGGAGCTAGCTAACATTCTAGGTTTGGGCCCCAAGCGCAGCGTCCAAAAATTCCCCTTCTGGGCAGACATCACAGGGGGGGTTAAGTCCTTGTATCTGCACACAGTTATTGTAGAACACCAGTTTGTGAGGGACTTTTCTGTTCCCCTGTTATGCTGTGTCCCTGTCTGAGGAAGGAACAATGAGTTTGTCACCATCACCTACGATAAACCTCATCACGTTCCTGTCAGAAAACACCACATCGATACCATTACCATTGAAATAAAGACAGATCAGAACAGATACGTCTCATTTGTTGAACGGAGTGGATGTGAAAATTAAACTGACGCGCAGTAAAGACGCTTTCTGTTAAATGGGCAGTGCAGCCGAAGGCTTTAAATTGCGCATTGTATCAGCATCGCTTTTTGTGAAGAAAGTACGGATGGCCCTGAGCGTTCGTTTGGGGCACGCGGAGTCCCTGCTTACCACAAATGCTAAATATCCCGTGGACCGTGTGGGAATGAAAGTGTTCAGCATCCCCGTGGGCAGCAGGGTCAATAACCAGGAGAACCTGTTTTTTGGGACAGTTACCCAAAATGCTTGTCCTAGGGTTTGTCCTATGCCTTGAGTGGAAGTTACACGAAAAATCCCTTTCATTTTAAACATTATGATATTAATTTTGTGGCCTTGTATGTGGATGGTGAACAGATACCAACCAAGCCTCTGCAACCAGACTTGGAGGCAGGATGCTGCATGAGAGAATACATGAATCTGGTACAGATGCTGGTAAACACATGACAGATCGTTCTCTGTTAATCGACCGTGAGAAGTTTCCACAGGGTTACATCTTGTTTGCCTTTGACCTGTCTCCCGACCAGGAATGCGCCGATGGCTATTCCCTGATTAAAACCGGGAACCTGAGAGCAGAAATATGTTTTGGGAAGGCTTTAACCATCACCGTCAATCTGATCGTGCATGGGGTTTTTGACAACATCATAGAGAGAAATCAGAGGAGAGACGTTCTGCTTGACTATATGTGAACATGGACACCGTGCAGCTCTCGTGTGTCTTATCAAGGTGCCTTACACAAAAAAGAATTTCTTAGATGTGTTCCCTTGTGATTTGGCTCCCTGGCGACAAGCTGTCTCAGAGACCCCTAGGTTTGTATTGCACATCCACACAACCAACCTGGTGAACACTGGCTTGCCTTGTGTCTGGCGGAGCGTAACGTGGAGAGCTTTTAGACTCATACGGGCACCCCCCGAAGAGCATGTTGTTTCCTAAAAGCATTATGAAATTTTTAAACAAAAATGCCACAGGCATTGTGTTTCACAATAGACAATTACAAGACCCCCGCTCTGTCGCCTGTGACTATCACCGAGTGTTTTTCTTACATCATCGGAGCAAGTGTTTATCTTTTGACCGGATTTTAAAATTGTATTCTAACGACTTAGTGCAAAACGACCGGTTGGTGATGAATTTTGTAAAAAATACATTTAAATTCTTGGGCATGCCTAGCCTGGCTCAAAATGTGTTTCAACAAGCCCAGACATGTGTATCTTGCAATGCTTTTTATAGCCAGGTTATCCAATATTCTCAGGCATAACAGACAATGTTTTGTTTGGCATTATCCAACACATTTTTTATAAAGTAACTTTTCCCACAGTTGCTAGGCCCCGTGAGAATTGCAGAAAAAGGGGTGTTTCCACCTCGTATCCATTTTAAAATCTGTAGGGCAGGGTTTTAAACCCTTCTCCTAGGACCCTCTTGTTGTAAATGACTTTCTGTGTTTTCTTAAGGGTTTTGGTCTCTATTTACCACTGATTTTTGTTTCTTACGATAGAGGGCTGCTGCACCTCTCTCTTTTTTGAGGTGTTTTCTCGCAGGCCCGTGTAATAGTCCAGGACTAGATCTCTCAAACTGTCAAAGTTGATCTTTTGACAGTTTGCCAAGTTCAGGGTAATACCTTTGACTTTCATACAGGCCTTTCCTCCCGACAGCTTATACCCGTATGTTTTCGGGCCTGCCGACACAAACTCGGTGATGTGTTGATCTGGCGGGATCTCACTCGTGAGGGAATTTAGAAAGAGTTTAGCGATTTGGCATTTAGCGGGGTTAAACCTGTTTTCGTGTTGGCACAAACGCACGCCTTCTTCCTGGTAGAAATTGTTCATGTACTTATTTTGTTTTTCTTCGTCTGTGCACCAGCTGGGGTACCCTGAAGCCTCTTGTTTCTGGTGGAGGTGTCATTTGATGAAGTCTTTTCAGAGTACATCATATTTTTCATTAAAAAGCCAGATTTCATATATTTTTGCCACCGCGTACCCCTTCGCTATGGCCGTGTTCAATTCCACCGTGCACCAAGTCCCCAGGATGGCCCTCTCCTCGTCAGTATGGATGCACATCTCCCGCTGCTCGGTTTCCGCACAGGTTCGGCATAGCGGGAACATAAGCTTGCCACCCACTCTGACAGGTAACAATGGGAAAAAGAAGCCTTGTGTGGGGTACACTTTAACTTTTGCAATTCCAAAATAATTTGCAAGGGGTCCAAATTTGTCATAAACTATATCAGAGTGTTCGAGAGGGTATTCTTTGGTTTTCTTTACAAAAGGGTAGAAGCTGGTAAAATCATAATAGTGGATTTCTTCCCTGGAGTTAAGTTTGTAATATACGTGCATAGCGTTTGTCCTTCCCCCAAAAAGAGCATCCCTAGGCACGAGAGGCTAGGGCAACTGGGCTCAGTTTAAAAAACCTGCAAGCTCCCTATCTTTTTCTTTCATCACTTCCCACTCTTGCTCCCAAAGAGTCCTCACTACAAAACCAAGTTGTTTCAGATAGTCGGTCTTGAGCTGCGTCTTGTAATAAAGAAACCCAAAAGTTGTCCCCATCATAGAGTTTTGTGCTTTTTCACAATGACAGGTGGCACAAGCGTGGAAAAGAACACCCGTTAAACTCTAAGGCTGTGTGTACCCTGTCAACACTGGCATGACCGTCTAAAGAGTAGGAGCCTACCTGTAGTTCCCCACCCTGTAAAGCATGCCGTATTTGTATAGTTTCTTTGTGAGAGGTATACAACAGCCACTGAACAGATGGGGTCGAATATCTTTTTCCTGCCTGTGATCATTGTCTGGAGGGAGAAGAGCTACCGTGTTAGGCTCCAAAAACATAAACCTGTACATAGCCATGCAGACAGATGCCAGTGTTATGTACCAGAATGGATCTCTACACAGTTTTATCTCGGTGAATTTACCAGGTTCTCTCTCTACTAGATCTCCCTTCTCCATCTTTTTCATAATCTCTTTTCTGTAGAGGATACAAGGCTGTCTCAAAATTTTGACATCCTGCTGACAGTAATACACGAGCTCTTTCTGCAAGTCAAACGTCTCCTACCTGTGGGCCTGCTACCAGTCGAGAAACTCTGCTTTTTCCCTGGACATCATGCTTTCTACACCATAGTGCTCCACACCGGGCATAGGCCCCACGTCATTTTGATTTTCTAAAGTGTTCAAAAAATGTGGAAAATACCCTTTGCACCCTTCAAACCCCATCACCTGCGGGAGCTTACCAAGCTTCATGGGCAAGAAGTTTAAAGAGTCTATAAAACGAATGCCCAGGACCTTACACACATTACTTTACTACCCTGAGTGATCAGTTCTAGGCACATCTTTTCCTTCATTAACTGTCTAATGATGAAGTATGCATCGTAACCTTTGGAATTGTGCGCCTGGAACGTGTAGACCCGGAACTCTTTGCCAATAAAGGTCTGAACAAACATAGAAAGACACTCATCACCCTTAAATTCCCAGGACTTTTCCGGCTTGAGGGACATAGCAAAAATGTAATTGGGAGTGTGCAACCCAGTCTCCTATGTGTATTCAGAATCATAACAAATACACTTTTCTGAGGATTCGGGCTTTCTAAGGCTGTCCATAAAACCGAGGTGACCGTCTACATCACCAGCGATCAAAGCCTGACCCCGCTTATACCGCCTCCCTTTACACCTGTGCTGCTTGTCCACGTAAGACTGACCCTTATCGCACAACGTTTTAGACAGGCATTCAACTTGTTCTGTCGACGCCCAGTCGATGTGTCTGTCTAAACGCTCTCTGGACTGACAATACAGTCTACAGCGAGGAGACCTCAGCTGCACGTCCACGCTGTCTGAGCATATTATGCTCAAGCAGAGGCAGCAGCTGGACCTGCAAGAGTGGCCGTGACTGTGCACCGTGGGGCAAAACTCACCGTAATTTTTTTCTCCAAACAACTTTTTCACAACCAGAACCCCAAGTAATGCTCAGCGTGCAACAGGATGAAATAAGTCTTGGGGTAAACTGCCCCCCCGTTTTAAAAAAAACCCTTTCGCCGCACACAGCACCACCTGTATGTTGACTCCTAAATGCTGTTCAGACATTGCTACGTCACTGAGCATAATCTTTTTTTCATCTGACCAGCCCAGTTTCTCATGCAACTTTCTCACCCCGCTAACGATTCCGCGTCCGTAGGTTTATGGTCGGACATGACAGCCAAGAGTCCACGCGCAAAACACAGATGGGTACCCGTGTAAGTCAGGTCTACGAAACATTGTCTCTTTTTTATGGATGATTTGACTACTGAGGATAGAATTTAAAACTCTATGAGCGGTCCCCACCCCTGTTTTTTTACAACTGTCACAACGAGGTGCAATGTCCCATTGACATGCAACTCTATTGCTCTGTGGCAGCTTTGAGGTCTGATTGAAGAAATCCTCAGCAGACAGCTCATCCCTAGTTCTTCAGACCAAAAACAACGGCTTAGTTAAATTACAGCTCTCTAAATGTAACTGAACATAATCATCAGGGCCTACCCTACCATTAACATCATCGAGAACTAACTGTATCCCCCTGTGTATGGCTTCAACAACCTGCTGAGCTGAATTTATTCGCTCAAGATTGACAAAATGAAATTCCTCACAATACACCGACCCCCCCAAATCTAGGTAATTCACGTTGCCAACTTCTCACTCTCTCCATACACACCTCTGCATTTTCAGGGTTACTTGGGGGTTCCTCTACGGGACCATCAGCGGCATCTTCTACATCAGATGCTATTTGAGAGTCAGACTCCGAGGCGCCTCCGTGAGGGTCATCGGGAGAAGATGGGGATCCATCATTCTAGAGTTCCCTCTGGGGAATTTTCTAAACCAGACTCTGTGTGAGAGTCTGATTCCACCTCCCCATTTTCAGACATGCCAGTTTGAGAGCCTCCAGTCGAGGGCATCTCTTTTTGTGCCCCCTCCCCATTACCTCTTTAGCTCTTTTTAAAATTTTTACAGCGATCCTGGCCTGGAACTTTTTGGCAGCCATTTGTTTGTCCACCAAGCGCTATCCCCCCTTTTGTTTACACCTGAGCTGATGTGTATCCTTGCGGGTGCCCCTTTCCACGACTAGTCACGCCTGCGCAGAGCCAAAAATTGAAGTATTTTTCAAAAAGTCACCCACCAAAGCTTTTGCTTTGTTGATGTGCTTTCCAGCCCTCCGTTCTTTTAGACCCCCTGAAGATACACCATTCACCGGTATTCTGAACGAAGCATCATATTTTCCCCAAACCTTTTTTTGGAATACCATTCTTTTAGAACCCCTGAGGATACAACGTCCCTCAGTCTTCTGAACGAAGCATCGTAGGTGGGCGTTTTCACTCATGGTTTTCTCAGGGCTTGGTGTGGAGGTGGCCGCTGAGGAACTGGCGTTGTGTTTGCGTGGTTGGTTTTCACCAGAGTTTTTTGTTTTGTCCTTGGCTTTGACGTAATTGAGGTTTGGACTGCCCTGATGCTTCATCTGCACTCTTGTGCTGTTTTGAGTTGTTAAAGGTCTCAAAGCAGATTTCTGGTTCTTTGGCTGGTCTGGTGGAGGTGTCCCTGTAGCTTTGACTACAGCATTGTCAGGAGAACTGCACATACCCGATTAGGTGGGAAAGGACATATTACAAAACTTAACTTTACCATCTTTCTCACCCACACCGATGTATTTACTTAAAATACAAAACCTCATAACCTCACAAACACAATATATTTACTGGGCTTCATCCATCCATCTGGGGAATTTTTCTTTTCAGCTGTCTCTTTTCTTTTTCTTTTAAGCTTGTTTACGCTCTGGTCTAAGGGTCTCTCATGTTTTCACCGTATGGTGGAGCAGACAATATTATGATGATGATGATTGATTATTATTATAAATCACATGAAACTGTTAAAAATAAAATATTCATTAGGGTGTTTTTCTATTTAAAAAGTCAGAGCTTTCAAACAAAATAATCCATTTCACGCTGCACAACAAACAGGAGATTTGAGTTTATTTCTACCACTTTAAAACAAAAAACAACAAACCCGCAAACATTTTTTTAAATACACCTCATTTCGCAAAATAAAAACCAAACTGCTTTTAAAATCAACTTTTAAAATCCAGTTTAAAACACGTTTTGCACAGTAAAAAAACACCCTGTTAGTTTGAAACACACCATTACTATCAGTTTGCAGCCATATACTTTTAAAAAAAAACACCTATGTTTTTTTTACACAGAGAGAGAGAGAGAGAGAGTTTAAAACACAAAAAGAAAAGGAGTACTTGTGGCACCTTAGCGACTAACCAATTTATTTGAGCATAAGCTTTCGTGAGCTACAGCTCACTTCATCGGATGCATACTGTGGAAAATACAGAAGATGTTTTTATACACACAAACCATGACAAAATGAGTGTTTATCACTACAAAGGGTTTTCTCTCCCCACACCCTACTCTCCTGCTGGTAATAGCTTATCTAAAGTGATCACTCTCCTTACAATGTGTATGATAATCAAGGTGGGCCATTTCCAGCACAAATCCAGGTTTTCTCCCCCCCCAAAGAAAAACAAACCCACTCTCCTGTTGGTAATAGCTTATCTAAAGTGATCACTTACATTGTAAGGAAAGCTGGATTTGTGCTGGAAATGGCCCACCTTGATTATTAATGTGTGTGGTGGGGTTTTTTGGTTGGTTGTTTTGGTTTTTTTTTTGGTAAATATAGTATTTTAAACTTTTAATGGCTTTGAATTGCTAGAAAGAGTGACCCATAGCATTCAAAACGACTCCTGGGTCATATTTAAACTGTCCAGTGGAGTTCTGCCAGTTCCTGGGTCCTTTAAACTGTCCAGTAGAGTTCTGCCAACTCCAGGGATTATATTTAAACTGCCCAATAGCATCTGCGAATTCCTGAGGTTTTATTTCATTTCATATTAATCCGAACTCACCCACCCACCTCCCTTACTATGGGTGCACACCCATCAAATTTATCCCTATAGCAACAAGGGTAAGGAATCACAGTTACCTTCACTATTCAGTGGGGGTGTGGTTAAAACCATTCAGTTCAACAGGATGAGTCAACTCTGTTGTACTCAAACACATGTCTGAACCATCCCTGTTTTGTTTTCGTGTTGTAAGCAGAGGCAGGATGAGCTCTACCCTGACATCTGGTGGTGAGTTGTGGAAAAGGACTTCAGGAGCTGATCTCCTTTGCACAGGCACACCCACCCCGCCTAGCATGAGCCCACAGGAGCCCAAACGGTCACTTTGGCTGCTGTGGGATCCCCAGTGTCTCTGTTATTGGGGCAGGAAGAATAAAGTGTCCTTATCCTGATTATGTGAACCAAGGACAGTGGAACTGTCCTTGGCCTTTTATGACGGAGGGACTCACCATCAACTAAGTAGCACTCGCTAGGCAAGGGACAAGGATTGCAAAAGCCAGTGAATTGAGAGAGTTTGAGGATGGAGGTTTGTGCCTAGTGGTGTGAGCCCCCTTCTGAGGGCCCCAAACACCAATTGTACCTTCTCTCCATTATGTAATATCAGAGAGAATTTTAATTCTATTAGGAGTTCGGTTACAGACTGCAGAGCTGAATTCACTTTGGGTTCATGGTGCCCCAGCTCTGAGGCCCACTACTACTTAACACAGTATTCAGTGATTTCAACTTGTCGTAGGGGAGCTTCAGTGCCCCACTGGTGGGGGCTTGACCTGGTTTTGCATTGTGTTACTGGAATGGAACTCCTAGATACTGAACCTAGACCCTGTTGTTGCCAACTCTGATGGGCAGAAGGGTTACACTGTAAACACATTTCTAGGATTTGTTCCCCTCCCACTTCACAGCTTGTTGCTGTAAATGGGTCTCTTTTACACAAAGACACAAGAGCTAGGTTCTCACAAACCATTTTTTTTCAATTTAAAAGTCATACAGCTTCTTGAAAACAAACCCAGATCTCCATTAAAACTTTTAGCTCACTTAAGGGCCAGAGACCTTCTAACAGAAACACAGATAATCACAAAGCCCTTTTCATTCAATTTTTTAAAATGTACAGCGACCAAGTTTGATATTGCATGTTTGTCCCCTCATCATTCTCTCAATTAATCCTTTTAGATTTCTTACAAATAGTCTTTTTCTTAAGCAGGGTTCTGTCAGTTTTTGTGTGGACCAGACGGTCAATGTAACGCTGTAAGCAGGCATCTTCCATTTTGGACATTTTCTTTAAAACACGGTCAGGGTCTCCACTGAATTGCACAGCATTTCTCAAGGTCACCGCTTGCGCTAAATGTTCTTGGGTTAGGCACAGACGTTGCATAACATAACCTATGGCAATAATAGTGTTCAATAAGCTTTCCAAACACAGCTCAGCACACAGGCCCCAGAGCTTGCAGTTTCTATCCATTGAAGTCCAAGTCACACAGGCATGGTGCCATTGGGCTGGGGCATTTATGACACAGCCCTCACCATTTTCAAAAAGCTTTTCCCCAAGACAGTGATGAAGAACAGCATAAACAGCAACGTGTACAATAGTCCGCATAACATTTTTACGCTCGTGACATGGCACTGGCTCAGCGAGTTCCATGCCAAGCCTCTCCTAAACTCCTCATAGCCGTCCTCCTCGGAGTCATCTTCAACAATTTCTAGCGGCGTTGAGCAAAAACAAGGCGGGCCTGGTTCACCTTCGCTGTTTGATGCAACGCCGTCCAGGGCCTCCGGGTCCTCTAGAAAGGCATCGTCAAGCTGTCGAGAGATTTTCAGACAAGAAACAAGCGTAAGTTCCCACTGCTTGTTTTTAGATTTACACAACCCCTGGTTCCTAACCCCATTACACCCAATCATCGACCGTCGCTTCTTAATCATTCATTTACCTGAGCTACGTCTTTTCCATTCACCTTGTCTGCCAATGCCTCCCCCACGCCATGATGGCCTTCCTCCTCCAGGGTGGCGGATGACGAGAGGCCACCATGCTCACGGGGGTGTCTCATGAGCAGTTGGGCTTCAGGGTTGGATTCTGGCATATCCATCAATGGCTGGGCCAAAGGAATCCCCTTGGCTTCTCTCTCATCCTCTTCAGAACTGTCGCTGCTGTAGCGCTTTCTCCACACAACTCCAAAGGTCCTCGGGGCTAAAACAAAGTCTGAAGGTCTCCCAGGAGTGGTAAAGGAGTCCACGTTTCCTCTCAGCCTTTCCACAATTTCTAAAACACGTCTTCTTGGTAAGAGATGGCCTCCTCTTCCCAGCGCTGGGACTTATGAGGTGATGGTGCTGCACTCTAATTGGCAGAGGACCTTGGAAGGGGTCCTTAGAGGGGTCACACGACCCTCTTCTGGGCGGTTGACCCCGTCCCAGAACCCACCCTATTTTGGTCGAATCTCCTTTCGGGGCTGTCCTCTGTGGCCAAAACCCATCGCGATTGGTAGAGGGTGGTGGGAGGAGTTCTTAGAGGGGTCACACGAGCCACTTCCTGACGGGTCACCCCGCCCCAGAATTCCCCCCAATTGGACAAATCTCCTCTCGGGGTGGTCCCCAGCGGCTGAAACCCTTCCTGATTGGTATAGGGCAGTGGGAGGAGTTCTTAGAGGGGTCACACAAACCCCGGAACTCCACCTGATTGGTCAAATCTTCTTTCGAGTCGTTCCTGTCAGGGCAAAATCCATCCTGATCAGCAGAGGACAGTGGGAGGAGTTCTTAAAGGGGTCACATGACACACTTTGCTTCCGGACATGTGTCCGCCTTGACCCTGGAAGTAATACTCCCATGAGGTGGGACTTCCAGTGACCTGTGTGCAGGGCTTACAGGGTCAAGGGGTGGGGTTAACGTTTGATTGATGGTAGGGCCTTTATACAACTCGCTCCTGCGACCCAAAATTGGAACAAGAGAGACTATAATACTGGAGAGAAAGAAAGGAATGTTTTAAATGTTTTAAATCCTTGTACTGTGCTGTAAATTCTTTTCCCCAAATTAATTCAAAACATTCATTTGTATTTTTTATTTTTCTATTTATTTTGTTGTTTTATAGCACGATACAGCAACTATAATACTGGCCAGTATTATACTTTTATAAATAGAATACAACAACCATAATACTGGCCCGTATTAGCCATTCTCCTACTGCTCAGATGCTGTAAGGGAGAGAAGGATCAGGCCCTGTAAAGTAGGCTGGGTTGATTTTTTATGATTTGAAGTGTTTTTATTACACATCAGGACATCTAGTCATTCTGATTTAATTGGGGATTGGTCCTGCTTTTGAGCAGGGGGTTGGACTAGATGACCTCCTGAGGTCCCTTCCAACCCTGATATTCTATGCAGCCTCTGGACAAGCTCAGTGATAAGCATGTACATTACACTGCTTGCTCAGGGGTCATTACTATAGAAACAGCCAAGTACTGGCCCAGATCCTCAAATACACCTGAGCTTTAGACTCTGGGTTGTTCTAACTTACTCTGTCTTGTAAGAGCCATTGCTGTACGGGAGATTGCTGTAGCACCGGGGTTGGTAACGTTTGGCACGCAGCCCCCAGGGTAAGCCCCCTGGTGGGCCGGGCCAGTTTCTTTAACAGCCGCGTCCGCAGGTTTGGCCGACCGCGGATCCCATTGGCCGCGGTTCCCCACTGCAGGCCAACGGGGGCTGCAGGAAGCCGTGGCCAGCACATCCCTCGCCCCGCGCTGCTTCTCGCAGTAAAACAGAAGGTTTGTTAGATGACAGGAACATGGTCTAATACAGAGCTTGTAGGTGCAGAGAACTGGACCCTTCAGCTGGGGGGTCCATTTTGGGGGGCAGTGAGCCAGACAACCACGTCTGCCCTTCACTCCATGTCCCAGCCAGCCCCAGACTGAAACTCCCTCCAGCCCCTCCTCCTCTGGGCTTTGTCCCTTTACCCGGCCAGGAGGGCACCTGATTCCTTTGTTCTCCAACCCCTTTAGCTCTCACCTTGCAGGGGGGAAGGGCCCAGGCCATCAGTTGCCAGGAAACAGGGTGTCGGCCATTCTCTGTGTCCAGACCCCTGCACACACCTGCCCTCTAGGGATCTGCAACGATCATACACCCTTACCCCACCACCTAGATACTTAAGAACTGCCTAGGGGAAACCGAGGAACCACGCACTATTCAGAGGAAACATTAAGAACAGTCCCCCTTCGTCACACTGGGTATGAGATTTTGCTATTTGTGCAGGGAGCTGGGAGCCCCAGGGCGCCCTGTTTAACCCTGGGACTTGGTGCCTCTCCAAGAGGCCCTGCAATGAGTGTTGGACTGAAACCCAGCCAGCTTGGTTTACATCCGGCCCACAACAGCATCAGATGGAGCGAACGGGCCAAAGTGAAAGCAGAGCCTCTCCCCAAGCCCCTGGGAAAGACCGACCTGCCTTGCGGGTGGATGTGCAATTCCTAGCTTCTCCCTCCCTCCCGCCTGCTGTTAACGGGAGGCAAACAGAGACTGCAATAAACCCCTCTGGTAGGAACGAGCCTGCGTCGCTGGGGAACGGAGCCACCCGGAGCGGATTAAAAGCCCTAGTCCCAGAGCCAGGGCAAGCGCTCTCCTCTGGACAGCGGTTGGGGACGTCATACAGGGCGGCTTTCGGGCCCAGGGTTCTCATCCTGGCGCTTCAGCTGCTAGTTACCTAGGGCCTCCTCTTCTGCAGCGCTGAGTCCCACAGCTGCACTGAAGTCACTGGGGCAGATCCACTGCTCGTGTCAGTGACCACGGCTCCAGGAACGGGGCTGGAGATGTGCTGTGCCCCTGAACAGGGCTGGGACAAACTGCCCCAGCTGAGGTCTGCCCCGGTGGGAGCTGTGGGGAGCCCAGTGTACTGGAAGCTGCTGCTGCCCCGGGGTTTGTTATGGAGAATGTGGGGTGACGGGAGGGGGGCAATTCAGCACAAACAGCTCCTTTCGATTTCCTCCCAGCCACCCCAGCATGCCTGGGGACTCCCCTCCCAATCAATCAAAGCCCAAGACGGGGATCTGAAGCTCGACATGAAGTTATTCCTCCGCCAGCTGATGTAACCCACGCACCTTCTGGGTGTGGTGTTGTGTCCCATCGAGTGGCACCAAGACCATTCGAGAGAGAGATAAGATGAGTCTGCTCTGCAGCCGTCGCGAACAGCCAGGGGGCTTTTAGCTCACGCGATAGAGGCTCATGCACTAAGCTCCAGAGGCCCCAGGTTTGATCCCCATCCGCCGACGACCAGGGTCTGTGGGTGTGACGCTGGCGTGGCTGGCAAGGGGCAGCAGGAAGGGTTTCCACTGAGCGTTAAGGGAAAGGAACTTGTTGGCTGTGGCACGGTGCAGCCGGCTGGTTGGCACACCGGGAAAGGAAGATGGAGAAGAGCTCCAGCCCTGGCTGGTTCCCAGCTCTTGTCTTGGCCTTGTAAAAGGCTGACAGACGTAGTGCGAGGTTTGAAAGCGAACACACCGTGTTCTGGGCCTGGAGCAGCGGCTGGGAAGCGTTCCCAATCAACAACCGCACCGGGATCCCTGTAATCCGCACCAGAGTGCAGGGGCAGGGGAGGGAGCTGGAGGGCCTTTGAAAACACAGACAGCTTGATGCCAGCCTTCCCTGGCTGCATGAAGCTATCCTCCAGAACCATGCCACCAAGGGCCCAGTCCTGCAGCGGGACAGCCGGAGGGTTGGTGTCGCTATCCTCCTGTTCTACAGAGGGGGAAACTGAGGCACAGAGCTGGGCCACGTCAGGGCGCGGCTGGGGATGGAGCCCGTCAGATCCTCACTTGCTGCTATGAGGCGCTAGCCCTTGTGTCTGTGCCAGGTATAAACCCAGGCCCCTTGTGCAGGCCCAGCCGTCCGTCCCCTGGCGGGCAGCAGGGCCCATGCGGGAGCCCCCACGCAGCCCCCCACCGCCCTCGGCTGCAAAGCAGCCCCAGCCCCACGGCTGGCCCAAAGGAAACACCTCCACGGTCTTTCCAGGTGCCACCCAGTCTCCCGGCGCCTGCAGGAAGGTTTGGGGTAATCACGCACACGCTGGGTCTCCCAGTCACCAACGCTTTGCCCGGAGCCTGGCTCGGAGGGAAGCGCAGACCCAGTCCAGCCAGCCTTGACGTCCCTTTCCGCGGAGCTGGGAACGTGCCTGGAGCTGCCAGCCCAGTCCTGTCTACTCAGGGAATGGCTTGCTGCTGCTCTTTCCCGGGTCTCCTCCTCCCTCCCCAGCCCTGGAGCCAGACGAACACCCACACACAGGCCTACTGTGCCCATGGCTGTACAGCGGCTGCAGGGCTGCAGCCATCGCGTCCTGGACATATTCAAGGGGAGCCCGATGGGATTGGCCAGGCAAGGAGGGCATGAGCCCTGCCCAGCTAGGATGGGGCACCGTCCCCAGGCTGCTGCATCAAAGCCAGCCCTGGCTAGGAGCGATTCTGTAACCCAGGAGAGATTCTGCAACCATCCGCCTGCTGGAGAAAGACATCAAGGTGAACTTGTCCCAGCTTGGAACTCCCTGTAGCCAATGGGATACATTTGGGTTAGGAAAAAGAAAAGGAGTCCTTGTGGCACCTTAGAGACTAACCAATTTATTTGAGCATAAGCTCCCAGTGCCAGCTGTGCCAGGGCCCCCAAGACCTTTGGGCCTGGATTGGGGGGATCATGACTCGGGCGGAGCTGGGACCCAGGGACAGGTGAGGCTGCACCAGGCTTGCAGAAGAGCTCATCCTGCAGAGACCTGCATGCAGACCCTGCTTGTTTGGGGAGATTGTTTGGGACAGAGCAGGGTGACTTGGGGGGCTTACAGTAGGGTGGGGGGAAGGCAGTGGGGGTAGCAGGGAGGGGGAGAGGTTTACAGTAACTGCAAGCTGTATACACTGCATGGGTGGGGGGGTCAGGGGTGATTTGGGGTGGGGCAGTGGGAGGCAGGAGGTGCGGGTGGGTGACACCCCCATGCAGCGGCAGTGCCCCCTGTAGGCAGTACGGGTGCATCCAATGGGCCCTAGAGCAAATATTGTCTAAAGATCGGAGTTCACCAAACCCAGGCTGAGCCAGCCCTGTCCCAAACTGCCCATCCCTTGTGGGTGTGGACTGCAGCCTGGTGCCCCCTGCCCTGGGCCTGGCCATGCTGGGGGCTGAGTGATCCCAGAATGATGCCCAGTGCACACCCCTTCTCCCGGGCAGGGACCCAGCATCTCGTCCCCCAGCCCTCCCCAGAGTCGTCCCCCAACCTCCAGGGCTGGGCGGGGGGTGGGGAAGGCGACCGGCCTGAGCCAAGTTCACAATTATGCAACCAACCAGCCCGTGTGATGCTGCTTATCATCTTACCGCGCAGCCCAAAGCCGGCTCACCTGCCACTTTCGTGGCATTTTGTTGCCTGAAATTAAATCTCATTTCCTAATTACGGGGTGGACTCAGGCTGCTGGGCAGGGCTGGGCTGGGCTGGGCTTTAAGAAGAGGGCAGCGTAGTGTGATCAGCATCAGTCACAGAGACAGCCTGTTGGAGAACCCGCCCCCCCAAAGCCCGAGACCCCCCTCACCACAGCCAGCCCCCCAGGCTGCATCTAACGAGACCCACTCACCTCCCTCTGCCCTGCAGGAAACTCAGCCTGGCTGGTTCCTACAGGGCCCATCCAGCCCAGTATCCCCTCTCCCTGCTGTGAGTGAACGTCAGGCCCTGCCCACTTGCACGTTCCCAGAATCTGGCCAGCCCAGCGCTGATCGTGCAGAAACGCGCAGTCCTGGACAGTGCTCGGCACAAAGGACTCACACAAACACATTCCAGAAGCGTGGTACAAAAACCACAACATCAAGAATGGCACAAAAACATTCCCCAAGGATAACAGGAACACACTGAGCCCTCCTAAAAGATAAGGTCAAATAGCAACGTAATAAATACAAATGTTTTAATCAAACCAACATGTACAAAAACGTGGGCAATAACTAGCCAGGTCAGAGGGCAGTATCTAAGTCAGAGGGGCAGCTTGTTTGTATCAGGGTATCTCTGAGAGAATGTGTTGGTCCAGCCAAGGGGGAAATGGAAAGTCCTGCCATTCACTGAGCTGCGTCCATTGTCACAGGCATACATGTCTTAGTATCCTCGTAGAGTCTGCCAGGTGCCTGGAGCCTGCGCCATGCACTGCTCTCTCAGAAGAGAAAAAAGGAGCTGTCTCCAAGAGCTCTTGTGATGAAAGCTCTGGACTGGGACTCAGGACGTCTGGGGTCCGTTCCTGGCTCTGCCACAAACTCCATCTGTGATACTGGGCATTTCATGTGGGACCAAATTCCCAAAAGTATTCAGCACCAAGCAGCCTCCATTAGGGGAATGTGAGCATCGGATGCGAATGGACCGCCAGCTGGGGGAGGCTAGCCCCCAGCCCTGCCCCTTCCGGCTGAGGCCCCACCCCTTCCATCCCCTCACCACAGCCCTGAGCCCCCCACCGCAGCAAAGGAAACCAACCACCCACACTCAAGTGTCACTGTGCATTCCAACCAACCAACCACACTCAAGTGTCACTGTGCATTCTCCAAGGCAGTTTCTTCTCTTTCTTTGTTCGGTGCTTTTATTTTCTATCCATTCAACCAGGAGCAGATTTTCCAATAAAACCAATATTGGAAAGTGTGGCAAACTGAGAGAGGGACGGAACCAAAATTCAAAATGATTTAGAGCGAATGAGAAATTCTACACTGGAGCAAATTTAGCCACCTATTGGACTGCGTACATGGATGGGTCCACATATTGAAATGTATTTAGGTTCCTCACATCTATTGATTTCAGTGCGAGTTAGGAGCCTAAATACCTTTGAGGATCTTGTCCATGTCATCACAGCACCCACCTGGTCAGCAGCAGTTTATGTGCTATGTCACAGTCACAGCGATGTCATAATAGTGCTTGCATCATCTGAACTGGCTATCCTGGACAGGACAGGACAGCCTGAGAGGCCAGCTGCCTATCAGTACTGGAGCTCTTTGGAGAAAGGACTGGAGGAAGTGTTGAGGAAAGATTAAAACATGAATAAATTTGTGAGTGAGCAGGAGGTAACTGACAGAGGTAAGGGTCAGCATTGTATTCTCTATATCCATTCTATATTCACACACACATGTAGAAAGCATAGGCATACAGATTAGCTGTAATGTTCTCCTTTTGTATGAGCAGAACCTCAGCTGCTGGAAACCAGTCTCCCTCTGTTGACTTCCTTGTAGCTGTGTTGATTTACACCAGTTGAGGCGTTGGCCTACAGCCTCTGGACCTGGAAACTTTCCTGAGAATCTGAGTTTCTAGGGAATGTTATGGGGGAGGCCTTCCTTCTTTTCTCCCAGTTGTTTTATGTTTGTTATGGGCCCTCATTTTGTGTCTTCTGCATCCATGGAGCCAACTCCATCAGAGAGAGGGGAAATTAGAACAAAAAAGGCAGAAGGACTTCTCCTCTAGCTGTCTAAATGAAGCTCTGCTAATATCTTAAATGCAAGAGAACAAAGCATGGGGGTCACATTTCTTAGCAACACTAGTGCTCCTCATCCCACACGGATGGGCAGTGTAGGTTACAGATATGATTCCGTTTGCATCTGGGTGTTACAACTGAAGGATGCAATTTGCATAACGGATGGGCAATCACCTAACCTCAAGCAGTCTTTCCTGGGAAGGGGAAATCTTGTTAGTTCCTCCTTCATGCTTGGAATGCTGTTACAATGGAGACAGATAAATACGGCATTTCAGATTTCTTGTGAAATATTAAGTCTCCTGGAGAATTTCTGCCCAGAGCGAAGAGATACATGGGAGATCAAATCCTGATTTTTTTCATACACCAGCTATTTCATTGTTTCCTAGAGTTTAAGGCCAGAAGGGACCATTAGATCATCTAGTCTGACTTCCTGTATTTCACAGGCCACTACATTTCACCTAGCAACCCTACCCTGAACCCCAAAATTTGTCTTGGACGAAAACATTTCAGTCTTTAGGAGACAAAACTGTTGTGTGCCATCGGCAGAGGACAGGAGAGACTGAGGTTCCACCAATGCCTGAGGCCCTTGCAATGGTCGAGAATTGATTAGGTCAGATATACTCAGATTATCCTAGCAGGTGATCAGTGCCCCATCCTCCCACTCAAAGGTCCCTGCCAATCCGACCAGGGGGAAATTCCTTCCCACCCACAACTCTGGAGATCAGTTGGACCCTGAGCATGTGAGCAGGACAGCTAAGGAAACAGATTCTCTGAACCATCTTAGAGCACTGGTCCACCCTACCAGGTGTCCCATCTCCTGCTATGGTCAATCCCTGATGCTTCAGATGAAGGTTGGAGGGACTCACCCCACCCCACCCCACTCACAGCGTACACCTCACCAATTGTGCATGGGGGGGGGGGGGGAATTCCTTTATGACCTCTACAGGCAACTGTACAGGGGGGAGGGATAGCTCAGTGGTTTGAACATTGGCCTGCTAAACCCAGGGTTGTGAGTTCAACCCTTGAGGGGGCCATTTAGGGATCTGGGGCAAAAGTTGGGGATTGGTCCTGCTTTGAGCAGGGGGTCGGACTAGATGACCTCCTGAGGTCCCTTCCAACCCTGATATTCTATGAACTGGATGAACTCCGTTCCATGAGTCTTCTCTGCAAGTATTTAAACTACCATAAAAGAAGATTGAAGGCTTTCTTCAAAACAAGGGGCCTAAAGTTAGGCTTCTAAATTCATACTGAGCTCTCCAACAGTGGCCTGATTTTCAAGAGATACCGAGCCCCCAAAGTTCCCAGCATAGCCAATAGGTACATCTGGGTGCTCAGGATTTTTGAAAATGGGGCCCTGACTAAGCAAAACTCTTAAGCATGTGCTTAACTTTAGCTCTATTTCTTGGCTTAGAGTTAAATTATTACTCTGTATGCTATCAAAACTCATCAATTGACAGTAAAGAGGGAAAGGAAGATTATTTTATGGGGGGATCTACTTGAAAGGAGCAAATTTGCTTCATTATGATTTCCCCCCAAGCACACTGGGTAGTTCAGCAAACAAACCTGGTCATGAGGAGGAAGGAAGAGGATTTCCACGATTCCCAGGTCTACTTCTCACAGTGTTGGGGCTCCTGCAGAATCTTGACTAGATAGTGAATTAAAGAGGCCAGCACCAATTTCTGCTATCCTTTTATTTAATTTCAGGTGTTTATAATGAGGTTGTCTCCCTCCTGGCACATATGGATGATCAAGATAAGGGCAAAATTGCCCTCAGGATTGCCTTTATAGCCGAGACCAAGCTGGCTATCGTTCTGACAGTTCTGCTCGAGAAACTGCAAAAGGATGAGGTAGGGCAGTTTCATGAAATTACATCCGCTTTCCAGGTGTCCACACCAAATTCTGCCTGACTTCATGGGGGTACAGGGGACTGCACGGGGATAATTCAGTGTAGAACTTGGCCTGGCGCACCATCAGGAGAATCAGTATTCGCCCTTCTGTCCTCAGGCGTAAACTCATCATGCAAAATGCTGTTCTTACAGATCAGGATGATATAATGCTCTATAAAGAGAGCATTGTCCTTTTACACACAGTGGAGTACATGGGCTGTAGACAGTAAAAGTACACCATCGGACTAGCAGTAATCTCTTCTAATAATACTTTGCCCTTCTTTCGCATCTTCATCCAAAAATCTCAAAGCACTTCCCTAATACTAATGAATTAAGACGCACAGCACCCTTGTGAGAATGGGAAGCATTATCCTCATTTACGGATGACTTGTGTCACAGGGAATTAAGTAACTTGCTCAACACCACTTAGCAAGTTAGTCAAAGAATGTGAATAAAACCCAAGTGAACTGACTCCCTGCTCTAAATCCTAGCCAACACTCCTTTATGATGATGACATATTATTGAGATTATAGCATTGAAGGGACCCTTATCTATATATTTTCTACGGGGGGAATTCTGCAAGAAAAAAATAAAAATGATGCGTACAATATTTTAGAAGTTCTGCAAAATTCTGCATATTTTGTTTGTCAAAATAATACAATATAATTACACCCGTTAAAATTATTTTTGGTTATTTATTTCAAAATACCTGTCAGCAAGTATGTCTGTATGAATACAGACAACAAAAAGGATTCAGGAAATGTTTTTTGACAAATTGATTCCTTACTATGCATGTTAATACAGAACTCAGAGTAATAATTCATTTAAACTCAATACAGAACCATATTTCTTGCACCCCTTAGGCGCAGTGCAAAGGCTTGGTAGAGTCAGGGGTAATGGAGGAGCTGTGGGAGAGGGAAGTAAATTGCTGGGAAGGAGCCTGGGTGTGAACTTGGAGCGTTGCTGGGTATGGGTGGGAAAAGTATGGAAGAGTTTTTTTGGGAGGGGCGGGAAGGAATTGTTAGGCAGCTCCCCCCATGCAGACCCTGTCTGACCCCTAACCTCTCCCATTCAGTAAGGCACATCTGCCCCTGTCTCCATGTGTTCCTGCACACCCGTGGGTCCTGGCACCCCCTGTCCACATGTGTCCCTCCACCCCCACTCAGAAACCCACTCCCGTGTAGATCTAACGGCTGAGCTCATTGCCCCTGGGAGCGGTTGAGGACTTACTGCAGGAGTTGGGTATTTTATATTCCACATTTACAAATTCTGCCTGGAGTGGCTAGAGCAAGGGCAAGGTGCTCATTTTTATTGTTTGTTCTGAATAAATGAAACTAGAGAAGGGGGCAGTGAAGGGCGCTTCCTCTGGCTCTTTTCTCTCCAGGAAGATTAAACGATGTCAGTTGCTCGGCTGCTTCTGAAGCGCTGCTCAATGCGGTGCTTGTGGAGGGCCGGGCACGTTTTACACCAATTAAGCCACCAATTAGGGCAGGGGCTTATTAGCCACATTACTGTCTGGTCGGCAAGAAAGAGTTTTCCCAATTCTTCTCTTTTATGTTTTGTCCCCAGCAAAACAGAGTAGACATTTACTGTGTCCTGGAGAAAGTCTTACAGCAGGACACCCAGGGCCTGGAGAGAAGGCTTCTGAAGAAAATAACAACACTAGCCTCAAACCACATGAGAGAGACTCAGGTAAGTTAGTTCTCCCGAGATACCAATCAAAGGATCCAAAGCTTTAACTCATTCAAACTCTCTTTTGGGGGGATAAACTATATACTGAAATGAAAATGTATTCTTCTGTTGGAGGCCCACACCTTCCTCCAGACCAAAGCCCAGGTCCTAGAGAGCACTTGTGCACATGCATAAGATGGGACAACTCACATGCTGAAAGTTACACATGTGCTGAAGTGCTTTGCAGGATCAGGACCTGAGACACATGATCTCAGACCCAGAGACAGGCCTATGGTGTCTTAAGGAGCAAGTCTTTCCCGAAGTCTACTCAGGATTTCATTATTGATACTGATTTTATGGGGAAGGCGCTCTGATATTGTAGCGATAAGTGGCAGTATAAAGCCCCAAGACAGACAGAATCTGAGCTATCTCCAAAAGAAGCAGCATTGGATTTAGAATATAGTTTGCCAGCAGGAAAACCCATGGAAAAATCCCTCTCTTGTTCCAAAGGAAGTCAGCCTCCTTTTGGGGGACAGTTTATTCCAGGAAAGCTCTCGGAATATCTTGAAGCTGCCCAGTCTGTGTCTCACTTACCGCCTCAGGGAAGGGCAGGGAAAATATCATGTGACTATGGTGACCAGTCACCCACCACAAGTAGCTAACAGTGAATAGGGTAACGAAGCAGCTTGCAAGCAACTCGAAGGCTGAAAACTCTTTAGCCAAGTGACTCAAGGAATATTTATGACGAATGACTCTACCCTCAGAAAGTTGGGCTGGTTCCTTCACAACTTGTGCACAGAAATAAGGACTTGACTCATGTAAACAACTCTGGCTAGTGCAACCGGCTTCAGTCACCTCAGTCTCTCTCTTTTGGTTTTTGTTTTTAGGAAGCAAGAAATAAACTAAAAGTGGCAGCTAGCAACACCTTAGTGACTCTGGCACGCTGCTATTTCAGCGATGTCATGGTAGAGCTGATGTATCATCTGGAGCTGCCTGAGGAGTTTATTTTCATTACGTTGGGCAACCTGTCATCCGCCTATGGTATGGTCACTTCCCTCTTTTCTTTCAAAGTGATTGTTTTTCATTTAAGGACAGGGGATTATCTCTCTACCTAAAAATGTTTCCGCTAAACAGAGCTCTGTTTGAGTGTGTGTGTAGAAACACAAGATTAACTGCTGTTGCTAGTTCTGGCCTCCAGGTCATGAGCGATCCAGCCGGAGGTGCAAGCTCTAACTTATGCCCCTGAGTGAAGTACCTGAAGGATGGGAATGAGTGGAAGATCAGGTCTAGTGGAGCTCTTCTCCACCTCACTTCCCATCCCGCCCCAGTGCTCTCTCCCCTTACTCTGGGAGTGAGTTGGGCATTGGGCACAGCTGTACACTTGTGGAGGATTCCCCTCTTCAGGGTGACTCCCCCACTGGCTTTCAATGGCTGCTTTAAAGCCATTCTTCTCTGCTTACGCAGCGCCAATGGCCTCGGAACCCATAGCATCCTGCCCCACAGTGTTTCTAAGTGTGTTGTAAGAAGGCAGAGAGCAGCTGATTGTCTGTCTTCCTTCTCTTCTGGCCTTTCTCTGCAGCACTTAAGTGTATCCCTTTTGTGGGAATGATCCTGAACGTCATGATCTCCATGTTGGAGTTAGTCGAGGACAGCAGGATGAGACAAGCATTTTGTGGTGGTAAGTGCCAGCACTTCCTGTAGGTGCCCCAAATGGATCATAGAATAGAATATCAGGGTTGGAAGGGACCCCAGAAGGTCATCTAGTCCAACCCCCTGCTCGAAGCAGGACCAATTCCCAGTTAAATCGTCCCAGCCAGGATATTTAGGGGGTCTTGGTACAGATTTAAGTGACTGACCAAGTCTGCAAACAGGCCCTGAACTGTGCTCCCTTCCCTGGACTGCACCAGGTGCTGCGTTGCTTGGCTCCCGTGGCACACAGTGAAGTTGAGAATGCTCCTTACTTTGCAGGAGGTGCTGAGCATTTGTAAGTTCAGGCCCTTTGTGACTCACGCATATCGTTTAAAATAAACAGACACAAAGGCTGAAGCTGCCCCTCTGCCAGGAGGCTCCTGGGGGAGGAGGTGAAGGGAGCAGATTTCATTACTGTACATTTAAAAATCCCCTGTTTCCCACTCCTCCACCCATTCTCTCTCCTTAGTTTCTTCATCATCATCATCTCCTTTCACCCTCTTTCTCTGTCTTCTCTTCTTCTCCACTTCTCTCTTCCTTTGCTTTTCAGGTGATGCTCAGTAAGGGGTTAATCCTGTGCCCTTGAGGGAAATGGGAATTTTGCCATCCACTTCATAGAGAACAGGATTGGGCCCTAATTCCTCTTAGCAAGGACACTAGATACACCTACTTTTAGGGCAAAGTGCTCCCCACTACCTTCAAATCCCACTAAAGCCAATGGCAGTTAGGGGCACTGAACATCTTTCAGACAAACTGTAACTCAAGATGAAATCATACAGTGTTCGGGTTGAATAAACAACAACTGCAGAGGACGCGAGTCTTCAAATGATGGTCATTGAAAAAAGATGGAGAGATGTACAAAGAAAAAAGCCTTTTAAGAAACAAGAAATGGAATGGGGGAAAGAGAAATAGCTCCAAATTGATATGGGATTTCAGCATCTAGTCCTGATAGGAGCTGCCATGGAATTGGAGTAAACGATAGGCCTGGGTGTCTTCTCTGAGAAAGCAACTTCTCCTCATTATTACTATGTCCTTTTCACATTGCCTGTCTTCTCTCCTTCCCTGCAGTTCTGGAAAAATGCTCAAGGGCAGTGAATGGATATTTTATGAACTGGGAAAAGTGCTCATTCCCCAGAATGGGTGAATCACAATTCTGCAATCAAATTCTTCCCTTATATTGTCATGTGACCAGCAACTGGCTGACCTGTGAGGAGCTGGAGGTGAGAATTGCTGACGTTCTAAACCTTTAGCGGAAATTGTGATGTTACATTCTGTGTGTCTGGCACTCTTTGTGATGATGGCATTTAATGGTAGGTCCTTTTGGATGGAACAGAGTGTCATGTAAAACATCGAAAACCCATACGTTTATAATGTCACCACATCATGGAAATTCGGTCTGTACCTAGTGTACATGGATTCTAGTTTTGTGCACCTAATGTGCAGATGAACCCGGGATAGTGGGCTAAATTAATTCCTGGTCTAAGTCCATTCAGCCCCAGTGGAGTTACAGCAGGGATGAGTTGGCCTAGAATGCATATTAATCTGGGGAAATATTTTACCTGCTCTAGTTGTGAGGTGCATTAGAATATAATCCTGACACCAACCCTACGAGTCCTGGTTCTTTACCAGGAAATATTGGGATAGGACCGTTCCGACAGTGGAACAAGGGAAATTGCACTCATTAGAAGTAGAAAAGGTGTGCCTATTGGAAGATATTGAATGAATTCATAGGAACATAAATTCTGTGTCTCATCTATGCAGCTCAAGCAGGCCATCATCAAAGCCCTTGGTCCCATGATGGGCATCCTACTACACAAAAAGGAGCCACAAAATCCGATATTTAAGGAGATCTCATGGCTCCTTGAGCAATATAAGGAGGAAATTGATGTTTTTCACGTCACCAAGGTGAGGTACCACTCATTAAGGTAACTGTCTCTGTGTGTGCATGTGTGAACTGCAGGAGGAATTTGCTACCAGTGGGGTTTCCTGGTCTAGATAGTGACTTGTTAGATAATAAATATGCACACAAGTTCTGGCTTTATACACATGGTGACCCAGGCAACAAGATTTGTAGGTAACTGCCTCTGATGAAAAGCATCCTCTGTTTCCTGGGGAGGAAGAGAAGGAGATAAAAAAAACAAAACACCTGCACATCAAGATACTCTCTCCTTGTGACAGGTTTCAGAGTAACAGCCATGTTAGTCTGTATTCGCAAAAAGAAAAGGAGTACTTGTGGCACCTTAGAGACTAACCAATTTATTTGAGCATGAGCTTTCGTGAACTACAGCTCACTTCATCGGATGCATACCGTGGAAACTGCAGCAGACTTTATATACACACAGAGAATATGAAACAATACCTTCTCCCACCCCACTGTCCTGCTGGTAATAGCTTATCTAAAGTGATCATCAGGTTGGGCCATTTCCAGCACAAATCCAGGTTTTCTCACCCTCCACCCCCCCACACAAATTCACTCTCCTGCTGGTGATAGCTCTCGTCCCCTAAAGCCCCTACTCTACTTGTGCTATATTGATGACATCTTCATCATCTGGACCCATGGAAAAGAAGCCCTTGAGGAATTCCACCATGATTTCAACAATTTCCATCCCACCACCAACCTCAGCCTGGTCCAGTCCACACAAGAGATCCACTTCCTGGACACTACAGTGCTAATAAACAATGGTCACATAAACACCACCCTATACCGGAAACCTACTGACCGCTATTCCTACCTGCATGCCTCCAGCTTTCACCCTGACCACACCACACGATCCATCGTCTACAGCCAAGCTCTGCGATACAACCGCATTTGCTCCAACCCCTCAGACAGAGACAAACACCTACAAGATCTCTGTCAAGCTTTCTTACAACTACAATACCCACCTGCGGAAGTAAAGAAACAGATCGATAGAGCCAGAAGAGTTCCCAGAAGTTACCTACTACAGGACAGGCCTAACAAAGAAAATAACAGAACGCCACTAGCCATCACCTTCAGCCCCCAACTAAAACCTCTCCAACGCATTATTAAGGATCTACAACCTATCCTAAAGGATGACCCAACACTCTCACAAATCTTGGGAGACAGGCCAGTCCTTGCCTACAGACAGCCCCGCAACCTGAAGCAAATACTCACCAACAACCACATACCACACAACAGAACCACTAACCCAGGAACTTATCCTTGCAACAAAGCCCGTTGCCAATTGTGCCCACATATCTATTCAGGGGACACCATCACAGGGCCTAATAACATCAGCCACACTATCAGAGGCTCGTTCACCTGCACATCCACCAATGTGATATATGTCATCATGTGCCAGCAATGCCCCTCTGCCATGTACATTGGTCAAACTGGACAGTCTCTGCGTAAAAGAATAAATGGACACAAATCAGATGTCAAGAATTATAACATTCATAAACCAGTTGGAGAACATTTCAATCTCTCTGGTCACGCAATCACAGACATGAAGGTCGCTATCTTAAAACAAAAAAACTTCAAATCCAGACTCCAGCGAGAAACTGCTGAATTGGAATTCATTTGCAAATTGGATACTATTAATTTAGGCTTAAATAGAGACTGGGAGTGGCTAAGTCATTATGCAAGGTAGCCTATTTCCCCTTGTTTTTTCCTACCCCCCCCCCCCCGATGTTCTGGTTTAACTTGGATTTAAACTTGGAGAGTGGTCAGTTTGGATGAGCTATTACCAGCAGGAGAGTGAGTTTGTGTGTGTATGGGGGTGGGGGGGGGTGTGAGAAAACCTGGATTTGTGCTGGAAATGGCCCACCTTGATTATCATGCACATTGTAGGGAGAGTGGTCACTTTGGATGAGCTATTACCAGCAGGATAGTGAGTTTGTGTGTGTGGTTTTTGGGAGGGGGGTGTGGGGGTGAGAGAACCTGGATTTGTGCAGGAAATGGCCCAACTTGATTATCATGCACATTGTGTAAAGAGTTGTGACTTTGGATGGGCTATCACCAGCAGAGAGTGAATTTGTGTGGGGGGGTGGAGGGTGAGAAAACCTGGATTTGTGCTGGAAATGGCCCAACCTGATGATCACTTTAGATAAGCTATTACCAGCAGGACTGTGGGGTGGGAGGAGGTATTGTTTCATATTCTCTGTGTGTATATAAAGTCTGCTGCAGTTTCCACGGTATGCATCCGATGAAGTGAGCTGTAGCTCACGAAAGCTCATGCTCAAATAAATTGGTTAGTCTCTAAGGTGCCACAAGTCCTCCTTTTCTCTCCTTGTGATTTCCCAAAACATCCTGTCAACTCTGTGTCTCTCTTTTAGATCATAAGCTCCTCAGAGCAGGGGCTACCATATGTTGTCTCTGGTCGGTACCAAGTCAACTGTCAACGGTTGAAAATTAATAACAAGGAGGCTTGAGGGTCATTGCTTTGCACTGCATAACTAGATAGATATAAAATCATTGCCTGTCTGTTTCATCTACCGTTCTATGCAGTGCTGTTGTAGCCATGTTGGTCCAAGATATTGGAGCGACAAGGTGGGTGTGATAATCTAATTGAAGATATTGTCTCACTCGCCTTGTCTCTCTGTTTCATCCACCCTCAGTACCACATGAGCGAGAAGTAAGGGGCCATATTCTGTCTTCAGTGGGGCTACACAGTTGTAAATGAAGTCATGAGACAGCTATAACTTCTTGGTAGTGATATTTACTCACCGTCTATGTTGGTTGAAGCTTTCTAGTACAGAGTATGTGGTCACTTTGGGGGTTGAAATACCCATGATTTGGAGGGAACCAATGTATCATGGACTTGTTTGATAGCATCAGGGCACTACACAACTGTGTAAACATAGTAAAGTATGTAGATGGCATCCGAGACATTCTGGAAGCTTCAAGCAGCAACGGAGAAAAGTGTGTTAGCTGCAGGAAGGAATTAGATTTTCACCATTTTTTAATCAATAACCTGGCAGAGGACATAAAATCATCATGGATAAAGTTGGCAGATGAGATAAAAATGGGGGAGTGGTAAATAATGGAGAGGACAGCTCACGGATTCAGAGTGATCTAGATCACTTAGCAAACGGGGCGCAAAGAAACAATATGCCTTTAAATATGGCTGAATGTAAATGTATGCGTCTAGGCACAAGGGATTTAGGCCAGACATACATGATGGGGGATGCTGTCCTGGGAAGCAGTGACTCTGAAAAAGATTTGGGGGGTCATGGGGCATAATCAGCTGAACATGAACTCATGCTGTGGCCAAAAAAGCTAAAGCTGGGATGCATCAAAAGGGGAATCTCAAGGAGGAGCACAGTGGTTATTTTACCTCTAAATCTGGCACTTGTCTGACGACTGTTGGAATCCTGTGTCCAGTTCTAGTGGCCACAATTCAAAAAGGGTGTTGCTAAATTGACAGAAGAGCCACAGTGAGGAAAGGATTAGAAAATATGCCTTACAGAGGGAGAATCAAGGAAGTCAATCTATTTAGTTTAATACACAGAAAGTAAAAGGGTGTGTGATGGGGTTTACCTACCCCGCATTGGTTCAGCAGGGGTTAATCATGCTTTGTGGGCCGAGGAGGTCATGCCCCCTCATCTCTGCTCGGCATGCTTCAGCTGGACCCAGGATACAAAAGAGAGCCGCTCAGCTCAGGCTGGGATGGCTGCCAAAGGGAGCAGAGGCGCATTGCAGGCTCCTGCAGAGAGACTGCCAGTGCTCCAGGATTCAGAGGCCAGCCGGACTGTGGCTGCAGCTGACCCCCAGCCACCCAATGCCAGAGATGGAGGAGAGACCCCAGAATCCCTGAGAGTCCCAGCTGCGGAAGAACGGGTGGGAAGCAGCGTCGGTGGATGAAGCATTGATCCACTTGAGGTAGCAGGCTTGACTCAACATGCTTTGGAAGGATCCCCGCTGAGTTGGTGGCAGATACCCCTGCGCCCTGGGCTGGGACCCTGTGGAATAGGTAGGACCCAGTGCAGAAGGGCTCACCACTAGGCAACACTACCCTGCCGCAAAAGGTGGTTCTATCGACTCTGGCCACTAGGCCGCATTGCCCTGCAGCCAAGGGTGGGTCTCCTGACTTTGGCCACTAGGCCGCACTGCCATCCCGAGAAGGGCAGCCCAAGTGACTCAGGCTGTTGGGCCGCGGTCCCTCACCCAAGGGCTGCTGCACTGATCCCGACCATTAGGCGATGCTGCCCTAGGAGCCCGGACTGCTGTGGTGGCTAGGGAGACTAGGCCAGTTGGGCCGCTCCAGATCTACTTCAATTCCTCCTCAACCTGATACCACCCTGACGGGGTGGACCTATCCTGTGACAGGGTGACTTAATTACAGTCTATAATATCTTACATGAGGGACTCCTATTATCTAATGGGCTCTTCCGTCTAGCAGAGAAAGGTGTCACTTGATCCAATGGCTAGAAACTGAAGCTAGACACTTTCAGACTGGAAATACGGCGTACATTTTTAATGGTGAGATAATTAACCATTAGAGCCATTTACCAAGGGCCGAGGCGGATTCTGACGATTTTTCAATCAGGATTGGTATGTTTTTCTAAAAGCTCTGCTCTGGGAATTATTCTGGGCAAGGTCTATGGTCTGTGTCATACCGACCGGAGGTCAGACTAGATGATGGCAAGAATCCGGTCTGGCCTTGGAATCTAGGAATCCCCTGAATCTGCTTCAGTCACTACATATGGCTCCTTTGTGTGCCCACCATCTGACTTTCACCCTCTGTTGCAGAGTCTGAGCCAGCTCTTGGAGGTCTCTGTTGAATATAAGATCCCTCTACCTAAAGGGAAGTTTCAAGCCATCTGCAGTGCTCTGCACAACCAGGTGAGGGGTGGTTTTGCTTGGATCCCTTGAGCTTAGGCACAGCAGATCTGAAGCATATTAACACTAAAAAATCAATGGAATGATCGTGCAGAGCCTGGGGACCTCCTCATGCCTTACTGATTTCTGCAGGCTCAAGAGTAAGCAGGGAGCGGTCTCATTTTCTTAGCTACTATCCAGCTCAGTTTGTAAAGCGATTTCACCATAAGCCGATTACCAGGGGGAGTAAGAGTTGTAAAGTAAAAACTGTGGCTGTGTCTTAATTAGGTCAGCTCTGCTGCTCAAAACACTTTAGCTTCTCTTATCTAATGTATTGGTCATTGTCTTGGAGTCTTGCTGTGCATGCAGGACCATCTCCCTGGGGTTCAGACCTCTAGTTGGACAAGCAGGAAGTGGAAGCTTAGAAATGAATTGAACATTTTTCTTTTCCCTTGCTTCTGATTCGTTTTTCTTTCACCATTTCCCTTCTTCCCACAGATCTGTTCTCCAGCTAAGCAGCTCAGCATCGAAAACCACAAAGAGCTCTTCCATTGTGTACTTCTGCTAGGTACGGGGAAGAGACTCTGAGTTACACAGTGGTTTCTTTGTAACTTCCTTACCTTTGTGAGGTACGGTAAGAAGAAGAGTTCTGCAGACAGTGAGGATGTGATTTCTTCCCTTGCAGCCCGTTCTTCTCCTGATGATCTGCTAGCATTTCTACACGAGCAGCTGGAGATTGAGCATGAGGCCGTTCGTGTGGCGTCTTTAGATTTCCTGAGGGCTATTGTTGGGGCTGACTGTAAGTAACACAGGAGCAACTGTGCCAGCTGCCCTCTTGGCCGACATGCTGAGGGTTGAGTTGAGGACATCCAGAGCTAAAAGCTTGAGCTACTCGAGATTGAGCTAAAGAACCAAGGCTGTGTAGGCACGGCAGGGCTGCAGCAGACTCATCACCTCTGCAACTGGGGCACAGAGGCTCTAGAACACACAGTCACCAGTGGTTTGGAGATCCCCTAAGGGACCAAATGCTGCCCTAAGTTACTCCCATATGGCCCCACAGAAATCAACAGGTTCAACTAAGTGCTGAATGTAGCCCAAGATATTTGTCAAGGTCTTTTTCAACTTCAAATACAGAAGTTAACTTGGGGCTAATGCATGTTAACAATAATCAGATAAAAATAGAATAATACTCCTGACTCGAGAATCCTAAGTATTATACACTCTAGACTAGATTCTGAGTCCTGTTATGCCGGTGTAAACACAGATTAACTTCAGTCACCTCAGTCTATCAAACTCCTTTATAATATTTCCATCATGGTAGTAGGATGGCACTATTTAGAGAAATGGAATTACTTTAGATTTACACTGGTGCAACTGAGACCAGAATCTGGTCCTAAGTCTTCCCCACTGATTCTGTAGAGGAGAGAAGCTTGATACTATTCTTAAATAGGGCCCTTTGAAATCCAGGATTAATTCCAATGTGGAAAGTGAGTGTGTGTGGAACAAAGAAGCACTGTACACCTCTCCTTATTTTTCAGTGCCTGAGACAAGAGTTAAAAAGCTTCTGATTGTGAAGGCAGTGAAATCTACTCTCAGTGATCAGAATGCTACGGTAAGATTGTGTGTGGAACAGTGAACTATTTCAACTTTTTCAGTGTTATGGGATGAATGGATATCTGGGTGGAGCTTTCATTCCGATCCAGATGAGAGACTGCAGAATAGAGAAGGCATGTCATTCTCCTGCCGGTGTTAAATGTATCCATGTTTCTAATCCAAGGAGACAAAATCAAAAGCATAAGGACTCTCCTATCATATCCTAGCTCCTATTTCAGGCAGAAGGGCTAACAAGAAGTGCTGTGTGTAATCTCTACCCTTGCAGGTGAGGAAGGCAGCTCTTCATTTCATCAGGACGCTGCTCAGTTCAGGAAGTGTGGAGAATTGTGCAGCATGGGATCTGGTAGCATATGTTTTCAGCGAGTTCAGTGTGTCCACCAGCAAACTGGTAAGGAGAGTTCTAAACACTTAGGACTCGGTCCTACCATTCTTGCATGCTGATTGCTCCCCTTGACTTCAGTGGGAGTTTTGACTCCAGGACAGCTGGACTGAATGAATAGAGCCAGAATCGGATCCGTTATATTGGTGTAAAGTCAAGGTAACTCCACTGACTTGAGTGGTGTTACTCTGGATTTATACTAGTGTAACAGAGACCAGAATCTCACACTGGGTATTTCCATCTAACAGAGTTATCTATGCTGCTCCAACCTCTGATGAGTCATTGAACATTCAGAAAACACCATTTTTCAGTGAAATGTTCCTGTACAAGGAAGCACATCTTTTTGTTTTAAATAGACTCTCCAAAAAACAGAACGATGCCCCGTTCTGTGGCTGTCAAAGCAGACCTAAACTATCAGCAAAACACTCAGGTTATGCAGGTTGCATAAAAATATCTTCAATCCGTATTTCTATCCATGGACACAGCCGCGGGCCCCAGACACTTTGTGCTCCATGACTGAATCCGTGATATGTATGAACATAAACAGTTCAACTTGACAGTAAGTTGTGGAAGATCTTAGCTCTGCCTGGCCCCTTTTCTACAAAGTTGGAGCTTGTGGCAATAACCACACACACATATCTCTTAAAGAAGGCTGCTTTTTCTCATCAGGCCAGTTTTGGTCCCATTGATAGAATCACACTCACTACACACAGAATGACCAAGCTGGTTGGGGCATCAGAACAAAGAGATTGGATCCCCCTGGTTCTGCAAATTTATTTCCCCTGGGCGGAATCGGAATGTTTTTCCTCAGAGATCAAAAGATGAAACAGTTTTTCAAATTTTAAAAAGTTGAACACTGTGGGGGAACTCTTTTGTGTCCAGTGAATCATTCCCTTCATTTCAGGGTTTTCCTAAGCCTGGGATCTGACCCACCAGTTCGGAGTTTCTATTATTCTCTTCCCTTCAGACGTCTGTGCACTTCCAGTGCAGTATAAAAGCAGGCATAGGTCAATGCTCAAGATGGCTTTGTAAGAGAAGGACACTGGTTCTATTGCCAGTGTCTTACTACGAGCGAATAAGTTCGATCTAGCTATCTCACAGCAGGGTACAACACTTCTCACCCAGGGTGTTGAGGAAGAAAGCACGATCCAAACCCTGTGCATTGACATCCTGCAATGTCTGGACACCTCAGTCAATGGAATGACCCAAGTAAGTGACCTCTTGCTACTGCTTCTTGAAATAGGAACGTTCTTCCTTACGTTCCTTGTACCCCTCCACAAGGAAGCCTTCTGCACAGTCAGCATAATGGAGGATCAGCATGTCAAATTCATGTCAGGGATGATGTGAGCTCTTCATCATGGAGTAAGCGGTTCACAGTAGAGAAAAGATATAAAGCAACTTAACTGGAAGGAATCATGTTGCAGAGATCGTCTCTTAATTCTTTCCACTGTCTGAGTGCAACTTCCCCTTAGATCCCCCATGAATACTTCTGAAATGTAGAGTTGGTGATCCTGGATTTGAAGAGATATTGGGGCTGGGACTGTGCCTTATATAGGTCTGTCAAGTTCTGAGTAAGCTTATGGTACTATCTAAATATCTCCATAATGCTCTAATGCTGGGAAAGAGGCTTCATCTCTGGGTGAGAGCCCAATTGCTCACTGTTAGGGGGCTTATTCCTTCACCCACTCACTTCCCTGGTCCTTCTCTCATGAACAGAGAGCAACAATACCCGAAGTCCAAAGGTGCAAACAATTCGATGTTTATTGGGGTGAACTTCCAGCAAGCATGATTCCAGTTTCCTTCCTTAGTATCCTCCTTCCCAGCTCTGACACCACAGAGCCTTACACCTATGTCCCTGTTCCCATTCCTGCCCTTAGCCAAACATGATTCCAATTTCCTTACCCCCATTCCCTGTTCCCATTTCCCCCACCCCCCTACTTCCTGATTGACTGCAGACTATATAGTAAAATTTGACTTCTGCTTTGCTATACCTTAACCAATCATGTTCCTGAAATTTAACTAACCAATCCTAACATATTGTAACATGATTATGTACCCAATTATATCCCACCACCTTAATTAGTTTACAGCCAGCAAAATTAATTATACAGCAGACAGGAACAAGCACAGAACCAGACAGAGATTATACAGACAAACAATAGCAAAGTGGGAACTATAATGGGGGGAGGGATAGCTCAGTGGTTTGAGCATTGGCCTGCTAAACCCAGGGTTGTGAGTTCAATCCTTGAAGGGGCCATTTAGGGATCTGGGCCAAAAATTGGGGATTGGTCCTGCTTTGAGCAGCGGGTTGGACTGGATGACCTCCTGAGGTCTCTTCCAACCCTGATATTCTATGATTCTATGATAATGACAAGACAATACAGAAGTGAGGATTTCACATCCCAGTATTGGTAAGTGAGTTCTTGCCAGACAGGATGCTATCAAACTAAGTTTCCTTTTACATCTTCTAGGCCCTTCCCTTTCTCTGGAGGTGATAGGCACTATCAGGACAGGATTGTATTCCTAACAGCCCAATAGCACCTGATTTCAGTGTGACTAGTTTGGAATGTGAGGATGTGACTGTTCGCTTCCTAGCTTATGGCTGCCTCTGCTGCTTAGCCAAAGGCCTTAGCCTAAGAACAGGGCCTCAGACTGTCACAGTAAGAGAAGGCTCTTACACCACCAGACAGTGATTTTGATTCTTTCTTTTATACCTCTATAACTAGCCAAGTGATAAGAATACACCTACATTCTTAAAGTACAGGCCTTTGCAGACAGGCCTGGATATCTATATCCTAACACTCACCAAACAAGATAGTGTCTTTAAAAGACAGAGTGAGGGGGCACCAGACAGGTAGAGTGAGCTAATGGGGAGAGAGAGATGAGGTGATAGGTTAGGGAAGGGTCCGTGAGGAATCAAAGGAGAAGCTACATGGCAGGGAGGGATTCAGACAGCAGGATACTGGAGGTGGGGGAACGGAAATAGCTCCGTACTGAGCAGTCTCGCTCTTCTCTGCAGGTGTTATGGCCAAGGCTGCTGGAGTATGTGGTGCCAGCTCAGTACACGGGTACTTTGAAGCCTCTTTGCAGATGCCTGAGGGAACTGGCTGAGAAAAAGCAGTGGGAAGGAGAAGCAGCTGCTTGCCTCGACTACAGTGGACGAGGTTTATAAGAGAAACTCTTTCATTTCTTCTCTCCGGGCACTATGAAATGAACAGGTTCAGTCTGCTCCAGTTCTCTCATCTGCAATCAGGAGGCTAAAATGAATGAGGGATGGTCCTGTGATTACAACACGGCCATGGGAGGGAGCTAGGAAATGTGGGTTCTGTTCCCAGCTCGCCACCAAAATTCGGATGTGACCTTGGGGAAATCACTTGATCTTTCTCTCTCAGCTTCCCCACTTGTGAAATGAAGGAGTAATTCATGCCAACCTCACAGAGGTGCTATGAGGTGGAATTCATACATGTTTGTAGAGCATTCTGAGATGCTCAGACTGAAAGCACTATGGAAATGCAAATTATTATCAGCTGTATTCAACATTGGTGGGCATGTTGGAAATGGATAGGTGAAGAACATCAGCAGGACTCTCTGCAAAGCCTGGCATAATTAACGCTATTCTGTTTCTTTCCCTAGTGCAACTCCCTACACCCCAGGGGCTGCTGGCGCGACTCCTGGTGAGTAGACCATGAGAATAGGTTTTCTGTGGAATGGGACAGTTAACTATACAAATTGGTTTCGTAGCTAGATGCTTGACTTAGGCTGAGGAATGTGTATGACTGGGTCTCTCTCCGGCCTCTCCTGAGACACACTGTCCTGCATCCTCCTACTAGCTAGAATGCTTTCTTCTTCAGGAAGGCACTGCAGTAGAAGCAACAACTCTCTTGGATTGTCTCCACAATGAGAGTCTCTGAACTATTCCCTCCCTCAGGAACAAACGGGTATTGTGCTGACAAAACTTAGCCTGTTCTTTCTCTCTCATTGACAGGTAGTAGCCTCATCCCCTTATGAAAGAGAAGGACACGGCTGTGCTGCCTTGCAGTTACTAAAGGCCCTGCACCAAACTGTCCATGCAGCAGTGGGTGAGATGTGGGTAGTAAAGATCCCATCTCTGCTGCAGTACATTGAAGGTAAAGTGTTAGTTAGGAGGAGTGTGGTCCATGGAGAATAGAAGGGAAGCCAGAAAATGCAGCTTCGTATTGACGTGTGTTGTGCCATTCCTGTTGCAGTGACGGAGCTGCGCCTGTCTAGTCTCTGGGGAGCAGGACAGACCCTAGGTGCAGCACAAGCCCGCTATGTTTCTCATGAACGTCGAACCCCCCCATGGACAAGCGGGTTTGATATTCCAAAAAAGATTTTAAAAAATGAGCTGTATCTTCCCTCCTTGCTGCGGCTGTACAGAGTCCCCAGCACTACACTGTGCCGCCATTAAAGAAGGCTAGGGTTGAGCTGGACACTCAGAAACAGGGCCAGATTCTCAGCTGATGTAAATCAGTATAATTCCATTGACTTCAGTGAAGCTACACCGATTTACATCCAGTTCGGATCAAGTCCGGAATCTCTGATTCTGCAGGAAAAGTTTGTATTCCTACTAAACCCAGTCTTCTGATGTGCTGAAGAGTTTTGTGAGGTGCTCAGCACCCTCAGCTCCCATTCAAGTCAAGCGGAATTGGGAGTGCTCAGCATCTCACTCCTGGTGGGTTGACGGACCCTGAATAAAAATGCCAGCAGGGTACGTAACATCTGACGAAGTGAGCTGTAGCTCACGAAAGCTTACGCGCCAATAAATTTCTTAGTCTCTAAGGTGCCACAAGTCCTCCTTTTCTTTTTGTGGATACAGGCTGACACGGCTGCTACTCTGAAACAGGACATTTTCTGTTGGTCCAACAAAGAACGTTGGCGCAGGTCCCTGTGACGGCGCAACGACTCACCCCTGCAGCGCCTCCTGCTGGCCATCTGGGAATTAGCTCTTTCCAGCACAGAGCACCCTCTGCAGGCCCGTGTCCCTCTCAGACCCCGGTGCCCTTTTTACCCAGGGTGCTGTGCCCTGGCAGTACCCCCTCAGTCTCTATGGGTCTCCCTTCTCTGGGGAACGCCCAACCCTCTAATCCCCACCTTGCCTCAGTCTGGGCCCCTGCACCTTGGGGCAGATTGCAGTGTAAGAGCCAGTCACCTCAGACAAGGGGGTTTGGGTCTGCTGCCTTTCCCTGCAACCCAGTACCCCTATGGGCCTTGGACCAGGCCCGATAGCCTGGGGAGTTGCCACCCTAGAGCTTCCCTGCTCCTCTGGCCTTTCCCCAGCCCAGCCCAGCCCAGCCCAGCCTCATTCCCAGTACCCTTTCTGCAGGCAGGCCCTACTCCCTTCAAAACTAGAGAGAAAGACCTTCTCCTACTGGCCCACGGCCCTCTTATAAGGGCCAGCTGGGCCCTGATTACCCTGGCTACATCTGTGGCTGCTTTCCCAGTCAGCCCAGCTCTTGTTAATCCCTTTCATAGATTCATAGATATCAAGGTCAGAAGGGACCATTATAATCATCTACTCTGACCTCCTGTACAACGCAGACCACAGAATCTCACCCACCCACTCCTGCGAAAAACCTCTCATCTCTTTCCCTCCTACAGCCCTCGCCCAGGGCTGTTTTAAGCCCCTCAGGACAGGAGCGGGGTGACTCTCCCAGAACCCAATAGGTACAGTTCCATTTCGCCTTGAAAGCCCAGGTACGTTACAGCTTGGCAGACCAGGAGTTTTAGAAGGACTGATTGCAAAGGAGATACCTGGGATGACTCTTCTTGCGAATCTAGGTGACATTATTGTTTTGCCTCCTGCTTTATAGGAAACACAGAGAATTCCCTGGACCATGCACGGTGGGAGCACATGCTGCTTCAGGTAGAGGATGGCTTTCAGATGTATTGTCACAGTCCTCTCTTCCCCCTCCAAATATATCAGCTGGGGAAAAAATTAATGATAAATTATTCATTATAAGCAGAGCTGGTCAAACCATTTCATTTGCAACTTTTGTTCAATTAAAAATGGCCTTTTTATTTTCATGGGACATTTTCAAATTTTTCAGGGTTCTTTTTTTTTTTTTTTTAAACACACACACAAAAAAACCCCCAAAACAAAATAACCCCAACCCAAATAGAAAATGTTTAGTTTTTTGAAACTGAAGCTGTTTTTTTTTTCCAGTTGCTTTGCTGTTTGTCTCCTTCCCATTCCCCCCTTCCCCCCCCCCCCGCTTTTCAATCACAAAGTGGAAGAGGGGGAAAGAAGCATGGGGATGAGGGATAAAGGGAAGGAAATGGGGAAAACAAAGAATTGAATAATGGTCATTTTTGATTTTGAAAAGCAAAATATTTTTTTGTTTTCACTTTTCATTTGTATGTTGAAAAATCAAGAAAACAAAAAAATCCCACTTGTTTTGTGAAATGGCCTTACTATTGTTCAACCAGCTCTCGTTATAAATCCCTCTGTATTACCCCTGGGAACAACACAAAACTTAACCAGAAACCCAGCATGCTAATGGTGCTAATGCATCACTGGGGGACGTCTAAAGGATTTTTTTTTCTATTTGCCACTCAAAAGAAAACTTGCTCTGAGAAACCCAAAAAGGAAAAGAGACAAGACAAGGTTTGGTGTCTGTATCTCATGGAGAAGTCTTTGTGGTCAGAAAGAGCTCTTTACAGCCTCATGTAAATCCAGACAAGGAAGATTTTTATGGCGAGGGCTGAAAATGAAAGGAAAGGACCTAGTGACAAAGAAGCCCCAGAAGGTTTGGAGTTCCATTTGGGGTTGGATTACACTCTAGAATTTCCCATTCCAGATCCAGCCTCATTTGAAATTCTTTGGGCTCAAAAATCAACTAAGATTAGGTTCTCTTGTGAGGTTTCTGATATTTCCTGGCTGCTGTTCAAAAGTCGGGCCTGAAACAGCAAAGTGCTGAGAGTTACTAACCTCTGGCTGACTTCAATGGGAGTTGAGGGTGTGACCCCGGGTCCTTTGGGTACCCACTGGCAGAGGCCACAGGAGTGCATAGGGTTCCCAGGATTCCCCGGATCTGATCTCTATATCATCAAAGGGTGTCATGTAAAGCCTTTCCTGGATGCCTGTGCCACATTGCATAATCCTCATAATCATTGCACAGTGACTGGATGGATAATATCTAAGGCGTTATGGTTGTCTACTGAAATTGATGCTTTGAAGGTCTGTGTGTTGGGGCTGGTCACCAGAAGGTGATAAAGAAGTTTCTTTCAGGCAGAAGATGCTTAGCTGCTTGAATGGCTGTATGTAGACTGAGTAATTATTCACAGTGGATGCTAATCAATAGAGCAAAATTCTAATCAAGTGATTGTAAAGTCTCCAGAGGAGATTCGAGACAAGAAAAACAAAGAAACAATAGGGGGTACCCTGTTTACAAGCGGACAATGGATGCTTGGAACTATATCTGGAGGTCCAGAGGTATCCTGCACCAGGTATCCTTCACCTATTGGACAAATTGCCAACTGGCTTGTCTTATGAACGGAGGATCACATTTGGTCTGGGTGTTTCCTGCTGGGAGAGAGATTTGGGGGAGCTATCCCTTGTGAGACAGGGGACTGTTTGGTTCTTTAAGTTGAAGCTCTAGAAGTGTGTTAGGATTTTATTTTTATGTAACCATTTGTGTACATTAATTATTCTTGCTGCTTCTCAAATCTCTGATCTTGGTGAATTAAACTCTACTTCTTTTCACTGTCAATGTATTGAAGTGTGTGAAATGGAGCGGTGATGCTGAGGTGAAACTGGTAAGGTGGTGTGTAGCAAACCTCTGAATTCTGTGAGTGTCCAGTGGAACAGGGGCTGGACATTCTGGGGATGTCCAGAGGGCGAGCGGTTGGAGTGTACTGATTGCTTATCTGTGGAAGGACAGTGGATCCTGGACGGGGTGAGAAGGGTGTGCTTGTGTTTCCTGTGACTGGCAGAGTCAGGAGCTGACACTTGGCAGGTACAGAGAAGGCTTCCTCATGCTAAGGGCAGGTGGTAGTGAGGTCCCTCACAACCCTGGGTACCTCGGGAGGTGTCATAAAGGGTCCATAGCACTTCAGAGAAGGTGCCTGGTCCTTCGTAGTCCAGGGCCCTTTGTTCAAAGTTGACTAGAGCCATCGTCCATCCACTGGAAAATCACTCCTCGATGGTCAGATGTCTTGGCTCCATCTCATTCTCCAATTCACTGTCCATCTGGGTTTGGGGACTGAGAGGAATCCTCAGGCAAAGGTTCAAGAACAAGAGGCAGAGGAAGTCTGGGTTGTCAATGTTTATAGTTCTCAATAGGGAAATAATCTTCCCAGGACACCTGAATATTGGAAAGTTTACAACAGAACAAGGAAGCAAAAACCAACCAACCAACCAAAACCCCAAACCCCACAACAGCCCCCACATTCTTGCAATTAACCATCTGCTTTAACTCTGGTTTTACACGCAGTTCCTAAGAACATCTCTGGAGATGATAGACGACAGTGCCTGGAGCAGCCAGATATCCCTTGAGTTGAGCTGGCAGATGGCCGGCTATGCCAGCCCCTCCAAAGAGAAGGTTTGTTCTCTGTTAAGGTTTAGTTTCTAGTTACTTTCCCCTGAAATTCTGATTGGAGGGCTGCATAAGGCTTCTCTCAAGGTTTCATTATTTGATATCTTATTCTGCATATAAAATTTGTTTGTACTTATTCCCTGCTCTCTTGCCCCCCTGTCCTTCCAATATTTGCTTGGACAGGCTGCTTGTCTGTCCTGCATTGTTGGTTCTCTGGCTGGGCTAGACGATGGGATGTTTCTGCAGCATGGGTGCTTGGACTTGGCTGTCTTCTTCCTTCCTGAGTGTTGCTGAGCTGGGTCTGTACTGACAGGCACGTTGTGTTCCTGATATCCCAGGGCTGGTCTCTTTCTTTCAGAGTTTCCTGTATAAGGCGCTAGGAACGTCCTTAGCAGCTTGTCAGGACCTGGTCCATGTTAAATCACAGATTCATACACTTCTGACGACAGCAGATTATATGGAAGCCCCTGAGAGACAGGTGAGGCCTCCATCCCTCTCCCCATTTTACCAAGTAATCCCTGAATGCTCCCTGTGGGGCTCAGCTCTGAGTTGGCCTGGGACAAATGCCATTTTTCTTCCTATCCTCTTGATTGCTATTTCACTCAGCGCCCGCTCCCCATGTGTCTCAGGCCTGATTGGCACTTTACACCACTTTGGGTGAAAGGAATGGACTCGTGGGCTCTATCAGACACCTGGTTCGATCCTAACCTGTATTTCTCTTGGGTGACAGGGAGTCGTCTCCATCCTCGCAGTCTGTGCTGCGAGCCACTTGGACCTCACCTTGAAGGCACTTCAGGAGTTTGGGGCTGCAATGAGCCAGGTTAAGATTTCTGGGTTCGTCAGCCGCCTGAAGGTAAAGGAGCCAGGGGGTTCTCTCAAACTTCCTCTCCCTCTAAAGCAGGGGCAGCAGCCCCGCAGTAGTGTCAGCTCCGGTCAGCTAGCATTTTCCCCCAATGTATGCGTTCCACGTGATGCCTGCCGTTAAGCAGACAGGAGCACAATGTGGAGCTGGGGTTCTCTCAAATGATTTTTATCGTCTGATGTCTCATGGCTTGAGCGCCCCTCCCATGCACAATGTGTGGGAACTACATCAGTTGCTTGCATGGAAAAGCATTGAAGGTATTTTTAACTGTTTTTTATCCCAGGTTAGTAGCTGGAAATGAGGAGGTGTTGCAAGCAACATGTGGCTTACCAACCCGCTTTAGGTAGACCACCAGTGGTCTACGGATGACAATTAGGGAACCTCTGATTTAGAGCAGTGGTTCTCAACCTTTCCAGATTAGTGTCCCCCTTTCAGGAGTCTGATTTGTCTTGTGTCCCCCAAATTTCACCTCACTTAAAAACTACTTGCTTACAAAATCAGGCATAAAATTATAAAAGGGTCCTAGCATATTATTCCTGAAAAAAGACTGCATATTTTCCCATTTTTGCCCTAGAATTAGAAAATACATCAACTGGAATCTAAATATTGTACCTGCATTTCAGTGGGCAGTATATAGAGTAGTCTAAAGAAGCCATTGTATGAAATTTGAGTTAGTAACTTTGCAAGTGCTTTCTTTGTCGTCTGCTGTAAAACTAGGCAAATATCTAGATGAGTTGATATACCCCCTGGAAGACCCCTGCAGACCCTCAGGGGTACAGAAGTCCCCCTGGTTGAACACCACTGATCTAGAGGATAGAGCAGGAGACTAGGCCTCTGGGCTCCCATTGCTGGCTCTGCCATTTACTCACTGTGCAGCCTTAGGCAAGACATATAGCGCCTGATCTTGTACCCACCAGTGTCAATGACTAAGCTCCCGTGTACTCCACTGCTGTCGGTTCAGCCTTTTCGGCTCTCTGGGTCAGAGTTACCCAGTGGGAATGATGGCGATGGGGCGGCGAGTTCTATGGGCTCATGGTGCCCGGGCTCCAGCAGTATTCAAGGCTCGGGGGCCCGGCTCCACCAATGTTTGATTCATTCCAAGGCCAAATGAATCAGAAGAACTTGTCTCTAGTGATGTTTCCTATTGTCTAGGATTACCACCATGGGACAAGAGGCAAGACTCGCCGCACCCTGATGCTGACATACAGCAACGTGGCTGTCCATGCTCCAAAAGAGCAGCTTCTCTCCCGAGTAGAGGCAGACATCACAAGGAACATCATTCACCATTACAGAACCAGTTGTCAGGTAAGAGCCTTTGCATGACAACTGTGAGGGGCATTACCCTGAAGGTATAGAATTGCCTCTGAGTTTATAGAGAGAGGGCTTGTATTTTCTAAAACTCTCCTTTGAGCAATAATTTGTCACATAACTGAAATTTAAAACTGTAATGGATGGAGCGTGAGCTGTCACATGTTGTATCACTTTTGTTGCTCTTCTTTGTGTTTTCTCTAGTTTTTCTATAGTCTTCTGAAATTCTGTCGAGCACAGCTACACAGTAATTCACATGGAGTCACACTCAGGCTATTCAGAATAACACTCTAACTCCCCTAATATGTATGTGTATCTAGCTCTATCTTTTGCAAGCCAAGAGAGAATGGTGCTAACTTGTATTTAGTTTCTTTGCTGTCACTCTGTTTCTTGGACTCACTACTTCCCTTCCCTCTTCTCTGTCGTCTTGTTTGTCAGTGTGCTCGTTATTTCTGTTCCCTAGGTGTCTGACTGCTGGTACTGACTCTCCTCTCAGTGCAACCTCGCCACTTCACTTTGCCATTCAGTTCTGCCCTGTCTAAGTGAGAATCTCATTTAGCCTTTGTCAAAAAAGTTGATCACAGTTGAACCAAACGGATATCTTCCAGAAGTTCACAAATGCAAATATTCCATAGGATGGCCCCTGATCTTGACCTCTGCAAAACACCCCCTCTGGATACGTTTCCTGCCTTTTGGAAGATTTAACAATCATGATTTCTCTCTGCTCCATATTCACCAGCCAGGCCATTTTGAGGATGTGTGTTATGTGGGACTATAGACATTGCTAATAGCTGTTTTGCATTTTGTTTTTCAGGTGCTGGGCATCGCTCTTACAAACAAGGTAAATTCTAAATAATCTGCCCTCGGCTCTTGCCTTTTCTATCCACAAGTTGCTTGTTTAAATTGCACAGAGCTTGATTTCCTTGCTACATCAAGCAGGAGTCCTGGCTGCTCTGGTGTAAGTGGCCCTGGATTTCTTTCATGAACCTGGGTTTTCTCTTCTTCTGAGGTGGGTGCAGAGCCAGGGTCCTCTGCCTTCTGGGGTCTGTGGACACCTCTCTCCTCTCCTGTGGCTAGATTTAATTCCTGACCTTTATCTTCTGGACTCTGGTTCTTCTCTCCGTTTCTCATCCACATCCTCTTGTTTCTCCTTCTGGATTATGTAGGACATGCACCTAAAATTAACCCTCATCCAGAATGTCACGGAGATTAGCTGTGCCATTTTGGAGACCAGAGACTCCCAGGAGTTCGAATTCTCTTACAAACTGGAGCTCCTTGGCTACATGCTGGTGAGTGATGAGGAGCTTTGAGGACTGAAGTACAAAGGAGTTTGTTGTAATGTCATCAGACTGGGTTTCCAGGTAGATGTTGTTTTATCCATTGGCTGTGACTGTACCACTGCAGTCTCATGAGCTACCTGCACGGCACCCAGAATGCTGCTGGGTCCACTCTGAGCTTGGCAGGGATGCCGACCTATTGTGGGCTGTAAGTGGCAGGAATGGCTTGTGTCTGGGGAGTTATCTTTCTGTCTCCGTATAGCCTGCAGATGGCCCTACGGTCCATTTCTGAGGCAGAGAGCCTGCCGAGCACGGTGTCTGTTTATTACAGGTCTGGCATATGGCCCTGTTTCAGGGTGTGAGAGGAAAGCCTCTCTGCCTTTCAAATCCATTTCCCATTTTTTTAATTTCCCTATTCGTGCATTTCAGGACTTCATTAAAAAGGAACCACTGGATTCCCTGGCATCTCCAGTTCGCTACAAGGCAATTCTTGCCATTAGACATCTGAGGTAGGCTATTTTCTGCCATATTTCCTGGCACTGTGACGTCGTCTTTGTTAGTTCATGAGTGCCAGGTTGGGAGCAGTTTGATGCCTGCCGGGTTTGGCTCACATGCTGCTCACCAGCAGAACTTTAGTTCTTGAGGGTTTGAATGTGTCCATTTGGAGGTTTGTGCTTGAAAGACACAAACTTGGAGGTTGTGGGGCATGCAGTCCAATGCAGGAGAGTTCAGATGGGGAGGGAGGTGTCTGGCTTGCTGGCAGGGGGAAGGAAGCTAGTGGGTTTCTCTAAAAAGGGGACTTGAAGCTTTAGCTTTACTTCTCAATGAGCCAATACTTAATAGAGGTGCAAAGAGGTGCTCAGCTGCAAAGTGAAGGGTTGTTTGCATTTGGGGTTTTAGATTGAGACAATCTCCAGTCATTGGACCCATTTCTTTTACTTGGAGGTGGTACTGAGTCTAATGCATGACTTTTCTCTCTCTCTCTTTCTTCTGCCAGCAAACTCAAACCATCTTTGACCTTGAAGGAAAACCGTGAGCTCCTTCATCAGTGTTTCAAAAGTTTGTTTCCCCTCCCTCCGCTGGAGAAGATGATGAAAGAGGAAGGTGAGACAGCAAAGGATGCTCTGCCTATACAGGTACGTGACAACAATTCTCCTCAGGCACCATCCACTGTATTTCTGCCCAGCAGACACTGGGTGATGGCAGTCACACATGGCCTCCCTGGCAAGGTTATGGTTAGCTTTCCCTAGCCCCCAATCGTCCCCTCCCCCCCACACACACACACACAAATTATCTGTGCTGAGCCTCACTCCTTCTCTTCTGGTTTCAGTCACTGTACATAGAGTCCTTGGAAGCCCTTGGCAAGCTAATGAAGACTTTGCTGGAGGAAGAACCAACCGCACACTGGTTCCAGGAAATGTTTCAAGTGAGTAGACCATTGAACCATGGTGAAGATTGTTTGTTTGTTTGTTGTGTTACTGCAGGGAAGAGTCAGAGATTTAGGGGGTCAAGCTTCAGTTGTGGAGGAATTTTCCACAATGGAGTGAATTGTCGGGGGAAAAAGCACCAAATTCTTCCTGGGATAAGCAGGCATGTGCCTTGCTGAAATCCACAGAAGCTATGCCATTTTATGCCAGGGCTGGATTGGGACCAACTTCTTACAATGTAGTTGACACTACTTGGACCGGCAAGAAAATCACCACTGCAGTAGCCAAATCCAAGAGAACCAGTTGAAACTGATCACTTCTTCAAAGAGGAATTCATTCATATTGAGTTAAGCCCTGTGTATGGAAACTCATCCAGAGGAGACTTCCTGTTCCTCAGACATGAACAGAATATCTTGAAGAGCTGAGGGGTGGGGAGTTTGATGCACCTTCAGTATAAAAATGAAGTTCTAAAAGGAGCTGGGCTGGGGGGCGGGGGACTTCTCTGCTCTTTTTCAAATTAATAAAAAGAAACGCTCCTCTCTGTCATTTGGCCACTCAATGTGGGAGAAGTTGCCCAGGAAACAGAACACAGCAGCAGACATCAAACAGCATGCAATGTGGTAGACAGCTCCCATCAGACAGTCTACAGGAGACATCACGTACACAGGCCCAGGTTCATCTCTCATGTAACTCCTTTGTCTTCAATCACTCAGAGGTGAATCTGGTCCCTGGCACTTCCATTAGACATGTAATTCCTTCGCTCCATGGAGGTCGGGTGCTTTGGAGAGGGATTTTAGTAACAATTAAACCTGTTTAAGAGGAACTTTTGGGAGGGATTTTCTGGTACTAACTCTGTCCATTCCCCTGCTCTGCCAACAGCTACTAGAGACATGGCTCCATTCAGAGAAGGAGTGGGAGAGAGAAAGGGCCTTGCAGGCCACCATCCAGCTGCTGACTGCCTATCAAGAGACAGTTCATAGCACAGTGAGTATAGCCTTCCTCTTCCTTCAGCTGACTTCCCTGCTTATATCCGATCTGACACTCAATGCAAATGCATGAAAAAAGCTTCCAGGGCAGCAGCTGGGATCTCAAAGTGACTAAGATCCCTCTGCTTCCATAAGAGAGAGGTTTACACAACAATGCTGTGACCACACTCCGGGCAGACTGCAAGAAGTAGAGGGCAGACGATCCCCCAAACTGATGGCTTATTCTAGAATTACATGCACCAAGTGAACAGCAAAAGAGCTTCCACCCTAGTTAACAAAATGCCAAACACGGTCCCCTTTTGGCATTCCAGACCTAGGCTCCCATCTAAACAGCCCAGTCTAATATAGTGAGGGGTTACTGAAAACCTGATTCACCATATGTGAGGTTCACCCATCATAAAGGACCAGATGCTTATCCCCAGGTCAAGGTGAATCTCAGGTCTTTCCCAAATAGCATGCTGCCAGCCAATCCTTAATAACGAAATTGAAGATTTCTTCTTAAAAGAAAGAAGAGAGTTACAAATGGTTAAAAGATCCATATCCATACAAGTGACTGTCAATGTTCATAGTTCAGGATCACAACAGTGATGGAATAAACTGCTGGCTTGTACAAGTCTCTCTGGAATCATCCCAACAGATCAGAATCCAAAGGCAGCTTAGATGTAAAGACTGTTAGTTTTTCCATGCATTTTCCAGGTTCTTTCAAATGATGATTTGGAAGCTCTCTGTCCTATGGCTTACACTTTCCCTGTTCAAAGTTTCAGCAGACTAGAGATGACAGGATGAGGCCCGAGCCTTCTCTTTTCTAGCTATTCTAGCAGGCTGACAAGCCTACCTCACAAAAATGGTTCCAGCAGGACCTTCCCCCGAGAAAGACTAGGCAATGCAGATCGCCTCCTGTACTTTGCTTTGAAGCTAATCTTCTATTTCCTGTGCATACACAGTAAACTAGTTACTCATTCGCATAAGGTGATTAGCCGTTCTTCCATTATAACACAGAGAGTTAAGCTGAAGACAATGTAGAAAGTATTAGTTTCCTGCAGTATCTTACATCTTTGATTTTAAGGTTAACTGAACACCTTGCACACATAATGAAGACCTAAAAGGGAATGATGCATCGACAAGCTAATTTGGTTACATTGTGAAACTTCTAACCGCGTATAGATCAACACAGACAAATAGACTTAGCATCTATTGTTCATTTTTGAATGAGTTGAGGATTGCTAGTCTAATCCATCTCTTTGAAATTCACATGCAAGTGAACTGTCTTGATACAGTGGAAGTGCCTCTTGTTAAGTTATTATGGGTCATACACAGGTTGCCTGGTCTGCCAGTGTCACAAATGCATTCTTGGTTCTTATGCTCCCAGGGTGGTAAAGGAAAATTTCTATTTAACCAGCTAAGAACATAAAAGATAAGAATGGCTAACCTACCTCCCGCAAAAGAATGGTTCATCTGGCCCAGTATCCTGTCTTCTGACTGCATTGTGTGAAGATATGCTTCCTTTGGTTTGTTTTAAACCTGCTGCCTATTAATTTCATTGGGGGACCCCTTGGTCTTGTGTTAGGTGAAGGGCTAAATAACACTTCCTTATTGACTTTCTCTACACCAGTCATGATTTTATAGACCTCTAGCATATTCCCTCTGAGTCGTCTCTTTTCCAAGCTGAAACGTTGCTCTTTTTTTAATCTCCCTTGGGTGAGAAGTTATCCCATAGGCCTAATTTTTGTTGCTCTTCTCCGTATTTCTTCCCATTCTAACACATCTTTTTTGAGATGAGATGACCAAAACTGCACGCAGTATTCAAGGTGTGGGGGTCCTGTAGATTCCTATCGTAGCATAAGATATTTGATGTCTTCTTATCGATCCCTTTCCTAAGGGTTCCTAACATGTTGTTAGCTTTTTTGACTGCATGTTGAGCGGATGCTTTCAGAGAACTGTACACAATGACTCTGAGGTCTCTTTCTTGAGTGATAACAGCTAATTTAGACCCCATCCATTTCTATGTACAATTGGGATTATGTTTTCCAATGTGCATTACCCAGTACAGTACAGGAATCAGGGGCACAATGTTACCAGATGTGCCTGTTACTTTAGGGTAGGCTCATTGATTAGGGTTACTCTTCTTGGGGGGGGGGGATCTGTAATTCTATTAATGTGCTGCTTATGTCACTTGTGTGTTCATATGGAGCTCTACTCCTTCCTTCGGCAAGTGCCCTCCCAATGGAGCGACCCTGCAGGACCTCGGTTCCCCAGGGCTGGGTTCCTCCAGCCCTAGAACTAGATGAGCACGCACGCACGTACGCTCACACGAGCAGAGCAAGTCTGAGCGGACCAGGTCAACCAGCACTCTCCAGCTGATCCTCTCATATGTCCCTGTACTCAATGGGCTGGGTTAAGCAGCACTTTCAGCTGCTCCCCTCTTATGTGCCCCAAGTTTAACACATCCCTATCCCACTTCCACATTACAATTGTACTGGTAGTAACCCACTTCATGAGCAAACCCCACAGTATTTTTGGGCGCTACCGGGACCTTTAGCTTAGGTAAAAGAAGGGTTGCTGCAGAGTAAATGGGGGAAGCGGAAAATACAGAGTGAAATTTGGAGAGCGAGAGAGAGGGAGAGAGAAGCAACCAGCTGAACCATAAAAGTTATTTATTGAATAATAGTGATAACTACATAAGGAGGGCTAAACAAACATAATGGTTACATTTGAAAGGTTAATACCTGAGGAAGAAAAGAAAACGGAGCGGCGAGGGGGGGGGGGGAATCTCATCCACTCCATGAGGCTTGAACTGGGTGGGGTTCCCAGGTAATGGTGGTAGCTCCGGGTCCTGAGTGCTGGAGACAGGCAGAGCCCCCAGCACAATCAGTCAGGAGATGGAATCCCAGTGGAACTGATGCAGAGTTTGGGTCTATACATCAGAACCCTTACTTGGGCATAGGTAGGGGGTTTTGTAGAGAAAATACAATGGTTCAAGGGAGAACACTAGATTTGTTTATGGGTAAACTAATGGGTTTTCAAGGGTTTTCTTTAGGCTAGACAATAGGAGCTGATCACTCTTGGCTATGGGTGGTGGTTTTTTCCAGGGAGCTCACAAGGCAACTAGGCTGCTTCAGTATTTTAGGATAATAAAGATTTATTACTAGAATTGGTCTGATAATTGCTGAGCTAGGTGTGTGCAGGCATAGGTTCATTAGCATCTGGAGCAGGGATTCCCATGATGCAATGCGTCCCTGCTTTTCTGGTCCCAGAGTTCAGTGCCGTTCTCTGTTCCTTATTCTTCATGCTAATTCCTATCCCATCTTTCATGCAGATGAGGCTAGGGGAGTTGTCTCTGTTCTTCATTCTGTATGCAAATGGAGATGTCTTAATCTTGTCACCCTTCTCAGGAGAGGTCTAGGTGTGTCTCCTAACACCCTTCATTGTTCTCTGCAAGCCTTTTCTCTGATGGGTTTTGGTTCAAACAGAGACTGGTAGGGGCGGGGGGTGTCTTTCATGAGTCAGACAGGCTCGATACTGTGCCCTGGTTCCCCAAAAAACACAGAGCTGACTGGTCTGAACAATAAGGATGGCAAGTGAAGTCTAGTCCAACTGGAGACCATTCATTCTTCCTTCTTTGTTCTTTTTTCATTAGACTCAGGGAACTTTTGATCAGTTTGGATCTCTGATTGGACTAATAGCACCATACAGCTGTGATTCGCTGGCCACGTCCCGTCAGTGGGTGGTTGACTGTATCAGCTGCCTTCTCTGTATACAAGGTGAGGAGACCATTAGCAGGTATAAGGAATTCTTCACCTTCTTTCACTGTTGTAATGTCCATTTGTCTGCCTATCTAGTTCTTTCTGTCCTGTCTGTTGTTGCTTAGATAACAGAATGGTGGGCATCTTGTAAATACCTCATTAGAAGAGAAGATTCTGATGTGTAAAGAGCCTAGCACACTTTTGGGAACTGTACAACTAATAAATGGTCTGCATACAGGTAGATAAGGGCTAAATTCCTTAGGGCTTGTCTACACAGGGACAGTAAGGAAAGTTAATCCAAATGAACTAAAGGTGTACATTTCAAGTGCATGAGGTAAATGGCATTAAACACATGTGTGGATGCTCTGATTCTGAATTAAAATGGGCCTTATTAATTGTAGTGAATTCCATGAATGAAACTAACCTGAATGAAGGCCACTTTAATTCTAAATCAGTGTGTCCCCACAGGTGTTGAATGAAGTTTAACTAATGCATTCTGAAAATGAATGGGGATTAGCTTTCTTGAATATCTCCATGGAGACAAGCCCTTGGTACTAAACATTTTCATTCTCTTTACCCTGCCGCTGGCTGGACTGGAGGGGTTTCCTGGAATAATTCTGTAGACAAAAAGTTCTTCCAGCAGCCCTCTGCCATGAGCATTCCGAGCGACTGGAGTAAGTAGAGGCCATTTTTCCCCTTTGTGAAAGAGTAGGATATTCTTTTCACCTAATTCTTTTCACCTCATTCTTTTCACCAGATGTTAAGGGATAGAGCTTGGTTATCATTTAAGGCCATTTCCAATGAGGGTGACCAGACAGCAAATGTGAAACCTCGAGACAGGGGGTGGGGGTAAGAGGAGTCTATCTAAGAAAAAGACCCCAAAATGGGGACTGTCCCTATAAAATCGGGACCCCTGGTCATCCTATTTCCAATGATTCTTAATCAGTCCTAAAATCAGTGTTGGTGATTCAGAAACAGAATAAGGGACTCCAACCTTTGAATGTACAACATAGTAATCCCAGCATTGTTTAGAAGTGACTGATGATGAGCCTGGGTTTCTTGCCAATGTTTTTTGTCTATCCCCGTCTCTTTTACAAGGAGAGTTTGGTGGAGGGATTCACCTCTAAACTGGAACCTCTGATCTACCTGCATGAGTTGTACTTGAACAGGAGCTTAGATGTAAATAGTGAGAGCAGAGAGACTACTGAAACCAGACACACACACAAAGCTGCTCCAAGCTGAATACAGTGCTTGTTCAATCCTGGATCATTCACAATAACATACCACTACTGTTAACGTACAGACATTTTAGGGTGTAATCCCGACTCCATTCCAGTCAACAGGAGTTTTGCCATTGACTTCAGTGGGGCCAAGATTTTACACTATGCTGATGACAACATAGCACATGGATCCTCCCGTATGAAGATCCATGCAGTAGGGGTTCAGTTTCCTTAATCGTGACAGTACTTTTTCTCCTTTTCTCCACTCCAGGCCAGTCCATAAACCTGGGCTCAGCAGAGGAGGAGCTGAGATGTCTCCGTGAAGGACTAACATCTCCAGACCCCGAGGCTCTGTTTCAGGCATCTTCCAAAATGGCCAGGGTAACTGACTCAAAAAGCTTGTGCGGATGTGCGAGTGACCGGGCACCGTTCATTTGACATTTGCTCTTTCATGATGCCTTTCCGTACTCGGAGCGAGCTGTGGGAGCGGGGCGTTGGCTGCTCGTAACCAGCAAGATGCTTTTCATAGATGTGTGCTCTGAATGCCACGTAAAAACCAGATTCCAAAGAATGTTGCACGCCCATGAAAATGCGCACGCGGATGCACAAGCATGTACCTATCCAGCAGGGCTGGCTCTTGCTTTCTCACTGATCCAGAGCAGTGAAGCACAAAAAATAATGAAATAAAAGAGCCCCCATGCCGCCCTAAGATTGGCCGGAACACCGCCCCTTGCAATCTGCCGCCCCAAGCACGAGCTTCCTCGGCGGGTGCCTGGAGCCGGCCCTGCCATCCAGCCACCCAGGAGAAAAACTGTGTTAGTGGAACATCAAGCTGAGAAACCACCCAGGATTCATTCCGTCACCTTGTGGGTTTGCCTTCGCCGATATTTGTGTGCATGCCTCTCTTGACTGACTTCTATATGCTGTAAAAAGATGCAGTGTATGTAAGAGACTACAAAGGGAAACTTACCTCCTGCCTATCCAGTACAATGTTGTGCTAACTATGCAACAGAGTCTTTGCCTCTAACCTGATATCATTAGTGTAGAATACAAAAATGTAGTCTATAGACTAGAGAGAGAATTGTAATCCCAAATGGCGAGCTAGACAGGAGGCTAATTCACCATTTGCTGATGCAGGTATATCTTTTTTTCCATTTTTAAAAGTGCTGGAGCCAAACATCATTGCGGTCTCTCCTGTTTTTGATTTGTTCCCAGGTTGTTAGTGAGTACTTTCCCTCCGAACAGGCCACAGACTTTATTGCGGCCACATTGGGTGGTCTGCTGTCTGCTAGCCCCACCTGTGCCACGGCAGCTGGACTATGGATGAAGATCATCCTGAAGGAGTGTGGAGATGCCATGCTGGACAAGGTAAAACTGGGAACTGGAGAGCTTTTCTGCCTAAACTCTAGGCTTTTTGATCTTTGCCCTCATGTGTAAGGAAGAAAAATCTTGCTGTTTCTCCCCCTCGGACATAGAGTCGATTCCATCTCTGTTCCTACCCTAAGATAGGCAATGGCAGAATCAATAGCAGTAGACCGAGATAATCCAAGGGAAAAGGAAGATGGTTGGTTCTTTATTGGTCTAGCTTGTTGCCACAGTATTCAGCCAAGAAAGGCTTGAGAAAACAGACTCTAGGGAAAATACAAGAAGACAGAATGACTGGCACTTGGAGGCCTCCAGGTATTAGGAGGCCTATGGCTAAGGGCTACATGGATTAAAAAGAGCACTGGGCTATTGCCAGCCTCTTGCCAGGTTTCTGAGCCTGGCCTCCAGCCCGAGCAGGAACAGCTCCACTTTTAGCCCCATCGTGCAAGCCCCACAGGCCCAGGTTGACCTGAGCTCTGAAACTCACTGCTGTGGGATTTTTTTGCTCTGTAGACCTACCCTTTAAGAAGAGAAGGAAGGAGGGAGAAAACTCTAGTGTCTTTGGGATCCACTATTTATATGCCTTATTCTGGAGCCCAGTACATCAGGGCTAGATGAAAGGAGCACTCCACAAATCTTCTAACAAGGCTGGTGAAAGGCCTCAGGACAGGGAACCCTCGCAGCAGAACTGCCATGTTTGCACAGTGTTTTGAAGATGTGAAGGGCTAGGAATGAATATGAGAGGTAGTCACCTGTTCATAGTCCCAGGCATTTACACACTGTCTTTAAAGCACTTGCATATTTTGTGCTTGTGGTTGTTGATGAGCTCTGCATTCTTCGAGGCAAATGGTCACATTTGGCTGCTTAAATCACACCTGTAAAATCGGACAAGCAAAGCCGCCTTTTGTGCATGTGAATTGGTTGACGTAATGCATAGCTGGGCACCACCACATTAAATTACCTGGTATGTCTATGTGTGTGTCAGTGTTAATTTTTACAGCCGTGTGTGGGCACTTTGTGTGGGCTCAAGTTACGCAGACGTATTTGAACATTTGTTTCTTGAAGTGAGGCATTTCTAAAAAAGCAGCAAATGGCTAATTAAAGGTTTTGATTCTGTAGAGTGAATGGAGAGAAAGAAAAAGGGACATTTCTTTCTGGTTTTGTTCCTTCCAGGTGCCAGATATCCTGGCTATACTACATCGCCACATGCCTACTATCCAGGAGGGCAGCTTGAGGCAGTTCCTGGTGGAGGCAGTGTCCATTCTAGCTCACCATCACCAAGAGGCAGTGATCTCCAGCCTCCTCAGCAAACGTCTGCCGATGGACAGGTATATAACGCTACCTCTTGCATTCATCTTGGTAAAACATGGATCCCACAGCTTTACTAGGAGATGTAGGGCTTCATTTAAGCAGCAGACAGTTTGGGATCATTCCTAAGGGTTAATAGCCTGGCTCTTTCTGCAGGAAGGTCCAAGAACATGTTTAGGTGGGGTACGGAGAGAAATTAAGTGTCATTCTGTTTCCATTCATGGATAGCTGCTTTGACATCCTAAAGATCTATCTTTACTGGTATAACTGGAGTGTATTGTTGGAAACATCTACCTCTCTAGACGCCTGAATTGAGCTCACTCTGGAAATGAGCAGTGGCTGTTGGTTTCCTGGTAGCATGACAGCTTCAGGTGCAAATCCCTGGCTGATTGCAAAGACTAGGGCCAATATTATCATCAGACCTCTGCTTGGTATCAGTGAGGGTGTGGCTGCTAGAGCAGAGTTGCCATCCTTGGTACTTAAAAGTGGACTGGAAGCAGATCCATCATTTCATTTCAAGATCCCTAACTGAGGTATCAGTTATCAGTGCTGGAATCTAAGACCATAAGAACAGCCATACTGGGTCAGACCAAAAGGCCATCTAGCCCAGTAGTCTGTCTTGCGACCGTGACCAGTGCCACATGCCCCAGAGGAAATGAACACAACAGGTCATTGTCAAGTGATCCATCCCCTGTTGCCCAGTCCCAGCTTCTGGCAAACAGAGGGTAGGGACGCCATTTGTGAAGGGGACCTAGGATGGCCATGAACATTCGTTCTCATAGTTGTATGTCCATCTCGTAGGAATCTGGCTTTTCTTTCATCCACTTGCCTTCCAAACCCTAGATCTTTGGGAGCCACATGCTCATGATTCCATATTGACTGGGAAGTGGAGAAAACAGGAAGTGAGGTTGGCGCTCTGTGTCCTGTCCTTCTGAAGTCTAGTATTAATGGTTAGGCTGCAGGAGGACTAGGTCACTTAACTTAGTTCTGTAACTGGAAACTCAATATTTAAACATGAGGAGCATTAAAGGAGGACAGGACTCCTAACTCTCTCATCATAGGCAAGGAGAACATTTGGTCTTTGCTAAAATATGACACATTCAGGGTGAGCCACAAAAGTGTCCAGGGCTCACCTGTAACTTCTGTTAAACTGCAGTGACACCGCTGAGCAGTGGAGATCTCTGGGGGGAGACCCCTTGCTTGCCACTCAAGTCCTACGAGCCCTAATAGAGAAGATAAAGACTCCAACAAGAACAGAAGGCAGCATCACCTCAGAGACCGAAATGGACAGGCATTTGGCAGCTGCTGAACCTCTCTTAGTAAGTTACATGGCAGACACGTCTTTCAGGCTTTCCTGCTGATGGAAAGCTGGAAGTGTGGTATAATATTGCTGTGTGGGCACTTCTCCTCTGATGGACTGTTTCCCTGAGTCCAGCTCTGCTGCCTGTGGAACAAATACGGCAGTTTTAGATACGTTACTGATTTACTTAATACTATCTGGCCATTAGAAAGTCTTTGGAGCAGGTTTCTTTGCAAATCTTCCTTTGGACTCACAGCATGCCTTGGAAGGTCATACACATTTGTACAGATGTGGGAAAGTGAGCCACGAGTTAAGCAAGTTGCTCGCTGTCATTCAAGTTACTGGCAGAAGGGAGAATTTCATACAGCAGATATCAGACGGGGAGAGAGGGTGTGATGGTGTTGGGAAGAGATCTCCTTTTTTACCATGCTCTCCTTTCAGGCAACATGTGCCATCTTTGAGGTGGTGTCAGCCCTGCAGTCGAGCAAAGCTGTGCGGGAACTGCTCCCAGAGTTGTTTCCTCTTCTCCTGCAGCAGGTCAGCCAAACCCTCGGACAAAAGCTGCCTTTGCCAACGAGAAGCAGCCCGAGAGAAATCCGAAAAGGGCTACAACTTCCTGAGGGCAACCCTTGCCGGTAATTAGAAGGAAGGGAGAGAAACCAAGAGAATTCCAGTCGAGTTGTGTGACGCTCCCGAGGAGTTCCCAGGGTTACGAGGCACCTTACCACCACGTGCCCTTCGAGTGAGGAAGTCTTGTCTGTGCCTGCTGTGGGTCAGTTCCCTGAAACGACCAGGCTCTGGCAAAACGAACCCTGCCACCCAGGCCTCCTCAGACCTCAGTCTCTTTGTACAGGTTAATGACAGGCACACACCCACCCCCGAGTCCTCTGACCATTCCGTATGGTGTCCAGCCCTTTATCCACTGAACTCCCACAGAATTGTCAGGCCTGCTGTTCCCAATGGAACAGGACACACCCGTTTATTACTTCTACTTTAGACTCTGTACTCGATACTTAGACTCTGTACTGCAAAACACACAGCACTTAGATATATTTCTAGTGAAAACAAGAAGGGAGATTATCAAAGAACAGAGATTCCAGTGACCGTCAGTAAGAATGCAAGCAAAAAATGGTTACATTTCAAATGAAATCATAACCTGCTCCTAGAAACTAAACTTAACCAACAGGTTAACCTCCTGTCTAAAGATGTTTCTCACCCAAAGTTCTCAACCAAGCCTGATCGCGACCCCTCTTTCATGAAGCAAACTCGCGGTCCATCTACTTCCTAAGTGAAAGATGTCCCCCAAATAGACGAGAGCAAACCTTTGATGTGTACCCCAAACATGGGTCCCCACCCCCTGTCTACTTCCTGCTACTTTTCTTTCTTTAAAGTTCTCACAGTCCTTCTCAACTGAATGTACATTAAGCATGTAGGGTTCACATGTAAACAAACAGATGGATAAACATTTCTTGCCTGAAAGAAAACCATTTTGTCACCTTTCCTGGTGACTAGTCCCGAGACACAGATCCTAAGCATGTAATTTTCAATGCATATCCATGACTCTTTACACAGCATCTGTACATGCGTTTCACAATGATATTGGTGACATGGGCTTTTATTTGAGACTCATGGGGCAATCTTTAAGTGAACTAGAATGTACGTACCAGGTCCCTCGGCACCCACTCTGTGCCCCTCGCCAGTTAATACTAAGATTCCTGAGTCCTCAGTTGACTTCAGCTCTGGTAGCACATTAATGTACATTTCCCACCAATCTCACAACATGATTAGTTTCTCTTCTTGTTGTGTTTCTTTATTCCATGCCAACAAGGTGCTCAAATTACAGACTTCATGGTTTTATAATGTCTCTGAATTTTCCTAGGAAACCAGGATCTCAGCTCTGTTCACGGATGGGCAGCAGATATCAAATAAACATAAGGAAGTACTACTTCACACAACACACGGTCAACCTGTGGAACTCATTGCCAAGGGATGTTGTGAAGGCCAAAAGTATAACTGGGCTTTTTTAAAAAAAAGAATTAGATAAGTTCATGGAGAACAGGTCCATCAATGGCTATTAGGCAAGATGGTCAGGGATGCAACCCCAAGCTCTGGGTGTCCCTAGGCCTCTGACCGCCAGAAACTGAGACTGGACAACAGGGATTGGATCATTTCATGATTGCCCTGTTCTGTTCATTCCTGCTGAAGAAGCTGGCATTGACCACTGTTAGAAGAGAGTGTACTGGACTAGATGGACCATTGGACTGGCCCAGTAAGGCTGATCTTAGGTAGTGGCCACAGTGGGTCAGGTTTTCAAGATGGGTGCCTCAGTTTTGTCCACAAAACTTGAATTTGTTCAGATGGATGGGTACCTAGCTATGTGATTGCAGGCGCTGCAGACACGAGTATATATTCTGCTCATGCTGTTGGCCCATGTGCAGGCCCATTTTAGGTACCTATATGTGACGGGGTGGTAGGCTGTGCCCCGGCCTCTTCCATGGACACAGACTGCTCCGAGTCCCTCCAAAGTGTTCTAGGGATGCCTGCTCCTGAGATCCTGGTGGTAAGGGCTCTGATGACTGTTTGACCCCAACGGATGATCTTAAGTCACCTTTACGCTTGACCTTTGTTTTCTTTCTCCTCCCTCTTGTCTATACTTTCGTGTCTAGGTTTCTCCAGACCCTTTACATATATTTCCTCTTTACCTGGCCCTTCAGGTTTTATTTCCACCCTCCTGGGCCTCCATACGTGCCTTGGTGTCCCTGTTAGAAAGGGATTCCAGTCCATGCCCAGTAGAAGGCAGTGGGGCAATCCATCCACTACCGCAACATGTTTCTGCCTAAACTTCCCCTTAATATTCAGGGTCCTTAAAATTGGGCAGAATTTCTTGTCCCCATGGACACTGGGCAGAATTTCTTGTCCCCATGGACACTGGTATTCAGTTTTGATCCTACCTCTGGGAAGTATCCAGTGGGGTTTCACTAACTCCTGCCTGATTAGCAAACAGGATGAAGCTGTGTCCATTAGTCCCTTTGGTGGCTCCTCCCTACCCAGACCGATACGGTAGGTACTTTCTTTTTTCTTTCCTGCCTGGGAGTCTTGTCCCAACCACAAAACTGGGCAAACCCACAGTCCATTTTAGGACAGTCTCTTTTTAGATGTCCTTCACGTCCATGTCAGAAGCACACTGTAGGCCAAGCTCCCACTACTGTTCCTTGAGGCTCCTCCCTCTTCTTCTTGCTGCCCTTCCCAGCTGTAGGCACTCTGGTCCTTCTCAGATCTAGTCCCTTAAACCACTGACTCACTCTGGGAATGTCCGCCTCTGTAAATTCCTCTCACTTTAACTGTGGGGTCCAGATGAACTGGCTGGCACCACAGAACCCATCCTCGGATATGCTCAGGGAGACTCTGAAGAAACTTCCAGAATCATGCAGTCCATGATCTCCCCCACAGTCTGAGTATCTGGCCTTACCAATGAGTGGCCCAATCTTTTAATTCCTGTCCAAATGCACAGAGGCATAATCCCTCAATCCATCTTTCAACTCTACATTTCTGGCAGTACTTTTCTGTGGACAGGCCCCACCTCGTCCAGCATGGCTGCCTTAATCATGTCATAATCTCTTGCCTGCTCATCACTAAAAGCCCTGTATGTGCTTCCCCGGTTAAATAGGGTGTCAGTTGAAGGGCCCGCATTGTTCTGTCCCTAGGAGGTCTCACTGCTGCTCCTTGAAGAGTAACCAAAAACACATCGGGGTTGTTCGCAGGTCCCATTTTACAGTCTGATCTCCTGTGCCTGGTTTCCATTTCCTGTCACGGGACTCACCAAACTTTGGAGGAGTTGTTGCCAGACCTGGGCTTGCTCCCGTATAAATTCCTGACGGCTCTTTTGCTGTTAAACCTACCAGGCAAGGAAAGGCTGTTTTTCTGCCTGGTGGGATTGTTGGAAGGTCTGTCGGGTCTTCTACACCAGTGGTCTCCAAACTGGGGTGCGCGGGATGATCCCGGGGGGAGCGTGGCATTAGTAGCGCCGCCGGACAGCACTCTGCCGTTTTTTTTCCTTCGGCGGCAGCTCTGCACGTCCAAGGCTGGTGCTCCCCTTTGGCGGCCTGCCTGCGGCAGGTCTTCCATCGGTGGCGCGTCTGCAGCAGGTCACCCTGGGGGTGCGTGAGCCAAAATGTTTGGAGACCACTGTTCTACACCAGCAGTTCTCAACCGGGCCGGTTTTAGGGGGTCTGCCAAGCAGGGTTGGCTTTAGACTAGCTGGGGCTCAGGGCAGAAAGCTGAAGCCTTGAGCCCAGCCGGGCTGGAGCCCTGAGGCCCAGCACCTGCACTAAAGCCCCGAGCCCCTGCACCCTGTGGGGTTAAAATCCGGAGCCAGGAGCCCCAAACTCTGATGCCTGGCAGGGCAGAGGCCTGGAACTGGGCCATGGAGTATTTCTAGCATGTTGAGGGTGGGGGGAGGCTCAGAAACAGAAAGGTTGAGAACCCCTGTTCCACACTTCTCTTTGCTGCTTCATCACTTGTTTCAGTGTTCCCTCCATCACCGGACTGCCAAACCTCTACACTGGCTTCTCCAACAGGCTCTCCATTTGCATAGATAACAGGGAAATCCCTGATGAGCCCCCAGCTGTGACAGAGAGGGGTGTTGCACCCCCACATCTTCCACAAACACAGACCGCGTTGAGACTCTTTTCCTTCTAAGCACCAACATATAGTCTATTTAATCCCCCTACCAATACATAGCACCTTTATATTGTATCTCAACTTTCTAAACTCTTCTCCAGAAGTCGGGTGGGGGGTAAGGTGTTTCCACTCAGAGACCTCACTTTGTCAGGCTCTCCTAGCTTTTTGTCTTTCTGTTTCTCTTAGGGTGACCAGACAGCAAGTGTGAAAAATCAGGATGGGGGTAGGAGTGTGGGGTGGGGGGGAGGGAATAGGCACCTGTATAAGATAAAGTCCCAAATATCAGGACATCTGGTCACCCAAGTTTCTTTCTCTGTCTGTTCCCCTCAAAGGGCTCCTGCCCATGTCCTTTTACACAGTTTCCCTGTTAATGGAATGATTGGTTCCTTGACTCACTAGCCCCAATCTGACCTTGTAATCAGGTACACCTCTCTCCAATTAGGCCTTCTGTGAGGAACGGAATTAGTAGGAATAGTGACCAGAGTGCTGACTCAAGTGCAAACCCTCAGCACTCTGTCACCTCATAACTGGAGATATGACCCCAGAATGTCCATTAGTGATCACCACACTCAATGCCCCCTGTTTCTGGGTCCTGATCATGTACCTTTCCCATATCACTTTACTCTGCTAGTGCCCATAGTCCTTGCAGAAAGAGAAAAAGGACTGCAAAATTTTGTCCCTAGCAAAACTAGTCCTATGAGATGTATGAGACTGAAACTTACCTCCCAGCATCAAGTCCTTCCAGGGACACTGGTGTCCAGGACATTGCCAATGGATGAACTGCCGATTGAACAGCAGACTTGAGAAGTAACCGGGGCTTCCTGACTCTCTGTTCAAGCTGCACCTTCCTCCTGATTGCTGCAGTTCTGTGCCTCTCTTTCCCCAGGCTTTCTATCAAAGCATTCGAGTCTGTGCTTTTCAAGGGTGGGAATGAGAGACTGGTGAGAGCACTCAGGAAGCAGAGAACTTGGATTCTTCTGGAAAACCCCAAGACTCACCATGAGGGAGTGTGTCTGCTGGTGAGGTAAGAGATCTAGGAGGCATCATTTTATCCTTGGGAATCAGTAGCCAATAGAGTGGCTGAGAGGGAACCTCCCGTTCATAGCTTTGTGGGTGGGGGGAGGGGTGGGGTGTCCTGGGTGGAAACACACAGCTCCCACTCCTAGATATCAGAGCTGTCTGCTCAGAGCAGCCGAGTTTTTTTGAAGTGTGCAATCTAGCCCATGAGCGGTTTCTTTTGTCTTCCAGTCTTCTGCTAAGATCTGGACTCATAATACCTGAGATCATACAGAGCCTCCTCTGCTGGGTGAATTCCCCCACAGAAAACCACCGAGTCACCAGCACAGCTTTCCTTGCCCAGGTAAGACACAGGGCTCTGAAGAGTAGTTTCACCATTAGACGGTTGTCTGCCTTTCTTTCGGGAGTTGTACAGTTCTGTTCATAGGAGTAATTGTCATTTTAGACAGTAGAATAGGTCCTCCTTTATATGGAAACCTCACCAGGAACTTCACGATACCTTTCTGAGTCCTTCTCTCTCTGTGGTTTTTATTGCCGTCATTGCCTATACTAGCTACACAACCACAGGTGCTGGCTGAGAGAGATACGAGTTTGGATGACTGGACCTCTTCTGCCAAGACCTAGTGCTGATCCTAACCAACAGCTCCTGATTTTGGTTTCGCTCAGCAGATCTTCTGAATGAACCTAGTGTCCTAATACTACCAACCAAGCAACCTACAACTACATTAATGTCTATCTTAGGTTCTCATTACCCTAGTATCTGAGTACCTCCAAACTCTTTAATGTCTGTATCCCCACCACACTCCTGCGAGGTAGGGAAGCACTATGTTTCCTATTTTACAGGCAGGGAACTGATGCACAGAAGGGCTAAGTGACTTGCCCAAGGTCACACAGGAAGTCTTTGAGGGAGCAGGAAATGGAACCTGGGTCTCCTAAGTCCTAGGCTAGTGTGATACCTGCCGCAGCATCCTCCCTTTCCACAGCCTTCCTCCAACATCTGCATCATATTTCCCACTTATGCTAAGCAACTATCTTCGGGGCTCATCCGCTTCTAAGAAAAACAACCTCTCTGTGCCTGTGATGGGCTGTACCTGAGCTTTGAGGCTCCTTACAAGAGGCCCCGTGGTCCTACTACACCCTGCCCCAGGAAAAGAGCCCCCAATCTGGGTCTGCCTAGAGAGGCTTCATGAAAGCAGCCAATCCGAGCCCATGAGGCTCGGCTAAAAGGAGCTGAAGGGCCTTAGCAGGTCAGTTCCTGGCAGGAACTGGAGGGGCAAGAAAGGGCACTGCTCTCTGGCCACAGAAATTCAGGGGACAGCCAGAGTTTGATTCTGGCAGCCTTTACTTAAGCTGGGTTTTCAGGAAGAGAGTCCCGAAGAACTTTAACCCTGAGGTGAGGGTGAAGCTAAAAGTGGCCGGTAGGAAGAAGCGACAATGAACTGAAATCAAGCAGTGCCTAGCTCCTGTTTATAGGATCCATGGTTTGGAACCCAGAGTTAGGGGCAGGCCCAGGTTCCCCTACCACCAACAGTGGCATAAGCCCCATGGAGGGGACAATGCTAATGGAGAGCTTGAACAAAGGGCAGAATGTAAAGGACCCAGAGTTGGGGCTGGAGACCCAAGTGAGGGCAATGGGATTGTTCTGGACTACCCCAGAAGGGGTTCCTTTGGACTTAGGGACTCAGCCAGAGGCCTGAGCCACAGAAGGCTCACTGAGGACGGCTGGCAGGGTGCACCAGGGGTGAGAAAAGGACTGTGATACCATACCCAGCCACTAAGAGGCTCTCAAGAGGTGAGTGGATCCCTATTCTAGTGCCCAAAAGGAAAGCTCCGTGTTTTGTAGACCTTTCTCATTTGTGTGGAATGCTAAAGTTACAGTGGATTATGTGGCAAGTATCAGAGGGGTAGCCATATTTGTCTGTATCCGCAAGACTGGGGCTGTAGGAGGACTCCTTGTTGTTTTTAGCGTATGACATGTCTGCTCAAATTCTATTCCCAATCTTAATGATCCTATTGGGGCTAATGGACAGGTTGATTTTCTTTCAGCTAATGAGTGATCCCATGCTCAGGGAGAAGAAGTTCCTTAAGCCAGTCTTACGCATCTTGGAAGAAAGGTCACATGATAGGAACAGCATTGTCCGGCAGATGGCTGTAAGAGGCCTGGGAAATTTAGTCTATGGGGCACCTGAGAAGGTAAGAGAGAATACTGACTAGAATGCAGCATAACTAGAGAAACCAAGGGAAATAGTTCTTCGGAGTTTACAGAGGCTGCACACAATGCACTAGGCCAAATTCTGCTCTCTCACATACCCGAGTAACCTCTTTGCAGTCAATACAGGGCAAGCTAGATCCTTTGCTAAGCTGGGCATAAGCAAACAATCTGTGCACTTTAATATGACCATGTGTAAATGTCTCCATCTAGGAATAAAAAATGCAGGCCTTACTTACAGGATGAGAGACTCTATCCCAAGAAGCAATGATGCTGAAAACCACTTGAGTCATGGCAGAGAATCAGTTGAACATAAGGTGTCCCAATGCGAAGTTGTGGCCAAAAGGGCTGAAATGATCCTTAGAGGCATAAAGAGAGGAATCTTGAATAAGAGTAAAGAAGTTCTTTTCCCTCATGACGCTCATGTGAGCACTGCTGGAATGCTGTGTCCAGATCAGGTCTCCACAATTCAAGAAGGATGCTGATAAATTAGAGAGGATTCAGAGAAGAGTCACAAGAATTCTCAAAGGATTGGAAAAGATACCTCTAGTGATAGACTCAAGGAGCTCAATCTATTTAGCCTTACAAAGAGAAGGTTAAGGAGTGACTTGAGGACAGTCTAGAACTACTCACATGGGGAAAACATTTTGAGAATGGGTTCTTCCCATTAGCAAACAAAGGTATAAGAAGATTCAATGGGGGGAAATGAAACTAGACTAATTCAGACTGGTAATAAGGCATTGATTTTTAATGGTAATTTTAATTAACCATTGGAACAATTTACCAAGGGTTGTAGTGGATTCTCTGTCACTAGCAATTTTAAAATCAAGATTGAACGTTTTTCTAAAAGATACACTCTAGTTCCAACAGAGACTATTTCGGGGAAGTTCAGTGTTATGCAGGAGGTCAGGCCGGATAATCACAAGGGTTCCTTTTGGCCTTGGAATCTAAGTAACTAGGAATCTAATGATAGGATGACACAGGTGTATTATGGCACCAAGTATGGCTCATTGTAGCTCGAACCTAGTCTGAAATATAGCTATAGGTCTCCGGGGGTGGGAAGGGGAGATGAAATTCCCACAGCTTCATAACTGCTAAAGAAAACGTATTAGAAGTGTGATCAGTGTTCTTTAATGTCATATTTTTGTCCAGGTGAAAAAGCACAAGAAGTTTCTTATGGTCATACTGATCAGGGCCTTAAGTGACCCTTTCAGTTCTGAAGTCATTGGTGAGAGCATGAAAGCAGTGGCCAAAGTCCTGAAGGAGCTGAAAGAGAAGGACATAGGTTCTTCCTTCAGAGACCTCACCCAACAGATCCGGACCTACTTTGACAACGTATGTGACCAGAACTCTCCAGCCCCAGTTCAAGCGATCTTGATTAGACTCCATTTACTCCCTGGGCATTGCTCATGTCAGAGTGAAGAGATGTTTCGGCCCCAGGGAAGAGAGGTGTTTTACGGAGGAGGAGAACATTAGGAGGATGGGGATGACATCCCTGCTCCCACAGTCTCCCCCTTCTGTTCTTCTTTCTTGCCACTGAGAACCTCAAAGAAAGTCTGAATACTAGATTAGATAGCTAGATAACCATGAAAAGGGGGTTCCAAGGTACAACAGAGAGTGTTGGGCCTGCTCTATACCATTTTTATGTGAGAGGGTTGGAATGATTCCGTTTTTGCAGAGAATTTTGAGATTTCAAATTTTGGTTTTGTTCCTATTTGTGGGACTCCCTCTCCCCAAACTTCAAAACTCTTTGTGAAACGGAATTACTATTCTCAACCGAGCTCTATTGAAAGCCTTGGGTCCGGGCAGTCTGCTCTCGGTGCTGGGAACCCAGGTGCTGGGAACCCAGGAAACTGTGGGAGCTAGAAGTGCCAGGGAGTTGCAAATTTGAGAGCCAGGGTCCCAGACGCTGTGGGTTTGGAAGCCCACGATCCCAGTCAGCCTGCTAGATCGGCTTCCAAGGAGCTGAATGGGTGCACTGTCAAGACAGCAGGCAGGTTTCTAAGGACCCCTGCCTGGCTTCTGGAGGAATTTCATCAAAATGGAACTGTCGCTAAAATAGTTTGATGAATCAGCAAATTCAAATCAAAAATTCGTGCATGAAAGTGTTTCCGACTAGCTGTAGTTGGAATCCCTCAACTTTAGCGTAGAAGAGATGGCTGTGCGAGGTACGTGATGTGATTGTCCCTTAGTTACTAACTTGTGGGGCTTTCTTGGCTGTAGGAGGACGATGCTCTTCGTTTATTGTCCTTTGTCCTATTTGGCATCCTGGCCCGCGTGACCAAAAGAAAATGGAAGGGCTATTTCGCCGAGCAGGTTAGACAGAGCTGGGTCACACTTCTGCTGCACCTGCAAGACCCGAACCCCAGGGTTTCAGTGGTAAGACCGAGAGTGACTTATTTACTAAGCCAAAGGAATCTTCCTCCCAATGCCAGGGGAGATCTGCTATTCCTGCCTGCTGTGGAGGCCCAAATTCTCCCCTTAGTTCATTGCCCTCCTGCTGAGTCAGTTCCCGCCAGGTTGCTCCATGGCTGCCTCACCAGAATCCAGGATAGGTCATGGGTCTGAGCCCGACAGCTCTCTATTCCTGTCTGTCTCTGCACCCCAGGCCCCTGCCTCCCCAGAACAGAAGAGAGACCTGGTGAAGCAGCTTTCATAGGTAGATCTGTTCCAAAAAGACATTGATGCTACCTCCAGGTTGCAGTGGAAGCTCTCCCCTCTGTTAGTCATTTCTGCATGTTTTCTGCCAATTACATCCAGATGCATCCCTTTTTATCCTGGAATAGATGAGCAGGCAAGCAGATGAGTTCCCTTTGAATGACCATAGCACTCAGTAGGGAACAATTAAATGGTGTGACACGCTTTCTTTTTTTCAGGAATGCAGAGCTACGTTTCACCTCTGTGTCCCGTTTTTGGGACTGAAGAGGCTCCAAACTGCAGTGAATGAACACCTTGATAGCACAGCTGAGCTGAAGCCTGAGGAGCTCCAGGTGGACATTTGCAGACACCTTGTGAGTGAGCTGTTGAAGTGTCTGAGATTCTTGACTGGAGTGGCGTGTGGTGGTGTAGAGATGTGTGATGGGTAATGGAAATAACGGTCAGAGTGGGATATATGACTGAGGGTGATGGAAAATGTAAATCTGCCACAGATCCCCATTTTTCCCACGTCCACCCAGTCACCTGTTCTTTCTCTGATTTACCTGTGGCTCGTAAAAGCATGTGCTGGCAGTCAAAGGGCACTTCTAGCCAGAGAGAGCTCATGTGTCCCTGATTTCCTCTAGGCCAAAGAGAATGCCGAGCTGCTGGAGAACTTGTACAAAAGCACCATCACGTACTTCTGTAGCAGCTGGGAAGAGATGCGGGCAGTTGCAGCCAAGTTAGCTGGTGAGAGATGATGCCCAGTGTCCCTTTTGGTATTCCCATTGAGGGAGAGAGAAGAAAATCCCACTGTGCAGCACTGAGCTGCCATTAATCTCTCTGTGCCTCAGCTTCCCATACATAAATGGGGATGTTAATATCCCTACCTCTCCAGTGTGGTGGTCGGAGGAAATCATGACTTGCTATAAAGTGCTTTGGGATTGTTCCAGGGAAAGCATGGTGCAGTCATTTAGTAGTAAAGGCTGGGACACTGTCTCGTAGGGCATGTTTACACTTGGAGTTGGGGGTCTAATTCCCAGCTTGATGAGACATACCCGCACTAGCCCTGAGTGCTAAAAATAGAGAGTAGCTGCGATGGCAGGAGCAGCAGGAAGTTTAAGCACCCCAAGTATGATCCCATCCAAACCCCAAAGTCGATTCTCAAGGTGGCTAGCTCCTCCCACTGCTCGTGCTGCTTTACCTACATTCTAATTTTAGCATGCGAGCGCTGTCCGAGCTAGAGTGGGCCTGTCCCATTGAACTGGGAGGGATCTCCCTCGCTCAAAGTGCAGACCCACCCACAGTGTTGCTCAGTGCTCTTCACTACTACTTCATCATTGGGAGGCATGCAGCCCACCTGCCCTCAGCGCCTGCTGTTTCAGGTTCCTGGCCACACCACCTTGTCAAGGAGGCAAAAGGTTCCTCCGCTTTGGCCCTGTGCCCTCTTCTCCCAAGCATACGCAGGTGAGACAGGCAGGCGTTGTGCCCTAAGTCTCACCTATCAGTCACCTTGTGGGATCCCTGCTTAGAAGTCACTTATTCCTGGCCCCAGTCCTTTGCTCAGACCACTAGACCAAGACACTAGCTTAGTATGTCTCCAATAACTGACAGCAGTGGCAAGAGGAACACAGACTCTTTAAAGCAAATGGGTTTTGTGTAAACATTCTTAAAAAAAAAAAAGTCTTTCTCATTCTCTTCAGTGTGGACTCTAAACTGCACGAGCATCCTCTTGCCCACAGCTCACCCTTAGGCCCACAGTAGGAGAGGCCAAAGACCTGTCTAGGGGCTGCTAATATCACTTTGCACTCAACAAGGGAGGGTTTTATTGTTGTTGTTTGTTTTCCATTGTGTATTTAGGCATCATCCTGGAACACACAGACAGGCAGCGTATGAAATGGCTGGACCTGGAACATCTGCTGATGTGTAAGTAATAAATACAGCTGAAGTTCTGCTCATCCGTGAGTTCTAAAGGAATTTAGCTGACAAGCAGCTGTAACCGATAGCACTGGTGCAAAGTGCATCAGCCACACGTCAAAGGACAAATTCACTCTTGCCCAGTAGAAAGTCAGCTTTAATTTCCCCTGAAGGAGGAAGCTGCAGAGGGTGTGATGTGAGTCCGTGCATCTCCTGGTTGTCATGGCAAGGCCCCCTCCGCAGCCAGTGCTATCCACTCTTTGGGCTTTATTGGCTCTCTGTGGACTCCCCAGGTGAGGAGAAATTGTAGCCACTTTCTGCTACCCCAAATTTCCCACCAGCAATTTCTCTTCCAGTAGGTGCCCTGCATCCTGCACAAAGCAGCTTGGACCTGGCCTCTGTTCAATTCCAGGGTTATTGGAGCTCAGACAGTGGCTCCTGAATAGAGATGGAAAATAAACTTAAAAGTGGAAGCTATTGAAACAATGGACCTTCTTCCATTTACAGCAGAGTGGATGACTTTCTGGTCGAGTCAGGGTCTCCCCGCTTGTTGGGAGCATGGAAGGGAGCCAATGGAGGAAGCTAAAGCTTTCTTTGTATTGGAGAGCTTCTGTAGCGTGGTATTCAGAGGTAATAAGTCTCCAGCTATTTCTGGCACAGGTGACAATATGAAAAGTGAGGCATATTCATCTCTCATGTATTTTCCACCCCAATAGAAGGACTGAGCCTAGTTTCACATTTTACCATGTGATCATTCTGCTCTGGTACTTCAAGATTCTGTGATCACGCTTAGCTGTGATTTGACAGTCTGTATACTAACATGTTGTCCTGTGTCATTTCAGCTCTCCAGGTCCTCAAGAAAGACCCAAGTCCCTCAGTCCAGCTGGTGGCAACGGAGGTCATAAGTGACATCTGTCCTGGCCGAGTGCTTGGGGACTGAAGTGGAACGGAGACAAACAGAAGAAGGCGCTCCAGTAGTATAAGGGCCCTACCGTCAATCAAACGTTAACCCCACCGTTGGCCCTCGTAAGCCTTGCCCACCGGTCACTGGAAGTCCCAAGACATGAGGTATTACTTCCAGGGTCAAGGCGGACAAATGACCGGAAGCAAGGTGTGTCATATGACCCCTCTAAGAACTCCTCCCATTGTCCTCTACCAATCGAGATGGGTTTCGCCCTGATAGGAACGCCCCAAGAGAAGATTTGACCAATCAGGGGGAGTTCCGGGGCAGGATGACCTGTCTGGAAGTGGTTCGTGTGACCCCTCTAAGAATTCCCCCCAGCACCCTCTACCAATCAGGAGGGGTTTCAGCCACTGGAAACCACCCCGAGAGGAGGTTTGACCAATCATGGGGAGTTCCGGGGTGGGGTGATCTGTCTGGAAGTGGTTTGTGTGACCCCTCGAAGAATTCCTCCCACCACCCTCTACCAATCAGGAGGGGTTTCAGCCACGGGAAACCACCCCGAGAGGAGGTTTGACCAATCATGGGGAGTTCCGGGGTGGGGTGATCTGTCTGGAAGTGGTTTGTGTGACCCCTCTAAGAATTCCTCCCACCGCCCTCTACCAATCAGGAGGGGTTTCAGCCACTGGGGACTACCCCGAGAGGAGATTTGACCAACTGGGGGGAGTTCCGGGGTGGGGTGACCCATCTGGAAGTGCTTCGTGTGACCCCTCTAAGAACTCCTCCCACCACCTTCTACCAATCGCGATGGGTTTGGGCTGCAGAGGACCGCCCCGAGAAGAGATTTGACCAAAATGGGGCAGGTTCTCGGATTGGGTGAACCATCCAGAAGAGGGTCATGTGACCCCTCTAAGAGCTCCTCCCAACGCCCTCTGCCAATCAGAGTGCAGTACCATCACCCCATAAGTCCCAGCGCTGGGCAGAGGAAGCCATCTCTTACCAAGAAGACATGTTTTAGAAATTGTGGAAAGGCTGAGAGGAAACATGGACTCCTTTACCACCCCCGTGAGACCTTCAGATTTTGTTTTAGCTCCGAGGACCTTTGGAGTTGTGTGGAGAAAGCGCTACAGCAGTGACAGTTCTGAGGAGGGCCCTTTGACTCAATCGTTGATGGCTACGTCGGAACCTGACCCCAAAATCCAAACCTTTGTGAGGCACCCCAGTGAGTGTGACAGCCTCTCATTGTCCATGCCCTAAAGTTGGAAGGCGATTGTGGCTTGGGGGAGTCACAAGGTGAACGGGAAAGATGGCGCTCAGGTAAATGAATGATTAAGAAGCGACTGTCAATCATGGGGGTGTAATGGGGTTGGGAATCGACCTGGCATTGCATAAATCTAAAAACAGGCAGTGGGGTGCTTACACTGTTTTTTGTCTGAAAATCTCTCAACAGCTCGACGATGCCTTTCTAGAGGCCTTTGAGAAGTTGCACATCGGTAGCCCTGTGGGAGTAAATCCATCGCGCATCAGCTGTTTTTGCTCCTGTCTGAGACCCAGATCTCAAGAGGAAAATCCAGAAAAGGACAAAAATGGAAGAATGAACCAGCTCAGACTCCCTCATGGTAGGGGTCATGGCGTCCTTTGTTTCAGGCGGCTGTAAAAGATTGTGTTAAACCAGGCGATTAATAAAACTTATTTAAATGTGTCAGAATGAACGTGTCCCCCTCCATACTTGTGTTCGTAAAAGACGGTCCCAGGAAGAGTCATGTCTCCACAGACGGCTCTGTTAAAGAAAATCTGTTAAACCCCCAGGAAAGTTGGGGGCTTTGACGGGGTCAATCTTCTTTTTCAAGTGGCCAAAAAGCATCATAAAACTTTAAATAGAAGACAGGTAGGAGCTTGGCTTTCACACCAGGATGCTTACACTTTACACAAACCAGCTCGAATACATTTTAAAAGAACCAAGACCGTTCTTTCAGATGTGGACGCGCAATGGCAGGCAGATTTGGTCCGTATGCACTGGTTCTCCAAACACAACAGCGGTTTTAAGTACATCTTAACAGTGATAGACGTTCTATCCAAATATGCCTGGGCCTTAGGCCTAAAAGACAAGATGAGTGGTGAGGTATCCAAGGCCTTTAAAGCTATTTTTAGCCAAGGTCGCGTGCCTCAAAAATGACAAACTAATCGGTGGAAAGAATTTTGAAACAGACCTTTTAGCAGATTGTTGAAACGGCACAGCGTTAACGCTTTTTGTTACTGATAATGAAGTCAAAGCAGGGGTTGTGGAGCGATTTAACAGAACTTGAAAAAGATGCGGAGGATGTGGCGATATTTTACAGCCCATAACGCCTTTCGCCACCTTGACCTGTTACCTGACTTTATGAAGAGTTACAACCAGAGCTTTTACAGAACTCTACGTACCAGACCCGCTGATGTTAACCCTTCCAATTCTCTGAAGATATGGAAACTGGTTGATAGAGATGGTTTTAAAATAAAACCGGTTGTTGCCCCTTTTAGAAAAGGCGACCACGTGAGACTCTCTCTAAAACCAAAGGAGCTTTTGAAAAAGGTTGTGACCAGACGTTTACCAATGAGATATTTATAGTGGATGAAGCCTTAACCAGGAGCCAGAGACCTGTATACCGATTAAAAGATTACGAGGGTGAGACAGTTACTGGATCTTTTTACCCTGAAGATTTACAAAAAGTAAACCCCAAAGGAGACAGGATTTGCCGGATCGAAAAAGTTCTAGCGGAGAAAGGAAAAGGGAGAAAAAAGCAGCTACTGGTGAAATGGTTTGCCGGGGGGACGGGGACGATAAGTTTACCAGCTGGGTGGAAGCTTCTCAATTCTGACGTTTAGACACAAACAAACAAAAAGATTCCTCCTGCAAAAACTGAGGGAGAGAAAAATGAGCGATGGCAGGTGTTACATGACTTTGCCCAGCAATGCCAGCTCTGCAGTTTTTCCTCAAAACACCAGCTCTAACTTTACAATACAGCTAATTAAGCCCTTGGGTCTCCCGGGTGCCTGGAAGGTGGGGTGAGTGGAAATACAACACCCACACAGCTGGAACACTATCCGCGAGAACACCCCTTTTGAAATCACCTTTGAAGATATGGCATAGAGTTTTATCCTACGACGAGGTTATTACTCGTCCATACCCGAATGATTGGATCATATGAACAGTACCGTGGCTCGTCCTCCCCCACCGCCTGAGGTGGTCATGAACTATGACCCTGTGGGTAGAAAAGTTAGCCTTAAATCCGCTGATTTTACTTTTATGTTTTCTACCAGCAGGGAGCTAGCTAACATTCTAGGTTTGGGCCCCAAGCGCAGCGTCCAAAAATTCCCCTTCTGGGCAGACATCACAGGGGGGGTTAAGTCCTTGTATCTGCACACAGTTATTGTAGAACACCAGTTTGTGAGGGACTTTTCTGTTCCCCTGTTATGCTGTGTCCCTGTTTGAGGAAGGAACAATGAGTTTGTCACCATCACCTACGATAAACCTCATCACGTTCCTGTCAGAAAACACCACATCGATACCATTACCATTGAAATAAAGACAGATCAGAACAGATACGTCTCATTTGTTGAACGGAGTGGATGTGAAAATTAAACGGACGCGCAGTTAAGACGCTTTCTGTTTAATGGGCAGTGCAGCCGAAGGCTTTAAATTGCGCATTGTATCACCATCGCTTTTGTGAAGAAAGTACGGATGGCGCTGAGCGTTCGTCTGGGGCACGCGGAGTCCCTGCTTACCACAAATGCTAAATATCCCGTGGACCGTGTGGGAATAAAAGTGTTCAGCATCCCCGTGGGCAGCAGGGTCAATAACCAGGAGAACCTGTTTTTTGGGACAGTTACCCAAAATGCTTGTCCTAGGGTTTGTCCTATGCCTTGAGTGGAAGTTACACGAAAAATCCCTTTCATTTTAAACATTATGATATTGGTTTTGTGGCCTTGTATGTGGATGGTGAACAGATACCAACCAAGCCTCTGCAACCAGACTTGGAGGCAGGATTCTGCGTGAGAGAATACATGAATCTGGTACTGACGCTGGTAAACACATGACAGATTGTTCTCTGTTAATCGACCGTGAGAAGTTTCCACAGGGTTACATCTTGTTTGCCTTTGACCTGTCTCCCGACCAGGAATGCGCCGATGGCTATTCCCTGATTAAAACCGGGAACCTGAGAGCAGAAATACGTTTTGGGAAGGCTTTAACCCTCACCGTCAATCTGATCGTGCATGGGGTTTTTGACAACATCATAGAGAGAAATCAGAGGAGAGACGTTCTGCTTGACTATATGTGAACATGGACACCGTGCAGCTCTCGTGTGTCTTATCAAGGTGCCTTACACAAAAAAGAATTTCTTAGATGTGTTCCCTTGTGATTTGGCTCCCTGGTGACAAGCTGTCTCAGAGACCCCTAGGTTTGTATTGCACATCCACACAACCAACCTGGTGAACACTGGCTTGCCTTGTGTCTGGCAGAGCGTAACGTGGAGAGCTTTTAGACTCATACGGGCACCCCCCGAAGAGCATGTTGTTCCCTAAAAGCATTATGAAATTTTTAAACAAAAATGCCACAGGCATTGTGTTTCACAATAGACAATTACAAGACCCCCGCTCTGTCGCCTGCGACTATCACCGAGTGTTTTTCTTACATCATTGGAGCAAGTGTTTATCTTTTGACCGGATTTTAAAATTGTATTGTAAAACGACCGGATGGTGATGAATTTTGTAAAAAATACATTTAAATTCTTGGGCATGCCTAGCCTTGCTCAAAATGTGTTTCAACAAGCCCAGACATGTGTATCTTGCAATGCTTTTTATAGCCAGGTTATCCAATATTCTCAGGCATAACAGACAATGTTTTGTTTGGCATTATCCAACACATTTTTTATAAAGTAACTTTTCCCACAGTTGCTAGGCCCCGCGAGAATTGCAGAAAAGGGGTGTTTCCACCTCGTATCCATTTTAAAATCCATAGGGCAGGGTTCTAAATCCTTCTCCTAGGACCCTCTTGTTGTAAATGACTTTCTGTGTTTTCTTAAGGGTTTTGGTCTCTATTTACCACTGATTTTTGTTCCTTATGATAGAGGGCTGCTGCACCTCTCTCTTTTTTGAGGTGTTTTCTCGCAGGCCCGTGCAATAGTCCAGGACTAGATCTTTCAAACTGTCAAAGTTGATCTATTGACAGTTTGCCAAGTTCAGGGTAATACCTTTGACTTTCATACAGGCTTTTCCTCCCGACAGCTTATACCCGTATGTTTTCGGGCCTGCCGACACAAACTCGGTGATGTGTTGATCTGGCGGGATCTCACTCGTGAGGGAATTTAGAAAGAGTTTAGCGATTTGGCATTTAGCGGGGTTAAACCTGATCTCGTGTTGGCACAAACGCACGCCTTCTTCCTGGTAGAAATTGTTCATGTACTTATTTTGTTTTTCTTCGTCTGTGCACCAGCTGGGGTACCCTGAAGCCTCTCGTTTCTGGTGGAGGTGTCATTTGATGAAGTCTTTTCAGAGTACATCAGATTTTTCATTAAAAAGCCAGATTTCATATATTTTTGCCACCGCGTACCCCTTCGCTATGGCCGCGTTCAATTCCACCATGCACCAAGTCCCCAGGATGGCCCTCTCCTCGTCAGTATGGATGCACATCTCCCGCTGCTCGGTTTCCGCACAGGTTCGGCATAGCGGGAACATAAGCTTGCCACCCACTCTGACAGGTAACAATGGGAAAAAGAAGCCTTGTGTGGGGTACACTTTAACTTTTGCAATTCCAAAATAATTTGCAAGGGGTCCAAATTTGTCATAAACTATATCGGAGTGTTCGAGAGGGTATTCTTTGGTTTTCTTTACAAAAGGGTAGAAGCTGGTAAAATCATAATAGTGGATTTCTTCCCTGGAGTTAAGTTTGTAATGTAGGTGCATAGCGTTTGTCCTTCCCCCAAAAAGAGCATCCCTAGGCACGAGAGGCTAGGGCAACTGGGCTCAGTTTAAAAAACCTGCAAGCTCCCTGTCTCTTTCTTTCATCACTTCCCACTCTTGCTCCCAAAGAGTCCTCACTACAAAACCAAGTTGTTTCAGATAGTCGGTCTTGAGCTGCGTCTTGTAATAAAGAAACCCAAAAGTTGTCCCCGTCATAGGGTTTTGTGCTTTTTCACAATGACAGGTGGCACAAGCGTGGAAAAGAACACCCGTTAAACTCTAAGGCTGTGTGTACCCTGTCAACACTGGCATAACCGTCTAAAGAGTAGGAGCCTACCTGTAGTTCCCCACCCTGTAAAGCATGCCGTATTTGTATAGTTTCTTTGTGAGAGGTATACAACAGCCACTGAACAGATGGGGTCAAATATCTTTTTCCTGCCTGTGATCATTGTCTGGAGGGAGAAGAGCTACCGTGTTAGGCTCCAAAACCATAAATCTGTACATAGCCATGCAGACAGATGCCAGTGTTATGTACCAGAATGGATCTATACACAGTTTTGTGAATTTACCAAGTTCTCTCTCTACTAGATCTCCCTTCTCCATCTTTTTCATAATCTCTTTTCTGTAGAGGATACAAGGCTGTCTCAAAATTTTGACATCCTGCTGACAGTAATACACGAGCTCTTTCTGCAAGTCAAACGTCTCCTACCTGTGGGCCTGCTACCAGTCGAGAAACTCTGCTTTTTCCCTGGGCATCATGCTTTCTACACCATAGTGCTCCACACCGGGCATAGGCCCCACGCCCCTTTTGATTTTCTAAAGTGTTCAAAAAATGTGGAAAATACCCTTTGCACCCTTCAAACCCCATCACCTGCGGGAGCTTACCAAGCTTCATGGGCAAGAAGTTTAAAGAGTCTATAAAACGAATGCCCAGGACCTTACCTTCCACACACATTACTTTACTACCCTGAGTCATCAGTTCTAGGCACATCTTTTCCTTCATTAACTGTCTAATGATGAAGTATGCATCGTAACCTTTGGAATTGTGCGCCTGGAACGTGTAGACCCGGAACTCTTTGCCAATAAAGGTCTGAACAAACATAGAAAGACACTCATCACCCTTAAATTCCCAGGACTTTTCCAGCTTGAGGGACATAGCAAAAATGTAATTGGGAGTGTGCAACCCAGTCTCCTATGTGTATTCAGAATCATAACAAATACACTTTTCTGAGGATTCGGGCTTTCTAAGGCTGTCCATAAAACCGAGGTGACCGTCTACATCACCAGCGATCAAAGCCTGACCGCGCTTATAGCGCCTCCCTTTACACCTGTGCTGCTTGTCCACGTAAGACTGACCCTTATCGCACAACGTTTTAGACAGGCATTCAACTTGTTCTGTCGACGCCCAGTCGATGTGTCTGTCTAAACGCTCTCTGGACTGACAATACAGTCTACAGCGAGGAGACCTCAGCTGCACGTCCACGCTGTCTGAGCATGTTATGCTCAAGCAGAGGCAGCAGCTGGACCTGCAAGAGTGGCCGTGACTGTGCACCATGGGGCAAAACTCACCGTAATTTTTTGCTCCAAACAACTTTTTCACAACCAGAACCCCCTAGTAATGCTCATCGTGAAACAGGATGAAATAAGTCTTGGGGTAAACTGCCCCCCCCCCGTTTTAAAAAAGCCCCTTTCGCCGCACACAGCACCACCTGTATGTTGACTCCTAAATGCTGTTCAGACATTGCTACGTCACTGAGCATAATCTTTTTTTCATCTGACCAGCCCAGTTTCTCATGCAACTTTCTCGCCCCCGCTAACGATTCCGCGTCCGTAGGTTTATGGTCGGACATGACAGCCAAGAGTCCACGCGCAAAACACAGATGGGTACCCGTGTAAGTCAGGTCTACTAAACATTGTCTCTTTTTTATGGATGATTTGACTACTGAGGATAGAATTTAAAACTCTATGAGCGGTCCCCACCCCTGTTTTTTTACAACTGTCACAACGAGGTGCAATGTCTATTGCTCTGTGGCAGCTTTGAGGTCTGATTGAAGAAATCCTCAGCAGACAGCTCATCCCTAGTTCTTCAGACCAAAAACAACGACTTAGTTAAATTACAGCTCTCTAAATGTAACTGAACATAATCATCAGGGCCTACCCTACCATTAACGTCATCGAGAACTAACTGTATCCCCCTGTGTATGGCTTCAACAACCTGCTGAGCTGAATTTATTCGCTCAAGATTGACAAAATGAAATTCCTCACAATACACCGACCCCCCAAATCTAGGTAATTCACGTTGCCAACTTCTCACTCTCTCCATACACACCTCTGCATTTTCAGGGTTACTTGGGGGTTCCGCTACGGGACCATCAGCGGCATCTTCTACATCAGATGCTATTTGAGAGTCAGACTCCGAGGCGCCTCCGTGAGGGTCATCGGGAGAAGATGGGGACCCATCATTCTAGAGAGCCCTCTGGGGAATTTTCTAAACCAGACTCTGTGTGAGAGTCTGATTCCACCTCCCCATTTTCAGACATGCCAGTTTGAGAGCCTCCAGTCAAGGGCATCTCTTTTTGTCCCCCCTTTGGCTGGTCTGGGGGAGGTGTCCCTGTAGCTTTGACGACAGCATTGTCAGGAGAACTGCACATACCCGATTAGGGGGGAAGGGACATATTACAAAACTTAACTTTACCATCTTTCTCACCCACACCGATGTATTTACTTAAAATACAAAACCTCATAACCTCACAAACACAATATATTTACTGGGCTTCATCCATCCATCTGGGGAATTTTTCTTTTCAGCTGTCTCTTTTCTTTTTCTTTTAAGCTTGTTTACCCTCTGGTCTAAGGGTCTCTCATGTTTTCACCATGTGGTGGAGCAGACAATATTATGATGATGATTATTATTATTACTATAAATCACATGAAACTGTCTTGTAAAGTTAAAAATAAAATATTCATTAGGGTGTTTTTCTATTTAAAAAATCAGAGCTTTCAAACAAAATAATCCATTTCAGGCTGCACAACAAACAGGAGTTTTGAGTTTATTTCTACTACTTTAAAACAAAAAACAACAAACCCGCAAACATTTTTTTTAAATACACCTCATTTTGCAAAATTAAAACCAAACTGCTTTTAAAATCAACTTTTAAAATCCAGTTTAAAACACATTTTGCACAGTAAAAAAACACCCTGTTAGTTTGAAACACACCATTACTATCAGTTTGCAGCCATATACTTTAAAAAAAAACCCACCTATGTTTTTTTTACACAGAGAGAGAGAGAGAGAGAGAGAGAGAGAGAGAGAGAGAGAGAGTTTAAACACAAAAAGAAAAGGAGTACTTGTGGCACCTTAGCGACTAACCAATTTATTTGAGCATAAGCTTTTGTGAGCTACAGCTCACTTCATCGGATGCATACTGTGGAAAATACAGAAGATGTTTTTATACACACAAACCATGAAAAAATGAGTGTTTATCACTACAAAGGGTTTTCTCTCCCCACATCCTACTCTCCTGCTGGTAATAGCTTATCTAAAGTGATCACTCTCCTTACAATGTGTATGATAATCAAGGTGGGCCATTTCCAGCACAAATCCAGGTTTTCTCCCTCCGCCCCCAAAGAAAAACAAACCCACTCTCCTGTTGGTAATAGCTTATCTAAAGTGATCACTTACATTGTAAGGAAACCTGGATTTGTGCTGGAAATGGCCCACCTTGATTATTAATGTGTGTGGTGGGGTTTTTTGGTTGGTTGTTTTGGGTTTTTTTGGTAAATATCGTATTTTAAACTTTTAATAGCTTTGAATTGCTAGAAAGAGTGACCCATAGCATTCAAAACCACTCCTGGGTCATATTTAAACTGTCCAGTAGAGTTCTGCCAACTCCAGGGATTATATTTAAACTGCCCAATAGCATCTGCGAATTCCTGAGGTTTTATTTCATTTCATATTAATCCAAACTCACCCACCCACCTCCCTTACTATGGGTGCAGACCCATCAAATTTATCCCTATAGCAACAAGGGTAAGGAATCACAGTTACCTTCACTATTCAGTGGGGCTGTGGTTAAAACCATTCAGTTCAACAGGATGAGTCAACTCTGTTGTACTCAAACACATGTCTGAACCATCCCTGTTTTGTTTTCGTGTTGTAAGCAGAGGCAGGATGAGCTCTACCCTGACATCTGGTGGTGAGTTGTGGAAAAGGACTTCAGGAGCTGATCTCGTTTGCACAGGCACACCCACCCCGCCTAGCATGAGCCCACAGGAGCCCAAACGGTCACTTTGGCTGCTGTGGGATCCCCAGTGTCTCTGTTATTGGGGCAGGAAGAATAAAGTGTCGTTATCCTGATTATGTGAATCAAGGACAGTGGAACTGTCCTTGGCCTTTTATGACGGAGGGACTCACCATCAACTAAGTAGCACTCGCTAGGCAAGGGACAAGGATTGCAAAAGCCAGTGAATTGAGAGAGTTTGAGGATGGAGGTTTGTGCCTAGTGGTGTGAGCCCCCTTCTGAGGGCCCCAAACACCCATTGCACCTTCTCTCCATTATGTAATATCAGAGAGAATTTTAATTCTATTAGGAGTTTGGTTACAGACTGCAGATCTGAATTCACTTTGGGTTCATGGTGTCCTAGCTCTGAGCCCCACTACTATTTAACACAGTATTCAGTGATTTTCAACTTGTCGTAGGGGAGCTTCAGTGCCCCACTGGTGGGGGCTTGACCTGGTTTTGCATTGTGTTACTGGAATGGAACTCCTAGATACTGAACCTAGACCCTGTTGTTGCCAACTCTGATGGGCAGAAGGGTTACACTGTAAACACATTTCTAGGATTTGTTCCCCTCCCACTTCACAGCTTGTTGCTGTAAATGGGTCTCTTTTACACAAAGACACAAGAGCTAGGTTCTCACAAACCATTTTTTTTCAATTTAAAAGTCATACAGCTTCTTGAAAACAAACCCAGATCTCCATTAAAACTTTTAGCTCACTTAAGGGCCAGAGACCTTCTAACAGAAACACAGATAATCACAAAGCCCTTTTCATTCGATTTTTTAAAATGTACAGCGACCAAGTTTGATATTGCATGTTTGTCCCCTCATCATTCTCTCAATTAATCCTTTTAGATTTCTTACAAATAGTCTTTTTCTTAAGCAGGGTTCTGTCAGTTTTTGTGTGGACCAGACGGTCAATGTAACGCTGTAAGCAGGCATCTTCCATTTTGGACATTTTCTTTAAAACACGGTCAGGGTCTCCACTGAATTGCACAGCATTTCTCAAGGTCACCCCTTGCGCTAAATGTTCTTGGGTTAGGCACAGATGTTGCATAACATAACCTATGGCAATAATAGTGTTCAATAAGCTTTCCAAACACAGCTCAGCACACAGGCCCCAGAGCTTGCAGTTTCTATCCATTGAAGTCCAAGTCACACAGGCATGGTGCCATTGGGCTGGGGCATTTATGACACAGCCCTCACCATTTTCAAAAAGCTTTTCCCCAAGACAGTGATGAAGAACAGCATAAACAGCAACGTGTACAATAGTCCGCATAACATTTTTACGCTCGTGACGTGGCACTGGCTCAGCGAGTTCCATGCCAAGCCTCTCCTAAACTCCTCATAGCCGTCCTCCTCGGAGTCATCTTCAACAATTTCTAGCGGCGTTGAGCAAAAACAAGGCGGGCCTGGTTCACCTTCGCTGTTTGATGCAACGCCGTCCAGGGCCTCCGGGTCCTCTAGAAAGGCATCGTCAAGCTGTCGAGAGATTTTCAGACAAGAAACAAGCGTAAGTTCCCACTGCTTGTTTTTAGATTTACACAACCCCTGGTTCCTAACCCCATTACACCCAATCATCGACCGTCGCTTCTTAATCATTCATTTACCTGAGCTACGTCTTTTCCATTCACCTTGTCTGCCAGTGCCTCCCCCACGCCATGATGGCCTTCCTCCTCCAGGGTGGCGGATGACGAGAGGCCACCATGCTCATGGGGGTGTCTCATGAGCAGTTGGGCTTCAGGGTCGGATTCTGGCATATCCATCAATGGCTGGGCCAAAGGAATCCCCTTGCCTTCTCTCTCATCCTCTTCAGAACTGTCGCTGCTGTAGCGCTTTCTCCACACAACTCCAAAGGTCCTCGGGGCTAAAACAAAGTCTGAAGGTCTCACAGGAGTGGTAAAGGAGTCCACGTTTCCTCTCAGCCTTTCCACAATTTCTAAAACACGTCTTCTTGGTAAGAGATGGCCTCCTCTTCCCAGTGCTGGGACTTATGAGGTGATGGTGCTGCACTCTGATTGGCAGAGGACGTTGGAAGGGGTCCTTAGAGGGGTCACACGACCCTCTTCTGGGCGGTTGACCCCGTCCCAGAACCCACCCTATTTTGGTCGAATCTCCTTTCGGGGCTGTCCTCTGTGGCCAAAACCCATCGCGATTGGTAGAGGGTGGTGGGAGGAGTTCTTAGAGGGGTCACACGAGCCACTTCCTGACGGGTCACCCCGCCCCAGAATTCCCCCCAATTGGACAAATCTCCTCTTGGGGTGGTCCCCAGCGGCTGAAACCCTTCCTGATTGGTATAGGGCAGTGGGAGGAGTTCTTAGAGGGGTCACACAAACCCCGGAACTCCCCCTGATTGGTCAAATCTTCTCTTGAGTCGTTCCTGTCAGGGCAAAATCCATCCTGATCAGCAGAGGACAGTGGGAGGAGTTCTTACAGGGGTCACATGACACACCTTGCTTCCGGACATGTGTCCGCCTTGACCCTGGAAGTAATACTCCCATGAGGTGGGACTTCCAGTGACCTGTGTGCAGGGCTTACAGGGTCAAGGGGTGGGGTTAAGGTTTGATTGATGGTAGGGCCTTTATACTACTCGCTCCTGTGACCCAAAATTGGAACAAGAGAGACTATAATACTGGAGAGAAAGAAAGGAATGTTTTAAATGTTTTAAATCCTTGTATTGTGCTGTAAATTCTTTTCCCCAAATTAATTCAAAACATTCATTTGTATTTTTTATTTTTCTATTTATTTTGTTGTTTTATAACACGATACAGCAACTATAATACTGGCCAGTATGATACTTTTATAAATAGAATACAACAACCATAATACTGGCCCGTATTAGCCATTCTCCTACTGCTCACATGCAGTAAGGGAGAGAAGGATCAGGCCCTGTAAAGTAGGCTGGGTTGATTTTTTATGACTCAAAGTGTTTTTATTACACATCAGGACATCTAGTCATTCTGATTTAATTGGGGATTGGTCCTGCTTTTGAGCAGGGGGTTGGACTAGATGACCTCCTGAGGTCCCTTCCAACCCTGATATTCTATGATTCTATGCAGCCTCTGGACAAGCTCAGTGATAAGCATGTACATTACACTGCTTGCTCAGGGGTCATTACTATAGAAACAGCCAAGTACTGGCCCAGATCCTCAAATACACCTGAGCTTTAGACTCTGGGTTGTTCTAACTTACTCTGTCTTGTAAGAGCCATTGCTGTACGGGAGATTGCTGTAGCACCGGGGTCGGTAACGTTTGGCACGCAGCCCCCCAGGGTAAGCCCCCTGGTGGGCCGGGCCAGTTTCTTTACCGGCCGCGTCCGCAGGTTTGGCCGACCGCGGATCCCCACTGCAGGCCAACGGGGGCTGCAGGAAGCCGTGGCCAGCACATCCCTCGCCCCGCGCTGCTTCTCGCAGTAAAACAGAAGGTTTATTAGATGGCAGGAACATGGTCTAATACAGAGCTTGTAGGTGCAGAGAACTGGACCCTTCAGCTGGGGGGTCCATTTTGGGGGGCAGTGAGCCAGACCACCACGTCTGCCCTTCACTCCATGTCCCAGCCAGCCCCAGACTGAAACTCCCTCCAGCCCCTCCTCCTCTGGGCTTTGTCCCTTTACCCGGCCAGGAGGGCACCTGATTCCTTTGTTCTCCAACCCCTTTAGCTCTCACCTTGCAGGGGGGAAGGGCCCAGGCCATCAGTTGCCAGGAAACAGGGTGTCGGCCATTCTCTGTGTCCAGACCCCTGCACACACCTGCCCTCTAGGGATCTGCAACGATCATACACCCTTACCCCACCACCTAGATACTTAAGAACTGCCTAGGGGAAACCGAGGAACTACGCACTATTCAGAGGATAATCTTGGCATGGCCCAATATCTAAACAAATACTTTGCCTCAGTCTTTAATAAGACTAAAGAGGATCTTAGGGATAATGGTAGCATGATAAATGGGAATGAGGATATGGAGGTAGACATCACCATATCTGAGGTAGAAGCGAAACTCAAACAGCTTAATGGGACTAAATCGGGGGGCCCAGATAATCTTCATCCAAGAATATTAAAAGAATTGGCACAAGAAATTGCAAGCCCATTAGCAAGAATTTTTAATGAATCTGTAAACTCAGGGGTTGTACCGTATGATTGGAGAATTGCTAACATAGTTCCTATTTTTAAGAAAGGGAAAAAAAGTGATCCAAGTAATTATAGGCCTGTTAGTTTGACATCTGTAGTATGCAAGGTCTTGGAAAAAATTTTGAAGGAGAAGGTAGTTAAGGACATTGAAGTCAATGGTAAATGGGACAAAATACAACATGGTTTTACAAAAGGTAGATCGTGCCAAACCAACCTGATCTCCTTCTTTGAGAGAGTAACAGATTTTTTAGATAAAGGAAATGCAGTGGATCTAATTTACTTAGATTTTAGTAAGGCGTTTGATACTGTGCCACATGGGGAATTATTAGTTAAATTGGATAAGATGGGCATCAATAGGAAAATTGAAAGGTGGATAGGGAATTGGTTAAAGGGGAGACTACAACGGGTCCTACTGAAAGGTGAACTGTCAAGTTGGAGGGAGGTTACCAGTGGAGTTCCTCAAGGATCAGTTTTGGGACCAATCTTATTTAATCTTTTTATTACTGACCTGGGCACAAAAAGTGGGAGTGTGCTAATAAAGTTTGCAGATGATACAAAGCTGGGAGGTATTGCTAATTTAGAGAAGGACAGGGATACCCTACAGGAGGATCTGGATGACCTTGTAAACTGGAGTAATAGGAATAGGATGAAATGTAATAGTGAGAAGTGTAAGGTCATGCATTTAGGGATTAATAACAAGAATTTTAGTTATAAGCTAGGGACGCATCAACTAGAAGTAACGGAGGAGGAAAAGGACCTTGGAGTATTGGTTGATCATAGGATGACTATGAGCTGCCAATGTGATATGGCTGTGAAAAAAGCTAATGTCATCTTGGGATGCATCAGGAGAGGTATTTCCAGTAGGGATAAGGAGGTTTTAGTACCGTTATATAAGGCACTGGTGAGACCTCACCTGGAATACTGTGTGCAGTTCTGGTCTCCCATGTTTAAGAAGGATGAATTCAAACTGGAACAGGTACAGAGAAGGGCTACTGGGATGATCCGAGGAATGGAAAACTTGTCTTATGAAAGGAGACTCAGGGAGCTTGGCTTGTTTAGCCTAACTAAAAGAAGGTTGAGGGGAGATATGATTGCTCTCTATAAATATATCAGAGGGATAAATACCAGAGAGGGAGAGGAATTATTTAAACTCAGTACCAATGTGGACACAAGAACAAATGGATATAAACTGGCCACTAGGAAATTTAGATTAGAAATTAGACGAAGGTTTCTAACCATCAGAGGAGTGAAGTTTTGGAATAGCCTTCCGAGGGAAGTAGTGGGGGCAAAAGATCTATCTTGCTTTAAGATTAAACTCGATAAGTTTATGGAGGAGATGGTATGATGGGATAACATGGTTTTGGTAATTAAATGTTCATGGTAAATAGGCCCAATGGCCTGTGATGGGTTTTTAGATGGGGTAAGATCCAAGTTACCCGGGAAAGAATTTTCTGTAGTATCTGGCTGATGAATCTTGCCCATATGCTCAGGGTTTAGCTGATCGCCATATTTGGGGTCGGGAAGGAATTTTCCTCCAGGGCAGATTGGAAGACCCTGGAGGTTTTTCGCCTTCCTCTGTAGCATGGGGCACGGGTCACTTGCTGGAGGATTCTCTGCTCCTTGAGGTCTTCAAACTACAATTTGAGGACTTCAATAGCACAGATATAGGTGTGAGGTCTTTTTTAGGAGTGGTGGGTGAAATTCTGTGGCCTGCATTGTGCAGGAGGTCAGACTAGATGATCATAATGGTCCCTTCTGGCCTAAATATCTATGAATCTATGAAACATTAAGAACAGTCCCACTTCGTCACACTGGGTATGAGATTTTGCTGTTTGTGCAGGGAGCTGGGAGCCCCAGGGCGCCCTGTTTAACCCTGGGACTTGGTGCCTCTCCAAGAGGCCCTGCAATGAGTGTTGGACTGAAACCCAGCCAGCTTGGTTTACATCCGGCCCACAACAGCGTCAGATGGAGCGAACGGGCCAAAGTGAAAGCAGAGCCTCTCCCCAAGCCTCTGGGAAAGACCGACCTGCCTTGCAGGGCGGGTGTGCAATTCCTAGCTTCTCCCTCCCTCCCGGCTGCTGTTAACGGGAGGCAAAGACTTGCAAAGACGGGAGGAAGCCTGGCCTGCCCCCTGCCTGAACAGCCAAGCAGCCTGGGGGTCCTCCCCCCGCCCAAGAACTGACACCGCAGCCAAGAGTAGGGGGGAAGATGCCTTGTTGAGAAGAGCAGGTGGAGCTGGGGGCAGCAAACTGTGGGGGGCAGAGTCTCTGGGGGGAGAGGGCTTCTTCTAGGCCTCCTCGGGGTCCAGCTGGTTGAGGGTTTGGATGTCATCCAGGAAGCGCTTGGGGGTCAGGATGTGACTGGAACCTGGGGGAGAGAGAGGTGGTTGGCAGTGGTGGGCACAGTGAGGCGGGTATGTGGCTGGCATCACCATCACCCCCATCCTTGCAGCTGGACCCTGCTCTAGTGCAGGGGGGGAGGGACTGTCTCCTATCCCCCTTGGCCTGGCACCGCACCCCTCGTGCCGCTGTACCCTGCACAGCCAGGCAAGAATCCATGCGCTGACAGTGTTCCTCACCCTTGGGTCTTTGAGGGGTGTGTGCAGGGGGTGAGCCATATCCCTATGGGAGTTACTGGGGGTGTCTGACTGGGGCCCCACACATGGTCCGTGGGCAATGAGAGGCCTGGGGAGACAGAGGCCAGGAGATCAGGCGGCTAGATACAAGCCATGTGGGGCAAGCACATCTGTTCCCAGGCCCCTGGGTGTGGGAGGACAGAGGGGAGCATGGGAGCCCTGTGGGTGCTGGGCAGGCAGTTCTAGGGTCTCCCCCTCCCAGGGGGTCCCAACTCTCCCTGACCTGGGCATTCCAGCCGCCCTTTCCCCCAGGACTCGCCCCACTCACCGATCACCACCTCCCACTTGCCCTTGTTGGCCGGGGTCACTTCGTAGGCACAGCGCATCTCAGACATGGACACCCCACCCAGCACGTAAATGATGAGGCGCGGGCCCGTCCGGTACTCGGCCGCTGGCTTGTTCTTCTGCCAATGCCTAAAGCGGGCGCTGGGGGGAGAGAGGGGCCGTGTGGATACCAGGGGCTTGCTGAGGGAATGCCAGATGGAAGGGCAGGGCCTGGAGGAGGCTGCGGGGCAGGCCCTGCCCAAGGGAGTGGGGCAGGAGTCCCAAAGCAGGCAAGAGGGAGTAGGGGAGGGTGGCACCTGCGGTGGGCTGGGGGTCTGTCTAAAGCTCGGCCAGTCCCTTTCCTCCATCCTGGGCCCTGGGGTGTTGAGGGACTGCTGGGGTGCGGGGGACATGGTAAGAGGGTTCCAGGCTCTTGGACATCCCCTCCCCCGTAGAGGGCAGGGTCCTGACCACACACTCCCAGGCACAGAGGCTCCTACACTCTGGGGTGTGTGTGTCAGGGCTCTGCCCCCCACAGCCCAGCCAGGCTCAGCCTTACCTGACAGCAGCCTGGGAGCTGGTGGTAGGGACCGGGTCCGACAAAAAGGGCCACAGATTCTTGTCCAGTTTGTCCTCAATGATGTCCTGGCAGGGGGTGGGGGGGTGGGGGGAGGACAGATCAGCAGGGGCCAAGCAGCAGGAACCTGGGATCTGGTGGCCAAGCCAGGCCCCATTGGGGTGGAGGGGCTGGGATGGCTCCTCACTGAATGATTGACAGTCCCTGGGGGGAGCAGCCTGGGGCCCCCTTTCGAGGGGGGGCATGGGGAGCCAGCAAAGAACACGCTGACTCCTCCAGTGATGCCCCCCCCATCTCCCCACATCCCCCTCAGCTGCTCAGTGCCCTGCTGTGAACTCTCCACCCGTCCACCGTTATGAGGAGGGCGGAGACCTCCTGCAGCCAGATCCAGGGCCCCTCATTTGGGGGGGGGGGGGGAGAGGCAGGGGGCTGCCCTCAGTGCCCCTTTCCTGCTCTCATCCATACTCCTTTCCTGCTCTCAGGTCAAATAGCAACGTAATAAATACAAATGTTTTAATCAAACCAACATGTAAAAAAAAAAAATGGACAATAACTAGCCAGGTCAGAGGGCAGTATCTAAGTCAGAGGGACAGCTTGTTTGTATCAGGGTATCTCTGAGAGAATGTGTTGGTCCAGCCAAGGGGGCAATGGAAAGTCCCGCCATTCACTGAGCTGTGTCCATTGTCACAGGCATACGTGTCTTAGTATCCTCGTAGAATCTGCCAGGTGCTATTAGCATGCCTTGTCAACAATAAACCTGGCCGGGTGCCTTCGTCCCTTAACGGATCTTGTGGTCATTGGGCGGTTCACTCAAGCTCTGCTGTGCTGGCTGTCTGCACAGAGCTGGGGCAGCACACAGGGAGAACACACACACACGCAGTGAAATATCTAACAACAGAGGCAATCAGTAAGATGTTTCGCAATGGCTCGTTTGGTTTCAATGGGCAGGCCCAGCACTTTACACTAATTCATGCTTCTCTCCTGTTGGGGGAATTACACAGGCCACGGCTACACTACAAAATCAAATCGCCCTGCATGCAGCTGCCACAGTAGTTACAGCACTTGTGTGTGTGTACACCTGGCTCTTTGTGTCTGTGGTGTGTGGTATCGATTGTACTGTCAGTGTGGGGCATTGCGGGACAGTCGATGTAAGCAACGCAGTACGTACACTGACACTGCATTGACCTAACTACGCTGACTGGGGGAAGTGGCATGATTAAGTCGGCAAAGCAGGTGAGTTACATCAGCGGGAGCCAAATTTTAGTGTAGACACATTATTAGGTGGACGTAAGCTGCCTTGCAATCTCAGTGGTGTAGAGCAGTTACAGAGGTTTACGATGCAAACATTCATTCTAACTTTATACCACAGGCTACAGAGGTTATGGGAGAGATCAATCCGGCAAGCAATTCCACAAGTCGAAACACTCCACACACGCTGATCAGCAGCTGTTGTCACACGGCTAACACACAGGCTGGGTCAAGCTCTGCATTTGTCAGTGTTCAGTGAGGCCTAAGGGCCTGGGCATGAGCTGGCACCTGGTCTGCTAGCGTCATAGGACCCATCTAGCCCAGTACCCTGCCCTCTCCCTGCTGCCTCCTTCCCCAAATCAGATCAATGGGGCCAGCCGCCCCAGCACCAGCTACTTCAGAGGAAGGTGCAAGAACCCCCTCTAGTGGCTAATGATGACATAACCAGTCGGGGGAGGGGGGCATATCCCCCTCATCCTGACAGTCAGCAGTGGCCTTGTGCCCTGTTTTCTAAATTCTGTCCTGACACCCTTGCTCCCCCACCCCCCACCATCCTTGTCTGAATCCTGCCAGGCTCGCAATGTCAGTGACATCTAGTGGCAGTGAGTTCCCCTGGCTAACGATGTAACTTCCCTTGACATTTGCTTTCACAGAGCGTCCCATTGCTCTTGTAACACTGGGGCAGGTGAAGGGGGGGCAAATAGGAGCACCCCCCTCCTTTCATTATATTCTGTACCTATTTCAGCCCTGCTTCTTTCGCTCCTCTTTTAACTAAAGCCTGAGCTTTTTTGTTGGTCAATTGGCCTTTTTCTTGACAGTGTTGTAGAAAAAATTTGCTTCTTTCTAAACATTTCAGGTTTTTGATGAGCAATTTAAAAAAAGCCTTCAAAAAATTACCCCTCCCTCCCCCATTTCTCTGCCCTTTGTCCTTTTCTCATTTGCCACTGGAAAGTGAATGGGAGGGGATGAAAAAAACCACACACACACACACACACACATATACATTTTTGGCTTTTGAAAATTTTTTGCAAGGGGTGAAAACATAAGGGTTCCACACACACCCCCAAATTTCCAAGGCAGCTCAATTGTGGGGCTGCTGCTCTTCCTGCTGCCCTTCTAGTGCCAGGGTAGACCAACACACCGTCACACTTTAACCCTTAAATGGCCAACCTTGCCAATGCCCATCATTGCATGGTGAGCCCAGCAGTGGGTGGGTGGGTGAGTTGGAATGGGATCAGTAACGAAGAATCTTCGCTTTCGTTAGATAAAGTGCCCACCCTCGGCATGGAGGAGAAGCCCCAGACCTCGCACCTCCCAAACACAGCCACGCCAGAATGCAAACAAATATTAAAATCTTGTGATTTTTTAAGCAAATCTCATGATTTTGAGGCCTGACTAGTGACTTCTGAATGTTGGGGGGCAAGAGGGGCACCAAAGCTGATGGGCCCGCTCGGCCTTCGTGCCATCTGGACAGAGGCACCTGTGTGGGACCCGAGGTGGCTCGTGCCTCCCCACACTTGGGACAGACAATACAAAACATCTCATGCCTCCCCCTGGCAGTGCGTGGAAGGAAAGCCGCTCCCGAGCTATGGCCACAGAGTCTTCTTTTAGAAGATGACAGGACAAGGAGTAATGGTCTCAAGTTGCAGTGGGGGAGGTTTAGGTTGGATATTAGGAAAAACTTTTTCACTAGGAGGGTGGTGAAACACTGGAATGCGTTACCTTGGGAGGTGGTAGAATCTCCTTCCTTAGAAGTTTTTAAGGTCAGGCGTGACAAAGCCCTGGCTGGGATGATTTAATTGGGGATTGGTCCTGCTTTGAGCAGGGGGTTGGACTAAATGACCTCCTGAGGTCCCTTCCAACCCTGATATTCTATGATTCTATGATTCAAGGGAGGCAGTGTGGCCTAGTGGGTAAAGCACTGAACTGGGATGCAGCAGACTGGAGGTCTATGTCTGGCTCTGCCACTGGGTGACCTTGAGCAAATCCCTTCCCTGCCCTCTGCCTCAGTTTCCCCATGTGTACAGTGGGGATGATGACACTGACCTCCTTTGGGAAGTGTTTTGCTGGACAGTGCTATGTAAGATGAATAATAATATTCTGGGCTGGCGGGGGTAGGGGGCGTCTCTCCTCTCTGGGGCACGGGTTTGAATCTGTCCCGGGGGAGCAGTGTCTGACAGTGGGTGGTGGCTGTGGAGAGGGGCTCAGTCCAGTTCCTGTTGGGACAGCACCCGCGTTGCCTGCCGGCTGTGGGACCGGCACGCTGGGCCTACAGAGCCTGAGCTCCGCTCTGCCCCTAGATGAGTCCCTTCAGGGCAGGGCCGTTGGCTTGGGGGATGGGGGTGTGACGCAAGCCTTGGGCTCTGGGGAAGTCGAGCTGGCCCTTTCCCCAGTGCTGGAGTCCCCTCCACAAGGCCCAAAGCTCCCCAGGCCTGAATCCTGGCCCCACGGAGCCCGGCTCGGGGCCGGGGGGAGGGGGCGGTTTCCTGCAGCTGCCCTGTCTCTCCGGTACAGCCAGTGGCCTTGGCACTCTGGGGCAAGGCAAGTCACTTTCCAGCCCCCACCCCTGGGGCCAGGGGGCACAGGCCAGCCCAGGGCTCTGAGGAAGATGGGGTGCGCCCTCCGCCCCTCTGGTTTAAACGTCGCTCTGTCCCATCCCCCCGCTCCACAGCCCCGGGCACAGCTCTCCTCTTTCTGCATCTTCCCCTCCTGCTCTTTAGGATCTGGCCCCCTGGGGTACCCAGGTGTCAAGGAAACCCGCTCCCGGCTGGGGAGCCATGGTTGGCTTTTGGGCCCCAGGCGTCTGCATGGCCCTGGCTAACGAGCCCCCTGGGAGGGCAGCGCTGCCCGGCCTGGGCCCTGGGGCCTCGGCAGGAGCTGCCACAGAGCGCCAGCCGCAAAGCTGCCATTGGAGGCTTCTCCAGAGCCCTGCAGAGTGGGGGAACTGGGCTGAACTGGGGCCAGCGTCAAGGCCATGGGAGGGATCAGCCAGGTAAGGGGCTGGGTTCCCCACTGTTGGGCCCTATGGGGGGGCTGGCTGAGGGTCCCTGTGCCCATGGCAGTAGAGGGATCGCAGGGACGAGGCCCTGGGGGCTGCTGGGAGTTTGGAGAGGGGTCCGTGTTCAGCTCCCATCTCCCCACACACGCTTCTGATCCAGAATGGCCTGGGTGCGAGACCTTCCCCTGGCTGGTGCCGAATGGCCAGTGTTTGCTGGGATGCTTTGGACCCGGCAGCTGCTCCCTGCCCCTGGGGGAGGTTCATCGCTGGGGCAGTGCTGCCAGCCCCAGAGACTGAGGGCCTGGGCCCCACAGCAGATCACTCTGTACTCCACCCCTTGCCCTGCCCGAGAAGGCGGGGAGGGCACTCTTGGTCAGTCCTTGGCTGTCAGCTAATCCCCGTCAGAGCATGGACCCATCCCCCTAGGGACGGGGTTGAGACCCCCAAACTCATGTCACACATAGGCCTGCTGGGCGCTGGCAGTGGGGCAATCCCTTCCCTGCCAGGGACTGCAGGGGGAGGCTCTTGGGGCAGAGATGGGACCAGCGGGGCATCCCTGGCACAGCGGAGGAGCAGGTCTGTAGTCCTGGCCTGGAGAATCAGTTATCCACCTCTCATTACCCGCTGCCCAGTCGAGGCACCGAAAAGAAACCGTGTGATTGTAGGTGACCTATCGAGTGGCACCTACTGCGCCTCAGAGCGACATGGCTGGCACGAAGGGCTCGGTGAATGGGGAGGGCTGGCTGGGAGCAGGGCACTGACTGAGTCACTGGGCTCCCACGGCCAGAAGAATCTCGGCCCCGGCCTTGCACCACGTCAGGGCCCCAATCTCTTGCCCACCTCCCTGGCAAGAGGCCCAGCAGCCCTGGTCACTCCCAGGACTAGAGTCACTTGTATTCCAGTCACTCAGTTCATCCCTGGGGTTGAGATGTAGCCACCTCTGGGGTGGGGCGCAGGGGCTATTTATACAGGGATCCTTTGCCCAGCACGGAGATGCAGCCACCTCTGGGGTGGGACGGAGCAGCTCTTTAACAGCCACACAGCACAGTAGATTAGGACAAGTGAAGAATCCCACATCTAGTTGCACTGTGCTGCACAGAGCGTGGGGAGCTGGGCCAGGGAGCCAGGGGGGAGGGATAGCTCAGTGGTTTGAGCATTGGCCTGCTAAACCCAGGGTTGTGAGTTCAATCCTTGAGGGGGCCATTTAGGGATCTGGGGCAAAAATTGGGCATTGGCCCTGCTTTGAGCAGGGGGTTGGACTAGATGACCTCCTGAGCTCCCTTCCAACCCTGATATTCTATGATTCTATGACCAGGCTGCACTGCACATGGGCTCCTAGTGTGCCCGGATGGACAGTTCCACTACATATTTCACTTCATTTACCTGTCTGATGACCTTGAAGGGGCCGTCCCAGGCAGCTTGCAGCTTGTGCTTCCTCATGGGGATGAGAAGTATCCCCTGGTCCCTGGTAGCCTAGAAGCAGGCACGTGCTGAGCGGTCGTACCAGACCTTCTGCTTCCTCTGTGCCCTGGCTAGGTTTCCCCTGGCCAAGCCCATGAGCTCCGCGAGCTTTTCCAGAAAGGTCAGTACATACTCCATCGGGGGAGGCCTTCCCCCCGCACTCGTCCCTCATCAAGTCGAAGGGTCTCCTCACCCTCCTCCTATACAACAACTCGAAAGGGGAAAACCCTGTGGATTCCTGGGGCACTTCCCTGTATGTGAACAGCAGGTGGGGTAAATACTTCTCCCAGTCCTGTGGGTGCTGGTCCATAAAGGTTTTCAGCATCATCTTGAGGGTCCCGTTGAACCTCTCCCCCAGGCCGTTGGACTGAGGGTGACACGCCGAGGCCCAGGTGTGTCAGACCCCACACTTCTCCCACAAGCACTGGAGCAGGGTTGACATGAAGTTGGACCTCTGGTCTGTAAGGACCTCCTTGGGGAACCCCACTCTGCTGAAAATGGTGAGCAGCGCATCTGCCACGGTGTCTGCCTCCATAGACGACATGGCCACTGCCTCGGGGTAGTGCATAGCGAAATCTACCACCACCAGAATGTATTTCTTCCCCGACCGGGTTGCCCTGCTAAGGGGCCCCACTATGTCCATGGCCACCCTCTGGAAAGGCTCCTCTATGATGGGCAGAGGTCTCAGAGCTGCTTTACACTTATCCTGGCCCTTCCCCACCCTCTGGCAGGAGTCCCAGGCCCTGCAATACTGTTGGACGGCGTCAAAGGCCCCGGGCCACTAAAAGTTCTGCAGCAGCCTCTGCCTGGTGCGCCAGATGCCCTGAAAGGGGAATGTTGTGGTGGTACCTCTGGGAGACCACCAATTGCCTCCTGCCTTTCCAAGGTTCAGTTGGCCCTGAACCAGCCCATTCCTGGTACAGGAATCCCTTCTCCCACAGGAATCTCTCCCGGCGGTCCTCCCCCTGGGATCCTGCACCATTGTGGCCAGCAAGGGCCCTCAGCTTCTCTAAGGAGGGATCCTCCTGCAGCTCCATCCAGTCTCCCTCCTGCCCCCTATCTGCTGTTCACAAACTCATCCACTAGTGCCCCTGCACTGCGCAGATCTTTAGCCTTCCGGTCCACTAACCACATCTTCAGGTCTGGAGGGCACATGTCATACAGCTGCCCCAACCCCACCGGGTTACACACCTCTGCTGCAGTCGTGGCCCCTGTGCCCTTCCCCCACCTATGGAGATATTCCCCCAGCAGATTGGTGACCTCCTTGTAAGTGACACCTGGGGTCTTGCGTACACCCCGGAATTGTTTCCTGTACACCTCGGGGCTCAGTTCAAACTTCAGCAGCAAAGCCTGTTTGAACAGGTCATAGTCCCCCATCTCAATACCATCCATTTGGCTGAATGGCTCTATGGCCTTGGGATCCAGCAGGGGGGTCAGATAGTGTCATAACCATACAGCTCAGGGTAGCCTAGAATTCCTTCTTACCTAGTGTTGGCCCATTCCCAGCTACTGGCAAACAGAGCCTAGGTACACTTCAGAGCTTGGTTTTGCATCCCTGCTCATCCTGACTAATTCATGAACTTATCTAGTTCTTTTTTAAACCCTGTTATAGTCTTGGTTTTCACAACTTCCTCTGGCAAGGAGTTCCACAGGTTGACTGTGCATTGTGTGAAGAAATACTTCCTTTTGTTTGTTTTAAACCTGTTGCCTATTAATTTCATGTGATGACCTCTAGTTCTTGTGTTATGAGAAGCAGAAATAACACTTCCTTAGTTACTTTCACCCCCTTAGTCATCTCTTTTCCAAGCTGAAAAGTCCCAGTCTTCTCTCTTCTTATAAGGAAGCTGTTCCATACCCCTAATAATATTTGTTGCCCCTTTCTGTATCTTTTCCATTTCCAAGATATCTTTTTGAGATGGGGCGACCACATCTGCACACAGTATTCAAGATAGGAATGTAGTGTGGATTTATATAGAGGCAATATGATATTAATTCTGCTTATGCTCAAATAAATTGGTTAGTCTCTAAGGTGCCACAAGTCCTCCTTTTCTTTCTGTTAATGTTGCATTTGTTTAATCACTGTACAGTGCCTAGCACAACAGATCTTTGTCCATGACTAGGGCTCCTGGGCACTATGCTAATACAAATAAATAACAACAATGATGATGCAGAATACACCTGAGCTCTCCCTCCTGTAGCTGGGCTGGCTCTGCAGAGTTAAGATGAGCAAAATGCTACAAATCCTCCCCCTTCTCATTTTTGTCACGACCCTCACAGCTCTGATTCCAATACACACACACAGAGCAGGCCAGCTAAGGAGATGCCATTTTTAGCCAGTCACCTTTCAGAGCAAAAGCACATCATGGGACTGAAGGGACAACTTGCCGGTGGCGTAGCAAACATATTTTCTGATGGGCAACCAAATCTGAGATTCAGGTTGACTCTAGACTGTGCAGTTCTTTAAATTCTGTCTTATTTAAACTTATAATCTTGGGGGGAAGGATTTTTTTAGATGACTGATGCATTCAAATTGTGTGAATTGCAGTGAAGACAGGAGAGAATCTAACTCTTTGCGTTTTTTGTTTGTTCGTTTTAACTAAAACATCAGGAACAAAGTTCTTCATACAGATCATGAGCCACAAGGTAGGTGTAAACGTGTTGACCTCTCAGGCAGGTGGAGGGGCTCAGGATGGAGTATTACTTTGAGTGTGTATAAGAAAAGATAACTGAGCTCCCCAAATACACGGCTTAATTTTTCTTGGGAACTGGTTCTTTGAATCCTCTTCAATGTATTGGGAAAAGAGGATGTTTCAGACAAAAATCTGTGGATTTTAGCATCTTGGAGGAAACCTTTTCTCTGTGGAGCACAAGAATACGTGGTTCCCGGTACCCTACATTATACGTGGGCCCCCAAGAATAACCTTGTATCCTATGTTTGCACAGCGTAGCTGTAAAGTCTACCACTTGCTGTAGTGCAGTTGATCTTTGACACTTAATAGCTGTGATGGATAAATTGAAATAACTTTAAAGTTATTTCCAGTGCCTTGAAGTTGAAGCTAGAAAAATGCAGAATGGAAATAAGGTTTATTTTTAACAGTGAGGATAACTAACCACTGGAAAAATTACTAACTGTTGTAGATTCTCCATCAAATTTTAGAAAGACATCCAATTTTGATTTCAAAAAGATCTGCTCTAGATCAAATGGGAATTAATTCATGGCAGTCCTATGCCTTGTGTGCTACAGAAGGTCAGCCTAGATCAGTAGTTTTCCATTTTTCTTCATTTGAGGACTCCTAAAAATTTTTGAATGGAGGTGCAGGACCCCTTTGGAAATCCTACACATAGTCTGTGGACCCCCAGGGGTCTGCAGGTGACAGGTTAAAAACCACTCCTAGATTATCATAATTGTCTCTTCTGGCCTTAGAAATCTGTGAATCTCCTCATTTTTCGTCTGTAGGGTAGATATTTTTAGGAGGAGAGTGACACTCAGAGACTGGCTCAAAGGGTCCTCCAACAAAGCTTCAGTTCTTTCAGCATCAGTAAAATGGATTTAGAAGGCAACTATGGTAAGTGTTTCTTTGCTGGCTTCTAATATTCATGCAGGGAACTGGACTAGATGACCTCTCGAGGTCCCTTCCAGTCCCACAATTCTCTGTTTCTATTCATGGTTCCTGCAAAGATACAGTGAGAGACCGCTTAGATCTTTGAAAGTATGAAAATATCTTAAACTTGGTTAAAGGAGGGAGTGGAGTAACTTTCCGCTATAGGCATTAAGTTTGGTGAATATATGCTTCTGTGTATTAGAGCACTGGCCACTGCTGTAGGGGCATTGGCACCATTTTTATAGTGGAGGTGCTCAAAGCCACTGAACAAAACTAAATGCACTATATGAGGGAAACCACTTCAAGCAAGAGGGCTCTGCCACACCCCCAGCACTCCTAGTTCCAGTACCTCGGCATGGCTGGAAGACAGGATACGGGATACACAACACATTAGCTGAGAAGGGCAATGCGAAAAAGAGACTCCAAGTGGGGAGCAGCGACCTGTGAGGAGAACTGCTCAGGGAGTGACCTCACCCCTGCACAGGATGGCAATGCCCGGTGGGAGGCAGCGAGGTGTCAACTTGCTCCTGTGCACGAGGTTTGTGCCTTCGGCTGCAAGCTAGATGCAAAGGAGGATGCTCCAGAAGGCCAACAGCCTTAGTGAGAGCTGGTGCCGGGCAAAGGAGGGAACTCAACGCCCCAATAAAGCAGCCCCCACACTGGACAGATCAGCCACAAGACAACTGTGAGATGGACGCTGACTGCACCCCCAGAGGGGCTGACAGCATTGCATGCCGCTGTTCAGACAGAAGGGGGAGTTGGCCACAGACAGGCTTCTGAAGGCAGGAGATCTGCCACCCTCCTTAGCTGGAGTTGGGGCCCAGGCTGGCATTCCCAGAAGCACTGGTATCCGGCTTGGCAATTATTCTGCCATTTTCTCTTTTCAATTCGTTGCCAAGTACACTTTGCCCTGGTGACTGGCCCCAGCAGAACGGGCACTGCCAGATGCTCCCCATCAGGAACCAGCATCCGCCCTTCCAGCAGCAGCAGGAGCAGGAAATGCAGCTGCAGCAGGGTGTAAAGGCCGGGCTCCTGCTGAGAGCTGCGCAGGGCGTCTGGGTGGGAAGTGCCAGGCATGTCTCTCACATAGCAAAGGAGGCAGCGTGTCCACACCAGCTGTGAGCAGCAGCCCGAATACCCAGGCTCTGCTCTCGCCTGGCCGTCAGTGCGTCCGCATTGCTGCCCATGCACTAGGACACAGGGGGCCTGGCACAGCCAAGCTGGGCTCCTCACACACAGCCGCCCCTAGGTTAGCTCCGCGGGCTGCACGAGTGCCCGTTCCCGAGCACGTTTCCTGGCCCTGGACCCACAGCAGAGCTCGGCAGCAGCACTGGTGTGATGCTGGCAGTCAGGCAGCTCGCCGGTATGGTGGGCACCTGTTATTAATACTCGGCCTTTCATCGGAGACGCCACGGCCACCGCAAACCCGCTACTGGGTGCAGCTCTGCCAGACCTGGCCCAAAGCAACACGCTCAAGGGGGAGAGTTAGCAGTGGACACAGGGGAGCAGCCTCTCGACTCTCACCTCTCAGGCTCTGGCCTTCAATCCCCTTCTCCCCCACCATTACTCAGGGTAACAGATTCCCTCCCAGGCTCAGGGAATCCTGGCCTTTCATGCACATTGCCCCTACAAAGGCAGGTGAACAGCCAGGCCTTCTCTGGAACCATGTAGGTCAAACCAGATAAGACACGGGGTTGTGGAGCCCCATCGCCCCTGGTGGGCAGGGGACCAGGACTCCAGGTTGTCATGCTCAGCTCTGCCACCAACTCCCTCTGTGACTTTGGGAGAGTCATTTGGCCTCTCTGTGCCTCAGTTTCACAACCTACAAAACACGCCTAATACAAATCCGGGGAAGCGTGCTTTAAGGGTCAGCTCCCAGGCAGGAGAGGGGAGAGCCGCATTGAGAAGGCCGGAGGTTGTCGTTCTCTGCAGCAGAATCACAGGGCACAGCAGGGGCTTAGCGCTCTCTAGGCCTACAGGACTCAGACCGGGGGTCATGCTGGCGTGTCTGAGAGCTGACGATGATCAGGAGCCACATGGCTCAGAGAAGCACAGAGATCTCATGGACCAGTTTCCAACTGGCCAGGCTGCGCCTTCACTCTCAGAGCGATGAGTCAGGCCCACTGTGTCACTAAGGCAGGGGTGGGCAAACTTTTTGGCCCGAGGGCCACATGGGGTTGTAAAATGGTATGGAGGGCCGGGTAGGGAAGGCTGGGCCTCCCCAAATAGCATGGCCCCCACCCTTATCCACCCCCTCCCACTTCCCGCCCCCTGACTGCCCCCCTGAGAATCCCCGAACCATCCAACCCCCTGCTCCCTGTCCCCTGACTGCCCCCTCCGGAGACCCCCGCACCCTAACTGCCCCCGGGACCCCAACCCCCCCCACTCCCTGTCCCCTATCCACACCCCGGGGGAGGGGAGGCAGCGGGGGAGGGGCCGGGGATTGGACAGGACGGTCCTGCGGGCCAGACGTCGTTTGCCCACGTCCTGTCCGGCCGCCTGAGCTCCCGGCCGGGGAGCGAACCCCGGTCCCTCCCCCGCAGCCGCTCGCCCTCTGCCCGCTGCTCCTGCCATGGAGCGTTGCAGCGGCGGGACCGGCTCCGGCGAGCGGGGGGCGGGATTGGATGAGGGGCAGGGGTTTGCGGAGAGAGTCAGGGAGCCGGGGGCGTTGGATGGGGGGAGGGCGGTCGGGGGAGGGGCCGGGGCTCGCCTCCTTGGCCGGGAGCTCAGGCGGGCCGGACAGGCCGGTCCCGCGGGCCCTAATTTGCGTGTGTTGGTCGCAGGCCGGGACTCAGAAGTGAGGGTTCCGGGTGCAGGGGGAATGGGACTGTGCAGGGGGTCCAGATGAAGGTGGTTGGGGGTCAGCAGGGGAGGCTGGGTGCTGAGGACTCAGCATGAGGGTCCAGGTGCTGGGGGGTTCAGTGGGATGGGGGGCTCATTTGGGATGGTCCAGGTGCAGGGGGCTAGTCAGAGCATGGGTCTGGATGCAGGGAGGGGGAGCTCAGCACAGATCCAGATGCAGGGGGGACTCTGTGGGGGTAGGTCTGGATGCAGGGGGTCTCCATCCCTGCTGAAGGCAGCAGAGAAGTGAGGGTGTCAATCCTGCAATGCCCCAAGAGCAGCCTTGCAACACTCCCCCATCCCCTTTTGGGTTGGGGCCCCCACTATTACAACAGCCTGAAATTTCAGGGGTAAACTTCCGAAAATGTGGAATTGTCTTATTTTCAAATCCTATGGCCATGAAATTGACCAGAATGGACTGTGAATTTGGTAGGGCCCTAGTAATAACAGAAAGTTTATCGCTGCTGTACTCAGTCTCATAGTGTGCTCCATCGCAAACGTGACAAAACCCAATACAAGAATACCCCACCAATTATGGGTTTTGCTCACAAGAGTGAAACAAGCCTAATCGAGGAAAGCATACACTCATGCCCACACAGCCGTCTCAAATAGATAGATTACTCTGCGCTTCACCCCACATGTAGTGAAGGTTGCCAGACATGTTCCATCCAAGGCCTGGCTGCAATTCAGCAAAGGATAAAATAATACCATGTGTAAAGCATTGAAATCCTTCTGGATAAAAGGCACCAGATGATCATAAAGTGTTATCAAGAGTCACAACCACACATCTAATAACCAGAGGACTAAACCTACTAACCAGAGTTTGCTTCAAATGATTCCTTTCCTACTCAGTGGAGTCCAAGGGCTGTGCTATGGTGGGAATGCCAAATCCCACCCCTTTTACTTCACTACTGGTGGAGGAGAAGGGCTTCCTGCTCAGGTGTTGTCCCTGAATGTTATTTGAGACTCACACATTTTTCTGTTAGACTTGGCTACAAAGTGCCTCTTTAATTTGATGGTTTCCCAGTCTGCTGAGAAGAATGGAAACCGTCTTCTCTCCAAGACACAAACCCATCCCTGCTGTCTAGTTAGAGGGAACCAATACCATTCTCTCCATCCGTCCATCCCCATTCTCTCCCATCCCTATCAGCTGCTTCTTCCCTTCTCTCTGAGTTTTCTTTTTCAGGCTATAGATACGTTACAGCTCAGTGCAGATGGGCAGAGTCCCTGCGTGTTTCTGGAGAGGCTCAGCCCTGGCACTGTGTCAGGGTCGGGTGCAGCCTCACCTCTGAGTCCATGTCTCAGGGGAGGCGCGGGGCTTCAGGGTGATCTCCCACCTCCATACAGCCAGTGCGCGACTCTTGCCCCTGTTGCTGCACCCGCCCTGCAAAGGTGTGGGGATGACACAAACAGCTGTGGGGAAGCCATGGGAGCCTTGGCCAGGACTGCCATTTAGGGAGGGTGGAGGGGCACCCCCATCTCGAGTTCCATACCAGAGGCCTGTTCGTGGCACATAGTCGGAGCTCTTACCTGCTGCGCCATGCAGGTGCCCTCCTCCAGCTCCTGTGGTCTATTTCCTCCACTGCACTAGGGTGTCTGGGGGTGGGCAGGCAAGGAAGAGGTCAGTCGAGGGGTGGGGGTGGGGAAGCACAGGGGCCCTGGGGATGGGGGAGGGAGAGAAGCAGAGAGTCCCCAGTGGTGGGACAGCTTCAGAAAAATCTAGAGAAATTCTGCTCCTGGGTTTGATATTGTTTTATCATCTATTTAGTATGAACATGTAATTGCATGGCATGGCTTGGGCTTTTCGGCAAGCAGCATATGGAATGCTTAAACCTTGATTATGTTTCTTAGATTATCCTTACAATTGGATGTCTCTGAAGACCTTAGATTGAACTGCTACTGTACATAAGAGAGCCATGATAAGTGCATCTTTTGCTCCACTTTCCACATTTTAAAATGTGTCTAGATTAGGAAAAATTGTCAGGGTTAGGTAAACCTCATGTAGATGCAAGGGTGTAGTTTGTGGGGTGGGAGGGTTGCCCCTCCTCTCCAAACTGCAGGCCTCAACAGTTGTGGAATTTGCGCATCCCCCTCCCCCCATGCAGAGTCCTGTTGGCCTGACTGAAGCTGGCCCCCCAAATGTAGAAGTCAAACTATGCCTATGTGTAGACCTTTTACCTCCAGTGAGCTGGTTGCGGTTGATTGCCAAGTACTCCTAGAATTAACCCACTAAAAATTCTACCAACGTTACCAGCAAATGAAAAGGATATCATTTCAATCCCATGGTATTCTTATATTCTAGCATTGATTAAATCCTTTTGTTTCAGATCAGCCCAAATGAAATTGAAAGATTTTCAGATTTCCCATTGTCAAACAAAACACTGAAAGGTAAGTACACCAACAGTTCTTCGGAAAGTATTTGAATAAAAGACCAATTTTCATCAGTCTTCTTCATTGGCTGTTTCAGGAGTTTTTGTTTTTAAATATCAGAGTTCCAAGATAATGTTGCCACCTGCAGTATTTTTCCTTATGGGAAAATGTGTCATTATCCAAGGCAAAAAGTAAGAATCTTTTTTTTTTCTCTCCCAAATACTAGGTTTGCAAGAAGCACAGTATCGCATGGTTACTGAGATACAGAGGCAGACCATAGGCTTATCGTTGCAAGGTAAAGATGTACTTGGAGCTGCAAAGACTGGATCAGGCAAAACCTTGGCATTTATTATCCCAGCAAGTAACTGACCTTCTCATTGGAAGCTTGAGCTTACGTAAAGTGAAGGTATTGGACAGTAAACAGCATATTTTGGTTCACCTGGGCCAGGAGGAGACGTATAATTTGACTGTAATATTTGTTCACGTAAAGCTATGAGAGACTGACGTACGTATTGCTGTCTGAGGTTTTGTAAGATGGCCTGGGTATATTTTTGTCTCTAGAAATGTTTTGACACTTCGATATCTTGTTCTGACATTTTTATTAAGACTGATTTTTTTTCAAAAAAGTTTTTTCTTGATAGTCCTTTACCCATATAGTTGTCTGCTAAAATTATTTAAAACTGAATGTCTGTATGGAATAAGTGTAAAATTGATCAAGGAACCTCTTTACAATTAATCTTCACTAAATATGTAATACATTGTTCATTGTAGGTTAGGCTAGAGTTCATGAAAATGGTTTGCAAAATAGACTGAAATTTGGCTCACAACCAATATTCCTTATAGGATAAAAGTTCCTAGTGGTTCAGCTGGAAAGTTAGGCTTTGCATTTATTTTCTTTAGTATTCTAGAAAGGGATTTTTCAAGTTGGCATCTAAATTGTTCCCTCAATCAATGGTGATCAGGTTGGGAGGGCTTAATTTGGTTTTAAATGATGAGATTAGTGATAAGCATTCAATGTAGATTATTAGTTTAGGGCCCAATCCACTTGCATTAAAGTCAATGACAAAAGAGTGGGAACAGAAATGGGTATTTAGGCAAGCTCTCAGAAACCGGAATGTGCTTTATGCTAGATCTCATTCATGCTGATTCGGAAATAAATGTCTAAGTTTTGGAAGGGGGTGGGGGGAAACAATCTTCTGCATACTGTAGAAAGGAAAATGAGGTTGCTTAATTTATATCAGTAATTGAGAACTAGAGCTCTTGAAACAATTGTATGCATGTTGAGGTCCACGCATTTAAAGGGATTTGTAGAGAAGGGGCCTAGTGATAACTGGGATTTAGTGTCATATAGAAGGAGGTTAGAAAACAAGTTTTGTTCTCCTGTGTGGCTGTGGAAATCACCATGAGTAGGGGTATCACGTCAGCTCTGGTGAAATCCTTTTGTTGTACAGCTGAACACAACAATTTGACAGCGTGTGAATCTGTAATAGCAGAAGTGGACCTGCATCATGGCTGCTGTACCTTTAGTTGGAGTGCTCTGTTTCAGCCATGGTACTGCCTTGTAGGTGTGCGCCCAGTACTGCTAAGGGCATTCTACACCCAAAAATGAAAAATTCTGTGCACAATATTTTAAAATTCTGCAAATTTTATTTGTTAATTAAATGTGGAGGCTCCAGCACAAGCCACTGGCTGCACAGAGGTGGGAGATCATTGTGCAGCCGCCTCCTCCCCCCCCCTCCCGCCCCCAGGGGACACGGACTCACCGGTGAGGCTGTACCCAACCCTGACACAATGCAAGGATCCGGTCTGCCCCAGAAACACCCCAGAGTCCTGCCCCACCATGCCAGGTGCACCAGGTGTGGACAGGGAGGCTCACAAGGCGGGATCCGAGTTGGAAGGAATCCAACTGTGGGGTGAGGGAGTTCTGTGTGGGGCAATCTGGGAGCTGGCGGCTCAGTGGGTGATCTGGATGCCCAGGAGCTTGTTGGGGGTTCTGGCTGCAAAGGTAATGGGATTCTGCATTGGGGGTCCAGGTGAAGGTAGTTGGGGCTCAGTGGGGGGAGGGGGTTGAGTTGCGGGGAGATTGAGCTCAGCAGGGGGGTCTGACTGTGAGGGGATGTCCAGATGCTGGAGGAGTGGGGATCAGTGAGTTAGATACAATTGTTGTTATTGGGTCTCTGCATGAGAATAAAATATATGCATAGACTGTAACCCAGTTCTTCCTCTCCTTGAATTTGAGCCTGCTATGGTGTCATTATCCTGGGTTTGTGGCATCACACGATTGTCATGGAAAAGCAAATGGAGTAAATTCAGCATTATTGCGTAACGGCAGCTTCTAGCAGGACTCCTGAGAGTTTTCTCAGTATTAAGTGACTTGCCTGAAATGGGTCAGGCTGTGTGTGCCCGCCTTTTCCCCCACGAGTACGACGGGATGACTTGTCTCACACCGGTGCTCTTGGGAATGCTTCTAAAGCACTCTGGAGACTGAAGCAGCTGGACTGTGTTCCTAAAAAGGGTAAAGGAAATGGGATTTAATTCTAATCCTGCTGAGATCACTTTCCGGTGCACAAAGGGGGCCTTGTCAGAGAGCCGCTTTTCAATGAGACGTTTTCTGCGGTCGGCTAGTGGTAGAGGCAGCGTGAATAGAGCTTAGCGGAATACTGGGGATAGAAGGCCTGTTTCTTGGCTGAGAAACTGTACCCTCTGCTCTACGACTGACTACCCCTTGACTTCACCCCACCTTTGTCGGGATCTCCTTTCAGATGAATTCTCCCAGGGCCTGGGTGTATTTAAGGCTTTGCTGAAGTTTCAAGGGAAGGCTGATAAGAACCAGTCTTCAGCTATTTTTGCTGGCAGAGTGGTGATTTGAAGAGAGCACTTTCCTTCTGTAGGAAAAGCTTTACAGGCAGTGGCGTAGCTAGGACAGGGAAACTGGGCGGGCAATGACGGGGCGGTTGGGGATAGGGAGACCTGCCTCCCCCACCATCTCCAGCCGTCCTTCACTGCTCAGCAGGCACCTGACCATGAGGCTGCCTGGGGGAGGGCGGGGGTGTACCTTGCAGGGGCAGGGCTGGAGACCAGGGCAGCAGCACGTGGCGCTGGCAGGAGCGGGACGCGGATGGACACCGACCCGGTGTTGGGAGTCCCAGCCTGTGGATTCGGGGGGCTCCAGCCCCGATCTGGGTGGGCCTGGATGCTAAGTGGGTGGGCCGCAGCCCACTCAGGCCCACCCATGGCTACAGCCCTGTCAGGTGCTTGCTGACTCCTAATCTAACGCACAGATTAACGGTAAAACTGCCCTGCATTAGGGTTTCATTGTGGGGGAATCTGCCAAGTTCTTCGAGTGCTTGCTCATGTCGATTCCAAGTAGGTGTGCGGATGCCGCGTGCACAGTCGTCGGAAGGTTTTTCCCCAAGCAGTACCCGTCGGGTCAGCTGTGGAGCCCCCGGAGCTGCGCCTTCATGGCGGTGTATATAGGTCCCTGCCGACCCGCCACCTCTTCAATTCGTTCTTCCTGCCTGTGACGGTCGTTGGAGCTGTGTGTCTCTCTTGCCTCCGCAAGCAGTTTCCCCAGTGATGGGACTTTCTGTTAACCTGTAAATAGTTAATTAGTTAGTGTTAGTTTTCAGTAATTAGTTCGATAGAAGTGGGGGGTTCCCCCAAGCCCAATTCCCTCCCCTCTTGGGGTTCGGCACATGCCTCCATCCCAAGAGTTTAAGCCGTGCGGGACCTGCTACAAGCTCATGTCAATGGGCGACCCCCACGACTCCTGCCTAAAGTGTCTGGGGAAAGCACATCAAACAGCTCGCTTCAAGATCTGCAAAGTTCTCCGCCCGAGAACAAAGAAAGAAAGGGACTTCAGGCTCAAAGAACTCCTTATGGAGGCAGCCCTCCGTCCCCTGCCGGCTCTGGGCGCGCAGGACTTGGCATTAAGCACCTCTGTGCGCAGCGCTCTGGCCTCTGTTAGAGAAACTACGGCTCGCACTCACCGGTGCCACCTAAGCAGCACAAGAAGATGACTAGAGGGCGCTCACCCATGGTCAGAGCACTGGGTCTGACAGCATAAGCGGTCTGCGTCCTGCGCAGGGATCAGCACTGTCGACTTTGGGCCTGCAGAGGGATCCGTCAAGTCTGGTGCCACTGGACCCTCCTGCTAGAGAGTGCCAGGTGGAGGAGCAGGAGCTCCCTTCCATCCTAGACACGTTTGAGGTGGCCAGGGACTTGATTGCTAGGGGGAGGGATAGCTCAGTGGTTTGAGCATTGGCCTGCTAAACCCAGGGTTGTGAGTTCAATCCCTGAGGGGGCCATTTAGGGATCTGGGGCACAAATTGGGGATTGGTCCTGCTTTGAGCAGCGGGTTGGACTAGTTACCTCCTGCGGTCCCTTCCAACCCTGATATTCTATGATTCTATGATGGCACCGCAGTTTCCCACCAGGCAAGATAGACCTCCGGCCCCACAAGGCACGGCGCCGTCCAGAAGCAAGCCCATGATGATGAAGCTCTGCTCGCCTTCCCCACGGCACCATCCTCCGACACTATCCTGCTTGGACCACCCTGCCAGATTGGCTGAAGAAGTTAGCTGCCTGGTTCTTAAACTCAGCAGCAGCAGTCGCTCGCTGGGTGCTCAGTGATTCTCTGCCTCCCTGGGCTCAGCTCTTGCCAAGCCCTGCTTTTGCTCTGCTCCTCCACAGCTTCAGCCCAGATCCTGTCCTACACCCAGCCTTGCTCCTTCCTCAGAACAAGCCCTGCTCCCTTCTTCCCTGGCCCCGGTGATCCGGTTCTGACCCTTGGCTCTGATTCCTGACTCCAACTCTCTCTTGATTCTAGAGTGACCAGATATCCCCATTTGATAGGAACAGTCCTGATCTGGGGGTCTTTTTCTTATATAGGTTCCTATTACCCCCCACCCCCATCCCGATTTTTCACATTTGCTGTCTGGTCACCCTACTTGATTCTTGGCTCTGGCATTTGGATTCTGACTCTAGTTCTAATCTTTGGACCTGCTTCTTGGTTTTGGCCCTGTCTCAATCCCTGCTTTTGGCATTTGGACACTCACCACTAGGTATGACTCCCACTCTGACCACTAGGCCTGACCGCCTACAACCCGGTCTCCTGGCATGTGTTCAGTCTGGTTTGTGGTTTAACCATCTGGTGAGTTCCATGTAACCTTGTGCATGTCTTTGTGAGGAAACCAAGTATCACCAATAATCAGTGCATGTTACTGCACAGCGGTTCTCAAACTGTGGGTCGGGATCCCTTTTTAATAGGGTCGCCAGGGCTGGAGTTAGACTTGCCTGGGCCCAGGGCTGAAGCCCAAGCCTGAGCCCTGGGCAGCAGGGCTGAGACTTGGGCTTCAGCCCTGGGATCAGGTTACAGCTCCCCCCGCCCCCTGCCTGGGCCTGAAGCCCTTGGGTTTTGACTTTGGCCCCTTCTGGCCCGGGGGAGCTAGGGCTTGGGCGGGCTCAGGGTTTGGTTCTCCCTCCTGGGGTCGCGAAGTAATTTTTGTTGTCAGAAGGGGGTCGTGGTGCAATGAAGTTGGAGGACCCCTGTTATAGCAAGTTCTTATCTTTCTCTATTATCGTTTGCCATCCTAATGCCATGGGGGAAGTAGTTTTGTTTTGCTGTATGGGGGTGGCTTGCTGCATCAGGGCCTCTAGTGGGTGGAGCACGTACGGGCTCTGGCTGGGAGTTCAGATGTGGGAGTTCAGTGGGACACTGGGGCATGGCCACTAGGTAACTCGAGGGGATGGAAGACCACGAGTGTCGATGAGGCCCCCTCGCACTAGGTCCAGGTGTCCTTCCCCCCCCCCCCCCCCCGCCCGCCTGGAAGCACTCGCAGCAGCTCTGCATACTAGGCCCAAGTGTCCTTGGCCCCCGCGCCTGGAGGCACTGGCAGCAGTTATGCTGAGGATCTGCAACAATATGTTGCAGAGTCAGACTGCCTGAAACTAAACAAGGCCAAACAGGGCAGATATGGAAGAACAATGCTGAATAAAGCAGCTTTATGTATAGTTTAACAAATGATACAGAGAACAAGGGCACTAGCTGGGAACTGGATTGGCTGGCTATATGGATACTTAGGGCAGCTTGCTATTGGATAGGTATGCTGGGAAAAAGGATGTATAAAAGCCTGTGTAACTTCCTGCTCTGGGTGCAGGATTGGAGATTCTATTCTCCCTGTACCTTTTTGCAGCTGCAAATAAACTTTTCTGCTTCTCCACCCCGTTGTGATTATTGGGTGTAGCACAGCGGGTAGCGAACCAACCTCAGCTGTTGTTTAGGCTCTCGGCACTGGGTGCCGGCAACAATAACAATTATCAAAAAGTGTCATGTTTTCTCTAGTGACGTGCTAACATATTTTGCCACCAGGATAAATATGGACTAATTCTAATGAATTACCACAGATTTACATTGGTGTAACTGAAATTGTGCATTCAATATCCTGTTTCAGGTTAGTAAAAATAAAAGAATGCTGTGGGTTTTGTGGACATGTACAAGATACAGATTTATAAAAACAACATGAAAACAGGTAGTTATGCTGGGGAAAGGGGAAGCCTTATTGAAGCTGGTGGGCATACCAGTTGTCCTTTATTCAGGATCAATGTAAAAACAATCAAGCTCTTTTGTGGAACAGATGGCTGACTTAATAGAAGTCACCATCAAGTAAAGTTGGACTAGGAGTTGAGCCATACAGTGGAAGGGGCTTTCACTAGGGTCTGAATGCAAATGCAGGGAGATGGGGTTTGGGCGGGGGGGAGGAAGAGAGGGAGTGTGACACCGCAGAAGCACAAAGGAGCCCCAGAGAAGTATTTGTAGTGTGATCTCAGAAAAAGTTGAGAGAGAGAGAGAGAGAGCACGCGCGCTTTAGGGTAGACTGCTGGATAGAAAGAGGCTTGGAATTGTGAGCCAAGAAACTATTCCTGCTGTCGTTAGGGAAATAGAACTTTGGGTACATTCTTTGTAAATAGCAGGATTGTGTCAAAAAAATACCTGACTCCATCACCCATTTCTCCCCCAATGGAAACAACTCACAAGACCCAAAATATTCACTAATTACTCATGTCAAAAGGGATAACAATATTGTGAATTCTTTTCTTTTCCTGTTCTTCGATAAAGAATTAGACCTGCTTCAGTAAAGAACCATAAACACTGAAAATACTGTTTTGTTCTCTCAGAGCTAGCTCTCAGTAGATCTAGAAAATAAGAGTGTTTGTTGTTACACAATCCTTAGAATTCAATTATTTGCACAAATCATTTTAATTTTCCTCTGATTAGGATTTAAAAATAAGCAATTAGATATTCTGTATAGTGTTTAGGAAATTTGTAGGATTAAGATCAGCATGTATTCTGTATACATGGCTTTACCATATATGCAACCTCACATCTACACTTGTAAGAGGACCACATTTCCTGAAGCAGTTTCACACCACTTCAAGCTAGGACAGTTTTAAGCTACTTTATGTTTCAAATGTGAATGGTGTCCGCTGTGTCAATTAATTTTTTAAAATTATGACCATGATCTAAGATGCACATTTTCAGAATTTTCTTACATCATTCATATGCTGGGATGAATAAGGCTGCTTTCCTGAACTGCGGTCCATATTTGGAATTGTCTTTATAGTTTAGACTCAACCATCCTTCTTATACAGTTTGGAAGTTGTTTGATACTCCCTTGGGACCAGATTTACTCTTCTTTACACAGATTTGGGCCCTAGTCGGGGAGCGACATACTCATGTAACCGAGGAGCAGAATTTGACCCTCATATGGGTTCAGTCTCTCAGTTAGGCCTGTCTTTTTATCTTATCTATTGATATAGCATCCATCCCGAGAGTAGAAGAGCAGCTGTCCCATTTCAGACGAGATACATCAATACCTATATTGATTATTCACAATGTTTTTATCTTTGTTGTACTGTTCCTTTTGAGAAATAAGAAAATAGAGTAAAAGTAAAATGTACTTTTTCTCCCAAATCTATGTGCCATTCCCGATCTTGATTGAACAGGGGAGAGCGTCTTTCCTCTGGATTAAGAGTCCAGCTGAGACAACTACCCCAGCCCCACACATTCTACAAGGGAATCCAAAGTCAGAGCAGTGGCGTTCAGTGAAGGGTAGCTGCTCTCTTTGAACATCCTGATAGATGAAATAAAGGACTGGGGGTCATCATTAAAAGTACCTTAAATGGGAGCTCAATCCCCAAAGCTATGATTGCCGAATCAGGAAAAAACAAGAAAGTATGTCGTCTCAGGGATTGGCATATTCAAGTTTACAAGAGAGACGATAAAGACTGGCCATGACGTAGAAAAATCAAAATTCAAGTTTGCCAGTAAGAAAAGAGCCTGAGTAATAGTCAGCTAAAGAATGGAAGTGTTGGGAACACTGGGGCATGGCCACTAGGTAACTCGAGGGGATGGAAGACCACGAGTGTCGATGAAGCCCCCTCGCACTAGGCCCCGGTGTCCTTGCCCCCCCCCCCCCCCCCGCCTGGAGGCACTCGCAGCAGCTCTGCGTGCTAGGCCCAAGTGTCCTTGGCCCCCCCGCCTGGAGGCACACACAGCAGTTATGCTGAGAATCTGCAACAGTATGTTGCAGAGTCAGACTGCCTGAAACTAAGCAAGGCCAAACGGGAGATATGGAAGAACAATGCTGAATAAAGCAGCTTTATGTATAGTTTAACAAATAATACAGAGAATCAGGGAACTAGCTGGGAACTGGATTGGCTGGCTATATGGATACTTGGGACAGCTTGCTATTGGATAAGTATGCTGGGAAAAAGGATGTATAAAAGCCTGTGTAACTTCCTGCTCTGTTGTGCAGGATTTGAGATTTTATTCTCCCTGTACCTTTTTGCAGCTGCAAATAAACTTTTCTGCTTCTCCACCCCGTTGTGATTATTGGGTGTAGCACACCGGGTAACGAACCAACTCAAGCTGTTGTTCAGCCTCTCGGCACTGGGTGCCGGCAACAGCTTTTGGCGTCCCTGGGTGGGCGACGAGGCTGCAATTTAGCCTTGCCCGGACCCCTCCTGGAGGTCGAGGATTGCAGCGAGAACCGACGCCCAGCGCGCACCGGTGAGTTCATCGGGGGCCTCGGAGGAGACGCGATTTGATCGACCCCAGAGGGCACAACGGTGCAACGCACTCATATAGTGGAGAAGCTGTTGTGGACGGCGGTGAAGAACCGGTCCCTTAGACATGGGGGAGGAGCAGCTGCAGGCCACGGTGAAGAACCGGACCCTTGGATAAGGTAGGAACCTATTAAAATCCGGATTATATGCTCTGTTGGAACCTGGGGACGCCCAGAGTTACCCTGTAGGTATGGGACAGGGACAGAGCTCAGAGGTTAGGGCATGGTGTACGCCCCTAGAGTGCATTCTAGCAAACTGGAAGGTATTTGGTGCGGATCCAATGACTAAGAGCCAATTAAAACGATTCTGTACAGTTGACTGGCCTCAATATCAACTAGAGGACCAGGAGTGGTGGCCACCAGGAGGGTCAATTAATTACAACACGATCCTCCAATTAGTTTTGTTTTGTCAGTGAATGGGTAAATGGAATGAACATATGTATGCGCATTTGTTTCTGACTTTATGTACTCGACCAGATATTTTACAGCGCTGTAATCTGACTCCGACTGGTTCGGTAGCAGCTAATGTTAGTCCCCAGACCCCCACCCCCACTGTAATGGCAGAGCCGGTGTCCCCTTCGGCCCCCACATCCCCACCTTATAAGGGTAGGATGCCTCGGGTTACAGAGATTGCCTCCTCGGTGGGACTCTATCCTTTGCTTACCGAGACGGTTGTGGCTTGCCCAGGGGCAGACGGACGTCAGGCTACCACTATGCAAGTTTAAACCCATGTGCCATTCAATCCAATAGACTTAGCAGCTTTTAAAACACAGGCTGGGGAATTCTCAACGAACCCAAGCAGGTTTATTTCAGTCTTTGAGCGGTGCCTCAGTAGTCACAAGCCGATTGAGACGACTGTAATATCCTCCTGAGAACCCTGTTGTCTGAGGTGGAGAGGGATCAGGTTACAGCTAAGGCAAGGGGAGCGTCAGCTTTCAAGCGAAAGAAAGGAAGCTATCTGTCAAGTTCCTACCCCAAGTAACCGTAAGCGGCTCAGGGCATTTCTGGATATGGCAGGCTTTTGCAGGATATGGATCCCAGAGTTTGGACTGTGGGCTAAACCCCTGTATGACTGTGTAAAAGGAGCAGATCATGACCCCTTCTATTGAACCCCAGAGGCTGACAGGGCATTTAAAATCCTGAAAAGAAACTTGATGGAAGCCCCGGCTCTGGGCCTGCCAGATCTCTCTAAGCCGTTTCAGTTGTATGTACATGAACGAAGGGGGGTGGCCCTAGGAGTGCTTACACAGCTGTTAGGAGCATGGAAGCGTCCTGTGGCTTATTTTTCTAAGCAATTGGATCAGGTTGCAAAGGGTTGGCCGGCATGTTTACGGGCGGTCGCAGCTACTGCCCTATTGCTTGAGGAAGCCGAGAAGCTAACATTGGGAGGGGTTATGCAAATCTATACTCCCCATATGGTCCGAGCCTTATTGGATGCAAAGGGAGGGCTTTGGCTCACCCAGGCTCCATTGCTCGGTACCAGGCTAAGCTGTTAGAGAACTCTGAAGTCACCCTACAGCCTTGCCCCTCCCTTAATCCAGCCACCCTCTTGCCAGAAACAGAGGAACAGAAACATGACTGTTTAGAGATCATAGATGTCCAGTACTCCAGCCGTCCGGATTTAAAGGATGCACCCGTCCCAAATGCAGATTATGAGTGGTACACTGATGGTAGCAGTACTGTAATAGATGGGCAAAGGAGGGCGGGTTATGCTGTTGTGACCCTCCATGACACTGTGGAAGCTGAAGGTTTGCCTGCTGGGACCTCTGCCCAGCTTGCCGAACTAATAGCCCTGACCCGTGCACTTGAACTGTCAAAAGGAAAGCGGGTCAACATTTTTACTGATTCAAAGTATGCTTTTGGTGTGCTGCATGCTCATGCTGGCCTATGGAAGCAAAGGGGAATGCTGACAGCCCAAGGCTCCCCAGTCAAGTAAGGGCCCCAAATCCTCCGGCTCCTAGAAGCCATACAACTTCCCTCGGAAGTGGCGGTGGTACACTGTAAAGCCCATCAAAGGGAGGATCAAGATGTGGCCAGAGGTAACGCCCGGGCAGATAGAGAGGCTAAGCATGCTGCCACCCTGCCATCCCCTCAGGCTGAGAACGCCCATATGCATGCCCTTATCCCATCAGTAGGGGAGCTTCCAACCCCTCAGTACTCTGGGGAGGAGAGACAGCTAACTGACAAACTCAGTCTCCGGGAAAAGGAGGGATGGCTCCATTCCCCAGAAGGGAAGGTCCTCTTACCAAAGGGCCTAATCCGGCCAGTGCTGCAGAAACTACATCAAACCACTCATGCTGGCAGGGAAACACTTATCCAGCTAATGGGAAAATACTTTATCACTTCCGGACTCCGACCCCTGGCTGCCCAGGTACAAGCGGACTGCTTAGTCTACCAAAAGAATAACCCCCGACTGGGACATCCTGTGCCACCAGCTGCCCTAGAACTCACTCCGGGCCCCGGACAAGTGTGGCAAATAGACTTTACTGAGTTTCCCCGGACCCAAGGGTTCAAATATCTCCTTGTTATAGTGGATCGGTTCAGCGGATGGCCAGAAGCCTTCCCATGCTGTAACTGCACTGCCAGGACAGTGGCCCTCAAGTTTGTTAAGGAGCTCATTCCTCGCTTTGGACTCCCCCTGTGGATGGAATCTGACAATGGGACACACTTCACGTCAAAAATCATTCAAAGCATCTCACATGCCTTACAGATCCCCTGGAAACTCCATACACCCTGGAGACCGCAAGCCAGTGGTGTAGTGGAGCATACCAATCAGACCCTTAAACGGCATCTCTCAAAAGTGTGCCAAGAAGCCTCACTGCAATGGCCTAATGCTTTGCCCCTCGTCCTACTCCGTATCCGCGTTCTCCCAAAGGGTAGATTAGGGCTCAGTCCCTTTGAAATTATGTTTGGAAGGGCATGGCCCATGAATGGCACCCCGGTTCTGTCAGGGGAATGGGAGTTGGGTAATGTTTTTTTGTCACAGTATATGTGTTCCCTGTCTGCTGTTCTCTTGTCTCTTCACAGGCATACCAAGGATTCCCAGCCTCTCCCCTTGGACTCTCCCGTTCACTCCTTACAGCCCGGTGACTCTGTGCTTGTTCGTACCTGGAAAGACGAGCCTCTCCAGGAAAAGTGAAAAGGACCCTATACCGTCCTGCTGATCTCCCATACAGCGGCAAAGATCGAGGGACACAAGAACTGGATCCATCACTCTCGTCTGAAGGCAGTACCTGCCCCCTCGTCAGCAGAACAGTGGACCGTCCAACCTGCTGACTCCTCATCTAGTGACGATCTCGGGCTAAAGCTACTGTTTAAAAGACACAAATATCGGGCACCTTAATGCTAAAATGGGCCCACCCAGGTATTGGAGACCTTGGGTTGGGAAGACTTTGGTAATAATTAATTGGGTAACATTGTTATTCTTTGTATTGGTATTTCCAAACTGTGCATATCGGGAGCATAACTCCTTTGTTTTGCTTGCGCACCATGTTGCTAATTTAACAAACTAGACTGATTGCTGGGTATGTGCTCCGACTCCACTGTCCCCAAGACGGGAATGCCCCTTGACATGCTGCCCTTGACCCTAGCAGAATTAGCCACCACCAAAGAGCAGGAAAGAACGAACTCACCGTTCTGGAACAAGACCTCTTTACAGCAAGCCACCTATCAGGACCAGGAGTATTCAGTTGCAGTACTCACTAAGGGAGTGTTATGTTTTACCCGAAACCAATCTGATCCCTATGGGCATCCTGTGGGAAAGAGCTCCTGTGTTATTACACAGTGGGCTGATGGGTATTGGATAAAGACCAACAGGGGAGGCCAACAGTGTGGGTGTAATGGTTGCTCCCCTTTTAGGGAAACACTTACAAATAATCTTACCACAAAAAAGGGGTTTGGAAATGTAACTTGCCGTCCAGTTAATATCTCCAATGTAGCAAGCCAATGGTGGGTTTGTAGTGGTCCCTATGGCGAGTGTAATTTGAACGGGACAATTAGAAACGCCCCCACTTGTACCCAATCAGGAGGATGGGATGCCCCCCTAGGGGCATATGACCTGTTTGGAAAAGCAGCCCTAAATATCCCAGGAATCCCCTTAAGAAACAGTCCTTACTGGGCCCTACAGGGTCACTATTTTGTATGTGGCCGCAAGGCTTACAAGGTGCTGCCAGCCAACTGGACAGGTAGCTGTTATATAGCTCATGGAGTTCCTCATCTTTCCATAACTGCCACACTGCCCAAAGGAAAGATTAGAAATGCCCGAGACACCTCTGTTGAGTCACGAGAAAAGACCCTGCGGCGACTGACTAAGGCATTGGAGGGCAATATGAAGAATCCCCTCACAACCGAGAAGCTGGTAGGGTGCGCTGTACTGGGAATAGCGCCACTGTTTACCGGGCCAGCCATGGCATGCATAGGCCGCTATACTGTAAGCCTGCAGATGGTACTTGAGAAAGTGGCCTTAAAGTTAGAGGACTCGGTTAGTGATTTAGGGTCAGCAGTAAAAACATTAAATAAAGAGGTACAGCAGCTCAGGACGTTTTCCCTCCAAAACAGGCTGGCTTTGGACTATCTCTTGGCATCCCAAGGAGGGGTTTGTGCCCTCATCGGGCCCCGATGTTGTGTATATGTAAATGATAGCAGTTATGAGATCTATGAAAAGGTGGTACAGGCTGAGGCCCATGCCCGAGCCGGAGCACAGGTTGCCTATACTGCCCCAGAAAACGATTGGTTGCAGACCTTGTTTTCAGGCTGGGGTTTGTCGTCTTGGCTTGGTGGTTTATTTAGCCTGCTATTGAAATTTTTCTTTACTGTATTGATTGTATTACTGGTATTATGCTGTGCAGTATCATGTGTTAGGGCCCTTTTGCAAAAGTTAATAAGTCATTCTCTTCAGGGCTATCACAAAGTGCTTATGCAAAGTCATATTGTAAAGAAATAAGTAGCCCAAGTGAGAAAACTCAGAGCCAAGGCTGTTGAGTGTTCTCAAAGGGGGGAGTTGTTGGGAACACTGGGGCATGGCCACTAGGTAACTCGAGGGGATGGAAGACCACGAGTGTCGATGAAGCCCCCTCGCACTAGGCCCCGGTGTCCTTGCCCCCCCCCCTGCCTGGAGGCACTCGCAGCAGCTCTGCGTGCTAGGCCCAAGTGTCCTTGGCCCCCCCGCCTGGAGGCACACACAGCAGTTATGCTGAGAATCTGCAACAGTATGTTGCAGAGTCAGACTGCCTGAAACTAAGCAAGGCCAAACGGGAGATATGGAAGAACAATGCTGAATAAAGCAGCTTTATGTATAGTTTAACAAATAATACAGAGAATCAGGGAACTAGCTGGGAACTGGATTGGCTGGCTATATGGATACTTGGGACAGCTTGCTATTGGATAAGTATGCTGGGAAAAAGGATGTATAAAAGCCTGTGTAACTTCCTGCTCTGTTGTGCAGGATTTGAGATTTTATTCTCCCTGTACCTTTTTGCAGCTGCAAATAAACTTTTCTGCTTCTCCACCCCGTTGTGATTATTGGGTGTAGCACACCGGGTAACGAACCAACTCAAGCTGTTGTTCAGCCTCTCGGCACTGGGTGCCGGCAACAGAAGGGACCAGTTTACCCAGGAAGTTACAAGAGCCTTTATTAAAATGGAGAGCTACTTTTGTCCTTCTGTCTGCTTGCTTCTGGCAAAGGTTGACTCCGGAATAGAGGGGGAATCTCTTGGGGTCCAGCAGCTCTGCTGGCTTGGGAAAGTGTGCACTGCATCACCCACTCCTCCCTGTGTGAGACAATCTCTGTGCCTCTGTTTCGACAGTTCAAAACCCTTAAAAATATCTTTCTTTACAGCTCAATACAGAAATTGCCAGAACCTAGTCCTGTACTTTTTTCTTTAAAAACAAACAATGAAATGGGGATGTTTGCACGACAATGATATGAACCGATGTCTGTATTTTTATATCTTTAGATGCCCAACAAATACATAAAAATCTGCATGAAAATAACAATTAGTAAGTTTGCAAAACTGAGCAATGGAAAGTTCGGAAATGCCAGGATTCAGGGAGTCTGAGTACTGTGCACGTGCATTTTGACACAGTCTTTGAATTGCATAATGGTAGTATTTTTTTCCACAGGCCCCTCATTCAGTGACCATTGAAGTGTTGTTTGTTGTTTGCCTTCCGACACTGTGTACATACTTCTGCAACGTGAACACATCAAGTCAGGTTCCAGGTCGCAGTCCTTCTCTTCCAGGGGCTCAGTGGCCAGGGCCCAGTATATCTAAAATATCAGGTAAATCCCTGGGATTAGGGGTGTGGCTGACAGGGCCTATTTCTCAGGCACCATGAAGTGTTCTACTGTAAGGATGAGGCTTGTCTGTGCAGTAGATAGAGCTTTCTCAGGGGACAGTCTGTGACAGGAGAACAAACTCCCATGTCATTGCGAGGCTATTAGAGAGACAAGGTGGGGGAGGGATAGGGTGACCAGATAGTGAGTATGAAAAATCGTGATGGGGGTGGGGTGGGATTGATAGGTGCCTAAACCCCGAATATCTGGACTGTCCCTATAAACTTAGGACATCTGGTCACCCTAGCTGAGGTAATATCTTCTGTTGGACCAACTTCTGTTGGTGAAAGGAATAACCTTTCAAGGACCTGAAGGAGAACTCTGTGCACTCCTTTCACCAACAGAAGTTAGTCCAATAAAAGATATTACCATGACAGATGTGAGTCATATTATTAATGTACTAGACGAAGCTGCTCAGATACTTCATTGAGGAGAACAGTGGAAAAACCTAGATAGAATAAAGTGAAGGAGAAAGAGAGAGCCTCTTTCTGAGATTATCCTTTTCCTTCTCCCTAATGATCCTATTTGCTAACAAAGAAATACATTCTTAGTGCTGTTGTGGCTTTGTGCAGAAGTGTGAATTGTCTCAGTAGATTCTGATGTATTTTATCTTTTAGGTAATGATATCGAAAACAGGGAATACAAACAACACATGTTATGCAAACCCGCACCACTAGGTGGAAGCAGATATTTTGAGTTGTCATTAATTGAGAAACCATTTCAAAAAGCGAAGTAATGTTCTTGGAATTCTGCTTTAAGCCACAAGGCACACAGCTAAGCAGAGTCATCTTTTGAGTGCTGGATCTTTAATTTTTTTTTCCATACAAGAACCTGCTTAAAATCCCATTAATAAACTGTGTTCTCTTCACTCTCCTATTTGTCTATGCTGTGACGGAAAAATATAATTGTCTGTCAATAATGGCTTTTATTTGAAGCAGAGAGTTAGAAAACATGTGTGTAAAATGCTTTGAAGAAGAAAATCTCTCTAGAAATGCAAATTAGTATTATTGTTGTTATTGGGTCAAATTCTACAGTAGGTATTTAGGCTCCTAGCTTCCACTGATTTCAGACAGACAGACACAGACACAGACCCTTTGTTTTTTCTCCCTCCTCCCAGCTTTTGAAAGTATCTTGTCCCCTCATTGGTCATTTTGGTCAAGTGCCAACGAGAGGTTACCTTGAGCTTCTAAACCCTTTACAGGTGAGAGGATTTTTCCTCTGGCCGGGAGGGATTTTAAAGGGGTTTACCCTTCCCTTTATATTTATGACAAATGCATTTTCTGTATTTACCAGCTTTGTTTTCTTGCATCCTCAGTCATTTTGGGCCTTGTACATAATGTGTATAAATGGAATATTTATCATCCTCTCTGACTGTAATGTGTTTTAAGTGATGGTATATTGTCAAGCTGCATTCAGTATGGGTTAATCTGTTGATCCTCATTCGTGAGACAAGTGTATGAATTACGAGCCCAAGCAGGATCCCGCTGCTCATTGCTGCAGCTCAACTTGCACTGCCGCAGAACACTATTTGCGTGTGTGCACAAGGCTTGTGTTGCGAAAACCTTGCCCCCTGTAAATACACTCAAAGTCAACCTCTGATCCAGCTCTTGTCAAATGCAGCCAGTTAACATCACAGTGACCTCGGGTGTAAAGCTGTGGCCTCCTCCTTTTGAGGGTCTACTGTTGCCCAAGTTCTAAGTCAAGCTGAGGCAGTGTTGGGGTGATGATGTGCTAATTTATGAGCTCCTTGATGCCTGCACAGTGTTTGTCATGGCTTTGCCACACATACTCTTGTTCTGTTCTTGATCTTAATTTGTTCTGTGGCATGACATAGTTCATGGTGTTACTTGTCACATGCTGAACACTCTTCCCATCACTGGTCCATCCGTCGTGGACTTATATGTGGATGCCTTGCCCGGATGGTAACAGCTGCAATGAGCAAGCATTCTTACAATTACTTGTGCTCCTACCTGATGCTGCATTTTTGAAAGGCCCGACTTTATGGAGCCAGGTGTAGACAGTGAGGGGTGCAGAACACCAGCACAGAGACAGGCAAACTCTCTGTGCTGACCATGCCCTTAGCTTCTTGCCGAGCGGCCTGCTGTTTATGTACTAAAAATGGAGTAGGCCTCAACTGTGTGCCACTGGATACTTTCCATCTTGTGCAAATGTACGAGTCCCCAGTTTACACAATGGCATGGAACAGGGGCTGAGTCACATCAGACCCTGACTCAGGAAGAAAGTTCCCGAAATAGGTAGCACTATATTAGCTATCTGCTGGTACCTGGTCAAAGGGGGCTTTTTTGCTTGCTTTATTATCCTCTTGTCTGTTTGTTGTGCTGTTAAGATGTGTTAATTAATTAATGACAGTTAAGGACCATCTTGTTCTCTGTTTGTACAGGTCCTAGCGCAATGGGATCCTGCTCTGTGACTGGGACTGTGAGGCAGTACTGCAATACAAATAATCACATGCTGATCTCCAGAAATATTTTTATAGCGTGGCCATCCCCACTAGCTTAAGAGATTAGTCACGGTAAATGGAAGTATGTGAACCTGACATCTGCAGTTTAACTCAGTCCCCTTGTCTCCTGCACTGAGTGTTCTTTCTGCTCAATACACACTCAATGGTAGGCATGCCCACAGAATAGGGTTATGAAGATGGGTCTCTGGGAGGCTTTGACTTCCTCTACCATGGGATGCTATTGCAGGAAGGAGGTTTGCTGGGAAGAGATGGGGTCCGTCTGACCAAGAAGGAGAAGAACATCTTTATGCACTGACTCACCAACCTTAGGAGAAGAGCTTAAAACTAAGTTCAGAGGGGGCAGGTGAAAAAAGCCACCAGGTAAAAAAAGGTGGCCTTAATAGAGAACTAGCTGTGTGTGGAGAAGTAGATGTGGAAAATTGCAGTAGAATTACAGGAGAAACAAGAGGGAAATCCATGGGGGCATCCGCTTAACATCTTAGATGTCTGTACACACAAGCAAGGAGTAATAATAATGGGGAGTAAGCAGTAAGAACTGGGAGTTTTAGTACATGAATCTTAACTGAGCTTAACTGCATCACAGATACTTGATGGGATAAATCTCATGACTGGACTATTGGTATAGAGGGCTATAGCTTGTTGAGGAAGGACAGGCAGGAAAAAAAAGAGAGGACATATTGCATTGTTAACCTGTTCTGAGGTCCAGAAGGAGGTGAGAAGCAGACCAGTTGAAAGTCTCTGAGTAAAGATAAAAGAGGGAATAAACAGGGGTGAGGTCCTGGTAGGGGGTCTATTACAGACCACCAAATCAGGAAGAGGAGGGAGACGAGGCATTTCTAGAACAAACAACAGAAATATGCAAAACACAAATCCTGATCGTAATGGGGGACTTTACCTACCCAGACATCTGCTGAAAAAGGAATATGGTAAAACTCAAAATTACCCAATAAGTTCCTGGAATGTACTGGGGACAATGCTTTGTTTCAGAAAATGGAGGAAGTAAGCAGGGGGACAGCCATTTTAGACTTGATTCTGACCAGCAGGGAGGAGCTGGTGGTGAATGTGAAGGTGGAAGGTGATTTGGGTGAAAGGGATCATGAAGGATAGATTTCATGATTCTAAGGAAAGGAAGGAGTGAGAATGACAGGAGAAGGACTGCCAAAAGCAGACTTTAACATCCTCAGAGAATTGGTAGGTAGCGACCCATGGGGAAAAAGTCTAAGGCATAAAGGAGTTCAGGAAAGCTGGCAGTTTAACCTCCAGGAGACAATATTAAAGGCACAACTGCCAATGCAAAGGAAAGACAGGAAGAATAGTAAGAGGCCAATGGCTCCATCAGAAGTTTTGTAATGACCTGAAAATCAAAAAGAAATCCTACAAAATGGGGAAACATGGACGAATTACTAAGGAGGAGTACAAAAGAATAGCATGTCCGTGTAAGGGCAAAATCAGAAAGGGTAAGGCACCAAATCACTTATACATAGCAAAGGACACATGTCATTGGAATTCTTTTTCCATATGGTTTACTGCAAAGAGTGTCATCACTCTTAATGCTTTGAAGGCAACATCATCTCCAAAATCAAGTGTGGCCTCTACATATGGCCATACATATGACACCACACTGTATTAAACACAACAAAAAATAATTTAGTTGATTTGTTTGGCGGGACATGGAAATGAAGAATAAATTTCAATTCATTGTAAAACAATATAAAATCAATATTTGTAATACAGTCCAATAAGATTTCATCAAGCTTTTTAATCAACCGAATTAAAAAGCAAAGGAAACCAACCACCCACACTCAAGTGTCACTGTGCATTCCAACCAACCAACCACACTCAAGTGTCACTGTGCATTCTCCAAGGCAGTTTCTTCTCTTTCTTTGTTCGGTGCTTTTATTTTCTATCCATTCAACCAGGAGCAGATTTTCCAGTAAAACCAATATTGGAAAGTGTGGCAAACTGAGAGAGGGACGGAACCAAAATTCAAAATGATTTAGAGCGAATGAGAAATTCTACACTGGAGCAAATTTAGCCACCTATTGGACTGCGTACATGGATGGGCCCAGATATTGAAATGTATTTAGGTTCCTCACATCTATTGATTTCAGTGCGAGTTAGGAGCCTAAATACCTTTGAGGATCTTGTCCATGTCATCACAGCACCCACCTGGTCAGCAGCAGTTTATGTGCTATGTCACAGTCACAGCGATGTCATAATAGTGCTTGCATAATCTGAACTGGCTATCCTGGACAGGACAGGACAGCCTGAGAGGCCAGCTGCCTATCAGTACTGGAGCTCTTTGGAGAAAGGACTGGAGGAAGTGTTGAGGAAAGATTAAAACATGAATAAATTTGTGAGTGAGCAGGAGGTAACCAACAGAGGTAAGGGTCAGCATTGTATTCTCTATATCCATTCTATATTCACACACACATTGAGAAAGCATAGGCATACAGATTAACTGTAATGTTCTCCTTTTGTATGAGCAGAACCTCAGCTGCTGGAAACCAGTGTCCCTCTGTTGACTTCCTTGTACTTGTGTTGATTTACCCCAGTTGAGGAGTTGGCCTACAGCCTCTGGACCTGGAAACTTTCCTGAGAATCTGAGTTTCTAGGGAATGTTATGGGGGAGGCCTTCCTTCTTTTCTCCCAGTTGTTTTATGTTTGTTATGGGTCCTCATTTTGTGTCTTCTGCATCCATGGAGCCAACTCCATCAGAGAGAGGGGAAATTAGAACAAAAAAGGCAGAAGGACTTCTCCTCTAGCTGTCTAAATGAAGCTCTGCTAATATCTTAAATGCAAGAGAACAAAGCATGGGGGTCACATTTCTTAGCAACACTAGTGCTCCTCATCCCACACGGATGGGCAGTGTAGGTTACAGTTATGATTATGTTTGCATCTGGGTGTTACAACTGAAGGATGCAATTTGCATAACGGATGGGCAATCACCTAACCTCAAGCAGTCTTTCCTGGGAAGGGGAAATCTTGTTAGTTCCTCCTTCATGCTTGGAATGCTGTTACAATGGAGACAGATAAATACGGCATTTCAGATTTCTTGTGAAATATTAAGTCTCCTGGAGAATTTCTGCCCAGAGCGAAGAGATACATGGGAGATCAAATCCTGATTTTTTTCATACACCAGCTATTTCATTGTTTCCTAGAGTTTAAGGCCAGAAGGGACCATTAGATCATCTAGTCTGACTTCCTGTATTTCACAGGCCACTACATTTCACCTAGCAACCCTACCCTGAACCCCAAAACTTGTCTTGGACGAAAACATTTCAGTCTTTAGGAGACAAAACTGTTGTGTGCCATCGGCAGAGGACAGGAGAGACTGAGGTTCCACCAATGCCTGAGGCCCTTGCAATGGTCGAGAATTGATTAGGTCAGATATACGCAGATTATCCTAGCAGGTGATCAGTGCCCCATCCTCCCACTCAAAGGTCCCTGCCAATCCGACCAGGGGGAAATTCCTTCCCACCCACAACTCTGGAGATCAGTTGGACCCTGAGCTTGTGAGCAGGACAGCTAAGGAAACAGATTCTCTGAACCATCTTAGAGCACTGGTCCACCCTACCAGGTGTCCCATCTCCTGCTATGGTCAATCCCTGATGCTTCAGATGAAGGTTGGAGGGACCCACCCCACCCCACCCCACTCACAGCGTACACCTCGCCAATTGTGCATGGGGGTGGGGGGGGGGGCGGGGGAATTCCTTTATGACCTCTACAGGCAACTGTACAGGGGGGAGGGATAGCTCAGTGGTTTGAACATTGGCCTGCTAAACCCAGGGTTGTGAGTTCAATCCTTGAGGGGGCCATTTAGGGATCTGGGGCAAAAGTTGGGGATTGGTCCTGCTTTGAGCAGGGGGTTGGACTAGATGACCTCCTGAGGTCCCTTCCAACCCTGATATTCTATGAACTGGATGAACTCCGTTCCATGAGTCTTCTCTGCAAGTATTTAAACTACCATAAAAGAAGATTGAAGGCTTTCTTCAGAACAAGGGGCCTAAAGTTAGGCTTCTAAATTCATACTGAGCTCTCCAACAGTGGCCTGATTTTCAAGAGATACCGAGCCCCCAAAGTTCCCAGCATAGCCAATAGGTACATCTGGGTGCTCAGGATTTTTGAAAATGAGGCCCTGACTAAGCAAAACTCTTAAGCATTTGCTTAACTTTAGCTCTATTTCTTGGCTTAGAGTTAAATTATTACTCTGTATGCTATCAAAACTCATCAATTGACAGTAAAGAGGGAAAGGAAGATTATTTTATGGGGTGATCTACTTGAAAGGAGCAAATTTGCTTCATTATGATTTCCCCTCAAGCACACTGGGTAGTTCAGCAAACAAACCTGGTCATGAGGAGGAAGGAAGAGGATTTCCACGATTCCCAGGTCTACTTCTCACAGTGTTGGGGCTCCTGCAGAATCTTGACTGGATAGTGAATTAAAGAGGCCAGCACCAATTTCTGCTATCCTTTTATTTAATTTCAGGTGTTTATAATGAGGTTGTCTCCCTCCTGGCACATATGGATGATCAAGATAAGGGCAAAATTGCCCTCAGGATTGCCTTTATAGCCGAGACCAAGCTGGCTATCGTTCTGACAGTTCTGCTCGAGAAACTGCAAAAGGATGAGGTAGGGCAGTTTCATGAAATTACATCCGCTTTCCAGGTGTCCACACCAAATTCTGCCTGACTTCATGGGGGTACAGGGGACTGCACGGGGATAATTCAGTGTAGAACTTGGCCTGGCGCACCATCAGGAGAATCAGTATTCGCCCTTCTGTCCTCAGGCGTAAACTCATCATGCAAAATGCTGTTCTTACAGATCAGGATGATATAATGCTCTATAAAGAGAGCATTGTCCTTTTACACACAGTGGAGTACATGGGCTGTAGACAGTAAAAGTACACCATCGGACTAGCAGTAATCTCTTCTAATAATACTTTGCCCTTCTTTCGCATCTTCATCCAAAAATCTCAAAGCACTTCCCTAATACTAATGAATTAAGACTCACAGCACCCTTGTGAGAATGGGAAGCATTATCCTCATTTACGGATGACTTGTGTCACAGGGAATTAAGTAACTTGCTCAACACCACTTAGCAAGTTAGTCAAAGAATGTGAATAAAACCCAAGTGAACTGACTCCCTGCTCTAAATCCTAGCCAACACTCCTTTATTATGATGACATATTATTGAGATTATAGCATTGAAGGGACCCTTATCTATATATTTTCTACGGGGGGAATTCTGCAAGAAAAAAATAAAAATGATGCGTACAATATTTTAGAAGTTCTGCAAAATTCTGCATATTTTGTTTGTCAAAATAATACAATATAATTACACCCGTTAAAATTATTTTTGGTTATTTATTTCAAAATACCTGTCAGCAAGTATGTCTGTATGAATAGAGACAACAAAAAGGATTCAGGAAATGTTTTTTGACAAACTGATTCCTTACTATGCATGTTAATACAGAACTCAGAGTAATAATTCATTTAAACTCAATACAGAACCATATTTCTTGCACCCCTTAGGCGCAGTGTAAAGGCTTGGTAGAGTCAGGGGTAATGGAGGAGCTGAGGGAGAGGGAAGTAAATTGCTGGGAAGGAGCCTGGGTGTGAACTTGGAGCGTTGCTGGGTATGGGTGGGAAAAGTATGGAAGAGTTTTTTTGGGAGGGGCGGGAAGGAATTGTTAGGCAGCTCCCCCCATGCAGACCCTGTCTGACCCCTAACCTCTCCCATTCGGTAAGGCACATCTGCCCCTGTCTCCATGTGTTCCTGCACACCCGTGGGTCCTGGCACCCCTTGTCCACATGTGTCCCTCCACCCCCACTCAGAAACCCACTCCCGTGTAGATCTAACGGCTGAGCTCATTGCCTCTGGGAGCGGTTGAGGACTTACTGCAGGAGTTGGGTATTTTATATTCCACATTTACAAATTCTGCCTGGAGTGGCTAGAGCAAGGGCAAGGTGCTCATTTTTATTGTTTGTTCTGAATAAATGAAACTAGAGAAGGGGGCAGTGAAGGGCGCTTCCTCTGGCTCTTTTCTCTCCAGGAAGATTAAACAATGTCAGTTGCTCGGCTGCTTCTGAAGCGCTGCTCAATGCGGTGCTTGTGGAGGGCCGGGCACGTTTTACACCAATTAAGTCACCAATTAGGGCAGGGGCTTATTAGCCACATTACTGTCTGGTCGGCAAGAAAGAGTTTTCCCAATTCTTCTCTTTTATGTTTTGTCCCCAGCAAAACAGAGTAGACATTTACTGTGTCCTGGAGAAAGTCTTACAGCAGGACACCCAGGGCCTGGAGAGAAGGCTTCTGAAGAAAATAATTACACTAGCCTCAAACCACATGAGAGAGACTCAGGTAAGTTAGTTCTCCCGAGATACCAATCAAAGGATCCAAAGCTTTAACTCATTCAAACTCTCTTTTGGGGGGATAAACTATATACTGAAATGAAAATGTATTCTTCTGTTAGAGGCCCACACCTTCCTCCAGACCAAAGCCCAGGTCCTAGACAGCACTTGTGCACATGCATAAGATGGGACAACTCACATGCTGAAAGTTACACATGTGCTGAAGTGCTTTGCAGGATCAGGACCTGAGACACATGATCTCAGACCCAGAGACAGGCCTATGGTGTCTTAAGGAGCAAGTCTTTCCCGAAGTCTACTCAGGATTTCATTATTGATACTGATTTTATGGGGAAGGCGCTCTGATACTGTCGCGATAAGTGGCAGTATAAAGCCCCAAGACAGACAGAATATGAGCTATCTCCAAAAGAAGCAGCACTGGATTTAGAATATAGTTTGCCAGCAGGAAAACCCATGGAAAAATCCCTCTCTTCTTCCAAAGGAAGTCAGCCTCCTTTTGTGGGACAGTTTATTCCAGGAAAGCTCTCGGAATATTTGAAGCTGCCCAGTCTGTGTCTCACTTACCGCCTCAGGGAAGGGCAGGGAAAATATCATGTGACTCTGGTGACCAGTCACCCACCACAAGTAGCTAACAGTGAATAGGCTAACGAAGCAGCTTGCAAGCAACTCGAAGGCTGAAAACTCTTTAGCCAAGTGACTCAAGGAATATTTATGACGAATGACTCTACCCTCAGAAAGTTGGGTTGGTTCCTTCACAACTTGTGCACAGAAATAAGGACTTGACTCATGTAAACAACTCTGGCTAGTGCAACCGGCTTCAGTCACCTCAGTCTCTCTCTTTTGGTTTTTGTTTTTAGGAAGCAAGAAATGAACTAAAAGTGGCAGCTAGCAACACCTTAGTGACTCTGGCACGCTGCTATTTCAGCGATGTCATGGTAGAGCTGATGTATCATCTGGAGCTGCCTGAGGATTTTATTTTCATTACGTTGGGCAACCTGTCATCCGCCTATGGTATGGTCACTTCCCTCTTTTCTTTCAAAGTGATTGTTTTTCATTTAAGGACAGGGGATTATCTCTCTACCTAAAAATGTTACCGCTAAACAGAGCTCTGTTTGAGTGTGTGTGTAGAAACACAAGATTAACTGCTGTTGCTAGTTCTGGCCTCCAGATCATGAGCGATCCAGCCGGAGGTGCAAGCTCTAACTTATGCCCCTGAGTGAAGTACCTGAAGGATGGGAATGAGTGGAAGATCAGGTCTAGTGGAGCTCTTCTCCACCCCACTTCCCATCCCGCCCCAGTGCTCTCTCCCCTTACTCTGGGAGTGAGTTGGGCATTGGGCACAGCTGTACACTTGTGGAGGATTCCCCTCTTCAGGGTGACTTCCCCACTGGCTTTCAATGGCTGCTTTAAAGCCATTCTGCTCTGCTTACGCAGTGCCAATGGCCTCGGAACCCATAGCATCCTGCCCCACAGTGTTTCTAAGTGTGTTGTAAGAAGGCAGAGAGCAGCTGATTGTCTGTCTTCCTTCTCTTCTGGCCTTTCTCTGCAGCACTTAAGTGTATCCCTTTTGTGGGAATGATCCTGAACGTCATGATCTCCATGTTGGAGTTAGTCGAGGACAGCAGGATGAGACAAGCATTTTGTGGTGGTAAGTGCCAGCACTTCCTGTAGGTGCCCCAAATGGATCATGGAATAGCATATCAGGGTTGGAAGGGACCCCAGAAGGTCATCTAGTCCAACCCCCTGCTCGAAGCAGGACCAATTCCCAGTTAAATCATCCCAGGCAGGATATTTAGGGGGTCTTGGTACAGATTTAAGTGACTGACCAAGTCTGCAAACAGGCCCTGAACTGTGCTCCCTTCCCTGGATTGCACCAGGTGCTGTGTTCCTTGGCTCCCGTGGCACTCAGTGAAGTTGAGAATGCTCCTTACTTTGCAGGAGGTGCTGAGCATTTGTAAGTTCAGGCCCTTTGTGACTCACGCATATCGTTTAAAATAAACAGACACAAAGGCTGAAGCTGCCCCTCTGCCAGGAGGCTCCTGGGGGAGGAGGTGAAGGGAGCAGATTTCATTACTGTACATTTAAAAATCCCCTGTTTCCCACTCCTCCACCCATTCTCTCTCCTTAGTTTCTTCATCATCATCATCATCTCCTTTCACCCCCTTTCTCTGTCTTCTCTTCTCTACTTCTCTCTTCCTTTGCTTTTCAGGTGATGCTCAGTAAGGGGTTAATCCTGTGCCCTTGAGGGAAATGGGAATTTTGCCATCCACTTCATAGAGAACAGGATTGGGCCCTAATTCCTCTTAGCAAGGACACTAGATACACCTACTTTTAGGGCAAAGTGCTCCCCACTACCTTCAAATCCCACTGAAGCCAATGGCAGTTAGGGGCACTGAACATCTTTCAGACAAACTGTAACTCAAGATGAAATCATACAGTGTTCGGGTTGAATAAACAACAACTGCAGAGGACGCGAGTCTTCAAATGATGGTAATTGAAAAAAGATGGAGAGATGTACAAAGAAAAAAGCCTTTTAAGAAACAAGAAATGGAATGGGGGAAAGAGAAATAGCTCCAAATTGATATGAGATTTCAGCATCTAGTCCTGATAGGAGCTGCCATGGAATTGGAGTAAACGATAGGCCTGGGTGTCTTCTCTGAGAAAGCAACTTCTCCTCATTATTACTATGTCCTTTTCACATTGCCTGTCTTCTCTCCTTCCCTGCAGTTCTGGAAAAATGCTCAAGGGCAGTGAATGGATATTTTATGAACTGGGAAAAGTGCTCATTCCCCAGAATGGGTGAATCACAATTCTGCAATCAAATTCTTCCCTTATATTGTCATGTGACCAGCAACTGGCTGACCTGTGAGGAGCTGGAGGTGAGAATTGCTGACTTTCTAAACCTTTAGCGGAAATTGTGATGTTACATTCTGTGTGTCTGGCACTCTTTGTGATGATGGCATTTAATGGTAGGTCCTTTTGGATGGAACAGAGTGTCATGTAAAACACCGAAAACCCATACGTTTATAATGTCACCACATCATGGAAATTCGGTCTGTACCTAGTGTACATGGATTCTAGTTTTGTGCACCTAATGTGCAGATGAACCCGGGATAGTGGGCTAAATTAATTCCTGGTCTAAGTCCATTCAGCCCCAGTGGAGTTACAGCAGGGATGAGTTGGCCTAGAATGCATATTAATCTGGGGAAATATTTTACCTGCTCTAGTTGTGAGGTGCATTAGAATATAATCCTGACACCAACCCTACGAGTCCTGGTTCTTTACCAGGAAATATTGGGATAGGACCGTTCCGACAGTGGAACAAGGGAAATTGCACTCATTAGAAGTAGAAAAGGTGTGCCTATTGGAAGATATTGAATGAATTCATAGGAACATAAATTCTGTGTCTCATCTATGCAGCTCAAGCAGGCCATCATCAAAGCCCTTGGTCCCATGATGGGCATCCTACTACACAAAAAGGAGCCAGAAAATCCGATATTTAAGGAGATCTCATGGCTCCTTGAGCAATATAAGGAGGAAATTGATGTTTTTCACGTCACCAAGGTGAGGTACCACTCATTAAGGTAACTGTCTCTGTGTGTGCATGTGTGAACTGCAGGAGGAATTTGCTACCAGTGGGGTTTCCTGGTCTAGATAGTGACTTGTTAGATAATAAATATGCACACAAGTTCTGGCTTTATACACATGGTGACCCAGGCAACAAGATTTGTAGGTAACTGCCTCTGATGAAAAGCATCCTCTGTTTCCTAGGGAGGAGGAGCAGGAGATAAAAAAACAAAACACCTGCACAACAAGATACTCTCTCCTTGTGACAGGTTTCAGAGTAACAGCCCTGTTAGTCTGTATTCGCAAAAAGAAAAGGAGTACTTGTGGCACCTTAGAGACTAACCAATTTATTTGAGCATGAGCTTTCGTGAGCTACAGCTCACTTCATCGGATGCATACCGTGGATACTGCAGCAGACTTTATATACACACAGAGAATATGAAACAATACCTCCTCCCACCCCACTGTCCTGCTGGTAATAGCTTATCTAAAGTGATCATCAGGTTGGGCCATTTCCAGCACAAATCCAGGTTTTCTCACCCTCCACCCCCCCACACAAATTCACTCTCCTGCTGGTGATAGCTCTCGTCCCCTAAAGCCCCTACTCTACTTGCGCTATATTGATGACATCTTCATCATCTGGACCCATGGAAAAGAAGCCCTTGAGGAATTCCACCATGATTTCAACAATTTCCATCCCACCACCAACCTCAGCCTGGTCCAGTCCACACAAGAGATCCACTTCCTGGACACTACAGTGCTAATAAACAATGGTCACATAAACACCACCCTATACCGGAAACCTACTGACCACTATTCCTACCTGCATGCCTCCAGCTTTCACCCTGACCACACCACACGATCCATCGTCTACAGCCAAGCTCTGCGATACAACCGCATTTGCTCCAACCCCTCAGACAGAGACAAACACCTACAAGATCTCTGTCAAGCTTTCTTACAACTACAATACCCACCTGCAGAAGTAAAGAAACAGATTGATACAGCCAGAAGAGTTCCCAGAAGTTACCTACTACAGGACAGGCCTAACAAAGAAAATAACAGAACGCCACTAGCCGTCACCTTCAGCCCCCAACTAAAACCCCTCCAACGCATTATTAAGGATCTACAACCTATCCTAAAGGATGACCCAGCACTCTCACAAATCTTGGGAGACAGGCCAGTCCTTGCCTACAGACAGCCCCGCAACCTGAAGCAAATACTCACCAACAACCACATACCACACAACAGAACCACTAACCCAGGAACTTATCCTTGCAACAAAGCCCGTTGCCAATTGTGCCCACATATCTATTCAGGGGACACCATCACAGGGCCTAATAACATCAGCCACACTATCAGAGGCTCGTTCACCTGCACATCCACCAATGTGATATATGCCATCATGTGCCAGCAATGCCCCTCTGCCATTTACATTGCTCAAACTGGACAGTCTCTACGTAAAAGAATAAATGGACACAAATCAGATGTCAAGAATTATAACATTCATAAACCAGTCGGAGAACACTTCAATCTCTCTGGTCACGCAATCACAGACATGAAGGTCGCTATCTTAAAACAAAAAAACTTCAAATCCAGACTCCAGCGAGAAACTGCTGAATTGGAATTCATTTGCAAATTGGATACTATTAATTTAGGCTTAAATAGAGACTGGGAGTGGCTAAGTCATTATGCAAGGTAGCCTATTTCCCCTTGTTTTTTCCTACCCCCGCCCCCCCCAGATGTTCTGGTTTAACTTGGATTTAAACTTGGAGAGTGGTCAGTTTGGATGAGCTATTACCAGCAGGAGAGTGAGTTTGTGTGTGTATGGGGGTGGGGGGTGTGTGAGAAAACCTGGATTTGTGCTGGAAATGGCCCACCTTGATTATCATGCACATTGTAGGGAGAGTGGTCACTTTGGATGAGCTATTACCAGCAGGATAGTGAGTTTGTGTGTGTGGTTTTTGGGAGGGGGGTGAGGGGGTGAGAGAACCTGGATTTGTGCAGGAAATGGCCCAACTTGATTATCATGCACATTGTGTAAAGAGTTGTGACTTTGGATGGGCTATCACCAGCAGGAGAGTGAATTTGTGTGGGGGGGTGGAGGGTGAGAAAACCTGGATTTGTGCTGGAAATGGCCCAACCTGATGATCACTTTAGATAAGCTATTACCAGCAGGACAGTGGGGTGGGAGGAGGTATTGTTTCATATTCTCTGTGTGTATATAAAGTCTGCTGCAGTATCCACGGTATGCATCCGATGAAGTGAGCTGTAGCTCACGAAAGCTCATGCTCAAATAAATTGGTTAGTCTCTAAGGTGCCACAAGTACTCCTTTTCTCTCCTTGTGATTTCCCAAAACATCCTGTCAACTCTGTGTCTCTCTTTTAGATCATAAGCTCCTCAGAGCAGGGGCTACCTTATGTTGTCTCTGGTCAGTACCAAGTCAACTGTCAACGGTTGAAAATTAATAACAAGGAGGCTTGAGGGTCATTGCTTTGCACTGCATAACTAGATAGATATAAAATCATTGCCTGTCTGTTTCATCTACCGTTCTATGCAGTGCTGTTGTAGCCATGTTGGTCCAAGATATTGGAGCGACAAGGTGGGTGTGATAATCTAATTGAAGATATTGTCTCACTCGCCTTGTCTCTCTCTTTCATCCACCCTCAGTACCACATGAGCGAGAAGTAAGGGGCCATATTCTGTCTTCAGTGGGGCTACACAGTTGTAAATGAAGTCATGAGACAGCTATAACTTCTTGGTAGTGATATTTACTCACCGTCTATGTTGGTTGAAGCTTTCTAGTACAGAGTATGTGGTCACTTTGGGGGTTGAAATACCCATGATTTGGAGGGAACCAATGTACCATGGACTTGTTTGATAACATCAGGGCACTACACAACTGTGTAAACATAGTAAAGTATGTAGATGGCATCCGAGACATTCTGGAAGCTTCAAGCAGCAACAGAGAAAAGTGTGTTAGATGCAGGAAGGAATTAGATTTTCACCATTTTTTAATCAATAACCTGGCAGAGGACATAAAATCATCATCGATAAAGTTGGCAGATGAGATAAAAATGGGGGAGTGGTAAATAATGGAGAGGACAGCTCACGGATTCAGAGTGATCTAGATCACTTAGCAAACAGGGCGCAAAGAAACAATATGCCTTTAAATATGGCTGAATGTAAATGTATGCGTCTAGGCACAAGGGATTTAGGCCAGACATACATGATGGGGATGCTGTCCTGGGAAGCAGTGACTCTGAAAAAGATTTTGGGGGTCATGGGGCATAATCAGCTGAACATGAACTCATGCTGTGGCCAAAAAAGCTAAAGCTAGGATGCATCAAAAGGGGAATCTCAAGGAGGAGCACAGTGGTTATTTTACCTCTAAATCTGGCACTTGTCTGACGACTGTTGGAATCCTGTGTCCAGTTCTAGTGCCCACAATTCAAAAAGGGTGTTGCTAAATTGACAGAAGAGCCACAGTGAGGAAAGGATTAGAAAATATGCCTTACAGAGGGAGAATCAAGGAAGTCAATCTATTTAGTTTAATACACAGAAAGTAAAAGGGTGTGTGATGGGGTTTACCTACCCCGCATTGGTTCAGCAGGGGTTAATCATGCTTTGTGGGCCGAGGAGGTCATGCCCCCTCATCTCTGCTCGGCATGCTTCAGCTGGACCCAGGATACAAAAGAGAGCCGCTCAGCTCAGGCTGGGATGGCTGCCAAAGGGAGCAGAGGCGCATTGCAGGCTCCTGCAGAGAGACTGCCAGTGCTCCAGGATTCAGAGGCCAGCCGGACTATGGCTGCAGCTGACCCCCAGCCACCCAATGCCAGAGATGGAGGAGAGACCCCAGAATCCCTGAGAGTCCCAGCTGCGGAAGAACGGGTGGGAAGCAGCCTAGGTGGACGAAGCATTGATCCACTTGAGGTAGCAGGCTTGACTCAGCATGCTTTGGAAGGATCCCCGCTGAGTTGGTGGCAGATACCCCTGCGCCCTGGGCTGGGACCCTGTGGAATAGGTAGGACCCAGTGGAGAAGGGCTCACCACTAGGCAACACTACCCTGCCGCAAAAGGTGGTTCTATCGACTCTGGCCACTAGGCCGCATTGCCCTGCAGCCAAGGGTGGGTCTCCTGACTTTGGCCACTAGGCCGCACTGCCATCCCGAGAAGGGCAGCCCAAGTGACTCAGGCCGTTGGGCCGCGGTCCCTCACCCAAGGGCTGCTGCACTGATCCCGACCATTAGGCGATGCTGCCCTAGGAGCCCGGACTGCTGTGGTGGCTAGGGAGACTAGGCCAGTTGGGCCGCTCCAGATCTACTTCAATTCCTCCTCAACCTGATACCACCCTGACGGGGTGGACCTATCCTGTGACAGGGTGACTTAATTACAGTCTATAATATCTTACATGAGGGACTCCTATTATCTAATGGGCTCTTCCGTCTAGCAGAGAAAGGTGTCACTTGATCCAATGGCTAGAAACTGAAGCTAGACACTTTCAGACTGGAAATACGGCGTACATTTTTAATGGTGAGATAATTAACCATTAGAGCCATTTACCAAGGGCCGAGGCGGATTCTGACGATTTTTCAATCAGGATTGGTATGTTTTTCTAAAAGCTCTGCTCTGGGAATTATTCTGGGCAAGGTCTATGGCCTGTGTCCTACCGACCGGAGGTCAGACTAGATGATGGCAAGAATCCGGTCTGGCCTTGGAATCTAGGAATCCCCTGAATCTGCTTCAGTCACTACATATGGCTCCTTTGTGTGCCCACCATCTGACTTTCGCCCTCTGTTGCAGAGTCTGAGCCAGCTCTTGGAGGTCTCTGTTGAATATAAGATCCCTCTACCGAAAGGGAAGTTTCAAGCCATCTGCAGTGCTCTGCACAACCAGGTGAGGGGTGGTTTTGCTTGGATCCCTTGAGCTTAGGCACAGCAGATCTGAAGCATATTAACACTAAAAAATCAATGGAATGATCGTGCAGAGCCTGGGGACCTCCTCATGCCTTACTGATTTCTGCAGGCTCAAGAGTAAGCAGGGAGCGGTCTCATTTTCTTAGCTACTATCCAGCTCAGTTTGTAAAGCGATTTCACCATAAGCCGATTACCAGGGGGAGTCAGAGTTGTAAAGTAAAAACTGTGGCTGTGTCTTGATTAGGTCAGCTCTGCTGCTCAAAACACTTTAGCTTCTCTTATCTAATGTATTGGTCATTGTCTTGGAGTCTTGCTGTGCATGCAGGACCATCTCCCTGGGGTTCAGACCTCTAGTTGGACAAGCAGGAAGTGGAAGCTTAGAAATGAATTGAACATTTTTCTTTTCCCTTGCTTCTGATTCGTTTTTCTTTCACCATTTCCCTTCTTCCCACAGATCTGTTCTCCAGCTAAGCAGCTCAGCATCGAAAACCACAAAGAGCTGTTCCATTGTGTACTTCTGCTAGGTAAGGGGAAGAGACTCTGAGTTACACAGTGGTTTCTTTGTAACTTCCTTACCTTTGTGAGGTACGGTAAGAAGAAGAGTTCTGCAGACAGTGAGGATGTGATTTCTTCCCTTGCAGCCCGTTCTTCTCCTGATGATCTGCTGGCATTTCTACACGAGCAGCTGGAGATTGAGCATGAGGCCGTTCGTGTGGCGTCTTTAGAGCTCCTGAGAGCTATTGTTGGGGCTGACTGTAAGTAACACAGGAGCAACTGTGCCAGCTGCCCTCTTGGCCGACATGCTGAGGGTTGAGTTGAGGACATCCAGAGCTAAAAGCTTGAGCTACTCGAGATTGAGCTAAAGAACCAAGGCTGTGTAGGCACGGCAGGGCTGCAGCAGACTCATCACCTCTGCAACTGGGGCACAGAGGCTCCAGAACACACAGTCACCAGTGGTTTGGAGATCCCCTAAGGGACCAAATGCTGCCCTAAGTTACTCCCATATGGCCACAGAGAAATCAACAGGTTCAACTAAGTGCTGAATGTAGCCCAAGATATTTGTCAAGGTCTTTTTCAACTTCAAATACAGAAGTTAACTTGGGGCTAATGCATGTTAACAATAATCAGATAAAAATAGAATAATACTCCTGACTCGAGAATCCTAAGTATTATACACTCTAGACTAGATTCTGAGTCCTGTTATGCTGGTGTAAACACAGATTAACTTCAGTCACCTCAGTCTATCAAACTCCTTTATAATATTTCCATCATGGTAGTAGGATGGCACTATTTAGAGAAATGGAATTACTTTAGATTTACACTGGTGCAACTGAGACCAGAATCTGGTCCTAAGTCTTCCCCACTGATTCTGTAGAGGAGAGAAGCTTGATACTATTCTTAACTAGGGCCCTTTGGAATCCAGGATTAATTCCAATGTGGAAAGTGAGTGTGTGTGGAACAAAGAAGCACTGTACACCTCTCCTTATCTTTCAGTGCCTGAGACAAGAGTTAAAAAGCTTCTGATTGTGAAGGCAGTGAAATCCACTCTCAGTGATCAGAATGCTACGGTAAGATTGTGTGTGGAACAGTGAACTATTTCAACTTTTTCAGTGTTATGGGATGAATGGATATCTGGGTGGAGCTTTCATTCCGATCCAGATGAGAGACTGCAGAATAGAGAAGGCATGTCATTCTCCTGCCGGTGTTAAATGTATCCATGTTTCTAATCCAAGGAGACAAAATCAAAAGCATAAGGACTCTCCTATCATATCCTAGCTCCTATTTCAGGCAGAAGGGCTAACAAGAAGTGCTGTGTGTAATCTCTACCCTTGCAGGTGAGGAAGGCAGCTCTTCATTTCATCAGGACGCTGCTCAGTTCAGGAAGTGTGGAGAATTGTGCAGCATGGGATCTGGTAGCATATGTTTTCAGCGAGTTCAGTGTGTCCACCAGCAAACTGGTAAGGAGAGTTCTTAACACTTAGGACTCGGTCCTACCATTCTTGCATGCTGATTGCTCCCCTTGACTTCAGTGGGAGTTTTGACTCCAGGACAGCTGGACTGAATGAATAGAGCCAGAATCGGATCCGTTATATTGGTGTAAAGTCAAGGTAACTCCACTGACTTGAGTGGTGTTACTCTGGATTTATACGAGTGTAACAGAGACCAGAATCTCACACTGGGTATTTCCATCTAACAGAGTTATCTATGCTGCTCCAAACTCTGATGAGTCATTGAACATTCAGAAAACACCATTTTTCAGTGAAATGTTCCTGTACAAGGAAGCACATCTTTTTGTTTTAAATAGACTCTCCAAAAAACAGAACGATGCCCCGTTCTGTGGCTGTCAAAGCAGACCTAAACTATCAGCAAAACACTCAGGTTATGCAGGTTGCATAAAAATATCTTCAATCCGTATTTCTATCCATGGACACAGCCGCGGGCCCCAGACACTTTGTGCTCCATGACTGAATCCATGATGTGTATGAACATAAACAGTTCAACTTGACAGTAAGTTGTGGAAGATCTTAGCTCTGCCTGGCCCCTTTTCTACAAAGTTGGAGCTTGTGGCAATAACCACACACACATATCTCTTAAAGAAGGCTGCTTTTTCTCATCAGGCCAGTTTTGGTCCCATTGATAGAATCACACTCACTACACACAGAATGACCAAGCTGGTTGGGGCATCAGAACAAAGAGATTGGATCCCCCTGGTTCTGCAAATTTATTTCCCCTGGGCAGAATCGGAATGTTTTTCCTCAGAGATCAAAAGATGAAACAGTTTTTCAAATTTTAAAAAGTTGAACACTGTGGGGGAACTCTTTTGTGTCCAGTGAATCATTCCCTTCATTTTAGGGTTTTCCTAAGCCTGGGATCTGACCCACCAGTTCGGAGTTTCTATTATTCTCTTCCCTTCAGACGTCTGTGCACTTCCAGTGCAGTATAAAAGCAGGCATAGGTCAATGCTCAAGATGGCTTTGTAAGAGAAGGACACTGGTTCTATTGCCAGTGTCTTACGACTAGCGAATAAGTTCGATCTAGCTATCTCACAGCAGGGTACAACACTTCTCACCCAGGATGTTGAGGAAGAAAGCACGATCCAAACCCTGTGCATTGACATCCTGCAATGTCTGGACACCTCAGTCAATGGAATGACCCAAGTAAGTGACCTCTTGCTACTGCTTCTTGAAATAGGGACGTTCTTCCTTACGTTCCTTGTACCCCTCCACAAGGAAGCCTTCTGCACAGTCAGCATAATGGAGGATCAGCATGTCAAATTCATGTCAGGGATGATGTGACCCCTTCATCATGGAGTAAGCGGTTCACAGTAGAGAAAAGATATAAAGCAACTTAACTGGAAGGAATCATGTTGCAGAGATCGTCTCTTAATTCTTTCCACTGTCTGAGTGCAACTTCCCCTTAGATCCCCCATGAATACTTCTGAAACGTAGAGTTGGTGATCCTAGATTTGAAGAGATATTGGGGCTGGGACTGTGCCTTATATAGGTCTGTCAAGTTCTGAGTAGGCTTATGTTACTATCTAAATATCTCCATAATGCTCTAATGCTGGGAAAGAGGATTCATCTCTGGGTGCGAACCCAATTGCTCACTGTTAGGGGGCTTATTCCTTCACCCACTCACTTCCCTGGTCCTTCTCTCATGAACAGAGAGCAACAATACCCGAAGTCCAAAGGTGCAAACAATTCGATGTTTATTGGGGTGAACTTCCAGCAAGCATGATTCCAGTTTCCTTCCTTAGTATCCTCCTTCCCAGCTCTGACACCACAGAGCCTTACACCTGTGTCCCTGTTCCCATTCCTGCCCTTAACCAAACATGATTCCAATTTCCTTACCCCCATTCCCTGTTCCCATTTCCCCCACCCCCCTACTTCCTGATTGACTGCAGACTATATCGTAAAACTTGACTTCTGCTTTGCTATACCTTAACCAATCATGTTCCTGAAATTTAACTAACCAATCCTAACATATTGTAACATGATTATGTACCCAATTATATCCCACCACCTTAATTAGTTTACAGCCAGCAAAATTAATTATACAGCAGACAGGAACAAGCACAGAACCAGACAGAGATTATACAGACAAACAATAGCAAAGTGGGAACTATAATGGGGGGAGGGATAGCTCAGTGGTTTGAGCATTGGCCTGCTAAACCCAGGGTTGTGAGTTCAATCCTTGAGGGGGCCATTTAGGGATCTGGGCCAAAAATTGGGGATTGGTCCTGCTTTGAGCAGGGGGTTGGACTAGATGACCTCCTGAGGTCTCTTCCAACCCTGATATTCTATGATTCTATGATAATGACAAGACAATACAGAAGTGAGGATTTCACATCCCAGTATTGGTAAGTGAGTTCTTGCCAGACAGGATGCTATCAAACTAAGTTTCCTTTTACATCTTCTAGGCCCTTCCCTTTCTCTGGAGGTGATAGGCACTATCAGGACAGGATTGTATTCCTAACAGCCCAATAGCACCTGATTTCAGTGTGACTAGTTTGGAATGTGAGGATGTGACTGTTCGCTTCCTAGCTTATGGCTGCCTCTGCTGCTTAGCCAAAGCCTTAGCCTAAGAACAGGGCCTCAGACTGTCACAGTAAGAGAAGGCTCTTACACCAGCAGACAGTGATTTTGATTCTTTCTTTTATACCTCTATAACTAGCCAAGTGATAAGAATACACCTAAATTCTTAAAGTACAGGCCTTTGCAGACAGGCCTGAATATCTATATCCTAACTCTCACCAAACAAGATAGTGTCTTTAAAAGACAGAGTGAGGGGGCACCAGACAGGTAGAGTGAGCTAATGGGGAGAGAGAGATGAGGTGATAGGTTAGGGAAGGGTCCGTGAGGAATCAAAGGAGAAGCTACATGGCAGCTAGGGATTCAGACAGCAGGATACTGGAGGTGGGGGAACGGAAATAGCTCCGTACTGAGCAGTCTCGCTCTTCTCTGCAGGTGTTATGGCCAAGGCTGCTGGAGTATGTGGTGCCAGCTCAGTACACAGGTACTTTGAAGCCTCTTTGCAGATGCCTGAGGGAACTGGCTGAGAAAAAGCAGCGGGAAGGAGAAGCAGCTGCTTGCCTCGACTACAGTGGACGAGGTTTATAAGAGAAACTCTTTCATTTCTTCTCTCCAGGCACTATGAAATGAACAGGTTCAGTCTGCTCCAGTTCTCTCATCTGCAATCAGGAGGCTAAAATGAATGAGGGATGGTCTTGTGATTACAACACGGCCATGGGAGGGAGCTAGGAAATGTGGGTTCTGTTCCCAGCTCGCCACCAAAATTCGGATGTCACCTTGGGGAAATCACTTGATCTTTCTCTCTCAGCTTCCCCACTTGTGAAATGAAGGAGTAATTCATGCCAACCTCACAGAGGTGCTATGAGGTGGAATTCATACATGTTTGTAGAGCATTCTGAGATGCTCAGACTGAAAGCACTATGGAAATGCAAATTATTATCAGCTGTATTCAACATTGGCGGGCATGTTGGAAATGGATAGGTGAAGAACATCAGCAGGACTCTCTGCAAAGCCTGGCATAATTAACGCTATTCTGTTTCTTTCCCTAGTGCAACTCCCTACACCCCAGGGGCTGCTGGCGCGACTCCTGGTGAGTAGACCATGAGAATAGGTTTTCTGTGGAATGGGACAGTTAACGATACACATTGGTTTTGTAGCTAGATGCTTGACTTAGGCTGAGGAATGTGTATGACTGGGTCTCTCTCTCTCTCCGGCCTCTCCTGAGACGCACTGTCCTGCATCCTCCTACTAGCTAGAATGCTTTCTTCTTCAGGAAGGCACTGCAGTAGAAGCAACAACTCTCTTGGATTGTCTCCACAATGAGAGTCTCTGAACTATTCCCTCCCTCAGGAACAAACTGGTATTGTGCTGACAAAACTTAGCCTGTTCTTTCTCTCTCATTGACAGGTAGTAGCCTCATCCCCTTATGAAAGAGAAGGACACGGATGTGCTGCCTTGCAGTTACTAAAGGCCCTGCACCAAACTGTCCATGCAGCAGTGGGTGAGATGTGGCTAGTAAAGATCCCGTCTCTGCTGCAGTACATTGAAGGTAAAGTGTTAGTTAGGAGGAGTGTGGTCCATGGAGAATAGAAGGGAAGCCAGAAAATGCAGCTTCGTATTGACGTGTGTTGTGCCATTCCTGTTGCAGTACGTGGGAACAGTGGGGAATTGAAATGGGGCTTCTAGGCCCACACTTTTCCTTCCTCTGGATAACTGTGAACCACTGAGGCCAATTCAAACAGGGCAGAATCAGGCCAGGAAGGTTTCAGCTGAATGGAAATGTCACAGCACTTTCCCCCACACCTTTGCTAGGTTATTTTTTGGGAAGGTCAATACGCATGAAGCTGGAGGTTAGTGAAAGATTTTGGGGTTACATATAGAGTCTGATTTTGCAAACGGACTTTTTCTGAAAATTAAACCCCACATTTACTTTCAAGGGGGATTCAATTAAAAAACCCATAAGAAACCTGTGCCATAAAAGCTAGGTTGGCCAAGTGGGTGCCCTAGGGAGAATCTAGGTATTGTGGGCCTAATAATGTCTTTCACCAATTTTACAGTGGTACGACTCTATTGACCTCCATGGAAAAAACCCTTCAGTCAGCGCAGGCTGCGTCTAGACGATGGCGTTATGCCAGCAGAGCTCCCGTGACGGAGCTGCGCCTGTCTAGTCTCTGGGGAGCAGGACAGACCCTAGGTGCAGCACAAGCCCGCTATGTTTCTCATGAACGTCGAACCCCCCCATGGACAAGCGGGTTTGATATTCCAAAAAAGATTTTAAAAAATGAGCTGTATCTTCCCTCCTTGCTGCGGCTGTACAGAGTCCCCAGCACTACACTGTGCCGCCATTAAAGAAGGCTAGGTTAGAACTGGACACTCAGAAACAGGGCCAGATTCTCAGCTGATGTAAATCAGTATAGTTCCATTGACTTCAGTGAAGCTACACCGATTTACATCCAGTTCGGATCAAGTCCAGAATCTCTGATTCTGCAGGAAAAGTTAGTATTCCTACTAAACCCAGTCTTCTGATGTGCTGAAGAGTTTTGTGAGGTGCTCAGCACCCTCAGCTCCCATTCAAGTCAAGCGGAATTGGGAGTGCTCAGCATCTCACTCCTGGTGGGTTGACGGACCCTGAATAAAAATGCCAGCAGGGTACGTAACATCTGACGAAGTGAGCTGTAGCTCACGAAAGCTTACGCTCCAATAAATTTCTTAGTCTCTAAGGTGCCACAAGTCCTCCTTTTCTTTTTGCGGATACAGGCTGAGACGGCTGCTACTCTGAAACAGGACATTTTCTGTTGGTCCAACAAAGAACGTCGGCGCAGGTCCCTGTGACGGCGCAACGACTCACCCCTGCAGCGCCTCCTGCTGGCCATCTGGGAATTAGCTCTTTCCAGCACAGAGCACCCTCTGCAGGCCCGTGTCCCTCTCAGACCCCGGTGCCCTTTTTACCCAGGGTGCTGCGCCCTGGCAGTACCCCCTCAGTCTCTATGGGTCTCCCTTCTCTGGGGAACGCCCAACCCTCTAATCCCCACCTTGCCTCAGTCTGGGCCCCTGCACCTTGGGGCAGATTGCAGTGTAAGAGCCAGTCACCACAGGCAAGGGGGTTTGGGTCTGCTGCCTTTCCCTGCAACCCAGTACCCCTATGGGCCTTGGGCCAGGCCCGATAGCCTGGGGAGTTGCCAGCCTAGAGCTTCCCTGCTCCTCTGGCCTTTCCCCAGCCCAGCCCAGCCCACCCTCATTCCCAGTACCCTTTCTAAAGGCAAGCCCTACTCCCTTCAAAACTAGAGAGAAAGACCTTCTCCTACTGGCCCATGGCCCTCTTATAAGGGCCAGCTGGGCCCTGATTACCCTGGCTACAGCTGTAGCTGCTTTCCCTGTCAGCCCAGCTCTTGTTAATCCCTTTCATAGATTCATAGATATCAAGGTCAGAAGGGACCATTATAATCATCTAGTCTGACCTCCTGTACAACGCAGACCACAGAATCTCACCCACCCACTCCTGCGAAAAACCTCTCACCTCTTTCCCTCCTACAGCCCTCGCCCAGGGCTGTTTTAAGCCCCTCAGGACAGGAGCGGGATGACTCTCCCAGAACCCAATAGGTACAGTTCCATTTTGCCTTGAAAGCCCAGGTATGTTACAGCTTGGCAGACCAGGAGTTTTAGAAGGACTGATTGCAAAGGAGATACCTGGGATGACTCTTCTTGCGAATCCAGGTGACATTATTGTTTTGCCTCCTGCTTTATAGGAAACACAGAGAATTCCCTGGACTGTGCACGGTGGGAGCACATGCTGCTAAAGGTAGAGGATGGCTTTCAGATGTATTGTCACAGTCCTCTCTTCCCCCACCAAATATATCAGCTGGGGGAAAAATTAATGATAAATTATTCATTATCAGCAGAGCTGGTCAAACCATTTCATTTGCAACTTTTGTTCAATTAAAAATGGCCTTTTTATTTTCATGGGACATTTTCAAATTTTTCAGGGTTCTTTTTTTTTTTTTTTTAAACACACACACAAAAAAAAACCCCAAAACAAAATAACCCCAACCCAAATAGAAAATGTTTAGTTTTTTGAAACTGAAGCTGTTTTTTTTTCCAGTTGCTTTGCTGTTTGTCTCCTTCCCCTTTCCCCCCTCCCCCTCCCCTGCTTTTCAATCACAAAGTGGAAGAGGGGGAAAAAAGCACGGGGATGAGGGATAAAGGCAAGGAAATGGGGAAAACAAAGAATTGAATAATGGTCATCTTTGATTTCGAAAAGCAAAATATTTTTGTGTTTTCACTTTTCATTTGTATGTTGAAAAATCAAGAAAACAAAAAAATCCCACTTGTTTTGTGAAATGGCCTTACTATTGTTCAACCAGCTCTCGTTATAAATCCCTCTGTATTACCCCTGGGAACAACACAAAACTTAACCAGAAACCCAGCATGCTAATGGTGCTAATGCATCACTGGGGGACGTCTAAAGGATTTTTTTTCTATTTGCCACTCAAAAGAAAACTTGCTCTGAGAAACCCAAAAAGGAAAAGAGACAAGACAAGGTTTGGTGTCTGTATCTCATGGAGAAGCCTTTGTGGTCAGAAAGAGCTTTTTACAGCCTCATGTAAATCCAGACAAGGAAGATTTTTATGGCGAGGGCTGAAAATGAAAGGAAAGGACCTAGTGACAAAGAAGCCCCAGAAGGTTTGGAGTTCCATTTGGGGTTGGATTACACTCTAGAATTTCCCATTCCAGATCCAGCCTCATTTGAAATTCTTTGGGCTCAAAAATCAACTAAGATTAGGTTCTCTTGTGAGGTTTCTGATATTTCCTGGCTGCTGTTCAAAAGTCGGGCCTGAAACAGCAAAGTGCTGAGAGTTACTAACCTCTGGCTGACTTCAATGGGAGTTGAGGGTGTGACCCCGGGTCCTTTGGGTACCCACTGGCAGAGGCCACAGGAGTGCATAGGGTTCCCAGGATTCCCTGGATCTGATCTCTATATCATCAAAGGGTGTCATGTAAAGCCTTTCCTGGATGCCTGTGCCACACTGCATAATCCTCATAATCATTGCACAGTGACTGGATGGATAATATCTAAGGCGTTATGGTTGTCTACTGAAACTGATGCTTTGAAGGTCTGTGCGTTGGGGCTGGTCACCAGAAGGTGATAAAGAAGTTTCTTTCAGGCAGAAGATGCTTAGCTGCTTGAATGGCTGTATGTACACTGAGTAATTATTCACAGTGGATGCTAATCAATAGAGCAAAATTCTAATCAAGTGATTGCAAAGTCTCCAGAGGAGATTCGAGACAAGAAAAACAAAGAAACAATAGGGGGTACCCTGTTTACAAGCGGACAATGGATGCTTGGAACTATATCTGGAGGTCCAGAGGTATCCTGCACCAGGTATCCTTCACCTATTGGACAAATTGCCAACTGGCTTGTCTTATGAATGGAGGATCTCATTTGGTCTGGGTGTTTCCTGCTGGGAGAGAGATTTGGGGGAGCTATCCCTTGTGAGACAGGGGACTGTTTGGTTCTTTAAGTTGAAGCTCTAGAAGTGTGTTAGGATTTTATTTTTATGTAACCATTTGTGTACATTAATTATTCTTGCTGCTTCTCAAATCTCTGATCTTGGTGAATTAAACTCTACTTCTTTTCACTGTCAATGTATTGAAGTGTGTGAAATGGAGCGGTGATGCTGAGGTGAAACTGGTAAGGTGGTGTGTAGCAAACCTCTGAATTCTGTGAGTGTCCAGTGGAACAGGGGCTGGACATTCTGGGGATGTCCAGAGGGCGAGCGGTTGGAGTGTACTGATTGCTTATCTGTGGTAGGACAGTGGATCCTGGACGGGGTGAGAAGGGTGTGCTTGTGTTTCCTGTGACTGGCAGAGTCAGGAGCTGACACTTGGCAGGTACAGAGAAGGCTTCCTCATGCTAAGGGCAGGTGGTAGTGAGGTCCCTCACAACCCTGGGTACCTCGGGAGGTGTCATAAAGGATCCATAGCACTTCAGAGAAGGTGCCTGGTCCTTCGTAGTCCAGGGCCCTTTGTTCAAAGTTGACTAGACCCATCATCCATCCACTGGAAAATCACTCCTCGATGGTCAGATGTCTTGGCTCCATCTCATTCTCCAATTCACTGTCCATCTGGGTTTGGGGACTGAGAGGAATCCTCAGGCAAAGGTTCAAGTACAAGAGGCAGAGGAAGTCTGGGTTGTCAATGTTTATAGTTCTCAATAGGGAAATAATCTTCCCAGGACACCTGAATATTGGAAAGTTTACAACAGAACAAGGAAGCAAAAACCAACCAAATAAACAAAACCCCAAACCCCACAACAGCCCCCACATTCTTGCAATTAACCATCTGCTTTAACTCTGGTTTTACACGCAGTTCCTAAGAACATCTCTGGAGATGATAGACGACAGTGCCTGGAGCAGCCAGATATCCCTTGAGTTGAGCTGGCAGATGGCCGGCTATGCCAGCCCCTCCAAAGAGAAGGTTTGTTCTCTGTTAAGGTTTAGTTTCTAGTTACTTTCCCCTGAAATTCTGATTGGAGGGCTGCATAAGGCTTCTCTCAAGGTTTCATTATTTGATATTTTATTCTGCGTATAAAATTTGTTTGTACTTATTCCCTGCTCTCTTGCCCCCCTGCCCTTCCAATATTTGCTTGGACAGGCTGCTTGTCTGTCCTGCATTGTTGGTTCTCTGGCTGGGCTAGACGATGGGATGTTTCTGCAGCATGGGTGCTTGGACTTGGCTGTCTTGTTCCTTCCTGAGTGTTGCTGAGCTGGGTCTGTACTGACAGGCACGTTGTGTTCCTGATATCCAAGGGCTGGTCTCTTTCTTTCAGAGTTTCCTGTATAAGGCGCTAGGAACGTCCTTAGCAGCTTGTCAGGACCTGGTCCATCTTAAATCACAGATTCATACACTTCTGACAACAGCAGATTATATGGAAGCCCCTGAGAGACAGGTGAGGCCTCTGTCCCTCTCTCCATTTTACCAAGTAATCCCTGAATGCTCCCTGTGGGGCTCAGCTCTGAGTTGGCCTGGGACAGATGCCATTTTGCTTCCTATCCTCTTGATTTCTATTTCACTCAGCGCCCGCTCCCCATGTGTCTCAGGCCCGATTGGCACTTTACACCACTTTGGGTGAAAGGAATGGACTCGTGGGCTCTATCAGACACCTGGTTCGATCCTAACCTGTATTTCTCTTGGGTGACAGGGAGTCGTCTCCATCCTCGCAGTCTGTGCTGCGAGCCACTTGGACCTCACCTTGAAGGCACTTCAGGAGTTTGGGGCTGCAATGAGCCAGGTTAAGATTTCTGGGTTCGTCAGCCGCCTGAAGGTAAAGGAGCCAGGGGGTTCTCTCAAACTTCCTCTCTCTCTAAAGCAGGGGCAGCAGCCCCACGGTAGTGTCGGCTCCGGTCAGCTAGCATTGTCCCCCAGTGTATGCGTTCCACGTGATGCCTGCCGTTAAGCAGACAGGAGCACGATGTGGAGCTGGGGTTCTCTCAAATGATTTTCATCGTCTGATGTCTCATGGCTTGAGCGCCCCTCCCATGCACAATGTGTGGGAACTACATCAGTTGCTTGCATGGAAAAGCATTGAAGGTATTTTTAACTGTTTTTTATCCCAGGTTAGTAGCTGGAAATGAGGAGGTGTTGCAAGCAACATGTGGCTTACCAACCCGCTTTAGGTAGACCATCAGTGGTCTACGGATGACAATTAGGGAACCTCTGATTTAGAACAGTAGTTCTCAACCTTTCCAGATTAGTGTCCCCCTTTCAGGAGTCTGATTTGTCTTGTGTCCCCCAAATTTCACCTCACTTAAAAACTACTTGCTTACAAAATCAGGCATAAAATTATAAAAGGGTCCTAGCACATTATTCCTGAAAAAAAGACTGCTTATTTTCCCATTTTTGCCCTAGAATTAGAAAATACATCAACTGGAATCTAAATATTGTACCTGCATTTCAGAGGGCAGTATACAGAGTAGTCTAAAAAAGCCATTGTATGAAATTTGAGTTAGTAACTTTGCAAGTGCTTTCTTTGTCGTCTGCTGTAAAACTAGGCAAATATCTAGATGAGTTGATATACCCCCTGGAAGACCCCTGGAGACCCTCAGGGGTACAGAAGTCCCCCTGGTTGAACACCACTGATCTAGAGGATAGAGCAGGAGACTAGGCCTCTGGGCTCCCATTGCTGGCTCTGCCATTTACTCACTGTGCAGCCTTAGGCAAGACATTTAGCGCCTGATCTTGTACCCACCAGTGTCAATGACTAAGCTCCCGTGTACTCCACTGCTGTCGGTTCAGCCTTTTCGGCTCTCTGGGTCAGAGTTACCCAGTGGGAATGATGGCGATGGGGCGGCGAGTTCTATGGGCTCATGGTGCCCGGGCTCCAGCAGTATTCAAGGCTCGGGGGCCCGGCTCCACCAATGTTTGATTCATTCCAAGTCCAAATAAATCAGAAGAACTTGTCTCTAGTGATGTTTCCTACTGTCTAGGATTACCACCATGGGACAAGAGGCAAGACTCGCCGCACCTTGATGCTGACATACAGCAACGTGGCTGTCCATGCTCCAAAAGAGCAGCTTCTCTCCCGAGTAGAGGCAGACATCACAAGGAACATCATTCACCATTACAGAACCAGTTGTCAGGTAAGAGCCTTTGCATGACAACTGTGAGGGGCATTACCCTGAAGTTATAGAATTGCCTCTGAGTTTATAGAGAGAGGGCTTGTATTTTCTAAAACTCTCCTTTGAGCAATAATTTGTCACATAACTGAAATTTAAAACTGTAATGGATGGAGCGTGAGCTGTCACATGTTGTATCACTTTTGTTGCTCTTCTTTGTGTTTTCTCTAGTTTTTCTATAGTCTTCTGAAATTCTGTCGAGCACAGCTACACAGTAATTCACATGGAGTCACACTCAGGCTATTCAGAATAACACTCTAACTCTCCTAATATGTATGTGTATCTAGCTCTATCTTTTGCTAGCCAAGAGAGAATGGTGCTAACTTGTATTTAGTTTCTTTGCTGTCACTCTGTTTCTTGGACTCACTACTTCCCTTCCCTCTTCTCTGTCGTCTTGTTTGTCTGTGTGCTCGTTATTTCTGTTCCCTAGGTGTCTGACTGCTGGTACTGACTCTCCTCTCAGTGCAACCTCACCACGTCACTTTGCCATTCAGTTCTGCCCTGTCTAAGTGAGAATCTCATTTAGCCTTTGTCAAAAAAGTTGATCACAGTTGAACCAAACGGATATCTTCCAGAAGTTCATAAATGCAAATATTCCATAGGATGGCCCCTGATCTTGACCTCTGCAAAACACCCCCTCTGGATACGTTTCCTGCCTTTTGGAAGATTTAACAATCATGATTTCTCTCTGCTCCATATTCACCAGCCAGGCCATTTTGAGGATGTGTGTTATGTGGGACTATAGGCATTGCTAATAGCTGTTTTGCATTTTGTTTTTCAGGTGCTGGGCATCGCTCTTACAAACAAGGTAAATTCTAAATAATCTGCCCTCAGCTCTTGCCTTTTCTATCCACAAGTTGCTTGTTTAAATTGCACAGAGCTTGATTTCCTTGCTACATCAAGCAGGAGTCCTGGCTGCTCTGGTGTAAGTGGCCCTGGATTTCTTTCATGAACCTGGGTTTTCTCTTCTTCTGAGGTGGGTGCAGAGCCAGGGTCCTCTGCCTTCTGGGGTCTGTGGACACCTCTCTCCTCTCCTGTGGCTAGATTTAATTCCTGATCTTTATCTTCTGGACTCTGGTTCTTCTCTCCGTTTCTCATCCACATCCTCTTGTTTCTCCTTCTGGATTATGTAGGACATGCACCTAAAATTAACCCTCATCCAGAATGTCACGGAGATTAGCTGTGCCATTTTGGAGACCAGAGACTCCCAGGAGTACGAATTCTCTTACAAACTGGAGCTCCTTGGCTACATGCTGGTGAGTGATGAGGAACTTTGAGGACTGAAGTACAAAGGAGTTTGTTGTAATGTCATCAGACTGGGTTTCCAGGTAGATGTTGTTTTATCCATTGGCTGTGACTGTACCACTGCAGTCTCATGAGCTACCTGCATGGCACCCAGAATGCTGCTGGGTCCACTCTGAGCTTGGCAGGGATGCCGACCTATTGTGGGCTGTAAGTGGCAGGAATGCTTGTGTCTGGGGAGTTATCTTTCTGTCTCCGTATAGCCTGCAGATGACCCTACGGTCCATTTCTGAGGCAGAGAGCCTGCCGAGCACGGTGTCTGTTTATTACAGGTCTGGCATATGGCCCTGTTTCAGGGTGTGAGAGGAAAGCCTCTCTGCCTTTCAAATCCATTTCCCATTTTTTTAATTTCCCTATTCGTGCATTTCAGGACTTCATTAAAAAGGAACCACTGGATTCCCTGGCATCTCCAGTTCGCTACAAGGCAATTCTTGCCATTAGACATCTGAGGTAGGCTATTTTCTGCCATATTTCCTGGCACTGTGACGTCGTCTTTGTTAGTTCATGAGTGCCAGGTTGGGAGCAGTTTGATGCCTGCCGGGTTTGGCTCACATGCTGCTCACCAGCAGAACTTTAGTTCTTGAGGGTTTGAATGTGTCCATTTGGAGGTTTGTGCTTGAAAGACACAGACTTGGAGGTTGTGGGGCATGCAGTCCAATGCAGGAGAGTTCAGATGGGGAGGGAGGTGTCTGGCTTGCTGGCAGGGGGAAGGAAGCTTGTGGGTTTCTCTAAAAAGGGGACTTGAAGCTTTAGCTTTAGTTCTCAATGAGCCAATACTTAATAGAGGTGCAAAGAGGTGCTCAGCTGCAAAGTGAAGGGTTGTTTGCATTTGGGGTTTTAGATTGAGACAATCTCCAGTCATTGGACCCATTTCTTTTACTTGGAGGTGGTACTGAGTCTAATGCATGACTTTTCTCTCTCTCTCTTTCTTCTGCCAGCAAACTCAAACCATCTTTGACCTTGAAGGAAAACCGTGAGCTCCTTCATCAGTGTTTCAAAAGTTTGTTTCCCCTCCCTCCCCTGGAGAAGATGATGAAAGAGGAAGGTGAGACAGCAAAGGATGCTCTGCCTATACAGGTACGTGACAACAATTCTCCTCAGGCACCATCCACTGTATTTCTGCCCAGCAGGCACTGGGTGATGGCAGTCACACATGGCCTCCCTGGCAAGGTTATGGTTAGCTTTCCCCAGCCCCCAGTTGCCCCCCCCCCCACACACACACACAAATTATCTGTGCTGAGCCTCACTCCTTCTCTTCTGGTTTCAGTCACTGTACGTAGAGTCCTTGGAAGCCCTTGGCAAGCTAATGAAGACTTTGCTGGAGGAAGAACCAACCGCACACTGGTTCCAGGAAATGTTTCAAGTGAGTAGACCATTGAACCATGGTGAAGATTGTTTGTTTGTTTGTTTGTTGTGTTACTGCAGGGAAGAGTCAGAGATTTAGGGGGTCAAGCTTCAGTTGTGGAGGAATTTTCCACAATGGAGTGAATTGTCGGGGGAAAAAGCACCAAATTCTTCCTGGGATAAGCAGGCATGTGCCCCGCTGAAATCCACAGAAGCTATGCCATTTTATGCCAGGGCTGGATTGGGACCAACTTCTTACAATGTAGTTGACACTACTTGGACCGGCAAGAAAATCACCACTGCAGTAGCCAAATCCAAGAGAACCAGTTGAAACTGATCACTTCTTCAAAGAGGAATTCATTCATATTGAGTTAAGCCCTGTGTATGGAAACTCATCCAGAGGAGACTTCCTGTTCCTCAGACATGAACAGAATATCTTGAAGAGCTGAGGGGTGGGGAGTTTGATGCACCTTCAGTATAAAAATGAAGTTCTAAAAGGAGCTGGGCTTCGGGGGGGACTTCTCTGCTCTTTTTCAAATTAATAAAAAGAAATGCTCCTCTCTGTCATTTGGCCACTCAATGTGGGAGAAGTTGCCCAGGAAACAGAACACAGCAGCAGACATCAAACAGCATGCAATGTGGTAGACAGCTCCCATCAGACAGTCTACAGAAGACATGACGTACACAGGCCCAGGTTCATCTCTCATGTAACTCCTTTGTCTTCAATCACTCAGAGGTGAATCTGGTCCCTGGCACTTCCATTAGACATGTAATTCCTTCGCTCCATGGAGGTCGGGTGTTTTGGAGAGGGATTTTAGTAACAATTAAACCTGTTTAAGAGGAACTTTTGGGAGGGATTTTCTGGTACTAACTCTGTCCATTCCCCTGCTCTGCCAACAGCTACTAGAGACATGGCTCCATTCAGAGAAGGAGTGGGAGAGAGAAAGGGCCTTGCAGGCCACCATCCAGCTGCTGACTGCCTATCAAGAGACAGTTCATAGCACAGTGAGTATAGCCTTCCTCTTCCTTCAGCTGACTTCCCTGCTTATATCCGATCTGACACTCAATGCAAATGCATGAAAAAAGCTTCCAGGGCAGCAGCTGGGATCTCAAAGTGACTAAGATCCCTCTGCTTCTATAAGAGAGAGGTTTACACAACAATGCTGTGACCACACTCCGGGCAGACTGCAAGAAGTAGAGGGCAGACGATCCCCCAAACTGATGGCTTATTCTAGAATTACATGCACCAAGTCAACAGCAAAAGAGCTTCCACCCTAGTTAACAAAATGCCAAACACGGTCCCCTTTTGGCATTCCAGACCTAGGCTCCCATCTAAACAGCCCAGTCTAATATAGTGAGGGGTTACTGAAAACCTGATTCACCATATGTGAGGTTCACCCATCATAAAGGACCAGATGCTTATCCCCAGGTCAAGGTGAATCTCAGGTCTTTCCCAAATAGCATGCTGCCAGCCAATCCTTGATAACGAAATTGAAGATTTCTTCTTAAAAGAAAGAAGAGAGTTACAAATGGTTAAAAGATCAATATCCATACAAGTGACTGTCAATGTTCATAGTTCAGGATCTCATCAGTGATGGAATAAACTGCTGGCTTGTACAAGTCTCTCTGGAATCATCCCAACAGATCAGAATCCAAAGGCAGCTTAGATGTAAAGACTGTTAGTTTTTCCATGCATTTTCCAGGTTCTTTCAAATGATGATTTGGAAGCTCTCTGTCCTATGGCTTACACTTTCCCTGTTCAAAGTTTCAGCAGACTAGAGATGACAGGATGAGGCCCGAGCCTTCTCTTTTCTAGCTATTCTAGCAGGCTGACAAGCCTACCTCACAAAAATGGTTCCAGCAGGACCTTCCCCCGAGAAAGACTAGGCAATGCAGATCGCCTCCTGTACTTTGCTTTGAAGCTAATCTTCTATTTCCTGTGCATACACAGTAAACTAGTTACTCATTCGCATAAGGTGATTAGCCGTTCTTCCATTATAACACAGAGAGTTAAGCTGAAGACAATGTAGAAAGTATTAGTTTCCTGCAGTATCTTACATCTTTGATTTTAAGGTTAACTGAACACCTTGCACACATAATGAAGACTTGAAAGGAAATGAGCATCGACAAGCTAATTTGGTTACATTGTGAAGAAGTGAGCTGTAGCTCACGAAAGCTCATGCTCAAATAAATTGGTTAGTCTCTAAGGTGCCACAAGTACTCCTTTTCTTTTTGCGAATACAGACTAACACGGCTGTTCCTCTAAAACCTGTCATTGTGAAACTTCTAACCGCGTATAGATCAACAAAGACAAATAGACTTAGCATCTATTGTTCATTTTTGAATGAGTTGAGGATTGCTAGTCTAATCCATCTCTTTGAAATTCACATGCAAGTGAACTGTCTTGATACAGTGGAAGTGCCTCTTGTTAAGTTATTATGGGTCATACACAGGTTGCCTGGTCTGCCAGTGTCACAAATTCATTCTTGGTTCTTATGCTCCCAGGGTGGTAAAGGAAAATTTCTATTTAACCAGCTAAGAACATAAAACATAAGAATGGCTAACCTGCCTCCCGCAAAAGAATGGTTCATCTGGCCCAGTATCCTGTCTTCTGACTGCATTGTGTGAAGATATGCTTCCTTTGGTTTGTTTTAAACCTGCTGCCTATTAATTTCATTGGGGGGCCTCTTGGTCTTGTGTTAGGTGAAGGGCTAAATAACACTTCCTTATTGACTTTCTCTACACCAGTCATGATTTTATAGACCTCTAGCATATTCCCTCTGAGTCGTCTCTTTTCCAAGCTGAAACGTCGCTCTTTTTTTAATCTCCCTTGGGTGAGAAGTTATCCCATAGGCCTAATTTTTGTTGCTCTTCTCCGTATTTCTTCCCATTCTAACGCATCTTTTTTGAGATGAGATGACCAAAACTGCACGCAGTATTCAAGGTGTGGGGGTCCTGTAGATTCCTATCGTGGCATAATGATATTTGCTGTCTTCTTATCGATCCCTTTCCTAAGGGTTCCTAACATGTTGTTAGCTTTTTTGACTGCATGTTGAGCGGATGCTTTCAGAGAACTGTACACAATGACTCTGAGGTCTCTTTCTTGAGTGATAACAGCTAATTTAGACCCCATCCATTTCTATGTACAATTGGGATTATGTTTTCCAATGTGCATTACCCAGTACAGTACAGGAATCAGGGGCACAATGTTACCAGATGTGCCTGTTACTTTGGGGTAGGCTCATTGATTAGGGTTACTCTTCTTGGGGGGGGGGGTCTGTAATTCTATTAATGTGCTGCTTATGTCACTTGTGTGTTCATATGGAGCTCTACTCCTTCCTTCTGCAAGTGCCCTCCCAATGGAGCGACCCTGCAGGACCTCGGTTCCCCAGGGCTGGGTTCCTCCAGCCCTAGAACTAGATGAACACGCACGCACGTACGCTCACACTAGCAGAGCAAGTCTGAGCGGACCAGGTCAATCAGCACTCTCCAGCTGATCCTCTCATATGTCCCTGTACTCAATGGGCTGGGTTAAGCAGCACTTTCAGCTGCTCCCCTCTTATGTGCCCCAAGTTTAACACATCCCTATCCCACTTCCACATTACAATTGTACTGGTAGTAACCCACTTCATGAGCAAACCCCACAGTATTTTTGGGCGCTACCGGGACCTTTAGCTTAGGTAAAAGAAGGGTTGCTGCAGAGTAAATGGGGGAAGCGGAAAATACAGAGTGAAATTTGGAGAGCGAGAGAGAGGGAGAGAGAAGCAACCAGCTGAACCATAAAAGTTATTTATTGAATAATAGTGATAACTACACAAGGAGGGCTAAACAAACATAATGGTTACATTTGAAAGGTTAATACCTGAGGAAGAAAAGAAAACGGAGGGGCGAGGGGGGGGGGGAATCTCATCCACTCCATGAGGCTTGAACTGGGTGGGGTTCTGAATTGGTCTGGAATTGGTCTGAATTGGACTAGAATTGGTCTGATAATTGCTGAGCTAGGTGTGTGCAGGCATAGGTTCATTAGCATCTGGAGCAGGGATTCCCATGATGCAATGCGTCCCTGCTTTTCTGGTCCCAGAGTTCAGTGCGGTTCTCTGTTCCTCATTCTTCATGCTAATTCCTATCCCATCTTTCATGCAGATGAGGCTAGGGGAGTTGTCTCTGTTCTTCATTCTGTATGCAAATGGAGATGTCTTAATCTTGTCACCTTTCTCAGGAGGGGTCTAGGTGTGTCTCCCAACACCCTTCATTGTTCTCTGCAAGCCTTTTCTCTGATGGGTTTTGGTTCAAACAGAGACTGGTGGGGGCGGGGGGTGTCTTTCATGAGTCAGACAGGCTAGATACTGTGCCCTGGTTCCACAAAAAACACAGAGCTGACTGGTCTGAACAATAAGGATGGCAAGTGAAGTCTAGTCCAATTGGAGACCATTCATTCTTTGTTCTTCGTTCTTTTTTCATTAGACTCAGGGAACTTTTGATCAGTTTGGATCTCTGATTGGACTAATAGCACCATACAGCTGTGATTCGCTGGCCACGTCCCGTCAGTGGGTGGTTGACTGTATCAGCTGCCTTCTCTGTATACAAGGTGAGGAGACCATTAGCAGGTATAAGGAATTCTTCACCTTCTTTCACTGTTGTAATGTCCATTTGTCTGCCTATCTAGTTCTTTCTGTCCTGTCTGTTGTTGCTTAGATAACAGAATGGTGCGCATCTTGTAAATACCTCATTAGAAGAGAAGATTCTGATGTGTAAAGAGCCTAGCACACTTTTGGGAACTGTACAACTAATAAATGGTCTGCATACAGGTAGATAAGGGCTAAAATCCTTAGGGCTTGTCTACACAGGGACAGTAAGGAAAGTTAATCCAAATGAACTAAAGGTGTACATTTCAAGTGCATGAGGTAAATGGCATTAAACACATGTGTGGATGCTCTGATTCTGAATTAAAATGGGCCTTATTAATTGTAGTGAATTCCATGAATGAAACTAACCTGAATGAAGGCCACTTTAATTCTAAATCAGTGTGTCCCCACAGGTGTTGAATGAAGTTTAACGAATGCATTTTGAAAATGAATGGGGATTAGCTTTCTTGAATATCTCCATGGAGACAAGCCCTTGGTACTAAACATTTTCATTCTCTTTACCCTGCCACTGGCTGGACTGGAGGGGTTTCCTGGAATAATTCTGTAAACAAAAAGTTCTTCCAGCAGCCCTCTGCCATGAGCACTCCGAGCGACTGGAGTAAGTAGAGGCCATTTTTCCCCTTTGTGAAAGAGTAGGATATTCTTTTCACCTAATGGTTAGATGTTAAGGGATAGAGCTTGGTTATCGTTTAAGGCCATTTCCAATGAGGGTGACCAGACAGCAAATGTGAAACCTCGGGACAGGGGGTGGGGGGTAAGAGGAGTCTATCTAAGAAAAAGACCCCAAAATGGGGACTGTCCCTATAAAATTGGGACCCCTGGTCATCCTATTTCCAATGATTCTTAATAAGTCCTAAAAACAGTGTTGGTGATTCAGAAACAGAATAAGGGACTCCAACCTTTGAATGTACAACATAGTAATCCCAGCATTGTTTAGAAGTGACTGATGATGAGCCTGGGTTTCTTGCCAAAGTTTTTTGTCTATCCCCATCTCTTTTACAAGGAGAGTTTGGTGGAGGGATTCACCTCTAAACTGGAACCTCTGATCTACCTGCATGAGTTGTACTTGAATAGGAGCTTAGATGTAAATAGTGAGAGCAGAGAGACTACTGAAACCAGACACACACACAAAGCTGCTCCAAGCTGAATACAGTGCTTGTTCAATCCTGGATCATTCACAATAACATACCACTACTGTTAACATTCAGACATTTTAGGGTGTAATCCCGACTCCATTCCAGTCAACAGGAGTTTTGCCATTGACTTGAGTGGGGCCAAGATTTTACACTATGCTGATGACAACATAGCACATGGATCCTCCCGTATGAAGATCCATGCAGTAGGGGTTCAGTTTCCTTAATCGTTACAGTACTTTTTCTCCTTTTCTCCACTCCAGGCCAGTCCATAAACCTGGGCTCAGCAGAGGAGGAGCTGAGATGTCTCCGTGAAGGACTAACAGCTCCAGACCCCGAGGCTCTGTTTCAGGCATCTTCCAAAATGGCCAGGGTAACTGACTCAAAAAGCTTGTGCGGATGTGCGAGTGACCGGGCACCGTTCATTTGACATTTGCTCTTTCATGATGCCTTTCCGTACTCGGAGGGAGCTCTGGGAGTGGGGCGTTGGCTGCTAGTAACCAGCAAGATGCTTTTCATAGATGTGTGCTCTGAATGCCACGTAAAAACCAGATTCCACAGAACGTTGCACGCCCATGAAAATGCGCACGCGGATGCACACGCATGTACCTATCCAGCAGGGCCGGCTCTTGCTTTCTCACTGATCCAGAGCAGTGAAGCACAAAAAATAATGAAATAAAAGAGCCCCCATGCCGCCCTAAGATTGGCCGGAACACCGCCCCTTGCAATCTGCCGCCCCAAGCACGAGCTTCCTCGGCGGGTGCCTGGAGCCGGCCCTGCCATCCAGCCACCCAGGAGAAAAACTGTGTTAGTGGAACATCAAGCTGAGAAACCACCCAGGATTCATTCCGTCACCTTGTGGGTTTGCCTTCGCCGATATTTGTGTGCATGCCTCTCTTGACTGACTTCTATATGCTGTAAAAAGATGCAGTGTATGTAAGAGACTACAAAGGGAAACTTACCTCCTGCCTATCCAGTACAATGTTGTGCTAACTATGCAACAGAGTCTTTGCCTCTAACCTGATATGATAAGTGTAGAATACAAAAATGTAGTCTATAGACTAGAGAGAGAATTGTAATCCCAAATGGCGAGCTAGACAGGAGGCTAATTCACCATTTGCTGATGCAGGTATATCTTTTTTTCCATTTGTAAAAGTGCTGGAGTCAAATATCATTGCGGTCTCTCCTGTTTTTGATTTGTTCCCAGGTTGTTAGTGAGTACTTTCCCTCCGAACAGGCCACAGACTTTATTGCGGCCACATTGGGTGGTCTGCTGTCTGCTAGCCCCACCTGTGCCACGGCAGCTGGACTATGGATGAAGATCATCCTGAAGGAGTGTGGAGATGCCATGCTGGACAAGGTAAAACTGGGAACTGGAGAGCTTTTCTGCCTAAACTCTAGGCTTTTTGATCTTTGCCCTCATGTGTAAGGAAGAAAAATCTTGCTGTTTCTCCCCCTCGGACATAGAGTCGATTCCATCTCTGTTCCTACCCTAAGATAGGCAATGGCAGAATCAATAGCAGTAGACCGAGATAATCCAAGGGAAAAGGAAGATGGTTGGTTCTTTATTGGTCTAGCTTGTTGCCACAGTATTCAGCCAAGAAAGGCTTGAGAAAACAGACTCTGGGGAAAAGACAAGAAGACAGAATGACTGGCACTTGGAGGCCTCCAGGTCTTAGGAGGCCTATGGCTAAGGGCTACATGGATTAAAAAGAGCACTGGGCTATTGCCACCCTCTTGCCAGGTTTCTGAGCCTGGCCTCCAGCCCGAGCAGGAACAGCTCCACTTTTAGCCCCATCGTGCAAGCCCCACAGGCCCAGGTTGACCTGAGCTCTGAAACTCAATGCTGTGGGATTTTTTTGCTGTGTAGACCTACCCTTTAAGAAGAGAAGGAAGGAGGGAGAAAACTCTAGTGTCTTTGGGATCCACTATTTATATGCCTTATTCTGGAGCCCAGTACATCAGGGCTAGATGAAAGGAGCACTCCACAAATCTTCTAACAAGGCTGGTGAAAGGCCTCAGGACAGGGAACCCTCGCAGCAGAACTGCCATGTTTGCACAGTGTTTTGAAGATGTGAAGGGCTAGGAATGAATATGAGAGGTAGTCACCTGTTCAGAGTCCCAGGCATTTACACACTGTCTTTAAAGCACTTGCATATTTTGTGCTTGTGGTTGTTGATGAGCTCTGCATTCTTCGAGGCAAATGGTCAGATTTGGCTGCTTAAATCACAGCTGCAAAATCTGGGCAAGCAAAGCTGCCTTTTGTGCATGTGAACTGGTTTGTGTAATGCATAGCTGGGCACCACCACATTAAATTACCTGGTATGTCTATGTGTGTGTCAGTGTTAATTTTTACAGCCGTGTGTGGGCAATTTGTGTGGGTTCAAGTTACGCAGACGTATTTGAACATTTGCTTCTTGAAGTGAGGCATTTCTAAAAAAGCAGCAAATGGCTAAATAAAGGTTTTGATTCTGTAGAGTGAATGGAGAGAAAGAAAAGGGGACATTTCTTTCTGGTTTTGTTCCTTCCAGGTGCCAGATATCCTGGCTATACTATATCGCCACATGCCTACTATCCAGGAGGGCAGCTTGAGGCAGTTCCTGGTGGAGGCAGTGTCCATTCTAGCTCACCATCACCAAGAGGCAGTGATCTCCAGCCTCCTCAGCAAACGTCTGCCGATGGACAGGTATATACCGCTACCTATTGCATTCATCTTGGTAAAACATGGATCCCACAGCTTTACTAGGAGATGTAGGGCTTCATTTAAGCCGCAAACAGTTTGGGATCATTCCTAAGGGTTAATAGCCTGGCTCTTTCTGCAGGAAGGTCCAAGAACATGTTAAGGTGGGGTGCGGAGAGAAATTAAGTGTCACTCTGTTTCCATTCATGAATAGCTGCTTTGACATCCTAAAGATCTATCTTTACTGGTATAACTGGAGTGTATTGTTGGAAACATCTACCTCTCTAGATGCCTGAATTGAGCTCACTCTGGAAATGAGCAGTGGCTGTTGGTTTCCTGGTAGCATGACAGCTTCAGGTGCAAATCCCTGGCTGATTGCAAAGACTAGGGCCAATATTATCATCAGACCTCTGCTTGGTATCAGTGAGGGTGTGGCTGCTAGAGCAGAGTTGCCATCCTTGGTACTTAAAAGTGGACTGGAAGCAGATCCATCATTTCATTTCAAGATCCCTAACTGAGGTATCAGTTATCAGTGCTGGAATCTAAGACCATAAGAACAGCCATACTGGGTCAGACCAAAAGGCCATCTAGCCCAGTAGTCTGTCTTGCGACCGTGACCAGTGCCACATGCCCCAGAGGAAATGAACACAACAGGTCATTGTCAAGTGATCCATCCCCTGTTGCCCAGTCCCAGCTTCTGGCAAACAGAGGGTAGGGACGCCATTTGTGAAGGGGACCTAGGATGGCCAAGAACATTCCTTCTCATAGTTGTATGTCCATCTAGTAGGAATCTGGCTTTTCCTTCATCCACTTGCCTTCCAAACCCTAGATCTTTGGGAGCCACATGCTCATGATTCCATATTGACTGGGAAGTGGAGAAAACAGGAAGTGAGGTTGGCGCTCTGTGTCCTGTCCTTCTGAAGTCTAGTATTAATGGTTAGGCTGCAGGAGGACTAGGTCACTTAACTTAGTTCTGTAACTGGAAACTCAATATTTAAACATGAGGAGCATTAAAGGAGGACAGGACTCCTAACTCTCTCATCATAGGCAAGGAGAACATTTGGTCTTTGCTAAAATAAGACACATTCAGGGTGAGCCACAAAAGTGTCCAGGGCTCACCTGTAACTTCTGTTAAACTGCAGTGACACCGCTGAGCAGTGGAGATCTCTGGGGGGAGACCCCTTGCTTGCCACTCAAGTCCTACGAGCCCTAATAGAGAAGATAAAGACTCCAACAAGAACAGAAGGCAGCATCACCTCAGAGACCGAAATGGACAGGCATTTGGCAGCTGCTGAACCTCTCTTAGTAAGTTAGATGGCAGACACGTCTTTCAGGCTTTCCTGTGCCCTGCGATAATCCTGCTGATGGAAAGCTGGAAGTGTGGTATAATATTGCTGTGTGGGCACTTCTCCTCTGATGGACTGTTTCCCTGAGTCCAGCTCTGCTGCCTGTGGAACAAATACGGCAGCTTTAGATACGTTACTGATTTACTTAATACTATCTGGCCATTAGAAAGTCTTTGGAGCAGGTTTCTTTGCAAATCTTCCTTTGGACTCACAGCATGCCTTGGGAGGTCATACACATTTGTACAGATGTGGGAAAGTGAGCCACGAGTTAAGCAAGTTGCTCGCTGTCATTCAAGTTACTGGCAGAAGGGAGAATTTCGTACAGCAGATATCAGACGGGGAGAGAGGGTGTGATGGTTTTGGGAAGAGATCTCCTTTTTTACCATGCTCTCCTTTCAGGCAACATGTGCCATCTTTGAGGTGGTGTCAGCCCTGCAGTCGAGCAAAGCTGTGCGGGAACTGCTCCCAGAGTTGTTTCCTCTTCTCCTGCAGCAGGTCAGCCAAACCCTCGGACAAAAGCTGCCTTTGCCAACGAGAAGCAGCCCGAGAGAAATCCGAAAAGGGCTACAACTTCCTGAGGGCAACCCTTGCCGGTAATTAGAAGGAAGGGAGAGAAACCAAGAGAATTCCAGTAGAGTTGTGTGACGCTCCCGAGGAGTTCCCAGGGTTATGAGGCACCTTACCACCACGTGCCCTTCGAGTGAGGAAGTCTTGTCTGTGCCTGCTGTGGGTCAGTTCCCTGAAACGACCAGGCTCTGGCAAAACAAACCCTGCCACCCAGGCCTCCTCAGACCTCAGTCTCTTTGTACAGGTTAATGACAGGCACACACCCACCCCCGAGTCCTCTGACCATTCCGTATGGTGTCCAGCCCTTTATCCACTGAACTCCCACAGAATTGTCAGGCCTGCTGTTCCCAGTGGAACAGTACACACCCGTTTATTACTTCTACTTTAGACTCTGTACTCGATACTTAGACTCTGTACTGCAAAACACACAGCACTTAGATATATTTCTAGTGAAAACAAGAAGGGAGATTATCAAAGAACAGAGATTCCAGTGACCGTCAGTAAGAATGCAAGCAAAAAATGGTTACATTTCAAATGAAATCATAACCTGCTCCTAGAAACTAAACTTAACCAACAGGTTAACCTCCTGTCTAAAGATGTTTCTCACCCAAAGTTCTCAACCAAGCCTGATCGCGACCCCTCTTTCATGAAGCAAACTCACGGTCCATCTACTTCCTAAGTGAAAGATGTCCCCCAAATAGACTAGAGCAAACCTTTGATGTGTACCCCAAAATTGGGTCCCCACCCCCTGTCTACTTCCTGCTACTTTTCTTTCTTTAAAGTTCTCACAGTCCTTCTCAACTGAATGTACATTAAGCATGTAGGGTTCACATGTAAACAAACAGATGGATAAACATTTCTTGCCTGAAAGAAAACCATTTTGTCACCTTTCCTGGTGACTAGTCCCGAGACACAGATCCTAAGCATGTAATTTTCAATGCATATCCATGACTCTTTACACAGCATCTGTACATGCGTTTCACAATGATATTGGTGACATGGGCTTTTATTTGAGACTCATGGGGCAATCTTTTAGTGAACTAGAATGTACGTACCAGGTCCCTCGGCACCCACTCTGTGCCCCTCGCCAGTTAACACTAAGATTCCTGAGTCCTCAGTTGACTTCAGCTCTGGTAGCACATTAATGTACATTTCCCACCAATCTCACAACATGATTAGTTTCTCTTCTTGTTGTGTTTCTTTATTCCATGGCAACAAGGTGCTCAAATTACAGACTTCATGGTTTTATAATGTCTCTGAATTTTCCTAGGAAACCAGGATCTCAGCTCTGTTCACGGATGGGCAGCAGGTATCAAATAAACATAAGGAAGTACTACTTCACACAACACACGGTCAACCTGTGGAACTCATTGCCAAGGGATGTTGTGAAGGCCAAAAGTATAACTGGGCTTTTTTAAAAAAAAGAATTAGATAAGTTCATGGAGAACAGGTCCATCAATGGCTATTCGGCAAGATGGTCAGGGATGCAACCCCAAGCTCTGGGTGTCCCTAGGCCTCTGACCGCCAGAAACTGAGACTGGACAACAGGGATTGGATCATTTCATGATTGCCCTGTTCTGTTCATTCCTGCTGAAGAAGCTGGCATTGACCACTGTTGGAAGAGAGTGTACTGGACTAGATGGACCATTGGACTGGCCCAGTAAGGCTGATCTTAGGTAGTGGCCACAGTGGGTCAGGTTTTCAAGATGGGTGCCTCAGTTTTGTCCACAAAACTTGAATTTGTTCAGATGGATGGGTACCTAGCTATGTGATTGCTGGCGCTGCAGACACTAGTATATATTCTGCTCATGCTGTTGGCCCATGTGCAGGCCCATTTTAGGTACCTATATGTGACGGGGTGGTAGGCTGTGCCCCGGCCTCTTCCATGGACACAGACTGCTCCGAGTCCCTCCAAAGTGTTCTAGGGATGCCTGCTCCTGAGATCCTGGTGGTAAGGGCTCTGATGACTGTTTGACCCCAACGGATGATCTTAAGTCACCTTTACGCTTGACCTTTGTTTTCTTTCTCCTCCCTCTTGTCTATACTTTCGTGTCTAGGTTTCTCCAGCCCCTTTACATATATTTCCTCTTTACCTGGCCCTTCAGGTTTTATTTCCACCCTCCTGGGCCTCCATACCTGCCTTGGTGTCCCTGTTAGAAAGGGATTCCAGTCCATGCCCAGTAGAAGGCAGTGGGGCAATCCATCCACTACCGCTACATGTTTCTGCCTAAACTTCCCCTTAATATTCAGGGTCCTTAAAATTGGGCAGAATTTATCGTCCCCATGGACACTGGGCAGAATTTCTTGTCCCCATGGACCTGGTATTCAGTTTTGATCCTACCTCTGGGAAGTATCCAGTGGGGTTTCACTAACTCCTGCCTGATTAGCAAACAGGATGAAGCTGTGTCCATTAGTCCCTTTGGTGGCTCCTCCCTACCCAGACCGATACGGTAGGTACTTTCTTTTTTCTTTCCTGCCTGGGAGTCTTGTCCCAACCACAAAACTGGGCAAACCCACAGTCCATTTTAGGACAGTCTCTTTTTAGATGTCCTTCACGTCCATGTCGGAAGCACACTGTAGGCCAAGCTCCCACTACAGTTCCTTGAGGCTCCTCCCTCTTCTTCTTGCTCCCCTTCCCAGCTGTAAGCACTCTGGTCCTTCTCAGATCTAGTCCCTTAAACCACTGACTCACTCTGGGAATGTCCGCCTCTGTAAATTCCTCTCACTTTAACTGTGGGGTCCAGATGAACTGGCTGGCGCCACAGAACCCATCCTCGGATATGCTCAGGGAGACTCTGAAGAAACTTCCAGAATCATGCAAACCATGATCTCCCCCACAGTCTGAGTATCTGGCCTTACCAATGAGTGGCCCAATCTTTTAATTCCTGTCCAAATGCACAGAGGCATAATCCCTCAATCCATCTTTCAACTCTACATTTCTGGCAGTACATTTCTGGACAGGCCCCACCTCGTCCAGCATGGCTGCCTTAATCATGTCATAATCGCTTGCCTGCTCATCACTAAAAGCCCTGTATGTGCTTCCCCGGTTAAATAGGGTGTCAGTTGAAGGGCCCACATTGTTCTGTCCCTAGGAGGTCTCACTGCTGCTCCTTGAAGAGTAACCAAAAACACATTGGGGTTGTTCGCAGGTCCCATTTTACAGTCTGATCTCCTGTGCCTGGTTTCCATTTCCTGTCACGGGACTCACCAAACTTTGGAGGAGTTGTTGCCAGACCTGGGTTTGCTCCCGTATAAATTCCTGACGGCTCTTTTGCTGTTAAACCTACCAGGCAAGGAAAGGCTGTTTTTCTGCCTGGTGGGATTGTTGGAAGGTCTGTCGGGTCTTCTACACCAGTGGTCTCCAAATTGGGGTGCGCGGGATGATCCCGGGGGGAGCATGGCATTAGTAGCGCCGCCGGACAGCACTCTGCCGTTTTTTTCCTTCGGCGGCAGCTCTGCACGTCCAAGGCTGGTGCTCCCCTTTGGCGGCCCGCCTGCGGCAGGTCTTCCATCGGTGGCGCGTCTGCGGCAGGTCACCCTGGGGGTGCGTGAGCCAAAACGTTTGGAGACCACTGTTCTACACCAGCAGTTCTCAGCCGGGCCGGTTTTAGCGGGTCTGCCAAGCAAGGTTGGCTTTAGACTAGCTGGGGCTCAGGGCAGAAAGCTGAAGCTTTGAGCCCAGCCGGGCTGGAGCCCTGAGGCCCAACACCTGCACTAAAGCCCCGAGCCCCTGCACCCTGTGGGGTTAAAATCCGGAGCCAGGAGCCCCAAACTCTGATGCCTGGCAGGGCAGAGGCCTGGAACTGGGCCATGGAGTATTTCTAGCATGTTGAGGGTGGGGGGAGGCTCAGAAACAGAAAGGTTGAGAACCCCTGTTCCACACTTCTCTTTGCTGCTTCATCACTTGTTTCAGTGTTCCCTCCATCACCGGACTGCCAAACCTCTACACTGGCTTCTCCAACAGGCTCTCCATTTGCATAGATAACAGGGAAATCCCTGATGAGCCCCCAGCTGTGACAGAGAGGGGTGTTGCACCCCCACATCTTCCACAAACACAGACCGTGTTGAGACTTTTTTCCTTCTAAGCACCAACATATAGTCTATTTAATCCCCCTACCAATACATAGCACCTTTATATTGTATCTCAACTTTCTAAACTCTTCTCCAAAAGTCGGGTGGGGGGTAAGGTGTTTCCACTCAGAGACCTCACTTTGTCAGGCTCTCCTAGCTTTTTGTCTTTCTGTTTCTCTTAGGGTGACCAGACAGCAAGTGTGAAAAATCAGGACGGGGGTAGGGCTGTGGGGTGGGGGGGAGGGAATAGGCACCTGTATAAGATAAAGCCCCAAATATCAGGACATCTGGTCACCCAAGTTTCTTTCTCTGTCTGTTCCCCTCAAAGGGCTCCTGCCCATGTCCTTTTACAGTTTCCCTGTTAATGGAATGATTGGTTCCTTGACTCACTAGCCCCAATCTGACCTTGTAATCAGGTACACCTCTCTCCAATTAGGCCTTCTGTGAGGAACGGAATTAGGAGGAATAGTGACCAGAGTGCTGACTCAAGTGCAAACCCTCAGCACTCTGTCACCTCATATCTGGAGATATGACCCCAGAATGTCCATTAGTGATCACCACACTCGATGCCCCCTGTTTCTGGGTCCTGATCATTACCTTTTCCACATCACTTTACTCTGCTAGTGCCCATAGTCCTTGCAGAAAGAGAAAAAGGACTGCAAAATTTTGTCCCTAGCAAAACTAGTCCTATGAGATGTATGAGACTGAAACTTACCTCCCAGCATCAAGTCCTTCCAGGGACACTGGTGTCCAGGACATTGCCAATGGATGAACTGCCGATTGAACAGCAGACCTGAGAAGTAGCCGGGGCTTCCTGACTCTCTGTTCAAGCTGCACCTTCCTCCTGATTGCTGCAGTTCTGTGCCTCTCTTTCCCCAGGCTTTCTATCAAAGCATTCGAGTCTGTGCTTTTCAAGGGTGGGAATGAGAGACTGGTGAGAGCGCTCAGGAAGCAGAGAACTTGGATTCTTCTGGAAAACCCCAAGACTCACCATGAGGGAGTGTGTCTGCTGGTGAGGTAAGAGATCTAGGAGGCATCATTTTATCCTTGGGAATCAGTAGCCAATAGAGTGGCTGAGAGGGAACCTCCCGTTTATAGCTTTGTGGGTGGGGGGAGGGGTGGGGTGTCTTGGGTGGAAACACACAGCTCCCACTCCTAGATATCAGAGCTGTCTGCTCAGAGCAGCTGAGTTTTTTTGAAGTGTGCAAACTAGCCCATGAGCGGTTTCTTTTGTCTTCCAGTCTTCTGCTAAGATCTGGACTCATAACACCTGAGATCATACAGAGCCTCCTCCGCTGGGTGAATTCCCCCACAGAAAACCACCGAGTCACCAGCACAGCTTTCCTTGCCCAGGTAAGACACAGGGCTCTGAAGAGTAGTTTCACCATTAGACTGTTGTCTGCCTTTCTTTCGGGAGTTGTACAGTTCTGTTCATAGGAGTAATTGTCATTTTAGACAGTAGAATAGGTCCTCTTTTATATGGAAACCTCACCAGGAACTTCACGATACCTTTCTGAGTCCTTCTCTCTCTGTGGTTTTTATTGCCGTCATTGCCTATACTAGCTACACAACCACAGGTGCTGGCTGAGAGAGATACGGACAGAGTTTGGATGACTGGACCTCTTCTGCCAAGTCCTAGTGCTGATCCTAACCAACAGCTCCTGATTTTGGTTTCGCTCAGCAGATCTTCTGAATGAACCTAGTGTCCTAATACTACCCACCAAGCAACCTACAACTACATTAATGTCTATCTTAGGTTCTCATTACTCTAGTATCTGAGTACCTCCAAACTCTTTAATGTCTGTATCCCCACCACACTCCTGCGAGGTAGGGAAGGACTATGTTTCCTATTTTACAGGCAGGGAACTGATGCACAGAAGGGCTAAGTGACTTGCCCAAGGTCACACAGGAAGTCTTTGAGGGAGCAGAAAATGGAACCTGGGTCTCCTAAGTCCTAGGCTAGTGTGATACCTGCCGCAGCATCCTCCCTTTCCACAGCCTTCCTCCAACATCTGCATCATATTTCCCACTTCATGAAAGCAGCCAATCCAAGCCCATGAGGCTCGGCTAAAAGGAGCTGAAGGGCCTTAGCAGGTCAGTTCCTGGCAGGAACTGGAGGGGCAAGAAAGGGCGCTGCTCTCTGGCCACAGAAATTCAGGGGACAGCCAGAGTTTGATTCTGGCAGGCTTTACTTAAGCTGTGTTTTCAGGAAGAGAGTCCTGAAGAACTTTAACCCTGAGGTGAGGGTGAAGCTAAAAGTGGCTGGTAGGAAGAAGCGACAATGAACTGAAATCAAGCAGTGCCTAGCTCCTGTTTATAGGATCCATGGTTTGGAACCCAGAGTTAGGGGCAGGCCCAGGTTCCCCTACCACCAACAGTGGCATAAGCCCCATGGAGGGGACAATGCTAATGGAGAGCTTGAACAAAGGGCAGAATGTAAAGGACCCAGAGTTGGGGCTGGAGACCCAAGTGAGGGCAATGGGATTGTTCTGGACTGCCCCAGAAGGGGTTCATTTGGACTTTGGGACTCAGCCAGAGGCCTGAGCCACAGAAGGCTCACTGAGGACGGCTGGCAGGGTGCACCGGGGTGAGAAAAGGACTGTGATACCATACCCAGCCACTAAGAGGCTCTCAAGAGGTGAGTGGATCCCTATTCTAGTGCCCAAAAGGAAAGCTCCATGTTTTGTAGACCTTTCTCATTTGTGTGGAATGCTAAAGTTACAGTGGATTATGTGGCAAGTATCAGAGGGGTAGCCATATTTGTCTGTATCCTCAAGACTGGGGCTGTAGGAGGACTCCTTGTTGTTTTTAGCGTATGACATGTCTGCTCAAATTCTATTCCCAATCTTACTGATCCTATTGGGGTAATGGACAGGTTGATTTTCTTTCAGCTAATGAGTGATCCCATGCTCAGGGAGAAGAAGTTCCTTAAGCCAGTCTTACGCATCTTGGAAGAAAGGTCACATGATAGGAACAGCATTGTCCGGCAGATGGCTGTAAGAGGCCTGGGAAATTTAGTCTATGGGGCGCCTGAGAAGGTAAGAGAGAATACTGACTAGAATGCAGCATAACTAGAGAAACCAAGGGAAATAGTTCTTCAGAGTTTACAGAGGCTGCACACAATGCACTAGGCCAAATTCTGCTCTCTCACATACCCGAGTAACCTCTTTGCAGTCAATACAGGGCAAGCTAGATCCTTTGCTAAGCTGGGCATAAGCAAACAATCTGTGCACTTTAATATGACCATGTGTAAATGTCTCCATCTAGGAATAAAAAATGCAGGCCTTACTTACAGGATGAGAGACTCTATCCCAAGAAGCAATGATGCTGAAAACCACTTGAGTCATGGCAGAGAATCAGTTGAACATAAGGTGTCCCAATGCGAAGGTGTGGTCAAAAGGGCTGAAATGATCCTTAGAGGCATAAAGAGAGGAATCTTGAATAAGAGTAAAGAAGTTCTTTTCCCTCTGAATATGACGCTCATGTGAGCACTGCTGGAATGCTGTGTCCAGATCAGGTCTCCACAATTCTAGAAGGATGCTGATAAATTAGAGAGGATTCAGAGAAGAGTCACAAGAATTCTCAAAGGATTGGAAAAGATACCTCTAGTGATAGACTCAAGGAGCTCAATCTATTTAGCCTTACAAAGAGAAGGTTAAGGAGTGACTTGAGGACAGTCTATAACTACTCACATGGGGAACACATTTTGAGAATGGGTTCTTCCCATTAGCAAACAAAGGTATAAGAAGATTCAATGGGGGAAAATGAAACTAGACTAATTCAGACTGGTAATAAGGCATTGATTTTTAATGGTAATTTTAATTAACCATTGGAACAATTTACCAAGGGTTGTAGTGGATTCTCTGTCACTAGCAATTTTAAAATCAAGATTGAACGTTTTTCTAAAAGATACACTCTAGTTCCAACAGAGACTATTTCGGGGAAGTTCAGTGTTATGCAGGAGGTCAGGCCGGATAATCACAAGGGTTCCTTTTGGCCTTGGAATCTAAGTAACTAGGAATCTAATGATAGGATGACACAGGTGTATTATGGCACCAAGTTTGGCTCATTGCAGCTCGAACCTGGTCTGAAATATAGCTATAGGTCTCCGGGGGTGGGAGGGGGAGATGAAATTCCCACAGCTTCATAACTGCTAAAGAAAACGTATTAGAAGTGTGATCAGTGATCAGTGTTCTTTAATGTCCTATTTTTGTCCAGGTGAAAAAGCACAAGAAGTTTCTTATGGTCATACTGATCAGGGCCTTAAGTGACCCTTTCAGTTCTGAAGTCATTGGCGAGAGCATGAAAGCAGTGGCCAAAGTCCTGAAGGAGCTGAAAGAGAAGGACATAGGTTCTTCCTTCAGAGACCTCACCCAACAGATCCGGACCTACTTTGACAATGTATGTGACCAGAACTCTCCAGCCCCAGTTCAAGCGATCTTGATTAGACTCCATTTACTCCCTGGGCATTGCTCATGTCAGAGTGAAGAGATGTTTCGGCCCCAGGGAAGAGAGGTGTTTTACGGAGGAGGAGAACATTAGGAGGATGGGGATGACATCCCTGCTCCCACAGTCTCCCCCTTCTGTTCTTCTTTCTTGCCACTGAGAACCTCAAAGGAAGTCTGAATACTAGATTAGATAGCTAGATAACCATGAAAAGGGGGTTCCAAGGTACAATAGAGAGTGTTGGGCCTGCTCTATACCATTTTTTTGTGAGAGGGTTGGAATGATTCCGTTTTTGCAGAGAATTTTGAGATTTCAAATTTTGGTTTTGTTCCAATTTGTGGGACTCCCTCTCCCCAAACTTCAAAACTCTTTGTGAAACGGAATTACTATTCTCAACCGAGCTCTATTGAAAGCCTTGGGTCCGGGCAGTCTGCTCTCGGCGCTGGGAACCTAGGTGCTGGGAACCCAGGAAACTGTGGGAGCTAGAAGTGCCAGGGAGTTGCAAATTTGAGAGCCAGGGTCCCAGACGCTGTGGGTTTGGAAGCCCACAATCCCAGTCAGCCTGCTAGATCGGCTTCCAAGGAGCTGAATGGGTGCACTGTCAAGACAGCAGGCAGGTTTCTAAGGACCTCTGCCTGGCTTCTGGAGGAATTTCATCAAAATGGAACTGTCGCTAAAATAGTTTGATGAATCAGCAAACTCAAATCAAAAATTCGTTCATGAAAGTGTTTCCGACTAGCTATAGTTGGAATCCCTCAACTTTAGCATAGAAGAGATGGCTGTGCGAGGTACGTGATGTGATTGTCCCTTAGTTACTAACTTGTGGGTCTTTCTTGGCTGTAGGAGGACGATGCTCTTCGTTTATTGTCCTTTGTCCTATTTGGCATCCTGGCCCGCGTGAGCAAAAGAAAATGGAAGGGCTATTTCGCCGAGCAGGTTAGACAGAGCTGGGTCACACTTCTGCTGCACCTGCAAGACCCGAACCCCAGGGTTTCAGTGGTAAGACCGAGAGTGACTTATTTACTAAGCCAAAGGAATCTTCCTCCCAATGCCAGGGGAGATCTGCTATTCCTGCCTGCTGTGGAGGCCCAAATTCTCCCCTCAGTTCATTGCCCTCCTGCTGAGTCAGTTCCCGCCAGGTTGCTCCATGGCTGCCTCACCAGAATCCAAGATAGGTCATGGGTCTGAGCCCAACAGCTCTCTATTCCTGTCTGTCTCTGCACCCCAGGCCCCTGCCTCCCCAGAACAGAAGAGAGACCTGGTGAAGCAGCTTTCATAGGTAGATCTGTTCCAAAAAGACATTGATGCTACCTCCAGGTTGCAGTGGAAGCTCTCCCCTCTATTAGTCATTCCTGCATGTTTTCTGCCAATTACATCCAGATGAATCCCTTTTTATCCTGGAATAGATGAGCAGGCAAGCAGATGAGTTCCCTTTGAATGACCATAGCACTCAGTAGGGAACAATTAAATGGTGTGACACGCTTTCTTTTTTTCAGGAATGCAGAGCTACGTTTCACCTCTGTGTCCCATTTTTGGGACTGAAGAGGCTCCAAACTGCAGTGAATGAACACCTTGATAGCACAGCTGAGCTGAAGCCTGAGGAGCTCCAGGTGGACATTTGCAGACACCTTGTGAGTGAGCTGTTGAAGTGTCTGAGATTCTTGACTGGAGTGGCGTGTGGTGGTGTAGAGATGTGTGATGGGTAATGGAAATAACGGTCAGAGTGGGATATATGACTGAGGGTGATGGAAAATGTAAATCTGCCAGAGATCCCCATTTTTCCCACGTCCACCCAGTCACCTGTTCTTTCTCTGATTTACCTGTGGCTCGTAAAAGCATGTGCTGGCAGTCAAAGGGCACTTCTAGCCAGAGAGAGCTCATGTGTCCCTGATTTCCTCTAGGCCAAAGAGAATGCCGAGCTGCTGGAGAACTTGTACAAAAGCACCATCACGTACTTCTGTAGCAGCTGGGAAGAGATGCGGGCAGTTGCAGCCAAGTTAGCTGGTGAGAGATGATGCCCAGTGTCCCTTTTGGTATTCCCATTGAGGGAGAGAGAAGAAAATCCCACTGTGCAGCACTGAGCTGCCATTAATCTCTCTGTGCCTCAGCTTCCCATACATAAATGGGGATGTTAATATCCCTACCTCTCCAGTGTGGTGGTCGGAGGAAATCATGACTTGCTATAAAGTGCTTTGGGATTGTTGCAGGGAAAGCATGGTGCAGTCATTTAGTAGTAAAGGCTGGGACACTGTCTCGTAGGGCACGTTTACACTTGGAGCTGGGGGTCTAATTCCCAGCTTGATGAGACATACCCGCACTAGCCCTGAGTGCTAAAAATAGAGAGTAGCTGCGATGGCAGGAGCAGCAGGAAGTTTAAGCACCCCAAGTATGATCCCATCCAAACCCCAAAGTCGATTCTCAAGGTGGCTAGCTCCTCCCACTGCTCGTGCTGCTTTACCTACATTCTAATTTTAGCATGCAAGCGCTGTTCGAGCTAGAGTGGGCCTGTCCCATTGAACTGGGAGTGATCTCCCTCGCTCAAAGTGCAGACCCACCCACAGTGTTGCTCAGTGCTCTTCACTACTACTTCATCATTGGGAGGCATGCAGCCCACCTGCCCTCAGCGCCTGCTGTTTCAGGTTCCTGGCCACACCACCTTGTCAAGGAGGCAAAAGGTTCCTCCGCTTTGGCCCTGTGCCCTCTTCTCCCAAGCATACCCAGGTGAGACAGGCAGGCGTTGTGCCCTAAGTCTCACCTATCAGTCACCTTGTGGGATCCCTGCTTAGAACTCACTTATTCCTGGCCCCAGTCCTTTGCTCAGACCACTAGACCAAGACACTAGCTTAGTATGTCTCCAATGACTGACAGCAGTGGCAAGAGGAACACAAACTCTTTAAAGCAAATGGGTTTTGTGTAAACATTCTTAAAAATAAAAAGTCTTTCTCATTCTCTTCAGTGTGGACTCTAAACTGCACGAGCATCCTCTTGCCCACAGCTCACCCTTAGGCCCACAGTAGGAGAGGCCAAAGACCTGTCTAGGGGCTGCTAATATCACTTTGCACTCAACAAGGGAAGGTTTTATTGTTGTTGTTTGTTTTCCATTGTGTATTTAGGCATCATCCTGGAACACACAGACAGGCAGCGTATGAAATGGCTGGACCTGGAACATCTGCTGATGTGTAAGTAATAAATACAGCTGAAGTTCTGCTCATCCGTGAGTTCTAAAGGAATTTAGCTGACAAGCAGCTGTAACCGATAGCACTGGTGCAAAGTGCATCAGCCACACGTCAAAGGACAAATTCACTCTTGCCCAGTAGAAAGTCAGCTTTAATTTCCCCTGAAGGAGGAAGCTGCAGAGGGTGTGATGTGAGTCCGTGCATCTCCTGGTTGTCCTGGCAAGGCCCCCTCCGCAGCCAGTGCTATCGACTCTTTGGGCTTTATTGGCTCTCTGTGGACTCCCCAGGTGAGGAGAAATTGTAGCCACTTTCTGCTACCCCAAATTTCCCACCAGCAATTTTTCTTCCAGTAGGTGCCCTGCATCCTGCACAAAGCAGCTTGGACCTGGCCTCTGTTCAATTCCAGGGTTATTGGAGCTCAGACAGTGGCTCCTGAATAGAGATGGAAAATAAACTTAAAAGTGGAAGCTATTGAAACAATGGACCTTCTTCCATTTACAGCAGAGTGGATGACTTTCTGGTCGAGTCAGGGTCTCCCCGCTTGTTGGGAGCATGGAAGGGAGCCAATGGAGGAAGCTCAAGCTTTCTTTGTATTGGAGAGCTTCTGTAGAGTGGTATTCAGAGGTAGTAAGTCTCCAGCTATTTCCGGCACAGGTGACAATATGAAAAGTGAGGCATATTCATCTCTCATGTATTTTCCACCCCAATAGAAGGACTGAGGCTAGTTTCACATTTTACCATGTGATCATTCTGCTCTGGTACTTCAAGATTCTGTGATCACGCTTAGCTGTGATTTGACAGTCTGTATACTAACATGTTGTCCTGTGTCATTTCAGCTCTCCAGGTCCTCAAGAAAGACCCAAGTCCCTCTGTCCAGCTGGTGGCAACGGAGGTCATAAGTGACATCTGTCCTGGCCGAGTGCTTGGGGACTGAAGCGGAAGGGACACAAACAGAAGAAGGCGCTCCAGTAGTATAAGGGCCCTACCGTCAATCAAACAATTAACCCCACCCTTGGCCCTCGTAAGCCTTGCCCACCGGTCACTGGAAGTCCCAAGCCATGAGGTATTACTTCCAGGGTCAAGGCGGACAAATGACCGGAAGCAAGGTGTGTCATGTGACCCCTCTAAGAACTCCTCCCATTGTCCTCTACCAATCGGGATGGGTTTCGCCCTGATAGGAATGCCCCAAGAGAAGATTTGACCAATCAGGGGGAGTTCCGGGGCAGGATGACCTGTCTGGAAGTGGTTCGTGTGACCCCTCTAAGAATTCCTCCCACCACCCTCTACCAATCAGGAGGGGTTTCAGCCACTGGAAACCACCCAGAGAGGAGGTTTGACCAATCATGGGGAGTTCCGGGGTGGGGTGATCTGTCTGGAAGTGGTTTGCGTGACCCCTCTAAGAATTCCTCCCACCGCCCTCTACCAATCAGGAGGGGTTTCAGCCACTGGAAACCACCCAGAGAGGAGGTTTGACCAATCATGGGGAGTTCCGGGGTGGGGTGACCCGTCTGGAAGTGCTTCGTGTGACCCCTCTAAGAACTCCTCCCACCATCTTCTACCAATCGCGATGGGTTTCGGCTGCAGAGGACCTCCCCGAGACGAGATTTGACCAAAATGGGGCAGGTTCTCGGATTGGGTGAACCATCCAGAAGAGGGTCATGTGACCCCTCTGAGAACTCCTCCCAACGCCCTCTGCCAATCAGAGTGCAGCACCATCACCCCATAAGTCCCAGCGCTGGGCAGAGGAAGCCATCTCTTACCAAGAAGACATGTTTTAGAAATTGTGGAAAGGCTGAGAGGAAACGTGGACTCCTTCACCACCCCCGTGAGACCTTCAGATTTTGTTTTAGCTCCAAGGACCTTTGGAGTTGTGTGGAGAAAGCGCTACAGCAGTGACAGTTCCGAGGAGGGCCCTTTGACTCAACCGTTGATGGCTACGTCGGAACCTGACCCCAAAATCCAAACCTTTGTGAGGCACCCCAGTGAGTGTGACAGCCTCTCATTGTCCATGCCCTAAAGTTGGAAGGCGATTGTGGCTTGGGGGAGTCACAAGGTGAACGGGAAAGATGGCGCTCAGGTAAATGAATGATTAAGAAGCGACTGTCAATCATGGGGGTGTAATGGGGTTGGGAATCGACCTGGCATTGCATAAATCTAAAAACAGGCAGTGGGGTGCTTACACTGTTTTTTGTCTGAAAATCTCTCAACAGCTCGACGATGCCTTTCTAGAGGCCTTTGAGAAGTTGCACATCGGTAGCCCTGTGGGAGTAAATCCATCGCGCATCAGCTGTTTTTGCTCCTGTCTGAGACCCAGATCTCAAGAGGAAAATCCAGAAAAGGACAAAAATGGAAGAATGAACCAGCTCAGACTCCCTCATGGTAGGGGTCATGGCGTCCTTTGTTTCAGGCGGCTGTAAAAGATTGTGTTAAACCAGGCGATTAATAAAACTTATTTAAATGTGTCAGAATGAACGTGTCCCCCTCCATACTTGTGTTCGTAAAAGACGGTCCCAGGAAGAGTCATGTCTCCACAGACGGCTCTGTTAAAGAAAATCTGTTAAACCCCCAGGAAAGTTGGGGGCTTTGACGGGGTCAATCTTCTTTTTCAAGTGGCCAAAAAGCATCATAAAACTTTAAATAGAAGACAGGTAGGAGCTTGGCTTTCACACCAGGATGCTTACACTTTACACAAACCAGCTCGAATACATTTTAAAAGAACCAAGACCGTTCTTTCAGATGTGGACGCGCAATGGCAGGCAGATTTGGTCCGTATGCACTGGTTCTCCAAACACAACAGCGGTTTTAAGTACATCTTAACAGTGATAGACGTTCTATCCAAATATGCCTGGGCCTTAGGCCTAAAAGACAAGATGAGTGGTGAGGTATCCAAGGCCTTTAAAGCTATTTTTAGCCAAGGTCGCGTGCCTCAAAAATGACAAACTAATCGGTGGAAAGAATTTTGAAACAGACCTTTCAGCAGATTGTTGAAATGGCACAGCGTTAACGCTTTTTGTTACTGATAATGAAGTCAAAGCAGGGGTTGTGGAGCGATTTAATAGAACTTGAAAAAGATGCGGAGGATGTGGCGATATTTTACAGCCCATAACGCCTTTCGCCACCTTGACCTGTTACCTGACTTTATGAAGAGTTACAACCAGAGCTTTTACAGAACTCTACGTACCAGACCCGCTGATGTTAACCCTTCCAATTCTCTGAAGATATGGAAACTGGTTGATAGAGATGGTTTTAAAATAAAACCGGTTGTTGCCCCTTTTAGAAAAGGCGACCACGTGAGACTCTCTCTAAAACCAAAGGAGCTTTTGAAAAAGGTTGTGAACAGACGTTTACCAATGAGATATTTATAGTGGATGAAGCCTTAACCAGGAGCCAGAGACCTGTATACCGATTAAAAGATTACGAGGGTGAGACAGTTACTGGATCTTTTTACCCTGAAGATTTACAAAAAGTAAACCCCAAAGGAGACAGGATTTGCCGGATCGAAAAAGTTCTAGCGGAGAAAGGAAAAGGGAGAAAAAAGCAGCTACTGGTGAAATGGTTTGCCGGGGGGACGGGGACGATAAGTTTACCAGCTGGGTGGAAGCTTCTCAATTCTGACGTTTAGACACAAACAAACAAAAAGATTCCTCCTGCAAAAACTGAGGGAGAGAAAAATGAGCGATGGCAGGTGTTACATGACTTTGCCCAGCAATGCCAGCTCTGCAGTTTTTCCTCAAAACACCAGCTCGAACTTTACAATACAGCTAATTAAGGCCTTGGGTCTCCCGGGTGCCTGGAAGGTGGGGTGAGTGGAAATACAACACCCACACAGCTGGAACACTATCCGCGAGAACACCCCTTTTGAAATCACCTTTGAAGATATGGCATAGAGTTTTATCCTACGACAAGGTTATTACTCGTCCATACCCGAATGATTGGATCATATGAACAGTACCGTGGCTCGTCCTCCCCCACCGCCTGAGGTGGTCATGAACTATGACCCTGTGGGTAGAAAAGTTAGCCTTAAATCCGCTGATTTTACTTTTATGTTTTCTACCAGCAGGGAGCTAGCTAACATTCTAGGTTTGGGCCCCAAGCGCAGCGTCCAAAAATTCCCCTTCTGGGCAGACATCACAGGGGGGGTTAAGTCCTTGTATCTGCACACAGTTATTGTAGAACACCAGTTTGTGAGGGACTTTTCTGTTCCCCTGTTATGCTGTGTCCCTGTTTGAGGAAGGAACAATGAGTTTGTCACCATCACCTACGATAAACCTCATCACGTTCCTGTCAGAAAACACCACATCGATACCATTACCATTGAAATAAAGACAGATCAGAACAGATACGTCTCATTTGTTGAACGGAGTGGATGTGAAAATTAAACTGACGCGCAGTTAAGACGCTTTCTGTTTAATGGGCAGTGCAGCCGAAGGCTTTAAATTGCGCATTGTATCACCATCGCTTTTGTGAAGAAAGTACGGATGGCCCTGAGCGTTCGTCTGGGGCACGCGGAGTCCCTGCTTACCACAAATGCTAAATATCCCGTGGACCGTGTGGGAATAAAAGTGTTCAGCATCCCCGTGGGCAGCAGGGTCAATAACCAGGAGAACCTGTTTTTTGGGACAGTTACCCAAAATGCTTGTCCTAGGGTTTGTCCTATGCCTTGAGTGGAAGTTACACGAAAAATCCCTTTCATTTTAAACATTATGATATTGGTTTTGTGGCCTTGTATGTGGATGGTGAACAGATACCAACCAAGCCTCTGCAACCAGACTTGGAGGCAGGATGCTGCGTGAGAGAATACATGAATCTGGTACTGACGCTGGTAAACACATGACAGATCGTTCTCTGTTAATCGACCGTGAGAAGTTTCCACAGGGTTACATCTTGTTTGCCTTTGACCTGTCTCCCGACCAGGAATGCGCCGATGGCTATTCCCTGATTAAAACCGGGAACCTGAGAGCAGAAATACGTTTTGGGAAGGCTTTAACCCTCACCGTCAATCTGATCGTGCATGGGGTTTTTGACAACATCATAGAGAGAAATCAGAGGAGAGACGTTCTGCTTGACTATATGTGAACATGGACACCGTGCAGCTCTCGTGTGTCTTATCAAGGTGCCTTACACAAAAAAGAATTTCTTAGATGTGTTCCCTTGTGATTTGGCTCCCTGGTGACAAGCTGTCTCAGAGACCCCTAGGTTTGTATTGCACATCCACACAACCAACCTGGTGAACACTGGCTTGCCTTGTGTCTGGCAGAGCGTAACGTGGAGAGCTTTTAGACTCATACGGGCACCCCCCGAAGAGCATGTTGTTCCCTAAAAGCATTATGAAATTTTTAAACAAAAATGCCACAGGCATTGTGTTTCACAATAGACAATTACAAGACCCCCGCTCTGTCGCCTGCGACTATCACCGAGTGTTTTTCTTACATCATCGGAGCAAGTGTTTATCTTTTGACCGGATTTTAAAATTGTATTGTAAAACGACCGGATGGTGATGAATTTTGTAAAAAATACATTTAAATTCTTGGGCATGCCTAGCCTTGCTCAAAATGTGTTTCAACAAGCCCAGACATGTGTATCTTGCAATGCTTTTTATAGCCAGGTTATCCAATATTCTCAGGCATAACAGACAATGTTTTGTTTGGCATTATCCAACACATTTTTTATAAAGTAACTTTTCCCACAGTTGCTAGGCCCCGCGAGAATTGCAGAAAAGGGGTGTTTCCACCTCGTATCCATTTTAAAATCCATAGGGCAGGGTTCTAAATCCTTCTCCTAGGACCCTCTTGTTGTAAATGACTTTCTGTGTTTTCTTAAGGGTTTTGGTCTCTATTTACCACTGATTTTTGTTCCTTATGATAGAGGGCTGCTGCACCTCTCTCTTTTTTGAGGTGTTTTCTCGCAGGCCCGTGCAATAGTCCAGGACTAGATCTTTCAAACTGTCAAAGTTGATCTATTGACAGTTTGCCAAGTTCAGGGTAATACCTTTGACTTTCATACAGGCTTTTCCTCCCGACAGCTTATACCCGTATGTTTTCGGGCCTGCCGACACAAACTCGGTGATGTGTTGATCTGGCGGGATCTCACTCGTGAGGGAATTTAGAAAGAGTTTAGCGATTTGGCATTTAGCGGGGTTAAACCTGATCTCGTGTTGGCACAAACGCATGCCTTCTTCCTGGTAGAAATCGTTCATGTACTTATTTTGTTTTGATTCGTCTGTGCACCAGCTGGGGTACCCTGAAGCCTCTTGTTTCTGGTGGAGGTGTCATTTGATGAAGTCTTTTCAGAGTACATCAGATTTTTCATTAAAAAGCCAGTTTTCATATATTTTTGCCACCGCGTACCCCTTCGCTATGGCGGTGTTCAATTCCACCGTGCACCAAGTCCCCAGGATGGCCCTCTCCTCGTCAGTATGGATGCACATCTCCCGCTGCTCGGTTTCCGCACAGGTTCGGCATAGCGGGAACATAAGCTTGCCACCCACTCTGACAGGTAACAATGGGAAAAAGAAGCCTTGTGTGGGGTACACTTTAACTTTTGCAATTCCAAAATAATTTGCAAGGGGTCCAAATTTGTCATAAACTATATCAGAGTGTTCGAGAGGGTATTCTTTGGTTTTCTTTACAAAAGGGTAGAAGCTGGTAAAATCATAATAGTGGATTTCTTCCCTGGAGTTAAGTTTGTAATATAGGTGCATAGCGTTTGTCCTTCCCCAAAAAGAGCATCCCTAGGCACGAGAGGCTAGGGCAACTGGGCTCAGTTTAAAAAACCTGCAAGCTCCCTGTCTCTTTCTTTCATCACTTCCCACTCTTGCTCCCAAAGAGTCCTCACTACAAAACCAAGTTGTTTCAGATAGTCGGTCTTGAGCTGCGTCTTGTAATAAAGAAACCCAAAAGTTGTCCCCGTCATAGGGTTTTGTGCTTTTTCACAATGACAGGTGGCACAAGCGTGGAAAAGAACACCCGTTAAACTCTAAGGCTGTGTGTACCCTGTCAACACTGGCATAACCGTCTAAAGAGTAGGAGCCTACCTGTAGTTCCCCACCCTGTAAAGCATGCTGTATTTGTATAGTTTCTTTGTGAGAGGTATACAACAGCCACTGAACAGATGGGGTCGAATATCTTTTTCCTGCCTGTGATCATTGTCTGGAGGGAGAAGAGCTACCGTGTTAGGCTCCAAAAACATAAACCTGTACATAGCCATACAGACAGATGCCGGTGTTATGTACCAGAATGGATCTATACACAGTTTTATCTCGGTGAATTTACCAGGTTCTCTCTCTACTAGATCTCCCTTCTCCATCTTTTTCATAATCTCTTTTCTGTAGAGGATACAAGGCTGTCTCAAAATTTTGACATCCTGCTGACAGTAATACACGAGCTCTTTCTGCAAGTCAAACGTCTCCTACCTGTGGGCCTGCTACCAGTCGAGAAACTCTGCTTTTTCCCTGGGCATCATGCTTTCTACACCATAGTGCTCCACACGGGGCATAGGCCCCACGTCATTTTGATTTTCTAAAGTGTTCAAAAAATGTGGAAAATACCCTTTGCACCCTTCAAACCCCATCACCTGCGGGAGCTTACCAAGCTTCATGGGCAAGAAGTTTAAAGAGTCTATAAAACGAATGCCCAGGACCTTACACACATTACTTTACTACCCTGAGTGATCAGTTCTAGGCACATCTTTTTCTTCAGTAACTGTCTAATGATGAAGTATGCATCGTAACCTTTGGAATTGTGCGCCTGGAACGTGTAGACCTGGAACTCTTTGCCAATAAAGGTCTGAACAAACATAGAAAGACACTCATCACCCTTAAATTCCCAGGACTTTTCCAGCTTGAGGGACATAGCAAAAATGTAATTGGGAGTGTGCAACCCAGTCTCCTATGTGTATTCAGAATCATAACAAATACACTTTTCTGAGGATTCGGGCTTTCTAAGGCTGTCCATAAAACCGAGGTGACCAGCGATCAAAGCCTGACCCCGCTTATAGCGCCTCCCTTTACACCTGTGCCGCTTGTCCACGTAAGACTGACCCTTATCGCACAACGTTTTAGACAGGCATTCAACTTGTTCTGTCGATGCCCAGTCGATGTGTCTGTCTAAACGCTCTCTGGACTGACAATACAGTCTACAGCGAGGAGACCTCAGCTGCACGTCCACGCTGTCTGAGCATGTTATGCTCAAGCAGAGGCAGCAGCTGGACCTGCAAGAGTGGCCGTTTTGAGTGTGCTGTTTTGAGTTGTTAAAGGTTTCAAAGCAGATTTCTGGTTCTTTGGCTGGTCTGGTGGAGGTGTCCCTGTAGCTACAGCATTGTCAGGAGAACTGCACATACCCGATTAGGGGGGAAGGGACATATTACAAAACTTAACTTTACCATCTTTCTCACCCACACCGATGTATTTACTTAAAATACAAAACCTCATAACCTCACAAACACAATATATTTACTGGGCTTCATCCATCCATCTGGGGAATTTTTCTTTTCAGCTGTCTCTTTTCTTCTTCTTTTAAGCTTGTTTACCCTCTGGTCTAAGGGTCTCTCATGTTTTCACCGTATGGTGGAGCAGACAAAATTATGATGATGATGATGATTATTATTATTATAAATCACATGAAACTGTCTTGTAAAGTTAAAAATAAAATATTCATTAGGGTGTTTTTCTATTTAAAAAGTCAGAGCTTTCAAACAAAATAATCCATTTCAGGCTGCACAACAAACAGGAGTTTTGAGTTTATTTCTACCACTTTAAAACAAAAAACAACAAACCCGCAAACATTTTTTTTAAATACACCTCATTTTGCAAAATAAAAACCAAACTGCTTTTAAAATCAACTTTTAAAATCCAGTTTAAAACACATTTTGCACAGTAAAAAAACACCCTGTTAGTTTGAAACACACCATTACTATCAGTTTGCAGCCATATACTTTAAAAAAAAACCACCTATGTTTTTTTTACACAGAGAGAGAGAGAGAGAGAGTTTAAAACACAAAAAGAAAAGGAGTACTTGTGGCACCTTAGCGACTAACCAATTTATTTGAGCATGAGCTTTCGTGAGCTACAGCTCACTTCATCGGATGCATACTGTGGAAAATACAGAAGATGTTTTTATACACACAAACCATGAAAAAATGAGTGTTTATCACTACAAAGGGTTTTCTCTCCCCACACCCTACTCTCCTGCTGGTAATAGCTTATCTAAAGTGATCACTCTCCTTACAATGTGTATGATAATCAAGGTGGGCCATTTCCAGCACAAATCCAGGTTTTCTCACCCCCTCCCCAAAGAAAAACAAACCCACTCTCCTGTTGGTAATAACTTATCTAAAGTGATCACTTACATTGTAAGGAAACCTGGATTTGTGCTGGAAATGGCCCACCTTGATTATTAATGTGTGTGGTGGGGTTTTTTGGTTGGTTGTTTTGGGTTTTTTGGTAAATATAGTATTTTAAACTTTTAATGGCTTTGAATTGCTAGAAAGAGTGACCCATAGCATTCAAAACCACTCCTGGGTCATATTTAAACTGTCCAGTGGAGTTCTGCCAGTTACTGGGTCCTTTAAACTGTCCAGTAGAGTTCTGCCAACTCCAGGGATTATATTTAAACTGCCCAATAGCATCTGCAAATTCCTGAGGTTTTATTTCATTTCATATTAATCCGAACTCACCCACCCACCTCCCTTACTATGGGTGCACACCCATCACATTTATCCCTATAGCAACAAGGGTAAGGAATCACAGTTACCTTCACTATTCAGTGGGGGTGTGGTTAAAACCATTCAGTTCAACAGGATGAGTCAACTCTGTTGTACTCAAACACATGTCTGAACCATCCCTGTTTTGTTTTCCTGTTGTAAGCAGAGGCAGGATGAGCTCTACCCTGACATCTGGTGGTGAGTTGTGGAAAAGGACTTCAGGAGCTGATCTCGTTTGCACAGGCACACCCACCCCGCCTAGCATGAGCCCACAGGAGCCCAAACGGTCACTTTGGCTGCTGTGGGATCCCCAGTGTCTCTGTTATTGGGGCAGGAAGAATAAAGTGTCGTTATCCTGATTATGTGAACCAAGGACAGTGGAACTGTCCTTGGCCTTTTATGACGGAGGGACTCACCATCAACTAAGTAGCACTTGCTAGGCAAGGGACAAGGATTGAAAAAGCCAGTGAATTGAGAGAGTTTGAGGATGGAGGTCTGTGCCTAGTGGTGTGAGCCCCCTTCTGAGGGCCCCAAATACCAACTGCAGCTTCTCTCCATTATGTAATATCAGAGAGAATTTTAATTCTATTAGGAGTTTGGTTACAGACTGCAGAGCTGAATTCACTTTGGGTTCATGGTGTCCTAGCTCTGAGGCCCACTACTACTACCACTAGATACTGAACCTAGACCCTGTTGTTGCCAACTCTGATGGGCAGAAGGGTTACACTGTAAACACATTTCTAGGATTTGTTCCCCTCCCACTTCACAGCTTGTTGCTGTAAATGGGTCTCTTTTACACAAAGACACAAGAGCTAGGTTCTCACAAACCATTTTTTTTCAATTTAAAAGTCATACAGATTCTTGAAAACAAACCCAGATCTCCATTAAAACTTTTAGCTCACTTACGGGCCAGAGACCTTCTAACAGAAATACAGATTATCACAAAGCCCTTTTCATTCGATTTTTCAAAATGTACAGCGACCAAGTTTGATATTGCATGTTTGTCCCCTCATCATTCTCTCAATTAATCCTTTTAGATTTCTTACAAATAGTCTTTTTCTTAAGCAGGGTTCTGTCAGTTTTTGTGTGGACCAGACGGTCAATGTAACGCTGTAAGCAGGCATCTTCCATTTTGGACATTTTCTTTAAAACACGGTCAGGGTCTCCACTGAATTGCACAGCATTTCTCAAGGTCACCGCTTGCGCTAAATGTTCTTGGGTTAGGCACAGATGTTGCATAACATAACCTATGGCAATAATAGTGTTCAATAAGCTTTCCAAACACAGCTCAGCACACAGGCCCCAGAGCTTGCAGTTTCTATCCATTGAAGTCCAAGTCACACAGGCATGGTGCCATTGGGCTAGGGCATTGATGACACAGTCCTCACCATTTTCAAAAAGCTTTTCCCCAAGACAGTGATGAAGAACAGCATAAACAGCAACGCGTACAATAGTCCGCATAACATTTTTACGCTCGTGACGTGGCACTGGCTCAGCGAGTTCCATGCCAAGCCTCTCCTAAACTCCTCATAGCCGTCCTCCTCGGAGTCATCTTCAACAATTTCTAGCGGCGTTGAGCAAAAACAAGGCGGGCCTGGTTCACCTTCGCTGTTTGATGCAACGCCGTCCAGGGCCTCCGGGTCCTCTAGAAAGGCATCGTCAAGCTGTCGAGAGATTTTCAGACAAGAAACAAGCGTAAGTTCCCACTGCTTGTTTTTAGATTTACACAACCCCTGGTTCCTAACCCCATTACACCCAATCATCGACCGTCGCTTCTTAATCATTCATTTACCTGAGTTACGTCTTTTCCATTCACCTTGTCTGCCAGTGCCTCCCCCACGCCATGATGGCCTTCCTCCTCCAGGGTGGCGGATGACGAGAGGCCACCATGCTCATGGGGGTGTCTCATGAGCAGTTGGGCTTCAGGGTCGGATACTGGCATATCCATCAATGGCTGGGCCAAAGGAATCCCCTTGGCTTCTCTCTCATCCTCTTCAGAACTGTCGCTGCTGTAGCGCTTTCTCCACACAACTCCAAAGGTCCTCGGGGCTAAAACAAAGTCTGAAGGTCTCACAGGAGTGGTAAAGGAGTCCACGTTTCCTCTCAGCCTTTCCACAATTTCTAAAACACGTCTTCTTGGTAAGAGATGGCCTCCTCTTCCCAGCGCTGGGACTTATGAGGTGATGGTGCTGCACTCTGATTGGCAGAGGACGTTGGAAGGGGTCCTTAGAGGGGTCACACGACCCTCTTCTGGGCGGTTGACCCCGTCCCAGAACCCACCCTATTTTGGTCGAATCTTCTTTCGGGGCTGTCCTCTGTGACCAAAACCCATCACGATTGGTAGAGGGTGGTGGGAGGAGTTCTTAGAGGGGTCACACGAGCCACTTCCTGACGGGTCACCCCGCCCCAGAATTCCTCCCAATTGGACAAATCTCCTCTCGGGGTGGTCCCCAGCGGCTGAAACCCTTCCTGATTGGTATAGGGCAGTGGGAGGAGTTCTTAGAGGGGTCACACAAACCCCGGAACTCCCCCTGATTGGTCAAATCTTCTCTCGAGTCGTTCCTGTCAGGGCAAAATCCATCCTGATCAGCAGAGGACAGTGGGAGGAGTTCTTACAGGGGTCACATGACACACCTTGCTTCCAGACATGTGTCCGCCTTGACCCTGGAAGTAATATTCCCATGAGGTGGGACTTCCAGTGACCTGTGTGCAGGGCTTACAGGGTCAAGGGGTGGGGTTAACGTTTGATTGATGGTAGGGCCTTTATACTACTCGCTCCTGCGACCCAAAATTGGAACAAGAGAGACTATAATACTGGAAAGAAAGAAAGGAATGTTTTAAATGTTTTAAAGCCTTGTACTGTGCTGTAAATTCTTTTCCCCAAATTAATTCAAAACATTCATTTGTATTTTTTATTTTTCTATTTATTTTGTTGTTTTATAACACGATACAGCAACTATAATACTGGCCAGTATTATACTTTTATAAATAGAATACAACAACCATAATACTGGCCCGTATTAGCCATTCTCCTACTGCTCAGATGCTGTAAGGGAGAGAAGGATCAGGCCCTGTAAAGTAGGCTGGGTTGATTTTTTATGATTCGAAGTGTTTTTATTACACATCAGGACATCTAGTCATTCTGATTTAATTGGGGATTGTTCCTGCTTTTGAGCAGGGGGTTGGACTAGATGACCTCCTGAGGTCCCTTCCAACCCTGATATTCTATGATTCTATGCAGCCTCTGGACAAGCTCAGTGATAAGCATGTACATTACACTGCTTGCTCAGGGGTCATTACTATAGAAACAGCCAAGTACTGGCCCACATCCTCAAATACACCTGAGCTTTAGACTCTGGGTTGTTCTAACTTACTCTGTCTTGTAAGAGCCATTGCTGTACGGGAGATTGCTGTAGCACCGGGGTCGGTAATGTTTGGCACGCAGCCCCCCAGGGTAAGCCCCCTGGTGGGCCGGGCCAGTTTCTTTACCGGCCGTGTCCGCAGGTTTGGCCGACCGCGGATCCCACTGGCCGCGGTTCCCCACTGCAGGCCAACGGGGGCTGCAGGAAGCCGTGGCCAGCACATCCCTCGCCCCGCGCTGCTTCTCGCAGTAAAACAGAAGGTTTATTAGATGACAGGAACATGGTCTAATACAGAGCTTGTAGGTGCAGAGAACTGGACCCTTCAGCTGGGGGGTCCATTTTGGGGGGCAGTGAGCCAGACAACCACTACTGCCCTTCACTCCATGTCCCAGCCAGCCCCAGACTGAAACTCCCTCCAGCCCCTCCTCCTCTGGGCTTTGTCCCTTTACCCGGCCAGGAGGGCACCTGATTCCTTTGTTCTCCAACCCCTTTAGCTCTCACCTTGCAGGGGGGAAGGGCCCAGGCCATCAGTTGCCAGGAAACAGGGTGTCGGCCATTCTCTGTGTCCAGACCCCTGCACACACCTGCCCTCTAGGGATCTGCAACGATCATACACCCTTACCCCACCCCCTAGATACTTAAGAACTGCCTAGGGGAAACCGAGGAACCACGCACTATTCAGAGGAAACATTAAGAACAGTCCCCCTTCGTCACACTGGGTATGAGATTTTGCTGTTTGTGCAGGGAGCTGGGAGCCCCAGGGCGCCCTGTTTAACCCTGGGACTTGGTGCCTCTCCAAGAGGCCCTGCAATGAGTGTTGGACTGAAACCCAGCCAGCTTGGTTTACATCCGGCCCACAACAGCGTCAGATGGAGCGAACGGGCCAAAGTGAAAGCAGAGCCTCTCCCCAAGCCTCTGGGAAAGACCGACCTGCCTTGCGGGGCGGGTGTGCAATTCCTAGCTTCTCCCTCCCTCCCGGCTGCTGTTAACGGGAGGCAAACAGAGACTGCAATAAACCGCTCTGGTTGGAACGAGCGTGCGTCGCTGGGGAACGGAGCCACCCGGAGCAGATTAAAAGCCCTAGTCCCAGAGCCAGGGCAAGCGCTCTCCTCTGGACAGCGGTTGGGGACGTCATACAGGGCAGCTTTTGGGCCCAGGGTTCTCATCCTGGCGCTTCAGCTGCTAGTTACCTAGGGCCTCCTCTTCTGCAGCGCTGAGTCCCACAGCTGCACTGAAGTCACTGGGGCAGATCCACTGCTCGTGTCAGTGACCACGGCTCCAGGAACGGGGCTGGAGATGTGCTGTGCCCCTGAACAGGGCTGGGACAAACTGCCCCAGCTGAGGTCTGCCCCGGTGGGAGCTGTGGGGAGCCCAGTGTACTGGAAGCTGCTGCTGCCCCGGGGTTTGTGATGGAGAATGTGGGGTGACGGGGGGGGGGCAATTCAGCACAAACAGCTCCTTTCGATTTCCTCCCAGCCACCCCAGCATGCCTGGGGACTCCCCTCCCAATCAATCAAAGCCCAAGACGGGGATCTGAAGCTCGACATGAAGTTATTCCTCCGCCAGCTGATGTAACCCACGCACCTTCTGGGTGTGGTGTTGTGTCCCATCGAGTGGCACCAAGACCATTCGAGAGAGAGATAAGATGAGTCTGCTCTGCAGCCGTCGCTACCAGCCAGGGGGCTTTTAGCTCACGCGATAGAGGCTCATGCACTAAGCTCCAGAGGCCCCAGGTTTGATCCCCACCCGCCGACGACCAGGGTCTGTGGGAGTGACGCTGGCGTGGCGGGCAAGGGGCAGCAGGAAGGGTTTCCACTGAGCGTTAAGGGAAAGGAACTTGCAGGCTGTGGCACGGTGCAGCCGGCTGGTTGGCACACCGGAAAAGGAAGATGGAGAAGAGCTCCAGCCCTGGCTGGTTCCCAGCTCTTGTCTTGGCCTTGTAAAAGGCTGACAGACGTAGTGCGAGGTTTGAAAGCGAACACACCATGTTCTGGGCCTGGAGCAGCGGCTGGGAAGCGTTCCCAATCAACAACCGCCCCGGGATCCCTGTAATCCGCACCAGAGTGCAGGGGGAGGGGAGGGAGCTGGAGGGCCTTTGAAAACACAGACAGCTTGATGCCAGCCTTCCCTGGCTGCATGAAGCTATCCTCCAGAACCATGCCACCAAGGGCCCAGTCCTGCAGCGGGACAGCCGGAGGGTTGGTGTCGCTATCCTCCTGTTCTACAGAGGGGGAAACTGAGGCACAGAGCTGGGCCACGTCAGGGCGCGGCTGGGGATGGAGCCCGTCAGATCCTCACGAGCTGCTGTGAGGCGCTAGCCCTTGTGTCTGTGCCAGGTATAAACCCAGGCCCCGTGTGCAGGCCCAGCCGTCCGTCCCCTGGCGGGCAGCAGGGCCCATGCGGGAGCCCCCACGCAGCCCCCCACCGCCCTCGGCTGCAAAGCAGCCCCAGCCCCACGGCTGGCCCAAAGGAAACACCTCCATGGTCTTTCCAGGTGCCACCCAGTCCCCCGGTGCCTGCAGGAAGGTTTGGGGTAATCACACACACGCTGGGTCTCCCAGTCACCAACGCTTTGCCCGGAGCCTGGCTCGGAGGGAAGCGCAGATCCAGTCCAGCCAGCCTTGACGTCCCTCTCCGCGGAGCTGGGAACGCGCCTGGAGCTGCCAGCCCAGTCCTGTCTCCTCAGCGAACGGCTTGCTGCTGCTCTTTCCCGGGTCTCCTGCTCCCTCCCCAGCCCTGGAGCCAGACGAACACCCACACACAGGCCTACTGTGCCCATGGCTGTACAGCGGCTGCAGGGCTGCAGCCATCGCGTCCTGGACATATTCAAGGGGAGCCCGATGGGATTGGCCAGGCAAGGAGGGCATGAGCCCTGCCCAGCTAGGATGGGGCACCGTCCCCAGGCTGCTGCATCAAAGCCAGCCCTGGCTAGGAGCGATTCTGCAACCCAGGAGCGATTCTGCAACCATCCGCCTGCTGGAGAAAGACATCAAGGTGAACTTGTCCCAGCTTGGAACTCCCTGTAGCCAATGGGATACATTTGGGTTAGGAAAAATAAAAGGAGTCCTTGTGGCACCTTAGAGACTAACCAATTTATTTGAGCATAAGCTCCCAGTGCCAGCTGTGCCAGGGCCCCCAAGACCTTTGGGCCTGGATTGGGGGGATCATGACTCGGGCGGAGCTGGGACCCAGGGACAGGTGAGGCTGCACCAGGCTTGCAGAAGAGCTCATCCTGCAGAGACCTGCATGCAGACCCTGCTTGTTTGGGGAGATTGTTTGGGACAGAGCAGGGTGACTTGGGGGGCTTACAGCAGGGCGGGGGGAAGGCAGTGGGGGTAGCAGGGAGGGGGAGAGGTTTACAGTAACTGCAAGCTGTATACACTGCATGGGTGGGGGGGTCAGGGGTGATTTGGGGTGGGGCAGTGGGAGGCAGGAGGTGCGGGTGGGTGACACCCCCATGCAGCGGCAGTGCCCCCTGTAGGCAGTACGGGTGCATCCAATGGGCCCTAGAGCAAATATTGTCTAAAGATCGGAGTTCACCAAACCCAGGCTGAGCCAGCCCTGTCCCAAACTGCCCATCCCTTGTGGGTGTGGACTGCAGCCTGGTGCCCCCTGCCCTGGGCCTGGCCATGCTGGGGGCTGAGTGATCCCAGAATGATGCCCAGTGCACACCCCTTCTCCCGGGCAGGGACCCAGCATCTCGTCCCCCAGCCCTCCCCAGAGTCGTCCCCCAACCTCCAGGGCTGGGCGGGGGGTGGGGAAGGCGACCGGCCTGAGCCAAGTTCACAATTATGCAACCAACCAGCCCGTGTGATGCTGCTTATCATCTTACCGCGCAGCCCAAAGCCGGTTCACCTGCCACTTTCGTGGCATTTTGTTGCCTGAAATTAAATCTCATTTCCTAATTACGGGGTGGACTCAGGCTGCTGGGCAGGGCTGGGCTGGGCTGGGCTGGGCTTTAAGAAGAGGGCAGCGTAGTGTGATCAGCATCAGTCACAGAGACAGCCTGTTGGAGAACCCGCCCCCCCAAAGCCCGAGACCCCCCTCACCACAGCCAGCCCCCCAGGCTGCATCTAACGAGACCCACTCACCTCCCTCTGCCCTGCAGGAAACTCAGCCTGGCTGGTTCCTACAGGGCCCATCCAGCCCAGTATCCCCTCTCTCTGCTGTGAGTGAACGTCAGGCCCTGCCCACTTGCACGTTCCCAGAATCTGGCCAGCCCAGCGCTGATCGTGCAGAAACGCGCAGTCCTGGACAGTGCTCGGCACAAAGGACTCACACAAACACATTCCAGAAGCGTGGTACAAAAACCACAACATCAAGAATGGCACAAAAACATTCCCCAAGGATAACAGGAACACACTGAGCCCTCCTAAAAGATAAGGTCAAATAGCAACGTAATAAATACAAATGTTTTAATCAAACCAACATGTACAAAAACGTGGGCAATAACTAGCCAGGTCAGAGGGCAGTATCTAAGTCAGAGGGGCAGCTTGTTTGTATCAGGGTATCTCTGAGAGAATGTGTTGGTCCAGCCAAGGGGGAAATGGAAAGTCCTGCCATTCACTGAGCTGCGTCCATTGTCACAGGCATACATGTCTTAGTATCCTCGTAGAGTCTGCCAGGTGCCTGGAGCCTGCGCCATGCACTGCTCTCTCAGAAGAGAAAAAAGGAGCTGTCTCCAAGAGCTCTTGTGATGAAAGCTCTGGACTGGGACTCAGGACATCTGGGGTCCGTTCCTGGCTCTGCCACAAACTCCATCTGTGATACTGGGCATTTCATGTGGGACCAAATTCCCAAAAGTATTCAGCACCAAGCAGCCTCCATTAGGGGAATGTGAGCATCGGATGCGAATGGACCGCCAGCTGGGGGAGGCTAGCCCCCAGCCCTGCCCCTTCCGGCTGAGGCCCCACCCCTTCCATCCCCTCACCACAGCCCTGAGCCCCCCACCGCAGCAAAGGAAACCAACCACCCAAACTCAAGTGTCACTGTGCATTCCAACCAACCAACCACACTCAAGTGTCACTGTGCATTCTCCAAGGCAGTTTCTTCTCTTTCTTTGTTCGGTGCTTTTATTTTCTATCCATTCAACCAGGAGCAGATTTTCCAGTAAAACCAATATTGGAAAGTGTGGCAAACTGAGAGAGGGACGGAACCAAAATTCAAAATGATTTAGAGCGAATGAGAAATTCTACACTGGAGCAAATTTAGCCACCTATTGGACTGCGTACATGGATGGGTCCACATATTGAAATGTATTTAGGTTCCTCACATCTATTGATTTCAGTGCGAGTTAGGAGCCTAAATACCTTTGAGGATCTTGTCCATGTCATCACAGCACCCACCTGGTCAGCAGCAGTTTATGTGCTATGTCACAGTCACAGCGATGTCATAATAGTGCTTGCATCATCTGAACTGGCTATCCTGGACAGGACAGGACAGCCTGAGAGGCCAGCTGCCTATCAGTACTGGAGCTCTTTGGAGAAAGGACTGGAGGAAGTGTTGAGGAAAGATTAAAACATGAATAAATTTGTGAGTGAGCAGGAGGTAACTGACAGAGGTAAGGGTCAGCATTGTATTCTCTATATCCATTCTATATTCACACACACATGTAGAAAGCATAGGCATACAGATTAGCTGTAATGTTCTCCTTTTGTATGAGCAGAACCTCAGCTGCTGGAAACCAGTCTCCCTCTGTTGACTTCCTTGTAGCTGTGTTGATTTACACCAGTTGAGGCGTTGGCCTACAGCCTCTGGACCTGGAAACTTTCCTGAGAATCTGAGTTTCTAGGGAATGTTATGGGGGAGGCCTTCCTTCTTTTCTCCCAGTTGTTTTATGTTTGTTATGGGCCCTCATTTTGTGTCTTCTGCATCCATGGAGCCAACTCCATCAGAGAGAGGGGAAATTAGAACAAAAAATGCAGAAGGACTTCTCCTCTAGCTGTCTAAATGAAGCTCTGCTAATATCTTAAATGCAAGAGAACAAAGCATGGGGGTCACATTTCTTAGCAACACTAGTGCTCCTCATCCCACACGGATGGGCAGTGTAGGTTACAGATATGATTCCGTTTGCATCTGGGTGTTACAACTGAAGGATGCAATTTGCATAACGGATGGGCAATCACCTAACCTCAAGCAGTCTTTCCTGGGAAGGGGAAATCTTGTTAGTTCCTCCTTCATGCTTGGAATGCTGTTACAATGGAGACAGATAAATACGGCATTTCAGATTTCTTGTGAAATATTAAGTCTCCTGGAGAATTTCTGCCCAGAGGGAAGAGATACATGGGAGATCAAATCCTGATTTTTTTCATACACCAGCTATTTCATTGTTTCCTAGAGTTTAAGGCCAGAAGGGACCATTAGATCAACTAGTCTGACTTCCTGTATTTCACAGGCCACTACATTTCACCTAGCAACCCTACCCTGAACCCCAAAATTTGTCTTGGACGAAAACATTTCAGTCTTTAGGAGACAAAACTGTTGTGTGCCATCGGCAGAGGACAGGAGAGACTGAGGTTCCACCAATGCCTGAGGCCCTTGCAATGGTCGAGAATTGATTAGGTCAGATATACTCAGATTATCCTAGCAGGTGATCAGTGCCCCATCCTCCCACTCAAAGGTCCCTGCCAATCCGACCAGGGGGAAATTCCTTCCCAACCACAACTCTGGAGATCAGTTGGACCCTGAGCATGTGAGCAGGACAGCTAAGGAAACAGATTCTCTGAACCATCTTAGAGCACTGGTCCACCCTACCAGGTGTCCCATCTCCTGCTATGGTCAATCCCTGATGCTTCAGATGAAGGTTGGAGGGACTCACCCCACCCCACCCCACTCACAGCGTACACCTCACCAATTGTGCATGGGGGGGGGCGGGGGAATTCCTTTATGACCTCTACAGGCAACTGTACAGGGGGGAGGGATAGCTCAGTGGTTTGAACATTGGCCTGCTAAACCCAGGGTTGTGAGTTCAACCCTTGAGGGGGCCATTTAGGGATCTGGGCCAAAAGTTGGGGATTGGTCCTGCTTTGAGCAGGGGGTCGGACTAGATGACCTCCTGAGGTCCCTTCCAACCCTGATATTCTATGAACTGGATGAACTCCGTTCCATGAGTCTTCTCTGCAAGTATTTAAACTACCATAAAAGAAGATTGAAGGCTTTCTTCAGAACAAGGGGCCTAAAGTTAGGCTTCTAAATTCATACTGAGCTCTCCAACAGTGGCCTGATTTTCAAGAGATACCGAGCCCCCAAAGTTCCCAGCATAGCCAATAGGTACATCTGGGTGCTCAGGATTTTTGAAAATGGGGCCCTGACTAAGCAAAACTCTTAAGCATGTGCTTAACTTTAGCTCTATTTCTTGGCTTAGAGTTAAATTATTACTCTGTATGCTATCAAAACTCATCAATTGACAGTAAAGAGGGAAAGGAAGATTATTTTATGGGGGGATCTACTTGAAAGGAGCAAAATTGCTTCATTATGATTTCCCCCCAAGCACACTGGGTAGTTCAGCAAACAAACCTGGTCATGAGGAGGAAGGAAGAGGATTTCCACGATTCCCAGGTCTACTTCTCACAGTGTTGGGGCTCCTGCAGAATCTTGACTAGATAGTGAATTAAAGAGGCCAGCACCAATTTCTGCTATCCTTTTATTTAATTTCAGGTGTTTATAATGAGGTTGTCTCCCTCCTGGCACATATGGATGATCAAGATAAGGGCAAAATTGCCCTCAGGATTGCCTTTATAGCCGAGACCAAGCTGGCTATCGTTCTGACAGTTCTGCTCGAGAAACTGCAAAAGGATGAGGTAGGGCAGTTTCATGAAATTACATCCGCTTTCCAGGTGTCCACACCAAATTCTGCCTGACTTCATGGGGGTACAGGGGACTGCACGGGGATAATTCAGTGTAGAACTTGGCCTGGCGCACCATCAGGAGAATCAGTATTCGCCCTTCTGTCCTCAGGCGTAAACTCATCATGCAAAATGCTGTTCTTACAGATCAGGATGATATAATGCTCTATAAAGAGAGCATTGTCCTTTTACACACAGTGGAGTACATGGGCTGTAGACAGTAAAAGTACACCATCGGACTAGCAGTAATCTCTTCTAATAATACTTTGCCCTTCTTTCGCATCTTCATCCAAAAATCTCAAAGCACTTCCCTAATACTAATGAATTAAGACGCACAGCACCCTTGTGAGAATGGGAAGCATTATCCTCATTTACGGATGACTTGTGTCACAGGGAATTAAGTAACTTGCTCAACACCACTTAGCAAGTTAGTCAAAGAATGTGAATAAAACCCAAGTGAACTGACTCCCTGCTCTAAATCCTAGCCAACACTCCTTTATTATGATGACATATTATTGAGATTATAGCATTGAAGGGACCCTTATCTATATATTTTCTACGGGGGGAATTCTGCAAGAAAAAAATAAAAATGATGCATACAATATTTTAGAAGTTCTGCAAAATTCTGCATATTTTGTTTGTCAAAATAATACAATATAATTACACCCGTTAAAATTATTTTTGGTTATTTATTTCAAAATACCTGTCAGCAAGTATGTCTGTATGAATACAGACAACAAAAAGGATTCAGGAAATGTTTTTTGACAAATTGATTCCTTACTATGCATGTTAATACAGAACTCAGAGTAATAATTCATTTAAACTCAATACAGAACCATATTTCTTGCACCCCTTAGGCGCAGTGCAAAGGCTTGGTAGAGTCAGGGGTAATGGAGGAGCTGAGGGAGAGGGAAGTAAATTGCTGGGAAGGAGCCTGGGTGTGAACTTGGAGCGTTGCTGGGTATGGGTGGGAAAAGTATGGAAGAGTTTTTTTGGGAGGGGCGGGGAGGAATTGTTAAGCAGCTCCCCCCATGCAGACCCTGTCTGACCCCTAACCTCTCCCATTCAGTAAGGCACATCTGCCCCTGTCTCCATGTGTTCCTGCACACCCGTGGGTCCTGGCACCCCCTGTCCACATGTGTCCCTCCACCCCCACTCAGAAACCCACTCCCGTGTAGATCTAACGGCTGAGCTCATTGCCCCTGGGAGCGGTTGAGGACTTACTGCAGGAGTTGGGTATTTTATATTCCACATTTACAAATTCTGCCTGGAGTGGCTAGAGCAAGGGCAAGGTGCTCATTTTTATTGTTTGTTCTGAATAAATGAAACTAGAGAAGGGGGCAGTGAAGGGCGCTTCCTCTGGCTCTTTTCTCTCCAGGAAGATTAAACGGTCTCAGTTGCTCGGCTGCTTCTGAAGCGCTGCTCAATGCGGTGCTTGTGGAGGGCCGGGCACATTTTACACCAATTAAGCCACCAATTAGGGCAGGGGCTTATTAGCCACATTACTGTCTGGTCGGCAAGAAAGAGTTTTCCCAATTCTTCTCTTTTATGTTTTGTCCCCAGCAAAACAGAGTAGACATTTACTGTGTCCTGGAGAAAGTCTTACAGCAGGACACCCAGGGCCTGGAGAGAAGGCTTCTGAAGAAAATAACAACACTAGCCTCAAACCACATGAGAGAGACTCAGGTAAGTTAGTTCTCCCGAGATACCAATCAAAGGATCCAAAGCTTTAACTCATTCAAACTCTCTTTTGGGGAAATAAACTATATACTGAAATGAAAATGTATTCTTCTGTTGGAGGCCCACACCTTCCTCCAGACCAAAGCCCAGGTCCTAGACAGCACTTGTGCACATGCATAAGATGGGACAACTCACATGCTGAAAGTTACACATGTGCTGAAGTGCTTTGCAGGATCAGGACCTGAGACACATGATCTCAGACCCAGAGACAGGCCTATGGTGTCTTAAGGAGCAAGTCTTTCCCGTAGTCTACTCAGGATTTCATTATTGATACTGATTTTATGGGGAAGGCGCTCTGATACTGTCGCGATAAGTGGCAGTATAAAGCCCCAAGACAGACAGAATCTGAGCTATCTCCAAAAGAAGCAGCATTGGATTTAGAATATAGTTTGCCAGCAGGAAAACCCATGGAAAAATCCCTCTCTTCTTCCAAAGGAAGTCAGCCTCCTTTTGGGGGACAGTTTATTCCAGGAAAGCTCTCGGAATATCTTGAAGCTGCCCAGTCTGTGTCTCACTTACCGCCTCAGGGAAGGGCAGGGAAAATATCATGTGACTATGGTGACCAGTCACCCACCACAAGTAGCTAACAGTGAATAGGCTAACGAAGCAGCTTGCAAGCAACTCGAAGGCTGAAAACTGTTTAGCCAAGTGACTCAAGGAATATTTATGACGAATGACTCTACCCTCAGAAAGTTGGGTTGGTTCATTCACCACTTGTGCACAGAAATAAGGACTTGACTCATGTAAACAACTCTGGCTAGTGCAACCGGCTTCAGTCACCTCAGTCTCTCTCTTTTGGTTTTTGTTTTTAGGAAGCAAGAAATGAACTAAAAGTGGCAGCTAGCAACACCTTAGTGACTCTGGCACGCTGCTATTTCAGCGATGTCATGGTAGAGCTGATGTATCATCTGGAGCTGCCTGAGGAGTTTATTTTCATTACGTTGGGCAACCTGTCATCCGCCTATGGTATGGTCACTTCCCTCTTTTCTTTCAAAGTGATTGTTTTTCATTTAAGGACAGGGGATTATCTCTCTACCTAAAAATGTTACCGCTAAACAGAGCTCTGTTTGAGTGTGTGTGTAGAAACACAAGATTAACTGCTGTTGCTAGTTCTGGCCTCCAGATCATGAGCGATCCAGCCGGAGGTGCAAGCTCTAACTTATGCCCCTGAGTGAAGTACCTGAAGGATGGGAATGAGTGGAAGATCAGGTCTAGTGGAGCTCTTCTCCACCCCACTTCCCATCCCGCCCCAGTGCTCTCTCCCCTTACTCTGGGAGTGAGTTGGGCATTGGGCACAGCTGTACACTTGTGGAGGATTCCCCTCTTCAGGGTGACTCCCCCACTGGCTTTCAATGGCTGCTTTAAAGCCATTCTGCTCTGCTTACGCAGCGCCAATGGCCTCGGAACCCATAGCATCCTGCCCCACAGTGTTTCTAAGTGTGTTGTAAGAAGGCAGAGAGCAACTGATTGTCTGTCTTCCTTCTCTTCTGGCCTTTCTCTGCAGCACTTAAGTGTATCCCTTTTGTGGGAATGATCCTGAACGTCATGATCTCCATGTTGGAGTTAGTCAAGGACAGCAGGATGAGACAAGCATTTTGTGGTGGTAAGTGCCAGCACTTCCTGTAGGTGCCCCAAATGGATCATAGAATAGAATATCAGGGTTGGAAGGGACCCCAGAAGGTCATCTAGTCCAACCCCCTGCTCGAAGCAGGACCAATTCCCAGTTAAATCATCCCAGCCAGGATATTTAGGGGGTCTTGGTACAGATTTAAGTGACTGACCAAGTCTGCAAACAGGCCCTGAACTGTGCTCCCTTCCCTGGATTGCACCAGGTGCTGCGTTCCTTGGCTCCCGTGGCACTCAGTGAAGATGAGAATGCTCCTTACTTTGCAGGAGGTGCTGAGCATTTGTAAGTTCAGGCCCTTTGTGACTCACGCATATCGTTTAAAATAAACAGACACAAAGGCTGAAGCTGCCCCTCTGCCAGGAGGCTCCTGGGGGAGGAGGTGAAGGGAGCAGATTTCATTACTGTACATTTAAAAATCCCCTGTTTCCCACTCCTCCACCCATTCTCTCTCCTTAGTTTCTTCATCATCATCATCATCTCCTTTCACCCTCTTTCTCTGTCTTCTCTTCTTCTCCACTTCTCTCTTCCTTTGCTTTTCAGGGGATGCTCAGTAAGGGGTTAATCCTGTGCCCTTGAGGGAAATGGGAATTTTGCCATCCACTTCATAGAGAACAGGATTGGGCCCTAATTCCTCTTAGCAAGGACACTACATACACCTACTTTTAGGGCAAAGTGCTCCCCAGTACCTTCAAATCCCACTAAAGCCAATGGCAGTTAGGGGCACTGAACATCTTTCAGACAAACTGTAACTCAAGATGAAATCATACAGTGTTCGGGTTGAATAAACAACAACTGCAGAGGACGCGAGTCTTCAAATGATGGTCATTGAAAAAAGATGGAGAGATGTACAAAGAAAAAAGCCTTTTAAGAAACAAGAAATGGAATGGGGGAAAGAGAAATAGCTCCAAATTGATATGGGATTTCAGCATCTAGTCCTGATAGGAGCTGCCATGGAATTGGAGTAAACGATAGGCCTGGGTGTCTTCTCTGAGAAAGCAACTTCTCCTCATTATTACTATGTCCTTTTCACATTGCCTGTCTTCTCTCCTTCCGTGCAGTTCTGGAAAAATGCTCAAGGGCAGTGAATGGATATTTTATGAACTGGGAAAAGTGCTCATTCCCCAGAATGGGTGAATCACAATTCTGCAATCAAATTCTTCCCTTATATTGTCATGTGACCAGCAACTGGCTGACCTGTGAGGAGCTGGAGGTGAGAATTGCTGACTTTCTAAACCTTTAGCGGAAATTGTGATGTTATATTCTGTGTGTCTGGCACTCTTTGTGATGATGGCATTTAATGGTAGGTCCTTTTTGATGGAACAGAGTGTCATGTAAAACATTGAAAACCCATACGTTTATAATGTCACCACATCATGGAAATTCGGTCTGTACCTAGTGTACATGGATTCTAGTTTTGTGCACCTAATGTGCAGATGAACCCGGGATAGTGGGCTAAATTAATTCCTGGTCTAAGTCCATTCAGCCCCAGTGGAGTTACAGCAGGGATGAGTTGGCCTAGAATGCATATTAATCTGGGGAAATATTTTACCTGCTCTAGTTGTGAGGTGCATTAGAATATAATCCTGACACCAACCCTACGAGTCCTGGTTCTTTAACAGGAAATATTGGGATAGGACCGTTCCGACAGTGGAACAAGGGAAATTGCACTCATTAGAAGTAGAAAAGGTGTGCCTATTGGAAGATATTGAATGAATTCATAGGAACATAAATTCTGTGTCTCATCTATGCAGCTCAAGCAGGCCATCATCAAAGCCCTTGGTCCCATGATGGGCATCCTACTACACAAAAAGGAGCCACAAAATCCGATATTTAAGGAGATCTCATGGCTCCTTGAGCAATATAAGGAGGAAATTGATGTTTTTCACGTCACCAAGGTGAGGTACCACTCATTAAGGTAACTGTCTCTGTGTGTGCATGTGTGAACTGCAGGAGGAATTGGCTACCAGTGGGGTTTCCTGGTCTAGATAGTGACTTGTTAGATAATAAATATGCACACAAGTTCTGGCTTTATACACATGGTGACCCAGGCAACAAGATTTGTAGGTAACTGCCTCTGATGAAAAGCATCCTCTGTTTCCTGGGGAGGAGGAGAAGGAGATAAAAAAACAAAACACCTGCACAACAAGATACTCTCTCCTTGTGACAGGTTTCAGAGGAACAGCCGTGTTAGTCTGTATTCGCAAAAAGAAAAGGAGTACTTGTGGCACCTTAGAGACTAACCAATTTATTTGAGCATGAGCTTTCGTGAGCTACAGCTCACTTCATCGGATGCATACCGTGGAAACTGCAGCAGACTTTATATACACACAGAGAATATGAAACAATACCTCTTCCCACCCCACTGTCCTGCTGGTAATAGCTTATCTAAAGTGATCATCAGGTTGGGCCATTTCCAGCACAAATCCAGGTTTTCTCACCCTCCACCCCCCCACACAAATTCACTCTCCTGCTGGTGATAGCTCTCGTCCCCTAAAGCCCCTACTCTACTTGCGCTATATTGATTACATCTTCATCATCTGGACCCATGGAAAAGAAGCCCTTGAGGAATTCCACCACGATTTCAACAATTTCCATCCCACCACCAACCTCAGCCTGGTCCAGTCCACACAAGAGATCCACTTCCTGGACACTACAGTGCTAATAAACAATGGTCACATAAACACCACCCTATACCGGAAACCTACTGACCGCTATTCCTACCTGCATGCCTCCAGTTTTCACCCTGACCACACCACACAATCCATCGTCTACAGCCAAGCTCTGCGATACAACCACATTTGCTCCAACCCCTCAGACAGAGACAAACACCTACAAGATCTCTGTCAAGCTTTCTTACAACTACAATACCCACCTGCGGAAGTAAAGAAACAGATTGATAGAGCCAGAAGAGTTCCCAGAAGTTACCTACTACAGGACAGGCCTAACAAAGAAAATAACAGAACGCCACTAGCCGTCACCTTCAGCCCCCAACTAAAACCCCTCCAACGCATTATTAAGGATCTACAACCTATCCTAAAGGATGACCCAACACTCTCACAAATCTTGGGAGACAGGCCAGTCCTTACCTACAGACAGCCCCGCAACCTGAAGCAAATACTCACCAACAACCACATACCACACAACAGAACCACTAACCCAGGAACTTATCCTTGCAACAAAGCCCGTTGCCAATTGTGCCCACATATCTATTCAGGGGACACCATCACAGGGCCTAATAACATCAGCCACACTATCAGAGGCTCGTTCACCTGCACATCCACCAATGTGATATATGCCATCATGTGCCAGCAATGCCCCTCTGCCATGTACATTGGTCAAACTGGACAGTCTCTACGTAAAAGAATAAATGGACACAAATCAGATGTCAAGAATTATAACATTCATAAACCAGTCGGAGAACACTTCAATCTCTCTGGTCACGCAATCACAGACATGAAGGTCGCTATCTTAAAACAAAAAAACTTCAAATCCAGACTCCAGCGAGAAGCTGCTGAATTGGAATTCATTTGCAAATTGGATACTATTAATTTAGGCTTAAATAGAGACTGGGAGTGGCTAAGTCATTATGCAAGGTAGCCTGTTTCCTTTTGTTTTTTCCTACCCCCCTCCCCCAGATGTTCTGGTTTAACTTGGATTTAAACTTGGAGAGTGGTCTGTTTGGATGAGCTATTACCAGCAGGAGAGTGAGTTTGTGTGTGTATGGGGGTGGGGGGTGTGTGTGAGAAAACCTGGATTTGTGCTGGAAATGGCCCACCTTGATTATCATGCACATTGTAGGGAGAGTGGTCACTTTGGATGAGCTATTGCCAGCAGGATAGTGAGTTTGTGTGTGTGGTTTTTGGGAGGGGGGTGAGGGGGTGAGAGAACCTGGATTTGTGCAGGAAATGGCCCAACTTGATTATCATGCACATTGTGTAAAGAGTTGTCACTTTGGATGGGCTATCACCAGCAGGAGAGTGAATTTGTGTGGGGGGTGGAGGGTGAGAAAACCTGGATTTGTGCTGGAAATGGCCCAACCTGATGATCACTTTAGATAAGCTATTACCAGCAGGACAGTGGGGTGGGAGGAGGTATTGTTTCATATTCTCTGTGTGTATATAAAGTCTGCTGCAGTTTCCACGGTATGCATCCGATGAAGTGAGCTGTAGCTCACGAAAGCTCATGCTCAAATAAATTGGTTAGTCTCTAAGGTGCCACAAGTACTCCTTTTCTCTCCTTGTGATTTCCCAAAACATCCTGTCAACTCTGTGTCTCTCTTTTAGATCATAAGCTCCTCAGAGCAGGGGCTACCATATGTTGTCTCTGGTCAGTACCAAGTCAACTGTCAACGGTTGAAAATTAATAACAAGGAGGCTTGAGGGTCATTGCTTTGCACTGCATAACTAGATAGATATAAAATCATTGCCTGTCTGTTTCATCTACCGTTCTATGCAGTGCTGTTGTAGCCATGTTGGTCCAAGATATTGGAGCGACAAGGTGGGTGTGATAATCTAATTGAAGATATTGTCTCACTCGCCTTGTCTCTCTATTTCATCCACCCTCAGTACCACATGAGCGAGAAGTAAGGGGCCATATTCTGTCTTCAGTGGGGCTACACAGTTGTAAATGAAGTCATGAGACAGCTATAACTTCTTGGTAGTGATATTTACTCACCGTCTATGTTGGTTGAAGCTTTCTAGTACAGAGTATGTGGTCACTTTGGGGGTTGAAATACCCATGATTTGGAGGGAACCAATGTATCATGGACTTGTTTGATAACATCAGGGCACTACACAACTGTGTAAACATAGTAAAGTATGTAGATGGCATCCGAGACATTCTGGAAGCTTCAAGCAGCAACGGAGAAAAGTGTGTTAGATGCAGGAAGGAATTAGATTTTCACCATTTTTTAATCAATAACCTGGCAGAGGACATAAAATCATTATCGATAAAGTTGGCAGATGAGATAAAAATGGGGGAGTGGTAAATAATGGAGAGGACAGCTCACGGATTCAGAGTGATCTAGATCACTTAGCAAACGGGGCGCAAAGAAACAATATGCCTTTAAATATGGCTGAATGTAAATGTATGCGTCTAGGCACAAGGGATTTAGGCCAGACATATATGATGGGGGATGCTGTCCTGGGAAGCAGTGACTCTGAAAAAGATTTTGGGGGTCATGGGGCATAATCAGCTGAACATGAACTCATGCTGTGGCCAAAAAAGCTAAAGCTAGGATGCATCAAAAGGGGAATCTCAAGGAGGAGCACCGTGGTTATTTTACCTCTAAATCTGGCACTTGTCTGACGACTGTTGGAATCCTGTGTCCAGTTCTAGTGCCCACAATTCAAAAAGGGTGTTGCTAAATTGACAGAAGAGCCACAGTGAGGAAAGGATTAGAAAATATGCCTTACAGAGGGAGAATCAAGGAAGTCAATCTATTTAGTTTAATACACAGAAAGTAAAAGGGTGTGTGATGGGGTTTACCTACCCCGCATGGGTTCAGCAGGGGTTAATCATGCTTTGTGGGCCGAGGAGGTCATGCCCCCTCATCTCTGCTCGGCATGCTTCAGCTGGACCCAGGATACAAAAGAGAGCCGCTCAGCTCAGGCTGGGATGCTGCCAAAGGGTGCAGAGGCGCATTGCAGGCTCCTGCAGAGAGACTGCCAGTGCTCCAGGATTCAGAGGCCAGCCGGACTGTGGCTGCAGCTGACCCCCAGCCACCCAATGCCAGAGATGGAGGAGAGACCCCAGAATCCCTGAGACTCCCAGCTGCGGAAGAACGGGTGGGAAGCAGCCTAGGTGGACGAAGCATTGATCCACTTGAGGTAGCAGGCTTGACTCAGCATGCTTTGGAAGGATCCCCGCTGAGTTGGTGGCAGATACCCCTGCGCCCTGGGCTGGGACCCTGTGGAATAGGTAGGACCCAGTGGAGAAGGGCTCACCACTAGGCAACACTACCCTGCCGCAAAAGGTGGTTCTATCGACTCTGGCCACTAGGCCGCATTGCCCTGCAGCCAAGGGTGGGTCTCCTGACTTTGGCCACTAGGCCGCACTGCCATCCCGAGAAGGGCAGCCCAAGTGACTCAGGCCGTTGGGCCGCGGTCCCTCACCCAAGGGCTGCTGCACTGATCCCGACCATTAGGCGATGCTGCCCTAGGAGCCCGGACTGCTGTGGTGGCTAGGGAGACTAGGCCAGTTGGGCCGCTCCAGATCTACTTCAATTCCTCCTCAACCTGATACCACCCTGACGGGGTGGACCTATCCTGTGACAGGGTGACTTAATTACAGTCTATAATATCTTACATGAGGGACTCCTATTATCTAATGGGCTCTTCCGTCTAGCAGAGAAAGGTGTCACTTGATCCAATGGCTAGAAACTGAAGCTAGACACTTTCAGACTGGAAATACGGCGTACATTTTTAATGGTGAGATAATTAACCATTAGAGCCATTTACCAAGGGCCGAGGCGGATTCTGACGATTTTTCAATCAGGATTGGTATGTTTTTCTAAAAGCTCTGCTCTGGGAATTATTCTGGGCAAGGTCTATGGCCTGTGTCATACTGACCGGAGGTCAGACTAGATGATGGCAAGAATCCGGTCTGGCCTTGGAATCTAGGAATCCCCTGAATCTGCTTCAGTCACTACATATGGCTCCTTTGTGTGCCCACCATCTGACTTTCGCCCTCTGTTGCAGAGTCTGAGCCAGCTCTTGGAGGTCTCTGTTGAATATAAGATCCCTCTACCGAAAGGGAAGTTTCAAGCCATCTGCAGTGCTCTGCACAACCAGGTGAGGGGTGGTTTTGCTTGGATCCCTTCAGCTTAGGCACAGCAGATGTGAAGCATATTAACACTAAAAAATCAATGGAATGATCGTGCAGAGCCTGGGGACCTCCTCATGCCTTACTGATTTCTGCAGGCTCAAGAGTAAGCAGGGAGCGGTCTCATTTTCTTAGCTACTATCCAGCTCAGTTTGTAAAGCGATTTCACCATAAGCCGATTACCAGGGGGAGTCAGAGTTGTAAAGTAAAAACTGTGGCTGTGTCTTGATTAGGTCAGCTCTGCTGCTCAAAACACTTTAGCTTCTCTTATCGAATGTATTGGTCATTGTCTTGGAGTCTTGCTGTGCATGCAGGACCATCTCCCTGGGGTTCAGACCTCTAGTTGGACAAGCAGGAAGTGGAAGCTTAGAAATGAATTGAACATTTTTCTTTTCCCTTGCTTCTGATTCGTTTTTCTTTCACCATTTCCCTTCTTCCCACAGATCTGTTCTCCAGCTAAGCAGCTCAGCATCGAAAACCACAAAGAGCTGTTCCATTGTGTACTTCTGCTAGGTAAGGGGAAGAGACTCTGAGTTACACAGTGGTTTCTTTGTAACTTCCTTACCTTTGTGAGGTACGGTAAGAAGAAGAGTTCTGCAGACAGTGAGGATGTGATTTCTTCCCTTGCAGCCCGTTCTTCTCCTGATGATCTGCTAGCATTTCTACACGAGCAGCTGGAGATTGAGCATGAGGCCGTTCGTGTGGCGTCTTTAGATTTCCTAAGAGCTGTTGTTGGGGCTGACTGTAAGTAACACAGGAGCAACTGTGCCAGCTGCCCTCTTGGCCGACATGCTGAGGGTTGAGTTGAGGACATCCAGAGCTAAAAGCTTGAGCTACTCGAGATTGAGCTAAAGAACCAAGGCTGTGTAGGCACGGCAGGGCTGCAGCAGACTCATCACCTCTGCAACTGGGGCACAGAGGCTCTAGAACACACAGTCACCAGTGGTTTGGAGATCCCCTAAGGGACCAAATGCTGCCCTAAGTTACTCCCATATGGCCACACAGAAATCAACAGGTTCAACTAAGTGCTGAATGTAGCCCAAGATATTTGTCAAGGTCTTTTTCAACTTCAAATACAGAAGTTAACTTGGGGCTAATGCATGTTAACAATAATCAGATAAAAATAGAATAATACTCCTGACTCGAGAATCCTAAGTATTATACACTCTAGACTAGATTCTGAGTCCTGTTATGCCGGTGTAAACACAGATTAACTTCACTCACCTCAGTCTATCAAACTCCTTTATAATATTTCCATCGTAGTAGTAGGATGGCACTATTTAGAGACATGGAATTACTTTAGATTTACACTGGTGCAACTGAGACCAGAATCTGGTCCTAAGTCTTCCCCACTGATTCTCTAGAGGAGAGAAGCTTGATACTATTCTTAACGAGGGCCCTTTGGAATCCAGGATTAATTCCAATGTGGAAAGTGAGTGTGTGTGGAACAAAGAAGCACTGTACACCTCTCCTTATCTTTCAGTGCCTGAGACAAGAGTTAAAAAGCTTCTGATTGTGAAGGCAGTGAAATCCACTCTCAGTGATCAGAATGCTACGGTAAGATTGTGTGTGGAACAGTGAACTATTTCAACTTTTTCAGTGTTATGGGATGAATGGATATCTGGGTGGAGCTTTCATTCCGATCCAGATGAGAGACTGCAGAATAGAGAAGGCATGTCATTCTCCTGCCGGTGTTAAATGTATCCATGTTTCTAATCGAAGGAGACAAAATCAAAAGCATAAGGACTCTCATATCATATCCTAGCTCCTATTTCAGGCAGAAGGGCTAACAAGAAGTGCTGTGTGTAATCTCTACCCTTGCAGGTGAGGAAGGCAGCTCTTCATTTCATCAGGACGCTGCTCAGTTCAGGAAGTGTGGAGAATTGTGCAGCATGGGATCTGGTAGCATATGTTTTCAGCGAGTTCAGTGTGTCCGCCAGCAAACTGGTAAGGAGAGTTCTTAACACTTAGGACTCGGTCCTACCATTCTTGCATGCTGATTCCTCCCCTTGACTTCAGTGGGAGTTTTGACTCCAGGACAGCTGGACTGAATGAATAGAGCCAGAATCGGATCCGTTATATTGGTGTAAAGTCAAGGTAACTCCACTGACTTGAGTGGTGTTACTCTGGATTTATACGAGTGTAACAGAGACCAGAATCTCACACTGGGTATTTCCATCTAACAGAGTTATCTATGCTGCTCCAACCTCTGATGAGTCATTGAACATTCAGAAAACACCATTTTTCAGTGAAATGTTCCTGTACAAGGAAGCACATCTTTTTGTTGTAAATAGACTCTCCAAAAAACAGAACGATGCCCCGTTCTGTGGCTGTCAAAGCAGACCTAAACTATCAGCAAAACACTCAGGTTATGCAGGTTGCATAAAAATATCTTCAATCCGTATTTCTATCCATGGACACAGCCGCGGGCCCCAGACACTTTGTGCTCCATGACTGAATCCGTGATATGTATGAACATAAACAGTTCAACTTGACAGTAAGTTGTTGAAGATCTTAGCTCTGCCTGGCCCCTTTTCTACAAAGTCGGAGCTTGTGGCAATAACCACACACACATATCTCTTAAAGAAGGCTGCTTTTTCTCATCAGGCCAGTTTTGGTCCCATTGATAGAATCACACTCACTACACACAGAATGACCAAGCTGGTTGGGGCATCAGAACAAAGAGATTGGATCCCCCTGGTTCTGCAAATTTATTTCCCCTGGGCAGAATCGGAATGTTTTTCCTCAGAGATCAAAAGATGAAACAGTTTTTCAAATTTTAAAAAGTTGAACACTGTGGGGGAACTCTTTTGTGTCCAGTGAATCATTCCCTTCATTTCAGGGTTTTCCTAAGCCTGGGATCTGACCCACCAGTTCGGAGTTTCTATTATTCTCTTCCCTTCAGACGTTTGTGCACTTCCAGTGCAGTATAAAAGCAGGCATAGGTCAATGCTCAAGATGGCTTTGTAAGAGAAGGACACTGGTTCTATTGCCAGTGTCTTACGAGTAGCGAATAAGTTCGATCTAGCTATCTCACAGCAGGGTACAACACTTCTCACCCAGGGTGTTGAGGAAGAAAGCACGATCCAAACCCTGTGCATTGACATCCTGCAATGTCTGGACACCTCAGTCAATGGAATGACCCAAGTAAGTGACCTCTTGCTACTGCTTCTTGAAATAGGGACGTTCTTCCTTACGTTCCTTGTACCCCTCCACAAGGAAGCCTTCTGCACAGTCAGCATAATGGAGGATCAGCATGTCAAATTCATGTCAGGGATGATGTGACCCCTTCATCATGGAGTAAGCGGTTCACAGTAGAGAAAAGATATAAAGCAACTTAACTGGAAGGAATCATGTTGCAGAGATCGTCTCTTAATTCTTTCCACTGTCTGAGTGCAACTTCCCCTTAGATCCCCCATGAATACTTCTGAAATGTAGAGTTGGTGATCTTGGATTTGAAGAGATATTGGGGCTGGGACTGTGCCTTATATAGGTCTGTCAAGTTCTGAGTAAGCTTATGTTACTATCTAAATATCTCCATAATGCTCTAATGCTGGGAAAGAGGCTTCATCTCTGGGTGAGAGCCCAATTGCTCACTGTTAGGGGGCTTATTCCTTCACCCACTCACTTCCCTGGTCCTTCTCTCATGAACAGAGAGCAACAATACCCGAAGTCCAAAGGTGCAAACAATTCGATGTTTATTGGGGTGAACTTCCAGCAAGCATGATTCCAGTTTCCTTCCTTAGTATCCTCCTTCCCAGCTCTGACACCACAGAGCCTTACACCTGTGTCCCTGTTCCCATTCCTGCCCTTAGCCAAACATGATTCCAATTTCCTTACCCCCATTCCCTGTTCCCATTTCCCCCACCCCCCTACTTCCTGATTGACTGCAGACTATATAGTAAAACTTGACTTCTGCTTTGCTATACCTTAACCAATCATGTTCCTGAAATTTAACTAACCAATCCTAACATATTGTAACATGATTATGTACCCAATTATATCCCACCACCTTAATTAGTTTACAGCCAGCAAAATTAATTATACAGCAGACAGGAACAAGCACAGAAACAGACAGAGATTATACAGACAAACAATAGCAAAGTGGGAACTATAATGGGGGGAGGGATAGCTCAGTGGTTTGAGCATTGGCCTGCTAAACCCAGGGTTGTGAGTTCAATCCTTGAGGGGGCCATTTAGGGATCTTGGCCAAAAATTGGGGATTGGTCCTGCTTTGAGCAGGGGGTTGGACTAGATGACCTCCTGAGGTCTCTTCCAACCCTGATATTCTATGATTCTATGATAATGACAAGACAATACAGAAGTGAGGATTTCACATCCCAGTATTGGTAAGTGAGTTCTTGCCAGACAGGATGCTATCAAACTAAGTTTCCTTTTACATCTTCTAGGCCCTTCCCTTTCTCTGGAGGTGATAGGCACTATCAGGACAGGATTGTATTCCTAACAGCCCAATAGCACCTGATTTCAGTGTGACTAGTTTGGACTGTGAGGATGTGACTGTTCGCTTCCTAGCTTATGGCTGCCTCTGCTGCTTAGCCAAAGGCCTTAGCCTAAGAACAGGGCCTCAGACTGTCACAGTAAGAGAAGGCTCTTACACCAGCAGACAGTGATTTTGATTCTTTCTTTTATACCTCTATAACTAGCCAAGTGATAAGAATACACCTAAATTCTTAAAGTACAGGCCTTTGCAGACAGGCCTGAATATCTATATCCTAACACTCACCAAACAAGATAGTGTCTTTAAAAGACAGAGTGAGGGGGCACCAGACAGGTAGAGTGAGCTAATGGGGAGAGAGAGATGAGGTGATAGGTTAGGGAAGGGTCCGTGAGGAATCAAAGGAGAAGCTACATGGCAGGGAGGGATTCAGACAGCAGGATACTGGAGGTGGGGGAACGGAAATAGCTCCGTACTGAGCAGTCTCGCTCTTCTCTGCAGGTGTTATGGCCAAGGCTGCTGGAGTATGTGGTGCCAGCTCAGTACACGGGTACTTTGAAGCCTCTTTGCAGATGCCTGAGGGAACTGGCTGAGAAAAAGCAGCGGGAAGGAGAAGCAGCTGCTTGCCTCGACTACCGTGGACGAGGTTTATAAGAGAAACTCTTTCATTTCTTCTCTCCAGGCACTATGAAATGAACAGGTTCAGTCTGCTCCAGTTCTCTCATCTGCAATCAGGAGGCTAAAATGAATGAGGGATGGTCTTGTGATTACAACACGGCCATGGGAGGGAGCTAGGAAATGTGGGTTCTGTTCCCAGCTCGCCACCAAAATTCGGATGTGACCTTGGGGAAATCACTTGATCTTTCTCTCTCAGCTTCCCCACTTGTGAAATGAAGGAGTAATTCATGCCAACCTCACAGAGGTGCTATGAGGTGGAATTCATACATGTTTGTAGAGCATTCTGAGATGCTCAGACTGAAAGCACTATGGAAATGCAAATTATTATCAGCTGTATTCAACATTGGTGGGCATGTTGGAAATGGATAGGTGAAGAACATCAGCAGGACTCTCTGCAAAGCCTGGCATAATTAACGCTATTCTGTTTCTTTCCCTAGTGCAACTCCCTACACCCCAGGGGCTGCTGGCGCGACTCCTGGTGAGTAGACCATGAGAATAGGTTTTCTGTGGAATGGGACAGTTAACTATACAAATTGGTTTTGTAGCTAGATGCTTGACTTAGGCTGAGGAATGTGTATGACTGGGTCTCTCTCTCTCTCTGGCCTCTCCTGAGACACACTGTCCTGCATCCTCCTACTAGCTAGAATGCTTTCTTCTTCAGGAAGGCACTGCAGTAGAAGCAACAACTCTCTTGGATTGTCTCCACAATGAGAGTCTCTGAACTATTCCCTCCCTCAGGAACAAACGGGTATTGTGCTGACAAAACTTAGCCTGTTCTTTCTCTCTCATTGACAGGTAGTAGCCTCATCCCCTTATGAAAGGGAAGGACACGGATGTGCTGCCTTGCAGTTACTAAAGGCCCTGCACCAAACTGTCCATGCAGCAGTGGGTGAGATGTGGGTAGTAAAGATCCCATCTCTGCTGCAGTACATTGAAGGTAAAGTGTTAGTTAGGAGGAGTGTGGTCCATGGAGAATAGAAGGGAAGCCAGAAAATGCAGCTTCGTATTGACGTGTGTTGTGCCATTCCTGTTGCAGTACGTGGGAACAGTGGGGAATTGAAATGGGGCTTCTAGGCCCACACTTTTCCTTCCTCTGGATAACTGTGAACCACTGAGGCCAATTCAAACAGGGCAGAATCAGGCCAGGAAGGTTTCAGCTGAATGGAAATGTCACAGCACTTTCCCCCATGCCTTTGCCAGGTTATTTTTTGGGAAAGTCAATACGCATGAAGCTGGAGGTTAGTGAAAGATTTTGGGGTTACATATAGAGTCTGATTTTGCAAACGGACTTTTTCTGAAAATTAAACCCCACGTTTACTTTCAAGGGGGATTCAATTAAAAAACCCAGAGTTTGTCTTTCTGTAAGGAAACCTGCACCATAAAAGCTAGGTTGGCCAAGTGGGTGCCCTAGGGAGAATCTAGGTATTGTGGGCCTAATAATGTCTTTCACCAATTTTACAGTGGTATGACTCTATTGACCTCCATGGAAAAAACCCTTCAGTCAGTGCAGGCTGCGTCTACACGATGGCGTTAGGCCAGCAGAGCTCCAGTGACGGAGCTGTGCCTGTCTAGTCTCTGGGGAGCAGGACAGACCCTAGGTGCAGCACAAGCCCGCTATGTTTCTCATGAATGTCGAACCCCCCCATGGACAAGCGGGTTTGATATTCCAAAAAAGATTTTAAAAAATGAGCTGTATCTTCCCTCCTTGCTGCGGCTGTACAGAGTCCCCAGCACTACACTGTGCTGCCATTAAAGAAGGCTAGGTTAGAGCTGGACACTCAGAAACAGGGCCAGATTCTCAGCTGATGTAAATCAGTATAATTCCATTGACTTCAGTGAAGCTACACCGATTTACATCCAGTTCGGATCAAGTCCAGAATCTCTGATTCTGCAGGAAAAGTTCGTATTCCTACTAAACCCAGTCTTCTGATGTGCTGAAGAGTTTTGTGAGGTGCTCAGCACCCTCAGCTCCCATTCAAGTCAAGCGGAATTGGGACTGCTCAGCATCTCACTCCTGGTGGGTTGACGGACCCTGAATAAAAATGTCAGCAGGGTACATAACATCTGACGAAGTGAGCTGTAGCTCACGAAAGCTTACGCTCCAATAAATTTCTTAGTCTCCAAGGTGCCACAAGTCCTCCTTTTCTTTTTGCGGATACAGGCTGAGACGGCTGCTACTCTGAAACAGGACATTTTCTGTTGGTCCAACAAAGAACGTTGGCGCAGGTCCCTGTGACGGCGCAACGACTCACCCCTGCAGCGCCTCCTGCTGGCCATCTGGGAATTAGCTCTTTCCAGCACAGAGCACCCTCTGCAGGCCCGTATCCCTCTCAGACCCCGGTGCCCTTTTTACCCAGGGTGCTGCGCCCTGGCAGTACCCCCTCAGTCTCTATGGGTCTCCCTTCTCTGGGGAACGCCCAACCCTCTAATCCCCACCTTGCCTCAGTCTGGGCCCCTGCACCTTGGGGCAGATTGCAGTGTAAGAGCCAGTCACCACAGGCAAGGGGGTTTGGGTCTGCTGCCTTTCCCTGCAACCCAGTACCCCTATGGGCCTTGGACCAGGCCCGATAGCCTGGGGAGTTGCCACCCTAGAGCTTCCCTGCTCCTCTGGCCTTTCCCCAGCCCAGCCTCATTCCCAGTACCCTTTCTGCAGGCAGGCCCTACTCCCTTCAAAACTAGAGAGAAAGACCTTCTCCTACTGGCCCACGGCCCTCTTATAAGGGCCCTGATTACCCTGGCTACAGCTGTGGCTGCTTTCCCCGTCAGCCCAGCTCTTGTTAATCCCTTTCATAGATTCATAGATATCAAGGTCAGAAGGGACCATTATAATCATCTAGTCTGACCTCCTGTACAACACAGACCACAGAATCTCACCCACCCACTCCTGCGAAAAACCTCTCACCTCTTTCCCTCCTACAGCCCTCGCCCAGGGCTGTTTTAAGCCCCTCAGGACAGGAGCGGGGTGACTCTCCCAGAACCCAATAGGTACATTTCCATTTCGCCTTGAAAGCCCAGGTATGTTACAGCTTGGCAGACCAGGAGTTTTAGAAGGACTGATTGCAAAGGAGATACCTGGGATGACTCTTCTTGCGAATCTAGGTGACATTATTGTTTTGCCTCCTGCTTTATAGGAAACACAGAGAATTCCCTGGACCATGCACGGTGGGAGCACATGCTGCTTCAGGTAGAGGATGGCTTTCAGATGTATTGTCACAGTCCTCTCTTCCCCCTCCAGCTGGGGAAAAAATTAATGATAAATTATTCATTATAAGCAGAGCTGGTCAAACCATTTCATTTGCAACTTTTGTTCAATTAAAAATGGCCTTTTTATTTTCATGGGACATTTTCAAATTTTTCAGGGTTCTTTTTTTTTTTAAACACCCACACAAAAAAACCCCAAAACAAAATAACCCCAACCCAAATAGAAAAAGTTTAGTTTTTTGAAACTGAAGCTGTTTTTTTTTTCCAGTTGCTTTGCTGTTTGTCTCCTTCCCCCCCTCCCTTCCCCCCCCCCCCCCACTTTTCAATGACAAAGTGGAAGAGGGGGAAAAAAGCACGGGGATGAGGGATAAAGGGAAGGAAATGGGGAAAACAAAGAATTGAATAATGGTCATTTTTGATTTTGAAAAGCAAAATATTTTTTGTTTTCACTTTTCATTTGTATGTTGAAAAATCAAGAAAACAAAAAAATCCCACTTGTTTTCTGAAATGGCCTTACTATTGTTCAACCAGCTCTCGTTATAAATCCCTCTGTATTACCCCTGGGAACAACACAAAACTTAACCAGAAACCCAGCATGCTAATGGTGCTAATGCATCACTGGGGGACATCTAAAGGATTTTTTTTTTCTATTTGCGACTCAAAAGAAAACTTGCTCTGAGAAACCCAAAAAGGAAAAGAGACAAGACAAGGTTTGGTGTCTGTATCTCATGGAGAAGTCTTTGTGGTCAGAAAGAGCTCTTTACAGCCTCATGTAAATCCAGACAAGGAAGATTTTTATGGCGAGGGCTGAAAATGAAAGGAAAGGACCTAGTGACAAAGAAGCCCCAGAAGGTTTGGAGTTCCATTTGGGGTTGGATTACACTCTAGAATTTCCCATTCCAGATCCAGCCTCATTTGAAATTCTTTGGGCTCAAAAATCAACTAAGATTAGGTTCTCTTGTGAGGTTTCTGATATTTCCTGGCTGCTGTTCAAAAGTCGGGCCTGAAACAGCAAAGTGCTGAGAGTTACTAACCTCTGGCTGACTTCAATGGGAGTTGAGGGTGTGACCCCGGGTCCTTTGGGTACCCACTGGCAGAGGCCACAGGAGTGCATAGGGTTCCCAGGATTCCCTGGATCTGATCTCTATATCATCAAAGGGTGTCATGTAAAGCCTTTCCTGGATGCCTGTGCCACACTGCATAATCCTCATAATCATTGCACAGTGACTGGATGGATAATATCTCAGGCGTTATGGTTGTCTACTGAAATTGATGCTTTGAAGGTCTGTGCGTTGGGGCTGGTCACCAGAAGGTGATAAAGAAGTTTCTTTCAGGCAGAAGATGCTTAGCTGCTTGAATGGCTGTATGTAGACTGAGGAATTATTCACAGTGGATGCTAATCAATAGAGCAAAATTCTAATCAAGTGATTGCAAAGTCTCCAGAGGAGATTCGAGACAAGAAAAACACACAAACAATAGGGGGTACCCTGTTTACAAGCGGACAATGGATGCTTGGAACTATATCTGGAGGTCCAGAGGTATCCTGCACCAGGTATCCTTCACCTATTGGACAAATTGCCAACTGGCTTGTCTTATGAATGGAGGATCACATTTGGTCTGGGTGTTTCCTGCTGGGAGAGAGATTTGGGGGAGCTATCCCTTGTGAGACAGGGGACTGTTTGGTTCTTTAAGTTGAAGCTCTAGAAGTGTGTTAGGATTTTATTTTTATGTAACCATTTGTGTACATTAATTATTCTTGCTGCTTCTCAAATCTCTGATCTTGGTGAATTAAACTCTACTTCTTTTCACTGTCAATGTATTGAAGTGTGTGAAATGGAGCGGTGATGCTGAGGTGAAGCTGGTAAGGTGGTGTGTAGCAAACCTCTGAATTCTGTGAGTGTCCAGTGGAACAGGGGCTGGACATTCTGGGGATGTCCAGAGGACGAGCGGTTGGAGTGTACTGATTGCTTATCTGTGGAAGGACAGTGGATCCTGGACGGGGTGAGAAGGGTGTGCTTGTGTTTCCTGTGACTGACAGAGTCAGGAGCTGACACTTGGCAGGTACAGAGAAGACTTCCTCATGCTAAGGGCAGGTGGTAGTGAGGTCCCTCACAACCCTGGGTACCTCGGGAGGTGTCATAAAGGGTCCATAGCACTTCAGAGAAGGTGCCTGGTCCTTCGTAGTCCAGGGCCCTTTGTTCAAAGTTGACTAGAGCCATCGTCCATGCACTGGAAAATCACTCCTCGATGGTCAGATGTCTTGGCTCCATCTCATTCTCCAATTCACTGTCCATCTGGGTTTGGGGACTGAGAGGAATCCTCAGGCAAAGGTTCAAGAACAAGAGGCAGAGGAAGTCTGGGTTGTCAATGTTTATAGTTCTCAATAGGGAAATAATCTTCCCAGGACACCCGAATATTGGAAAGTTTACAACAGAACAAGGAAGCAAAAACCAACCAAACAAACAAAACCCCAAACCCCACAACAGCCCCCACATTCTTGCAATTAACCATCTGCTTTAACTCTGGTCTTACACGCAGTTCCTAAGAACATCTCTGGAGATGATAGACGACAGTGCCTGGAGCAGCCAGATATCCCTTGAGTTGAGCTGGCAGATGGCCGGCTATGCCAGCCCCTCCAAAGAGAAGGTTTGTTCTCTGTTAAGGTTTAGTTTCTAGTTACTTTCCCCTGAAATTCTGATTGGAGGGCTGCATAAGGCTTCTCTCAAGGTTTCATTATTTGATATTTTATTCTGCGTATAAAATTTGTTTGTACTTATTCCCTGCTCTCTTGCCCCCCTGCCCTTCCAATATTTGCTTGGACAGGCTGCTTGTCTGTACTGCATTGTTGGTTCTCTGGCTGGGCTAGACGATGGGATGTTTCTGCAGCATGGGTGCTTGGACTTGGCTGTCTTGTTCCTTCCTGAGTGTTGCTGAGCTGGGTCTGTACTGACAGGCACGTTGTGTTCCTGATATCCCAGGGCTGGTCTCTTTCTTTCAGAGTTTCCTGTATAAGGCGCTAGGAACGTCCTTAGCAGCTTGTCAGGACCTGGTCCATGTTAAATCACAGATTCATACACTTCTGACGACAGCAGATTATATGGAAGCCCCTGAGAGACAGGTGAGGCCTCTGTCCCTCTCCCCATTTTACCAAGTAATCCCTGAATGCTCCCTGTGGGGCTCAGCTCTGAGTTGGCCTGGGACAGATGCCATTTTGCTTCCTAGCCTCTTGATTGCTATTTCACTCAGCGCCCGCTCCCCATGTGTCTCAGGCCCGATTGGCACTTTACACCACTTTGGGTGAAAGGAATGGACTCGTGGGCTCTATCAGACACCTGGTTCGATCCTAACCTGTATTTCTCTTGGGTGACAGGGAGTCGTCTCCATCCTCGCAGTCTGTGCTGCGAGCCACTTGGACCTCACCTTGAAGGCACTTCAGGAGTTTGGGGCTGCAATGAGCCAGGTTAAGATTTCTGGGTTCGTCAGCCACCTGAAGGTAAAGGAGCCAGGGGGTTCTCTCAAACTTCCTCTCCCTCTAAAGCAGGGGCAGCAGCCCCGCAGTAGTGTCGGCTCCGGTCAGCTAGCATTGTCCCCCAGTGTATGCGTTCCACGTGATGCCTGCCGTTAAGCAGACAGGAGCACAATGTGGAGCTGGGGTTCTCTCAAATGATTTTTATCGTCTGATGTCTCATGGCTTGAGCGCCCCTCCCATGCACAATGTGTGGGAACTACATCAGTTGCTTGCATGGAAAAGCATTGAAGGTATTTTTAACTGTTTTTTATCCCAGGTTAGTAGCTGGAAATGAGGAGGTGTTGCAAGCAACATGTGGCTTACCAATCCGCTTTAGGTAGACCACCAGTGGTCTACGGATGACAATTAGGGAACCTCTGATTTAGAGCAGTGGTTCTCAACCTTTCCAGATTAGTGTCCCCCTTTCAGGAGTCTGATTTGTCTTGTGTCCCCCAAATTTCACCTCACTTAAAAACTAATTGCTTACAAAATCAGGCATAAAATTATAAAAGGGTCCTAGCACATTATTCCTGAAAAAAAGACTGCTTATTTTCCCATTTTTGCCCTAGAATTAGAAAATACATCAACTGGAATCTAAATATTGTACCTGCATTTCAGTGGGCAGTATATAGAGTAGTCTAAAGAAGCCATTGTATGAAATTTGAGTTAGTAACTTTGCAAGTGCTTTCTTTGTCGTCTGCTGCAAAACTAGGCAAATATCTAGATGAGTTGATATACCCCCTGGAAGACCCCTGCAGACCCTCAGTGGTACAGAAGTCCCCCTGGTTGAACACCACTGATCTAGAGGATAGAGCAGGAGACTAGGCCTCTGGGCTCCCATTGCTGGCTCTGCCATTTACTCACTGTGCAGCCTTAGGCAAGACATTTAGCGCCTGATCTTGTACCCACCAGTGTCAATGACTAAGCTCCCGTGTACTCCACTGCTGTCGGTTCAGCCTTTTCGGCTCTCTGGGTCAGAGTTACCCAGTGGGAATGATGGCGATGGGGCGGCGAGTTCTATGGGCTCATGGTGCCCGGGCTCCAGCAGTATTCAAGGCTCGGGGGCCCGGCTCCACCAATGTTTGATTCATTCCAAGGCCAAATGAATCAGAAGAACTTGTCTCTAGTGATGTTTCCTATTGTCTAGGATTACCACCATGGGACAAGAGGCAAGACTCGCCGCACCCTGATGCTGACATACAGCAACGTGGCTGCCATGCTCCAAAAGAGCAGCTTCTCTCCCGAGTAGAGGCAGACATCACAAGGAACATCATTCACCATTACAGAACCAGTTGTCAGGTAAGAGCCTTTGCATGACAACTGTGAGGGGCATTACCCTGAAGTTATAGAATTGCCTCTGAGTTTATAGAGAGAGGGCTTCTATTTTCTAAAACTCTCCTTTGAGCAATAATTTGTCACATAACTGAAATTAAACTGTAATGGATGGAGCGTAGCTGTCACATGTTGTATCACTTTTGTTGCTCTTCTTTGTGTTTTCTCTAGTTTTTCTATAGTCTTCTGAAATTCTGTCGAGCACAGCTACACAGTAATTCACATGGAGTCACACTCAGGCTATTCAGAATAACACTCTAACTCTCCTAATATGTATGTGTATCTAGCTCTATCTTTTGCTAGCCAAGAGAGAATGGTGCTAACTTGTATTTAGTTTCTTTGCTGTCACTCTGTTTCTTGGACTCACTACTTCCCTTCCCTCTTCTCTGTCGTCTTGTTTGTCTGTGTGCTCCTTATTTCTGTTCCCTAGGTGTCTGACTGCTGGTACTGACTCTCCTCTCAGTGCAACCTCGCCACGTCACTTTGCCATTCAGTTCTGCCCTGTCTAAGTGAGAATCTCATTTAGCCTTTGTCAAAAAAGTTGATCACAGTTGAACCAAACGGATATCTTCCAGAAGTTCACAAATGCAAATATTCCATAGGATGGCCCCTGATCTTGACCTCTGCAAAACACCCCCTCTGGATACGTTTCCTGCCTTTTGGAAGATTTAACAATCATGATTTCTCTCTGCTCCATATTCACCAGCCAGGCCATTTTGAGGATGTGTGTTATGTGGGACTATAGACATTGCTAATAGCTGTTTTGCATTTTGTTTTTCAGGTGCTGGGCATCGCTCTTACAAACAAGGTAAATTCTAAATAATCTGCCCTCGGCTCTTGCCTTTTCTATCCACAAGTTGCTTGTTTAAATTGCACAGAGCTTGATTTCCTTGCTGCATCAAGCAGGAGTCCTGGCTGCTCTGGTGTAAGTGGCCCTGGATTTCTTTCATGAACCTGGGTTTTCTCTTCTTCTGAGGTGGGTGCAGAGCCAGGGTCCTCTGCCTTCTGGGGTCTGTGGACACCTCTCTCCTCTCCTGTGGCTACATTTAATTCCTGACCTTTATCTTCTGGACTCTGGTTCTTCTCTCCGTTTCTCATCCACATCCTCTTGTTTCTCCTTCTGGATTATGTAGGACATGCACCTAAAATTAACCCTCATCCAGAATGTCACGGAGATTAGCTGTGCCATTTTGGAGACCAGAGACTCCCAGGAGTACGAATTCTCTTACAAACTGGAGCTCCTTGGCTACATGCTGGTGAGTGATGAGGAACTTTGAAGACTGAAGTACAAAGGAGTTTGTTGTAATGTCATCAGACTGGGTTTCCAGGTAGATGTTGTTTTATCCATTGGCTGTGACTGTACCACTGCAGTCTCATGAGCTACCTGCACGGCACCCAGAATGCTATTAATGTGCTGCTTATGTCACTTGTGTGTTCATATGGAGCTCTACTCCTTCCTTCTGCAAGTGCCCTCCCAATGGAGCGACCCTGCAGGACCTCGGTTCCCCAGGGCTGGGTTCCTCCAGCCCTAGAACTAGATGAACATGCACGCACGTACGCTCACACGAGCAGAGCAAGTCTGAGCGGACCAGGTCAACCAGCCCTCTCCAGCTGATCCTCTCATATGTCCCTGTACTCAATGGGCTGGGTTAAGCAGCACTTTCAGCTGCTCCCCTCTTATGTGCCCCAAGTTGAACACATCCCTATCCCACTTCCACATTACAATTGTACTGGTAGTAACCCACTTCATGAGCAAACCCCACAGTATTTTTGGGCGCTACCGGGACCTTTAGCTTAGGTAAAAGAAGGGTTGCTGCAGAGTAAATGGGGGAAGCGGAAAATACAGAGTAAAATTTGGAGAGAGAGGGAGAGAGAAGCAACCAGCTGGACCATAAAAGTTATTTATTGAATAATAGTGATAACTACACAAGGAGGGCAAAACAAACATAATGGTTACATTTGAAAGGTTAATACCTGAGGAAGAAAAGAAAACGGAGGGGCGAGGGGGGCGGAATCTCATCCACTCCATGAGGCTTGAACTGGGTGGGGTTCCCAGGTAATGGTGGTAGCTCCGGGTCCTGAGTGCTGGAGACAGGCAGAGCCCCCAGCACAATCAGTCAGGAGATGGAATCCCAGTGGAACTGATGCAGAGTTTGGGTCTATACCTCAGAACCCTTACTTGGGCATAGGTAGGGGGTTTTGTAGAGAAAATACAATGGTTCAAGGGAGAACACTAGATTTGTTTATGGGTAAACTAATGGGTTTTCAAGGGTTTTCTTTAGGCTAGACAATAGGAGCTGATCACTCTTGGCTACGGGTGGTGGTTTTTTCCAGGGAGCTCACAAGGCAACTAGGCTGCTTCAGTATTTTAGGATAATAAAGATTTATTACTAGAATTGGTCTGATAATTGCTGAGCTAGGTGTGTGCAGGCATAGGTTCATTAGCATCTGGAGCAGGGATTCCCATGATGCAATGCGTCCCTGCTTTTCTGGTCCCAGAGTTCAGTGCGGTTCTCTGTTCCTCATTCTTCATGCTAATTCCTATCTCATCTTTCATGCAGATGAGGCTAGGGGAGTTGTCTCTGTTCTTCATTCTGTATGCAAATGGAGATGTCTTAATCTTGTCACCCTTCACAGGAGGGGTCTAGGTGTGTCTCCCAACACCCTTCATTGTTCTCTGCAAGCCTTTTCTCTGATGGGTTTTGGTTCAAACAGAGACTGGTGGGGGCGGGGGGTGTCTTTCATGAGTCAGACAGGCTAGATACTGTGCCCTGGTTCCCCAAAAACACAGAGCTGACTGGTCTGAACAATAAGGATGGCAAGTGAAGTCTAGTCCAACTGGAGACCATTCATTCTTCGTTCTTCGTTCTTTTTTCATTAGACTCAGGGAACTTTTGATCGGTTTGGATCTCTGATTGGACTAATAGCACCATACAGCTGTGATTCGCTGGCCATGTCCCGTCAGTGGGTGGTTGACTGTATCAGCTGCCTTCTCTGTATACAAGGTGAGGAGACCATTAGCAGGTATAAGGAATTCTTCACCTTCTTTCACTGTTTTAATGTCCACTTGTCTGCCTATCTAGTTCTTTCTGTCCTGTCTGTTGTCGCTTAGATAACAGAATGGTGGGCATCTTGTAAATACCTCATTAGAAGAGAAGATTCTGATGTGTAAAGAGCCTAGCACACTTTTGGGAACTGTACAGCTAATAAATGGTCTGCATACAGGTAGATAAGGGCTAAAATCCTTAGGGCTTGTCTACACAGGGACAGTAAGGAAAGTTAATCCAAATGAACTAAAGGTGTACATTTCAAGTGCATGAGGTAAATGGCATTAAACACATGTGTGGATGCTCTGATTCTGAATTAAAATGGGCCTTATTAATTGCAGTGAATTCCATGAATGAAACTAACCTGAATGAAGGCCACTTTAATTCTAAATAAGTGTGTCCCCACAGGTGTTGAATGGAGTATAACTAATGCATTTTGAAAATGAATGGGGATTAGCTTTCTTGAATATCTCCATGGAGACAAGCCCTTGGTACTAAACATTTTCATTCTCTTTACCCTGCCACTGGCTGGATTGGAGGGGTTTCCTGGAATAATTCTGTAAACAAAAAGTTCTTCCAGCAGCCCTCTGCCATGAGCACTCCGAGCGACTGGAGTAAGTAGAGGCCATTTTTCCCCTTTGTGAAAGAGTAGGATATTCTTTTCACCTAATGGTTAGATGTTAAGGGATAGAGCTTGGTTATCGTTTAAGGCCATTTCCAATGAGGGTGACCAGACAGCAAATGTGAAACCTCGGGACAGGGGGTGGGGGGTAAGAGGAGTCTATCGAAGAAAAAGACCCCAAAATGGGGACTGTCCCTATAAAATCGGGACCCCTGGTCATCCTATTTCCAATGATTCTTAATCAGTCCTAAAAACAGTGTTAGTGATTCAGAAACAGAATAAGGGACTCCAACCTTTGAATGTACAACATAGTAATCCCAGCATTGTTTAGAAGTGACTGATGATGAGCCTGGGTTTCTTGCCAAAGTTTTTTGTCTATCCCCGTCTCTTTTACAAGGAGAGTTTGGTGGAGGGATTCACCTCTAAACTGGAACCTCTGATCTACCTGCATGAGTTGTACTTGAATAGGAGCTTAGATGTAAATAGTGAGAGCAGAGAGACTACTGAAACCAGACACACACACAAAGCTGCTCCAAGCTGAATACAGTGCTTGTTCAATCCTGGATCATTCACAATAACATACCACTACTGTTAACGTTCAGACATTTTAGGGTGTAATCCCGACTCCATTCCAGTCAACAGGAGTTTTGCCATTGACTTGAGTGGGGCCAAGATTTTACACTATGCTGATGACAACATAGCACATGGATCCTCCCGTATGAAGATCCATGCAGTAGGGGTTCAGTTTCCTTAATCGTTACAGTACTTTTTCTCCTTTTCTCCACTCCAGGCCAGTCCATAAACCTGGGCTCAGCAGAGGAGGAGCTGAGATGTCTCCGTGAAGGACTAACAGCTCCAGACCCCGAGGCTCTGTTTCAGGCATCTTCCAAAATGGCCAGGGTAACTGACTCAAAAAGCTTGTGCGGATGTGCGAGTGACCGGGCACCGTTCATTTGACATTTGCTCTTTCATGATGCCTTTCTGTACTCGGAGGGAGCTGTGGGAGCGGGGTGTTGGCTGCTAGTAACCAGGAAGATGCTTTTCATAGATGTGTGCTCTGAATGCCACGTAAAAACCAGATTCCACAGAACGTTGCACGCCCATGAAAATGCGCACGTGGATGCACACGCATGTACCTATCCAGCAGGGCCGGCTCTTGCTTTCTCACTGATCCAGAGCAGTGAAGCACAAAAAATAATGAAATAAAAGAGCCCCCATGCCGCCCTAAGATTGGCCGGAACACCGCCCCTTGCAATCTGCCGCCCCAAGCACGAGCTTCCTCGGCGGGTGCCTGGAGCCGGCCCTGCCATCCAGCCACCCAGGAGAAAAACTGTGTTAGTGGAACATCAAGCTGAGAAACCACCCAGGATTCATTCCGTCACCTTGTGGGTTTGCCTTCGCCGATATTTGTGTGCATGCCTCTCTTGACTGACTTCTATATGCTGTAAAAAGATGCAGTGTATGTAAGAGACTACAAAGGGAAACTTACCTCCTGCCTATCCAGTACAATGTTGTGCTAACTATGCAACAGAGTCTTTGCCTCTAACCTGATATCATTAGTGTAGAATACAAAAATGTAGTCTATAGACTAGAGAGAGAATTGTAATCCCAAATGGCGAGCTAGACAGGAGGCTAATTCACCATTTGCTGATGCAGGTATATCTTTTTTTCCATTTTTAAAAGTGCTGGAGCCAAACATCATTGCGGTCTCTCCTGTTTTTGATTTGTTCCCAGGTTGTTAGTGAGTACTTTCCCTCCGAACAGGCCACAGACTTTATTGCAGCCACATTGGGTGGTCTGCTGTCTGCTAGCCCCACCTGTGCCACGGCAGCTGGACTATGGATGAAGATCATCCTGAAGGAATGTGGAGATGCCATGCTGGACAAGGTAAAACTGGGAACTGGAGAGCTTTTCTGCCTAAACTCTAGGCTTTTTGATCTTTGCCCTCATGTGTAAGGAAGAAAAATCTTGCTGTTTCTCCCCCTCGGACATAGAGTCAATTCCATCTCTGTTCCTACCCTAAGATAGGCAATGGCAGAATCAATAGCAGTAGACCGAGATAATCCAAGGGAAAAGGAAGATGGTTGGTTCTTTATTGGTCTAGCTTGTTGCCACAGTATTCAGCCAAGAAAGGCTTGAGAAAACAGACTCTAGGGAAAATACAAGAAGACAGAATGACTGGCACTTGGAGGCCTCCAGGTCTTAGGAGGCCTATGGCTAAGGGCTACATGGATTAAAAAGAGCACTGGGCTATTGCCACCCTCTTGCCAGGTTTCTGAGCCTGGCCTCCAGCCCGAGCAGGAACAGCTCCACTTTTAGCCCCATCGTGCAAGCCCCACAGGCCCAGGTTGACCTGAGCTCTGAAACTCACTGCTGTGGGATTTTTTTGCTGTGTAGACCTACCCTTTAAGAAGAGAAGGAAGGAGGGAGAAAACTCTAGTGTCTTTGGGATCCACTATTTATATTCCTTATTCTGGAGCCCAGTACATCAGGGCTAGATGAAAGGAGCACTCCACAAATCTTCTAACAAGGCTGGTGAAAGGCCTCAGGACAGGGAACCCTCGCAGCAGAACTGCCATGTTTGCACAGTGTTTTGAAGATGTGAAGGGCTAGGAATGAATATGAGAGGTAGTCACCTGTTCATAGTCCCAGGCATTTACACACTGTCTTTAAAGCACTTGCATATTTTGTGCTTGTGGTTGTTGATGAGCTCTGCATTCTTCGAGGCAAATGGTCAGATTTGGCTGCTTAAATCACAGCTGCAAAATCTGGGCAAGCCAAGCTGCCTTTTGTGCATGTGAACTGGTTTGTGTAATGCACACGCTTAGCTGTGATTTGACAGTCTGTATACTAACATGTTGTCCTGTGTCATTTCAGCTCTCCAGGTCCTCAAGAAAGACCCAAGTCCCTCTGTCCAGCTGGTGGCAACGGAGGTCATAAGTGACATCTGTCCTGTCCGAGTGCTTGGGGACTGAAGCGGAATGGAGACAAACAGAAGAAGGCGCTCCAGTAGTATAAGGGCCCTACCGTCAATCAAACGTTAACCCCACCCTTGGCCCTCGTAAGCCTTGCCCACCGGACACTGGAAGTCCCAAGCCATGAGGTATTACTTCCAGGGTCAAGGCGGACAAATGACCGGAAGCATGGTGTGTCATGTGACCCCTCTAAGAACTCCTCCCATTGTCCTCTACAAATTGGGATGGGTTTCGCCCTGATAGGAATGCCCCAAGAGAAGATTTGACCATTCAGGGGGAGTTCCGGGGCAGGATGACCTGTCTGGAAGTGGTTCGTGTGACCCCTCTAAGAATTCCTCCCACCACCCTCTACCAATCAGGAGGGGTTTCAGCCACTGGAAACCACCCCGAGAGGAGGTTTGACCAATCATGGGGAGTTCCGGGGTGGGGTGATCTGTCTGGAAGTGGTTTGTGTGACCCCTCTAAGAATTCCTCCCACCACCCTCTACCAATCAGGAGGAGTTTCAGCCACTGGAAACCACCCCGAGAGGAGGTTTGACCAATCATGGGGAGTTCCGGGGTGGGGTGATCTGTCTGGAAGTGGTTTGTGTGACCCCTATAAGAATTCCTCCCACCGCCCTCTACCAATCAGGAGGGGTTTCAGCCACTGGGGACCACCCCGAGAGGAGATTTGACCAACTGGGGGGAGTTCCGGGGTGGGGTGACCCGTCTGGAAGTGCTTCGTGTGACCCCTCTAAGAACTCCTCCCACCACCTTCTACCAATCGCGATGGGTTTGGGCTGCAGAGGACCGCCCCGAGAAGAGATTTGACCAAAATGGGGCAGGTTCTCGGATTGGGGGAACCGTCCAGAAGAGGGTCATGTGACCCTCTAAGAACTCCTCCCAACGCCCTCTGCCAATCAGAGTGAAGCACCATCACCCCATAAGTCCCAGTGCTGGGCAGAGGAAGCCATCTCTTACCAAGAAGACATGTTTTAGAAATTGTGGAAAGGCTGAGAGGAAACATGGCCTCCTTCACCACCCCCGTGAGACCTTCAGATTTTGTTTTAGCTCCGAGGACCTTTGGAGTTGTGTGGAGAAAGCGCTACAGCAGCGATAGTTCCGAGGAGGGCCCTTTGACTCAACCGTTGATGGTTATGTTGGAACCGGACCCCAAAATCCAAACCTTTGTGAGGCACCCCAGTGAGTGTGACAGCCTCTCATTGTCCATGCCCTAAAGTTGGAAGGCGATTGTGGCTTGGGAGAGTCACAAGGTGAATGGGAAAGATGGTGCTCAGGTAAATGAATGATTAAGAAGCGACTGTCGATCATGGGGGTGTAATGGGGTTCGGAATCGACCTGGCATTGCATAAATCTAAAAACAGGCAGTGGGGTGCTTACACTGTTTTTTGTCTGAAAATCTCTCAACAGCTCGACGATGCCTTTCTAGAGGCCTTTGAGAAGTTGCACATCGGTAGCCCTGTGGGAGTAAATCCATCGCGCATCAGCTGTTTTTGCTCCTGTCTGAGACCCAGATCTCAAGAGGAAAATCCAGAAAAGGACAAAAATGGAAGAATGAACCAGCTCAGACTCCCTCATGGTAGGGGTCATGGCGTCCTTTGTTTCAGGCAGCTGTAAAAGATTGTGTTAAACCAGGCGATTAATAAAACTTATTTAAATGTCTGAGAATGAACGTGTCCCCCTCCATACTTGTGTTCGTAAAAGACGGTCCCAGGAAGAGTCATGTCTCCACAGACGGCTCTGTTAAAGAAAATCTGTTAAACCCCCAGGAAAGTTGGGGGCTTTGACGGGGTCAATCTTCTTTTTCAAGTGGCCAAAGAGCGTCATAAAACTTTAAATAGAAGACAGGTAGGAGCTTGGCTTTCACACCAGGATGCTTACACTTTACACAAACCAGCTCGAATACGTTTTAAAAGAACCAAGACCGTTGTTTCAGATGTGGACGCGCAATGGCAGGCAGATTTGGTCCGTATGCACTGGTTCTCCAAACACAACAGCGGTTTTAAGTACATCTTAACAGTGATAGACATTCTATCCAAATATGCCTGGGCCTTAGGTCTAAAAGACAAGATGAGTGGTGAGGTATCCAAGGCCTTTAAAGCTATTTTTAGCCAAGGTCGCGTGCCTCAAAAATGACAACCTAATCGGTGGAAAGAATTTTGAAACAGACCTTTTAGCAGATTGTTGAAATGGCACAGCGTTAACGCTTTTTGTTACTGATAATGAAGTCAAAGCAGGGGTTGTGGAGCGATTTAACAGAACTTGAAAAAGATGCGGAGGATGTGGCGATATTTTACAGCCCATAACGCCTTTCGCCACCTTGACCTGTTACCTGACTTTATGAAGAGTTACAACCAGAGCTTTTACAGAACTCTACGTACCAGACCCGCTGATGTTAACCCTTCCAATTCTCTGAAGATATGGAAACTGGTTGATAGAGATGGTTTTAAAATAAAACCGGTTGTTGCCCCTTTTAGAAAAGGCGACCACGTGAGACTCTCTCTAAAACCAAAGGAGCTTTTGAAAAAGGTTGTGACCAGACGTTTACCAATGAGATATTTATAGTGGATGAAGCCTTAACCAGGAGCCAGAGACCTGTATACCGATTAAAAGATTACGAGGGTGAGACAGTTACTGGATCTTTTTACCCTGAAGATTTACAAAAAGTAAACCCCAAAGGAGACAGGATTTGCCGGATCGAAAAAGTTCTAGCGGAGAAAGGAAAAGGGAGAAAAAAGCAGCTACTGGTGAAATGGTTTGCCGGGGGGACGGGGACGATAAGTTTACCAGCTGGGTGGAAGCTTCTCAATTCTGACGTTTAGACACAAACAAACAAAAAGATTCCTCCTGCAAAGACTGAGGGAGAGAAAAATGAGCGACGGCAGGTGTTACATGACTTTGCCCAGCAATGCCAGCTCTGCAGTTTTTCCTCAAAACACCAGCTCAAACTTTACAATACAGCTAATTAAGGCCTTGGGTCTCCCGGGTGCCTGGAAGGTGGGGTGAGTGGAAATACAACACCCACACAGCTGGAACACTATCCGCGAGAACACCCCTTTTGAAATCACCTTTGAAGATATGGCATAGAGTTTTATCCTACGACGAGGTTATTACTCGTCCATACCCGAATGATTGGATCATATGAACAGTCCCGTGGCTCGTCCTCCCCCACCGCCTGAGGTGGTCATGAACTATGACCCTGTGGGTAGAAAAGTTAGCCTTAAATCCGCTGATTTTACTTTTATGTTTTCTACCAGCAGGGAGCTAGCTAACATTCTAGGTTTGGGCCCCAAGCACAGCGTCCAAAAATTCCCCTTCTGGGCAGACATCACAGGGGGGGTTAAGTCCTTGTATCTGCACACAGTTATTGTAGAACACCAGTTTGTGAGGGACTTTTCTGTTCCCCTGTTATGCTGTGTCCTGTCTGAGGAAGGAACAATGAGTTTGTCACCATCACCTACGATAAACCTCATCACGTTCCTGTCAGAAAACACCACATCGATACCATTACCATTGAAATAAAGACAGATCAGAACAGATACGTCTCATTTGTTGAACGGAGTGGATGTGAAAATTAAACTGACGCACAGTTAAGATGCTTTCTGTTTAATGGGCAGTGCAGCCGAAGGCTTTAAATTGCGCATTGTATCAGCATCGCTTTTTGTGAAGAAAGTACGGATGGCCCATAGCGTTCGTCTGGGGCACGCGGAGTCCCTGCTTACCACAAATGCTAAATATCCCGTGGACCATGTGGGAATGAAAGTGTTCAGCATCCCCGTGGGCATCAGGGTCAATAACCAGGAGAACCTGTTTTTTGGGACAGTTACCCAAAATGCTTGTCCTAGGGTTTGTCCTATGCCTTGAGTGGAAGTTACACGAAAAATCCCTTTCATTTTAAACATTATGATATTGATTTTGTGGCCTTGTATGTGGATGGTGAACAGATACCAACCAAGCCTCTGCAACCAGACTTGGAGGCAGGATGCTGCGTGAGAGAATACATGAATCTGGTACAGACGCTGGTAAACACATGACAGATCGTTCTCTGTTAATCGACCGTGAGAAGTTTCCACAGGGTTACATCTTGTTTGCCTTTGACCTGTCTCCCGACCAGGAATGCGCCGATGGCTATTCCCTGATTAAAACCGGGAACCTGAGAGCAGAAATACGTTTTGGGAAGGCTTTAACCCTCATCGTCAATCTGATCACGCATGGGGTTTTTGACAACATCATAGAGAGAAATCAGAGGAGAGACGTTCTGCTTGACTATATGTGAACATGGACACTGTGCAGCTCTCGTGTGTCTTATCAAGGTGCCTTACACAAAAAAGAATTTCTTAGATGTGTTCCCTTGTGATTTGGCTCCCTGGCGACAAGCTGTCTCAGAGACCCCTAGGTTTGTATTGCACATCCACACAACCAACCTGGTGAACACTGGCTTGCCTTGTGTCTGGCAGAGCATAACGTGGAGAGCTTTTAGACTCATACGGGCACCCCCCGAAGAGCATGTTGTTTCCTAAAAGCATTATGAAATTTTTAAACAAAAATGCCACAGGCATTGTGTTTCACAATAGACAATTACAAGACCCCCGCTCTGTCGCCTGCGACTATCACCGAGTGTTTTTCTTACATCATCGGAGCAAGTGTTTATCTTTTGACCGGATTTTAAAATTGTATTGTAATGACTCAGTGCAGAACGACCGGATGGTGATGAATTTTGTAAAAAATACATTTAAATTCTTGGGCATGCCTAGCCTTGCTCAAAATGTGTTTCAACAAGCCCAGACATGTGTATCTTGCAATGCTTTTTATAGCCAGGTTATCCAATATTCTCAGGCATAACAGACAATGTTTTGTTTGGCATTATCCAACACATTTTTTATAAAGTAACTTTTCCCACAGTTGCTAGGCCCCGCGAGAATTGCAGAAAAGGGGTGTTTCCACCTCGTATCCATTTTAAAATACATAGGGCAGGGTTCTAAATCCTTCTCCTAGGACCCTCTTGTTGTAAATGACTTTCTGTGTTTTCTTAAGGGTTTTGGTCTCTATTTACCACTGATTTTTGTTCCTTATGATAGAGGGCTGCTGCACCTCTCTCTTTTTTGAGGTGTTTTCTCGCAGGCCCGTGCAATAGTCCAGGACTAGATCTTTCAAAATGTCAAAGTTGATCTATTGACAGTTTGCCAAGTTCAGGGTAATACCTTTGACTTTCATACAGGCTTTTCTCCCGACAGCTTATACCCGTATGTTTTCGGGCCTGCCGACACAAACTCGGTGATGTGTTGATCTGGCGGGATCTCACTCGTGAGGGAATTTAGAAAGAGTTTAGCGATTTGGCATTTAGCGGGGTTAAACCTGATCTCGTGTTGGCACAAACGCACGCCTTCTTCCTGGTAGAAATCGTTCATGTACTTATTTTGTTTTTCTTCGTCTGTGCACCAGCTGGGGTACCCTGAAGCCTCTCGTTTCTGGTGGAGGTGTCATTTGATGAAGTCTTTTCAGAGTACATCAGATTTTTCATTAAAAAGCCAGATTTCATATATTTTTGCCACCACGTACCCCTTCGCTATGGCCGCGTTCAATTCCACCGTGCACCAAGTCCCCAGGATGGCCCTCTCCTCGTCAGTATGGATGCACATCTCCCGCTGCTCGGTTTCCGCACAGGTTCAGCATAGCGGGAACATAAGCTTGCCACCCACTCTGACAGGTAACAATGGGAAAAAGAAGCCTTGTGTGGGGTACACTTTAACTTTTTCAATTCCAAAATAATTTGCAAGGGGTCCAAATTTGTCATAAACTATATCGGAGTGTTTGAGAGGGTATTCTTTGGTTTTCTTTACAAAAGGGTAGAAGCTGGTAAAATCATAATAGTGGATTTCTTCCCTGGAGTTAAGTTTGTAATATAGGTGCATAGCGTTTGTCCTTCCCCCAAAAAGAGCATCCCTAGGCACGAGAGGCTAGGGCAACTGGGCTCAGTTTAAAAAACTTGCAAGCTCCCTGTCTCTTTCTTTCATCACTTCCCACTCTTGCTCCCAAAGAGTCCTCACTACAAAACCAAGTTGTTTCAGATAGTCGGTCTTGAGCTGCGTCTTGTAATAAAGAAACCCAAAAGTTGTCCCCGTCATAGGGTTTTGTGCTTTTTCACAATGACAGGTGGCACAAGCGTGGAAAAGAACACCCGTTAAACTCTAAGGCTGTGTGTACCCTGTCAACACTGGCATAACCGTCTAAAGAGTAGGAGCCTACCTGTAGTTCCCCACCCTGTAAAGCATGCCGTATTTGTATAGTTTCTTTGTGAGAGGTATACAACAGCCACTGAACAGATGGGGTCGAATATCTTTTTCCTGCCTGTGATCATTGTCTGGAGGGAGAAGAGCTACCGTGTTAGGCTCCAAAAACATAAACCTGTACATAGCCATGCAGACAGATGCCAGTGTTATGTACCAGAATGGATCTATACACAGTTTTATCTCGGTGAATTTACCAGGTTCTCTCTCTACTAGATCTCCCTTCTCCATCTTTTTCATAATCTCTTTTCTGTAGAGGATACAAGGCTGTCTCAAAATTTTGACATCCTGCTGACAGTAATACACGAGCTCTTTTTTCAAGTCAAACGTCTCCTACCTGTGGGCCTGCTACCAGTCGAGAAACTCTGCTTTTTCCCTGGGCATCATGCTTTCTACACCATAGTGCTCCACATGGGGCATAGGCCCCACGTCATTTTGATTTTCTAAAGTGTTCAAAAAATGTGGAAAATACCCTTTGCACCCTTCAAACCCCATCACCTGCGGGAGCTTACCAAGCTTCATGGGCAAGAAGTTTAAAGAGTCTATAAAACGAATGCCCAGGACCTTACACACATTACTTTACGACCCTGAGTGATCAATTCTAGGCACATCTTTTTCTTCAGTAACTGTCTAATGATGAAGTATGCATCGTAACCTTTGGAATTGTGCGCCTGGAACGTGTAGACCCGGAACTCTTTGCCAATAAAGGTCTGAACAAACACAGACAGACACTCATCACCCTTAAATTCCCAGGACTTTTCCGGCTTGAGGGACATAGCAAAAATGTAATTGGGAGTGTGCAACCCAGTCTCCTATGTGTATTCAGAATCATAACAAATACACTTTTCTGAGGATTTGGGCTTTCTAAGGCTGTCCATAAAACCGAGGTGACCATCTACATCACCAGCGATCAAAGCCTGACCCCGCTTATAGCGCCTCCCTTTACACCTGTGCCGCTTGTCCACGTAAGACTGACCCTTATCGCACAATGTTTTAGACAGGCATTCAACTTGTTCTGTCGACGCCCAGTCGATGTGTCTGTCTAAACGCTCTCTGGACTGACAATACAGTCTACAGCGAGGAGACCTCAGCTGCACGTCCACGCTGTCTGAGCATGTTATGCTCAAGCAGAGGCAGCAGCTGGACCTGCAAGAGTGGCCGTGACTGTGCACCGTGGGGCAAAACTCACCATAATTTTTTGCTCCAAACAACTTTTTCACAACCAGAACCCCCTAGTAATGCTCATCGTGCAACAGGATGAAATAAGTCTTGGGGTAAACTGCCCCTCCCCCCCGTTTTAAAAAAGCCCCTTTCGCCGCATACAGCACCACCTGTATGTTGACTCCTAAATGCTGTTCAGACATTGCTACGTCACTGAGCATAATCTTTTTTTCATCTGACCAGCCCAGTTTCTCATGCAACTTTCTCGCCCCAGCTAACAATTCCGCGTCCGTAGGTTTATGGTCGGACATGACAGCCAAGAGTCCACGCGCAAAACACAGATGGGTACCCGTGTAAGTCAGGTCTACTAAACATTGTCTCTTTTTTATGGATGATTTGACTACTGAGGATAGAATTTAAAACTCTATGAGCGGTCCCCACCCCTGTTTTTTTACAACTGTCACAACGAGGTGCAATGTCCCATTGACATGCAACTCTATTGCTCTGTGGCAGCTTTGAGGTCTGATTGAAGAAATCCTCAGCAGACAGCTCATCCCTAGTTCTTCAGACCAAAACCAACGGCTTAGTTAAATTACAGCTCTCTAAATGTAACTGAACATAATCATCAGGGCCTACCCTACCATTAACGTCATCGAGAACTAACTGTACCCCCTGTGTATGGCTTCAACAACCTGCTGAGCTGAATTTATTCGCTCAAGATTGACAAAATGAAATTCCTCACAATACACTCACCCCCCAAATCTAGGTAATTCACGTTGCCAACTTCTCACTCTCTCCATACACACCTCTGCATTTTCAGGGTTACTTGGGGGTTCCTCTACGGGACCATCAGCGGCATCTTCTACATCAGATGCTATTTGAGAGTCAGACTCCGAGGCGCCTCCGTGAGGGTCATCGGGAGAAGATGGGGACCCATCATTCTAGAGAGTCCTCTGGGGAATTTTCTAAACCAGACTCTGTGTGAGAGTCTGATTCCACCTCCCCATTTTCAGACATGCCAGTTTGAGAGCCTCCAGTCGAGGGCATCTCTTTTTGTTCCCCCTTTGGCTGGTCTGGTGGAGGTGTCCCTGTCGCTTTGACTACAGCATTGTCAGGAGAACTGCACATACCCGATTAGGGGGGAAGGGACATATTACAAAACTTAACTTTACCATCTTTCTCACCCACACCGATGTATTTACTTAAAATACAAAACCTCATAACCTCACAAACACAATATATTTACTGGGCTTCATCCATCCATCTGGGGAATTTTTCTTTTCAGCTGTCTCTTTTCTTTTTCTTTTAAACTTGTTTACCCTCTGGTCTAAGGGTCTCTCATGTTTTCACCGTATGGTGGAGCAGACAATATTATGATTATTATTATTATTATTATTAATCACATGAAACTGTCTTGTAAAGTTAAAAATAAAATATTCATTAGGGTGTTTTTCTATTTAAAAAGTCAGAGCTTTCAAACAAAATAATCCATTTCAGGCTGCACAACAAACAGGAGTTTTGAGTTTATTTCTACCACTTTAAAACAAAAAACAACAAACCCGCAAACATTTTTTTTAAATACACCTCATTTTGCAAAATAAAAACCAAACTGCTTTTAAAATCAACTTTTAAAATCCAGTTTAAAACACATGTTGCACAGTAAACAAACACCCTGTTAGTTTGAAACACACCATTACCATCAGTTTGCAGCCATATACTTTAAAAAAAAAAACACCTATGTTTTTTTTACACAGAGAGAGAGAGAGAGAGAGAGAGAGAGAGTTTAAAACACAAAAAGAAAAGGAGTACTTGTGGCACCTTAGCGACTAACCAATTTATTTGAGCATAAGCTTTCGTGAGCTACAGCTCACTTCATCGGATGCACACTGTGGAAAATACAGAAGATGTTTTTATACACACAAACCATGACAAAATGAGTGTTTATTACTACAAAGGGTTTTCTCTCCCCACACCCTACTCTCCTGCTGGTAATAGCTTATCTAAAGTGATCACTCTCCTTACAATGTGTATGATAATCAAGGTGGGCCATTTCCAGCACAAATCCAGGTTTTCTCCCTCCCCCCCCCAAAGAAAAACAAACCCACTCTCCTGTTGGTAATAGCTTATCTAAAGTGATCACTTACATTGTAAGGAAACCTGGATTTGTGCTGGAAATGGCCCACCTTGATTATTAATGTGTGTGGTGGGGTTTTTTGGTTGGTTGTTTTGGGTTTTTTTGGTAAATATAGTATTTTAAACTTTTAATGGCTTTGAATTGCTAGAAAGAGTGACCCATAGCATTCAAAACCACTCCTGGGTCATATTTAAACTGTCCAGTAGAGTTCTGCCAGTTCCTGGGTCCTTTAAACTGTCCAGTAGAGTTCTGCCAACTCCAGGGATTATATTTAAACTGCCCAATAGCATCTGCGAATTCCTGAGGTTTTATTTCATTTCATATTAATCCGAACTCACCCACCCACCTCCCTTACTATGGGTGCACACCCATCAAATTTATCCCTATAGCAACAAGGGTAAGGAATCACAGTTACCTTCACTATTCAATGGGGGTGTGGTTAAAACCATTCAGTTCAACAGGATGAGTCAACTCTGTTGTACTCAAACACATGTCTGAACCATCCCTGTTTTGTTTTCGTGTTGTAAGCAGAGGCAGGATGAGCTCTACCCTGACATCTGGTGGTGAGTTGTGGAAAAGGACTTCAGGAGCTGATCTCGTTTGCACAGGCACACCCACCCCGCCTAGCATGAGCCCACAGGAGCCCAAACGGTCACTTTGGCTGCTGTGGGATCCCCAGTGTCTCTGTTATTGGGGCAGGAAGAATAAAGTGTCGTTATCCTGATTATGTGAATCAAGGACAGTGGAACTGTACTTGGCCTTTTATGACGGAGGGACTCACCATCAACTAAGTAGCACTTGCTAGGCAAGGGACAAGGATTGCAAAAGCCAGTGAATTGAGAGAGTTTGAGGATGGAGGTTTGTGTCTAGTGGTGTGAGCCCCCTTCTGAGGGTCCCAAATACCAATTGCACCTTCTCTCCATTATGTAATATCAGAGAGAATTTTAATTCTATTAGGAGTTTGGTTACAGACTGCAGAGCTGAATTCACTTTGGGTTCATGGTGTCCTAGATCTGAGGCCCCCTACTACTTAACACAGTATTCAGTGATTTCAACTTGTCGTAGGGGAGCTTCAGTGCCCCACTGGTGGGGGCTTGACCTGGTTTTGCATTGTGTTACGGGAATGGAACTCCTAGACACTGAACCTAGACCCTGTTGTTGCCAACTCTGATGGGCAGAAGGGTTACACTGTAAACACATTTCTAGGATTTGTTCCCCTCCCACTTCACAGCTTGTTGCTGTAAATGGGTCTCTTTTACACAAAGACACAAGAGCTAGGTTCTCACAAACCATTTTTTTTTCAATTTAAAAGTCATACAGCTTCTTGAAAACAAACCCAGATCTCCATTAAAACTTTTAGCTCACTTAAGGGCCAGAGACCTTCTATCAGAAACACAGATAATCACAAAGCCCTTTTCATTCGATTTTTTAAAACGTACAGCAACCAAGTTTGATATTGCATGTTTGTCCCCTCATCATTCTCTCAATTAATCCTTTTAGATTTCTTACAAATAGTCTTTTTCTTAAGCAGGGTTCTGTCAGTTTTTGTGTGGACCAGACGGTCAATGTAACGCTGTAAGCAGGCATCTTCCATTTTGGACATTTTCTTTAAAACACGGTCAGGGTCTCCACTGAATTGCACAGCATTTCTCAAGGTCACCGCTTGCGCTAAATGTTCTTGGGTTAGGCACAGATGTTGCATAACATAACCTATGGCAATAATAGTGTTCAATAAGCTTTCCAAACACAGCTCAGCACACAGGCCCCAGAGCTTGCAGTTTCTATCCATTGAAGTCCAAGTCACACAGGCATGGTGCCATTGGGCTGGGGCATTTATGACACAGCCCTCACCGTTTTCAAAAAGCTTTTCCCCAAGACAGTGATGAAGAACAGCATAAACAGCAACGTGTACAATAGTCCGCATAACATTTTTACACTCGTGACGTGGCACTGGCTCAGCGAGTTCCATGCCAAGCCTCTCCTAAACTCCTCATAGCCGTCCTCCTCGGAGTCATCTTCAACAATTTCTAGCGGTGTTGAGCAAAAACAAGGCGGGCCTGGTTCACCTTCGCTGTTTGATGCAACGCCTTCTAGGGCCTCCGGGTCCTCTAGAAAGGCATCGTCAAGCTGTTGAGAGATTTTCAGACAAGAAACAAGCGTAAGTTCCCACTGCTTGTTTTTAGATTTACACAACCCCTGGTTCCTAACCCCATTACACCCAATCATCGACCGTCGCTTCTTAATCATTCATTTACCTGAGCTACGTCTTTTCCATAGACCTTGTCTGCCAGTGCCTCCCCCACGCCATGATGGCCTTCCTCCTCCAGGGTGGCGGATGACGAGAGGCCACCATGCTCATGGGGGTGTCTCATGAGCAGTTGGGCTTCAGGGTTGGATACTGGCATATCCATCAATGGCTGGGCCAAAGGAATCCCCTTGGCTTCTCTCTCATCCTCTTCAGAACTGTCGCTGCTGTAGCGCTTTCTCCACACAACTCCAAAGGTCCTCGGGGCTAAAACAAAGTCTGAAGGTCTCACAGGAGTGGTAAAGGAGTCCACGTTTCCTCTCAGCCTTTCCACAATTTCTAAAACACGTCTTCTTGGTAAGAGATGGCCTCCTCTTCCCAGCGCTGGGACTTATGAGGTGATGGTGCTGCACTCTGATTGGCAGAGGACGTTGGAAGGGGTCCTTAGAGGGGTCACACGACCCTCTTCTGGGCGGTTGACCCCGTCCCAGAACCCACCCTATTTTGGTTGAATCTCCTTTCGGGGCTGTCCTCTGTGGCCAAAACCCATCGCGATTGGTAGAGGGTGGTGGGAGGAGTTCTTAGAGGGGTCACACGAGCCACTTCCTGACGGGTCACCCCGCCCCAGAATTCCCCCCAATTGGACAAATCTCCTCTCGGGGTGGTCCCCAGCGGCTGAAACCCTTCCTGATTGGTATAGGGCAGTGGGAGGAGTTCTTAGAGGGGTCACACAAACCCCGGAACTCCCCCTGATTGGTCAAATCTTCCCTCGAGTCATTCCTGTCAGGGCAAAATCCATCCTGATCAGCAGAGGACAGTGGGAGGAGTTCTTACAGGGGTCACATGACACACCTTGCTTCTGGACATGTGTCCGCCTTGACCCTGGAAGTAATACTCCCATGAGGTGGGACTTCCAGTGACCTGTGTGCAGGGCTTACAGGGTCAAGGGGTGGGGTTAACGTTTGATTGATGGTAGGGCCTTTATACTACTCGCTCCTGTGACCCAAAATTGGAACAAGAGAGACTATAATACTGGAGAGAAAGAAAGGAATGTTTTAAATGTTTTAAATCCTTGTACTGTGCTGTAAATTCTTTTCCCCAAATTAATTCAAAACATTCATTTGTATTTTTTATTTTTCTATTTATTTTGTTGTTTTGTAACACGATACAACAACCATAATACTGGCCCGTATTAGCCATTCTCCTACTGCTCAGATGCTGTAAGGGAGAGAAGGATCAGGCCCTGTAAAGTAGGCTGGGTTGATTTTTTATGATTTGAAGTGTTTTTATTACACATCAGGACATCTAGTCATTCTGATTTAATTGGGGATTGGTCCTGCTTTTGAGCAGGGGGTTGGACTAGATGACCTCCTGAGGTCCCTTCCAACCCTGATATTCTATGATTCTATGCAGCCTCGGGACAAGCTCAGTGATAAGCATGTACATTACACTGCTTGCTCAGGGGTCATTACTATAGAAACAGCCAAGTACTGGCCCAGATCCTCAAATACACCTGAGCTTTAGACCCTGGGTTGTTCTAACTTACTCTGTCTTGTAAGAGCCATTGCTGTACGGGAGATTGCTGTAGCACCGGGGTCGGTAACGTTTGGCATGCAGCCCCCCAGGGTAAGCCCCCTGGTGGGCCGGGCCAGTTTCTTTACCGGCCGCGTCCGCAGGTTTGGCCGACCGCGGATCCCACTGACCGCGGTTCCCCACTGCAGGCCAACGGGGGCTGCAGGAAGCCGTGGCCAGCACATCCCTCGCCCCGCGCTGCTTCTCGCAGTAAAACAGAAGGTTTATTAGATGACAGGAACATGGTCGAATACAGAGCTTGTAGGTGCAGAGAACTGGACCCTTCAGCTGGGGGGTCCATTTTGGGGGGCAGTGAGCCAGACCACCACGTCTGCCCTTCACTCCATGTCCCAGCCAGCCCCAGACTGAAACTCCCTCCAGCCCCTCCTCCTCTGGGCTTTGTCCCTTTACCCGGCCAGGAGGGCACCTGATTCCTTTGTTCTCCAACCCCTTTAGCTCTCACCTTGCAGGGGGGAAGGGCCCAGGCCATCAGTTGCCAGGAAACAGGGTGTCAGCCATTCTCTGTGTCCAGACCCCTGCACACACCTGCCCTCTAGGGATCTGCAACGATCATACACCCTTACCCCACCACCTAGATACTTAAGAACTGCCTAGGGGAAACCGAGGAACCACGCACTATTCAGAGGAAACATTAAGAACAGTCCCCCTTCGTCACACTGGGTATGAGATTTTGCTGTTTGTGCAGGGAGCTGGGAGCCCCAGGGCGCCCTGTTTAACCCTGGGACTTGGTGCCTCTCCAAGAGGCCCTGCAATGAGTGTTGGACTGAAACCCAGCCAGCTTGGTTTACATCCGGCCCACAACAGCGTCAGATGGAGCGAACGGGCCAAAGTGAAAGCAGAGCCTCTCCCCAAGCCTCTGGGAAAGACTGACCTGCCTTGCGGGGCGGGTGTGCAATTCCTAGCTTCTCCCTCCCTCCCGGCTGCTGTTAACGGGAGGCAAACAGAGACTACAATAAACCCCTCTGGTAGGAACGAGCCTGCGCCGCTGGGGAACGGAGCCACCCGGAGCGGATTAAAAGCCCTAGTCCCAGAGCCAGGGCAAGCGCTCTCCTCTGGACAGCGGTTGGGGACGTCATACAGGGCGGCTTTCGGGCCCAGGGTTCTCATCCTGGCGCTTCAGCTGCTAGTTACCTAGGGCCTCCTCTTCTGCAGCGCTGAGTCCCACAGCTGCACTGAAGTCACTGGGGCAGATCCACTGCTCATGTCAGTGACCACGGCTCCAGGAACGGGGCTGGAGAATGTGCTGTGCCCCTGAACAGGGCTGGGACAAACTGCCCCAGCTGAGGTCTGCCCCGGTGGGAGCTGTGGGGAGCCCAGTGTACTGGAAGCTGCTGCTGCCCCGGGGTTTGTGATGAAGAATGTGGGGTGACGGGAGGGGGGCAATTCAGCACAAACAGCTCCTTTCGATTTCCTCCCAGCCACCCCAGCATGCCTGGGGACTCCCCTCCCAATCAATCAAAGCCCAAGACGGGGATCTGAAGCTCGACATGAAGTTATTCCTCCGCCAGCTGATGTAACCCACGCACCTTCTGGGTGTGGTGTTGTGTCCCATCGAGTGGCACCAAGACCATTCGAGAGAGAGATAAGATGAGTCTGCTCTGCAGCCGTCGCTACCAGCCAGGGGGCTTTTAGCTCACGCGATAGAGGCTCATGCACTAAGCTCCAGAGGCCCCAGGTTTGATCCCCACCCGCCGACGACCAGGGTCTGTGGGAGTGACGCTGGCGTGGCTGGCAAGGGGCAGCAGGAAGGGTTTCCACTGAGCGTTAAGGGAAAGGAACTTGCTGGCTGTGGCACGGTGCAGCCGTCTGGTTGGCACACCGGGAAAGGAAGATGGAGAAGAGCTCCAGCCCTGGCTGGTTCCCAGCTCTTGTCTTGGCCTTGTAAAAGGCTGACAGACGTAGTGCGAGGTTTGAAAGCGAACACACCGTGTTCTGGGCCTGGAGCAGCGGCTGGGAAGCGTTCCCAATCAACAACCGCGCCGGGATCCCTGTAATCCGCACCAGAGTGCAGGGGGAGGGGAGGGAGCTGGAGGGCCTTTGAAAACACAGACAGCTTGATGCCAGCCTTCCCTGGCTGCATGAAGCTATCCTCCAGAACCATGCCATCAAGGGCCCAGTCCTGCAGCGGGACAGCCAGAGGGTTGGTGTCGCTATCCTCCTGTTCTACAGAGGGGGAAACTGAGGCACAGAGCTGGGCCACGTCAGGGCGCGGCTGGGGATGGAGCCTGTCAGATCCTCACGAGCTGCTGTGAGGCGCTAGCCCTTGTGTCTGTGCCAGGTATAAACCCAGGCCCCTTGTGCAGGCCCAGCCGTCCGTCCCCTGGCGGGCAGCAGGGCCCATGCGGGAGCCCCCATGCAGCCCCCCACCACCCTCGGCTGCAAAGCAGCCCCAGCCCCACGGCTGGCCCAAAGGAAACACCTCCATGGTCTTTCCAGGTGCCACCCAGTCCCCCGGCGCCTGCAGGAAGGTTTGGGGTAATCACGCACACGCTGGGTCTCCCAGTCACCAACGCTTTGCCCGGAGCCTGGCTCGGAGGGAAGCGCAGACCCAGTCCAGCCAGCCTTGACGTCCCTCTCCGCGGAGCTGGGAACGCGCCTGGAGCTGCCAGCCCAGTCCTGTCTACTCAGCGAACGGCTTGCTGCTGCTCTTTCCCGGGTCTCCTCCTCCCTCCCCAGCCCTGGAGCCAGACGAACACCCACACACAGGCCTACTGTGCCCATGGCTGTACAGCGGCTGCAGGGCTGCAGCCATCGCGTCCTGGACATATTCAAGGGGAGCCCGATGGGATTGGCCAGGCAAGGAGGGCATAAGCCCTGCCCAGCTAGGATGGGGCACCGTCCCCAGGCTGCTGCATCAAAGCCAGCCCTGGCTAGGAGCAATTCTGCAACCCAGGAGAGATTCTGCAACCATCTGCCTGCTGGAGAAAGACATCAAGGTGAACTTGTCCCAGCTTGGAACTCCCTGTAGCCAATGGGATACATTTGGGTTAGGAAAAAGAAAAGGAGTCCTTGTGGCACCTTAGAGACTAACCAATTTATTTGAGCATAAGCTAAAGCTCCCTTCATCGGATGCTTATACTCAAATAAATTGGTTAGTCTCTAAGGTGCCACAAGTCCTCCTTTTCTTTTTGCGAATACAGACGAACACGGCTGCTACTCTGAAACCTGTCATTATTTGGGTTAGGGTGAATATATGTCAAGAAGACAAAACCACTCCTTGAGAGGGGTGTGGCAGTGAGCTAGGCCCAGCCTGAGGGCCTCAGAGATCCCCTTGTCCCACCCTCTCTGCCTAGCTTTGGAACAGTCTAGCGGGTTCTCTGTGTATGAAATTCCTCTCACTCTGCCCTCATTACCGGGGCTGGAGGGGTGCTGGAATATTTAGCTGCATGCAGCACATTGGCTTCTTGGGGTGAAGTCCCATCACAGAGAGGTGCACACAGGGCTAGGGAATGGGCAGCTCCATCAGACAGTCATAGTATTCCCTGAATCACACATGCAACATGAAGGGCCCATGAGAGTGCTGAGTCCTGAGAGCACCACAGCTCCAGCTGGACTGGATCTCCTAGCTCTCCCCCTTCCCCCAGAAGGTCGGGGTGAGCAGCTCTCAGATCACAATGGATGCTTTGCCAGCTTATACAAGGCTATTGGAATGCATTGTTTATTGGTGGGAGAAAAGGACCTAGAGAGGTGAGGTTTATGGGCCAACAGGCTTTGCAGTCTGCACTGGGTTCGCGTGCTGACGCACACCGTCAGTGAGACCAGGGACAGCACACGCACAGGGCTGTGGACAGCTCTGGCCCACGGGCTGGGCTGGGCTCAGAAGCATCCAGCGGAAGGAAGGCTTCGGTATTTCACCAGAAGGGGGGCTAGGTCAGAGGCGAATTGCCGATTGGAGCTGGCTCGCTCGTGTTGGCAGGCCCCACCCTTTACAGACACGCGACTCCATCCTCGTGTCCATGCTCCCCGAGCCCTTTAAAACAAGGGTAGCCAAAGGCAATGTTTCCTTGGCTGCCCCAAGGAGCTCGGCTGCTGGAGGTTACAGGACACAGGCAGCGATGCTCTACCTTGAACCAAGCGGCTAGGCCAGGAGCACGACATGCCAGAGACCCAAGGTCTCCACCAGCCACACCACCTACTAAAGATGATGCAGCTGGATTCTTTGCAAACTGAGCAAGGCCCTCAGGTCCTCTCACCCATCCCCTCCTGCTCCCCAGGCCTCCCCACAGATGCTGCTGACTCTGCATTCCAGTGCTGGGGAATAGCAATGCTGGATGGAGACTCCCCTACTGGGGCTGTGCAGGAAGGTCTAGCAGTGTGGGGGCATTTATCGTGGGTCAGTGCTCCTGCTCTGTGGCTGATTATCAGCTTCAGTGACCAATTTCTTGCTCTAACAGCACCCAGGGAGCACAGGATTTGTTGTGCTAGCTCACTGCAGCACCCAAAAGCCAGGTATCCTGTCTCCATAATCACAGGCTTCAAGGAAGGTACCAGAGACCCTGCAGTGTGTAATTATGGAATAACCTTCTCTTTGGGGAATGTGCCCCCCTGTAGTCAGTGGCTGGCTCCTGCCCTGTGGAGATGGTTTTATAGTCCTGTGTCTCCTGCCCTCTCTAGCTGGTGATATTTGGATTATCCCTAGATATGTCTCATCCTTTTTTGAATCCCACTAGACATTTGGCCCCCTCAATATCCTGTGGCAGTAAGTTCCGCTGGTGAATTATGTGTTGTTAAGAAAGCCTTTCATTGGTAAGTCCTGAAAGCCCAAGGTGCCAAGGTGGCTGTGACTGGCTCATGGCTGCTGTGTTCCCTGTTGGAGGGTCAGTGGGGCATCATTCAGGCTGCCTGCCCGCACCCCTGGGTAGAAGTATGGCCGCAGGGGCTCCAAGAAGATGCCACTGAAGGTGTAGATGTGACAGCTGCCAGTCACGTTGTAGAAGGACACCTCTCCGGCCTCAAAGTCCAGGAGGATACCAATCTGCCGAGGCTTCACTCTCAGCATAAGCTCGGACAGGGGGGAAGTGAGCGCTGCATACTCATCCCCATTGTGCAGCCACACCGTCCCGAAACCAGTCGCTGGTGAGGCCGTGAATATTCCCTGCCTGCTCACACACTCCTCACAGACCACCCGTGTCCAACATGGCTTGTCCCCCACTTCCACCTCCCAGTAGTGCATCCCGGCTGTGAACCGCTGCCGGCCCAGGATGCAGCTGCACGTGTCAAACCGCTTGGGGTTACTGGGGACGTCCCGCCTCTTGTTGCCCACACTCACGCTCCGCTGATCCCGGGACAGGAGCAGGTAGGCATTGGCTGTGTTGGGGTCCACAGTCACACGCGCTAGGGACAGAAAGAGAATCACATGGTGCATCCCATTAGTGTCTGTTGGTTACTTATGTCCTGCCCTTTCCTAGCACCTCCCTCAGAGGTGCTGTATAGACTGGAATGAATCCAGCCCCAACCCCCAGGAGCTGGGTCGGTGTCATTATCCCCGTATGACTGAGGCACGGGGGGGGTGGGGGGAATTGCCCTCAGTCACACAGGGAGTCAGCTGCAAAGCCAGGAGGAGTCCTGACTCTCCATCTCCTGATCTAAACAGTAGACAACCCTCCCTCACAGATCCAGGAATAGAACCCAGGAGTGCTGACTCCCACCCCCAACCCCCCCACTCATACCCACTAGACCTCGAAGTGTAACTTACTAATGCAGATTTTTTTTTGGTTACCTAACCTACTTCTTATTCTGCCAATCGCTCAGACAAACCAGTTTGTTTACACTGACGGGAGATACTGCTGCCTGCTTCTTAGTTACAATGTCACCTGAAAGTGAGAATGCATGGAACTTTTGTAGCCAGCGTTGCAAGGTATTTACATGCTAAATATGCTAAACATTCATATTCCCCTTCATGCTTCAGCCACCATTCCAGAGGACATGCTTCCATGCTGATGATGCTCATTAAAAAAATAATGCATCAATTACATTTGTGACTGGACTCCTTGGGGGGAGAATTGTATGTTTCCTACTCTGTTTTACCCACATTCTGCACATATTTCATGTTATAGCAGTCTCGGGTGATGATCCAGCACATGTTCGTTTTAAGAACATTTTCACTGCAGATTTGACAAAACGCAAAGAAGGTACCGATGTGAGATTTCTAAAAATAGCTATAGCACTCGACCCAAGGTTTAAAAATCTGAAGTGCCTTCCAAAATCTGAGAGGGACAAGGTATGGAGCATGCTTTTAGAAGCCTTAAAAGAGCAACACTCTGATACGGAAACTACAGAACCTAAACCACCAAAAAAGAAAGTCAACCTCCTGGTGGCATCTGACTCAGATGATGAAAATGAACATGCGTCAGTCCACGCTGCTTTGGATTGTTATCAAAAGCAGAGCCCATCATCAGCATGGAAGCATGTCCTCTGGAATGGTGATTGCAGCATGAAGGGACATATGAATCTTTAGCATATCTGGCACGAAAATATCTTTCAACGCCAGCGACAACAGTGCCCTGCGATCGCCTGTTCTCACTTTCGGGTGTCATTGTAAACAAGAAGCAGGCAGCATTATTTTCTACAAATTGTAACCAACCTTGTTTGTCTGAGCGATTGGCTGACCAAGAAGTAGGACTGAGTGGACTTGTAAGCTCTAAAGTTTTACATTGTTTTATTTTTGAATGCAGTTTTATATATATATATATAATTCTACATTTGTAAGCTCAACTTTCATGGTAAAGAGACTGCACTACAGTACTTGTATGAGGTGAATTGAAAAATAATTTTTGTTTGTTTTTTACAGTGCAATTATTTGTAATCAAAAATAAATATACAGTGAGCACTGTACACTCTTTATTCTGTGTTGTAATTGAAATTAATAGATTTGAAAATGTAGTAAACATCGAAAAATATTTAAAAGAAATGGTATTCTATTGTTGTTTAACAGCACAATTAATCGCGTAATTCCTTTTTGAATCGCGCGGTTAATTTTTTGAATCGCGCAGTTAATCGCAATTAATTTTTTTAATTGCTTGACAGCCCTAATTTTAATATGGCTAATGTAAACGTATACATCCAGGAACAAAACCTGTAGGCCTTAGTTAGAGGATGGGGGACTCTATCCTGGGAAGCAGTGACTCTGAAAAAGATTTGGGGGTGGAAGTGAATAAGCAGCTGAACATGAGCTCCAAGTGTGATACAGTGATCAAAATAGCTCGAGTGATCCTGGGATGCATAAATAGGGGAATTTTGAGTAGGAGTAAAGAGGTTACTGTACCTCAATAATGGCACCGGTGTGATCCCTACTGTGTCCAGTTGCGGTATCCACAATTCAAAAAGGATGTTAATAAATTGGAGGGTTCAGAAAAGAGCCACAAGCGTGATTAAAGGACTGGAAAACATGACTTATAGTGATACAGGCAAGGAGCTCAATCTATTTATCTTAACAAAGAGAAGGTTAAGGGGTGATTTGATTACAGTCTCCAAGTACCTACATGGGGAACAAATATTTAATAATGGGCTCTTCAATCTACCGGCGATTGGTATAACATGGAAGTTGAAGCTAAACAAATTCAGACTGCAAAAAGGTGTAAATGATTGACAGTGAGGGTAATTAACCATTGGAATAATTTACCAAGGATTGTGATGGATTCTCCATCACTGACCATTTTAAAATCCAGATTAGGTGTTTTCCTACAAGATCTGCTCTAGGGATTATTTTTGGGAAGCTCTCTGGCCTGTGCTATACAGAAGACCAGACTAGATGATCCCTTCTGTCACTGGAATCTAGGAATCTATGATTTGCCTGATTTTGAGATAAAGATGGAGCCAGTAGCCCTGGGGATGATGGAGAAAGGAAAGGAGAATTGAGGCTGTGCAGCTCAAGCCAACAACCCTAATCCAATGACTGCTTCATCTTGAGCAGATACTTTTGAATAACAAATTCCCTTCCAAACTGAGGTGGCACCCCCTCTTCTCTCCCCCAGCTGTTACACTGGAAAGGGCCCAGGATGTCTGGCTGCGACAGGCCCGAGGATCGCAGCCCTTCAACAGCTGCGCCAGGACCGGGGCTCGCAGCCCTTCAGCCTCTAGGCTGGGCCCGGGACACGCAGCCCTTCACCCTCTAGGCTGGGCCCGGGGCTCGCAGCCCTTCAGCGTCTGCGCCAGGCCTGGGGCTCGCAGCCCTTCAGCATTTCCACCTGCCTGCAACTCACAGCCCTTCTGCTCTGCTCTTTGGGACTCAGCCCCAGCCACTGAAAAGTTGGAATTCTTTTTTAAGCAGAAAGTGGATTTGTGCCCATGACTCAAAAGTTGCAAGACAGATTCTGTCCCAGCCTGGCCCCGAGCACAGATTCCCCTGGGATTTGGCTGAGATGGGAGAGGAGGAACATCAAGGTCTGAGGGGATCTGGAGAGCAGCGCAGGACAGGGGTTGAGAGAGATGCTCTCTCTCAGCTTTGCTGCCAGGACTCTGAGTTGTCTGTAGCTCATATCTGGAGGCTGGGCATTGCCTGACTGCGGGACAGGCTGATGGCACTGCTCTACTCACCCGAGACAGGCTGTGTTCTTGGAGCAGGGCTCTTCCCTGCACAGGTTCAGACTCTGCCTCACAGTGTCCTTACCTTTCCTGAGTTGGCGTTTATATTCCCTAGCTCTGGGCATGCTTCACTGGCCCTCATTTTCCCTAATAAGGGAGGGGTTTGCTCCTTCCTCTCTTCCCGAAGCCCTGAGGATCCTCCAGCCCTGCTGAGCTCTCGATGGTTCCCTTGGCCTTGGCCTCACAGCCTATCACGTTTCCCACTTCTGGTTTGGAAGAAACGTGCCTGCGAACATACAGCCGGCCTGGGCTTGGCGAGATGCCGGGTGAGGCCAGTGCAGCGTCTCAGGAAGGGCCATTTTCCAGTTACATAATTTCACAGAATTTAATGGGACATTGGACCATCAAGTCTGACTTCCTGTATAACACAGGCTAGACAGTCCTTCCACCCTGACACCCCTTCCACCTGGACACCCCAACACCCCAATGGCAGGGAATCTACAAGTTTAAAAATATTGACAAAGTTTAAAAGCTTCAACTCTTCTCCAGCTGCTCCTTCCCATAGCAAGAGCCTCACAGAGAGCCTCAAAAGAGAGAGAGAGAGAGAAAGAGAGAGAGAGAGAGAGAGAGAGAGAGAGAGAGAGTCAGGAATGACAACAATACTGGCGGGGAAGGTACTACATTTATAAACAGCAGGTCCTGCTGTAATGTCACATGCTATGCTTGAGTTATGTCAAGGTTACAGAAGATGACGACCATGTTTTCAGAGTCAGAAGCCAAGGCATCAAATCGAAGGGTTGAGCCACTGGCTAGACCAGTACAGTGAAAGTGAGGCCCCCTAGTGTTGAGGCAGTTATGCTGGTGTAGGAGTGCTAGTCCTGGGGTCGCTATTCCTAGAGGAGAAGCGGAAGAAGCTCCACGGGTATAAAGATGTAGAACTGCAACCACACTAGGCCCTGGTCCACACTAGGAGTTTGAGGTCGAATTTAGCAGCGTTAAATCGATTTAACCCTGCACCCGTCCACATGATGAAGCCCTTTTTTTCGACTTAAAGGGCTCTTAAAATCGATTTCCGTACTCCACCCCCGACAAGGGCATTAGCGCTTAAATCGGCCTTGCTGGGTCGAATTTGGGGTACTATGGACGCAATTAGACGGTATTGGCCTCAGGGAGCTAAAGAGCTCCAGCATGGACCAAACGGGATGTACGGGATCTGATCTCTGTATGGGGAGAGGAATCCGTGCTATCAGAACTCCATTCCAGTTTTCGAAATGCCAAACCATTTGTCAAAATCTCTCAGGGCATGAAGGACAGAGGCCATAACAGGGACCCGAAGCAATGCTGCGTGAAACTTAAGGAGCTGAGGCAAGCCTACCAGGAAACCAGAGAGGCAAACGGCCGCTCCGGTTCAGAGCCCCAAACATGCCACTTCTATGACAAGCTGCATGCCATTTTAGGGGGTTCAGCCACCACTACCCCAGCCATGTTGTTGACTCCTTCAATGGAGATGGAGGCAATACAGAAGCAGGTTTTGGGGACCAGGAAGATGATGATGATGAAGTTACAGATAGCTCACAGCAAGCAAGTGGAGAAACCGGTTTTCCCGACAGCCAGGAACTGTTTCTCACCCTGGACCTGGAGCCAGTACCCCCCGAACCCACCCAAGGCTGCCTCCCGGAACCACCATGTGGAGAAGAGACCTCTGGTGAGTGTACCTTTTAAAATACCACATGGTTTAAAAGCAAGCATGTGTAATGATTAATTTGCCCTGGCATTTGCGGCTCTCCTGGATGTACTCCCAAAGCCTTTGCAAAAGGTTTCTGGGGAGGGCAGCCTTATTCTCTCCACCATGGTAGGACACTTTACCACACCAGGCCAGTAGCACGTACTCAGGAATCATTGTAGAACAAAGCATTGCAGTGTATGTTTGCTAGCATTCAAACAACATCCGTTCTTTATCTCTCTGTGTTATCCTCAGGAGAGTGATATCATTCATGGTCACCTGGTTGAAGTAGGGTGCTTTTCTTAAGGGGACATTCAGAGGTGCCCGTTCCTGCTGGGCTGTTTGCCTATGGCTGAACAGAAATGTTCCCCGCTGTTAGCCACGGGGAGGGGGAAGGGTCTAGCCACATGGTGGGGGGAGGCAAAATGCAACCTTGGAACGAAAGCACATGTGCTGTGTATGTAATGTTAACAGTAAGGTTTACCGTGAAAGAGTGTAGCCATTGTTGTAGAAAATGTGTCTTTTTAAATACCACTGTCTCTTTTTTTTTCTCCACCAGCTGCATGTGTTTCAAGGATCACAGGATCTTCTGCTTCCCAGAGGCTAGTGAAGATTAGAAGGCGAAAAAAATGCACTCGTGATGAAATGTTCTCTGAGCTCATGCTATCCTCCTACACTGACAAAGCACAGACGAATGCGTGGAGGCAGACAATGTCAGAGTGCAGGAAAGCACAATATGACCGGGAGGAGAGGTGGTGGGCTGAAGGGAGTAAGTGGCGGGCTGAAGAGAGGGCTGAAGCTGAAAGGTGGTGGCAGCGTCATGAGAGGAGGCAGGATTCAATGCTGAGGCTGCTGGAGGATCAAACCAATATGCTCCAGCGTATGGTTGAGCTACAGGAAAGGCAGCAGGAGCACAGACCGCCGCTACAGCCCCTGTGTAACCAACCGCCCTCCTCCCCAAGTTCCATAGCCTCCTCACCCAGACGCCCAAGAAGGCAGTGGGGGGGCCTCCGGCCACCCAGCCACTCCACCCCAGAGGATTGCCCAAGCAACAGAAGGCTGGCATTCAATAGGTTTTAAAGTTTTAAACTTTGAAAGTGCTGTGTAGCCTTGTCCTTCCCTCCTCCACCACCCCTCCTGGTGCTTCTCTCCTCCACCACCCCTCCTGGGCTACCTTGGTAGTTATCCCCCTATTTGTGTGATGAATGAATAAAGAATGCAAGAATGTGAAGCAAGGATGACTCTATTGCCTCTGCAAGTGGTGATCGAAGGGAGGAGGGGAGGGTGGTTAGCTGACAGGGAAATAGAGTGAACCAAGGGGCAGGGGGTTTCATCAGGGAGAAACAAACAGAACTTTCACACCATAGCCTGTCCAGTCATGAAACTGGTTTTCAAAGCTTCTCTGATGCGCACCGCGCCCTCCTGTGCTCTTCTAACCGCCCTGGTGTCTGGCTGTGCGTAACCAGCAGCCACGCGATTTGCCTCAATCTCCCACCCCGCCATAAACGTCTCCCCCTTACTCTCACAGAGATTGTGGAGCGCACAGCAAGCAGTAATAACAGTGGGAATACTGGTTTTGCTGAGGTCTAACCGAGTCAGTAAACCGTACCAGCGCGCTTTTCAATGTCCAAATGCACATTCGACCACCATTCTGCACTTGCTCACCCTGTAGTTGAACAGCTCCTGACTACTGTCCAGGCTGCCTGTGTACGGCTTCATGAGCCATGGCGTTAAGGGGTAGGCTGGGTCCCCAAGGATAACTATAGGCATTTCAACATCCCCAACGGTTATTTCCTGGTCTGGGAATAAAGTCCCTTCCTGCAGCTTTTGAAACAGACCAGAGTTCCTGAAGATGCGAGTGTCGTGTACCTTTCCCGGCCATCCCACGTTGATGTTGGTGAAACGTCCCTTGTGATCCACCAGTGCTTGCAGCACTATTGAAAAGTCCCCCTTGTGGTTTATGTACTCGCCGGCTTCGTGCTCTGGTGCCAAGATAGGGATACGGATTCCGTCTACGGCCCCACCGCAGTTAGGGAATCCCATTGCAGCAAAGCCATCCACTATGACCTGCACATTTCCCAGGGTCACTACCCTTGATATCAGCAGATCTTTGATTGCGTTGGCTACTTGCATCACAGCAGCCCCCACAGTAGATTTGCCCACTCCAAATTGATTCCCGACTGACTGGTAGCTGTATGGCATTGCAAGCTTCCACAGGGCTATTGCCACTTGCTTCTCAACTGTGAGGGCTGCTCTCATCTTGGTATTCTTGTGCCTCAGGGCAGGGGAAAGCAAGTCACAAAGTTCCATGAAAGTGCCCTTACGCATGCGAAAGTTTCGCAACCCCTGGGAATCGTCCCAGACCTGCAACACTATGCGGTCCCACCAGTCTGTGCTTCTTTCCCAGGCCCAGAATCGGCATTCCATCGCATGAACCTGCCCCATTAGCACCATGATGCCCACATTGTCAGGGCCCGTACTTTGAGAGAAGTTTGTGTCCATGTCCTCATCACTCACGTCACCGCGCTGACGTCGCCTACTCGCCCGGTATCGCTTTGCCAGGTTCTGGTGCTGCATATACTGCTGGATAAGGCGTGTGGTGTTTAATGTGCTCCTAATTGCCAAAGTGATCTGAGCGGGCTCTATGCTTGCCGTGGTATGGCGTCTGCACAGGTAACTCAAGAAAAAAGGCGCAAAACGATTGTCTGCCCTTGTTTTCCCAGAGGGAGGGAGGGAACGGGGGCCTGACGATATGTACCCAGAACCACCCGCGACAATATTTTAGCCCCATCAGGCACTGGGATTTCTACCCAGAATTCAAATGGGCGGCGGAGACTGCGGGAACTGTGGGATAGCCACCCACGGTGCAATGCTCCGGAAGTCGACAGTTGCCTCGGTACTGTGGACACACTCCACCGACTACATGCACTTAGAGCATTTGTGTGGGGACACACACAATCAACTGTATAAAAACGCTTTCTACAAAACCGACTTCTATAAATTCGACCTAATTTTGTAGTGTAGACGTACCCTTAGAGACTAACCAATTTATTTGAGCATAAGCTTTCGTGAGCTACAGCTCACTTCATCGGATGCATTCAGTGGAAAATACAGTCAGGAGATTTATATACACACAGAACATGAAAAAAATGGGTGTTATCATACACACAGTAAGGAGAGTGATCACTTAAGATGAGCTATTACCAGCAGGAGAGCGGGGGGAAAAAACCTTTTGTAGTGATAATCAAGGTGGGCCATTTCCAGCAGTTAACAGGAACGTCTGAGGAGCAGTGTGGGGTGGGGGAAGACAGTGGCAAGAAGATTTTGAATGGCCCCTAACTTTGGGTGCCCACGTTGAGACACCTGGGGCCTAGAGTTCAGAGTTGCTAAATACCCGCAGCTCCCAGGAGGGCTTGTGGGCACTTAGGGTGTGTCTACACTGCAATTATGTGCCCACGGCTGGCCCGGGCCAGCTGACTCCAGCTAACAGGGCTCGAGCTGAGCAGCTGTTTATTTGTGGTGCAGACGTTCTGGCTTCGGCTGGAGCCCGAGCTCTGGGAACCTCCCACCTCGCATCGTCCTAGAGTCAAAGCGCCAGCCTGAGCCCCAAAGGCTACACCGCAGTTAAACAGCCCCTTAGCCCGAGTCCCGGGAGCTGGAGTCAGCTGGCCTGGGCCAGCTGCAGGTGTGTAATTGAAAATCAGCCCCCAGCCGTCTCTGGGTGGGCACCAAAACCTGAAGCATCCAGTGCTGGCCATTTACTCCCTACTGAATCCCTGGACCTGAACTCCATGGGCGAAGCCACCTTGCCTGGCCTGCGTTTGGCTCTAGGCTACATCTACTGGGAGCTTAGCAGGTCCTCTACATTTGATGTATCGTGAGGGCAGCACCTGGCTCTGGGAAGGCTCAGTAATTGGATGAGTCTGTTCAATTCCACGGATCTGCTTCTAGCCAGGTTGCCGCTTGCGTTTTGCTTGGGTCTGTAAAAGAAAACAAAATCAAAGTGGCTGGTGGAAGCAGCACAATGAACATTTAAAAAGAATCAGTGGCAGAGCTAATAGCGGGCCGGGGGGCAACTGCCCCCCTCAGCAGCCATTAGGTATACGTTTGGTGCCTTTTCAAGCCAATAGGTAGAACTGAAGGTGGAACCACCAATGACCTGGATATGATATAAGCTGGATATGAGTCAGCAGTGTGCCCTTGTTGCCAAGAAGGCCAATGGCATTTTGGGATGTATAAGTAGGGGCATCGTGAGCAGATCAAGGGACGTGATCGTTCCCCTCTATTCGACATTGGTGAGGCCTCATCTGGAGTACTGTGTCAAGTTTTGGGCCCCACACTACAGGAAGGATGTGGATAAATTGGAGAGAGTCCAGCAAAGGGCAACAAAAATGATTAGGGGTCTAGAACACATGACTTATGAGGAGAGGCTGAGGGAGCTGGGATTGTTTAGCCTGCAGAAGAGAAGAATGAGGGGGGATTTGATAGCTGCTTTCAACTACCTGAAAGGGGGTTCCAAAGAGGATGGCTCTAGACTGTTCTCAATGGTAGCAGATGACAGAACGAGGAGTAATGGTCTCAAGTTGCAGTGGGGGAGGTTTAGATTGTATATTAGGAAAAACTTTTTCACTAGGAGGGTGGTGAAACACTGGAATGCGTTACCTAGGGAGGTGGTAGAATCTCCTTCCTTAGAGGTTTTTAAGGTCAGGCTTGACAAAGCCCTGGCTGGGATGATTTAACTGGGAATTGGTCCTGCTTCGAGCAGGGGGATGGACTAGATGACCTTCTGGGGTCCCTTCCAACCCTGATATTCTATGATTCATAGAATCATAGAATCATAGAATAATAGAATATCAGGGTTGGAAGGGACCCCAGAAGGTCATCTAGTCCAACCCCCTGCTCGAAGCAGGACCAATTCCCAGTTAAATCATCCCAGCCAGGGCTTTGTCAAGCCTGACCTTAAAAACCTCTACCACCTCCCTAGGTAACGCATTCCAGTGTTTCACCACCCTCTTAATGAAAAAGTTTTTCCTAATATCCAATCTAAACCTCCCCCACTGCAACTTAAGACCATTACTCCTCGTTCTGTCATCTGCTACCATTGAGAACAGTCTAGAGCCATCCTCTTTGGAACCCCCTTTCAGGTAGTTGAAAGCAGCTATCAAATCCCCCCTCATTCTTCTCTTCTGCAGGCTAAACAATCCCAGCTCCCTCAGCCTCTCCTCATAACTCATGTGTTCCAGACCCCTAATCATTTTTGTTGCCCTTCGCTGGACTCTCTCCAATTTATCCACATCCTTCTTGAAGTGTGGGGCCCAAAACTGGACACAGTACTCCAGATGAGGCCTCACCAATGTCGAATAGAGGGGAACGATCACGTCCCTCGATCTGCTCGCGATGCCCCTACTTATACATCCCAAAATGCCATTGGCCTTCTTGGCAACAAGGGCACACTGCTGACTCATATCCAGCTTCTCGTCCACTGTCACCCCTAGGTCCTTTTCCGCAGAACTGCTGCCTAGCCATTCGGTCCCTAGTCTGTAGCTGTGCATTGGGTTCTTCCGTCCTAAGTGCAGGACCCTGCACTTATCCTTATTGAACCTCATCAGATTTCTTTTGGCCCAATCCTCCAATTTGTCTAGGTCCTTCTGTATCCTATCCCTCCCCTCCAGCGTATCTACCACTCCTCCCAGTTTAGTATCATCCGCAAATTTGCTGAGAGTGCAATCCACACCATCCTCCAGATCATTTATGAAGATATTGAACAAAACCGGCCCCAGGACCGACCCTTGGGGCACTCCACTTGATACCGGCTGCCAACTAGACATGGAGCCATTGATCACTACCCGTTGAGCCCGACAATCTAGCCAGCTTTCTACCCACCTTGTAGTGCATTCATCCAGCCCATACTTCCTTAACTTGCTGACAAGAATACTGTGGGAGACCGTGTCAAAAGCTTTGCTAAAGTCAAGAAACAATACATCCACTGCTTTCCCTTCATCCACAGAACCAGTAATCTCATCATAAAAGGCAATTAGATTAGTCAGGCATGACCTTCCCTTGGTGAATCCATGCTGGCTGTTCCTGATCACTTTCCTCTCATGCAAGTGCTTCAGGATTGATTCTTTGAGGACCTGCTCCATGATTTTTCCAGGGACTGAGGTGAGGCTGACTGGCTGATTCTATGATTCTATGACCCAGCTGCCTCCTGGTTCCACCACTGCTCAAAATGTAGCTCCGCTGATGCTAAGAATCCAGAGTCTATTGAGCAGGAACATGGGACAGACAGCACCCTTGCTTGGAGAACCCATGCTTTGCAAAATGAGACATGGACTTTCATTCACCCTGCACTGAATTGCAGCCACTTCTGGAGTGGAGCATAGTACCTGCATAACAACACACGGATTGCTCGCCCAGCACAGAAATGCAGATACCTCTGGGGTGGAGCGCAGCAGCGTATCATAGAACGTGAGGGTTGGAAGGGACCTCAGGAGATCATCTAGTCCAACCCCCTGCTCAAAGCAGGGCCAATCCCCAATTTTTGCCCCAGATCCCTAAATGCACCCCCCCCCTCAAGGATTGAACTCACAACCCTAGGTTTAGCAGGTCAATGCTCAAACCACTGAGCTATCCCTCCCCCCCACAACACAATACAGGGATCACTCACCTGGCATTGAAATGCAGACAGCTCTGGATGGAGCATAGCAGATGTGCAACAGCACTCAACAACACTACACAGGGGTCACTCACCCAGAACTGAAATGATGCCACATCTGGGGTAGGAATGCAGCAGCTGTTGAACAGCCACAGAGCGACACTCCTCACAGTGTAGAGCAGGATGTGAAGAAGACTCTCACTTCCATTCGAAAGCTCTGGGGGAGTTCACAGAAACAGACCATGCTGTTAACCTGAGCTGAACAGCAGCCAGGACACAATAGATTGGGTCTGCACTGCGGGTAACCAGACAACAGCTCTGCCATGAGGGATTCGTTCTGATTGACGGAGGGAGGGATGGGGCAGGGAGCCAGTCAAGCTTGGGGAACAAATTCCTTCTCCAGGACGCTTTGCTCCAGGATCTTAGAGCCCAGGCTCTACGGCCATTAATTCCTGCACCACCCAGCTGGAAGGGAAGGGCTGGGGAAGGTCTTTGCGCTCCACATGTCACAGGAGGACAGGGCAGAACGAACCATGTCACCGAATGAATCAGTTGCATCGCCTGGACTAGAACCCAGGAATCCTACCTGCCAGCTCTCTGCTCTAACCATTAGACCCCACTCCGCTCGCAGTCAGGATAGACCCCAGGAGTCCTGATTCCTAGACACACACACACACACACACACACACGTTTCTCTAACCCAGTGGTTCTCAACCAGGGTCACGGGTGCCTCTGGGGGTACGCAGGGGTCTTCCAGGGGGTACACCAACAGGCTACACAAAAAGCTTTAGCGAAGTCAGGACAAACTAAAATGTCATACAGACAATGACTTGTTTATACTGCTCTGTATACTGTTGGGTGTGTTTTGTTATAGGATTATAGTCTGTTAAAATATGTGTATATTAAAGTCAATATGGGGTTTGTAAAGACAGAGCAGCAATCCAAGATGGCGTCTGAACGGCCATCTTGTGACCGCCATCTTGTTGTTTACGGTGATCATGGCCCAGTCATAACTGGATCCAACCGGCTTTTCCCGCCATTGGCAGCTCCCAGGACAATTTTACCTCAGACTGTTTCCACCCCGGCTGGGGCTGTACCGTGTTTTCCCGCCGCTCCGTGCAGGAGGGGCCGGGACTGGCTGAGCAGTGGTACAGTCCCTTCCCTCCGGCCCTCCCCGCCCCCGGCAGCGCTGAAGGACGCCATTCCCGACGGGGCGCGACGGGCAGAGGCCGTTCGCTCCATTCGACCTGCCCGTGTTCCTGGGTGCAACACGGGGCCTGGCTGAGGGGGGCTGGGTGGAGGGGGGGCGAGGGGCCTGGCTGATGGGGGGAGGCTGGGGGGAGGGGGGACTTGCAGCTCAGTGGGGGGCCCTGACTGGAGTGGGCTGAGGCCCCACTACCCCAACCCAGTCCTCGCTTTAACCCTGCCCGAGGCCCCCGCCTCCCTCTGCGCCCCACGTGACCAGGTGGGGGTTCAGTGGGGACCTGCGTGGCCCTGTCACTGGTCGCCTGCCCATTGGTGCCCAGGCCCAGCCCTCGCAGCGCCAGAAGTGGGGGGCTGCGGCGTTCGGCCGTCTTCAGCCTTGCAGACATCGACCCGCCAGCACCCCAGTTGCTTTACACTGAAATCAGTCACTGGGGGGGGCTGGGCCCGTCCATCAGTGACACTGGGGGGGGCTGGGCCCGTCCACCAGTGACTGATTTCAGCGTCGCTAGGGGCTGTGGCCCAGTGTCACAGACACTCCCCAGAGCATGGCAGGGAGAGGCCAGGGCGTGCCCAAGGTCAGGAGCAGAGCCGGGGCAGAACCCAGGAGTCCTGACTCCAGCCCCACCCCGCACACAGCTGAGTCCCACTTCTACCCATAGGGCTCGAGGGGACGTGGCAAGAGGCAGAAATGGCCCCGTCCGGGCTGAAGGTGGTGGTGCCCAAGAGTGAGTGCGGAGCCGGTCGGGGGCAGGTCTGGTTGGGTGTGGGTCTGGGGGGGCAGGGCCCAGTTGGGGGGCCCTGGGAGGGGCGCTCCTGGGGGTGTCTCACCCTCGGGGAGGATTAGGAGTCAGTCGGAGCAGAGAGCTACCCCCCGCCTGCCTGTCATACACCAGGAAGGGGAGGAGGCTGTCTGCCCCACCCCCAAGGGCTGCCCCCTCCCATAGGAGCTGCACTTTGGGGGGGGGCGTCATCGTCGTCATCTCTTTCCATCAGGATGACTCCCACCAGGGCCGGTGCAAGGATATTTTGTGCACTAGGCGAAACTTCCACCTTGCACCCCCCCCCGCCCTCCCCGACAACCTCTGAAAACTAGTAAAGTTAGCATTATAAACAGCCTGTCAGAATGGGTAACGGCTGCGCGCAAGGAGAAAAATGACGTCATAGCCGCTTTGTAACGTAGTGAAGCAGTACACTTCTGCCCGGCCCCAACACAGAGCTGGCGTAGGCTATGGCTGTAATGTAGGAGAGAGCAAGTTAAAGCCTTACACTTCAGAAGCCCAACCCACTTCTGTTACTTCAGAAGCCCAGATCCACTGCTGAATCTCCAGCCCAGGCTGCAGTGGACGGGGCCTGTGGCTAAATCCAGACCACAGACCTGGGGTTTAAAAGACTCTTGGAAAGTGGATTCAGTTCTGATGTTCCATGGTTGCCCCCAGAACTGGGACAGAGCAAAAGTGGCCCACAGTTCAGGCCGGCCGGTGGTGCTAATAACCCTTAGCTCTTCTCTTAGCTTTTCCTCACTAAATTGCACAATTAGGAGGGCCTGACACGTGACTTTTGAATACTTGGGGTGGGCCATACTGCCCTGGTTCAAGAGGGGTCTCTGAACAGGAATAGCAGGGGGCTGCGGGTCAGGAGTGAGGCGCATCTGCAGAGCCGTGGCAGGGTGGGGGGGAACCCAGGACTGGAATAGCTGCGGGTCAGGAGTGAGGAGCACCGGCGGAGCTGGGAGTGGGTGGTAGCCCAAGGCTGCGATAGCAGGGGGCTGCGGACAGGAGTGAGGGGCGCTGGCAGAGCTGGGAATCGGGGGGGAGCAAAGGGCTGGAATAGCAGAAGGCTGCGGACAAGAGTGAGGGGCATCTGCAGAGCTGTGAGGCGGGGAACCCAGGACTGCAATAGCTGCGGGTCAGGAGTGAGGCAGAGCTGGTGGGGGACAGACCAGAGCTGGCATAGCAGAGGGCTGTGGACAGGAGTGAGGGGCACTGGCAGAGCTGGGAATCGGGGGGGAGCAAAGGGCTGGAATAGCAGAAGGCTGCGGACAAGAGTGAGGGGCATCTGCAGAGCCGTGAGGCGGGGAACCCAGGACTGCAATAGCTGCGGGTCAGGAGTGAGGCAGAGCTGGTGGGGGACAGACCAGAGCTGGCATAGCAGAGGGCTGTGGACAGGAGTGAGGGGCACTGGCAGAGCTGGGAATGGGGGGGAGGAAAGGGCTGGGATTGCAGGGGCTCCAGTCAGTAGTGAGGGGCACTGGCAGAGCTGGTGGGGGGAGCCCAGGGCTGGCGTGGGGAGCTGTAACTGCAGTTCAGGGTCAAAATGCCTGGGCGGAGTTGCGTGGAGAAAGCAGGTTCATGTCTGCCTTCACCATGTCTGGGTCCAGGCTGTGCTGCCGGCCCCTTACCTTGCACTAGAGCCCCACGTGCCCCGGTGAATGGGGCGTCCGCATGCCGCAGGTGTAAAGGAACTGCAGGAAAGCAGCAGGGAGGCCAGCGCGTCCTGGTGCAGAATAGCCCCTGGAGCCTCATTAGGACCGAGCAGCCAAGTCCTGATGGTCTAGAGGTGGGGTAGGGAGAGGCATTGCTTGAGTTATGGGGGAAACATAGTGTGTTGGGCAGTGCACTCACGCACACCAGCTACCAGGAGTGGGAGTGAGAGCACAGGTCAGGGTCGTGGGGCTATTGCCCTACGGGGCCAGCCAGAATCAGGTGCTTCGTAGGGGTAAAACAAACAGATGTATTATGGTAGCACCCAGGAGCCCCAGTCATGGACCAAGGCCCCATTTTGCAAGGCGTTGTACATTATTCATTAGGTGTATTACGGTAGTGCCCAGGAGCGCCAGTCATGGGTCAGGGTACCATTATGCTGGGCACAACAAAAAGATGGTGCTTGGCCCAAAGAGCTGACTATCTAATTGCTTAGCTGGGCCGTGGAAGGTGCCCAGGAGACAGGCCGGCAGTTCTCTGAGCGGGGCATGCCTTGGAGGGGTTCTATGTGCAGGACTCAGGATTTGAAGTCTTTGTTGTGTTGTTGTCCCCCACACACTGTAGAGGGTCCCTGGATCCCTACCGGCCACTTTTAGCTTCACCCTCACCTCAGGGTTAAAATTCTTCGGGACTTGTGACGAAGTGGGACTGTTCTTAATGTTTCCTCTGAATAGTGTGGGGGTGCCTCAGTTTCCCCTAGGCAGTTAAGTATCTAGGGGGTGGAGTAAGGGTGTATGATCATTGCAGTGCCCTAGAGGGCATGTGTGTGCAGGAGTCTGGACACAGAGAATGGCCCACACCCTGTTTCCTGGCAACTGATGGCCTGGGCCCTTCCCCCCCTGCAAGGTGAGAGCTGAAGGGTTGGAGAACAAAGGAATCAGGTGACCTCCTGGCCCGGGAAAGGAACAAAGCCCAGAGGAGGAGGGGCTGGAGGGGGTTTTCAGTTTGGGGCTGGCTGGGACATGGAGTGAAGTGCAGACGTGGTTGTCTGGCTCACTACCCCCCAAAATGGACCCAGCTGAGGGGTCCCGTTCTCTGCACCTGCAAGCTCTGTTTTAGACCATGTTCCTGTAGTCTAATAAACCTTCTGTTTTACTGGCTGGCTGAGAGTCACGTCTGACTGCGAAGTTGGGGTGCAGGACCCTCTGGCTTCCCCAGGAGCACCGCCTGAGCGGACTCGCTGTGGGAAGCGCACGGAGAGGCAGAGGATGCTGAATGCTCCGAGGTCAGACCCAGGAAGGTGGAAGCTGTGTGAGCTGTGTGTCCTGAAGACAGTCTGCTCACAGAAAGGCGACTACCCCAGAGTCCTGACTGACTTCATGGGGAGCAGTTCCAGAGCATCGCCCAGGGACTCCGTGACAACTGGTGGCAGGGGTGGGATGTACTGCACCCCGTGGATGGCGCTTCCTGCAGTAAGTGACTGGGGAGCAGTAACACGAAGGGGGATTGCCGAGGACCAGGCCTGCTGAAGGCTCAGAAAGGAGCGGTTTCGGGGGGCGGTTAACCCCTGGGAGTGTGTGACCAGCGAGAAGTACTGTGCAGTAATGGGGTCCCCCTGGGGACTGCAGTGAGCAGTCTCAGGGGCGGAGGAGTCTGCAGCTCGACCCTGGCAAAGAGGTGGTGACCTCGAGAAGGGCTGGCACACTAGGGGTTCTCCCTGGAAACCGTGGGGAGCTGAGAACACATGGGCCTGTGAGTCCACAACAACTTGGGAGGAGCGGAGTGACGGCCTGTCACTGTCTCCTTAAGAAGGACATTGTCACCCTGTGCAAAAAGAGAGGGTTGAGCATTGGAAAGTTCAGCAAAGCAGAGTTAATCGTGCAGCTGGAGGAGGATGACCGCTCTAAGGAACAGATTCCTGACCCCAACTGGGGCTATAGCAGGATCTGGGAGCAGCTGAAGCAGGAGCCAGGCATCGCCAAGACTCCTGTCCCCGACCAGACGAGGGTCTTCACGATCAGGTTCCCCATCGGGGGATCGAGACGGACGGGATTGGAGCTGAGTCTGAGAGAGCAAGAGGACCCTGGGAGACAGCGAGAGCCCGAGAAAGAGCTGCAGAAGCAGCAGCAGCATGAACTGGCGGTGGGGGAGCGGAGAGGCCTAGGGGACCTCCCCGGGGTGAGTGGGGATAGATCCCGGGGGGCCAGTTCCGCAGGGAACCTCGAGACTAAATTGCTGCCCCTGGTTAAGGAGGGGGGGTGTGTGGATGCCCACCTCACTGCCTTTGAGCAGGCTGGCGATTTGAACCAAGGGGACCCTGCGGAAAAGCCCCGGTGTCTAGCTCCCTTGCTGGGTCCCAAGGCCACAGACTCCGTCAGCCAGATGGTTGGGGAGGTGGACAGGCTCCCACTCCTGACCCCAACCTATATGTCTGTGTGGAGTTTCCTGGGGCCAGGCCCCCCGGACCTCCAGTGGGAGCAGAAGGTGATGGTCAATGGGGAGACATTCTTGGGGTGGCCAAAGGGCATGGGCTGCATAAACCTTCCCACATGCGGCCTGCGAGTGCTATCGACCACCCCTGACCTAAGGGAGGGCGTGAAACTGGAAGGGCCTGGTGTAACTCCTACCAAGGAATGGGAGAGATGCTGGGGCATCCATGGGAACATTGGTGGCTTCGAACTTCCCCAGGTCACCGGCTAAAGTGACCCCGCTCAGTTCGATCTCGAAGGGGGGAGAGATGTGACAAAGTGGGACTGTTCTTAATGTTTCCTCTGAATAGTGTGGGGGTGCCTCAGTTTCCCCTAGGCAGTTAAGTATCTAGGGGGTGGAGTAAGGGTGTATGATCATTGCAGTGCCCTAGAGGGCATGTGTGTGCAGGAGTCTGGACACAGAGAATGGCCAACACCCTGTTTCCTGGCAACTGATGGCCTGGGCCCTTCCCCCCCTGCAAGGTGAGAGCTGAAGGGTTGGAGAACAAAGGAATCAGGTGACCTCCTGGCCCGGGAAAGGAACAAAGCCCAGAGGAGGAGGGGCTGGAGGGGGTTTTCAGTTTGGGGCTGCCTGGGACATGGAGTGAAGTGCAGACGGGGTTGTCTGGCTCACTGCCCCCCAGAATGGACCCAGCTGAGGGGTCCCGTTCTCTGCACCTGCAAGCTCTGTTTTAGACCATGTTCCTGTAGTCTAATAAACCTTCTGTTTTACTGGCTGGCTGAGAGTCACGTCTGACTGCGAAGTTGGGGTGCAGGACCCTCTGGCTTCCCCAGGAGCACCGCCTGAGTGGACTCGCTGTGGGAAGCGCACGGAGAGGCAGAGGATGCTGAATGCTCCGAGGTCAGACCCAGGAAGGTGGAAGCTGTGTGAGCTGTGTGTCCTGAAGACAGTCTGCTCACAGAAAGGCGACTACCCCAGAGTCCTGACTGACTTCATGGGGAGCAGTTCCAGAGCATCGCCCAGGGACTCCGTGACAGGCCCCCAGCTCGAGAACACAGAGTTGGGAAGGTTTGAGCTGGGGGATGAGTGCGGGAAGCTGGGAGCTCTCGCCTGAGAACTGACCAAGGTCAGGCCGAGGCCTGGTCTACACGAGGCAATTGGGTTGGTGCCACTGCGTTGCTTGGGGGTATGGGAAAGGCGGAGTCACTGAAGCGGAGCAGCTGAAGTGGTTTACATGTAGACAGGCCCTGAGTGAGAGACCCCCGGAGCTGAAAACAGGTTTCTCTGCAGCTCGGCCAGGCTCTGGGCTGACCAGAACGGCCTCTTGCTTTAACCTTCAGTGGGCTGGGCTGCCCAGGCTGGGGTCCAGGTGCCTAAGAAACCCGACTGTTCTGGTCTCCAAAGCCACCCAGCCCGCAGTCCCGGCACCCTGGGGCCTTGTCTGCACTAGTCCCTCTTGCCTTGATGTTTCCCAGCTGCCAGCCCTGAGGGGTAGCTGGGACAGGCAGTGCTGTGGCACCCACCAGTGCACTAACCACCCCTCTGCTCTGGGCAGGGTGGGGTGACCCGGTGGTTACGCCAGCCCCCATCTGCACTCGGGGATCCCTCCAGCAGAGCCGAACTGGCAAAGGGTGTGAGCAGAGTCCCGTGGGGGGTGGGGGCGGGGGCTGAGCATAGCAACCCATCCAGGCTGGGTAGGGCTAGAGGGGAATGATGGTGCCAGCTCTGGGTTCATGTCCCTGCTCTGCCACAGACTCCCTGTGTGACCTTGGGTGAGTCACCCAGCCCCTCTGGGCCTCCATCCCCCTCTGCAATGGGGTGACAGCCCTGCCCAGCCCCACGTGCATGGGGGGGCAGGATGCAGCAATGATAGTGTTACAGTGGTGGGGGCCAGATACTCCTCCAAGAGAGGCGCTCCCCCGTCAGCCTCAACCCATTTACCCAGAGGCTGTGGAGACCTGCCAGGCGGGTGGGTGGTGGCCGGTCGGACGTTCTGCTCCCGAGCGTGGCTGAAAATCGGGCCACGTACTGAGGTGGGACAGTTGGGATAGCATCAGGGGCTGTACGTCTCCACCCCACCCACCCCTGACTGTCTGTGCTACCCAGCAAAGAGCAGACGCAGCCCCCCCCTTGCCGAGGTGCTCCTGGGTGGACTTGGGTTCCACTGGGGCTGCTGGAGCCGGTTTCAGAGCCCTCTGCCATGAGAGCGCAGGGCTGGTCTCCTATCGCCACCTGCTGCGCAAAGAGGGCAGTGCATGCTGATCAGGCAGGAAGCGGGGGTGGGCCAGCCCCCCCATGATGTGGGTCTGAGATGCTGACCATTGGAGTGGTCTCTGTCCCACTGGATGCTGGGGGGCCACACAGGCTGGGACTGGGGAGCTAGAGCTTCATATGGGGTCCCAGCTCAGATGCAAGGTGGGGCATAGGGATAATGTCCTGTCGTCCCCCTCTGGGACCTTGTATCAAAGAGTCTCTGGGCCTGGTGTTGGTTCATGATAGACTAGCCAGGCCCTTCTGGTGTAGTTCCCCCCGTCCCCACACAGCATATGGAGCAGGGGGCAGTCAGGGAGCTGCCTTGTAAGGGGCATGCTCCCGTTGGTGGAGAGGCACGAGCAGAGAGCATGCTTGGGGGAGGCGGGCATTGCTATTTGCATGAGGGGCAGGTAGCCCGTCCCTGCAGGGGGCGTTGCAGTGCAGCTGGTCAGGGCAGGACCCCAGGGCACGTCCCAGCTAGCTTGGGGGGTGTCTCTTGGCTTCCCCCTGGGGTTGGGGGCTGGGCCACAGAGAGGGTGGTGTCACGGAGTCCCTGGACGATGCTCTGGAACTGCTCCCCATGAAGCCAGTCAGGACTCTGGGGCAGTCGCCTTTCTGTGAGCAGCCTGTCTTCAGGACACACAGCTCACACAGCTTCCACCTTCCTGGGTCTGACCTCGGAGCATTCAGCATCCTCTGCCCCTCCGTGTGCTTCCCCCCAGCGAGTCCGCTCAGGCGGGGCTCCTGGGGAAGCCAGAGGGTCCTGCACCCCAACTTCGCAGTCAGACGTGACTCTCAGCCAGCCAGTAAAACAGAAGGTTTATTAGACGACAGGAACATGGTCTAAAACAGAGCTTGCAGGTGCAGAGAACGGGACCCCTCAGCTGGGTCCATTTTGGGGGGCAGTGAGCCAGACAACCACGTCTGCACTTCACTCCATGTCCCAGCCAGCCCCCAACTGAAAAACCCCCTCCAGCCCCTCCTCCTCTGGGCTTTGTTCCTTTCCCGGGCCAGGAGGTCACCTGATTCCTTTGTTCTCCAACCCTTTAGATCTCACCTTGCAGGGGGGAAGGCCCAGGCCATCAGTTGCCAGGAAACAGGGTGTCAGCCATTCTCTGTGTCCAGACTCCTGCACACACCTGCCCTCTAGGGCTCTGCAATGATCATACACCCTTACCCCACCCCCTAGATACTTAAGAACTGCCTAGGGGAAACTGAGGCACCCCCACACTATTCAGAGGAAACATTAAGAACAGTCCCACTTCGTCACATCTCTCCCCCCTTCGAGATCGAACTGAGCGGGGTCACTTTACCCGGTGACCTGGGGAAGTTTGAAGCCACCAATGTTCCCATGGATGCCCCAGCATCTCTCCCGTTCCTTGGTAGGAGTTACACCAGGCCCTTCCAGTTTCACGCCCTCCCTTAGGTCGGGGGTGGTCGATAGCACTAGCAGGCTGCATGTGGGAAGGCTTTCTGCAGCCCATGCCCTTTGGCCACCCCAAAACCCCAGGGGGTCAAACTGGGATTGGGTTTTCTCCCAGAGCTCCAGTCTGGAGGGCTGCAATTCGGGCTCTCTTGGTTAAGGGCCCCCATCTTGACCTGGGCCACATACTGTTCACTTACAGAACTAGCATGGAGACATCCCTTTCCCAACAACCTTGTCTCCCCAACAAGCTGGCCAAACACAGCCACTTGGTTATAGGACGGTATACCTTTCTTAATAGCTTTCACTCCATCTGAGACCTTCTCAAAGCTCTCCACACTGGATCTTTCAACAGGAAAGTCAGTGGATCCATTCACAACAGAAAATTTCTGGCTGTTAGGAACTTAAACTTTCTTGATTAAATCACTTTCACACCCTTCAGTGGCAGTAAACTGCTTGCAAAGACTCCATGAGGATTCCTTTCCCGAGGGCTTTTCTATGCAACAATTCACCCCCTCCCAGAAATTCTGCTCTTACCCTCTTTACCTAGGGCTTGCTCTAGGGGAACACTTTCCTGAGCAACTACAGACTCTTTCTGGGTCTCCCTTACATCCAGAATCACCTCTGGCCCATCAGGCGGATTCCTACACAATCCCCTTTCATGCAAACTTACAGACTTCCTAGATAAAAGGTTAGAAGCATTCTCCTTCCCTTTGCCACACACAAGTTCAGGAATCTTTTCCTTCTTGCTACAGGTTTCCACACCCTCAGTAGGTTCCACAATCACATCACCTTCCTGCTCTCCTTGTGCCCTGGCTAGGATCTCACCCTGATTAGACAGAGTTGCTCCACCCTTTCCAACAACACACTAGCAACAGGCAAAATACAAGCACCAGAATTGTCTGGTCTCGGGGATTTTACATAGACCCTAACTGGATGCGACCTAGTTACAGGGCCATTCTCCCGAGCAGACAGAAACTTAGGACCCTTCCCTTCCTGGGCTTTAGCTGAATCCAGAACCAGCTCTGAGACAACTGCATGACCCTCAACCATCACAGGCTGAAAGGCCCCTTCTGTCTGCTCCACAGACCAAGAAGAGCCGGACACACTTTCTCCTTTACCAGACACACAGGTTGGGATCTCATTCCCTTTGTCCCAGCACACAAGGCTGGTCACAGACAACTGCTTGGAGATCAGGGTAGCTCCCTCCATAGGCAAGTCAATACCCCTGACAGAGAGACCCATTTCCTTCACTGTCCCAATTCTCCACCCAGCTAACAGGTAAGGTCCAGGGACTCTCATCTTCCACTCTCCTCGCCTTCCCACCCTGCTGACTGGACACAGCCATCAGCTCACAAGGCTGCCTAGGCTCATCCAAACTTCCCTTACCAAGCACCTTGCCACTCCCCACAGATCCCCTGCCCTGCCTGTGTCTCCCCCCACTCAGCTGGGGTCTCAGCTCCCACTGTGCTCAGCACTGCCCTTGCTGTCCCAGTGGGGGCAGGCCACTGCTTTCCTCACTGCATCAGAGCCAGCGAGAGTCCCCAGTCTGGTGTGCAAGGGGGCAGGGAGCATCTCTCTGTCCCACCGAGTCCCAGGGGTCTGGTTACAGGCAGGCAGGTAGCCTGAGCCTAGCGGCTCCTCCCTGCTGCCAGCCAGGTCATCTGCATTTTCACTGACCATTTCCCTCTCCACCGATTGGTTCCCTGGATTCAAATTCAAACCCTCGGCAGTTACAGGAGCAGGGCCTGGATCCTGTCCCAAAGAGACACAGTCACCCCACAACAGGGTCTCGCAGCTGGTGTCCTGGGGCACCCCAACGGCCAGCCAGCCCCACCCCTCCTGGGTCTGCACAGGGATCTGGGCCATAGGCAGGGCGAGGGGCTTCGTCCCTGGGACCCTCACCCAGCTCACACAGGCCCTCAGCCTCTGAGGCTGCACCACCCAGGGTCTGACACCAGTTCTCTCTGTCCCAGGATCTCGCCACCCCAGGAATGTCTCCCCATTGACCATCCCCTTCCGCTCCCACTGGGGGTCCGAGGGGCCTGACCCCAGGGAACTCCACACAGACATATAGGTTGGGGTCAGGAGTGGGAGCCTGTCCACCTCCCCACCCATCTGGCTGATGGAGTCTGTGGCCTTGGGACCCAGCAAGGGAGCTAGACACCGGGGCTTTTCCGCAGGGTCCCCCTGGTTCAGATCTCCAGCCTGCTCAAAGGCAGTGAGGTGGGCATCCACACCCCCCCCCTTAACTAGGGGCAGCAATTTAGTCTCGAGGTTCCCTGCGGAACTGGCCCCCCGGGATCTATCCCCACTCACCCCGGGGAGGTCCCCTCGGCCTCTCCGCCCCACCACCGCCAGTTCATCCTGCTGCTGCTTCTGCAGCTCTTTCTCGGGCTCTCGCTGTCTCCCACGGTCCTCTTGCTCTCTCAGACTCCGCTCCAATCCCGTCCGTCTCGATCCCCCGATGGGGAACCCGATCGTGAAGACCCCCGTCTGGTCGGGGACAGGAGTCTTGGCGATGCCTGGCTCCCGCTCCAGCTGCTCCCAGATCCTGCTATAGCCCCAGTTGGGGTCAGGAATCTGTTCCTTAGAGCGATCATCCTCCTCCAGCTGCACGATTAACTCTGCTTTGGTGAACTTTCCAACGCTCAACCCTCTCTTTCTGCACAGGGTTACAATGTCCTTCTTAAGGAGACGGTGACAGGCCATCACTCCGCTCCTCCCAAGTTGTTGTGGACTCACAGGCCCGTGTGCTCTCAGCTCCCCACGGTTTCCAGGGAGAACCCCTAGTGTGCCAGCCCTTCTCGAGGTCACCACCTCTTTGCCAGGGTCGAGCTGCAGACTCCTCCGCCCCTTGGACTGCTCGCTGCAGTCCCCAGGGGAACCCTGTTACTGCACAATCCTTCTCGCTGGTCACACACTCCCAGGGGTTAACCGCCCCCCGAAACCGCTCCTCTCTGAGCCTTCAGCAGGCCTGGTCCTCGGCAATCCCCCTTCGTGTTACTGCTCCCCAGTCACTTACTGCAGGAAGCACCATCCACGGGGTGCAGTACATCCCACCGCTGCCACCAGTTGTCACGGAGTCCCTGGGCGATGCTCTGGAACTGCTCCCCATGAAGCCAGTCAGGACTCTGGGGCAGTCGCCTTTCTGTGAGCAGCCTGTCTTCAGGACACGCAGCTCACACAGCTTCCACCTTCCTGGGTCTGACCTCGGAGCATTCAGCATCCTCTGCCCCTCCGTGTGCTTCCCCCCAGCGAGTCCGCTCAGGCGGGGCTCCTGGGGAAGCCAGAGGGTCCTGCACCCCAACTTCGCAGTCAGACGTGACTCTCAGCCAGCCAGTAAAACAGAAGGTTTATTAGACGACAGGAACATGGTCTAAAACAGAGCTTGCAGGTGCAGAGAACGGGACCCCTCAGCTGGGTCCATTTTGGGGGGCAGTGAGCCAGACAACCACGTCTGCACTTCACTCCATGTCCCAGCCAGCCCCCAACTGAAAAACCCCCTCCAGCCCCTCCTCCTCTGGGCTTTGTTCCTTTCCCGGGCCAGGAGGTCACCTGATTCCTTTGTTCTCCAACCCTTTAGATCTCACCTTGCAGGGGGGAAGGCCCAGGCCATCAGTTGCCAGGAAACAGGGTGTCAGCCATTCTCTGTGTCCAGACTCCTGCACACACCTGCCCTCTAGGGCTCTGCAATGATCATACACCCTTACCCCACCCCCTAGATACTTAAGAACTGCCTAGGGGAAACTGAGGCACCCCCACACTATTCAGAGGAAACATTAAGAACAGTCCCACTTCGTCACAGGTGGGTAGTGAAGTTTCAGGCCACCAGGGCCCATTGGATTGTGCTGTGTAAGCCAGGCCAGGAACCCTCTGCCAGAGCAGGAGGTGACGGGTTTCTCTCTCCTTTGCCCCAGGGCCCCGACAAAGCCCGTTCTCAGCTGCTGATCGTGGACCGGAGCTTCCACTGCTGCACGAGCTCACCTACCAGGCCATGGCCTACGACCTGCTCAGCATCGAGAAAGACACCTACAAGTAGGGCCTGGCTGCCAGTAGGGGGCGCCCCACACCCCTCCTCAGGCGGGCTGGGGGGGATGTGGCCCAGGCACCTGCACTGCTCCGCAGCCCCCACGCTCGGGCGAGGGGTGCCGCAGCCTGACCCCATCTCCCCCCTGCAGGTACGAGACGATGGGCATCAGCGACTCGCAGGAGAAAGAGGCGCTGCTGGACGAAGACGACGAACTCTGGGTGCAGCTACGCCACATGCACATCGCTGACGTCTCCAAGTGAGCGTGCTCGGCCCTGCCCCCTGATGCACCCCTCCATGCCCCGCCCATCCACTGGACATACCCCCCCGTGCCCCACCCAGGGCCAGGACCCATCCCCCCCCCGGACACACCACTCCATGCCCCACCCAATGCCAGGACACCCCTGGACACACCCCTCTGTGCCCTGCCTAGTGCCGGGTCTTGCTACTCCCCCCCACCTTCGGCACACCTCTCCCCTCCCCACCCAATGCTGGGACCCCCTACCCCCACTTTGGCACAGCCCTCCCCTCCCCGCCCGCTGCCAGGACTCCCCCTTGGACACACCTCTCCCACCCAGTGCCAGGACAGCCCACCCCGTTGACACACCCCTCCCCCTCTTTTCCAGTGCCGGGACTTCCCCCATCCTCCCCTTCAGACACACCCCTCCCCTTTCCTTCCCACCCAGTGCTGGAACCCCACTACCCCTTGGATACACTCCTCTCCCACCCAGTGCAGGGACACCCACCCCCCGCAACACACCCCTCTCCTGCGCAGTGCCAGGGCCCCCCTCCCCCTCCCACCCAGTGCTGGAGCTTGTCCCTCAGACATACTCCTCTCTGAGTGCTGAGACCCCCTGGACCCAGCCCCTCTCCCCAAAGGACCCCTGAGCGCTCCCTTCCAGAGCCACTGTCCACATCTCCTCTTGGGGATCCCCCTGGACACTGTCTTCCCCCGATTCCAGGGTCTCCCCATGCACCTTACAGCTCCCTTGAGTGAGTCCCTCACCGACCTCCTGCTGGGCCTGCCGCTGCCCCCAGGCCCCCCCCAGCAGGGCGCCAGGAGCCCCCAGAGGTGCACTGAACTCTGCCTTGGGGTAACTTAGGAAGAGGGCCTCCCCCAGCCTGTCTGAGGCTCTTGAGGCAGAGAACCCTGGTGCCTGTGGGGCGGGGGCTCCATCCCCTGTAGCATAGGACAGGGTACCCCCTAGCTCCAAGGCAGTGCCTGGCTCCGTCCTGACCCCTCTCCCTGCTGCAGGAAGGTGACGGAGCTGCTGCGCACCTTCTATGAGAGCAAGAGGCTGACCACGGACAAGGTGCGGCAGGGGTTGGGGGAGCGATTGGGGAGTTCAGGCCGGAGGGACAGGGGGACCCATCCCACTGCCACTGATGGGGAGGGGAGGCTTCCCTGCTGCCCCAGGAGGGGTTGGCGGGGGTGGGGGGGCTGTCCCATTGCTCCCAGGGTTTGCCTGTAAAGGGCTTAGAGGTGTATGTGGAGTCCCCTGCCCCCCAGCCAGAGCTCTGGAGCTCCCCACAGTGGGGGAGGGCAGAGGCCCATGGGGCGGGGTCAGACAGCAGGATCGGGACCGTGCAGGGAGAGCTGCAGGGAGCCAACGCTGGCATCTCCCTGGCCCGCTGCTGCTTTACACCTTGAGGGGCGCTCGGGTTGCGGGGCTCCCATCTCGTTCCAGCTGGCCTGGAAAGGGCAGGTCTAACCTAAGCCGCAGCCACGCATGGCCTGAGTGACCCGCCCTGCTGCCTCTGCCCTGCAGGGGGCTCCAAGCGCTGGGAGCAGCCGGGATATCACCACCGCCTCCCTCCAGGCCAACATCGAGGACCTGTCCCAGATCCTGAAGAAGATGCCCCAGTATCAGAAGGAGCTGAACAGGGTAACGGGGCTGGGCTTTTAGTGGGCAGGGGGCAGGCCATTCAGTGGGGCTGATGGGAGGGGCAGGGTGCTCTGTGGGGCTGGTGAGGGCCAGTAGGGACTCTCCTGGGGGGCAGGGCACTCTGTGGCACTCCGCTTTACTGCCTGATGAGAGCTGCTGACCTGTCCCGTTGGGCAGAGCCATTTTCCCCCCAGGTACTGTGTGGCACCATGGGCAGCAGCCTGCCTGTCAGTGCCCAGAGCTGCCACGTTAGCCCCACCAAGGGCAGCCCTTGGGTAAAGCCCGTGCCTTGCTGCTGCAGCTCTCGGGAGAGGGCCTTGGTGGGCTTCCAAACCAGCCTATTGGAGCCACTCCTGGTGCCACTGAGCCATGTGCCAACAGAAAGCTCCTGGCCACTGGCACAGATACCCCGACACCTGCTGATCTCCAAGCCCCCAACCTCGTGGTGACTAACAGAGAAGCCGTGGGTGCAGGTGCTCTGGACCAGCCAGTGATACGGTAAACTCCCCCTGTGCCCCGGTCTCTCCCCGCAGTACTCCACGCATCTGAACCTGGCCGAGCACTGCATGCAGCACTTCAAAGGAAGAGTGGAGAAGCTGTGCAGCTTGGAGCAGGTGGGTCTGTGGGCAGAGCCTGGCTTGGGGCAGAGTCTGGCTCATGGACTCAGCCCGGAGAGAGGGGTCTCAGAGCCGCAGGCTCGCTGGAGCCAGGGTCAGCCCCTCCATGCAGCACCAGGGGTGCAGAAGGAGGACATGGGGCTCGGGTTACTCCCTGGGGGCCAGTTGCTCACCCCAGAGGGAGCTGACCCCAGGGAGGAGGGGGCCCTGGCACGGGGTAGGCGAGCTGTGGGTCAGGGGGCCGTCACATCTCCCATCCTGCTGCGTGGGCGGGAGGAAGCAGAGTGGCCTGACCTGGGCCTTGTGTGTGCGCCCCCTTCCCCCTGCCCCCAGGACCTGGCTATGGGGACGGACGTGGACGGGAAGAAGATCAAGGACCCCATGAAGATCATCTTGCCTGTCCTGCTGGACCCCAGCGTGCAGGCCTACGACAAGATCCGCATCATCCTGATCTACATCTTCCTGAAGAATGGTAATGCCACAGGCCTGCAGGGGGAGCACTGCGGGGCCTGCTGCTGCAGGGGGGTGCTCCTGGAGGTGGGGCCCAGGCCTGTGGGGCTGGTGGGGAATAGCACTGCTCAGACTGGCAAGCCCTCCTGCTATGCAGGGCGCCCCCCGGCCAGCCGCTTCCCAGGGCCTGTGTCCAGCCCGGCTTTACAGCCCTGTCTTCCCTCTGCCCACCTCTCGGTGCCTGCAAGCCTGCCAGTGCGCCACGCCCATGCTCCGATCTGGGGTCAGATCTGGGGTCAGATCTGGTGGCCTTTGCTCCCTGCTACTGCCTTCCGAGCAGTGTCCGCCCTCCATGCTCCCCCAAGCCCGTTCTCTGCAGGGAGGGGGGATGGAGAGACACACACCTGGAGCAGTCCCCCGGCCCATTCTCTGCAGGGAGGGGGGACTTCCCTCCCTTCCTGCAGGCTGTTCAGATACCATGTTGTGTCTCTGAGCCTCCTGCAACCAGTCCCCTGCCCACCCCTTGTGTCATCCCTGCAGCAGCTCCCTGCTTCTTGCTGCATCCAGCCCCTTCCCCAAACTCACCATGGCCTGGGGAACCTCCCTGACCCTGACACTTGGCACAGTCCCTCTTCCCCCATCGGTTCCTATCCCATGCTGGCTCGGTGGGGCAGGGCCCTGCTCCGGGGCCCTTCCTGTAGCCCTGCTCAGGCACTGCCCCTGTGCCCATTGCTCAGGCCAGGGTGCCCTCATGGGGCTCCTCTGGCTGCCTGGCTGCCCAGTTTCCTGGCCAGGGGGTGCTGTGGAGTTGCCAGGCCTCCCCGTCTGCACTAAGCAGCAGTAAATGGTTTGGGGGGGCAGGGGTGGGGCACGTTGCCCTCCCTCCAGCTCAAGGCCTCACAGCCTTTAAGAGCCAGGCCTCGGCTCTGACTCTGCACCTGACTGGCCGCAGAAGGGGGAGCCCAGATCAGGGGGATGGGGGCTCCCATTGCACTGCCAGGGGGAACTAGAGAGACCCCTGACCCCAGCGCCCGAGAGAACCTGTTGAGGGAGGAGCAGCAAGAACCTAAATTCGATCATTAACTGTGTGGGGTCCAGTGGGTTAGAGCGGATGGTGCTGGGAGCCAGGACTCCTGGGTTCTATCCTCAGCTCTGGGAGGGCAGTGGGGTCTAGTGGGTTAGAGGGGGGCTGAGAGCCAGGACTCCTGGGTTTACTCCCAGCTCTGAGAGGGGTGGGAAGAGCAGGATCTCAGGATTTGATCGGGGAACTAGGACTCCTGGGGCCACGGACTCGTGTGCCTGGGCTGTGGGTGCGTCCCGGGGTGCTAGCACTGACCTGTCTCTCCCCGTGAAGGTGTGGACAAGGAGAACTACTGGTGCTTATTACAAGTGAATTAACAGATTTCTTTGTATAAACACAACTGATTTCTCTCTCTTTCAGGAACTGGAGTTAGTGCTTGCTTTCAATTCAGTTGGCTTTTGCTGCAGTTATTTAAGAGCCCTTTTTATTATTTCAAGAGGCCCTTTGATTTCCTTAATTTCTATTTCAGCAGCTGGCTTCCTTTAGTCTGTGGCTCTGGCTTTGATAGCTTGATATTATTTCTGGATGTCTTTGCCTTTCCTCTGATGAAGAAAGTCTATGGCAAGATCTCACAGTCTCTTTGGAGAAATAGGCAAAAATGCCCATGGAAGGCTGTTCAGAGGGACAAAAGCCATTTCAGTGACATGCCAGTGATTTTGTTCAGAGGCTGGTTAATGCACATGTCCTCCAGCTGCGAATCAGAAACAAAAGGGAAGATTTTGTGGAGGTATAGGTTTTTTATTGAATGATTTTTCGCTCAGTTGATTTGTAGAACCCTGATTACACATCTATATTTTTTCAGAATCCAGGTCTTAGCAACAGCTCATCGTGGCACCATGCTATGTCAGAGCTGCTGCTGACTTGAAAGGCTTTTCAATGCATTTTATTATGTGCTTAACATGAACAGACACGTTTCCTCTCCCATCTGCAAGAAAGAGGCCGCTACTTCAAAACCTTTCTTGGCTAATACACCGGAGCAGCCCGGTGGACTAGATGTTCTGAACTAGTGTAACTCACCGAGGAGCAAGAATCATCACCACAGGGGTATAACAGTCTCACCAGGCTGCAGTGTCTCCATTTATTTTTAGACTTCTGCACCACAGCTGGAGATGACTACTCCAGGAACAGTAGTTCTGCCTGTGGAAAGAGAGCTGTGTTCGCAACTTATCCTCAGAAAGGTATTAATAATGAAAAATAGAGCAATGTATAAAATAGATTATTTAAGAATAGTTTTAAAGATGGCCTGTGTAGCAATAGTTAACATGCAGTGGAGTAAAAACTATGACAAATTCCACTAATCAGATGTTAGGTATTCAGGTTGTCACACAAGCCATCTCTAAGTTACTACTTGTAAAGGTGACCTAAACAAAAGGAAAACAAAGTGTAGACACACCCTTTTTATTTCTTTCTACTGCATTGAGTAGCTCGATATACTTTATATTTATTTATTTATTTATTTATTTACAGGTTTTATTCTACAGACTTTTTACATTTTAAATATTAGGTTGTCACTTGCATGTGCTGGAAGACAGGCAAACTAGTGGGACATACTGAAGGACTAAAACTTGAGCAAGTATGATTGCTTTTGTAACTAAATATTTAACTCTAACATCTGAAAAACATTTGGGAGAAAAGCTTTCTCTGTGTAATAAAGAGCTGAGTAACCTATCACTTATCTAGTTCTCCAAAGAATTCTTAAATAAAAACAGGAAAGACATAACTGAGATTGGGGGGGGGAGGAGCCACAAACAGAATTGTATTTTATGTGGGAAAGAAATTCAGGGTTTTTTTATATATCACAAAGAAGAAAAATAGGGTGCAAACATTATCGTTTTTTCCTTTGTGGTTCTCATTTAAAATTTACCTTGGTTTGAAAGGGAGTAGCCAGATTTGTATTCATACAATTTTAAAGCATGTTTCTAGGATATTATGAGACCAAATTTGAATTCTACCACAATAAGTACTCTGAAACTCAGCTTTGACTAACACAGTACCCAAATGGGGTAGTTTCAGTGTGCTAATCTGGATTAAAGTATTTCCTTTTAAATTGCAGTAAAACAATACTGAAAAACATACTTTAGCATTATTGTGATGTGAAAAAACATATACTCCCAAGTCTGCAGTCTATACATACTAGGACAGATTCCCCCTATATTTTACCAGTTTTTTGATGGTGTAAGGCCATTGATTTCAGTAGAATTATACTAGCACAAAAGTGGTGTAACAGATTGGAAAATTAGAGCTACTGACTTCAACATTTCTGGATGGTGAGAAATGAAGATTTAGTATCCTGGAGCTGCCAAAACTCACTTGGATATAGTGGTCAAAGAGTAAAACAACAAACATAGCAGAGAAGAGACTTTAAAATTTTGTTTCTTCCTCTGATAACATATGTGCACTGTTACTAAAATAATCTTAAATGCCATTAGAAAATTAGGCTTTCATTCACCGATGAATGTATCTGTGAACACATACTGCAAGGAACAATCTTCCAGGATTTGTAATGCAATATTAAAGAAAATGTAAAACACTTAATATATTCCCAAATGCACATGAATCTAGTTAAAGATGGGTAATTTATTTGTTTGCTTTAAAAAAAAAACAACCCAAACCTTCAGCCACTGATAATTTGAAAAGGAAGTTTGCCTGGGGGTTGGGGGGAAGGTGGGGCGGGGCGGGGAGGGGCGGGATATTGTCAGAAAAGAGAGAGAAAAGAAAAGGAGGACTTGTGGCACCTTAGAGATTAACCAATTTATTTGAGCATGAGCTTTCGTGAGCTACAGCTCACTTCATCAGATGCATACCGTGGAAACTGCAGCAGACTTTATATATACACAGAGAATATGAAACAATACCTCCTCCCACCCCACTGTCCTGCTGGTAACAGCTTATCTAAAGTGATCATCAGGTTGGGCCATTTCCAGCACAAATCCAGGTTTGTGCTGATTTGTGCTGGAAATGGCCCACCTGTCGATCACCTCAGACAAGCTGCCACCAGCAGGACAGTGGGGCGGGAGGAGGCACTGTTCCACACTCTCTGTGCATACACAAAGTCCGCTGCAGTCTCCACGGCACGCATCCGATGAAGTGAGCTGCAGCCCACGAAAGCCCAGGCTCAAATAAACCGGCTAGTCTCCAAGGTGCCACAAGTACTCCCCTTCCCTCTGCGAATACAGACTAATACGGCTGTTCCTCTGAAACCAGTGAAAATGCAGATGACCTGGCTGGCAGGGGGAGGAGCGGCTAGGCTCAGGCTACCTGCCTGCCTGTAACCAGACCCCTGGGGCTGGGTGGGACAGAGAGATGCTCCCCACCCCCCTGCACACCGGAGAGGGGGGCTTAGGGGGCTCAGGCTCTGATGCAGTGAGGAAAGCAGCGAGCTCGCTGCCTACCCGCACTGGGACAGCAAGGGCAGCGCTGAGCACAGTGGGAGCTGAGACCCCCAGCTGAGTGGGGGGAGACACAGGCAGGGCAGGGGATCTGTGGGGAGTGGCAAGGTGCTTGGTAAGAAAAGTCTGGATGAGCCTAAAGAAAAGGAGTACCTGTGGCACCCCAGAGACCAACCAATCCACCTGAGCATGAGCCCTCGTGAGCCACAGCCCACCCCATCAGATGCACACCGTGGAAACTGCAGCAGACCCCACATACACACAGAGAACATGAAACAACACCTCCCCCCACCCCACCGTCCCGCTGGCAACAGCCTATCCAAAGTGATCACCAGGTGGGCCATTTCCAGCACAAATCCAGGTTTTCTCACCCTCCACCCCCCCACACAAATTCACTCTCCTGCTGGTGCTAGCCCATCCAAAGTGACAACTCTTTACATAATCAAGTCGGGCTATTTCCTGCATAAATCCAGGTTTTCTCACATCCCCCCCACCCCCATTCACACACAAACTCACTCTCCTGCTGGTAATAGCTCATCCAAACTGACCACTCTCCAAGTTTAAATCCAAGTTAAACCAGAACATCTGGGGGGGGGGGGGGGGGGTAGGAAAAAACAAGAGGAAACAGGCTACCTTGCATAATGACTTAGCCACTCCCAGTCTCTATTTAAGCCTAAATTAATAGTATCCAATTTGCAAATGAATTCCAATTCAGCAGTTTCTCGCTGGAGTCTGGATTTGAAGTTTTTTTGTTTTAAGATAGCGACCTTCATGTCTGTGATTGCGTGACCAGAGAGATTGAAGTGTTCTCCGACTGGTTTATGAATGTTATAATTCTTGACATCTGATTTGTGTCCATTTATTCTTTTACGTAGAGACTGTCCAGTTTGACCAATGTACATGGCAGAGGGGCATTGCTGGCACATGATGGCATATATCACATTGGTGGATGTGCAGGTGAACGAGCCTCTGATAGTGTGGCTGATGTTATTAGGCCCTGTGATGGTGTCCCCTGAATAGATATGTGGGCACAATTGGCAACGGGCTTTGTTGCGAGGATAAGTTCCTGGGTTAGTGGTTCTGTTGTGTGGTATGTGGTTGTTGGTGAGTATTTGCTTCAGGTTGCAGGGCTGTCTGTAGGCAAGGACTGGCCTGTCTCCCAAGACTTGTGAGAGTGTTGGGTCATCCTTTAGGATAGGTTGTAGATCCTTAATAATGCGTTGGAGGGGTTTTAGTTGGGGGCTGAAGGTGACGGCTAGTGGCGTTCTGTTATTTTCTTTGTTAGGCCTGTCCTGTAGTAGGTAACTTCTGGGAACTCTTCTGGCTCTATCAATCTGTTTCTTTACTTCTGCAGGTGGGTATTGTAGTTGTAAGAAAGCTTGACAGAGATCTTGTAGGTGTTTGTCTCTGTCTGAGGGGTTGGAGCAAATGCGGTTGTATCGCAGAGCTTGGCTGTAGACGATGGATCATGTGGTGTGGTCAGGGTGAAAGCTGGAGGCATGCAGGTAGGAATAGCGGTCAGTAGGTTTCCGGTATAGGGTGGTGTTTATGTGGCCATTGTTTATTAGCACTGTAGTGTCCAGGAAGTGGATCTCTTGTGTGGACTGGACCAGGCTGAGGTTGGTGTTGGGATGGAAATTGTTGAAATCATGGTGGAATTCCTCAAGGGCTTCTTTTCCATGGGTCCAGATGATGAAGATGTCATCAATATAGCGCAAGTAGAGTAGGGGCTTTAGGGGACGAGAGCTGAGGAAGCGTTGTTCTAAATTGGCTTTCGTGGGCTGCAGCTCACTTCATCGGATGCGTGCCGTGGAGACTGCAGCGGACTTTGTGTATGCACAGAGAGTGTGGAACAGTGCCTCCTCCCGCCCCACTGTCCTGCTGGTGGCGGCTTGTCTGAGGTGATCGACAGGTGGGCCATTTCCAGCACAAATCAGCACAAACCTGGATTTGTGCTGGAAATGGCCCACCTGTTGATCACTTTAGATAAGCTTCAGAGTAACAGCCGTGTTAGTCTGTATTCGCAAAAAGAAAAGGAGTACTTGTAGCACCTTAGAGACTAACCAATTTATTTGAGCATGAGATTTCGTGAGCTACAGCTCACTTTATCAGATGTATACCGTGGAAACTGCAGCAGACTTTATATACACACAGAGATCATGAAACAATACCTCCTCCCACCCCACTGTCCTGCTGGTAATAGCTTATCTAAAGTGATCATCAGGTGGGCCATTTCCAGCACAAATCCAGGTTTTCTCACCCTCCACCCCCCCACACAAATTCACTCTCCTGCTGGTGCTAGCCCATCCAAAGTGACAACTCTTTACATAATCAAGTCGGGCTATTTCCTGCATAAATCCAGGTTTTCTCACATCCCCCCCACCCCCATACACACACAAACTCACTCTCCTGCTGGTAATAGCTCATCTAAACTGACCACTCTCCAAGTTTAAATCCAAGTTAAACCAGAACATCTGGGGGGGGGGGGGGGGGGGGATAGAGAAAACAAGAGGAAACAGGCTACCTTGCAAGGGGTATGTGAGAACATCGGGGGGGGGGGGGGTGTGTGAGAAAACCTGGATTTATGCAGGAAATAGCCGGACTTGATTATGTAAAGAGTTGTCACTTTGGATGGGTTAGCACCAGCAGGAGAGTGAATTTGTGTGGGGGGGTGGAGGGTGAGAAAACCTGGATTTGTGCTGGAAATGGCCCACCTGATGATCACTTTAGATAAGCTGTTACCAGCAGGACAGTGGGGTGGGAGGAGGTATTGTTTCATATTCTCTGTGTATATATAAAGTCTGCTGCAGTTTCCACGGTATGCATCTGATGAAGTGAGCTGTAGCTCACGAAAGCTCATGCTGAAATAAATTGGTTAATCTCTAAGGTGCCACAAGTACTCCTTTTCTTTTTGCGAATACAGACGAACACGGCTGTTACTCTGAAACCTGAGAAAAGAGAGAGTCTGTTAAAGCAAATGCATATGTTTATCTCAAGAGAAATATACATATAATTACTGCTAAAGGTGGAAAATATTTTTTGTTTTCATGCATTTGGAATAACTTAAAAGAGTCCACAGCTGACTCTGACTTGTACTCTGTACTGAACCAAAATCATGATAAAAGATATTTCCCTTTTCAGTATGGCGTATTCTCTCTCTGATCAAAAATGTTTCCAGCTCTTTTTTATTTAGGTTCTTATACCATGCCCATCACCATGTTTGAGTATTTTTCAGATTTAAAAATCATACAACTTACCATCAGTAAAGTTTCCTCTTCAAACTCCCCCCCCCACCCCCAGGGTGAATAAGTTGTGTTAGATTTTTATGAGTGTCCCAGAAATGCTAATAGATTTGGAGTTTCTGTGTGGGGAGGCAAGGTCAAAGACAGTGGGATTTGCATTTGGACCTGAGGGTGGTGAGGTTGGTGATTATTTTTAGTTGCTACAGGAGTGAATTCCAAAACCTCCGTCAGCTATACACAGGAGCTTCACCCTTGAAGGTAGATAGAATTTGTATGTGCACAAAAGGCAAATGAGAAAAATAATTATTCACAATACAGAGATATCTAGAAAATAAATCATGTCAAAAGAGCAAGCTACTGAGATGCTCAAGTGAAACAAGACACAATGGATCAAATGTCAGCCCTAGTGAGGAGAATTTGGCCCTCTTCTAGTGTTCACTAGCTTATGTGTATTTGGGATATGGTATAAAATAGGGTTATTCTGCATTCCTCCTAACACAGAATGAATGAGGAATAGTGTGGAGAACCTATTGAGAAAAGCCTTTAGTATAGATGACTTGAGTTTTGAAATGTGTTCATTTCTTAGAATCTAGGAAAGTTTTGAATACTGTGTGTGTGAGGCACCTCTGCCAGTTACACAACTATGGATCAAAGACTCGCTGTGCAAAGCAGGGAAATGTTTCTGTCTACTCTTTATAGTGTATCCTGTCTGTAACCCTGTGCTCTGGGCAGGGGGTTGGACAAGATGACCTCCAGAGGTCCCTTCCAACTCTGATATTCTGTGATTCTATGATAATTCCTCATCCCTTCCCCTAGAGATCTTGCTGTCTTTTCCTTTTTCATTATCCATGGGTCTTGGGTTGACAAAGCGTATATTTCACTCAAGTATGCGTGCAACTATACTGTTGACATAACATTATATAATTACTGTAGAGTTGGTGGTTGACTATATTGTTGAAGTGGCAGGTGGAAAGAGGGAGTTCGGAATTTTAATAGAAGAAGCAAGACTCTACCGAGCATATAATTTCCTTTCCTTTCCTAACCAAGTTATGATCTGGATTCTCTCTTGCTTAGCTATGGCAGTTTATTTTTATTTTCATGGCCTACTGATTTACCTCGATAGGTAGAGTTTGAATCGTTATAAGAAAGGATAGGCACATATGCTCTGGGATTTTCGAACAAAGAAACAAAGGAACATTACAGTTTTTTAAAATCTGTCTTAGAACATCTCTTCTCTTCCTTTCTCACTTATCATTCCAGATGTTTGCTAACAAAGGATTACTCTGAGTTCAATTATTTGCAAGATACAAACATAAGTGTTAACATTCTGTAATGGATGATTCATGTAAAATTATCTCACTAGACATTAGATTATGACCATCCCTGTAAAATGAGAGTTCTTATCTAAAAAGAAACTAAAGGATGATTTTCCCCTCTTTCAAGAATCTCCTTTCATCAAACACTGAGCATGAAAATTTGAAGTGTGGAGGGGTATTTCTACTCTTCATAGTATGTTAAGAGCCAGGGTGGTGAGAAGTTTTTGTGTGTGCATAAATATGTTCCATTCATCTGACTGCAACAATACTATGAGAGGAGGGTAGGATTGCACTGGTTGTTGGAGAAACTGGGAATAAAATTTATACGCTATCTCTAGTCTGATTATTTTTAATTACATATTCAAGATTTGCATACACGTGGAACATTGGGAATAGGGAGTGGTAGGACTCATTGTCACTACTAGAGTTATAGAGTTTAAGGTCAAAAGGGACCACCAGATCATCTAGTCTGACCTCCTGTATATCACAGACCACTAAACGCCCCCCAGCCACCACCACACCAAACCCAACAACCAGAATTAGACCAAAGTATTACAGCCCCCAGGATACTAATCTCTTATGTGCCACAGGCAGAGAACAGGAGGGACTGCGATGACCAATGCCTGAGGACCTGCAATAGCATGGAATTGATTATATGATCTATACCCAGATGAACCTAGCTAGTGGCCCACACCCCATGTCATAAAGGATTATGAAAACCCTAGGGTCCCTGCCAATCTGCCTTGGGGGAAAAAATTCCTTCCTCATCCTGAATATAATGATCAGTGACTGGCTGAGGCTGTGAACAAGATAGCATGGTCTACTGCAAGACACACTGCTCTGTAACTCAGCAGATGGGGGTTTTCTTTCCAGCTTTGCCACTGTGCTGCTAAGTGGGCTTCAAGAAAGTCAGTTTTCCTTTTGTTTCCCTTCCCTCCAATGGGTGGTTTTATCCAATTAGATGGTTAGCTCTTCAAAGTAGGAACTGCCTCTTCCTCAAGGACAGACAAGATTTCCCACAATACATCACCAATAAATTCCTAGACTGGCTCAAGGTAGTCAGGTGCTAAGAACCTGGGGATATACCCCCATAAATCCTAGCGCTAAACTTGGGTAACTGCAGCGTGGACATTGGTATGAGTTGTATGTGACTCTGCAGTGTGGACATTTACAGGTGGGCTTGGCAAGCCAGAGTACCTGTATCCTGGTACCCTCTGCTGTGAAGCCATACCATATCTGTTTGTAGAATACCTGGCACAATGGGGCCCTGCTCTAGGTGTCACTGTTATATATATACTTTCTAAAATTGCTCAGGTCCCACTAACTCTCTGAACTTGAAAGTGAAAAAATTAGGAAAACTTTTAGGAGACAAAAACATGTAAGATGCCATCTGCAGCCTCTGACAGGAGATTGCACTTTTTTCACTGAGACACCAATCATATTTGAGATTAGATTACTCTTTTCTTGATATTCATCTGGTTGCCAGAGAAATTGTTTGTCAGATTTGGCTCAATTAGCATTTCAGGACCATGCTCCGCTGGTACTAATGTTAATAGTAAAGGAACCTAAAGGGTGGATGGCACTGGTCAATAGATAAACTTGAAATGTAGTGTAATGATGCCCCAGATAACTATCTAGCTAACCGCTACACCCCTGAGATTTCCTGTCTCTGGCTGTGGTGGGGACCAGCAAGTGAGAAGGGGCAGGGCTATCTCAATATGTCAGGAAGGAAGCAGTGTCAGGAGTTGCACGTCAAAAATTTCTTCCAGTATGAGAGATATTGCTGGTGATACTTGCACCCCGATAGAATCTTGCAAACTTGGAAAAACTTTTGAAGTGTGACTGCTTTGGTAAACCAACAACTTCTGGCTCTTCAGGATCAGTTAAACCCAATTGGAAAAATTACAGAATAGTGCTTTAGTAGCACTTTGAAATAAATGAGCAAGACTATTAGAGAAATAAATGTAATTGATATTATCTGAATGGTGTATGCAATTAGAGCGCCTCAAAGATTTTGTTCTGAGAAAGCCAACAAATCTGACAAACCTCTACCTTGGCTTTTTCAAGGAAATCACTTTAAATGTATTGGAATCTTGGAAACCTTACCTGGCTGTGAAATACATTTTTTAGCAATTTTTTTTTCAATTCTAGCACTTTGCCTGTAACCCCATCAATGAGAGAGTGATCAACAGACTGCCAAATGAAATGGAAAACAGAGTCCTTGGTTCTGGCCACTGTCAGAGCCAGGATTCTGAACTAACTGGCTCACTGGTCTCATGCAGTATGGTGGCTCCTAATTCCCTGCATTCCCTGCTGTGTGTAAAGTGGTTATAGCTGGAACATGTTCTACCCCCCAACACACTATTTTTAACATTAAGGCCTCGTCTACAGTGGTGGCGGCATGCAGCTACATGTTGCAGTGGAGTAGGGTGCATCCACACAGTGGTGTGTAGCTACACATGGCAATGAAAGGCTCTGGCACAGGGGAGGCAGGAGAAAAGGCTCTGGCAGTGGGGAGCTGTCAGAGATTTTTCCCACTGCTTCCCCCTGCCAGACCCTTTTCCTGTTGCTGGAGCCTTTCCCTTTGGTGGGGAAACACTCCTGCAATGGAGAGGCAGCAGGATGCTACACTGCTAAAAATAGCAGCATAGCCATGGAAGCCACTGCTTTTGTGCGTAGAGAGCCATGTAGGGTACATACCCTAAGATTCTGATGTGTCTACTCCCCTAAGCAGTGCCTCACCTTCTACACTGCTAGTTATAGCTGTGTTCCGGGGGGCATGCCATGTATGTACTCTGCACACTGTCCTAAGTGTAGGCATAGCCTAAGTTAAACTATATTTAAATATGAGATGCAGACACGAGGAGGCAGTTTATCTAGACAGGCAAATAAATCATCTGAGCTGTTGGCTTAAGTGTGCCGTATCCCAGTCAAATAGAATGAGAATAGTAACTGTAATGTATTTAACCTCTTCCAGATTAAATGCAATAAATGACTGTTATTCTTCCGAGTGGCAGAAGAGCTGTGATTTACTGGTGGCTGTGCCCTCAAATAATTTCTCTTCGGGATGTGTGTGTGTGCGCGCGTGTGTGTGAAATGAACAGATACTTAAAATAAGAAAGGTTGACCTCCCTTTAGAACCTGCCAATTACTTACAGAGTTTATTGCCAAGCACACCAGAGGTAAGATTACATACGGGACTGCCTGGAAACGAGAATTCAATTTCACAAAAACATTTGATATGGGAGAGATCCCTGGGATAGCCAGATGGTTAGGGTACACTGCTGGGATGTGGGAGACCCAGGCTCAAGTCAGTAGTCTGAATCTAGCAGACTGAACACCGGGTCTCCTACATGAATCCCCCAACTGCTTGGCTATTCTGGGCTGGATCTCTCTCTCTGTGTTACAGGAAATTTCCTCCTGGACCTGAAAAACAATCCGGACAAAAGTTTTTTCATAACCAATATGTTTCCATCAAAAGTTCTGGTTTCTACAAATTGAAAATTTTTTAGCCGAAAAGTTCCTGACCAAATTACATAGAGAATTATACTTCCAACTTCAGACTAAGGCCCAAATGCCCTCATCCCTAAAGTTTCTGAATGGGTCTAATGATCAGAAGGTCTAGTGTGGTACTGTAAATACATCCATTATTCTGAAAATAACCTAATAATCAGAGAACGTGTTTAGCAACTCAATTCCCTTCTTCTTTGAGGAGCATCTCTGTTGGGTGCTCCACTTTAGGTGTCTGTACACCTTACACCTGAAACAGAGATTTGTGGTAGCAGTGCCTAGTTGGGTCACACACGCGCCATCACTGTCTTGCACCACTCCAGGTGGTTACATAGTGCTGCACAACCAACCGCCCCCCCAGTTCCTTCTCTACCGCAGAGAATCTGTATGAAACTCTGAAGTAGAGGGGAGGTGGGAGAGTAGTGGAGCACCCACAGTGACAGCCAATTCAAAACACCTTAGTTACTGCACAAGGTGAGTAACCTCCTTCTTCTTCTTCTTCTTCTTGGAGTGTCCCTGTGGGTGCTCCACTTTAGGTCACTGTTGAGCAGTGCTCCTCAGTGGAAGGGAGGGGCTTCGGAGTTGTGTTGTAAATGTTGGATAACACCGTGAGTCTAAAACAAGCATCTGATGTTGATTGTTGTTCTATAGCATAGTGTTCTGTCAATGTGTGGGCTGATGCCCAGGTTGCTGCTCTGCAAATGTCGGTAATGGGGACATTGTTGAGAAAGGCCACAGAAGCTGCCTGTGCTCTGGTAAAGTGTGCGGACTCCCACTGGGGCTTGTAGGTTGCTCTTTTGGAAGCAAAGATGGATGCATCCTGATATCCATTTGGATAGTCTCTCTATTTTGAGATGGTTTGTCCTATTGAGTATTCTGTTATGGAGACCGAAAGTCTCTGTGATTTTCTTAATTTTTTTGATCTTTCAATGTAGAAAGCTAATGCTCTGTAAATATCTGTGTGGAGTGATGCCTCCCTTCCATCTGCATGTGGTTTTGGAAAAAACACAGGTAAGTAAATGGGTTGTTTCAAATGAAGTGTGTGGGCGGGGGGAGCGACTTTGGGTAGGAACTTGGGGTGTGGTCTTAAAGTAACTTTATCTTTAAAGAACGTTGTGTAAGGAGGATGTACCATTAGGGCACCTTGCTCTCCCACTCGTCTGGAGGATGTGATGATGATGAGGAAGGCCACCTTCATAGATAAATGTAGTAATGAGCCAATTGCAAGGGGTTCAAACAGCTTTCCCATAAGACTGCATAAGATGAAGTTGGGTGGCAGTTTCCTTATTGTGGGAGTAGGTGTTCTCAATGCTTTAAGAAAGCGGTTAGTCATTGGGTGGGCAAATATAGTGATTCCATCCACCTTCTCTTGGAAAGCTGTGATAGCCACCAAGTGTACCTTGATGGAGCTTGTGAAGAGTCCCGGTTTTTAAAGTTCTAATATGTAGTCCAGGACCCTTGTTAGAAGGGAAGATGTTGGTAAGATCTGTTTATCTTGGCACCAAGCGCTGAATTGTTTCCACTTATGGATATATGTCTTTCTTGTATTCATTCTATGACTGTTCAGTAATATGTCTTTTATTTCCTCCGAACAGGCTGTCTCGGCAACCATCTCGAAGAACCTGCACAATGTAAGTAACCTTCTCTTCCTCAGTCAAGTTGGGGTAAACAATCCCCTATATCAAAACCTAAATTCTATTAACATTTTGATTACATTTGAGACATTAATAACTCAAAGCAGGTTATTAGCTATCAGGATTTTGAATTGTGGGCATGGGCCAATTTATTATTATCTTTGTGAGATTTTCAAAGGCCCAAATGGCAGTTAGGAACCCAACTTCCACTAAAAGACAATAGAATTAGATGCTTCAAGTGCCCTTTGTGTCTTTGAAAATCTCCCCCTAAATTTGTATATATGGTCACAGTAGTCCCTTCTGGGTTTATAATTTATGAATCTGAAACCTTCCCACCATGGAGTTAAACTCATTTTAGGCTCATAGATTGGTTATGCTGAGATCCACTTCATTTACTTACTGATGGGATTTATTTTCCTTGTTTCATGCTGAAAGAAAAGTTAAAGCATGCTGTGCTAGTTCATGGGTTTGACTAGTTTGGTTTTTTGGTGTTTGTATTTTGGATATATTAGGTATGACAACTCACATAGTCTGAGAGGTCAAATTATTGTGATATTATTTTAAAAGCAAAGACAACATCTTTGTTTTTAAAGGACTTTGAAGAGAAAGCTCTGTCAGACTTTTCCCTGTAGAGTGTCACATCCATGTGGAACACAGTGAGAGGTCATTATAGATCTGTATGCAATCTGTATATCCCAGAAGGGTTGCAGAATGATCTTTTTCCTACGCTGTTCAAACTCCTCATGAAATAACAAGCAGAGACAAAAGTGCATAGTGCTTCCAGAGTACTGCAAATGACTCCAAAATCTCTTTCTTGAAGGGTAACCGTTAATTTAGACCCCATTCTTTTGTATGTATAGTTGGGATTATGTTTGCATTACTTTACACTTAACATTGAATTTCATCTATCATTTTGTTGCCAAGTCACCCAGTTTTGTGAGGTCCCTTTGTAACTCTTTGCAGTCAGCTTTGGACTTAACTATCATGAGTAATTTTGTATCATCTGTAAATTTGCCACCTCACTATTTTACCCCTTTTCCCAGATCATTTATGAGTATGTTGAACAGCGCTGGTCCCAGTACAGACCTCTGGGGGACACCACTATTTAACTCCCTCTATTCTGAAAACTGACAATTTATTCCTACCCTTTGTTTCTTATCTTTTAACAGGAGTGCTGGCAATGCTTTCAGGATCATCTAAGGATCCTTAATTTAATTTAATGACAAGCCTTTTGTTATCTTAATCACCCTGCCTCTGTTTATAAACAAACTCCCTGCCCCAAGGGCAGAAGCTGTTAGCAGTACAGAATTTGGTGATTTTGCAACAGAAAAGAAGCTTCAAAAACAGGCTCCAATGAGAAACTGCTAAGCTTGAATTAATATGCAAACTAGATACCATTAACTTGGGTTTGAATAGAGACTGGGAGTGGCTGGGTCATTACACATATTTAATCTATTTCCCCATGTTAAGTATCCTCACACCTTCTTGTCAACTGTCTAAATGGGCCATCTTGATTATCACTACAAAAGTTCTTTTCTCCTGCTGAAAATGGCTCATCTTAATTAATTAGCCACTTACAGTGGTATGGCTACTTCCACCTTTTCACATTCTCTGTATGTATATATCTATCTTCTTACCATATGTTCCATTCTATGCATCCGATGAAGTGGGCTGTAGCCCACAAAACTTATGCTCAAATAAATTTTCAAAAAGAAAAGGAGGACTTGTGGCACCTTAGAGACTAACAAATTTATTTGAGCATAAGCTTTCGTGAGCTACAGCTCACTTCATCGAATGCTCACGAAAGCTCATGCTCAAATAAATTTGTTAGTCTCTAAGGTGCCACAAGTCCTCCTTTTCTTTTTGTAAACTTATCATATTCCACACTCAAGCTCTGTGTGGGCCTAGGGCAGGCCCAGTGATCAGACCTCAGTTACAAAACTTGAGGGGGAGAGTGACAGGAACCACTATAGCTCATGTGTGCTGAGCACCCCCTATTTTTTTTTCTGTGGGTGCTTGAGCCCTGGAGCACCCACAGAGTCAGTGCCTATTGTGCATACGTGACCTATTTATTCCAAGTGGGTTTTGATTGTAAACTCCTTAGGGCAGAGACTGTCTTTTTGTTACCTGTTTGTACAATGCCTAGCACAACGGGGCCCTGGCCTATGACTGGGGTCTCCAAACACTTCTGCAGTACAAGTGATCAATAATAAGACAACCAGAACCTAGCATGCTGTGGTGTCTCTATTAAAGCTCAGTTCTCTTCATGAGTTAAATATTCTGGCCAGACTGAATATTTAGAAGTTGTTTGAAATATTTCCAGCCCAGACCTTTCAGGAAGGAAGGAATTCTTTACAGTGAGGAATAAGAGTCAACTCTGGAGGGTGGTACATGATAGCCCAGGAAAGCTCTGGTACCTTCTCCTAAAAGAAGAGAGAAAAAAAGAAGGATCAGGGATACAAAATATCACACCGCTGTCTCTCTTATGGAAAGTTGCTGTAGCATTTAGAATGAATGGTGACCTCTCTATAAAAAGTTGAATCCTACCTATACAGATCAATAGAAGGGATACAATTATCCAATTAAAATCTACTAGACAGTACAAAATTCCATAGGAAGGCTATAATTTTCTATTAAATTATGGTTTTAGAATCTTTTCTATTGTTTCATCCCTGTTGAAATCCATAGGGCTATTCCATTAGATTCCTACAACTTTCCAAAAAAGGAAGGGGGAAAAATCCTGATTATTCATGGAAATTGTAACCTGGAATGCTAAATGAAAAGTTTCTAGAAAATAAATAACTAGAGTGAAAGATGACTTTTGGTTTTACATGAATGCATGTATAGTCAGACCAGATCTTTAAATTTGTTTGGAAAAACTGGATATTGGCAGAATCTCAGAGAAATCAAGAAATAGAACCACAATGACTTTGTTGTGATGGACCAAATGGGGAAAGACTGTGGCAACATAAGGAGAAACTGATGGAAGTGAGGGACTAATCTCTCTGTTCACTCTGTATAGAGATTTTATAACAGTTGACTTTGCATTTCTGGCTGAAGGCATTTGTACATGTGATAGACTGACTGTACTATTGAAATCAACTGTGTTGCCTTATGATATAAAACAAAAAAGACTGGAGTGTTCTCATTGTTTTATATTTATGGAAAGTTAAGTTTCAGGTCTGTTCTAGAAGAAAGTATGAGTCTTTCTTCTAGACTCTAGAATCTGATGAGGTTCAATAAGGATAAGTGCAGGGTCCTGCACTTAGGACGGAAGAACCCAATGCACAGCTACAGACTAGGGACCGAATGGCTAGGCAGCAGTTCTGCGGAAAAGGACCTAGGGGTGACAGTGGACGAGAAGCTGGATATGAGTCAGCAGTGTGCCCTTGTTGCCAAGAAGGCCAATGGCATTTTGGGATGTATAAGGAGGGGCATAGCGAGCCGATCGAGGGACGTGATCGTTCCCCTCTATTCGACATTGGTGAGGCCTCATCTGGAGTACTGTGTCCAGTTTTGGGCCCCACACTTCAAGAAGGATGTGGATAAATTGGAGAGAGTCCAGCGAAGGGCAACGAAAATGATTAGGGGTCTGGAACACATGACTTATGAGGAGAGGCTGAGGGAGCTGGGATTGTTTAGCCTGCAGAAGAGAAGAATGAGGGGGGATTTGATAGCTGCTTTCAACTACCTGAAAGGGGGTTCCAAAGAGGATGGCTCTAGACTGTTCTCAATGGTATCAGATGACAGAACGAGGAGTAATGGTCTCAAGCTGCAGTGGGGAGGTTTAGATTGGATATTAGGAAAAACTTTTTCACTAAGAGGGTGGTGAAACACTGGAATGCGTTACCTAGGGAGGTGGTAGAATCTCCTTCCTTAGAGGTTTTTAAGGTCAGGCTTGACAAAGCCCTGGCTGGGATGATTTAACTGGGAATTGGTCCTGCTTCGAGCAGGGGGTTGGACTAGATGACCTTCTGGGGTCCCTTCCAACCCTTATATTCTATGATTCTATGATTCTATGGATTTGATAGCTGCTTTCAACTACCTGAAAGGGGGTTCCAAAGAGGATGGCTCTAGACTGTTCTCAATGGTAGCAGATGACAGAACGAGGAGTAATGGTCTCAAGTTGCAGTGGGGGAGGTTTAGATTGGATATTAGGAAAAACTTTTTCACTAAGAGGGTGGTGAAACACTGGAATGCGTTACCTAGGGAGGTGGTAGAATCTCCTTCCTTAGAGGCTTTTAAGGTCAGGCTTGACAAAGCCCTGGCTGGGATGATTTAACTGGGAATTGGTCCTGCTTTGAGCAGGGGGTTGGACTAGATGACCTTCTGGGGTCCCTTCCAACCCTGATATTCTATGATTCTATTCTATATGAAAGTAGACAAAGCAGAATTAATTAGGAGAATATAGTAAGATAAAATGAGCATGCTCAGAGCCAGTTAAATACCATTTAAAAGCATGTAGTTGCTATGTCAGAGTCAGAGAAGGTGGTTAGGTAAGCCCAGGCACTGTTGCAAGTAGGTTGATCAAACACATTCCTATATACAGAGAAAAAAAATCCATCTAGAACCAAAACTGAGCGCAGCTAGGTTCTCTACTTTCATATCCTGCCTCAAGATCTGCCTTTGCCACAATCCTGCTTAGCTAACTAAAGAGGGCTAGGCTGAGAGACAGACAGGATACTAAATAACTTAAAATATTTACTTATTATAAAGTGCACTCCACAACTGAATGCAGTAGGTCTTTGTCTTGGCAGCAAGAAGAAAGGGATTGTGGACCCCATAAGGGTTCCTGCTTCCTTGAGTTATGAGGGAAAGGCAAAAGAGGTGAGCAGAGTAATAGGGACCCAGAAGTCCAGCTCAGGTGTGGGCACTGACCTGTCAGGCATGCAGTCAGGGCAGGATATTTATACCCTCCAGATGTAATCCTCTTTGATCATGTGGGTAAAGGAAATGGCAAAACTTCCGCTAACTTCCATGGGGCCATGTCTTAAGTTATATTTGTGCAGCATTTAACACAACATCCCAGCTGAGGCCTTTGAGTGCTTCTGCAATATGGCCTCATCCAACTGCCAAGGAAGTCATTAGAAGTCATTCCATTGACTTTAATGGGAGCTGGATCAGGGCCTATACATATTTAATAAGAAGAAAATAACTTTCTTATTAAATAACCAGGGCCTAACCTTGTGATAATATTTTAAAAAAAAAACACATTTTCTGGGGTTTATTAAAACTCTTGCATCCTAAGGGATGTGCAATAAACACAATTAGTTTGATTTTTTTGAAAATAAACTGAACCAAGTATTATAGTGAACAATTTGTATTGGCTTGGGATTGCCTGGATCACACAGATGTTTTCTACTTTTGTGATTTTTAGGGTTGTTGTGGAAACTGTGGGGTTGTGGGTTTTTTGTTTTGTTTTTTTTAATCTAGGCATGATTTAAAGAGGCATGTCTTTTTGACAGTATAAAAACTAATCAGTCACAGCTTGAATTATTTATAAAAGCTTCTTAATCAGAGGTACAGTGAAGAGTGATTGTCCATGAAATTATTGTCTTTCTGAACTGGACAAGTTTTGTACTCTGACAGTTCATGGTAAAAGAAAATTACATTAGTATGTCACAATTAATTTGTCTGCAGTGTAACAGGAACTTCAGAATGGTCATCAGTGGTACAAAGTGACATCTGTTAAAATCTGCGCTAGCATGCTTCAAGAGTGTTCTAGCCTTAAGGCTAAGATTTGTCATCATTTCTCATGGAATTAATGATTCCCAGTTACTCAAAACTGGTATGATACTAATGTAAATTCCGATACCCTGGAAGGAAAGGTCGCACCAATCCTGTTTGCTGCATTCTGAAAGCAAAATCACACAAGTGGCAGACAAGAGTTGCCAGCTATCAGTAAATTACTTTTAAAAATGTGTATACTATAGACTAATAAAAATAGCATACTAATCTGGAAATTATTTTTGGCATAATATTCTGTATTTTCAGCAGAGAATAGAAAAAGAGTAACAGCAGAAATAATCTGCCAACTTCCTTCTCAGAGAAGCCGACTCATTGTGGAAAATGTTTCAGGAAAATAACTAAAGAAATGGTGGATGAATTTTGTAAATATTGATCCAGATTGCATTACCATGAATAGAAGTTGGGCAGAAGAAAAAATTCTGAGAAATATTGTTTCCAAAGTACATCAGGATCTTATTATTAATCATGTTGGTTTATTATTTTTTAAATAAGTAAATGAAACTTTGACAGTATTATTAGTATTTTTCCCATCTGGGCTGTGAACAGAAATAGCAACTTGTTAAGCAACACTTTAGCCTTCTCCTGTGGTCACTCTACTTCTTTCGTTTGTTTCAAACACATATTTAACTGTGAAATTAACTTTTTCAAATTTTAAAGAAAGTTAGTACAGGCTTTAAAAATTATATTAAATATGCCCAGTATTTAGAGATGAAAAGTACCTGTTAGATACTTGAATTCATCCCTCTGCTTGGCAGAATACATTTCTTTATGTAGCAATCCCACAAGGAATGTTCATGTATTAAATTGATACTACCCTGGGCACAAACACTAAGCGACCATTAGAAGTTATTCTGGAGACAGGAGGAGTCAATTATTGTAAGCAGTTGAGTCTCATCAGTCGCAGAAACAACATGCTAATATGGTATGTGCCCTCCAGATTTTCTTGACTACATCATGTCCTATCTGAAGAAACTCAATATCTGTCATAACTCAAAATCTTTTCAATCAATCCTCCCCAATTTGCTTGCCATTTATTCAGTCTGTCATCTCTTTCCCACTTCTTTCACTCTGCTGCACCGTGGTATCAATTGTATCCTCATGTGCTTGAAACTGCCTTCATATTGGCTACTTGGGCCTCCAGGCAGAATGAAATGTTTCATAATTAATATGGGATACTTCAGTCATCCAGCCAAAGCACAGTGTAAATATTAGCAGCATTTGTGATCTGGTGGGGATGCGACAGGGATCACAGAGTTGGGGGTTATTGAAGAAGGGAGTGGGATGGAAGGAAAGAAGTCAGAATGGAAAGAAAACTTTTACAATTTTTTTTGTATGATAGCTCTGAACAGCATTAGCAAGGACAGCAGTTGGTGAGTGTAAGTAACTCGTGAGTATGGGCTATAGGGACACTTCTCTATGTCAAAATCCACATATAAGAATTTGCTGCTCATGATACTCCCAGTTCAATCTCCAATATGTCAACCAAGAGGACAGCTATCACGGTAGCACTTGAAAGTATATACATGCCTCACTTGTAAGAACCATATAATGTGGCTCTTCCTGTTTCCTATTTGGTTATTGCTTGAAGAGACCATGAAGTGGATTGGCAAACTACAGCTTATTTGAATGTTTAAGAACTTTGGGAATCAGGAGAACTGAGTTACAGTCCTGACTGCCAGTTTGTCACTTTGAGCAAGTCTCTCTCAGGTCAGTGTCCTTTTCTGTTAAATGGAGCTAATGATGTTTTCCCACCTTTGTAAAGTGTTCATAGATCCTTGAGACAAGATTATTAATATTAATATTTATGCAATTTATTTTATCATTGTTAAAGCCTGACAAAATGTTAGGTTACACTTTCACACCAGTTGGCAATATTGTTCATTACTCTCTTTTCCCGAACACATGTTTTGCCTGTCATTGTCAGAAGCATCTCTGCTAGCGCAGTGGGCAGGTCACTCCCAATGCTGTTATACACTGTTTGTATAATCAGTGATATCCCTATGCAGTTAGAAACATGGTGCAGAGGCAGTTGCCATGTGCAGATGCTGTCATTTGTGTCAGGAACACAGAAGAAGCCATATCTGACTGCTTTAGTATGGGTTTATTGTAGTACTTTATCCAGACAGAGTTATGCATGCTATATAGGTTTCATACTTCCAGTATATTAGACAACTTGTTTGTCAACTGTAATAAGTTTCATGGTGATGGAGGAGTAACAAGACAAAGTGCCAAACTATATGAAAATCAAAGTGCCATACCTTTCAAAGGGGGCCTGTACACCATGACTGCTCAAGGTCCTTTCATTAACTTAATCCAGCTGTCCTTAATCTGTAGAATTTGAACGCCAGAGTCTCTATTCAGGGTGAATGAACATGTCTGGGCTTTATTTCCATTAACACATGGAACTTCTTTTAAATAACAATAAGGTTGTGACAGATGCTTCCACACTCCTTTTTTAAAAAGACAACTATCAAGGTATTTTTCATAATTCTTAAAGCAGTTTTTTAATTTCTTCATTCCTTATAAAAGCCCGTTGGGTATTTGAAATTCTTTTTCTTTGGAAAAGAAAACTGCAGTGCAATAAAAGTGATTCTAACTCCTGCAAATGACTCGTGTATTTTTTAAAATATTTTAAATATAATCAAGAATAATTAACCACCAGACATGAAGATGCTGTCTGGACAATCTGATGACCTAGTTTTAGACACTGTTAATGCAACTCAGCATTTAAATACAAGTGGACAGCAGAAACTTTCTAAATTGTTGCAAGGTGAATTCTGTTATCTTTGTCAACTTGGAGTATTATATAATGTTTTAACAAGTCTGTGTATGTTGTATTTGTTAGCATGCTGGGACCATGGCTGCTCAGATCTTCACATTGACAGCAGGACTCTACATTCCTAGGATCCTGTGATTTTGGATCTATCCCTGAATTAATTGTGAGATCAGGGTGGTTGTGGTCTGTGGTATTGCGACAACCATCTTGTCCTAGGCAAACATTTGGAACAATATTATTTTATATATGCCCTTTGGGATATAAAATAGTATTGTTTTCAAAATCATGCACAGTAAAAACCCTCCATTTACCCACCACCGTCAGTGTGGTCTCGTGGGATTCCTTGGTAGCTATGATGTCAGTATATGATAGGGGTCAGTGTATGATCATACAGTCCTAGGGATTGCGTGGACGTACAGAGTGTATCCAGGCTGTTAGTCTGGATTTCAAGGGACATGTGCTGAATACAAGCAAGGTAAGTTAAATAATTTATGTGCAGAGTGTTCACATTACCCTTGCTATTTGGGACATTCAGTATATAAAACCACATTTAGTTGTTTAAAAATAAAGTGCAGGTCACCTTTGTTTCACTTGTAAGAAATGAGCTGATTTTTCTCATTTTGACATGGTTAGTATCAAGAAACAAAGACAGATATCTATATGGGTTTACTCATAGCCCCTAGAACAGACAGAATAATAATAATAATATAACATATGTCATATAAAATGAATACGGGGCTTCTAATTGCAGCTCTATATCAAAAGGACAAAAAATCCGATGACTTGTTCTCCTTGGAATAATGTCTCTAAGTACTTCTTGTGCTCTCTACATCTGTTACATGACAGGTTGTTAATGATGTGTGTGTTCATTTGATGTAAAGCACCTCCTGTGTGTTGTACTTTTCAAATCTGCCTTCTGAAATCCCTACTGATGTGGTATATTTCTCCAGACTGGGTCCACTCAAGGTCCAAATACTGATTAGTTGCTGTATTTCTCTGAATCAGCTTTCTGCCATTGGAGACCTTTATCCATTTCTCCGGGAGTCATGTAAGAATTTTCTTTCTACTATTTGATCCCTTGTGTTATCTATGCCAGTGATGGTCAGACCTGATATAGGTTATTAAATGTTGCCAAATGCCACTTTTCTTAGTCAGGGATATCAGTCTACTAGAGTTGCCCTACCAAAATGGTCCTTACGCACGTGAAATATTTAAGTATACATTTGTATTTGTAGCTCAGCTCAATCTCTGTCCATTTTTATGGGAGCCTGATTCAACTGCAATGGGATGAATTTGCATCTTCTTTGAAAACTAATTGTATGTAAAATCCTAGTGTGCTATCTACACTTGTGCTTCAACTCTGTCATCCTTTACAATCTAGCTTCAGCCCTTTCTAATTCATTGAAATAGCACTCTCCAGAGCCATAGGTGATCTATTCTTAGCTAAAATCAAGGGAGCGCTTCAATTATTTAATTCTTTTTGATTTGCCTGCTGCCTTTGACCATCATGATCATGATTATTTCTACCTCGTGGCTGGACTCTATTAGTTTTCCTTATGACTTGCTGTCCACTTCTTCAAAGTCTGCCATGGCAGTTGCTTATTATCTCCTCTCCCACTATCCTGCAACTACCCAGTGATTCTGCAATTATTGTTTCATAAATTTAACTTCTGTCCCTAGTAAAACAGTGGAACAAATATTGAGAGGAAAAAAGTAGCTAAACATCTCTAGGATAGTGAGTAATAAGCAACACTGGTTTGCAAAGAATGTGTTTTGCTAGAAAATGAAGGATTTTGACAGAATTACAAAATGTAGATGTCATATAACTGAATTTGAATAAACCATAGAATAAAAGATACCATGAAATCATACTTGAAACATTAATTCAGATCAATAGGAATAGCCTGCTATAGGCTGAAAACTGGCTGAAAGATTGTAAACTAATGGTAATAATGACAAACAGCAATGTATCAAGATGGGGGAAGGTATCTAGGTATCTGTGTTATTTCAGGCATAGTTAAAAACTTCATCAAGAGTTCACAGAAGAACTACAGGGATTGATTTTATGATGCAAGTTTACAAGAGCAAGATACATTTGCTTGACTAAGCAAAAACAAAGGGGTATATAATAACTGCTGCTAGTAAAGACCAATGGAGAAATCTTGACATTTTGTCATTGACTTCATTTGGGCCGGGATTTCACCCAAGGAGAGAGAAGAGGTTTTTGCAGTAGTATAAGGGATTTAACTCAGACAAGTAAAAGGGAACATTTAGGCTAAATATTAAGAAAAGTTCCAGTTGGGTTATACAATAGCCTCCCTAGGGAAATAGTCATAAACCTGTCACCTGAAACATTAAAATGTAGCCTGGACAGAAGACTAGAAAATGTATGTTTTGGGACGGTCCTGCACTGGGAGATCAGGAGGCTGATTAGAGATCTAATAGGTTTAGTCCTTCTCTAACAGCAGTGATTCAATAGGATCTCTGTGTCCAAATGTCAGGCTTTTGGTGTGTCACAGGCCCTTGAAAATCCAGCCACTCCAGCATGTTTATTATTGTGTTACAAGTTGTACCATCTATAGTATACAACAAGAAACAAGTGATACAATTCTACTTGCTTAAGTAAAAGGACAAATAAACTTCTCACTCTCATAAGAAATTAATGACTACCACCAGGTTGCTTCAAAGGAATCGCTGAAATGTTGTTTGGCCTGTTGTGGTACTGTCACTGTTCATGAAATGTCATAGACTAAAGCAGGCAGTGAGCAAGGCTTATCCGAGAGTTGGCTACAAACTGTTGTTTGGCCTGTTGAACTGGAAGCCTAGGTTTCCCTGATAATCCTGCTGGCTCTCTTGCCTCCTTTATGTCTCACAATAAAGAGTAATGCAGAGGAGGACATTACATGCTTTGGCTGCCTGTTGGTCCTTAGGAGGAGGTCACAAGGGACAATCTATCTAAGTGGAGCAAACTGGAGAGACAGGTAGGAGACTGGATCTTTGGATGGGAGAGGACAAGTGGAAATTGGTGGTGGTGGAGGAGACAGAAAGGACCAGGTGGTGGACAAGACAGACAATGGAACTGGAGAAAGCTAGATGGGAAAGAGGGCAGGACTGAGAAAGGAAAAAAGAAAACAATGTTGGTTAAAATAAGGGAAGAATGGCCTTGTTGCTAATGCATGGCTCAGGAGTTGGGAGACCTGCATTCTGTTCTCAGCCAACAGATTTGCTATGTAACTTTAGGCAATGGAGAAGGTAGTTAAGGACATTGAAGTCAATGGTAAATGGGACAAAATACAGCATGGTTTTACAAAAGGTAGATCATGCCAAACCAACCTGATCTCCTTCTTTGAGAAAGTAACAGATTTTTTAGACAAAGGAAACGCAGTGGATCTAATTTACCTAGATTTTAGTAAGGCGTTTGATACCATGCCACATGGGGAATTATTAGTTAAATTGGATAAGATGGGGATCAATAGGAAAATTGAAAGGTGGATAAGGAATTGGTTAAAGGGGAGACTACAACGGGTCCTACTGAAAGGTGAACTGTCAGGCTGGAGGGAGGTTACCAGTGGAGTTCCTCAAGGATCAGTTTTGGGACCAATCTTATTTAATCTTTTTATGACTGACCTTGGCACAAAAAGTGGGAGTGTGCTAATAAAGTTTGCGGATGATACAAAGCTGGGAGGTATTGCCAATTTAGAGAAGGACAGGGATATCCTACAGGAGAATCTGGATGACCTTGTAAACTGGAGTAATAGGAATAGGATGAAATTTAATAGTGAGAAGTGTAAGGTCATGCATTTAGGGATTAATAACAAGAATTTTAGTTATAAGCTAGGGACACAACAATTAGAAGTAACGGAGGAGGAAAAGGACCTTGGAGTATTGGTTGATCATAGGATGACTATGAGCCGCCAATGTGATATGGCCGTGAAAAAAGCTAATGCGGTCTTGGGATGCATCAGGAAAGGTATTTCCAGTAGGGATAAGGAAGTTTTAGTACCATTATACAAGGCACTGGTGAGACCTCACCTGGAATACTGTGTGCAGTTCTGGTCTCCCATGTTTAAGAAGGATGAATTCAAACTGGAACAGGTACAGAGAAGGGCTACTAGGATGATCTGAGGAATGGAAAACTTGTCTTATGAAAGGAGACTCAAGGAGCTTGGCTTGTTAGGCTAACTAAAAGAAGGTTGAGGGGAGATATGATTGCTCTCTATAAATATATCAAAGGGATAAATACCGGAGAGGGAGGGGAATTATTTAAGCTCAGTACCAAAGTGGACACAAGAACAAATGGCTATAAACTGGCCACCAGGAAATTTAGACTAGAAATTAGACGAAGGTTTCTAACCATCAGAGGAGTGAAGTTTTGGAATAGCCTTCCAAGGGAAGCAGTGGGGGCAAAAGATCTATCTGGCTTTAAGATTAAATTCGATAAGTTTATGGAGGAGATGGTATGATGGGATAACATAGTTTTGGTAATTAAATATTCATGGTAAATAGGCCCAATGGCCTGTGATGGGATATTAGATGGGGTGGGATCCGAGTTACCCAGGAAAGAATTTTCTGTAGTATCTGGCTGGTGAATCTTGCCCATATGCTCAGGGTTTTGCTGATCACCATATTGGGGTTGGGAAGGAATTTTCCTCCAGGGCAGATTGGAAGAGGCCCTGGAGATTTTTCGCCTTCCTCTGTAGCATGGTGCATGGGTCACTTGCTGGAGAATTCTCTGCTCCTTGAAGTCTTTAAACTATGATTTGAGGACTTCAATAGCACAGATATAGGTGTGAGGTTTTTTGCAGGAGTGGTGGGTGAAATTCTGTGGCCTGCGTTGTGCAGGAGGTCAGACTAGATTATCATAATGGTCCCTTCTGACCTAAATATCTAGGAATCTATGAAAGTCACATAATCTTTTTCTGCATTGATTTCCATATGAAAATAGGGATTTTAAATTTTACCTGTCTCACAAGTAAGTGAAAGTCCCTTAGTACTTTGGGAGGAAGGTGTTTGTGATGCTTCTTGGGACACCTAGGGCTGGGGGTCACCTTGTTACTACATGAGGGAGACTTGCATGTGCTTAACTGGGTGTTAGCTCGTGAGCACAACTAGCCTGTCAGACACTCAAGAACTCTTCTTTGGGACTGTTTTTGCTGTGCAGATTGACAATAGTGGCACCTCTGCCCATGAGTTTTTTCAAAGAATTCCCCTGTGGTATCCAGCCCCTGATCACTCCCTACACAGAGAAATTCCAGATCCTCTGTTCTCAAAGGAAAAGAGTATCACAGTTTACCAGCTCTACCTTAGATCACCACTCCTCTGTTACACACAGCACTTGAGTTCAATTACAAACAAAAGGAAATGTATTTAAGAAAGAATAAAAATATTCAAATAAAAAGCAGTGTAAGAGATGGGAACAAATGATTACATCTAAAACAAAATCATAACATGCATTCTAGAGCCTAAACATAACTAACATATAATCCTCTTGCCCAAATAAGTTTATCGCATCCAAAGTTCTTTCCAGCATTTTCAACCAAGCCCGGCTGAAATTTCTTTTTCATGAAGCCAATGTGCTATCAGTTTACTTCCTAGGGGAAGGCTGAAGGTGTACTTCTGTACCCCTTATTATACCCCCCACATTTCATTGTCCTTACATGTAAACAGGGCATTTCCCTGCTGGGTCACTTCTTCCTGTAAATTTTCTCTCTTTGAAGATTTCACAATCCTTTTTTAACATTTGGCTCAGACTGTACATGGATGCCCATTGTGAACCATTTACATATAAACAGACAAATGGATAATTATTTCTTGCATGAAAGAAAACCTGCTTTTCACCTTTCTGATGACCAGTCTCTGATCACAGACCTTAAGAACATATTTTTCAATGTATACATGTAACTCTTTACACAATGTCTGTACATACATTTTGAAATCATTATGATGACCAGTGTGAGACAGGCTTTCATTAGAGACCTTACATGACATCCTTTGGGTGAACCCAGGGGATCCCTATACTCCTTTGCCCTCTGCTAGTTGGCATCCAGAGAATCTTTGGTCACAGTGCTATGTAACTCCAAAGTATTATAACTAACTAATTAATGATTATTAGATAGGGGAGAAATACTGAACTAGAGGGTGCTTGCTCTCGCGATTCAATCCTGCATAAAATATCACTTAAGAAGCTGCATATGTACCTAGTTAAATAGATATATAACATGCACAGATGACAAGGTCTAGGTAAGTCCTACACCACTGAAGTCAATGGGAGTATTGCAGGATTGGACCCTGCATCTTCAGAGATCCGCTTTAGGAAGAAAGAGAATATATTTAATATTAGTCCAATGGACTGTTCTGTAGGCTAAGAAAAGGGTTGAAAAGAGTTTCCACATAAAAATCAAATACTTCTGTAAAATGAGTAGCAAGAAAATAAAAGTTAAAGTGAGGCAAAGCAAAACCTCCTTTTTCTTTTCTTTGCTGAAGCCAAATAATCTTGTGAATAACTATTATTCCATGCAAATTTTTGTGAGAATTTAAAAAAAAAAAAAAGAAAAGTGGTATCATTATAGGCAAAACCTGTAATAAATAACTGGATCTTGCTAGAACATTCATTTCAATAACATTTGTTCTGTCTCCCCATGAAAGGCATAATGATTTCCAATGAGCTAATTCTTCTGAAACTTTCTTCAGAGGTGGACTATAATTCAGAGAGAGGTTTCAGAGTAACAGCCTTGTTAATCTGTAAGTCTGCATGGTTTTTTGATATTTTAACCCCTATGTAACTAAGTGTACTAGATGTCTGCTTGAAATCAAAGCTAGCTCTAAGAGAATTCCAGGGAGAGCATAGGGAACAGTGCTTCTGCTTTTTCAAACTTGGTTTTGAACCCAGAAATTCCTTACACATTTTGAAAATATTATTGAATTAGAAACAATTAATACATATTGTCATCATATTGTGCAACCAATTCTTAAACTTATGACAGCCTTACTCGCTGTACTAAATTGTGTTAAAGGTTCCATTCATATAGTATATTGCTCAGTGCTAAAGAGCAACTAGTTTACCTCAAAAAAAAAAAAAAAAGATTCCTGGATGTTAAACTAATATTGGCTTTGGGAGATGCATTCCTAGCTTCAATATATTTCACATAATTATGGCCAAAGACCATTCTTTAAGCATGGACAAACAAAAATAACCACTCCACTTCTTCAGATGCTTTTTCTTAATCAAGAAACCAAAAAAGTAAGGAGGACTCGTTTAACCCAGCAGGAGGGAGAATATTAACATACTTGAGTAAATTATCAGCCATTACATTTTTTTTCTTAATAAGATTTATTTAGACCATATAATTAATTTTTTATGTCTGATACCAAGCATATAAGCAGGTATATATGAATTTAGGAGAACCCACAAAGTTCCTCATATATATATTTTTTGAGAATAAGCAAGATTGTTTCATTCATATATCAGGCAATTTCCAATTGACTAATTAAAGATTTTAGTCAAGAAGAGCTTTAACTGAGGTAAATAATTTTATAGCATTATGCTACTTATGAAGATTGTTTTGATTATCCAGGATCAGAGAATGATAGGAGAGAGTTGCAGAATTTTTTAAATATTCATGTCACTTAAGCAAATTTGAAATATACAACTCTGATAAAAAGAGGAGTGAAGCAGTAGACATGATTAAGGCTACAATTTAGTTGCGGAGGTCGTGGAAGTCATGGAATCCATGACTTCCAGCAATCTCTGTGACTTCAGCTTGTGGTGGTCGGGAGCTGCAGGGTCCTCCGCTGTCTGCAGGGGCAGGGAGCTGCCAGGTACTCTAGCCTCTGGCGGCTCCCAGAGCTCCAAGCTGCCATGGGCAGTGGGGCACCTCGCAGCTCCTGGGCAGCAGGGTACCCTTGAGCTCCCAGCTGCCATGGGCAGTGGGGGCCTCCCAGAGCTGCCAATGGCAGGGGAATCACCACAGCTTCCGGCTGCCGTGGGTGGTGGGGAACCCCTAAGCTTGTGGGCGGTGGTGGCAGGGGAACCCCCAGGCTCCCAGCTGCTGCAGGCCCCCAAAACTATGGGTGGCAGGGGTATCCTGCAGCTCCCGGACCCTGCGGGCCTCAGGGGAACCCCCGAGCTCCTGGCCACCACGGGCCCCTGGAGCTGCAGGTGGCGGGGGTACCCACATCCTTCAGCTGCTGTAGGTGGCTCCTAGCAGCCACCCAGCTGCCCCGCTTTAGGCAGTGTGCGGACCTGAAGATCCAGATCCCCATTTTGTCACGGATAGTTTTAGTAAAAGTCTGGGACAGGTCATGGCTTCTGTGAATTTTTCTTTTTTGCCTGTGACCTGTCCATGACTTTTACAAGAAATATCCATGACAAAGTCTTAGCCTTAGACATGATTTATTTTAGTTTTGGCAAAGCTTTTGACTCAGTCTCATTTGACATTCTCATAAGCAAACTAACAAAATGTGCTCCCGATGAAATTATTATAAAATAGATGCATAACTGGTTGAAAAACCATACTCAAAATATAGTTACAGATGGTTTATTGTCAAACTGGGATGATGTATTTAGTGAGGGTTCTTCAGGAGTCTATCCTGAGTCCATTACTATTCAATATTTTCATTAACAACTTGGATAGTGGAGTGGAGAGTATGTTTATATAATTTGCAGATGATGCTAAACTGAGATGGTCAGGATTAGAATTTAGAATGACCTTGACAAATTGGCAAATAGGTCTGAAATCAACAAGATGAAATTCAATAAAGACATATGCAAAGTACTACACTTAGGAAGGAAAAATCAAATTCAGAACTACAAAATGGGGTGTAACTGACTAGGCACAAATACTGCAGAAAAGGATCTGGGATTATAGTGGATCACAAACTGAATATGTGCCAACAATGTGATGCAGTTGTAGAAAAGGCTAATGTCATTCTGACGTGTATAAGCAGGAGTGTTGTATGCAAGACATAGGAAGTAATTGTCCCGCTCTACTTGGCATTAGTGATGCTTCAAATGTGTCCAAATTCAGGCATCACTCTTTAAGAAAGATGTGGACAAATTGGAGAGCGTACAGAGGACAGCAAAAAAATGATGAAAGATTTAGAAAATCTGACGTATAAGGAAGGATTTTAAACAGAGTATGTTTAGTTTTGAGAAAAGCAGACTGAGGGGGAACCTGATACTTGTTTTAAAATATTTTAAGGCCTGTTACAAAGAGGATGGTGCTCAATTGTTCTCCATGTTCACTGAACGTAGGACAAGAAATAATCAGCTTAATATACAGCAAGAGAGATTTAGGTTAGATAGTAAGAAAAACTTTCTCACTATAAGTATCATTAAGTACTAGAATAGCCTACCAAAGGAGGTCTTGGAATCCCCATAATTGAAGGTTTAGAGGAGCAGGTTAGACAAATGCCTGTCAGGGATGGTCTAGGTATACTTGGTTCTGCCTCAGCATGGGGAAATGGCCTTGATTACCTCTGGAGGTCCCTTCCAGCCCTACATTTCCATGGTTCTATGAAAATTGATTCTATAAAAAACTATTCTATTGACTTTATACTCTCTGGCTTGTTTTACATTCTGACAAACAAGGCGCTTGTCAACCTTTTTTCTCTTTACATAGCATCTTTCTTTAATTCCGTTTACCCTCTCCCTTCAGCCCCCACCCAGTTTGATCACCATAGGAAGACCATTACATTTTCTTCTGGCTGTAGCTAACTTTTTGAATAAGCAGTTAGATGCAGTCCTTTTTGTGAATATTTTTTCCAATGTGTTTGTTTAAATATAAGATTTTGTTCTTTGCAGTTCACATCTTTTCAACATAGCTGTCCATTTAATTTCATATAGATTTCTAGTGTGTCATCTCATGACAAGTAGTATTCAGTTTCTTTTGCAATATTATTGGATCATAGGGCTGTTGTACTGCATTTAGTGTTATATTTTCATCTTGTTTGCTGAAACAAGCCAGAAAAAGATCATCATTACAGTATTAGACTGTATAACTTAAGTTGGAAGAGATTCTTATCTCAGGAAAATTTTTGGTGGCTATATAATAAAATAATCTGGCATTACCAAATAAATCTTTCTATACATCCACTAAAACAAGATGTCCCATTACTTTGTTTACATTAAAGTAATCAATTAAATTTTATTGTAGATACTGACATTATGTATATTTCGTCCTCTATGGCCATACTTTTCAATATCTAAAATTAGAGCACATTAAAGGGTACTGTGAGTGCTTAGCACCACGGAAAATCATACCACTAACTGAGGTGCCCAAATATGGAACTTAAGGTATTTCCTTTGAAAATTTTGGCCATGTTGCTTTTGGCAGAACTTAAAAAAAAACAACAACCAAATTGCCCTTGTACAAAACAGCAAATCCAGCAACACATGTTCACCAACATTAACCAGCCAAAAGAAAAAATTTAACAAAGAAATAATTCACCCTCTCCAACAATACCATCTCCTCCCTGTGCTGATTTCGAGAATCTGTCTATGTATGATTAAGCATTCTGTTTGATGTTGGGGGCTCTTGATATGTATTTATGTCAGACTGCAGACTCCACTCTGAATGTGGGGTTTGCTGTCTTCTCTGTTGTTCCCTTACTTTCATGCTGCTCTGCAATTCCGAGGGGTAGTGGCATCGGACTAACAATAGTGGGTGATTCAATCTGGATGGTCCTCTATTGAAAGAGAAATACCCTGTAAAAATGGCTCTCTTTTCCCAGGGGAGAGGTTGCCTGGCAATTAAGTCACATGGGTCTGCTCATCCTCTTGAGGCTGATTGGGAGGTCATATGACAGGAGACTGGGAGGTTATAATTTAAGGGCAGGAACTGCTCTCCTCAGAGTCTTTGGCTATTTTCATCAGTTCAAGCCAATGGAAGCTGTTGCAGGAGCCTGATGTTGGGGGAACCCTGCCTACCTGAACACAGAGAGACCTTAAGAACTCCCAAGGGAAAGGTCAGCTGCATTCTGGATTATTTGTTGTTTTCTAAATATCTGTATTTGCTTGTGCCTTATCTCCTATGTACACAGTAATAGTGTTAGAAACCTTTTGCTAAGCCTGTGTCCTACTATGTGTCTCTGAAGAGGTAAACTGTAAACCAAAAGGCCCAGTCCTTCAGTGGGATACTGGGGAATGTGCAACAGCTGATGGGGAGGTTTACACTAATTTCAGGACGTAGGGAATTGGGCCATGGTGCCCATATTTCCAAAAGGGGCATGAGACACAGCATCTGGAGTGCATGCCGACAGACAAGAGATTGGCAATGTTTGGCATGTGGCCCATCAGGGAAATCTGCTGGTGGGCCAGGCAGGTTTGTTTAACTGCAGTGTCCACAGGTTCAGGCAATCACAGCTCCCACTGGCTGTGGTTTGCTGTTCCAGGCCAATGGGGGCTGTGGGAAGCAGTGTGGGCCGAGGGATGTACTGGCCGCCACTTTCTGCCACCCCCATTAGCCTGGAATGGCAAACCATGGCCAGTGGGAGCTGTGATTGGCCAAACCTGTGGACCCTGCAGGTAAACAAACAGTCCCGGCCCTCCAGCAGATTTCCCTGATGGGCCGTGTGCCAAAGGTTGCCGATCCCTGCTATAGACCCAAAGACCTACAGACCTAAAATCTGCCCAGCCCCCATAAGCTAAGGGCTTATGGGATTCATTGTTTGATTCACCTCACAGCAGTCTGGCAAGTGTTCAGCATGGGGAACTTGGCTTCCTCAAATTCTGAGCAAAGAAAGCATTATTACTACAACCTGAATATCAGCAGATTAAGGTTATTTAGGACCAAGGTTGAGAATGAGTTCCAAAGTTTGGGGGATCTCATACAAAAGACACTGTCAGGAGTGCCCTTCCTTTTACACCAAAGAATTTACAGCTTAAGCTCCTTTTTTGATTTCAGCTATGGCAGAATTATGCAGGGAGAACGATGCAATTCTTGTAGGCCACACCTCAGCCATTTAGAATGGCATTTAAAAAATGCCTACATAACATAGGAGCACAAATCCCATTGCCTTTCAATGGAACTTATGCTTCTAAGTCACTTCTGAAAATCCCACCTGATCAAAATTGGCACATTAAATTCCATTCAGAATCAAAAGGTAGCTAATGCAGATCATGAAGTGCAGGTGTGATGTGCTAGCTGATCCGGAATAAGTAATGTACAGTGTAGTATGTTAATGTTTTATTGTCATTTGGCCTTCATAAAAAGATTTTTTAAAAATAAAATCATAACATAACAAGTGAGCTGATGCACGAGAATTCATTTTGTACTGGATTTAAAGTATCACCACATGTAAAATTCCACTGCAGTCATCTAAAGTGGAGCTGACAGAGGGATGGATCATGGTAGCTGATTGGTCCTGTTTCATTAATATTTATTGGCTTAGTTTCCCCCTCCCTCTCACCTTGTGTAGTCTTTCACACTTGTGCAAAGTGAGTGAAAATGGGAGTTAACTCATGCCAAATTGGAATGGTAGCGTTTTTCACACACTTGGCACTCAGTTTGGAGAGGTGTAAATTACTTCACAAAATGAAAGGCAGTGGAGACTTAGGGCCTATGTCTTTAAACTAAAACTTGCATTCAGGAGGAAGAATAGGGTGAGGAGTGTCTGGCTGCAATAGGATTTCAGTGGGAGTACTGTGGAGGCAGACGCTGGTACAGAAGTCTTTCCCTAATAAAACAAGTATAAAAGCAGGTGAGAGGGCATAGCCAGGTATACGGTGTTGGTTTGAGGCATTGGGGACTTTTTCCCCCCATAGTAGTTCATGGATGCACGGGCTTGGTGCTCTGGAACCATTGAATGAAGTTCAGGGCTTGTCTACGCTTCCGCTTAAGTTGATGTAACTTATGTCGGTCACGGATATGAAAAAGCCACCCCCCGAGCTGTCCGCACTGGCGCTAAGTCAGTGGGACACACTCTCATTCTGTCATAGCTTCCACCTTTCGCTGAGGTGGAGTAATTATGCTGACAGGAAAGCGCTCTCTGGTCTTCATAGTGCGTTTACACTACTGCCCTACATTAGCGCAGCTGCAGTGAGTCTGGTGAAGACTAGCCCCCGGACCAGGACCCTCTTGCAGTGTGACTACCCCTCGGGGCACACTCTCACTAGGACAAGCCTCCTGGGCTTCAGCTTCTCCTTGGTCTGACCTCAGAGCATTCAGCATCCCTGTCTCACGCCATAAGCTCCCTGCAGTGAGCCACCTGAATAGGACACCTGGGGAAACCTTACACGCCCTCCAAAGGGGCCATGCACCCCCGACTTCAGCAGTCAGGAGTGACTCTCAGCCAGCGGTGTAAAACAGAAGGGTTTATTAGTCATCTGGAACACAGCATAGAGCAGAATCTTGTTAGCACAGAAAGCAGGAAGTTACAGCAAAGTTCATCTTGAGGAGACCCAGAGCCATGGGCTGTCCTCCTGAGTCCCAAACCAGGAGTCTGACCAGCCTCCAGCAGTCCACCTGCAGTCACACCCAGTTGCCCCTCCTCCATCCTGTATGCTGTTCCCCAGGCAAACCGGTCACCTGGCCTCCACCTCCCTTTGTTCTCCAATTCCTCCAGCTGGCTCTTGCAGAGGATGCGGCCCGGCAATCAGTTGCCAAGATACATCTATTGTCTGGGCCCAGGGAGCTAGAAGGCACTTGCACCTTCCCTCTCGGGGTATCTGCAAAGGTCACACACCCTTATCCCACCACCTAGATACTTGTGCAACACATAGGGAAAACTGAGGCGTGCACAGTATTCATACAAACACTAAGACACTTTCCACTTCATCACAAGTAGCCATTTGTCCTAAGTACCTGTGTCAATCTTTCTCAATGGCCTGTCCCTCAGATCTCCCTGACACTGTTTAGAAAGGCTGCAAGCTTTGGATTCACCAAGGGCAAGTGATACCTGACCAACCTGATTGCCTTCCAGGATGAGAGAACTGGCTCTGTGGATATGGGGAAAGCAGTGCATGTGATATATCTTGACTTTAGCAAAGCATTTGATACGGTCTCCCACAGTATTCTTGCCAGCAAGTTAAAGCAGTATGGATTGGATGAATGGACGATAAGGTGGATAGAAAGCTGGCTAGATTGTTGGGCTCCACGGGTAGTGATCAATGGCTCCAAGTCTAGTTGGCAGCTGGTATCAAGAAGAGTGCCCCAGGGGTCAGTCCTGGGGCCGGTTTTGTTCAATACCTTTATTAATGATCTGGATGATTGGATTAATTGCACCCTCAGCAAGTTTGCAGATGACACTAAACTGGGGGGAGAAGTAGATACACTGGAGGATAGGGAAGGGTCCAGAGTGACCTAGACAAATTGGAGGATTGGGCCAAGAGAAATCTGATAAGGTTCAACAAGGACAAGTGCAGAGTTCTGCACTAAGGAAGGAAGGAAGGAAGGAAGGAAGGAAGGAAGGAAGGAAATCCCATGCACTGCTACAGACAGGGGACCGACTGGCTAAGCAGCAGTTCTGCAGAAAAGGACCTGGGGATTACAGTGGATGAGAAGCTGGATAGGAGTCAGCAGTGTGCCCTTGTTGCCAAGAAGGCCAATGGTATATTGTGCTGTATTAGTAGGAGCATTGCCAGCAGATTGAGGGAAGTGGTTATTCCCCTCCATTTGGCACTGGTGAGGCCACACCTGGAGTGTTGCGTCCAGTTTCGGTCCCCCACTAGAGAAAGGATGTGGACAAATTGGAGGGAGTCCAGCGGAGGGCAATGGAAATTATTAAGGAGCTGGGGCACATGATTTATGAGGAGAGGCTGAGGGAACTGGGGTTATTTAGTCTGCAGAAGAGAAGAGTGAGGGGGAATTTGATAGCAGCCTTTAACTACCTGAAAGGGGGTTCCAAAGAGGATGGAGCTAGGCTGTTCAAAGTGGTGGCAGATGACAGAAGAAGAAGCAATGGTCTCAAGTTGCAGTGGGGGAGGTCTAGGTTGGATATTAGGAAACACTATTTCACTAGGAGGGTGGTGAAACACTGGAATGGGTTACCTAGGGAGATGGTGGAAACTCCATCCTTAGAGGTTTTTAAGGCCCGGCTTGACAAAGCCTTGGCTTGGATGATTTAGTTGGTGTTGGTGTTGCGCTGAGCAGGGGGTTGGACTAGATGACCTCCTGAGGTCCCTTCCAACCCTGATATTCTATGATTCTAAGCTGGTCCCTGGTATCAAAAAGGTTGAAAAACACTGATTTATGTAATCAATCTTACTTACTTCCAGGTATCTAGAAAACCTCCCACAGTCCGTTGGCCCATGTTCCTTCTGTGCATGCCCTCTGTACATTGATACAAACGTGGATAAATAGCATGGAAGGTGTGAGGGGAGACACATTTGTGATGGCAAGAAAGCTGCTGCATGGACACAAACTGAATCCTGAAGAAGAGGTCTATGTATGCTTGAAAGCTTGTGTGTCTCACTATCAGAAGTTGGTCCTCCCCTACCTTGTCCCTTCTGTGTAACTGTTAAGTGATTAAGGTGATTCGTGCCTGTCTCTGGGTCATAGTATGGACTAGGAGGGAACGCTTTCAAAAAGTGCCTGTGACTTAGCCCCTCACTATGTTCAGTGAGTGTTGGGCTCTTAAGCACCTGCCAACCTCTGCACTTTACAGGGCCAAGTGCACTGTAGTGCAAATTGCATCCTTAACTCCAGACATGTTTGTTTGAGTTTGATTTTTTTCTTAATCCAGCAGAGATGGCCTTGGAGTATGAAGGTAAATGCAAAAGGATTTACTTCAGAATGCCGTGCTTCTGCCAATCCTTAGCATGTCACTGCTGTACAACTCGCTAATTTGGTAGCTTCAAGGGTTTTTCTAGTAATGTTTATTTCCAGCTCACTGTTCTGCATAAGTATAGTCATTAATATGTACTGGCCACTCTGCCCTACTGATTGCGCTTTCCTCATTTTTAATTGAACATTCCACTCACCCAAAATCCGAAGTGAATTTGGTTGGGTACACACAGTGAGTGCCAACTTAGCAGTTTAGCATTTTTGTCTCGGCTATTAAAAATTGATGGCTTAACCCCGTTAGAGGGCAGCTCCAGTAGCTAGTATGCTTCCACTCTTGTTAATTGTGTTGATGATGAACTTAGATCTTGTTTTACAGAATGTTTTCTTTTGTCTTTTTATTCCTTCTCTTCCAGTTGATGCTTTGGATCCAGAGAGGTTAATACAATGTCCCTATGATAACTATCATCGAATCAGGGCCTGTTGGTTTCCCTATCATCTTATAAAGTGCAGGAAGGTAGGATGCATCCGATGAAGTGAGCTGTAGCTCACGGAAGCTTATGCTCAAATAAATTGGTTAGTCTCTAAGGTGCCACAAGTACTCCTTTTCTTTTTGCGAATACAGACTAACATGGCTGTTACTCTGAAGGTAGGATGGGATGTTAAGGTCTCTAATGCACTTGGGAAATCATATTTTTGTAAATGCTTATGCATGGTGAGCTCGGTATGCTGTGCTGCCTTTTGCTAGAAGGATGCATTCACTTGCTATTTGGCTGGAAGAAGCCGTCTTTATTTCATATTTATATCGCTCATCCATTTACCACTTCGTAAAAGCATCCAGTTCCTATTTAGTAATGCCCTTCTGATCAGTGCATTTACCCTGAAGAAAGGCGAAACAGGTTCTTCAGAATACCTAGCTCAGTGATGGGATCCTATTCTCTTCCAACAGTTCATTCATGGGACCAGGGTATTTACTTCCCACTTCAGGCCATGGAGCAAATGCAGCCAGTGTTAGATGGATGCCTTCTGGCTGGCCAAAGCAGAAGTGATCTGATGTTGCAGTTAATTCTTTACTTTGCAATCAGAGCAGGAGAGCTGCTAAGCCATCTTTTTTTATATTGCTAATAACTCTATTCAGTGTACATCTGTCTGAAACTCCCTCTTCTCAGTCTTCTATCCTGGGCGAGAATGCTGTATATTTAAGAGGAGAATCTGCTCCTTTCTTTTGTCCTCTCAGTCTAGTATCTTATTTTAAGCTCTCCAGTGCTAGTGTAGATTAGTTGTACTGGTATAAGCACACTTATACCGGTATAACTGCATCCACGTGTTAAGATGATGTCCTGGTATGATTGTATTGGTTAGGAATCACACCCCTAGCCAACATCGCTATAGTGATAGAAAAGCCATGCAGAGCAAGCCTGAGCAGTGGGTTCGTCCTCTTTGTATTCTTGCTCTTTTCTAAGGGTAAAGGCTCTTCATTCAGTGGGGGACAGTAGTGCTCTTCTATGTCCACACTAGTTTACCGGTACTGGCAAAATGCTCCCAATATAGACGTGGCCTCAGCTGGAACATTGAGTAACTTCCCTCCTGTTTCAGAAGGGTTAAATTAACTGCAAAGACTTAAGCTCTAGCGCAGGCAGAGACTTATCATAGAATATCGGGGTTGGAAAGGACCTCAGGAGGTGTCTAGTCCAACCCCCTGCTCAAAGCAGGACCCATCCCCAACTAAATCATCCCAGCCAGGGCTTTGTCAAGCCTGACCTTAAAAACCTCTAAGGAAGGAGATTCCACCACCTCCCTAGGTAACCCATTCCAGGGCTTCACCACCCTCCTAGTGAAAAAGTTTTTCCTAATATCCAACCTAAACCTCCCCCACTGCAACTGGAGACCATTACTCCTTGTTCGTTCATCAGCTACCACTGAGAACAGTCTAGAGCCATCCTCTTTGGAACCCCCTTTCAGGTAGTTGAAAGCAGCTATCAAATCCCCCCTCCTTCTTCTCTTCCGCAGATTAAACAATCCCAGTTCCCTTAGCCTCTCCTCATAAGTCACATGTTCCAGTCCCCTAATCATTCTTGTTGCCCTCCGCTGGACATTTTCCAATTTTTTCACATCCTTCTTGTAGTGTGGGGCCCAAAACTGGACACAGTACTCCAGATGAGGCCTCACCAATGTCGAGTAGAGGGGAACGATCACGTCCCTCGATCTGCTGGCAATGCCCCTACTTATACATCCCAAAATGCCATTGGCCTTCTTGGCAACAAGGGCACACTGCTGACTCATATCCAGCTTCTCGTCCACTGTAACCCATAGGTCCTTTTCTGCAGAACTGCTGCCGAGCCTTTCTGTCCCTAGTCTGCAGCGGTGCATGGGATTCTTCCCTCCGAAGTGCAGGACTCTGCACTTGTCCTTGTTGAACCTCGTCAGATTTCTTTTGGCACAATCCTCCAACTTGTCTAGGTCCCTCTGTATCCTATCCCTACCCTCCAGCCTATCTACTTCTCCTCCCAGTTTAGTGTCATCTGCAAACTTGCAAACACTAATCCACGCCATTCTCCAGATCATTAATGAAGATACTGAACAAAACCGGCCCCAGGACCGACCCTTGGGGCACTCCACTTGATACTGGCTGCCAACTAGACATGGAGCCATTGATCACTACCCACTGAGCCCAACAATCTAGCCAGCTTTCTATCCACCTTATAGTCCGTTCATCCAGCCCATACTTCTTTAACTTGCTGGCAAGAATACTGTGGGGCACCGTGTCAAAAGCTTTGCTAAAGTCAAGGAATAACACATCCGCTGCTTTCCCCTCATCCACAGAGCCAGTTATCTCATCATAGAAGGCAATTAGTTTAGTCAGGCATGACTTGCCCTTGGTGAATCCATGCTGACTGTTCCTGATCACTTTCCTCTTGAAAGCAGAATCGGGATGAGCTCCACCCTGACATCTGGTGGTGAGGTGTGGCAAGTTGTGGAAAAGAACTTCAGGGGCCGATCTCATTTGCATAGGCACACCCAGCCCGCCTAGAATGAGGCCATAGCTGCCCAAATGGTCACTTTGGCTGCTGTGGGATCCCCATTGTCTCTGTTATTGGGGCAGGAAGAATAAATTGTTATTACCCTGATTATGGGAATCAAGGACAATGGAACTGTACTTGGCCTTTTGTTATGATGGAGGGACTCTCCATCAACTAAGTTTCACTCGCTAGGCAAGGAACATGGGTCCCAAAACTCTGTGAAGGGAGAGAGGCTGGGGACAGGTATTAATACTTGGTGGTATGCCCCCCGCCCCCCCTTTCGTGAGGGCCTTACGTGCTAATTGCACTTCTTCCTCTTTCCACTATAATTTTGATTCCATTAGGAGTCTAGTCACAGGCTGCTGAGCTGAATTCACTTTGGGCTAATGGTGCACCCACACTGAGGCTCCCCTACTACAAGTTGAAATCATGAAAGAGCTAAACTTACTCAGAGCTGAAATCACTGAGTGTTGTGTTAAGTAGTGGGGGAGGCTGAAGATATATGGTGGAGCAGTTGCGGGATGGCGAGCGGAGCAGAGCGGCTCGGGGAGCAGAGCAGTTTGTTGGATGCCTAGAGCAACTCATGGGGTGGCTGGCAAAGCAGAGCCCCATGGAGAGGTGGGGCCATCAGCTTTGGACCATGTAAGGTGCCCCTTAACCCCAGTCTCCACCCAGGTTGGGAGGTAAAACTCTGCAGATAAACTTTTGAACTCTGGGGCTGCCCTGACCAGGGACAGAGACTTTTGGGTCGTTGGACTTTCGGGACTTTGGGTGATTTTGAGTTGCTGAACTCAAGAACCAAAGGGAAAGGGCATGCCCCAATTTGCTTGGGGTGGGTTTTTTGCTCATGGGTTGTGTTATGAATCCTGTTGGTGGTGTTTCCCCAACATAATGCCACATTGTTTCTCTCTGTTATTAAAAGGCTTTTTGCTACACTCAGACTCTGTGCTTGCGAGAGGGGAAATATTGCCTCATAGAGGCGCCCAGCGGGGGTGGTATATATTTGTCCCAGGTCACTGGGTGGGGGCTCGAGCCGGTTTTCCATTGTGTTATTGGAATGGATCCCCTAGATACTGAACCCGGCCCTTGTTGCTGCCAACTCTGACAGGCAGAAAGGTTACACTTATGTTCTTAAGATACAAAGGCTGACTTTAGAGAACTGGCCTGGCGAGCAGGCCCCCGCTGCCCCAGCAGCAGAGCCCTTGCCCCACCCGCAGAGTTCATTCTCCACATCACAGCGTAGAGACCCACCTTGTGGGACTCAAACAGCTGCACCGATTTGGCTCAGACATTAGAAGAAAACCACTCGCCACCTTCAGGCGAACGCCAGGTGGCGAAGCTCCAGGCCCGAGGTGACAGCATGAAGCAGAGTTCAAATCAGAGTCCTGGTGTTACCGTAACACCGGCATGGCAGTCGGTGGCAGGTTGCCAAAGCTCAGGCTCCAGGCCCCGCCCTGCCCTCACCCTCGAGCCCCCTTATCGGCCAGGAAGAGGCTACAGATAACGAGGGTGAGGGATCAATGAACAGCAGCCGCCCTCTATCCCACACAGGCTCACAGACGAGCCCGTGATGATGTTAACAGCCACCCAAGGGACAAAGGGTGTTGGATCAATGGGACCCAGATTCGTGCCAGGGCAGCCATCTCCTCTCACCCCAGATTCCTGCCAGGGCAGCCATCTCCTCTCACCCCAGATTCCTGCCAGGGCAGCCATCTCCTCTCACCCCAGATTCCTGCCAGGGCAGCCATCTCCTCTCACCCCAAAGCTCTGGCACAGAAGGAAAGGCTGCCTGGGAGAACCCCTTGGCAGGGAGCTTTGCTCAGGACGCAAGGGTCCCTCTGCCGGCTCTCATGCAGGATGCACACTGAGGCATGGAGCAGAAGCAGTCAGGTTAATCCAGCTCTTGATTGCCTTTGCACTGCAGCAACAGCCTCTGAAGACTGATCAGCAAGCGAGCCCACGCCCTGATAACGGGGCTGGACAGACAGATGCTGTGTGGAAAGGCCAAGCAAAGTGGCCGTGGCCTTCCCCACCCCACCAGCCCAGCCTTCCCTGCCAGGCATCTGCCAATCCCAGCCTAGCCTTTGCGCCTCCTAGCCCACCGCCCATGCCCCCCATGTCTCAGCCCCCCAATTTTTCCCACCCAGCACCTGCTTCCCCCAACCCAGCCTCCCGCAACCAACACCCCCTCAACTTCCCACCCAGTGCCTGCCACCCTCCTTCCAGCACCTGCTGCTGCCACCGCCCCACCCCTTCCCCACAAGCCTTCCCTGACACCCTCAGCCAGCCTTCCCTCCGCCGCCCAATCAGTCTTCCCCACTTGCCACCTCACTCTCTCCAGCCTGCCCTGCCCCACCCAGCATCCCACCCCACAACCCACCCAGTGGCTCAGCTAAGCCTTGCAGCTCCCCTCATTAACACTGTCAGCTACTTCAGAGGACATCTCTGTGCGGGTTGTTGCTAGCGTACTTTGGAGCTAATAGGCACATAGAGCCCACCATCTATGCAGCGTCACCAGCTTCAGAGCTCAGAAGTGAGGCCCCCAAAATCATGGGATTACAAAACTGATCAGTTTGGATTCTTTATTCATCCCTCCATGGAGCTGCTGGACTGTGCTCCCCAGCCATGAGCGCTGGACACTGACTTCATTGGCTAAGGAAAAACTGGAATTCTCACAAATTCACATGACTCCAGGAGCTGGGACTTTAAGAAAGCCACCAGTTCTCCTGAGAGTCAGTGACCTTGGCTGTGCTCAGGGGAGGCTCAGCTCTGTTCCCAGGTGCCCAGATGTGCCCTGCTTAGGAGCACTCTGTCACAAGTGTGATATTGGGGAGAAAGGAGCACACAAGGGGCATGGCCCATGCCTGAGAGACAGTTGGACACATTTCCATGTGCAGCATCAGGTTTAAAACCTACCAGAGCATAATAAAGTGGGAATTTTCTGTAATATTTTTAATTAATTCTATGCATGCCTCAGTTTCCCTCTGCACTTCACACTGTTACCCAATGGGTCCAGAGGGTTAAAATGCCCATGGGGCAAAGCAGGAGACATGAGGTTCCTGGACTTTCAGAAAGCCTTTGACAAAGAGCCTTTGGTGGGGGTCCTAAGCAAAGTAAGCACTCACGGGATAAGAGGGAAAGTCCTCTCATGGATCAGTAACTTAAAAGACAGGAAGCAAAGGATAGGAATAAATGGTCAATATTCAGAATGGAGAGAGGTAAACAGTGGTGTCCCCCAGGGATCTGTACGGGGACTAGTGATGTTCAACATATTCATAAATGATCTAGAAAAGGGGGTAAATGGTGATGTGGCAAAAAGTGCAAATGATAGAAACTTACTCAAGACAGATAAGTCCAAAGCAGACCGTGAAGAATTACAAAGGCATCTCAGACAACTGGGTGACTGGGCAACAAAATGGCAGATGAAATTCCATGTTGGTAAGTGCAAAGTAATGCTCATTGGAAAACATAATCCCCACAATACATATAAAATGAGAGGGGTTTATCATATCAATGATGAGCTGTTACCACTCAAGAAAGATCCTGGGCTCACTGTGGATAGTTCTCTGAAAGCATCTGCTCAGTGTGCAGCAGCAGTCAAAAAAGCGAACAGAATGTTAGCAACCATGAGGAAAGGGATAGAGAATGAGACAGAAGATGCCATAATGTCTCTATATAAATCCATGGCATGCCCACAAGTTGTATACTATGCACAGATGATTGACCCATCTCAAAAAAGGTATCTTAGAGTTGGAAAGGGTACCGAGAAGGGCAAGATAAATGATGAAGGGGGTAGAACAGCTTCCCGTAGGAGGGGAAATTAAAAAGACTGGGACTTTTCACAAGCTTGGAGAAATTGACAACAATGGGAGGTCTATAAAATCACCAGTGGTGTGAAAAGAATGAAGAAGGAAATGTTCGTTCTCTCTTCACATGTCAGAAGAACCAGGGGGTCACCCAATGACATTTATCGGCAGTGGGTTAAAACTACCATAAGGAAGTACTTCTTCACAGTGCACAGACAAGCTGTTGAACTCATTGGCAGGGGATGTTGTGAAGGCCAGAAATACAGCTGGGTTCAAAAAGAATGAGAGAAGTTCCTGGAGGACAGGTCCATCCATGACTATTAGCCAAGATGGTCAGGGATGCAACCCCGTGCTCTGGGTGTCCCTAAACCACCGAACACCAGAACCTGGGACTGGATGATGGGGACGGATCACTCAAAATTGCCTTCTTCTGGTCATTCTCTCTGAAGCGTCTGGCACTGGTAGGGGCATTGGCACCATTTTTATAGTGGAGGTGCTCAAAGCCACTGAGCAAAACTAAATGCACGATATGAGGGAAACCACTTCAAGCAAGAGGGTTCTGCCACACCCCCAGCACTCCTAGTTCCAGCACTTGGCACTGCTGGAAGACAGGATATGGGCTGGATGGACCTTTGGTCCGACCCTGTATGGCCGTTCTTAAGAGGTGTTGGGTCACGCTGTCTGAAGTTCAATGAATGGGTCATTAAGGACTGGTTGAAACTGACCCGTGTCAGTGGAGGATCTGAAAAGACAAGGGGAGGCCCAAAAGCCAGGGCAGTCACACCTAGCAACCGAGGAGGAGATTTCCCCCACCTCTCTGCAGGGAAGCAGAGCACAGGTCCCCCAGCCAGCAGTTTTATAGCCCCTCAGCCCAAGTCAGCTGACCCAGGCCAGCTATGGGGTTCACTGCAGTGCAGACATAGCCCCCCCCACCACCCACCCACTCTCCCTGCCCGCTCCCAGAGCTCATTGCAGAGTCTAACAAGTGCAGAACACCCACTCTCCTGAACCTGCTGCTGTTTAGGACCACAGGAACTGCCAGGTAGAATCAAAGCCAGGGTCCCTCTTGCCCAGCAGCTGGTGCGAGCCCCACGCTGATGGCATCTCTTCAATCGTGGCCTGGCCTGGAGCTGCAGGGTCCAGGTCTTTGTTCACATTAGGGGCTGTGTCCACACACAACACATTAGCTGAGAAGGGCAATGCGAAAAAGAGACTCCAAGTGGGGAGCAGCGACGTGTGAGGAGAACTGCTCAGGGAGTGACCTCACCCCTGCACAGGATGGCAATGCCCGGTGGGAGGCAGCGAGGTGTCAACTTGCTCCTGTGCACGAGGTTTGTGCCTTCGGCTGCAAGCTAGATGCAAAGGAGGATGCTCCAGAAGGCCAACAGCCTTAGTGAGAGCTGGTGCCGGGCAAAGGAGGGAACTCAACACCCCAATAAAGCAGCCCCCACGCTGGGCAGATCAGCCACAAGACAACTGTGAGATGGACGCTGACTGCATCCCCAGAGGGGCTGACAGCATTGCATGCCGCTGTTCAGACAGAAGGGGGAGTTGGCCACAGACAGGCTTCTGAAGGCAGGAGATCTGCCACCCTCCTTAGCTGGAGTTGGGGCCCAGGCTGGCATTCCCAGAAGCACTGGTATCCGGCTTGGCATTCATTCTGCCATTTTCTCTTTTCAATTCGTTGCCAAGTACACTTTGCCCTGGTGACTGGCCCCAGCAGAACGGGCACTGCCGGATGCTCCCCATCAGGAACCAGCATCCGCCCTTCCAGCAGCAGCAGGAGCAGGAAATGCAGCTGCAGCAGGGTGTAAAGGCCGGGCTCCTGCTGAGAGCTGCGCAGGGCGTCTGGGTGGGAAGTGCCAGGCATGTCTCTCGCATAGCAAAGGAGGCAGCGTGTCCACACCAGCTGTGAGCAGCAGCCCGAATACCCAGGCTCTGCTCTCGTCTGGCCGTTAGTGCGTCCGCATTGCTGCCCATGCACTAGGACACAGGGGGTCTGGCACAGCCAAGCTGGGCTCCTCACACACAGCCGCCCCTAGGTTAGCTCCGCGGGCTGCACGAGTGCCCGTTCCCGAGCACGTTTCCTGGCCCTGGACCCACAGCCTGGCACTCAGGCAGCTCGCCGGTATGGTGGGCACCTGTTATTAATACTCGGCCTTTCATCGGAGACGCCACGGCCACCGCAAACCCGCTACTGGGTGCAGCTCTGCCAGACCTGGCCCAAAGCAACACGCTCAAGGGGGAGAGTTAGCAGTGGACACAGGGGAGCAGCCTCTCGACTCTCACCTCTCAGGCTCTGGCCTTCAATCCCCTTCTGCCCCACCATTACTCAGGGTAACAGATTCCCTCCCAGGCTCAGGGAATCCTGGCCTTTCATGCACATTGCCCCTACAAAGGCAGGTGAACAGCCAGGCCTTCTCTGGAACCATGTAGGTCAAACCAGATAAGACACGGGGGGTTGTGGAGCACCATCTCCCCTGGTGGGCAGGGGACCAGGACTCCAGGTTGTCATGCTCAGCTCTGCCACCAACTCCCTCTGTGACTTTGGGAGAGTCATTTGGCCTCTCTGTGCCTCAGTTTCACAACCTACAAAACACGCCTAATACAAATCCGGGGAAGCGTGCTTTAAGGGTCAGGTCCCAGGCAGGAGAGGGGAGAGCCGCATTGAGAAGGCCGGAGGTTGTCGTTCTCTGCAGCAGAATCACAGGGCACAGCAGGGGCTTAGCACTCTCTAGGCCTACAGGACTCAGACCGGGGGTCATGCTGGCGTGTCTGAGAGCTGACGATGATCAGGAGCCACATGGCTCAGAGAAGCACAGAGATCTCATGGACCAGTTTCCAACTGGCCAGGCTGCGCCTTCACTCTCAGAGCCATGAGCCAGGCCCACTGTGTCACTAAGGCAGGGGTGGGCAAACTTTTTGGCCCGAGGGCCACATGGGGTTGAAAAATGGTATGGAGGGCCGGGTAGGGAAGGCTGGGCCTCCCCAAATAGCATGGCCCCCACCCTTATCCACCCCCTCCCACTTCCCGCCCCCTGACTGCCCCTCTCAGAATCCCCGAACCATCCAACCCCCTGCTCCCTGTCCCCTGACCGCCCCCTCCGGAGACCCCCACACCCTAACTGCCCCCGGGACCCCAACCCCCCCCACTCCCTGTCCCCTATCCACACCCCGGGGGAGGGGAGGCAGCGGGGGAGGGGCCGGGGATTGGACAGGACGGTCCTGCGGGCCAGACGTCGTTTGCCCACGTCCTGTCCGGCCGCCTGAGCTCCCGGCCGGGGAGCGAACCCCGGTCCCTCCCCCGCAGCCGCTCGCCCTCTGCCCGCTGCTCCTGCCATGGAGCGTTGCAGCGGCGGGACCGGCTCCGGCGAGCGGGGGGCGGGATTGGATGAGGGGCAGGGGTTTGCGGAGAGAGTCAGGGAGCCGGGGGCGTTGGATGGGGGGAGGGCGGTCGGGGGAGGGGCCGGGGCTCGCCTCCTTGGCCGGGAGCTCAGGCGGGCCGGACAGGCCGGTCCCGCGGGCCCTAATTTGCACGTGTTGGTCGCAGGCCGGGACTCAGAAGTGAGGGTTCCGGGTGCAGGGGGAATGGGACTGTGCAGGGGGTCCAGATGAAGGTGGTTGGGGGTCAGCAGGGGAGGCTGGGTGCTGAGGACTCAGCATGAGGGTCCAGGTGCTGGGGGGTTCAGTGGGATGGGGGGCTCATTTGGGATGGTCCAGGTGCAGGGGGCTAGTCAGAGCATGGGTCTGGATGCAGGGAGGGGGAGCTCAGCACAGATCCAGATGCAGGGGGGACTCTGTGGGGGTAGGTCTGGATGCAGGGGGTCTCCATCCCTGCTGAAGGCAGCAGAGAAGTGAGGGTGTCAATCCTGCAATGCCCCTAGAGCAGCCTTGCAACACTCCCCCATCCCCTTTTGGGTTGGGGCCCCCACTATTACAACAGCCTGAAATTTCAGGGGTAAACTTCCGAAAATGTGGAATTGTCTTATTTTCAAATCCTATGGCCATGAAATTGACCAGAATGGACTGTGAATTTGATAGGGCCCTAGTAATAACAGAAAGTTTATCGCTGCTGTTCTCAGTCTCATAGTGTGCTCCATCGCAAACGTGACAAAACCCAATACAAGAATACCCCACCAATTATGGGTTTTGCTCACAAGAGTGAAACAAGCCTAATGGAGGAAAGCATACACTCATGCCCACACAGCCGTCTCAAATAGATAGATTACTCTGCGCTTCACCCCACATGTAGTGAAGGTTGCCAGACATGTTCCATCAAAGGCCTGGCTGCAATTCAGCAAAGGATAAAATAATACCATGTGTAAAGCACTGAAATCCGTCTGGATAAAAGGCACCAGATGATCATAAAGTGTTATCAAGAGTCACAACCACACATCTAATAACCAGAGGACTAAACCTACTAACCAGAGTTTGCTTCAAATGATTCCTTTCCTACTCAGTGGAGTCCAAGGGCTGTGCTGTGGTGGGAACGCCAAATCCCACCCCTTTTACTTCACTACTGGTGGAGGAGAAGGGCTTCCTGCTCAGGTGTTCTCCCTGAATGTTATTTGAGACTCACACATTTTTCTGTTAGACTTGGCTACAAAGTGCCTCTTTAATTTGATGGTTTCCCAGTCTGCTGAGAAGAATGGAAACCGTCTTCTCTCCAAGACACAAACCCATCCCTGCTGTCTAGTTAGAGGGAACCAATACCATTCTCTCCATCCGTCCATCCCCATTCTCTCCCATCCCTATCAGCTGCTTCTTCCCTTCTCTCTGAGTTTTCTTTTTCAGGCTATAGATACATTACAGCTCAGTGCGGATGGGCAGAGTCCCTGTGTGTTTCTGGAGAGGCTCAGCCCTGGCACTGTGTCAGGGTCGGGTGCAGCCTCACCTCTGAGTCCATGTCTCAGGGGAGGCGCGGGGCTTCAGGGTGATCTCCCACCTCCATACAGCCAGTTGGCGACTCTTGCCCCTGTTGCTGCACCCACCCTGCAAAGGTGTGGGGATGACACAAACAGCTGCGGGGAAGCCGTGGGAGCCTTGGCCAGGACTGCCATTTAGGGAGGGTGGAGGGGCACCTCCATCTCGAGTTCCATACCAGAGGCCTGTTCGTGGCACATAGTCGGAGCTCTTACCTGCTGCGCCATGCAGGTGCCCTCCTCCAGCTCCTGTGGTCTATTTCCTCCACTGCACTAGGGTGTCTGGGGGTGGGCAGGCAAGGAAGAGGTCAGTCGAGGGGTGGGGGTGGGGAAGCACAGGGGCCCTGGGGATGGGGGAGGGAGAGAAGCAGAGAGTCCCCAGTGGTGGGACAGCTTCAGAAAAATCTAGAGAAATTCTGCTCCTAGGTTTGATATTGTTTTATCGTCTATTTAGTATGAACATTTAATTGCATGTCATGGCTTGGGCTTTTTGGCAAGCAGCATATGGAATGCTTAAACCTTGATTATGTATCTTAGATTATCCTTACAATTGGATGTCTCTGAAGACCTTAGATTGAACTGCTACTGTACATAAAAGAGCCATGATAAGTGCATCTTTTGCTCCACTTTCCACATTTTAAAATGTGTCTAGATTAGGAAAAATTGTCAGGGTTAGGTAAACCTCATGTAGATGCAAGGGTGTAGTTTGTGGGGTGGGAGGGTTGCCCCTCCTCCCCAAACTGCAGGCCTCGACAGTTGTGGAATTTGCGCATCCCCCTCCCCCCATGCAGAGTCCTGTTGGCCTGACTGAAGCTGGCCCCCCAAATGTAGAAGTCAAACTATGCCTATGTGTAGACCTTTTACCTCCAGTGAGCTGGTTGCGGTTGATTGCCAGGTACTCCTAGAATTAACCCACTAAAAATTCTACCAACGTTACCAGCAAATGAAAAGGATATCATTTCAATCCCATGGTATTCTTATATTCTAGCATTGATTAAATCCTTTTGTTTCAGATCAGCCCAAATGAAATTGAAAGATTTTCAGATTTCCCATTGTCAAACAAAACACTGAAAGGTAAGTACACCAACAGTTCTTCGGAAAGTATTGGAATAGAAGACCAATTTTCATCAGTCTTCTTCATTGGCTGTTTCAGGAGTTTTTGTTTTTAAATATCAGAGTTCCAAGATAATGTTGCCACCTGCAGTATTTTTCCTTATGGGAAAATGTATCATTATCCAAGGCAAAAAGTAAGAATCTTTTTTTTTCTCTCCCAAATACTAGGTTTGCAAGAAGCACAGTATCGCATGGTTACTGAGATACAGAGGCAGACCATAGGCTTGTCGTTGCAAGGTAAAGATGTACTTGGAGCTGCAAAGACTGGATCAGGCAAAACCTTGGCATTTATTATCCCAGCAAGTAACTGACCTTCTCATTGGAAGCTTGAGCTTACGTAAAGTGAAGGTATTGGACAGTAAACAGCATATTTTGGTTCACCTGGGCCAGGAGGAGACGTATAATTTGACTGTAATATTTGTTCACGTAAAGCTATGAGAGACTGACGTACGTATTGCTGTCTGAGGTTTTGTAAGATGGCCTGGGTATATTTTTGTCTCTAGAAATGTTTTGACACTTTGATATCTTGTTCTGACATTTTTATTAAGACTGATTTTTTTTCAAAAAAGTTTTTTCTTGATAGTCCTTTACCCATATAGTTGTCTGCTAAAATTATTTAAAACTGAATGTCTGTATGGAATAAGTGTAAAATTGATCAAGGAACCTCTTTACAATTAATCTTCACTAAATATGTAATACATTGTTCATTGTAGGTTAGGCTAGAGTTCATGAAAATGGTTTGCAAAATAGACTGAAAATTGGCTCACAACCAATATTCCTTATAGGATAAAAGTTCCTAGTGGTTCAGCTGGAAAGTTAGGCTTTGCATTTATTTTCTTTAGTATTCTAGAAAGGGATTTTTCAAGTTGGCATCTAAATTGTTCCCTCAATCAATGGTGATCAGGTTGGGAGGGCTTAATTTGGTTTTAAATGATGAGATTAGTGATAAGCATTCAATGTAGATTATTAGTTTAGGGCCCAATCCACTTGCATTAAAGTCAATGACAAAAGAGTGGGAACAGAAATGGGTATTTAGGCAAGCTCTCAGAAACCGGAATGTGCTTTATGCTAGATCTCATTCATGCTGATTCGGAAATAAATGTCTAAGTTTTGGAAGGGGGTGGGGGGAAACAATCTTCTGCATACTGTAGAAAGGAAAATGAGGTTGCTTAATTTATATCAGTAATTGAGAACTAGAGCTCTTGAAACAATTGTATGCATGTTGAGGTCCACGCATTTAAAGGGATTTGTAGAGAAGGGGCCTAGTGATAACTGGGATTTAGTGTCATATAGAAGGAGGTTAGAAAACAAGTTTTGTTCTCCTGTGTGGCTGTGGAAATCACCATGAGTAGGGGTATCACGTCAGCTCTGGTGAAATCCTTTTGTTGTACAGCTGAACACAACAATTTGACAGCGTGTGAATCTGTAATAGCAGAAGTGGACCTGCATCATGGCTGCTGTACCTTTAGTTGGAGTGCTCTGTTTCAGCCATGGTACTGCCTTGTAGGTGTGCGCCCAGTACTGCTAAGGGCATTCTACACCCAAAAATGAAAAATTCTGTGCACAATATTTTAAAATTCTGCAAATTTTATTTGTTAATTAAATGTGGAGGCTCCAGCACAAGCCACTGGCTGCACAGAGGTGGGAGATCATTGTGCAGCCGCCTCCTCCCCCCCCCTCCCGCCCCCAGGGGACACGGACTCACCGGTGAGGCTGTACCCAACCCTGACACAATGCAAGGATCCGGTCTGCCCCAGAAACACCCCAGAGTCCTGCCCCACCATGCCAGGTGCACCAGGTGTGGACAGGGAGGCTCACAAGGCGGGATCCGAGTTGGAAGGAATCCAACTGTGGGGTGAGGGAGTTCTGTGTGGGGCAATCTGGGAGCTGGCGGCTCAGTGGGTGATCTGGATGCCCAGGAGCTTGTTGGGGGTTCTGGCTGCAAAGGTAATGGGATTCTGCATTGGGGGTCCAGGTGAAGGTAGTTGGGGCTCAGTGGGGGGAGGGGGTTGAGTTGCGGGGAGATTGAGCTCAGCAGGGGGGTCTGACTGTGAGGGGATGTCCAGATGCTGGAGGAGTGGGGATCAGTGAGTTAGATACAATTGTTGTTATTGGGTCTCTGCATGAGAATAAAATATATGCATAGACTGTAACCCAGTTCTTCCTCTCCTTGAATTTGAGCCTGCTATGGTGTCATTATCCTGGGTTTGTGGCATCACACGATTGTCATGGAAAAGCAAATGGAGTAAATTCAGCATTATTGCGTAACGGCAGCTTCTAGCAGGACTCCTGAGAGTTTTCTCAGTATTAAGTGACTTGCCTGAAATGGGTCAGGCTGTGTGTGCCCGCCTTTTCCCCCACGAGTACGACGGGATGACTTGTCTCACACCGGTGCTCTTGGGAATGCTTCTAAAGCACTCTGGAGACTGAAGCAGCTGGACTAGTGTTCCTAAAAAGGGTCAAGGAAATGGGATTTAATTCTAATCCTGCTGAGATCACTTTCCGGTGCACAAAGGGGGCCTTGTCAGAGAGCCGCTTTTCAATGAGACGTTTTCTGCGGTCGGCTAGTGGTAGAGGCAGCGTGAATAGAGCTTAGCGGAATACTGGGGATAGAAGGCCTGTTTCTTGGCTGAGAAACTGTACCCTCTGCTCTACGACTGACTACCCCTTGACTTCACCCCACCTTTGTCGGGATCTCCTTTCAGATGAATTCTCCCAGGGCCTGGGTGTATTTAAGGCTTTGCTGAAGTTTCAAGGGAAGGCTGATAAGAACCAGTCTTCAGCTATTTTTGCTGGCAGCGTGGTGATTTGAAGAGAGCACTTTCCTTCTGTAGGAAAAGCTTTACAGGCAGTGGCGTAGCTAGGACAGGGAAACTGGGCGGGCAATGACGGGGCGGTTGGGGATAGGGAGACCTGCCTCCCCCACCATCTCCAGCCGTCCTTCACTGCTCAGCAGGCACCTGACCATGAGGCTGCCTGGGGGAGGGCGGGGGTGTACCTTGCAGGGGCAGGGCTGGAGACCAGGGCAGCAGCACGTGGCGCTGGCAGGAGCGGGACGCGGATGGACACCGACCCGGTGTTGGGAGTCCCAGCCTGTGGATTCGGGGGGCTCCAGCCCCGATCTGGGTGGGCCTGGATGCTAAGTGGGTGGGCCGCAGCCCACTCAGGCCCACCCATGGCTACAGCCCTGTCAGGTGCTTGCTGACTCCTAATCTAACGCACAGATTAACGGTAAAACTGCCCTGCATTAGGGTTTCATTGTGGGGGAATCTGCCAAGTTCTTCGAGTGCTTGCTCATGTCGATTCCAAGTAGGTGTGCGGATGCCGCGTGCACAGTCGTCGGAAGGTTTTTCCCCAAGCAGTACCCGTCGGGTCAGCTGTGGAGCCCCCGGAGCTGCGCCTTCATGGCGGTGTATATAGGTCCCTGCCGACCCGCCACCTCTTCAATTCGTTCTTCCTGCCTGTGACGGTCGTTGGAGCTGTGTGTCTCTCTTGCCTCCGCAAGCAGTTTCCCCAGTGATGGGACTTTCTGTTAACCTGTAAATAGTTAATTAGTTAGTGTTAGTTTTCAGTAATTAGTTCGATAGAAGTGGGGGGTTCCCCCAAGCCCAATTCCCTCCCCTCTTGGGGTTCGGCACATGCCTCCATCCCAAGAGTTTAAGCCGTGCGGGACCTGCTACAAGCTCATGTCAATGGGCGACCCCCACGACTCCTGCCTAAAGTGTCTGGGGAAAGCACATCAAACAGCTCGCTTCAAGATCTGCAAAGTTCTCCGCCCGAGAACAAAGAAAGAAAGGGACTTCAGGCTCAAAGAACTCCTTATGGAGGCAGCCCTCCGTCCCCTGCCGGCTCTGGGCGCGCAGGACTTGGCATTAAGCACCTCTGTGCGCAGCGCTCTGGCCTCTGTTAGAGAAACTACGGCTCGCACTCACCGGTGCCACCTAAGCAGCACAAGAAGATGACTAGAGGGCGCTCACCCATGGTCAGAGCACTGGGTCTGACAGCATAAGCGGTCTGCGTCCTGCGCAGGGATCAGCACTGTCGACTTTGGGCCTGCAGAGGGATCCGTCAAGTCTGGTGCCACTGGACCCTCCTGCTAGAGAGTGCCAGGTGGAGGAGCAGGAGCTCCCTTCCATCCTAGACACGTTTGAGGTGGCCAGGGACTTGATTGCTAGGGGGAGGGATAGCTCAGTGGTTTGAGCATTGGCCTGCTAAACCCAGGGTTGTGAGTTCAATCCCTGAGGGGGCCATTTAGGGATCTGGGGCACAAATTGGGGATTGGTCCTGCTTTGAGCAGCGGGTTGGACTAGTTACCTCCTGCGGTCCCTTCCAACCCTGATATTCTATGATTCTATGATGGCACCGCAGTTTCCCACCAGGCAAGATAGACCTCCGGCCCCACAAGGCACGGCGCCGTCCAGAAGCAAGCCCATGATGATGAAGCTCTGCTCGCCTTCCCCACGGCACCATCCTCCGACACTATCCTGCTTGGACCACCCTGCCAGATTGGCTGAAGAAGTTAGCTGCCTGGTTCTTAAACTCAGCAGCAGCAGTCGCTCGCTGGGTGCTCAGTGATTCTCTGCCTCCCTGGGCTCAGCTCTTGCCAAGCCCTGCTTTTGCTCTGCTCCTCCACAGCTTCAGCCCAGATCCTGTCCTACACCCAGCCTTGCTCCTTCCTCAGAACAAGCCCTGCTCCCTTCTTCCCTGGCCCCGGTGATCCGGTTCTGACCCTTGGCTCTGATTCCTGACTCCAACTCTCTCTTGATTCTAGAGTGACCAGATATCCCCATTTGATAGGAACAGTCCTGATCTGGGGGTCTTTTTCTTATATAGGTTCCTATTACCCCCCACCCCCATCCCGATTTTTCACATTTGCTGTCTGGTCACCCTACTTGATTCTTGGCTCTGGCATTTGGATTCTGACTCTAGTTCTAATCTTTGGACCTGCTTCTTGGTTTTGGCCCTGTCTCAATCCCTGCTTTTGGCATTTGGACACTCACCACTAGGTATGACTCCCACTCTGACCACTAGGCCTGACCGCCTACAACCCGGTCTCCTGGCATGTGTTCAGTCTGGTTTGTGGTTTAACCATCTGGTGAGTTCCATGTAACCTTGTGCATGTCTTTGTGAGGAAACCAAGTATCACCAATAATCAGTGCATGTTACTGCACAGCGGTTCTCAAACTGTGGGTCGGGATCCCTTTTTAATAGGGTCGCCAGGGCTGGAGTTAGACTTGCCTGGGCCCAGGGCTGAAGCCCAAGCCTGAGCCCTGGGCAGCAGGGCTGAGACTTGGGCTTCAGCCCTGGGATCAGGTTACAGCTCCCCCCGCCCCCTGCCTGGGCCTGAAGCCCTTGGGTTTTGACTTTGGCCCCTTCTGGCCCGGGGGAGCTAGGGCTTGGGCGGGCTCAGGGTTTGGTTCTCCCTCCTGGGGTCGCGAAGTAATTTTTGTTGTCAGAAGGGGGTCGTGGTGCAATGAAGTTGGAGGACCCCTGTTATAGCAAGTTCTTATCTTTCTCTATTATCGTTTGCCATCCTAATGCCATGGGGGAAGTAGTTTTGTTTTGCTGTATGGGGGTGGCTTGCTGCATCAGGGCCTCTAGTGGGTGGAGCACGTACGGGCTCTGGCTGGGAGTTCAGATGTGGGAGTTCAGTGGGACACTGGGGCATGGCCACTAGGTAACTCGAGGGGATGGAAGACCACGAGTGTCGATGAGGCCCCCTCGCACTAGGTCCAGGTGTCCTTCCCCCCCCCCCCCCCCCCCCCCCGCCCGCCTGGAAGCACTCGCAGCAGCTCTGCATACTAGGCCCAAGTGTCCTTGGCCCCCGCGCCTGGAGGCACTGGCAGCAGTTATGCTGAGGATCTGCAACAATATGTTGCAGAGTCAGACTGCCTGAAACTAAACAAGGCCAAACAGGGCAGATATGGAAGAACAATGCTGAATAAAGCAGCTTTATGTATAGTTTAACAAATGATACAGAGAACAAGGGCACTAGCTGGGAACTGGATTGGCTGGCTATATGGATACTTAGGGCAGCTTGCTATTGGATAGGTATGCTGGGAAAAAGGATGTATAAAAGCCTGTGTAACTTCCTGCTCTGGGTGCAGGATTGGAGATTCTATTCTCCCTGTACCTTTTTGCAGCTGCAAATAAACTTTTCTGCTTCTCCACCCCGTTGTGATTATTGGGTGTAGCACAGCGGGTAGCGAACCAACCTCAGCTGTTGTTTAGGCTCTCGGCACTGGGTGCCGGCAACAATAACAATTATCAAAAAGTGTCATGTTTTCTCTAGTGACGTGCTAACATATTTTGCCACCAGGATAAATATGGACTAATTCTAATGAATTACCACAGATTTACATTGGTGTAACTGAAATTGTGCATTCAATATCCTGTTTCAGGTTAGTAAAAATAAAAGAATGCTGTGGGTTTTGTGGACATGTACAAGATACAGATTTATAAAAACAACATGAAAACAGGTAGTTATGCTGGGGAAAGGGGAAGCCTTATTGAAGCTGGTGGGCATACCAGTTGTCCTTTATTCAGGATCAATGTAAAAACAATCAAGCTCTTTTGTGGAACAGATGGCTGACTTAATAGAAGTCACCATCAAGTAAAGTTGGACTAGGAGTTGAGCCATACAGTGGAAGGGGCTTTCACTAGGGTCTGAATGCAAATGCAGGGAGATGGGGTTTGGGCGGGGGGGAGGAAGAGAGGGAGTGTGACACCGCAGAAGCACAAAGGAGCCCCAGAGAAGTATTTGTAGTGTGATCTCAGAAAAAGTTGAGAGAGAGAGAGAGAGAGCACGCGCGCTTTAGGGTAGACTGCTGGATAGAAAGAGGCTTGGAATTGTGAGCCAAGAAACTATTCCTGCTGTCGTTAGGGAAATAGAACTTTGTGTACATTCTTTGTAAATAGCAGGATTGTGTCAAAAAAATACCTGACTCCATCACCCATTTCTCCCCCAATGGAAACAACTCACAAGACCCAAAATATTCACTAATTACTCATGTCAAAAGGGATAACAATATTGTGAATTCTTTTCTTTTCCTGTTCTTCGATAAAGAATTAGACCTGCTTCAGTAAAGAACCATAAACACTGAAAATACTGTTTTGTTCTCTCAGAGCTAGCTCTCAGTAGATCTAGAAAATAAGAGTGTTTGTTGTTACACAATCCTTAGAATTCAATTATTTGCACAAATCATTTTAATTTTCCTCTGATTAGGATTTAAAAATAAGCAATTAGATATTCTGTATAGTGTTTAGGAAATTTGTAGGATTAAGATCAGCATGTATTCTGTATACATGGCTTTACCATATATGCAACCTCACATCTACACTTGTAAGAGGACCACATTTCCTGAAGCAGTTTCACACCACTTCAAGCTAGGACAGTTTTAAGCTACTTTATGTTTCAAATGTGAATGGTGTCCGCTGTGTCAATTAATTTTTTAAAATTATGACCATGATCTAAGATGCACATTTTCAGAATTTTCTTACATCATTCATATGCTGGGATGAATAAGGCTGCTTTCCTGAACTGCGGTCCATATTTGGAATTGTCTTTATAGTTTAGACTCAACCATCCTTCTTATACAGTTTGGAAGTTGTTTGATACTCCCTTGGGACCAGATTTACTCTTCTTTACACAGATTTGGGCCCTAGTCGGGGAGCGACATACTCATGTAACCGAGGAGCAGAATTTGGCCCTCATATGGGTTCAGTCTCTCAGTTAGGCCTGTCTTTTTATCTTATCTATTGATATAGCATCCATCCCGAGAGTAGAAGAGCAGCTGTCCCATTTCAGACGAGATACATCAATACCTATATTGATTATTCACAATGTTTTTATCTTTGTTGTACTGTTCCTTTTGAGAAATAAGAAAATAGAGTAAAAGTAAAATGTACTTTTTCTCCCAAATCTATGTGCCATTCCCGATCTTGATTGAACAGGGGAGAGCGTCTTTCCTCTGGATTAAGAGTCCAGCTGAGACAACTACCCCAGCCCCACACATTCTACAAGGGAATCCAAAGTCAGAGCAGTGGCGTTCAGTGAAGGGTAGCTGCTCTCTTTGAACATCCTGATAGATGAAATAAAGGACTGGGGGTCATCATTAAAAGTACCTTAAATGGGAGCTCAATCCCCAAAGCTATGATTGCCGAATCAGGAAAAAACAAGAAAGTATGTCGTCTCAGGGATTGGCATATTCAAGTTTACAAGAGAGACGATAAAGACTGGCCATGACGTAGAAAAATCAAAATTCAAGTTTGCCAGTAAGAAAAGAGCCTGAGTAATAGTCAGCTAAAGAATGGAAGTGTTGGGAACACTGGGGCATGGCCACTAGGTAACTCGAGGGGATGGAAGACCACGAGTGTCGATGAAGCCCCCTCGCACTAGGCCCCGGTGTCCTTGCCCCCCCCCCTGCCTGGAGGCACTCGCAGCAGCTCTGCGTGCTAGGCCCAAGTGTCCTTGGCCCCCCCGCCTGGAGGCACACACAGCAGTTATGCTGAGAATCTGCAACAGTATGTTGCAGAGTCAGACTGCCTGAAACTAAGCAAGGCCAAACGGGAGATATGGAAGAACAATGCTGAATAAAGCAGCTTTATGTATAGTTTAACAAATAATACAGAGAATCAGGGAACTAGCTGGGAACTGGATTGGCTGGCTATATGGATACTTGGGACAGCTTGCTATTGGATAAGTATGCTGGGAAAAAGGATGTATAAAAGCCTGTGTAACTTCCTGCTCTGTTGTGCAGGATTTGAGATTTTATTCTCCCTGTACCTTTTTGCAGCTGCAAATAAACTTTTCTGCTTCTCCACCCCGTTGTGATTATTGGGTGTAGCACACCGGGTAACGAACCAACTCAAGCTGTTGTTCAGCCTCTCGGCACTGGGTGCCGGCAACAGCTTTTGGCGTCCCTGGGTGGGCGACGAGGCTGCAATTTAGCCTTGCCCGGACCCCTCCTGGAGGTCGAGGATTGCAGCGAGAACCGACGCCCAGCGCGCACCGGTGAGTTCATCGGGGGCCTCGGAGGAGACGCGATTTGATCGACCCCAGAGGGCACAACGGTGCAACGCACTCATATAGTGGAGAAGCTGTTGTGGACGGCGGTGAAGAACCGGTCCCTTAGACATGGGGGAGGAGCAGCTGCAGGCCACGGTGAAGAACCGGACCCTTGGATAAGGTAGGAACCTATTAAAATCCGGATTATATGCTCTGTTGGAACCTGGGGACGCCCAGAGTTACCCTGTAGGTATGGGACAGGGACAGAGCTCAGAGGTTAGGGCATGGTGTACGCCCCTAGAGTGCATTCTAGCAAACTGGAAGGTATTTGGTGCGGATCCAATGACTAAGAGCCAATTAAAACGATTCTGTACAGTTGACTGGCCTCAATATCAACTAGAGGACCAGGAGTGGTGGCCACCAGGAGGGTCAATTAATTACAACACGATCCTCCAATTAGTTTTGTTTTGTCAGTGAATGGGTAAATGGAATGAACATATGTATGCGCATTTGTTTCTGACTTTATGTACTCGACCAGATATTTTACAGCGCTGTAATCTGACTCCGACTGGTTCGGTAGCAGCTAATGTTAGTCCCCAGACCCCCACCCCCACTGTAATGGCAGAGCCGGTGTCCCCTTCGGCCCCCACATCCCCACCTTATAAGGGTAGGATGCCTCGGGTTACAGAGATTGCCTCCTCGGTGGGACTCTATCCTTTGCTTACCGAGACGGTTGTGGCTTGCCCAGGGGCAGACGGACGTCAGGCTACCACTATGCAAGTTTAAACCCATGTGCCATTCAATCCAATAGACTTAGCAGCTTTTAAAACACAGGCTGGGGAATTCTCAACGAACCCAAGCAGGTTTATTTCAGTCTTTGAGCGGTGCCTCAGTAGTCACAAGCCGATTGAGACGACTGTAATATCCTCCTGAGAACCCTGTTGTCTGAGGTGGAGAGGGATCAGGTTACAGCTAAGGCAAGGGGAGCGTCAGCTTTCAAGCGAAAGAAAGGAAGCTATCTGTCAAGTTCCTACCCCAAGTAACCGTAAGCGGCTCAGGGCATTTCTGGATATGGCAGGCTTTTGCAGGATATGGATCCCAGAGTTTGGACTGTGGGCTAAACCCCTGTATGACTGTGTAAAAGGAGCAGATCATGACCCCTTCTATTGAACCCCAGAGGCTGACAGGGCATTTAAAATCCTGAAAAGAAACTTGATGGAAGCCCCGGCTCTGGGCCTGCCAGATCTCTCTAAGCCGTTTCAGTTGTATGTACATGAACGAAGGGGGGTGGCCCTAGGAGTGCTTACACAGCTGTTAGGAGCATGGAAGCGTCCTGTGGCTTATTTTTCTAAGCAATTGGATCAGGTTGCAAAGGGTTGGCCGGCATGTTTACGGGCGGTCGCAGCTACTGCCCTATTGCTTGAGGAAGCCGAGAAGCTAACATTGGGAGGGGTTATGCAAATCTATACTCCCCATATGGTCCGAGCCTTATTGGATGCAAAGGGAGGGCTTTGGCTCACCCAGGCTTGGATTGCTCGGTACCAGGCTAAGCTGTTAGAGAACTCTGAAGTCACCCTACAGCCTTGCCCCTCCCTTAATCCAGCCACCCTCTTGCCAGAAACAGAGGAACAGAAACATGACTGTTTAGAGATCATAGATGTCCAGTACTCCAGCCGTCCGGATTTAAAGGATGCACCCGTCCCAAATGCAGATTATGAGTGGTACACTGATGGTAGCAGTACTGTAATAGATGGGCACAGGAGGGCGGGTTATGCTGTTGTGACCCTCCATGACACTGTGGAAGCTGAAGGTTTGCCTGCTGGGACCTCTGCCCAGCTTGCCGAACTAATAGCCCTGACCCGTGCACTTGAACTGTCAAAAGGAAAGCGGGTCAACATTTTTACTGATTCAAAGTATGCTTTTGGTGTGCTGCATGCTCATGCTGGCCTATGGAAGCAAAGGGGAATGCTGACAGCCCAAGGCTCCCCAGTCAAGTAAGGGCCCCAAATCCTCCGGCTCCTAGAAGCCATACAACTTCCCTCGGAAGTGGCGGTGGTACACTGTAAAGCCCATCAAAGGGAGGATCAAGATGTGGCCAGAGGTAACGCCCGGGCAGATAGAGAGGCTAAGCATGCTGCCACCCTGCCATCCCCTCAGGCTGAGAACGCCCATATGCATGCCCTTATCCCATCAGTAGGGGAGCTTCCAACCCCTCAGTACTCTGGGGAGGAGAGACAGCTAACTGACAAACTCAGTCTCCGGGAAAAGGAGGGATGGCTCCATTCCCCAGAAGGGAAGGTCCTCTTACCAAAGGGCCTAATCCGGCCAGTGCTGCAGAAACTACATCAAACCACTCATGCTGGCAGGGAAACACTTATCCAGCTAATGGGAAAATACTTTATCACTTCCGGACTCCGACCCCTGGCTGCCCAGGTACAAGCGGACTGCTTAGTCTACCAAAAGAATAACCCCCGACTGGGACATCCTGTGCCACCAGCTGCCCTAGAACCCACTCCGGGCCCCGGACAAGTGTGGCAAATAGACTTTACTGAGTTTCCCCGGACCCAAGGGTTCAAATATCTCCTTGTTATAGTGGATCGGTTCAGCGGATGGCCAGAAGCCTTCCCATGCTGTAACTGCACTGCCAGGACAGTGGCCCTCAAGTTTGTTAAGGAGCTCATTCCTCGCTTTGGACTCCCCCTGTGGATGGAATCTGACAATGGGACACACTTCACGTCAAAAATCATTCAAAGCATCTCACATGCCTTACAGATCCCCTGGAAACTCCATACACCCTGGAGACCGCAAGCCAGTGGTGTAGTGGAGCATACCAATCAGACCCTTAAACGGCATCTCTCAAAAGTGTGCCAAGAAGCCTCACTGCGATGGCCTAATGCTTTGCCCCTCGTCCTACTCCGTATCCGCGTTCTCCCAAAGGGTAGATTAGGGCTCAGTCCCTTTGAAATTATGTTTGGAAGGGCATGGCCCATGAATGGCACCCCGGTTCTGTCAGGGGAATGGGAGTTGGGTAATGTTTTTTTGTCACAGTATATGTGTTCCCTGTCTGCTGTTCTCTTGTCTCTTCACAGGCATACCAAGGATTCCCAGCCTCTCCCCTTGGACTCTCCCGTTCACTCCTTACAGCCCGGTGACTCTGTGCTTGTTCGTACCTGGAAAGACGAGCCTCTCCAGGAAAAGTGAAAAGGACCCTATACCGTCCTGCTGATCTCCCATACAGCGGCAAAGATCGAGGGACACAAGAACTGGATCCATCACTCTCGTCTGAAGGCAGTACCTGCCCCCTCGTCAGCAGAACAGTGGACCGTCCAACCTGCTGACTCCTCATCTAGTGACGATCTCGGGCTAAAGCTACTGTTTAAAAGACACAAATATCGGGCACCTTAATGCTAAAATGGGCCCACCCAGGTATTGGAGACCTTGGGTTGGGAAGACTTTGGTAATAATTAATTGGGTAACATTGTTATTCTTTGTATTGGTATTTCCAAACTGTGCATATCGGGAGCATAACTCCTTTGTTTTGCTTGCGCACCATGTTGCTAATTTAACAAACTAGACTGATTGCTGGGTATGTGCTCCGACTCCACTGTCCCCAAGACGGGAATGCCCCTTGACATGCTGCCCTTGACCCTAGCAGAATTAGCCACCACCAAAGAGCAGGAAAGAACGAACTCACCGTTCTGGAACAAGACCTCTTTACAGCAAGCCACCTATCAGGACCAGGAGTATTCAGTTGCAGTACTCACTAAGGGAGTGTTATGTTTTACCCGAAACCAATCTGATCCCTATGGGCATCCTGTGGGAAAGAGCTCCTGTGTTATTACACAGTGGGCTGATGGGTATTGGATAAAGACCAACAGGGGAGGCCAACAGTGTGGGTGTAATGGTTGCTCCCCTTTTAGGGAAACACTTACAAATAATCTTACCACAAAAAAGGGGTTTGGAAATGTAACTTGCCGTCCAGTTAATATCTCCAATGTAGCAAGCCAATGGTGGGTTTGTAGTGGTCCCTATGGCGAGTGTAATTTGAACGGGACAATTAGAAACGCCCCCACTTGTACCCAATCAGGAGGATGGGATGCCCCCCTAGGGGCATATGACCTGTTTGGAAAAGCAGCCCTAAATATCCCAGGAATCCCCTTAAGAAACAGTCCTTACTGGGCCCTACAGGGTCACTATTTTGTATGTGGCCGCAAGGCTTACAAGGTGCTGCCAGCCAACTGGACAGGTAGCTGTTATATAGCTCATGGAGTTCCTCATCTTTCCATAACTGCCACACTGCCCAAAGGAAAGATTAGAAATGCCCGAGACACCTCTGTTGAGTCACGAGAAAAGACCCTGCGGCGACTGACTAAGGCATTGGAGGGCAATATGAAGAATCCCCTCACAACCGAGAAGCTGGTAGGGTGCGCTGTACTGGGAATAGCGCCACTGTTTACCGGGCCAGCCATGGCATGCATAGGCCGCTATACTGTAAGCCTGCAGATGGTACTTGAGAAAGTGGCCTTAAAGTTAGAGGACTCGGTTAGTGATTTAGGGTCAGCAGTAAAAACATTAAATAAAGAGGTACAGCAGCTCAGGACGTTTTCCCTCCAAAACAGGCTGGCTTTGGACTATCTCTTGGCATCCCAAGGAGGGGTTTGTGCCCTCATCGGGCCCCGATGTTGTGTATATGTAAATGATAGCAGTTATGAGATCTATGAAAAGGTGGTACAGGCTGAGGCCCATGCCCGAGCCGGAGCACAGGTTGCCTATACTGCCCCAGAAAACGATTGGTTGCAGACCTTGTTTTCAGGCTGGGGTTTGTCGTCTTGGCTTGGTGGTTTATTTAGCCTGCTATTGAAATTTTTCTTTACTGTATTGATTGTATTACTGGTATTATGCTGTGCAGTATCATGTGTTAGGGCCCTTTTGCAAAAGTTAATAAGTCATTCTCTTCAGGGCTATCACAAAGTGCTTATGCAAAGTCATATTGTAAAGAAATAAGTAGCCCAAGTGAGAAAACTCAGAGCCAAGGCTGTTGAGTGTTCTCAAAGGGGGGAGTTGTTGGGAACACTGGGGCATGGCCACTAGGTAACTCGAGGGGATGGAAGACCACGAGTGTCGATGAAGCCCCCTCGCACTAGGCCCCGGTGTCCTTGCCCCCCCCCCTGCCTGGAGGCACTCGCAGCAGCTCTGCGTGCTAGGCCCAAGTGTCCTTGGCCCCCCCGCCTGGAGGCACACACAGCAGTTATGCTGAGAATCTGCAACAGTATGTTGCAGAGTCAGACTGCCTGAAACTAAGCAAGGCCAAACGGGAGATATGGAAGAACAATGCTGAATAAAGCAGCTTTATGTATAGTTTAACAAATAATACAGAGAATCAGGGAACTAGCTGGGAACTGGATTGGCTGGCTATATGGATACTTGGGACAGCTTGCTATTGGATAAGTATGCTGGGAAAAAGGATGTATAAAAGCCTGTGTAACTTCCTGCTCTGTTGTGCAGGATTTGAGATTTTATTCTCCCTGTACCTTTTTGCAGCTGCAAATAAACTTTTCTGCTTCTCCACCCCGTTGTGATTATTGGGTGTAGCACACCGGGTAACGAACCAACTCAAGCTGTTGTTCAGCCTCTCGGCACTGGGTGCCGGCAACAGAAGGGACCAGTTTACCCAGGAAGTTACAAGAGCCTTTATTAAAATGGAGAGCTACTTTTGTCCTTCTGTCTGCTTGCTTCTGGCAAAGGTTGACTCCGGAATAGAGGGGGAATCTCTTGGGGTCCAGCAGCTCTGCTGGCTTGGGAAAGTGTGCACTGCATCACCCACTCCTCCCTGTGTGAGACAATCTCTGTGCCTCTGTTTCGACAGTTCAAAACCCTTAAAAATATCTTTCTTTACAGCTCAATACAGAAATTGCCAGAACCTAGTCCTGTACTTTTTTCTTTAAAAACAAACAATGAAATGGGGATGTTTGCACGACAATGATATGAACCGATGTCTGTATTTTTATATCTTTAGATGCCCAACAAATACATAAAAATCTGCATGAAAATAACAATTAGTAAGTTTGCAAAACTGAGCAATGGAAAGTTCGGAAATGCCAGGATTCAGGGAGTCTGAGTACTGTGCACGTGCATTTTGACACAGTCTTTGAATTGCATAATGGTAGTATTTTTTTCCACAGGCCCCTCATTCAGTGACCATTGAAGTGTTGTTTGTTGTTTGCCTTCCGACACTGTGTACATACTTCTGCAACGTGAACACATCAAGTCAGGTTCCAGGTCGCAGTCCTTCTCTTCCAGGGGCTCAGTGGCCAGGGCCCAGTATATCTAAAATATCAGGTAAATCCCTGGGATTAGGGGTGTGGCTGACAGGGCCTATTTCTCAGGCACCATGAAGTGTTCTACTGTAAGGATGAGGCTTGTCTGTGCAGTAGATAGAGCTTTCTCAGGGGACAGTCTGTGACAGGAGAACAAACTCCCATGTCATTGCGAGGCTATTAGAGAGACAAGGTGGGGGAGGGATAGGGTGACCAGATAGTGAGTATGAAAAATCGTGATGGGGGTGGGGTGGGATTGATAGGTGCCTAAACCCCGAATATCTGGACTGTCCCTATAAACTTAGGACATCTGGTCACCCTAGCTGAGGTAATATCTTCTGTTGGACCAACTTCTGTTGGTGAAAGGAATAACCTTTCAAGGACCTGAAGGAGAACTCTGTGCACTCCTTTCACCAACAGAAGTTAGTCCAATAAAAGATATTACCATGACAGATGTGAGTCATATTATTAATGTACTAGACGAAGCTGCTCAGATACTTCATTGAGGAGAACAGTGGAAAAACCTAGATAGAATAAAGTGAAGGAGAAAGAGAGAGCCTCTTTCTGAGATTATCCTTTTCCTTCTCCCTAATGATCCTATTTGCTAACAAAGAAATACATTCTTAGTGCTGTTGTGGCTTTGTGCAGAAGTGTGAATTGTCTCAGTAGATTCTGATGTATTTTATCTTTTAGGTAATGATATCGAAAACAGGGAATACAAACAACACATGTTATGCAAACCCGCACCACTAGGTGGAAGCAGATATTTTGAGTTGTCATTAATTGAGAAACCATTTCAAAAAGCGAAGGAATGTTCTTGGAATTCTGCTTTAAGCCACAAGGCACACAGCTAAGCAGAGTCATCTTTTGAGTGCTGGATCTTTAATTTTTTTTTCCATACAAGAACCTGCTTAAAATCCCATTAATAAACTGTGTTCTCTTCACTCTCCTATTTGTCTATGCTGTGACGGAAAAATATAATTGTCTGTCAATAATGGCTTTTATTTGAAGCAGAGAGTTAGAAAACATGTGTGTAAAATGCTTTGAAGAAGAAAATCTCTCTAGAAATGCAAATTAGTATTATTGTTGTTATTGGGTCAAATTCTACAGTAGGTATTTAGGCTCCTAGCTTCCACTGATTTCAGACAGACAGACACAGACACAGACCCTTTGTTTTTTCTCCCTCCTCCCAGCTTTTGAAAGTATCTTGTCCCCTCATTGGTCATTTTGGTCAAGTGCCAACGAGAGGTTACCTTGAGCTTCTAAACCCTTTACAGGTGAGAGGATTTTTCCTCTGGCCGGGAGGGATTTTAAAGGGGTTTACCCTTCCCTTTATATTTATGACAAATGCATTTTCTGTATTTACCAGCTTTGTTTTCTTGCATCCTCAGTCATTTTGGGCCTTGTACATAATGTGTATAAATGGAATATTTATCATCCTCTCTGACTGTAATGTGTTTTAAGTGATGGTATATTGTCAAGCTGCATTCAGTATGGGTTAATCTGTTGATCCTCATTCGTGAGACAAGTGTATGAATTACGAGCCCAAGCAGGATCCCGCTGCTCATTGCTGCAGCTCAACTTGCACTGCCGCAGAACACTATTTGCGTGTGTGCACAAGGCTTGTGTTGCGAAAACCTTGCCCCCTGTAAATACACTCAAAGTCAACCTCTGATCCAGCTCTTGTCAAATGCAGCCAGTTAACATCACAGTGACCTCGGGTGTAAAGCTGTGGCCTCCTCCTTTTGAGGGTCTACTGTTGCCCAAGTTCTAAGTCAAGCTGAGGCAGTGTTTGGGTGATGATGTGCTAATTTATGAGCTCCTTGATGCCTGCACAGTGTTTGTCATGGCTTTGCCACACATACTCTTGTTCTGTTCTTGATCTTAATTTGTTCTGTGGCATGACATAGTTCATGGTGTTACTTGTCACATGCTGAACACTCTTCCCATCACTGGTCCATCCGTCGTGGACTTATATGTGGATGCCTTGCCCGGATGGTAACAGCTGCAATGAGCAAGCATTCTTACAATTACTTGTGCTCCTACCTGATGCTGCATTTTTGAAAGGCCCGACTTTATGGAGCCAGGTGTAGACAGTGAGGGGTGCAGAACACCAGCACAGAGACAGGCAAACTCTCTGTGCTGACCATGCCCTTAGCTTCTTGCAGAGCGGCCTGCTGTTTATGTACTAAAAATGGAGTAGGCCTCAACTGTGTGCCACTGGATACTTTCCATCTTGTGCAAATGTACGAGTCCCCAGTTTACACAATGGCATGGAACAGGGGCTGAGTCACATCAGACCCTGACTCAGGAAGAAAGTTCCCGAAATAGGTAGCACTATATTAGCTATCTGCTGGTACCTGGTCAAAGGGGGCTTTTTTGCTTGCTTTATTATCCTCTTGTCTGTTTGTTGTGCTGTTAAGATGTGTTAATTAATTAATGACAGTTAAGGACCATCTTGTTCTCTGTTTGTACAGGTCCTAGCGCAATGGGATCCTGCTCTGTGACTGGGACTGTGAGGCAGTACTGCAATACAAATAATCACATGCTGATCTCCAGAAATATTTTTATAGCGTGGCCATCCCCACTAGCTTAAGAGATTAGTCACGGTAAATGGAAGTATGTGAACCTGACATCTGCAGTTTAACTCAGTCCCCTTGTCTCCTGCACTGAGTGTTCTTTCTGCTCAATACACACTCAATGGTAGGCATGCCCACAGAATAGGGTTATGAAGATGGGTCTCTGGGAGGCTTTGACTTCCTCTACCATGGGATGCTATTGCAGGAAGGAGGTTTGCTGGGAAGAGATGGGGTCCGTCTGACCAAGAAGGAGAAGAACATCTTTATGCACTGACTCACCAACCTTAGGAGAAGAGCTTAAAACTAAGTTCAGAGGGGGCAGGTGAAAAAAGCCACCAGGTAAAAAAAGGTGGCCTTAATAGAGAACTAGCTGTGTGTGGAGAAGTAGATGTGGAAAATTGCAGTAGAATTACAGGAGAAACAAGAGGGAAATCCATGGGGGCATCCGCTTAACATCTTAGATGTCTGTACACACAAGCAAGGAGTAATAATAATGGGGAGTAAGCAGTAAGAACTGGGAGTTTTAGTACATGAATCTTAACTGAGCTTAACTGCATCACAGATACTTGATGGGATAAATCTCATGACTGGACTATTGGTATAGAGGGCTATAGCTTGTTGAGGAAGGACAGGCAGGAAAAAAAAGAGAGGACATATTGCATTGTTAACCTGTTCTGAGGTCCAGAAGGAGGTGAGAAGCAGACCAGTTGAAAGTCTCTGAGTAAAGATAAAAGAGGGAATAAACAGGGGTGAGGTCCTGGTAGGGGGTCTATTACAGACCACCAAATCAGGAAGAGGAGGGAGACGAGGCATTTCTAGAACAAACAACAGAAATATGCAAAACACAAATCCTGATCGTAATGGGGGACTTTACCTACCCAGACATCTGCTGAAAAAGGAATATGGTAAAACTCAAAATTACCCAATAAGTTCCTGGAATGTACTGGGGACAATGCTTTGTTTCAGAAAATGGAGGAAGTAAGCAGGGGGACAGCCATTTTAGACTTGATTCTGACCAGCAGGGAGGAGCTGGTGGTGAATGTGAAGGTGGAAGGTGATTTGGGTGAAAGGGATCATGAAGGATAGATTTCATGATTCTAAGGAAAGGAAGGAGTGAGAATGACAGGAGAAGGACTGCCAAAAGCAGACTTTAACATCCTCAGAGAATTGGTAGGTAGCGACCCATGGGGAAAAAGTCTAAGGCATAAAGGAGTTCAGGAAAGCTGGCAGTTTAACCTCCAGGAGACAATATTAAAGGCACAACTGCCAATGCAAAGGAAAGACAGGAAGAATAGTAAGAGGCCAATGGCTCCATCAGAAGTTTTGTAATGACCTGAAAATCAAAAAGAAATCCTACAAAATGGGGAAACATGGACGAATTACTAAGGAGGAGTACAAAAGAATAGCATGTCCGTGTAAGGGCAAAATCAGAAAGGGTAAGGCACCAAATCACTTATACATAGCAAAGGACACATGTCATTGGAATTCTTTTTCCATATGGTTTACTGCAAAGAGTGTCATCACTCTTAATGCTTTGAAGGCAACATCATCTCCAAAATCAAGTGTGGCCTCTACATATGGCCATACATATGACACCACACTGTATTAAACACAACAAAAAATAATTTAGTTGATTTGTTTGGCGGGACATGGAAATGAAGAATAAATTTCAATTCATTGTAAAACAATATAAAATCAATATTTGTAATACAGTCCAATAAGATTTCATCAAGCTTTTTAATCAACCGAATTAAAAAGCAAAGGAAACCAACCACCCACACTCAAGTGTCACTGTGCATTCCAACCAACCAACCACACTCAAGTGTCACTGTGCATTCTCCAAGGCAGTTTCTTCTCTTTCTTTGTTCGGTGCTTTTATTTTCTATCCATTCAACCAGGAGCAGATTTTCCAGTAAAACCAATATTGGAAAGTGTGGCAAACTGAGAGAGGGACGGAACCAAAATTCAAAATGATTTAGAGCGAATGAGAAATTCTACACTGGAGCAAATTTAGCCACCTATTGGACTGCGTACATGGATGGGCCCAGATATTGAAATGTATTTAGGTTCCTCACATCTATTGATTTCAGTGCGAGTTAGGAGCCTAAATACCTTTGAGGATCTTGTCCATGTCATCACAGCACCCACCTGGTCAGCAGCAGTTTATGTGCTATGTCACAGTCACAGCGATGTCATAATAGTGCTTGCATAATCTGAACTGGCTATCCTGGACAGGACAGGACAGCCTGAGAGGCCAGCTGCCTATCAGTACTGGAGCTCTTTGGAGAAAGGACTGGAGGAAGTGTTGAGGAAAGATTAAAACATGAATAAATTTGTGAGTGAGCAGGAGGTAACCAACAGAGGTAAGGGTCAGCATTGTATTCTCTATATCCATTCTATATTCACACACACATTTAGAAAGCATAGGCATACAGATTAACTGTAATGTTCTCCTTTTGTATGAGCAGAACCTCAGCTGCTGGAAACCAGTGTCCCTCTGTTGACTTCCTTGTACTTGTGTTGATTTACCCCAGTTGAGGAGTTGGCCTACAGCCTCTGGACCTGGAAACTTTCCTGAGAATCTGAGTTTCTAGGGAATGTTATGGGGGAGGCCTTCCTTCTTTTCTCCCAGTTGTTTTATGTTTGTTATGGGTCCTCATTTTGTGTCTTCTGCATCCATGGAGCCAACTCCATCAGAGAGAGGGGAAATTAGAACAAAAAAGGCAGAAGGACTTCTCCTCTAGCTGTCTAAATGAAGCTCTGCTAATATCTTAAATGCAAGAGAACAAAGCATGGGGGTCACATTTCTTAGCAACACTAGTGCTCCTCATCCCACACGGATGGGCAGTGTAGGTTACAGTTATGATTCCGTTTGCATCTGGGTGTTACAACTGAAGGATGCAATTTGCATAACGGATGGGCAATCACCTAACCTCAAGCAGTCTTTCCTGGGAAGGGGAAATCTTGTTAGTTCCTCCTTCATGCTTGGAATGCTGTTACAATGGAGACAGATAAATACGGCATTTCAGATTTCTTGTGAAATATTAAGTCTCCTGGAGAATTTCTGCCCAGAGCGAAGAGATACATGGGAGATCAAATCCTGATTTTTTTCATACACCAGCTATTTCATTGTTTCCTAGAGTTTAAGGCCAGAAGGGACCATTAGATCATCTAGTCTGACTTCCTGTATTTCACAGGCCACTACATTTCACCTAGCAACCCTACCCTGAACCCCAAAACTTGTCTTGGACGAAAACATTTCAGTCTTTAGGAGACAAAACTGTTGTGTGCCATCGGCAGAGGACAGGAGAGACTGAGGTTCCACCAATGCCTGAGGCCCTTGCAATGGTCGAGAATTGATTAGGTCAGATATACGCAGATTATCCTAGCAGGTGATCAGTGCCCCATCCTCCCACTCAAAGGTCCCTGCCAATCCGACCAGGGGGAAATTCCTTCCCACCCACAACTCTGGAGATCAGTTGGACCCTGAGCTTGTGAGCAGGACAGCTAAGGAAACAGATTCTCTGAACCATCTTAGAGCACTGGTCCACCCTACCAGGTGTCCCATCTCCTGCTATGGTCAATCCCTGATGCTTCAGATGAAGGTTGGAGGGACCCACCCCACCCCACCCCACTCACAGCGTACACCTCGCCAATTGTGCATGGGGGTGGGGGGGGGGCGGGGGAATTCCTTTATGACCTCTACAGGCAACTGTACAGGGGGGAGGGATAGCTCAGTGGTTTGAACATTGGCCTGCTAAACCCAGGGTTGTGAGTTCAACCCTTGAGGGGGCCATTTAGGGATCTGGGGCAAAAGTTGGGGATTGGTCCTGCTTTGAGCAGGGGGTTGGACTAGATGACCTCCTGAGGTCCCTTCCAACCCTGATATTCTATGAACTGGATGAACTCCGTTCCATGAGTCTTCTCTGCAAGTATTTAAACTACCATAAAAGAAGATTGAAGGCTTTCTTCAGAACAAGGGGCCTAAAGTTAGGCTTCTAAATTCATACTGAGCTCTCCAACAGTGGCCTGATTTTCAAGAGATACCGAGCCCCCAAAGTTCCCAGCATAGCCAATAGGTACATCTGGGTGCTCAGGATTTTTGAAAATGGGGCCCTGACTAAGCAAAACTCTTAAGCATGTGCTTAACTTTAGCTCTATTTCTTGGCTTAGAGTTAAATTATTACTCTGTATGCTATCAAAACTCATCAATTGACAGTAAAGAGGGAAAGGAAGATTATTTTATGGGGGGATCTACTTGAAAGGAGCAAATTTGCTTCATTATGATTTCCCCCCAAGCACACTGGGTAGTTCAGCAAACAAACCTGGTCATGAGGAGGAAGGAAGAGGATTTCCACGATTCCCAGGTCTACTTCTCACAGTGTTGGGGCTCCTGCAGAATCTTGACTAGATAGTGAATTAAAGAGGCCAGCACCAATTTCTGCTATCCTTTTATTTAATTTCAGGTGTTTATAATGAGGTTGTCTCCCTCCTGGCACATATGGATGATCAAGATAAGGGCAAAATTGCCCTCAGGATTGCCTTTATAGCCGAGACCAAGCTGGCTATCGTTCTGACAGTTCTGCTCGAGAAACTGCAAAAGGATGAGGTAGGGCAGTTTCATGAAATTACATCCGCTTTCCAGGTGTCCATACCAAATTCTGCCTGACTTCATGGGGGTACAGGGGACTGCACGGGGATAATTCAGTGTAGAACTTGGCCTGGCGCACCATCAGGAGAATCAGTATTCGCCCTTCTGTCCTCAGGCGTAAACTCATCATGCAAAATGCTGTTCTTACAGATCAGGATGATATAATGCTCTATAAAGAGAGCATTGTCCTTTTACACACAGTGGAGTACATGGGCTGTAGACAGTAAAAGTACACCATCGGACTAGCAGTAATCTCTTCTAATAATACTTTGCCCTTCTTTCGCATCTTCATCCAAAAATCTCAAAGCACTTCCCTAATACTAATGAATTAAGACGCACAGCACCCTTGTGAGAATGGGAAGCATTATCCTCATTTACGGATGACTTGTGTCACAGGGAATTAAGTAACTTGCTCAACACCACTTAGCAAGTTAGTCAAAGAATGTGAATAAAACCCAAGTGAACTGACTCCCTGCTCTAAATCCTAGCCAACACTCCTTTATTATGATGACATATTATTGAGATTATAGCATTGAAGGGACCCTTATCTATATATTTTCTACGGGGGGAATTCTGCAAGAAAAAAATAAAAATGATGCATACAATATTTTAGAAGTTCTGCAAAATTCTGCATATTTTGTTTGTCAAAATAATACAATATAATTACACCCGTTAAAATTATTTTTGGTTATTTATTTCAAAATACCTGTCAGCAAGTATGTCTGTATGAATACAGACAACAAAAAGGATTCAGGAAATGTTTTTTGACAAATTGATTCCTTACTATGCATGTTAATACAGAACTCAGAGTAATAATTCATTTAAACTCAATACAGAACCATATTTCTTGCACCCCTTAGGCGCAGTGCAAAGGCTTGGTAGAGTCAGGGGTAATGGAGGAGCTGAGGGAGAGGGAAGTAAATTGCTGGGAAGGAGCCTGGGTGTGAACTTGGAGCGTTGCTGGGTATGGGTGGGAAAAGTATGGAACAGTTTTTTTGGGAGGGGCGGGAAGGAATTGTTAGGCAGCTCCCCCCATGCAGACCCTGTCTGACCCCTAACCTCTCCCATTCAGTAAGGCACATCTGCCCCTGTCTCCATGTGTTCCTGCACACCCGTGGGTCCTGGCACCCCCTGTCCACATGTGTCCCTCCACCCCCACTCAGAAACCCACTCCCGTGTAGATCTAACGGCTGAGCTCATTGCCTCTGGGAGCGGTTGAGGACTTACTGCAGGAGTTGGGTATTTTATATTCCACATTTACAAATTCTGCCTGGAGTGGCTAGAGCAAGGGCAAGGTGCTCATTTTTATTGTTTGTTCTGAATAAATGAAACTAGAGAAGGGGGCAGTAAAGGGCGCTTCCTCTGGCTCTTTTCTCTCCAGGAAGATTAAACGATGTCAGTTGCTCGGCTGCTTCTGAAGCGCTGCTCAATGCGGTGCTTGTGGAGGGCCGGGCACGTTTTACACCAATTAAGCCACCAATTAGGGCAGGGGCTTATTAGCCACATTACTGTCTGGTCGGCAAGAAAGAGTTTTCCCAATTCTTCTCTTTTATGTTTTGTCCCCAGCAAAACAGAGTAGACATTTACTGTGTCCTGGAGAAAGTCTTACAGCAGGACACCCAGGGCCTGGAGAGAAGGCTTCTGAAGAAAATCACAACACTAGCCTCAAACCACATGAGAGAGACTCAGGTAAGTTAGTTCTCCCGAGATACCAATCAAAGGATCCAAAGCTTTAACTCATTCAAACTCTCTTTTGGGGGGATAAACTATATACTGAAATGAAAATGTATTCTTCTGTTGGAGGCCCACACCTTCCTCCAGACCAAAGCCCAGGTCCTAGAGAGCACTTGTGCACATGCATAAGATGGGACAACTCACATGCTGAAAGTTACACATGTGCTGAAGTGCTTTGCAGGATCAGGACCTGAGACACATGATCTCAGACCCAGAGACAGGCCTATGGTGTCTTAAGGAGCAAGTCTTTCCCGAAGTCTACTCAGGATTTCATTATTGATGCTGATTTTATGGGGAAGGCGCTCTGATACTGTCGCGATAAGTGGCAGTATAAAGCCCCAAGACAGACAGAATCTGAGCTATCTCCAAAAGAAGCAGCATTGGATTTAGAATATAGTTTGCCAGCAGGAAAACCCATGGAAAAATCCCTCTCTTGTTCCAAAGGAAGTCAGCCTCCTTTTGGGGGACAGTTTATTCCAGGAAAGCTCTCGGAATATCTTGAAGCTGCCCAGTCTGTGTCTCACTTACCGCCTCAGGGAAGGGCAGGGAAAATATCATGTGACTATGGTGACCAGTCACCCACCACAAGTAGCTAACAGTGAATAGGGTAACGAAGCAGCTTGCAAGCAACTCGAAGGCTGAAAACTCTTTAGCCAAGTGACTCAAGGAATATTTATAACGAATGACTCTACCCTCAGAAAGTTGGGCTGGTTCCTTCACAACTTGTGCACAGAAATAAGGACTTGACTCATGTAAACAACTCTGGCTAGTGCAACCGGCTTCAGTCACCTCAGTCTCTCTCTTTTGGTTTTTGTTTTTAGGAAGCAAGAAATGAACTAAAAGTGGCAGCTAGCAACACCTTAGTGACTCTGGCACGCTGCTATTTCAGCGATGTCATGGTAGAGCTGATGTATCATCTGGAGCTGCCTGAGGAGTTTATTTTCATTACGTTGGGCAACCTGTCATCCGCCTATGGTATGGTCACTTCCCTCTTTTCTTTCAAAGTGATTGTTTTTCATTTAAGGACAGGGGATTATCTCTCTACCTATAAATGTTTCCGCTAAACAGAGCTCTGTTTGAGTGTGTGTGTAGAAACACGAGATTAACTGCTGTTGCTAGTTCTGGCCTCCAGGTCATGAGCGATCCAGCCGGAGGTGCAAGCTCTAACTTATGCCCCTGAGTGAAATACCTGAAGGATGGGAATGAGTGGAAGATCAGGTCTAGTGGAGCTCTTCTCCACCCCACTTCCCATCCCGCCCCAGTGCTCTCTCCCCTTACTCTGGGAGTGAGTTGGGCATTGGGCACAGCTGTACACTTGTGGAGGATTCCCCTCTTCAGGGTGACTCCCCCACTGGCTTTCAATGGCTGCTTTAAAGCCATTCTGCTCTGCTTACGCAGCGCCAATGGCCTCGGAACCCATAGCATCCTGCCCCACAGTGTTTCTAAGTGTGTTGTAAGAAGGCAGAGAGCAGCTGATTGTCTGTCTTCCTTCTCTTCTGGCCTTTCTCTGCAGCACTTAAGTGTATCCCTTTTGTGGGAATGATCCTGAACGTCATGATCTCCATGTTGGAGTTAGTCGAGGACAGCAGGATGAGACAAGCATTTTGTGGTGGTAAGTGCCAGCACTTCCTGTAGGTGCCCCAAATGGATCATAGAATAGAATATCAGGGTTGGAAGGGACCCCAGAAGGTCATCTAGTCCAACCCCCTGCTCGAAGCAGGACCAATTCCCAGTTAAATCGTCCCAGCCAGGATATTTAGGGGGTCTTGGTACAGATTTAAGTGACTGACCAAGTCTGCAAACAGGCCCTGAACTGTGCTCCCTTCCCTGGATTGCACCAGGTGCTGCGTTCCTTGGCTCCCGTGGCACACAGTGAAGTTGAGAATGCTCCTTACTTTGCAGGAGGTGCTGAGCATTTGTAAGTTCAGGCCCTTTGTGACTCACGCATATCGTTTAAAATAAACAGACACAAAGGCTGAAGCTGCCCCTCTGCCAGGAGGCTCCTGGGGGAGGAGGTGAAGGGAGCAGATTTCATTACTGTACATTTAAAAATCCCCTGTTTCCCACTCCTCCACCCATTCTCTCTCCTTAGTTTCTTCATCATCATCATCTCCTTTCACCCTCTTTCTCTGTCTTCTCTTCTTCTCCACTTCTCTCTTCCTTTGCTTTTCAGGTGATGCTCAGTAAGGGGTTAATCCTGTGCCCTTGAGGGAAATGGGAATTTTGCCATCCACTTCATAGAGAACAGGATTGGGCCCTAATTCCTCTTAGCAAGGACACTAGATACACCTACTTTTAGGGCAAAGTGCTCCCCACTACCTTCAAATCCCACTAAAGCCAATGGCAGTTAGGGGCACTGAACATCTTTCAGACAAACTGTAACTCAAGATGAAATCATACAGTGTTCGGGTTGAATAAACAACAACTGCAGAGGACGCGAGTCTTCAAATGATGGTAATTGAAAAAAGATGGAGAGATGTACAAAGAAAAAAGCCTTTTAAGAAACAAGAAATGGAATGGGGGAAAGAGAAATAGCTCCAAATTGATATGGGATTTCAGCATCTAGTCCTGATAGGAGCTGCCATGGAATTGGAGTAAACGATAGGCCTGGGTGTCTTCTCTGAGAAAGCAACTTCTCCTCATTATTACTATGTCCTTTTCACATTGCCTGTCTTCTCTCCTTCCCTGCAGTTCTGGAAAAATGCTCAAGGGCAGTGAATGGATATTTTATGAACTGGGAAAAGTGCTCATTCCCCAGAATGGGTGAATCACAATTCTGCAATCAAATTCTTCCCTTATATTGTCATGTGACCAGCAACTGGCTGACCTGTGAGGAGCTGGAGGTGAGAATTGCTGACGTTCTAAACCTTTAGCGGAAATTGTGATGTTACATTCTGTGTGTCTGGCACTCTTTGTGATGATGGCATTTAATGGTAGGTCCTTTTGGATGGAACAGAGTGTCATGTAAAACATCGAAAACCCATACGTTTATAATGTCACCACATCATGGAAATTCGGTCTGTACCTAGTGTACATGGATTCTAGTTTTGTGCACCTAATGTGCAGATGAACCCGGGATAGTGGGCTAAATTAATTCCTGGTCTAAGTCCATTCAGCCCCAGTGGAGTTACAGCAGGGATGAGTTGGCCTAGAATGCATATTAATCTGGGGAAATATTTTACCTGCTCTAGTTGTGAGGTGCATTAGAATATAATCCTGACACCAACCCTACGAGTCCTGGTTCTTTACCAGGAAATATTGGGATAGGACCGTTCCGACAGTGGAACAAGGGAAATTGCACTCATTAGAAGCAGAAAAGGTGTGCCTATTGGAAGATATTGAATGAATTCATAGGAACATAAATTCTGTGTCTCATCTATGCAGCTCAAGCAGGCCATCATCAAAGCCCTTGGTCCCATGATGGGCATCCTACTACACAAAAAGGAGCCACAAAATCCGATATTTAAGGAGATCTCATGGCTCCTTGAGCAATATAAGGAGGAAATTGATGTTTTTCACGTCACCAAGGTGAGGTACCACTCATTAAGGTAACTGTCTCTGTGTGTGCATGTGTGAACTGCAGGAGGAATTTGCTACCAGTGGGGTTTCCTGGTCTAGATAGTGACTTGTTAGATAATAAATATGCACACAAGTTCTGGCTTTATACACATGGTGACCCAGGCAACAAGATTTGTAGGTAACTGCCTCTGATGAAAAGCATCCTCTGTTTCCTGGGGAGGAAGAGAAGGAGATAAAAAAAACAAAACACCTGCACATCAAGATACTCTCTCCTTGTGACAGGTTTCAGAGTAACAGCCATGTTAGTCTGTATTCGCAAAAAGAAAAGGAGTACTTGTGGCACCTTAGAGACTAACCAATTTATTTGAGCATGAGCTTTCGTGAACTACAGCTCACTTCATCGGATGCATACCGTGGAAACTGCAGCAGACTTTATATACACACAGAGAATATGAAACAATACCTCCTCCCACCCCACTGTCCTGCTGGTAATAGCTTATCTAAAGTGATCATCAGGTTGGGCCATTTCCAGCACAAATCCAGGTTTTCTCACCCTCCACCCCCCCCCACAAATTCACTCTCCTGCTGGTGATAGCTCTCGTCCCCTAAAGCCCCTACTCTACTTGTGCTATATTGATGACATCTTCATCATCTGGACCCATGGAAAAGAAGCCCTTGAGGAATTCCACCATGATTTCAACAATTTCCATCCCACCACCAACCTCAGCCTGGTCCAGTCCACACAAGAGATCCACTTCCTGGACACTACAGTGCTAATAAACAATGGTCACATAAACACCACCCTATACCGGAAACCTACTGACCGCTATTCCTACCTGCATGCCTCCAGCTTTCACCCTGACCACACCACACGATCCATCGTCTACAGCCAAGCTCTGCGATACAACCGCATTTGCTCCAACCCCTCAGACAGAGACAAACACCTACAAGATCTCTGTCAAGCTTTCTTACAACTACAATACCCACCTGCGGAAGTAAAGAAACAGATCGATAGAGCCAGAAGAGTTCCCAGAAGTTACCTACTACAGGACAGGCCTAACAAAGAAAATAACAGAACGCCACTAGCCATCACCTTCAGCCCCCAACTAAAACCTCTCCAACGCATTATTAAGGATCTACAACCTATCCTAAAGGATGACCCAACACTCTCACAAATCTTGGGAGACAGGCCAGTCCTTGCCTACAGACAGCCCCGCAACCTGAAGCAAATACTCACCAACAACCACATACCACACAACAGAACCACTAACCCAGGAACTTATCCTTGCAACAAAGCCCGTTGCCAATTGTGCCCACATATCTATTCAGGGGACACCATCACAGGGCCTAATAACATCAGCCACACTATCAGAGGCTCGTTCACCTGCACATCCACCAATGTGATATATGTCATCATGTGCCAGCAATGCCCCTCTGCCATGTACATTGGTCAAACTGGACAGTCTCTGCGTAAAAGAATAAATGGACACAAATCAGATGTCAAGAATTATAACATTCATAAACCAGTTGGAGAACATTTCAATCTCTCTGGTCACGCAATCACAGACATGAAGGTCGCTATCTTAAAACAAAAAAACTTCAAATCCAGACTCCAGCGAGAAACTGCTGAATTGGAATTCATTTGCAAATTGGATACTATTAATTTAGGCTTAAATAGAGACTGGGAGTGGCTAAGTCATTATGCAAGGTAGCCTATTTCCCCTTGTTTTTTCCTACCCCCCCCCCCCAGATGTTCTGGTTTAACTTGGATTTAAACTTGGAGAGTGGTCAGTTTGGATGAGCTATTACCAGCAGGAGAGTGAGTTTGTGTGTGTATGGGGGTGGGGGGGGGTGTGAGAAAACCTGGATTTGTGCTGGAAATGGCCCACCTTGATTATCATGCACATTGTAGGGAGAGTGGTCACTTTGGATGAGCTATTACCAGCAGGATAGTGAGTTTGTGTGTGTGGTTTTTGGGAGGGGGGTGTGGGGGTGAGAGAACCTGGATTTGTGCAGGAAATGGCCCAACTTGATTATCATGCACATTGTGTAAAGAGTTGTGACTTTGGATGGGCTATCACCAGCAGAGAGTGAATTTGTGTGGGGGGGTGGAGGGTGAGAAAACCTGGATTTGTGCTGGAAATGGCCCAACCTGATGATCACTTTAGATAAGCTATTACCAGCAGGACTGTGGGGTGGGAGGAGGTATTGTTTCATATTCTCTGTGTGTATATAAAGTCTGCTGCAGTTTCCACGGTATGCATCCGATGAAGTGAGCTGTAGCTCACGAAAGCTCATGCTCAAATAAATTGGTTAGTCTCTAAGGTGCCACAAGTCCTCCTTTTCTCTCCTTGTGATTTCCCAAAACATCCTGTCAACTCTGTGTCTCTCTTTTAGATCATAAGCTCCTCAGAGCAGGGGCTACCATATGTTGTCTCTGGTCGGTACCAAGTCAACTGTCAACGGTTGAAAATTAATAACAAGGAGGCTTGAGGGTCATTGCTTTGCACTGCATAACTAGATAGATATAAAATCATTGCCTGTCTGTTTCATCTACCGTTCGATGCAGTGCTGTTGTAGCCATGTTGGTCCAAGATATTGGAGCGACAAGGTGGGTGTGATAATCTAATTGAAGATATTGTCTCACTCGCCTTGTCTCTCTCTTTCATCCACCCTCAGTACCACATGAGCGAGAAGTAAGGGGCCATATTCTGTCTTCAGTGGGGCTACACAGTTGTAAATGAAGTCATGAGACAGCTATAACTTCTTGGTAGTGATATTTACTCACCGTCTATGTTGGTTGAAGCTTTCTAGTACAGAGTATGTGGTCACTTTGGGGGTTGAAATACCCATGATTTGGAGGGAACCAATGTATCATGGACTTGTTTGATAGCATCAGGGCACTACACAACTGTGTAAACATAGTAAAGTATGTAGATGGCATCCGAGACATTCTGGAAGCTTCAAGCAGCAACGGAGAAAAGTGTGTTAGCTGCAGGAAGGAATTAGATTTTCACCATTTTTTAATCAATAACCTGGCAGAGGACATAAAATCATCATGGATAAAGTTGGCAGATGAGATAAAAATGGGGGAGTGGTAAATAATGGAGAGGACAGCTCACGGATTCAGAGTGATCTAGATCACTTAGCAAACGGGGCGCAAAGAAACAATATGCCTTTAAATATGGCTGAATGTAAATGTATGCGTCTAGGCACAAGGGATTTAGGCCAGACATACATGATGGGGGATGCTGTCCTGGGAAGCAGTGACTCTGAAAAAGATTTGGGGGGTCATGGGGCATAATCAGCTGAACATGAACTCATGCTGTGGCCAAAAAAGCTAAAGCTGGGATGCATCAAAAGGGGAATCTCAAGGAGGAGCACAGTGGTTATTTTACCTCTAAATCTGGCACTTGTCTGACGACTGTTGGAATCCTGTGTCCAGTTCTAGTGCCCACAATTCAAAAAGGGTGTTGCTAAATTGACAGAAGAGCCACAGTGAGGAAAGGATTAGAAAATATGCCTTACAGAGGGAGAATCAAGGAAGTCAATCTATTTAGTTTAATACACAGAAAGTAAAAGGGTGTGTGATGGGGTTTACCTACCCCGCATTGGTTCAGCAGGGGTTAATCATGCTTTGTGGGCCGAGGAGGTCATGCCCCCTCATCTCTGCTCGGCATGCTTCAGCTGGACCCAGGATACAAAAGAGAGCCGCTCAGCTCAGGCTGGGATGGCTGCCAAAGGGAGCAGAGGCGCATTGCAGGCTCCTGCAGAGAGACTGCCAGTGCTCCAGGATTCAGAGGCCAGCCGGACTGTGGCTGCAGCTGACCCCCAGCCACCCAATGCCAGAGATGGAGGAGAGACCCCAGAATCCCTGAGACTCCCAGCTGCGGAAGAACGGGTGGGAAGCAGCGTCGGTGGATGAAGCATTGATCCACTTGAGGTAGCAGGCTTGACTCAGCATGCTTTGGAAGGATCCCCGCTGAGTTGGTGGCAGATACCCCTGCGCCCTGGGCTGGGACCCTGTGGAATAGGTAGGACCCAGTGCAGAAGGGCTCACCACTAGGCAACACTACCCTGCCGCAAAAGGTGGTTCTATCGACTCTGGCCACTAGGCCGCATTGCCCTGCAGCCAAGGGTGGGTCTCCTGACTTTGGCCACTAGGCCGCACTGCCATCCCGAGAAGGGCAGCCCAAGTGACTCAGGCTGTTGGGCCGCGGTCCCTCACCCAAGGGCTGCTGCACTGATCCCGACCATTAGGCGATGCTGCCCTAGGAGCCCGGACTGCTGTGGTGGCTAGGGAGACTAGGCCAGTTGGGCCGCTCCAGATCTACTTCAATTCCTCCTCAACCTGATACCACCCTGACGGGGTGGACCTATCCTGTGACAGGGTGACTTAATTACAGTCTATAATATCTTACATGAGGGACTCCTATTATCTAATGGGCTCTTCCGTCTAGCAGAGAAAGGTGTCACTTGATCCAATGGCTAGAAACTGAAGCTAGACACTTTCAGACTGGAAATACGGCGTACATTTTTAATGGTGAGATAATTAACCATTAGAGCCATTTACCAAGGGCCGAGGCGGATTCTGACGATTTTTCAATCAGGATTGGTATGTTTTTCTAAAAGCTCTGCTCTGGGAATTATTCTGGGCAAGGTCTATGGCCTGTGTCATACCGACCGGAGGTCAGACTAGATGATGGCAAGAATCCGGTCTGGCCTTGGAATCTAGGAATCCCCTGAATCTGCTTCAGTCACTACATATGGCTCCTTTGTGTGCCCACCATCTGACTTTCACCCTCTGTTGCAGAGTCTGAGCCAGCTCTTGGAGGTCTCTGTTGAATATAAGATCCCTCTACCTAAAGGGAAGTTTCAAGCCATCTGCAGTGCTCTGCACAACCAGGTGAGGGGTGGTTTTGCTTGGATCCCTTGAGCTTAGGCACAGCAGATCTGAAGCATATTAACACTAAAAAATCAATGGAATGATCGTGCAGAGCCTGGGGACCTCCTCATGCCTTACTGATTTCTGCAGGCTCAAGAGTAAGCAGGGAGCGGTCTCATTTTCTTAGCTACTATCCAGCTCAGTTTGTAAAGCGATTTCACCATAAGCCGATTACCAGGGGGAGTAAGAGTTGTAAAGTAAAAACTGTGGCTGTGTCTTAATTAGGTCAGCTCTGCTGCTCAAAACACTTTAGCTTCTCTTATCTAATGTATTGGTCATTGTCTTGGAGTCTTGCTGTGCATGCAGGACCATCTCCCTGGGGTTCAGACCTCTAGTTGGACAAGCAGGAAGTGGAAGCTTAGAAATGAATTGAACATTTTTCTTTTCCCTTGCTTCTGATTCGTTTTTCTTTCACCATTTCCCTTCTTCCCACAGATCTGTTCTCCAGCTAAGCAGCTCAGCATCGAAAACCACAAAGAGCTCTTCCATTGTGTACTTCTGCTAGGTACGGGGAAGAGACTCTGAGTTACACAGTGGTTTCTTTGTAACTTCCTTACCTTTGTGAGGTACGGTAAGAAGAAGAGTTCTGCAGACAGTGAGGATGTGATTTCTTCCCTTGCAGCCCGTTCTTCTCCTGATGATCTGCTAGCATTTCTACACGAGCAGCTGGAGATTGAGCATGAGGCCGTTCGTGTGGCGTCTTTAGATTTCCTGAGGGCTATTGTTGGGGCTGACTGTAAGTAACACAGGAGCAACTGTGCCAGCTGCCCTCTTGGCCGACATGCTGAGGGTTGAGTTGAGGACATCCAGAGCTAAAAGCTTGAGCTACTCGAGATTGAGCTAAAGAACCAAGGCTGTGTAGGCACGGCAGGGCTGCAGCAGACTCATCACCTCTGCAACGGGGGCACAGAGGCTCTAGAACACACAGTCACCAGTGGTTTGGAGATCCCCTAAGGGACCAAATGCTGCCCTAAGTTACTCCCATATGGCCACACAGAAATCAACAGGTTCAACTAAGTGCTGAATGTAGCCCAAGATATTTGTCAAGGTCTTTTTCAACTTCAAATACAGAAGTTAACTTGGGGCTAATGCATGTTAACAATAATCAGATAAAAATAGAATAATACTCCTGACTCGAGAATCCTAAGTATTATACACTCTAGACTAGATTCTGAGTTCTGTTATGCCAGTGTAAACACAGATTAACTTCAGTCACCTCAGTCTATCAAACTCCTTTATAATATTTCCATCATGGTAGTAGGATGGCACTATTTAGAGAAATGGAATTACTTTAGATTTACACTGGTGCAATTGAGACCAGAATCTGGTCCTATGTCTTCCCCACTGATTCTGTAGAGGAGAGAAGCTTGATACTATTCTTAACTAGGGCCCTTTGAAATCCAGGATTAATTCCAATGTGGAAAGTGAGTGTGTGTGGAACAAAGAAGCACTGTACACCTCTCCTTATTTTTCAGTGCCTGAGACAAGAGTTAAAAAGCTTCTGATTGTGAAGGCAGTGAAATCTACTCTCAGTGATCAGAATGCTACGGTAAGATTGTGTGTGGAACAGTGAACTATTTCAACTTTTTCAGTGTTATGGGATGAATGGATATCTGGGTGGAGCTTTCATTCCGATCCAGATGAGAGACTGCAGAATAGAGAAGGCATGTCATTCTCCTGCCGGTGTTAAATGTATCCATGTTTCTAATCCAAGGAGACAAAATCAAAAGCATAAGGACTCTCCTATCATATCCTAGCTCCTATTTCAGGCAGAAGGGCTAACAAGAAGTGCTGTGTGTAATCTCTACCCTTGCAGGTGAGGAAGGCAGCTCTTCATTTCATCAGGACGCTGCTCAGTTCAGGAAGTGTGGAGAATTGTGCAGCATGGGATCTGGTAGCATATGTTTTCAGCGAGTTCAGTGTGTCCACCAGCAAACTGGTAAGGAGAGTTCTTAACACTTAGGACTCGGTCCTACCATTCTTGCATGCTGATTGCTCCCCTTGACTTCAGTGGGAGTTTTGACTCCAGGACAGCTGGACTGAATGAATAGAGCCAGAATCGGATCCGTTATATTGGTGTAAAGTCAAGGTAACTCCACTGACTTGAGTGGTGTTACTCTGGATTTATACTAGTGTAACAGAGACCAGAATCTCACACTGGGTATTTCCATCTAACAGAGTTATCTATGCTGCTCCAACCTCTGATGAGTCATTGAACATTCAGAAAACACCATTTTTCAGTGAAATGTTCCTGTACAAGGAAGCACATCTTTTTGTTTTCAATAGACTCTCCAAAAAACAGAACGATGCCCCGTTCTGTGGCTGTCAAAGCAGACCTAAAGTATCAGCATAACACTCAGGTTATGCAGGTTGCATAAAAATATCTTCAATCCGTATTTCTATCCATGGACACAGCCGCGGGCCCCAGACACTTTGTGCTCCATGACTGAATCCGTGATATGTATGAACATAAACAGTTCAACTTGACAGTAAGTTGTGGAAGATCTTAGCTCTGCCTGGCCCCTTTTCTACAAAGTTGGAGCTTGTGGCAATAACCACACACACATCTCTCTTAAAGAAGGCTGCTTTTTCTCATCAGGCCAGTTTTGGTCCCATTGATAGAATCACACTCACTACACACAGAATGACCAAGCTGGTTGGGGCATCAGAACAAAGAGATTGGATCCCCCTGGTTCTGCAAATTTATTTCCCCTGGGCAGAATCGGAATGTTTTTCCTCAGAGATCAAAAGATGAAACAGTTTTTCAAATTTTAAAAAGTTGAACACTGTGGGGGAACTCTTTTGTGTCCAGTGAATCATTCCCTTCATTTTAGGGTTTTCCTAAGCCTGGGATCTGACCCACCAGTTCGGAGTTTCTATTATTCTCTTCCCTTCAGACGTTGGTGCACTTCCAGTGCAGTATAAAAGCAGGCATAGGTCAATGCTCAAGATGGCTTTGTAAGAGAAGGACACTGGTTCTATTGCCAGTGTCTTACTATAGCGAATAAGTTCGATCTAGCTATCTCACAGCAGGGTACAACACTTCTCACCCAGGGTGTTGAGGAAGAAAGCACGATCCAAACCCTGTGCATTGACATCCTGCAATGTCTGGACACCTCAGTCAATGGAATGACCCAAGTAAGTGACCTCTTGCTACTGCTTCTTGAAATAGGGACGTTCTTCCTTACGTTCCTTGTACCCCTCCACAAGGAAGCCTTCTGCACAGTCAGCATAATGGAGGATCAGCATGTCAAATTCATGTCAGGGATGATGTGACCCCTTCATCATGGAGTAAGCAGTTCACAGTAGAGAAAAGATATAAAGCAACTTAACTGGAAGGAATCATGTTGCAGAGATCGTCTCTTAATTCTTTCCACTGTCTGAGTGCAACTTCCCCTTAGATCCCCCATGAATACTTCTGAAACGTAGAGTTGGTGATCCTGGATTTGAAGAGATATTGGGGCTGGGACTGTGCCTTATATAGGTCTGTCAAGTTCTGAGTAAGCTTATGGTACTATCTAAATATCTCCATAATGCTCTAATGCTGGGAAAGAGGCTTCATCTCTGGGTGAGAGCCCAATTGCTCACTGTTAGGGGGCTTATTCCTTCACCCACTCACTTCCCTGGTCCTTCTCTCATGAACAGAGAGCAACAATACCCGAAGTCCAAAGGTGCAAACAATTTGATGTTTATTGGGGTGAACTTCCAGCAAGCATGATTCCAGTTTCCTTCCTTAGTATCCTCCTTCCCAGCTCTGACACCACAGAGCCTTACACCTGTGTCCCTGTTCCCATTCCTGCCCTTAGCCAAACATGATTCCAATTTCCTTACCCCCATTCCCTGTTCCCATTTCCCCCACCCCCCTACTTCCTGATTGACTGCAGACTATATAGTAAAACTTGACTTCTGCTTTGCTATACCTTAACCAATCATGTTCCTGAAATTTAACAAACCAATCCTAACATATTGTAAGATGATTATGTACCCAATTATATCCCACCACCTTAATTAGTTTACAGCCAGCAAAATTAATTATACAGCAGACAGGAACAAGCACAGAACCAGACAGAGATTATACAGAGAAACAATAGCAAAGTGGGAACTATAATGGGGGGAGGGATAGCTCAGTGGTTTGAGCATTGGCCTGCTAAACCCAGGGTTGTGAGTTCAATCCTTGAGGGGGCCATTTAGGGATCTGGGCCAAAAATTGGGGATTGGTCCTGCTTTGAGCAGGGGGTTGGACGAGATGACCTCCTGAGGTCTCTTCCAACCCTGATATTCTATGATTCTATGATAATGACAAGACAATACAGAAGTGAGGATTTCACATCCCAGTATTGGTAAGTGAGTTCTTGCCAGACAGGATGCTATCAAACTAAGTTTCCTTTTACATCTTCTAGGCCCTTCCCTTTCTCTGGAGGTGATAGGCACTATCAGGACAGGATTGTATTCCTAACAGCCCAATAGCACCTGATTTCAGTGTGACTAGTTTGGAATGTGAGGATGTGACTGTTCGCTTCCTAGCTTATGGCTGCCTCTGCTGCTTAGCCAAAGGCCTTAGCCTAAGAACAGGGCCTCGGACTGTCACAGTAAGAGAAGGCTCTTACACCAGCAGACAGTGATTTTGATTCTTTCTTTTATACCTCTTTTATACTAGCCAAGTGATAAGAATACACCTAAATTCTTAAAGTACAGGCCTTTGCAGACAGGCCTGAATATCTATATCCTAACACTCACCAAACAAGATAGTGTCTTTAAAAGACAGAGTGAGGGGGCACCAGACAGGTAGAGTGAGCTAATGGGGAGAGAGAGATGAGGTGATAGGTTAGGGAAGGGTCCGTGAGGAATCAAAGGAGAAGCTACATGGCAGGGAGGGATTCAGACAGCAGGATACTGGAGGTGGGGGAACGGAAATAGCTCCGTACTGAGCAGTCTCGCTCTTCTCTGCAGGTGTTATGGCCAAGGCTGCTGGAGTATGTGGTGCCAGCTCAGTACACGGGTACTTTGAAGCCTCTTTGCAGATGCCTGAGGGAACTGGCTGAGAAAAAGCAGCGGGAAGGAGAAGCAGCTGCTTGCCTCGACTACAGTGGACGAGGTTTATAAGAGAAACTCTTTCATTTCTTCTCTCCAGGCACTATGAAATGAACAGGTTCAGTCTGCTCCAGTTCTCTCATCTGCAATCAGGAGGCTAAAATGAATGAGGGATGGTCTTGTGATTACAACACGGCCATGGGAGGGAGCTAGGAAATGTGGGTTCTGTTCCCAGCTCGCCACCAAAATTCGGATGTGACCTTGGGGAAATCACTTGATCTTTCTCTCTCAGCTTCCCCACTTGTGAAATGAAGGAGTAATTCATGCCAACCTCACAGAGGTGCTATGAGGTGGAATTTATACATGTTTGTAGAGCATTCTGAGATGCTCAGACTGAAAGCACTATGGAAATGCAAATTATTATCAGCTGTATTCAACATTGGTGGGCATGTTGGAAATGGATAGGTGAAGAACATCAGCAGGACTCTCTGCAAAGCCTGGCATAATTAACGCTATTCTGTTTCTTTCCCTAGTGCAACTCCCTACACCCCAGGGGCTGCTGGCGCGACTCCTGGTGAGTAGACCATGAGAATAGGTTTTCTGTGGAATGGGACAGTTAACTATACAAATTGGTTTTGTAGCTAGATGCTTGACTTAGGCTGAGGAATGTGTATGACTGGGTCTCTCTCTCTCTCCGGCCTCTCCTGAGACACACTGTCCTGCATCCTCCTACTAGCTAGAATGCTTTCTTCTTCAGGAAGGCACTGCAGTAGAAGCAACAACTCTCTTGGATTGTCTCCACAATGAGAGTCTCTGAACTATTCCCTCCCTCAGGAACAAACGGGTATTGTGCTGACAAAACTTAGCCTGTTCTTTCTCTCTCATTGACAGGTAGTAGCCTCATCCCCATATGAAAGAGAAGGACACGGATGTGCTGCCTTGCAGTTACTAAAGGCCCTGCACCAAACTGTCCATGCAGCAGTGGGTGAGATGTGGGTAGTAAAGATCCCATCTCTGCTGCAGTACATTGAAGGTAAAGTGTTAGTTAGGAGGAGTGTGGTCCATGGAGAATAGAAGGGAAGCCAGAAAATGCAGCTTCGTATTGACGTGTGTTGTGCCATTCCTGTTGCAGTACGTGGGAACAGTGGGGAATTGAAATGGGGCTTCTAGGCCCACACTTTTCCTTCCTCTGGATAACTGTGAACCACTGAGGCCAATTCAAACAGGGCAGAATCAGGCCAGGAAGGTTTCAGCTGAATGGAAATGTCACAGCACTTTCCCCCACACCTTTGCTAGGTTACTTTTTGGGAAGGTCAATATGCATGAAGCTGGAGGTTAGTGAAAGATTTTGGGGTTACATATAGAGTCTGATTTTGCAAACGGACTTTTTCTGAAAATTAAACCCCACATTTACTTTCAAGGGGGATTCAATTAAAAAACCCAGAGTTTGTCTTTCTGTAAGGAAACCTGCACCATAAAAGCTAGGTTGGCCAAGTGGGTGCCCTAGGGAGAATCTAGGTATTGTGGGCCTAATAATGTCTTTCACCAATTTTACAGTGGTATGACTCTATTGACCTCCATGGAAAAAACCCTTCAGTCAGCGCAGGCTGCGTCTACACGATGGCGTTAGGCCAGCAGAGCTCCAGTGACGGAGCTGCCCCTGTCTAGTCTCTGGGGAGCAGGACAGACCCTAGGTGCAGCACAAGCCCGCTATGTTTCTCATGAACGTCGAACCCCCCCATGGACAAGCGGGTTTGATATTCCAAAAAAGATTTTAAAAAATGAGCTGTATCTTCCCTCCTTGCTGCGGCTGTACAGAGTCCCCAGCACTACACTGTGCCGCCATTAAAGAAGGCTAGGGTAGAGCTGGACACTCAGAAACAGGGCCAGATTCTCAGCTGATGTAAATCAGTATAATTCCATTGACTTCAGTGAAGCTACACCGATTTACATCCAGTTCGGATCAAGTCCAGAATCTCTGATTCTGCAGGAAAAGTTAGTATTCCTACTAAACCCAGTCTTCTGATGTGCTGAAGAGTTTTGTGAGGTGCTCAGCACCCTCAGCTCCCATTCAAGTCAAGCGGAATTGGGACTGCTCAGCATCTCACTCCTGGTGGGTTGACGGACCCTGAATAAAAATGTCAGCAGGGTACATAACATCTGACGAAGTGAGCTGTAGCTCACGAAAGCTTACGCTCCAATAAATTTCTTAGTCTCCAAGGTGCCACAAGTCCTCCTTTTCTTTTTGCGGATACAGGCTGAGACGGCTGCTACTCTGAAACAGGACATTTTCTGTTGGTCCAACAAAGAACGTTGGCGCAGGTCCCTGTGACGGCGCAACGACTCACCCCTGCAGCGCCTCCTGCTGGCCATCTGGGAATTAGCTCTTTCCAGCACAGAGCACCCTCTGCAGGCCCGTATCCCTCTCAGACCCCGGTGCCCTTTTTACCCAGGGTGCTGCGCCCTGGCAGTACCCCCTCAGTCTCTATGGGTCTCCCTTCTCTGGGGAACGCCCAACCCTCTAATCCCCACCTTGCCTCAGTCTGGGCCCCTGCACCTTGGGGCAGATTGCAGTGTAAGAGCCAGTCACCACAGGCAAGGGGGTTTGGGTCTGCTGCCTTTCCCTGCAACCCAGTACCCCTATGGGCCTTGGACCAGGCCCGATAGCCTGGGGAGTTGCCACCCTAGAGCTTCCCTGCTCCTCTGGCCTTTCCCCAGCCCAGCCTCATTCCCAGTACCCTTTCTGCAGGCAGGCCCTACTCCCTTCAAAACTAGAGAGAAAGACCTTCTCCTACTGGCCCACGGCCCTCTTATAAGGGCCAGCTGGGCCCTGATTACCCTGGCTACAGCTGTGGCTGCTTTCCCCGTCAGCCCAGCTCTTGTTAATCCCTTTCATAGATTCATAGATATCAAGGTCAGAAGGGACCATTATAATCATCTAGTCTGACCTCCTGTACAACACAGACCACAGAATCTCACCCACCCACTCCTGCGAAAAACCTCTCACCTCTTTCCCTCCTACAGCCCTCGCCCAGGGCTGTTTTAAGCCCCTCAGGACAGGAGCGGGGTGACTCTCCCAGAACCCAATAGGTACATTTCCATTTCGCCTTGAAAGCCCAGGTATGTTACAGCTTGGCAGACCAGGAGTTTTAGAAGGACTGATTGCAAAGGAGATACCTGGGATGACTCTTCTTGCGAATCTAGGTGACATTATTGTTTTGCCTCCTGCTTTATAGGAAACACAGAGAATTCCCTGGACCATGCACGGTGGGAGCACATGCTGCTTCAGGTAGAGGATGGCTTTCAGATGTATTGTCACAGTCCTCTCTTCCCCCTCCAGCTGGGGAAAAAATTAATGATAAATTATTCATTATAAGCAGAGCTGGTCAAACCATTTCATTTGCAACTTTTGTTCAATTAAAAATGGCCTTTTTATTTTCATGGGACATTTTCAAATTTTTCAGGGTTCTTTTTTTTTTTTTTTTTTTAAACACCCACACAAAAAAACCCCAAAACAAAATAACCCCAACCCAAATAGAAAAAGTTTAGTTTTTTGAAACTGAAGCTGTTTTTTTTTTCCAGTTGCTTTGCTGTTTGTCTCCTTCCCCCCCTCCCTTCCCCCCCCCCCCACTTTTCAATGACAAAGTGGAAGAGGGGGAAAAAAGCACGGGGATGAGGGATAAAGGGAAGGAAATGGGGAAAACAAAGAATTGAATAATGGTCATTTTTGATTTTGAAAAGCAAAATATTTTTTGTTTTCACTTTTCATTTGTATGTTGAAAAATCAAGAAAACAAAAAAATCCCACTTGTTTTCTGAAATGGCCTTACTATTGTTCAACCAGCTCTAGTTATAAATCCCTCTGTATTACCCCTGGGAACAACACAAAACTTAACCAGAAACCCAGCATGCTAATGGTGCTAATGCATCACTGGGGGACATCTAAAGGATTTTTTTTTTCTATTTGCGACTCAAAAGAAAACTTGCTCTGAGAAACCCAAAAAGGAAAAGAGACAAGACAAGGTTTGGTGTCTGTATCTCATGGAGAAGTCTTTGTGGTCAGAAAGAGCTCTTTACAGCCTCATGTAAATCCAGACAAGGAAGATTTTTATGGCGAGGGCTGAAAATGAAAGGAAAGGACCTAGTGACAAAGAAGCCCCAGAAGGTTTGGAGTTCCATTTGGGGTTGGATTACACTCTAGAATTTCCCATTCCAGATCCAGCCTCATTTGAAATTCTTTGGGCTCAAAAATCAACTAAGATTAGGTTCTCTTGTGAGGTTTCTGATATTTCCTGGCTGCTGTTCAAAAGTCGGGCCTGAAACAGCAAAGTGCTGAGAGTTACTAACCTCTGGCTGACTTCAATGGGAGTTGAGGGTGTGACCCCGGGTCCTTTGGGTACCCACTGGCAGAGGCCACAGGAGTGCATAGGGTTCCCAGGATTCCCTGGATCTGATCTCTATATCATCAAAGGGTGTCATGTAAAGCCTTTCCTGGATGCCTGTGCCACACTGCATAATCCTCATAATCATTGCACAGTGACTGGATGTATAATATCTCAGGCGTTATGGTTGTCTACTGAAATTGATGCTTTGAAGGTCTGTGCGTTGGGGCTGGTCACCAGAAGGTGATAAAGAAGTTTCTTTCAGGCAGAAGATGCTTAGCTGCTTGAATGGCTGTATGTAGACTGAGGAATTATTCACAGTGGATGCTAATCAATAGAGCAAAATTCTAATCAAGTGATTGCAAAGTCTCCAGAGGAGATTCGAGACAAGAAAAACAAAGAAACAATAGGGGGTACCCTGTTTACAAGCGGACAATGGATGCTTGGAACTATATCTGGAGGTCCAGAGGTATCCTGCACCAGGTATCCTTCACCTATTGGACAAATTGCCAACTGGCTTGTCTTATGAACGGAGGATCACATTTGGTCTGGGTGTTTCCTGCTGGGAGAGAGATTTGGGGGAGCTATCCCTTGTGAGACAGAGGACTGTTTGGTTCTTTAAGTTGAAGCTCTAGAAGTGTGTTAGGATTTTATTTTTATGTAACCATTCGTTTACATTAATTTTTCTTGCTGCTTCTCAAATCTCTGATCTTGGTGAATTAAACTCTACTTCTTTTCACTGTCAATGTATTGAAGTGTGTGAAATGGAGCGGTGATGCTGAGGTGAAACTGGTAAGGTGGTGTGTAGCAAACCTCTGAATTCTGTGAGTGTCCAGTGGAACAGGGGCTGGACATTCTGGGGATGTCCAGAGGGCGAGCGGTTGGAGTGTACTGATTGCTTATCTGTGGAAGGACAGTGGATCCTGGACGGGGTGAGAAGGGTGTGCTTGTGTTTCCTGTGACTGGCAGAGTCAGGAGCTGACACTTGGCAGGTACAGAGAAGGCTTCCTCATGCTAAGGGCAGGTGGTAGTGAGGTCCCTCACAACCCTGGGTACCTCGGGAGGTGTCATAAAGGGTCCATAGCACTTCAGAGAAGGTGCCTGGTCCTTCGTAGTCCAGGGCCCTTTGTTCAAAGTTGACTAGAGCCATCGTCCATCCACTGGAAAATCACTCCTCGATGGTCAGATGTCTTGGCTCCATCTCATTCTCCAATTCACTGTCCATCTGGGTTTGGGGACTGAGAGGAATCCTCAGGCAAAGGTTCAAGAACAAGAGGCAGAGGAAGTCTGGGTTGTCAATGTTTATAGTTCTCAAGAGGGAAATAATCTTCCCAGGACACCTGAATATTGGAAAGTTTACAACAGAACAAGGAAGCAAAAACCAACCAACCAAACAAAACCCCAAACCCCACAACAGCCCCCACATTCTTGCAATTAACCATCTGCTTTAACTCTGGTTTTACACGCAGTTCCTAAGAACATCTCTGGAGATGATAGACGACAGTGCCTGGAGCAGCCAGATATCCCTTGAGTTGAGTTGGCAGATGGCCGGCTATGCCAGCCCCTCCAAAGAGAAGGTTTGTTCTCTGTTAAGGTTTAGTTTCTAGTTACTTTCCCCTGAAATTCTGATTGGAGGGCTGCATAAGGCTTCTCTCAAGGTTTCATTATTTGATATTTTATTCTGCGTATAAAATTTGTTTGTGCTTATTCCCTGCTCTCTTGCCCCCCTACCCTTCCAATATTTGCTTGGACAGGCTGCTTGTGTGTCCTGCATTGTTGGTTCTCTGGCTGGGCTAGACGATGGGATGTTTCTGCAGCATGGGTGCTTGGACTTGGCTGTCTTCTTCCTTCCTGAGTGTTGCTGAGCTGGGTCTGTACTGACAGGCACGTTGTGTTCCTGATATCCCAGGGCTGGTCTCTTTCTTTCAGAGTTTCCTGTATAAGGCGCTAGGAACGTCCTTAGCAGCTTGTCAGGACCTGGTCCATGTTAAATCACAGATTCATACACTTCTGACGACAGCAGATTATATGGAAGCCCCTGAGAGACAGGTGAGGCCTCTGTCCCTCTCCCCATTTTACCAAGTAATCCCTGAATGCTCCCTGTGGGGCTCAGCTCTGAGTTGGCCTGGGACAGATGCCATTTTGCTTCCTAGCCTCTTGATTGCTATTTCACTCAGCGCCCGCTCCCCATGTGTCTCAGGCCCGATTGGCACTTTACACCACTTTGGGTGAAAGGAATGGACTCGTGGGCTCTATCAGACACCTGGTTCGATCCTAACCTGTATTTCTCTTGGGTGACAGGGAGTCGTTTCCATCCTCGCAGTCTGTGCTGCGAGCCACTTGGACCTCACCTTGAAGGCACTTCAGGAGTTTGGGGCTGCAATGAGCCAGGTTAAGATTTCTGGGTTCGTCAGCCGCCTGAAGGTAAAGGAGCCAGGGGGTTCTCTCAAACTTCCTCTCCCCCTAAAGCAGGGGCAGCAGCCCCATGGTAGTGTCTGCTCTGGTCAGCTAGCATTGTCCCCCAATGTATGCGTTCCACGTGATGCCTGCAGTTAAGCAGACAGGAGCACAATGTGGAGCTGGAGTTCTCTCAAATGATTTTTACCATCTGATGTCTCATGGCTTGAGCGCCCCTCCCATGCACAATGTGTGGGAACTACATCAGTTGCTTGCATGGAAAAGCATTGAAGGTATTTTTAGCTGTTTTTTATTCCAGGTTAGTAGCTGGAAATGAGGAGGTGTTGCAAGCAACATGTGGCTTACCAACCCGCTTTAGGTAGACCACCAGTGGTCTACGGATGACAATTAGGGAACCTCTGATTTAGAACAGTAGTTCTCAACCTTTCCAGATTAGTGTCCCCCTTTCAGGAGTCTGATTTGTCTTGTGTCCCCCAAATTTCACCTCACTTAAAAACTACTTGCTTACAAAATCAGGCATAAAATTATAAAAGTGTCCTAGCACATTATTCCTGAAAAAAAGACTGCTTATTTTCCCATTTTTGCCCTAGAATTAGAAAATACATCAACTGGAATCTAAATATTGTACCTGCATTTCAGCGGGCAGTATATAGAGTAGTCTAAAGAAGCCATTGTATGAAATTTGAGTTAGTAACTTTGCAAGTGCTTTCTTTGTTGTCTGCTGTAAAACAAGGCAAATATCTAGATGAGTTGATATACACCCTGGAAGACCCCTGCAGACCCTCAGGGGTACAGAAGTCCCCCTGGTTGAACACCACTGATCTAGAGGATAGAGCAGGAGACTAGGCCTCTGGGCTCCCATTGCTGGCTCTGCCATTTACTCACTGTGCAGCCTTAGGCAAGACATTTAGCGCCTGATCTTGTACCCACCAGTGTCAATGACTAAGCTCCCGTGTACTCCACTGCTGTCGGTTCAGCCTTTTCGGCTCTCTGGGTCAGAGTTACCCAGTGGGAATGATGGCGATGGGGCGGCGAGTTCTATGGGCTCATGGTGCCCGGGCTCCAGCAGTATTCAAGGCTCGGGGGCCCGGCTCCACCAATGTTTGATTCATTCCAAGGCCAAATGAATCAGAAGAACTTGTCTCTAGTGATGTTTCCTATTGTCTAGGATTACCACCATGGGACAAGAGGCAAGACTCGCCGCACCCTGATGCTGACATACAGCAACGTGGCTGTCCATGCTCCAAAAGAGCAGCTTCTCTCCCGAGTAGAGGCAGACATCACAAGGAACATCATTCACCATTACAGAACCAGTTGTCAGGTAAGAGCCTTTGCATGACAACTGTGAGGGGCATTACCCTGAAGTTATAGAATTGCCTCTGAGCTTATAGAGAGAGGGCTTGTATTTTCTAAAACTCTCCTTTGAGCAATAATTTGTCACATAACTGAAATTTAAAACTGTAATGGATGGAGCGTGAGCTGTCACATGTTGTATCACTTTTGTTGCTCTTCTTTGTGTTTTCTCTAGTTTTTCTATAGTCTTCTGAAATTCTGTCGAGCACAGCTACACAGTAATTCACATGGAGTCACACTCAGGCTATTCAGAATAACACTCTAACTCCCCTAATATGTATGTGTATCTAGCTCTATCTTTTGCTAGCCAAGAGAGAATGGTGCTAACTTGTATTTAGTTTCTTTGCTGTCACTCTGTTTCTTGGACTCACTACTTCCCTTCCCTCTTCTCTGTCGTCTTGTTTGTCTGTGTGCTCGTTATTTCTGTTCCCTAGGTGTCTGACTGCTGGTACTGACTCTCCTCTCAGTGCAACCTCGCCACGTCACTTTGCCATTCAGTTCTGCCCTGTCTAAGTGAGAATCTCATTTAGCCTTTGTCAAAAAAGTTGATCACAGTTGAACCAAACGGATATCTTCCAGAAGTTCACAAATGCAAATATTCCATAGGATGGCCCCTGATCTTGACCTCTGCAAAACACCCCCTCTGGATACGTTTCCTGCCTTTTGGAAGATTTAACAATCATGATTTCTCTCTGCTCCATATTCACCAGCCAGGCCATTTTGAGGATGTGTGTTATGTGGGACTATAGACATTGCTAATAGCTGTTTTGCATTTTGTTTTTCAGGTGCTGGGCATCGCTCTTACAAACAAGGTAAATTCTAAATAATCTGCCCTCGGCTCTTGCCTTTTCTATCCACAAGTTGCTTGTTTAAATTGCACAGAGCTTGATTTCCTTGCTACATCAAGCAGGAGTCCTGGCTGCTCTGGTGTAAGTGGCCCTGGATTTCTTTCATGAACCTGGGTTTTCTCTTCTTCTGAGGTGGGTGCAGAGCCAGGGTTCTCTGCCTTCTGGGGTCTGTGGACACCTCTCTCCTCTCCTGTGGCTAGATTTAATTCCTGATCTTTATCTTCTGGACTCTGGTTCTTCTCTCCGTTTCTCATCCACATCCTCTTGTTTCTCCTTCTGGATTATGTAGGACATGCACCTAAAATTAACCCTCATCCAGAATGTCACGGAGATTAGCTGTGCCATTTTGGAGACCAGAGACTCCCAGGAGTACGAATTCTCTTACAAACTGGAGCTCCTTGGCTACATGCTGGTGAGTGATGAGGAGCTTTGAGGACTGAAGTACAAAGGAGTTTGTTGTAATGTCATCAGACTGGGTTTCCAGGTAGATGTTGTTTTATCCATTGGCTGTGACTGTACCACTGCAGTCTCATGAGCTACCTGCACGGCACCCAGAATGCTGCTGGGTCCACTCTGAGCTTGGCAGGGATGCCGACCTATTGTGGGCTGTAAGTGGCAGGAATGGCTTGTTTCTGGGGAGTTATCTTTCTGTCCTCCGTATAGCCTGCAGATGGCCCTAGGGTCCATTTCTGAGGCAGAGAGCCTGCCGAGCACGGTGTCTGTTTATTACAGGTCTGGCATATGGCCCTGTTTCAGGGTGTGAGAGGAAAGCCTCTCTGCCTTTCAAATCCATTTCCCATTTTTTTTAATTTCCCTATTCGTGCATTTCAGGACTTCATTAAAAAGGAACCACTGGATTCCCTGGCATCTCCAGTTCGCTACAAGGCAATTCTTGCCATTAGACATTTGAGGTAGGCTATTTTCTGCCATATTTCCTGGCACTGTGACGTCGTCTTTGTTAGTTCATGAGTGCCAGGTTGGGAGCAGTTTGATGCCTGCCGGGTTTGGCTCACATGCTGCTCACCAGCAGAACTTTAGTTCTTGAGGGTTTGAATGTGTCCATTTGGAGGTTTGTGCTTGAAAGACACAAACTTGGAGGTTGTGGGGCATGCAGTCCAATGCAGGAGAGTTCAGATGGGGAGGGAGATGTCTGGCTTGCTGGCAGGGGGAAGGAAGCTAGTGGGTTTCTCTAAAAAGGGGATTTGAAGCTTTAGCTTTACTTCTCAATGAGCCAATACTTAATAGAGGTGCAAAGAGGTGCTCAGCTGCAAAGTGAAGGGTTGTTTGTATTTGGGGTTTTAGATTGAGACAATCTCCAGTCATTGGACCCATTTCTTTTACTTGGAGGTGGTACTGAGTCTAATGCATGACTTTTCTCTCTCTCTCTTTCTTCTGCCAGCAAACTCAAACCATCTTTGACCTTGAAGGAAAACCGTGAGCTCCTTCATCAGTGTTTCAAAAGTTTGTTTCCCCTCCCTCCCCTGGAGAAGATGATGAAAGAGGAAGGTGAGACAGCAAAGGATGCTCTGCCTATACAGGTACGTGACAACAATTCTCCTCAGGCACCATCCACTGTATTTCTGCCCAGCAGGCACTGGGTGATGGCAGTCACACATGGCCTCCCTGGCAAGGTTATGGTTAGCTTTCCCCAGCCCCCAGTTGTCCCCCCGCCCACACACACACAAATTATCTGTGCTGAGCCTCACTCCTTCTCTTCTGGTTTCAGTCACTGTACGTAGAGTCCTTGGAAGCCCTTGGCAAGCTAATGAAGACTTTGCTGGAGGAAGAACCAACCGCACACTGGTTCCAGGAAATGTTTCAAGTGAGTAGACCATTGAACCATGGTGAAGATTGATTGTTTGTTTGTTTGTTGTGTTACTGCAGGGAAGAGTCAGAGATTTAGGGGGTCAAGCTTCAGTTGTGGAGGAATTTTCCACAATGGAGTGAATTGTCGGGGGAAAAAGCACCAAATTCTTCCTGGGATAAGCAGGCATGTGCCCCGCTGAAATCCACAGAAGCTATGCCATTTTATGCCAGGGCTGGATTGGGACCAACTTCTTACAATGTAGTTGACACTACTTGGACCGGCAAGAAAATCACCACTGCAGTAGCCAAATCCAAGAGAACCAGTTGAAACTGATCACTTCTTCAAAGAGGAATTCATTCATATTGAGTTAAGCCCTGTGTATGGAAACTCATCCAGAGGAGACTTCCTGTTCCTCAGACATGAACAGAATATCTTGAAGAGCTGAGGGGTGGGGAGTTTGATGCACCTTCAGTATAAAAATGAAGTTCTAAAAGGAGCTGGGCTTCGGGGGGGACTTCTCTGCTCTTTTTCAAATTAATAAAAAGAAACGCTCCTCTCTGTCATTTGGCCACTCAATGTGGGAGAAGTTGCCCAGGAAACAGAACACAGCAGCAGACATCAAACAGCATGCAATGTGGTAGACAGCTCCCATCAGACAGTCTACAGAAGACATCACGAACACAGGCCCAGGTTCATCTCTCATGTAACTCCTTTGTCTTCAATCACTCAGAGGTGAATCTGGTCCCTGGCACTTCCATTAGACATGTAATTCCTTCGCTCCATGGAGGTCGGGTGCTTTGGAGAGGGATTTTAGTGACAATTAAACCTGTTTAAGAGGAACTTTTGGGAGGGATTTTCTGGTACTAACTCTGTCCATTCCCCTGCTCTGCCAACAGCTACTAGAGACATGGCTCCATTCAGAGAAGGAGTGGGAGAGAGAAAGGGCCTTGCAGGCCACCATCCAGCTGCTGACTGCCTATCAAGAGACAGTTCATAGCACAGTGAGTATAGCCTTCCTCTTCCTTGAGCTGACTTCCCTGCTTATATCCGATCTGACACTCAATGCAAATGCATGAAAAAAGCTTCCAGGGCAGCAGCTGGGATCTCAAAGTGACTAAGATCCCTCTGCTTCCATAAGAGAGAGGTTTACACAACAATGCTGTGACCACACTCCGGGCAGACTGCAAGAAGTAGAGGGCAGACGATCCCCCAAACTGATGGCTTATTCTAGAATTACATGCACCAAGTCAACAGCAAAAGAGCTTCCACCCTAGTTAACAAAATGCCAAACACGGTCCCCTTTTGGCATTCCAGACCTAGGCTCCCATCTAAACAGACCAGTCTAATATAGTGAGGGGTTACTGAAAACCTGATTCACCATATGTGAGGTTCACCCATCATAAAGGACCAGATGCTTATCCCCAGGTCAAGGTGAATCTCAGGTCTTTCCCAAATAGCATGCTGCCAGCCAATCCTTAATAACGAAATTGAAGATTTCTTCTTAAAAGAAAGAAGAGAGTTACAAATGGTTAAAAGATCAATATCCATACAAGTGACTGTCAATGTTCATAGTTCAGGATCACAACAGTGATGGAATAAACTGCTGGCTTGTACAAGTCTCTCTGGAATCATCCCAACAGATCAGAATCCAAAGGCAGCTTAGATGTAAAGACTGTTAGTTTTTCCATGCATTTTCCAGGTTCTTTCAAATGATGATTTGGAAGCTCTCTGTCCTATGGCTTACACTTTCCCTGTTCAAAGTTTCAGCAGACTAGAGATGACAGGATGAGGCCCGAGCCTTCTCTTTTCTAGCTATTCTAGCAGGCTGACAAGCCTACCTCACAAAAATGGTTCCAGCAGGACCTTCCCCCGAGAAAGACTAGGCAATGCAGATCGCCTCCTGTACTTTGCTTTGAAGCTAGTCTTCTATTTCCTGTGCATACACAGTAAACTAGTTACTCATTCACATAAGGTGATTAGCCGTTCTTCCATTATAACACAGAGAGTTAAGCTGAAGACAATGTAGAAATTATTAGTTTCCTGCAGTATCTTACATCTTTGATTTTAAGGTTAACTGAACACCTTGCACACATAATGAAGACCTGAAAGGGAATGAGCATCGACAAGCTAATTTGGTTACATTGTGAAACTTCTAACCGCGTATAGATCAACACAGACAAATAGACTTAGCATCTATTGTTCATTTTTGAATGAGTTGAGGATTGCTAGTCTAATCCATCTCTTTGAAATTCACATGCAAGTGAACTGTCTTGATACAGTGGAAGTGCCTCTTGTTAAGTTATTATGGGTCATACACAGGTTGCCTGGTCTGCCAGTGTCACAAATGCATTCTTGGTTCTTATGGTCCCAGGGTGGTAAAGGACAATTTCTATTTAACCAGCTAAGAACATAAAACATAAGAATGGCTAACCTGCCTCCCGCAAAAGAATGGTTCATCTGGCCCAGTATCCTGTCTTCTGACTGCATTGTGTGAAGATATGCTTCCTTTGGTTTGTTTTAAACCTGCTGCCTATTAATTTCATTGGGGGACCCCTTGGTCTTGTGTTAGGTGAAGGGCTAAATAACACTTCCTTATTGACTTTCTCTACACCAGTCATGATTTTATAGACCTCTAGCATATTTCCTCTGAGTCGTCTCTTTTCCAAGCTGAAACGTCGCTCTTTTTTTAATCTCCCTTGGGTGAGAAGTTATCCCATAGGCCTAATTTTTGTTGCTCTTCTCCGTATTTCTTCCCATTCTAACACATCTTTTTTGAGATGAGATGACCAAAACTGCACGCAGTATTCAAGGTGTGGGGGTCCTGTAGATTCCTATCGTGGCATAATGATATTTGCTGTCTTCTTATCGATCCCTTTCCTAAGGGTTCCTAACATGTTGAAGCTTTTTTGACTGCATGTTGAGCGGATGCTTTCAGAGAACTGTACACAATGACTCTGAGGTCTCTTTCTTGAGTGATAACAGCTAATTTAGACCCCATCCATTTCTATGTACAATTGGGATTATGTTTTCCAATGTGCATTACCCAGTACAGAACAGGAATCAGGGGCACAATGTTACCAGATGTGCCTGTTACTTTGGGGTAGGCTCATTGATTAGGGTTACTCTTCTTGGGGGGGGGGGTCTGTAATTCTATGAATGTGCTGCTTATGTCACTTGTGTGTTCATATGGAGCTCTACTCCTTCCTTGTGCAAGTGCCCTCCCAATGGAGCGACCCTGCAGGACCTCGGTTCCCCAGGGCTGGGTTCCTCCAGCCCTAGAACTAGATGAACACGCACGCACGTACGCTCACACTAGCAGAGCAAGTCTGAGCAGACCAGGTCAATCAGCACTCTCCAGCTGATCCTCTCATATGTCCCTGTACTCAATGGGCTGGGTTAAGCAGCACTTTCAGCTGCTCCCCTCTTATGTGCCCCAAGTTTAACACATCCCTATCCCATTTCCACATTACAATTGTACTGGTAGTAACCCACTTCATGAGCAAACCCCACAGTATTTTTGGGCGCTACCGGGACCTTTAGCTTAGGTAAAAGAAGGGTTGCTGCAGAGTAAATGGGGGAAGCGGAAAATACAGAGTAAAATTTGGAGAGCGAGAGAGAGGGAGAGAGAAGCAACCAGCTGGACCATAAAAGTTATTTATTGAATAATAGTGATAACTACACAAGGAGGGCAAAACAAACATAATGGTTACATTAGAAAGGTTAATACCTGAGGAAGAAAAGAAAACGGAGGGGCGAGGGGGGGGGGGAATCTCATCCACTCCATGAGGCTTGAACTGGGTGGGGTTCCCAGGTAATGGTGGTAGCTCCGGGTCCTGAGTGCTGGAGACAGGCAGAGCCCCCAGCACAATCAGTCAGGAGATGGAATCCCAGTGGAACTGATGCAGAGTTTGGGTCTATACATCAGAACCCTTACTTGGGCATAGGTAGGGGGTTTTGTAGAGAAAATACAATGGTTCAAGGGAGAACACTAGATTTGTTTATGGGTAAACTCATGGGTTTTCAAGGGTTTTCTTTAGGCTAGACAATAGGAGCTGATCACTCTTGGCTATGGGTGGTGGTTTTTTCCAGGGAGCTCACAAGGCAACTAGGCTGCTTCAGTATTTTAGGATAATAAAGATTTATTACTAGAATTGGTCTGATAATTGCTGAGCTAGGTGTGTGCAGGCATAGGTTCATTAGCATCTGGAGCAGGGATTCCCATGATGCAATGCGTCCCTGCTTTTCTGGTCCCAGAGTTCAGTGCGGTTCTCTGTTCCTCATTCTTCATGCTAATTCCTATCCCATCTTTCATGCAGATGAGGCCAGGGGAGTTGTTTCTGTTCTTCATTCTGTATGCAAATGGAGATGTCTTAATCTTGTCACCCTTCTCAGGAGGGGTGTAGGTTTGTCTCCCAACACCCTTCATTGTTCTCTGCAAGCCTTTTCTCTGATGGGTTTTGGTTCAAACAGAGACTGGTGGGGGCGGGGGGTGTCTTTCATGAGTCAGACAGGCTAGATACTGTGCCCTGGTTCCCCAAAAACACAGAGCTAGCTGGTCTGAACAATAAGGATGGCAAGTGAAGTCTAGTCCAACTGGAGACCATTCATTCTTTGTTCTTCATTCTTTTTTCATTAGACTCAGGGAACTTTTGATCACTTTGGATCTCTGATTGGACTAATAGCACCATACAGCTGTGATTCACTGGCCACGTCCCGTCAGTGCGTGGTTGACTGTATCAGCTGCCTTCTCTGTATACAAGGTGAGGAGACCATTAGCAGGTATAAGGAATTCTTCACCTTCTTTCACTGTTGTAATGTCCACTTGTCTGCCTATCTAGTTCTTTCTGTCCTGTCTGTTGTCGCTTAGATAACAGAATGGTGGGCATCTTGTAAATACCTCATTAGAAGAGAAGATTCTGATGTGTAAAGAGCCTAGCACACTTTTGGGAACTGTACAACTAATAAATGGTCTGCATACAGGTAGATAAGGGCTAAATTCCTTAGGGCTTGTCTACACAGGGACAGTAAGGAAAGTTAATCCAAATGAACTAAAGGTGTACATTTCAAGTGCATGAGGTAAATGGCATTAAACACATGTGTGGATGCTCTGATTCTGAATTAAAATGGGCCTTATTAATTGTAGTGAATTCCATGAATGAAACTAACCTGAATGAAGGCCACTTTAATTCTAAATCAGTGTGTCCCCACAGGTGTTGAATGAAGTTGAACGAATGCATTTTGAAAATGAATGGGGATTAGCTTTCTTGAATATCTCCATGGAGACAAGCCCTTGGTACTAAACATTTTCATTCTCTTTACCCTGCCACTGGCTGGATTGGAGGGGTTTCCTGGAATAATTCTGTAAAGAAAAAGTTCTTCCAGCAGCCCTCTGCCATGAGCATTCCGAGCGACTGGAGTAAGTAGAGGCCATTTTTCCCCTTTGTGAAAGAGTAGGATATTCTTTTCACCTAATGGTTAGATGTTAAGGGATAGAGCTTGGTTATCGTTTAAGGCCATTTCCAATGAGGGTGACCAGACAGCAAATGTGAAACCTCGGGACAGGGGGTGGGGGTAAGAGGAGTCTATCTAAGAAAAAGACCCCAAAATGGGGACTGTCCCTATAAAATCGGGACCCCTGGTCATCCTATTTCCAATGATTCTTAATCAGTCCTAAAAACAGTGTTGGTGATTCAGAAACAGAATAAGGGACTCCAACCTTTGAATGTACAACACAGTAATCCCAGCATTGTTTAGAAGTTACTGATGATGAGCCTGGGTTTCTTGCCAAAGTTTTTTGTCTATCCCCATCTCTTTTACAAGGAGAGTTTGGTGGAGGGATTCACCTCTAAACTGGAACCTCTGATCTACCTGCATGAGTTGTACTTGAATAGGAGCTTAGATGTAAATAGTGAGAGCAGAGAGACTACTGAAACCAGACACACACACAAAGCTGCTCCAAGCTGAATACAGTGCTTGTTCAATCCTGGATCATTCACAATAACATACCACTACTGTTAACGTTCAGACATTTTAGGGTGTAATCCCGACTCCATTCCAGTCAACAGGAGTTTTGCCATTGACTTCAGTGGGGCCAAGATTTTACACTATGCTGATGACAACATAGCACATGGATCCTCCCGTATGAAGATCCATGCAGTAGGGGTTCAGTTTCCTTAATCGTTACAGTACTTTTTCTCCTTTTCTCCACTCCAGGCCAGTCCATAAACCTGGGCTCAGCAGAGGAGGAGCTGAGATGTCTCCGTGAAGCACTAACAGCTGCAGACCCCGAGGCTCTGTTTCAGGCATCTTCCAAAATGGCCAGGGTAACTGACTCAAAAAGCTTGTGCGGATGTGCGAGTGACCGGGCACCGTTCATTTGACATTTGCTCTTTCATGATGCCTTTCCGTACTCGGAGCGAGCTGTGGGAGCGGGGCGTTGGCTGCTAGTAAGCAGCAAGATGCTTTTCATAGATGTGTGCTCTGAATGCCACGTAAAAACCAGATTCCACAGAACGTTGCACGCCCATGAAAATGCGCACGCGGATGCACACGCATGTACCTATCCAGCAGGGCCGGCTCTTGCTTTCTCACTGATCCAGAGCAGTGAAGCACAAAATATAATGAAATAAAAGAGCCCCCATGCCGCCCTAAGATTGGCCGGAACACCGCCCCTTGCAATCTGCCGCCCCAAGCACGAGCTTCCTCGGTGGGTGCCTGGAGCCGGCCCTGCCATCCAGCCACCCAGGAGAAAAACTGTGTTAGTGGAACATCAAGCTGAGAAACCACCCAGGATTCATTCCGTCACCTTGTGGGTTTGCCTTCGCCGATATTTGTGTGCATGCCCCTCTTGACTGACTTCTATATGCTGTAAAAAGATGCAGTGTATGTAAGAGACTACAAAGGGAAACTTACCTCCTGCCTATCCAGTACAATGTTGTGCTAACTATGCAACAGAGTCTTTGCCTCTAACCTGATATCATTAGTGTAGAAGACAAAAATGTAGTCTATAGACTAGAGAGAGAATTGTAATCCCAAATGGCGAGCTAGACAGGAGGCTAATTCACCATTTGCTGATGCAGGTATATCTTTTTTTTCCATTTTTAAAAGTGCTGGAGCCAAACATCATTGTGGTCTCTCCTGTTTTTGATTTGTTCCCAGGTTGTTTGTGAGTACTTTCCCTCCGAACAGGCCACAGACTTTATTGCGGCCACATTGGGTGGTCTGCTGTCTGCTAGCCCCACCTGTGCCACGGCAGCTGGACTATGGATGAAGATCATCCTGAAGGAGTGTGGAGATGCCATGCTGGACAAGGTAAAACTGGGAACTGGAGAGCTTTTCTACCTAAACTCTAGGCTTTTTGATCTTTGCCCTCATGTGTAAGGAAGAAAAATCTTGCTGTTTCTCCCCCTGGGACATAGAGTCGATTCCATCTCTGTTCCTACCCTAAGATAGGCAATGGCAGAATCAATAGCAGTAGACCGAGATAATCCAAGGGAAAAGGAAGAAGGTTGGTTCTTTATTGGTCTAGCTTGTTGCCACAGTATTCAGCCAAGAAAGGCTTGAGAAAACAGACTCTAGGGAAAAGACAAGAAGACAGAATGACTGGCACTTGGAGGCCTCCAGGTCTTAGGAGGCCTATGGCTAAGGGCTACATGGATTAAAAAGAGCACTGGGCTATTGCCACCCTCTTGCCAGGTTTCTGAGCCTGGGCTCCAGCCCGAGCAGGAACAGCTCCACTTTTAGCCCCATCGTGCAAGCCCCACAGGCCCAGGTTGACCTGAGCTCTGAAACTCACTGCTGTGGGATTTTTTTGCTGTGTAGACCTACCCTTTAAGAAGAGAAGGAAGGAGGGAGAAAACTCTAGTGTCTTTGGGATCCACTATTTATATGCCTTATTCTGGAGCCCAGTACATCAGGGCTAGATGAAAGGAGCACTCCACAAATCTTCTAACAAGGCTGGTGAAAGGCCTCAGGACAGGGAACCCTCGCAGCAGAACTGCCATGTTTGCACAGTGTTTTGAAGATGTGAAGGGCTAGGAATGAATATGAGAGATAGTCACCTGTTCATAGTCCCAGGCATTTACACACTGTCTTTAAAGCACTTGCATATTTTGTGCTTGTGGTTGTTGATGAGCTCTGCATTCTTCGAGGCAAATGGTCAGATTTGGCTGCTTAAATCACACCTGTAAAATCTGGGCAAGCCAAGCTGCCTTTTGTGCATGTGAACTGGTTTATGTAATGCATAGCTGGGCACCACCACATTAAATTACCTGGTATGTCTATGTGTGTGTCAGTGTTAATTTTTACAGCCGTGTGTGGGCAATTTGTGCGGGTTCAAGTTACGCAGATGTATTTGAACATTTGTTTCTTGAAGTGAGGCATTTCTAAAAAAGCAGCAAATGGCTAAATAAAGGTTTTGATTCTGTAGAGTGAATGGAGAGAAAGAAAAAGGGACATTTCTTTCTGGTTTTGTTCCTTCCAGGTGCCAGATATCCTGGCTATACTATATCGCCACATGCCTACTATCCGGGAGGGCAGCTTGAGGCAGTTCCTGGTGGAGGCAGTGTCCATTCTAGCTCACCATCACCAAGAGGCAGTGATCTCCAGCCTCCTCAGCAAACGTCTGCCGATGGACAGGTATATACCGCTACCTATTGCATTCATCTTGGTAAAACATGGATCCCACAGCTTTACTAGGAGATGTAGGGCTTCATTTAAGCCGCAAACAGTTTGGGATCATTCCTAAGGGTTAATAGCCTGGCTCTTTCTGCAGGAAGGTCCAAGAACATGTTAAGGTGGGGTGCGGAGAGAAATTAAGTGTCATTCTGTTTCCATTCATGAATAGCTGCTTTGACATCCTAAAGATCTATCTTTACTGGTATAACTGGAGTGTATTGTTGGAAACATCTACCTCTCTAGACGCCTGAATTGAGCTCACTCTGGAAATGAGCAGTGGCTGTTGGTTTCCTGGTAGCATGACAGCTTCAGGTGCAAATCCCTGGCTGATTGCAAAGACTAGGGCCAATATTATCATCAGACCTCTGCTTGGTATCAGTGAGGGTGTGGCTGCTAGAGCAGAGTTGCCATCCTTGGTACTTAAAAGTGGACTGGAAGCAGATCCATCATTTCATTTCAAGATCCCTAACTGAGGTATCAGTTATCAGTGCTGGAATCTAAGACCATAAGAACAGCCATACTGGGTCAGACCAAAAGGCCATCTAGCCCAGTAGTCTGTCTTGCGACCGTGACCAGTGCCACATGCCCCAGAGGAAATGAACACAACAGGTCATTGTCAAGTGATCCATCCCCTGTTGCCCAGTCCCAGCTTCTGGCAAACAGAGGGTAGGGACGCCATTTGTGAAGGGGACCTAGGATGGCCATGAACATTCGTTCTCATAGTTGTATGTCCATCTCGTAGGAATCTGGCTTTTCTTTCATCCACTTGCCTTCCAAACCCTAGATCTTTGGGAGCCACATGCTCATGATTCCATATTGACTGGGAAGTGGAGAAAACAGGAAGTGAGGTTGGCGCTCTGTGTCCTGTCCTTCTGAAGTCTAGTATTAATGGTTAGGCTGCAGGAGGACTAGGTCACTTAACTTAGTTCTGTAACTGGAAACTCAATATTTAAACATGAGGAGCATTAAAGGAGGACAGGACTCCTAACTCTCTCATCATAGGCAAGGAGAACATTTGGTCTTTGCTAAAATATGACACATTCAGGGTGAGCCACAAAAGTGTCCAGGGCTCACCTGTAACTTCTGTTAAACTGCAGTGACACCGCTGAGCAGTGGAGATCTCTGGGGGGAGACCCCTTGCTTGCCACTCAAGTCCTACGAGCCCTAATAGAGAAGATAAAGACTCCAACAAGAACAGAAGGCAGCATCACCTCAGAGACCGAAATGGACAGGCATTTGGCAGCTGCTGAACCTCTCTTAGTAAGTTAGATGGCAGACACGTCTTTCAGGCTTTCCTGTGCCCTGCGATAATCCTGCTGATGGAAAGCTGGAAGTGTGGTATAATATTGCTGTGTGGGCACTTCTCCTCTGATGGACTGTTTCCCTGAGTCCAGCTCTGCTGCCTGTGGAACAAATACGGCAGCTTTAGATACGTTACTGATTTACTTAATACTATCTGGCCATTAGAAAGTCTTTGGAGCAGGTTTCTTTGCAAATCTTCCTTTGGACTCACAGCATGCCTTGGGAGGTCATACACATTTGTACAGATGTGGGAAAGTGAGCCACGAGTTAAGCAAGTTGCTCGCTGTCATTCAAGTTACTGGCAGAAGGGAGAATTTCGTACAGCAGATATCAGACGGGGAGAGAGGGTGTGATGGTGTTGGGAAGAGATCTCCTTTTTTACCATGCTCTCCTTTCAGGCAACATGTGCCATCTTTGAGGTGGTGTCAGCCCTGCAGTCGAGCAAAGCTGTGCGGGAACTGCTCCCAGAGTTGTTTCCTCTTCTCCTGCAGCAGGTCAGCCAAACCCTCGGACAAAAGCTGCCTTTGCCAATGAGAAGCAGCCCGAGAGAAATCCGAAAAGGGCTACAACTTACTGAGGGCAACCCTTGCCGGTAATTAGAAGGAAGGGAGAGAAACCAAGAGAATTCCAGTAGAGTTGTGTGACGCTCCCGAGGAGTTCCCAGGGTTATGAGGCACCTTACCACCACGTGCCCTTCGAGTGAGGAAGTCTTGTCTGTGCCTGCTGTGGGTCAGTTCCCTGAAACTACCAGGCTCTGGCAAAACAAACCCTGCCATCCAGGCCTCCTCAGACCTCAGTCTCTTTGTACAGGTTAATGACAGGCACACACCCACCCCCGAGTCCTCTGACCATTCCGTATGGTGTCCAGCCCTTTATCCACTGAACTCCCACAGAATTGTCAGGCCTGCTGTTCCCAATGGAACAGCACACACCCGTTTATTACTTCTACTTTACACTCTGTACTCGATACTTAGACTCTGTACTGCAAAACACACAGCACTTAGATATATTTCTAGTGAAAACAAGAAGGGAGATTATCAAAGAACAGAGATTCCAGTGACCGTCAGTAAGAATGCAAGCAAAAAATGGTTACATTTCAAATGAAATCATAACTTGCTCCTAGAAACTAAACTTAACCAACAGGTTAACCTCCTGTCTAAAGATGTTTCTCACCCAAAGTTCTCAACCAAGCCTGATCGCAACCCCTCTTTCATGAAGCAAACTCGCGGTCCATCTACTTCCTAAGTGAAAGATGTCCCCCAAATAGACTAGAGCAAACCTTTGATGTGTACCCCAAAATTGGGTCCCCACCCCCTGTCTACTTCCTGCTACTTTTCTTTCTTTAAAGTTCTCACAGTCCTTCTCAACTGAATGTACATTAAGCATGTAGGGTTCACATGTAAACAAACAGATGGATAAACATTTCTTGCCTGAAAGAAAACCATTTTGTCACCTTTCCTGGTGACTAGTCCCGAGACACAGATCCTAAGAATGTAATTTTCAATGCATATCCATGACTCTTTACACAGCATCTGTACATGCGTTTCACAATGATATTGGTGACATGGGCTTTTATTTGAGACTCATGGGGCAATCTTTTAGTGAACTAGAATGTACGTACCAGGTCCCTCGGCACCCACTCTGTGCCCCTCGCCAGTTAACACTAAGATTCCTGAGTCCTCAGTTGACTTCAGCTCTGGTAGCACATTAATGTACATTTCCCACCAATCTCACAACATGATTAGTTTCTCTTCTTGTTGTGTTTCTTTATTTCGTGCCAACAAGGTGCTCAAATTACAGACTTCATGGTTTTATAATGTCTCTGAATTTTCCTAGGAAACCAGGATCTCAGCTCTGTTCACGGATGGGCAGCAGGTATCAAATAAACATAAGGAAGTACTACTTCACACAACACATGGTCAACCTGTGGAACTCATTGCCAAGGGATGTTGTGAAGGCCAAAAGTATAACTGGGCTTTTTTAAAAAAAAAGAATTAGATAAGTTCATGGAGAACAGGTCCATCAATGGCTATTAGGCAAGATGGTCAGGGATGCAACCCCAAGCCCTGGGTGTCCCTAGGCCTCTGACCGCCAGAAACTGAGACTGGACAACAGGGATTGGATCATTTCATGATTGCCCTGTTCTGTTGATTCCTGCTGAAGAAGCTGGCATTGACCACTGTTGGAAGAGAGTGTACTGGACTAGATGGACCATTGGACTGGCCCAGTAAGGCTGATCTTAGGTAGTGGCCACAGTGGGTCAGGTTTTCAAGATGGGTGCCTCAGTTTTGTCCACAAAACTTGAATTTGTTCAGATGGATGGGTACCTAGCTATGTGATTGCTGGCGCTGCAGACACGAGTATATATTCTGCTCATGCTGTTGGCCCATGTGCAGGCCCATTTTAGGTACCTATATGTGACGGGGTGGTAGGCTGTGCCCCGGCCTCTTCCATGGACACAGACTGCTCCGAGTCCCTCCAAAGTGTTCTAGGGATGCCTGCTCCTGAGATCCTGGTGGTAAGGGCTCTGATGACTGTTTGACCCCAACGGATGATCTTAAGGCACCTTTACGCTTGACCTTTGTTTTCTTTCTCCTCCCTCTTGTCTATACTTTCGTGTCTAGGTTTCTCCAGACCCTTTACATATATTTCCTCTTTACCTGGCCCTTCAGGTTTTATTTCCACCCTCCTGGGCCTCCATACCTGCCTTGGTGTCCCTGTTAGAAAGGGATTCCAGTCCATGCCCAGTAGAAGGCAGTGGGGCAATCCATCCACTACCGCTACATGTTTCTGCCTAAACTTCCCCTTAATATTCAGGGTCCTTAAAATTGGGCAGAATTTATCGTCCCCATGGACACTGGGCAGAATTTCTTGTCCCCATGGACCTGGTATTCAGTTTTGATCCTACCTCTGGGAAGTATCCAGTGGGGTTTCACTAACTCCTGCCTGATTAGCAAACAGGATGAAGCTGTGTCCATTAGTCCCTTTGCTGGCTCCTCCCTACCCAGACCGATACGGTAGGTACTTTCTTTTTTCTTTCCTGCCTGGGAGTCTTGTCCCAACCACAAAACTGGGCAAACCCACAGTCCATTTTAGGACAGTCTCTTTTTAGATGTCCTTCACGTCCATGTCGGAAGCACACTGTAGGCCAAGCTCCCACTACAGTTCCTTGAGGCTCCTCCCTCTTCTTCGTGCTGCCCTTCCCAGCTGTCGGCACTCTGGTCCTTCTCAGATCTAGTCCCTTAAACCACTGACTCACTCTGGGAATGTCCGCCTCTGTAAATTCCTCTCACTTTAACTGTGGGGTCCAGATGAACTGGCTGGCGCCACAGAACCCATCCTCGGATATGCTCAGGGAGACTCTGAAGAAACTTCCAGAATCATGCAGTCCATGATCTCCCCCACAGTCTGAGTATCTGGCCTTACCAATGAGTGGCCCAATCTTTTAATTCCTGTCCAAATGCACAGAGGCATAATCCCTCAATCCATCTTTCAACTCTACATTTCTGGCAGTACTTTTCTGTGGACAGGCCCCACCTCGTCCAGCATGGCTGCCTTAATCATGTCATAATCTCTTGCCTGCTCATCACTAAAAGCCCTGTATGTGCTTCCCCGGTTAAATAGGGTGTCAGTTGAAGGGCCCACATTGTTCTGTCCCTAGGAGGTCTCACTGCTGCTCCTTGAAGAGTAACCAAAAACACATTGGGGTTGTTCGCAGGTCCCATTTTACAGTCTGATCTCCTGTTCCTGGTTTCCATTTCCTGTCACAGGACTCACCAAACTTTGGAGGAGTTGTTGCCAGACCTGGGCTTGCTCCCGTATAAATTCCTGACGGCTCTTTTGCTGTTAAACCTACCAGGCAAGGAAAGGCTGTTTTTCTGCCTGGTGGGATTGTTGGAAGGTCTGTCGGGTCTTCTACACCAGTGGTCTCCAAACTGGGGTGCGCGGGATGATCCCGGGGGGAGCGTGGCATTAGTAGCGCCGCCGGACAGCACTCTGCCGGTTTTTTCCTTCGGCGGCAGCTCTGCACGTCCAAGGCTGGTGCTCCCCTTTGGCGGCCCGCCTGCGGCAGGTCTTCCATCGGTGGCGCGTCTGCGGCAGGTCACCCTGGGGGTGCGTGAGCCAAAACGTTTGGAGACCACTGTTCTACACCAGCAGTTCTCAACCGGGCCGGTTTTAGCGGGTCTGCCAAGCAAGGTTGGCTTTAGACTAGCTGGGGCTCAGGGCAGAAAGCTGAAGCTTTGAGCCCAGCCGGGCTGGAGCCCTGAGGCCCAGCACCTGCACTAAAGCCCTGAGCCCCTGCACCCTGTGGGGTTAAAATCCGGAGCTAGGAGCCCCAAACTCTGATGCCTGGCAGGGCAGAGGCCTGGAACTGGGCCATGGAGTATTTCTAGCATGTTGAGGGTGGGGGGAGGCTCAGAAACAGAAAGGTTGAGAACCCCTGTTCCACACTTCTCTTTGCTGCTTCATCACTTGTTTCAGTGTTCCCTCCATCACCGGACTGCCAAACCTCTACACCGGCTTCTCCAACAGGCTCTCCATTTGCATAGATAACAGGGAAATCCCTGATGAGCCCCCAGCTGTGACAGAGAGGGGTGTTGCACCCCCACATCTTCCACAAACACAGACCGTGTTGAGACTTTTTTCCTTCTAAGCACCAACATATAGTCTATTTAATCCCCCTACCAATACATAGCACCTTTATATTGTATCTCAACTTTCTAAACTCTTCTCCAAAAGTCGGGTGGGGGGTAAGGTGTTTCCACTCAGAGACCTCACTTTGTCAGGCTCTCCTAGCTTTTTGTCTTTCTGTTTCTCTTAGGGTGACCAGACAGCAAGTGTGAAAAATCAGGACGGGGGTAGGGGTGTGGGGTGGGGGGAGGGAATAGGCACCTGTGTAAGATAGGTTTCAGAGTAACAGCCGTGTTAGTCTGTATTCGCAAAAAGAAAAGGAGTACTTGTGGCACCTTAGAGACTAACCAATTTATTTGAGCATGAGCTTTCGTGAGCTACAGCTCACTTCATCAGATGTATACCGTGGAAACTGCAGCAGACTTTATATACACACAGAGAATATGAAACAATACCTCCTCCCACCCCACTGTCCTGCTGGTAATAGCTTATCTAAAGTGATCATCAGGTGGGCCATTTCCAGCACAAATCCAGGTTTTCTCACCCTCCACCCCCCCACACAAATTCACTCTCCTGCTGGTGCTAGCCCATCCAAAGTGACAACTCTTTACATAAAGCCCCAAATATCAGGACATCTGGTCACCCAAGTTTCTTTCTCTGTCTGTTCCCCTCAAAGGGCTCCTGCCCGTGTCCTTTTTCACAGTTTCCCTGTTAATGGAATGATTGGTTCCTTGACTCACTAGCCCCAATCTGACCTTGTAATCAGGTACACCTCTTTCCAATTAGGCCTTCTGTGAGGAACGGAATTAGTAGGAATAGTGACCAGAGTGCTGACTCAAGTGCAAACCCTCAGCACTCTGTCACCTCATATCTGGAGATATGACCCCAGAATGTCCATTAGTGATCACCACACTCGATGCCCCCTGTTTCTGGGTCCTGATCATGTACCTTTTCCATATCACTTTACTCTGCTAGTGCCCATAGTCCTTGCAGAAAGAGAAAAAGGACTGCAAAATTTTGCCCCTAGCAAAACTAGTCCTATGAGATGTATGAGACTGAAACTTACCTCCCAGCATCAAGTCCTTCCAGGGACACTGGTGTCCAGGACATTGCCAATGGATGAACTGCCGATTGAACAGCAGACTTGAGAAGTAACCGGGGCTTCCTGACTCTCTGTTCAAGCTGCACCTTCCTCCTGATTGCTGCAGTTGTGTGCCTCTCTTTCCCCAGGCTTTTTATCAAAGCATTCGAGTCTGTGCTTTTCAAGGGTGGGAATGAGAGACTGGTGAGAGCGCTCAGGAAGCAGAGAACTTGGATTCTTCTGGAAAACCCCAAGACTCACCATGAGGGAGTGTGTCTGCTGGTGAGGTAAGAGATCTAGGAGGCATCATTTTATCCTTGGGAATCAGTAGCCAATAGAGTGGCTGAGAGGGAACCTCCCGTTTATAGCTTTGTGGGGGGTGGGGTGTCCTGGGTGGAAATACACAGCTCCCACTCCTAGATATCAGAGCTGTCTGCTCAGAGCAGCTGAGTTTTTTTGAAGTGTGCAATCTAGCCCATGAGCGGTTTCTTTTGTCTTCCAGTCTTCTGCTAAGATCTGGACTCATAACACCTGAGATCATACAGAGCCTCCTCCGCTGGGTGAATTCCCCCACAGAAAACCACCGAGTCACCAGCACAGCTTTCCTCGCCCAGGTAAGACACAGGGCTCTGAAGAGTAATTTCACCATTAGACTGTTGTCTGCCTTTCTTTCGGGAGTTGTACAGTTCTGTTGATAGGAGTAATTGTCATTTTAGACAGTAGAATAGGTCCTCCTTTATATGGAAACCTCACCAGGAACTTCACGATACCTTTCTGAGTCCTTCTCTCTCTGTGGTTTTTATTGCCGTCATTGCCTATACTAGCTACACAACCACAGGTGCTGGCTGAGAGAGATACGGACAGAGTTTGGATGACTGGACCTCTTCTGCCAAGTCCTAGTGCTGATCCTAACCAACAGCTCCTGATTTTGGTTTCGCTCAGCAGATCTTCTGAATGAACCTAGTGTCCTAATACTACCAACCAAGCAACCTACAACTACATTAATGTCTATCTTAGGTTCTCATTACTCTAGTATCTGAGTACCTCCAAACTCTTTAATGTCTGTATCCCCACCACACTCCTGCGAGGTAGGGAAGCACTATGTTTCCTATTTTACAGGCAGGGAACTGATGCACAGAAGGGCTAAGTGACTTGCCCAAGGTCACACAGGAAGTCTTTGAGGGAGCAGGAAATGGAACCTGGGTCTCCTAAGTCCTAGGCTAGTGTGATACCTGCCGCAGCATCCTCCCTTTCCACAACCTTCCTCCAACATCTGCATCATATTTCTCACTTATGCTAAGCAACTATCTTCGGGGCTCATCCGCCTCTAAGAAAAACAACCTCTCTGTGCCTGTGATGGGCTGTACCTGAGCTTCGAGGCTCCTTACAAGAGGCCCCGTGGTCCTACTACACCCTGCCCCAGGAAAAGAGCCCCCAGTCTGGGTCTGTCTAGAGAGGCTTCATGAAAGCAGCCAATCCGAGCCCATGAGGCTCGGCTAAAAGGAGCTGAAGGGCCTTAGCAGGTCAGTTCCTGGCAGGAACTGGAGGGGCAAGAAAGGGCGCTGCTCTCTGGCCACAGAAATTCAGGGGACAGCCAGAGTTTGATTCTGGCAGCCTTTACTTAAGCTGGGTTTTCAGGAAGAGAGTCCCGAAGAACTTTAACCCTGAGGTGAGGGTGAAGCTAAAAGTGGCCGGTAGGAAGAAGCGACAATGAACTGAAATCAAGCAGTGCCTAGCTCCTGTTTATAGGATCCATGGTTTGGAACCCAGAGTTAGGGGCAGGCCCAGGTTCCCCTACCACCAACAGTGGCATAAGCCCCATGGAGGGGACAATGCTAATGGAGAGCTTGAACAAAGGGCAGAATGTAAAGGACCCAGAGTTGGGGCTGGAGACCCAAGTGAGGGCAATGGGATTGTTCTGGACTACCCCAGAAGGGGTTCCTTTGGACTTTGGGACTCGGCCAGAGGCCTGAGCCACAGAAGGCTCACTGAGGACGGCTGGCAGGGTGCACCAGGGGTGAGAAAAGGACTGTGATACCATACCCAGCCACTAAGAGGCTCTCAAGAGGTGAGTGGATCCCTATTCTAGTGCCCAAAAGGAAAGCTCCATGTTTTGTAGACCTTTCTCATTTGTGTGGAATGCTAAAGTTACAGTGGATTATGTGGCAAGTCTCAGAGGGGTAGCCATATTTGTCTGTATCCGCAAGACTGGGGCTGTAGGAGGACTCCTTGTTGTTTTTAGCGTATGACATGTCTGCTCAAATTCTATTCCCAATCTTAATGATCCTATTGGGGCTAATGGACAGGTTGATTTCCTTTCAGCTAATGAGTGATCCCATGCTCAGGGAGAAGAAGTTCCTTAAGCCAGTCTTACGCATCTTGGAAGAAAGGTCACATGATAGGAACAGCATTGTCCGGCAGATGGCTGTAAGAGGCCTGGGAAATTTAGTCTATGGGGCACCTGAGAAGGTAAGAGAGAATACTGACTAGAATGCAGCATAACGAGAGAAACCAAGGGAAATAGTTCTTCGGAGTTTACAGAGGCTGCACACAATGCACTAGGCCAAATTCTGCTCTCTCACATACCCGAGTAACCTCTTTGCAGTCAATACAGGGCAAGCTAGATCCTTTGCTAAGCTGGGCATAAGCAAACAATCTGTGCACTTTAATATGACCATGTGTAAATGTCTCCATCTAGGAATAAAAAATGCAGGCCTTACTTACAGGATGAGAGACTCTATCCCAAGAAGCAATGATGCTGAAAACCACTTGAGTCATGGCAGAGAATCAGTTGAAGATAAGGTGTCCCAATGCGAAGTTGTGGCCAAAAGGGCTGAAATGATCCTTAGAGGCATAAAGAGAGGAATCTTGAATAAGAGTAAAGAAGTTCTTTTCCCTCTGAATATGACGCTCATGTGAGCACTGCTGGAATGCTGTGTCCAGATCAGGTCTCCACAATTCAAGAAGGATGCTGATAAATTAGAGAGGATTCAGAGAAGAGTCACAAGAATTCTCAAAGGATTGGAAAAGATACCTCTAGTGATAGACTCAAGGAGCTCAATCTATTTAGCCTTACAAAGAGAAGGTTAAGGAGTGACTTGAGGACAGTCTAGAACTACTCACATGGGGAACACATTTTGAGAATGGGTTCTTCCCATTAGCAAACAAAGGTATAAGAAGATTCAATGGGGGAAAATGAAACTAGACTAATTCAGACTGGTAATAAGGCATTGATTTTTAATGGTAATTTTAATTAACCATTGGAACAATTTACCAAGGGTTGTAGTGGATTCTCTGTCACTAGCAATTTTAAAATCAAGATTGAACGTTTTTCTAAAAGATACACTCTAGTTCCAACAGAGACTATTTCGGGGAAGTTCAGTGTTATGCAGGAGGTCAGGCCGGATAATCACAAGGGTTCCTTTTGGCCTTGGAATCTAAGTAACTAGGAATCTAATGATAGGAATACACAGGTGTATTATGGCACCAAGTTTGGCTCATTGTAGCTCGAACCTGGTCTGAAATATAGCTATAGGTCTCCGGGGCTGGGAGGGGGAGATGAAATTCCCACAGCTTCATAACTGCTAAAGAAAACGTAGTAGAAGTGTGATCAGTGATCAGTGTTCTTTAATGTCATATTTTTGTCCAGGTGAAAAAGCACAAGAAGTTTCTTATGGTCATACTGATCAGGGCCTTAAGTGACCCTTTCAGTTCTGAAGTCATTGGTGAGAGCATGAAAGCAGTGGCCAAAGTCCTGAAGGAGCTGAAAGAGAAGGACATAGGTTCTTCCTTCAGAGACCTCACCCAACAGATCCGGACCTACTTTGACAACGTATGTGACCAGAACTCTCCAGCCCCAGTTCAAGCGATCTTGATTAGACTCCATTTACTCCCTGGGCATTGCTCATGTCAGAGTGAAGAGATGTTTCGGCCCCAGGGAAGAGAGGTGTTTTACGGAGGAGGAGAACATTAGGAGGATGGGGATGACATCCCTGCTCCCACAGTCTCCCCCTTCTGTTCTTCTTTCTTGCCACTGAGAACCTCAAAGAAAGTCTGAATACTAGATTAGATAGCTAGATAACCATGAAAAGGGGGTTCCAAGGTACAATAGAGAGTGTTGGGCCTGCTCTATACCATTTTTATGTGAGAGGGTTGGAATGATTCCGTTTTTGCAGGGAATTTTGAGATTTCAAATTTTGGTTTTGTTCCTATTTGTGGGACTCCCTCTCCCCAAACTTCAAAACTCTTTGTGAAACGGAATTACTATTCTCAACCGAGCTCTATTGAAAGCCTTGGGTCCGGGCAGTCTGCTCTCGGTGCTGGGAACCCAGGAAACTGTGGGAGCTAGAAGTGCCAGGGAGTTGCAAATTTGAGAGCCAGGGTCCCAGACGCTGTGGGTTTGGAAGCCCACGATCCCAGTCAGCCTGCTAGATCGGCTTCCAAGGAGCTGAATGGGTGCACTGTCAAGACAGCAGGCAGGTTTCTAAGAACCCCTGCCTGGCTTCTGGAGGAATTTCATCAAAATGGAACTGTCGCTAAAATAGTTTGATGAATCAGGCAACTCAAATCAAAAATTCGTTCATGAAAGTGTTTCCAACTAGCTGTAGTTGGAATCCCTCAACTTTAGCGTAGAAGAGATGGCTGTGCGAGGTACGTGATGTGATTGTCCCTTAGTTACTAACTTGTGGGGCTTTCTTGGCTGTAGGAGGACGATGCTCTTCGTTTATTGTCCTTTGTCCTATTTGGCATCCTGGCCCGCCTGACCAAAAGAAAATGGAAGGGCTATTTCGCCGAGCAGGTTAGACAGAGCTGGGTCACACTTCTGCTGCACCTGCAAGACCCGAACCCCAGGGTTTCAGTGGTAAGACCGAGAGTGACTTATTTACTAAGCCAAAGGAATCTTCCTCCCAATGCCAGGGGAGATCTGCTATTCCTGCCTGCTGTGGAGGCCCAAATTCTCCCCTCAGTTCATTGCCCTCCTGCTGAGTCAGTTCCCGCCAGGTTGCTCCATGGCTGCCTCACCAGAATCCAAGATAGGTCATGGGTCTGAGCCCGACAGCTCTCTATTCCAGTCTGTCTCTGCACCCCAGGCCCCTGCCTCCCCAGAACAGAAGAGAGACCTGGTGAAGCAGCTTTCATAGGTAGATCTGTTCCAAAAAGACATTGATGCTACCTCTAGGTTGCAGTGGAAGCTCTCCCCTCTATTAGTCATTCCTGCATGTTTTCTGCCAATTACATCCAGATGAATCCCTTTTTATCCTGGAATAGATGAGCAGGCAAGCAGATGAGTTCCCTTTGAATGAGCATAGCACTCAGTAGGGAACAATTAAATGGTGTGTGTGACACGCTTTCTTTTTTTCAGGAATGCAGAGCTACGTTTCACCTCTGTGTCCCGTTTTTGGGACTGAAGAGGCTCCAAACTGCAGTGAATGAACACCTTGATAGCACAGCTGAGCTGAAGCCTGAGAAGCTCCAGGTGGACATTTGCAGACACCTTGTGAGTGAGCTGTTGAAGTGTCTGAGATTCTTGACTGGAGTGGCGTGTGGTGGTGTAGAGATGTGTGATGGGTAATGGAAATAACGGTCAGAGTGGGATATATGACTGAGGGTGATGGAAAATGTAAATCTGCCACAGATCCCCATTTTTCCCACGTCCACCCAGTCACCTGTTCTTTCTCTGATTTACCTGTGGCTCGTAAAAGCATGTGCTGGCAGTCAAAGGGCACTTCTAGCCAGAGAGAGCTCATGTGTCCCTGATTTCCTCTAGGCCAAAGAGAATGCCGAGCTGCTGGAGAACTTGTACAAAAGCACCATCACGTACTTCTGTAGCAGCTGGGAAGAGATGCGGGCAGTTGCAGCCAAGTTAGCTGGTGAGAGATGATGCCCAGTGTCCCTTTTGGTATTCCCATTGAGGGAGAGAGAAAAAAATCCCACTGTGCAGCCATTAATCTCTCTGTGCCTCAGCTTCCCATACATAAATGGGGATGTTAATATCCCTACCTCTCCAGTGTGGTGGTCGGAGGAAATCATGACTTGCTATAAAGTGCTTTGGGATTGTTGCAGGGAAAGCATGGTGCAGTCATTTAGTAGTAAAGGCTGGGACACTGTCTCGAAGGGCATGTTTACACTTGGAGCTGAGGGTCTAATTCCCAGCTTGATGAGACATACCCGCACTAGCCCTGAGTGCTAAAAATAGAGAGTAGCTGCGATGGCAGGAGCAGCAGGAAGTTTAAGCACCCCAAGTATGATCCCATCCAAACCCCAAAGTCGATTCTCAAGGTGGCTAGCTCCTCCCACTGCTCGTGCTGCTTTAGCTACATTCTAATTTTAGCATGCGAGCGCTGTCCGAGCTAGAGTGGGCCTGTCCCATTGAACTGGGAGTGATCTCCCTCGCTCAAAGTGCAGACCCACCCACAGTGTTGCTCAGTGCTCTTCACTACTACTTCATCATTGGGAGGTATGCAGCCCACCTGCCCTCAGCGCCTGCTGTTTCAGGTTCCTGGCCACACCACCTTGTCAAGGAGGCAAAAGGTTCCTCCGCTTTAGCCCTGTGCCCTCTTCTCCCAAGCATACCCAGGTGAGACAGGCAGGCGTTGTGCCCTAAGTCTCACCTATCAGTCACCTTGTGGGATCCCTGCTTAGAACTCACTTATTCCTGGCCCCAGTCCTTTGCTCAGACCACTAGACCAAGACACTAGTTTAGCATGTCTCCAATAACTGACAGCAGTGGCAAGAGGAACACAGACTCTTTAAAGCAAATGGGTTTTGTGTAAACATTCTTAAAAAAAAAGTCTTTCTCATTCTCTTCAGTGTGGACTCTAAACTGCACTAGCATCCTCTTGCCCACAGATCACCCTTAGGCCCACAGTAGGAGAGGCCAAAGACCTGTCTAGGGGCTGCTAATATCACTTTGCACTCAAGAAGGGAAGGTTTTATTGTTGTTGTTTGTTTTCCATTGTGTATTTAGGCATCATCCTGGAACACACAGACAGGCAGCGTATGAAATGGCTGGACCTGGAACATCTGCTGATGTGTAAGTAATAAATACAGCTGAAGTTCTGCTCATCCGTGAGTTCTAAAGGAATTTAGCTGACAAGCAGCTGTAACCGATAGCACTGGTGCAAAGTGCATCAGCCACACGTCAAAGGACAAATTCACTCTTGCCCAGTAGAAAGTCAGCTTTAATTTCCCCTGAAGGAGGAAGCTGCAGAGGTGTGATGTGAGTCCGTGCATCTCCTGGTTGTCCTGGCAAGGACCCCTCCGCAGCCAGTGCTATCCACTCTTTGGGCTTTATTGGCTCTCTGTGGACTCCCCAGGTGAGGAGAAATTGTAGCCACTTTCTGCTGCCCCAAATTTCCCACCAGCAATTTTTCTTCCAGTAGGTGCCCTGCATCCTGCACAAAGCAGCTTGGACCTGGCCTTTGTTGAATTCCAGGGTGATTGGAGCTCAGACAGTGGCTCTTGAATAGAGATGGAAAATAAACTTAAAAGTGGAAGCTATTGAAACAATGGACCTTCTTCCATTTACAGCAGAGTGGATGACTTTCTGGTCGAGTCAGGGTCTCCCCGCTTGTTGGGAGCATGGAAGGGAGCCAATGGAGGAAGCTAAAGCTTTCTTTGTATTGGAGAGCTTCTGTAGCGTGGTATTCAGAGGTAGTAAGTCTCCAGCTATTTCCGGCACAGGTGACAATATGAAAAGTGAGGCATATTCATCTCTCATGTATTTTCCACCCTAATAGAAGGACTGGGCCTAGTTTCACATTTTACCATGTGATCATTCTGCTCTGGTACTTGAAGATTCTGTGATCACGCTTAGCTGTGATTTGACAGTCTGTATACTAACATGTTGTCCTGTGTCATTTCAGCTCTCCAGGTCCTCAAGAAAGACCCAAGTCCCTCTGTCCAGCTGGTGGCAACGGAGGTCATAAGTGACATCTGTCCTGGCCGAGTGCTTGGGGACTGAAGCGGAAGGGACACAAACAGAAGAAGGCGCTCCAGTAGTATAAGGGCCCTACCGTCAATCAAACAATTAACCCCACCCTTGGCCCTCGTAAGCCTTGCCCACCGGTCACTGGAAGTCCCAAGCCATGAGGTATTACTTCCAGGGTCAAGGCGGACAAATGACCGGAAGCAAGGTGTGTCATGTGACCCCTCTAAGAACTCCTCCCATTGTCCTCTACCAATCGGGATGGGTTTCGCCCTGATAGGAACGCCCCAAGAGAAGATTTGACCAATCAGGGGGAGTTCCAGGGCAGGATGACCTGTCTGGAAGTGGTTCGTGTGACCCCTCTAAGAATTCCTCCCACCATCCTCTACCAATCAGGCGGGGTTTCAGCCACTGGAAACCACCCCGAGAGGAGGTTTGACCAATCATGGGGAGTTCCGGGGTGGGGTGATCTGTCTGGAAGTGGTTTGTGTGACCCCTCTAAGAATTCCTCCCACCGCCCTCTACCAATCAGGAGGGGTTTCAGCCACTGGGGACCACCCGGAGAGGAGATTTGACCAATCATGGGGAGTTCCGGGGTGGAGTGATCTGTCTGCAAGTGGTTTGTGTGACCCCTCTAAGAATTCCTCCCACCGCCCTCTACCAATCAGGAGGGGTTTCAGCCACTGGGGACCACCCCGAGAGGAGGTTTGACCAATCATGGGGAGTTCCGGGGTGGGGTGATCTGTCTGGAAGTGCTTCGTGTGACCCCTCTAAGAACTCCTCCCACCACCTTCTACCAATCGCGATGGGTTTCAGCTGCACAGGACCTCCCCGAGAAGAGATTTGACCAAAATGGGGCAGGTTCTCGGATTGGGTGAACCGTCCAGAAGAGGGTCATGTGACCCCTCTGAGAACTCCTCCCAACGCCCTCTGCCAATCAGAGTGCAGCACCATCACCCCATAAGTCCCAGCGCTGGGCAGAGGAAGCCATCTCTTACCAAGAAGACATGTTTTAGAAATTGTGGAAAGGCTGAGAGGAAACATGGCCTCCTTCACCACCCCCGTGAGACCTTCAGATTTTGTTTTAGCTCTGAGGACCTTTGGAGTTGTGTGGAGAAAGCGCTACAGCAGCGACAGTTCCGAGGAGGGCCCTTTGACTCAACCGTTGATGGCTACGTCGGAACCTGACCCCAAAATCCAAACCTTTGTGAGGCACCCCAGTGAGTGTGACAGCCTCTCATTGTCCATGCCCTAAAGTTGGAAGGCGATTGTGGCTTGGGGGAGTCACAAGGTGAACGGGAAAGATGGCGCTCAGGTAAATGAATGATTAAGAAGCGACTGTCGATCATGGGGGTGTAATGGGGTTCGGAATCGACCTGGCATTGCATAAATCTAAAAACAGGCAGTGGGGTGCTTACACTGTTTTTTGTCTGAAAATCTCTCAACAGCTCGACGATGCCTTTCTAGAGGCCTTTGAGAAGTTGCACATCGGTAGCCCTGTGGGAGTAAATCCATCACGCATCAGCTATTTTTGCTCCTGTCTGAGACCCAGATCTCAAGAGGAAAATCCAGAAAAGGACAAAATGGAAGAATGAACCAGCTCAGACTCCCTCATGGTAGGGGTCATGGCGTCCTTTGTTTCAGGCGGCTGTAAAAGATTGTGTTAAACCAGACGATTAATAAAACTTATTTAAATGTGTCAGAATGAACGTGTCCCCCTCCATACTTGTGTTCGTAAAAGACGGTCCCAGGAAGAGTCATGTCTCCACAGACGGCTCTGTTAAAGAAAATCTGTTAAACCCCCAGGAAAGTTGGGGGCTTTGACGGGGTCAATCTTCTTTTTCAAGTGGCCAAAAAGCATCATAAAACTTTAAATAGAAGACAGGTAGGAGCTTGGCTTTCACACCAGGATGCTTACACTTTACACAAACCAGCTCGAATACGTTTTAAAAGAACCAAGACCGTTCTTTCAGATGTGGACGCGCAATGGCAGGCAGATTTGGTCCGTATGCACTGGTTCTCCAAACACAACAGCGGTTTTAAGTACATCTTAACAGTGATAGACGTTCTATCCAAATATGCCTGGGCCTTAGGCCTAAAAGTCAAGATGAGTGGTGAGGTATCCAAGGCCTTTAAAGCTATTTTTAGCCAAGGTTGCGTGCCTCAAAAATGACAAACTAATCGGTGGAAAGAATTTTGAAACAGACCTTTTAGCAGATTGTTGAAACGGCACAGCGTTAACGCTTTTTGTTACTGATAATGAAGTCAAAGCAGGAGTTGTGGAGCGATTTAACAGAACTTGAAAAAGATGCGGAGGATGTGGCGATATTTTACCGCCCATAACGCCTTTCGCCACCTTGACCTGTTACCTGACTTTATGAAGAGTTACAACCAGAGCTTTTACAGAACTCTATGTACCAGACCCGCTGATGTTAACCCTTCCAATTCTCTGAAGATATGGAAACTGGTTGATAGAGATGGTTTTAAAATAAAACCGGTTGTTGCCCCCTTTAGAAAAGGCGACCACGTGAGACTCTCTAAAACCAAAGGAGCTTTTGAAAAAGGTTGTGAACAGACGTTTACCAATGAGATATTTATAGTGGATGAAGCCTTAACCAGGAGCCAGAGATTAAAAGATTACGAGGGTGAGACAGTTACTGGATCTTTTTACCCTGAAGATTTACAAAAAGTAAACCCCAAAGGAGACAGGATTTGCCGGATCGAAAAAGTTCTAGCGGAGAAAGGAAAAGGGAGAAAAAAGCAGCTACTGATGAAATGGTTTGCCGGGGGGACCAGACCCGCTGATGTTAACCCTTCCAATTCTCTGAAGATATGGAAACTGGTTGATAGAGATGGTTTTAAAATAAAACCGGTTGTTGCCCCCTTTAGAAAAGGCGACCACGTGAGACTCTCTAAAACCAAAGGAGCTTTTGAAAAAGGTTGTGAACAGACGTTTACCAATGAGATATTTATAGTGGATGAAGCCTTAACCAGGAGCCAGAGATTAAAAGATTACGAGGGTGAGACAGTTACTGGATCTTTTTACCCTGAAGATTTACAAAAAGTAAACCCCAAAGGAGACAGGATTTGCCGGATCGAAAAAGTTCTAGCGGAGAAAGGAAAAGGGAGAAAAAAGCAGCTACTGATGAAATGGTTTGCCGGGGGGACGGGGACGATAAGTTTACCAGCTGGGTGGAAGCTTCTCAATTCTGACGTTTAGACACAAACAAACAAAAAGATTCCTCCTGCAAAGACTGAGGGAGAGAAAAATGAGCGACGGCAGGTGTTACATGACTTTGCCCAGCAATGCCAGCTCTGCAGTTTTTCTTCAAAACACCAGCTCGAACTTTACAATACAGCTAATTAAGCCCTTGGGTCTCCCGGGTGCCTGGAAGGTGGGGTTAGTGGAAATACAACACCCACACAGCTGGAACACTATCCGCGAGAACACCCCTTTTGAAATCACCTTTGAAGATATGGCATAGAGTTTTATCCTACGACGAGGTTATTACTCGTCCATACCCGAATGATTGGATCATATGAACAGTACCGTGGCTCGACCACCCCCACCGCCTGAGGTGGTCATGAACTATGACCCTGTGGGTAGAAAAGTTAGCCTTAAATCCGCTGATTTTACTTTTATGTTTTCTACCAGCAGGGAGCTAGCTAACATTCTAGGTTTGGGCCCCAAGCGCAGCGTCCAAAAATTCCCCTTCTGGGCAGACATCACAGGGGGGGTTAAGTCCTTGTATCTGCACACAGTTATTGTAGAACACCAGTTTGTGAGGGACTTTTCTGTTCCCATGTTATGCTGTGTCCCTGTCTGAGGAAGGAACAATGAGTTTGTCACCATCACCTACGATAAACCTCATCACGTTCCTGTCAGAAAACACCACATCGATACCATTACCATTGAAATAAAGACAGATCAGAACAGATACGTCTCATTTGTTGAACGGAGTGGATGTGAAAATTAAACTGACGCGCAGTAAAGACGCTTTCTGTTTAATGGGTAGTGCAGCCGAAGGCTTTAAATTGCGCATTGTATCAGCATCGCTTTTTGTGAAGAAAGTACGGATGGCCCTGAGCGTTCGTCTGGGGCACGCGGAGTCCCTGCTTACCACAAATGTTAAATATCCCGTGGACCGTGTGGGAATGAAAGTGTTCAGCATCCCCGTGGGCAGCAGGGTCAATAACCAGGAGAACCTGTTTTTTGGGACAGTAACCCAAAATGCTTGTCCTAGGGTTTGTCCTATGCCTTGAGTGGAAGTTACACGAAAAATCCCTTTCATTTTAAACATTATGATATTAATTTTGTGGCCTTGTATGTGGATGGTGAACAGATACCAACCAAGCCTCTGCAACCAGACTTGGAGGCAGGATGCTGCGTGAGAGAATACATGAATCTGGTACAGACGCTGGTAAACACATGACAGATCGTTCTCTGTTAATCGACCGTGAGAAGTTTCCACAGGGTTACATCTTGTTTGCCTTTGACCTGTCTCCCGACCAGGAATGCGCCGATGGCTATTCCCTGATTAAAACCGGGAACCTGAGAGCAGAAATACGTTTTGGGAAGGCTTTAACCATCACCGTCAATTTGATCGTGCATGGGGTTTTTGACAACATCATAGAGAGAAATCAGAGGAGAGACGTTCTGCTTGACTATATGTGAACATGGACACCGTGCAGCTCTCGTGTGTCTTATCAAGGTGCCTTACACAAAAAAGAATTTCTTAGATGTGTTCCCTTGTGATTTGGCTCCCTGGCGACAAGCTGTCTCAGAGACCCCTAGGTTTGTATTGCACATCCACACAACCGACCTGGTGAACACTGGCTTGCCTTGTGTCTGGCGGAGCGTAACGTGGAGAGCTTTTAGACTCATACGGGCACCCCCCGAAGAGCATGTTGTTTCCTAAAAGCATTATGAAATTTTTAAACAAAAATGCCACAGGCATTGTGTTTCACAATAGACAATTACAAGACCCCCGCTCTGTCGCCTGCGACTATCACCGAGTGTTTTTCTTACATCATCGGAGCAAGTGTTTATCTTTTGACCAGATTTTAAAATTGTATTCTAACGACTTAGTGCAAAACGACCGGATGGTGATGAATTTTGTAAAAAATACATTTAAATTCTTGGGCATGCCTAGCCTTGCTCAAAATGTGTTTCAACAAGCCCAGACATGTGTATCTTGCAATGCTTTTTATAGCCAGGTTATCCAATATTCTCAGGCATAGCAATGTTTTGTTTGGCATTATCCAACACATTTTTTATAAAATAACTTTTCCCACAGTTGCTAGGCCCCGCGAGAATTGCAGAAAAGGGGTGTTTCCACCTCGTATCCAGTTTAAAATCTGTAGGGCAGGGTTTTAAACCCTTCTCCTAGGACCCTCTTGTTGTAAATGACTTTCTGTGTTTTCTTAAGGGTTTTGGTCTCTATTTACCACTGTTTTTTGTTCCTTACGATAGAGGGCTGCTGCACCTCTCTCTTTTTTGAGGTGTTTTCTCGCAGGCCCGTGTAATAGTCCAGGACTAGATCTCTCAAACTGTCAAAGTTGATCTTTTGACAGTTTGCCAAGTTCAGGGTAATACCTTTGACTTTCATACAGGCTTTTCCTCCCGACAGCTTATACCCGTATGTTTTCGGGCCTGCCGACACAAACTCGGTGATGTGTTGATCTGGCGGGATCTCACTCGTGAGGGAATTTAGAAAGAGTTTAGCGATTTGGCATTTAGCGGGGTTAAACCGATTTCGTGTTGGCACAAACGCACGCCTTCTTCCTGGTAGAAATTGTTCATGTACTTATTTTGTTTTTCTTCGTCTGTGCACCAGCTGGGGTACCCTGAAGCCTCTTGTTTCTGGTGGAGGTGTCATTTGATGAAGTCTTTTCAGAGTACATCAGTTTTTTCATTAAAAAGCCAGATTTCATATATTTTTGCCACAGCGTACTCCTTCGCTATGGCCGTGTTCAATTCCACCGTGCACCAAGTCCCCAGGATGGCCCTCTCCTCGTCAGTATGGATGCACATCTCCCGCTGCTCGGTTTCTGCACAGGTTCGGCATAGCGGGAACATAAGCTTGCCACCCACTCTGACAGGTAACAATGGGAAAAAGAAGCCTTGTGTGGGGTACACTTTAACTTTTGCAATTCCAAAATAATTTGCAAGGGGTCCAAATTTGTCATAAACTATATCAGAGTGTTCGAGAGGGTATTCTTTGGTTTTCTTTACAAAAGGGTAGAAGCTGGTAAAATCATAATAGTGGATTTCTTCCCTGGAGTTAAGTTTGTAATATAGGTGCATAGCGTTTGTCCTTCCCCCAAAAAGAGCATCCCTAGGCACGAGAGGCTAGGGCAACTGGGCTCAGTTTAAAAAACCTGCAAGCTCCCTGTCTCTTTCTTTCATCACTTCCCACTCTTGCTCCCAAAGAGTCCTCACTACAAAACCAAGTTGTTTCAGATAGTCGGTCTTGAGCTGCGTCTTGTAATAAAGAAACCCAAAAGTTGTCCCCATCATAGGGTTTTGTGCTTTTTCACAATGACAGGTGGCACAAGCGTGGAAAAGAACACCCGTTAAACTCTAAGGCTGTGTGTACCCTGTCAACACTGGCATAACCGTCTAAAGAGTAGGAGCCTACCTGTAGTTCCCCACCCTGTAAAGCATGCCGTATTTGTATAGCTTCTTTGTGAGAGGTATACAACAGCCACTGAACAGATGGGGTCGAATATCTTTTTCCTGCCTGTGATCATTGTCTGGAGGGAGAAGAGCTACCGTGTTAGGCTCCAAAAACATAAACCTGTACATAGCCATGCAGACAGATGCCAGTGTTATGTACCAGAATGGATCTATACACAGTTTTATCTCGGTGAATTTACCAGGTTCTCTCTCTACTAGATCTCCCTTCTCCATCTTTTTCATAATCTCTTTTCTGTAGAGGATACAAGGCTGTCTCAAAATTTTGACATCCTGCTGACAGTAATACACGAGCTCTTTCTGCAAGTCAAACGTCTCCTACCTGTGGGCCTGCTACCAGTCGAGAAACTCTGCTTTTTCCCTGGGCATCATGCTTTCTACACCATAGTGCTCCACACCGGGCATAGGCCCCACGTCATTTTGATTTTCTAAAGTGTTCAAAAATGTGGAAAATACCCTTTGCACCCTTCAAACCCCATCACCTGCGGGAGCTTACCAAGCTTCATGGGCAAGAAGTTTAAAGAGTCTATAAAACGAATGCCCAGGACCTTACACACATTACTTTACTACCCTGAGTGATCAGTTCTAGGCACATCTTTTTCTTCAGTAACTGTCTAATGATGAAGTATGCATCGTAACCTTTGGAATTGTGCGCCTGGAACGTGTAGACCCGGAACTCTTTGCCAATAAAGGTCTGAACAAACATAGAAAGACACTCATCACCCTTAAATTCCCAGGACTTTTCCAGCTTGAGGGACATAGCAAAAATGTAATTGGGAGTGTGCAACCCAGTCTCCTATGTGTATTCAGAATCATAACAAATACACTTTTCTGAGGATTCGGGCTTTCTAAGGCTGTCCATAAAACCGAGGTGACCGTCTACATCACCAGCGATCAAAGCCTGACCCCGCTTATAGCGCCTCCCTTTACACCTGTGCCGCTTGTCCACGTAAGACTGACCCTTATCGCACAACGTTTTAGACAGGCATTCAACTTGTTCTGTCGACGCCCAGTCGATGTGTCTGTCTAAACGCTCTCTGGACTGACAATACAGTCTACAGCGAGGAGACCTCAGCTGCACGTCCACGCTGTCTGAGCATGTTATGCTCAAGCAGAGGCAGCAGCTGGACCTGCAAGAGTGGCCGTGACTCTGCACCGTGGGGCAAAACTCACCGTAATTTTTTGCTCCAAACAACTTTTTCACAACCAGAACCCCCTAGTAATGCTCATCGTGCAACAGGATGAAATAAGTCTTGGGGTAAACTGCCCCCCCCCCGTTTTAAAAAAGCCCCTTTCGCCGCACACAGCACCACCTGTATGTTGACTCCTAAATGCTGTTCAGACATTGCTACGTCACTGAGCATAGTCTTTTTTTCATCTGACCAGCCCAGTTTCTCATGCAACTTTCTCGCCCCCGCTAACGATTCCGCGTCCGTAGGTTTATGGTCGGACATGACAGCCAAGAGTCCACGTGCAAAACACAGATGGGTACCCGTGTAAGTCAGGTCTACTAAACATTGTCTCTTTTTTATGGATGATTTGACTACTGAGGATAGAATTTAAAACTCTATGAGCGGTCCCCACCCCTGTTTTTTTACAACTGTCACAACGAGGTGCAATGTCCCATTGACATGCAACTCTATTGCTCTGTGGCAGCTTTGAGGTCTGATTGAAGAAATCCTCAGCAGACAGCTCATCCCTAGTTCTTCAGACCAAAAACAACGGCTTAGTTAAATTACAGCTCTCTAAATGTAACTGAACATAATCATCAGGGCCTACCCTACCATTAACGTCATCGAGAACTAACTGTATCCCCCTGTGTATGGCTTCAACAACCTGCTGAGCTGAATTTATTCGCTCAAGATTGACAAAATGAAATTCCTCACAATACACCGACCCCCCAAATCTAGGTAATTCACGTTGCCAACTTCTCACTCTCTCCATACACACCTCTGCGTTTTCAGGGTTACTTGGGGGTTCCTCTACGGGACCATCAGCGGCATCTTCTACATCAGATGCTATTTGAGAGTCAGACTCCGAGGCGCCTCCGTGAGGGTCATCGGGAGAAGATGGGGACCCATCATTCTAGAGAGCCCTCTGGGGAATTTTCTAAACCAGACTCTGTGTGAGAGTCTGATTCCACCTCCCCATTTTCAGACATGCCAGTTGGAGAGCCTCCAGTCGAGGGCATCTCTTTTTGTCCCCCCTCCCCATTACCTCTTTAGCTCTTTTTAAAATTTTTACAGTGATCCTGGCCTGGAACTTTTTGGCAGCCATTTGTTTGTCCACCAAGCGCTATCCCCCCTTTTGTTTACACCTGAGCTGATGCGTATCCTTGCGGGTGCCCCTTTCCACGACTAGTCACGCCTGCGCAGCGCCAAAAATTGAAGTATTTTTCAAAAAGTCACCCACCAAAGCTTTTGCTTTGTTGATGTGCTTTCCAGCCCTCCGTTCTTTTAGACCCCCTGAAGATACACCATTCACCGGTATTCTGAATGAAGCATCATATTTTCCCCAAACCTTTTTTAGAATACCGTTCTTTTAGAACCCCCGAGGATACAACGTCTCTCAGTCTTCTGAACGAAGCATCGTAGGTGGGCGTTTTCACTCACGGTTTTCTCAGGGCTTGGTGTGGAGGTGGCCGCTGAGGAACTGGCGTTGTGTTTGCCTGGTTGGTTTTCACCAGAGTTTTTTGTTTTGTCCTTGGCTTTGACGTAATTGAGGTTTGGACTGCCCTGATGCTTCATCTGCACTCTTGTGCTGTTTTGAGTTGTTAAAGGTCTCAAAGCAGATTTCTGGTTCTTTGGCTGGTCTGGTGGAGGTTTCCTTGTAGCTTTGACTACAGCATTGTCAGGAGAACTGCACATACCCGATTAGGGGGGAAGGGACATATTACAAAACTTAACTTTACCATCTTTCTCACCCACACCGATGTATTTACTTAAAATACAAAACCTCATAACCTCACAAACACAATATATTTACTGGGCTTCATCCATCCATCTGGGGAATTTTTCTTTTCAGCTGTCTCTTTTCTTTTAAGCTTGTTTACGCTCTGGTCTAAGGGTCTCTCATGTTTTCACCGTACGGTGGAGCAGACAATATGATGATGATGATTGATTATTATTATTATTATTATAAATCACATGAAACTGTCTTGTAAAGTTAAAAATAAAATATTCATTAGGGTGTTTTTCTATTTAAAAAGTCAGAGCTTTCAAACAAAATAATCCATTTCAGGCTGCACAACAAACAGGAGTTTTGAGTTTATTTCTACCACTTTAAAACAAAAAACAACAAACCCGCAAACATTTTTTTAAATACACCTCATTTTGCAAAATAAAAACCAAACTGCTTTTAAAATCAACTTTTAAAATCCAGTTTAAAACACGTTTTGCACAGTAAAAAAACACCCTGTTAGTTTGAAACACACCATTACTATCAGTTTGCAGCCATATACTTTAAAAAAAAAACACCTATGTTTTTTTTTACACAGAGAGAGAGAGAGAGAGAGAGAGAGTTTAAAACACAAAAAGAAAAGGAGTACTTGTGGCACCTTAGAGACTAACCAATTTATTTGAGCATAAGCTTTCGTGAGCTACAGCTCACTTCATCGGATGCACACTGTGGAAAATACAGAAGATGTTTTTATACACACAAACCATGAAAAAATGAGTGTTTATCACTACAAAGGGTTTTCTGTCCCCACACCCTACTCTCCTGCTGGTAATAGCTTATCTAAAGTGATCACTCTCCTTACAATGTGTATGATAATCAAGGTGGGCCATTTCCAGCACAAATCCAGGTTTTCTCCCTCCCCCCCCCCCCCAAAGAAAAACAAACCCACTCTCCTGTTGGTAATAGCTTATCTAAAGTGATCACATACATTGTAAGGAAACCTGGATTTGTGCTGGAAATGGCCCACCTTGATTATTAATGTGTGTGGTGGGGTTTTTTGGTTGGTTGTTTTGGGTTTTTTTGGTAAATATAGTATTTTAAACTTCTAATGGCTTTGAATTGCTAGAAAGAGTGACCCATAGCATTCAAAACCACTCCTGGGTCATATTTAAACTGTCCAGTGGAGTTCTGCCAGTTCCTGGGTCCTTTAAACTGTCCAGTAGAGTTCTGCCAACTCCAGGGATTATATTTAAACTGCCCAATAGCATCTGCAAATTCCTGAGGTTTTATTTCATTTCATTTCATATTAATCCGAACTCACCCACCCACCTCCCTTACTATGGGTGCACACCCATCAAATTTATCCCTACAGCAACAAGGGTAAGGAATCACAGTTACCTTCACTATTCAGTGGGGGTGTGGTTAAAACCATTCAGTTCAACAGGATGAGTCAACTCTGTTGTACTCAAACACATGTCTGAACCATCCCTGTTTTGTTTTCGTGTTGTAAGCAGAGGCAGGATGAGCTTTACCCTGACATCTGGTGGTGAGTTGTGGAAAAGGACTTCAGGAGCTGATCTCCTTTGCACAGGCACACCCACCCCGCCTAGCATGAGCCCACAGGAGCCCAAACGGTCACTTTGGCTGCTGTGGGATCCCCAGTGTCTCTGTTATTGGGGCAGGAAGAATAAAGTGTCGTTATCCTGATTATGTGAATCAAGGACAGTGGAACTGTACTTGGCCTTTTATGACGGAGGGACTCACCATCAACTAAGTAGCACTCGCTAGGCAAGGGACAAGGATTGCAAAAGCCAGTGAATTGAGAGAGTTTGAGGATGGAGGTTTGTGCCTAGTGGTGTGAGCCCCCTTCTGAGGGCCCCAAACACCAATTGTACTTTCTCTCCATTATGTAATATCAGAGAGAATTTTAATTCTATTAGGAGTTTGGTTACAGACTGCAGATCTGAATTCACTTTGGGTTCATGGTGCCCCAGCTCTGAGGCCCACTACTACTTAACACAGTATTCAGTGATTTCAACTTGTCGTAGGGGAGCTTCAGTGCCCCACTGGTGGGGGCTTGACCTGGTTTTGCATTGTGTTACGGGAATGGAACTCCTAGATACTGAACCCAGCCCCTGTTGTTGCCAACTCTGATGGGCAGAAGGGTTACACTGTAAACACATTTCTAGGATTTGTTCCCCTCCCACTTCACAGCTTGTTCCTGTAAATGGGTCTCTTTTACACAAAGACACAAGAGCTAGGTTCTCACAAACCATTTTTTTTTTCAATTTAAAAGTCATACAGCTTCTTGAAAACAAACCCAGATCTCCATTAAAACTTTTAGCTCACTTAAGGGCCAGAGACCTTCTAACAGAAACACAGATAATCACAAAGCCCTTTTCATTCAATTTTTTAAAATGTACAGCGACCAAGTTTGATATTGCATGTTTGTCCCCTCATCATTCTCTCAATTAATCCTTTTAGATTTCTTACAAATAGTCTTTTTCTTAAGCAGGCTTCTGTCAGTTTTTGTGTGGACCAGACGGTCAATGTAACGCTGTAAGCAGGCATCTTCCATTTTGGACATTTTCTTTAAAACACGGTCAGGGTCTCCACTGAATTGCACAGCATTTCTCAAGGTCACCGCTTGCGCTAAATGTTCTTGGGTTAGGCACAGATGTTGCATAACATAACCTATGGCAATAATAGTGTTCAATAAGCTTTCCAAACACAGCTCAGCACACAGGCCCCAGAGCTTGCAGTTTCTATCCATTGAAGTCCAAGTCACACAGGCATGGTGCCATTGGGCTGGGGCATTTATGACACAGCCCTCACCATTTTCAAAAAGCTTTTCCCCAAGACAGTGATGAAGAACAGCATAAACAGCAACGTGTACAATAGTCCGCATAACATTTTTACGCTCGTGACGTGGCACTGGCTCAGCGAGTTCCTTGCCAAGCCTCTCCTAAACTCCTCATAGCCGTCCTCCTCGGAGTCATCTTCAACAATTTCTAGCGGCGTTGAGCAAAAACAAGGCGGGCCTGGTTCACCTTCGCTGTTTGATGCAACGCCGTCCAGGGCCTCCGGGTCCTCTAGAAAGGCATCGTCAAGCTGTTGAGAGATTTTCAGACAAGAAACAAGCGTAAGTTCCCACTGCTTGTTTTTAGATTTACACAACCCCTGGTTCCTAACCCCATTACACCCAATCATCGACCGTCACTTCTTAATCATTCATTTACCTGAGCTACGTCTTTTCCATTCACCTTGTCTGCCAGTGCCTCCCCCACGCCATGATGGCCTTCCTCCTCCAGGGTGGCGGATGACGAGAGGCCACCATGCTCACGGGGGTGTCTCATGAGCAGTTGGGCTTCAGGGTCGGATTCTGGCATATCCATCAATGGCTGGGCCAAAGGAATCCCCTTGGCTTCTCTCTCATCCTCTTCAGAACTGTCGCTGCTGTAGCGCTTTCTCCACACAACTCCAAAGGTCCTCGGGGCTAAAACAAAGTCTGAAGGTCTCACAGGAGTGGTAAAGGAGTCCACGTTTCCTCTCAGCCTTTCCACAATTTCTAAAACACGTCTTCTTGCTAAGAGATGGCCTCCTCTTCCCAGCGCTGGGACTTATGAGGTGATGGTGCTGCACTCTGATTGGCAGAGGACGTTGGAAGGGGTCCTTAGAGGGGTCACACGACCCTCTTCTGGGCGGTTGACCCCGTCCCAGAACCCCCCCTATTTTGGTCGAATCTCCTTTCGGGGCTGTCCTCTGTGGCCAAAACCCATCGCGATTGGTAGAGGGTGGTGGGAGGAGTTCTTAGAGGGGTCACACGAGCCACTTCCTGACAGGTCACCCTGCCCCAGAATTCCCCCCAATTGGACAAATCTCCTCTCGGGGTGGTCCCCAGCGGCTGAAACCCTTCCTGATTGGTATAGGGCAGTGGGAGGAGTTCTTAGAGGGGTCACACAAACCCCGGAACTCCCCCTGATTGGTCAAATCTTCTCTCGAGTCGTTCCTGTCAGGGCAAAATCCATCCTGATCAGCAGAGGACAGTGGGAGGAGTTCTTACAGGGGTCACGTGACACACCTTGCTTCCGGACATGTGTCCGCCTTGACCCTGGAAGTAATACTCCCATGAGGTGGGACTTCCAGTGACCTGTGTGCAGGGCTTACAGGGTCAAGGGGTGGGGCTAACGTTTATTGATGGTAGGGCCTTTATACTACTCGCTCCTGTGACCCAAAATTGGAACAAGAGAGACTATAATACTGGAGAGAAAGAAAGGAATGTTTTAAATGTTTTAAATCCTTGTACTGTGCTGTAAATTCTTTTCCCCAAATTAATTCAAAACATTCATTTGTATTTTTTATTTTTCTATTTATTTTGTTGTTTTATAACACGATACAGCAACTATAATACTGGCCAGTATTATACTTTTATAAATAGAATACAACAACCATAATACTGGCCCGTATTAGCCATTCTCCTACTGCTCACATGCTGTAAGGGAGAGAAGGATCAGGCCCTGTAAAGTAGGCTGGGTTGATTTTTTATGATTCGAAGTGTTTTTATTACACATCAGGACATCTAGTCATTCTGATTGAATTGGGGATTGGTCCTGCTTTTGAGCAGGGGGTTGGACTAGATGACCTCCTGAGGTCCCTTCCAACCCTGATATTCTATGATTCTATGCAGCCTCTGGACAAGCTCAGTGATAAGCATGTACATTACACTGCTTGCTCAGGGGTCATTACTATAGAAACAGCCAAGTACTGGCCCAGATCCTCAAATACACCTGAGCTTTAGACTCTGGGTTGTTCTAACTTACTCTGTCTTGTAAGAGCCATTGCTGTACGGGAGATTGCTGTAGCACCGGGGTCGGTAACGTTTGGCACGCAGCCCCCCAGGGTAAGCCCTCTGGTAGGCCGGGTCAGTTTCTTTACCGGCCGCGTCCGCAGGTTTGGCCGACCGCGGATCCCACTGGCCGCGGTTCCCCACTGCAGGCCAACGGGGGCTGCAGGAAGCCGTGGCCAGCACATCCCTCTCCCCGCGCTGCTTCTCGCAGTAAAACAGAAGGTTTATTAGATGACAGGAACATGGTCTAATACAGAGCTTGTAGGTGCAGAGAACTGGACCCTTCAGCTGGGGGGTCCATTTTGGGGGCAGTGAGCCAGACAACCACGTCTGCCCTTCACTCCATGTCCCAGCCAGCCCCAGACTGAAACTCCCTCCAGCCCCTTCTCCTCTGGGTTTTGTCCCTTTACCCGGCCAGGAGGGCACCTGATTCCTTTGTTCTCCAACCCCTTTAGCTCTCACCTTGCAGGGGGGAAGGGCCCAGGCCATCAGTTGCCAGGAAACAGGGTGTCGGCCATTCTCTGTGTCCAGACCCCTGCACACACCTGCCCTCTTGGTTTACATCCGGCCCACAACAGCGTCAGATGGAGCGAACGGGCCAAAGTGAAAGCAGAGCCTCTCCCCAAGCCTCTGGGAAAGACTGACCTGCCTTGAGGGGCGGGTGTGCAATTCCTAGCTTCTCCCTCCCTCCTGGCTGCTGTTAACGGGAGGCAAACAGAGACTGCAATAAACCCCTCTGGTAGGAACAAGCCTGCACCGCTGGGGAACGGAGCCACCCGGAGCGGATTAAAAGCCCTAGTCCCAGAGCCAGGGCAAGCGCTCTCCTCTGGACAGCGGTTGGGGACGTCATACAGGGCGGCTTTCGGGCCCAGGGTTCTCATCCTGGCGCTTCAGCTGCTAGTTACCTAGGGCCTCCTCTCCTGCAGCGCTGAGTCCCACAGCTGCACTGAAGTCACTGGGGCAGATCCACTGCTCGTGTCAGTGACCACGGCTCCATGAACAGGGCTGGAGAATGTGCTGTGCCCCTGAACAGGGCTGGGACAAACTGCCCCAGCTGAGGTCTGCCCCGGTGGGAGCTGTGGGGAGCCCAGTGTACTGGAAGCTGCTGCTGCCCCGGGGTTTGTGATGGAGAATGTGGGGTGACGGGAGGGGGGCAATTCAGCACAAACAGCTCCTTTCGATTTCCTCCCAGCCACCCCAGCATGCCTGGGGACTCCCCTCCCCAATCAATCAAAGCCCAAGACGGGGATCTGAAGCTCGACATGAAGTTATTCCTCCGCCAGCTGATGTAACCTACGCACCTTCTGGGTGTGGTGTTGTGTCCCATCGAGTGGCACCAAGACCATTCGAGAGAGAGATAAGATGAGTCTGCTCTGCAGCCGTCGCTACCAGCCAGGGGGCTTTTAGCTCACGCGATAGAGGCTCATGCACTAAGCTCCAGAGGCCCCAGGTTTGATCCCCACCCGCCGACGACCAGGGTCTGTGGGAGTGACGCTGGCGTGGCGGGCAAGGGGCAGCAGGAAGGGTTTCCACTGAGCGTTAAGGGAAAGGAACTTGCAGGCTGTGGCACGGTGCAGCCGGCTGGTTGGCACACCGGAAAAGGAAGATGGAGAAGAGCTCCAGCCCTGGCTGGTTCCCAGCTCTTGTCTTGGCCTTGTAAATGGCTAACAGACGTAGCGCGAGGTTTGAAAGCGAACACACCGTGTTCTGGGCCTGGAGCAGCGGCTGGGAAGCGTTCCCAATCAACAACCGCCCCGGGATCCCTGTAATCCGCACCAGAGTGCAGGGGGAGGGGAGGGAGCTGGAGGGCCTTTGAAAACACAGACAGCTTGATGCCAGCCTTCCCTGGCTGCATGAAGCTATCCTCCAGAACCATGCCACCAAGGGCCCAGTCCTGCAGCGGGACAGCCGGAGGGTTGGTGTCGCTATCCTCCTGTTCTACAGAGGGGGAAACTGAGGCACAGAGCTGGGCCACGTCAGGGCGCGGCTGGGGATGGATCCCGTCAGATCCTCACGAGCTGCTGTGAGGCGCTAGCCCTTGTGTCTGTGCCAGGTATAAACCCAGGCCCCGTGTGCAGGCCCAGCCGTCCGTCCCCTGGCGGGCAGCAGGGCCCATGCGGGAGCCCCCACGCAGCCCCCCACCGCCCTCGGCTGCAAAGCAGCCCCAGCCCCACGGCTGGCCCAAAGGAAACATCTCCATGGTCTTTCCAGGTGCCACCCAGTCCCCCGGTGCCTGCAGGAAGGTTTGGGGTAATCACACACACGCTGGGTCTCCCAGTCACCAACGCTTTGCCCGGAGCCTGGCTCGGAGGGAAGCGCAGATCCAGTCCAGCCAGCCTTGACGTCCCTCTCCGCGGAGCTGGGAACGCGCCTGGAGCTGCCAGCCCAGTCCTGTCTACTCAGCGAACGGCTTGCTGCTGCTCTTTCCCGGGTCTCCTGCTCCCTCCCCAGCCCTGGAGCCAGACGAACACCCACACACAGGCCTACTGTGCCCATGGCTGTACAGCGGCTGCAGGGCTGCAGCCATCGCGTCCTGGACATATTCAAGGGGAGCCCGATGGGATTGGCCAGGCAAGGAGGGCATGAGCCCTGCCCAGCTAGGATGGGGCACCGTCCCCAGGCTGCTGCATCAAAGCCAGCCCTGGCTAGGAGCGATTCTGCAACCCAGGAGCGATTCTGCAACCATCCGCCTGCTGGAGAAAGACATCAAGGTGAACTTGTCCCAGCTTGGAACTCCCTGTAGCCAATGGGATACATTTGGGTTAGGAAAAAGAAAAGGAGTCCTTGTGGCACCTTAGAGACTAACCAATTTATTTGAGCATAAGCTCCCAGTGCCAGCTGTGCCAGGGCCCCCAAGACCTTTGGGCCTGGATTGGGGGGATCATGACTCGGGCGGAGCTGGGACCCAGGGACAGGTGAGGCTGCACCAGGCTTGCAGAAGAGCTCATCCTGCAGAGACCTGCATGCAGACCCTGCTTGTTTGGGGAGATTGTTTGGGACAGAGCAGGGTGACTTGGGGGGCTTACAGCAGGGCGGGGGGAAGGCAGTGGGGGTAGCAGGGAGGGGGAGAGGTTTACAGTAACTGCAAGCTGTATACACTGCATGGGTGGGGGGGTCAGGGGTGATTTGGGGTGGGGCAGTGGGAGGCAGGAGGTGCGGGTGGGTGACACCCCCATGCAGCGGCAGTGCCCCCTGTAGGCAGTACGGGTGCATCCAATGGGCCCTAGAGCAAATATTGTCTAAAGATCGGAGTTCACCAAACCCAGGCTGAGCCAGCCCTGTCCCAAACTGCCCATCCCTTGTGGGTGTGGACTGCAGCCTGGTGCCCCCTGCCCTGGGCCTGGCCATGCTGGGGGCTGAGTGATCCCAGAATGATGCCCAGTGCACACCCCTTCTCCCGGGCAGGGACCCAGCATCTCGTCCCCCAGCCCTCCCCAGAGTCGTCCCCCAACCTCCAGGGCTGGGCGGGGGGTGGGGAAGGCGACCGGCCTGAGCCAAGTTCACAATTATGCAACCAACCAGCCCGTGTGATGCTGCTTATCATCTTACCGCGCAGCCCAAAGCCGGCTCACCCGCCACTTTCGTGGCATTTTGTTGCCTGAAATTAAATCTCATTTCCTAATTACGGGGTGGACTCAGGCTGCTGGGCTGGGCTGGGCTTTAAGAAGAGGGCAGCGTAGTGTGATCAGCATCAGTCACAGAGACAGCCTGTTGGAGAACCCGCCCCCCCAAAGCCCGAGACCCCCCTCACCACAGCCAGCCCCCCAGGCTGCATCTAACGAGACCCACTCACCTCCCTCTGCCCTGCAGGAAACTCAGCCTGGCTGGTTCCTACAGGGCCCATCCAGCCCAGTATCCCCTCTCTCTGCTGTGAGTGAACGTCAGGCCCTGCCCACTTGCACGTTCCCAGAATCTGGCCAGCCCAGCGCTGATCGTGCAGAAACGCGCAGTCCTGGACAGTGCTCGGCACAAAGGACTCACACAAACACATTCCAGAAGCGTGGTACAAAAACCACAACATCAAGAATGGCACAAAAACATTCCCCAAGGATAACAGGAACACACTGAGCCCTCCTAAAAGATAAGGTCAAATAGCAACGTAATAAATACAAATGTTTTAATCAAACCAACATGTACAAAAACGTGGGCAATAACTAGCCAGGTCAGAGGGCAGTATCTAAGTCAGAGGGGCAGCTTGTTTGTATCAGGGTATCTCTGAGAGAATGTGTTGGTCCAGCCAAGGGGGAAATGGAAAGTCCTGCCATTCACTGAGCTGCGTCCATTGTCACAGGCATACATGTCTTAGTATCCTCGTAGAGTCTGCCAGGTGCCTGGAGCCTGCGCCATGCACTGCTCTCTCAGAAGAGAAAAAAGGAGCTGTCTCAAAGAGCTCTTGTGATGAAAGCTCTGGACTGGGACTCAGGACATCTGGGGTCCGTTCCTGGCTCTGCCACAAACTCCATCTGTGATACTGGGCATTTCATGTGGGACCAAATTCCCAAAAGTATTCAGCACCAAGCAGCCTCCATTAGGGGAATGTGAGCATCGGATGCGAATGGACCGCCAGCTGGGGGAGGCTAGCCCCCAGCCCTGCCCCTTCCGGCTGAGGCCCCACCCCTTCCATCCCCTCACCACAGCCCTGAGCCCCCCACCGCAGCAAAGGAAACCAACCACCCAAACTCAAGTGTCACTGTGCATTCCAACCAACCAACCACACTCAAGTGTCACTGTGCATTCTCCAAGGCAGTTTCTTCTCTTTCTTTGTTCGGTGCTTTTATTTTCTATCCATTCAACCAGGAGCAGATTTTCCAGTAAAACCAATATTGGAAAGTGTGGCAAACTGAGAGAGGGACGGAATCAAAATTCAAAATGATTTAGAGCGAATGAGAAATTCTACACTGGAGCAAATTTAGCCACCTATTGGACTGCGTACATGGATGGGTCCACATATTGAAATGTATTTAGGTTCCTCACATCTATTGATTTCAGTGTGAGTTAGGAGCCTAAATACCTTTGAGGATCTTGTCCATGTCATCACAGCACCCACCTGGTCAGCAGCAGTTTATGTGCTATGTCACAGTCACAGCGATGTCATAATAGTGCTTGCATCATCTGAACTGGCTATCCTGGACAGGACAGGACAGCCTGAGAGGCCAGCTGCCTATCAGTACTGGAGCTCTTTGGAGAAAGGACTGGAGGAAGTGTTGAGGAAAGATTAAAACATGAATAAATTTGTGAGTGAGCAGGAGGTAACTGACAGAGGTAAGGGTCAGCATTGTATTCTCTATATCCATTCTATATTCACACACACATGTAGAAAGCATAGGCATACAGATTAGCTGTAATGTTCTCCTTTTGTATGAGCAGAACCTCAGCTGCTGGAAACCAGTCTCCCTCTGTTGACTTCCTTGTAGCTGTGTTGATTTACACCAGTTGAGGCGTTGGCCTACAGCCTCTGGACCTGGAAACTTTCCTGAGAATCTGAGTTTCTAGGGAATGTTATGGGGGAGGCCTTCCTTCTTTTCTCCCAGTTGTTTTATGTTTGTTATGGGCCCTCATTTTGTGTCTTCTGCATCCATGGAGCCAACTCCATCAGAGAGAGGGGAAATTAGAACAAAAAAGGCAGAAGGACTTCTCCTCTAGCTGTCTAAATGAAGCTCTGCTAATATCTTAAATGCAAGAGAACAAAGCATGGGGGTCACATTTCTTAGCAACACTAGTGCTCCTCATCCCACACGGATGGGCAGTGTAGGTTACAGATATGATTCCGTTTGCATCTGGGTGTTACAACTGAAGGATGCAATTTGCATAACGGATGGGCAATCACCTAACCTCAAGCAGTCTTTCCTGGGAAGGGGAAATCTTGTTAGTTCCTCCTTCATGCTTGGAATGCTGTTACAATGGAGACAGATAAATACGGCATTTCAGATTTCTTGTGAAATATTAAGTCTCCTGGAGAATTTCTGCCCAGAGGGAAGAGATACATGGGAGATCAAATCCTGATTTTTTTCATACACCAGCTATTTCATTGTTTCCTAGAGTTTAAGGCCAGAAGGGACCATTAGATCAACTAGTCTGACTTCCTGTATTTCACAGGCCACTACATTTCACCTAGCAACCCTACCCTGAACCCCAAAATTTGTCTTGGACGAAAACATTTCAGTCTTTAGGAGACAAAACTGTTGTGTGCCATCGGCAGAGGACAGGAGAGACTGAGGTTCCACCAATGCCTGAGGCCCTTGCAATGGTCAAGAATTGATTAGGTCAGATATACTCAGATTATCCTAGCAGGTGATCAGTGCCCCATCCTCCCACTCAAAGGTCCCTGCCAATCCGACCAGGGGGAAATTCCTTCCCAACCACAACTCTGGAGATCAGTTGGACCCTGAGCATGTGAGCAGGACAGCTAAGGAAACAGATTCTCTGAACCATCTTAGAGCACTGGTCCACCCTACCAGGTGTCCCATCTCCTGCTATGGTCAATCCCTGATGCTTCAGATGAAGGTTGGAGGGACTCACCCCACCCCACCCCACTCACAGCGTACACCTCACCAATTGTGCATGGGGGGGGGGGGGCGGGGGAATTCCTTTATGACCTCTACAGGCAACTGTACAGGGGGGAGGGATAGCTCAGTGGTTTGAACATTGGCCTGCTAAACCCAGGGTTGTGAGTTCAACCCTTGAGGGGGCCATTTAGGGATCTGGGCCAAAAGTTGGGGATTGGTCCTGCTTTGAGCAGGGGGTCGGACTAGATGACCTCCTGAGGTCCCTTCCAACCCTGATATTCTATGAACTGGATGAACTCCGTTCCATGAGTCTTCTCTGCAAGTATTTAAACTACCATAAAAGAAGATTGAAGGCTTTCTTCAGAACAAGGGGCCTAAAGTTAGGCTTCTAAATTCATACTGAGCTCTCCAACAGTGGCCTGATTTTCAAGAGATACCGAGCCCCAAAAGTTCCCAGCATAGCCAATAGGTACATCTGGGTGCTCAGGATTTTTGAAAATGGGGCCCTGACTAAGCAAAACTCTTAAGCATGTGCTTAACTTTAGCTCTATTTCTTGGCTTAGAGTTAAATTATTACTCTGTATGCTATCAAAACTCATCAATTGACAGTAAAGAGGGAAAGGAAGATTATTTTATGGGGGGATCTACTTGAAAGGAGCAAAATTGCTTCATTATGATTTCCCCCCAAGCACACTGGGTAGTTCAGCAAACAAACCTGGTCATGAGGAGGAAGGAAGAGGATTTCCACGATTCCCAGGTCTACTTCTCACAGTGTTGGGGCTCCTGCAGAATCTTGACTAGATAGTGAATTAAAGAGGCCAGCACCAATTTCTGCTATCCTTTTATTTAATTTCAGGTGTTTATAATGAGGTTGTCTCCCTCCTGGCACATATGGATGATCAAGATAAGGGCAAAATTGCCCTCAGGATTGCCTTTATAGCCGAGACCAAGCTGGCTATCGTTCTGACAGTTCTGCTCGAGAAACTGCAAAAGGATGAGGTAGGGCAGTTTCATGAAATTACATCCGCTTTCCAGGTGTCCACACCAAATTCTGCCTGACTTCATGGGGGTACAGGGGACTGCACGGGGATAATTCAGTGTAGAACTTGGCCTGGCGCACCATCAGGAGAATCAGTATTCGCCCTTCTGTCCTCAGGCGTAAACTCATCATGCAAAATGCTGTTCTTACAGATCAGGATGATATAATGCTCTATAAAGAGAGCATTGTCCTTTTACACACAGTGGAGTACATGGGCTGTAGACAGTAAAAGTACACCATCGGACTAGCAGTAATCTCTTCTAATAATACTTTGCCCTTCTTTCGCATCTTCATCCAAAAATCTCAAAGCACTTCCCTAATACTAATGAATTAAGACTCACAGCACCCTTGTGAGAATGGGAAGCATTATCCTCATTTACGGATGACTTGTGTCACAGGGAATTAAGTAACTTGCTCAACACCACTTAGCAAGTTAGTCAAAGAATGTGAATAAAACCCAAGTGAACTGACTCCCTGCTCTAAATCCTAGCCAACACTCCTTTATTATGATGACATATTATTGAGATTATAGCATTGAAGGGACCCTTATCTATATATTTTCTACGGGGGGAATTCTGCAAGAAAAAAATAAAAATGATGCATACAATATTTTAGAAGTTCTGCAAAATTCTGCATATTTTGTTTGTCAAAATAATACAATATAATTACACCCGTTAAAATTATTTTTGGTTATTTATTTCAAAATACCTGTCAGCAAGTATGTCTGTATGAATACAGACAACAAAAAGGATTCAGGAAATGTTTTTTGACAAATTGATTCCTTACTATGCATGTTAATACAGAACTCAGAGTAATAATTCATTTAAACTCAATACAGAACCATATTTCTTGCACCCCTTAGGCGCAGTGCAAAGGCTTGGTAGAGTCAGGGGTAATGGAGGAGCTGAGGGAGAGGGAAGTAAATTGCTGGGAAGGAGCCTGGGTGTGAACTTGGAGCGTTGCTGGGTATGGGTGGGAAAAGTATGGAAGAGTTTTTTTGGGAGGGGCGGGGAGGAATTGTTAAGCAGCTCCCCCCATGCAGACCCTGTCTGACCCCTAACCTCTCCCATTCAGTAAGGCACATCTGCCCCTGTCTCCATGTGTTCCTGCACACCCGTGGGTCCTGGCACCCCCTGTCCACATGTGTCCCTCCACCCCCACTCAGAAACCCACTCCCGTGTAGATCTAACGGCTGAGCTCATTGCCCCTGGGAGCGGTTGAGGATTTACTGCAGGAGTTGGGTATTTTATATTCCACATTTACAAATTCTGCCTGGAGTGGCTAGAGCAAGGGCAAGGTGCTCATTTTTATTGTTTGTTCTGAATAAATGAAACTAGAGAAGGGGGCAGTGAAGGGCGCTTCCTCTGGCTCTTTTCTCTCCAGGAAGATTAAACGGTCTCAGTTGCTCGGCTGCTTCTGAAGCGCTGCTCAATGCGGTGCTTGTGGAGGGCCGGGCACATTTTACACCAATTAAGCCACCAATTAGGGCAGGGGCTTATTAGCCACATTACTGTCTGGTCGGCAAGAAAGAGTTTTCCCAATTCTTCTCTTTTATGTTTTGTCCCCAGCAAAACAGAGTAGACATTTACTGTGTCCTGGAGAAAGTCTTACAGCAGGACACCCAGGGCCTGGAGAGAAGGCTTCTGAAGAAAATAACAACACTAGCCTCAAACCACATGAGAGAGACTCAGGTAAGTTAGTTCTCCCGAGATACCAATCAAAGGATCCAAAGCTTTAACTCATTCAAACTCTCTTTTGGGGAAATAAACTATATACTGAAATGAAAATGTATTCTTCTGTTGGAGGCCCACACCTTCCTACAGACCAAAGCCCAGGTCCTAGACAGCACTTGTGCACATGCATAAGATGGGACAACTCACATGCTGAAAGTTACACATGTGCTGAAGTGCTTTGCAGGATCAGGACCTGAGACACATGATCTCAGACCCAGAGACAGGCCTATGGTGTCTTAAGGAGCAAGTCTTTCCCGTAGTCTACTCAGGATTTCATTATTGATACTGATTTTATGGGGAAGGCGCTCTGATACTGTCGCGATAAGTGGCAGTATAAAGCCCCAAGACAGACAGAATCTGAGCTATCTCCAAAAGAAGCAGCATTGGATTTAGAATATAGTTTGCCAGCAGGAAAACCCATGGAAAAATCCCTCTCTTATTCCAAAGGAAGTCAGCCTCCTTTTGGGGGACAGTTTATTCCAGGAAAGCTCTCGGAATATCTTGAAGCTGCCCAGTCTGTGTCTCACTTACCGCCTCAGGGAAGGGCAGGGAAAATATCATGTGACTATGGTGACCAGTCACCCACCACAAGTAGCTAACAGTGAATAGGCTAACGAAGCAGCTTGCAAGCAACTCGAAGGCTGAAAACTGTTTAGCCAAGTGACTCAAGGAATATTTATGACGAATGACTCTACCCTCAGAAAGTTGGGTTGGTTCATTCACCACTTGTGCACAGAAATAAGGACTTGACTCATGTAAACAACTCTGGCTAGTGCAACCGGCTTCAGTCACCTCAGTCTCTCTCTTTTGGTTTTTGTTTTTAGGAAGCAAGAAATGAACTAAAAGTGGCAGCTAGCAACACCTTAGTGACTCTGGCACGCTGCTATTTCAGCGATGTCATGGTAGAGCTGATGTATCATCTGGAGCTGCCTGAGGAGTTTATTTTCATTACGTTGGGCAACCTGTCATCCGCCTATGGTATGGTCACTTCCCTCTTTTCTTTCAAAGTGATTGTTTTTCATTTAAGGACAGGGGATTATCTCTCTACCTAAAAATGTTACCGCTAAACAGAGCTCTGTTTGAGTGTGTGTGTAGAAACACAAGATTAACTGCTGTTGCTAGTTCTGGCCTCCAGATCATGAGCGATCCAGCCGGAGGTGCAAGCTCTAACTTATGCCCCTGAGTGAAGTACCTGAAGGATGGGAATGAGTGGAAGATCAGGTCTAGTGGAGCTCTTCTCCACCCCACTTCCCATCCCGCCCCAGTGCTCTCTCCCCTTACTCTGGGAGTGAGTTGGGCATTGGGCACAGCTGTACACTTGTGGAGGATTCCCCTCTTCAGGGTGACTCCCCCACTGGCTTTCAATGGCTGCTTTAAAGCCATTCTGCTCTGCTTACGCAGCGCCAATGGCCTCGGAACCCATAGCATCCTGCCCCACAGTGTTTCTAAGTGTGTTGTAAGAAGGCAGAGAGCAACTGATTGTCTGTCTTCCTTCTCTTCTGGCCTTTCTCTGCAGCACTTAAGTGTATCCCTTTTGTGGGAATGATCCTGAACGTCATGATCTCCATGTTGGAGTTAGTCAAGGACAGCAGGATGAGACAAGCATTTTGTGGTGGTAAGTGCCAGCACTTCCTGTAGGTGCCCCAAATGGATCATAGAATAGAATATCAGGGTTGGAAGGGACCCCAGAAGGTCATCTAGTCCAACCCCCTGCTCGAAGCAGGACCAATTCCCAGTTAAATCATCCCAGCCAGGATATTTAGGGGGTCTTGGTACAGATTTAAGTGACTGACCAAGTCTGCAAACAGGCCCTGAACTGTGCTCCCTTCCCTGGATTGCACCAGGTGCTGCGTTCCTTGGCTCCCGTGGCACTCAGTGAAGATGAGAATGCTCCTTACTTTGCAGGAGGTGCTGAGCATTTGTAAGTTCAGGCCCTTTGTGACTCACGCATATCGTTTAAAATAAACAGACACAAAGGCTGAAGCTGCCCCTCTGCCAGGAGGCTCCTGGGGGAGGAGGTGAAGGGAGCAGATTTCATTACTGTACATTTAAAAATCCCCTGTTTCCCACTCCTCCACCCATTCTCTCTCCTTAGTTTCTTCATCATCATCATCATCTCCTTTCACCCTCTTTCTCTGTCTTCTCTTCTTCTCCACTTCTCTCTTCCTTTGCTTTTCAGGGGATGCTCAGTAAGGGGTTAATCCTGTGCCCTTGAGGGAAATGGGAATTTTGCCATCCACTTCATAGAGAACAGGATTGGGCCCTAATTCCTCTTAGCAAGGACACTAGATACACCTACTTTTAGGGCAAAGTGCTCCCCAGTACCTTCAAATCCCACTAAAGCCAATGACAGTTAGGGGCACTGAACATCTTTCAGACAAACTGTAACTCAAGATGAAATCATACAGTGTTCGGGTTGAATAAACAACAACTGCAGAGGACGCGAGTCTTCAAATGATGGTCATTGAAAAAAGATGGAGAGATGTACAAAGAAAAAAGCCTTTTAAGAAACAAGAAATGGAATGGGGGAAAGAGAAATAGCTCCAAATTGATATGGGATTTCAGCATCTAGTCCTGATAGGAGCTGCCATGGAATTGGAGTAAACGATAGGCCTGGGTGTCTTCTCTGAGAAAGCAACTTCTCCTCATTATTACTATGTCCTTTTCACATTGCCTGTCTTCTCTCCTTCCGTGCAGTTCTGGAAAAATGCTCAAGGGCAGTGAATGGATATTTTATGAACTGGGAAAAGTGCTCATTCCCCAGAATGGGTGAATCACAATTCTGCAATCAAATTCTTCCCTTATATTGTCATGTGACCAGCAACTGGCTGACCTGTGAGGAGCTGGAGGTGAGAATTGCTGACTTTCTAAACCTTTAGCGGAAATTGTGATGTTACATTCTGTGTGTCTGGCACTCTTTGTGATGATGGCATTTAATGGTAGGTCCTTTTGGATGGAACAGAGTGTCATGTAAAACATTGAAAACCCATACGTTTATAATGTCACCACATCATGGAAATTCGGTCTGTACCTAGTGTACATGGATTCTAGTTTTGTGCACCTAATGTGCAGATGAACCCGGGATAGTGGGCTAAATTAATTCCTGGTCTAAGTCCATTCAGCCCCAGTGGAGTTACAGCAGGGATGAGTTGGCCTAGAATGCATATTAATCTGGGGAAATATTTTACCTGCTCTAGTTGTGAGGTGCATTAGAATATAATCCTGACACCAACCCTACGAGTCCTGGTTCTTTACCAGGAAATATTGGGATAGGACCGTTCCGACAGTGGAACAAGGGAAATTGCACTCATTAGAAGTAGAAAAGGTGTGCCTATTGGAAGATATTGAATGAATTCATAGGAACATAAATTCTGTGTCTCATCTATGCAGCTCAAGCAGGCCATCATCAAAGCCCTTGGTCCCATGATGGGCATCCTACTACACAAAAAGGAGCCACAAAATCCGATATTTAAGGAGATCTCATGGCTCCTTGAGCAATATAAGGAGGAAATTGATGTTTTTCACGTCACCAAGGTGAGGTACCACTCATTAAGGTAACTGTCTCTGTGTGTGCATGTGTGAACTGCAGGAGGAATTGGCTACCAGTGGGGTTTCCTGGTCTAGATAGTGACTTGTTAGATAATAAATATGCACACAAGTTCTGGCTTTATACACATGGTGACCCAGGCAACAAGATTTGTAGGTAACTGCCCCTGATGAAAAGCATCCTCTGTTTCCTGGGGAGGAGGAGAAGGAGATAAAAAAACAAAACACCTGCACAACAAGATACTCTCTCCTTGTGACAGGTTTCAGAGGAACAGCCGTGTTAGTCTGTATTCGCAAAAAGAAAAGGAGTACTTGTGGCACCTTAGAGACTAACCAATTTATTTGAGCATGAGCTTTCGTGAGCTACAGCTCACTTCATCGGATGCATACCGTGGAAACTGCAGCAGACTTTATATACACACAGAGAATATGAAACAATACCTCTTCCCACCCCACTGTCCTGCTGGTAATAGCTTATCTAAAGTGATCATCAGGTTGGGCCATTTCCAGCACAAATCCAGGTTTTCTCACCCTCCACCCCCCCACACAAATTCACTCTCCTGCTGGTGATAGCTCTCGTCCCCTAAAGCCCCTACTCTACTTGCGCTATATTGATTACATCTTCATCATCTGGACCCATGGAAAAGAAGCCCTTGAGGAATTCCACCACGATTTCAACAATTTCCATCCCACCACCAACCTCAGCCTGGTCCAGTCCACACAGGAGATCCACTTCCTGGACACTACAGTGCTAATAAAAAATGGTCACATAAACACCACCCTATACCGGAAACCTACTGACCGCTATTCCTACCTGCATGCCTCCAGTTTTCACCCTGACCACACCACACAATCCATCGTCTACAGCCAAGCTCTGCGATACAACCACATTTGCTCCAACCCCTCAGACAGAGACAAACACCTACAAGATCTCTGTCAAGCTTTCTTACAACTACAATACCCACCTGCGGAAGTAAAGAAACAGATTGATAGAGCCAGAAGAGTTCCCAGAAGTTACCTACTACAGGACAGGCCTAACAAAGAAAATAACAGAACGCCACTAGCCGTCACCTTCAGCCCCCAACTAAAACCCCTCCAACGCATTATTAAGGATCTACAACCTATCCTAAAGGATGACCCAACACTCTCACAAATCTTGGGAGACAGGCCAGTCCTTGCCTACAGACAGCCCCGCAACCTGAAGCAAATACTCACCAACAACCACATACCACACAACAGAACCACTAACCCAGGAACTTATCCTTGCAACAAAGCCCGTTGCCAATTGTGCCCACATATCTATTCAGGGGACACCATCACAGGGCCTAATAACATCAGCCACACTATCAGAGGCTCGTTCACCTGCACATCCACCAATGTGATATATGCCATCATGTGCCAGCAATGCCCCTCTGCCATGTACATTGGTCAAACTGGACAGTCTCTACGTAAAAGAATAAATGGACACAAATCAGATGTCAAGAATTATAACATTCATAAACCAGTCGGAGAACACTTCAATCTCTCTGGTCACGCAATCACAGACATGAAGGTCGCTATCTTAAAACAAAAAAACTTCAAATCCAGACTCCAGCGAGAAGCTGCTGAATTGGAATTCATTTGCAAATTGGATACTATTAATTTAGGCTTAAATAGAGACTGGGAGTGGCTAAGTCATTATGCAAGGTAGCCTGTTTCCTTTTGTTTTTTCCTACCCCCCCCCCCAGATGTTCTGGTTTAACTTGGATTTAAACTTGGAGAGTGGTCAGTTTGGATGAGCTATTACCAGCAGGAGAGTGAGTTTGTGTGTGTATGGGGGTGGGGGGGGTGTGTGAGAAAACCTGGATTTGTGCTGGAAATGGCCCACCTTGATTATCATGCACATTGTAGGGAGAGTGGTCACTTTGGATGAGCTATTGCCAGCAGGATAGTGAGTTTGTGTGTGTGGTTTTTGGGAGGGGGGTGAGGGGGTGAGAGAACCTGGATTTGTGCAGGAAATGGCCCAACTTGATTATCATGCACATTGTGTAAAGAGTTGTCACTTTGGATGGGCTATCACCAGCAGGAGAGTGAATTTGTGTGGGGGGTGGAGGGTGAGAAAACCTGGATTTGTGCTGGAAATGGCCCAACCTGATGATCACTTTAGATAAGCTATTACCAGCAGGACAGTGGGGTGGGAGGAGGTATTGTTTCATATTCTCTGTGTGTATATAAAGTCTGCTGCAGTTTCCACGGTATGCATCCGATGAAGTGAGCTGTAGCTCACGAAAGCTCATGCTCAAATAAATTGGTTAGTCTCTAAGGTGCCACAAGTACTCCTTTTCTCTCCTTGTGATTTCCCAAAACATCCTGTCAACTCTGTGTCTCTCTTTTAGATCATAAGCTCCTCAGAGCAGGGGCTACCATATGTTGTCTCTGGTCAGTACCAAGTCAACTGTCAACGGTTGAAAATTAATAACAAGGAGGCTTGAGGGTCATTGCTTTGCACTGCATAACTAGATAGATATAAAATCATTGCCTGTCTGTTTCATCTACCGTTCTATGCAGTGCTGTTGTAGCCATGTTGGTCCAAGATATTGGAGCGACAAGGTGGGTGTGATAATCTAATTGAAGATATTGTCTCACTCGCCTTGTCTCTCTATTTCATCCACCCTCAGTACCACATGAGCGAGAAGTAAGGGGCCATATTCTGTCTTCAGTGGGGCTACACAGTTGTAAATGAAGTCATGAGACAGCTATAACTTCTTGGTAGTGATATTTACTCACCGTCTATGTTGGTTGAAGCTTTCTAGTACAGAGTATGTGGTCACTTTGGGGGTTGAAATACCCATGATTTGGAGGGAACCAATGTATCATGGACTTGTTTGATAACATCAGGGCACTACACAACTGTGTAAACATAGTAAAGTATGTAGATGGCATCCGAGACATTCTGGAAGCTTCAAGCAGCAACGGAGAAAAGTGTGTTAGATGCAGGAAGGAATTAGATTTTCACCATTTTTTAATCAATAACCTGGCAGAGGACATAAAATCATTATCGATAAAGTTGGCAGATGAGATAAAAATGGGGGAGTGGTAAATAATGGAGAGGACAGCTCACGGATTCAGAGTGATCTAGATCACTTAGCAAACGGGGCGCAAAGAAACAATATGCCTTTAAATATGGCTGAATGTAAATGTATGCGTCTAGGCACAAGGGATTTAGGCCAGACATATATGATGGGGGATGCTGTCCTGGGAAGCAGTGACTCTGAAAAAGATTTTGGGGGTCATGGGGCATAATCAGCTGAACATGAACTCATGCTGTGGCCAAAAAAGCTAAAGCTAGGATGCATCAAAAGGGGAATCTCAAGGAGGAGCACCGTGGTTATTTTACCTCTAAATCTGGCACTTGTCTGACGACTGTTGGAATCCTGTGTCCAGTTCTAGTGCCCACAATTCAAAAAGGGTGTTGCTAAATTGACAGAAGAGCCACAGTGAGGAAAGGATTAGAAAATATGCCTTACAGAGGGAGAATCAAGGAAGTCAATCTATTTAGTTTAATACACAGAAAGTAAAAGGGTGTGTGATGGGGTTTACCTACCCCGCATGGGTTCAGCAGGGGTTAATCATGCTTTGTGGGCCGAGGAGGTCATGCCCCCTCATCTCTGCTCGGCATGCTTCAGCTGGACCCAGGATACAAAAGAGAGCCGCTCAGCTCAGGCTGGGATGCTGCCAAAGGGTGCAGAGGCGCATTGCAGGCTCCTGCAGAGAGACTGCCAGTGCTCCAGGATTCAGAGGCCAGCCGGACTGTGGCTGCAGCTGACCCCCAGCCACCCAATGCCAGAGATGGAGGAGAGACCCCAGAATCCCTGAGACTCCCAGCTGCGGAAGAACGGGTGGGAAGCAGCCTAGGTGGACGAAGCATTGATCCACTTGAGGTAGCAGGCTTGACTCAGCATGCTTTGGAAGGATCCCCGCTGAGTTGGTGGCAGATACCCCTGCGCCCTGGGCTGGGACCCTGTGGAATAGGTAGGACCCAGTGGAGAAGGGCTCACCACTAGGCAACACTACCCTGCCGCAAAAGGTGGTTCTATCGACTCTGGCCACTAGGCCGCATTGCCCTGCAGCCAAGTGTGGGTCTCCTGACTTTGGCCACTAGGCCGCACTGCCATCCCGAGAAGGGCAGCCCAAGTGACTCAGGCCGTTGGGCCGCGGTCCCTCACCCAAGGGCTGCTGCACTGATCCCGACCATTAGGCGATGCTGCCCTAGGAGCCCGGACTGCTGTGGTGGCTAGGGAGACTAGGCCAGTTGGGCCGCTCCAGATCTACTTCAATTCCTCCTCAACCTGATACCACCCTGACGGGGTGGACCTATCCTGTGACAGGGTGACTTAATTACAGTCTATAATATCTTACATGAGGGACTCCTATTATCTAATGGGCTCTTCCGTCTAGCAGAGA